>NC_092875.1:242580885-245232135 GCF_028372415.1 Notamacropus eugenii
TGGAGTTTCTGAGTGAATGCCACCAAGCAAATTGACTCCATAATAGAATGACTATTCCAGATTCAAAGTATACTGTAACACTCTCTACATTATTAAACTATAGCTCAGGAGGGTCCACCAATATTTTTGGCTCTGAGGATCTGTGTTCTCCTTCCATATCTGTCTCTCTTCTCAACTTGTTTCCCATAATGTTTGAGTAGATGTCACTCATGCGATTTTAATCCATAGATTCCTAGCTATCCCATCTCTGAACTTTTTGAAATCTGTTCTCACACAATCAAGGGTCTATATCAGACCATGCCTAGATTCTCACTACTTATCTTTCATAAACTTTAAGATAGACCACTTACCTCTACCCAAATTTTCCATCATTTCTTTTCTTTCTTGATACCCGTTCTCCAAATTTTTGCCCAATTTTAAAGTGAAGCAGCTACAGGTAGGCCCATTCCCCATATTGATTACCTAGAATCTTTTACCTACCTAGTTTTTCATATTTAAACCCATGCTCCCCCTCCTTAGGCATCTGAGTCGCCTTCTGCTCCTGAGGGCTAGAGTTAGTGAGGACATCAATGAGCATTGGCCCTACTGTAAATCCTCCATAGCTCTTGTACTGAAATGATCTGGGCAGCTAGGTGGTGCAGTGGATACAGCACCAGTGCAGGAGTCAGGAGGACCTGAGTTCAAACCTCAGACACTTGACACTCACTAGCTGTGTGACCTTGGGCAAGTCACTTAACCCTAATTGACTCATCCTGGGTCATCTCCAGTCATTCTGATGAATATTTGGTCACTGGATTCAGATGGCTCTGGAGGAGAAGTGAGGCTGGTGACCTGCACAGCCCTCCCTCCCTCAAAACAAAGACAAGTGCAAGTCATGTCATCATTTCTCTGATGGCATGGTCTTCTTTGGCAATGAAGGATGAACACACACTCAAATAATCCACCAGTCTCAGCCTACATAGCAGAAGGGAATTCAGGAATAGACCATTAGGTCCTGAGGTCTATTATTTCTGTTCCAATCACAAATTCCTCCTTATTGCTCAGCATCAGACCCACAGTAACAACTTCCCTTTATCACTTACTATAAGTTTTAGAGAATGAAATGATCATTAAGGAAAGTCAAAAATTTATTACCTGCTCTGTTTTTAGCAAAGAGCTCCAGCTGATGTTCAGATTGTTGAAGTCCTCCCTCAAAACTGTCCCATGCATCCAAAATGTAAATATAGCCTATTTCAAGCTGTGTTTACCTATGACTACTGGATGCAGTGTTTTGACTGAAATTATTAGTCAATTCATTTAAATTGTCAGGTCTGCCTGCCAGAAGCACCTGCTTCCTCTCCCTTTACCCAGCACTCTTCACTTCAGTCTTGTTTCGCCAGTCGACTGCTTTCAGGTGCAGTACCTAGGCTAACCGTATTGGGATTGGTCCCTGCATTGATGAAAATAATTTTTAAAAATTGACCTCTAGACAGGTCACCTGAGTTGTCTGCAAGGTCTTTTCTGGTTTCTTGATTCCTGGTGTTTCTCTTGCTCTATTCTTTAGCTCCTGGGTCTATAGACTCTTGGTTTTGCTTCCTTGATTAAAACTTGGGCCTTGTCCTGTATTTTAATATTTTTGCACTTCAAGTTTTACTTAACCTGATCTTTGAACTATTACTGGCCCTAAACCTTATTTTTCATGTATTTCCGTCTACCTGATTCTAAACTGCCATCTTACTCCAACTTTAAGCACCTGGACATCTTATCTCTGCTAGTTCCAGAACTCTGACTTCATTTTCATCACAGCTTCTGAAGGATGGCCCACATTAAGATCACTTCTGTATCTCTGCCTTATTGCATTGTCAAACTCTTCACCTGAATTAGTGGTGGGGAGCGCTTGTAATCCTAGCACTAGGACAATCATTTTGACTAATTTTTGCTTGAATTGATTGTAGGTAAGGGGAATTGTAGAGTAAATAAGGTGAATTCTAGTGTGTGTAAAGTGAATTTTTGTTATTATTTCTTAGATTTATTTCCGTTTCCTAAGATCCATAGCTATAACAATCTCTTGTTCCCAGGTATTAGATAAGAGTTCCCCCAGTTACAGTTCAAAACATCTCCACCACACTTGCACAGCATTATATAATGATAAGCAATATAAACATCCACTCTGGCTGCACAGTGAGATACAGGAATGGGGTGATGTAAATTTGTGAAGCTATTGCTGGTAATATGCCTCCTTTGTCTGCTGCCCTATAAAACAGATAGTCATTGGTCAGTAAATGGGGAAACTTAGTGGGAACCTTAGGATTGAATTTACAAATACTGTGTGTACCATGATTGGCCCCCATCTAGGCTTTGGAGGAAAACTGCGTTTGCCTCAACTGTCCCCCATTGAGGCTTGAAAGGATTTAGGGGAAGTGCAAGTTGTGCTTGTCTGGATTGAGCCCATCAAGATGTAGGGCTAGTTGCACCCCCTTTTCACTGGACCCTGCAAGAAGAGTGATTAGGGAATGTTTGTAGGAGTTACACTCCTGTTATCAGCAATCCTCTTCTGAGAAAACTAGAATAGATTAAAGATCATTAACCCCTTCTTCGTGTCTTTCTTATCTGACCAAATCAAGAGTGAAGATGTGCTAGCAGCCCTCCTGTGTACTGTGTTTATCTATCTTACACTGATGAACTCCTTTATTCAATATGCCAGTTACTTAGGTATGAAATAGTTATATCCTCAGTCTTAGAAGGTCTTAGCCTTTCTTAATATGTAAGACTTACCCATTTCTTTTAGATCTTTCTATTTCCCAAGTTAGCCTATCCTAGGCTTTTCCTTAGATTATGCCTTATTTTACCAATTTTATACTTTCTTAGTCTGACACCCATAAGGGTCAATTTGATCATCATTTGATCATCATCAATTGTTAGTTGTTTTTGAAACATATGAAGAAGGTCCTTTATATAGCCGAATTTCTTCTTATTAGTGATGCCTTAAACTCCACCATTAGAAATACATTATTTTAGTTTTCCAATCTTTTTATATCTTCTTCCCCCATCCCCACCCCCCACTCCTCTGTCTAGTGACACACTTCTTTATATTCCTCAAACTCAGCATTTCACTTCCCACCTCTGCTGTTTTGCTGGCTGTATCTCATGCCTAAAATTCTTTCTCTCTTCTCCAGCTCCTTGCTTTTCTGACATCCTTCAAGTCTCAGTTGAAATCTCAGACTCTGCAAGAAGTCTTTACTGGTCCTCTTTAATCCGAGTGCCTTCCTCCTAAGACTATCTGCAGTTTATCCTGTACATATTTGTTTATACAGAGGTGTTTGCATGTGGTCTCCCCAAATAGACTGTGAGCTCGTTGAGAACAAGGATTTTCTTTTGCATTTCTTTGCACCCATAGCTCTGAGCTCAAGGCCTGCCAAAATTTGTGTTATTTTCCTCTCTAATAGATGAGACAAGGACACTAAGAGAATGGAGGCTTTTATAGGCATAAGTGAAAGGGAGGAGTGAGATTATTTTAGAGCAGGTGCTTGTTTCTACTAACTCCCCTACCTCCTTCCAATCTGGGATTTTTCTTGCCAGCCCCTCTGGATGAAGTTAATTCTTCTGGGTTACAAACCCAAACTCACTTCCAGCCAATCAACATGACCCATAATGAGTGGCAGGTTTTTGGTGCTCTAATCAAAACTTCCCACCTAATGTCCATCTAAGTTACCATCAGGTTCTGCCCCAGGGCAGAAAATATCATATGGCCCAGGATATATTACAAAGATAAACAGTCCATAAACCCAAAGTTAAGACACTTCTATAAAGGCTACACATATCTTCTTTTTCATCATAGTGGGCAGCTTGAATCTTTCTGGAGGTAGGAACATTACCCCATAAGGATCAAAGTCTAACTTTCTCTACTCTAAAGTATAGGGACTATAAAGTCTAGGGACAATCATGGACACTGATGACACCTAACTGGAATGGGATACAAGTCTTGTTTATTTCCTTATATGCAAAGCAGTATAGCTATAGTTCTTCCTAGTCTTCATCTACAAATTTCATCTCTTTCTCAGTCAGACTTCCCCCAAATACGTAAGACTTAACACTTAATAAGAGCGCCTACTTGAACTAGTTAGCTGGTACTCCTCCTTTTATCCCACTGATCTAATTCATTGAAACAAGAAACCACTGTAAATGAGTCAAATTTCGATGCAGAAAACAATAGGTGAGATAAAATGAACATTTAAGCACAGTCAGAAAGCTGGGTATGCATGATTTTTGGGGGAAAAGACTACTTGGTAAAACTAAATTCCAACTTCACAGTGCATTGGCTTAATTTTTGTGGCATATTAAATATGTTATGATTATATCCATACATGAGGGATGTCAACCAGACCAAACCAACCTCTGACCTGTGGATGGCAGGAGCCAAACAGAGTAAGCGAGAGACAAGAGACTTAGGAATTAAACAGAAGTTTAATTTCAAAGTGAGAGAAATAACTTGCAAGCAAGGAAGGAGATTAGACGCATGCGCTTGGTCTCACCTGTAGTGGAGGGATCAACTTTTGCATGGGCAGATGCCAATACTTATACTTATGGCTATGTAGTGAGCTATAGTCCTGATAATGAGGGTTAACAGCAACAAAAAGACAGGTTTGATTCATAGAAGGACTTCAGTGACTGGAGCTATTCTGCTCATGTCCAGTGCTTGTCTGAGCTCACAGAGCAACTGGTGCTGGTCAAATCAATATAATAATTATGTGATTTTGCCAGAGGGTGAGCCCAAAGGATTGTTGTTATGCCAACCTCAAGGCAAAGCTTGCTTGCTGACCCTTAGCTCTAGAATATAGGGTTCTCCTAGTATCTTGATACAGAAAACAAACCAACAAATCCTAGAAGTCAAGGCTATTAGAAATTAGCTTGCTGGAAGGTGGTTGGAGTGTATGGTCCTTATTTACCTCCTGTGAGTCTACCTAGAGTCAAGGAATAGGTCATAATAGCAGTTTTCAAATTCAGATAGAAATGGGGGCCACTAATCTATGCATAAGGATCCATGACTTAGTTTTCAAATGTTTTCCATGTTTTATTGTGTTTTTATTTATTTTGTCAAATGTTTTCCAGCCACATTTTAATCTGTTACTTGCCCTGCTTTTGACACCTTGGGGCTAGAGGAATTTCCAAGATCCTTTCCAGACCCTTGGTTCTCCTTTTGCAGATTTCTTTTCGCTTGGTAGAAACTTTTCATTTTTGTTGTTCTTCTTCCCTCTTTGCCTGAAAGACATGACTTTAGTTTCTGTGTGTCTTCAGTCCCTAAGGCAGCTTGGGTGATTCAAAGCCCTTCCATTTGGGAGCTGAGGAAATTACAGACAACAGCTGCACTAATTGCTGTGGGATTCTTGGCTTCCTCAGGGGCTGAGCACTCTCCTCATGTGCAAAATCATGTGTCCTCTCTGCGCTTAAGAAAGTAGCTGTCCCAGGCTTTCCTTCAAGAAACTGTTGACAGCAAGACACTTCTTGCTGGGAAGAAACGTGCCAAAAGCAAGGGGGATAAAGACCCTTGAGGTCCTTAAACACCATCATCATTATTAAAAATCAAAAGATAAATGACTAATACATATTTTTTAAATTCATAATGGAGCTGCATTTCCCAATCCATGTGCAGCAAACAGCTTCAGTGATGTATAATACTCTCTTTCTTTTATCTCTTTTTCTCTATCCCTCCCTGTCCTTTATTACTTTTTCTTTTCCAACAGTGAATAAACTTCCTCTCCTGCAAATTTTTATCTAATGATGGTGATGTTTGCAACATATGGTGTAGTGGAAAGAGATATATAGTCATATAAGAATTTTAATCACAAGTAGCTCTTTCATTTACAATTTGTGTGACCTTAAGCTAGTCACTTAAATTTACAGAGGGGGCTTGACTATATCTTGTAGGCCTTTCTGACTTTCCTATGGCAGGGAGCTCATAGACACAAACATCTGCCTATGGTTCTATATCTGTTGGTTCAAAAGAACTGCACTCTAGTGAGTAGTGCTTTGGAGCCCATAGTTGGAATCTGTAAATGGGCATCTCAACTTAGCAACTGTACCTTTTGAGGGGATTCTCACACCCATTCATCCATGAGTGGTTCACATGCAGCAACATAAGCAATGATATATAACTTGCTGCTCTAATTGTCTCTGGCCACAATTTCCTTCAGTTTTATGAAACTGGATATCTATGGTTCAAGGAAGCTCTAGACAGAATTGTCTCCTTAAAAAACTAAGCTTTTTTTCTCTGTTGTGATTAAATGTGTCCTGGAAACAGTTTCAAAACTAGTATGTGTTTTATATTTTATATCCAGGATATCACACTTTCCCTGTGAAGTAGAATGATATATGGAACTAGAAGGATTTAGAGGATGATCCAAAGCTGGCCAAGATACCAGGAAACATTAGTCAGTTATAAGAATTTACACCAAGTTAGCTATCATCTAGTATGAACTTCATAATTCTTGGATCACTAGAGTGATAAAAATCATTAGAGTAAACAATTTTGAAATAAAAAAAGAACTTATCTCAATCACATTTTGTTAGTAAGTGTTAATTCGTCTAAATGATAAGTTTGAGCATTTTATTTCTGTTAGGTGACTAATCTCCTATAAATAGTCAGAACAGTCAACTCAGGAGATACAGACAGTAATGGGCTTTTGGTTTTGCTTAATAAATGCACATTTGATGCTATGGCTTTTTCTGAGCTGTATACTTTCCCCGGTAAAACATGATTTTTATTTGTACTTGTTTTGCTGTACTATTCCTGCCTTACTTCTTAGGCTGTCTCTTAGTATTCAATAATGTCTGAAATGCTACCTCCTTCAGGTAACTTGCCCTACTTAAAGGCCATACACACAATATTTCTCTTATGAGAGTTCCATAGTTAGTCATAATATTAATATTAAATGTACATTTATCTCCATCTAAAATGGAAACAACTTGTGGATTGTATTTGTGTAGATCTCTACGTTTATACAAACATATACTGGGGGAAGAGACAAAGACAGACAGAGACAGAGAGAGACACACACAGAGAGGCACACAAAGAAAGAGAGGTAAAGACAGAGAGACAAAGACAGAGACACAGAGAGACAGATGAGAGAGATATTCAAAGAGTACATTCTCAATATCTCAGTATCTCTACTTTTGACAACAAACTCCTTCAGGGAAATAGAAATATAACCTATTCAACAAACAATTCAAGAAAGATCTATTAAACACTTTTTGCAAGAGAAGAGTTAATAGCTGTAACTGAAAAGGTCTCCAAATGAACTGCTTGGTCTGACATATCAAGTGTGACTAATGAATACGGTTATAGGAAGCAGATAAAGGCTTATTCTTCTCTTCCTTCTGTGCTGTGTGAAGACAGCTTGAGATCTAATAAAACTGGCATAAATAGTAGATTTACTTTTGCTAAGCCCCTATTCAATATGGATGATTAAATGAGTGCTAATGAAAGTCTAGGCATGATGTCATTTGTTGTTGTTTTTTGTCCTTTGTTATTGAAGAGGACCACAGCCATGCCATGACTGGCAAGTGAGTTGGATTTAAGTGAGGGAGGACTGTGTGAAGTTACCAGTCTCACTTTCTTCTCCAGAGCCATTTGGGTCCAGTGGCAAGATATAAATGGATGACTGGAGATGGCTCCAGATGCAGTGTGAGGCATTGGCCTTTTTAAGCTCAGGTCTTTCCCAGATCTCAGTTTGATTGAGACAACACCCAGTCAATGATTCAGGCTAGGTAAGAATTGAAACAAAGAATGGCCTCTTTTACCTACTTCAAAAAAATTCAGTCTGGGAGGGGAAGACTGTCAGGGTTTCTGACCAAAACAGAAACAATTGCCAGTTACATTCACTCTGAACCAATCAAGACCCAAATAATGTTCACTAAGTGGGCTTGGTCTGGGATTTATTGTTGATCAAAGAATGAGAGGCAGACTGAATTGGGTTCAAGGTATGGTCTTTAAAGAAAATATCTAGCTCATAAACCTTGAGATATCTTGCTAGGTTTCAGCCATCAAAACTTATATTGTTTTGGGTAGATCACCCACAGATGAGGGTATGATAAGCTATATGGACAGAGGGACAGGAAGGAGAAAAAGAAAAGGAAAAGGAAAGAAGAAGAGGAGGAGGAGGAAGAGGAGAATGAGGGGGTAGAGGAGGGAGAAAGGAAACGAAAGAAGGAGCTGCATCACCCAGCTGAAACTGACCAATTGGGTTCTCCATTGGAGTAGCCCATACTACTCACAGGTTGTTGTTTGTCCTTCATTCTCAAAGAGTATCATGACATCACCTTTACTTGCAAGTGAATTGGATTTAAATGAGGGAGGGCTGTGCAAAGTTGCCAGCCTCATTTTCTCCTCTAGAGTCATCTGCATCCAGTGGCAAAATATTAATCAAGACAACTGGAAATTTTCCCCAAAGTCATTTATGGAATCAATGGCAGGGTCAAATAGATTTAGAGTTCAACCTTAGAGATCATCTTGTCCAAGATCCCCACTTGACAGATAAGGAAAATGCAATTTAGGGAGAGGAGGGACTTGACCCAAAATTTAGAGATTGTAAATAGCAGAGATGAAATTCAAATGCAGGACTTCTGACTTCAATTCTAGTGCACTTTTTTTTCACTATCTTTCACTAGAGCTGTGGGAGATTTGTTTGTATCATTGAGTTTATGTTGTGCTCCATAATCATTCTGGGTTTCCCTTATGGCAATGTATCAGTTGTGGAGGAGTTAAAAGACTGTCCCTATTTTTTAATTGGTTTTCATTTTTCCTTAACCAGATTTGGTCTGTTTATTGAGACTGATTGATTTGAATTGATGAGTTTTACTGATTTTTGTCATGCCCAATTTAATTCAATCAAACTGCCTTGTTTCAAGCTGGTCAAATGAGATTGTATTCTCTAACCCAATTAAAAGGAGCCTATTGGATATAGCTCATGTTCAGAAAGTGAGAATGAGCAATTTGCTTGGGAGCAGGAAACATCAAAATATAGAGAAACATTATAGAAAAATCTCAAGTGGTTCACATATCCCAACAATCTTGGAAATAATTGTTAATTGGGCAGGACATATCAAGAAAATCACCCTAAACCTTATACTTTAGGGGACTTTTCCTGAACAAAGAGGTGACATGCAAGGTGGTACAGTGCAAAGAGCAGAGGTTTTAGAGTCAGAAGGCATGGATTTAAACACTAGTCCTGCTATCTATTACCTATATCATAGGCATGTCATTTTGCTCCTCGAGGCCTCAGTTTCCTCATATGTACAATGAGATAAGGATAGATGATGTCTGAGTTCCCTCTCTTTCTGTGACAGTTTGAGTGCTGCAATGTGGTATAGTGAAAATAACTCCTGTCTGAGACTTAGGAGACCTAGTTTTTGTGAAGAATTATTTATCCAATCTGCCACTGTTAAGAGATTTTATATGTAATTCTAAGTCAAATTTATCCCTACATCTCACAAGCTACTTTTTAAAAGCATTAGTTGCATTTAAAAAGGTCAAATAATTGAATTCTGCTTTTCATCAGCAACTGTAGTATTTTCTTATTAGTTAGTGAAATCACGAAAGCTATGTTCAGTTTAAGTTAATGTAGAAAGAATAAAAAGTGTGACAAGAGAAAAAATGTATTCCTGACAATTTTGTATGAGTCACTTAAAGTTAAATATATAAGGTTGCATTACTTTCCGATTTAGATATTACATTAAATAGAAAAATTTATAAGCCTACACTAGAGTTAAGATACAGCTAAATCAGAGTTCAAAAGCATTACATAGCTCTGTACTAGCTAAACTTCTTGGAAAACATAGAAATGGAATGTCTGTTTCTTTCAGCATAAAATTTTAAAATATATTTTTTTTGATATTTTTACGTCCTCTATATTTTCCACTGAATCCACTTTCCCTGACTGAAACATTCAAAGTAATAAGTAATTTAAAAGGAAAAAAAAAAGTTCAGCAAAACTAACTAACTTATTTTTAAGAAACCCACCAAGAACACTGATTTTATATGCAATGTCCTGCTGACATGGATGCACACGTCTTCAAGAGAATATGAGGAAGAATTTTTTTCATATCTCTTCTTTGGGGCCAAATCAATCAATATAATTTCATGGTATTCATGAAATTGTTGTTTTTTCCATGTACTATGCTGTCATCATCAATTTACATATGTATGCATATTGTATTCCTGGTACTACTTATTTAACCTTGTATCTATTAATATGCCATTTCATGCTCTTTATTTATCATATCCATCTTTTTTTTTTACAACACTTTAATATTGCCACAATCCATTGAGTCATTCCTCAATCAATGGAAATCTACACTGTCTTCAGTTTTTCTACCCCCCCCAACAAATGCAACTATATTCTGGTATATATAGCATATACATATATGGATGTATATGCATATGTTGTCTATGTGTCATAGACACACGTATACACACCTATTAGAAGTGGTTGACTATATCAGGTAAGGGTTCCATATCCATGATACGTAAACAATTCTTTCTCTCTATATAAACAACTCACGATATATAAACAGCTCTCTATCACAGATATGAGACTATATATTGATAGAGACAACTATATCATGGATGCAAGACCCTTTCCTAAGATATTTTCTATGAAATTTTCCTCAGTCAGCCACCTCCTTTTTATTCTAACTACTTAACATAACTTCAATTTCACATAATTGAAGTTATCTATTTTATCTTTGCAGTTTCCTCTCTCTCTTATTTGGTTAAAGATTTTCCTTCTAGCCATATCTGTGAAAGGTATATGATCTCCTTCTCTTCTAATAGTATACATTGATATAATACTAATAATAATAATAGACATATAAATTATAATATAATATTAATTATATTAATGTAACATATATTATATGTATATATCTTATCTCTATTGAATTTAGTATGTGGTATAGCATATTGTTCTAAATCTAATTTCTGCCAGGCTACTTTCCGATTTTCTTAGCAATTCTTGTGAAATCATAATCTCTTTCCTAAGTAATTTATGTTTGGGGATTTATTGAATGATAGTCTTTTGGAGTTCAATTATCTCTGATTTTTTTCTTGTTTAGTTTGTACTTTAATCTACTCTTCTAGTTTTTATACCAATACTAAATGATTTTGATTATTTCTGCTTTAAAAAACAGTTTGAAGTATAAAAATATTCTACCTTTTTCAGTCTTTTTTTTTACTGTGTCTCTTGATATTGCATGTGTTTTTTTACTATAAATAAATTTTGTTCTTATTTTGTCTAGCTCTATAAATTATTCCCTTGGTAGTTTGACTGGTATAACAATTCAGTGATATGCTGGTAGGCATTTAACAACCAGCTCTCAACCCCCCCCCCCCATCAGTTATAAGTTTAATCTACATTATTTACATTTTCTCTATCATTGTCTTAAGTTGAAGGATCCTTGAGAAACTATCTAATCCATTCTCCTGCCTTTGCTCTGGTTTGTTTTTAGTTAGTCATTTTAGTCATATCCAACTCTTTCTGACCCCATTCTGGGTTTTCTTGGCAGAGATAATGGAGTGGTTTGCCATTTCCTTCTCCACTTTATTTTACAGATGAGGAAACTGATGCAAACAGGGCTAAGTGATTTGGCCAGGGCAAACCATCCAGTAAGTGTCTAAGACCAGATTTGAACTCAGGAAGATAATTCTGTCTGACTTTAGCCCTCCACACTCACTGCATCACCTTGCTGCCCTTTGCCCTGCTACCACACCCCCAAAAAACTGGGTTGTCTGCTTTCCTTGCAGCTGAATGTTAGAATATATGCTATATCTCTTCATTAGAATTTGAGCCTCTTGAGAGCAAGCACAGTTTTGACTTTCTATTTAATTGCCTAGAATTTAGCACAGTTCTTGACACATAGTATACACTTACAAATATTTTTCCAGTCTTTGAAGGACCCTATGTAAGTCATTTAGGATAGATAAGTATATATTTGTAAAAATCATTGGAAGCCTTTTTTAGTTGCCCAAGCCATTATTTCCAAATGTTTGCCAAACCACATTTTTTAAAAGGAGTAAGACATGAAAATAAGTCATAAGACTTCTTATAGCCTGCTGGTGGATCTGTCTGCCTCAAGTTTCTCCCCACTCCGATCCATCTCAATTCAACTGCCAAAGTGACTTTTCTTAAGTACAAGTTCTACAATTTCATTCCACATCTCTACTTAGTACACTCTAATGGCTCCCTATCATCTTTGGGATCAAATACAAAATCCTTGGTTTGGCATTCAAAGCCCTTCATAACTTGCCCCCAACCCCACCTTTGCAGTTGTCTTACAACTTATACCGTATGTCTCACCATATATTTTTCCTTCTAATAATGCTGTCCCCTTGGCTGTTCTACAAGCAAGACACTCCAACTCTTGGCTCCAGGTATTTTCTCTTGCTGTCCCCTCATTCTTGGAATTTTCTTCCCCCACATTTTGCCTGTTGGATTGTCTTGCTTCCATTAAGTCCCAATTAAATCCTTTCTTCTACAAGAATCCTTTCCCAACCCTTACTAATTTGAGTGCCATTCCTTTTAATTATTTTTTATTTATGCAGTATATTTCTTATTTGCATTTTTTTGTTTACTTATTTTCTCTTTTTTTAGATTGTGATATCCTCAAAGGCAAGATTTGTCTTTTGTCTCTTTTTGCAGCTTAGAACTTAGCATAATGCCTGGAACTTAGTAATCACTTAAGAAAAGTTTATTTACTGACTGAGAATAGAAAAAATGAAAGTGCTTTAGGGAGTCTAAAGAAAGAAATTCTATTTACATTAAAGGGAAGGCTTTAAGCTAACTTTTGAGTTAAGCCTAAAAGATGGGAAGAATTCTGTGATGTCTTTGAATTGGTCTGTGAGCTTAAGTAAAAACTTAGAAGATAGGAAAATGCAGAGTGAATATAAGGGACATTTACAATTAGAACGAAAGCTTCAGATGGCTTTTGTACCAAATGACAAGGTCAATTCCTTTTCTCAGAGAAGGCTACCTTCCTAACTCACTAATTATAGTAAGATGGATTCTTCCAAAATACAAGAACCAAAGAAATAGCTTCATTTTTACTGAACCCTAGTAATAGCTTTGCCTATCTCTACAAAGAAAGAAACTTTCTATAGGAATTGGAGTCCATACCAACTAAGGGCAAAAGTATTGTGAAGTAAAGGGCCTTAAATCAATCAAAGTTTCCAAGGTTAACTTTTTCCATGTTAGCTCAGTTGAAGGAGAACATTCTAGCAGTTAATATACAAAGTGATTTGGACAATCAACAGGGAGAGGAACAATGAGTTCTTGGAAACTGAATGTCTTTAAATAGATATTGAATAAATCTACTTATAGCATGGAGAAGATTATTGTTGTAGAGAAGATTTACCCTTCAGGGAGGAATAGGAATTAATTCTGAAGTACCTTTCAAGTAAACAATTTTGTATTTCATTGTGTTCCAGTTTTCCCTTCTTTGATGTAAATGGTGCACATGATAGAGAATCAACTATTAAGTAAAAAAGTAAGCCCTGAGAAGTAGAAAGATACAAGTTTTATTTGTTATTGTTCAGTTGTTTCAGAATCTTTATGACCCCATTTGGGTTTTTCTTCGCAAAGAATCTGGAATTGCTTTCCATTTCCTTCTCCAGATGACTTTAGAGATGAGGAAACTAAGGCAAACAGGGTTAAGTGGCTTGCTCAGGGTCACACAGCTAGTAAGTGTCTGAGGCCAGAATTGAACTCAGGAAGATGAGTTTTTCTGACTCTCGGTCTGACACTATCCACTGCATTACTGAGCTGCACAGGTTTTATAGGTCAAATCAAAATCTGGCTCTTTCACTCACATGTCTGTTTCCAACTTGAAGAGGGGTGAACTTCTGTTACCTCTCCCAATCCCTGTCCCATTTTAGACCCAAATGGGAAATATTCTATAACTGGGAAGCTAAAAGAACACAAGCCAATAATACAATTACTAACTGCAAATTAACAAAATTATGGGGAAAAGGGTTTGATATGATAGACAGGACATAGGGACTTGAAATGCGGTTTAATTGATTATAGGGAGATCCCAGGTGATAGGACTATCTTGATCAGTGTAGAACAATAAATTCTTTGCAATTTATAAACTCAATGAGTTGACTTAAAGAAATATCAATTAAATGACTTGCCCAGAGTCACATAGCCAGTAGGAATCAGGAGCAGGATTTGATTTTAGGTCCTCTTGGCTTTGAACTTTGTTCTTTATTCACTTCACCATGATTCCTCTCAAGCAAGATTTCAGAACTAGCAACTGCTACCATTTCAAGTCTTTCCTTATATTGCAATTAGAAGAGCACTAACTGGCAGCTAGAGAACCAGGGTTCCAATTTCACCTCTATGTCTTGTGTGATTTTGAGCCCCTATTTTTCTTAGTGTTTTCTATTTCCTTATCTATAACATGAGAGAATTGGAGTAGATGGTTTCTAAGGTCGCTCACAGCTGTCAAAATGGAGGCAGTATAATGGACAGAGTGATGGGCCTGGATTCAGGAAGACCTGAATTCAAATCCAACTTCAACCAATTACAAATTATGTGACCCTGGAAAAGTCACTAAATCTCTTTGCCTCAGTTTCTTCAGCTGTAAAATAGGGGTAACAGCAGCACCTACTTTGTAGCATTGTTGTGAGGATCAAATGACATATTTGTAAAGTTCTTAGCACAGTGCCTGACACATAAAGGATGCTATATAAATGCTTATTCCTTTCACTTCCCCTATAATGCTATGTATTTAAGTTTATACTAATAGCACAACAGCTCATTATTTGTTCATGTCAATGAATGATCTTTCAAATAAGCTGTTTAAAACAAAGTTTTTACTTTTAACATTTTGAAAGTTGTCTTTCTTTCCTCTCACTATGCTTGAGGTAAGAACAGAGAAATAGTTAGTAGGATAAGAACATTTCAATTATCCACATGTTCTGTGCTGGGTACTAGGTACACACAGATAAAACTAAAACACTCCCTGTCTTCAAAGAGCTTACATTGTATGGAGGAAACAAGATGCAAACATACAAGTATATACAAAAATATTTGAAATAAATCCAAGGAACTTGGGGAGACCTTCTTAGCTGGGGATGGGAGGCAGTTCAGGATAGTTCTCATACAGGAAGATACATATGAAGTCAACTCCATAATTGAAAGTATGACTTGTAGTTGTTCCACAATTGATAAATGGTCAAAGGATATGAATAGGCAGTTTATAATCAAAGCTATCTATAGTCATATAAAAATGCTCTAAATCACATGGATTAGAGAAATGCATATTAAAACAATTCTGAGGTACCATCTCACACCTATTGGATTGGTTAATATGAGAGAAAAGGAAAATAACAAATGTTGAAATGGATGTGGGAAAAGTGGGACACTAATGCATTGTTGGTAGATTGGTTGGTATGAACTGATCCAACCTTTCTGAACAGCAATTTGGAACTATGCTCAAAGGTCAATCAAAATGCTTACCCTTTGATCCAACAGTACCACTAATAAGTCTATATCCCAAAGAGATCATAAAAAAGGAAAAGGACATACATGTACAAAAATACTTACAGCAGCTCTTTTTGTGGTGAATAAGAATTGGAAATCAATTGGGGAATGAGTGAACATGTTGTGGAATATGAATGTAATGGAATACTATTATGGTATAAGAAATGAAAAGGTGGGGGCAGAGCCAAGATGGCAGAGTAGAAAGACACACATACTCAAGCTCTTCCCTCACAGCCCATAAAATACCTGTATAGAAAGACTCTCAACAAGTTCTAAAGCAGCAGAAGGCACAGAATGATGGAGTGGAGGAAATTTTCAGCCAAGGGTGACCTGGAAGGCAGACAGGAAAGGTCTGTCACACTGGGACACCAAGTGGAGCCCAGCCCATCCTAGGCAGTGCAACAGCCAGGAGGAGGATGTGAGCAGGCCTTGGGAGCAGAATTTCCAGGAGCAGCAGTGATTCACAGATCCAGGTAGGCAGCAGCAATTTTCCATTGTTGGATAAAGCCCCTGAGGGAATTGAGCTGCTGATCTGACCCGAAGCCCTGAGTGGCAGCTCTGCCCTGCCTAAAGCCCCTGGAAGAATTAAGCAGCTGATCTGAATCTCAGCCACCAGCCAGGCCAGGGAGTGAACTCCTTTCCCTTGACTGTACCACCTTAGAGGAACTGAGAACTTATAGGCTCCCAGAGTATACCCTACTCTCTTTTTTAAAATTTATTTAACTTTTAACATTCATGTTCACAAAATTTTGGGTTCCAAATTTTCTCCCCATTTTTCCCCTCCCCCACACCAAAACATCGAGCATTCTAATTGCCCCTATCACCAATCTGCCCTTCCCTTCCCTTGTCCCCATCTTCTCTTTTGTCCTGTAGGGCCAGATAACTTTCTATATCCCATTACCTGTATTCCTTATTTCTTAGTAGCAAGAAGAGTACTCGACACTTATTCCTAAAACACTGAATTCCAACTTCTCTTCATCCCTCCCTCCCCACCCATTCCCTTTGGGAAGGCAAGCAATTCAATGTACACCATATCTGTGTAGTTTTGCAAATGACTTCCATAATAGTCGTTTTCTGTAAGACTAACTGTATTTCCCTCCATCCTATCCTGCCCCCCATTGCTTCTGTTCTCTCTTTAGATCCTGTCCCTCCCCAAGAGTGTTGACTTCAAATTGCTCCCTCCTCCCATTGCCCTCCCTTCCATCATCCCCCCTCCTGCTTATCCCCTTCTCCTCCACTTTCCTGTATTGTAAGATAGGTTTTCATACCAAAATGACTGTGCATTTTATTCCTTCCTTGAGTCAAATGTGATGAGAGTAAATTTCATGTTTTTCTCTCATCTCCCCTCTTTTTCCCTCCACTGAAAAGTCTTTTGCTTGCCTCTTTTATGAGAAATAATTTGTCCCATTCCATTTCTCCCTTTCTCCTCCCAATATGTTTCTCTCTCACCACTTAGTTTCATTTTTTAAAGATATGATCCCATCCTATTCAATTCACTCATGCTCTGTGTGTGTGTGTGTGTGTGTGTGTGTGTGTGTGTGTGTGTGTAATCCCACCCAGTACCCAGATACTTAAAAGTTTCAAGAGTTACAAATATTATCTTTCCAAGTAGGAATATAAACAGTTCAACTTTAGTAAGTCCCTTACGATTTCTCTTTGCTGTTTACCTTTTCATGCTTCTCTTCATTCTTGTGTTTGAAAGTCAAATTCTCTTTTCAGCTCTGGTCTTTTCATCAAGAATGCTTGAAAGTCCTCTATTTCACTGAAAATCCGTTTTTTCCTCTGAAGTATTATACTCAATTTTGCTAGGTAGGTGATTCTTGGCTTTAGTCATAGTTCCTTTGACTTCTGGAATATCCTATTCCACACCCTTTGATCCCTTAACGTAGAAGCTGCTAGATCTTGGGTTATCCTGATTGTATTTCCACAATACTTGAATTGCTTCTTTCTAGCTGCTTGCAATATTTTCTCCTTGACCAGGGAACTCTGGAATTTGGCCACCATGTTCCTAGGAGTTTCTCTTTTTGGATCTCTTTCATGTGGTGGTCTGTGGATTCCTTGAATACTTATTTTGCCCTCTGGTTCTAGAATCTCAGGGCAGTTTTCCTTGATAATTTCATGAAAGATGATGTCTAGGCTCCTTTTTTGATCATGGCTTTCAGGTAGTCCCATAATTTTTAAATTGTCTCTTCTGGATCTATTTTCTAGGTCAGTTGTTTTTCCAATGAGATATTTCACATTATTTTCCATTTTTTCATTCTTTTGGTTTGGTTTTGTGATTTCTTGGTTTCTCATAAAGTCATTAGCCTCCATTTGTTCCATTCTAATTTTGAAAGAGCTATTTTCTTCAGTAATCTTTTGAACCTCCCTTTCCATTTGGCTAATTCTGCTTTTGAAAGCATTGTTCTCCTCATTGGCTTTTTGAACCTCTTTTGCCTATTGAGTTAGTCTATTTTTCAAAGTGTTATTTTCTTCAACATTTTTTGGGGGTCCTTTAACAGAGTGTTGATCTGCTTTTGATGCTTTTCTTGTGTCTCTCTCATTTCTCTTCCCAGTTTTTCCTCCACCTCTCTAACTTGATTTTCATAATCCTTTTTGAGCTCTTCCATGGCCTGAGCCCATTGAATATTTATTTTGGGTTTTGGGGATGCAGAAGCCTTGATTTCTATGTCTTTCCCTGATGGCAAGCATTGTTCTTTCTCCTTTGAAAGGATGGGAGGAATTATCTGTTCACCAAGAAAGTAACCTTCTATGGTCTTATTTTTTTCCCCCCTTTTCTGGGTATTTTCCCAGCCAGTGGCTTGACTTCAGAGTTTCCTCTCCACACCCACCTCGCCTCCAGATCCACCCAGCTGGTGCTTGAGGTCTGAGATTCAAATGCTGCTTCCCAGCCTCAGGGATTTGGGTAGAGGCAGGGCTGCTATTCAGTGTGAGATTAAGTTCAGGTGCTCAGGTTGGGGCAGGGCCACCTCACATGGCTCAGTTCCCTCAGGGGGTTTATGTGGAGACCTTCAACAATGGAACCAAGCTCCTGCCTGGTTTGGGAGCCCCTGTCTGCTGCTGCCTCCACTGCTGCCTCCTGAGGGGGCTTGAGTTATGGAGACACTCTGCCCCCCTCTCAGGAAGCTGAAAAGTCCCTCTCACTGACCTTTGATGGCTGTGGGTGGAGGGACCTGAGCTGCTGCTGGAGATTCTGTCCCTGAAGCCTGCTTGGATCTTCTCCCCTCAGTGCCCCAGCCAAGGCAGGGCTGGGCTCTGCTCTGAGTCTGGTGCATGAGGGACCATTTTTGCCAGTTTTTCAGGTCTCTCTGGAACCAAAATCTCCTCCACTCCATTGTTCTGTGGCTTCTGCTGCTCCAGAATTTGTTGGGAGTCCTCTTTACAGATATTTTGTGGGCTGTGGGTTGGGAGCTAGCATATGTGTATCTTTCTACTCCGCCATCTTGGCTCCTCCTCCAGTATACCCTACTCTTGATAAAGGACACAAGAGTCAAGTAACTGGTTCAGAAAATTCCCCAAAAAAGGAAAAAAAAATAAGACTTTAGAAGGTTACTTTCTTGGTGAACAGGTATTCTCTCCCATCTTTTCAGATGAGGAAGAACAATGTTTACCATCAGGGGATGACATAAAGGTCGAGATTCCTGCATCCAAAACCTCCAAAATAAATACGCAGTGCTCTGAGGACATGGAAGACCTCAAAAAGGACTTTCAAAATCACATAAGAGAGGTGGAGGAGAAAATTGGAAAGAGAAATGAGAACAATGCAAGAAAATCATGAAAAACAAGTCAACAGCTTGCTAAAGGAGACCCAAAATCATGTTAAAGAAAATAACACCTTTACAAATAGCCTAACTCAATTGGCAAAAGAGGTCCAAAAAGCCAGTGAGGAGAGAAGAATGCTTTGAAAAGCAGAATTGTCCAAATGAAAAAGGGAATCTCAAAGCTCACTGAAGAAAATAGTTCTTTAAGAATTCAAATGAAACAGATGTAAGCTAATGACTTTATGAGAAACCAAGAAATTACAAAATAAAATCAAAAGAATGAAAAAAAAGAAAGATAATGTGAAATATTTCATTGAAAAAGCAAGTGACCATAAAAATAGATCCAGGAGAGACAATTTAAAAATCATGGGACTACTTGAAAGCCATGATCAAAAAAAAGAGCCTAGACATCATATTTCATGAAATTATCAAGGAAAACTGCCCTGATATTCTAGAACCAGAGGACAAAATAAATATTGAAAGAATCCCTTGATCACCTCCTGAAAGAGATCCAAAAAAAGAAACTGCTGGGCATATTGTAGCCAAATTCCAGAGTTCCCATGTCAAGAGAAAATATTGCAAGCAACTAGAAAGAAACAATTTGAGTATTGTGAAAATCCAGTCAGGATAACACAAGATCTAATGGCTTCTACAATAAGGGATCGAAGGGCCTGGAATATGATATTCCAGAAGTGAAAGGAACTAGGATTAAAGCCAAGAATCACCTACCCAGCAAAACTGAGTATAATATTTCATGGGAAAAAATGGTCATTCTATGAAATAGAAGACTTTCAAGCATTCTTGATGAAAAGACCAGAACTGAAAAGAAAATTTGACTTTCAAACACAAGAATCTAGAAAAGCATGGAAAGGTAAACAGGAAAGAGAAATCACAAGGGACTTACTAAAGCTGAACTATTTTCATTCCTACATAGAAAGATAATATTTGTAGCTTGAAACTTTTCTCAGTATCTGGGGAGTTGGAAGGATTATATACACATACACACTCACACACACATATGTATTATATATGTAATACATATGTATTATATATGTATATATATTATATGTAGAGAGAGAGAAACAGAGTGAAGTAAAGAGAGACAGAGACAGAGAGGACAGGGTGACTTGAATAGGAAGGAGTCATATCTAAAAAAATAAAAATAAGGGGTGAGAGAGGAATAGATTGGGAGGAGAAGGGGAGAAATGGAATGGGGCAAATATCTCTTAAAGAAGAGACAAGAAAAAGCTTTTGCAATGGAGGGGGAAAGGGAGGAGGTGAGAGGATAAACATGAAGCTTACTCTCATCACATTTGGCTCAAGGAAGGAACAACACTCAATTTGGTATGAAACCCTATCTTACACTACAGGAAAGTAGGGGAGAAGGGGATAAACAAGGTGGGGGGGATGATGGAAGGGAGGGCAAATGGGAGGAGGGAGTAATTAGAAGTAAACACTCTTGAGGAGGGACAAGGTCAAAAGAGAGAATAAAATAAATGGGGGGGTGGGATAGGATGTCGGGAAGTATAGTTAGCCTTACACAACATGACTATTATGTAAATCATTTTCAAAACTACACATATATAGCCTATATTACATTGCTTGCCTTCTCAGTGGGGATGGTTAGGGAGGGAGGAAGAGAAATTGGAGCTCAAAATTTTAGGAACAAATGTTGAGAATTAGTTTTGTGTACAACTGGGAAACCAGAAATACTGGTAATGGGGTACAGAAATTTATCTTGCCCACAGGACAAGAGAGAAGATGGGGATAAGGGAAGGGCGGGGTGTTAGAGTGGTGGGCACATTGGTGTAAAGCGCAATCAGAATGCAAGGCATTTTGGGGTGAGGGGAGGGAGAGATGGAGAGAAAATTTGGAACTGAAAATTTTGTGGAAATGAATCTTGAAAATTTAAATAAATAATTTTTTAAAAAAGAAGAAATGAAGAGCTGACAGATTTCAGAAAAAAAATACTCGGAAAGACTTACATGAACTGATGCAATGTGAAGTACGCAGAACAAAGAGAACATTGTAGACAGCAACAGTAACACTGTACGGTGATCAACTATATATTACTTAGTTTTGTTTCAGCATTACAATGATCCAAGACAGTTAAATAAACTCATGATGGAAAATTCTATTCACATCCAGAGAAAGAAGTAATGGAGGTTGAATGCAGATTGAAGTATGCAATTTTCACTTTATTTTTTCCCATGTTTTTTTCTTCCTTTTGTTTTGTTTCTCCTTTCAGAACATGAGTAATATTGAAATATGTTTTATGTATTTGTACACCTATAATCTATATAAAATTGCTTAACATCTTATGGATGGGAGCAGGGAGAAAGTTTGGAACTCAAAATTTTATTAAAAATAAATATCAAAAATTGTCTCTACCTATAACTGGAAAAAGTAAAATACTATTAAAAATTAAAAGGCAACTTATATCATCCTTACAAACCCTGACCTTTCCTGGGGGAAAGAAGGTCTTGAGCCAGAAGACATGAGGTCAGATTCTGCTTCAGCAAAGTCGTTTGACCTTAAATAATTTACTTAACTTTAGCATCCTCATATATAAAAGGATTTGTATTTGATGGCCTCTAAGGTCCTATCTAGTTCTGTGTCTGGAGGCACATATTTGTGTCTTATATTTAAGGTTTTTTTCAAAACCACATTTCTTTCTTCCCTAGGGAGGAATGCTTTTAGAAATGAAAGCTGTTTGAGAAAGAATTAGTTATTTATTGGAAATAGTGAGTTAAATATTATAGAATTATCAATTCTACCTAATGACAGAAATACCTATAGTCATGAGCATCACCATAGCAACTTTAATCTTGGAATTTTGGGGGTTACACTCTGAAAACTAATCAGTTTAAATCAACAAAACTGTCTTTGAAACTGCATAGGCAATCATTTTCAAGTCATTGCTTTTTGGATACCTTCTCAATATCAGTATTAATCTCTGCCTTGTTTTGGGCACTGTAGTGTCTCTTCTTGCCTTGCTAAAGACATTGGCATGTAAGTTTGAACAGGCCAGATAACAGCAGTATCTGGCCCTGAATCAATACACTTTTCAACATATTGCCAGAGCACTAAATGTTGGCATGCCCACTACAGACTCTCTCCTTATCACGAAATACTCTTATTAACTAGCCAGGGTAGCTAGATTCCAAAGTAAAATTCCCTCAGTGTAATGGGGGTGTATTTTCTTTTCCACAAAAGGGTGAGGGAGAGTAAAGTACATTGAGCGTATTTCCTCTGGCTGAATCGCCAGATCCTCAGTAATTCACTTTGCTTTGCTTTGCTAAGTATTTTTCCATTTTTCATTTGATAGGCCTTTAAATTGTTTTGCCAATGCCTTGACTTTCTGCAATCAAATATATTGATTGCTTCCTACTTTTATTGTGTAGCTGTATTTTCTTTCTCCAAATTCTTTACTTCTGGGTAGCAAACTACACAAAAAAGACCTGGTGACTGGTTAACCCCTGATATCAGGGAGAATTTTTGGGTTATTTAAACTCTAGTTCAGAAGAGATCCTAAGGCAATTTCTAAGTCATGTCTATGGTTCATCTGCTGATTTATTGACCTATTAATTGCCATTAGCAGTTCACTGGAATACTCAAAAGTGGATGATGACTTTTTAAATATATGAGTTGTAATTCTGGAGTCAATAATGAAGCACTTATACATAATTTATGGGCTGGGGAGGGAAAAGAAATTCTTAGCATAATCTCATCATCTCTAAAATGTGAATAATTTTAAATATTTTTAAAAATTTTGGAAAAAGATTTAAATTAGAATGGAAAATAATGACCCTAAGCCTCAAAATAACTATTTTTAGAATCATTGGAGGGAGAAAAACCACCTGATTTTCAAATGTGAAAGTTAGCCACAAATCAGTGGGCACAGGACCCCTTAGATTATTCTCTCTTTTTTTTTTCTAGAGGGGTGAGGCAAGGCAATTGGCTTTAAGTGACTTCCCCAAGGTCATACAGCTAGTAAGTGTCAAGTGTCTGAGGTCGGATTTGAACTCAGGTCCTATTGACTTCAGGGTCAGTGCTCTATTCACTGCATGACCTAACTGCCCCCTCCCGATTATTCTTTGTTAAGGTTGACATTAAATGCAGAGCCAGTCATCTGTAGTAGTAGACTTTGGACCTCAGATTTGCCTGAAATGAGAAAAGGTTTTGGGAAAAAAAATTAAATGTCTTCCCTTTCTCCTAATCTTATCTGATATCCATCTGCCTAGTGCCAAAAGTTTAGTCAATTTAGTTGAAATTAATAAAAATAATACTGGCATTTATATAGTACTCAAAAATTAAGGAAGTACCTTATATACACGTTCTCATTCCATGCTTATAACTAATGGTATCAAACTCTAGGGCCACTAAACTATACATTAGTATTCCTGCAGTCCACATATTGATTTGGAAAATTGCATATTAAAATTATTTATGTTTTATTCTATTTTTATTTATTGTGTTAAATATTTCTCAATTACATTTTAATCTTGCTTGAGTTACACTTGGAAGGGTTGTAGACCAAATTTTCAGTGCAGTCAGGAGCCATAGGGGAAAATACATTTTTTATATTTTTCAGTCATTTCAGTCATGTATAATTCTTCATGATCCTTCTTGGGGTTATCTTGCAAAGATCCTGGAGTGATTTTCTATTTTATTGGATTAAAAGTTGTTTTCATTGTAAAATAATAGAATAGAAATGTGATTTTAAGTTATTTGCTTTCTGACTGATGCCTCTACAAGGTGACTTGAAGCTGGGTTCGTAATGTTAAATTTGTGTGCAAGAACCTAATAATGACAATTGTGATGGAGCTGTAATATCATGCTGTGAGACAAAGGCAGAGAGAAAGAGATAAGCTGTTACATGAGAATCCATACATATGCACATTCACAATTGCACACATATACATACACAGAGACATGCACTTGACAGATTACTTGTTTGATACTTCTGTTTATATTCATCTAGTATATTCAGAGCTACAGGTGTTCATATTCCCATTTTACAATAGAAATGAAGTCTTAATAAGGTTAAGTGATGTAGGGTCATGTAGCTACTAAGTATCAGTGGTAGATTTCACCATGAGACATGTGCTTGCACACTCATGCATATCCATGCATGCATGAACATCTACACACATTGTCTGTTCCCTCCCTGCAACACCAAGCAGTAGGACAAGTCAACCTTGAAGTTCCTAGTGGGATGTTCATGTGACATATAAATCATTCTTTGGTTATTAGGTATTAGTAATAGTTTGTCCTCCTTTCCCATATGAATGCATAGAGTAGTCCAAACTAATAAGGAGAATGTCTTTTGTGTGCCTCTTCCTACTTGACAATTTCATATGCCTTGCTGACTATGGACTAGAAAGTACAGTGATAAGTATAGAAAATTTGACTTTCAAATACAAAAATCAAGAGAAACATGAAAAGGCATTGTACCTCTGGGTTTGAGCTGGATTGATACCATAGATGGTGAGCCATGTGATGAATCTGTCAATGATGATCATCTAGAAGGTGTATCTTCGAAGAGGACTGGGATTAAAGCTGAACAAGTAATAGAGGAACCAGGTTAGACTATCAGTTTGAAATGAACACTGCCCAAAGATTTCACATAGAAGTCAGTGAAATAATGTTTTCCCACAGAAATTTGAGACATAAGGGTAGGGAGCCTGGTCTTTATAGTTGAATAATAACTGTCAATAACCCTTTCCCTCTCTATAAAATAATGAGTTTGGCCTAGAAGAGGCTATAGGTGACAATGTAAGGAGCAACGAAATCTGATTTTGAATCCTGATTCTACCATATTTTTCCTATGCGATGTGGGACAAGTTACCAACTCCCTGGGTCTCTGTTTCCTCATCTGTCAAAGAATGGGGTCATACTGTGATTCTCTGGCTTCTCCCAAGTCACCTCCAGCTCCAACATGCTGTGAATCTAATCATTCACATATTTGCTCTTTGACTTTTTTACTATAAATCTGAATTCTTCCTCTTTAGGTCTTCAGACTGATCCCTTAGAATATTTTATCCTTCCTGCACTAAATTCCCATCAACCACCTGACCTCTACTCCACCAAAATCTAAAATATATGTCAGATTGTGTATGCCCAGCTTTCTTGTCCTATGAGAAATTCAAAGGTAGCATGGCCACTTTCTTGCCAAGTGTCACATCATTCTCCCTTGCTCCTGGATTTAGTTCTTCCTTGTTGCTGAAATCAGATCCAAAATGAATTTTGTGGGTTCTTCTATCTCTTTGAAGAAGAAAATCATTATTTTAAAAATGCTAAATGCTTTTTTCACTTTATTTTTTTCTTGCTTTTTTTTACAATATGGCTAATATAAAAAGAAAAAAAGAAAGTACAGTGATATAACAGGGAAATGAACAGAGGAAAAAGATCAGGGTCCATCTTTTCCTCAAGTTAGCAAAGAAAGTGTGGTCAACATTGACACCTAGGTTCTCAAGCTAAACACACATAAAACTTATGAAGAAGAAAGCAAAACAAAACATGAAAGATACCAAAAGGTCTTAAAATAACCACATCATTCAGCATTCTTACAGATTCATAGTATTTTTACCCCAACAGAAGTAAAGGTATAGAGAGTTTAGTAATTTTCTCATGAAAGTTCATTTCATTGAGTTCTATGCCAGACATAGAACTGGAATAGCCAAAGTAATATGTATGGGGATTCATTCCTCATTGCCTTATCCCTCTTTCAGTGAATTGATCAAAAACTTAGCTACTATAGAAGTAAAGCTTGAAAATGAAAGAAATTATAATTTTATATAGTTTTATTTCCTATCTTCCCTACACCAGTAGCTATCTTCATAAAGAAAATTCAGCAAATTTTAGATTCTGAGGATACAGTTATTGAAAAGATATACATCTGTTCATGAAAAGCCAAAGGGACTCAGTGATACTCCTATATGGCAGTTATTCCCTAGGATATAAAAAAACTTGAAATCCTTCTTTCAAAGCTGGTGATCAGTTTGGTATAGCATTAAAAGAATCCAGACATTCATTCTAGACAGGTGATGGAGTTTGTCAAGCTCAGGCATAGATTGTGTAGAGAATGGAGCATGCATAAGTTATCATTAAGCTCAGTGGTACTGAGTTTTTAGAGTATTCTATAAAGGACCAAAGCAAGAGGTCTTGTAGCTCTGTTTTATTTATTTTGTTGTTATTATTATTAATTTATTTGTTTTCAGTTTTCTGCAATCACTTCTATAAGTCTTAGGTTTTCTCTCCCTCACTACCCCTTTCCTCCCCCCTCCCTCCTCGAGATGGCATAGAATCATTTTTGTATTCAAGAAATACATTAAAGACATTTTCACATTGGTCATGTTGCACAGAAGAATTAAAATGAATGGAAGAAACCATAAAACAAAACAAAACATAACACAAGAGAAAATAATCTGCTTCATTCTGTGATCCAGTTCTGTGGTTCTTTCTCTGAATGTGGAAGGCATTTTTCCTCAAGAATCCTTTGTGAATGCTTTAGGTCCTTGCACCGCTATGAAGGATGAAGTCTACCAGAAAAAATCCTTGCACATTGTGGTTGTTACTGTGCACAATGTTCTCTTGGTTCTGATTCTTTTACTCAGCATCAGTTTATATAAGTCCTTTCAGGGCCCTCTGAAGTCTTCCTGTTCATCATCTCTTATACCACAATGGTATTCCATTATATTCATATACCACAACTTGCTCAGCCATTCCCCAATTGATCACCTTTCCATTCCATTCCAGTTTTTGGCCACCACAAAGAGAGCTGCTATAAATATTTTTGTACATATGGGACCCATTCCCATTTTCATGATCTTTTTGCATGTAGTCCTAGAAGCGATATTGCTGGGTCAAAGGGTATGCCCATTTTTGTAGCCTTTTGGGCATAGTGCCAAATTGCTCTCCAGAATGGTTGGATCAGTTCACAGCTCCAGCAACAATGAATTACTGTTCCAGCTTTGCCACATCTTCTCCAACATTTATCATTTTCCTGTTTTGTCATGTTAGACAATCTGATAGGTGTGATGTGGTACCTCAGAGTTATTTTGATTTCCATCTCTCTAATCAACAGTGATTTAGAGTATTTTTCCATAGGACTACAGATAGTTTTAATTTCTTCCTCTGAAAACTTCCTGTTCATAGACTTTGGCCATTTATCAGTCAGGGAATGACTTGTATTCTTGTAAATTTGGCTCAGTTCTCTAAATGTTTTACAAATGAGGCCTTAATCACAGACACTAGTTGTAAAAATTCTTTCCCAGTTTTCTGTTTCCCTTCTAATCTTGGTTACATTGGGGTTATTTGTGCAAAAACTTTTCAATTTAATGTAATCAAAATTATCCATTTTGCACCTCATAATGTTCTCTATCTTGTATTTCATCATAAATTTCTCCATTCTCCATAAATCTGACAAATACACTATTCCTTTCTCCCCTAATTTGTTTACAGTATAAGTCTTTATACCTTGATCATATATCCATTTGGACTTTATGGTGTCAGGCATTGGTCTATGCCCAGTTTCCATCACACTGTTAACCAGTTTTCCCAGAAATTTTTGTCAAACAGTGATTTCTTATCAAAAAAACTAGGGTCCTTGGGTTTATCAAGCAGTAGATTGCTATATTCAATGACTACTATGTCTTGAGTACTTAACCTATTCTACTGGTCTCCTCATCTATTTCTTAGCCAGTACCACTTGGTTGTCATGATTGCTGCTTTATAATACAATTTGAGATCTGGTAGGGCTAGGTCACCTTCCCTAGCATTTCTTTTCATTAGTTCTCTTGATATTCTGGACCTTTTGTTCTTCCAGTTGAATTTTGATATTGTTTTATTTTCTAGCTCTGGTAGTTTGAATGATATGGCACTGAGTAAGTAAATTAATGTAGGTAGAATTGTCATTTTTATAATATTAGCTCAGCCTACCCTCAAGCAACTAATGTTTTCCCACTTCTTTAGATCTGACTTTATTAGTGTGAAAACTGTTTTGTCATTGTGTTCATATAGTCCATGGGTTTGTTTTGGCAGGTAGACTCCCAGATATTTTGTAGTGTCTACCATAACTTTAAATGGGATTTCTCTTTCCATCTCTTGCTGTTGGGCTTTGTTTGTAATATATAGAAATGCAAAGGATTTATGTGAATTTATTTTGTTTCCTTCAATTTTGCCAAAGTTGTTTATTATTTCAAGTAGTTTTTTACTTGATTCTCTGGGATTCACTAAGTATGTCATCATGTCATCTGCAAAGAGTGATAACTTAGTTTCTTCTTTGCCTATTTTAATTCTGTCAATTTTTTTTTCTCATTGGTAAAGCTAACATTTCTACTACTTTGTTGAATAACAGTGGTAATAATGGACATCCTTGTTTAAACCCTGATCTTATTGAAAATACATCTAACATCCCCATTGCATATAATGCTTGCTGATGATTTTAGGTAGATACTGCTTGTTTTTTATGGAAAGTTCCATTTATTCCTATGCTCTCCAGTGTTTTCAATAGGAATGGGTTTTATATTTTGTCAAAAGCTTTTTCTGCATTTATTGAAACAATTATGTGGCTTCTGTTACTTTTATTGTTGATATAATCAATAATGCTGATAGTTTTCTTAATATTGAACCAGCCCTTCAATCCTGGTATGAATCCTAAGGTATTAATCTCATGATAAGTTGCTAATCTTTTTTGCTAATATCATTTAAATTTTTTGCATCTATATTCATTAGAGAATTTGGTCTATAATTTTATTTCTCTGTTTTGACTCTTCCTGATTTAGATATCAGAAATACATTTGCCTTATAAAAAGAATTTGATAGGACTCCTTCCCCAGTTTTCCCAAATGGTCTATGTAGTATTGGAATTAAGTATTCTTTAAATGTTTGATAGAATTCACTTGAAAATCCATATGGCACTGGAGATTTTTTTTCCTAGGGAATTCATTGATGCCTTGTTCAATTTCTTTTTCTGAAATGGGGTTATTTAAGGATTCAAATTCCTTTTCTGTTAATCTGAGCAATTCATATTTTTTACATATCTGTCTACCTCATCTAGATTGTCAAATTTATGGGCATACAGTTGGGCAAAGTAATTTCTAATAATCTTTGAATTTCCTTCTCATTGGCGGTGAGTTAACTCTTTTAATTTTTAATATTGGTAATGAGGTTTACTTCTTTATTTAATCAAATTGACCAAAGGTTTGTCAATTTTATTGTATTTTCATTAAACCAACTCAGTTTTATTTATTAGTTCAATAGTTTTCTCAATTTCAATTTTATTAATCACTCCTTTGGTTTTCTCGAATTCTAATTTGGTATTTACTTGGGAATTTTCAATTTGCTCTTTTTCTAGCTTTTTCAGCTGCATGCCCAATTCATTGATCTCCTCTTTCTCCATTTTATTCATGTACACATTCAAAACTATAAAACATCTCATAAGTAGTGCTTTTGCAGCATCTTATAATATTTGGTAGGTTATCTCATTATTGTAATTTTCTTGAATGAAGTTGTTGATTGCTTCTACAATTTGCTGTTTAACCTACTCATTCTTAGATTATTTAGTTTCCAATTAATTTTTGGTTTATCTTTCCATGGCATTTTATTGTATGTAATTTTTATTACATTGTGATCTGAGAAAGATGCCTTGACTATCTCTTCCTTTCTGCACAGAATTGTGAGGCTTTTATGCCCTACTACAAGGTCAATTTTTGTATGTGCCATGTACCACTGAGAAAATGGTATATTCTTTTCTATCTCCATTCAATTTTCTCCAGAAATCTACCATATCTACCTTATCCGGAGTTTTATTCCCCTCCTTAACTTCTTTCTTGTTTATTTTGAGGTTAGATTTATCAAGTTCAGAGAGGGGGAGGTTGTAGTCCCCCACTAGTGTGGTTTTGCTGTCTATTTCTTCCTGTAACTCCCTCAACTTCTCTGAGAATTTGGATGCTCTACCACTTGGAGCATAAATATTTAGTAATGATATTGCTTAGTTTTCTATGGTGGCTTTTAGCAGGATATTGTTTTCTTCTTTATCTCTTTTGATTAGATCTATTTCTGTTTTTGCTTTGTCTGAGATTAGGATAGCTACCCTTCCTTTTTTTACATCAGCTTCAGCACCATATATTCTGCTCCCATCTTTTACCTTTACCCTGTGTGTATCCTCCTGTTTCAAATGTGTTTCTTGTAAACAATATATTGTTGGATTATGGTTTTTAATCTACTCTGATATCTGTCTCTTTTTTATGGGAGAGTTTATCCCATTCACAGTTGTGGTTATGATTACTATCTATATCTTTCCCTCCATCCTCTTTCTCCTCATTTATGCTTTTAGTTTTCACTTCTCCCTTCCTATCCACAATAGAGTTTTAATTTTTGACCACAGCCTTCCTCAGTCTTTCCTCCCTCCTTTCTGCCCCGCTCCATTTTACTACCCTTTTCCCTTACTACTTCCTCCCTATCTTTTAGCCTTCCCTCCCTTTTCTTTCCCCTTTCTCCTCCTACTCCCTATAGAGCTGGTTAGATTTCTATACTTAATTGAGTTTGTTGTTACCTCCTTGAACCAAATCAGGGTAAATCTCATACAATGCTCATCTCTCTCCCATCCTTCCCTCTACTGTAGTATATTTTTGTGCTTCTTCCTGTGATGTAATTTACCATTTTCTGTCTCCTCTTTTTCACATCACCTATTACAATCCCTTGTCACCCTTAAATCACATTTTATATTATCACATCATTTACTTTATACCCACTCCTTCTATGTATATCCCTTTTATATATCATAATGAATTTACAATTCTCAAGATTGAGAAGTATCACCTACCCTTATGGGGATGTAAAGAATTTGCCCATAATGAATAATAAGATTTTTCCCCTGTTGACATTTTTATGCCTCTCTTGAGACTTGCGTTTGAAGACTGAATTTTCTATTGACCTCTGTCCTTTTCATCAGAAAAGTCTGGAAATCCCTTATTTCACTGAATGTCCATCTCCTTGCCTGAAATAGTATACTCAGTTTTGCTGAGTAATTGATCCTTGAAGGTAGTCCCAGATCCTTTGCCTTATAGAATATCATATTCCAATCCCTCCTATTTTTTAATGTCGAAGCTGCAAACTCCTGACTGTACCTCCTCAATATCTGAATTGTTTCTTTCTGGCTGCCTGTAGTATTTTCTCCTTCACTTGATAGTTCTGGAATTTGGCAACGATATTCCTTGGTGTTTTCAGTTTGGGATCTCTTTCAGGAGGTGAATGGTGGATTCTTTCGATGACTATTTTGTCCTCTGGATCTGGGAGTTCTGAACAGTTTTCCTTGATGATTTCTTGGAAGATATTGTCCAGGCTCTTTTTTTCATCATGGCTTTCTGGTAGACCAATAATTCTTACATTTTTCTCTCCTGGATCTATTTTCCAGGTCAGTTGTTTTTCCAGTTATATATTTTACATTTTCTTCTATCTTTTTATCCTTTAGATTCTGTTTGACAGATTTGTGATGTCTCATAGAGTCATTACCTTCTACTTGCCCAATTTTTATTTTTATCAAATTGTTTTCCTCAGTTAACTTTTGCATATCCTTTTCCATCTGTCCAATTGTTCCTTTTGAGGAGTTCTTTTCTCAAGTTAGTTTTTGTACTTCCTTTTCCATTTGTCCAATTTTTCCATTTAGGTTTTGTGCTTCCTTTTCCATTAGTCCATTTTTCCTTTTAAATTCTTCTATGATTTATTTTTTCATATTTTTAAAATCATTGGTCAGTTTTTCTTCTAATTTGGCTTTCAAAATCCTTCTTGCACTCTTCCATGAATACTCCTTGGGCTTGAGACCAGTTCATATTCCTTTCTGAAATTTCAGATGGGATTATAGTTTCAATGCTGAGCTCTGTTGTATTTGTGTTTTGGTCCTTTACCCCATAAAAAAATTCTATGATAGTCTTATCTTTTCTGGTTTTCTTCTAGCTCATGATGATCACTCTTTTCCTGACTTTTAAAGTGAGTCTCTGCTTCTGAGGCACAGGGAGCTCTGTCCCTACCATTCTTGGGCTTAGAAATTGAGGCTTTGTGTATTGTGGCCTCTGGTTCTTTCAGCTAGAAGCTAGTGTACTTTAGCTTACTTAGTGCTGAGCTGACTCGGATGCCAAGTGAAGTCTTTTTGAGTTTCCCTGGGGTTTCCCTGGAGCTAGCTGTTTTAAGTGTGCGGGAGGAATGGTCTGATCACAGGAGGTCTCCTCTCTGGAGCACAGGTTGGCTAAGTGGTTGGTGAAGTAGTGTTTGCACTAGTGTCTTCCCTATTCCCCTGGCTGTGCCACTCCTGGTGTTCTAGTGGTTGATGATTGTGGATTCCACCCCCCTGTGACTCAGGATCTTCTCCTGGTTGTTTGAGGTAGGGCTGTCTGGGGAAGCTCTGGTCCTACATTGGTCCCCTTCAATCACAGCAAGAGGGATCCCTCTTTGTGATTTTCCTAGACTCACAGGCTAAGAGATTGCTTACCCTTTTGGCTCATCCCACTGTTCCATGATTTTTCCTGGGGAAATATTCTCTGGGTTTTTCAAGATCAGCAAGGGAAGGAGTAGAGAATTTACTGATCACTCCATCATCTTGGCTCTTGGAAGTTCAAGTAGGTGATTTACAGACATTTAATCTGTGGGCTGATATTCTCAGTAGTGATTGTTTCAGTTTTCTGTGGTTCTGTGGTTCTCTCTTTCTCAGTTCACCTGGATTCCCATCCTGTGCTGATATGTTTGAGATTCTGCAGTGGGGCTGCTGCTTCAGACTTCCTGGTGCTTCCTGCTCAGCTCTGCTATGGTGGGGTCTGCACTGGTACAGCCTGTGTGCTGTGTGCTCTATGTTCCTCCAGCCCTGTGCAACAATTTATTCCCATAGACCTTCCAGTCTGTCCTGGGTTGGAAATCCGCCAGTCTGTCTCCTATTGGATTCTGTCACTCTAAAATTTGTTCAGATTCTCTTTTCAGAGGTATCTGAAGGAGTTTGTCTTAGAGCTTAGGTGAGTAGTTACTCTCACTCTGCCATCTTGGCTCTGCCCGCCCCCCCCCCCCCCATGGTGACTCTTTTTTATCCCATTGATTCTCACCTCAGTATTCTCCTAATGATCCTACACCCTTTTTCAGTTTTTGGATTTCCTTAGAACAGTATATGTTCTTAATGTGCCATGCTATTTCATTGCTTTTATTATCTATTTTTGTAATTTTGAATTCAGCATGCCTTTCACAAATAAGTACCTGGATGAAAGAATGTTGGTAGGGCAGTCATTTTATAGGTTATCTTGTCCATTTTTTATTTTATCATGAATAAAATAAAGTGAAGTGGTGGCTTCCAGTAGTGATCACTAAAAGTGAATATGGCATCAAAAAGAGTTCATGCTATTCTAACATTTTCTATTTTGAAGGTCTTCTATTGCCTGAGCCCAATTTAAGTTCCCTTTGGAGGCCCTGGAGGCAGAGGCCTTGACTTCCTCTGACAGTATGCCTTTTTCTTCCTCATTCTAAAGGATAGGGGGAGACACCTGTTGCCCAAGAAAGTAACCTTCTATGGTCTTATTATTTTTTCCCTTTTTTGGGCATTTTCCCAGCCAGTTATTTGACTTTTGAGTTTCCTCTCCACAACCACTTCACCTCCAGTTCTGCCAAGCCAGCACTGGGGCCTGAGATTCAGATGAGCTGCTCCATAACCTTAGGGGCTTTAAGTGGGGGCAGGGCTGCTATTCAGTGTGAGATTAAGATCAGCTGCTCAGTTGGGGAAGGGCCACCACACAGGGTTCAGTTCCCTCAAGGGGTTTATGATGAGACATTCAACAATGGATGTGGGCTACTGCCTGCTTTGGGAGCCCCTGTCTACTGCTGCCTCTACTGCTGCCACCTGAGGAAGCCTGAGTTATGGGTTCACCCTGCTCCCTTCTCGGCCAGCTGAAAAGACCCTGTCACTGACCTTTGGTGCCTGTGGGTTGAGGGATCTCTGCTGCTGCTGGAGATTCTGTCCCTGGAGCCTGCTTGGATCTGCTCCTTTTGGTGCCTCATGGTCAAGGCTGGGCTGGGCTCTGCTCCGGATCTGATAGGACAGACCTTTCCCATCAGTTTTTCAGGTCACTCTGGGATAGAAATCTCCACTCCATTGTTCTGTGGCTTCTGCTGCTCTAAAATTTGTTGAGGGTTCTTCTTTGCAGGTGTTTTATGGGGTGTCACATTTCTATTTTTTGGACAATGTTACTAGAATGATAGATAAGATGAATGTTATGAAAATACTTTACTTAGGTTTTACCAAAATATTTTAAGTCTAGAATCTTTGAAGCTATTTTTGTGAGCAAGGTGGAGACAAATGAGATACATGATAAATTATGCTCAGATTAAATAAATGTCCAGGTGCAAGCAGGAGTCATTAACAGCTTGATGTCAACTTAGAGGATGTCTAGTGAAGTGTCACAAGCATTTGTTCTTTGAACACTGCTTTTAAACTTGTTTCTCAATTATTTGCATAAAGAAATGGATGACATTCTTATCGAATTTGCTATATGACACACAATTCATGGATTGGATCACAAAATCCCAATGTAAACATGTCTCAAGAAATGTAAAAGATGAGCCAAATAAAATACTATGTTTTTAATAGACACAAATAGAAAATTATAAATTGAATCTAAAATAAAAAAGGGCAAGATATAAGAGGAGCAGTTAAACAAGAGTTGATATGGAGACACTATTGAGTGTTTTAATGCACTAAAAACTCAATATGTCAAAAGACACACAGTTTGAAATGCATTTTCTTTCTTCCCCCAGGACAGACTAAAAAAAGGTCATAAGCTAGATTAGAAAAAGGGAAATGTATAGAAAACGGGAGGAGATAATTTCATTGGATTATTCAGACAACATTTACAATATTTTGTCAAAATCTGAGAGCCATAAATTAGGGTAACATTTGTAAGTTGTAGAGTCTCTTAAAAGAGGACAATCACATTGGGAAGGAGACTGAAGACTGCATAAAGGATTATTTGAAAGAAGTAATGATGGTTAGACTAGAGAAAAAACACTGTGTGTATATTGGGGAGCAGTTAGAATTACATAAAACTGTGTAAACTCTATATCAGTTTGGGTGTTGCCTTTAACACAACATATCATATTTACCTCTCTCAATCAAATCTCTTGATTGATTGGTATATGGCTCATGCCCCCTTTCAAAATCTTTTTTGTGCACATTACAATTTGACTTAATCTTTCTAGGGACTACCAATTTCCATTTGGAGGCCATATTCAAGCAACCTGATCTATATCTGACCACTGGATCCAAATGGCTCTGGAGGAAAAAATGAGGCTGGTGACTTGGTAGACACCCTCCCCTTAAGCCCAATTGACTTACAAGTCATGGCAATATCTTCCTGATGTCATAGTCTCCCTCAAGAACAAAAGACAAATACCCACAATTTACATTTAGGGAAATGAAACACAGGGTAATACACAAGTTTTATACAACAAGATTGTAAACACAAAATGAGTTTGTTTCCAAGTCCTTTGATTGTCAGCAAAATGTTCCTTCAATTTCTAAGAATATCAAGCATCCATTTCCTCTGGTAGGTTCCACCTTTCTTAAAAACCTATACAGCTCACATATCTTAGAGTTTCAAGTACAGGATAGATAAAAATTCTTGCTCATGGTTGGGCTGGTTCTTCTTTGGGGCCATGCAAATGCTGTAACATTTAGACCTCTCTTTAGGTGCAATTGAATTTGGCATCTTTGTCACCTCTACCAACCTCTCTCACTGATATTCCCACATCTCTATTTCTCTCTGTTTCTTTCTTTTCTGTTTTGGTCTGTCTGTCTCTGTCTCTCTTTCACATCAGAGCTCTTGATCTTTTTTGCATCTCCATCTATTATCATCCTCCAGATGCACCTGTTTCTCTGTGGAGGCCATATGGACTTTCATCACCCCAAGAGTAGTACAATATGGTTATGTGCACAGTCCTCTATAAATCTGCATTTCTACCTGCCAAGTATATATCTATCTCCTCTCTGTCTGTCTTCTGTATTTGTTTCCTGATGAATTATCTTTTGAAGGCTATATCCAAAGCCTTCAAATGCCAGCTTAAGTGCTGTTGCCATCAAGGAGAACAGAAGTGGATCAATGAGAATAAAAAGCAAAGGGACATTTCACCACATCAAGGAACAATGAAAAGAATTTACTGACAAGCAGATTTAGGCTTTATATAAAGGAAAAAAAGCTTCCTGATTAGCATTGTTCCTAAGTGGAATGAACTGGCCCAGGAATTATCAATTCCCTTTCACTAGAATTGTTACAGTAAAGGATACATGACCACTTGTCAGGGATGTGGTAAAATTGGATTCCATGCAGATAGAAGTTTGACAGATGATTTTTAAGATACCTCTTAGGCTTTCAGGTTTTAAACTTCAGACAACATAATCTCAACTCAAAAGTTCTAATCATCACCAAATAAAATATGAACTCATAATCCTAATAATCCAAGTTCAAGGAGCTTTAGTTAAGTACATGATCAATATCTGTCATGGGAGATGTTACTGCCAAAAATGTAAACATGCTGTACATGTTTGATAATAATATAATATTTGAAGTTTCTTTTCAGAATAAGGGAGGTGAACATCCCACTGTGCTCTTCCTTGGGCAGGTCACTTTTAGATAATTATCTTTAATAGAACAATAACCAGCTTAAAATGAATGAGACTTTATCCCTGGAAATCAAAATTGCAGTGTTTAGGGCTGGGGAAATAAAATATGTAGACTTCATTCCTGGGAGAATAAGCTTCATACCATAGTTCCTCTTATTCCTGTATCTCACTTCCAGGGCAGCCCCTGTTCTCTCACCCCCATCATATTTCCTTGGTGCCCTTCTGAAAGAGTCTACATTATTCCTGATTGAAGTGGTAGTTGACAATCTTACTACTCTACTGTCCTTTTGAAATGTGACTGCTCTTGGGGTCAGATTCTGTGCAACCTATACCCTCTATGCCTGTCACTCAAATCTTTTTGACCTAAGTGAAAATAATCTTGAGCTGGTGTTTATTTCTTGATACCATCTCTTATGAGAAAAGTCTACAATTAAAAGAGGTAATTTCAGAACTCACAGTACATTGTGAATTATGACAACAAAACCTAAGGGTTTAAGCCAGTATCAATATCAAAGGAAGTCTGAGTAGTAAGCCTGAACTGCTAAAATAAACCAACCGTCAAACAATAGGTGATAATCCTAAACCCAAAGGCAAGTCTGAACAAAGATCCTTAATAATCAAAATCTAGAAATATATAGAGCTGGTTCCTATCAGCAAAGGGGAGGCTAATAAGAATATGGAGAACTAGAAATACAGTAAACCTAGGCAGGGCTTCTCAAAGCACAAAGTTTGATGGAGGCATACATATCCAGCTTTATTATTATATTTAACTCTATTCACTCATTTCTTCTTTCCTTTAAATTGTATAGCCACAGGAAGCAAATAGGCAATTCTGATTATAAAGGGTTTTAAATGATGAAGAGCTCTATTAAGAATGATTAAAACACTAAGGATGTGTGACACAGAGAAGTAAAGACTTTGGGAAGAGTGATATGATGACTATTTTCTTTTTCTCAATGGCAATTATATGAAAAATGGATTAACTATACTATGTATAGCTCCAGAAGTGAATTTTATCTCTAAATAAGGAGGAACTTGCTAACACTGTGAGGAGTTCAAAAATGAAATGGCTTGTCATGTGAGTTAATGAGTTCCCCATCACTGGAAATGTATCAAGGGAGCACAGATGGCTATCTGTCAACAATGAAGTAAATCATACTTATATCATGTAATGAAAGGTATATGACCCTTTTAAAATTCATAAAAACTCTAAAAATTTAAGATTTCAAAATGCTTTTACATAGAGAATCTAATTTAATCATGCCATAATTTCCTTATGTCTATTAAAAATAAGTAAAAGATTTGACATATTGTGAAGTTAGCCAAGAAATGGTGGATTACACTGAACATAGTACTATAATTCTAGTCAGTTATTAAGTCTCTCTGCTAATGAGAGACAATTGTATTATTTCACAGAAGCCTGATGTGGGAAGAGACCTCAGAGGTCACCTAGACCAACCCCTATCTAAATAAGAATTATTTCTACAACAAAACCTTTGGTGAGGGAGAGCCTACTATTTTCAGGAAAGTTCATTTTTCTTTGTGATAACTGTAACAAGGAAGTTTTGGTTTGCCCACCTTCTTTCCTATAATGCTATTACCTAGCTCCTATTTCTGCTGGTCCCAGGAAGAATTTTTAAGGATAACTTTTCCAAGTGACAACTTTCTCTATATTTTGAGACTTAGGTAATGTAATCTTCAACTCTTTTTTCCTTCAGACTGTACATCTTCAGTCCCTCCAAATAGGTCTAATACACCTTGGTTTTCAGTCTTCTATTTACCCTGGTCATCCTCCACTAAGTAGATAGGTTCTAACTTGTCAATGTTCTTCCTAAAATGTATTGACAGGAGAGGGCCAATCCATAGACATTATGCTATCCAGTAGCATGGAATTTCTTTCCCATAATTATTTTTCCCATGAACTCATAAGTTGAAAGTCAGGAGAAACCATAGAGAATATCAAGCTTAGCTGTCAATAAGTCCACTCAATTTTATAGGTAAGGGAACTGAGGCTCACAGAGTATTTAATATGCTTAAGTTCATAGACATAATAAATAGGGGAGCTGAAATTTGACCAATAGACCTTTGATTCCCTATATAGCATACTTTTTGCTATAACACATTGCCTCTCAAAGTACTCTAAATCTCATATGCTTTTACTCATTTTCTTCTAAGTGGTCTAATGTCCAATGAAGTCATAAAATCATAGCCTTCAAGCACTATTCAAATTTCACTTCTTGCATACCCTTCCCTGATAACCTCAGGTGATTTTTTTCATCATCATCCCTTTATCCTATTTTCATGAACTTATACTCTGATTTGTAATAATTTCTCTCTTAATTTTGATCATCTTGTTCAGTTTTCATTGTGGTAATTTAATTCTCTCCTCTGTTCTCTCTTCCTCTCATTCAAAACTAGCCTCAGACACTTACTAGCTATGTGACCTTGGGCAAGTCACAATCTCTGTTTGTTACAGTTTCTTCAACTGTAAAAATGGGGAGAGTAATATCACCAGCCTTATAGGGTTGTTGTGAGGATCAAATGATATATTTGTCAAAAGCAGTTAGCTCAGTTCCTGGAACATAGAAGGTACTATATAAATGCTAATTTGCTTCCTTTCCCTTAGAAGTTTATCATATATAATCTATTTATATGTAGATATATTCATACATATACACATAAGCCATATATAACATGTAATTTATATATAAACTATATATCTATATATAAACTTTGTAATCTCTCTTTATATTAAATATATAAATATATATTAAAAATTATTATGTACAATCTGTCATATGTATTCTTGCATCATCCTTGGGGGAAAAAAAGTATCTTCTTTACCTTGGTGTATCTCCTCACTCCTTAACAGATTGTACATAGTAAATTTTTAACAAATGTTTGAGGACTGACTGAATGGAGTATTCGAACTTAAAATGATCATAAGATAGAAGAATGGAAATTGGAATACAAGGGCCTACATAAATAATCCACCCACTTGATAAGACAAAAGAAATTTAGATTATAAATCTGAATTGCTAATTAGTTTATTATATTATGAAATGGAGGCAGGTATGGCCCAGCTCTTTGAGTACTCCCTAAGAAAGACTATTAATGACAATAGAGAGTAATACTTCAATCACATTTTGTGAAGGCACAGTGGCAAACAGCATGAAAGGGGTTAGTTCATTAACATATTTGCATCAACTCAAATTTATCAGTAACATTTCTCTTTTTATAGATGATATCTAAAGTTTATCTGAGATCATAGGACCAAAAGGTCTTGATTTAGCATACAGACTCAAGATTTTTACTTAAAATATAATGCAGTTTGCAAATTATGCTCCTTTGATCCTTGGGACAGTCAATAAGTGACTTCTAGTTTCTCTTTTGCAATCTTATTTTCTGTGACTGTACTTTATACTGACTACTTTAAACTTAAAATACTAACTAGAAGGGTAATGAAATAAGATACAATTTTAATTTTAAAAATCTAAATAGTAAGATCTCTGTTTCATGCAACTTATTCTTTTAACGTTCAGCTATCTTCATGGCTATTAAAACAAATTGTTCATATCCATGCATTCCACTGGGGGAAGTCTTCACATGCTTGGGGCTGATATCTCAACAGGTTTGAGGATTGTTGGTTGCCTCAACCTAGTTTAGCCCATTTGCCAAAATAATTTTACTAGAGGTGTAGCCACTGTACATGTTGCAGCTTCTTGGAGCCACGGGTGTGAGTTAGGTGACAGGTGGACACAAAAGGTAGATAAGCATCCCTGGAAAGATCTCAGTAAGCCCTCACACTAGGGGTACTAGTCTTCCCTGAGAACTCCATACACCTCAAATACTGTGGTGCTTAGAGCTTGGTCAGACATAAAAGACACCAAGGTCATCCACTTCATCCTAGGCCAGAGGTGGGGAACTTGTGACCTCCAGGCCACATGTGACCTCCTAGGTCCTGGGTGTGGCCTTTTGACTGAGTTTAAATTTCACAGAACAAATGCTTTGATTAAGGAGATTTATTCTGTGAATTTTGAATTCAGTCAAAAGACCATACTTGAGGAACTAGAGGGCCACAGGTGATCTCAAGGCTGCAGATTCTCCACCTTTGTCCTAGGCTATCATCAGTCATCTTGACCTTTGTCCTGTCATTGGACTACAATGACTCTGGAAAAGTAATTGAGGCCTATGGCATTCTACAACTATACTTTACTTAAATCCATTTCACACATAAATCAAGACATTATCCATCACATCATGATATCATTGGTTTGCTTCAAAAATGAAGGCTGTACAATAACTCCTTTAAGGAAAGAACTATACCCACAAGATAATGTCGACTTAAAACTTGTTTTAAGATTTTTCTTTTTTCTTGTTTTCCTCAACTCGGGGTGAAGAAAATCATACTGAAGCTAAGTTTTGGATAGAAGGCAACAGCAAAGAGGGGTGGAAACATATTTAGAGAGAAGTGAAGATGAGAAGATGAAAAGAAAGCAAAGAATGGTGCCCTGGTGCTCTGCTCCAATTCAATAAGCCTTCACGGAGCATCAGTGGCTGCATATTGTCTACTCTTGGCCTATTTTGGGGTGAGGGGGAGTATTTGTATCTGAAATAAATACACATGGTGAATGTGATCCCTGCCATATGGGAACTGTAAGATTTTCTGTCTTGTAATCATGTTGAGCGACATTCAATATTATTCTTCACCTCTATCTTGTTGACTTGAGTACCATGGAGCAGGAAGAGGTGAAGGGACAAATGTTTTCATGAAGGACATTAGACCATAGACCTAGCAACCTCCAAATCCAATATTATGTACATATACGTACACATACATACATACCATACACACATATATATGTAAAATAGATAAATACAAATTATCTAATCTTCCACAGACTACATTGTGTCTTTGAACAAGTCACTGTACTTACATTTCCTCCTATGTAGAATGAAAGCACTAGACTAGATATCCTCTAATATCCCATCCATCTATAATTTTAGGAACCTATGATTCCATATACAAAGTAAATGCAAAGTATCTTTTATGTAGCTAATACATTAAAAAAAAAAACAATAAAAAGAAACCTTTGTAAAGAGTTGCTCAATAACCAAGTGACCAATTCATTCATTGCCAGGAGCAATCACTATGAACTAGTGTTTATAGGGCATATTGCTAGGCAGCTCCTAAGAGTGTGTGTCAGGGGAATAAAAACAAAATAAAATGTTTAGGTGACATGTAATCTCTCTTGTCAAACAGCCTCTGACTTAGTAAGGAAAATAAAATACTAACACAGATGACTAATTGCACAATGTAAGCATATCAGTGATATACAAAACATAGTGTTATTTTAGATACAGAGCAAATGATTAAATTAATAAATAGGTGAGTCAGGAAAAGAATTGTGTTGTGGAGATATCTGAATTAAAATTTAAAGAAAAGTAGTAATTAAGTAGCAGAAGAGATGGTTGTAGGTTATTTCAGGTATAAGTGAGTGTATGAGTAAAAGCATTGAGGCAGAAGATATTATGGTATATTCTGAAGTTTGAAAGTCATCAAGTTTAACTGGAGTCTACAATGTATATGCAGGAGGAATATGGGAAAAATGAATATCTGATTAACATTTTTCCATAGAATTGATCTCCAAGCTGTCAATAGCTTCAAGTTTATGAGTTGCAGAGTCTCTTCCTCCCCTGGTATTTTACTGTGTCTTGATCCCTATTTAACTAATTATTAATAAACTAAAGTCTGTATCCCCAGCAGTCATTATCTCTCAGTGGATCTCCAACAGTGTCTCACTTCTTGCAGCTGTTCCAGTTGAGGAGCTGTGGGGATTATCTTTGCTCCTCAAGGGGCTCTTTTGCACAAATCAATTAGCATGTAGATTTACCCTAGGGATCTGATGGCTTTCCATTTAAGTCCAATATAACTGAGCCAGTTTAGTCATGGCAAGCACTGAAAAATAAGTACAGAGTGGGAAACATCTGCTAAATCCTTCCTCTGATATAAACTGAGGCCATTATGACCCATTGCAGGGCTGAACTATTCTTACTGACCTGAATCTTACTAATTTGAATGGTGAAATGTCACTGAGACAGGAATCATTACATTTTCTTTAAAAAATACTTTTATCGGGTGTGGGGCCAAGATGGTGGAGGAGAAACATACATATACTCTAGGGCTTCCCCAACAGCCCACAAAATAGCTGTAAAAATGACTCTCAACAAAGTCTAGAGCAGCAGAAGCCATAGAATAACAGAGAGAAAGAGATTTCCAGCCAAAGGAAGGCTGGCAGGAAAGGTCTATCTCATAGGATGCTGAGCTGAGCAGAGCCCAGCCCTGACCACGTGGCATGGGGAGGAACAGGACCTGAATAGACCTCCAGGGCAGAATTCCCAGCAGGGAGGGTCCCAGATTCCTCAACCCCCAAATAACAAAGAAATCTCCAAAGATCAATGTGGGAGGGCTTTCCAAGCTGGGCAAGAGGGGAAGGGGTCCCTCCAGCAATAGCCCCAAACAATGGCAAAGGCAGCTACAGTACCCAGGAAGCAACCTGGGCCTATTGCCCAGACAGCTCAACTTAAAGCCTCTGGCTATAGGGAGCAGCTGATCTAAATCCCAGCCCTGAGTGATGACACTGCCCCCACCCAAAGATCAGGGGAACCAAGCAGCTGGCTTGAATCTCTTGAGGAAGGACTCAGAAATCAATGCCCCAAAAGAGGGAAAAAATAAGACCATAGATGGTTACTTTCTTGGTGAACAGGTGTCTCCTCTCATCCTTCTAGATGAGGAAGAACAAGGCTTACTGTCACAAGGAGTTAAAACTCCTGCCTCCAGGGCCTCCAGAGTGAACTTAAACTTAAACTGGGCTCAGGCAACGGAAAAGCTTGAAAAGCAAGTTAGCAGCTTGCTAAAGGAGAACCAAAAAGCTGGTGAGGAAAATAACACCTTTAAAGAGAGGCTAACTAAATTGGAAAAAGAGGTCCAAAAATGCAGTGAGGAGAAGAAGGCATTAAAAAGCAGAATTAGCCAAATGGAGGAGAAGGTTCAAAAGCTCACTGAATAAATAGTTCTCTGAAAGAGAGAACTGAGTTCAGGGAAATGAATTACTATGAGATAAAGCAAGCAGTTAAAGAAACAAAACCAAAAGTTTGAAAAAGTAGAAGACAATGTGAAACATTTCATTGGAAAAACAACTGACCTGGAAAATAGATCCAGGAGAGACAATTTAAAAATTATGGGATTACCTGAAAGCCATGATAAAAAAAAGAGTCTAGACATTATCTTCCATGAAATTATCAAGGAAAACTGCCCTGATATTCTAGAACCAGTGGGTAAAATGAATATTGAAAAAACCCATCGATCACCTCCTGGAAGAGACTTGAGAAGAGAAACTCCTAGGAACACTGTGGCAAAATTTCAGAGTTCCCAGGTCAAAGAGAAAATACTGCCAGCAGCTAGAAAGAAACAATTTGAGTATTGTGAAAATATGATCAGGTTAACACAGGATCTAGGAGCTTCTACATTAAGGAACTAAAGGGCTTGGAATAGGAAATTCTAGAAGTCAAAGCCATTGGGATTAAAACCAAGAATCACCTACCCAGCGAAACTGAGTATAATACTTCAAGGGAATAAATGGCCATTCAATGATATAGATGATTTTCAAGCATTCATGATGGAAAGACCAGAACTGAAGAAAAAAATTGACTTTCAAACACAAGAACCAAGAGAAGCATGAAAAAGCAAACAGGAAAGAGAAATCATAAAAGACTTTCTAAAGCTGAATTATTTATGTTCCTACATGGAAAGAAAATATTTGTAACTCTTGAGTGTATTCTCAGTATTTGGGTAGGTGGAGGGATTGTACACACACACACACACACACACACACACACACACACACACATTTATAGACAGAGAATACAGGTTGAGTTGAATCAGAAGAGATGATATCCACACAAAAAAATTAAGGGGTGAAGAAGATCACTTCCTGTGATCTTCTCTAACTCTTTTTGGGTTATAAACTCTTCCCTTAGACAAAGAACTGACAGGTATATTTGCTTGTGATATTATCTTTTATGCTGAAATCAATTTTTTTCATTTTGACTTTATTTTGTTTGTGGTGTGAGATGCTCATCCATGCCTAGTTTCTGCCAAACTGCTCACCAATTTTCACAGAAATTTTTGTCAAAAGGTGAGTTATGACCCCCAAAATTTGAATCTTTGGCTTTATCAAATGCTAGGTTACAATTGTCATTTAGCACTGTTATTGTTTACCTAAACTATTCCAATGCTCCACCACTCAATTTCTTAGCCAGTACCAGATTGTTCTGAGGAGTATTGCTTTCCAATGTGATTTGAAATCTAGACTGCTAGGTCACTTTTCTCTACATTAAAAAACAAACCAAGATGAAAACAACACAATATTTGATTCTCTTGATATTCTGGACCTGTTGTTCTTCTAGATGGATTTTGTTATTATTTTTTCTAGTTCTACAAAATAATTCTGGGTATTAACAAGAAAATTAACTGAAGTGGAATTGCCATTTTTATTACATCAAGTTGGCCTACTCATGAGCAATAAATATTTCTCCAGTTGTTTAGATCTGCATTTATTTGTGTGAAAGGTGTTTTGCAATTGTGTTCATATAATCCCTGGTTTGTCCTGACAAGTAAACTCTCAAGTATTTTATAGTGTCTACAGTTATTTTACATGTAATTTCTCTTTTTATCTCTTCTTTCTGGGTTTTATTAGTAGTGTATAGAAATGGTGGTGATTTGTATGAGTTTGTTTAGCACCATGGAACACTTTCAACTAGTTTTTTAGTTGACTCTAGTTATCTCTAAATATGCTATAATATCATCTGCAAAAAATGATATTTGTATTTTCTCTTCACATATTTTTAACCTAATTTCTTTTTCTTATCTTATTTCTATAGTGAGTATTTCTAATACAATATTAAATAATAATGGGGAGAATGAACACCCTCACATCACTCCTGAACATATTGAGAAGGCTTCAGAAACTCTCAAGTCTTCATATTTGGTTTAAAACTTGTATCCCAGAAGTGGAGTCAAGATGGCAGAGTAAAAGCAGAGAATTTCTTGAGCTCTTCCTCAAACACCTCCAAATATCTGTAAAATGACTCTAAGCATATTCTAGAGCAGCAGAACCCACAAAATGATAAAGTGAAACAAATTTCCAGCCCAAGACAATCTGGAAGGTCAACAGGAAAGTTCTATTGCATCAGTCTGAGAGAACAGCACAGTTCAGCACAAAACACCCCAGCAAACCTGGAACAGGCCTCAAGCAACTGAATCCCTGACTGCTCTGGAAATTTCTAGACTTATCAACCCACAAATACTAAGGACAACTTAGAAGGTCAGTAGGAAAGGTCTGTTGGACCTGTGTGAGATAGGAGCATGGTCTGGCCTTAGTTCCAGGGCAGTAGCAGTGGCTGCTTCCAGAGCTCTTGGCCCACAGACAGTGAGGGGATTGAGCAGCTGATGAGAGGGGGATTGCAAGGATCTTTTTGTTGGTGCTGAGTGAAGCAGGATTCTCATGCCTTGCTCTGCTTAGATCTGAGTTGTAGTCCAGGGTGGCATTCCCAGGGTGAGGAGACATACCAGGATGGTGGTGCTTGTGACATTGCTGGAGAAGAAATCCTCCTCCTGCCTTTCTAAGGCATAAAAGAGTACTTGTGACCAGTCACAGACAAGAGAAAAGGCTAATAGAGGAGCAAACACCTCACCTTTGATCATACCACCTTGGAAGAATTGAAAATTTATAGGTCCCTAGAAGTGCCTCTGAAAACAACTGCACAAAATCTATGAAGCTTAAGACAGTATATCCTCACACTAGAAGCAGTTTTACCTTTATTAAGAGTTAAAAGTCAAGTAATTGGCTGACAAAATGAGAAAACATTGGGAAAAAACCTCATACTATAGAATCTTACTTTGGTGACAGAGAATATCAATCATGCAACTAGAAAAAAACAATAAAGTCAAAGATCCTATGTCCAAAGCCTCCAAAAATATGAATTGGTTACAAGCCATGGAAGAGCTCCAAAAAGGATTTTGAAAATCAAGGAAGAGAAGTAGAATAAAAATTCGTAAGATAAATGGGAGTGATGCAAGAAAGTCATGAAAAATGAATCAACAGCTTGCTAAAGGAGATCACAAAAAATACTGAAGAAAATAACACGTTAAAAATGGACTAGACCAAATGACAAAAGAGGCCCAAAAAGCCAATGAGGAGAAGAATGCCTTAAAAAGACGAATTGGACAAATGGAAAAGGAGGTCCAGAAGCTCCTTGAAGAACATAATTGCTTAAAAATTAGAATGGAGCAAATGGAAGCTAATGACTCCATCAGAAATCAAGAAATTATAAAACAAAACCAAAAGAATGAAAATAAATAGAAAATAATGTAAAGCATCTCATTTGAAAAACAACTCATCTAGAAAATAGATCTAAGAGAGATAATTTTAAAATTATTGGACTACCTGAAAGCTAGGAACACAAAAGAGTCTAGCCATCATCTTTCAAGAAATTATCAAGGAAAACTGCCCTGATATTCTAAATGCAGAAGGGAAAATAAAAATTGAAGCAATCCACCAATCACCTCCTGAAATAGGTCCCAAAAATAAAACTTCTAGGAATGTTGTAGCAAATTCCAGAGTTCCCAGGTCAAGGAGAAAATATTGCAACCAGCCAGAAAGAAACAATTCAAATATTGTGAAAGCACAATCAGGATAATATAAGATTTAGCAGCTTCTACATTAAGGAACAAGAGGGCTGGAGGAACAAGATATTCCAGAGGTCAAAGGAGCTAGGATTAAAACCAAGAATCACCTACCCGGCAAAACTGAATTCCTCAGGAGAAAAAATAGACATTCAATGAAATAGAGGACTTTCAAACATTCTTGATTAAAATACCAAAGTTGAATAGAAAATTTAACTTTCATATACAAGACTAAAGAGAAGCATGAAAAGGTAAACAGAAAAGAGAAATCATAAAGGACTATTTAAAGTTGAACTGTTAGCATCCCTGCGTAGAAAGATGATACTATAAATATCATCATGAGATCTTTTTTCAGTAATTGGACATTTGGAGGAAAAAGAGATTAAAAGAGCATACACAGGGATGATATCCAAAACAATAAAATTAAAGGGTGAGAGAGGAATGTATTGGGAGAAGGAGAAAGGAAGAGGTAGAATGGGATAAATTATCTCATACAAAATGGGCAGGAAAAAGCTTTGTACCATAGAGGGGAAAGAGGAGGGAGATGAGAGAGAGAGTGAATCTTATTTTCATCAGATTTGGCTTATGAAAAGAATAACATACACACTCAGTTGGGTATGGGAATCTATCTTATCTTAAAGGAAAGAAGAGGGAAATGTGATAAGAGAGAGGAGGAGGAGAGAAGGAAAGGCAGATTTGGGGAAGAGATTATCAGAAGCAAACATTTTTGAGGAGGTACATGGTCAAAGGAGAGAATAGAACACTTGGGGGAGGGATAAGGCTAAGGGAAATATGGTTATTCTTTTACAGTATAACTATTATGAAAGATTTTTGCATAACTATGCATCTATAGACTATATTGAATTGCTTGAATTCTCCAAGGGAGTAGGTGGGGAGGAAGGTATGGAGAGAGTTTGGAACTTAAAGTTTTAAAAATGAATGTTAAAATTTGTTTCAATATGCAACTGAAAAATAAGATATACATGCAATGGGGTATAGAAAGCTATTTTGCCCTACAGGAAAATAGAACGAAAGGGAATAAGAGAAAGTGTGGGGGGAGGGTTGATAGAAGAAAGGGAAGATTTGGGGAAGAGGCAATCACACTGCATCTTGGGGTGTGTGGAGGGGAAAGATGGGAAGGAAATTTGAAATTCAAAGTCTTGTGGAAGTGGATGCTGAAAGCTAAAACTAAATAAATTAATAAAAAAGACTTGTATCTCATCAATCATAATAGTATAAAAATTGACATAATATTTTTTGTGCCATGGAATTTAAGGCAGATGCTAAGAATTATTTACTACCTGTGTGACCTTGATCAAATAACCTCATCTTTATGTACCTGAATTTTCTAATGTGTAAAACAAAAATATTTGACAATTTGATATATGTGTATACACACACATGCACACAAATATGTATATATTTCCATCTAGCTATAGATTCTATGATGACAAAAATAATAAAGTGTTTGAAGGTTTCACACACACACAAGGAAGAACTTAATTTACTTTATGTTTAAACAGAAATTATTTTTCAGATTAGCTCTAGTCAAGCAATCAAGTTCAAAAGTCTATGAGGAAACATAAAAATGTAGTTACTATATTCATATCAAAGAATCTCAAACGGGTAAGAACATCAGACAGCTACTAGTCCAGCTTATATCTAAATAAGAAATATTCTCCACATCATCACTGAGAAGTGGATACCTAGTCTCAGTTGACTTTCAGTCATTGACCTCTCATTTACAGAAACTCATGAGGCTATGATTATCATTTAAAAGATATAGGATCCTCAATGACTAGGAAGATCTCACTTCTTAATATTACAGTAAAAGTAATGCTGAAGATGGAGAGATAGAAGACATCTGGTAGGGTACTATTTCCTTCCATCTCTTACAGGTTACTTCCATATTCATTCTCTTTCTATCATCTAAAATTCCTTCCTGTTTATGGGCTTAATCCTTATTGCCTAAAACACACCAAGATTTACTTCATTTTAAAAATTACATACTTAACATTACCATCTCTTGCCCTTCATAGTCAAACTCCAAGAAAAATAAATACACTTTTCACCTTTACTCCCTCTCCCTTTTACTCATCAACCAATGAGGCAATTTTGTTTTGAAGCCAGTTACTCAAATAAAATCATTCTTTCCATAGTCACCAATGACTTAATTGCCAAATCTTAATTTGGCGTTTCTCAATCCTCATCCTCAATAGATAGCTGTCACAAGGACATGCACAGGATGACATATCTGGATGTATAAAAATTGGAGATGGTTTTGAGTCATGGCAGCAGGAAGATCCTTTGGGAGTAGCATTGGGGAACAAAGAGTATGCCTATTTTTTTCTGTCCTACTAGATTGACTGACATGAGAGAAATGTTTTCAGTAAGGAAGAGAGTAGCTAGGGATAGGATACCTCCTTGGAGTAAGTCGATGGCACAGTGGATTGTGTTGAGTCTGGAGTCAGAAAGACCCGAGTTCAAATTCAATCTGTGGCATTTACTAACTTTGTGACCTTTGGCAAATCACTTAACCTCTATTTGCCTCAGTTTCGTGAACCATAGAAAGGGGGATAATTATAGCACCTACCTCACCAGTTTTTTATGAGGATCAAATGAGATAGTATTTATAAAAAGCACTTAGCACAATGTTTGGCAAGTAGTTGATGTTATATAAATGCTTATTCCTTTTCCTTCCTTGGTCTCTCTTCCATATTTGACACTTCTCCTGGATACTCTCTTTTTTCAATATTTTTATTGTATCACCTTTTTCTCTTTGTGCTTGTATCTGATCATTCCTCAGTTTCAATTGCTGTATCATTATCCATATTCTCCCCTTCAGCAGTAGGCTTACCCCAAGACCCTATCATGAACTCACTCTCTCTCTCTGTCTCTCTGTCTCTCTCTCTCTCTCTCTCACTTCACTTCATCAGCTCTCATGATTTCCTTTATCATTTCTACACAGATGACCCCTAAATATATATGTGTGTGTGTTTGTGTGTATAGATATGTAGATAGATAAATAGATAAACATACAGGTATTTCTGCTTCTGTGTCTCTATACATACAATGTGTGTATACATGTGAGTGTATGTGTATACATGTATATATGCATATATATATATATATATACATATACATTTCAGTTAGAACAGAGTGAAAATAAAGATGTATTTTTCCCCCATCTGGTTATAATTTCTTCTGAAATCTATAGACCGACCATTACTAATCCATGGAGCACAGGTTAAGAACAACTACTCTAAATACATTGTTGGCTGGTAAATTCCAGCTAAAAAAATTTCTGATGTATGGGTGGGTCTTAGAAAGTACATTTACAAAATGTAAGTTTTTCAAAAGCATCCAATACTGAATGTATATAAATTAATTGTTAAAATAAGTTATAACTTAATTATCAAAAATCTCTTAGTGTCTGAAGATCAATCTGATCTTTTTTCAGGAGTTAATCTGGAAGGAAAAAAAATCTGTGTGTGTGTGTGTGTGTGTGTGTGTGTGTACACGTGTGGTCAACATGTAAGGAAAGATGTCTTAATTATTTGATTATCATATTGGCTATAAACTTCTTTTTGAATGTTATATAGAATTTGAGTTAAATAAAACCTTCTCTATTAACTTTTTGTTCTGAACCCTTTTTTCTCCTTATATTGGGATCCAGGCAACAGAAGTCTGACTCTACCCCCTTGATTTCTGGCTCCTTACTTTATCACTGTCTGCTAAAGTGAAGGCAGGCCTGTCTGCCTACTACTGTGAGTAACTTTTGTCACATGTTTGGAAACAATCCTAAACTTGTTTTTCTTTTCCAGATGCTGCCATGGGACTCCAGATGGAATGGCTATGCATCTCACTGTCATCTTTCATCTTCTGTTAAAAAACAGCTGGGAATAGAATTGGATTGCCACTTGATTGAGTCTATGCCACCAAATTTCAGCAAATTAAAAATCCTTATATTGAAATTTATTTTATCTACAGTTCATTGTAGAAGAAAAAAGACAATAACAACATACTCCAGATCCTTATAAAGATGAATTTCTTTTCAGCCCTACATCCATACAATTTGCCTTTCCCTTCTTTCCTCTCCCGCTTCCCACCTCAACCCCTTAATATATAAATGTAAATCCTAAATTGGCAATTGGTAAACTAAAATTTCTGTATCTCAGTTACCAAAATATAACATTATAGAGTGCAATTCATCTATCTTTTCTGGATTATTTCTGTCAAAAAACTGTGCAAAATCAGAAAAAGCAGCTTCAGGAAATAGTGAGTTTCCCCTCCCTAAAAATAGTTAGATGACCATTTGTTCATGATATTTTTCTGTACTGAGAAGAAATTTGGACTAGATGACCTGTCAGTGTTTCTTCTAGCTTTGAGATTCTATATTTCTATCATTCCCGATGTCCTTCCTATCTCTAAAATTCTATTAGAGATCTAAGCTAAGTCATTCTTAAGGATGTCAAGGATAATTTAGACAGAGCAGCTAATACAAATAAAGCCCTCTTGATTAATGCTGGTGTTCTTGGGGTTGTGATGAGGAAAGGTCCAAGTGGAAAGGCATAAATCTAGCACTAAAATACTTGAAAATTTTATTATGGTCATAAACATATTTTTCATTGAACTTTTTGTGCTATGTCATATCACTCAAGAACTTAATAGATGGTATCTTACATGAGCAAGGAAATGACTTAATAGAATTTTTCTATTTGAAATTTTATGGATTGTATAAAGAAAAAAATATCGCAAAAGAAATTTTTCTTTGTAATTACAATTTCTATTCTACTCCTGATGTTGAAAACAAATGGGCAAATCATTTTTCAGTGGCAGGAGAGAGGCAAGGACAGTCATATGCTTTCATATTAATATTATTTTAAGTGCATACTATTTATTTTGAATAAGTTAATTACATGTATCAGCATTTACAGAATTCCAAGTCAAAGTTTTATTCACAATACTCAAAGATTTTCTTGTTGAGAAATCCTGAAATTATAAAATCTGTAATATATGTGTGCCACATTTATTAGGGTTTTGGATTGTGTTTCCATATTGGAATGCTGCACCTAGCTGTCTTTTTATAACCAATCCAATATAATAAAGCCTTCCTGCAGCTTTTATCGTAGACATATGGGATTGTATCTCTGCCTTTAAAAAATTTACTTTGAATTTCGAATAACTTTTGCCTAGGTAAATGCCTGCATTTTTAATCAGCTCATAATTTGTATAGATGAGAGTTCAGCACCACAAAAAGCAATCACAGAATATTTTAATAGTCTAAATAATAATTAATGTTTACATTAATTAAGACAAACCCTTGTGGATAAATCTAATTCAATAAATATCATTGTTTCAAACAGTTTTATAGGCTCGGTATGGGAAAACATACTGAATTCAAAGAATTTAAAATAAAATCTTGAGACTGGAATGTTTTTCTCCTCTAACAAAATCAAAACTTGACTAATTATTTTCTTTATTTTCCTCCCAGGGATTTAAATGAGAAATTGAATAAAATGTCTGAAGTCTATAGAGACCTCAAACATTAAAAATTCATTTCAATGAATTAAAATATAAGGATACACATGTTTAGTGACTTACTGTCACAACATACATGCATTCTAATAGGGCAGATTTCCTGAGTGAATAGCACTAGCTATGTCTCCTTCTTCAGGGTTCTAAGATATCTCTGAAGAGTTAGTGTTGTTTTTTTCCTACCATCATCAGCTCCAACCTCCTATTTTAATAGTCTCTGAATATCAGTTGTCATTGAAGCTTACTGAGGAAATATATCAAGGATAGAAATGCAAATATTTCTTCTCAACACCTTGGGGCATGCTATCCCTTATATCATCCTGGTCCCAAGTAAGGATAAGCTTAAAATTAATATGGCTGTTACAAATCCTTGTCCCACTAAGCTCACGTCCAGATATAGTATAGCTGATAGATGATTCACTTTTACTCCTCTGTGGCTGTTGGGTGAAATATATCATTCAAGACTTGGCTTCTTGTGACCAGCTGAAAAATCCATTGGGGGCTTTCACTCCTGGTCTTCTGATGGCTTGTTATTCTGACCCTTTGAAGCACATACAGTCATAGCTATCTCTAATACTCCTTCATTTAAAAGCTTCATTTAAAAGCAAAGCCTCTAAAAGTAGAGGCAAGTAAACAGAAGGAAAAATAGGACCATGTGCTCATGGCTATTGGTGTCAACTCTGGTGGATAGATAATGACCTGAGGTCTCTCTTCCTATCAAGCACTTGCAAAGTATCGTTTTCTTACTTAAACACAGACAAAAAGGAAAGAGGAAGAATCTCCCATTGACTCATTAATGCTTCTGGAACATCTCTTTGCTACAGTTCAGCAGCCAATCCAAAAGTCCATCTCTTTACCACAAGTTAGCAAACCTAAGCAAATAAGGAGTGTCTATATATATTCCAAAGTTCACATGGGAATATAAATTGTGTATGCTCCAAATGGTCATAACAACTGGGCTCATTATCTAGTACCTCTATTATATTTGTGAAGTATATATATATATATATATATATGTATGTATATATATATATATATACATATATATATATATGTATATATATATATATATATATATATATATATATACACCCACATATGCACATGCAAACTCATTCACACATATGTGTATATATCTTCAGCATATTCAGGTACATAAACATACACACATATGTCTATAGGATTGTATGGATGCATGTGTATATGTTTATGTGTGTATCCATAGTCATTTATTTGGCTTAGCACTATCTCAAAGATTTAGCAGATTGAAAATAATAGAAAGTTCTGCTTTCAGTGTGGGCAGGAGCCTTGTAGTTTTGAATAGAATTGTTTAAAATTTCTTAGAAGACTCAAATAAATTCAGTCACTTAGGTTTAAAGACCTTGCTCACTAGTATGAATGAAATAAATACTCTTCCACACTCATATTCACTTATAACTCTCAGTTCTATAGAAAACTCATTTCTTCAAACAGTGACAGGAATTCCTCAGAGAGATTCTAGAAATATGAAAAATCATAACAAGAGTGATAGAAATACTTGGCAAAAGTCATGAGAACCACAATATAGCTATTCTGTCCTGGTAGTTTCATGCTAACTATCTATCTAAAGTTACTTTAAAAGCTGTGACAACAGTTGGGAAGTGAAAAACAATGTGCTAGAAAAAATCTGATTGTGCTGTCTACATATTCTATTTACAATGACCTGACTTTATTATTTTCCCCTCTGAATTATTTAAATTAGTAAAGTTTTAGAAAAGACTTAACAATCATCTAAAACCACCCATTTAAAGCTTTGAACTCCCAATCAAGTTGAAGTATCTTTGCATGAAATTATACAATTGATTAAAAACAATGAAAAATTTTGTGTTGTTAAGCAGAAATAATTAAAACACAAGGAAAACTAAATGTGTTTTCCATACCCCCCCACAATTGATTATGACTTAAATTCAGTGCACTTTTTTGGTTTTGTTATTTTAATGGACCAGTGTTACCTCTATTAAATAATCTAGACCTATTTCCATGTGGTAATTCATAGTAGCACTCCTAAAGGAGTGAATGGTTCATGTTAACACAGTTTACCAGCTAAATGTCAAGTTGTACTTAGCCACATAAAATGTAAATCATAGAAAGCACATATACCTCTGGATTCATGGTGCACTTACTCTAACATTTTCAGCAGTTTTAAGAGTGGGTTTTTCTGCCTAGGTATTTTTCTACTTAAAGATTCACTTTAAGGGGGTAGAGCCAAGATGGTGGAGTAGAAGGATGGGCTTGCTCTACCTCTACCCTCATAGCCCATAAAATACATGTAAAAAATGACCCTAACAAATTCTAGAGCAAAAGAAGCCACAAAATGACAGAGTGAAAGAGATTTCCAGATGAAGGCAGCCTGGAAGGCTGACAGGAAAGGTCTATCCCACTGGGCTCAGGGTGGAGCACAACCTAGCCTTGGTCAAGCTGCACAGCACAGACAGAACTGGAGCAGGCTTCAGGGCTTGGAATCATGGGCAGCAGCTGGGATTCCCAGATTTCTCAACCCCAAAATGCCAAAGACAACTTCATAGGTCAGTGAGAAAGCTCTTTCACTTGAGTGAGAAAGGAGTAAGGTGTGGCCCTAGTCCAGGCCCCAGGGTAGTGGCAACCACTGCAGCAGTAGCATCCATTTTGGGAGCCCTCTACCAAAAGGCCCAAGGGAAATTGAGAGGCTGACCTGGGTCTCAGTTCTGAGTGGTGGTCCTGGGGTGAGAAAGAGCACTGGCGTGATGGAGCTGGAGGTGATTGTGGAGAGGGAATTCTACTCACAGATGGTGGGCAGATAAAAATTCTTGTGGTTGCTCACAGAACAGAGTGTAGGCCAGGAGAAGAGTAAACTCCTCTCTCTTGATTGTGCCACCTTGGAGGAACTGAGAACTTAGAGTTCCCTAGACTATACCCTTCACTTGACAAAGGACTCAAAATTCAAAAAACTAACTGGGAAAATGCCAGAAAGGGGAAAAAATAAGACTATCAAAGGTTATTTTCTTGATGAAAAGGTATTTTCTTCCATCCTTTTGGATGAGGAAGAATAAAGCATACTATCAGAGGAAGATATCAAAATCAAGGCTTCTAGATGCAAAAACCTCCAAAAAAATATGCAATGGTCTTGGGCCATGGGAGGGCTCAAAAAGGAATTTGAAAATCAAGTAAGAGAGGTGGAGGAAAAAGTAGGAAGAGAAATGAAAGTGATGCAAGGAAATTATGAAAAGAGAGTCAACAACTTGCTAGAGGAGACCCAAAAAATCCTGAAGAAAATAACACCTTTAAAAATAGACTAAGCCAAATGACAAAGAGGTCCAAAAAGCCAATGGGGAGAAGAATGCTTTCAAAAGCAGAATTAGCCAAATGGAAAAGGGGGTTCAAAGCTCCCTGAAGTAAATAGTTCTTTAAAAATTAGAATGGAGCAGATGGAAGCTAATGACTATAAGAAACCAAGAAATTACAAAACAAAACCAAAAGAATGAAACAATAGAGGACAATGTCAAATATCTCATTGGAAATCAACTGATCTGGGAAATAGATCCAAGAGAGACAATTTAAAAATTATGTGACTACCTGAAAGCCATGATCAAAAATAGAGCCTAGACATCATCTTTCATGAAATTATCAAGGAAAACTGCCCTGATATTCTAGAACCAGAGAGGGAAAATTATTGAAAGAATCCATTGATCACCTCCTGAAAGAGGTCCAAAAGGAAAAACTCCTAGGAATATTATAGCTAAATTCCAGAGTTCCCATGTCAAGGAGAAAATATTGCAAACAGACAGAAAGAAACAATTCTAGTATTGTGGAAATACAATCAGAATAACACAAAAACTGGCAGCTTCTACATTAAGGGATCAAAGGGCTTGAAATATGATATTCCAGAAGTCAAAGAAATTAGATTTAAAATGAAGAATCATCTACTCAACAAAACTGAGTATAATACTTCAGGGCAAAAATGGTCACTCAATGAAATAGAGGTCTTCCAAGCATTCTTGATGAACAGACCAGAGCTGAATAGAAAATTTGACTTTCAAACAAAAGAATCAAGATAAAGATGAAAAGGTAAACGGGAAAGAGAAATCCTAAGGGACTTGCTAAAGTTGAACTGTTTACATTCCTACCTGGAAAGATAATATTTGTAACTTGTGAGACTTTTCTCAGTATTTGGGTAGTTGGAGGGATTATATACATATAGACAGAAGGCACAAGGTGAGTTGGATAGAAAAGGATGATATAAAAAAAGTAAAATGAAGGGGTGAGAGAGGAATATATTGGGAGGAGGAAGGGAGAAATGGAATGGGGCAAATTATCTTTCATGAAAGAGGTAAGAAAAAAGCTTTTTCAATGGAACGAAAAGGGGGAAGGTGAGGGGGAAAAAGTGAAGCTTACTCTCATCACATTGGGCTTAAGGAGGGAATAACATGCACCCTCAATTTGGTATGAAAATCTATCTTACACTACAGGACAGTAGGAAAGAAGGGGATAAGTGGTGTGTGTAGGGGGGATGACAGAAGGAAGGGCAAATGGAAGGAAGGAGTAATTAGAATTAAATACTTCTGAGGAGAGACAACTTCAGAAGAGAGAATAGAATAAATGGGGGGCAGGACAAGATGGAGGGAAATATAGTTAGTCTCTCACAACTTGACGATTGTGGAAGTCTTTTGCATAACTATACATATATAGCCTATATTGAATTGCTTGCTTTCTCAGTGGGGATGGGAGGGGAGGGAAGAAGAGAGAGAACTTGAAACTCAAAGTTTTAGGAACAAATGTTAAAAATTGTTTTTTCATGCAACTGGGAAAGAAGAAATACAGGTAATGGGGTATAGGAATCTATCTATCTTGTCCTACAACAAAAGAGAGAAGATGGGGATAAGGGAAGGGAGGGGTGTGATAGAAGAGAGGGCAGATTGGGAGAAGGGGTAGTCAGAATGCACGGTGTCTTGAGGTAGGGGGAGAGGAGAGATGGGGAGAAAATTTGGAACTCAAAATCTTGTGGAAAAGACTGTTGAAAACTAAAAATAAATAATTTTTTTTTTAAAGATTCACTTTAGTTGGAACTTTTCCTGAAAGTTCTCCATAAATTGCATTTCTTGCTTTCATTCAATATTTTTAACTTTATTTTATTTTTAATTTATGGAATAAAACAAGCATTCTCATAACATAGTCTAACCCAAAAGATGATTGCATATGAAGCAAATTTATTATGAACCACTTGCAATTCTTTTTAAATATGTAATAATCACCATATAAATTTCATTTTTCTTTTTTCTTCCTTCACCAAACTCATCAAAGACATACCTATCATTAGACACAGATAGGTATACACACATGTATATGTATACACACATAAACAGACATTTATACATGTGTACACACAAATGCCATGTATGTGTATATTTGTGTGTACATATATACATATATGTGCACACACGTGTACACACATATAATTGTTCTACATGAACTTAGATTTGTCAGTTCTTTCTCTGGATGCAGGTAGTTGTCTTTCTTTATATATAGCCCATTTGTATATTTATGATAGTCAAAATGACTTATTCACTCAAAGCTGTTGTTAAAACAATATTGCTGTTACACAGTACATAGTTTTCTCACTTCTGCTTTTTTAGCTTTTTATTATTTCATTCAAGTCTTTGCATGTTTTTCAAGATCACTGAGCTCATTATTTCTCGTAATGCATTAGTGTTCCATCACAATCACATACCGCAATTCACTTGGCCATTCCCCAATTGATGGGCATCCTGAAATTTCCAATTCTTTGCCACCACAAAGAGAGCTGCTAATTTTCTTTCTTTTTCTTTTTTTCTTTCTTTTTTTTTTATTCATTTAACTTTTAACATTCATTTTCACAAAATTTTGGGTTCCAAATGTTCTCCCCTTTTGTCCCCTCCCCCCACCCCAAAACTCCAAGCGCTCTGATTGCCCCTGTCTGCCAATCTGCCTTCTCTTCTATCATCCCTCTCTGCCCTTGTCTCCATCCTATACCCCTTTACCTTTATTTCTTATTTCCTAGTGGCAAGAACATTACTCGACAGTTGTTCCTAAAACTTTGAGTTCCAACTTCTCTTCCTCCCTCCCTCCCCACCCCTTCCCAATGGAGGGCAAGCAATTCAATATAGGCCAAATCTGTGTAGTTTTGAAAATGACTTCCATAATAGTAGTGTTGTGTAAGAACTAATTATATTTCCCTCCAACCTATCCTGTCCCCCATTACTTCTGTTTTCTCTTTTGATCCTGTTCCTCCCCATGAGTGTTGACCTCAAATTGCCCCCTCTTCCCCATGCTCTCCCTTCCATTATCCCCCCCACCCTGCTTATCCCCTTATCCCCCACTTTCCTGTATTGTAAGATAGGTTTTCATACCAAGATGAGTGTGCATTTTATTCCTTCCTTTAGTGGAATGTGATGAGAGTAAACTTCATGTTTTTCTCTCACCTCCCCTCTTTATCCCTCCACTAATAAGTCTTTTGCTTGCCTCTTTTATGAGAGATAATTTGCCCCATTCCATTTCTCCCTTTCTCCTCCCAATATATTTCTTTCTCATTGCTTGATTTCATTTTTTTAAGATATGATCCCATCCTCTTCAATTCACTCTGCGCATTCTGTCTCTATGTGTGTGTGTGTGTGTGTGTGCATGTGCATGTGTGTGTGTGTAATCCCACCCAGTACCCAGATACTGAATAGTTTCAAGAGTTACAAATATTGTCTTTCCATGTAGGAATGTAAACAGTTCAACTTTAGTAAAGTCCCTTGTGACTTCTCTTTGCTATTTACTTTTTCATGCTTCTCTTCATTCTTGTGTTTGAAAGTTAAACTTTCTTTTCAGCTCTGGTCTTTTCATCAAGAATGCTTGAAAGTCCTCTATTTCATTGAAAGACCAATTTTTCCCCTGAAGTATTATGCTCAGTTTTGCTGGATAGGTGATTCTTGGTTTTAGTCCTAGTTCCTTTGACTTCTGGAATATCCTATTCCATGCCCTTCGATCCCTTAATGTAGAAGCTGCTAGATCTTGTGTTATCCTGATTGTATTTCCACAATACTTGAATTGTTTCTTTCTAGCTGCTTGCAATATTTTCTCCTTGACCTGGGAACTCTGGAATTTGGCCACAATGTTCCTAGGAGTTTCTCTTTTTGGATCTCTTTCAGGCGGTGGTCTGTGGATTCCTTGAATACTTATTTTGCCCTCTGGTTTTAGAATCTCAGGGCAGTTTTCCTTGATAATTTCATGAAAGATGATGTCTAGGCTCTTTTTTTGATCCTGGCTTTCAGGTAGTCCCATAATTTTTAAATTGTCTCTCCTGGATCTATTCTGCAGGTCAGTTCTTTTTCTAATGAGATATTTCACATTATTTTCCATTTTTTCATTCTTTTGGTTTTGTTTTGTGATTTCTTGGTTTCTCATAAAGTCATTAGCCTCCATCTGTTCCATTCTAATTTTGAAAGAACTATTTTCTTCAGTGAGCTTTTGAATCTCCTTTACCATTTGGCTAATTCTGCTTTTGAAAGCGTTCTTCTCCTCATTGGCTTTTTGAACCTCTTTTGCCTATTGAGTTAACCTATTTTTCAAGGTGTTATTTTCTTCAGCATTTTTTTGGGTCTCCTTTAGCAGGGTGTTTATTTGTTTTTCATGCTTTGCTTGCATGTCACTCAATTCTCTTCCCAGTTTTTCTTCCACCTCTCTAACTTGATTTTCAAAATCCTTTTTGAGCTCTTCCATGGCCTGAGCCCATTGAGTGGGCTGGGATACAGAAGCCTTGACTTCTGCGTTTTTCCCTGATGGTAAGCATTGTTCTTCCTCATCAGAAAGGAAGGGAGGAAATGCCTGTTCACCAAGAAAGTAACCTTCTATAGTCTTATTTTTTTTCCCTTTTCTGGGCATTTTCCCAGCCAGTGACTTGACTTCTGAGTGTCCTCTCCACCCCGACCTTGCATCCAGATCTGCCCAGCCAGCACTTGGGGGTCTGAGATTCAAATACTGCTCCCCAGCCTCAGGGCTTTGGGCAGAGGCAGGGCTGCTGTTCAGTGTGAGATTAAGTTTAGGTGCTCAAGTCAGGGCAGGACCGCCTCACGGGCTCTGTTCCCTCAGGGAGTTTATGCAGAGACCTTCAACAATGGATCCAGGCTCCTGTCTGCTTGGGGAGCCCTGGTCTGCTCCCGCCTCCGCTGCTGCCTCCCGAGGGGGCCTGAGTTATGGGGGCACCCCACTCCCCTCTCGACCCGCCAAAGAGACCCTCTCACCGACCCTTGTCACCTGTGGGTGGAGGGACCTGCCTGGCTGCTGGAGATTCCATCCCTGAAGCCTGGTCAGATCTGCTCTTTTCAGCGCTGCACCGCCAAGGCAGGCTTGGACTCTGCTCTGGGTCCGGGCACGAGGGACCTTTTGCGAGAGGTTTTCAGGCTCTCTGGAGCAGAAATCTCGTCTACTCTGTTCTGTGGCTTCTGCTGCTCCAGAATTCTCCTGTGGTTCTTTTTGTTACAGGTATTTTATGGGCAGTGGGTTTGGAGGTAGCATATGTGCATCTTTCTACTCCGCCATCTTGGCTCTTCCCCTGAGAACTGCTAATTTTAGAGCATATAAGTTCTTTACTTTTTTCTCTAATGATCTTTGGGAAAAGATCTCTATTTCTTTATGTTAAACTCAACTCTACATTGATAGTCATTAGAAAAGAGGAAATCTTCACTCTTATGAATAATCTAGTTTCAGGACATATAAGAAATTTAAGCATAGTGTGAATTGTTTTAAAGTTAGATAATTTGATGAAATATTAATTTTCTGAGAATATTACAAAATTAATAAAAAATTTAAAAACTTTCATATAGTTTAATATGATTTGTCTATCTTATGACTAAATATCTCACTTAATATACAGTTATAATAAAATTTGGATTTATTATGAAATTAAAAGAAATAAGGCAATTAACGATTCCAGGTGCTAAGCATTTAATATACACCTAATATTATGTAACCAATATTACATATCTGTTCACTGTTGCTAAATGTTTGGTTTTCCATCAAAACTTTGTCTATAACTTAGCATTATTTAATATAATCTGAATTTATTTATTTTACCAAAACTACCTGGAATCCTGATGACATCTATTTCCAAAATTTCACATTGCATACTTCATTGTTGAGAGGACAGTCAGAATAGAAACTGTTCCTTTTGGGGGTGGGGAGGGGAATGAGAAGTGTGGGATAGTAGGAAATATATTTGATTTGGAACCAAATGACCTAAGCTTAATTCCTGGCTCTATAATTTTTTCCCAATGGCATAGGTGACTAAAGTGCTAAGCCTGGAGGCAGGAAAACCTCATGATATTCACTGGGCACACAGGACAAGTATGTTCTATGATTCAATTTATCAAACAATAAGCTAGACACACCAAACTTTATAATGTACAGTATACAAATTTAGAATTAATGATACTGGATTAGCAATAATTAATATGAAAAATAACAAGAAACAATTATGTGTTGTGGTTGCAAATTCTGTATTAATGAAATGGTCCAAAATTGGTGGCCACATAGTACTGTGCTTTTGTTATGTGATATATGGATTCTAATTAAATAATATATCTAGCTAGTGATTGTTCTGCTTTAAATTGAATATTTATAGTGAGCTCAAATTCACAACTTCCTAGAGTAGAACAATTTAAAAATCTCTAATTGTTATGAGTTTTTTCCACACATTGATCATGAAGTGATAGGTATCTTTGCAACACTCAACCATTTTTTTCTTTTTTTCTGCCATTTATTATCATGCAGAACAAATCTAATCTTTATTATGTATAATAATTAATGATAATAATAATAATCATTATTATATTATTATTGATAGCATTTTTATAGCCCCTACCATTTGCCAGATATTGCGGTAAGCACTTCATAGATATTATTTCACTTTATTCTAATAACAGCCCTGGGAGGTGGGTGCTGCTATTATCTGCATTTTACAGATGGAACACCACTGAAGTAACTTGTCCAGGGTCCCACAGTTAGTAAATATCTGAGACTGAATTTGAACTGCAATTTTCCTTACTCTAGACTCAATACTCTATCCATTCTGACACCTACATGCCTATATTTGAAGATAGCTACCATACCTTAATTCTTAACCCCCACGTTTTTCTCTTCTACAGTCTAGATGCCACCACTTCCTTCTAATGAAATACATATGGCATGATTTTGGTGTCATTCTCTAATCTAGTCACCCCACACTGCACTGAAGTTGTTCATCTTATGTAATACCCAGAAATGATATTTTAATACAATAATTTACATGGGGATGGTGATTAGGGGTCACCAGGATAGACTACTATAGAATTATCAGTTTTTTCATCCTGGGTACTATTCCTTTCCAAATATACCTAAGATTTCATTATTAATATTTTTCACTGACATCATTATTGACTTACACTGAGGTTACAGTTTGTTAACCCCCATATCTTTACATATAAACTGCCATGACCACTTTGTACTATAACTATAAAGTTTTTTTGATGCCTAAATTTCAATATTAATATTTATTACTATTAAATTAGATAATATTAGATTTGACTCAATGCTAGAAAATGTTTATATGTATTTTTAAATCCTGTCACTGAACATAGATACCAACAGCTATAGTTTTGGGTCATAGATAAACACAAAAACCAAAACAAATCCTGTTAAACAGCACCAGAACTGAACACTTAACCCCTGTTTAACAGCATGGAGCTAACCACAGATTGTTGTGATACTTCACAAAATACCTTCTTCATATGGAATTTTTTTATAGGATGAAAGTTATGTACCTATAATTGCATCAATGGGGGGAATCTCCTGGTGTGGAAACTTCCTACATTAACGTAGCTGCAAATTATAGTCTTAAAAATATTGCTTAAATTACCAAGAGACTAAGAAACTTAATACTGTACATCAGAGGCAAGACTTTAATCACAAAATCACAATCACAACAGTTATGGGCTCCAAAGAATATCAGAAAAATCCCATTAGAAAATATCTGTGAAGTCATTATCCAATCTCTTCTGCTGGAAGACTTCCATGAGGATTGGGAGGAAGGAAGAGCCCACTACCACCTTCATGGTAGAACATTCACTTTTGGTCCAATTCTAATCATTTCTTTCTGTCCTGTTTGCTTTTTCCTTTATCAGGGCCCTAACTGTGATAATCAGAACTGAAAACAGTAATTCATGTGAGATCTGACAAAAGTATAGAAGAATGATCATCTCTCTTCTCCTGGAAGCTATGTCTCTGTTAAAAGGGCTCAAGATCACACTCACTTTCTCGGCAACCACATCAAACTGATTCATAATGTGTTTATAATACACAGAAAACCCTATACCTTTTTCTTCTTAAAAAAATGCTATTTTTTACCATGCTTTCCTCATCCTTTACTTGGAAAAAACTAAATTTTGTACTCAATCATAAGACTTTGCATTTTAATCTAACTAATAAGTTTCATCTAGTACATTCAGTCTAATGATCTAGCTTCTCCAGATATTTAAAAAAATTTTGACTCTCATTCAGAATATTAACTATCCTTCCCAGTTTTCTTTCTTCTGAAAAATTAAGCCACTGAAAAAAATATGAAATGGGGCAATAAAAAGTACAGATCACTGAGGTACTCTATTAGGCCACATAAACATCACCCTATTAACTCTTTGACTTCAGCCACTAACTCAGTTTTGATTCACTAGAGCTAAAAATTGTGTCACAACTAAAAGAGCTATGATTGTCTATAATGCCCTGCTTCACTCCAATATTGTAGATTCCATTCTTCCTTTTCTTAAAAAGCAAAACAAAAACAGAACATTTCTAATCAATTTCTACAATTCTCTTACTCTATGCAATATTGAAAAAGTCACAGAGGCTCAATAATCACATCCAGAAGTTCTTTTAGAACTGTGTGGCATAGTTTATGTGTTCCTAGATATTTAAAATTCTAGGGAATCTACATGTCATCTCACTATCTTCTTATTCATATGTGCTTTCAATTCCTTCTAATGTAATACCTATTTTGTCTTTTCCATTTCAAAGATTATATTCTTTAGCAAAGAGAATCGTTTTTGTCCTCTGTTCCTGAGGAGGACCAAAATGACACCACTATGCTGGGGTTCAAGGAACAGTGTGTTCAACTATGACTGATCAGACCTATATGAGATTGGAAGGCTCTACCACAGATCAAGCACAAATAGTCCATATGAACATTCGGACTGGAGATATCTCTAAATTTATTCTTCTTGAGTTTCTTTTAAGTTGCTTCAGTTCTGCTTTGCTCATAAAGCACAGCACCTTCTCTGATGAGGACATGCCACAGTGAGTTGTTCTGTGCCAGTGTCTCCAGTGTTTCACAATTGATTCTAAAGTTCTTCAGAGAAATCTTGAGAGTGTCCTAATAAGGCTTCTTCTACCTCCACATGATCAATTACTTTATGTGAGTTCTCCATGTGATAGTCTTTTAAGCAAATATACTTCTGACATTCAAATGATGCCTACCAGAGTTAAGCTATCTACAGAAGAGTTTGAATGGTTCACAATTCAGCTCTAAAAGTTCCTGGAACCTTATTCTGCCATGAGGAAATTTTCCTAAGGCAATTCAAATGAAGGAGATTCATTTTCAGGGCATGGCACTGATACATTGTCCAGGTATCACAAATATATAACAATGAGGTCAGCGCAATGGCTCTGTAGACCTTCAGTCTGATCGGCAGTTTGACAGATCTTAGAAATATCTCTTCTGTCCCACACTTTCCCTTGAAGCCTTCTAAACACTGACCTAACTCTAGCAAGGCATGTGTCAAACTCATCTTCTATGTGTACATCCTTGTAAAGTATATTGCCAAAGTAAGTGTACCTATTCACAGCATTCATTATTTTTCCATTTGCTACATAACCAGTGGTTGCTTGTATGGATGGTGTGGTGCTTGTTGATGGAGAACCTCTGTTTTCTTGATGTTAATTTTTAGGCCAAAATTAGCACAAAGCAGTAGAAAATCAATCTATACTTTGTTGCATCTAAACTTCAGAGGCTTCATTAAGTGTACAATCATCTGTGAACAAAAGATCATGAGTGTCATCTAAAATATAAAATGTTTAGCAAATTCTCTGGCCATCAACGTTGGCTTCTTTAAATAACCCTTGCTTTTTTCTGGTCATCATAAGTTTTATTTATTTTACAAATTTTCCTTTTTGGAAGTACCTTTATTAAACAGTTTTCCCTCATAGACTTTGCAGTTTTAGCAATGGGATCTCACTTATCTTTCCTCTGAAATTTTTGAAATTTTTAATTGTAACATCTCAGCATAGTGCCTGCTATATAGTGGGTGCTTAATAAATGTTTGTTCCTTCCCCTCCTTCACCCCCTAATTTGAAAGCTGAAATCAAGTAGATAAAATTAAATAAAGTTGGATATATTACTTATTGATATGATACAAGTAAAAAGACTCATTTCTTCCTTATTTTGTTTCCCTTTTACATTTTCAAGTAGGTCTTTTGGCATCAGCTTAGTATAATGGGTGACATCTCTATTTGGTTTTTGTAAAGTTCTCATTATGAATGATGCAAAAGTAGAATGAATTGTAACTTGGTAGAAGATTTTATGGTTAATAGATAAAAATAAATGTTTCTTTGATCTTTAGGATAAGGTCTGAAAATGCTTTAACAGAAAGTCATAGACCAGTCAAAAATTTGCTGAATTTCATTTGAATTCCTGCACTCAGTCATTTAGTACATTTAAAAATCACTTAAACACTTTGGACTGTTTCCTAAAAAGCAAGGTGAGACTCAATTACATGGGATTTAAGGTTCATTACAGATTTAATAATTTCAATTTTCTCTTATTTTTATTAAGTTGTATCTTCACATCATATTCATTTCCGAATTGATTCCTTCACCAGGGATCACCTTTTCTTGCAAAGAAAAGAGTGAAAAAAATAGTCTAGCAAAAATCTATACATTAGGTATTTCTGGCAATATATAGAATATCCTCCCAATGTAATGAAGGGAAATAGGTGCAATTATCTTACTATTGGTGATTTACAGCAAGCTTCTTCATAGAGTTATTAGTGATTTATAATACTTTATAGAGTCATTTCTTAAATTCTATAGGGGAATGAATCTTGACCTGACATATTTATATTAATTCCCCATACTTATGAAACCTCAGATCTTGATCAGGGGTATTTTATGAAAAGCCCTTCCCAACATTTTAAGGTTTCTCATCTTCTATTTTTCTTGTGTTAATATTGTCCTCACAAATGTTTTCAGTTTCTTTACAATTTAAATTATCAGTTTTATATATTTTTTGCTACCATCTCTGTCTTTCATTTGCTTAAAAATTTTCTTATAAATTATGGTTGACATAAACTGATTTCATTATCTTCTGTCTTTTTTTCCTGACCTGACCTGGTATTTGCAGCTTACTGTGGTCTGTTATTAAAACCAATTTTCTTCAAAAATATTTCCTGTTTTTCCAAGGCATTCTCATTAAATAGAAAGTTATTTCTCAAATATTTTAATTGTAATCTTAATGAATATTGAGTTCTTTAGCTCAATTACTTCTAATTTATCCTTTCTTTTTATTCATGTATCTAATTTTCTATTTCTAAGACTTACCAAAAAGTCTCAATGGTTACTTGCTCTATCACAAAGTCCTTGAACTGACTTAATTGAATTAGCTTATTATTCTAACTTTCCTTCCTTTTCTTTATTTTTCTTTGTGTTCACATCTAAGTGTACTTTTTCAAAGTCTAACTCAAATTACAATCTCTAATTTTAAGGACCATTCTTTGACTGTGCCTTTTTTTAAATAAACTTTCTTTTACTTTTCCTTCACCTTTACTTCTTTTCCATTTCAACTTTGAGTCCTTTTCTCTGACTCATAAACTACCTTACTTTTTCCTTCTTTATTCTCTCTGTGTCACTCATGAGAGTAGATCTTTTGGACCTTAAATGTGCACTTCCTCCTGAATTCCATTTCTATGCTATTTCATTTGTCATCCGTCTTATCCTTATTTTGGATACTATACCTCAACCTTGTGTTTTCAATCTCCTCGTGTTGGGGGATGACTGGAACTGCTTTTGTCTCAGAACAAATTCCAGGAGGAAAAAAATATGGCTGGAACAGTGTTTTCAATGTCCTTTCTCACAGGTACAGAAGTTCAATATCTCCTAGTGCAATCTGTGCTATGTATTCTTTCATTCACTACCCTTCATAACTTTCCCTATGCTTTCCATGTTTGAATAGAAGGGTTTAGAATGATTTTCTTCTGTGGATAGAATTAACAAGACTTTCTCAACTTTGAATTTGAAGCCTGTGAAGTCATATTGCTTTTGCTTTGTTCATCAGGTGGATTAAGGGTCGGAGGGGGGATGTTGAATGGGAGGTTTAAATATGACATTTGATGGATATAATTGCATTTTTGCTTTGCATGGTGTTTGTGTCTTCTTGTTTTATAAACTATATATTTTACTCCATATCTGGCACATGACACCTTTTTTTCTGAGATTTTTGCATTGTAATGTTTGTAGAAATCATCTATACCATCTTCTTAATCACATGACTCACAATGTTTCTCAGGGGATTCCAAAGGCTGCTTTCTGTACTAAAACCTATGGTCCTATGATTGTCTTTAAATCCATTGCACCATGTTTATTACTGCATGATTCTTTATTTAAAAAAATATGGATAATATTGTATCATTTGAAGTGATGCTTTAATTCCTTAATGATTATTGGGGGAAAAAGAGAAAGAAATAGAAAAGTTTTATTTCTGAAAATTAAAGTACATGATATGAAAAATGTCTGCCACCTAGCTTCCCTAATAAGTGGATTAACACAGACTAAATTTCTACAGGTGAAGTCAGCTTTGGTGAGATGGAAAACTCTGAAGAAGGAAATTGGAAACAAAAAAGAAATAATTCTTCTGAGGAAGAAAAGGGAATCAATTTGGGAGGCTAACTTAGTTGTAAATCAATGGTCAACTTAGATTTTGAACAGATAGGTAAAAAAGATGGAAGTAAGGGCAGATCATGGAGGATGAATATAAAAGTGCAACACAAGTATGTAAGAATGGCACATTCTTACATGTACAAATGTCAAGAGATCTAAATTACAGTCAGTTGAGACTGGCATTGAAAGCAGAAGATATCAAAAGGTTTTAAAGCTATATTAATGAGGGAATAGGATTTTTTTTTAAAGGAATGAACAAATGGTAGGAGTAGATTGGGTCAGTGATAAAAGGTGATAGAGCAAAAGATATTTTTGCCCAAATCACACTTTGCTTTTGTTTTCACTGCTGCATACATGAATGATCTTTGCATTAGAAAGAGCCAAATAAAAATGACTAATAGGAAACTGAAATCAAAGAAAGGACACTGTAAGAAAACCTGAAAATATCAGAGATGTGTTCAAGTCAGCTCAACCAAATGAATTACAATGTAGGATATTGAAAAAATTGTCTCTTTTTTTAAAGATAAAGAGAAAAAGAAAGGTTCTGTAACATTAAAAAAGGGCAATTGTTTTCAAAATTTTAAAAAGAATAGCATGATGTCTGTAAACTATAGATCAATGATTTTGACTATGATTTCTGGCAAAATTCTAGAATATTGTATTAAAGAAATGATTAGCAAACATTCAGAAAATAAAGCAATCATTGCAAAGAGTTGGAATGTCTTCATCAGGACACATTCAGATTAGCTATGCCAGGATAAACTTACTTCTGCTTCTTCAGTAGTATAGTTTAATAAACATTTGACAGAGTCTCTCATATTCCTGAAGAAATTATGGTAAGATATGTGTTAGATTATGAACCAAAGTAGATTCAGAATGAGTCCTCTACTCAGATCCAAAGAACTGTTTAAAACAGGAGTAGTTCTATCTTGTTAGGACACAAAGCAAAAATAAAAATTTACAGCATTGAGAAGGATAAATAGGGAAATAATTAACAAAAAACCCCAATATTATTATTGAACATTATTTACCATATATCATATTAAAAGAAAAGGTATATTTATTGCAAAATATTAGCAAAATAATTATTGGTTCTTCCCTCAGAAATAAATAAATATAATAGGATGATAAAATGAAAATTTTGAACAAATAAGTAATAGATTATCAACAAATTAACAAAACCAAAATAAATGCAAAATTAGAGGAGAAACTTAAAATAGAAAACAGAAAAGTCTACATGAATATCAACAAATAAAACAAAACTAAAAAAAATTATCCCAACTCTTCCTTGTTTCTCTTACCACCCTCCTTCCATAAGGTGGAATATGAGGGAAGGATGCTTATGTGTAGAGTCATAATGAGGTCAATAAGGTAAAACTCTTAATGAAGGGAAGAGAAAGCTTAAGTGTAGAAAGGTGAGTCTTTGTTCAATTGCTAGGGGATCAATATGCAGAAATAAGTATTAATTATAGAATTATAGGCTGAGAGTTGGAATGCACATCTAGTCCAAACCATTCATTTTATAAATGAGGAAATTGAGGCCCTCTAATTGCAAATATAATGCTCTCTCCATTCTCCCTCAAACAATAATGGTAGAAAGAGCAATAGGAAAGAGTACAAAAGACATAAGGAAAAATTTTGGAGGAGAATAAGAAAGAAATTTGAATGATCCTTTGAATGGAAGAGCATAATTTATGGATCATATGATTTAAGTCTGCCATCTGTTCTATGTGTCTATTTCTTCCTCATCTCTGTCTCTTCATTCTGTTTCTCAGTCTCTGTAGCTCTGTCTCTCTCTCCTTCCTAATTTGCATTTAAGTGGTCCATTAACATGGATAACTTTCAGATAAAAATTAGGACTAGCAAACAGAAGAGGCCACTAGTTGTCCAAGGCTGACGATAGAACATAGCATCCAGGACTGATAGAGTGGTGTCAAAACAAAGGAAGGTCTAATATAGGACATAAGAAAGTTATCTTCCACAAGGTGGAAGAAGCAAATATTATTAGTTTATAGAGAGAAGGAGCACATCTATTATTTCTTCTACCAATGCTCGTCATAACTTCACCACACTTTACTGAGAGATTAAATGCCTTGCCCAGGGTTATATAAGTAACAAGTGTTAAAGGCATGTACCCATGTCTTCCTGGCTTTAAAGTCAGCTATCTATCTAATATGCCATTCTATCTCATGTCTCATGTTTTAAAAATTACTCTATTTGGAGATAAAGGGGAATCTCTTTTGCTGAATAGATGAGGAGCCAAATCCCTGTCCTACTACAAGTATTACTTTGCTTAATCATATGTCATGTTTTATTTCCTACTATGGGTATTGATTTAGCTAGGCCCTTTGTCTCTGTGAGAAAAAAAAAAAGAGAAGTAAACTAGGAATAGGAGGTAAAAGGAATAAAGTTGTTGAAACAAGTGAGAACAAACATAAAAGGAAGTACTAATAAAAAAGCACTTCAAAACAGAGACGGGAAAGAAAGAAATGTGGTGAACAAAACATTTTCAAAGGGAATGGATGAACCTTAAAGGGAAAGAAAAAGGAATGGAAATTTTATGGAAGTAAACAGAGTTAATAAGCATCTATTAATCTAATATTGCAATCTATTATGTGATAGTGTTTTAAGAACCTCTTAAGTAAAATAACTTCTATCTTTTTCCAAAATTTTGACCAAAGTTTAGGAGAAATTTTTTTCTTTGACAAGAAATTATATAGACTTTCTAAAAACTTCAGAAAAACTTTCTGATATCTATACCCACTGTGACCTTAATTATAACAAGCATTAGACAGACATTCCTTTTTCCTTGATGCCAAAGCAGAGAGGAGAGTGGGTGTTTGAGATTTGCAAATGAAAAACAAAAATTCACAAGAAATCTTAAAAGGAGAATTTTTAATAGAAAAGATTTTATTTCTCTCACAAAGCTTTGAATTGATTTTGCAGTCTGAGTAAAGCAGTTCGTAGAAAATAAACCCTTCAGTTTCAGGACCAAAAAGTCAGGTTTTAAGAATGTTTTGAAAACTTAAAAAAAAGAGAAAAAAAGAAATGTTCCACAAACTAGCATCTTCTGGCTAAAACTTTCAAATTAAAATGAATTAAATTAATAACTATGAAATCCATCATCAAAAGAAAACTTTTTTAAAAAATATGAAATTTTCTTCTATCTTTAGAATCTTTTCATTTTCAAAGCTTCCTAACACAAAAGCAGCTCTTTCCCATCTTCCTCTGATTCTTGGCAGAGAGTTGCTGCTCAGAAATCTCATTATCACACAAGCCTTTAACTGCATCTATCTTCTGGAAACAATGAAATGAGGTCAGATACCAAGTGCTCCAGAGTCAGTAAAGCTGTCATACTTGCCATTATCTGGGGATGTGGTTAATAACATTTTTTAAATGAAACATTTTGATCCAAAACATTTTTTGTTTGTTTGTTCACTTACATAGTAATTTTTGAGATATGGATGATTTAAATGGATTTGGATTGGATGAAAACTTTGGATGGATTTTCCAAATCCTTTAGAAGAAGATGGCATTTGGGTGATGACCACAATGAATGAAAAAAATATCAATACACCATTCCTTTCTCCATGTCACCTTCATTAAATAAGTTTCATGGTCTCCTACCCTCTGCTTATTAGCATTCCCTGATTCCCTGATACTGACAAATACTTCAACTTAGTCCAAAACAAGTTCATTAAGAACCTACTATGTATAGGGCTAAGTGTTAGGTGCTAGAAAAACAAAGATAATTAAAAAAAAATCTCAGGGAGCTTAAATTACTCTAAGGAATACAGAACATATAGAGGAAAATAATATAATATGACTTGAGGAGAACAAGGGATACAACATGAAAATAAATTTGACTGTGACATAATGAGGATTTTGAGAGACACAATGGAAGTGGAGGGCAGAGTAGGATGGGGAATGAGAAGAGGAAAAGCAAGAGTGGATGGACATACAAAGGTAGAGGATTGTATTGCAGAAGGGGATTTCACTGACAGACTACTTCAGAATTGTAGATGTTAGGAAAGGAAGAGTTCCTAAGATAAAACAGGAGAAACTAGTTGATTGCTCAAACTGTCCAGAGCCCTGTTGTTGAGGGAGGGTTGTGTTGATTTATTACCCCCCAAAGAACAAGAAATGAATGAATTAAAAACATTAATTAAGCATTTACTTTTTGAAAGGCATAGACTAGCACTCTATGTTAGGCTCTTGGAATAAAATGAACAAAATAAAAGATAGTAGTCCTCAGTGGAAAACTATATATCTAAGAACATGCATTAATGGAATCAAAAAATAACAATTAACCAAATGTGCAATAAAAAATTAGAAATCATCAAATAAAAAAACCAAAATAAACACAAAAGAGAAAACCTCAAAATTCAAGAAGACATAGATTAATTGAAAAATAAAAAGACCAAAGAATTCATAACTGGAAGCTGATACTTTGAAAAGACCAAAAAAAAAAAAAAAAAGGAATAGCCCATTAGATAACCTGATCAAAAGGAATAGTTAGAAAAATTATGTCAAGAATTATGATATTAATGATCCAGCATCTCATGCCCATTACTGACAAATTTCTTTGTTATTCTTGATGTTTCATGTTGCACAGATTTGCGGAATGTCTCAGTATGACAAATTTTTTCAGGGAATACTTAATGAAGAGAGCACAGTGACTGACACACAGGGAGAACTATCCACACACACATACATACCACCCATCAAGAGAAAACTTGGGTGAAATACTCAAGATACAAGAATAAGAGAAGTCTATAATCTTAGAATTGGAAAGCTTGTTACAGATCAATTAGGCTAACACAGTCAATTAATAGATAAAGGAGTTCAGGCTTAAAGAGTTGAGTTGTCCATATTTATTAAGGTCATTAATAGTAAAATTGGGCTTAATGTCCTTTGCAATACAACATTCAATCTTCAATATATACAAAAAGTATTCTATACAGCATTACCCTCAAGGGCCTTACACTCTACTCGAAGAAAAAAGAAATACTCTCATTAAATACTTAATTAATATCACAGGGTGCTCCAAAACAAGTAGAAGCTAATGAATCTATGAGACATCAAGAATCAGTCAAACAGAATTTAAAGAATGAAAAGATAGAAGAAAATGTAAAATATGTAACTGTAAAAAACAACTGACCCGGAAAATATATCCAGGAGAGAAAACCTAAGGATTACTGATCTACAAGAAAATCGTGATGAAAAAAGAACCTGGACAATATCATCCAAGAAATCATCAAGGAAAATTGCCCAGAAGCCCTAGACCCAGAGGACAAAATAGTCATTGAAGAATCCACCATTCACCTTTTGAAAGGGACCCCGAACTAAAAACACCAAGGAATATTGTTGCCAAATTCCAGAGCTGCCAAGTGAAGGAGAAAATACTGCAGGCAGCCAGAGAGAAACAATTTGAATATCAAGGAGCTATAGCTAGGTTCACACAGGACTTTGTAGCTTCTACATAAAAGATTAAAGGAATTGGAATATGATATTCTGTATGGCAAAGGAGCTGGGACTACAACCAAAGATAAATTACCCAGCAAAGTTGAGCATAATATTTCAGGCAAGGAGATGGACATTCAGTGAAATAAGGGATTTCCAGACCTTGCTGATGAAAAGGACAGGACTTAGTAGAAAACTTGATGTTCAAATGCAAGTCTCAAGAGAGCCATAAAAGGGTAAACAGGGGAAAAAAGAAAAACTTGTTACACAATATGGGCAAACTGTTTACATCCCTATAAGGGGAGATGATACTTGTTAATCTTGAGAATTATATGTTTATTATGAAATGTAAAAGGGATATACATGGACAGGGCAAGTGGGTATAAATTAAATGATGTGATGATAACAAATGTGATTTAAGGGTGCAAAGGGATTGTAATGGGATATGTGAAAAGTAGGAGGCAGAAAAAAATAAATTCCAACACAGAAAGAGGCACAAAAATATTTTACAGTAGAGGGAAAAAGGGGAGGAAGATGAGTGTTGTTTGAGAAGTATTCTCATCTGATTGGATTCAAGGAGGGCACAACAAATTCACTTAAGAATAGAAATATGGGGGCGGAGCCAAGATGGCGGAGTAGAAACACACAAATACACTAGCTCCGAACCCACAGCCCATGAAATATCTGTAGTAAAGAGCTGCCAATAAATTCGGGAGCAGGAGAAGCCACAACAGCGGAGCGGAAAAGATTTCTGTTCCAGAGGGACCTGCAAACCTCTCGCAAAAGGTCCGTCACATTGCACTGGAGCCCAGCCCAGCCCTGCCCCAGCCCCGGCACCGAGAGGAGAAGATCTGAGCAGACTTTAGGGAAGGGATCTCCAGCGGCCACGCGGGTCCCTCCACCCACAGGTGATGGGGGTCTGTGAGAAGGTCTCTTTGGTGGGTAGAGAGGGGAGTGGGGTGCCCCAATACTCAGGCCCCCTCGGGAGGCAACAGCGGAGGTGGGAGCAGACTGGGGTTCCCCAAGCAGGCAGGAGCCCGGATCCATTGTTGAAGGTCTCCGCATAAACCCCCTGAAGGAACTGAGTCCCGTGAGGCGGCCCTGCCCCCACCTGAGCACCTGAACATAATCTCACACTGAATAGCAGTCGTGCCCCCACCCAAAGCCCTGAGGCTGGGAAGCAGCATTTGAGTCTCAGACCCCAAGCTCTGGCTGGGAGGATCAGGAGGCAAGGTGGGTGTGAGGAGAATATTCAGAGCTCAAGTCACTGGCTGGGAAAATGCCCAGAAAAGGGAAAAAAACCAAGACTATAGAGGGTTACTTTCTTGGTGAGCAGGTTTCTCCTCCCCTCCCTTCTGATGAGGAAGAGCGGTGCTCACCATCAGGGGAAGACACGGAAGTCAGTGCTTCTGCATCCCAGCCCACTCAATGGGATCAGTTCTGGGAAAAGGTCATAAAGAGCTCAAAAAATTTTCAAAATTATGTTAGAGAGGTGGAGGAAAACTGGGAAGAGCAATAAAAGACTTGCAAGCAAAGTATGAACAACAGATCAGCACCCTGCTAAAGGAGACCCAAAAAAATGCTGAAGAAAATAACACCCTGAAAAATAGGCTAACTCAATTGGCAAAGAAGGTTCAAGAAGCCAATGAGGAGAAGAATGCTTTCAAAAGCAGAATTAGCCAAATGGAAAAGGAGATTCAAAAGCTCACTGAAGAAAATAGTTCGTTCAAAATTAGAATGGAATAGATGGAGGCTAATGACTTTATGAGAAACCAAGAAATCACAAAACAAAACCAAAAGAATGAAAAAATGGAAGATAATGTGAAATATCTCATTGTAAAAACAACTGACCTGGAAAATAGATCCAGGAGAGACAATTTAAAAGATTATGGGCCTACCTGAAAGCCATGATCAAAAAAAGAGCCTAGACATCATCTTTCATGAAATTATCAAGGAAAACTGCCCTGAGATTCTAGAACCAGAGGGCAAAATAAATATTGAAAGAATCCACCAATCACCACCTGAAAAAGATCCAAAAAGAGGAACTCCTAGGAATATTGTGGCCAAATTCCAGAATTCCCAGGTCAAGGAGAAAATATTGCAAGCAGCTAGAAAGAAACAATTCAAGTACTGTGGAAATACAATCAGGATAACACAAGATCTAGCAGCTTCTACATTAAGGGATCGAAGGGCATGGAATAGGATATTCCATAAGTCAAAGGAACTAGGACTAAAACCAAGAATCACCTACGCAGCAAAACTGAGTATAATACTTCAGGGGAAAAATTGGTCTTTCAATGAAATAGAGGACTTTCAAGCATTCTTGATGAAAAGACCAGAGTCAAAAAGAAAATTTGACTTTCAAGCACAAGAATGAAGAGAAGCATGAAAAGGTAAACAGCAAAGAAAAGTCATAAGGGACTTATAAAAGTTGAACTGTTTACATCCCTACATGGAAAGACAATATTAGTAACTCTTGAAACTATTCAGCATCTGGGTACTTGGTGGGATTACACACACACACACATGCGCACACACACACACACACACACTCATAGAGATAGAGTGCGCAGAGTGAATTGAATAGGATGGGATCATATCTTAAAAAAAATGAAATCAAGCAGTGAGAGAGAAATATATGGGAGGAGAAAGGGAGAAATGGAATGGGGCAAATTATCTCTCATAAAAGAGGCAAGCAAAAGATTTTTTTAGTTTGGGGAAAGAGAGGGGAGGTGAGAGAAAAACATGAAGTGTACTCTCATCACATTCCACTAAAGAAAGGAATAAAATGCACACTCATTTTGGTGTGAAAACCTATCTTACAATACAGGAAGGTGGGGGACAAGGGGATAAACAGGGTGGGGGGGACGATGGAAGGGAGGGCATAGGGAGGAGGGTACAATTTGAGGTCGACACTCACAGGGAGGGACAGGATCAAAAGAGAGAATAGAAGTAATTGGAAGCAGGATAGGATGGAGGGAAATATAGTTAGTCTTATACAACACGACTATTATGGAAGTCATTTGCAAAACTACACAGATTTGGCCTATATTGAATTGCTTGCCTTCCACAGGGAGGGGTTGGGGAGGGAGGGAGGAAAAGAAGTTGGAACTCAAAGTTTTAGGAATAACTGTCAAGTACTGTTCTTGCCGCTAGGAAATAAGAAATACAGGTAAAGGGGTATAGAAAGTTATTTGGCACAACAGGACAGAGGAGAGGATGGAGACAAGGGCAGAGAGGAATGATGGAGGAGAGAGCGGAGTGGTGATGGGGGCAATTGGAATGCTCGGTGTTTTGGGGTGGGGGGAGGGGACAAGGGGGGAGAAAATTTGGAGCCCAAAAATTCTGTGAAAATGAATGTTAAAAGTGAAATAAATAAATTAATTAATAAAAAAAAAAGAATAGAAATACAACCAGCTGTACAGGCAATATGAGGGGAAGGGGGAAAGAAAAGGTAGGTGAGGCTAAAAGGGAGGGAAGAATTAGTAAGGGAAAAGGGGATTAAAAGGGAGTGGGGCTGAAAGAAGGGAGAGAAGATTGAGGTAGGAAGTGGTCAAAAATTAGAACTCTATTTATTGAGGAGGGGAAGGCAGAAGGGAGAACTAAAAGCATAAACAAGGGAAAGGGGATAGAGGAAAAGACACAAATAGTAATCATAACTGTGAATGTGAATAGGATGAACTCTCCCATAAAACAGAGACAAAGAGCAGAATGGATTAAAAATCATAATCCAACAATGTCTCTTGTTTACAAGAGACACAACTGAAAGGGGGAGATACACATAGGATAAAGGTAAAAAGTTGGACAAGAATTTATTTTGCTTCAGCTGATATAAAAAAAGCAGGGGTAGAAATCCTAATCTCAGACAAAACAAAAGTAGAAATAGATCTAATGAAAAGAGATAAGGAAGGAAACTATATCCTGCTAAAAGGCACCATATACAATGAAGCAATTTCATTACTAAACATATATGCTCCAAGCAGTATCACATCCAAATTCTTAGAGCAGAAGTTAAGGGAGTTACAGGAAGAAATAGACAGCCAAACTATACTAGTGGGGGACCTCAGCCTCGCCATCTCTGATCTTGATAAATATAACCTCAAAATAAACAAAAAAGAAATTAAGGAGGTAATAGAACTCTGGAAAAGGTAGATATGATAGATCTCTGGAGAAAATTGAATGGGGATGGAAAGGAATATACCTTTATCTCAGTGATTCATGGCACATATACAAAAATTGACCATGTACTAGGCCATAAAAACCTCACAATCCAGTGTAGAAAGGCAGAGATAGTCAATCCATCCTTCTGAGATCATAATGCAATAAAACTTGTATGTAATCAAAGGCCATGGAAAGATAGACCAAAAACTAATTTGAACCTAAACAAGCTAATCCTAAAGACTGAGTGAGTTAAATAAATTGTAGAAACAATCAACAGCTTCATTTAAGAGATGACAATAATGAGACAACTTACCAAATTTTATGGGATACTGCAAAAGCAGTTCTTAGGGGAATTTTTATATCTTTGAATACCTACATGAATAAAATAGAGAGAGAGGAGATCAATAAATTGGGCATGCAGCTTTAAAAGCTCAAAAAAGAACAAATTGAAAATCCCCAAGTATATACCAAATCTAAAATACTGAAAACAAAAGGAGAGACTAATAAAATTACAATTAAGAAAACTATTGAACTAATAAAACTAGGGGTTGGTTTTATGAAAAAATCAATAAAATTGATAAACTTTTGGTCAATTTGCTTAAAAAAAAAGAAAGAAGAAAACCAAATTATCAATATCAAAAATGAAAAGGGCAAACTCATCTCCAATGAGGAGGTATTTAAAACAGTACTAAGAAATTACTTTACCTAACTGTATGCTCCATAAAATCAATGATCTAAATGAGATGGATAATTATTTTAAAAGATACAAATTGCCAAGACTAAAAGAAAAGGAAGCTGAATACTTAAATAACCCCATCTCTGAAAAAGAAATTGAACAAACAATGAATGAATTCCCTAGGAAAAAAATCTCCAGGGTCACATGGATTAAAAAGTGAAGTTTATCAAACATGTAATAACAGCTCATTCCAATACTATATAGACTAGTTAGAAAAATTGGGGAAGAAGGAGTCCTCCTAAATTCTTTTTATGATACAAATATGGTTTTGATACTTAAACCAGGAAGAGCCAAAGCAGAGAAAGAAAATTATAGACCAATTTCTCTAATGAATATAGATGTAAAAATTTTAAGATTTTACAAAAAGAATACAGCAGCTAATCATGAGAATAACACATTATGATCAGGTAGGATTTATACCAGGAATGCAGGGTTGGTTCAATATTAGGAAAACTTTTAGCATTATTGATCACATCAATAACAAAACTGACAGAAACTACATGATTATCTCAATAGATGCAGAAAAACCTTTTGACAAAATACAAAACCCATTCCTATGGAAAACACTGGAACATATAGGAATAAATGGAACTTTACATAAATTAATAAGCAAGATTTACCTAAAACCTTCAACAAGCATTGTATTCAATAGGGATAAGCTAGATGCTTTTCCAATAAGACCAAGGGTGAAAAAAAAGATGTCCATTATCACCACTGTTATTCAATATGGTACTAGAAGTGTTATCTGTAGCAAAAGAAGAAAAAGAAATTGAAGGAATTAGAATAATCAAAGAAGAAACCAAGTTATCAGTCTTTGCAGATGATATGATAATATACTTAGAGAGTCCCAGAGAATCAAGTAAAAAGCTGCTTGAAATAATAAATAACTTGGCAAAGTTGCAGGTTACAATATAAACACACAGATATTCTGCATGTCTATATATTATTAACAAAGTCCAACAGCAAGAGATAGAAAAAGAAATCCCATTTAAAGGTAGGGTAGACACTATAAAATATTTGGGAGTCTACCTGCCAAAACAAATCCAGGGACGATATGAACACAATGACAAAACGCTTTTCATGCAAATAAAATTGGATCCAAGCAAATGGAAAAACATCAGTTGTAGGCTGAGCCAATATAATAAAAATGACAATTCTACCTAAATTAATTTACTTATTCAGTGCCATACCAATCAAACTATCAGATAATTATTTTCTAGAGCTAGAAAAAATAATATCAAAATTCAACTGGAAGAAGAAAAGGTCCAGAATATCAAGGAAATCTACAAGATCTCAAATTGCATTATAAAGCAGCAATTATCACAACCACTTGGTACTGGCTAAGAAACAGAAGAGTAGACCAGTGGAGCAAGTTAGGTACTTAAGTGACAGTAGTCAATGAATATAGCAATCTACTGTTTGATAAACCCAAAGCGATAAGAACTCACTGTTCAACAAAAGTTGTTGGGAAAGCTAGATAACAGTATGGTGGAAACTAGGCTTAGACCAAGGCCTGACACCATACAGAAGAATAAAGTTCAAATGGGGACATGATCTAGGTATAAAAACTGATACTATGAACACATTAGAGGAGCAAGGAACAGTGTATTTATCAGATTTATGGGGAAGGGAAGAATTTTTGACTAAACAAGATATAGAAAACATTATAAAATGCAAAATGGATAATTTTGATTACATTAAATTGAAAAGTTTTTGCACAAACATTTCTAAAATATGTAGAGAAGTGAGTCAAATGTACAAGAATACAAGTCATTCTGCAATTGATAAATAGTCAATTGATATGAACAGGCAATTTTCAGAGGAAGAAATCAAAACTATCTATAGTCATACGAAAAAATGCTCTAAATCACTATTGATTAAAGAGATGCAAATCAAAACAACTCTGAGATACCACATCACACTTATCTGATTGAGTAACGTGACAGACCAGGATGATGATAAATGTTGGAGAAGATGTGGGAGAGTTGGAACACTAATTCTTTGTTGGTGGAGCCGTGAGCTGATCCAGCCACTCTCCAGAGCAGTTTGGAACTACGGCCAAAGGGCTACAAAAATATTCATATTCTTTGACCCAGCAATACCGCTTCTAGGACTGTATCCCCAAGAGATCATAAAAATGGAGTAGGGTCCCACATGTAAAAAAATATTTATAGCAATACTCTTTTTGGTGGCCAAAAACTGGAAATCAAGGGGATGCCCATCATTTGGGGAATGGCTGAATGTATGCTTTTCCCTCTTGAAGCCAAATCCAATTAAAGGAAGGCTCACTTATTCCCTCTTGCCTTTGCCTTCTTCACCTTCATTGTAAAAGCTCTCTTCCCTTTTTTATGTAAGATGCTTAACTACATTCTACCTCTCTCTTACTCTTTTTTCTAGCACATTCCTCTCAACATTTAATTTTATATATATATATATATACACATATATATATATATATATATGTATATATCTCATCCCTTCATATTCAGCTCACCCTGTATGCTCTCTCTCTCTCTCTCTGTCTCTCTCTCTCCCTCTCCCTTCTCTCTCCATATATGTATGTTTGTATGTGCATATATGTATATATATATGTATGTATATACCCATATATACTTGTGTGTATACATATATGTATATGTATAGGATGATGTTTTGACTTGCAAGTGAATTTGGTTTAAGTAAGGCAGAGCTTTGTAAGATCATCAGCTTCACCTTCTTTTCTAAAGATATCAATGTTCAGTGGCAAGACGTGTCAAGAGGGCTGGTGATGTCCACAGATACAGTGGGAGACTTTGACCTTTTTACACCAAAGATTTTTCCAGGCCTCAATTTGTCTGAGTCAACACGCATTCAGTAGTTAAAGGCTAGGTAAATGATCACACTGAGGAAAAGTTCCCCTGAAGCAGTAACAGTTGTCAAATAAGAGAAGCTAGTTAGACCTCTCCTATATCATGCCTAGAGTTGAGATACTTTGAATGTAGTGTGTTGTTGTTTTTGTATTTTTTGTATTTATTTAGTATTTAATTTTCCCCAGTTAAATGTAAAAACAATTTTTAACATTTGTTTTTGAAACTTTGAGTTCCAAATTCTCTCGCTTCATCCTTCCCATCCCCCCTCATGGAGAGGGCAAGCAATTCTATATAGGTTATATATGTATAGTCATGTAAAACATATTCATAATAGTCATATTGGGAAAGAAAGTAGACAAAAAACTCAAAAAAATAAAGTAAAAAAAAAGTATGCTTCAATCTGTATTCAGTCACCATCAGCTCTTTCTTTGGGAATAGATAGCATTTTTCATCCTAAGTCCTTTATAGTTATCATGGATTATTCATAGCTGGTCACTGCTATTATTTGGTACCCAGTACATTTCACTTTGCATCAACCCAGACAAGTTTTTTTGAGAGCATCCTGCTCATCATTTATTGAAGTACAATAGAGTTCCATCACAATTACATAAAACAACTTTTTCAGTCATTCTGCAGTTGATGGACATTCCATCAATTTCTAATTCTTTACCTCTAGAAAGGAGGTACAATAAATATTTTTGTATATATAGGTCCTTTTGTTTTTTTTTTAATCTCTTTTATCTCTTTTTATCTTTTTTTATTACAGACCTAGTAATGGTATTGCTATGCATGCATGGGTATGTATGAACAGTTTTATAGCCTTTTGGGCATAGTTCTAAATTACTCTATAGAATGGTTGAATTAGTTCATAACTACCAACAGTCCATTAATGTCTCATTTTTCCTACATTCCCCCCTCCTATATTTGTCATTTACCTTTTCAGTCCTATTAGTCAATCTAACAGGTATGAGGTAGTACTTCAGAAGTGTTTAATTTGCATTTCACCAATCAATAGTGAGTTAGAATATTTTTTCATATGAACATAGATAACTTTAATTACTTTATCTGACAATTTATTAATTCTTTTGATCATTTATCAGTTGGGAAATGGCTCTTATTTTTACAAATTTGCCATGGTTCTGTGTTTATTAGAGAAATGAGTCCTTTATCAAGAAACTTGCTTCAATTTTTTTTCACAGTTAGTATTCCTAACTGCATTTCACTCCATCCTAACCCACCCCCATTTACTCTATTCTCTGTGTCCTTTCACTCTGTCACTCCTCAAAAGTATTTTACTTCTGATTACCCTCTCCATGAATCTTCTCTCCCTTCTATCACCCCCATCCCCTTATCCTTCTCCCCTTCTGCTTTCCTGTAAAGTAGGAGAGATTTCTAGACCATGTTGCCTGTGTATCTTATTCCCTCTTTGAGCCAATTCTGATGAGAGTAAGGTTCATTCACTCCCCCTCCCTCCTCTTCCCCTGCAAAAGCTTTCTCTTGTCTCTTTTATGCAAGATAATTTACCTCATTCTACCTCTCCCTTTCTCTTTCCCAGTACATTCCTCTTTCTCACACCTTAATTTTATTTTTACATACCATCTCTTCATATTCAACTCACATATGTGTCTTCTTTCTATATATACTCCTTCTAACTACCCTAATAATGAGAAAGGTCTTATAAATTGCAAATATTCTCTTCCCATATAGGAATGTAAACAGTTTAATCTCATTAAGTCTCTTGTGATTTCCCTTTCCTGTCCACCCTTTTATGTGTCTCTTGAACCTTGTGTTTGAAAGTCAGATTTTCTATTCAGATCTAGACTATTCATCAAGAATGTTTGAAAGTCCTCCATCTGATGGAAAAATCCATTTTTCCCCCTAACTATTATACTCAGTTTTGTTGGATAGGTGATTGCTGGTTGTAATCCTAGTTCCTTTGCCCTCTGCAATGTCATGTTCTAAGACCTCCAATCCTTTAATTTAGAAGCTGTTAAATCTTGTGTTATCCTGACTGTGGCTCCACAATAATTGAATTGTTTTTTTCTGGCTGCTTGCAATACTTTCTCCTTGACCTGGGAACCCTTTGACTATAATATTCCTGACAGTTTTCATTTTTGGATCTTGTTCAGGAGGAGATTGGTGGATTCTTTCAATTTCTATTTTACCTTGTAGTTGTAGAATAGCAAGGCAGATTTCCTTGATAATTTCTTAGAAGATAATATCTAGGCTTCTTTTTTGATCATGGCTTTCAGGTAAGCCAAATGTTTTTGAATTATCTCTCCTGGTTCTATTTTACAGATTAGTTGTTTTGCTAAGGAGATATTTTACATTGTATTCTATTTTTTTCTTTCTTTTGGCTTTATTATTATTATTATTATTACTATTATGCTTCTTTGTTTCTCCTAAAGTCATTAGCTTCCATTTCCTCCATTCTCATTTTTAGAGAATTATTTTTTTCAGTGAGCTTTAGGACTTCCTTTTCCATTTGGCCAATTCTACTGTTTGAGGCATTCTTCTCCACATTGGTTTTTTAGATCTCTTTTACCATTTGGCCTATTTTGTTTTTTAATATATTATTTTCTTCAGTATATTTTTGTAAATCCTTCACCAAGGTGTTGACTTTATCTCATGATTTTCTTGTATCACACTTATTTCTCTTTCCAATTTTTCTTCTACCTCACTTAGTTGATTTTCAAATCCTTTTTGAGCTTTTCCATGGCCTGAAACCATTTCATATATTTTTCTTGGAGGCTTTAGATGTAGGAACTTTAATACTGCTATCTTATTTTGAGTGTATATTTTTATCTTCCTTGTCACAATAATAACTTTCCATAGTCAGAGTTTTGTTTTTGCTCATTTTTCCAGCCTGTTACTAGACTTTTAACTGTTTGTCAAAGCAGGATTCTGCTTCCAGGGTGGAGGGTGATCTGTCCCAAGCTTCAGGATTTTTTTGCAGCTGTTTTCAGTTTTCAATTCTTCCAATCTGGTATGATCTAAGGAGCGATGTTTTCTACTCTACTGGCATTTCTCTGGTCTGGTAGTGAGCACATGAACTCTTTTTTGCCCTCGAACTGTGAGGAGAGTCCCCCCTCCACTAATGTCACAAGCTCTGCTATGATAGCATCCCTCCTCACCCCAGAACACCAACCTAGAACTGGGACCCAGATCCAAGTGTGGACAAAGCAACAAAGTCCTGTCTTGGTGCTAGAGCTAAGAGATTCCAATAATATTCTGACCAGTTGCTTGACTCCCTTACTGTCTGTGGGCTGGGACCCCTGGAAGCAGCTGCTGACAGGACTGATACTGATTCAGTCATTTGTAAGGCCTGTTCCTGGCTAGGCAGGGCTGGATTGTATTGTTGGGGCCTGTACTGAGTTGTGCTCCACTTCCACCCTCGCATGACTGACCCTTCCTGCTGACTTTCTAAGTTGCCCCTGGTATCTATGTGCTGAAAGGCCCAGAAACTGCCACAGTAGCCAGCAGGTCTGATCCAGGCTCTCTGGAACTGGGTCTGTGTTGCAGCCTGGTGCAACAAACCTTTCTTGCCAACCTTTCACTCTGTATTTTTATGAGTTCTACAACTCTAGAATTTGTTTAGAGTAATTTTTAAAAGTATTTGGAGGGTTTTGGAGGAAAGCTCAGGCAAGTTTCTGCCTTTACTCTGCCATCTGTGCTCCTCCCCCAGAAAACACAGTTCTGAGTTCATCAAAGAGGAGAAGCTTTTGCAGAGCTTAAGCTAAGGGTCATTGAAAAGCACATTGCATTGTTCTAAATGAAAAGAACACTAAAACCCAGAAGTCCCAGAGGCTAGAGATGATGAAGACTGTTGTGGGGTTTGTTTGCTTTTTTGTCCTTCATTCTCAGAGCACCAGGACATCAAGAAGATGATGCCATGACTTGCAAATGAATTGTATTTAAATGAGGTAAGGCTATACAAATTCACCAGCCTCACTTTTTCCTCTGGAAACCTTGGCCTTTTTAATCTGAGATCTTTCTGGATTCTCACTTTGATTCAGGTAATGTCTATTCAGTGATTAGGGCTCTTTAAGAAATGAGCCAATTTAAGAATGACCCCTTTAATCCCCCCCCAAAAAATAATCAAACTAGGAGGGGTAGACCTTCAGAGTTTCTGGCCTGAGAGGAATTTCCATTTCTCCAGTTAGCCTTCAATGGAAATTTCCAAGCATGGGGATCTCATGACAAGCCAAAGTAGTCCATTTGAGAACTGAAACTGTTAGTAAGGTCTGTCTCCACTCTCCCCTTTCTCCTGCCACCTTATTTTTTGAAGAAAATTCTTCAACTGCTCTTAGTTTTACTCCTGGGGTCAATTAATAAAAACAAAGTTCTCTTCCACGACAATACCCCTTGAATCCTTAGAATCAAAAGAATGTAGATTTGGAATTGAAAGTCATCTAGTTCAGTCATGTTAAACTCAAATAGAAACAGATCCCTGGAGATGTATATTGACATAGAAAATCACAAATTAGCATTACCAATGTTATATTGTATTAAAAAAAAAAAAACATTTCTCCTTTACATTTGAATCTATTTTAGGCCACACTCCAGAGAGAGTTTGAAATCTCTGATCTAATTCAACTAGTGCATTCTATAGATGAGGATTAAGGTTTAGAGGGGCTAAATTGACATGACACCTGTGTGTTTGGCAGAGAAAGGATTCGGACACAGTGCCTCTGATGTTAGATTAAGTACTGTCATTCTTGTATCCTGCTGCTTATATTATAAAATTCAACAAGCATTTCTTAAATGTAAAAGACACTGGAGAAGTCTATTTACACAGATAAGCAAATACAAAATATATAAAGAGTAATACAAAGTAACCTCAAGAAGTAGAAACTAGCAATAAAAAGTTAGGTCAAGACAGGTTTCATGTGGGATGCCTGGACCTTGATATAAACAAGAGGTTCTATCAGGTGAAGATGGGCATCATGTGCATTTTAGGAGTACAGAATAGTGTGGAGATGGGAAAGGAATCATTGTGCATGAAGAAATGTTAATCCACCAGTTTAACTAGAAAGTATAATAATATGATGTAAGACTAAAATGGTAAGAGGGAGCCAAATTGTGGAGGATTTTCAATATCACAATAAGTTTATACATTTTCTTTGAGATAGCAGAGAACCTATAGAATACTTTTTGATATTTGACTACATCATTATAGGTATCTTTAATTGAAATGATGACCCATTTACAACTCATCCTTGTATTCCTGTTGTCTATGTCCTCCTATAAAATCCTTCACAGGCCTTTCATTCATGATGTGAGTCTTCTTTTAGCTCTCTTGACATTGAAATAACAGTAAAACACATAGGATATCCATAGGTTAGCCTTTTCATTACATAATGGTACCACCTTTTCTGGGCACACATGTCTCTGATACTATTCTTTTGATACTTCTGTAGTCAAATCTGAACAGACAACTAGATGGTGCAGTGGATAGAGCACCAGTGCAAGAGTCAGGAGGACCCTAGTTCAAATCTCACCTCAGACACTTGACACTCACTAGCTGTGTGACTTTGGACAAGTCACTGAACCCCAATTGCCTCATCCTGGGTCATCTCCAGTCATCCTGATGAATATCTGGTCACTGGTTTCAGATGGCTCAGAGGAGAAGTGAGGCTGGTGACCTGCATAGCCCTACCTCACCCAAAACAAAGTCAAGTGCAAGTCAAGTCATTATTTCTCTGATGGCATGGTCTTCTTCAGCAACGAAGGATGAACACACACAGCAGAGAACCAGCAAAGGTATTTTAGTGAAGAAAGGAGACAATTAGAATTGGTTGGTCAGGTGTTAATTTCACATTGTGGAGGATCAGTTGGAAAGAGATTTACTAGAAGCAGGGAATCAATTAGTAGGCTATTGTAACACTCTAGTTGAAATGTGATGAAGGGCTGAACAAGAATAGTGGTTATGTGTGTGAAAAGAAGGACAGATTCAAGAGATGGTATGTAGGTAGAAGTGACAATAGGTGGCAGTTGTTTGGATCTTTGACCGAGAGGGAGTAATCAAGACAGACATGACAACAGCTGTCAAATCCCCCTACTCTCACATCTCCTCTCCAGGCTGAATATCCCTAGTTTCTTCAATTAATCCCCATACTGCATCATTAAGAACTGCACATTTTGTGGTGGTGAAGGAAATATTTATTTTCAGTCATTTAAATGTATTTTTATTATTCATTATGGAAGTCAGCCTGAATCACTAGTGGAATAAATCATGTTTAACCTTAACCAGTCTATGACAGGAATTATGACTATAAATGTCTGTGAATATGCAAATAAGTTTTGTAAGGCTTCAAGTATCATCTGGCAGTTATTCAGCTGTTTCTTAAGTATGATTTATTGAGTCAGCAGTTTGAAAATCTGGAATGGCATTACCTAATTTATCCATATAGCTTCATTACTCTGTGTAGGGGTGAGGCTATGTTTCCTGTCTCTTTGTGAGAGGATTTGCTTTCATTAAAAGTTTGACATGGGTCACTTCATTTATCTCTGTAAATTCACCAAGGGCCTATTATTGCAAGGCTGGAAGGTTCTCTGACAATTGGGTTATTGACATGTTCCTAATAGAGTCACCCAGTTTAATTGGTTGGGAAAGAAGGAAGGAAAGAAAGAAAGAAAGAAAGGAAGAAAGAAAGAAAGAAAGAAAGAAAGAAAGAAAGAAAGAAAGAAAGAAAGAAAGAAAGAAAGAAAGGAAGAAAGAAAAAAGAAAGGAAGGAATTAAATAAAAGGAAGATATTCACATACAAAGAGCTCTGAAGTCTTGTAAGAATACTCATAAACATTCATCCAAAAGAAAATTAAAGACAGAGAGAAGCCAAGAGAAGCTTTTGAGAAATGATTAAGCATCACTGGTAATTCTGCATTACTGAGACAGTAATAGCAAATTTGGTTTTGAAACCAATATCTCTATATTCAGTAAAGAACACCATTTCTTTCACAAAGAATTGTGACCATAAAATATTCTAAATTAACTGCACCATTCAATTAATCACTTTCACCAAACTTCCAATTCAAAATTCTATCGTTCAATTTTTTTAGTCCATGGAGTGATTAAACAAACACACATACACAGCACAATATATACATATATATATACACACACACATACATATATATGTCTACATGCATAGACATAATTATGTATATCATATATAAGGATGCATGCACACATACACACACATATATATGTATATATGTGTGCATATATATATGCACACATATACACACACACACACATAGGACTAATGCTATTAGATACATTAGATATATCTTCCTTAAAGTGATTTGTCAGTACCAGTTACAAGTTCCTAAAAGAAGATGTCCTACTGGGAAAAAAGTGTGAGAATTTAATAGATCTCAGCTCAAATACTATTTTATTTGAAAAGCCTTTCAAGGAAGAGTGAGAACAACCTGACCAATGTTTCATTTCAGTCGGAGAGTAAAGACTAAATTCATTTCACTTTTGACAATGGCATTTTATACTTCAAAAATAATTTTAAATGGAAATTAAAAATAAAATGTAAAAGTTATAACTAAAGCTGTTACTCTGGCATTGTTCTATTAGCCACAGTATTTCTCTATCCATAAATCATGGTAAATTTCAAAACTCCTCCTTCAGAAAAACTATGAGAGGAGAGCTCTTTTGTATCTTGACATTATGGAAACTCGCACCATTATCTCTATTCCCACCTAACCCTAAAATGGTGATATTTGTGGACTGAAAATTTCTAAGAAAATATGAGTGTGTTATACATCATCTGTCCTCCCAGATTGTGAAATTTAGTCAGAAAGGTAGAGGAATAAAAGAATGAGTCAATAATTATAAGAATACTGAAAAAAGAGGACAATTTATTGAGTTACATTAGTATCCTCTAAGCATTATGTGATCTTCAGGACTCAAAGAATTCAATTCATTCTTATGGAACACTATATGGTTTCTTGTTTTAAAATGAAGAAATACAAGGGAAATGAAGGGTGGATTTGGAGTTAGAATAATTAGGTGGAAGTTTGGCATGTGACCTTTGGCAAATCACTTGATCTTTTTGGCCTCGGTTTTCATACCTGTAAAATGCAAGTACTGAGGTCTCTCCAACCTCCAAATCTATGAAAAATCAAGAAAATATGAATAATAGAATTTTAAAGCCAAAAGTGATTTTATATATCATCTGACTTCTTCACAGATAAGAAAACTGAGACTAAAATACATTAAGAATATTTATGATCACATAAATATAAATTGAACTGAGATTAGAACACAAGTCTTCTGGAAGCCAGTTTGATTTTATTACCCTTCCAAAATACCCACCAGAAAACACTGATAACTTTTTTTAAAGTATTAATTGATCTCTTTGTTGTACTAATCCATGCTTATTTCTAAAAATCTAAACACAAAATGTTAATATCTTTATTCAAGTTTTTTTAAATTAAAGGTGAAATAAAATAAACCTTTGAATAGACAATAAATTCTTAAAAATTGATTACTTATGATTAGTAATTATTTTATCTGAAATGGCTTTAATATAATTTCATACACTTCATTTTAGAGAACTATTATTAAAAAGCATTTACTTTATCATTAAGATAGGCATCTTGATTATAATCCCATATAATTGAAATTGCTACTGCACTCTGAATTATAGTTCAATCTTAGAGGATTCATTAAAAATTATAAAGTGAGAGGTGATAATGATAAGTAAATGAAGATCAAAATTGATTAAAGAATACCATTTCTAGGACATAGAGGGAAATGCTATTTTTTGCTCAGTTGTGTGTATGGGAAATCTCAAATAATTGCAAATTTTGTTACACAAATGTTTAAAATTTAATTTATTACTTGAACTGAGTCCATTTTTTCTGGGTAAACAATCCAGTGACCTAAATCATAGCCCTTCATTTAAATCTTTCTGGACGTTACAGATGAACTTTTGATTAAATGATAAAACTACACCTGAATACCCACAAATACTAATCTAATTCATCTTATTTTCAGGAAAAATCAACAAGAGTTTATTCTATTGAAAACCATTCAAACTTCCTTTGTCCAATGTCCTCGATAGGTTACAATTGCCCTTGGAATATAATTTGTATTTCCACTGAAACCTTCAAAAATCTCTGGATGGTGAGGAGTTTGTTTTTTTTTTTTTTTTACCCCCAAGCAAGATCTCATTTTTATTTCTTTCTTTGTGATAAACAAACCTTTGCCCATCTCTCTTGTGACTTATTCCATCTGGTTACAAAACAAAACAGTAACTAAAACAACTCCTATGTCACAAGGGTGAGAAGGCTTAAACTTAAATTTTTTTCCAAAGCTAGAAAAAAATCAATATTCCTTAAATTTTTTAAAAAAATATTTTTATTATGAATTTCAAATATTTACAAAGATGAATATTTTAATAAACAAAGACAAGGAAATATACTTCTATATAAAACTGTGATCATTTATGAGGCAGAGTTAAAATATATATTAAATTCAATGACAGTGACAAAATTGGCCTGCTTGTCAGTGTCAACATCTGAATTTTTGCTTGTTCTCTTCTGTGTATTTTTGAAACATTTCATTGATGTTCTTGTTTTTCTCCTTTTCTCCTTTTCTGCATCAATTCCATTATCCACTAACTTGCCCTTTCCCCAAATAGTATCTAACTTTTATAATCAATAAATATCATTGAGGAAAACAAATCAGCATATTGCTCATGTCTATGAAATGTTAGCCTCTTTCCTGCACTTTTAGTCATCGTTAATCATTTCAGTCCACTCTCCTCTTCAGCAAAAATGATTTTTCCAAGGTCCCATTGAAGCACTTTCTTGGAAATGCCTCTTGCGAGGTTGATCAGCAAGTAGTTAGGGGTAATAATACTAGCTAGCATTTATGTAGCACTTTAAAATCTCCAAAACCCATTAGAAATACTGCATCATTTGATCTTCATAATTGGGAGGTAGGTGCTATTATTGTCCCCATCTTACAGATGAGGAAACTGAGATTATGGCTTGTTCAAGGTCATATAGCTAGGCTGTGCATAAGGCAGAATTTGAAATTGGGTCTTCTGAACTCTAAGCTCAGTGTTTATCCATTGCTATGTTGCTATTTCAAATAGATGTCTGATAGGTTGGGCAGAAGCTTCTCAGCATCCTCCTAAATGGCTTCCTCCTCCAAGAGTATCTGATTTTTCCCTTCATATCATCTTTCCCACCTTTGAACTTGTAGAAGCTGGAAGCAAGGGTAGTGAGATTGGGGGAAACAAAACCTACAAAGTTGCTGCTTCCATGAATGGGACCTCAGGCACCAGAATTCTGGAAGCAAAGTGGCATGAATTACATGAATCACTGTGAGGTAAATTACATGAAGCTAAATTCCATTCAAGGCTGAAGACTGAGGCCCATAATTTGTTGCTTAATCCTCTTTTCCTTCTGAGATGTTTTTTTTTGTTTTCCACTGGAGCTTGAGAGATATTCTTGTTTCTTCAAAGTCTTTACCCTTTGGAGTTTAAAAGCTCTCTGTCTTAGACCATAAAATATGAGAAGGCTGTTGAGCAGTTTGTACTATTATTTGATGCAATATTGAGAAAGGTGAATAAAAATAAGTCAGAAGAGAGATTTTTAAACTATCATATCTTACAGACTAAGATTTCTGACTGGGAGCTCAGAGTTAAAGGAGGAAGCTATTTATTCATTTTTCACAACTTCTAAAAACAGAGAAAGTAGACTTGCTTATTCCTATCTGCTACTAAGAAGAATTAACTACATTTGAAATATTTATTAAATTCTTTCTGGCAAACACTATGCTAGACTCTGTTACAATTTCCCACTACAATAGGTATTAAAAATTTTATGGTTTAATTGTTTTCACTCTGACTTCCAGCCAGGAAGAGGAGAGCTGCTATAGGTTTGACTAGAGAGCTATGAACAGTAGTGACCTACACAAAGCAGGGATCTGGGCATTACGCTTTGAGGGAAAACTAAAAGAGAGATCAGGAAACACCAAGTGGAAGTGAAAACTCAAGATTTTAAATAGAAAAGTATGGTTAGAGAATCAATTGGATTGAAGGCTAGGGAATGCCAGTGTAGGTCAGTTCACCCATGGAGGACTTCAAGGGCAAGATGAAGTCAAAAGTGCCCCACAAAAGTTTTGCTTGCAGCAGATTTAATAGCTCAACAAGTATAAGGCTTGATCCAGCTGGATTGTTTTTTCAAAGTATTTTTTTGCTAAATATTTCTAAGTTAGATGTAAAAAAAAAATAGCATTCATTTAAAAAAAATCTATAGTTCCAAATCCTCTTTCTCTCCTGCCTCACCCTTACTAGGTGAGAAGGTAAGTAATATTAATAATATATATGAAGTCAGGCCAAAGATATTTCCATATTAAACGCAGCAGAAGAACACACACACATATGGACATGACAAGAAAAATGAAGTAAAAAAGTAAAGTATGTTTAGATGTGCACTCAAAGTTCATCAGTTCTCTCTCTGCAGTTTTGGAACTGTGTCAGATCATTGTCTTGATCAGAGTAGCTAGGTCTTTCGTAGTTGATCATCACTACATTATTTCTGTTATGCTGTACAATATTTCCCTGATTTTATTCACTTCCCTTTGTATCGGTTCATGTAAGTCTTCTGAAGTTTTTCTGAAACCATCCTGCTTATCATTTCTGCTTCATCATTGTATCAAAATAATATTGTATCTCAATCATATGCTATATTTTGTTTGGCCATTCCCCAATGTATGGGCATTCTTTCAATTTCTAATTCTGTGCTACTACAGAAAGAATTGCTATAAATATTTTTTGTAAAAAACATGTCATTTTTCCTTTTTTAACTCTCTTGAGGAAACTTAATAGTAGTGTTGCTGTCTAAAAGGGTATGCAAACCTTTATAGCCCTTTGAACATAGTTCCAAATTGTTCTCCAGAATGGCTGAACTAATAAACAACTCTAAGAACAAATTTCCCCCTAAATCCAACTTTGTCTGCATTCCGCAAATTCTAGTATGTTGTCTCATTATGTTGATATAACTCTCTAGTATGTTGTCTTATTATCATTGCCCTTAATGGAATTATTGATCATTTTTATGATTTGTTCTTGGAACCTCTCCTTCTCTAGGATTAGATTCTTTAGTTTAAAATTAATTTTTCATGTAAACTCTTACAATCTTTTAATGAATATAATTTTTAGTTCATTGTGGTTGGAAAGGGTGGTTTTAGATTTCTGCTTTTCTGCAAATGTTTATTAGGTTGTTATGCTCTAATACATGGTCAGCTTTTGTGACAGTATAATCCACAACTGAGAAAAAAGTATACTCCTTTCTGTTCCCATTCAATTTTTTCAAGAGGTCTCTCATATCTAACTTTTCTAAGATTCCATTAAACTCCTAAGCTTCTTTATTACTTGTTTTATGCATAGATTTATCTGTTTCTGAGAGTAAAGCTGAAGTTTTCTATCTAGTAAAATTTCACAGTCTATTACCTCCTGTAATTCATTTAATTTTTCCTTTAAGAATTTGGATGCTAAGCTCACTGAAGAAAATAGTCCTTTCAAAATTAGAATGGAACAGATGGAGGCTAATGACTTTGTGAGAAACCAAGAAATCACAAAACAAAACCAAAAGAATGAAAAAACAGAAGATAATGTGAAATATCTCGTTGGAAAAACAGCTGACAACTGAAAATAGATCCAGGAGAGACAATTTAAAAATTATGGGACTACCCGAAAGCCATGATCAAAAAAAAAGCCTAGACATCATCTTTCATGAAATTATCAAGGAAAACTGCCCTGAGATTCTAGAACCAGAGGGCAAAATAAGTCTTCAAGGAATCCACAGACCACCGCATGAAAGAGATCCAAAAAGAGAAACTCCTAGGAACATTGTGGCCAAATTCCAGAGTTCCCAGGTCAAGGAGAAAATATTGCAAGCAGCTAGAAAGAAACAATTCAAGTATTGTGGAAATACAATCAGGATAACACAAGATCTAGCAGCTTCTACATTAAGGGATTGAAGGGCATGGAATATGATATTCCAGAAGTCAAAGGAATTAGGACTAAAAGCAAGAATCACCTACCCAGCAAAACTGAGTGTAATACTTCAGGGGAAAAATGGTCTTTCAACGAAATTGGGGACTTTTAAGCATTCTTGATGAAAAGACCAGAGCTGAAAAGAGAATTTGACTTTCAAACACAAGAATGAAGAGAAGCATGAAAAGGTAAACAGCAAAGAGAAGTCATAAGGGACTTACTAAAGCTGAACTGTTTACATTCCTACATGGAAAGACAATATTTGTAACTCTTGAAATTTTTCAGTATCTGGGTAGTTGGTGGGATTACACACACACACACACACAGCACAGAGCACAGAGTGAATTGAATAGGATGGGATCACATCTTAAAAAAATGAAATTAAGTGGTGAGAGAGAAATATATTGGGAGGAGAAAGGGCAAATAATCTCTCATAAAAGAGGTAAACAAAAGACTTTTGTGGATGGAAAAAGAGGGGAGGTAAGAGAAAAACATGAAGCTTACTCTCATCACATTCGACTAAAGGAAGGAATAAAATGCACACTCATATTGGTATGAAAACCTATCTTACAATACAGGAAAGTGGGGGACAAAGGGATAAGCAGGGTGGGGGAGATGATGGAAGGGAGGGCAATGGGAGGAGGGAGCAATTTGAAGTCAACACTCTTGGGGAGGGACAGCATCAAAAGAGAGAACAGAAGAAATGGGAGGTAGGATAGGATGGAGGGAAATATAGTTACTCTTACACAACACAATTACTATGGAAGTCATTTGCAAAACTACACAGATATGGCCTATATTGAATTGCTTGCCTTTCCAAAAAGAATGGGTGGGGAGGGAGGGATGAAGAGAAGCTGGAACTCAAAGTTTTAGGAACAACTGTCGAGTACTGTTCTTGCTACTAGGAAATAAGGAATACAGGTAAAGGGGTATAGAAAGTTATCTGCCCTATAGGACAAAAGAGAAGATGGGGACAAGGGAAGGGAGGGATGATAGAAGAGAGGGCAGATTGGTGATAGGGGCAATTAGAATGCTCAGTGTTTTGGGGTGGAGGAAGGGGAGAAATGGAGAGAAAATTTGGAACCCAAAATTTTGTGAAAATGAATGTTAAAAGTTAAATAAATAAATTTAAAAAAAAAAGACACTTGTGTACTTTCCCCTAAATCCTCTCAAGTCTCAATGGTAGTCAGTTGAAGAAACACAGATTACTCCCAAGCCTTGATGGGGACCGATCAAGCCACATGCAGCATCCTAGCTTGTGAATTTCAACCTGAAAGTTTCCCCACTCACTTACCAATGCCCATCTGCTTTATACTTACATTCCACCCTTCCAGGGTCCTGACCTTTACAATCTAAACAAGTGACACCTGGCCCTTACAATCTACCTGAGTCAAGGTGGAAATTGTTGAAACATAGTTAACACCTGGGAACAAGAGATTGTTATGGCCATGGATCCTGGAAAAACAAATTCCACAAAATACTATCAAAAATTCACTTTGTTTATGCTTACATCCAGGCAGCAATGCTTCTGGATAGACGGTTGAGAAGATGACTGGGAAGTATGTAGTGGATATTTAGACAGCTCCTGAAGACCCTAAGCTGAGAAACCTTGCAATAAGAAGTATCAGCATTAAGAACTGAAGATGGAAGAGGTGACTTTAATAATACCAAACTTGTAAAGTTGATGTCAACCATTTCCATTGGAAGGGACATTTGGACTTGAAAGAAGGATGATGGTAGTCTAGATTTTTAAAGATTGGGAAGTCAAACTGTGATTTTGTGAAGAGCATTTTAATAGAAACTGGGCAATGTTAAATGCCTTGGCAGCTACTCTAACTGCCAAAGTCTAAGAGGCAATAACGTAACAATACATATTAAAAATGCACCCCAGGTCAAAAGTATTATCTAAGTAAAATAAATAGCTTAGCTAACCTATTGTCAAAGAAGGCCATGATTTTTAGGAGTTTATTCTTACCAGATAATAAGACTAACTCTTCTTTTCCTCTTCTCTACCTTCATTTCCATGATTTTAAAAAAATTCTCATGATCACAACTCCTATTGTTGCAGACTCTTTAGCTCAATCTATTCAGACGTCACCACAGAATAATCTGAATCTAGATGATATCTATTACCTTTTCTCAAAAGGAACGTATTTAGTTTGTTGTTGTTACTGCTGTTGTTGTTGTCCAGTTGCCAAATTTAGAATCGTTTCAGAAATTTTTCTTTAACAATTACTTGGGTGGGGGAGGAACATACTAGCATTATCCTCCTTGGAGTGTTTTTTTTAAAATTACAACTGGAATAAAGATCTTTTTGTTCTTTTTTAACTAATGAGAAGATACTATTCTTGTATAAGCAACAAAATTAACCTGTATCAACATATAATTGAGTTTTATGTCTTCTTTGAAAGGGGACTTACTGGTAGGCAATGGATTATCTCTAAAGTCCTCTCCATTTCTAAATTATATGATTCTATGATTTGCATTAACGTGAATATTAATGACAGTCATTACAGACTATTGCACCATTTTCTTTTTATCAACCACGTGCTGCCATTTTTTCTATCATTTTAAGAGGAAAACAAACACACTGGGTCAACATTTCTCAACCAACAAGAACATAAGTATTTTTTGTACTTTCAGTAGCATTATATATGAGCCTATTGTAAGCACTGGGCAATTAAGATCTTAGCAAATTAAAATTCTATGACACTGATGATATAATACTACTGTATCTATTTTTATACCTGCTGAATTAATTGAGTTAGGTATCTCAAACTTTCTCAAATAAATCTTAGATGATAGTAACTTCAGTCTCCTTTTTAGTGAAACACTTCTAAGAGTTTTATAAGTACAGAGAAATTAGTAGGGTATTTATAGTGACTTTTAATCAGTACCCACTAAGATCTTCCTCTTCCACTTCCATGTCAGTTACAATCCCTGCAGTTTGGGAATGAGGAATTACTAGATGCATGCTACTACTACTACTACTACTACTACTACTATTACTACTACTACTACTACTACTACTACTACTACTACTACTACTACTACTACTATTACTAGAATTATGAAAAGGTTATAATAAGAATTTAACTAGGTAAAACAACAGAACGATGAAATGAGGCTAAAGGAAAAAAAGCATAAGAATAAACAAACAATATCATAAAATATGTAGGGGAAAGCCATGTCACCTTCATTCACATTTTGACAATTGTCCAAGATACCAACTGAAGGCTCAGCCAATAAGCTTTAATTAAGTGTCTACTAAGTTCCAGGTATTGTACTAAGTGCTGTGGACACAAAGAAAGACAAACAATAATGACCAGTTGGGAGGAGGATAGGCAGAAGATGCAATTAAAATCAAAGGTAAATTTTTAGGGAAAATTTTTTTTTTCATGAAAGAGTATAAAAAATTGGAGAAAAGGAAATTAATTATCAAGTTGCTGTTTTTTAAAAAATAAAATATTACCTAACGAGCAAAATCACAATAAATCACAAAATAATAAATCTTGAAAGTGAGAGAAATAAAAAAAAATGAAAAGTAAAAAAATCAATAGTATGTGTTTATTAAATACCCGCTCTGTGCTAGACAGTAAATTAAGCCCTAGGAATACAAAGAAAAGTAAAAGTCCCTTACCTGAAAGAGTTCACAATCTAATGAGACAGACAGTATGAAAACTACTAGGTTAAAATACAATAAATACAGATTGATTGGAGATAATCTGTAAAGGATTAGCATGAAAAGGCCTCTTGTAGAAGATAAAATTTTTGTAGTAAAGTGCTACAACTGAAAATAAGAAGACCTGAGTTCAAATCTACCTCAGTCACTAATTACTTGAGTCACCCTGAGTAAGTCATTTTACTGCTGTGTGCCTCTGTTTCCTAATCTACAAAATGGGGAAATACCTACCTCACAGGATTTTTATGAAGGTAAAATAAAATAATCCTTGTAAAGCACTGTACAAAATGTGATATGCCATATAAATGTTATTTGTTTTTATTGTTACCATTACTGCTATTATTACTGTTGTTGCTGCTGCTGCTACTTTATACCACCACCACCACTATCACCACCACCACCACCACCACCACCACCACCACCACTACAACTACCACTATGACGACTACTACTACTACTACTACTACTACTACTACTAGTACTACTATTTTACTATTGTTACTACTTGAAGGAAAACAGGGAAATCAGGAGGTAGAGATGAAAAGGGAGAACATTCCAGGCATAAGGAATAGCCAGTGAAAATGCCTAGAACTTGGAGAAAGAGTATATCATTCAAGAAAAAACAAGGAAGGCAGTGACATTGGATTGTTAAATACATTGTATAGGCCATAATGTGTAAGAAGATTGGAAAAGCAAGAGGGAACCAGGTTGTAAAGGGCTTTGAGTGGAAAACAGAGGATTTTATGCTTGAAGCTAGAGATAATTGGTAACAACTGGCATTTAGTGAATAGATGGGGTGAGGTGCTTAGAACTATACTTTAGAAAGATAAATTTGACAATTTAGTTGATACTAAGCTGGAGAGGGGAGAGATGAAGCAGGGAGACCAACAAGCAGGCTATTGCAGTGTGTGTTCGTCCTTCATTGCAGGAGAGAAGCATGCCATCAGAGAAATAATGACATGACTTGCACCTGACTTTGTTTTGAGTGAGGTAGGGCTGTGCAGGTCACCAGCCTCACTTCTCCTCCAGAGCCATCTGAATCTACTACCAGATATTCATAAGGATGACGAGATGACCCAGGATGAGGCAATTGGGGTTAAGTGATTTGCCCAAGGTCACACAGCTAGTGAGTGTCAAGTGTCTGAGGTGAAATTTGAACTCAGGTCCACCTGACCCCCTCTGGTGCTCTATCCACTGCACCACTTAGGCTATTGCAGTAGTCCCCACATGACTGGATGACAGGAATTTGCCAGATTGGTGGCAGAATCAGGGGAAAGAAGGGAACATACATGAGATGTTGCAAATGTAAAATCAGCAATTCTGGCAACAGATATGGGGAGAGAGGGGGGAATTGAGGATGACACCTAGTTTTTAACTTTAACTATAATAGTACTGTTAAGAAGAGAGAAGGAGTTTAGGGGGGGAGGATTAAATTCCATCTTGGACATGTTTAATTTAATATGTCTATGGGACATAAGCATTTGTAGGTCTGAGTAGGAAGGTTAAGAAAGAGTTTAAGACTCATTCAGTAGATCTGAGAAGCACTAGCATTGAGAATAATTGAATTCATGAGATCAGCAAGCAAAATTGCATAAAAGGAAAAAAGAAGAGAGCCAAGGGCAGAGCCCTTGAAAGGTATCTACCTTTAGTGGACATGAACTACATGAAATTCTAGCAAATAACACAAAGGAGTGGTCAGACAAATAGGAGGAGAACCAGGATAGAACAGATTTCTAGAGAAATCTAGAGAGAAAAGGATATCTAAGAGAAGAGGATGATCAACATTTTCAAAGACTACAGAGAAGTCAAGAAGGAAGAGTAGTGGGAAAAAAAGTCCATTAAGTCTGGAAATTAGGTGATATCTGGTAATTTTGGAGAGAGAAGTTTTGGTTGTATGATTAGGTTAGAAGCCAAATTGTAGAGAAGGAAAAAAAAATAGAAGCACTTATTGTAGATACCCTTCTCAGGTAGCTTTAGCCACAAGAAGCAAAAGAGATATGGCATGATAGCAAGTTAGGATGGAAGGACCAAGGGAGACATGAGCATGCTTGTAGGTAGTAGGGAAGCATCTGGTAGACAAGCAAAGATTGAAGATAAGTGAGAGGAGGCAATCTGTTGGAGTAGATGGCACATAGTGAGGTCACTTGTGTATACACAGGAATTTACCTTGTCAAGGAGAGAGATCACTTTTTCATCTGAGGCAGGTGAAGGAGAAGATAGTGCCATTCCATGAAAAAATATTTATAGCATAGTTATTGACACATAGTAGGTGCTTAAAATGCTTACTCCCATTCCCTTTTCCTATAAACAGAACACACCTAGGGAATGTGAGTAGGAGAGAAGAGAACTTTGACCAAAGGTGTCGACTTTGGGAGATGAATATGAGGCAAGGTTTACAATTAAGAAGGTAAACAAGAGGTGTGAGGAGGGATCAACAAGTTTGTGAGAGCTACTATGGAGAGTAGGAATGTGAGTTAGGCAAATGTAAAAGAATTACCTTGCTGCAGTGAAAGACAGTTGAAATTACTTAACAATGGACACATTCTCCAAATTTTGGAGACAAAAGCAATCGCAAAGAAGCTGGGAGAAAACTTTAGTCCATTGGCCTGATGAAACTTTGACTTTTCTTTGACTACTGTTATTCAGGCTTATGACTAGCTTCACTGTGATGGTCAGAGGTAGGCTTGTAGTGTCCCTGACTACAATTGCCGTTGGCTTCAATTTTGCATTGCATATCCTTGATTCCTGTATTCTTGAATGATTCTTAGTAATGAAAAATTAATGTGTCTGTCTCTGAATGTGTTCATTCTAAGCCAAAAACCCAAATCTGAGACTCCCTGGGGCTAATTTAGCATCATGGGGTTCTTCAAAATATCAAGTCCATTATCACTACTGTTTAACTATTCATAGAGGCCAAGAATATTTTTCACACTAAATGGAATAGGAAGAAAATGTCATTTTCACCTAAGATTACATGTGAAATTTTTTGCAATATGCTTACCACTGTTAAGTTTCTATTTTCACATTCTAAAAGGGGGCCAATAGCACTATACTTTTTATTCAAGTGAGATAGGAAAAAAATCAAACTGAAATCAACCTGAAGCCAGTCTGTTAGTTTCTTCCCCCAATATCCTCTACTTAATCTTCTCTAGTTTCTAGATTCCTCTTATTGTTTTTTGTCATTTAGTCACATCTGACTCTTTGTGGTCCCAATGGATCCCCTCCACTATCTGCCAAAGTCTGTTCAAGCACATGTTTGCTGCTTCCATAGAACTATCTGTACATCTCATTTTCAGATGTCCCCTTTTTGCATTGCCTTCAATCTTTCCCAACATGAGGGTCTTTTCCAATGAGTCTCATCTTCTCATTGTGGCCAAAGTATTTAAGTTTCAGCTTCAGTATTTGACCTTCCAATGAAGTCTGAATTATTTTTTCCAGTACTGACAAATTTGATCTCCCTGCTTTCCAAAGTACTCTCAGAAATCTTCACCAGCAGCAGAATTTGAAGGCATCAGTTCATCAGCACTTCACTTTCTTTACTGTTTAACTCTCACAGCTATACATTGAGACTGGTAAAACCATAGATTTGACTATATGGACCTTTGTCAATAAGGTAATGTCTCTGATTTTTTTGGTATGCTTTCCAGATTTGCCATAATTTTCCTTCCAAGAAGTAAATATCCTTCAATTTCATGGCTGTAGTTGCCATCTAAAATGATCCTTGAGCCCAACAATACAAAATCTGACAGTGCTTGCATGTCTTTTCTCTTTATTTGCCAGGAAGTGATGGGAGCAGTTGCCAAGATATTAGAGGTTTTTTTATGTTAAGTTTCAAATCAACTTTTACATTTTCCTCTTTTATCCTTATCAACAGGCTTCTTAATTTCTCTTCACTTTCTGCCATCAGTAGAATCATCTGCATATCTGAATTTATTTGTATTTCTTCCAGCAACATTAATTCTAACTTTTGATTCCACCAGTCTGGCAGTTCACCTGATGTACACTACATATAAGTTAAATAAGTAAGATGACAATATAAAGCCTTATTGTACTCTCATTCAAATCTTAAACTAATTGGTTGTTCCATGTTAAGTATTAACTGTCAATTCTTGGACTCTATACATGTTCCTCAGAAGACAAGAAAGATGATCTGGTACTCCTATATCTTTAAGAACTTGCCACATTTTGTTGTGATCCCCATAGTCAAAGACTTTATGTACTCAGTTAAGCAGAAGTAAATGTTTTGTTTTGTTTTTTCTGGAAATTCCTTACTTTCTCTATAATCGAGCAAATGTGGACAATTTGGTTTCTGGTTCCTCTGCATCTTCAAAAACCAGTTTATCCTTCTGGTAATTATTTTTTTAATTTAATTAATGTATTTATTTTCAGTTTTCAACTATCACTTCCATACGTTTTACATTTTTCTGCCCCTCCCTCCTTTTACCCTCCCCAAAACAGAATGCAATATTGTGTGGGTTCCACACTTGCATTCTTATTAAACACATTTTTCAAATGTTGCATAGAAGAACTAAAAAGAATGGGAGAAACCATGAGAAAAAACAAAACAAAACAAAGCAGAACACCAGAGAGAATATTCTGTTTCATTCTGTGTTCCTATTCCATAGTTCTTTCTCTTGGTGTGGATGGCATTTTGCCTCAAGAGTCCTTTGGGAATGTTTTAGATTCTTGCATTACTGTGAAGGGCTAGATCTATCAGAAAAATTCCTCGAAGATTGTGTGGTTGTTGCTGTGTATAAAGTTCTCCTGGTTCTGCTCCTTTCACTCAACATCACTTCATATAAGTCCTTCCAGGCCTCTCTGGAGTCTTCCTGTTCATCATTTCTTATAGCACAATAGTATTCCATTATAGTCATATACCACAACTTGTTCAGCCATTTCCCACTTGATGAGCATTCCCTCAATTTCTAGTTCTTGGCCAACACAGAAAGAGTGGCTATAAATATTTTTGTACATGTGGGACCTTTTCCCTTTTCTATGATCTCTTTGGGATACAGCCCTAGAAGCAATATTACTGGGTCAAAGGGTATGTACATTTTTGTAACCCTTTAAGCATAATTCCAAATTGCACTCCAAAATAGCTGATCAGCTCACAGCTCAACCCACAATGAATTAATGTTCCAACTCTCCCACATCTTCTCCAGCATTTATTGTCTTCCTGTTTTACCATGGTAGTCAATCTGAGAGGTGTGTTGTGGTACCTCAGAGATGTTTTGATTTACATCTCTCTAATCAATAGTGACTTAGAGCATTTTCTCATAGGACTATAGACAGCTTTAATTCCTTCCTCTGAAAACTGCCTGTTCATATCCCTTGACCATTTATTAATTGGAGAATCCTTGTATTCTTGTAAATTTGACTCCGTTCTCGATATGTTTTAGAAATGAGGTCTTTTCACAGACACTAGTTTTCTTTTCTCAGTTTCTGCTTCCCTCCTAATCTTGGTTGCATTGGCTTTGCTTGTGCAAAAACTTTTCAATTTTATGTAAACAAAATTATCCATTTTGTACTTCATAATGTTCTCTATCTATTGTTTGGTCATAAATTTCTCCATTCTCCATAAATCTGACAAATACACTATACCTTGCTCCCCTAATTTGTTTATAGTATCAGCCTTTATACCTAGATCATATATCCATTTGGATTTTTTTTCTGGTATATGGTGTCAGGCATTGGTATAGGCCCAGTTTTCACCACACTAATTATCCAGTTTTCCTAGCAATTTTTGTCAAACAGTGAGTTCTTATCCAAGAAGCTGGGGTCCTTGGGTTTATCAAACATTAGACTGGTATAAACATTGACTACTGTGTCTTGAGAACCTAAGCTATTCCACTGATCTACCCTTCTATTTCTGAGACAAGTGATTTTGATGATTGCTGCTTTATAATACAATTTGAGATCTGGTATAGCTAGGCCACCTTCCCTAACATCTCCTTTTATTAATTTCCATGATACTCTGGACCTTTTATTCTTCCAGATGAATTTTGAAATTATTTTTCTAGCTCTAGAAAATAATTTTCTGGTAGTTTGATTGGTATGGCACTTAATAAGTAAATTAATTTAGGTAGAATTATCATTTTTATTATATTAGCTCAGCCTACTCGTGAGCAACTTATGTTTTTCCAGTTACTTAGATCTGACTTTATTTGTGGGAAAAGTGTATCGTAATTTTGTTCATATAATCCCTGAGTATATTTTGGCAGGTAGACTCCCAAATATTTCATAGCGTATAAAGTAAGTTTAAATGGAATTTCTCTTTCTATCTCTTGGTGTTGGGTTTTGTTAGTAATATAGAGAAATGTAGATGATTTGTGTGAGTTAATTTTTTAACCTGCAACTTTGTGAAAGTACTTTATTATTTCAAGTAATCTTTTACTTGATTCTCTAAGTATATCATCATATCTTCTATGGAATGATAACTTAGTTTCTTCTTTGCCTATTCTAATTCCTTAATTTCTAAATGCTAAAGCTAACATTTCTAGTACCATATTGAATAACAGTGATGATAATGGACATCCTTGGTTCATCTCTGATCTTATTGGAAATACATCTAGCTTGTCCCCATTTTATATGATGCTTGCTGGTGGTTTTAGGTAGATACTACTTAATATTTTCAGAAAGACTCCATTTTTTTCTATATTTTCCAGTATTTTCAATAGTAATAGGTGGTGTATTTTGTCAAAGGTTTTTCTGTAGCTATTCAGATAATCATATGATTTCTCTTCATTTTATTGTTTATATGATCAATAATGCTGATAATTTTCCTAATATTGAAGCAGCCCTGCATTTATATTATAAATCCTACCTGGTTATAATGTAGTATTCTCATCATAAGTTGCTGTAATCTTTTTGCTAATATTTTATTTCAAATGTTTGCATCTATATTCATTTGGCAAATTGGTGTATAGTTTTCTTTCTCTGTTTTGGCTCTTCCCAGTTTAGGTATCAAAATCATATTTGTATCATAAAAGGAATTTGGGAGGACACTTTCTTCCCCAATTTTCCCAAATAGTCTATGTAGTATTAGCATTAACTGTTCTTTAAATATTTGATAGAATTCACTTGTGATTCCATCTGGCCGTGGAGAGTTTTTCCTAGTGAGCTCTTGATGGCTTGTTAAATTTCTTCCTCTGAGATGGGGTTATTTAAGCATTTTGCTTTCTCTTCTGTTAATCTGGGCAATTTATATTTTTAAAATAGTCATTCCTTTTATTTAGATTGTCAAATTTATGGGCATACAGTTGGGCAAAGTCATTTCTAATTATTGTTTTAATTTCCTCCTTGTTGGAGTTGAGTTCACCTTTTGCATTTTTGATATTGGTAATTTGGTTTTCTTTATTTTTAAAATCAAATTGACAAAAGGTTTATCAATTTTATTATTTTTTCATAAAACCTAATCTTAGTTTTATTTATTAGTTCAAGAGTTTTCTTAATTCCAATTTTATTCATCTCTCCTTTGTTTTTCTGTATTTCTAATTTGGTATTTACTTGGAGATTTTCTATTTGTTCTTTATCTAGCTTTTTCAGTTACATGCCCAATTCATTGATCTCCTCTTTCTCTATTTTATTCATGTAGGCATTCAATGATATAAAACTTCCACGAAGAACTGCTTTTGTTGCATCCCAAACGCTTTGGTAGGTTGCTTCATTTTTGTCATTTTTTGAATGAAATTATTGGTTGTTTTTACAATTTGTCATTTAACCCATTCATTCATTAGGATTAGATTACTTAGTTTCCAATTAATTCTTAATGTATGTTTCCAAGACCATATATTACATATAATTTTTACTGAGTTATGATCTGAAAAGGGTTGCATTGACTATCTCCACCTTTCTGTACTGGATTGTAAGGTTTTTATGCCCTAGTACATGGTCAATTTTTGCATATGTCCTATGAACCACTGAGGAAATGGTATATTCCTTTCTATCCCCATTCAGTTTTCTCCAGAATTCTACCATATCTACCTTATCCAGAGTTCTATTCACTTCCTTAAATTCTTTCTTGTTTATTATGAGTTTAGATTTTTCGAGTTCAGAGAGGGGGAGGTTGAGGTCCCTTACTACTGTAGTTTTGCTCTCTATTTCTTCCTGTAACTCCCTTAATTTCTCTAAGGATCTGGATGCTATACCACTTAGTGCATATGTGTTTTAGTAATGATATTGCTTCATTGTCTATGGTGTTGTTTAGCAGGAGATAGTTTCCTTCCTTATCTCTTTTGATTTGATCTATTTCTGCTTTTCCTTTGTCTGAGATTGCTCAATATTGCTCAAATATCACCTTCCTGGCTGCTTGCAGTATTTTCTCCTTAATTTGATAGTGTGGAAATTTGGCAACAATATTCCTTGGCATTTTCAATTTGAGATCTCTTTCAGGAGGTGGTTGGTGAATTCTTTCATTGATTATTTTGTCCTCTGGATCTGGGACCTCAGAGCCATTTTTCTGGATGATTTCTTGGAAGATATTTTCCAGGCTCTTTTTTTCATCATGGCTTCCCAGTAGACCAATAATTCTTAGATTTTCTCTCCCGGATCTATTTTCCAGTTGTGTTATTTTTTCAAAGAGATATTTTACATTTTCTTCTATTTTTCATTCTTTAGATTTTGTTTGACTGATTTCTTATGTCTCAGAGTCATTAGCTTCTACTTACCCAATTCTAATTTTTAATAAATTGTTTTCCTCAATTAATTTTTGTACCTCCTTTTCCATTTTTCAAATTGTTCCTTTTAAGAAGCTGTTCTCTTCAGTGAATTCTTTTCTCATTTTGTCAATCAAATTTTTAAAATCATTGGCCAATTTTTCTTCTACATCTCTAATTCAGCTTTTAAAATCCTTCTTGAGCTCTTCCAAAAATACTCTTTGGGTTTGAAACCAGTTCGAATTCCATTTCAAGATTTGAGATATAAGTACAGTGTCAATCCTGGCCTCTTCTGTATTCATATTTTGATCTTCTCTGTCTCCATAGTAAGATTCTATCATCTTTGATTTTCCGTTTTGCTTCTTGCTAAAGGTGATACAGTTTTCCTGGCATTTAAAGTGGATCTCTGCTTCTGGGGCACAGGGGGTTCTGTCCCATGTTTCTCTTCCTGAGAACTTGAGGTTTTGTGTGTTATGGCCTATGATTCTTTCAGTTAGATGCTAGAATGCTGCAGGGACAGCTAGGTGGTGCAGTAGATAGAGCATCAGTGCAGGAGTCAGGAGGACCTGAGTTCAAATCTCACCTCAGACACTTGATACTCACTAGCTGTGTGACCTTGGGCAAGTCACTTAACCCCAATTACCTCATCTTGGGTCATCTCCAGTCATCCTGATGAATATCTGGTCACTGGATTCAGGTGACTCTGGAGGAGCAGTGAGACTGGTGAACTGCACAGCCCTCCCTCACTCAAAACAAAGTCAAGTGGAAGTCATGTCATCATTTCTCTGATGGCATGGTCTTCTTCTGCAATGAAGAACGAGTATACACAAAATGCTGCAGTTTGCCTTGTGCTGAACTGACTGGTGTGTGCCAAGGAAGAGGCCAGCTCAAGTCTATTTGGAGTTACCCTGGGATTATACTGAAAATCCTGGTGTGACATGTGGGGGAGGGGTATTCTGTCTACAGGAGGTCTCTTCCTCCCCTGAGCTAGAGCATAGGCAGACTCAGTGACTAGTGAGCTCCTGTCTTCACTGATGTCTTCCCTATTTCCCCTGGGTATTCTAAAGCATGCCTGAGGTCCTGGAATTGACACTCATGGGCTCCACACCACTGGGGCTCGGGATCTCCTCCTGGTTCACTGAGGTGGGCCTGTCTGGGACACTTACATCTGCACTCATACCCTTCAGCCACAGCAAGAGGAACTCTTCTTGATGAATCCCCAAACCTCCCAAGCTGAGAGACTGTTTACCCCTTTGGCTGATCCCAACATTCCAGGATTTTTCCTGGGGCAGTATTCTCTGTGTTTTTCAGGATCAATAACGGGAGGGGGAGAGCACTTACAGTTTACTCAACCATTCAAGTAGGTGATTTTTAAACCTTTAATCTGTGGGCTACAAGTCTCAGGAGGGGCTGCTGCTGTTACCAGGGGTACTGTGCTTCTCTCTCACTCAGTTTTGCTGGACTCCTTTCCTGGGCTGATTTGTTTGAGAATCTGCACTGCTGCTTCTGCTTCAGTCTGCTCAGGCAAGTCCTGCTCTACTCTGCTATGGTGGAGTCTGCACTGGTGCAGCCTGCACACTTTGCACTCCCCCAGCCCCGTGTAACAGATTCTTCCTGTGGACCTTTTGCACTGCCCTGGGTTGGAAATCTGCCGCACTCTGTCTCCTAGTGGATTCTGCCACTCTAAAATTTGTTCAGATTCTCTTTTTAGAGGTATCTGACAGCATGTGTGGTAGAGCTAACGTGAGTCCGTGTTCTCACTCCACTGTCTTGGCTCCACCCCCTGTCTTTCCTTTCTGGTAATTCTTGGCTCAAACATTCCTGACACGTAGATTGTAGAATCTTAAGCATAACCTTGATTGCATGTAAAATGAGCAAATTTTTGGGTAATTTGAATATTCTTTGTCATTATCCTTCTTTAGGATTGGTATGTAAACTAATCTTTCCAAGTCCAGCAGCCACTGTTGATTTTTCTAGATTTGTTGGCATATTGAGTGTAGGACTTTAGCAGTAGCATCTTTTAAGATTTTAAAATAGCTCCGTTGAAATTGCATCACCTCCACTAGCCTTATTGATAGCATTGCTTCCCAAGGTCCACTTGACTTCATTGTCCAAACTCTAGGTCATAATCATACCATTATGGTTGTCAGTGATGTTAGGATCTTTCTTTTATAGTTCTTCTGTATATTCTTGCCATCTCTTCTTGGTTGTTTCTACTTCCATCATTTTTTTCTTTTATCATGGGCACTTTTGCATGAAACATTCCTTTGATATTTCTATCTTTAAAATATCTTTTTCCATTTTATTTTTCCTTATATTTCTTTGCATTGCTCATTTAAGAAGTCCTAATAACCTTGTTACTCCCTGAAATAATGCATTCAGTTGGGTACATCTTTCATGTTCTTCATTTCCTTTACCTTTTCTCTTTTCTTCAAGAGCTCCTTTGCTCTCTTGCTTTTCTTTTTCTTTGGAATGTTTTCTTTTTGTTGTTGTTGTTGCTATCCCCTGCACAATTTTAATTCTATTTGTCATATTCACTTCATATTCATAAGGGATGTTATTTAGGTTATATCTCTATGGTTTGATTTTTTTCCCTATTTTCTTCCATTTTAATCTGAATTTGGCAATAAAAAGCACTTCATTTGTGTCACAGTCAGCTCCAAGTCTCATTTTAATGGATTTTATAGAGTTTCTCCACCTTTGTCTGCAAAGTATATAATCAATCTAATTTTCTATATTGGCCATCTAATGATATTCATGTTTAGAGCTGCCATTTGGGTTGTTGAATAATTGTGTTTTCTATAACTAGTGAGTTCGTTTGACAAAACTCTATCAGTTTCTGCTGTGCTTCATTTTGTACTCCAAGGCCAAAATTGTCTATTATTCCAATTATCTTTTGATGTCCTACTTAAGCATTCTAATTCTCTGTGATATATGTGACATCTTTTTTGGTATTATTTCTAGAAAATGTTGTAGATCTTCTCAGAACTGATCAACTTTGGCCTCTTCAGCATCAGTAGGTGAAGCTTAGAATTGCATTACTCTGATATTGAATGGTATTCCTTGGACTTGAGCAGATATTCTGTCATTTTTGAGATTATACTCCACTACTTCTTCTCTTACCCTTTTATTCACTATGAGGGTCACTCCATTTCTTCTAAGGGATTCTTGCCTGTAGAAGTATATGTAATGATCACCTGAATTAAATTACCAAATTCCTGTCCATTCAAGTTCACTGACATCTAATATGTTGATACTTAATCTTTCCATCTCCTGTTTTACAACATCCATTTTTTCTTGATTCATATACTTTAGATTCCAGGTTCCCACACAATATCAATCTTTATAACACTGGATTTTCCTTTCTTCATCAGACACATCTGACTTGTTGCAGAGAAACTTGCAAAGTCAATGAAACTATGAGCTACATTCTGCAGGATAACTCAAGATGGGCAGATCATAGTAGAGAGTTCTGACAAAAGATGATCCACTACAAAACAAAATGACAAACCACTCCAGTATATTTTCTAGGACAACCCTTTGGATAGTATTATAATGATATATGACAGCAGAAGATGAGTCTCCCAGGTCAGAAGGTGTCCAACACACTAACTGGGGAAGAGCAAAGGACAGCTCCAAGTATCTCTGGTACTAATAGAGCATCTGGGCAAAAGCTGAAAGGAAGCTCAGCTACTCATATTTCTGGTTACAAAATGAAAATCTGATGCTGTAGCAACCTGAAATGTAAGATTCTTCTAGATTTGAGGATTACTTATGGAGATTACCATATAAAAATGTCATATTTATCTATACATCATCTCTTTCTTTCCTTCCTTCAATAGTTGCCTATGAAAGTGTTTGTTTCAAGATTCAATTCAACCATCACTTTCTACAGGAAACCTTTCCTTATTTTGACAGCTTCTCAAATTATACGTTGTATTAATTTGTTTATATTCTATCTATACTTCTATAACCCATGCCTCAAAGCCCATTTGTATGGGAAGGCAGAGATTAATTTCTCAAAACTACATACCTGCATGAGGCACAGAGTTGGTGGGAGCCCGAGAGGAGAGATATTGATCTTCTGGAGGATAGTTTGAGCAAAATAGACACCCAATGCCAACTTCTCTTCCACTTAAAAGGAAAGAAGAACTCTGGTAAGAAGTTGATGTGTACAACAACCAGCATTTTTAATGACTGCAAGGCATATCCCCTTGGGTGAGATCTGGAACTGTCTCTCGGTTGAATTGTTATCTCACTCCTAAAGAGAGAGCTCATTCAGTTTGTGTATTGCCTGGTCTAAATTCTCCTACTTACACTTTATCTGATTTATTTTTTGCTATATGCATGGACACACATATGTGTGTATAAATATATATATGTATGTTTGTACATGTGAGTATAGATACACGTGTATATTCATAGCTATGTACATAAACACACATGCATGTGCATATATAAAATGTGTATGTGTATATGTCTATGGGTGTTTATAGTACCTCATTGTAAAATTTGAGTTAAATATTTGATCATAGGCTTTATATTGTCTGCTAGCCTTCATATGTCACCTATGTCTTCCACAAAACTACCAAAAATTCCCTTTTACTTTATTATGCCAACCTGTGATACATCAAAATTGTGATAAGGAAAGTTGCAATGTGGAAGAGAGAACTCTGCATATACATACATCCATGCATCCATGCATGCCTACATACATGTATACACACATATATACACATACATATAAATATATATATATACATACGTACATAAACACATATATAATAGCAAATGTTTCTTTTCTTCTTGCTCTGTTTATACTCATTGTGGAAGTAGCATCTTATAGGAAGGTAGTCAAGCCTTGGACATACAAGTAGGGACTCTTCTCTGTTAAGTGAAAGCAACTTGTAGAAGCTATCTATGCAGATAGATAAAATTCTAGCCCATCTCTCTGAGGAGTGTAGAGTGTCCAGTCTCTGTCCCCAACGTGCTACTTCTTCTTTAGGCAAGAAGCAAAGCTCCCTTGGAAAAAGGGGAGTAGAGGAGACTCAGTAGACTTTAAACTAGATATTAGTGATTACAGGGAATAGTGGTAAAATATGAGAGACACTAAAAGAAAATAACCATTTGGGCTGGTTTGTTTATTTTTCCCTATTGCTTCTCTAATTTTGATAGTATGAGTCCACAGGCATAAGAACAAAAAGTAAAGAGGAGAAATTGAAAAATCATGGCAATGTATGTGTGTTCATAACACACATGTGGGCATTTGTAATGTATATTTTATGTGGTCCAAAGAAGTATTGCCACCTTCCTTCTTTCTTTCCTTCCTTCCTTCTTTCATTTCTTCCTTCCTTTCCCTCTCTCCCTCCTCTCCCTCTGTTCATACAGGGAATCATAGCCTTTGTGGGGTATGGGCCTTAGGAAATCCACATGCACACACCTTGAACTTTCCTTGAATTTTCCTACATGGCCCCGTCTCTTGTGCTTGCCTAAGGCATTGACCCATCCGAGTCATCTTGCTTTTTTCTGTGGTCCCATGGCCAAATTTCTAATTCTCTGTTGCCATTAACCTAGCTTAGCCCTTCATTGTCTGTTACTTGCCAGATATCCTCCCCTCCCCCACCACTTCCCACCCTTAATTCCTTCGAGATCCCTTCTCGCAGTCTCCCCAGAATACTTGTCCATTCCATCCAGGTCTTTCCACTCCTTAACCACTGTATACAAGATCCATCTTGCTTCCATTAAAGTGTTCAGATTCCTTAAGGGTCTGGCCAATATATCAGATTTTTAGAATCATAACCACCTTGACCAGTGTTCTAAGAAACCTCGTCTTTGTTTGAAAGAAGGCTTGGGTCAAATTCTTTTATAACAGGAACTATGTCTCTTTTTCAGGGTCCCAGCACCTCTAAACCTTAATCCCCTTACCTAAGGGTGCTCTACCCAAAGGAATATAAACTTTTATCATTGAAACCTCACAAGATATTTTGCAGCTCGTGGGCTAAATTTCTTTTTTTTCCTTCTTTATTTACTCTATCATCTAAAAAAACTGACACAATTAACTCTTTTGCACCATGTAGGTTCATTTATGATTTCTTGAAATACAGCATTGGAAACTCAGGCTTTGATAAAGCCCATTAGGATTTAAATGGAACTACTTAACCATGCCTTAAACCCAAATCTTCTCCCAAGATCTGACCAACAATAGATTCCAACCCAAGCCTAACTTGGTCATTGTTTGGGTTTTGATAGCTCAGAGTGAGTCTAAATAACAATTGTTTCCAATTTGGTCAGAAACTCTAAGGGTCTTCCCCTCCCAGAATGACATTTTTTTTTTTTGACTAGGTAGAAGAAGCCATGTTTTGTCTCATTTCTCACCTAGCCTTAATCATTGCCTCCAACAAACTGAGACTTGAGAGAGACCTTAGCTTAAAAGGGCCGAGGTCTCTGGTTGCCTGACCTATATCTTGCCAGTAGACCCAGATGTCTCTGGAGGAGAGAGTGAGGCTGGTGACTTTGTACAACCCAGTCTCATTTAAATCCAATTCACTTGCAAGTCAAGACATCACCTTCCTTATGTCACTGGTCCTCTTCCAGAAAGAAGGACAAACAACAACAATACCATATGGGATTAAAATGTATACAAAAAGTGTGTTGGGGAAAATAGGGGGAGAAGGAAAAGAGTCAGAGGAAGCTGTGAGGTTCAGAATCCATTCCCTCTGAGGGCCAACTATGCAAACCACAGAATCTTAAAAATTGTAAAGATCCTTCAGATGAATTCAATAAACATTTAAGTACCTACTAAGAACAAAAAATGGTGCTGGCCATAGAAAGATGAAAAAAATGACATAGTCCTTGCCCTCTAGAAGTTTACATTTTGAGATGTTCAGTTGGGGAGAGATGGGAATATCACAAGTCAATATAATGATCACAAAAGGTATGATGGGAGCAAAGGAGAGATCCAGAAAAAGTAGTCTCAGGCAATTGACTAGCAGTATGAATATGTTCTTTTGTGAGTATATCTGTAATCTTTAAGTCTACACAGCTGAACTGCTTGGTAAATAGAATGTTACTTCTGGATTCTATCCTCTCCCATAATTGCTAAGATATAGCATACAAAGTTCCCTTCGCTTGAAATTTCTTTTTTAAACCCTTGTCTGGATCAGGTAGACATTGCATAACTGCTTAAGCAGTATATTTTGCTTAAAGATTACAGATATGAGGGTCCCTTAGTCTCAAATTGCTCTTCAGGAAGTATAACTAGCCCATCTGTTGGCAATAATGGGTTGTGGTAGGTTTTCTTTTCCGGTTCCCCATCAACCACTAGGGCTATGTGGTAAATAGGCAGGTTTCCAGTCTCTCTGCAACAAAACATAGCTAAGTGGTGCAGTAGATGGAACAGTGGACTTGGGATCAAGAAGATTTATTTTCATGAGTTCAAATCCAGCTTCAGACACTTACTAACCATGTGACCCTGGGCAAGTCAATTAATCCTGTAAAATGAGTAAAATCTGCAAAATGAGCTGGAGAAGAAAACCACTCCAAATATCTTAGCCACATGGGGTCACAATGAGTTGGACATGACAACAAAAAGTACAGAGTAGCTTTCTATGTATCTAGTAATCTTTCTGCCTCAAGAGATGTTTTTAAAATTGATTTTTCATTTGTTCTTTTTCTATTTTTTAAATTTTGTACTTAATTCATTGCTCTGTCTTCATTTTACTTCATTTAAAGATATAACATTTCCTCTAATCACTACTTTTGCTATATCCTATAAGTTTTAATATGTCTCATTATTGTCATTGTCTTTAATTAAATTATCGATTGTTTCTATTTGTTCTTTAACCTACTCATTTAATTATATTAAATTAAAAAGGGTATGTACAGATAAAACAAATGTAGCCAAGAATGAAAGCAGAAAATTAGGAAGAAAACTTTATGGACAGTTTATCAGATAAAGGTCTCATATCTAAAATATATTAAAAACATTTGCAAATCTATAAGAATATGAGTCATCCCCCAACTGATAGTCAAAGATTATGAACAGGCAGTCTTCCAATGAAGAAATAAAAACAATTTATAGTTATATGAAAAAATGCTCTAAGTCATTATTGATCAGAGAAATGCAAATTAAAACAAACTTGAGATATAATTTTACATCTACCAGATTGGCTAAAATGATAGAATGGGGAGTGATAAAATATTGGCGGGGATGTGAAAAAGTTGGGACATAATTCACTGTTGATGGAATTATGAAGTGATCCAACCACTTTGGATAACAGTCTGGAATTATTCCCAAAGAGTCATTAAACTACCTATACCTTTGGCCCAGCAATAACACTACTTAGAACAATTTTACATATACATGTATACCTACATACACACATATACATTCATACACGTGTATATATGTGTGTATATATAGGTATATATATATATTTCATATATAAATAAATATGTATATAGTGTGTGTGAGTTTGTATACATATGTGTCTAATGATAGCTAGTTTGAGGAGGGGGGAGAAGAGAAAGGGAAAGAAAAAAGAAATTTACATGAGAGTTTTATTGTATATTTCAAAGAAAGAGCAAGTTGTACATAATCAGTTTGCAGTTTCATGTACAATCATCTTTTTTTAAATTCTAATATGTTATAGAAGTGCTTGTTTTATTCCATAAATCAAAAACAAAAAAAGATTAAATTAAAAAGAACACCATAATTTCTGTTACTTTTTTAAAAAAATCATGACAGTGAAATTGGCATCATACTGTCTCATTTATATTAGTGTTCTTCTGGCATGAAATTGTAGATTGGTGACTAGCTCCGTTTAACTTTTCTCTTATTGAGGGCTACTGATTTTGAATGTCTGGGAGCTGATTATTTTCAGAGACTATGAAATGCAAATCAACAGGATAGCATGTCTCATACCCAAACCTCAGCAAATATAGCCCAAAGTGGCATCATTCCTTTGGAGCTGTATGCATGTAATAAGAAAGCTATATATTAGTACCATTAAGATTTTTTTTTCAGCATACCTAACATGTTTATCAGAGAGTAGTGGAAACATTGTGAGTTCCCTTAAGGGGTAGTAAGTTGTGTTTAACTCCTTAATGACAGCCCACACTGACCATTTCTGGAAGTGTGCTTTCAAAGTCTCTAGATTGATCTTGGCATAAAATCCATACAATAGGAAATATTTCTCCCGCAATATTTGGACAACCATAAAAGCTTTCACGTTTGCTAATTAGTTATTCCTTTACATAACATTTGGTCAGTAACCTCCATTATATGATTCATTTTGATTCTATCTCCTCCCAGAGATAAAAAGTCAGTGCAGTAAAACAATCTATACAATTATACCAACATTATAGATAATTTTGAAAAAAGACTTGAGAACTCAACTCAGTGACCATTGACAGCTTCAGAGGACTAATTATAAAGCTTGATCTCCATTTCTTCAAAGAGACATAGCGGACTCAAGATATAGAATGGAAGGTATATTTTTAAAATATACTCAATATGAGAACTTGTTTTTTTTCTTGGTGGTGCACAGTTATTGCAAAAAGCTTATTCCCCTCTTCTAAGGGGGTGATGGAAGAGCAAAATATGATGTGAATAGGAGAGAAAAAGAAGAAAAGAGAGAAGTAGCTCACTGAACTCTCTCTTCCTCTCCCTCCCTTTCTCTCTCCCTCCCTTTCTCTCTCTCTCTCTCTTCCTTCCCCCCTTTGTCTCTCTCTCTCTCTCTCTCTCTCTCTCTCTCTCTCTCTCTCTCTCTCTCTCTCTCTCTCTCTCTCTCTCATTTTCTCTCAGAATAGCTTTGTAAAACACAGGCTGATTTTATTATATACTTGAAAGAAAACTATATGTTAATAGAGATTTGCAGTTTCATGTAAAATCCTTCTTCTATTCTACTATATATGTAAATTCTCATTCTATAAGGCATTTTTAAAGATCAAAATAAAAGCTAAAATTAATAAGAAAGGGAAAGACAATGAAGGTAAATGCTTTCCATGGTCAGATGTGAAATATTGTACATCATCATGGGAATGGTTAAAAAAATGCTCCCTATTAAAACGATAGCATTAAACTGAAAATTTTAAAAAGAAGAAAATTGCCTATATGTATTGACAAAACTGCATGCAACTGATGCCAATCACATCTTCTCCAATTTTGAAATTCCATGATTTTATAATACTGAGATTCTTTGAAGTAGATTAGTTTAGTGAAAATAATTTCACTTACCCTTAATCTTCTCAGTGAAGCAGGAAGACTAGTCTCTTGCTAGATGGGATGGATTTGGCTTGAGGCATTAAGGTAGAGAAAAAAAGGTTTGGTACAGTTATAGTGGAAAAGGAGATTAGGAGTCAGAATATCAGTAGGTTTTCTAAGTTATATAAAGCATCCAGGAGGCACAGTGGATAGAATGGACCTGGAGTCAGGAGTTCAGATTTGACCTCTAACAGTTATTATCTATGTGTCCCTGGATAAATCACTTTACCTATTTGCCTTGGTTTTTTCATCTGTAAAATGAACTGGAGAGGGAAATGTCAAGCCCACTCTAGTATCTTTGCCAAGCAAACATTAAGTGGAACTATGGAGAGTAGGACACAATTGAAAAATGACTAAATAATAACAACATTATATGGATTCACCAATACTATATTAGAAGTGTGTTCTGACTGAATGCCTCCTCACATTTACTATTGTGATAGTTATATTTTCATAAAATTTCCCTCCAGTATGTTAATGGTTCTCAGAAAGTTGAGTTCCCTGACATGTCCTCACTTTCATTACATTTATGTGGTTTCTTTCTCCTATGAATTCTTTAGTAGTGAGGTGTATTTTTTTCCTCCAGTTATTTGCCAGTGGTTAATTTCCCCTTACTGAACAAAATGATGAGATTTTTTTTTTAATTACAGAGGAGACAAAGTTCATGAAAGGAGAGGGTAATAAAAGCATGACCTTAACTGTTTATACTCAAATGCACACACACAAAAAAATGAGGAATTTCAACTATCTCTGTATTTGCTCAAGGTAGAGCAATTAATTTACTTGTTTAGACTAACATATCTTTCAGTGAGTGGTGTAAGAATAGATGAAAATAAAAACACACATATTGTGACAAACGATGGAGAAAATTGTAATAAATTCAATATAGGTGAAATCTTGAAAGAAAGCTAGTCTTCAAAGCAAGGAATATCATAGGAGTTAATATTAATTTTTAGGGATCAATATTACATCACTACTTACCTTGTCTATAGTGCCACAGTGATTGCTGGCTATCATTTTAAGTATTAATAAACACTTTAGTGAAGTGTAGATTCAGTCAAAGGGCTGTACTTGAGGACCTAGCAGGCTACATGTGGCCTCAAGGCCACAGGTTCACCACCCCTGCTATAGGAATCTGGGGAGTGGACAGTGTGGTTTACAGTGTTCAGTTTTAAACTAACGTTTGTTTGTTTGTTTATTTGTTTTTCATAGAACATTGTTCCTTTAGTCAGTACCCTTTTCTCAGTTAGAAATGAAGGACAGAAAACTTTTAGCTATTTAAAGTTTGTAATAGTCTTTGGAGCAGATCAAAAATCAGATGGAAGCAACAACTCTAGAAATACTTGAGAATAAGTTACATCAGGTAGAAAAAAACCCAAACAAACAAGAATGATATAAAGAGCCGGCTCTTGAAAAATGTATAACATCAGGCAGAACTACTTCAAAAATTCTTTTGGGTCTTATGCCCTCAAGTTATAAGCATCACATTAAGGGATATGACTTGTATGCAGTAGAATAAAATTGGATCCTACAAATTTGCAGGCAAGGTGAAGCTTTCAAACTTAGGAACTTTGATTTGCATTTCAGGGGGATCTTGGCACTAAGCAAGGTGTTTGATGTCAGAGACTTAGAGCAATTACTAAAAAACAGACCATGAAAACAAGGTTCATTTGTTTCATGCTACACAAATAAGCTTGTGTGGTTTAAGATCTTTATGTTCTATGTTTAATTTGTCAAGCTAAATGGACTATTGACTAAGGATTATATATGTATATATAATCTTCTAATAAAATCCTACTAATAGGAATCATTGTGTGATTGTATACCCTGTGAATCTTCAAAGGCTATCTATGACAGCAAATCAAAAGCTTTCATATGCCCTACCAAGCTGGAAATGTTTTAATTACAGACCTGGTGTTGCATTGGATCTATTCCTCAATGACCACCCTAAATAACTAGAGTGATGTTCATCAGTTGAAGTTTGAAAACCAAGAAAACATTTTTCTGATCAAGATAACTCGTATACCTAACAGGGTGTGGAGACATGAGGGTCTGTGTCAACAGAAAGAGTACACAGAACAATGAAATCATAGGTCTTTCAAATTATTCAAGTATATTTAATCTGAACATGAATCATTATGTAAAACACAGCAAATCTCATTCAGTTGTTGAACTGATGTTTCCATCAATATACTCTACTTCAAATGAAAATCAAATGACTTATGACCTGAGATTTTCAGAGACTAGAGAACAGAATGTTTCTTAACATCTTTAAGATAAAGGATGACCTTTCATAATCAAATGCATTCTAAGAAAAAATGGTTAAATATATGTGTGTATATAGAGAGAGCTACATGTGTACATATATTTATATATGCATAGACTTTTAGAAATCAGATTATTATGAAAATATCCATAAACAATTAAATTCACGTAAGTTCTTAAAGGAAGTTCAAAATTTTCTGGTTATTACATTTAAAATAATGATATTTTCATAAATTCAGGTTGATCAAAATTTTTTTCTAGTTTCTATCATACATCAAATGTTGCTACAGATGATAAATCCCTTCATTTCCCCTGGCCTCATTTCTCTCCTGAATAATTTTTTCTGGTTTCTAGGCAACACATGTTAATATGCCTGTTAAAGAAAAAGGCACTCATAGCTCAAGAATAGTAGCCCTCAGACAGATTGAAAGCTTTGCCAAAGAATTTGTAATCTATAACCAAGTGAAAATCAGAAAATAAATAGCAAATTGTCACAATTTCATATATCAATAGGTTATTTTTACAGCACTTTGCATTTAATGAAGCTCTTTCCTCATAGGAGTTGATAGGTAGTATAATTATTGTACTCTGCATTATTTTTTACAGATGAGGCAACTGAGACTCAGAGTTTAAGTGATTTGCTCAGTCACACAATTAAGTGTCAAAGTTAGGATTTGAACCCAGAGCTCCTGCCTATGCCAAAGTATCGCACTGAATAATATTCAGTAGAAATCAAAACCAACCACATGTAGCTTGCATGAGTGTGCCTCCTTCAGTAATTGCACAGAGACAAGAGGAGGACATGTAAGTTGGCTTTTGCTGAAGAAGATAGAGAGAGATACTTATTATTACTGCAGCCTCATACTGTACTCCAAGCCCTGGTCAACCATTTTCTATGCTAGTCATAAGACCCAGGTAAGAACATATGGATTGTCCAACATAACTCATCATTTGGGTGAAGAAAACTATAATCAAGTTCTACAAATGGTGTGAACAATGTGGAAAGTAAAACCTAATCACACCTTGTCCTTTTAAATCTTATGGACGCCAGTAGCCATGGTGATTAATTGGTACCATAATCTAATCATAAATCCAACAGAGTATGATATATTCATTATCCAGTTAAGCTGCCTGTGTTGTTCAAGTTAGCCCGACATCTGACCAATTGTGACTTCATTTGGTCTTCATAATAGTAATAAATGACTTTAAGGTTTTCAAAGCATTTTGTATACATAGAAAGACAGAGTCACATGACTAATCCAACACAAGTCTAATGAATTGGAAACAATGGTAATATTGAAAGAAATTGAAAATCAGGAATGGAACAAGAAATTTGTATGTCTTAGACAAAATTTGAAAATTGTAGTCTACCCCTTATTGTGTTCATTTCCAACACAATATATCTTGACATATAACAAAATAAAAAGTTATTGCCATGGGGGTCACATAACTAATAAGTTTCTGAGATTGGATTGTATCTCAGTTCTTTCTGATTTTGAATTCAATGCTATCCAGATTAAATAAGGTCCAATTAAACAGTGATAAATGTAAGGTCTTTTGTTTAAAAATTTATGTAAGAAATATAAAATGAAGGAGACATAGATAAAATTCTGTCTGAAAAATAACTGGAGTTTTTAGTGGACTGAAATATTAATATGACTGAGCAGTGTGATATAATATCCAATAAAGCTAATTCAATCTTAGGACTCACTATCAGATACCTAACTTTTAGGAATAGGTTGTAAAAGTTCTGCTCTACTTGACCTCAATCAAACCACATCTAAAATATTGTGTTTGGAATTTTTAAAAAATCCTTACATTTAGAGCTAACCTAAAGGGAAATGGATTTTCTCAGGAGATAGTGTGTTCCTCCTTATTGAAGACCTTCAAGCAGAGGCTGGAAGACCACTAGGTGGTTATGTATGTGATATAGTGGATTGAATGTCAGATTTGGAGTCAGGAAGATTTTAATTCAGACCTCACCTCAGACACACATTAGCTCTGGTACCTCAAGTCATTTGACTTCTCTCAGTCTCAATTTCTTCATCTATAAAATGGGGATAATAATAACATGTCCCTTCAAGGACTGTTTTGAAGATGAAATAATATAAGATATAAAGCTTTATGTAAATGTTAAATAATGATAATTTTAGTTATTATTGCTATTACTATTTCATGTCAATGTAAAAGACTAAATGGTCACTGCAATCGATAATTTACCCTGAAGTTCTACGACTCTTCTAATCTGAAATGTTTAAAGGTTTATATTCATTAATTTCCCTCAAAAAATGTCATTCATTGAATCATCTGATTATTTTGCTCTTGATAAAAACTTTTGCCCATGCCTGGACAGGCTCAAGTGATAGTGTCATTTTATAATTTCTAATAGTCAAGAAGGGGGGCTCTGGAAATTGTCAAACATATACTTGGGAATAGGGGAAGTCCTAAACTGTGAAAGAGTGATGATAAAATCTGCAATAATAGCAATGGAAAAGTAAAGTTGAAAATAGCTAAAGAACCTCAATGAAAGCTTACACAGAGACCTTTGATTTTTGGAAGATAAATATGAAGAAGAAGAATAATTTACACTTATAATTCACAATAGAGTTAAACAACCTTTGTATACATAACCTTACCTGATCCTCAGGAAGGTACCTTTAGGTAGCTAGTGCCAGTATCATTATCCTCAGGTTGCACATGAGGAAATGTAGACTTAGGGAGTTAAGATGATTTGTTCAAACCCGTTGAATTATCCCAGAGACATGCTGGGGGCAGGTGCCAGCTTCTCAATAGGGTGAAAAAGCATGTACTTCATGCTGAGTTACAATGGATTAAAAAAATACAGGCAAGGCACGATTTCTGACAAGATGGTTAAGTGTGAAGTTATGTCGAAGCATAATTCTCCTTCATTTCAAAACAGCAAGAAATATACCAAATACAGTAAAAGACAAAGAATAAAAAGAATAGAAAAGAAACAGAATATCCTCAAAGAAATCCACAGAAATACTGAAGAATATAGGTGGACTCACACAAACATACCCACATTTTCTTTATCCAGTGAAAAATCAGTGTAAAAGAAGGCAAAGATAGCATTGTAAAAAATGAATAATTTAGTATTAATTGTAGTAACATAAACTTAGAGTAGTTGGATGATCTAAAAAAAATAAATGATGAAAGAGACAAGGAGTGCATTTAGCGGACTTAAGTTGAAAGGAGAAACTATGCTTTGGGATAGAAGCTGGAAATTTTTAATAAAACTAGAATGGAGATGAAGGAACTTTTAAAAAGGCTGCAAGTATTCAAGAAGAAATATTAAGACAAAGTTAAGAGATAGGAACATTGTGAAAGTGCATGGGATCTTTTAGAGGCAAATGCCCTGACGTTAGACAGTTCACTGAGGAAATTTTAGGATTAGTGGTCTCCTAGGGTAAAACACAGAAGAAACAAAATCTTAGATACCACATTTCTGGAAATTACCAAGAAGTCCTGTAACTGAAGGACAAGATGTAGATGAATAGAATCTATAGGATGACATGAGAAAAATCTCTGGGGATAACTCATCCAGAAATATTGTCATCAAGGTAAAGAATTTCCATTTCAGTGTTCTGGAATAGATGATAATGTGTGGTAGAGCTTCAGTGTGAATCACCTACTACACTTATCTGTCTTTATTGTGGCAGGTTTTTTTTTTTTCTTTTCTGTTCTTACATGAATGAGCATGAAATGGAAGACAATGTAACTTGTCACTCATTAATGTAGTACTCAAAAGTGAATTTGGTGAAACAAATTCTGTGTAAGAATGCATTATGTTTGAACCCACTCTCCCCAAGGACAGAGTTGATAGAGAAAAGAATGGGTTTCCCCTGGGGACTTGTAAGAAAGATGTGTAGACACTTCTGTTCTTGCTCAGGAGATATCCTTTTATAAAAGCCAACTGATTTTTGGTCAACTTATATTGGAGCATGAATCAATAGGCCAATCAATGATATATGGGAAATACAAATTGTAACCGGCAATTTATGCCGAGGAGAACATATGAGATTAAGGTCATGACATTTTTATCATTTTCTTTTTTAAAGAGAAAACATCATGTATCCCTAGAGATCTGTGGAGGAGACTTAGCTGCTCTACAGGGACTCAACCTAGTAGCATATCTGTCAAACAGGACAATAATTCCAGAGTCTGTAAAAGATTCATACTGTTGTACAATTCACATTCACATACACACATACACATCTCTGATCAGTGTAAATAGCCAGGACAAACTGAATCTCAAAATTTCCCAGTGTCAGCATTTATACCTTCAAAGTGAACAAACTCTAGAAATCAAGGTCCAGTTTTTTTTAATTTCATTAATTATTCAGACTTAAGAAAATTATGGAGGAAAATATTAATAATGCAAATTCACCTTAAAAGAGTGATATGTGTACATTTTTATTTTCAGGTTGCTAAATATGGCCAGCATGCCACAGTATATGAATATAATGTATGCATATGTGCATATATTTCATATAATTATTAGTATTATATAGACATATAATTTCACATGAGAAATGATAAAAAAAGAGTAGGGAGTGAATGGAGAGTAGTAAGAAATATGATTTGGCAGGAATATAGACCACATGAAGAATACATACGGCTTGAGAGAGAGATTGGAGGCAAATTGTTTAGTGTCTAGAATGACGGAAATTTGTCCAATATTTGATAGGCAATGGGAGGCCACTGAAGGATGTTGATTAGAAGATTAACAGGCTTAGAACACCACATTAAAAAATATTTCAGAAGTAATGGAGAGGAGATAGACAGGAGTCAGAAGTACCACCAAGATTGAAGGCTGGGGTGATTGTATTAGGGAGAGAAAGGACTGGGTTGGTATAAGTACAGGAGAGGGACTAGGTGATTTCTTCCCTGTAGCACAAGGACCATCAGTGCATCAATGCATCAAAGATCTGTTATTTTGTCACTGTGAGAATACTTTCCTCTAACATATATTGCAGTCTATCTAATATGATAAATTATAGGATCATAGTTTCATAGCTGAAATGAACCTAGGAGATCACTAAGTCCAATTCACTTATTTTACCAATTAGGAAACTGAATCTCAGCATAATAGTTAAGGAACTAGCCCAAGGTCCCATAGTTACTAAGAATTAGAATCAGGATTTGAAACACAGATCTTTCTGACCCCATATCTAACATTCTATCTACTATGCCACAATGCCTTAACTTGTACATAGAAAACATTAAGCAAATGCCTCTTTAAATTGTCCACTAAATAATCCACTCCATAAGGTGCATTTTTCTGTAAAACTAAAACCTCCTGGAATGTTGATTCAGTACTGACGCCATTATATGGGCAACTAGGTGACCAGTAAAGTACAGGGTTTGGAATCAGAAAGACTCATCTTCATGAGTTCAAATCCAGCCTCAGTCACTTACTACTTCTGTGACCCTGGGTAAATAATTTAACCATGTTTGCCTCAGTTTCTTCATCTTTAAAATGAGTTTGAGAAGGAAATGGCAAACATTCCAATATCTTTGCTAAGAAAACCCCAAAAGGCGGTCCCAAAGAGTTGGCCATGATTGAGCCACAAAGCCATTATATGCCCTAGTTCTTGTAAACAGTAGCTAGCAATGAGGGTCAGCTGATGGTGAGAGACAAGGGGTGACAGTATGTTGTAAATGATGCAAATTATCATCCAACCATCTGACAACCTTACCAGTTGCTGTGCCTTATGCTTCAATGGCCTTTATTATAAATTGAAAAAGATCATTTCTCTCATTAACCTTTAAAGTCAGTAAAAGGAGACATTTAAGGGTTTTCAGCACATTTTTCCTTGAACAGGAAGCAGAGTCATCATAGCACAAAGCAGGGAAGGATATTAAAGGGCACAAGATTATTGCTGTGCATTCTACCTTTTACCATTTCTGCAACCAAGTTTTTCCATTTTATCTTGCACTGCATTTTCAGCCTGTGTAAATATACATTAAAAGAAATAAACTGGAGGGAGAGGGATTCTTAAACTTGGAAACTATTCTGATGTTATAAATACCAGAAATACTACCCAAAGAAATGAAAGTGAGAAAGAAATAGTCTCCATGAAAGCAATTTCTTAGCAATAAACATAGAGAATCATGGAGAATGACAGCCTTCAGCATTCATGAAGCAGAAGAAAGGAGTGACTCTTCAAAGCCAATTTGTATCCTACCTGCGAAAAGGAAGACATTTTTGTGATAGTTGATAGGGCTGCTTAGAGGTACTATTTTTTGGAAAGATAATCCTGGAAGGAAAAAAAATAAACTATCATATTTAAAAAGGAATATAGAGGATGAAGGATAAGTTCAGAAAGAAAAAAATTGAGGTCATTGTTACTAAAGATGTCTAAAACGGAAGAGATTCATAATTTGACTCAATTATGAAAATCGTCTAACAAATGCTCCTTGTAAAATGAAATTGAATTGTTCTGCTTTAGATAAAAAAGACTACAGAAGACACTAAGCATTTCTTGAATTTCCAGAAAGACAAACTACTACAACAGGGATGGACTTTGTGTAGCAGATTAGAGGAGAAAGGTTCATAAGGCAATTCATACTGTGTTAGAAAGCATTTTCTTTAAACATCTCAAAGGGAGAAAAAGAGAAAAAAAAATCCACATTCATAAATTCATACCATTTGTTAATGAGTAGAGGTACACTTGCCAGCAATAAATTTAAATGCTGTTACAGGTGTGAGGGGAATGAGATCAATTGGAAGAAAACCAATTTAGTAAATTTGGAGGAATAGGCTTGAAGATCAAGGCTTGGTCAAAGAGAAGTTAAGCAATACTGGGGATGCATTGTTGAAAAAGTTCCAGAGACAGGTTCTACCTCATAAGGCTACAACAAATATGGCAATAGCAAGAGGGATAGTAGATAGAAAATCCTGTGTGGAGTCAGAAGCTATGGGTTCAAGTCCTACTGCTGCCATATCCTGGATGTGTGACCCTGGTCAAGTTATTCTTCCCACTTAGTCTCCCTAGACAACTCCCTTAAGATGGTACATTGCAGACTAATTGATTATATGAGTTCTTGAAGGGAGTCTCAACACTGGAAGCCCTCTATACTGTTAAAATCACTGGTTCATACAAATCCTGGCAACAGTTAAATTCATTTCACAGAATTATGGAATTGATACTGACCTCAACTATGGCTACTTTCTACAATCTTTTCATTTTTTACCTTGGTCCTCATCCTTGATTGTCTCCACCCCCACTAAAATGTGAATTCCATACCCTAACTCTTTCAAGATCTTCTAGCTGAGCTTTCTGCCTTATGGAACCCAGACTATCACTCTATTTCCTGGGTTGTCTTTGCTATGCTCCTACATGGGTATCATCTCTAGCACCCCTTTATGCATTGGTTCCCCCATTAGAAAGTAAGGTACTTGAAGTCCAGGACTGTCCTATTTGCTTATATTTGTGCCATCAGCACTTAGCATAATCTCTAGCACATGTATATGCTTAGTAAATAATTTATCTTCTACGCCATTCCCCATTTTAGAGATATAAAGTACGTGTTGCTTATTTAAGTTATGTATATGTCCATATGGGTTTGTCTAAATGAGTCTCTTCTGGAAGTATAAAAATATTTTTGAAATCTCTATTACCTCTCTAGAAGAGAGGCTTTGTTAACTTGCATATACCAGAATAGGAGATTGAGGCTAAAGGATGCTCAATCTATTCTGAGAAGTATAACAGGATTACAACTATATCTGTCTGCTACCCCAAAATATTTTTAGCCTAGGAGAAATTATTTTCTTTTTAGGTTCATGACTCTTTCTTGGTCACTGTTCCTTAAAGGCAAAGGAGTGGTCCAAGTTACATGTAGACTAAGGTGTCACTCCTTTAGCACCAATAAAATAGTTAAATAGCTAAAGTATAGTTAATATTTTATATTAACAATAGTTAAAAATAAAACTATCACAAATAGTGAATAAATTCAATTCATAGAGCAAAAGGACATAAGAGAAGCTATGTTGTACTTCGGTCATATTTGACAATTTGTGACCCTATTTGGGGTTTTTTGGTAAAGATACTGAAGTGATTTGTCATTTCCTCTTGTAGATTATTTTCTAGATGAGGAAATTGAGGTAAACAGAGTTTAAGTGACTTGCCAAGAGTCACACAACTATTAGGTATCTAGGGCTGTCTCTTTTTTTAAATTGAATTATTTATTTGTTTTCAGTGTTTGACAATCACTTCCATATATCTTTGACTTTTTTTCCACTCTCTCCCCTTATTCCTCCCTCCCTCCCCACTCTCTCCCTGAGATGGCATACAATCATATAAAGGTTTGACACATGCATTCCTATTAAATGCATGTTGCATAGAAGAATTAAAAAGAATGGGGGAAACCATAAAACAAAACAAAACCTAACATAATACAAAAGAAAATAGTCTGTTTCTGTCTGTGATCCAATTCCATAGTTCTTTCTCTTGATGTGGAAGGGGTTTTACCTCAGGAGTCCACTGGAAATTTTTTAAGTCAATACATTTCAATGAAATAGTAAATCTACCAGAAAAATTCCTCACACACTGTGGTTGTTGCTGTGTACAAAGTTCTCCTGGTTCTGCTCCTTTCACTCAGCATCAGTTCATATAAATCTATCCAGGCTTCTCTGAAGTCTTCCTGTTCATCGTTTCTCGTAGCACAATAGTATTCCATTACATTCATATACCACAACTTGTTCAGCCATTCCCAAGTTAATGGGCATCCCCTTCATTTCCAGTTTTGGGTCACTACAAAGAGAGCTGCTATAAATATTTTTGTACATGTGGGACCCTTTCCCATTTCTATGATCTCTTTGGGATAGAGTCTAAGGAGTGATGTTGCTGGGTCAAAAAATATGCACATTTTTGTAGCCCTTTGGGCAAAGTTTCAAATTGCTCTCCTGAATGGTTGGATCAGCTCACAGCTCCATCTACAATGAATTACTGTTCCCACATCTTCTCCAACATTTATCATCTTGCTGTTTTGTCATGTTAGCCAATCTGATAGGTGCAATGTGGTACATCAGTGTTGTTTTGATTTGCATCTCTCTAATCAACAGTGATTTAGAGTATTTTTTTATATGATTATATATACCTTTAATTTCTTTCTCCGAAAATTCCCTGTTCATATCATTTGACCATTTATCAGTTGGGGAATGACTTGTATCCTTGTACATTTGACTCAGTTCCCTATATATTTTAGAAATGATTTCTTTATCACTGACACTAGTTGCAAAAATTCTTTCCCAATTTTCTGTTTCCTTTCTAATCTTGGTTGCATTGGGTTTGTTTGTGCAAAAACTTTTCAATATAATGTAATCAAAATTATCCATTTTGCACTCTATAATGTTCTCTATCTCTTGGGTCATAAATTTCTCCATTCTCCATAAATTTAGCAAATATACTATTTCTTGCTCCCCTAATTTGTTTACGGTATCAATCTTTATACCTAGATCATGTATCCATTTGGAATTTATTCCTGTGTACAGTGTCAGACATTGGTCTATATCCATTTTCCATAGGGCTGTCTTTTAACTTGGGTGTTCATGACTTCAGGCCTGGCACTCTGTAGTGTGCCACCTAGTTGACATTATAGAGACTGACTATAGAGAGTTAACGAACTTTCCTTCTGTGAGTGAGATATCTTAGAAAGAGATACACACACACACATAAAGAGAGAGAGAGAGAGAGAGAGAGAGAGAGAGAGAGAGAGAGCAGAAGAGATAGAGAGATAGATATAGAGGCAGAAAACCAGGAAAGATAGGATGAGAGAGAGAGACAGAAACAGAGAGAGACAGAGAAACAAGGAGACAGACAGAAAGACAAAGACAAAGAGAAAGAGTGAAAAAGAGAAAAACAGAGGGATGGAGAGAGATAGCCCAATAATGTCCAAGAGAAAGTTCCCAAAGTCTCTGGAGAGGCAGGTTGAACGTCAGTGACATTCTGAGACCTTGGCTTCTCAACATGCCTGTCTCTCAAAACCTTTTTTCTATTTCTCATGTCTCCTTTCTCAAAGTTAGAAACCAGAATTCTTTTCCCTCCCAAACTCTTAAGCCAATTCCACATTTCACCCCTACTCCACCCAGGCATGGAGATTATTCTCTCCATCAAAATGAAGAATCCTATGCAAATATCAAAAGTCTTAACCCCTGGTTATCCACATGAGGCCCAGACAGGTTGTGTGATTTCTTCAACCTTACACAATTCAAAGGTGCGACATTGCCACACTAACTTACGCCTTAGTCTCACTGGGGCCTTGTCTTCGAATTGTTGAGAAGTCACCACATCTAGTGTTTCAATGAACTACCACATTGCACTTTTTTTGCCAAGTTGTGATCTCAGCCCTACCTACTCCACTGCCCACCACCCTACTTTCTGCCCACTTCTTACTCTGGGTCCAGTAAAGAAATCAACACTACCATTCCTGGAAAGGAAATAACAATTAAGTACCATGTAAGCCCACCCACTAACTCAGTGATTTTTTGAACCAAAACATCAACCCCTCCCCTCTTATTCCCCCAGTTTACCATTTCTCTATATGCACTGTCTTTGAGGATAGAGACTTGTAGTGGTAGTTAAAAATCTTCCAGGCCCATTGATAGACCTCAGGTGGGGCTATTGAGGGAGGCTTGTTTGTGGGAGGTTTGTTTTCTATGAAGGCCCACACCTTTTGCTGATTGCTAATGAGGCACTGAGTCACTAGGAGTCCTGCCCTCAGGCTCTGAGAAAAGTATATGTATACACACACACACACACACACACATATACACACACACACACATATTTATATGTGTATATAGATATACATATATATGTATATACATACATATACACACATATGTATACACACATGTATGCATGTGTGTATGTATGCATACATATATACACACATATACACATATATTCATGTATATATACATATGTACATGTATGCATATATGTACATATATACTTTGAGGTGAAGTTTTGCTTTGCGGCTTGGTTTTTGGCATAAGGTTCCTGTGTCAGATGAGACTGGTCAGCCATTTTAAAAAGCCCCACCACCACACCCCCTTTGAAAACCTAGATGTTGCTGCTTCTCTCTCTGGTAATGATGTTTGCATTGCATGTGGTCAGACAGTTAGAAGCCCTGTTTGTTGGTCCTGCTTGTATTTTCTCTGTTGGTATATTTAATTAAAGTAAGATTGTTCACCCCTTTTGAAGTTGCTTTCCTTTTAGAAAAGCAGATCTAAGAACCTGTGCAGCAGGCCTTCCTGGATGCCAGGGTGCTTACTATTACAAGACTTGCATTTCACACTTGTATCTCCAACTCTTAGTATAGTACCAGGCACAGAGAAAGTACTTACAGTGTTTCTATTCAATCATCATGAAATGGGAAAAGGGGAGAGAAAAAATATTTATTAATCACTTAATCTGTGTCAGGCACTGTGCTAAGCAGCTTTACAAAAATTATCTCATTTGATTCTCAGAGAAACTCAAGAAAGCATGTGTTATTATTATTTTAATTTTACAATTGAGAAAACTGAGATGAAGTGACTTGACCAGGGTCACAGTTGAGACAGGTCTTCCTAACTCCCAAGTCCAGCTCTTTATCTGCTGCACAGCCTTGTTACCTCTTGAAACTATAGCTATTGAATCTGAGTAAAATATATTCAATCAAAATGATTTAAATTCCTGAGTACCCTAGGAATTGGCATAAGTGCATGAGTTAATGAATAGGGGGTGACAACCTGTGGGGGCATATACAAGGATATATTAAGGTTGGATTAAGTAAGGTCATACAAATTTGTATTCTCCAATAACAATCTGAATATCTATTAAAGCATCAGAATCCAGGATACACAGCTCGATGTTCCATCTTACTACTAGTGGTGAGGCAGCATTAGTCATAGAAAGCCTTGAAGCATGTGAGATTCTTGATTTATCTAGAAAATCTAACAATAAATAGAGCATGTCACTGGATCAAGATAATTAAAATTTTGTGCAGTAAAACATTGCAAGTCATTATGTATGTTCTTTAGTACCTGAATTACTTTTCCTTCCTATGATCTTGCTTTTCAAAATGTAGTTTTTGTTTCATCAAACAGTCATGCTGAATTGATAGATTACTAAATCTGCTGAAGGTTAATTAATTAGTTAAGGCCTAAATTTACTATCTACATAGCAAACAAGAAAGATTATGTTGCCGGTGCCTTCTTTTTCTCCAGTCCTGAGACATTTACTCAATTCTTATTACATTATCTTCCCTGTGGATCTTACCTGTTTTAAATATCATCATGATACATTATTCTCAAATGTACAATTCCACCCCAAATTTTCTCCCTTTTGCTCCAAACCTATATTTCTGACTCCATGTTGCATATCTCAACCTGGATATCTTCTCTAAATTTCAAACCTGACCTATCCAAAACATTTCCCTCCTCCACCCCCCAAAAGGTATTATACATCCCCCTGGATTTTTATTTCACTTGTCACCATCATCTTTCCAATCATTAAGGTGATTTTTTTTTTAGAAATAATCTTTGAATTGTCCACTTCTCCCTTTATCCCACATATCTACTCAAAGCCATTCTTTTTTTTTTTTTTGGAGAGGGGAAGGCAAGGCAATTGGGATTAAGTGACTCACCCAAGGTCACACAGCTAGTAAGTGTCAAGTGTCTCAGACCAGATTTGAACTCTGGTCCTCCTGACTCCAGGGTCACTGCTCTATTCACTGTGCCACCTAGCTGCCCCAAGGCCATTACTCTTAACAAATATTAATAAGATGCTCTCTTTACCCATAATGTATAATGCTGAGCAATAGAAAAGATAGACAATTTAGCTAAGACAAGTCCATTGTTTTTATGCAACTTAAATCCCAAAAGGCTGATATAGGATTTCCAGTTCTGGGAGCCAAGATACAGGAGTGATCGGTAATTGCTATCTCCCTTCCCTTGTTGACCTTGATGAGCCCAGAGAATGTCTGCTTGGGAAAAAAACTCAGAACAGAGCAAAAGAAGGGGTAAACAGACTCTTAGCTGTAAGCTTAGAAAGATCGCTAAGGAGGGTTCCTCTTGCTGTGGCCAAAGGGGACCAGTGCAAAATCAGAGCTGTCCTAGACAGTCCCACCTCAACAAATTGGGAGAAGATCCTGAGCCCCAGGGGAGGCTGAAACCAGCAACTGCCAACACCAGGACCCCAGGCGTATCTCAGCAACCCAGGGGAATTGGGAAGACACTAGCGCAGATGGGATCACCAACTGCTGAGTTTGCCTATCCTCTAGCTCAGCAGAGGAGACTCCTTGTGGTCAGACTGCCCCTCCCCCACACTTAACAAGTTAGTTCCAGGGAAACTCTGGGTAAACCCCAAAAGACCACATCTAGCCTCTGCTTTCCAACACCAACCAGTTCAGCACCAAGTAAACTGCAGCATTTTAACTTCTAGCTGAAAAACCAGAGGCCACAACACACAAAGTCTCAAATTTTAGGCACAATAACTGTGGGATAGGGCCCCTGTGCCACAGAAGCAGAGATCTACTTTAAAAGCCAGGAAAAGGATGATTATCATAAGTAAGAAGCAAAGCAGAGAAAAAAAAGACCATAGAATCTTTCAATGGGGACAAGGACCAAAACACAAATACCAAAGAGGTTACCATTGTGACTGTACTCCCATCTGAAACTTCAGAAGGGAGTATGAACTGGTCTGAAGCACAAAGAGCCTTCTTGGAAGAGCTCAGGAAGAATTTTAAAAGCCAAATTAGAGAAATAGAAGAAAAAATGACCAATGACTTTAAAAATATGAAAAAAGAAATCACAGAAGAATTTTAAAGGACAATTGGACAAATGGAAAAGGAAGTACAAAATGTAACTGGAGAAAACAACTCCTTAAAAGGAACAATTGGACAAATGGAAAAGGAGATGTAAAAGTTAACTGAAGAAAACAATTTGATAAAAATTTGAATTGGGCAAGTAGAAGCCAATGAATCTATGAGACATTAGGAATCAGTCAAACAGAACCTAAAGAATGAAAAGATAGAAGAAAATGTAAAATATCTAATTGGAAAAACAACTGACCTCGAAAATAGATCCCAGAGAGAAAAATCTAAGGATTACTAGTCTACCAGAAAGCCATGATGGAAAAAAGAGCCTGGACAGTATCATTCAAGAAATCATCAAGGAAAATTGCCCAGAAGTCCTAGATCCAGAGGGCAAAATAGTCATCAAAAGAATCCACTATTCACCTCCTGAAAGGGTTCCCAAACTAAAAACACCAAGGACTATCCTGGCCAGATTCCAGAACTGTTAAGTGAAGGACAAAATACTACAGGCAGCCAGAAAGAAACAATTCAAATATTGAGGAGCTACAGTCAGGATCACAAAGGACTTTGCAGCTTCAACATTAAAAGACAGAAGGAATTGGAATACAATATTCCATAAGGCCAAGGAGCTGAGACTACACTAAGGATTAATTACCCAGAAAGGCTGAGCATAATATTTCAGGCAAGGAGACAGACATTCAATGAAATCAAGGATTTCCAGACCTTCCTGATGAAAAGGCCAGAATTCAATAGAAAATTCGATCTTCAAATGCAGGTCTCAAGAGAGGCATGAAAAGGTAAACAGGGGAAAAATTGTTACTCAATATGGGCAAACTGTTTACATCCCTACAAGGGAAGATGATACTTGTTAGTCTTGATTACTGTATATTTATTATGAAATATAAAAGAGATATACATAGATAGAGAGAGTGGGTATAAATTAAACGATGTGATGATAACAAATGTGATTTAAGAGTGCAAAGGGATTGTAATGGGAGATGTGAAAAGGAGGAGGCAAAAAAAAGTAAATTCCATCACAGGAAGAGGCACACAAATATATTACAGTAGAGGGAAAGAGAGAAGGGATATGAGCATCACTTGAGATTGACTCTCATCTTGGACTCAAGGAGGGAACAACAAACTCAGCTCGGTATAGAAACACAACTAGCTCTATAAGCAGTAGGAGGGGAAGGGGGAAGAAAAGGGAGGGGAGGCTGAAAGGAAGGGAAGTAGTAAAGAGAAAGGGGATTCAAAAGGAGGGGGGATGAAAGAAGGGAGGGAAGACTGAGGGAGGTTGTGGTAAAAAAAACCCTAAAAGTGTGATATGATACAAGCATGGAAAACTAGAGAGTTGAAAAAGAAAACAAAAAGTTATGTGTGTTATAAGGGGTAAAGATATCAATGGAAGGATAAGATAAAGTTCCGTTGAGGGGCAACATTTGATATGAACACAAGAAACCCAACATTCAAGTACATCCTGAGTTACAAGAGAAATTCATGGATTGTTTTGCAATGAACAGAAAATATGAATCTTATCTTCTGAAAATTTTGCCAATTTTTCCAAATTTTCTAATTATATCACTGGTACTCATTATCAAAATAAATTGACAAAATTTCCAGAGCTGCCTTGAGGAAGAAATTAGATGACAGACCTTACTGGAAAGGAGATAAATTTCTCAATAACTTTTGCCAGTGAGGCAGTTTGTTAAAACTAAGTTCCTTGTTAAAACTAAGTTTCTTAACTGAGTTAAAACTAAGTTAGCCCAAATGGAGTGGACTGGGAATAAGGGAAAATAGAAATTGCTAAAGTAGTTGATGAAGCTATAGGTGTAACCAATGAACCAAAAGACTGAAATTAATCCCTGGATGTCTTTTAATCCAGCTTACTCATTTATTTAAAGGTGATTGAGACCTGCTTGCCGTATATATTGGTACGTTTCCAACTAATCCAACCCTGCATTTAAAGCAAAATCTCTTCAATATAAAATAGTGGAAATCCCAACGTTCATGAGTCTTTTATATCAGTTTGCAGTCCTGACTGAGCCAACTAACTCCTGGAAGCCTTTCTTCAAAATGTCCCATGATGTTTATTATAGGGTTATAGATTTAAAGCTAGAAGGTATCTTATTTGGTATCTTGTCTAATTCTCTAATTTTTTTTAAATGAGGAAATTTATATCTTAAGCAGATAAGTGACTTGTCCAAGGTCACACAATTAAGTAGTGAAAATCTAAGCCAGTATTCAAACCCAGGTGCCTGACTCTAAATCCAATGCTTTTCCTACAGAAACATGACATCTCCTAGGACATTCATTGGTAGGCATCCAAGAGCCATATGGTATGTATCATCACTGTATACTTTAAGCATCAATAATTTACACCCAGAAAAGAATTGTGAATTAATTGATAGAGTGATGAACTCTTTAGAACCCCATCCCCAATTGCTAGATCCCCTCTTTGTGCTATCTTCCCCAATAGAATATAGTTTCCTTTATGAGAATTACTTTTGCTTGTGTTTTCATTTAGCATTAATATGGCGTTTCATAGTGTCTGGCACATGGTGTGTAACAAATGTTCTGTCTACTCAGAGCATCATGTCCCTTCCAAGAACTTCTATTACCAGAGACTTTTGCTCCTGAAAATATGCTTGTCCTATTGCAGGCAGGTATGTTGTTTCTGGCTGATTTATTTGCAACATTCCATTTCCCAAGTCTGTAATCTTTCACAAATCATTCCTTTTGTCAGTAATGCGCTACACCCTCACTACTACCTCATTGAATGCCTGACTTCCTTCAAGGCATAATCCAGGTATCACTCCATAGAAAATATCCCTTCACAATCACCCACCTCATGCATCCATACTCAAGCACCTGAACACTTTTGGTAGCAAGTGGAGAGTACAGGAAGAGCAAGAACAACTGGAAGGTAAAATCTATTTCACCTTCCCAAAGTCAACCTCAGAACCCAAGGACAAGTCCAATTGTCAGGTTGTTATCTTCCTTCACAGCACACAGACCAGAGTGGTCAGGCAGAAGCAGAGGCACCAGGCTTCTGTTCCTTTATCAGAGTCAGAGCACGATAATAGATGAAGGACCTAGGCTGGCCATACATCCATGCATCTTTCCAACCATTTAACCATTCATTCACCCAACCATCCAACTATCCATCCATCCAACTCTCAGTTCACTAACCTATTCACTCCTTCAGTCATTCATTCATTTTCACTTACAAGGGAGTTCCAAGATATTTTTTTCTGGATCTTCTTTAGAGATACTGAGGTACTCTAAATGTTACTCTTTGTGGATAATTTGTGCAGGTGGTATCTAGATCTGGAGCATTGAAGAGTCACCTGGAATACAGAGATCTCTCTCCTTCTCTCTTTCTCTTTCTCTCTATCTCTCACTATATAGGGGTATACCACACTGCTCCAAAAAAGGGGGAAAAATCAAACAAAACACAAGTGAGTTTTGTGTTTTGTGCATGTGTTTGTGTTTTGTGCAAGTGTTTTGTGCATGTAATTGAATGGTAAAAATGTATAGAGCTCATCCATCAGTATATATTGAAAATAATGATATAGAAATATATATATATTTGTAAATATGTATCTATGTAATATATTCATATATCTGTGTATCTATATATAGAATGTCTACCTGCCTCTATTTTCTTTCCCTCTCTCTATTTGTACATATTTACTAATGAACTTACTCTATAGGTTGCCTATCTACCTGTGTGTCATAGTTTGGACAACATATTTTATTCATCAGCTTGTTTGTTTCTTGTCTGTATAGTTAGACTTTTTTCTTTTGAATGGCTATAAGTACAGTTCAATAAGTTCTGGAGTGGTCCAGGGCCAGCTGTCACTTGCACAAAGTTATCAAAAAGCAGGGTCATCTAGAAGACCTCACTATATATAAGGAATATGTCTTCACCTCAGATGGTACTAGATCAATTCCAGTAGTGACATATAGTCATGTGTGTTTTTGAGTATGTTATATATTTGTGTGGAATATATAATGTTCCTATGCATATACATATATGCATACGTATATTTTGTTGTTTTTGAGTCGCAGTCATGTCTGACTCTGTGACCACATTTGGAGTTTTCTTAGCAAAGATAATGGAGTGCTTTGTCATTTCTTTCTCCAACTCATTTTCCAGATGAGGAATTGAGGCAAATAGGGTTCAGTCACTTTGCCAGGGTCACACAGCTAGTAAGTGTCTGAAGCTGGATTTGAACTCAGATCCTCTTGACTCTAAGATCAGTGCTGTATCCATTGTACCACCTACCTGCCCTACCTGCACATATACACATATATTTATATGTTGCGCACATATATTTAAATATATATTTAGAGTTATATATAATTATATTTACACATAAATGTATGCATACGTACCTGTGGCGGGGGGTGGGGCGTGTATTATTAAGACACTGCAATGAGTTGGATGTGAGGCAAGAAGTGAGCCAGTTAGATTTCCTTTGGGAAGGCACAAAATTCCTTTAAAGATACCAAACTTCTTCCTGAAACAAAAGTCATTGTATTTAATAAAATATTCTTTTAATATTATAGGCATTATCTTGGAGACAGTACTCTATTACAATTTTAGGCTTGTGTGTTAGTGCTGGTTCCATATAGTTGTATTCCTGAAACTGCCTCAGTTTTATCTTTTGTAAAATGGGAGTAACAATAGCACCTATCTGCCAGGGTGGTTGTGAAGATCACATGAGATAATACTTGTGGAGTACTATGCAAACTTTAAAATGTTTTATAAATGATAGCTCTTGTTGATGTCATTATATTCATATTGTTATTCTTAGAGATTTATTATTTATTGCCATTGTGCAACAGGACCCCAACAACTCTACATACCAGTAGAAAATAGAGTTGGAGAAAGAGTATGGGTTGAAATCTGGTTTGGAATCATTACTCATTCCCAATATATCTTTTTAAAAAGTTAAATTTATCCACAGGTAAACCAGCAAATGGCCAAATGTTATCACTTGCTAAACCTGTGTATTAGATTGTGAGTGCCCTGAGTCCAGAAACTATGTTTTCTTTTGTTTTGCTTTGTCTTCCCTCAGACCTAACACCTACAGAGTAGGTACTTAAAGTTTATTGAATTGCAATGGACTAAGATATCACTTAAAATCCAAGGTTTTTTCCCCTTCAGTTTTATTTTCCTTATGTTCATCAGTAGCCTGCAGAGTAGCACAACAAATACATTGGCATAATCATCTTTGCTGTTTTGGTCATTTAGTTATATAATAATTTGTGATCTATTCCCCAAAATACTAACCAATGCATTGGAAAAAAAGTTTTCTTGAATTTTGCTAAGTCTACGCATGGCATTATGTATTTTCCAAATTGAGAGAAAAAAAGGCATAAAGAGATCTGTTTAATGACATAGAAACAGAGATAGAGGTAAAAACATAGATATAGATATAGGCATAGGCATAGGTATAAATATAGATGTCAATAGCTATGCACCAAAGCTGCATCTAGGATTTTCAGGCTTCATAATAGCTTACTGTCTACTAAACTTTGAAGATTAGATAGAGTTCTGTATGATGTTATTGACATCCAATATGGAATTGACATTGAATGAAAGTGGACAGCTTTCCAAACTCCTTTTATTTACCTCATATCAACTTAATAGTCATGAAAATATATCTAACATCCCTAAACAATTTTCAAAGTGAATTAAGAAAATTGACAACTTCGGCTAGCCATAAGGACTCATATTAAGCCTTAGAGCTGAAAAGTTGATCCCAACCTCGTAATTTGATAATTATCCTGATTTATAAGGGTGATTTCCAATGTTTTTCATTATTTCAGTAATGCACCATAATATTTTAATGATAGAAGGTACCTCAGAGATCATCTCATTCAACTTCTTCATTTTAAAGATGTGTAAACCAGGGCAGGTCACATAGCTAGTCATGAGAGCAGAGCAATCAGCCTAGTAAGTTTTCCACTATATCATAAAATAAACTCTTTAGACAATTCAGAAAAAGAAAGAACAGACCCAGCAAGTCAATATAAGGAAGGTGAGGAGGGTGACTCATTCACTATAAGATTTAGCTCATCTGTCTCATTTGAGGGTCATGGCCTTAATAGTCACAAATGCTGTATCTGCATGTTTATTATAATACCTTATGATTTTTTCTCTCTTTCTTCTGTAATCACTGAGTAATCCTATAGGTGAGTATTCTAAGTACCAGAATCTTCCCATAGACTTGCTAGCACCAGATGCTTCAGGTCAAAGATCAATCAATCAAACATTTATTAACCATGTCCAATGTGCCTAGGTGAGTACTCATGGATGCCTTATGTTAAAAATCCCCACCCACCACCACATTTCTTCATATCTGGCAAAGAGAGAGCATTTATCTCAGGTTCCTATATAATTCTGGAGAGCCTATTTGATATACTTGGATATTCTTTTAAGTTGCCTAGGTTCACAATGTCAGAGACCTTTTCAAATGCTCATAACTTCACTCTCCCTCAACCTTCACTCTGATCATTTGCCAAAGCTTGTCAATTCTACTTCATCACCTATCACATGTTTCCTTCCTCCTGAATCAAAAGTCCATCAGCCTGGTTTAGGCCCTCATTATGTCTTTGACTTACCTGGGCTTCTACAATAGGCTCTTAATTGGTTTTCTTCTCTTCAGTCTCTCACCTATTCAGTCGTCTTCACACAGCTGCCAGATTTATATGCCTAAATCATAGCTCTAATAATGCTTGTGGAATTGAATTGAATTTTCAGAAAATGCTTGCCCAAATTGTAAATGTTCCATTTAATTTCTTCTGGTGACTTTGCTGGCAACTTTTCTATTCAAACTGTAGTCTGTGTCCATGCAAATCATCCTGCTGGGTTGCAGAAAATAGGCACATTTATGCACTATTGATGAAACTGTGAATTCATCCAGCTATTCTAGAAAGCAATTTGTAATTATGCCAGAAAAAAATAATAAACAATATTTGTCCATTGATCCATCCTGCTTTATCTTTATATGGTCACGTCAGCATGTATGAGAATTTTCATTAGATAACAAACAGTGTGATCAATTTCAGTTTCAATTTGGTTCCATTTCACATGAAATATAGATTAGAGAAAGACTCTAACTTGATAGAAAAACTCTCTTTTAACTCTTGGTTTTAATCTTTTGATATTTTAAATGTGATGGGAGGATTTAAATTCTATAATCCTATAAATCTTCTGAATTGGGTGAGTCTCCTATAAAAAACAAAGTACAATGTTTCTGATCATTAAGAAAGAGTCATTAAGAAACGCCAAAATCATTAAGAAAGAATGCTTGTTAGTTGATCAGTGTTTTGTAGGCCCTGAGTATGGATTTGCATCCCCCTTACTCATGTGATTTGCAGGTAGAAGCTCAGGGAATATTGGAAAAGGAGTTTCCTATTCAGGTACAGGTTGAAAGTCCTTTTTCTCTGACAGGATTGTGAAATCTTCTCACTACAAAAAGACACATCAGTATTTCAAAGATATGTAATCTCATTAGTGTAGGTCAGAGGTGGGGAACTTGAGATCTCAAGTCTACATGTAGCCCCCTAGGTCCTCAAGTGCAGCCCTTTCATTGAATCCAAACTTCATTGTAGGATTTGTTCTGTAAAACTTAGACTCAATCTAAAGGCCTCACCCAAGGACCTAGAAGGCCACATATGGCCTCAAGGCCCCAGGTTCCCTACCCTTGGGTAGGTACTCCCTTTCCAAAGATAGTAAGTACCCCAACAGCTTTGGGAATGGTTTCAAAAGGAGCTAGAGATGAAAAATTTAGTACCCTTTGGTCATTTTGGCAATTGCACCACCTTAAGCTATATTGGTTTTACTTGTCATTGGTGCCAAATCCCAAGCTTTCCAGAGTCTTACCAGAGGCAGAAATATCTATTAGAACAGACACCAAAGAACAATTTATAAAATTGTATATTTTATAATATATGTATATTATATATAATATGTATAATATACAATACTTTTCATAGTTTTCATAATTCAGAAGACTTTCAACTTAGCTCAACAACAATGCCTAGTTAATGCATTTCTGCCCTTGTTTCTGCTTCTGTGATTAAGCTACACCCAAGGTCCTGAGCCATAAAGCCCATTTCCAAAAGGTTTAGTGGATAAAAGGTATACAGCTATCAGAAGTGGAAATAGCAACCTACTTCAAGCTGTGTGGATGTCAAGTGATGTTTCACTGTTGCTAGGTTCATAGATCACAATCATGTTCATAACACCTGGAATGCATTCGTTACCAGAGTTTCATTTTATGTGAGAATGAGTCCACCTCATTCCCACTTTTTATATGTCAAGCACAGAAATGAAACAGAGTAGGCCATTCATGTCTATTATTTTTATATATAAATATTAAAAGACAATCATAAATGTTCATTTCATTAAAAAAAACACATCAAACATTTTATAATTTATATCTTTGAAATATAGAATCATTTGGTCCAAGGAATCTCAATCACTTGAATGATAGAGCTAACATGAACTTAGGAGGCCATTTCAGCCAGTGCCTTAATTTTAAAGATAGAAAATCTGAGTCCCACATACAGCAAATTACTTTTCCAAAGACATACGACAGTTAATGACAGAAGCCACCTAACATCAAGGATGTTTACTTCTAATCCATTGGTTCCTCTTCCCCCTCTAATTAGCCCACTCTACTTCTATGATATGATGTTTGTTTCACACCAAGAAATTTGTCTGATCTTCTAGTCTTTGCAGAAATTCTTATGCCATTCTTAGGGTGACGATGAAGGACAGTGCCTATGGCATTCATTAAATTTTAGCTCTGTGGCATGAGTGAGTTTACAATGGGGCTGAAAGATTCCAAAAATCCACCTTTTGGGTAAGAGCAAGTTAACAGGGCCAGAATAGAATCATAGGATCAATGATCTAGAAAAGAAAGTGAGTCTATTTAAAAATTCCCTTCTTTCTGGTTGTCAGAGATGAGCTCCAGATAATATTTTGGTTCTTTTCCTATTAGTCACACTCATCAAGACACTGGTCTCTGATCTAAAAGTTACTTATATTTTTCTTGTACATGTATGTTCTAATTCATTTACTACCTATTTGTGGATGTATTTTAGAACACATAGTAGACTCAAAGTTCTTTGAGAACAGGGACCACATCTTCTTTGTCTATTTACCTGTAGTTTCTGGCGCAATGTTAAATGTTAGATTACGTTAGGTGCTTTAAAATATTTCTAGAGTGAAAGATTATGTTCATCCAAAGGCTGGTTACTAGTGTAATGCTGTTACCCTGGAGTCATTAGGGCTTTGAAGCCATTAAGTCATTAAGACTTTGTTTTTTTACTGCTTTCTATTCCCAATATCAATGGATATCCATTTTTCTGTTCTATCCACAAATTGTCACTCCAAAATCTCATTTGCACAACAGATTTCATTTAGGAGAGTTATTTCCAGGAAATTTGAGACAGTTTTGTACAGACTAATCCTGTTTCACCCTCAAGTAAAACAAGGAAAAAGTGTCATAACTTCATGCTTCCAGTAACACACTCTAGGTACTTGTAATAAATATAGGTGGATAGGTGGATACTAAATTTTAAAATGAAGCTTATTTTCCCCTGATTACTTTGTATCTCACAGAATGGTCTGGAAACAAGAGAACGTTTTAGTGTCATGTTTCTTTCCCCTATTTACTCAAGCTAAGATTTCTTTAGAACTTTTGGCTGGTGTTAACAGGATTAAGTTTTATGACCTGCAAATATTCTGCCATAAACTTCTCAAGAGGAATAGCTATCAAAGACACTCTGTTTCAATTTCCAGAATTACATACATGGACAGACACGTGTATATGCACATTTTATATATGTTACATATAATATACATTGTATATTGCATACATATATACACTCATACACATATAGTATTTTATTTCTTACTTGGATTGTTTATTAAGCCATGCCCTTGTAGTTTTAAAGACCTCTGATTTCAGTTTATATATTGGTCAGCATGGATGTCATCCATTACAGAATTCCCAGAGAACAGGGACTCTGTTTCATGTGTATGGTGCACATTAAGGTCTACAGACACAGTCCTGTGAGAAAGCATCATATGTATCAGAGTGCAGTGAGTTAGGCAGTCCCAGAATCCCTTGATTTCTGAAGCTATTTTAGTCTTGGCTAAAACCTCTAAATCAGTTAATAACTAACCTCCTATGAACCTTTTATTGACAGTGGTCCAGGAAATTTCTGAATTATTTGGGGACAAAAACATTCAGAGGGCTATTTGGTGAGTTGGATGGGGGAGGGGTAGGATGAGGGTTCAGCCTGAATCAACGTGAATAAAACAAACATTTATTTAATAAACCCACTGTGGACAGTATGAAAATGAGTTTTGGTTACATTATGTGGGGGGAGCGGATCTTCCTATTATTGTTCTGTAGTTAATAGGATAGTATACGGAACCCAGGAGAGTATTCAGATTATATCTTTCCTCATAACTTATTTCAAAATATTAAGGTTTATAAACTTTAACTTCTCATTATGCTTGTAAGTTTCAAGCTTATGTGCTGCAAATATATGAGAAGAAAAAGCCTCTGGATAGAAAATCTGCTTTAACTAAAACTCATAGTATTAATTTTTTTTTTCTTTTCCTTACAAAGTTTCTCCCACTGTAATGCTATCTTCAGTGGCGGAAAGAGGGGGCAGCCACAAGAGGAGGATGCATATTTAGATGAGATCATTTCTACCTGTAGGAAGTTTAATAGGAGGAAGTCAGCCCAGTTTCTTTGGAATATGCTCCAAATTTGAAATGTATACAAGATATTCTGCTACATATTGAAGTTCTAAAGAGAACACACTGACATATGGGTATTGAAAGTTTATCCCAAACCATCAAACAAATGTCAACAAAAAAAAGAAAAATCTTGAAAATAATAGCAGAACCTTGGTAATATAAACTGGTTCATTTAAGCCAATGAGTGAGAAATGGTACCTATTGAAATAATGTTAAGCTAACTGCAAGTTTCTTCATCTATTATTCAATTTTTTTTTAACCTTTAAATGATTATGGAGTAGCAATTATATCTATGCTACAGGTAGTTCACAGCAAAAAAGGGAGAAATATATGTTTGTTCTACATACATTTAGATAGTTACAATCTAGTAAGTATGAATGTAACTATTGTATAGTTACAATCTAGTAAGTATGAATGTCTTTACATAATACCAAAATATCATATGAATGAAGAATCAATTTTTGTAGCTTTTTAGGTTCCAGAAAGTGGCAGGTTAAGAATTTTGACATCCCCTCTTTCAAAAGACATGGAATATTGGATTTGGAGTGAGAGATCATTTGTTGTTTTTCAGTCATCTCCAACTTTTTCTGACTTCTCTTGGAGTTTTCTTAACAAACATACTGGAGGGGTTTACCATTTCCTTCTCTAGCTCATTTTACATATGAGGAACTGAGGAAAATAGAGTTAAATGACTTGCTCAGGATCACACAGCTAGTAAGTATCTTAGACCAGATTTCAAGTCAGCAAGAGGGATCTTCTTGAATCCAGGCCTGGCATGCTGTTCCATGAGTCATCTAGTTGTAGTGACAGATACTGGTTTCAAACTCACTTTTGCTATTTATTATTGAAGTGATGCTCAGAAAGTCATTTTTTCTCTGTGAGCCTCTGTTTACTCATTTGTAAAATGAAGATAGATCTGATATTGGTTGACTAGATTTTTTTCACATTTCATTTTGATTTGTGTGTCCTTTAGACACAGTAAAAATGGTGTACCTATTTTATTTTATAAAATAGTCAATTTATATTTACAATATATTCTATTAGAAAGACTGCTAGACTTGGAGTTTATCTAGATTGTAATTCAGATTCCAACATCTACTACTTGTGTGACCTCAGACAAGTTATCTGTAAAATGGGAATCATAAAGCTGCATTACACACATGGGTTTCTTCTAAGGAAACTTTCATAAAATGGAAAGACTTCCATAAATTTGTTTCTTTTTCATCTCCTCTTTCTCTTAATTCTCTTTCTTCAACTAACACTCAGTGAGATGTAAGAAAACCACAGCTTTACCCTTTATTATGCTGGGAAAATATAAGTATCATCATTTATATTCAAGATAGAACACAGGGTCAGCTAAGTGGTACAGTGGAGTCAGTAGGACCTGAGTTCCAATTTGTCCTCAGACACTTGACAATTACTAGGTAAGTCACTTAACCACGAATGCCCTGCAAAAGCAAACAAACAAAAAAGATAGAACACAAGTTCACACCACTGGAAAATCTAAAGCATGGTTGTAGACCTTCTGACAAACCCTTCAAAACTATGGGATCAGGGGATATAAACCAAGCAGATTTTATTTTATTGGATTTTATTTCTCTGTGACTAAAATTGTTAACGATGATTCAGTCTCTACCACACACTCATCAGAAAGCACACCTGTGCATCTGTTACTGAATTCAGAAAAGGCAGTACATTATGTCCTAGAGAATTTAACATACTTGCCAAGAAAAATGACTGTATGTGGTACTTTTCTGTAATTGATGAAGATGTTGAGTGCATTAAGGTAGTAATAAAACACCAGCAGTGTTTCTCCCCCCCGAAACAATTTTCTTCTTTCCCTTGACTCCCCTATTATGGTAAAAGACATTTTTAGGAGATCTGGATTCTGGTCTTGGCACTGCAGATAATGAGCATATAACCTTGGGCAAATCACTTAAACTTTGATCCTCAGTTTTTTCATCTGAAAAAAAGGGGAAAAAAAGGCCTTAAATGATCTCAAAAGTATCATTAAATTCTTAAAGTCTATGATTTTATCCTCAAATAATCTTTGAGATTCTGAAGTAATTTTTGTGTGTTCCTGTTATTCTCAAGTTCACTAGCAGAAACCCAAAACATTCAGGCCAATAGAGAGACCCCATGTTAAGAAATCATATTGAATAGCCCAATGGTTTTCTTTCACTATGACACCTTATCACTTTAGCTGGGCTCTGTCTCATTTTATGGAGTCTCACACTGTGAGTGTGAATGTTTCTAATGTCATTAGCTAGTCTTCATTACCAGCAGGAAAATATAGCATATTAGGAAAATTACTCATTGACAAGGGAGATGACATTTTCAAGACACATTGGATATTTCCTTACATTGTCATTCCCAGAATTTGAATATTTTAACTCTCTTGTAACTGAGGTGGAAATACAAGTAGTCAGTAAGAACCCCATGTGCATATCAGACTTAATTTCTTGGCAATGCAGCTTTTCTCCGATTTACAGTTTGAACTAATTTCACACTCTATGCTAGCCTAATGAAAACATATCTCTAACAGCAATGGCTTCATTAATATTTCCTAATATCTGTGACCACATACTGTTTTTGAATTATAACTAGTATACCTGTTCCTCAAAATACTAGAAAATAAACTTTTCCATTTCCTGAAAGTTACCAGGTAAAATTGTTCAGAAGTAAAGCAAAAACTCTATTTTTAAAAGTTTAATGTATAAGAATATTCAATTTAAAAGAAGAATATTTTTAACTTATAGATGCATATGTAACTCTCTTTCTTTGTGCTCCTTAGTGTTGTATATAAAGTATAACAACACTGCAAACATCAAAATGTGACAGACGTAAACTTCCCATATTCACCAAAATCATCATCACAAAATGGATGCTCTAAAACTCATGCTTTTTATTCGTACACAATAGATCCCTTCAGGTTCTCAGTTCAGAGCCTGTATCCTTTTCTCTTGTGCACAATTTTATGAAGGATCCTTATCTTTCAAGGCTCCATCAGTTTGTTGACTCAAAATATGGGGGGGGGTTTTTTGAGGTTTTTTTCTCTTGTAGTAGTAGTACAAGATGGTGGAAGGAGTTGACTTTTGAATTAGAGGAGTTATACCTTTTGCTGAAGCATAAGTATTGGACTGGAGGCATTTAGAGAATGGCATGAAAAAGAAATGAAATTTTGCTAGTCCAGGTGTCAGGGAAAGGAATAAAGATAATAAAGCAGTGGACAATTACTATGACCTTGTCATCTTGATGAGCACCAGCTTAAAGGTATCTAGAAGCACTTAAGCTGCAGGAACCTCACTGACTTTCAGGGCTCAAACTCTTTCAGGAACACTGATTTTCAAAACTGATGGGCTTTCCATAAGATAAATTCCTTAAGATCTCTTTGCCATAAGTTATATGTGAAAACTTCTTTAGAATCAAGATTGAATTATTTTTCCTCATTCTCAGAACCCATGTACTCTACTGGGATTAATTGAAAGTATAGTTTTTTTCTTTACTTTTTATAGGAGTTCTTAACATATGAATAGAGTTTGAATTTTTTGCATCAGAGGTAAAATCCTCCAAACAGATAACTTGTTTGGTGCTTTGGTTAGTTGGTTTGTGAGATAATAGCTCCCTCAAATAAATAAATGTATGGATTGGCTTTTTCATTTGATAAGTGAATTTTTACCTAAGAAGAAAAACATAGATGAGTGTGATTCATTGGGAAAGAATCTGCCTAAATGTATTATTTCTATGAAGTATTAATGAGTTAACTCATGGCTCTGCTGGATAACTTGAAGAAAGACAGCCAACAAGGTGATTATACCATTCATGTTGGCAATGCACCTTCTGAAATCTTACTGTGATGCCTCATAACTGTGCAACAGTGACTCTTGAATCTCAAAGGTTATAGAGCAGAGCACAATTTCTAGAAGATCTTACCAAAATAGGAAAACTCTAACTATGAGACAAGAAATGGATAATTCAGTCAGGTGACTGAGAATTACCTGCCATTTGCCCAATCTCTAGTAACTACATAGTTTTTTAATATGTTGACTTCTTTATTATAATATAAATTGCTTTAAGGGAGGGCTAGTGTTTTGACTTTCTTTTTATCCCCAGTATTTAATACAGTTTCATCAGTGGTCCTCTGAAATCATAAATGATCATTGCATTAACTGAAGTTCTAAAGTCTTTCAACAATGTTCATTTTTACAGTGTTATTGTAATATAAAATGTGCCCTTGGTTTTGCTCACTTCATTCTGAATTTCCTACAAGTCTTTCACACAAGTCTTCTTAGGTTTCTCCTTTCTCATCCCTTACAATACAATAGTAAAAGAGTTCACATTCTAATACGGGTGACAATATGTATAAGTCAAGTAATTGAAAGGTAAATTTCCAAAAAAAGTAACCAAATAGAACCTATGGAAATTAATAGGTATTTCATTTCAAGGTCCATAAGTATCAAAGAACTGCAGAATTAGGAGGTAACTTGAGTAGCTACTTAGCATATCACATTTAGTAAACATCTGAATAAGAATACTTTCTATAACCTGCTGGCAAAGATAGTAGTCAAACTTTGTAACTGTCACACAATTTACCTGTATTTTGAGCAGGTGCTGGTTTTTCTACATGGAAAAGGGAAAACTTGCAGTTATAATTTATCATAATCTTATTAACAATTACCAAACAGCATTTCCAGACCTTACCACTGGGCCCTGGAGGAGGTAATCTACCTACTTCTGGAATGGCTATATTCTACCAGACTAGAATGTGCTTATTGTGGAATACAGCCATTTGCCCCAGTCATTTTGCTATCTGTCCTGACAACAATCCCATGTGACACTCTCCTGATCCTTAATTTCCAACTCTTTCTATGGGCTCAATAATTAAATCGATATGTAATTCACCTGGAAAGAGCATATCATTCGACTGCCCCATGGATTGCTCATCATATCTCTAACATACTAGACCAAGGGTGGGGAACTTGCAGACTTGAGGTCATATGTGGCCCTCTAGGTCCTCAAGTGAAACCTTCGATTAAATCCAGACTTCACAGAACCTTTAAATTCAGTCAAAGGGCTTCACCTGAGGACCTAGAGGGCCACATGTGACCTCGAGGCTGCAAGTTCTTCACTCCTTTAAGAGAAACTCATTCCACTTGCTATCACTCTTATTTATAGATGAATTATCTCCCCTTTTAGAATATAAGCTCCTTGAGGGCAGATTACTTTTAATTTTATTTCGTTGGAAGAATGTCTAGAAGAGTAAATACTTAACAAATACTTTTTCATTTCTTTATTTCTTCAGAAAAAATAATGATCAGGCTTGTATCCAAGAGAAAGCTGGTAAAGTGCTTTTCTTGTAATATATGTGTCACTTTGAACAATATGAGTCAATAATTATAGATTTCATTCAGTCTGACTACTTAATAGTTTTTCCAAAGAAATCAGGATTGCATTTTCATCATATTGAATTTCTTTTGACCGTATGGGCTACCAGAGATTTTCCGTATCTTTTTTCAAAGATTCTCTCTGTTCTCTGATTTGTTTCTCAATCTTCTTCCATAAAAATTATGATTAATATTGAGAGATTCGTTTTATTCTTTATGCTGCTTTAAATCCTTATAGGACCTTTACATTTCATTTTTTTTCAATTGCTAAAAAAGTAAACAAATAATTTTAGTGTACTTCCCCCACTAGGTACTTTTCTCTGCATTACTTTTTTTGTTGCCATTAATAGGATGATAAAGATGAAATCCAAATTTTCCACTACACAGACTTCAATAGTCTTCAGTAGTTTTCTTATGCTATTTCTCACATAGTAGTGTGTCACTCCTGTCCTAAGCAGTATTCCTTGATAGCTCCACCTTTCTTTCTATGGCCAGAGCTTCCATTATTTTATTCGACTCCTGAAATATTTTTATATTTTTTTGTCAAATATTGTGGGAAAATGTATTCATTCGTGATGGTTATAATATATACCAGTTTTTAAATTTACTTTGTTTTAGTGGAGTTAGTATACTTACTGGATTCATTTTATCAAACTTAAAATGGGATTTTTGAAATTAGAGTCTAAGTATATTCATCTCTTCCTCAAAATTATTTGTGAAATTGGCCGTGTATTTTGACATCCATTTCATCTTTAAATGGAATTTCTTGAAACTGGCAAAGATTTTCTGTGACCTCAGGTCTCTCACTTCTTTTCATATTTTAGTAGATTCATTATTTCAAATAGATAGATGACAGAAAATAGATAGATTTGATAAATAGATGATAGAGACATAGCAGATAGATGATATAAGATAAATAAAAAAGATAGATAATAGAGCATTCATTGAGCAGTTACTATGTGCCAGGCACTATGCTAATAACTGGAAACATGAATATAAAACAAAGGAAAAGAAACCACAGCAACAAATAATCTAATAGGATGCTTAATCTCAAGGAATTTACTTTCTAATAAAGGAAGAGAAAATGTAAAGGAAGCTAGGAAGTGGGTCAGGGCAGCTTTAGGATAAGGAACTATCCTTGAAACCAGGAAGACTTGGGTTCAAGTGCCATTTCTGATATAGCCTCGCTGTGTGATCCCAGACAAATCACTGAAACTTTTAGCATTCTAGACAATTCTCCAAGATAAGAAGTTGAAAAGGGGGTACTCTCCTGTATTGGTAGAGGGAAATTTCTTGCATAAGAGTTCCCTAGATAAATGAAGTCACAGATTTTATGCTCTCTGTAGTGATAGAAAAAGTTGCATCATAAAGTTGGAGGTCCTAAGCCAAAAAGTTGTATTAAAAGAGTACAGTTTCTCAGAGTTTCAAAATTCCTGCCATGCCTTATAACACTAAAAAGCATTTGAGATCCATTCTAGCTCAGACTCTACAATCTTATGACCCTATGATCCTTGATAGACACCAGAACCATTTGGGGGTACACAGAGTACCTATAATGTATCATTCCCTTACCTTCCCTTTGCCCATTCACTCAGTGACATGAATGATGAGTTAGATTTTGGTGATTGTTAAGACAAAGCAGGTATTTGAACGTGTTTTTCATCCTACTTTCTACACTATAATTTTCATAAAGGTGAGTATTATCAAAATCTTATATGTCTACCAGGGTCTAGACTTTGCTCTGAAGATAATGGGCATTGAATAAATGAATGATGGACTGAATACATCTGGAATTTTTGGCATTGGGTAGTCATAATTGCTAACTTAATGATGCCTAGTCTTTTGAGACACCCTTGATGCCATCCTCATCACAAAACCCAAAGGATGCAAGATTATAAAGTTACCCAAAATGACAACCCAAGGTTTCCCCTGAGATCAGATTTAACTCTGCTGAATTTTAAACAGCCCAATTTGTAGCCAAAATGCTTCTTGCTGCACAGTTAATGAGTTCCACTTCTTTAATCACATTAATTTAAGCATATCAACTGAAATACCTCATTCTTTTCCATATGCATCAGTACAACAGGCTTTTAAAATAAATTTAAAGACTCTTCCCCTCCTCACTCCAAGACTCAAGCAAAGTTCCTGGTGCTCATTACATTATATTGTGTCTGCTAACACTGAAATGCTACTTTTCTAACATTTGTGCTTCTCCAGCCAGTTCTGGACAAAAGGAGAAAATAGAGTTTATCAATCCACTTTCGTAGTCTCATCAACTTACCAGAAACTTAAAGCATTTTCTAACAAGAGGAATTTGTATGAAATGTCAACATTGCAAATTACTGGTATAGAGTAATTAAAGTCCAGGCTATTCAGAAAATTAACCTCCATTTGCCTACTATATAGTTAAGCCAGCTCATAATTTCCATGAGATTTCTAAGAAAACTAAATTAAAGAACGGTCAGTAAACGGGAAAATGAGAAGGTCATTTTTGGGATCTCAACATTTTGGATTTGCCTCAAAATAGACAGGCATGCCCCATGGAATAAGACTGAAAGAAATAAAATTTCTTCTAACTCTAAAACCTCTGGTAACAAGATTGTCAACATATTTACATCATGTCCTTTAATGAATATGGAACATATTATTGTATACGGTCAAGAACTTAATGTATGTATACCTTAAATTACTAATAATGATGAGTTTGAGAAGTTATAAAATTTGTGCATAATCATAGATTTATTAATAAAGCAGATAGTGTAAAGGAACAATTGCACAGCTATATTAAAGTAAATGAATTATAGGAAAAGAAAGGCAACTCTGAAGAATAGACCATCAAGTGAACCAGGGGAGTCATAAATTATTTGTCTCTTCACTGTGTAACATTGCTCTGTGTAGTACTCAAACTAGCCCATTCAAGATTAAGATACAATTCTTGGTTTCAACAGTTAATCCAACCTAAATGTAAATTATTCCTGTGTCTCGTTGCTTGTTGTGGAAAAGTCACTTAAACACTCAGAACTTGGTTTCTTCATCTCTGAATAGGGGAAAATAATATCTGTAGTCTTTACATCACAAGGCTGCTCTGAGGATCAAATGATACAACAAACTTTGTAAAGCACTTCACAAACCTTCAAGTATTGTATAATATGAACTGCTAATTCTGTGGTTATTATTATTTTGAGAAAATCAGTGAGTGAAGATACTTCCTAGCATGCATAGCGTTTTGAATATAATATGCACTTGATGAATCTATGCTGACTATCCAGGCTTTCCCTGGTTATTTACATACATTTCCATGATAAGAATCCCTCTTTATTCCTTAAAAATTCATAGAGAATTCATTGCAACAATAGTTAAAACCACTTTCAAGGCCTGACTTGTTTCCCGATAAGTACTGACTGTTTCCTGTTCAACTTGTTCACATAGAGGTATACAGACATTCCAAAAAAATGCAAAAGAAAGTGCTTCAAGGAATGCATACCTCATTAAAGTTTGCACAACTATATAGGCTTGTCACCATGCCCTTTCCCTTGTTACCCCAAATGTCAGAGACACTCAATTTTCACATGGGTCATTTGACTTACAAAAGAGCCTATAGTTGTTTCCAAGGAAACAAAATTCTTTGAACTAATAATATACAAGTTTATGCTGCAGCTATTCCCCATCACAATATTGTGATCTCAATAACATCTTCATGTAATTTCATTCAAGGTATAATCCTAAGGTAAAAGGTTTTCCCCTTCTGATATTATATGGGGAAAAAGTATTGATTCATTTTTGTACTAAACATATATTAGAGGCATACACCCCATTCTTTCCCTTAAATATGAATTATTTATAATAGCTCTTAAACTCTTATATTTCACATCTCTTTTTAGTAGACCTATACTCAATAGTTATATACCACAGCAAACAAAACTAGAGTGCCAGTTGCATATTGACAAGTATGATCTTTACCTTTAAATACAAAGATTAGTATTTCCAGTAAGGAGTTGAATATTGGTCCTTATTTGAAGTAGCAGCAAAGGAGAAGATGATTCAAAGTTCCATAGTATACCTTTTCTTTTCACTCAAGATAACAATCTTGGGGGGGTGGAGCCAAGATGGCCGAGTAGAAAGACGCACGCTACCTCCAAACCCACTGCCCATAAAATACCTGTAGAGAAAAGAAACACCGGCAAATTCTGGAGCAGCAGAAGCCATAGAATGGAGCGGATGAGATTTCTGCTCCTGAGAGCCTGAAAACCTCTTGCAAAAGGTACCTCCTGTCCGGGACCCAGAGCAGAGCACAACCTTGCCTCGGCAGCACAGTGCCAAAAGGAGCAGATCTGAGCAGGCTTCAGGGACAGAATCTCCAGCAGCCACGTGGGTCTCTCCACCCACAGGTGACAAGGGTCAGTGAGAGGGTCTCTTTAGTGGGCCGAGAGGGGAGTGGGGTGCCCCCATAGCTCAGGCCCCCTCAGGAGGCAGCGGCGGAGGCGGGAGCAGACCAGGACTCCCCAAGCAGGCAGGATCCTGGATCCATTGTTGAAGGTCTCTGCATAAACCCCCTGAGGGAACAGAGCCTGTGAGGCGGCCCTGCTCCCACCTGAGCACCTGAACTTAGTCTCACACTGAACAGCAGCCCTGCCCCCGCCCAAAGCCCTGAGGCTGGGAAGCAGCATTTGAATCTCAGACCCCAAGTGCTGGCTGGGCAGATCTGGAGGGGAGGTGGGGGTGGAGAGGACACTCAGAAGTCAAGTCACTGGCTGGGAAAATGCCCAGAAAAGGGAAAAAAAATAAGACTATAGAAGGTCACTTTCTTGGTGAACAGGCATTTCCTCCCTTCCTTTCTGATGAGGAAGAACAATGCTTACCATCAGGAAAAAATGAAGAACTCAAGGCTTCTGTATCCCAGCCCACCCAGTGGGCTCAGGCCATGGAAGAGCTCAAAAAGGATTTTGAAAATCAAGTTAGAGAGGTGAAGGAAAAACTGGGAAGAGAATTGAGTGACATGCAAGCAAAGCATGAAAAACAAGTAAACACCCTGCTAAAGGAGACCCAAAAAAATGCTGAAGAAAATAACACCTTGAAAAATAGGCTAACTCAATTGGCAAAAGAGGTTCAAAAAGTCAATGAGGAGAAGAATGCTTTCAAAAGCAGAATTAGCCAAATGGAAAAGGAGATTCAAAAGCTCACTGAAGAAAATAGTTCATTCAAAATTAGAATGGAACAGATGGAGGCCAATGACTTTATGAGAAACCAAGAAATCACAAAACAAAACCAAAAGAATGAAAAAATGGAAGAGAATGTGAAATATCTCATTGGAAAAACAACTGACCTGGAAAATAGATCCAGGAGAGACAATTTAAAAATTATAGGCCTACCTGAAAGCCATGATCAAAAAAAGAGCCTAGACATCATCTTTCATGAAATTATCAAGGAAAACTGCCCTGAGATTCTAGAACCAGAGGGCAAAATAAATATTCAAGGAATCCACAGATCACTGCCTGAAAGAGATCCAAAAAGAGAAACTCCTAGGAACATCATGGCCAAATTCCAGAGTTCCCAGGTCAAGGAGAAAATATTGCAAGCAGCTAGAAAGAAACAATTCAAGTATTGTGGAAATACAATCAGGATAACACAAGATCTAGCAGCTTCCACATTAAGGGATCAAAGGGCGTGGAACAGGATATTCCATAAGTCAAAGGAACTAAGACTAAAACCAAGAATCACCTACCCAGCAAAACTGAGTATAATACTTCAGGGGAAAAATTGGTCTTTCAATGAAATAGAGGACTTTCAAGCATTCTTGATGAAAATACCAGAGCTGAAAAGAAAATTTGACTTTCAAAAGCAAGAATGAAGAGAAGCATGAAAAAGTAAATAGCAAAGAGAAGTCCTAAGGGACTTTACTAAAGTTAACTGTTTACATTCCTACATGGAAAGACAATATTTGTAACTCTTGAAACTATTCAGTATCTGGGTACTGGGTGGGATTACACACACACATGCACACGCACATGCACACACACATAGAGACAGAGTGCACAGAGTGAATTGAAGAGGATGGGATCATATCTTAAAAAAATGAAATCAAGCAGTGAGAGAGAAATATATTGGGAGGAGAAAGGGAGAAATGGAATGGGGTAAAATATCTCTCATAAAAGAGGCAAGCAAAAGACTTATTAGTGGAGGGATAAAGAGGGGAGGTGAGAGAAAAACATGAAGTTTACTCTCATCACATTCCACTAAAGGAAGGAATAAAATGCACACTCATTTTGGTATGAAAACCTATCTTACAATACAGGAAAGTGGGGGATAAGGGGATAAGCGGGGGGGGGGGGGATGATGGAAGGGAGAGCATGGGGAGGAGGGAGCAGTTTGAGGTCAACACTCATGGGGAGGGACAGAATCAAAAGAGAGAACAGAAGTAATGGGGGACAGGATAGGATGGAGGGAAATATAATTAGTTCTTACACAACACTACTATTATGGAAGTCATTTGCAAAACTACACAGATTTGGCCTATATTGAATTGCTTGCCTTCCAAAGGGAAAGGGTGGGGAGGGAGGGAGGGCAGATTGGCAGACAGGGGCAATTAGAATGCTCAGTGTTTAGGGGTGGGGGGAGGGGACAAAAGGGGAGAAAATTTGGAACCCAAAATTTTGTGAAAATGATTGCTAAAAGTTAAATAAATAAAAAAAAGATAACAATCTTGGCAATGGTGGCATCCATTTTAGCAACTGTTATATTCTCTAATAGTTGCTATAACTCAGTATCATCTAAAGAAAACACTGGCAATGACTTTCAAAGACTAGATATTATAGAGGACTCTTACATATTGGAAGAAATGCTGCTTCAGACACTGATAAGGGAAGTACTTTTTTTTTAATCAGATTTTCATTGCAAATTGTGACCTTACACCATTCCCTGACTCAAAGGCCAGGAAGTTGGAGAAAAGTGGGTTAGGTGAAAGAAACATTTTTCCAAATTGGAAAAGACAAGGGACACAGGGAAATGTAGCACTTATAGGGCTGTGATCCTTCAATTTGGAAAGAAGAAAGTAGTAAGGACTTGACTGACCTACATGAAAGGACAACCAAAGTTCATACCTGAGCTAAGTAGGAAAATAGGAACAGTGAGATTCTTTTGCATCAGTGATTAGAGCTAGTAGCAGTAGAAAGGTTTCCTATGAGGTTCAAATGAAAGAGGTTCATAGATTTAGAATTGAAAAAAGACCTCTTATCTCATAAATCTTTATTTTGCCAGTAGGAAAAAAAAGAAACCCAATGCAGTTAAGTGACTTGCCCAAGGTCACACAAATACTAAGATGATTTAACTCAATGCCAGGTGCTCTGATGCCAAATCTAACATTCTTTTCACTGCACCATGCTGTCTCTTATGTATGTGCTTTGGAAATACTACAGACCTATCCATGTGTCAGCTCCACGAAATAAGATGATACACTGATCACTTCTCATCTCATCACCATGTTGTCAAGTCAAGCCTTGGATACCATCTCCCTTAACCCCTCTTCCCTCTGATTGGAAAGATAAAGAATGAAGTATTAAACTTCTCCCAAAGCTTTTCATTTTAGAGGCTGGACATTAGACTTCCAAGTCACTCCACTCTCCAGATTACTCCACTTTGCCTCCACTTTCAACTTCAAGGAAAAAAAAATACCTCCCCATTTTCCTTTGTTCATTGCCTTCCTCCATTGCATTATAAGATCCTTGAGGGCAGTTACTATCTTTTTCTAAATTATATAATCAATATTTAGCACAGTGACCAGCGTACAGAAGGTGTTTAATAAATGTTTATTAAACTGAATTGAATTCCATATCGTCAATGATCACTTTTATGAATATAATTCCCAAATCTATATCTACTCTCCATTTATCCAGAAGATTCTAGTCTTGTATTTTTAACTACTCGATGAACATGTTCACTGTGATGTATATGCTCTGCCTCAACTCAATGGATCCTAAAATGAACACATAATTTTGTCTATTAAATTTGCTTCTCCCTTCCAACTTCTCCCTTTCTATTGATGGCATCATCAACTTCCCAATCATGTCAAATCATAAATACTGATAGAATATCTTAGACTCTTCCTTCTTCCCTTGTGTATTCCAGTTACAAAGTTATGAAAAGTTTGCTTTTACAATATATGGCTCTTCTTTAAAATCTTCCCTTAAAACATGCTGGTACAGATTCACATTCATTATGAACTAGATTACTGTAATGTTTTTCTATCCCATCTTATTGTTTTTAATATTGTTCCTCTACAATCCATCATTCACATCATCACTGAGTTATTTTCCTAATATATTGCCATTGTCATTGCACTTTTCCTCTCAAGTAACTTCAATAACTCTCCACCTCCAGATAAATTTAAACTTTTGATCCTGGTATTCAAGGCTTTTCACAATCTACTTTTTATATATCTTTCACTTAGTCTCTGACAATAGTCCTTCACCCCAGGAAAACTGGGGTACTCTCGGTTGTCCCTTCTCAACTTGTCCTTTTCCTTGCTTTTGTCTTTACTCATGTGGTATCCCATATGTATAACATTTCCATTCTATTTTTGACAAAATCTTTTCCTTTCTTCAATATTAAACTCAGCATTCACTTGCTCCATCAAACTTCCCTACTTATCTCAAAGTGCTACAACCATTAGAGCTAAGTACTACTATTATTAGCAATTTAAAAATAGGTAAACTGAGATAAAGTGAGAGAGATAAAGTGATTTGCCCAGAGCCACAGAGATAATAAAGCTCTGAGGTAAGACTTTAATTAAGGTCCTGTTAAATCTGTCTTGCATTCTACACACTACACTTTTTCATCTAGCATCTAATTTAAAAATATTCATTTATTTTTAGCATTCTTTTTAAAAAACATTACATTTTTAATTCTCTCCTTTCCTCTCATCCTTTCCTCACCCACTGAGAAAGGTAACAATATGATACATATTATACATGTGAAATCATGAAAAATATATTTCCATATTAGCCATATAGTCACCTAACTCTTACCCTAAACTTCATGATTGACAAACATTAAAGATTAGAGAAATGAAGACAGATGATTGTAATATGATTTAAAAATTTTCCTTTAATCCTTGCTGTAATTCATCATCCCTTTGTTAGATAATTAAAATCTTTTAGCTGAAAAAGGACTTAAAGGTCATGTAGCCAAATCCCTCACTGAATCACTGTTCCAGGTGAATGATGGATTAGATTTATTTTCCTTGGTCTAAAACAGTAAAACTAGAATGAATTGGAAGGAGTTAAAGATTTAAACTTGGTACAGAAATAAATTTCCTGACAATAAAAGTTCTCTAAAAGTAGAATGTGATGCCTCTGGGAGAATTTCCTATCTCAGGAGATCCTTAGATGGAGGGTAGATGACCTCTTGTTTTGGATGTGGCTGAAGAAATTTCGATTACAGCTATAAATTGGGCTAAATTATTTTCAGATTTTATTTCTAACATTCTCAGTGTTAGTCTTAATGACTCTGTAAGGCATCGAGAATCAAACAATATCTAAAGAATAAAAAAATAGAAGAAAATGCAAAATATCTCATTGAGGAAACAACTGACCTGGAAAATAGATCCAGGAGAGAAAATTTAAGATTTATTTGTCTCCTGGAAAGCTATGATGAAAAAACGAACCTAGACAGTATCTCCCAATAAATCACCAAAGAATGCTGCCCTGAGATCCTAGAACCAGAAGGCAAAATGGTCATCAAAATAATCCACTAATCATTTCCTGAAAGAGATCCCAAACTCAAAATACCAAGGAATATTGTTGTCAAATTACAGAATTATCAGATCAAGACAAAATACCACAAAGAGCCAGAAAGAAACAATTCAAATACAAAGGAACCATAGTCAGGATCACACAGGACCATGCAACTTCTTCAATAAAAGATCAGAAGGACTGGAATATAATATTCCATAAAGCAAAGGAGCTTCAATTATAACCAAGGATCAACTACTCAGCAAAACTGAGCATAATCTTTCAGGCAAGGAGACAGACATTCAATGAAACAGATATTTCCAGATCTTCCCAATGAAAAAAGCCAGAGCTAAACAGAAAATTTGATCTTCAAATACAAGACACAAGAGAGGTATAGAAAAGCAAACAGAGGGGAAAAGAAATATAAAAGCTTGTTATTAAATAAGGGAAAACTATTTACATCCATGTATGGGAGGATCATATTTGTTAATCTTGAGAACTGTATATTTATTATGACATTTAAAAGCGATATACATAGAGAGTGTGAGTGTAAATAGCTGATATGACAATAAAACATTTCATTAAGGGGTGTGCAGGGATTGGAATGGGAGAAAAGGAAAGGAGGAAGCAGAAAAGGGTAAATTACATCACATGAAGAGGTACAAAACATATTACAGTAAAGGGAAGGAAGGGAGATGAGCATTGTTTGAGCTTTACTGTCACAGATTTGGTTAAAGGAGGGAATGACATATTCAGTTAAGTATAGAAATCTAACTTGCCCTACAAGTTAGGAGGGGAAAAGGGAAAGAAAAGGGAGGGGTGGTTATAAGGGAGGGAAGAAGTAGTAAGAGAAAAGGAAAAGAAAGAAGGGGACTGATAGAAGTGAGGGAAAACTGAGGGAGGCAGTTATCAAAAGCAAAATCTTCTGAAGAGGGGAGAAATAAAAGCATAAGCAGGTGGGGAGACGGGAATAAGATGGAGAGAGATACAAATAATAATCATAACTATGAATGTGAATGGGATGAACTCCCCCATAAAGCAGAGGTGGACAGCAGAATAGATTAAAAACCATAATCTTACAATATGTTGTTTACAAGAAACACATTTGAAACAGAGGGATACACACAGGGTAAAAGTAAAAGACTGGAGTAGAATATATTATGCTCCAGCTGAAGGAAGCAAAGCAGGGGTAGCAATTCTAATCTCAGACAAAACAAAAGCAAAAATTGATCTAATCAAAAGAGATAAGGAAGGAAGCTTTAACCTGCTAAAAGGCACCAAAGACAATAAATTAATATCGTTACTAAACATGTATGTACCAAGTAGTATATCATTGAAATTCTTAGAGGAGAAGTTAAGGGAGTTACAGGAAGAAAGATAGCAAAATTAAACTAGTGGGGGACCTCAAACTCCTCCTCTCTGAACTTGGTAAATCTAACCTCAAAGTAAACAAGAAAGAAGTTAAGGAAGTAAATAGAATTCTAGAAAAGGTAGATATGGTAGACCTCTGGAGAAAACTGAACAAAGATAGAAAGGAACATACATTTTTCTCAATGGTACATGACACATACACAAAAATTGACCTTGTAGTAGGACATAAACATCTCAAAATCCATTGCAGAAAGGGATAAATAGTCAATGCATCCTTTTCATACCATGATGAAATAATTATATGTAATAAAGGGCCATAGAAAGATAGACTAAAAATTAATTAGAAATTAAATATCTAATGCAAAAGAATGAATGGGTCGAACAGTAAATTATAAAAACAATCAATAACTTCACTCAAGAGAATGACAATAGTGAAGCCAAAACTTATGGGATGCAGCAAAGGTCATTCTTACTGGAAGTTTTATATTTATGAATGCTTAGATGAATAAAATAGAAAAAAAGAAGAGTGATGAATTGGGCCTGCTAGAAAAAGAAAAAAGTGAATATCTCCAATTAAATACCAAATTACAAATACTGAAAACCAAAGGAGAGATTAACAAAATTGAATTTAAGAAAGTTATTACCATTTTTTTAAAGGAGTTCCTTGTAATTGAATCTATCCAAGTTTTTTTTTGTATGTATGTGTGTGTGTGTGTGTGTTTGTGTGTGTGTGTGTGTGTGTGTGTGTGTGTGCTTTGAGAGGTGCATCCCTAGATATTTTCTGCATTTTGAACTATTTGAAATGGAATTTCATTTTATATTATTGTTTCTTTTGTTTTGTTACTATATGGAATTGCTATTGATTTTTGAGGATTTATTTTATATTTTTAGCCAGCAGCTTTGCAGAAGCTATAATCTTAACTAGAATTTTTACTGATTCCCTAATGTTTTCCAAGTAAGCCATCATGTCACAAGCAAACGGGTATACTCACCTCCTTTTTACCTACATCCCTTCCTTTATTTCCTTTCTCTTCTTTAATTGCTGTTGCTAGCATTTCTAATAGTAGTGTTATTGGTAGTATTTTCAATAGTAGAACTATATTCCAAGTGGGGAGAGTGGGCAACCTGACTTCATTCTTGTATTTATTGGAAAAGTTACAATGTATCCTCATTGTGTATGATACTTGCCCTTGGTTTTAGAAAAATGTTTTAATTATATGAAATAAAGATAATTCTATGCCTATGGTGTTGGGGTTGTTTGGTTTTTTTTTCTTTAGCATAAATGAACGTTGTATTTTGTGAAATACATTTCCTGTATCCATTAATATGATTATGTTCTTGCTTTGGTTTTTAATATGATTGGGTTGATTTTTTTTGCTGATGTTTAACCATTCTCACATACTTGCTATAAGATTCACTTAATCATAATAAAGGATTTCTAGGTAAAATCACTGTAATCTCATAAGCTTTTAAAAAAATTGAGTCAATGTTCAAAAATTATATTATCCTATATTTTTCTTTCTCAGTTTTATCTTTTCCTAATTTAGACATTTGGATTACATTTGTCTCACAAAAGGCTTCAGTTCTTTCTTAAATTTTCAAATAATTTATAAAGAATGGTTGCTAACTATTTTTTAAAAGGCTGATAAGATTCTTCTGTGAATCCATCGGGTCCAAGAGATTGCTTTTTATTTTCTTTTTTTCAATTTTGGTGAATCCTTTATGGCCAGATCTACTTCTATTCCTGAGAATGGATTGTTTAAGATCTCTATATGATCTTCTGATAGTTTGGGTATTTTGTACTTTTGAAAGTATTCCTTTCTTTTATACCCTCAATTTTTTTAGTATACAGATGTTCATAATATGGTCTTATTATTCATTTTATTTCTTCTTGGTTTGTTGTGATTTGAACTCATTTGCAATTTTCTTGGTTTAATTTTTTGCTCATATTCATTGGATTAGGTATTTGTTAATTTTATTAGTTTTTTTGACACACTTTATTCAGTTATTCTCAATCAATGGCATACCCACACTCATCTCTCTCTGTGTCTGTCTCTGTCTCTGTCTCTCTCTGTGTCTGTCTCTGTCTCTGTCTCTCTCTGTCTCTGTCTCTGTCTGTCCCTCTGTCTCTGTCTCTGTCTCTGTCTCTGTCTCTGTCTCTCTCTCTCTGTCTCTCTCTCTCTCTCTCTCTCTCTCTCTCTCTCTCTCCTCTCCTATGTTTTACTCATCAAATTAATTTTTAACACAAATATAAGATAATACATTACTCTTATTTAATTATTTGATTTGGCCCAATGTTCTGACCCGTAAAAATCTTTGTGAATTTTTAGCTATTCAAAATTTATGTAATTTTGTAACTGGATAGTTACAAGTATTGTCTTTTTATAGATAGTTTCCTTCTGACTGTGAGCATGAAAGAGTATGCAGAGTTTAATATCTTTTGGTGTACAATTCCAACTGGTGTGCAAAGTGATTTGCTGAAGGAGAATATCAATTCACAACTCTTCTTAACAGTAAGATGGCATGATTCTATATTTAGAGAATCTTAGAAAATAAACTAAAATGAAAAGGAAATAATTAATAACTTTAGCAAAGTACGGGATAGAAATGTAAAATAATCCTACACAAATCATCAACATTTCTATATATTACCAATAAAATCCATCAGGAAGAGATAGAAAGAGAAGTTACCTTTTAAATAACTATAGACAATATAAAATACTATGCAGTCTACCTGCCAAGACAAACTCAAGAACTATATGAACACAAGTATACAACATTTATTACAAATAAAGACAGATCTAAACAATTGGAGAAACATTACTTGCTCATGGATAGACCGACAGAGTGTAATAAAAATGGCATTTTTACCACAAATTAATTTTCTTATTCAATACCTAAATTACCAAAGAATTGTTTTGCAGCATTAGAAAAAATAATAAAAGTCATCTGTGGGAGCGAAAGGTCAAGAATATCAAGAGAATCAGTGAAAACAAAGGTGAAGGAAGCCATGCTAGCTGTGTCAGATTTCACATCATATAACAAAGTGGGAATTATGAAAACAATCCAGTACTGGCTAGGAAATAGTAATGGAGCAGTAGAATAGATTAGTTAAATAATACACAGAAATGAAAATATTAATCTAGTATTTGATAAACCCAAATTCACAAGTTTTAGGGGGCAAGAAAATATGCAAAAAAAAATTGCTGGGAGAAATGAAAAGTTTGGTAGAAACTATTTGTTGATCAACATTTTTCACTGCATACCAAGATAACATCAAAATGTGTATATGATTTAGATATAAAGGGTGATATCACAAGCAAATCAGGGGATCATGGAAAATTTTTCTTTGTCAAATTTGTGTATAAGAAAAGGGTTTATGACCCAAGAAGAGATAGAGAGGATCACATCAAGTAAAATGGATAATTTTAATTACATTAAATTAAAAAGATTTTGCAGAAATGAAGCAATGCATCTAAGATTAGAAGGTAAATAGAAAACAACGGGAAAGTAATCATAAGCACATTTCTCTTAATTTCTAAGATATATAGGGAACTGAGCAAATCTATTAAAAATAATTGGGTCATATCTCAATCAATATATGGTCAAAGGATATGAACATACAGATTTCAGAATAGATGTTCTAAACATTATGGGTTAGAGAAATGAAAACTATGATAACTTTGAGATACCACCTCACAACTCTCAGAATGGCTAAAATGTTATTTTTTTAAAAAAAGGAAAATGGCAAAATATGGTGAGGATTTGGGAAAATTGCTGATCCAACTATTTTGGGGAAAAACTTGGAATTCTGCTCAAGGGATAAAAAAACCTGTGATATCATTTGACCAAGCAATACCACTACTTGCTATATATCTCAAAGAGATAAAAAAGGAAAAAGACATATGTGTGTGTGTTTGTGTGTGTGTTTGTGTGTGTGTGTTTATCATCTCTTTTGTGATAGCAAAGAATTATAATTGAAGTGATGCTTATCACTTGGACAACAACTGAATAAGTTGTGGTATATAATTGTGGTAGAATACTACTTTGTTATAAGAAATTATCTTATTTTCCACAATTCAATGGTCATCTCAGATATCACTTCATTTTTACTATTAAAATTACATTGATTATATACTTTTCAGCCAAAGTATAACTGCCAGGTAAAACAAAACCTCTAACTGACCCTGGCTCTTATGAGTATCTTACTGACAAATTCAGACTTAAATGGAAAAAAATAGACAAAATGATTAGACCATACAGACATGAACTAAATAATACCCCTTATGAATATGAAGTGAAAGTGATGAACTGATTTTAAAGGATTAGATCTGGTAGTTAGAGTTCCTGAAGAACTTTGGACAGAGGTTTGCAATATTGTAGAAGAGGTAGAAACAAAAACATTACAAAGAAAAAGAAGAGCAAAAATGCTATCTGATGAAGCTTTTTCTTAATTTTATTTTTCTTTTTTAACACAGTTTATAACAGATAAAACAATTCAAACTTTTGGTCAGGTGATACTTCTTTTTAAAGCATTTACAATATGGACCACAAAAGAATTTTTTTAAAACATTAACCAACTGATAAAAAATTATTTATGTTGCTAACTTCACAAGCTCTTGACCTAATTGTCCCTATAGTATTACTAAGAATTAAAAGACCCTAACATATTGTTGTTGGTCTAAAGTCCTATGCCTAATAGCTTAATTTTAGATTCAACCTCGGATGTTCCCCTACCAATAATCTATAATTTAATATCTGATATTAAGCTGACAAACCTTTTGACTATAGAAATTTGCCACCAAGAGTAGGGACATTGCAGGGATACAATATCTCCCCAACTTAATGTCAGTTCCAGGCAGAATTAGATTGTCCACTTGCATTCAGTCAGGCTTAAAGTCTGTCAGGTATCATTGGGGAAACTGAGTCAGGAGAATCCTATCTCAGCCCAAGTTGAACAGGCACTCTCCCACCCTTCCCATGAGATCACCCTTTGCAGTTCATACCAGCACCTTACAGGCTTACTGGCATCATGGATTGGAGGCTCAGACCACCTTTCTTGCTATCCATACCTGGAGTTAGACTCAGAAGAACAGACACTTAATAGTCCCATAATATCTAAAAATGGCAAGTTCCAATAATGAGGTTTCAAATATGATTATAATTTCACTTTGGTTAAGAACATCTTTTGAGGCAAGTCTTAAGGGCCTTACATGTCTTTCTATACATGATCTAGTTCCTGATTAAATAGCAAACATAAAATCAAATTTACCATTAAAACCTTAACTTTTCAATCAATGCTAAATTTTACCTGAGGGTACCTTCTTCTAGGAAATTTAGACTAAAATTCTTTTCCCCAAACTAAAGATGTCATTGACTTAGTCTTAGTAATTAATTCAGTCAATTGTTTTAATACTAACTGCTTTTACCTCATTTTGTAACATGTCCAATTTTTCTCCCCATCGCTCCCCTCCCCCTGCTTCCTAATACCTTGCATTCTGATTACTCCTTCCCTCAATGTATCCTCCCTTCTATCACACCCCACCCTTCCCTTATCCTCATCTTCTCTCCTTTCTTGTAGAGCAAGATAAATTTCCATACCCCATTCCCTGTATTTCTTATTTCCTGATTATATGCAATAAAAATTCTCAACATTCGTTGCTAATCCTTTGAATTCCAACTTCTCTCCCAATCCCTCTCCCTCCCCAGTCCCACTGAGAAGGGAAGCAATTCAATACAGAATAAATATATGTTGTTTTGCAAAAGACTTACAAAGTAATCATGTTGTGTAATACTAATTATATTGCCCTCTGTCCTACTCTTATCTCCCCTTATTCTTTCCCCCACAATTGACCTTGTCTCTTCTAGAAAGTGTTTATTTCTAGTGACTCCCTTCTCCCACTTGCCCCCCCCTTCTAACATTCTCCTCACTCCTCTTGTTGCCTCCTCTCTTACTTTACTGTGGTGTATTATAAATTTTCATATCAAATTTAGTGATGCTATTCCCTCCTTCAGCCACTGTGTGTGTACTCAGTACCATACAGAGACACATATATAAGTTAAAAATCTCAGTGCTTTAGTCTTTAGTTCCTTCATTTAAAAAATAATGAAGTGAGACTGAATAACCTCTGAATTATCTTTCAGCTCTGAATCATGGAGGGTAAGCATCATTTTTGTATAGCAGCAATCACTATTGCTCACATTATCTAAAACATACCTTTCTCAATAGCAGTGGCAAAAAGTTGGAGACTGAGGATGTGGAGGAGTAAGTAGTAGTCTTAGAGTAATAGCAAACTATGGAAAGCTAGAATTAGGAATTAGAAATCCCTGTATTCTCTGAACCCACCTCAGGTTCTACTGATGAAATTCACTCATTATTGGAATTTGCCACGTATAGACTTGGTGACATTAAATAATGATAGCCACCAAACACACATACCAATATGAACTGATGGTGCACTGACACCAATGGGGGGGCTCATTTATCCTCCTGGCATTCAAATGCATTTCTAGCATATGTAGATTTGTCAGCATCCCTCTGCTGATTTGAATGCAAAATAAATGTCAGCTTCTTATTGATATTTACTTTGACATCTATGCTGAGAATTTGGGCTTTATGTGACAGCATTAATATAGATAGCAGAAGCATGAAACCAATGGATGTCTTGTCATAAATTGGGGAGTTAAATTACTTTTAAATAAAGGCAGTGAAGAAATTTAGATCCATGTATAAATAAAAAATTAAAATAGATACTATTTCTATTTCTTTTCAAATAAGAAAGATAAAGAAACAATTTCAAAGCAATATAACTAGTGATATTTTAAAAATAATTATTTAAAAGTATGAAAAACAAAAACAAAGAAAAGAAAGAGGAGGCCAAATTTTAGAAAAATATCAGAACAAAGTATTTCCCTTTTTCTTTGTCTATAAAATTTGACATCCGGGAAAAATGGAACCAGTTTCAAAAATATTTATTTAATATGTATATATGTGTATTTGTGTATATGTGTGTGAGTGTATGTGTATGTGTATATCAGAGAGATTCTGTATTCCACATAGATTGGAAGATATATTGTACTTTCAGGAGGAAAAAACATGATCAAACTCATTAAACATCTTTATTTGGAACTGTTAAGTGGGTGCTATGTCTGAGAAATAAAAGGGCACATATCTTCTGGCCAACTGGACATGCCTTTGGTTTTAATCATTTGATTTTAGAATCCTGCTACTAGCTTTAAAAAGCTATTGCAGAAATTATATCCTGATGTATAGCCACTATCTAACTCAGGAACTCCCAAGTGATCAAAATCACTAGATGACTTTCAAGACAAATTTCTTTCTCTCAAGATCACTAATTAACTGTAATCAGAAAAAAAGAAAAGAAAAAGCAGAAACAGCAGTTATGGGCTTAAGGTCCAGGTTTAAGAATTACCCAGGAAAAACATGATCTCACTGTCAAGTACTCTAGTTGCTAAGGCTAATGCTGGAGGTGAGGGTAGACAAACTCCCTTTCCACCCCTTTCTGAAAATTCTAGGGAGGCTTGTCTATATCTGTCTAAAGGTAGGGTGATATAAAAAGAGATTTCTTATAGCCTGTCAAGTACATGGATCTCCTTGCCTCTTTTAACAGTTACTAGAGTAAAACCTCCCAGTCAACAGGTCAAATAGGGGTTTGCTGTATCTGGTCCAGAGTACATGCTTTTTTCATCTATTGTCTTTTCTTTTGGGGGGGGAACCATTGGTGACTTGCCAAGGGTCACATACCTAGTAAGTGTTTGAGGCCAAATTTGAACTCAGGTCCTCCTGACTCTAGGGCCAGTGTTTTGTCTACTTCTCCACCTTCCTGCCCCACATCATCTACTCTCTCTGAAAGCCAATCATCACTGAATTTTTGTCCTTTCAGAGGATTGTCAATTGTATGGACTATTAGAAGTAAAAAGGAGGAAATGTTGTTTTGGAGGCATAGCATATGATTATTTATACTAATCGAACTTGGGTCCCCAAATTCATAACATCAGCCAATAGAATGTTATGTGTATTGATAAAGAATATGTGGTGAATAAAAGTGAAGACTTTATTATTAAATTACATTGCATTGTATCATTTCACCAATATGTATAAAATATTTATGGAATTATTTTTTCATTATTGTTATATCAAAACAATTTTGAAACACTTAAGACTACTGTAATCACTGTAATGGCCAGTGCTAATTTCAGAAAGCTTGACCTACAACCCACTTCACAACAGAGAAGTGATAGACTTAAAGTTCAGAGTAAGACATTCATTTCTGGATATAGTAAGATTTCGTTTTATTAGCTATGTGTATGTGTTATAAGTTTTATTTTGTTTTGTTCTCTCTTCAAACAGTGGGAGTGGGAAAAAGAAGATGACTAGATAGGTGAGGAGGAGTAGCAAAGGAGGAAGGAAGGATGGAAAAAGTAAAAAACATTGACAGGAAGGAAGAAGAAAAGACAGAGAAGGAGAGAAAGGAAGGAAAAAATCAAAGTGAATGAAATATTTTTTAATTCACAGAAAAGATCAGAAAGGTCAGAAGGAAACACATAATCGGAACAACTTTGAGAGTTGCAAGTCTAATTTATCAAATAATTAAAAAGAAAGCAAGGCATATCTAGTAAAAATTTGCACTTTTATTTGCAATTCTTTCTGTGTGTTCTGTAATGTATATATAAATATTGATTTTATTTGGTTTTTGTTAAGTTCAGAACAATCTTTTTTACTAAATTTATTTATTTTCAGTTTTCAACATTCACTTCCACAAAATTGTGAATTTCAAATTTTCTCACCATCTCCCTCCATCCCTCATTCTAGGACAGTGCGTTTTCTGATTACCCTTTCCACCAATGTCCTGTCCCTTATTTCACACGCCCCACTCATCCCCTTCCCTTCTATTTCCTGTAGGGCAAGATAGATTTCTATACCCCATTACCTATATATTATGTCCTAGTTGCATGTAAAAACAATTTTTAACATTCATTTTTAAAGTTCTGAGTTTCATACTCTCTCCTTTCTGCCTCCTCACCTAACCTCATTGAGTAGGCAAGCAATTTGAGATAGGTTATACATGTGTAGTTAAGCAAAACAATTCCATAGCAGTCATGTTGTGAAAGACTAACTGTATTTTCCTCTAACTTGTCCCATCCTACATTTGCTCTATTCTCTCGTTTGACTTGTCCCTCTACCAAAGTGTTTGATTCAGGTTGCCTCTTCCCCCAATTTGCCTTCCCTTCTATTATACCCCCTCTTTTACTCCTTTACCCTCTGCTTTCATGTAGGATAAGATAAACTTCAATACTCAATAGAGTGTGTATGTTATTCCTGCCTGTAGCCAAGTCCAATTAAAGGATGGCTATCTTATTCCCTCTCACCTTCCACTTCTTCCCCTCCATTATAAAAGCTCTTTCTTGCCTCTTTTATGTAATATGATGTACTACATTCTATCTCTTCCTTTCTCTTTCTTCTACTCTTCTCCTCTCAACACTTAATTTTTTTTAGATATCATCCCTTCATATGCAGCTCACACTGTGCCCTCTGTCTCTCTCTGTCTCCCTGTCTCTGTCTCTGTGTGTCTGTCTGTCTGTCTATCTCTCTGTCTCTCTGTCTATGTCTCTCTCTGTATATATATATATATATATATACATACATACATACACACACATATGTATATATACACATCATACATATACACATGCACACACATATATATACATACATATACATATGCACACACACACATATATATGTACACATACACACACATATCCTAACTGTCCAACTATCCTAATACTGAGAAAGGTCTCATGAGTTACAAATATCATCTTTCCATGTAGGAAGGAGAACAGCTCAACTTTAATACATCCCTTATGGTTTTTCTTTCTTGTTTACCTTTTCATGCTTCTCTTGATTCCTGTATTTGAAAGTTAGCTTTTCTATTCAACTCTGGTCTTCTTAACAGGAATGCTTGGAAGTCCTCTATTTCATTGAAATTCCTTTTTTTACTCCTGAAGTATTATACTCACTTTTTTCTGGGTAGCTGATTTTTAGTTTCAATCCTAGTTCTTTTGACTCTGGAATATCATATTCCAAGCCCTTCAATCCCTTAGTGTGGAAGGTGCTAAATCTTGTATTATCCTGATTGTGTTTCCACAATACTTGAATTGTTTCTTTCTGGCTCCTTGTAATATTTTCTCCTTGATCTGGGAACTCTGGAATTTCACTACAATATTCCTAGGAGTTTTCCTTTGAGGATCTCTTTCAAGAGGTGGTCAGTAGATTATTTCAATTTCTATTTAACCCTCTAGTTCTAGAATATCAAGGTAGTTTTCCTTGATAATTTCTTGAAAGATCATCGTTGTCTAGGCTCTTTTTTTGATCATGGCTTTTGTAATTTTCTTGATAATTTCTTGAAAGATGATGTCTAGGGCACTTTTTTTGATCATGGCTTTCAAGCAGTACAAAAACTTTTAAATTATCTCTCTTGAATCCATTTTCTAGGTCAGTTGTTTTTCCATTGAGATACTTCACATTGTCTACTATTTTTTTCATTCTTTGAATTTTGTTTGATAATTTCTTGATTTCTCATAGTCATTAGATTACATTTGTTTCATTCTAATTTTTAAGGAATAATTTTCTTCAGGGAATTTTTGGACTTCTTTGTCCATTTGGCGCATTCCGCTTTTTAAATCATTCTCCTCCTCATTGGCTTTTTGGACCTCTTTGGACATTTGGGTTAATCTCATTATTTAAGGCATCATTTTCTTCAGTATTGGGGGGGGGGTCTCTTTTAGAAAACTGTTAACTTGTTTTTTCATGTTTTTCTTGCATCACTCTCAATTCTCTTCCCAATTTTGTCTCTGCTTCTCTTACTTCATTTTCAAAATCCTTTTTGAGCTCTTCCATTGCCTGATACCAATTCATATTTTTCTGGGAGGCTTTAGATGCAGGAGCTTTGACCCTGTTGTCTTCTACTTGTATGTTTTGATCTTTCTCATCACCAATGATGTAAGAAAATACCTTTTTACCAAGAAAGTATGAATCTATGGTTTTTTATTTTATCCCCTATTTGCTAATTTTCCCCAGCCAATTACTTGACTTTTGAGCTCTTTGTTAAATGGAGGTCTCCAGAAGTAGCCAACACTTCAGCAGTGGCAGCTGCCATCCTTGGGCTGGGGCAGTGATCAGACCATGCTCCCCTCTCACACAGGTGAGAGATCCAACGCACTGACTTTCTAGGCTATCTTTGGTGTATGTGGGTTGATAAGTCAGGAAAATGCAACAGCTACCAGTGATTCAGTCCCCTAAGACCTGCTCCAACTCCACCCACCTGAGCATGGCCTACTATGAACTGCTTTCTGCCTCCAGCCCAGTGAGATAGACCTTTCTTATCAATCTTCCAGTTTATCTTGAGCTGAAAATTTGATGTAATCTGTAATTTTGTGACTTCTGCTGTTCTAGATTTTGTTTAGAGTCATTTTTACAGTTTTTTGAGGTGCTTGCATGGGGGAGAGCTCTAGCAAGTCTCTGTTTCTATTCTGCCATTTTGTCTCTGCCCCCCAGAATAAATATTTGAAAGAGTACAAAAGTTGTGCACAGATCTACAAGATACTAGATACTAAATACAACAAAAGGATGTGGCACTGTCTCATTAATAATGCAAAGTAGCTGCAATTAAAGCAACATCTATATAACATTTTTCGAGGGAAAATTGTCAAAAGTCACTGGGATGCATTTACTTATTGAAGGAGAGAAATGTTGTGTGTATATTACAGCAAAGTACTGAATATTCATTGGTGACACAGAGTTATGCTTAAATAGTCCTGAAGGGCATTCTCAAAAATATTGGAAATTATCACAGAATTATATACTTCAAGAGCTCTGTGAAATCACCTTTTGCTAAATCCAACTCATTCTGGTATAGGTAGAAAAGAGAATAAAGAGTGTCAGTGCTTTTTGGGGGGGATATGGGGATGATTCACAGAAGGATTGCATTAGAAAAGAGGCTTATAAAACACAAATGATATCTCAGCAAAGTACTGAAAATGAGAAGCTTATTTGTTATTTCTATCAACTTGATTCTTTCATGGTTTTTTTGGGGGGGAACAAATAAATACAATGTTGAAAAAGATACAAAATATGTCTGATGATGACCAGTAATTCCACAATGCATCTATTTATTCAGTGAAAAAAATAACCTTAAAATTATTTCTTAATCATACAGATAAAAAAAAAAAAAGATACTGATTGGTGGAATGAAAAAAAAATACTTTCTAGCTACCATTTTCATTTGTTCTAGTGGGGATATATCTATTGTTTCCAAGAGCAGGCTTTTAGTTCAATTTTCAAAATAGCTATATCCATTTGTATCCCAGGGGACAGTCTGCTGAAAACAGGGTGCTGTGCTGGAAGAAAAAAGAATCTAGTATCCAAAAGCAGTTACTATACCATAGCTAATGTTGGGTAGGCCATCACCCACAAAGAAGAAGAGAGAAACAATTTAGGGATGAAACTCTCCATAGTTTTGATAGCTCTTCCTCCATGAAATCCAACTAACATAAAGAATTTGCAGATAAAAAATATTAAAGACAGGACAAGATATTTACATTCAGTTAGATGGTTACTAAGCAACTAGTTCTGAACAGTTACACATTTTGAAGAAGTAATATCACATATATAGCTTTCCGTGAAAATTCCAATTATGATTTGTTAAATAAAAAATCCCTGTTATATATTTCCCCAGGTTTCTAAGATCTGTTAATAATATTAGGAAAGTAGTAGGGAAATAGTCTGTTTACATGTAATATTTTCTTTGATGTTTGTCTATTTATTTATTTTTAGTTTTCAAGATTCATTTCCACAAAATTTTGAGTTCCAAATTTTCTCCCCATCTCTCCCCTCCCCCACCCCAAAACACCATGCATTCTGATTTCCCCTTCTCCCAACCTGTCCTCTCTTCTATCACATCCCTACCTCCCCTTATCCCCATCTTCTCTCTTTTCTTGTAGGGCAGGATAGATTTCTGTACCCTATTACCTGTATTTCTTATTTCCCAGTTTCATGATAAAACAATTCTTAACATTTGTTCCTAAAACTTTGAGTTCTAACTTCTCTCCCTTCCTCCTTCCCCAACCATCTCCACTGAGAAGGTAAGCAATTGAATATAGGCTATATATATGTAGTTTTGCAAACGACTTCTGTAACAGTCATGCTGTGTAAGACTAATTATATTTCCCTCCATCCTATCCTGACCCCATTTTATTCTATTCTCTTGTTTGACCTTGGCCCTCCCCAAAAGAATTTACTTCTAATTACTCCCTCCTCCCATTTGCCCTCCTTTCTATCATTCCCCAGACCCACTTATCCTTTTCTCCCTTACTTTCCTGTAGTGTAAGATATATTTTTATAGCAAATTGAGTATGCATTTTACTACCTCTTAAAGCCAAATATGATGAGAGTAAGCTTGACTTCCCTCTCACATCCTCCATTTTCCCCTCTGTTAAAAAAAGCTTTTCCTTTTTCTTACCTCTTTTATGAGTTATAACCTGCCCCATTCCATTTGTCCCTTTCTCCTCCCAGTATTCTCCTCCCTCACCTCTTAATTTTTATTTTATTTTTTTAAGGATATCATCTCTTCTGCTTCAGCTCAACCTATTGTCTCTGTCTATGTATGTGTGTGTGAGTGTGTATGTGTGTGTGTGAGTGTGTGTGTGTGTGTGTGTGTGTGTGTGTGTGTGTAATCCCTACTCCTACCCAAATACTGAGAAAAGTCTCAAGAGTTACAAACATTATCTTTCCATGTAGGAATGTAAACAGTTCAGCTTTAGAAAGCACTTTATGATTTCTCTTTCCTGTTTGCCTTTTCACACTCCTCTTGACTCTTGTGTTTGAAAGTCAAGTTTTCTATTCAGCTCTGGTCTTTTCATCATGAATGCTTGAAAGTTCTTTATATCATTGACAAACCATTTATTCCCTTGAAGTATTGTACTCAGTTTTGCTGGGTAGGTGATTCTTGGTTTTCATCCTAGTTCTTTTGACTTTTGGAATATTTTATTCCAAGCCCTTTGATCCCTTAATGTAGAAGTTGCCAGATGCTGTGTTATCCTGATTGGATTTCCAGAATGCTAGAATTGTTTCTTTCTAGCTGCTTGCAATATTTTCTCCTTGACCTGGGAACTCTGAAATTTGGCCACAATATTCCTAGGAGTTTCTCTTTTTGGGTCTCTTTCAGGAGGTGATTGGTGGATTCTTTCAATATTCATTTTGCCCTCTGATTCTAGAATATCAGGGCAGTTTTCCTTAATAATTTCATGAAAGATAATATCTAGACTATTTTTTTGATCATGGCTTTCAGGTAGTCCCATAATTTTTAAATTGTCTCTCCTGGATTTCTTTTCCAGGTCACTTGTTTTTCCAATGAGATGTTTCACATTATCTTCTGTTTTTTCAAACTTTTAGTTTTGTTTTCTAATGTTAGCTTCCCTGAACTCGATTCTCTCTTTTAAAGAACTATTTTGTTCAATGAGCTTTTGAATCTTCTTTTCCATTTAGCTAATTCTACTTTTTAAAATCTCTTTCTCCTCATTAGCTTTTTGGACCTCTGTTTCCAATTGAGTTAGCCTCTTTTAAAAGCTGTTATTTTCCTCACCATTTTTTGGTTCTCCTTTAGCAGACTCCTGACACACTTTTCAAGCTCTTCTATAGCCTGAGCCTGTTTCATATTCATTTTGGAGGTACTGGAGGCAGAGGCCTTGACTTCTTCTGACAGTATGCATTGTTCTTCCTCATCTAAAGGATGGAAGGAGACACTTGTTCACCAAGAAAGTAACTTTCTATGGTCTTATTTTTTTTAGCCTTTTTTGGGGCATTTTCCCAGCCAGTTACTTGACTTCTGAATCCTTTGTCAAGAGGAGGGTCCTAGTGCTCCTCTGTGCTCAAGGCTGAGGTTCAGATCAGCTGCTCAACTCCCCCAGGGGCTTTGGTTGGGGGCAGGGCTGCCACTGAGGGCTGAGATTCAGATCAGTTGGTCAGTTCTGCCAGAGGTTTTAAGCTGAGCTTCCTGGATAATGGACCCAGGGTGCTTCCATGTAGCCACCTGCTGCCTGCTGCTGTTGCCCCCTAGGGCTAGTGCTGGGGGCATCCAGTTCCCTTCTCTCCCAGCTGGGAAAGCTCTCCCACACTGACTTTTGGAGCTTTCTTTGTCCCTTGTGGATTGAGGGATCTGGGACCCTCCCTCTGGGAATTCTGCCCTGGAGGTCTGTTCAGGTCCTGTTCCTACCAGTGCTGTGTGGCCAGGGCTGGGCTCTGTTCAGCTCAGCGTTTTGTGAGATAGACCTTTCTTAACGGCCTTCCAGGTTACCTTTGACAGGAAACCTGCTGCTCTTGAATTTGTAGAGAGTCATTTTTTACATGTACTATGTGGGCTGTAGGGGAAGTGCTAGAGTATATGCATCTTTCTACTCTGCCATCTGCTCCACTCTTCACTTCTGAGCATTCTTGTTGAGAAGACCAGAACTGAATAGAAAGTCTGACTTTAAAATACAAGAATCAAGAGAAGCATGAAAAGGTAAACAAGAAAGAGAAGCTTTAAGGGGCTCATTACAGTTGAACTATTTACATACCTACTTGGAAGGATGTTATTTGTAACCCATGGGACCTTTTTCAGTATTAGAGTAGTTAGAATGTATGTAGTATGTAGGTGCATATAGGTATACATGTATGTGTATGGTATATATGTGTAGGTATGTATGTACATGTGTGTATGTATATATGTATGAATATATATACATATGTATGTATATATATATATTTGTGTGTGTATATGTGTGTGTGTGTATGTGTGTATATATACCTAGAGAGAGGGCATGAGGTGAGTTGAATATGAAAGGAGAATACCTAAAAAAAATAAAATTTATTATTGAATGGAATGTACTAGGAGTAAGAGAAAGGGAGAGGTAGGATGTAGCAAATCATCTCACTTGAAAGAGGGAAGAAAAAGCTTTTACAATGGAGGGGAAGAGGGGGGAAATGAAAGGAAATTGAGCCTTATTATCATGGAATTTGACTTAAGGAGGGAATAACACAGGCTCAATTGAATATGGAAATCTATTTAACCCTGCAGGAAGGCAGGGGAGAAGGGGATAGGAAAGGGAAGATAATAGAAGGAACAACAAATAGAGGAAAGAGATAATAAGAACCAAACACTATTGAGGGAGAACAGGTCAAGAGAGAGAATGGAATAAATGAAGGGCAGGACAGGACAGAGGGAAATGTGGTTGGTATTTTTACAACATAAATATTATGGAAGTGCTTTACATTGTTACACATGTTTGACCTATATTGAATTGCTTGTTTTCTTGATGAGGTTGCGTGGGGAAAGAAGGAGAGAATATGGAACTCAAAGCTCTAAGAATGCATGTAACAAATTGTTTTAGCATGCAACTGGAAATTAAGCTACACAGGCAATGGAGTATAGAAATCTAGTTTACCCTACAGGAAAATAGAGGGATAGGGGGATGGAAGAAGAGTGGGTAATAGAAGGGAGGACAGACTGGAAGAAGGGGTGCATGGGGTGTATGCTTTCCTGGGGTGAGGAGTGGGGAGAGATGGGGAGAAAATTGTGAATTCAAATTCTTGTGGAAGTAAATGTTAAGAACTGAAAAATAAATAAATTATATATTAAAAATGGCTAAAAAGTTGTGTTCCATTACTACAGTAGCATTCCTGTGTGCTAGAAATGTCATCTATTCCCCAAGCTTCTCATTTATTTCTTGTTCCTATGTAGGTAAGCTCTAACATAAAATCATGGAAAAAATTATATCGTAAAATCATAGATTTAGAACTAAAATGGACTTCCAGATTTATTCAACCCAACCCCAAACCACTCATCTTTATAGATGAGGAAAGTGAGGCCCCAAAATTTGAGGGATCTCCCAACATCAAAGTGTATGTATGTATGTGTATATATACATATGTGTATATATACATATGTGTATATATATGCATGTGTGTATATGTCTCTGTGTATGTATATATGTATACATTTGTGTGTATATATATATAATATATATCTATATCTATCTATTTATATACATATATATATATACATATATATATATATGCAGAAAGAGAGAGAGAGAGAGAGAGAGAGAGAGAGAGAGAGAGTATAATTGAAGGTTACCTGGATTTTAGATGGTACTTTAAAAACAAGATATCAAACCAAGGTCCTCAAACTCCAAATCCAGTGTTTTTTCTACTGTAGGGCACTATTTAAGAGTATACACTGACTTTGAGCTGGGATTGACTTCTTATCTAAGCTTTGGATTGTTTCCAGTGCCTGCCAAGGTGCTCTACTGGTAACAAAACTTGTTGAGTGAATGTGTAAACGAATGCACACATCTAGGATTCTCCTACTTATCCATGTAAATTTACTTGGAAATAATTTAAACATATCACCAAGCTGTCATCAACCCACAAAAGTACTTTCTACACTTATCATCACTATTCTATAATAAAAGAGATTCAGAGTGTGTTTAGGTTAAAGAAGGGTGAATCCAGCTATATCTTTTGATGCATGCTATCTAACCTTTAGGGGATTTCAGTTCTGATTATGTAGGGAGACAATACAATAAGATGGTTGGTGGAATTTTTAACTTTTCTTTTTCTTTACTTTTTCCTGTCTTGGATATTTGGCTATATATACTCACTGAGAAATAGAGAAACAATGAAAAATAATTACATCAGTTTAATTCAGCATTTATTAAGGACTTACTAAGTGCAAAACACAGTTAGATGGAGCAATGGGCCTGGAGTCAGGAAGACGAGTTAAAATCCAGATATTTACTAGCTGTGCAACCTTTGACAAGTTATTTAATATGAATTGCCTCAGTTTTCTCATCTGTAAAATTAGCTGGAGAAGGAAATGGCCAACACTTGTAGTATCTTTTTCACGGAAACCCCAAAAGGGATTACAAAAAACTAGACATGACTGAACAAAACCTCAATAACAAGTGCAAATCATCATTTTGACACTGGTGATACAAAGTTTTAAAAATGACCGCAGAAATTTTTGCTCACCAGAAGCTAAAGAAAAGGGAAGATGGAACATGCATATTTGTGAGAACAGATCTAGACAATGCCTTGAAATATTATGTGAAATTTTCTAAATTGAGAATTAGTTTAAAAAAAACTAGCTCTGAAACACTGGTAACATCTTGCCATACTGAGTATGGAGTTTCAGAACTAAAAAAAAAAAAATCCTTATTCCTGTTGGTTCCTTTCTGATACATAATTTGGGGAGTCACCTAGGGCACAAAATAGTTAACTAACTTGCCAATGTTATATAGCTAGTTACTTTTATAGAGGAAAGATAGGCACCTGAACCTTCCTCATGATAAGATTAAATCTTCATTCATTAAATCATGTTACTTCCCTAGATAAAAAGAAAAAATAAAACTTATATCTCCTTTGCCTTTTTTGGTTTTGATGGCTATTTTCCCCCCAAAATGTCCAGTCTATTTTTAATGTACCCATCCACTGCTTGTTTGTCTACAAGTTTCACTGCTGCTCATTTGGCATTCAGATCTTATCTTCCAAACAAAGACACCAAATAAATGAGGCCATGTTCCACAGTAGCTGTCAAATTAGTAATAGCCACAAAGCAATAATCAGGCGAAACAGAGTGTGCTCTAGTAGTGTTCATTCCTCGGTGGAGCTATTAACAAAATCTAGTCATTGGATTAGGATGCAATTTTAATGAAGCCATGAATAAAGAAATGGAAAAATGAGATGGGACTTACTTTGCTTCATTTTAGATATATCTATTTGTCCCCCTCTCCTTTCCATACTTGTCTTCCCTTTCCGATAACTATGCAAGATTTGGACCAAGTTACATAGAAATTGCTAGAATGTTGTTCAAAATAGAACACTCTTCATTGACTTGGGTTCAAGTCATTTCCATTTGTCTTGTATAGGTCAATATCCTAAGCATACTTTTGATTGAATTTTTCCGAATTAAAGGAAAAAAAAACATGAAAAGAACAACTAATCTGACAGTAGCACCCAGAACAAGTCAGAAGTTAAAAGTGAAGTCAATAGGATAATTACCCCTTGTGTATGAAGAAATTCAAAACTGAGACAAAGTGTCAAGTTTGGTTCAAATGAGCTCTCTATTTACCCTGTCTCTGATCATTTATTAATCTTTTAAAATCAGGATCCAGAGGATGAAACTTCATTTTCAACTGCAGGAGAGATAGATTTGACATTAAGGAAGCTGGATTCAAATCAGTATTCTGCCATTTCTGCCCTATGTTGTTTGGGTGGATCACTTGCCCTTTGGGGGCCTTAATTTCTTCTTCTCCAGGATAGAGGACTTAGACTACATGACCTTTGACATTCCTTCTAGCCTTGGATTTTTGATAATATTTTAACCAGAGGTTCAAGGCTGATATTTGAATTAAATTTTCCTCATTGGTGGAAAGAATTATTACTCTTTATTCTATGCCTACATGAAGGGAAGAGCCAGAGAGTGAGTGAGTATAGATTTTGTCTTCTGCTTTCCAGCTTTTAGAAAGTATACATGTGGTTCCAAGCTATTTATTTAAGTTGGAGAAAATTTCTCCTTCTTCTCTCTCCCTCCCTCTTTCTTTCTCTCCCTCACATCCTCCTGCTTTTTCTCCTTTTCTCTCTCTTTCACCCACAGTATGCTTTCTCTGGACCTTGCTCTCTGTTAGTATCACGTTATTGTTGCTGGATGCTTCTTTATTCCATAGACTATGAGTTTAAACCCAAATCACTCTAACTTTCACTGAATGGTCAATAACAGGCCCCAGTCCATATCTTTGTTGCTCAATTGTTTGGGTCTTGCAGGCTTAAAATGAGTACAATTAGCAATTGCTTTCAAGTCTTCCTCTCCCAGATTGATGCTTTTTTATGAGAAACTAGGCAATCTGTTGTCTCAGTTCTTACCTAGTTAACCCCTACTCACTGAATAGACATTACCTCGGATAAATTGAGACATATGAAAGACCTTAATTTTAAAAGGCCAGGGTCAACCACTGCATCCTGGGCCATGGACAGTCGATAAGCTTACTGATTCTTGTATTCTTACTGGACTTGGATGATTCTGGAGGAGATAATGAGGCTGATGATTTTGCCAGCTCTTCCTCACTCAAATCCAATTCCCTTGAAAGACAAGATACCATCCTAATGATGTCATTAGTCTTCTTCAAGAAAAAAAGATAAACAACAAAAATTTACTCTAGGCTAAGCATACCCAGTTCATTCAACTTGTCCTTATATAACATGGATTCAATCCTCTTCATTATCTTGATTGATTATCCTTTGTACAGTCTCCAGCTTATAACAGAATAAAATGGAGCAATCACTTTCTTATTTTTGATCATATATTTCAGGATGCCTAAAAACATCCTATTGTCCCATTTTTTCTCAATTAATGAACAGCTCTTTTCTCCCTTACACCTTCCTTCCCATAACTTAAAATATAAGAAAAAAATGTTTGGGGGGTGGAGCCAAGATGGTGGAGTGGAAGGACCATATGGAGGGACTCTCCCACCCAGCCCAGAAAATACCTGTAAACAATGACTCTAAACAAATTCTACAGTAGCAGAAACCACAAAATGACAGAGTGAAAGAGATTTGTAGTCCAAGGCAGTCTGGAAGGTTGACAGGAAAGGTCTATTGTACAGGCTTGGAGTGGAGTGCAGCTCAGCATTGGCTGCCACATGGGAAGGACAGGACTGGAGCAGGCAGAACCCTGGGCAGCAGCCGTGATTCCCAGATCCCTCAACCCACAAACACCAAAGAGAGCTTCAAAGGTCAATAAGGAAGCTCTTTCACTGGGGGGAGAAGGGAGCAGGGTCCTCCCTTAGCACTGGCCTTAGGTGGCAGTAGCATCTGTTTTTGGAGCCCTCAGTCTACAGACCCTGGGGGAATTGAGCTGCTGATCTGCAGCTCAGCCCAGAGTGGCTGCCCTGTAGTGAGGAGGAGCACTGGCATGGTGGAGCTGGTAGAGGCTTGGAGAGGATCCTGGGTAGAAAAGCTTGCAGTAGTTCCCAGATCAGAGCACTGGCCATGAGAGGAGTAACTCCTCTCCTTTGATTGGGCCACCTTGGAGTAACTGAGAACTTACAGGTCCCCAGAGTATATCCTCCTCTTGACAAAGGAATCAAAAGTCAAGTAACTGGCTGGGAAAATGTCCAAAAAGGGGAAAAAAATAAGACTGTAGAAGATTATTTTCTTGGTGAACAGTATTTTCTCCATCCTTTCAGATGAGGATGAATCATGCATACCATCAAAGGAAGACATAAAAGTCAAGCCTGCATCAAAACTTCCAAAATAAATATGCAATGGTCTTAAGTCATAGAAGAACTCAAAAAGGATTTTGAAAATCAGGTAAGAGAGGTGGAGGAAAAATTGGGAAGAGAAATGAGAACAATGCAAGAAAACCATGAAAAGCGAGTCAACAACTTGCTAAAGGAGATCCAAAAAAAATGCTGAAGAAAATAACACCTTTAAAAATAGACAAACTCAAAGGACAAAAGTGGTCCAAAAAGTCAATGAAAAGAAGAATGCTTCAAAAAGCAGAATTAGCCAAATGGAAAAGAAGGTTGAAAAACTCACCAAAGTAAATGGTTCTTTATAAATTAGAATGGAGCAAGTAGAAGCTAATGACTATAAGAAACCAAGAACTTACAAAACAAAACCAAAAGAATAAAAAAACAGAAGACAATGTGAAATATCCCACTGGAAATATGACTGATCTGGAATATAGATCCAGGAGAGAAAAATTAAAAATTATGGGGCTACCTGAAAGCCAAGATCAAAAGAAGAGCCTAGACATTATCTTTCATGAAATTATCAAGAAAAACTGCTGTGATATTCTAGAACCAGAGAGTAAAATAAATATTGAAAGAATCCACCAATCACCTCCTGAAAGAGATCCTAAAAGAGAAACTCCTAGGAATATTGTAGCCAAATTTCAGAGGTGTCAAGTCAAGGAGAAAATATTGCAAGCAACCAGAAAGAAACAATTTCAGTATTGTGGAAATTCAATCAGGATAACACAAGATCTAGCAGCTTCAACATTAAGAGATCAAGGAGCTTGGAATAAAATATTCCAAAAGTCAAAGGAACTGGGATTAAAACCAAGAATCATCTACCCAGCAAAACTGAATATAATATTTCAGGGGAAAAAAATGGTTATTCAATGAAATAGGGGACTTTCAAGCACTCCTGATGAAAAGACCAGAGCTGAATAGAAAATTTGACTTTCAAACATAAGAATCAAGAGAAGCAAAAAAAGGTAAACAGGAAAGAGAAATCATAAGGGACTTACTAAAGCTGAACTGTTTACATTCCTACATGGAATGATAATATTTGTAACTCTCAAATCGTTTCTCAGTATTTGGGTACTTGGAGGAATTACACACACACACACACACACACACACACACACACACACACACACACACACGTCGACAGAGGGCACAGGATGAGTAGAATAGGAACGAATGATATCTAAAAAATCAAATTAATGGGGGAGAGAAGAATATATTTAGAGGAGAAAGGGAGACATAAAATGGGGCAAATTATCTCTCATAAACAAGGCAAGAAAAAGCTTTTTCAATGAGGGGGAAAGGGTGGAGGTGAGAGGGAAAAAGTGAAGCTTACTCTCATCACATTTGGCTTAAAGAGGGAATAACATGTACACTCAATTTCGTTTGAAAATCTATCTTACACTACAGGAGAGTAGGGGAAAAGGAGATAAGTGAGGTGGGGGAATCATAGAAGGGAAGGCAAATGGGATAAAGGAGTAATTAGAAGTAAATACTTTTGGAGAAAGACAAGGTCAAAAGAGAGAATAAAATGAATAGGGGGCAAGATATAATGGAGGGAAATATAGTTAGCCTTTCACAACATAAGTATTTTTTTCCATAACTACACTTGTATAGCCTGTATTGAATGGCTTATCTTCTCAGTGGGGATGGGTGGGGAGGGAAGAAGGGCGAGAAGTTGGAACTCAAAGTTTTAGAAACGAATGTTGAGAATTGTTTTTGCATGTAACTGGGAAATAAGAAATGAGTATAGAAATCTATCTTGCCCTACAAGAAAAGAGAGAAGATGGGGATAAGGAAAGGGAGGGGTGTGATAGAAGGGAGGGCAGATTGGAAGAAGGATTAATGCATGGTGTCTTGGGGTGGGTGGAGGTGACAGATGGGGAGAATTGTGGAACTCAAATCTTGTGGAAATGAATGTTGAAAACTAAAAATAAACAAATAAGGAAATGAAAAAAGAAGGAAAAATGATAATTAATATTTAAAAAATACTTGTAATATTGGTCATATGCCTTTCTACTGCAGTATGTGTGATAACTATTTTTATTTTTTTAAGTCTATAGCATTCTATGACTCATAGACATATGAAAACATCAGTGGGTTACTTAAGGAAATTTGCAATTTCCCCAAGGTAATCTATTAAACTCTCACCTTTCTACAAAATTCTAGACAATTCCTTTATTTCCATTAGACAAAATCTAGTCACCCAATTGCAAGTCATAATCTAGGCAATAAATAATCTTTTTTTTTTTCTTTTCAATGACTAGATCAAACTCTTGAGTGATATGAGTCATATCCAAAAGACAATGCAATGTTCCAGGATTTGATGAAATGAAAATGATATCATCAGAAACAGGAGCATTTGGAAGATTTTAGTTTTCTTACATAATCTCTCTTCAAGTTGGACCAGAATTCTTCATTGGTGACAGCAAACACTTTAGTGAAAATACATTTCCAAGATATGCTTTTCATGTTATTTTTTTCACAGGGCCATAAAAAATCATTATCACAATCATAAAGTCCTTTAAGGAATCTTGAATAATTTGTCATATAAATTGTAGAGTCCTTTAGGAAGAGAGATTTATGTTAGCATTTTACTCTACCAACTCAAAATATCTTTTTAAAAAACAATCAACAAACAATAAAAACATCAGTATCTTATATTATTTCCTTCTTTTCTCTATTGTTTGATGATAATAATGCTGAGGAATATTGTTTTTAAAAGCTTGTCTTATCTCTACTAGTACACTTATTTAGGATATACTCAATACGTTTTAGATGATTACCATTAGAAAAGCAATTTAGATGGGATATTGGTCATTTAGGTTGTTTGTTGTTTATGTTTTTTAATCATCTTTTTTTCAAGTAATAATAAGCTCTGGAATTTTTTTTTTGTTCTTATCATTCTTGAAATTTATTTCTTCAAAATTTTTTTTAAGAAGTCTGCTTTCTACAATATGGCTGTTTTATATATAAGCTTGGAACAATGCAATGAAGGATTACTGATTAATGCTATTAAAATAGAATCATATGTGAAAAAAAACAGGTAGAGTCCCATATGAGGAGAGAGACAGAAATGCAGAGAGAGAGAGAGAGAGAGAGAGAGAGAGAGAGAGAGAGAGAGAGAGATGAAGAATTTGAGATATTTGATGGATTAGGAATGTCATTTGGCAAGATAATGGAAGATAGGGAAGATTAGAGGTAGAGATTGATGCCACATTGATATAAACAAACCAAAACAAACTAAAAAGTGATACAAACAAGGAGGAAATAATATGTGTAGCATATATTATATGTATTATATGATATATTAGATTCTATTATATGTCCTCATATCATAATATTTTAATATAGTGGGACATGTTAGGACATGAATGCTGCTAATGGTCAATTGATTACTCTCACACCACATACATATCAATTAAATCACAGAGGATAAAAGAAGACAGTAGCAGAGAAAGCCACTTGTTTCTTAAAATAAATTCAGATAATTTTTATTTTCATGTTGTTACACTTTTATGACATGTAAAGAGGATCTTGATGGAATTCTAGCCCAGCTAAGCTCCAAAGGAAAATGCATGCCCCTAAAGAACTTTTACACAACTGAAATATACTCTTAGCAGTCAGGCAAGAGAGCTCCAAGCAGAGTGCTTTCTGGTGGAATGGACAAATCAGCTATGGATTCAAGGTGGGGAAGCATTGACTATTGGACATTATGCTACAGAGAAGGTCAGAACAAGGGAATCCAGTTGGCTGACCTGCCACTTGAAATATGTCAAGAAAAAAACAATAAAAGGATACAAGAAATGAAAGAACATGGACTTTAAATATAATGCGGTAGTTCTGAGTTTCATTATTCATATGTGTTCTTTACTTAAGTACTTTTCTGCCCATATGTGCTCTGCATGTGCTCTTTCTTCTCACTGGTGCTTTATTTGTGGGAAAATGAATTCCTGGTATATTGAGTGGTGGTAGTGATGTTCATTTTAATTTCACTTCATCCTTTCCTTTTCTATTGATTTAATTTTTACCCTCCTCTTTTAAAAGAGGTTGGCTAAAGCTTTATCACTTTTATTGGTATTATCAAAGCTTTTAATATTTTTGTTTATAATTTTTATAGTAATTTTGTTTCAAGTTTGTGTATTTCTCTTTAATTTCCAATATTTTTGCTTCTGTCTTTGTTTCTGGATGATATATTTATTGGACTTCATTTTTAGATAGATATTAAATTTAAATATCCATTATTTATTTTAACTTAAAAATTGTTCCTTTGTTTTTCTATTTTGTACAGGATATACAAAATGGGGTCTATTTTTCCTTGGAAGAGTTTTCTAGCTACATCTCAGAAGTTTTGATATTGTTTAATCAATATTTTTACACAATTAGTAATTGTTCCTCTGATTTGTTCTTTGACTATTTATAATTTATAATTTCATTATTATCTCCATTTGATCTGTCTCTTTTGCCTGTGCTCCTTGAGTTTGTTGCTATTTTTATTTTATTATAGTCCATAAGAATGTGTTCATTATTTTTATCTTATTTTACTAGCTCTTTAACTCATATTCAGTTTTTTTTAAAAAGTTATATGTGGTGCTAAGATTAAGCATATTCTTCCATGGTAGCACTCAGAAAATACCATAATTTTTTAACTTATTTCTCCAACAATTTATTAGATTCTACATTTTCTCTTTCATTAATTTTCTGTTAGACTTCTCTAAATCTGAGAGAATGATATTAAAATCTCCTACTATTATTGCTTTATTATGTCTTTTTGTAATTCCATTTATTTTTCCTTTATGAATTTAGGTAACATTTGAATCATAGAGTTTAATTTTAATATTAGGTTGTTTTCTTTGGTTCCTTATAACAAAATACAATTTCATTTTTTATGCCTATTTATATTGTGAGATTTTCATTTTGGTTTGTGGTATAGAATGAATGGAAATTCTGTATTTTTGGATTGAACGGATGCACAGTTTTTTTTTCAGGTTTTCAATTTTATTCTATTCATATCTTTACTTTTTGATGTGTTTCATTATTATTCTTTAAGTAGTATTTTATTTTTTCTCATAATGACATGTCAACAAAATTTTTGCATTCAATTTTATAAGACTTTGAGTTCCATTTTTTCGTCCCTCCCTTCCCCTTTTCTTAAAATGGTAGGCAGTTTGATATAATTTATATATGTATGTATATATATATATATATATGTATATATATATTATCATGTCAAACATATTTCTATATTTATCCTAGTTCTGGAAGAAGAAACAGATCAAAAGGAAAAGAATGAGAAAGAATAAAGTGGAAAAAAATATGCTTTGATCTGCATTCAGGGTCTATCAGTTCTTTTTTTTTTTAATTTGGATAGTATTGTCCTTTTTGAGTTCTTTGTACTTATCTTGGATCATTGTATTCCTGAGAAAAGCAGAGTCATTCATAGATGATGATCACAAGATTTTGTTGATATTGTGTACAGTGTTTCCTTGGTTCTCCTCATTCATTTTGCATCAGTTTTTAGAAGCCTTTCTAGGCTTTTCTGCAATGTACCTGTTCATCATTTCTTATTACACAAGAGTATTCAATTACATTCATGTGCCACAGTGTGTTCAACCATTTCCCAATCAATGGCTATACTTTCAATTTCCACTATTTTGCAACCATGAAAAGGGCTGCTATAAATATTTTTGCACATCTAGGTCCTTTTCCCTTTGTTAAGATCTTTTTTGGGACACAGGGATTGTAGTAATATTACTGGATCAAAGGTATACACAGTTTTGGTTGCTCCTTGGGCATAGTTTCAAATTGCTCTCCAGAATGATTGGATCAGTTCACAACTTCACTGACAGAGCATCAGTGTCCTAATTTTCTCACATCATCTCTAAAATTTATCATTTTCATTTTTTGTCATATTATCAGCCATTCTAATAGGTATGAGGTAGTATCTCAGAGTTGTTTTAATTTGCATTTCTCTAATCAGAAGTAATTTAGAGCACTTCTTCATAGGTCTATAGATAATTTTGGTTTCTTCATCTGAAAATTGCCTGTTCATATCCTTTGAGCATTTATGAATTGGAGAGTGGCTTCATTTATTGATTTAAGGAAGCTCTGACTCATTTAAGTTAGCAATTTGTTTGGAAAACAACAATAACAAAACACTTTTTTATAGTGACTACTGCAAAAATGCATCATGACAGTTTGATGAAGTCATGACAAAAATGTAATGTTCTCATCATCATACTACAGAAAGAGTAAAAAATAGTTGTGTAAATTAGGGGCTGTTAGTTTGGGGGACATGGACCTATAATGACTCTATGGACACATTTCAGGTCATCTGTGAATTTCAGTGGGAAAAATTTCATGTTTATTTCAATACAACTGGTTTCCATTGAAATTTTATGTATTTTATTTTATTCATTTAAAGTCATTATTCTGGAAAAGGGTTCATAGATTTTACCAATCTGCCAAGGTTGTCCATAACACAGAAAAGGTAAGATAGATTTCTATACCCATTTGAGTGTGTGTGTTACTCCTTCTTTGAGCCAATTCTGATGAGAGTAATGTTTACTCACACTCTCTCACCTCTCACCTCTTCCCCTTTATTGTAAAAGCTTTTTTCTTGCCTCTTTTATGTAAGATAATTTACCCCATTCTAACTCTTCCTTTCTCTTTCTCCCAGTACATTCCTCTTTGACCCCTTAGTTTTATATATATATTTAAGATATTATACTCTGGATGGAGAGGGCAGAGCCAAAATGTCAGTAGAAAGATTCACATACTCTAGCTCTTTCCACATAGCTCATAAAATACTTGTAAAAAATGACTCTAAACAAATTCTAGACCAGCAGAATCCACAAAATGGAAGAGTGAAACGTATTTCCAGCCCAAGGTAGCCTGGTAGGCTGAATGAAAAGGTCTATCACATGGAGCACAGAGTGGAGTGCAATCCATGAAGCCTAGCCCAGCCTTAGCCATGCAGTGCATTAGGTACAGGGACATATCAGGCCTCCGGGGAGGAATCCTCAACAGCACTGTTGGTTTTCTGATCCCTCTACCCACAAATGTCAAAAACACTTCAAAGGTCAGTGAAAAAGCTTTTTCTCCTGGGTGAGAAGGAAGCAGGGTCCTCCCCCAGCATCAGCACAGGTGGTAGTGGAGGCAGGAGCAGCAGCATCCATTTTTGGAGCCTTCAGCTTAACTGAGATGAGTCTCACTCCTGAGTGGTGGTTTGGGGATAAGGAAGAGTGCTGGATGGTGTGGTGGAGTTTGTGGAGGCTCTGGAAAGGGAATTCTACTTGTAATCCTAGGCAGAAAAGCTTTGGTAGCTTCCAGAACAGAGCAGAGGCCAGGAGAGGAGTAAACTCTCCCTTGATTGTGTTACCTTAGAGGAACTGAGAACTTACAGGTCCCCAGAATATACTGTCCTCTTGACAAAGGACTTAAAAGTCAAGCAACTGCCTGGAAAAATGCTCAAGAAAAGGAAAAAAATAAGACTATAGAAAGTTACTTTCTTGGTGACCAGGTATTTCATTCCATCCTTTCAGATGAGGAAGACCAATACTTACCATCAGAGGCCTCCAAAATAAATATGTAATGGTCTCAGGCAATGGGAGAGCTCAGAAGGGATTTTGAAAATCAAGTAAAAGAGGTGGAGGAAAAATTAGGAAGAGGAATGAGAGCAATTTAAGAAAATCATGAAAAGTGAGTCAACAGCTTGCTAAAGGAGACTTAAAAAAAAGTTGAAGACTTTAAAACCTTTAAAAATAGACTAACTCAACTGGCAAAAGAGGTCCAAAAAGCCAATGAGGAGAAGAATGCTTTAACAATCATAGTTAACCAAATGAAAAAGGAGGTTCAAAAACTCACTGAAGATAACAGTTCTTTATAAATTAGAGTGGAGCAGGTGTGTGTGTGTGTGTGTGTGTGTGTGTGTGTGTGTGTGTGTATGTGTATAGGACAGAGAGCACAGGGTGAGTTGAATAGGAAGGAATCATATCTAAAAAAATGAAGGGGTAATAGAGTAGTACATTGGGAGTAGAAAGGGAGAAATAGAATGGGGCAAATAATATCTCATAAAAGAGGCAAGAAAAAGCTTTTTCAATGGAGTGAAAAAGGAGGGAGGTGAGAAGGAAAAGTGAAGCTCACTCTCATCATATTTGACTTAAGGAAGGAATAACATGCTCACTCAATTTGGTATGAAAATCTGTCTTACGCTACAGGAATGTAGGGGAGAAGGGGATAAGCAGGCAAGGGGATGATGGAAGATAGGACAAATGGGAGGAGGGAGCAATTAGAAAGAAACACTTTTGGGGAGGGACAAGGTCAAAAAAGAGAATAGAATAAGTGGGAAGGAAGGATAGGATGGAGGGAAATATAGTTAGTCTTACACAACATGACTATTTTGGAAGTCATTTGCAAAACTACACATATGTAGCCTATATTGAATTGCTTGCCTTCTCACTGAGGATGGGTGGGGACAGAAGAAGGAAGAGGAGTTGGAACTCAAAGTTTTAGGAAAAAATGTTGAGAATTGTTTTTGTATACAGCTGGGAAATAAGAAATACAGATAATGGGTTATAGAAATTTATCTTGACCTATAATTCAAGAAAGAAGATGGGAATAAGGGAAAGGAGGGGCAGTAGAAAGGAGGTCAGATTGCAGGAAGGGGTAATCAGAATGAATGGGTGGGGAAAGGGAGAGATGGGGAGAAATTTTGGAACTCAAAATTTTGTGAAAATGAATGTTGAAAACTAAAAATAAATACTTAAAAAAATAGATATCATACCTTCATATTCAACTCACACCTCTGTCTATATATACTCCTTCTAACTAACCTAATAATGAGAAAAATCCTTTGAATTACAAATATCATCTTCCTATGTTGGAATATAAATAGTTTAAATTTTCTAAGCCCCTTATGATTTCTCTTTCCTAATTCTTTTTCTGCTTTTCTTGAGTCTTGAATTTGAAAATAAATTTTCTATTTACCTCTGGTCTTTTCATCAAGAATGTTTACAGTTCCTCAATCTCATACAATGTCCATTTTCTTTCCTCTGAAGGATTATACTCAGTTTTGTTGGGTAGATGGTTCTTGGTTTTAATCTTAGCTCCTTTGACCTCTGTGATATCATAGTCCAAGACCTCTGGTTCCTTAACATAGAAGTTACGAAATCTTGTGTTATCCTGTTTGTGGCTCGACAGTCCTTGAATTGCTTTTTTTCTGTCTGCTTCCAATATTTTCTTCTTGACCTTGGAACTCTGGAAATTGGCTATAATATCCCTGACAGTCCTCATTTTTCAGGAGGTGATTGGTGGATTCCTTCCATTTCTATTTTACCCTCGGATTCTAGAATATGAAGGCAGTTTTCCTTGATAATTTCTTGAAAGATGATGTCTTGGCTCTTTTTTATCATAGCTTTGAGGTATTTTAAATAATCTCTCCCGAATCTATTTTGCAGGTCAGTTGTTTTATTCCAATGAGATATTTCACATTGCCTTCTATTTTTTCATTCTTTTGGTTTTGTGTGATTGTTTCTTGATTTCTCATAGTCATTATCTTCTATTTGCTCCATTCTAATTTGTAAGGAATTCTTTTCTTCAGTGAACTTTAGAACTTCCTTTTCTATTTGGCCCATTCTGCTTTTTAAGTCATTTTTCTTCTCATTGGCTTTTGGGACATCTTTTGCCATTTGAGTTAGTCTATTTTTAAAGGTGCTATTTTCTTCAGAATTTTTGGGGTCTCCTTTTGCAAGTTGCTAACTCATTTTCCTTGATTTTCTTGCATTGCTCTTATTTCTCTTCTCAATTTTCCCCCTACCTCCCTTATTTGATTTTCAAAATCCTTTATGAACTCTTCCATGGCCTGTGACCAATTCATATTTTTTTGGAGGCTTTGGATATTGGACATTCAACTTTATTGTCTTCTGAGTGTGTGTTTTGATGTTCCTCTTTACCATAGCAACTTTCAAAAGTCAGAGTATTTTTTTATATTGTTTGCCCATTTTCCCCACCTATTAGTTGACTTCTAACTCTATTCAAGTTGAGCTCTGCATCCAGTGTGGAGGATACATTGTACCAAGCATCACAGTATTTGTCTAGCTGTTTTCAGAGACACTTCTAGGCAAGACAGTAAGATTTAAGGAGAAGTTTTTACTGTTTTCCTGGCCTGTGCTCTGGTCTGCAACCACAAACAGTGTTTTCTTCTCTGGAACTATCAGCAATCTGCCCTCTCTTCTATCATCCCTCCCTTCCCTTATCCCCATCTTCTCTTTTGTCCTGCAGGGCCAGATAACATTCTATACCCCATTACCTGTACTCCTTATTTCCTAATATCAAGAACAGTACTTGAGAGTTTTTCCTAAAACTTTGAGTTCCAACTTCTCTTCATCCCTCCCTCCCCACCCATTCCCTTTGGGAAGGCAAGCAATTCAATATAGGCCATATCTGTGTAGTTTTGCAAATGACTTCCATAATAGTCGTGTTGTGTAAGACTAACTATATTTCCCTTCATCCTGTCCTGCCCCCCATTGCTTCTATCTACTCTTTAGATCCTGTCCCTCCCCAAGAGTGTTGACTTCAAATTGCTCCGTCCTCCCATTGCCCTCCCTTCTATCATTCCCCCTACCCTGCTTATCCCCTTCTCCCCCACTTTCCTGTATTGTAAGATAGGTTTTCATACCAAAATGAGTGTGCATTTTATCACTTCCTTTAGTGGAATGTGATGAGAGTAAACTTCATGTTTTTCTCTCACCTCCCCTCTTTTTCCCTCCACTTAATAGTTTTTTGCTTGCCTCTTTTGTGAGAGACAATTTGCCCCATTCCATTTCTCCCTTTCTCCTCCCAATATATTTCTCTCTCACCACTTAATTTCATTTTTTAAGATATGATCCCATCCTATTCAATTCACACTGTGCTGTCTGTCTATGTGTGTGTGTGCATGTGCATGCGTGTGTGTGTGTGTGTAATCCCACCAACTACCCAGATACTGAAAAGTTTCAAGAGTTACAAATATTTTCTTTCCAAGTAGGAATGTAAACAGTTCAACTTTAGTAAGTCCCTTATGACTTCTCTTTGCTGTTTACCTTTTCATGCTTCTCTTCATTCTTGTGTTTGAAAGTCAAATTCTCTTTTCAGCTCTGGTCTTTTCATCAAGAATGCTTGAAAGTCCTCTATTTCATTGAAATACCATTTTTTCCCCTGAAGTATTATACTCAGTTTTGCTGGGTAGGTGATTCTTGGTTTGAGTCCTAGTTCCTTTGACTTCTGGAATATCATATTCCACACCCTCGATCCCTTAATGTAGAAGCTGCTAGATCTTGTGTTATCCTGATTGTATTTCCACAATACTTGAATTGCTTCTTTCTAGCTGCTTGCAATATTTTCTCCTTGACCTGGAACTCTGGAATTTGGCCACAATGTTCCTAGGAGTTTCTCTTTTTGGATCTCTTTCAGGTGGTGATCAATGGATTCCTTGATTACTTATTTTGCCCTCTGTTTCTAGAATGTCAGGGCAGTTTTCCTTGACAATTTCATGAAAGATGATGTCTAGGCTCTTTCTTTTGATCATGGCTTTCAGGTACTCCCATAATTTTTAAATTGTCTCTCCTGGATCTATTTTCTAGGTCAGTTGTTTTTCCAATGAGATGTTTCACATTATCTTCCCTTTTTTCATTCTTTTGGTTTTGTTTTGTGATTTCTTGCTTTCTCATAAAGTCATTAGCCTTCATCTGTTCCATTCTAATTTTGAAAGAACTAATTTCTTCAGTGAGCTTTTGGACCTCCTTTTCCATTTGGCTAATTCTGCTTTTGAAAGCATTCTTCTCCTCATTGGCTTTTTGAACCTCTTTTGTCAATTGAGTTAGTCTATTTTTCAAGGTGTTATTTTCTTTAGCATTTTTTTGGATCTCCTTTAGCAGGGTGTTGACCTGCTTTTCATGCTTTTCTTGCATCTCTCTCATTTCTCTTCCCAGTTTTTCCTCCACTTCTCTAACTTGATTTTCAAAATCCTTTTTGAGCTCTTCCATGGCCTGAGCCCATTGAATATTTATTTTGGATGTTTGGGATACAGAAGCCTTGATTTCTATGTCTTTCCCTGATGGCAAGCATTTTTCCTCCTCCTCTGAAAGGATGGGAGGAGATATCTGTTCACCAAGAAAGTAACCTTCTATGGTCTTATTTTTTTACCCCCTTTTCTGGGCATTTTCCCAGCCAGTGACTTGACTTCAGAGTTTCCTCTCCACACCCAACTTGCCTCCAGATCCACCCAGCTAGTGCTTGAGGTCTGAGATTCAAATGCTCCTTCCCAGCCTTAAGGCTTTGGCAGGGCTGGGCTGCTATTCAGTGTGAGATTAAGTTCAGGTGCTCGGGTGGGGGCAGGGCCACGTCACAGGGCTCAGTTCCCTCAGGGGGGTTACATGGAGACCTTCAACAATAGATCCAAGCTCCTGTCTGCTTTGGGAGCCCTTGTCTGCTGCTGCCTCCTGAGGGGGCCTGAGTTATGAGACACCCCGCTCCCCTCTTGGCAAGCTGAAAAGACCCTCTCACTGACCTTTGATGTCTGTGGGTGGAGGGACCTGGGTTGCTGCTGGAGATTCTGTCCCTGAAGCCTGCTCGGATCTGCTCCTCTCTGTGCCACATGGCCAAGGCAGGACTGGGCTCTGCTCTGAGTCTGGTGCACGAGGGACCGTTTTTGTCAGTTTTTCAGGTCTCTCTGGAACTGAAATCTCCTCCACTCCATTGTTCTGTGGCTTCTGCTGCTCCAGAATTAGTTGGGAGTTCTTCTTTACAGGTATTTTATGGCCTGTGGGTTGGGAGGTGGCATGTGTGTATCTTTGTACTCAGCCATCTTGGCTCCTCCCCACCAATGCAATTATTTTTATACTGTCTTTCCTAGCTCTATTTTCCAGGTCATTTGTTTATCCCATGAGGAATTTTATGTTTTCTTCTTTGTTTTTATTCTTTTGAAGTTGATTGATTCATGATGTCTCATAGAGTTATTAGCTTCTATTTGCCCAAGTCTAACTTTTAAGATGTTGTTTTCCTCAATTAGCTTTTGTATTTTCTCTTCCATTTTGGCAATTGCATTCTTTAAGGAAGTGGTTTCTTCAGTGAGTTTTTGCATCTCCTTTTCCATTTGGTCAGTTCTACTTTTCAGCTGTTTTCCAAGTTCTGGGCCATCTTTTTGACCTGTATCACTCATGTCTTTTCCCAGTTTTTCTTCTGCCTCTCTTATATGACTTGTGAACTCCTTTTTAAGCTCTTCCATGAGCTTTTTTCTGGGATTGAGATAACTTCCCACTTTTCTTTGGGGTTTATCCATACATATTTTGACATTGTTGTTATCTTCTGAGTTTGTATCTTGGTCTTCCCTGTCACTATAATAACTTTCTATGGTCAGATTGTTTTGTTGTTTTTTGCTCATTTCTTTGCCTTTTTCCTTTCTTTGAAATTCTCCCTCTGGTTCCAGAGTGGAAGGAGCTATGTTTCAGGTTTCTTGTGCCCATTACCTGCTAAGGCATTGGGAAGTGGAGGGCTGAAGACAGTGAAAGGGAAATGAAAATATTTATTGCCACAGGCTAACTTCCTCTTGCTCTCATTTTCTCCTTTTCCCTATGTGTTTGTCAACCCTTTCTCTACTGAGAAAATTTTACTTAACTTATTGATTGCTTTTTTTCCTTTCTTTTTAAAAATTTAGTTATCTAATTCTCCATGACTTTTCCTTCTTTATCTCCTCTGTTAAGTAGTTAACAACAAATATTCTCTACTCTACCCTGTTTAAAAAACCATCTTTTCCCAAAATTGCTTTCTTCATTATCATTATCTTCTTAATGCTTTCTTCATTATCTTCCTGTTCTCCTATTTTAAACATTCATTCTTTGATTTATGATATTCATACTGATGTATTATTTTTACTCTTTTTGTGTTTCTCATGTGATTAAATAAAGTGTCTAAAGTAAGGAATTGGAATTTCCTCCTCTAGATAATTTCCATTGCATTGCCTTATGGAGCTTGCTCCCTCCCTGACTTTTCTGTTTTGCCTTACTCTTAGAAATATCTATTCTTACAAAAGTAATAAGGATAGAAGCATATGGCAGAATTATAAATTCCTCTGCACTCATGATCATGCCATTCAATTCTAGTCTCTTTCTCTACATGATAATTTTCTTTCCCATTTGCCATGTAATATCCACTTTGGATTCATGCCCCAACACTGCCACCATTGGGTCTCATCCCCAGTAGCTCTGATTTCCCTTGTCTGGAGAAATGTTGGCCATAAAACACACTTTTAAGCGGTATCTCTGAGCATCAATCCCTTTATATGAGACTCATTGTAATATCTCCATCTCACATAATAGAATATATTTTCCCCTACATGAGAGTGTTATTTAATGGGACTTATTTTGCCTCTGAGTCTTGATTTCCCCTTCCACCACCCCCCTTTTATTTTAAGCCTTCTCTTTGCCCCCTCACTCATGCTTCTGTAGTTCTTCTTGATGAGAGACTGCAGAGGTGATTTTTTCTTTCTCATTGATCACAGAACTAGTTAAAGTAAGTGACACTTTTTTTTTTATTACTTTCTACCTCCCTGCTACTCTTTTATGAAAGCTCCTATTCTGCAGTTTAGTTCCAACAAATACATGGATTCACCTGTGGGGAAATTATGAGGTTTCCTCTGTGGAGTTTCAGGTCCACTTCTCTAAACCTGTAGGGACAGTTCCATTTCTTTACATTTTTATTCCGTTTCTTCAACCTCCTGTTTCACTTATATCTCATTGTATATTTGTAGAAACAAATCTCTTACTGGTCTCCCACTTATTAATGCTTTAAAAAACTACATGCGTCTTTCTTATTATAGTGTTTTTTCTCTCTTAATAGTCCCCAAGGATACAATAATTTCAGTCATATGATTTCATTCATAGCTTTTTTAAGCATTATTTTGTTGCTGTAGTTTGAAGTATTTGGAAGTTGAATGAAACATTTGTGTCTATCTTTTGTTTTTTTTTTTTGATAGAAACACTTCAGATAAGTTTTTGATCTTTTTTTCGTAATGATGACCAGGCTAGGTTTTCAGATTATACCATTTTGGGGTGAATCTTGAGTGCCTTTACTTTCTGGCATATATTGTTCCATTATTTTCTGTAGTTTGGTGAGCTCATAATAGTATTATGTTATTTAAATTTCCTTCTTTTATATTTGAAATTCTTTCTGCTGACCACTTGCAAATTTTGTTAGCATTAACATTTTAAAATTTAGCTACTATTTTCCTTAAAGTCTGAAGCAAAGGATTCTCATTTTCTTGTTTTGAAGATAGTCAGTAGATCATTTAAAATGCTGATTTATTTTCTGTATTAAGTTTGGGTAAGTTTTCTTGTATTGCTTATTTTGTTACAATTTTTAAGTTTGTTGGTTGGTTTGTTTATTGGTTTGTTGTTTTGTTTTTTTCTATCATGTTATTTTAGGAATCCTTTGGTTGATTCTACAAATCCTTTCTTATCATCTTATCTTAACATCAGTGTGTTTTTCTTGTATTGAAGGCATGTATTTTTTGACATTATTGTTCTTTGCTTCTCATTTTTTATATTGTTGTTTACTTCAATATATTTGTGTCCTCAATATTTGTTGTTCAGCCATGTCCTACTCCTCATGTCTGCATGGGCCATAGAATGCCAATACTATATATGGGGTTTTATTGGCAAAAACAACAACAACAACAAAAAAAAAAACTGGAGTGGTTTGCTTTTTCCTTCTTCAGTGAATTAAGGCAGATATAGATTAAGTGACTTGTCCAGGGTCATGCAACTACTAAGCATCTCTAGTCAGATGAGCACTCAGGTCTTCCTGACTCTTCCTGGTAATAAAGACATTTAGCTATGTCCTGATATGCTACTGCCAATTTCTACTGTAATAGTATATTATAATATATTCAATATGCTATTTCCTTTTTCACTTCTTTGGAGAAAATTACCACTATAGATTCAAGTCTTTCTATCTTGTCAATTTTTTCCCCATGCAGTCTATGCATTTTACCATTTTTTTTTCCATTTTCACTTCTCTCAATATTCTGGTTTGCCCCTTCAACTATGTGGTAACATTCTATTATAGTTCTGTGTTTTCTTGGTAATACACAAGATTCTGTGTTTCATGAGTTAATTGTTCAATTGCCTTTTTCTTTTCACACACAAAGCAGTTTTTTATCCAATTCAATAGCAAAACAGAAATCAGAGAAAGTATACCGAAGAATATATATCTGACATTACAGAGTGAAGAAGTTCTCCCATTGGGAGCAAGGTAACTCAGCTCAACCAAGAGAGAGAGCCCAGATCTCTCCCAAGGGAGAGTTCCCACAAGTCTCTAGTGTAGTAAGTTGGGATAGGGACCCCCTCTCATTCCAGCTTCTTCCCAGAGTCTTTTCTTTCAGCAGCCTGGAGTGGGCCTGGCATCTTCCATCTTTCAGGTTTTTCAGTTCAAGCCAAGAAGTGCCCAAAGTTCAAAGAGACTCAGTGACTACAGAGCCCAAAGACTTTGAAAAGACTGACATCCCACTCTGCCGCTCTTGCCAGTTCAGTCCCACTCCTCACACAGGTACAGGTAATTGATCTTCACCAGTAAGATGGCAATCCCATACTAATAGGCTTTGAGACTGGGGTTGCAGTTATTAACTATAGAACCCATAAGAAACCCAGATGCCAGTGGTGATATCATCCTAAGAGGCTGAATTCTTCAGTCTGGATCAGTAGAAGGAGTTGTAAAGTAATGGGATCAAACTTACATAGTTAGTGAGTAGCAGAGTCATGATTCAGATTCTAGCTGGTGATGCTAAGTTCAGGGTTGTCTCTGTTGTATCAGGCTGTCTCCCATTAGCAGAAGAAAGAAAACCAGCAGGGAAAAAATATAACAATTTCCAGAGTAATTCCTGGGATCTGTGAGAAATTTAAGTAGAACGGCTTGGTAATTTTAATAGACTGCAAACTCAGTATGAGTTATTGGTTTAATATGGCTGTCACTAAAGCTAAGTCTTAGGCAATACTAATAGAACTATCATTCTGTTACCTTCAGTGAGGGATGTAATAGTCCCACTGTAACTTGATCTGACCTATTAGGGAGTACAGGCATACCTTTACCCTATGTTGTTCATTAGTCCTGCAAAAATCTGACTTTGAGTCTGGTAGCATTTTAGAGAACTATCCTTTTCTTGGAAATAATATTGCACATTGTGTGATCAGTTGAAGAACATTACATTTTTTTCATTTTTAACACAGTTCATATCACATAACACAATTCCAACTTTTGGTCAGGTGATATTTCTTTCAAAGCATTTACAATATAGATGACAAGTGGATTTTTTTTTTAACATTAACCAACTGAAACACAGATAATAACTATGTATGCTAACTTCATAAGCCCTTGACCTATTTGTCTCCACACTATTTACTAAGAATTAAAGGACCCTAACTTACTGTTGTTGGTCTAAAGTCCTAAGCCTAATAGTTTAATTTTAGACTTGACCTCAAATATTCCCCTACCAACAATCTATAATTTAATAGATCTGGTATTAAACTTACAAACCTTTTGACTACAGGAAATTGCCACTAAGAGTAGGGACCTTGCAGGGAAACAATATCTCCCCATTTCATATCATTTCCAGGCAGGAGTAGGTTGTCAACTTGCATTCAGTGAGGCTTAGAGTCTGCCAGGTGTCAGTGGAGAAACTGAGTCAGGAGAATCCTACCTCAGCCCAGGCTGAACAGCCACTCTCCCACCCTTCCTATGAGATCACCTTTTTTAGTTCATGCCAGCACCTCACAGGCTTACTGGCATCATGGATTGGAGGCTCAGACCATCTTTCTTGCTATCCATACCTGGAGTTAGACTCAGAAGAATAGTCACTTAATAGTCTCATAGCATCTTAAAACATCAAGTTCCAATAACCAAGTTTCAGATATGACTATAATTTCACATTGGATAAGGAACATCTTTTGAGAGTTGCTTATATTTTAAAATATTTATTTATGTTCCTTTAGATATCTTGATATCTATCTTCCTTTCTGATTGTAGTACCTTCCCAACTGAATTATCTGCTTTCATTCTACATTTTTCTGAGGATTTTTTTTTTTTTTTTGCTCACAATATCTCTGGTGTTTTCAGTCTTTTTTCATTGTATTTCCCTGTCTTGAACTTTCTGAGTTCTTTCCCTTTTATGGTAAATTTACACCCAGGGGCTAGACTTCAAAACTTCCTCTGTGTCCTATCATGTTGGGGAATTGACTTTTTACTAACCTAAGTACCTGCCCAAGCAATGTCTGCTATCCTGCCCAGTCTCGCTCTTCTTTAGTTCTTTGGATGTTTCCATAGACCACAAACAAAACAGTATTCTGACTTTTTGGTTTTTTTTTTTTCCTTCCTCCTCTAGTGGCTGGATAGAAGTACATTCCATTGCTTTTGGTTACAGAATTATAGCTTGAGTGTAAGGGTAGGGACTACTTGCATGGAATTAGCAGCACAGAAATGTCTGAGTGTGTCCCAGAACATAAGCCTGGTGGTTGGGTAGTAAACTATACTGAAGAACATAAACTGGGTTACAAAATTTGGTGGTGCTACTGAGTGAGTACAGTTAGAGAACTGTGTGCTCCAATATTATTCATAAAACTGTTACCTTGTTTGGCTTCTTGGTCTGTGGGGAAAGCTGTAATTGACCTTTTCTTTTTGTACTTTGGATCTCTAATTTTTCTCTCTCTCTCTTTTTTTCTTTTTAAAGAGTTAAGGGGGACAGGAGGCAATGTCTATAACTTTCCTTATTGTTACTTATACAACATGGAAGGACATATTTAACATTCTATATCTAATATTTAATATTCATGCATTTTCTTTGCAGGAAACTACATGTGTCTACTGATACTATTACAAATTAACACTCTGATAGGATTTGGGGAACTGAAATAGCTACCAATCTGAGTAACTAATGTATGAGGGAAAATTTAAGAACCAAGGACTTAATTCTTGTAGGGATCCATCAATCATTTATATATCTATGACATATGTATAGGTGTGTAGATGTGTACATACATATGCATATTACATGTATATATGTGCATAAATATGTATATGTGCATACATACACACTTTTGTACTATGACATTGTCATGTTACATTGCCTTGAATTATATGTACATATATATTTACATATACATAGTTGAGTGCGTTTAAATTACAGTGTGATATATCATAACATATCAGAGCAAAACATGACATAACATAACAATCTAATCTGAGACAATACAATAATATATAATGCCATATGACATAACACAATACAAAATAATATAATACAATGCAACAACATGATGTACTGTAACATAACACAGCACAGAACAATATCACATAATATAATGTAATGTAGCATACTATAACATAACAACATATACATGTGATACAATGTAATGAAATCTATATAAGCATATACATATATGAAGGAATAGATTTGTAAAAACCAACAGTTTATGGGATACAAAAACTGTGGATATATGTGTGTATAGATATATGAATAGATAGCATAAATATACATATACCACGTGTATATTCACATATATGTGTAAACTGCATTTGTGTGTGTTTCTTTTATGCCACAGATTATTTTTAATCAATTTTTCATTACTGTTATTTTACAGGGAATTTAATCTATTCTCAATAAAGATTATAATTATCAGTAATAAAAATAATAACAACTAGCATTTATATAGCACGTTAAGGTTTGTAAAGCACTTTATATATGCTAATTCATTTGACCCCACAACAACCCTGACACTTAGGGGTATTATTACGTCCATTTTACAAGTGAGGAACCCGAGGCACAGAGACTTTCACAGGGTCACAATATATAATATCAAATGCAGAATTTGAACTCAGACCTGCCAAACTCCAAAACCTATGCTGTATTCATTATAGTAATTGTTGTGAATATTTTCTTATATATAGCAAACATAACACATAAAGCAGTTCAAATTTGGGAGTTAACTTAGCTATATACATGTGAGATTTATATAACTATGACCACAAAACATTCTTAGACAGACAAATAGCTAGAAAGAGATTCACTATTTATGATGGAATTTGTTCTATAAGAATAATCTGACATTAATGGAATGGAAACATAATTCTATTAAGGTTGTAGGTACCAAAGAGTGCATATTTAAGTTCTTTGTCTAAATTCTTGCAAGAATATCTAAGCAAACTTTTAAAAAATGATGACAATAATAGTACATATTCATTGTATTCTCTCATATCTTTGTCAATATGATGGGGAGATAAAGAAGGGAAATAGAGTGATATGATGTGAATTTGATTCCCCAAAAGGCAGAGAGCACTACTAATATGAGTCAAATCTGGCCTTGATATTCAAATGAGGGAGAGACAAAGAAACAAAAGAGCATTCTATGTCAATTGTGTCACTAAAGAATGCTGATGCAAAACTTAAGGAAAATACTTAATATTTACAAAAAGTAATTTACTTTACTACATTGTATTCATATCACAACGACAAGGTTGATTCACTATTTCAAGGACAATGAGTATAATTAATCACATATGCAACAAAAACAAAAATGAAAAGAACTCCAAATAGATATTTCCATAGCCTGCAAAAAATATTCTTGACAAAATAACAAATATTTGCATCAAAAATTCTAAATAGTGTTGTCATGGATTAGATCATCCTTTAATATGACAAAATGACTTTAACATTATTTGTATTTAGTTAACATTATTTGTATTTAATTAACATTTTTTGTAGTAGAGAAATAGAAGCTTTCCTCAAATGAAAAGAGGTCAAAGAAAGCATGTTCTTTCCGAGTATTACCTGACATAGTTCTAGAAATTTTAGCTATAGTAATAAGTCAAAAGAAGAAAATCAAAGATATTAAATCTCTATTTAAAGATGATAGATGGCAGGTTTTTTCTTTTTTTAGAAAATTCAGAATATGTGACTTAATCAAGATGATTAATCCCTTTAGCAAAATGCAATATAAACCCCCAAATTCTACATTATATTTAATAAAATCCAGAAATAAGTAAAAAAGAGATATGTTATTCAAAATATATTAACAAAAAGCAGGTCAAATTTGAGAGTTAACAAAACACATATGAGATTTATATAACTATGACAACAAAACATTCTTAGATAAACAAATAATTGGAGAGAGATTCACTATTTGTGATTGGGTTTATTCTATAAGAATAGAATAAAAATTGCTATATACACAGATATATACTATATCTATGTATATGACTGTATGTGTATATATGCACAGATGTGTATATACACATACATAACACAAAATCAAATTGTCAAGTGGATATTTTTTAAAACTAGAAAAAAACTAGCAAGTTGGGATTGGAGGAACAAAATGTTTAGACCCTTAGGGGAAATGATAGGGCAATGTAGGAAAGAAAGAATGTATAAAAGTTCTGGACCTCAAACTATTTTACAAAGCAGAAATCACCACAACAATTTGGTAATGGTTTAAAAAAACACATTACAAAGTAGGTCATTAGATCAGACTAGATAAGCAAGAATCAGAAAACTTCACAATAAATAACTTTGTGTTCAATAATCCCAGGATTACAAACAACTTAGGTAAGAACTCCTTATTTAACCAAAATTGCTGGGAACTCAAGAGCCCTGCCATTAACAGTACCCTACTGACTCATCCTCTCTTGACAATCAACCCAGGAGAAGTTCTGACCTTGTAACTACTTCTGCAGCAAATGACTGAAGATGTGGAAAAGAAAGTCCTCCCCAACAAAGTCTTTAGTTGTGCTAAGTAGTTTCACATGAGAAATGGATATGGTTTCATCAGTGAAAAGGATATCAAAGAAGGTGTATTACAATTTGCTTTACAACCACCCTATAAAAGACATGGGACTTTCCATCTGTTTTAGAGTTAAAACATTATACATGTTTCTTCTTTATTAGAAAGTAAGCTGCTTGAGTGTAGCTCTATAGTTCAATTTTTTTTTTCTCTAGACTGAGTAATGTTTAGTAAATTCCTTTTCAATTATTTACTTAACATGTTTAAATGGAGCTAAGTGGCTAGAGGTATCTTTGACATCTAAATACAGAAGAATAATTTATTTTATATTCCTTTTTATATAAACTTAATCAATAAGTACTAATATTTCAATATACAGAAAAAATAAATTTGATAAAAATTCTCTTTTCCCCTTTGTAATACATTCTCTTCAGATTCTAAGTGATTTTCTATTTGTGAAAGTATTTCAACTTTATATAATTGAAGTTTACATTTTCTTCTCATGTGTTCCCCATTATTCTTTGTTTTGAATCTCCAAACAAGGAATAAGAGACAAAAAATTGTAAATTAAACTATTTCAATTACATATAATTAAAATACATTTTAACTAGGAAAATCAATGAAACTGTATTAAGAAGTGAAACTGTAAGTTTAAAAAAATTGCCTCAAATAACTGATAAAATTAGTATAAATTTGTAAGATCAAGAGTAATTCTCCAGCAGCTAAGTGGTCAAAGGAGATGAAGAAACAATTCTCAAAAGGATTAAAAGCTATTAAGAACCATATAAAAGGTGATTCCAAATTGCAAACAATACAAGAAATAAACAGCAAAAAAAAATTCAGTGGTTTCATCTCACACCTAACAAATCATGAAACATGAAAAAAGTTGAAAACAATTTAATAAAGGTTGTGGAAAGATAGGTCCACAAGTGCACTTTTAGTGCAGTTTTTTTAAATCAGTTCATTCATTCTAGAAAGCAATTTGAAACTGAGATTAAAAAGTGATTAAAATGCCCACATCTTTTGAATCAGAGGTCCTACTTCTAGACATCTGTCATTAGGTAATCAAACACAGAGAAAGCCTCTATATATACCAAATATTGATGATAATACATTTTGTACCAAAAAACTGGAAATAAAAGTAGTTGTTCATTGATTGATAAATGGCTAAATAAAATTATGCTTGAATATAATTTTTCCATTAAAAATGAATATGAGAAATTCTGCCAACCATAAAAGGTAGTATGGAAAATGATTTATAGTAGACCAGGTAGAACCAAGAAATTAATAAACTTAATGAGTAAAATAATTTAAACAAAGAACAATGACAAAAATGAAAAGTGATTAATTATAGTAACTAGGTATATTCTAGAGATTTCTAAAATGCCTCTCTGTCCTTTCACTGGTTGGAGGCATCTTTTACTTCATAAATGACTATGAGATAAAAACAAAAGGTATATTTTTTTTAAATTCAGAAAACACATGGGGTGCTCTGTAGAAGTCTCTGTCTCAGAAGGTTGCTGGCCATGACAGTTTGATCCACAGATTAAAGAGTCCTAGCTTAATACATCTGGTATATATCAATTCAGCAAGGGTGATTTTCAACTCTGGAGCTAAGCACAAATGGTGAAAATGTAGAAAGATCCAATACAGCCTCCAAGATTTAAAATTAATAAATAACTTAACTAAATTCATTAAATAGTGTCTGTGTTTTTAGTGGTATAAGATATTACCTTGGTTATTGTCCTCTACACAAGACTTACTTAACCCTCTACCTTTTCATTCACTATTCTCTCAATTTGTAATGTTCCTGTTTATTTGTTCATTTAACAATTATTTTCAGTCATAAAAACATATCAAATCTACATTTGCTACATTGAGGACACCATATTGTAGTGAATATAAATGTGTTTAAGAGACAAGATCTAATATTTACCTTTGAATTTACAGTCTAGTTAGGGGAGACAGGGACCTCCTTCACACAGTTCTGCACTGGCATAGCAGATAAGTAAGTCATTGTGTCCACAAAGACTCCTTTCCTGATGACTTTTCCTCAGCTTGGCCATGCCTTTGCTCAACTCTGCTTTTACCTTGTTAATCTACACCTATTACCTTTTTGTTTTTAAGGCTTATTAGTATAAGCATTTCTGTATTTTGAGTCAGAATTACAGGACCCTTGTGCACAAGATCTCTTCCTTTTATAGTGTTTAGTATAATACATGGCAACTTTTAACAAATGTGACTGATTGGCTGCCTTGCAAAGCTCCAGACGTTATTCCTATCCTCCTTTGTTCCAAGGACTTAATGATTTAAAAGCTTCAGTTTTGCAAAATATTCTCAAATGAAAAGGTGTTCACTTTTCATATATGTCAAGAAATTATTATGACAGAGTGAAAAAAAGAACCTTAAAATTGCACAAAAATATTCTAATGTTCATTGCACAAAACAGAAAGGATCCTATCAGGTTGGAGATCTTGAATTCCAGCTAGGATTCAGAAGCCTTCCCTACAGGGGAAACGCTGGATACGTGAGTGGAGCACCTATGCTGACATCAGAGGGGTTGCTGCTCCTTAGCCAACTTCTGCTTAGAAATATGGATAGTAGCAGTGTCTATTAGGCTATTAGGATTGTAGAGATATAACATATAAACTAAAAAAAACACTTTAAAAGTTATGGATTTAAATATTTATTGTATTCATGAGATGTGGAAGTTTCTCTTTTTAAAAAATGTTTTCTAAGGGAATTAAAGTAATACCATTGAGTAAAATTTGTGCTCAGCTTTGACTTATTAATGAACCACTAGGTGGTAGTGTTGTATATTGAGGTAGGATGATCACCAGTTTAAAAATTATCTGACATACTGGAATATTCTTCCCCGGGGTATGATTATTGCATTTGGAAATGACCATTGTTTATCCCCTCTATGAACAAATTATAGTTCTGTGATACTCTATCTATATTGTATCAAAGTGACTATTGCCATTTTTCTATAACTTAAGGATTTTCCCCTCAAAATTTGTTTTCCTCCAACAATACTATTTAATAGAGTCACCCTTGGCACTATGCAGCACAGTTGTTTGATAGATCAGGAAAGAGATTTAATCACTGGTAACCTGTTCTCTTTTTACTTTTCTGACATTAGGAATTTATGACACTACTAGACAAAATCAGAAAAATAAAAACTCAACAACTGGCCCCTTTCCTTTTGGTACTAAGAGTCACTGAAATAGCTTCACCCAATAATAGGTCTTATGTGAATGACAGAGTTAAATGCCAAGCAGAGAATGATTATAATTCATAGTATTATCCAGATAGAAGGTATACATGCTCACGCCAATACCAAGGCCAACATGTATAAAGTAGACATGAGATTCCCTTTCCTAATCAGGAAAAAAAAAAGAAAAAAAATGATTTTTTTCTTTCTTTCACCAACCTGCTGAATACAGGGTAACTTGAAAATAATGAGAATTGATGTAAAAGTGAAACTATCATTTTTTTATTTGTAATGGCAGAGCAAGGTTTTTATCTTCCTTGTGAAATCCTTGAAGTCACTTAAACATAAAGCAACTTCAAAAATGGATCAGATAAGGAAAATGAGAAATTTAAAACAAAAAAATCAAAAACCAGAGGTTAAAGATGAACAAAATCTGGAATCATATATGAAAACAAACTGTATACTTTTCCGCAGCATTTGCATGAGTGATAAAGTCCATATACCAAGGATGTGTTATAACCCCTGTATGTACTCCACTGAAAGAAGCTGCCTTAAGCAGAAGATTAAAACTACCTAGTTTAATAATCTTAGACTGAGATTATTGTTGTTGCATTTAATTTACAGTTGCATGCCTTTTAGTATTTTTAATGTTTGCTTTTTACTTAGCCTGAAATTCAAAGAAGTTACTTGTCAGACCAGTGATCATTCTACTAATACATGTGAGAGTTAAGTCATATCTTCTTGACTTCAAGTGTAATTTGGGCTAGGGGACCATGAACTTGTTTTTTGGTTTTTTTTTTAAGTATCCTAATAATTATTTCAATGTAGTTGTCTTCCTTTGTAATTCTGTCTTTTATTTTACATATTTGAAAATAGTATTCTGAGAAGGTCATTGATTTCATTAGACTGTCAGAGGGATCCATAAGCAAAATAAATAAATACAAGTCAGAAATCTTTTACTCTAGGCCAAGGTCAAACTTCAGAAATCCTTCAAATGAAGGTGGAAAAATTTATATTCCATGGAAGACAATCAAAAGATGTGGTTAAATCGATGACTTTTTATTTTAAAATCTGATGTTATTTTTTTGACCAAACTATTCCTCCACACACACAAAGAACCCTCCCTTGTAACAAAGAAAAAAAAATTAACAATACCAATTGACACAGCACTTATATTTGACAGTGCATGCAACATTCTGCACTGGTAGTCCCCCACCTCTCTCCAAAAGGGAGGGAAATATGTTTCAAAATCCATCTGGAACAAAGATTTTTTCTGCATTCAATTTGTAATTGCATGCCTTTTAGTGTTATTTTCACCTACCTTCTTCTAATGGGATGTATTCTTTCCATTTCTATCATATTTTTGTTATTACTGTTAAGTAATTTTTCAGTCATATCTGATTCTCTGTGACCCTGTTTGGGATTTTTCTTGGCTAAGTGGTTGCTAGTGGTTTCTTGGAGTGATCTGATATTTTCTTCTCCACGTCATTTACAGATGAGGTACTGAGGCAAAAAAGGTTAAGTGATTTGCATGCAAAGGGTCATACAGCTAATATATATCTGTATTAAGTAATTGATGAATGAATAAATGAATTAAAAAGCATTTCTGTAGTGATTATTATGTGACTGAAGGGATTACTGTTTGCTACATTCTGAGGGACATTCAAATTCAAAGATCTGCTTTTTCTCTTCTAACATCAGGAATGTGTGATGCCACTACTCAAAAAATTAAAACTGGGCACTTTCCTTTTGGATCTAAGAGCCTCTGGAATATCTTGACCCAATAACAAGTACCTTATGAATGATAGAATTAAATGTTAAACAAAGAGTGATTATAATTCATAATAGTACCCAGGTAGAAGGTACTAAAAATTCAAAATGGGAAATAATACTGCCCTCAAAAGTGGAATAATACTACCTTTGGAAGGGATGAGTTCCCCTTGGTGAATGACTTTCTTCAGAGGTTAGATGAGTATTTGTTCAGTATATTATTGTGAGGATTCCTTTTAGATATGAGGACAACTTTTATGTAGGACTGACCTAATTGTAAAACTCTGGATCCCATGCCTCTGGGGTGAACATATTTTCTGAATCAAAATATCAGAATATAGGGTCTAATAAAGGACATATCTTTCCTAAATCCTCATCAAAATTAAGGCTTCCCAGAAAATCCAAGATTCATGTTCATTGCACTTGTAGGTTAAGTTTTACATCAGAATTTTACTTTCTTTAGTTACAGTTAGGAAAGGCATGTTAATATTTATGGAATAACAGAATTCTCATCAAGGTGAAATAGATTTTACTGGGATTTGCAACTTAAAATGATATTTTGGATTGTATATTGGTTCCATCCTAATCTCTCCTCCTCATTTTTGAAGATAAAACTCAGCTGATCATAAATTCAAGGTATACCATGCTTTTGAGGTCAAGATACTTTGAATTTTAAAACAGTTTAAAACATTAATCTCAACATCTTCCAACATCCATAAAGTGATTGGTCAATCAATAAATATTTTTGAGTACTACTTTTGTACCATTATCTTTTCCCCTCAATTCTCCCTACTTCCTACCTTCTCTATTACTATACAGGGCAAAACCATTCTCCTATGCCCTCAGGCTCACAACCTAAGAGTAATCTTGGATTCCTCACTATCTCTCACTCCCCTCATTCCCCAATATCCAAACTGTTGCCAAGGTTTGTAGATTTCATCTTTGCAACACCTTCCACCTATGCCCCATTTTCTCCTCTGACACTGCCACCAATCTATGACAAGCCTTATCACCTATCACCATGCTTTGATTTTTGCAATAATCTGCTGGTAAATCTGTCTCCCTCTGGTCTCTTTCCCACTCCCATCCACCCTTCTTTTAGCCACTAAAGCAATTTGCCTGAAATATAAGTCTGATTATGTCACCCTTTACTCAATAAATTCCAGTGACTTCTTATTGCCTCCTATTGCCACAAAATGCTCTGTTGGGCATACAAAACCTTTGATAACCTAGACTCTTCTTACATTTTCAGTGTCACACCTTATTCCCTGACAAATACTCTTTAATCTAGTGACGATGGCCTCCTGTCTGTTCCCTAGGCAAAACCCACTCTCTTGGCTTTGAGAATTTTCTCTTACTTTTCTCCATACCAGGAACACTCTTCTTCTCTGATTACTGAGGTCTCTGACTTTTTTAAAATTCCAACTTCAACAGAAAGTCTTCTCCAACTCCTCTTAATTCCATTGCTTTCCTTTGGTTATTTCCTGTTTATCTTGTATGTAGCTTTATACTTGTTTCCATGCTGTTTCCCCCGTTTGATTGTAAACTCCTTGAGAGCAGGGACTGTCTTTTGCCTCTTTTTGTATCCATAGTACTTACCACTGAGCCTTGTACACTTTAAACCTTTAATCAATGTTTACTGTTTAATTGATAATTAAATCAATTTTAATTTAGGAATAAGAAGCTATAGTAAGTATGACAAAGACACTAAGTACATTTCTACATTTCTGGTCTGATTAGATTTAATACTATCCTATCAAGAGGTGGCAAAGTGGAGATATTAAACATGAGAAAAGTTATAACATGAATAATTATTATATTTCAAGTAGTCAGAAGAGTTACAGGCAGTGAATATTTGTAATAAAGTCCACTGTGAACTATAAAGCCAATATGGCCTCATAGTTCAAAAAGTCTTCTACTACTAGCTGTGGTATGTGTTAGTTGCCAGGCAACCCCATTTACTGTGTTATCCACCCCTGGATACATGTACTTATTTGAGTTCAGTTAGCAGTATCCATTAATCCATACAAACATGTATTACGTGTCATGCGTTATTGATGCATTATTTCTCTGACTCATAAAGGAGATAAGAATGTAAGATAAAGTCCCTATTTTCCAGAAGTTTGCCAACTATTAGGGGCAAATATGGTAGGTACACAGATAAATGTGAGTCTAGTATAAGTACATAAGATTGTATAAAGTACTATAAAAGTAGAACAGGGAGATACCCCTTTAATTTGCCTATAGTCTGGGAAGGTCAAATTCATTTGTTCCTCTTTCAGCTAATGTCATATTATAGTGGAATGGACAGAGTAAGAAATAGACTGCAGTTATTCACCTTGCTAGAGTCTTAGGAATAAATGACAAAGCTAGGATGGACCTCAGAGATCATTCAATATATCTTCTTTTCTTCTGTATTAGAACTAGAATTTCAAATGAACTAGTGACTTAGTCATAGCTGTACAGATACTGTCATACTGTATGAGGTCATTCAGTTGCAAAAGAAGCAGTAAGAAGACTAAGTATCTAGTAGGATATGACCTCTTTCCTCTTCACTGAATGCCGCAGTTATCACTTCAGGGTGTGTTGGAAGTGAGGAAGAAGCTGGTAACAGGTAGATAGTCTCATAGGCTTAGGTTGTGTCCCACTTTCCGGCATGATACTTTGCAGGAATTAGCTACAGGAGCAATTTGTCCTGTTTCTTCCCTTCGTCCACTCCCCTGCTCCTCTCTGAGGTTTGAGAATTCAATCCAGCTTGTGGTCATAACTCCTTGTCAGTCCTTTACCCCATGCCAGGAAATCTGGGTTAAAAAACATTCCTCCTCCCCCATCTCTTTAGGGAATAATGATATTGGTAATCATTAGTAGTACTCAACAAGTAAAGTAAATAACTTTTTTTAAGGAGAAAGGACTAAAACTGATTGAGAGATAATGAAAAGACTTTAATACCTGATCCTAAAATCCAGGACTACTGAATTACTGGCTGAGTGCTATATAATTTCCTCACTATCCTTTTCCTCCAATTCCTGTTCAACCTGTTTAATTTCTATCCATGCTTCAAGGTACTCAAATATCACTTGCTTTGTAAAGATTTTTATTCCCCTCTCAGATGAAAATGATTGATTCTGCATCCTGTAGTACTTCAACTGCTTTTTAATGTGCTTAACATATGCTTAGAGAGTTTTCTGCATCATCAAAAGCCATAGAGACAGCAGGTGTCAGAGTTGGAACCCGAATCCAGGCCTTTTCAACTTCTACACATAGTCTGTCAGTGCCCTAGGCAAGTCTCAAAGACTCCAGAAGGTAGAACAGGAGTTCTGTACCCTCACTTGTACCTGAAGAGGGAGTTTCCTCTTTGAGAATTCTTACTACCAGTGAAATCACAGATTTGGTTTAAAAAAATTAATCTTATTATATGTATTTATATATTTATTTTCTCTTTAATGTATCAGAAACTGTAATTCTCTGAGGGCAGAAATTGCAGTTGCTTCATAAACATTTGTGTCATATAAACAAATAAATTTAATATTATTAGTGGCAATATTTCTGTATCTCATCTAGTGTCTGGCATATGATATTATATAGGTAGCTAATATCTGTTGAATTAACAAGTAAATTAAGTTAAAAATGATATTCTAAAATCATAAGCTTCCTCTGGTAGTTGAGAATTCTGATGATAATTGATTTTACACAAACCACACACACACACACATATACACAGGCACACACATGCTGTGAGCATGGCAAAAGCAAGATTAGACAAAAGTACCCATGTACACAGAATCTCTCTGTTATAAATGTACACGTATATACATATAGAAGAGAGAAAGAGAGAGAAAGACAAGAACAGAGAGAAGGAAAATATGTGCATAAATGTTACTTCTGCATTGATCATGGGAATTGCATCAAATCCTGACACAATTATCCTGATCAAGTAGTCTGGCAAGGTATTGTAATTGATGGGAGGAGAGGAAGAGTCTCTATGGCTATGTTCAGGAACTATTGATGGAAAAGGACACAAGGTGCCAGAAGGATGCTAATGACACTAAGCAAGGCAAACAAGGTGGCCTTATTATTATTCTAGTGGACAGCTTTTTTCTGAAGGCACAGAAAAAGATCATTGATCACCTCAAGTGCCATGGTAGACTGATAAATTAGTTTCAGCCTAATGTTGCTTGATATATAGACAGAATAATTTGCAAAACCTTCTACAGTCCTGGTTTTACAAAATGTGTAAGACTAGCTAAATTACTCCTTACATTATCTGAAAGGGCTATAACCCAACATGGAACTAATGATGATAACAAAGATGATAATTATCAGTCAATTAATATATATTAAGTGCCTACTATGTGTCATAAGCTACGCTAAGTAAGTGCTAGAAATACAGATGCAAGGAGTGAAATAGCTCCTATTTTCAAGGAATTTTTATATTCTGTCAGAAGAGACAAAAAGTACGTAGGTAAATATGGACTGAACAAATATTAAGAGAATAAACACATGTTAGCTGGGTAGAGACAGATGGTAGAAGTTGGGAGAGTCAGCAAAGATTTGATATATCAGGATAAACTTGAACTGCCTTGAAGAGAGGTATTCTATGAGGTGTAGATGAGGAAAGAATGCGTTTCAGTCAAGGGAAATGGCTAGAGCAAAGGCAAAGAGATGAGAGATGGAGTGTCTTCTATGAGAAACAAAATGAAGGCAATTTGGCTATATTGCAAAGCTGAGGAATCAGAACTTACAAAGAAGGGAGGTTTTGGCTAGGTTGTGTAGGATTTTGAAACTTGAATAGAGAAATTTATATTTGATCCGATAGGCAATTGGAAGTCATTGTAGTTTGCTAAATAGGAGCCTGATACAGATATATGATTTTAAAAAAAAGTTTTCTTTGACAGTAAAGAGAAAATTTAGGCAGAAAGACCAGTTAGGACAGAATTGGAGAACCTGTGGCCTTGAGGCCACCTCTGGCCCTCTAGGTCCTCAAGTGCAGCCCTTTGACTGAATCCAAACTTCACAAAACAAATTCCCTCAATAAAAGAACTTGTTCTGTAAAATTTGAACTTAATCAAAATGTCACACCTAAGGAAGGCCACAGGTTCCTCACTCTAGAGTTAGGAGTTTGCAATAATTGAAGGTGTGGTAGAGCTCTACAGCAAAGTGATATCTTTATGAGTAAAGAGAAGACAGCAAATACAAAATATATTGTCAAGACAGACATCAAAGATTTGGGAAGTGATTTGTGATGATGGTGCTAATAGTTATCGTTAATATAGCACTTTAAGGTTTGTAAAGAAATGAGAAAAAGAGAGAGATAGAAAAAATTAAGTGAGAGATATAGAGCAAGAGAGACTGGAAAAGAAAAAGGTAGAAAGTATGTGTGTGTGTGTGTGTGTGTGTGTGTGAGAGAGAGAGAGAGAGAGAGAGAGAGAGAGAGAGAGAGAGAGAGAGAGAGAGAGAGAGAGAGAGAGAGAGAGAACTGTACTGTGTGACTCTATGTCTGGAAATCTAAGTTTCACCTCTAGAATGATGGTGTGACAATAGGGAAATTATTTAATACCTTTGGTTTCTTCATCTAAAAATGAATGGATAAGACTGGGTGACCTCAAAGCTCCCATTTAATTTCAAAAGATTATGATTCTGAGATGATGAAAGATTCAAAGACTGCTGGTTCAAAAACGTTTATGCTCCTCTTGAATCAGGAAAAAGTCTGGATAAGAAATGGAAGCAGGTAGCAAAAGATCTTTGGTACTTCTTTTTGAAATGAAAGATTTTGTTGATGCCCACCTTTAGGTAACGACTGAGAGAACCAGATAGGATCAAAATGAATTTTATTTCTATATTTCTAAAGCAGTGTTAATAATCTAGGAATGTTAGAGTTTCTTGTTATTGTTCAGTTGTTTCAATAATGTTTGACTCTTCATGATCCCATTTGGGGTTTTTCTTGACAAAAATACTGGAGTGGTTTTGCCATTTCCTCCTCCAGCTCATTTTATAGATAAGGAAACTCTGAGGCAAAGAGAATTAAGTGACTTGCCCAAAGTCACACAGTTACTAAGTGTCTAAGGTCAAATTTGAACAAATTTAACTTCAAGCTAGCACTCTATCCACTGCACTGTCTAGCTGCCCCTAAAGTTCATTACATAGATTTAAACATTTTATCCCCTGTATGAGCATAGGGAGCATCTACAGTTAGATCAACCTTTAATTGCTGGTATTGGATGACAGGGCAGGAATGTTTTATATATATATATATATATATATATATATATATATATATATATATATATATATATATATGTGTGTGTGTGTGTGTGTGTGTGTGTGTATGTATAGTTTTGTGCAGTATGTTCAACTGTGCCTAAGAAAGCAATGTTTTAACAGAGTTCAGCTTTCATAATAGAGAAAATTCTAAAACAGCCTTTTGCAAAATGGATTTACACATTGCACAGAACAAGAGACAACTACAACTTATTCTGTATGCTTAATCATTCATAGTTTCCTTCAACAAATATTTCCTAAGTACAGTTAATTTCATAATGAACTTTGCAAGGTTTCAAAGTCAATAGGAAAGTGAACAAGACAACTGCTTTCAAAGAGTTTGCAATAAGAAGATGAAAAAAATAACTAACTACAAGACAAAAATAATGCTTTAGTCTCATAGCACCCTTATAAGCTGATTTTTTTCTGCACTGCTGAACCCTCAGGCTTGATGATACATGCCTTTAGGACATACCTTGTGTGCTCATTGAGAAACTATAAGGTCTGACTAGGTGCTACTAGTTTGGGGTCCAGAGCATTCCTGGCAAACTAGATTGATTTTACAGCCCAATTGAGAATTGTATATCTTTCCAAGTTATATCTGGATGGCCCAGTTTTGGCTTGCCTCTAATACCACTCCAGGAAATCACCCTATGCCAACTGTCAGACAAAAATTTTGATTTAAACTTGTAACTGATCTAACTTTGAGGTTGTGGTGGGAATTTCTCCTAATAGGGATCAACTGCAGCAAAAGCTTGGCCATCAGACTAAAGTGTACCAGCCCCATCCCTGAGTTTAGGCTATGACCACATAAGCTTCCCAAGAGAGGGAGGCAAGGCCCTATGTGCTTGGCTATTCATCACCTCAGAACATTCATATCCAATGAATATAAGCTGCAGTATTAACAGCATGCTAATGTAATTACGGAAAGAAAATCTCAGTTGGGTGAGTAATATTTCTCAAATCACAAAAGAACAGTGGTCTATTCGTCATCACTTGAATTCCCTTAATTAGCTGTTATTAACTAAGGATCAATCTAAAGGCTGTTAGAAGTGTGTAAGCAGTATGCCCCAGGGCAACTATCCTCCTTAAATGTGGAACAAGTGAATAACAGACTGGTCAAAATGAGTTGCTGGTGGCATCTGGTTTCTGGAAATAAATGAAATTTCCCATCTGGTGAAAGGTTTTGAGAACCCACTTCCTATTCATTCTCTGAAATTGTGATTATCACTGCACCTGGATAACAGCACCCTCTGTATTTTAAGTAGACTGCCTAGATCAGCTCAGCCAAACAATAGCCCCTCTGAGGCTGCAATGAAGAACTACTTCTTTTCTTCCCATGTTAATTCACAGGCACACAAGATTTCATTTGATCATTAGAAATTTGTAATATCATTAGAAATAACTGGGGTAAGAAAAGTAAGTCTGGATGGGGGCGAACTACTTCTTTTTCTTAAATATCACTCTATCCCACAGGTATTCTGTTCATTATTGGCTCTCTAAAGAAACCACAGTAAGTGCTCTGCAGTGGGTAACCAAAGTACTTTCTCCAAATAATAAATTTTGAGTCAACAATGTTCTAAATAGAAACAAGTATTAACATACTTGTCTAGGCTTCCAAGAATATCTTCCTTATTTAATCCATTTTGCCCAGTTTTTTTCTTTATTTCCTAATGAAGTGACTCTCTCTGATATGGGTAATATCCTATCCTGTCTAAACACCTACTTAAAAGATCATAACTTCTAAAATGGGATGCATAGGACATAATAGCACCCTTTAGATAAATGGTTTCATACTGGGGAGTACTTTGATTACACCAAAGGTTAATTAACTTTGAAGAACAGTTGTGCTAATTGGTAACACACTCTGGTTTACATTTTTTCTAATGCTGATCATTGGAGAAATGAACAAATTTTAAATGACAGAGTAATACCCTGTTACATATAACTACAAAAGATTTCCATATATATTTAATTAAATTGACCTTAAAGCCATCTTGTAATGTTTATTTCAACAAATATCTCACTGTGCGATTACTTCTGGCCTATTTGTGACTTTAAGCATCTTTTAACTGTAATCAGTATTCAAAACATCATTAAGCTTTACTGTGTATGTGTGTCATTAGTGTCCATAGAATCTATTACATTGAAGTATGAGTAGCAAGCAGATCCATTTCATTGATGGTCTCTGTCACCTCTGTCAACTATCACTAGTAACATTTCATGAATTATTTATTTTATTATTTTGGCTTTGTGGCAAACATTTAATCACTTAGACTCTATCAGCATTTCAGAATAACATTTTTTCTTATACCTTTTTTCCATGAGGGGTCTATACTGCTTCATACTTGAAAGGAACCTAAATTTGGAAAAGTGCAGAATGAAAATATAAAGAACATTTTCAACTGAATGAAAAACAAAATTGTAGTGGAAAGAAAATGTCAGGATTTTTTTTTTTCAATAGTCTAAAAAACAGATCTGCGTTCAAGGAGACGCTTTTCTCTCAAGCAAGATCACACCTTTTTAAACAGGATTTCAATGAGTTTTTAGTTGAAATGAAAGGATAAGTTTGTTTTTTCCCAAGAGAACTTATCTTTTATTTGTCTTCCCTCATATTTTTTTCCTTTCTGAATGCACTATCAATCTCTCCTGTGCTGTCACAAGAGTTTCTGTCTTAAAATTAAACATTGATAGAATCTTACCAAAAGGTAATATTTTTAAATAAGATGTGGAACATCCGTGTATATTTCTTGAATATAAGACTCTCAATTATTCATGGGCTAATGAGCAAGACTGTGGATTATCCATGCCCTTTGTTTCACTTCCTGCTGGTTTTCTGTAACTGCCTGTTTTTTGGCTGGTTCCTGGCTCATTAACACATCTATTATTGGGAAGAAAAAGAGATGACTCTAAGGGCTGTGTCTGCATGGGGCTCATGGATCAATTCTGTAAGCCAGTTCATTGTGTTCAATGATGTTCTGTGGGAAAGAGAATTTAACTAGCCTTTGAATGGGGCAAACTACAATTTTTAGTTGTCAACTTTCTGTTCTGATACTATTGAGCAGCTTTGTAAAGAGTCAGCAGGATATCAGGACATTGTGTTCAAATTAGAAGGTTTTACTTGTTGAAAGTCATGTTGGCTAAGCAAAAGTATATAAATCGTTTCTGGATATATAGAAGAGATTGCTATTCTTTCCTGCCTTGCCAAAGAAAATGGAGAGTTGCTTAGGTAGCATAAATGTCATTGAAACCTACTATAGTTATGCCTATAAAATAGCTTGTATAAAAAAAGAAAACATTCGAGATGCAAACGTGATTCTCAGATCACAATAACGATGAAAGCTAGTTTTAAACTATGCATTGTAAGATGTTAAGAAAATATATAACTGGGTGCATAGTCAAGGTTAATCTTATGAGTACACAGAAAGTCCCCAGTATAGGATTTCTCATAAAATGGGATCACATTTTTCTCTTCTAAAATCTCTTGTTAGTTAGCTGATACCAATTTCCATAAATGGAGATGAATGCCTTTGTCTTAAAGCATTACTAGGTATTGGAATCTGGTATAGGGTAGTAATTCATCTGTTTTCTTTATCTTTTTTCCAATATTTAAACATTTTTATTTAAAGTTTTGAGTTCCAAATTCCATCTATCCCTCCCTTCCTATCTCATACCCTCCCTGAGATGGGATGCCATCAGATATAGGTTATACAGGTCCAAATATGGAAAACATTTCCATATTACTCACTTTCTACAAGAAAACTGTAATAAAAGATAAAGAGGGAGGGAAGAAAGGAAGGAAGGAGGGAAGGAAGGAAGGAAGGAAGGAAGGAAGGAAGGAAGGAAGGAAGGAAGGAAGGAAGGAAGGAAGAAAGGAAGGGAGGAAGGGAGGAAGGGAGGAAGGAAGGAAGGGAGGAAGGGAGGAAGGGAGGAAGGAAGGAAGGAAGGCAGGAAGGCAGGAAGGCAGGAAGGCAGGAAGGGAGGGAGGAAGGGACGAAGGAAGGAAGGAAGGCAGGAAGGCAGGAAGGCAGGAAGGAAGGAAGGAAGGAAGGAAGGAAGGAAGGCAGGAAGGAAATAAAAGCATGTTTCAGTCTATATTTAATCAGTGTTACTTGTTTCTCCAGAGGCAGATAGTATATTTCATCATGAGTCCTTTGGGATTGTCTTAGATCATTGTGTTGCTGAGAAAAACTAAGTCATTCACAATTCTTCATTGTACATTATTGCTGTTACTGTGTACAATGTTCTCCTGGTTCTATTCATTTCACTATGCATCAGTTCATGTAAGTCTTTCCAGAGCTACCAAACTCTTTCCCCATCTAATTCCTCTGTGTCAGTTCTTTCTCTCACTCCTCACTTGTATAAGATAATTACTCTTTTCCCTTTTTCCTAAATGGTTTTACTTTTTAAGATCACATCATACTCAAGTCTACCCCAATTTTTCTTTTGAACTATCCAATTATTAATAACAATCTTAGACATGCATTTTACATTTCCTCATGTAAAAAGTAAGTATTCTGTCTTTATTAAGTCCCTTGTAACTAGTCTTTGAGGTGTACCTTATATTTCTCTTGTACCTTGTATGTCAAATTTTCTGTTAAGTTCATTTTTTTTGCAACAAAATCCTGAAAGTCTTGCAATTCATTGAATATCTATTTTTCCCATTCAGAATTATGCCTATCTTTGCTGAGTATGATATTTTTGACTGCAACCCCAGTTCTTTTGCTCTTCAATATATAATGTTCCAAGACTGTGCTCTTTTAGTTTTGCCGCTGCTAGGTCTTGTGTGATTCTAATTGTGGCTCCACCATATTTAATTTCTTCCCCCTTGTTGCTCATAGTATTTCCTCCTTAAGCTAAGAGTTTCAGAATTTAACTATGATATTCCTGTAAGTTTTCCTTATAAGATCTCTTTCAGATAGTGACAAGTAGATTTTTCTATTTCTACTTTACCCTCTTGTTCTAAAACTTCAGGATAACTTTCTTTAATTATTTCTTGTATTATTGTGTAAAGATTCTTTTTTATTGCAACTTTCAAGTAACCTGGTTATTCTTATGTTTTCTTTTCTTGATCTGTTTTCCAGATCAGTTGTTTTTCTGAGGAGATGTTTCATAATCTCTCCTGTGTTTTTCATTCTTTATATTTTGTTTTATTATTTCTAGGTCTCACATAACTTTGCTGGTTTTTTCCTGCCCAATTGTAATTTTCATGAAATTGTTTCCTTAAGTTTCTGGATCTCTTTTTCCAATTGGTTGATTTTTTTTTCATAATCTAATTGTTCTTGAATTGTTCTTTTTAAAAATTTTTTCTCAATCTCCCCCATTTGATCTTAAACTTCTTTTTTAAGTTCGTCTATGAATTCTTTTTGGACAGGTGATCATTTGACATCACTCTTTGGAGTAGGAGAGTGTTTTTTTTGCTTCAGCATCCTCTTCTGAAGATGAACCTCAGTTCTCACAACTCTTAATGCAGGCAATAAATATCTTCCTCACTTATCTTTTAGCTTTCCTATAGAAATGTAAATTTTGGCCATTTCTTACCTCTCTTTTTTCTCTCCTTCCACAAATGATTAGATATCAGATTCTATATTTCTCTTCTTACTTCACTTTGCCATCATTTTGTGTCACTAAAAGAATTTTACACCCTATATAGGTGAATTTTTCCATCATTGTGTGCAAGGATTAGTTCATGTTATGATTTATTTCATGGGTATAGATTACATGCTTATCAAATTTGCACGTGAAATGAAGCTGGAATGAAAAACTCACATGTTGAAAGAAGAACTAGGATCCAAAAATATCTCAACAGCTTAAAACAATTGACCAAAGCTAAGAAAATTAAATATACAGGACAATTTTTATAAAATCAATTGTATAAGTACAGGATGGTAGATACATGACTACATAACATTTCCCATCAAAAAGTAGTCTGGAAATCTTAGCATCTGCTAACAGAAGAAAATCAAAAGTAGGAAATGACAGCCAAAACATCTAATGCTCAAATGCTATGTAAATGACTAATATATCAATTTGCCTTGACTCACAGTTACCAAACCTAGGCACATACTTCAAGAATTTCAAAGGTGCTGAGAAGGTTATTTGTATATGATGCTTTCTCTAATGACAAAGAACTGGAAACAAAGTACACAATCATCAATTGGGAATGACTAATTCTAGTATATGAATGTGAAGTGGTATTACTGTATCAAAAAACAACCCACAACCAGTGGATATGAACAACTCAGAGAAGCATCACAAGATTTATATGAACTGATTCAGTGAACTAAATAAGTTCACTGAATAAGAAATAAGGAAACTATATATATATATATATATATATATATATATATATATATACATACATATATATGTATGTATGTATAAATGAAGGCTATAGTAATGTAAATAGAAAGTAATAATAGCAAAATGAAACTGTGCAATTATAATAACTAAGCTTCTTTCTTAAGAAAATGAAGGCAATGCAAAAATCAAATGAGATCCATAGAGACTAAATATTTTTGAAATGTGTCAAGAACAAAAGAGGCAACGATTCTTTTGTGCTCACATTGGTCAATACACTTTTTACAATCAGAGATTTAAACTGGAAAGAAACCTTTTCTGGGATTCTGCGTTCAATTTTGTGTGCCTTTTTAAGGAAGTTTAGAATGGAAACAATCAACGTGGAGTGTGTCCTGCTAGCATGGGCAATAATATCACAGAAATACTTACTAAATAATACCAGATACTTATTGAAAGATCAGGGGATTTTTACCTTTGACTTGGTTATTTCATATTGCATTTAGATCTGGAAACAGTAGAGATCTTAGACTATATCTTATCCAAGTTTCTAATTTAAAGATGATTAAAATGAGGGCAGAAACAAACATCAAATGGCTTTTCTTAGATCACAGATATGGCAAATAGTAAATTCATTCATTTAATAAGTGCTTATTATATTTAAAATATTATATAAAGTGCAGAAGATTCAAAGACAAAATATTGAAAGATTAAATTAAATAATTGTTGATCCCAAAGAGCTTACATTTTACTGGGGAAATACCGCATATATCTACATATATATGAAGAAACATAAAATATTAAAATTTTTTTGTGGGATAGAGCACCAACACCTGAACATAAAGAAGATCTCCCATAGGTGGTAACAATTGCCTTCTTTCTTTAAAAAAAATGTTTTTTTTAATTACATGTGAAACAATTGTAACATTCTCTTTTTTATGGTAATTTTAGAGTTCCAAATTCTTTCACTTACACTTTCAACTTTCCCATCCATGAGAAGGCAGCCACTTTGACATGGACTATACTTGCATAATTATTAAAAATGTGTTTCTATATTAACTATGTTGCAAAGAAAATACAGATAAAAATAAATAAACTGGAAAAATAAAGTATAAAATGTATGCTTTTCTCTGCATTCAGACTCCATCAATTCTTTCTCTAGTGGTAGACAGCAATTTGTGCTTTAGAATTGTCTTAGATAATTGTATTATTAAGAATAGCTATGTCAGTTGATCATCATGCTATATTGCTGTTAACTTTGTACATTTTCCTCCTGGTTCTACTCATTTCACTTTGAATGATTTCAAATGTATTCCCAGGTTTTTTTTCTGAAATTATCCTAATCATTATTTCTTACAGCATAATAATATTCAATCACAATCATAAGTCACAACTTTTTTAGCCAATTCCCAGCTGATTGGCATCCCTTTAATTTCTATCACCAAAAAAAAAATTACTGTAAATATTTTTGCATATGTAGGCCTTTTTCATTTTTCTTTGATCTCTTTGAGTTAGAGACCTACTTGTGGTATTTCTGGCTCAAAGGGTATGCACAGTAAATCACTACACAGCAGGTGCCCAAGAGATTTTATCTTAAGTACAGGTCTGATCATGTGATTGTGTTTCTTATTAATCACCAGTAGCCACCTATTATTGCCTGTAGGTTCAAATATAAACTCTGATTTGGAATTTGCAATTCTTCACAATCTGGTTCCAACGCACATTTCTGGTCACATTATATATTGTTCTCATTTCTGTACCCTAGAATTCAGCAATATAGTCATTTTTCTTTTGCTCATACATGACATTCCACTTCTATCTCTATGCCTTTGCTCTAGCTGCATCTATATCTCAAATGCATTCTCTCTTACCCTTTGATTCTTGCATCCCTTGTTTCCTTCTGGGCTCAACTTAAGCAACCCCTTCTTCCAGAATCTTTCTTTATTCCCTAAGCTATTAGTACCCTCTCTCCCAAAATGACCTCGAATTTATTGTGTATATCCCATACATAACTACATATTTTCATGTCATTTCCCCCAGTGAAAGATAAGATCATTGAGGGAAGGGATGATTTTCTTCCTGTCATCACACATCTAGTCTGTGTTTAATATAGGTGCGTTGATTGACATGACCTCTGTGGTCCCTTTTAACTCTAAAATTTATTATCCTAGCCTGGAAGAGAAAAGACATAGGGAGAATATAAATGAAATGTTTAACTACTTGAGGTGAACAAAAGTGATTGGGTTTTTTCTGCTTTGTCTCAGAGGTCAGAGGTCAGTTGCTCATTTCAGATTATCTTTTATCAGAGACCAGATGACCACTTGACCGAAATGTCTTAAGGTGATTGTTATCCCAGAATCTGAGACAGATAACCTCTGAGATTCCTTTCTTACATTCTGACTATAAATATATAAATACTATAAAATGGTAGAATTTATTAGTTTTCTGTTATCTCACACAATTACACTGTTCTTAATAAAGTAAATTCATTAATTTTAGTTTAGTAATTATATCTCTTTTCAACTCAATTTAATAAATGTTTGTTATATTCCTACTGTATGATCATTTCATTGGCTGTCCCTCTTTCCTGGAACTCTCCTCATCTGTCTCCTGATCCTCCTTCTAGGCCCTGACTTCCTTCTAGCCTCAGTCAAAGTCCAATCTTCTGCAAAAAAGCCTTTTCAAGTTCTTCATCTTCGCTTTCAAATTATTTCCAAATTATCTTGTACATAGCTTATTTGCATTCAGTTGTTTGCCTTTTCTCCCCTCCCCTTACCCTTTAGAATGTTACCTGATAAATAGGAACTGGGTTTTTTTTGTTTAGTTGGTTGGTTAGTTGTGGATTTATTTTTGCTTTGTTTTTAGCTTTCTTTCATTCCCTAGCACTCAGCACAAGTCTTCAAACACAGCTAGCACTTAATAAGTACTTCTTGACTTAACTTGAATATGGTAGATCCTGTACGCTAAAGTTTATTATCTGTTATTTTTAGACAGCACCCATCCATACTACTTTCCATGTACCTCAATTCCTTTAAATTTTTTCTTTCATATATTATATGAATCTGTCTAACCAGTAATATGGTTCTTTCTGAATTAGTTTGTCAATAAATCTCCATGTTAGACTGAGGTTTATAATATTTCCTTCAAATGACTTACAGGAAAGTGAGGCTCATACTCTATTGTTAGCTTACCAGGAAGCAACCTAGTTCCATGGATGCTACTCATCAAAGATCCTTCATGCCTTTTGGTTTGAAAATGTTGGAGTCTGAGCTCTTTCTGTCAAAAATACCTAGTACTCCTTCACACAAAGGAAAATAATAAGCTTTGTAGGGTTTTCTGCTAGAAATAAATTAAATAAGTTATTTTGGGAATTATTTTGTTTCTACCATTCCTTGTACTGACATCTAACAGCTGCTGCTCATAATGTTAGGTTTTCTTGGCCTGTTTGTACTGCATATATAAAAAGGAATCAAACTTCATCCCCTCTAAATTGCTCCTAGACATTCTCATCTGGAACCTGATTAGGTGGGACCTTAATGAAGACAGAATAATAGCTTACTCTTCTAACATAGCCATTGATTGAAAGAATCCATAAAAGTGACTTTTCTCTCTTTGCTGAAATTTTTTCTGAACTTTAATCGTGTCAAATATTTTTACCATTTTAAGTAAAAATCATTACAAAATGTTTTATATATATGCACACATACATACATATACATATGTGTGTTTCCTCATGCCTCCTTAACCAATTAATCTAAAATGTTACTTCACCTTTTCTTGATTATTCAGGGAAATAATAAAAATAAGCATCAAGTATCCTATAGGCTCTAATGTATGAAATATCATGTGCTTTGAGAGACTATTGAGTAATATAGGACCATCTTTTCGTAGTCTAAATATCTGATGACTACTGTGCTTTCATTTCTCCTTCTTCTCATATTTTTTCTTTCCATTTCCCACCTGTCATTTGTTACTACTGCCAATAGACCAACATTTTCTTTTTCTTTAAATTTTCTACTGTTCATCTATTACTGTCTAGGAAAAACAGCTAATAATAATAATAGCAATAGTAATAACAAGAAATAATAATAGCAACTGCCATCATATAGGTTTGGAAGATTTGCAACTTGACTTACAGGTTTCTCTCATTTGATCCTTACAGCAATCCTGGAAGGTGCTATTTATTATAGGGGAGCTAGACAGTACAATGAACATAATGGTGGACTAGGAGTCATGGAACTGAGTTCACATCTGTTCTCAGTCACTTACTGAGTATAACCCTAGGCAAGTCATTTAACCTCTATCTCAGTTTCCTCATCTATAAAACTGAAATAATAATAATAGCACCTAACTTCTAGGGTTATTGTGAAGATCAAATGAGATAGTAATTGTAAAGCAATTAGAACAGCATAGGGCATATAGTAATGTTAGCTAATATTAGCTAATATTAATATTATTCCCATTTTTCCCATGAGAAAGCTAAAGTGTACAATGATTAAATAACTTGCCCAGTATCACATAACTAATAAATGTCTCTAGCAAGATTTGAACTCAAATTAGTCAAATTCATTAGATTACGTATAAATGCAAACAAATAAGCAGCCTTTGAGTGAAGAACTGACACCTACAGAGTAAGCAGATTCATGTATTTATAGAAAACAAATTAGTACATTAGTGTCTCAATTTTTCCACATACCATCCAACATTTGTCATTTTCCTTTTCTGTCGTATTAGCCAGTCTGACAGATGAGAGGTGTTACCTCAAAGTTGCTTTAATTTGAATTTGTCTAATCAATAGTTATTTAAAACGTTTTTAATATAATTGCAGATAGCTTTGATTTCTTTTCCTGAAAACTGTCTATTCATATCCATTGACCATTTATCCATTGGGAAAATGTCCTGTATTCTTATTAACTTAATTCAGTTCTCATTGAGAAATGAGTCCTTTATCAAGGTAACTTGCTTAAATAAAATATTTATTTTATTATATTAATATTGATACAAAATATCAATATAAAATAGTAACTTAATAGAAATGATAAAGATGTTGCAAATAATGTAACAAATCATTCTTTCCTTCTACATTGTCACGTGTGGGGCTAGATTTTTCATTCTGATCTTCCTGACTCCAAGCCTGGCACTTTATCCACTGTGCCACATAGCTGCTCCTCTTGCTTTCCTTGTTAATGGAAATAACTTGTCTCACATATTTTTACTGGCATCTCATTTCCCAAGATACATTCTGCTTGGAAATGAAGATACAAGTACAAAGACTGAAATAATGCCTGCTCAGCATGAGTTCATTTTCTAATGGATGGCCCTCAGTTTTCCTACTTGAAAAACAAAAGGTTGTGCTATATGATATCTAAGGTCTCTCTTAGCTCTAAATCTATGATCCTCTCATCATCCTTCATGCGCAGCTACTATAATACTCTCAACAATTATCCTGAATAACCCAAAATTTGTGTTTCAAAATAACTCCTTTCACACAAGAACAAATAGTCTTTAAATTTGCACTTCATTTAGTTTTCTCAAGTATACCAATAACACTGTTTTAATAATATTTGAAGTATGTATAGTTTCCCTAATGTGAAATACAACCAGGGGCATACTTGAGTCAGTTGGTACCATTCTGAAGAGGTGATTGTTAAATTTTCAGTGTGAATATTTATACTATCTATCAGGAAAAACAACTAGGAGCAGTGGGTAGAGTGCTGGACCTGCAGTCAGGAATACTTATCTTTGCAAGTTCATATCTGGCCGCCAACACTTTTACTGCCTGTATGACTCTTGACAAGTGACTTAACCCTGTTTGCCTCAGTTTCAGGAAAGGGAAGACATAGCAAGTGTTACTGAATGAGAAAAGATTGATGGTTATTATGAAGGGGAAAAAGGCAATTTCAGGAGAAGCAAAGTTTGCTAAGAGTAGAGGACAGAAAATTGTGATGAGAAAGAACTGCAGGACTTAGACTCTTAGAAGAATGCTAACTTTACATTATGATTGCAGTGAGCTCAGAAACCAAAATGCTAAAAGGGTGACTAATGAAAATGGGGAAGACACCAAGGATGTCTGAAGGGGTTGTGATGAAGAGAAACATTGTAAATCAATTTCTAAAGTGATTTAAAAAGGTAAGGAAATTACTAGATGTCCATACCTGGCAGTATCAATAAAATTTCTTCAGAGGCTTAAATTCCATTTTTCAATATGGTCCATACTTAAACCACCTTAGATATATGTCAAAAGATTCCAATTTCTCTACCATTCTTCAGGAGACCTATTATTTAATTGTAATACACTGCTCAGCACACAATTTGTCACATGGAAATGTCTTTATTTATCATATGTACTTTTGATATCTGATTCAAAATGTATAATGCTGTTAAAGAGCATTACCTAAATGTTACCTAAATTGCCTTAATTATGTAGTACAATGTAGTAATAAAGGGTGCTTTGGTGGGAGTGGAGGTTAAGAGTGAGCAAGCCATAAACTATAGGTTAGCTTGTTTGTATGTGACATGTGTCATGGTGATATTAGAACTGACAATTTTCTTTATCTGGAAAATGCATTTTCAAAAAATCAATGAAGTTAGAATGAAAGAAGGAATATATGCAACCCCTCAAGTAAGGTAAATGAGGAAAAATAGCACTTTAATAAAAAGCTAAATAAAGTTAAAAGATATTTATGGGACTGATTTTTTTTTTAAGTGACCAAAATTTGGAGGGGAAAATACAAGGCAAAAATTTATCAAAAAAATGCCAAGTATCTTCTCAAGTCTTATAGGTTGTCAACAAAAATTAACTTCGTACTATGTTCCAAGTATTATGCTAAGAACTGGGAATGCCATTGCAAGAGACATGAAAGCTAGTCCCTCCCCCAAGGTGCTTACATTTTAATGAGGGAATACAACTTATAAAGCAGAGCTGACAAGGAGGGGAGAAGAAATAAGGTTCCTGTTCAGAGACATCATAGAAAAGTTTATAGAGGAAGAGTGGATACAGGGGAGTAATGTGGCCTGGGTACTTTCTCTAAATAGAAGTACCTAGAGGAATTCCTTCTCAGAGTTTCCTAGAGGGAAATGCTAAAGGTCCAATTCTTCAGGATGAAAAGGTCAAAAGGAAGGAAAAATCTTTTTTGGTGAGAAAATTTCTGGGAATGGAGGAATAGTCTATAGTTAAGATCAGATTCAATTTAATTTCTTCTTTTCTTTCTTAAGTTATAGTTTTTCTAAGTCATAATTTCTTATATATTGAAATTGACCTGTGGCTGGCTGTCAAATGGATGTCACCTTATAGCTTCATGCAACAATACTGCCTAATATTAAAAACCCAATAGGCAATGTGCTATGATGGATAGTGTTGTACTTGGAGTCACTGCAGAGACCCATATTCAGATCTTGCATCTGACTTACTAAGTATATAACCATTGGCAAGTTACTTAATTTCTCTGACCCTTGGTCTCCACATCGTTGAATTAGAGGCAATAATATCTAGAGCACACATCTCATGAGTTTGTTGAGAGACAGAAATTGGAAATATTTGTGTGTATCTCCATATATATATACATATACATATATATGTATGTGTGTATATATATAAATACATATATGTGGCAATTCTCAAACTTTAAGGTGCTATGTAAGTGAAGTTATTAAAATATGCAAGCTGTAGTCTTCAATACTAATGCATACACTGTTTCATTTATTGAAATGAATATTAGTTTCTTAATTCACAAGTCTCATTTAAATAATTTAAGCTATCGTTACACGAGTAAGATGAAGATTCTTAATTATTTCAGAATTCATGATGAGCTACTGCTCTGTTCTGAAATTCTTTTTCAATCAAATGCAAAAGCTTTAATTGGAGTTGGTGAAAATTCAGCTAACACTAAAATGTGTCCAAGTAATCATGATTTAGAATTACGAATTATACCATAGTGTACAATCAGCAATTTAGAGAAATAACTAGGGAATGGTTGAATGGAGTATAGCAAGTTAATAAGAAAAAATCTAGTGTGTATCACAGACTAATTTTCAACAGAAAACAATGCATTTACATCAACTCTCAAGTGTATGATTTCTTGGCAAGTCTCAGTAACTCTGAGCAAAGTGTAATTTTAGAGGGATCATTTTTCCTCCTTTATGATGATTTACTTCCTTCTTTATAATTTCACCCTCAAGATTTCTTAGGGGGGGAAAGTGACAATTTTATGCTTTCCCCCTAATTTACATCTTTTTTAATTAAACGTTCATTAAATTTTTATTTGTAAAATCAATGCTTAAATATGCTTACCTGGCATAAAGGAACAAAGACACATTAGTATAACAAACTAGCAACTGTGTATTATCAGAAATAAATGCAGGATCATGGAGTCTTTAAAGGGTAAGCCACATCACCCAGTGAAAAGGGTGTGTGAGGAGCAAATGGATTTGGCAACTAACTCCTGTTTAGAAATTGTCAAAAAGGGGAAGAAAATGGGAGTTTTCAGTGTGTTTTGAAAAGTGGAATAGGCAAAAAGAGAGTCCATACCTAGTGGCCTGTATTTTTTCAGTAACATGTGGACTAGCACCTCTAGCATTTGGGCTTGCCAAGCCCCTTTTAGGGCTGCTCATCCAACTTTGGTGTCCACCTGTCAGACAACCCTCTCCTGTAACTCCAAGAAGCTGTAGCATGTGCAACTGCCATACCTCAGTAAAACCATCTCTGCTCAAGGGCTCAATCATGTTGAAGATAATTGACAGGTCTTGAACCCTTTGGTGAGTCAAGCAAAACTGGTATGCCCAGGAGAACAATTTGTCCCAATAGCCATGGAGGTAGCTGAAGCAGATGATATGGAGTGCTTAGAGCTTGGTTAGACACTAAAGACACCAAGATCATCTTGGGCCAGCACCAGTAATTTTGGCTTTTGTCTTGCCAGTGACTTTCAATGCCTCTGGAAGAGAATATGCTGATGACTGTACAACTGTACCTCACTAAAATCCAATTCATACACAAGTTGTAACAACATCCTATGATACCATTGGTCCTCTTTGAAAATGAAGGATGAACATTACCATATGAAGCAGTTGCCCTTCTGAGAAGAAAGGGAGATTGGGATGCTGTGGGGGACTTGAAGAGAGGGGATAGGGTTTTTTCCAGTTGTTGTGGGAAACATAATGTGATAGTAATTTATGTAAGAGTGAAAGGATTGCTTCACTGCATTGAGGCTGAAATTTGATAACATAAATTGTCATGGACCAAAACCAAAAGGTTTCATGACTTGTTCTAATCGTAGCATGTAAATAGACATGGAAGAGATACATGACAGAAATAATGTAGAGCTAAGATTTTGCCAAGCTTGAGGGGAGAGAGAGAGAGAGAGAGAGAGAGAGAGAGAGAGAGAGAGAGAGAGAGAGAGAGAGAGAGAGAGAGATTACCTCCAAATACCCTAATACTGAGAAAACTCTCAATAGTTACAAATATTATCTTTCCATATAGGAATGTAAAGAGTTCAACTTTAGTAAGTCCCTTATGGTTTCTAATTGCTGTTTACCTTTTCATTCTTCTCTTGATTCTTGTATCTGAAAGTCAGATTTTCTATTCAGCTCTGGTCTTTTCATTAACAATGTTTGAAAGTCCTCTGTTTCATTAAATGATCTTTTTTTTTTCCCTGAAGTATTATACTCAGTTTTACTGGGTAGGTGGTTCTTAGTTTTAATCCTAGATTTTTGACCTCTGAAATATCATATTCCAAGTCCTCTGATTCCTTAATGTAGAAGTTGCTAGATCTTGTGTTATTCTGATTGTGTTTATACAATACTTGAATTGTTTCTTTCTGACTGCTTGTAATATTTTCTCCTTGACCTGGGAACTCTGAAATTTTACTATGATATTCTTAGGGTTTTTCTTTTGGGATCTCTTTCAGGAAGCAATAAGTGGATTCTTTCAATATTCATTTCACCCAATGGTTAGTTGCCAACAGGGTGGTTTTCCTTGATAACTTCTTGGAAGATGATGTCTAGGCTCTTTTTTGATCATGGCTTTTAGATGGTGCAATAATTTCTAAATTGTCTTCTAGATCAATTGCTTTTCCAAGAAGATATTTGACACTGTCTTCTTTTTTTTATTCTTTTGATTTTGTTTTATAATTTCTTGATTTTTCATAAACTCATTAGGTTCCATTTCACCATTCTAATTTTTAAGGAATTATTATCTTCAATGAGCTTTTCAACCTGTTTTCCCATTTGGCCCATTCTGCTTCTCCAGGCATTCTTCTCCTTATTGGCTTTTTGGACCTATTTTTGCTGTTTGGGCTAGTCTAATTTTAAAGTGGTTATTTTCTTCAGTTTTTTTTGAGGCTTCTTTTAGCAAGCTGTTGACTCCATTTTCATTATTTTCTTGCATCACTCTTATTTCTCTTCCCAATTTTCTTAATCTTACTTGATTTTCAAAATCCTTTTTGAGCTCTTCCATGGCCTCATATCAATTCATAGTTTTCTTGGAGGCTTTGGATGTAGGAGCTTTGACTTTGTTTTCTCCTTCTGGTTTTATGTTTTATCTTCCTTGTCACCAAAGCAAAATTCTATGATCTAATTTTTTTTTCTGGTTTTTGCTCATCTCCCCAGTCAATTACTTGACATTTGAGCTCTTTGTCAAGTTAGTTCTCTGATTCCAGTGGGAGTGGGGGGTGCTGTACTATCAGTGGCTCAATCCCCACCTAATCTATGGGCCTAGATCTCCAGAACTAGTCACTTCTGCTGCTACTGCTGCTGTCACTGCCATGGATTTTTCCACTTCCATTGCCATCCTATGGATGAGGCCATACCGTGCCACTTTCTCATGCAGGTCTGAAAATTTTTTTCCACTTACCTTCCAAGTTGTCCTCAGCATTTTACAGTCAAGAAATCTGGAAATCATCACAACTTCCAGTGATTCAGTCCCCTTGAAGCCTGCTTGGGCTTTGTCTGTGCAGGCATGGCCTGCTCTGGACTTGCTCCACTTCCAGCCCAGCATGATAGATGTTTCTCGTCAAACTTCCATGCTGTCTTGTGCTGGATATTTGCTTCACACTGTCATCCTGTGGGTTCTACAGTTCCAGAATTTGTTAGTCATTTTTACAAGTATTTGGCATGGTTTGGGAGAGAGTTCAAATGAGTCCCTGTTTTTACTCTGCCATCTTGGCTCTGTCCCTGTTCTAAGTACTTTACAGATATTATCTCATTTGTTCTTTCTAACTTTTCTATTATTACCCCTATTTTACAGTTGAGGAAAATGAAACAGAGGATAAGTGATTTTTTCAGCATTACACAGATAATGTTCTGAGGCTGAATTTGAACTTAAATTTTCTTGACTCTGGGTCCAGAATTCTATCCACTGTGTCACCTGGCTAGTGGTGTTCCTATCCTTCAGTGTCCTGTGAATGGCAACAAATGGAATTAGTTCTCTTTCAAATATTGAGGAAGATAAGAAATTAGCCCTGATATTGGTGACCATTCCTGTAGATGAGGAACTAGAAGGAAGTATTATGTTAGTCTTTGATCCTGGGCTAAGTATTGAGGTAAAAACCTGTTTCTGAATGTTGTACTTTAGGTAAGGGGACTGGTAGTTAAGACTGATCCTAGAGGTGATAGATCTGGGGTCAGAAAGTATGGCTGAATATAGTCTGCATAAATTTATGGGGGCTTTTTTTTTTATCACTGCTCCTTCTTCTAAATCTTCTTTCTAGACCTTTTCCTCCATCTCTTGAATGAAACATTATAGACTTCTTTTCTAGGTATACAGCCAAGAGGAAATAGTATATAGTACATAGAGTATCTAGTATATAGACTCCATTCTCTTCATCAGTTCTATGTTGATTGACCATTCATTTTCCCTGAGCCTCACTTTCCTCATCTGTAAAAACAAATTTGGAGATCAAAAAACCTTAAGTACCTATGTCATAAAATTTTTAAAGAATGAAATCAGAATATTGAAGTTGACTCAGTTCTGTCTTGATGCTGCCTTCAGCTCTCTGACTGCTATGTCACTGTATCTGGACTAGGAGGAAGATAAAAATGCCACCAGGAGTCACTTGTCTGGGGAAGAAAGCATATATACATGACAGGAAAGATAAATTGGAGTTAGATTGCAAGATACCTTGAAGGGCCAAGGAGTCGTCTCTATATTCTCCAGACTAGTGATATCAAATTCAAATAGAAAAGGATATCTATGATTTGCATATTGATTTAGAAAATTGCAAATTAACATTATCTGTGTTGCATTATCTTTTTATTTATTTTGTTAAACTTTTCCCAACTGCATTTCAATATTTCTTGCTACAATTGAGATTTTTTTGCAAGGAGATTATAGTGAGTTTGATACCACCATTCTAGGCAACAAGGAAAACTCTCACGTTTCCAAGTGACATGATCAAAATGCTATTTCAGGAAGAGAAAGTGAGGTACAGTGGAAAGAGCACTGGATTTTAAACCAGAGGGCTTAGGTTCAAATTCTGAATCTGCTATTTATAATCTATGTGACCTTGCACAAGTCGTTGTACCTCTCTAGCTTTCAATTTCCTTCTCTATAAAGTAAGAGAGTTGAGTGATGCCTGAAGTGACCCCAGGCCTTTCAGTTCTAGATTGCAAGATACTGCAGTGTGCACACTGGATTAAAAAAGAGGGAGACTGGAAGAAGGAAATCCAATTAGGAAGTACTTACAACACTCTGGGAGAGGTAACTAAAGTGGAATACATTTAATCTTGTAGCTATTGTTCAGTTGTGTCCAACTCTTCATGACCCCATTTGGGGTTTTCTTAGCAAAGATATAGGAGTGATTTGCTACTTCCTTTTCTAGCTCATTTTTACAGATGAGGAAACTGAGGTAAAAATGGTGATGTGACTTGCCCAATGTCACTCAGAAAGTGAGTGTTGGAAGCCAAATTTGAGTTCAGGAAGATGAGTCTTCCTGACTCCAAGCCCAGCACTTAATCCACTGTGTCACCTAGCTGTCCTGTACAGTTAATAGCAAACAAAACGTAGAAACAAACTGATGTATCTGAACCCAGATCATCTTGGGATATTTAGTAAGTCTGATAGGTGCTCATCTCAACTGACTTTGCTTTCCAATATTTCTGTGTGTGCATAAGAGCCTTGGCATATTTATATTTAACATTATAAATTATGAAATGCAGATTAGGAAAGTATTCAATTCTGGAAATATCGTATTTATGCCCATCATCCAGGTATCGAGATTCCAAGTCTATATCAGCCTTCACACAGAGAAAAATCATCCCATCTGGCTTCTAGCTAATCACTTAATAGCCCCTGACATGGATTTCAAGGTCAGTCAAAGACATTCAGTTTATTTTGTTTCTTTTTTTCTCTAGTAGAGAGAAACCTATCACTCTGTATTAAGACAAGGACAGGAAAGATCTATAAATCAATGTTAACTATCCTAACTACCTATGCTTATCCCACAGGCAAACTTGATTACTTGAACAAACTCCTGAGGCATGAAGAACTTACTTTTCCCCCAAGTTAATCATTCTCATAACATAGCATACCAGTTGCCTTCTGCACTTCACATCTATCAGAATAGCTTCATTCAGTATATAATGTGTCACAAGGAGAGGTTGGTTCCTGATTCCTTAGGGAGAGTGGCTTTGAACTAAAAATATTCCAGTCTTGTGTGGGCAATAAACATTGTAGTTCTGTTTTTTTCCAAATAGGACCATAGCCAAACTTGCATCATGTCATTCAGAAAATTTAAAACTACTGCTCACAAGTTCCAGCTCAATGAATGCCTTAAGATTGCCTTTCTGAAGAGGAAAACACTAAACATGTGAACTTATCGAGGCTGTTCTTCCCAACACTACCCTCATCTAAAGGTAAATTGTGAAGACGCTCCTTCTTTTCTTTTATGCCCAAAATAAATAGCTCTCTTTTCCCTCTTGAAATAGAGGGAATGGTTCATTAACAGTCATACAAATGGAGAGGAAGAGCGTAAGCTCCCCCCCACCACTTAATCTGCATTTAGATTCTTTTGCCTGACATTCAATACCCTCCACAACTGGGCTTCAACAAAGCTTTCTCAGGTTCCTCACTCTATTACTTTTATTTACTCTATGTTCCAGAAAAATTGAGTATTGTACCAGCCACCTTTTCGTTGTTCTTGATACCTCATTAGGCCATCCCTCTATGCGTGCAATGTAACAATTTTCCTCCTCTTCCTGCTGAAATGTGTTTCTTCCAGTTCCATCTCTTCCATGGCAATTTGCCCAACTACTCCAGATTAGGAAATGAAGACTGATTTTACACACACGTGTGTATGTGTGTGTGTGCGTGCGTGTGTGTGTGTGTGTGTGTGTGTGTGTGTGTGTAATGGTAGCCATCTCTAGGATGGAGAGAAGAGAGGGGAGAAAAAAAGAAAAAAATAAATTTACATAACTTTATAGTTTATTTGGAGCCAACAGCAAGTTGTACATGGTAGATTTGTAGTTTCATGTACAATCATCTTCTTTACTGTATTGTCTTATGGAGATACTTGTTTTGTTCCCTGAATTGAAAATAAAATAAAATAGATTTATGCAGAGTAAATAAATATTCTCATTAAAATGTTAACTCAGGTCTTCCTTATTGCAGGTCCAGCAGTCAATTCATCATGATATATAGTTACAGACTCTGTTTCTTCCCCACCTACCCAGAATTGCTGCATTCCTATCAAAATTAAACGTAAGACTTTACTCTAGCAATCATTTATAATCACAGAGACAAAGAATCTTGGAACTTCAGCAGTCATACAACTTCTACATGAACAAAAATCCTACATACAGATCACCTAAGTACATATCTATCTATTGCTTAAAGACCTCCAGTGAGAAGGAACCTACTATAGTACCTTCTCCAACAATAGATTCCCACCTTTGAAAAGCTCTAATGGTTAGAAAGTTGTGTTCTTTGCCCTTTATATTAAATCTAACTATGCGTCTTTGCCACCTCTACCTAATGATCCTATACCTAACTTCTGGCCATAAGCAGGAATAGTCTAATTCATCATGATAAGCCTTCTAATTCTTGAAGAGAGCTAGCATGACTCCCTTGTGTGTTCTGAATTGTACACTTTTCTTAATATAGTCTAACTTTGCATTGGCTTTCTTGGTTATGGTATCATGATGTTAACTCATATTGAACTTGCAGGTCACCAAAGCCTGAATTTGGATAGCCATCCAGGCATGCCTTCCCCATGCTTGTGAGGTTGCTTTTCTAAACTCAAGTGAAAGATAGTACATGTAATTCCTATTAGATTTGATCTTAGTAGATTTGAATCAATGATCCAGTTCATCAAGAGCTTTTAAAACTCCAACTCTGTCATACAGGATGTAAAGTATCTGTCTCAGTTTTGAGTCTTACAAATCTGACAGTTGTAACCTTTATTTCTCCATTCAGGTCATTAGATAATGAGCATCAAGCATGGATCCCTGGTGAAATCCACTGTAGACTGTCTTCTAAGCTGATAGTTAATGATTATTCTGTGGTATCCACTATTCAAATGGTTTCAAGTTCATTTAATTCTAGCATCACCATTTTCCCATATATTTTTGATAAGTTGAATTAGTGAAGTAAACGTACAGGTAGACGTAGTCACTCAGTCAGTAAACATTTATCAAGCACCTAATATGTGTCAGTCACACTGCTAGCTAAGCTCTGGGGATACAATGAAAGATAAGAGAGGGTAGTTGGCTTCAAAAACTCACATTCTAACAAGAGGAGACTATTATGTGAACAATCATGTACAAACAAGACATATACAGAATCATTTGGAGGTAGTCCACAGAGGGAAGGCATTAAATACTAAATATCAATTATTTTAATTTCCTTACTTCCTACATATAAAGTAAGTCATCAAGCCAGGTGATAATTGTGATTTTCCCTGACATGCTATTATTCTTATTTTTGAAATTTCCTTAAAAGCATGATTTAAATGCTTTTAATTGCTACAAAAAGATCGTAATTATATGTTAGCAAGTACAAAATGAGGGGAAATAACTTGACATAGTATTCGCTGGTTTAATATATTTATAATATTAGAGACAGTATGGTGTAATGGAATAGTGACCTGATCTTGAAACCAGGGAGAAAAGATATTTAAGTTCTGCTTTCAACATAAATGGGGTGCATGATCCTGGATAATTTACTTTTGAAAGTCCAAGAGGACCCTATAAAACTCCAAGTTGTGAAAAAGTTAATGATCTGCATTGGTAGACAGAAATTCTTCCTTACACGAATATCATCACAAATTTGGGCCATCTATTCCATAGCAAAATACAAAGAAGCTAAAGGATTGATCTCAGGCAGGTGGCAAGAAAACAAGGTTACAGCAAAAAAGGTTTATTCTCTCAGTTTAATCAGCACAATTTCATTTGAGGGCCATGAGAGGGAGTGGATTTACATGTCAAGAATCAGAATCAGTGCAGGTGATGGCAAGAACTGAATAAGTGAATGTTGATTCTTTTCTAGGAGGAAAACATGCTACAAAATGTCAATCTCTAAATGTATTTATAGCTCCTTTCAGGTCTTTGCCTAGTGTTTTCATTTGTATTAGTAAGTGCCACAATGTATATATATTCCAGTTGAGAAGAAAGTAGAAATTTATTATTGCCCAGGTGAGAAATTATATAGTCCTGCAAATGCTAACTCTATAGTCTTAGGAGAAAAAAATCTTAACAGGCAATATGGACTCATTTAGTCGACAAAGAAAAGGAAGGAAAAAAAGGAAGAAATAAAATCAACATAAAAGGCAGGTACAATATACTGCATAATATGGCATTATGCTCAAGATACCTGAATGTGTACTAACCCAGTTGCTAGGCAACCAAGGTCCTTTTGTGTCTATTTGAAAGAATTCAACTTATTAAATAGCTAAAGAGACATAGTTCAGGGTAAAATTCTTCAGCAGAAAAAAAAGAGATAAAGAAAATGCGGACATATCACATATTCATCCAGATCAGTCTCATTTGCCTTTTCATATAAATACATTTGGACTTTGCCTGGAATGACCAAATACTTAGCTGAAAAGTCATCCAGAGACTTTGTCTACACTGCCCTGAACAACACACCTGACTGATCCTCCACAGCCTACCTTCCATCTCACTGGATCAGTTAATTGTTTTTTTAACTGAAGTGATGGACACAACAGCATTTTGAAAGCACTGCCAGAGTAATGGTAATGAAACCATCCTTTGAAATGACAGTTAAAGTTCAGTACAGTGACTTAGATGCATAGAAGCTGATTTATGTTTCTTTCAAAGGATTCTAGGTTTTGACTTTCAACAGAGGAATCACATTGGGATTTCCTTTTAAAAGTCTCATTTTGGTTTTGTGAAAGGTACAGAGTGAAATCGAGGGTCCCTAGTTCCTGAGCCACTTACTATTGGAGAAAAAAGAAACTTTGTATTCCCTCCAACATCATTCAGATATTTCTACTTCTAACAGTCTTATTTATAATAGTAATCAATATTTTTGTTCTGATTTTTACCATCCTGAAATCTTCCTATTTCTTAATATTTTATAGAATCATCTCACAAAGTCATTTCATTTTGGACAGTCTCCATATCCTGATATTTAAAGTTTTCCTTAATCATACCCCAACATATATTTTCTATTTTACTTCCAATTGCTGTTATACATGAAGTCTTTGCTCCATCCAATTTAGTTTATTCACTGTTTCTGAAGCTATTATGGATGGGAACTCAAAATGCTCACAAAATTAAGGGAGCTATGTTTCATATATGTGTCATGTATGACTTGAGTGTCAGAATCTTTGGCAAAATGAACATTGACACATAAAAAGTCTTCTGAGGATACCAACATTGCAATAAACTCTTCTACAACACAAGGTCTGAGTCATGTTCCGAAGATAATTGCAAGATCCCATAAAAGGTAACTAGTCTGATACAAGCAGGAGGTTCACTTTTTTCCTCCTCCTCCTTAAATTCTTCATTGAACATGCTCCCCACCATTAAAAAAAATGAAACTCTGTACTATAGATCAGCAATGTGATATGGTCATAGCCAAACTAATGTAATCATGGTTTGGCTTCATTAAGAGAAATTCCAGGAAAGAGCAAATAATGTTCCTCTGCTTTCTGATGTTATGCTGTAGATTGATAAGCATTCCATTCATATTTTTATCTATTTATTTGATTTAAAAAAATCAAGTTGCTATGACCAAACATGGTCCTCTGAAATACTCCAATGGAGATATCTGGCCAGCCTGACAGTGAAGCACTGAGGACTGACTATTCTTTGTTTCTGGATGCTGAAGGAATTCTGAAGCCGTCTAATTATATTGCTACTCCAAATTTTTCCATTTTTCAATAAGAATGGTATGAGATACTTTATCCAATATTTTTAAAAAATGGAGATAAATGATATCAATAGTTCCTTGATCTAGTAGTATAAAAACCAGACTATAAAAAGGAAATAAGTTTAGTTCTTAAAGACTTGTCATTGTTGGAGAATTACTGGACCTTTGTAATCATCACTTCCTTTTCTAGATGCTGACTAACCTATCTCTTTAGTGATCGCTTCTGGAATCTCTCCAGAAAGCAAAGTAAAGTTTGTAAAATCTGTTCCCTTACTAAAGAAACTGTAGGATATTTGCTCTCCTGTCTGCATGATTTTTTTCCTGTCCTCATGATATTTGAAATCATCAATTCTTAGACCTGCAGGAAATGTTAAAGATAATCTAAGCCAACCTCCCTCCCCTTTGTTTAAAGAACAGAAAACTGAGGTCCAGAGAAATTTTCCCAAGAATACAAACCTAGTTAGTGGGAAAGGCAGGGCTAGATTTCATTGCTCCTATCTTGCAGTCCAGTGTGATCTTTTTTTTCCCACTCATAAGCAGAATTACACATGCAAGAAACTAAACTAGGTTTGAAGGATCTGAGACTACCTATTCCTCTTTTTATCTCCTTAAAGGCAGGGACCATGTTTTTGACTTTCTTTGTATCTGAAGTGTTCAGCACAATGCCTGGCACATAATAAGGAATTGCTGCATATTAGTGACTAGTTGATACTTCCTTTTATCATAATCAGAAAGAAATAATTTAAATGTATAGGACTCAGAAAGAGATGTCTAATTTTCCATTTTTTTTCCACAATCAGTAATATAATTCATGACAAATTGACCTGCTTTTTATATATGGAAATATGAATGGTAAATGAAGACAAGAGGTAGAGAGGGTAAAGAAAGATATATTCAGAAATTATGGGAAAGTTCATCTAATTCAAGTGTTAGTCATAGCATGAATCTATGAGAATTAATCAACAAATATTGTCAGTGCTACCTTAGACACATTCAAGTGGGGTAGGGGATGGAAATAGGAAGAACAGTTAGGACACTACTGTAGTCAAAATTATAGTCTATTAAAACTAGAATTGGCTTTAGTCTATATAATGTAACCCTCTAATTTTACACATGAGGAATCTGAGATTCAGAAAAGTGAGGGGATTTACCCAAAGTGGTATATAGTCAATAGGTGGCCAAGCTGAAACTTGAACTCTGGTCTTTTGCTTCCAAATCTAGTGTATTCTAGAATAAAACACTAACTTCATATAGGCCTGTTAAGACTTCACTAAAGTTTTACTAGGAAAACAAGATAAATAAAGACATAAACGTACAATTATGATAGCTTAGAAGATGAATGGAGAAACAAACAACAACTCCTATTGATGCAACAGGTTTGGCTGATTGCTAAACACAGACATTTAAGCATTAAATCCAGTAGGTTGACATTATTTCCAAGTCCAGGAGGATTTCAAGTTGTTAGATGATGCCACTTGTCCATAAGCACCTTTATTATTTGGAGGCAGAGACAGTCTACCAGACCTGACTGATGACTTCATTCCTTTCTTGGATGCCTATGTGACAACTCAATTTTCAACAGGATCATACAACAATTTGTAGTAGGAGAAAATAACAGAAATAGAGGCAATACTGATACTTTTCAAGTCCCTCATTATTTTTAGGGCATGGAAACTTTTCATTCTATGCATTCTACTGTCAAGTCATCCTTCCCCACAAAGATCCTTGAATGCTGATGATCCCCAGGGTAAGGAGATAGCCCAGATTTCTGGTTTTTCACATTAAGCCTTAAAGTTACTTTTAGATTTACTTACTTTCTCTTGTAGGACAAACTGTTCCATGTTGTTAGTCTTGGATTGCTGAAGACCACAAAGTAGCAAGACTTACAACCAGCTCAAGCTGCCAGTCAACTCATAAGCCTCTGTCTATATCTTTAGAAGTTAATTTTTTTCCCATAAAAATCATGAAAGCTATATAGCCTATTAATATTCAGATAGCAAGTTTTAGAATTAGGATAGATCATTTAATCCAAAGACTGAATGAGAAAATTGGGAAAAATGAGGAAAGGGGTCAGTGAATTACCCAAAGGTGGTAAATGTCCAGTTGAAACTAGAACCTTAAGCATTGCTAAAAATAGTAGGTAGAAATTACAAAGAAGTAGACATGAGCTGAATAAAAGAAAAGATTTCTTTATATTAGATGGTTTCATAATTTTAATGGACTGCCTCAATCATAATGGTTTTCCCTTCACAGGTGGTCTTTAAGTGGTTGTAAAGTGACTACCAGCCAAAGATCTTGTTAGACAATTCCTGCTTAGGTATATATGGTTTGAATTAGATGATTTCTGAGGTCCTTTCCAATTCTGAAGTTCTATGAGTTTAAAAATCCCTGGTTTTGAGCAACAAAGTCACTGTCTTTTGGATACCTCATACTTTTCTTTCCATCTACTTTGCAGCTCTCTTAATATCTGCAGAACTTGCCTCGAGTCCTTGAATATTGAATCTATTCAGTATATCTTCAGGCTAAAAACTGGCACTCCACAGGCAATAACAGTAGATGGTAATTTGAAACTCAAAAGAGAAATCAAGACAGAAAATGCTTTCCCACAGGCGGTAAGTTCTCTCTCACCAGAGATCTCGAAGCATTGGATAAATAACCACTTGTTGGGAATGCCAAAGAGACCTTATTAAAATGATGAATTTATGATTTCTGAGCTCCCTTCTACCTCTGAAATTTCATATTCTGGCAATGCTGATTAGAAAACCATTTACACAGAATCATCAGTCATTGAAGGAAGACTGAATGAGACTACCACTGGAAAAAGGAGCACAGAAAGAAAATAGCTCCATGGACAGACTATACCTATTAAGGGGTCAGGAGAAAGGTGAAGGGTAGGGAAGAAGGCAGGAACATATAGAAATTGGGGGAAAAACAAAGTATTTGGTTACAGAAATCAAGGAAAGAGAATAACCAGTAAGATTACATGGTCATAGGATTAAAGAATTACAGATGGAATGAACTTCAGAAGTCATCTAGTCCAGATTAGTCATTTTAGAGATAAGGAAACAAAAACCCATGAGATTTAAGTTAATTTGGGAAAAATAATTTGGAGGGACAATTGCTGGAAGATGGTAGCTAAGTATTTGGATACTGCATTCCTGCTAGCACTCCATCTGAGTTTAGAGATATCCCACTCTAGGAGGTCCCAGAGGGAATCATCTCTATACTACCCCACTCAATGCAGGAGTTCAGAGAAGGATTCCTTCCCCTCCTTCCTCCAGACCCTGGGATAGACAAGCTGCTGGGAAAATTGAGAGGTAAGCACAAGGGAGAAAGCCCAGACCCAGAAGCCTTCTGGTGGGCCCAGGGTTCTCTACCTGAATTCTTCCTTGGGCATACTCAACCATACTAAACCTTTCCTGAGGCCCATTGGAAATGTTCTAAGTGGGTCCAACATACCATTTCCTGACCATCTATCCATACCCAGATCACTGGAGCAAAAGCAAAAAAAAAAAATCTGATACTGGGGTTTAACTAGGCATGAGTATTGACAGGAATTGATAAAAGGGCAGAAACATATCTGGGGTCCATTTTCTTTGAAAAAGTGTTTGTATATAGGGGTACCCTTTGTTAGAAAGGATAGCCAGCTTTAGGATACTAGTCAGGCTAGTAGTTATCACTGTTATTTTAGAAAATGATATTAAGAAGACCACAGTAGCAGGTTTGCTACCTATAAAGGCCAATTAAGCCTTGAGGAGGTGAATGGAAGATACTATTTTACCTCCATAGATCAAAGATTTTATTCCCCTCCTGTCACATTCACATCATTGATATCGGAGAGACTAGGTGAAATACTCTAGGTGGCTCTAGAGTGCATGGCTACAGACACTTGCTCAGAACTAACTGCATCAGGGGCAGTATCTCAACCTAAGGGCCAGAAGTGCTTAACTCAGTTAACCTGCAAAAAATAGATCCAGTTGTCAGTGATGAACTAGTCATTTTATTTTTCAGTAGCTGGCAGAGATCACTACCCAAGAAAATCAATGTACAGATGTGCGAAATAAATTTGCTCTTCAGTTAAGTATAGTTGGTGGTTTATGATGGATAAGTATCACAGTCTTCCTGACTCCATAGTCAAAGTTTTGTTCTGGAGGATATAGACGCTGTCAGAAGTGAATTAAAGAGTTGGCACCATACATCTTCTATCACTCAGCTATTTTCCCTGTTACTACATTTTTCACTGCACATTAGGTGTCAGGGTACATTGCACATAACAGGCAGTCAGGATGGGAGTTGTGTCTACAAAAATAAAAACTGTGAAGTTGAGACTTTGAAATTTTAGAATTAGCAAGTATATTTTCAGCAGCTTGCAAGCATTCATAATGAGTCTGTGTTTTAAAAATAATCATTGAAAAAGCAACAAGTTCTGTCTTCTTTTGGGGGGCTTTATGTTGTAACGACTTAATTTCTCAAAGCATATGGTGAGACTCAGATTTATCCCTTTTCCACCTCCTGCTGAAAATTTTTTGCTTACTGATTTCAGCACCTCTTCTACAGTGCTAAAACCAATTAGTGAGGCATCAAAAGCTTTCAGTGATAACTAAAAGTTTGGAAGAGTAAAAAACAATAATGTAGCAAGAGGTATGCAGGAAAGGGGTCTGTGATTTTTTATTTGGATCCATAGGGAAAATTATGCCCCTGCCAAAATCTTTTGTTTCTTTGATTTTATTCTCTGTTCAATTCTTTGAAATAAATTCATGATGTATGGTTAGCCACACTGAACAGAAACACTAACACAGGGATGAAGGTCAATGCATTCTTCTTGGGTGAAGATCATCCCTTTCATCTTAATATTTTCTGGAGTTTAATCAGAATGACTATTTCAGCAAAAGATTCCAATAGACATGAGGTTTATTTTGTAAAATATGTGCTCATTCTTTTTTTTTCCTAATTCAGCCACTGTTGTGAAAAACATTCTCGTATGGTCAGATTTGTCATCATTCCATCGTACAACTTGTGCAGTTACAAAACACTGTAGTTCATTCACATTACCATACCATTTATAAATAGATACTAGATGTGAGGATAGTTTCTGAATGCCTGATGTTAGTAAGACCATTGATATTCTAGAGAACAGTTGGCAATTTTCTGTGATAATGAGATGATTGAATAAAGACTTTTTTTAACCAATAAAAAAGAATAAGCAGCTCATGAGTTTTTGCTGCATAAGGGAAAGATGAGTCATTTAAATATCAAGAGGTTGTTATGTGAGTCCTTAAAATCTGGAAAATATCTAGCAAGAGGTCAAGAACCTGACTGGAATGAACAACCTGGCTTTGTGTATTGCAAATATTCCTTAAAGAACCAGTAGCGTAGAGGCTTACAGTTCAGAGTTAGGAGTTACCTTTAACATATGAATTTTCCTTATCTGTGTGCCTATCTGACAGCTTTCTATGTGTTCCAACTCTTCTACACAGATACTGAGTCCACTGATGAGAATATGATACAACTTTATGTGTTTACTGAGATGTATTGATTATTTCAACATTTGTTTTATATCAAATACCTGTGATATGTTGTTCATTATTGTTTTGTGTCTTATTATTAAGTGAATGATTATGTTTCAGTCTAATGGTGATATAATTGTGAGTGACTGGCATTTTGTAAATGGGAAGTACACTTGGAGCTCAATACCTACAATGATAAAAATGGCCACAAAATTCCTGCAAACAAATTTACCCCCGAGACTCCTGAGTGCAGCTATGTGGTAGTCATCTTTCTGGGGAAATCTAGGTCTACCAGTGTAAGGTAAAATTAGAATGATAATCAGCTTGCAGAATATGAAAGTCCATGCCACCATATTCATGAAATATACTTACACAGAGCTTAAATTTGCATCTTTTCAGTGTTTGCCTATTGCTTCTATTTCTGACTTTTGAGTTAAAAGCAATTTTATCCTTTCATGTGATAACACTCCAAATATTTGAAGACAAAGAATCTGTCCTCCCTCCCCAATCCTGCCCTCAATTTTTTTTTCCTTCAAGCTAAATATCATTCTCCATGCAGCAAAGTGTTAATACCTTCACCATCCTGATTACCTCTTTTTTTCCTCCAGTTTTTTATTGCCTTTCCCAAAATTGTGTTCCAAAAACTCAACACAGTTCTCTAGTTGCAGTCTGATCAGTCAGGAAATATTTATTAAATAACTACTTTATCTATCAAAAAATAAATAAATATCTATTAAGCACCTACCATGTTCCAGATACTGTGCTCAGTTCTGGGGATATGAAAGGGACCTAATAAAGTCCCTGCCCTTGAAGAGTCTACAACCTAATGAGGCAGATAGCATGCAAACAACTGTAGAAACAAGATATATAGTGTATGTAGGAAGTAATCAACAGAGAGAAAGCATAAAAATTAAGAAGAATTGAGAAAGGCTTCCTATAGAAGGCAGAATCAGGATAGATCACAGCCTAGAAACAAACAAATTTAAACACTAATGCAGATGAAAATACACACATACATAGAGCATGTTGATCATCGACATAATGTAAAATATGACTATTTGAATAGAATAACCTCACTAATTAGTTAACTAATTAGTTAAATAAATATTATACTAGAGACTCAAAAAAAATGCTACAAGAGGCAGCCAGGTACTATATTTGCTAAAATCCAATGAATCTGTCAACAAATATTTGTTGGATGACTACTGCATACAATCATTACTCTAGATATTGGACAGCAGGACAGGGGGATATTGGAGTAACAAGAATCCCAAGACAATTTCATTATATTTATAGCAAACATTTATGTAGCACTTTAAGGTCATTGCACCACTGCCTCATCAATAAAATTCAAGCAATTGAAGTAGATGATTTGTAATATTTATTCTGATTTTATACTCTATGATACTACCATTACAAAATATATTCATATTTTGGATGGTCAGAAGAGGCGCAGTTAACTTGGGTTTTACTGGATAGATACCTTGTCTTGCCTTGTCTTGCCTTTTTTTTTTCCTTTCCTTTCCCTTCCCTTCTCTTCCTTTCCCAAAACCTTAAACCTTCTGCACTCTGAAGTTATACATTGGACAACAATAGGCCCCTGCCTAAGGGCTCTCTTCTGGACCCTCCTGGCTTCAGAGTGATTATCAAAAGTAACTGTTGATGTTTCCCTTCCAGTCTAATGTCTTTATTTTTCTTTGCCTTCTTAAAGGGCCCATCTCCTTCTTAAACAGGTCTATTCAATGAATGAGCACTACATCACCCTAAATGAGTACCTGAATGGACCTTGGCCTAAAGGGGCCAAGCTCTCCCAGTGCATCCTGGGTCATCTTCAGTCATCCTGATGCATATTGGGTCACTGGATTCAGATGGCTCTGGAGGAGAAGTGAGGCTGGTGACCTGCACAGCCCTCCCTCACTCAGAACAAAGTCAAGTGAAGTCATGTCATCATTTCTCTGATGGCATGGTCTTCTTTGGCAGTGAAGGATGAATGCAACAACTACAACAGCGATGCTCACAAGAGCTCTCTATTGTAAATAATACTTCCATTTTACAGCTGAGGAAACTGAAGATCAAAGAGGCCAAGTGAATTCTCTCAAGTTGCTTGGCTAGCAAATGATAGAGAGAGAATTCAAATCCCAAATTTCTGTCTACAAATCTTTCCAATTTGATATTGCATCATATTGCCTTATGCAATATAAAAATATTGTACAGCATAAAATTTCTTAGAAAAGAGGTTTCTCCAAAAGGTTTCACTCTAAATAACAGCTCCAGGAAGTATCCTTATGAGCAAAAGTACATGGACAGACACAAATCCATGCCTAGATGATATGAACTTATTTATTTATAGACCAATAATTGAACTATGGATCAGATGTTGATTCTGACTCTTCAGAACAGTTAAGTCTATCATAACCACATTGAGTATGGTTACTTGAATTATTTCAGGAACCATTCCACTTGAGATAACAAACAGACATTATAATCAAAATAGGCTTTGATGTTATGGGTAATTATGGCATGAGACAGATGTTCTTAACCTTGGGTCTATGGTATCCAAAGTAAAATGTGGATAGATTTAAGGGGTTGTTTTAATTTAAATTATTTTCATTTTATGGCAATATAATTTGTTTCTGCTACATTTTATTTAATATTTTAAAAACATTATCTTCCCCAGACTTCCATGACTCAAAACAGGTGAAGATTCCCTAAACTAAGGTAATTTAATGTTTTTCTAGAAGGCCTACCTTTTTAACTGTGCATTGCCCATTTTTACAACTGTGGGTTATCAGGACCCAGAGGTCATGAACTATGTAGCCTGTCCACCTTTCTCTTCCCAGTAGACTTCATGGACTTGTCTTTGTACTTTCTGATGATCCTTACTGTCATTCTCACGTCTCCCTTTTTTCTCCACTTTCAAGGTCTCTTCTGTGAGATTGTATTTTTTTCTCTCTTGGCTCATTGTCATCTGTGTTGATGTACTTTGCAAAATCCTCTTCATTCACAAACTAGGCAAGCAACTCCAGAAGCTCAGCTGCTTGTTTCAATGAAAGAATTCACAATTGCTTAATTCCCTTGGTACTCTAACAAAGACACATTTATGAAAGCAATCTCATAAAGGGCTCTGCTCTGCAGATTTTGAAGCTTGATGTGGCATTTAGATTACATCAAGAAGATTTCCTTTTTTTCAGACATCAGTAGCCTTGGCAAGATATGTTTCAGAGGAGTAGAAACACTTTTTGCCAGTGTTGGAGCCCACTCAGAATATGCAGATCCTATCTTTAGAACAAAACCAGTGACATTTTATTTTGGAGTTTTGTCTAGTTTATGATAAAACATGAGTATTTTCTTGTTATTTTTTTCATTTCTAATTTGAATTTTTTTTTAAATCAAGCAGTAATTATTATGGTAGTTCCCATACCCTTTCTTCACAGATTCATTTATCTATTTAATAATGCTCTTTTTATCAAATTACCTCTTAGAATATATTCATTTTAAGATGCTTCAAAATTTCAGGGCTCTGTGATTCAAAAATGTAGGTATGTCTTCCACTAATGAAGAATGTAGCTTGTTTACAATTTAGTAGATAATCTTTGTGAACAATTGAGACAAAAAAATATATCATCACCCTTTAGCCAGCCAGTCTATGTCTCCTAAGCATCTATAGACTGGTCCTTGAACAAGAGATGTACAGTCACAGACACTGTTCTCTCTCACATGACCTGCCCCACATCCAGACTAACCTTCTTGTGGTTTTCTTTATGTGCCATTCAATTTTCTTCCTTCATGCTTTTTCACAGAATGTTTCTAAAGTGTGTAAAGCCTCCTTTCTCACCTCCAGCTTTTGGAGCTCTCAGTTCTCTTGAGAGTTCAGCACAACTCTCACCATCTGCAACAATTCTTTCATGGTTCCTCCACTAGTTGGAGTCTCTTCTGATATCTCTTTATAGACATGCAGTAGATATTTGGCAGTGATCATGTAGTCCCAGTATAATGAGGGCAGGGACATGTGTGTGTGTGTGTGTGTGTGTGTGTGTGTGTCAGTGTGTGTGTGTGTGTGTGTGTGTGTGTGTGTGTGTGTACCTATTACCTAACCTGGTACATTCTGCTCATTTAAAAAAAAAAACTTATTTTGTGATATTTTCTTTCTTTTTTGTAAGTTTTCAGTATTCAAGACCAATGATATAAAATGAGGACAACAAAGTCATTATCTCTAGCCAAAGCGTGAATTATTTTATTGTTCTATTGACATTCATATTATTTTATACTGTAGATTTTATTTATTAGATAAAAACTAATTCATAGACTTGTAATATCATAGAATTGTAGTTTTAGAACTCAAATGGGACCTTGAAAAATCTTCTAGTATCACTCCTTCTTTACTCAAAGAATGAAACTCTATGTCCAAACAGTGTTAATGACTTGTCCAAAGTCTCGTAGTAAGTGAAGGTCAAACTCAACCCAGTTTGTTATTTTCTTTTTACTGATCTTGGAAAATTCAATATTTAGGTCTAAGTTAAATGGTTTTTGTTCTGTCTTTATAATCCTTGACCTCTCTGTGATATTTAAAAATATGTGCCACACCCTCCTTTTTGACAGATTCTCCTTTTCTCTCTCCCGATATATTTCATTCTATTAGTTCTCCTATAATTTTGATCCTTGAAAAGGGATATGCACTAAGGTTTTCTTCTACCTTGCCTTACTTTTCCCAGATTTCCCCTTCTCTTCCTTTCTATATATTCCCATAGCTTCAATTACCCTCCCTGTATAGAGAACTCCCCAATAAATATTTTTCCTCAATTTTTCCCCTTGAGAATGTAAACATGTTAAGAGTAAGTAGTTTTAAAAAATTATTTGTATTTTTATCTCCAGCTCCTTGCACCATGCCTGGGACATTGAAGCTGTTTAACAAATGATTGTTGAATCAGAAAGACCTGAGTTCAAATGCTGCCTCTAACACATACTGGCTGTGTGGTCCTGGTCAAGTCACTGTATTGGTAGAGCATTTTTTGCTCATTTAGGAGTCCCCTATACTAATGAAAGAAAGTCCAGTCCATTTTCCTATACTTAAAGAATTATATATCATATTCTCAGATTGAATGCAATGTCCTTCAGAAATTGTTTCATATTCATATTTTTATCCCTATTACCTAGTACACTATGTGGCAAATAGAGGTGTGTGTAGGTGCAAATATAGGTGCAATGGGATGTATGGGTGTTCAGTAAGGTGTGAGTTCTTGACAAGTGCTTTTCAGAGCTGCTTATCCACCTTTGGTGTCTACTGGAACTCACTTGTGCCTCCAAGAAGCAGTAATATGGGCAGGGATAATACCCCAGTAAAACCATCTTGGCAGAGGGGCCCTAAACTAGGTTGAAGGTAACCCATGGGCCACAAACTCATCAGGAAGGTGGGCAGGGGGTTCCCATATGTGTAAAGACTTCCCCCAGCGGTGATGGATGAGAATAATTTACTCCAATGGCCGTGAAAGTGGCTAGGGCAGGTGCTGAGGGATACTTACAGCTTGGTCAGACATAAAAGTTGTCAAGGTCATCCATTGCATCTTGGGCCACCTTTAGTCATCCTGACTTTTGTCCAGTAACTGGAAATCAATGACTCTGGAGGAGAAAGGGAGACTGACAGCTTTGTGCAGCTCTATCTCACTTAAATCCAATTCACATGTTAATTCAGGACATCACCCTCTGATATCATTAGCTGTCTTTAAAAACAAAAGACAAGCAACACAGCAAATAATATATGCTTATTAAATACTTATTGACTGAACCACTACAAACATCTTTGTTTTTCTGAAATATTTAGATTTGTCACTTTTTATTAGATAGAAATTTTCCAATGGTATTCATATGCTACAGTTTTTTTCAACTTACAGGAAACCTTTTCAAGAAGTTTAGTTGGAATATGAAAAAATGCTATAAATCACTATTGATTAGAGAAATGCAAATCAAAAGAATTCTGAGGTATCATGTCGTACCTATCAGACTGACTAACATGACAAAACAGGAAAATTATAAATGTGGGGAAATTGGAAAACTAATGCATTGTTGGTGGAGCTGTGAATTGATCCAACCATTCTGGAAAACAATTTGGAGCTAAGACCAAAGAGGTCTACATATTGTTTGACCTAACAATACCACCTCTAGGTCTGTATCCCAAAGAGACCACAAAAACAGGAAAAGGAGCCACCTGTACAAAAATATTTATAGCAGCTGTTTTTGTGGTTGCCAAGAACGGAAAATTGAGGTGATGCCCATCAGTTGGGGAATGGCTGAACAAGTTGTGGTATATGAATGTAATGGAATACCATAAGAAATGATGAGGAAGCAGACTTTAGAAAAACCTTGAAATACTTAAATAAATTGATGCTGAGTGAAGTGAACAGAATCAGAACTGTGTTATACACGGTAACAGTCACATTGTGCTATGACTAACTTTGATAGACATCTCTGCTTAGCAATACAAGGATCTAAGACAACTTCAAATGACTCATCATGGAAAATGCTATCTATATCCAGAACTATTTGCGCTCTCTCTCTCTCTCTCTCTCTCTCTCTCTCTCTCTCTCTCTCTCTCTCTCTCTCTCTCTCTCTCTCTCTCCTTAGTTTTCTCCTATTGGCTTCTCCTTTTGGTCTCAATTCCTCTTCAACAACATGACTAAAATGAAAATATGGTTAATATGAATGTATATGTAGAGCCTATATCAGATTGCATGTTGACTTTGGGGGAAGGAGAAGAGGGATGGGGACAAAATTTGGAATTCAAAATCTTATGGAAGTGAATGTTGAAAACTAAAAATAAATAAATAAGTTTTTTTTAAAAAAGTTTAGCAGTAAAAGAGAGATAGGATGCTATCTGAACAATATTTAGCACTATTTTTTCAGTACTTTAAGGTTTGCCAGATACTTTACATGTATCTCATTTTATCCTCAATAACCCTGTGAGGTAGGTACTATTGTCATCCACATTTTACATGTGAGTAAATTGAGGCAGAGAGAGATTAATATGCTTAATGCCACAGTGAGTATTTGAGATGGAATTTCAACTCAGATATTTCTGATTACAAGTGCAGCATTCTATTGGATATGCCACCTAAGTTACCTGCATCAATGGGATAGAAGTGTTAAGGAAAAAAATAAGCACTAGAGACACCTATCATATTTTATAGGTGAATGGATACATGAAAGAAGAACTAAACCTGTCAAAAGGGAGGGAAATTGGGGGATGATTGCTGGAGACAGTCTGGGGAGATGCAGAAGAGAATGAACTCTACTATGTAGGTAGAGAGATTAGCCTTAGTAGTAAGTAGTAATGATAATCCTTTTCTTCTATGACCAAAGAGAAGGAAGTAGACTGATTCTGAACAGCATCTTAGAAATGAAGAGAGGACTTAGAGGAATTTATCTCAGGCTTCTCAGTTAAGTAGGAGGCTGGCTCATCTGCTGGAGACAGTGTAGAGTACAATTGATGAGAAGAGGAAATAAAAGGTTTAGAATAGTCAACTAGATGAATTAGATATGGAGATGATTAAAAATGTGGATATAATATGGATATAATAGAATGATTATAGGGGAAGCCATAATAAAGGGTCTGATCAAGGTGATGTACTCTGAATTTTTGAAGGTAGAATTGCTCAATGTTGTGATTCTCTACCTTGCTTTTCAGCAGAAGCCAGAAGGAAAAAAATTGTATTGAGAGGCAAAAGATTTAGTGTAGTAGCTATTAAGATAGACATCTAGGTGACAAACCTTAGGGTCAAGGATGAGTACTGAGGCAAAGAAAGTCTTCCAATTAATTTGAATTACAGTATTTGTGTCTTCTTCTGGAACTAATAAGGTATTTCTCAATTAGAACTCCATGAATCTCATTCAGATTGTCTGTGAGTATCAAATTAAAATCAATATATATTTATTTGATATGCTATCTATATTACCATCAGCTTAATCATTCATACTTTTCAATGATAGCTCAAAGGTCGTAGAATTATAAAGGCAATAACTTGGTGTGTTTACCTGAAAGCAGACAGATTTTTTTGTTTTCTGTAGGAATAATGAGAGCCTCCCCTTCTTCTGTAGTTGACTTCTGAGGTCAAGATGAAGTCAGAAAAGTGTAGCAGCAATCACTCCAGCATGCACAGGAGGGCCTGCTGTACAGGTTCTTAGATGTGATTTTCTAAAAGGAAAGCAACTTTTGAGTGGTGAACAATCTTCTTTAATTACATTCACCAAGAGAAACTATAAGCGAGAAATAAAGACCAACATATAGGGCTTCTCTCTGACCATAAGCAATACATACATCACAGATCAACAGACAGATCCAACTGTGTGACCATCCCATACATGCATAGTTACCAGAGAGAGAAACACCAACATCCAGGCTTTCAAAGGGTGGGGGAGATGGGTACCTAGAGTCTCCTCTGGGACATGAACCTTCTTCCAAAGAAACCCCAAAGCAAAATCTCACCTCAGAATATATATATACTTTTCAGAGCCAGAGGGCATAATCCTCGTGACCCAGTGCCTCATTAATTAACAAAAGCTGTGGGCATTCCTACAAAACAAGCCTCCCCTAATAAAGCTCCCCTTAATGGACTCCAGGTGAGGCCTATTAATGGGTAGGGAAGATCTTTAACTCTAATCAACATTACAAAAGGGAGAATCAAGCTTACTATAAATGTAAAGAAATAAGGCCTGTGATCCCTATGATCAGGGAGGCTGAAGTTACTGGATTTCTGGATCTCAGGAGTTCTTAGATGCAGTAGTTGAAACTGATCTCATGTCTCAATTAAGTCTGGCATCAATATGGTGAGCCACTGGGAGAGGGTGACCATGAGATTACTTAGAGAAGGAACAACCCACCAGTTCAAGTGGGAAACAAAGCAAGTCAAAACTTTGATGGCTGAGTAGTAGTGTAGGGGAGTCCATGAGTAACTACTATACATCCAGTCTGGGTAAAATAGGGAGTTAGTTTTTATTGTTGTTGTTCATTGGTGTCCAACTCTTTGTGACCCCATTTAAGATTTTCCTGGCAAAGATACTGGAATGTTTTGCAATTTTCTTCACCAGCTCATTTTACAGATGAGGAAACTGAAGTTAAGAGACTTGACCACTGTCACACAGCTAGTAAGTGTCTGAGTACAGATTTGAACTCAAGGAAGATGAGTCTTCTTGACTCCAGATCCAGCACTTTATTCACTGCACCACAGCAGCAGCAATGATAATGATAATAAAAAGGCAATATTATTTCTGTCATGTGAAAGTGATACACTGTCAGACTCTCTTTAATTATATGCTGTGTTAGTCTTCCACCTGAGCATACATGAATGCCTGGAGTCAAAAGTTTTTTGGTGAGAGAGAAGTCTAGTATAGTAGAAAAAAATTATTCTAAAATATATTATGACTACAAGTCTTTAAACTGTTATGCCCTCTTAACAGCACAGCTGATAATCATCAGATCTCCCCATTTCTCCAACTACCATCTCACATTCTTTTCATCACACTGCAAAAGACAAACAGGGCTGTTCACAGGCTTTAATTAGATAAGAGAGAGATTTCACAGAGTGGCCTGCTCCTGATCTCAGTCAGCTCCACATTTGTTTCTTTGACTTCCAAGGTAACTCATTCCTAAAAGCAAACTCTATAGTAGCTAACTATTCCCTGATACCCTCCAACTGTGGATGCTTCATTTTAAGACTTGAAAGTACTCCTTTCCCTGATACTTAAAATCAAATAGAGAAGGATCTATGAATACTGAGTGGATATTTCACTTTAAGACTTGAAAGTACCCCTTTCTCTGATACTTAAAATCAAATAGAGAAGAATCTGTGAATTATGAGTGAAGGGAATTCATATTGTGGGAACTCCCTCCACTGAAGCAGATTGCAACCCATATGTGACTTAGTGGATAAGTCCTAAAGAATAGCCTGGGGCACAGAAAGCTTAAATGCTTGCCTACTATCATGGAACAAGTAACTGTCAGGAGTAGGATTTGAACATAGGTCTTTCTCCCTTCAAGTGCAGCCCTCTGGCTATTATATTAACTGCTTCTATACTGAAATGTTCATTTAGGTGAATTTAAACAGCATAGATAGCAAGATAGGAATGTGCATACCTGAAATCTCTCTTACTGGGGAGGGTGAAGCTGATGGACATCTTGAACTTGGGAGTTCTGTGCTTGAATTCAGGAGATCTGAGTCTGCAGTAATGACATAATATTTTAAAAGCCCTTAGTATAGACCCTGGGATAAGTGTATTCATCCTTCCTTGCCAAAGAAGACCATGCCATCAGAGAAATGATGACATGACTTGCACTTGACTTTGTTTTGAGTGAGGGAGGGCTGTGCAGGTCACCAGCTTCACTTCTCCTCTAGAGCCATCTGAATCCAGTAACCAATATTCATCAGGATGACTGGAGAGGACACAGGATGAGGTAATTGGGCTTAAGTGACTTGCCCAAGGCCATACAGCAAGTGAGTGTCAAATGTCTGAGGTGAGATTTGAACTCAGGTCCTCCCGACTCCTGTACTGGTGCTCTATCCACTGCACCACCTAGCTGCCCCATATAAATGTTAACTATTGCTGTTTATGTTGTTCTTTAACTGATTAGATAAAATCATTCCCTCAAAACAAAGTCAAGTGCAGGTCATGTCATCATTTCTCTGATGGCATGGTCTTCTTCTGAAACATCATCTTAAAAAAGATCCTCTCACAGAGACTTTGGATTTCTGGGAGAAGTAGGCACTTAATAAATGCTTATTCCCTTTTCCTTACCCCCTGGGCTTGAGACCTGACTCTGCTACTTACTGTTATAAACATGTTAGTTAATTCCTCTCAAGTTAGAGAAGTCATTTCAACTCTGTAATCCTTGGTTCATCTTCTATGAAAGAAAGGTAATGATATCTGTCCTATGTTGGTCACACTGTTGTAAGGAACACTATAAGTAAATATCAGCTACATTCACCATAAAGATGATCTCCTCAGTGAAAGATGAGTTGGGCAACTACAGGACATTTTGTCAATTCTTCATTTCAGAGAACCTTCTAACCTGAGGCAAGCTATTAGATTTTTTGGTCAGTTTTAGAATCATAGTAGAAGGAGGCTTGAGAGATTTGGTTCCTTAATATCTCCTCTTGACAAGGAGCCCAGTGTTTAGGTCTTTCACTGTCCTAGTGTGGGTTTTCACTTCATACCCTATGAGTAGGCTTGCTTGACTGGGCCAGGCCATAGTTTGCTGAATTTTACACATTTCTGCACCAAAGAGATAGGTATCGTGTGGGACTAGTATTCTGAAGATACCTTAATGGCTCAGCTGAGAACCTGTAGTTTTTTATTAAATCTTCACAGATGATACATTTGTTCCCTTTCCGTTAAAACATTTTGCTTATAAATCCTCCTTGCACCAGCTGTCCCAGTGCTAGTTTCTCTTGCTTTATAGGTTTATTATGACTAGATAGAATGTTATGGTGTATCACACCGCAACAAAACAAGCTCAGTATTTCCTGTCTTCTTTATTCCATTATTTGAAAACCAAAATCAAGGATTGGGAGTTCAATGGAAATATGATTTTATTTCTATTTGGATGAAAATTACCTCAGCCCACATTTCTCTGAAAAAAAAAATATGACTAAAACATTTTAAGGTATTTCTTAAAGAGGGAATTAAATATAATGAAAACACAGAACCAAGGGGCAGGAAATAAATTCACATCTCAGGTTTTTTCCTGAGTCCAAGGCAATTTAAGCTTTCTATACTTAAGCTTCTCTTCTATAAAATGATTATTTTAGGATACTACACAGAGATGCAGTACAGGCATAGGTCAAAGAAAATAATCATTACATCCATAGAAGAAAAAAAGAATGAGGAAAGAGATTAAGGATATGAAGTGAAATAAACTACAACGGAAATTAAAAATCAGTAGTAAGAAGAAAATGGAGGATCAAAAATGTGAGAGCTTACTAAAATTAGAAAGGGGATCTATTCTATACTTAATTTCTTTGTTAAATGGAAGTATAGCATAGTAGACAGAAAGCTGATCTCAGAGGTAGGAAGGCCTCAGCCTTCCAGTACATATCAGGCCTCTACTTTAACTGGGTAGGCAATGGGCCAGTTCTAGTTAGACAATATAGCTCCTTCCTTCCTTCCTTCCTTCCTTCCTTCCTTCCTTCCTTCCTTCCTTCCTTCCTTCCTTCCTTCCTTCCTTCCTTCATTACTGTCTTCCTTCTTTTCTTCTTTTTTCCTTCCCTCCCTTTCTCTTTTTTTCCCTCCCTCCTTTCACTCTATCCACATAGGGCATCATACCCTTACCTAAAGGTGCTCTGCCCAAATGAATATAAATTTTGATCACTGAAATCTCATAAGATATCTTGGCTAGATTTCTTTCTTAAGAATTATGTTCTTAAACCCAAATCACTCTAGTTCTCATTGATTGACCAACAATGGATTCCAGCCCAAACCTCATTTAATCATTGTTTGAGTTCTGATGGCTCAAAGGGAGTATAAAGAGCAGTTGTTTCTGTTTTCGCCTGAAACCCTGGGACCTTCCGCAACCAGACTGATTTTTTTTTTAGTAGGTAGTAGAGGTCACTCTTTGCCTCATTTCTTACCTAGCATTAATCACTGAATGAGCATTGCCTCAGTCAAACTGAGACCTGGGAAAGACCTTAACTTAAAAAGGACAAGGAATTCCATTGCATTCAGAGCCATTTCCAGTCATTCTGATCTATATCTTTCCACTGGACCCAGATGGCTTCAGAGGAGAAAGTGAGTCTAGTGACTTTGCACAGGCCCCCCTCACTTAAATCCAATTAATTTACAAGTCATGGCATCATCTTCCTCATGTCATGATCCTCTTCAAGAGCAAGGACAAACAACAAGGTCCTAGTTGCTATGTTACAAAGAAGGCTCCCCTTTCTTAGCAATGAGAAGGGCAGAAAGAAAGAGAGAAAAAGGAGCCGTAATGGAGTTAACAGTATCCACAAAAACAGATTCAGCAACGAGCAATAATGAAATGACAAAGTACAAGGCAAACAATAAAAATCATAACAACAGAAACAATGTAATTGTTTGGTAGGGTCAGGATTGCTACATACTCAGCCCACACCCAGAGTCTTGGGGGAGCAGTCTCCTCAAGATTTCATCTATTTTGGGCTCACTTGAAGTGGATCTTGAGGGCCCTCACTGGTTTTGGTGGTCAATTTAGGAACTGGGGCCTTTTTCAGATGATCCAAGAGTCAGCTCCCTCAAATTTCAGAGTTTCTTGTTTGTTTGTTTGTTTTAATAAAAATAAATTGTATTCCCCTTAAGCATGCAACTTGATCATCTGAAGCATATGATTCAAATGTTGATGTGCTCAATCAAGGATAAACACACATATGCTATACATATCATCCTATTGTTTATCACAAGATAGTGACTAGCCACATGTGTCCTGGGGATGCTGAGACTTCAAAAACATTCACACTTCCCTTTTATCTAACTAGAAACAGCTGCAAGGTGCTCTATTTCCCCCCTTTTTTTCTTTTTCTTTTTTTATTGGCCAGCAGACAAACATGGGAGTAGTGAAAAGTTCCTGATAAAGGACTTTAGATTGAATTAAGCCAATCAATTCAAAAGGGACTTTACAGTTTGGCATGAGATAAGTGAACAGTTACAATTCTCTGAATTCAGAAAAGGTATCCCACTCTCCAAGTATCTGTAAACAATAGCCAATTGATCAGTAAGGAACCAGCTTTCAGATAAGACACAATGGGTTCCTTGAGATACAAAACTGTAAGAAAGTTCCTTGCATCAATCTTTGGATCTGAGATGATTCAGTTTAGCAAGGCTAGGTTCAAACAGTGGATGCTGTTGTTTGGAATTAGCAACAACAGGATAAAGAAAAAGACTACTGGCATATTATTGTGAAATGAAACGTCTACAAGCATATCAGATAACAAAAAGGATATAAACTTTGAAACCTACATATGGCAACATGTAGATATTTTGAGTGCAACATGTAGATATTTTGAGTAAGCAAACAAAGGTGCATGAGCCGTCCTTCATAATAAGTTTCAAGTGTTTCGCAAAAAGTCTCTGAATGAAAAATGATGACTAGGAGAGAGAGCAGAAGGTTTGGAAAATCCACTTTGTGGAAAGAATGATGAAGTCAATTTACCATTTAAATAGTTGAGAGAGAAGTTGAGATTGGAATGAATTTAGTGGATCCAGTGCACACAGTTGTATGAGTGCATTCAGTAACATTTAGCAGTGGGGCAGGGTGGGAGTAAGCAAAGTGATTTCTTTTTTGAAGGTGAGAGAATTGAGGATTAGCAGAGAGTGACTAGAGGGGGAACAAGAGGTCAAGGGCAATAACTGAAGGACATGAGGTCAGAGCAGGAGTTATGGATGAAGAGAACATAGAGGGATGGAGAGAGGAGAGATTGAAAGTGGAGGATGAAGAAGAGATTTACCAAGGATCAGGGAGAATAAATGTGCAACAAACCTAGAAAGGTAAATTAGAACCAGTTTTTAAAATAAATACATGACTGAACAGTTTACATTTTATTGTAAAAAGGAAGAAGGAGTCATTGAAGATATGTGAAAAGACCAGTAAAATTATCAGACTTGTGTCTTATGCCTTAAAAACTTGTGTCTTCAAACTAAGATTCATACTCAAAGAATTTCAAAGTTGAAAGGGACCTCAGGAACCATGTAGTTTAAGCCATATCTGAATAAACCAATTATCTCTGCAATAATCTAACAAGTCACTTTTATTTGAATGTTTCTAATGAGGAAAATCACAATATTCCCAAGGCTACCCATTCAGCTTTGGAATAGCTCTACTTCTTAGAAAATTATTTTATTTTTTCTTTGATTGTCAATTCTATATTTGTTTCTTTACAACTTTCATCTATTTCTTCTAGTTTCTAATGCTCCTTTTCATAACCAGAACTAAAGTTGAACTAGAAAAGAAAATGATTGTGTTTGTTTTCTGTAATATTATGATGCTTTAGGCAATTTCATGAAAATGTATGTTCTGAGGGAAAAAAAATCTGTGGTTATAACAAAAACAAAAAAAAAATACCTTCTAATTGACATGTCTAGGTTTTCCTTAAGAAAAACCCAGGCAAGTTTCTTCTGCTGTTTCCCACTGATGTTCTTTCTTTTAGTCAAAGTTTTATTTAAGGTTCTCAGTATTTCTGAGAGAGCAAAACAGTAGTTTCATCTGGGTCACACCAATTCTAACTTAACCACAACCAACCTGGTATGGTTACATAGCATTTAGGAGCAGACATTAATCCAGTTTTCCTCTAAAAGGATAAGAAAAATGTTTATACACCCCAACATTTTAGAACCTATCAGGAAATGAGAATTGAAAATAGATTCTTCAAAGAAAATGAAAATATAATTTTCTCATCATCCTTCATCATCATCTTTTTCATAAAAAAGATACAATTTCAGAATTGGATTCTGAAAATCCAGGACCATTGCCATTTCCTGTGACAGCCTACACTAAAAAAACTGGGAACTCTTGAATGCTAAAATATAGGTTGGTTTGTGCTATGATTGACTGCAAATAGTCCAACTCACTTTTCTATCATGACTTGTAAATGCATCCATAAGGCTACTATAAAGAGTAAATCTAAGGAAATGCTTAAAGAGAATTACCTGCATTGAAATAAGTGTAACAGATCCAAGTTGTCACTTTTGAAGGGAATAACAGTTATTTCTGACTTTTAAAAAATACTACATTATGGCCATATCTGAGAGACCTAAGACATACCCAAGAGCTGAAGCCCAAAAATGGCTTGGCACTGGTCATTATCCTAATTTCCAATATGAACTAAAACAAAGAAAGAATCCTTTATGCTTTCCTTTCTTTGCCTTTGAAGTTAAACAGTGCCATTTATCAGACTGATAACCAAGGATATAGTCACTAAATTAAAGATGTGTCCATGTAATTTCTTTGACTATTTGGGTTCATATTATTAGATTCACATTAGATTCCCCATGTATTTTTATCAGTGTGTTTGAATCAGAGAATCATAGTCTTAGAGGTGAAAGAAGGATCATTGAGTTCTACCTCCTACCTTATGTAGCAATATCCTCTATTATGCCTTATCAGGTAGACACATATCTCCTAAATAATTTTGATGACAGGGAACTCATTATTTCAGAAGAAAAATTATTTCATTATTGGGCATCCAGTCTTGTTCTAAATTTCTTCCTAAAATTTGTTTCCTTGAAACTTTCACTTATTGGTCTAAGCTATCTCATTTCACCTAAGATTTAAATGAGATCAACTATGTAAAGTTTTTTGCAAACATTAAAATGCTATAGAAATGATATTACTATTATCATTAATATTATTAATGATAATTATTAACAGTAATATTAAGTTGTATTTTTTGAAAATACACAGGATAAGTCAAATCTCTCTCCACCCAATAGCCCTTATGATATTTGAAAAAAACTCTCAAATTCCACTCAGGGCTTCTGATCACCTGGAAGTCCTCCTAAGTCCCTCAAACAAAATGGTTTTCAGAAAAGTATACCTTATATAAATTTGGCCTCACTCAAATAATTATCTTACCCTACCACCAACAAAAGAAAACCTAAACTCCTTAGCTTGGAATTCAAAGTCATCTAGGACATATTGGCAACCTATTTTTCTAGCTTTATTTCACTGTAGTCTTCAAGAAGTATTCTAGTTTGTGGAACCAAGATGGTGCAGTGAGAGCAGCTACTCACCTAAGCTCTTAAACAAACTCCCTCAGATACCTCTAAAAAGAGAATCTGACCAAATTTTGGAGGTACAGAATCCAATAGGAGACAGACTTTGGCAGATTCATAGCCCAGGACAGACTGGAAGGTCAATGGGAAGGATCTGTTCCATGAGGCTGGAGGAGAACACAGCACACAGTGCAGTGCATCCTAGCTGCAGCAGGGCTGCACAGGAAAGCCCCAGGGTGGTCTGAGGAAGCAGCGGCACAGCAGGATGGCAGCTCAAGGCAAGAGTCAAGTGGAGCCGAGAAAGTGAAAGCCATGGAAGGAGGTCCAGGTATATGAATCAGTTGCACCTGAGACTTTCAGCCTGCAGGTTAAATGTCTGTAATTCACCTACTTGAACTTCTGGGAGCCAAAATGGTAGCGTGATCAGTAAATGCTCTCTCCCCCTCCCCTTGTTGACTTTGAAAGAACCATAAAATATTTCCCCAGAAAATCCTGGATCAGTGGGATCAGCAGAAGGGGCAACCAGTCTCATAGCACCTTAGGCTAGGAAAGTTGCTAAGGAATATTCCTCTTACTGTGGTGGAGGACTAGAGGCCCAGGTGGGTGGAGCCTCACAACCAACACCAGGACCCAGGTGCCTTGGCTCTCCAGGGGAAATGGGAAAAAATTAGAGCAGCCCAGGATCACCAAGCTCTGAGTTTGCCTTTGCTCTAACTCAGCTGAAGAGATCTCCCATGACCAGACCACTCCTCCCCAACACTTAACAAGCTAGCTCCAGGGCTAATCTAGGGAAACACAAACAGAATTCAACTTTGCTTTCTCACACCAGCCAGCTCAGCACTAGGTTCTTTAGCATCTAGCTGAAAGAATCAGAGGCCACAACATACAAAATCTCACCATCCTGAACAAGAAGCAAAGGAGGAAGGAAAAGACCATAGAATCTTTCTGTGGGGACAAGGACCAAAGCAAGAATACCAAAGAGGTCAGTATTGAGACTGTCCTCCCATCTGAAACTTCAGAAGAGACTATTAACTAATCCCATGCACAAAGAGCACTCCTGGAACAACTGAAGAAGGAAATAGAAGAAAAAATGGCCAATGATTTTAAAAGTATAAAAAAAGAATTCACTGAAGAGAACAGCTTTTTAAAAAGGAAAATTGAACAAATGGAAAAGGAAGCACAAAACCTAACTAGGAAAATTGGAGAAATGGAAACAGAAGTACAAAAACTAACTGGAGAAAATAATTCCTCAAAAGGAATAGTTGGACAGATGGAAAAGAAGATGCAAAAGCTAACTGAAGAAAACCATTTGATGAAAATTAGAATTGGACAAGTAGAAGCTAATGACTTTATGAGACATCAAGAGTCAGTCAAACAAAATCTAAAGAATGAAAAGATAGAAGAAAATGCAAAATATCTAATTGGAAAAACAACTGACTTGGAAAATAGATCCAGGAGAGAAAATTTAAGAATTATTGGCCTACCAGAATGTCATAATGAAAGAAAGAGTCTGGACAATATCTTCCAAGAAATCATCAAGGAAAACTGCCAAGAAGTGCTAGATCCAGAGGGCAAAATTGTCATCAAAAAGATCCACCAATCTCAAGGCAAAATGCCTTCCACACTCAGAGAGAGAAATATGGAAGTCACTCACATAATGTAGCAGATCATGTTTGTGTATGTGTATGTGTTTGTGTATCATGTTCTGATTTGTTATACGATTTCTTTCATTTATCTTAGTCTGACTACATAGCATGACTATAGTGAAAATATACTCAATAGGAAAGTATATGTAGAATCTATACAGAATTGTATGCAGTCGTGGGGAGGGAGGGGGGGAGTGGGGGGTAAGTGGGGGGGATAAAATCACAATTGTATGGCAATGATTGTTAAACATTAAAAAATAAAAATTAGAAAAAAAAAAAGATCCACCAATCACCTCCTGAAAGGGATCCCAAACAAAAAGCCCCGAGAAATATTGTTGCCAAATTCCAGAACTATCTAATGAAGGAGAAAATATTACAGGAAACTAGAAAGAAACCATTCAAATATGGAGGAGCTACAGTTAGGATCACACAGGACCTTGCAGCTTCTACATTAAAAGATCGAAGGAATTGGAATATCATCTTCTGCAAGGCAAAGGAGCTGGGACTACAAACAAGGATCAATTACCCAGCAAAGTTCAGCATAACATTGCAGGCAAGGAGATGGCCATTCAATGAAATAAGGGATTTCCAGACCTTCCTGATAAAAAGACCAGAGCTCAATAGAAAATTCAATCTTCAAATGAAGATCTTAAGGGAGGAAAAGAAAACTTGTTACTCAATTTGAGCAAACTGTTTACCTCTCTATAAGAGAAGAAGATACTTGTTAATCTCGAGCACTATAAATCTATTATGAAATATAAAAGGGATATACAGAAATAGAGAGAGCAGCATAAAGTAAATTATGCGATGATAAAAAATGTGATTTAAGCATGGGAAGAGATTGTAATAGGAGACGTGAAAAGGAGGGAGCAGAAAATAGTAAATGACATCACAGGAAGAAATACAGAATTATATTACAGTAGAGGGAAAGAGGGGAGTGAGATGAGCATTGTTTGAGAAGTACTCTCATCTGCTTTGTTTCAAGGAGGGAACAAAAAAGTAAATTAAGTATATAAATATAACTAGTTCTATAGGCAGTAGGAGGAGAAGGGGGAAAGAAAGGGGAGGGGAGGTTAAAAGGGAGGGAAGAAGTAGTAAGTGTAAAGGGCAGTAAAAGGGAGGGGGGGGTGAAAGAAGGAAGGCAAGACTGCGGGAGGTGGTGGTTAAAAATTAAAACTCCATTGTGGAGGAAAGGGAGAAGGGAGTACTTTTCATTAAAAATGCAAATGGTGAGAAAGAGGATGGAGGGAAAGACACAGATAGTAATCATAACTGTGAATGTGAATGGGATGAATTCTCCTATAAAATGGAGGTGGATAGCAGAATGGATTAAAAGCCATAATCCAACAATATGTTGTTTACAAGAAACACATTTGAAATGGGGGGATACACACAGGGCAAAGGCAAAAGGTTGGAGCAGAATATATTGTACTTCAGCTGATGTAAGAAAAGCAGGAGTAGCAATCCTAATCTCAGACAAAGCAAAAGCAGAAATAGATCTAATCAAAAGAGATAAAGAAGGAAACTATATTCTTCTAAAAGCCACCACAGAAAATGAAGCAATATCATTACTGAACATACATGCTCCAAGTGGTATAACATCCAATTTTTTAGAAGAGAAGTTAAAGGAGTTACGGGAAGAAACAGACAGCAAAACTATACTAGTGGGGGACCTTAACCTCCTCCTCTCTAAACTTGATAAATCTAACCATAAAATAAACAAGAAACAAGTTAAGGAGGTGAACAAAATTCTGGAGAAGGTAGATATGATAGCTCTCTGGAGAAAACTGAATGGGAATAGAAAGGAATATATCTTTTTTCTCAGTGGTACATGACATATATACAAAAATTGACCATGTGCTAGGGCATAAAAACCTCACAATCCAGGGCCAAATGGCAGAGATAGTCAATGGATCCTTCTCAGAACATAATGCAATCAAAATCATATGTGATAAAAGACCATGGAAAGATAGACCAAAAATTAATTGGAAACTAAATAATGTAATCCTAAAGAAGGAGTAGGTTAAACAACAAATCATAGAAGCAATCAACAACTTCATTCACGAGAATGACAATAATGATACAAATCTTATGGGATACTGCAAAAGCAGTTCTTAGGGGAAGCTTATATCTTTGAATGCTTACATGAATAAAATAGAGAAAGAGGAGATCGATAAATTGATTATGCAACTTGAAAGAGCTTGCACAAATTGAAAATCTCCAAGAAAATACCAAATTAAAAATACTGAAAAACACAGGAGAAATTAATAAAATTGAAAGTAAGAAAACTGTTGAACTAATAAATAAAACAAAGAGTTGGTTTTATAAAAAATCAATAAAATTGATAAACCTTTGGTCAATCTGATTAAAAAAAGAAAGAAGAAAACCAAAATACCAATATCAAAAATGAAAGGGGTGAACTCACATCCAATGAGGAGAAAATTAAAAGAATAGTTAGAAATTACTTTACCCAACTTTATGTCCACAAATTCGACCATTTAAATGAGATGGATGATGATGTTTAAAAATGTGATTTTCCCAGATTAACAGAAGAAGAAGTTGAATACTTAAACAAATTCATCTCAGCTAAAGAAATTGAACAAGACATCAATGAACTGCCTAGGAAAAAAATATCCAGAGCCAGATGGATTTACAAGTGAACTCTATCAAACATTTAAAAAAACAGTTAACTCCAATACTACATAGAATATTTGGGAAAATTGAGGAATAAGGAATTCTCCCAAATTTTTTTTATGATACAAATATGGTTTTAGTACCTAAACCATGGAGAGACAAAACAGAGAAAGAAAATTTTATAGACCAATTTCTCTAATGAATATAGATGCAAAAACTTTAAATAAGATTTTAGCAAAAATAATACAGCAACTTATCATAAGAAACATGCATTATGATCAGGTAAGATTCATACCAGAAATGCAGGGTTGGTTCAATATTAGGAAAACTATTAGCATTAATGATCATATCAACAAACCTAACAGAAACCACATGATTATATCAATAGATGCAGAAAAAGCTTTTGACAAAATACAAGACCCATTCCTATTAAAAACACTGGAGAGCATAAGAATAAAGGGAACTTTCCATAAAATAATAAGCAGTATCTTCCTAAAACCATCACCAAGCATTATATGCAGTGCAGATAAGGTAGATGCATTTCCAATAAGATCAGGGGTGAAACAAGGATGTCCATTAACACCACTGTTATTCAATATGGTACTAGAAATGTTAGCTGTAGCAATTAGAGAAGATAAAGAAAATGAAGAAATTAGAATAAGGAAAGAAGAAACTAAGTTATCACTCTTTGCAGATTACATGATAATATACTTACAGAATCCCAGAGAGTCAATTTAAAAAAAATACTTGAAATAATAAACAACTTTGGAAATTTGCAGGTTACAAAATGCATCCACACAAATCTGCATTTCTAGATATTACTAACAAAGCCATCAGCAAGAGATAGAAAGAGAAATCCCATTTAAAACTTGGGTAGACACTATAAAATATTTGGGAGTCTACCTGTCATAACAAATCCAGGGATTATATGAACACAATTACAAGACATTTCTGGCACAAATAAAATCAGATCTAAGTAAGTGGAAAAACATCAATTGCTCATGGGTAGGCTGAGCCAATATAGTAAAAATGACAATTCTACCTAAATTAATTTACTTATTCAGTGCCATACCAATTAAACTATCAGATAATTATTTTCTAGAGCTAGAAAAAAATAATATCAAAATTTATCTGGAAGAAGAAAAGGTCCAGAATATCAAAGGAACTAATGGAAAGAAATGCTAGGGAAGGTGGCCTAGCTCTACCAGATTTCAAACTGTATTATAAAGTGGCAATTATCAAAACCACTTGGTACTGGCTAAGAAACAAAAGGGTAGACAAGTAGAATATACCAGTAGGCACAGTAGGCAATGAATACAGCAATCTCCTCTTTGATAAACCCAAGGACCCCAGCTTCTGGTATAAGAACTCACTCTTTGACAAAAATTGCTGGGAAAACTGGACAAAAGTTTGGTGGAAACTAGGCATAGACCGATACCTGACACTGTACACAAGAACAAAATCCAAATGGGTACATTATCTAGGTATAAAGATTGATACTATAAACAAATTAGTGGAGCAAGGAATGGTGTATTAATCAGATTTATGGACAAGGGAAGAATTTTTGACTAAAGAAGAGATAGAAAGCATTATGAAGTGCAAAATGGATAATTTTCATTATATTAAACTGAAAAGTTTTTGCACAACCAAATCCAATGCAACCAATATTAGGAGAGAAGCAGAAAACTGGGAAAGAATTTTTGCAACTAGTGTCTGTGATAAAGAAAAAATCTAGGTTGTATGGTAGTGATTGAGAAACACTGAAAATAAACAAACATAAATAAATAGATAAATGAATGAATAAATAAATATATGAATAAATGAATAGATAAGTGAATAAATAAATAAATAAGAGAAGTATTCTAGCTCCAGATAAACTGGATTGCTTATTGTTTCCCTTACTCACTGTTTTCCACCTCTGCTGTTCCCTTCCCCTGTAATGTTCTCTTCATTCCTTTCCCCTTATAGTAGAAATTATCACCATCCTTCAAGGGTCTATTCCCAGTGTTACCTCCTCCTGTATGAAAATTTCCTTCGTTTCTCATTATTATCAGGTAGGTATGTACTCTGCTTCTTCTGTAGCAGTTTCTCTTCCTCATTATATCCTAACTTTCGGTTTTGTGTGTTTGCATTTGTGTGAGTGTGTGTGTGTGTGTGTGTGTGTGTGTGTGTGTACTTAATTTTTCCTGTAATGAACTTACGGCTTCTTGATGGCATAGACTATATTTTACTCTTTTTTGTATCCCCCACAATTCCTAGCACAATGACTTGTACATAATGAGTACTAAATGAAGACTGATTAATTTGAATTAAATGGAATAGTATATATAGGCAGTCCTTAACCTAGGAACACTAAAATTCTAAACAGCTCTCTCAAACAAATGGCTCATTTGCCCATGACAAACAGGGTTAAATGACAGTAAGTATCTGAGGCCAGATTTGAATTCAGGTCCTCCTATCCCCATGGTTGGCACTCTAACAACTGACCCACCTAGTATGAATGAGTGGCTCCTGTGCCCATTGATAGTTGGACCTCTCCCCATCACCAGATCTGTCCCCTTACCACCATCACAATCCTCCTCCTTTGTTATCAATGTCTTTTCTTCTTAAGCTCCTATGTGGAACCTTGTTCCCCTTCTGGTATTGAGTCTTCCCTTCCTATTACTGACAATTGTGTCCTCCCTGATATCTCATGACTTAGTATTTGCTTCTTCTTAGGTTGCCATGCTGTTGGTACTTGATTTCTAATCTAAACCTAATATTCCCTTGGGGATCAATTACTGCAAGGCTCAAGAGAAGTTTTAGAAGAGTTCAGGACCTTAGGACTCAGAGGATTCCTGGCATCAGTGTTCATGGAAACAATCAGGGCTACTATTTGTATTTTTTTGCCTGCATTGCTGATTAAATAGGATTTTGTAGGCTAGTCTGAAAACATAATCACTATTTAAAACATTATTTCTTTGTCATAATTTGCTATAGATTCCAAAGTTTCAAACCATAATTACTTTTGTAACATAACCCAAATTATGTGGATTTTGGATTTCCTAAATTCTTTAGTGTTTTAAAGTTGCTTTAAAGGAAAATTCTTCACAATCTGCTAGGACAAGTGAAATATATTCATGTTTTCCCTCTAGTGTTCATGCTGTAGTCTACCTCAAGTAGTCAAGTATATACTTAACTGTTAACTTAGTGTATCTCTTGATAAAGATCTTTCTAAGGATCCTTGTAAAGTCCTTGAGGGCAAGCACTATTGTTTCATTTGCTTTGCTATGCCAAATGCCTAGCATAGTGCCTTGTACATAAATATTATTTGAATGGATTGCATTGAATGGATCTGCAGTCTTTTCATGGCACTAGGTTTGATACCTAAAGTGGCCTGTTTTTCACTGATCTTTTCATCGTAGTTCAAGCTTTGGCATTCCTAGGATCTATTTTTAACATTTTTAATCCCAGACTTCTTCAGATGGAATTGATATCTTATGTTGTTGTGCCTTAATATCTTATTTTCATAAGTAAAAGCAAAATCTTTAATTCCAAATTGGCTATAAGAAAACAAAAATGACTTACTAAAAAGTCTAGAAAATGCCTGGATTTACATTGACAACAGAAGGGAATTAGAACTGTAGATCACTTGTGCAACTACATATTTTCTAGCAACAGGTGAAAAAATTAGTGTTGAGAAACCTGAATTGCATTAACAGACACGCAGTTGTAGATGTGTGAACTTGTTATGAACCACTTATTTTTCCCTTGTTGTTATCTTCTCTCTTTTTGCGTCTCCAAATCCATGTTTCCCTGCTAACTACCCCAGCCTCAAGATGCAATAGTGTGTGTGAATGTGGCGGGGGGGGGGGGGGGGGGGGGGGGAGAATCAGTCCTTTCAGATTTCTTGAAAAGAAAATGAAATTTATAGTGATGTGTGATTTTAGAGAAATAGGAAATGTGAAAATGTGAGTGCCTGGTTCAGCGGCACTAAATTGGATTTTCTTTCCCATGCTCTGTAGCCAAGGAACAGCGAAAAGGCAAGAGAACAAATAGAATTATATTACAAGGTTGGTGTGTCACAAAATGTGAGTCTTAAGAATTTTGCTCTAACTGTAGCATTTGAGATAAGAAAAGAGACTCCAATATGAAACAGGTGTTTGATTTTATAGGGAAGTAAAGAATGCTATCTTTGCATGATCTGTCCAAGACACTTTTTTGAAACCTCTCTTTTAACAACAGGCTTAAAATAGCAACAGGGGCAGCATACTAACAAAACCCTGCCCATTGTAATGATCTTTTAGGGGTGGGGTAGAGGCTAATGTGTCCCTTAAAAGTGTGCTTTTTTGTTTTTATTTTTTGGATTTTTTTGCAGCACATCCAATGGTGAGAGTCAGCTGAGTCAGCTGGAAGGGATAATTTGCTTTGGAGTCATTGGTCTGTATATCTGCTATGCACAATACCTGTGAGGGCAGGGTGATGCATCTGGCATCTGTGAGCAGCATGACCCTGGAAAGAAGAGCCTCACAAGGCTATTTCACTTAGAGCAAAATACTTTAAGTATTTAGTGATCTGTAGCCTAGAGCCTAGAATAGACATAGCACATACTTAAAGTATCTGAATTTAAGTTAAAAAAAAAACTCAGGAGGCACTTTTCTTCAGGGTCATGTTGCTTACTGATGCCAGCTGTTTCATCCACACAATGTCACAGGCACAGGGGAAAGGACTTTCAAAAGTAAGCAGCTGATATAAATCTAGAAAGGAAGATCTATTTTTAAAAGAACATTTGTGCAAAATTGAAATACAAGTGTCATTTAGAAAGAGGCCAATCCTTCAAATTCTTGTCCTACAAGCTTTGCCAAGAGTGACTAGAGATAGGAGCTGGTCCTTAGGATGCACTATGGTCCAAACTAACTCATGACCCTTTATGCCCAACCTCATTTCAGAGTGTGGGCCATTAGATTGGCAGTCACAAGCTATATGAGAAATGTGGCTGTCACATCACCAGTTGAAAAGTAATTCATTAATGTTTGTCTGTCATCAAACATTTATTAAATGCATACTATATTCCAGGCAACATATTAAATACTAGGAATGGAAAGAAAGGCAAAAAATATAGTTCTTATTCTCAAAGTGGGCAAATTTTAATTTGGAAGGGTGCCGGACAACATACAAACAACTACACTAGAACGACATAGGATAGATAAAAAGTAATCTCAGAGGGAAGATGTCCTGAGGAAGATGAGAGTTAAATTGCCTTTTGATTTTAATTATCTTTTTTCATTAATAAGCATTTCCTCACTGGGTAGGAAAATGGGTGAGAAGGGGAAGAATGCCTTGTGGAACTGTATGAGAAACAGCCATGCCAGTATTACTGTATCAAAGAGTACCTGGGAAGGAGTAAAGTGTAAGAAGGGCAGCAAGGTGGTGCAATGGATAGAGTGCCAGGTCTGCAATCAGGAAGACCTGAATTCAAATAAGGCCTCAGACATTACTAACTGTGGGAGCCTGGGTAAGTCATTTAACCTTGTTTGCCTCAGTTCCTCATCTGTAAAATGAGCTGGGGAAGCTGTAAAATGGCAAACCACTTCAGTATCTTTGCCAAGAAAACCCCAAATGGGGTAAAGAAGAATTGGACATGACTGAAAATGACAGACTAATACGATGAGAAAGGGGAAGATTGTGAAGGGCTTTAAGTACCAGAGGATTTTGTCTTTGTTCTTTGATAGAGACACTAGAGTTTATTTAGGAAGGACATGCCATGATCAGATGTGAAATTTACTAAGATCACTTTGTTAGCTGAGTGGAAAATGAATTGTAGTGAGGAGAGATTTAAGAAAGGATTTGCTTTCCAATTTTCTCAATATAGAGTTCTTTCCCAGATAATTTATGTTTTAGAGTTTATTAAACACGGGGTTATTGAATTTGATTGGTTTTTATATTTTCTTATTTAATTAGTTCCACCAAAATTTGTTTATATTGCTTTAGCCATAGTTTTGCTCCCACAACATCTCCTATGTCCCTATCATTCTCTCAATTCATATAGCCACCACCTTAGTCATGTCTTCATCATGTCTACACTGTATCTGGTGAAGTCATTCTCTAGAATGGAAGCATTCACCATGCTTCAGTGCATATTCTTCCTGGAGGCTTTATCTTGAGGAAAGACTTAAACCAGTTGTCCCTTCGTCTCCAAACTCTGTCACTTACCCTCAGCTGCTTCCTCCCTCTCCCCTTGGAGTCCCCTTCTCCCACTGTGGGTATTTCCTAGAATCTCCATTTTGAGGAAGGATCAAATCAACCATCCCTCATTCTCTAGACCTCACCACCTTTACTTACTGACTAATCTGCTAGATTCTGTAATTGACATATAGAAATATTAACTGATTTTTGTGTGATCATTTTGCATTTCTGTATTGAAGTATTTCTGATACTTCAGTGAAGCTATTTATTTTCCCAATTTCTCTGTTTATTCTCTGAGTTTTTCTAGGTAAAGTATGATGTAACTAGCAAATATGAATAGTACTGTCTCCCCTTTTCCAGTATCTATGTTTTTAATTTATTTCTCTTGTTTTATTTTCATCTCTTCCATTTTTAGAGTTATGTAAAAAGGCAATAGAGAAAGAGAACTTCTGGCTTTGCTCCTACATTTTTGGGAAATGTTTCTAGTATTTTCTTTTTCCAAAAAATGTTCTCTTTTATTTTAGATATGTATTGTTTTTTATTAAAAATTCTACCTGAATGTTTTGGTTTTTGTTGTGCATTGTTTGCTGAAGGTTTTTTATTAACCTAATAATGAAATCATGTGGTTTTGGATACTTTTGTGGTCAATATAATTAATTAAACTGTTTTCTTAATGTTAAAGTATGCTTTCTTCACTGGTATAAATCTCATATAGTTATAGTGGATATTTTTTATAATGTCTATTAATGATATTGGGCTATAGTTCTCTTTCTTTACTTAACTTCTCTAGGTTTATGGTTTAAAATATTTGTCTGTTAAGTGTTTGGGTATTTTATTTCCATTTACTAACAATAACTGACTTAGTTTAGGTATGAATGCTATTTTCTCAATGTTATTTGGTACTTTCTATATTTAGCACTTATCATTTCTTTTCTCAAAGTAAATGTTCATGAGATAAAGATGTGAAGTTTCTTTATATTCTATAAGGCTTTGCCCTTACTCATTCTTATCTCCTGTTTTCTCTATATTTCATCATCCATACATTTTCCTACCGTTACTCTGATGTTGCTGACTAGCAGAGTTAATGTTGATTATCTATCTATCTATCTATCTATCTATCTATCTATCTATCTATCTATCTATCTATCTATCTATCTACCTACCTATCTATCCCCCCGACAGTACAGGACAATGACTTAAACAGGAAAAGGAACGTAAGCTGATTGCCTTCATGAAATTATAAAGGCACTTCCTTTTATGGACCCCAGACTTCATTTGAAAATAGGCCTTTCTTTTTAATTCTAAATTTTTACCTTTTTTATGAAAGAGACATGAAATAGAATAATGTCCAAAAAATTAGAAATGAGTAATCACTCATATCTTGATTATTGAAACTCTCTAAGACTATTAGTTGTAGAACCATTGATATTCTGCATTAGTAAAGGTAGTTTCTTCAGCAGTGTGCTTCAAATATTGATTAAGTCACCGATCTGGACAAAAGTAGTTTAAGAATTTGAGTAATTGATGAAATTTGCTTAACAATTTGTATGTTTGGTATTCTACATGATATTGCACTTAAGCCTCAAAACTCTGTGAAGTAAGTGATACAAATATAATTAATTCTCTATTACAGGTTGTATCAGTAAGCACCCCAACATACACAGGAGGACCTGCTATCATACGTTCTTAGATCTGCATTTGTAAAAAGAAAGGCAATTTTTGAGAGGTTAACAGTCTCCTTTAATCAAGCACATATATCATTCACCTAGCTTAGGGGAAAAAGTCAGCACCTTGAACTTCAGAGGAAATATAGAGAAATCAAAGATAAACGTACATCGCTTCCAACTGTCTGACCATAATCAATACATATATCACAAATCAACAGACAGGTCCAACTGTCTGACTGTAGTTACCAGAGAGGCAAGCACCAACATTTGGGTTTTCACAGTCTAGGGTCTCCTTAGTGGCTTCCCAGAGTCTTGACTGGCCAAAACAACCACTTCCAGTCAGTAAGCCCCAAAATAAAACCTCAACTCAGAGTATTTATACATTTTTTAGAGCCAGAGGGCATCACAAGCCTTGAGAGCCAGTGCCTCATTAACCAATGGCATGAGCCATCCTACAAGTCTTCCCAGGCCCATTAGTGGGTGAGAAAGATCTTTAATCACATTACAATACAAAAAATATATATACTGATTCTAGTTAAAGAAGCTCTTGTTTCTGTACCTTACTCCAAGTAAAGACTCTTGTTTGATAAAGGCAGTCACAGGCACTTAATTATACTAAAACAAAAACAGCAAAAGATCCCACTTTGTTTGTCATCACATTGAAGATACTAAGGCTCTGACAATTATGTGATTTGCCCAAGGTAACATGGTTAGTAAATGGTAGGATCAGCCATCTTATGAAAGTATTTAGATGCCAAATTCAGGGAGCTTTCTCATTAAAAGTGTTTTGAAAGCACTTGGCAAGTTTTAGGTAACTATACGAATATAAGGCAGCAATCTTATTATGAATACTAATTACTGTTAAAACCCATGCAGTAAAATCCAAATCTCCACTTGATGAGTGAGGGGACCTTGGATTTTCAAAAGTTATGCCTTTTGAGTGCTAGCTCTCTTAGCTACTATCAATATGAAAAGATTCAAGTATTGGCCCAGCAAGCTGTTTCTCTATCTCTCTATTGATCCATCTAAGATATCAAGGAGCAGACTACTCCTTGAAAAATAAAGATGACAGACTGTCTGTCAAGATCTATCAAGAAATGCAAGAAGATCCATATATCAAGATATATCAAGATAGACAGACAGACAGATTGCCATGTTTAGTTTCTAAGAACTAGTCTAGGTTAGATTGGAAAAGCTTAACATTACAGATGTGGCTACTAGGTGATTTTTTCCAGCAAAAGTAACTCATGTAAATGATGTATTAAGACTTAGAGAATCCATAATAATGTTTTCCTTTTATATAGTGCATAGTAATTCACAAAACACTTTCATTTATTCATTTTAATAGTATTTTATATTTCCACAGTTACATGTCCAGAAAAATTTTAGCATTAACTCTGTCAAAATTTTAAGTTCCAAATTTTTCTCCCTCCCTCCCCTTCTCTCTTCTGAAAATGATAAGCAGTTTGATATGTTTATACATGAGCCATCACATAAAATATTTCCATGTTAGTCACAGTTCTGAAAGAAGAAACAGATCAAAAGGAAAATAAAACACGAGAAGGAATAAAATACATAAAAAATGTGCTCTGCTCTGCATCCAGAGTCCTTCAGTTTTTTTTATCTAGATGGGGATAACATTTTCCTACATGAGTCCATTGTATTTGTCTTGATCACTGTATTGATGACAAGAGTTCATTCATAGGTGATCATCATAAAATCTTGCTAATACTGTGTACAATGTCTTCTTGGCTCTGCTCATTTCACTTTGCATCAGTTCATACAAGTCTTTCCAGGATTTTCTGAAATATGCCTATTCACCATTTCTTATTGCACTTATTCCATTACATTCATATACCACAGCTTGTTCAGATATTCTTCAATTGATGGTCATCCCTTCAATTTTCAATATTTTGCCACTACAGAAAGGTCTACTATAAGTATTTTTCCATACGTAGGTCCTTTTCCTTTTTACAGTTTTAGTACTGGTATTGCTGGATAAGGAGCTTATCTTTGATTTTCCCCCCATGTCTATAATAGTTGATGCAAACAGAAACTAAGCCTTCTCCCTAGTTCTAGGTTCCACATTCGAAGAGACATGATAGTCAACTAAAAGTAAACCAGAAAACTAAGGAATTTAAAGCAAAAAAAAAAGCAGTTACTTTTTTTTATCAAAACTGTAACTCATCAATACCTAGCATAATGTTCTGTACAAATAGGCACTAAATAAATGTTTGTAAAATGAATGATAAGAATGGATATGCCAATGGATAGATAGATGGATATGTGGATGGATGAGTGGATGAATTGAAGCATTTTTTCACAATGCTTCGTGTTTGGTACAGTATAAGCACTTACCAAAGCTTATGGATTGAATGATTGAATAGAAGGATCAATGGAAGTATTTGAAAATAGGAGGAACTCCTATTATATAGGAGGAGTTTTGTAGTTGTAATCCATTATACAACATTGCTGAAAAAAAGATTAAATAACTTCTGCATTAAGACTTTCAGTAAGGAGGAACCCATTGCATCTGGAATAAGCCCTTTGCTCTTCTGGGTGGATTTAGCTGTTAGGAAGATGATTTTCATATCAAGCAGAAAAACACATCTTTAAAATTCTGCTTATTGCTCCTATTTCTGACCTCTGAAGTCATGTGGATAAAGAACTTGATCACTTTTTAAAAATATTTAAGCAAACTACTATACTGATAATGTTATCTCTTTCTAAAACCAGAGATCTCTAGATCACTTTAACCTCTGTCTTCTGGGTTGTTCTTTAAGTCCTCTACCTATCCTAATTTTCTTCTTTTGTATTCACTCTAGGGGCTAATCTCTTATAAAACACAGAACAACCAAACAACTAAGTAGCACACATAGGCACCAGATCTGGCATTTAACTTCAGCATTCTGCTAATCAAATGAAATGTCTCTTTCTGTCTTTATCCTAAGCCTGTATCTGACTTCAGATGAGAAAATCTTAATAACATTTTCCTAATTGCCTTTATATGGATCACATGCCCTCAATTCCATTACAAGAAGTAGTGATGATCAGGAGTGCGTAGTGGTTATCAGATTTCACAAGTATCTGAGGACTGTAATTTAGCAGAAAATTGGACTGTGAAGATTACATACTCTATTGTTGATTTCCTGTCACAGATAGTCTCAGTATTCTGCAATACAGAGTCCCCAAGTCCTGTACTTCAACTCTTCTTACTCTGAACAGTCCTGGATGAACTCTCTTGATCTAATTAATACCCATCTTCTTTAATTGAGTCATAAGAAGCTACTTTCTCCTGAGATGGCCCATCTAAGACAAATAGGTAGAAGTTATAAAGAGAGAGATTTGGATCCAATATGAAATTTCCTTAATATACATCAGAGTTCTAGAACATAAATATGTGTGGAAATAATAAATATGAGGGAATTTTCTTTATATAAGTAATTTACATGAGAGATACGTGGGAGTCATAAGAATATCCACATTGTCACTTAACAAAATAAGCCATGTATTATCATTTAAAACTAATGTTTTATTCATTAACTAAATAAGCATTCATTAAGTACCTTCAAGGTTAAAAATACTGTGTTGGTGCTGAGGATACAGAGATACAATATAGCTAGCCCTATCTTATCAAAGAGCTGAATGTGAGGGAGAATATTTTCCACAGAAACAAAGTGATTTGAGAAGATAGGAGCACTAATAACTGATGGAGGGGTCAGTAGAGGCTACAGGCTGTTGAAAACTGCTGAATTGTCCTGTGAATCAAGTTATATGTCCTAAGAATTGGGAATAGTCTAGGCATCAGTGTCTGCTTATACGAATGCAGGAAGTTTCAAGATGACATAATAATTTGGGGGTGAAGCTGGTTGTTCACTTTGATTAGATTATAGGCTGACTGCAGGAGATTATTTTTTTTAATCTCAGAATGCTTAGAGACATATTGTGGAATGATGACTTTATATTTTATCCTAGAAACAATAGGAAGCCACTCAGTTTTTGAGCAGAGATGTAACATGATAAAACCTATAATTTAGGGGACATGATCTATATTGGAGATGTTTAATAACTTCTTGTATATTATTATGTATATGTATTCCAATCCAACTGTTTTTCTTGTTTAGTTCTATTTGAATCCATTTTACTTCCAGAAACACATCCTGGACTGTGTTGTTAACAGATATCACAAAACCAAAGTATGGTGACTCTACTATCATTAAAGGTCAAAATTACAGTTTTGTTTTGTTGTGGTTTTAAATAAAAAGGTTTACAGATATTTTGCATTCTTTTTGTTTGTCTTTCTTACATGTTTATACTTATATGACCACAGGATAAGTTTTCTCGAGTCTTTTGCCAAGTTTTCTTTAAACTGGTTTTTATCCTCCATGCTTTTCATAATAATATATTCTCAGTCCTCATGATATTTGTGAATTTATATTATAAACCACTGTTGCCTCTGGCAGACTTCTCTCTCCACTTGACAAGTTAAGTATGTATTGACTAAGGTATTTCTGTTTTTTTTTCTTTTTGTTATGGCAAATGCTTTAAAATTATTAATTTTTCTATGAGATTATTACAATCAATGTCATTGTAATTTGTTGTTATTATCTTTTTTCATTATTATTTTCTTGATGAAGCAGTAAAAACTGCATTGCATCTGCCATCTCTTTTTCTCATCGATATTTATTATGACACTATTTTACTTTGCAGAAATATATAAAAAAGATGTCTAGAGTGAAAAAGAGAAAATTGTGAGGGTGTCTGAAATACAAGATATCAGAAAAAGGAAGAAAGGCAACAAGGATAGATAAAAATCAGAATTAATTACTACTGAAAAAACAGCTGAGAGAATGATGATAAAAGATAAAATTGATATTTTCAGTTATAAAAATTTGAAAAGTTTTAGCACAAGCAAGCAACACTGAATGAAAATTAAGAGAGAAACAGTTAACTAAGAAAAATGACAATTATCTTTAAAAAGTTTGATACTGAAAATACATAGGAAATTTACAAAATTATATAAGAACAGAAGTCATACTCCAATAGATAAATGATCAAATGGTATTAATACATGAATTACAAAGGAAAAATGTACTACATTAATAACCATATAAAAAGATATTCCAAATCACTATAAGTAATAAGAAAAGAGATTTAAAAAGGAGGAGAAGGATAACATGTACAAAAATATTCATAGTAGTATTTTTGGAGTGGTAAGGATCTAGCAGCAGCATCCATTATTGGACTCTTCCACCTAAAAAGCCCCTGGGGGAACTGAGCAGCAGATCTGAATCTCAGCCCTAAGCCCAGCGCTGGGGTGAGGAGGAGGGCTGGCAGAACTAGAGGTAGTTGTGGAGATGGAATTCTACTTCTCTGCAGATTCTGGGCAGAAAAGTTTTTGGTTGCTCCCAGACCAGCGCGTAGGCCAGGAGAGGAATAAACTACTCTCCCTTGATTGTGCCACCTTGGAGGAACTGAGAAATTTCAGGTCCCCAGAGTATACCCTTCTCTTGACAAAAGATTCAAAAGTCAAGTAACTGGCTGGGGACACACCCAAAAAAGGGGGAAAAAATAAGACTAAAAAAGGTTACTTTCCTGGTGAACAGGTATTTTCTTCCATCCTTTCAGATAAGGAAGAACAATGCATACTGTCAGAGGAACTCAAGGCTTCTGCATGCACTACCTCCAAAATAAATATGCAATGGTCTCAGGCCAAGGAAGACTTTGAAAAGTGAGTCAACACCTTGCTAAAGAAACTGAAAAAAAATGTTGGAGAAAAATAACACCCTTAAAAATAGGCTAACTCAGTTGGCAAAAAGATTCAAAAAGGCAATGAGGAGAAGAATGCTTTAAAAAGCAGAATTAGCCAAATGGAAAAGGAGGTTCAAAAATTCACTGAAGAAAATGGTTCTTTGTAAATTAGAATGGAGCAGATGGAAACTTTATGAAAAACCAAGAAATTACAAAACAAAACCAAAAGAATGAAAAAATAGAAGATAATAAGAAATATCTCATGGGGAAAACAATTGACCTGGAAAATAGATCCAGGAGAAACAATTTAAAAATTATGGGACTACCTGAAAGACATGATCAAAAAAGAGCCTAGACATCATCTTTCATGAAATTATCAAGGAAAACTGCCCTGACATCCTAGAACCAGAAGGCAAAATAAATATTGAAAGAATCCACTGATCACCTCCTGAAAGAGATCTGAAAAGAAAAACTCCTAGGAATATTGTAACCACATTCCAGAGTTCCCAGGTCAAGGAGAAAATATTGCAAACAGCTAGAAAGAAAAAATACAAGTATTGAGGACATACAATCAGGATAACACAAGATCTAGCAGCTTCTACATTAAGGGACTGAAGAGCTTGCAATATTATATTCCAGAAGTCAAAGGAACTAGGATTAAAACCAAGAATCACTTACCCAGCAAAACTTTGTATAATACTTCAGGGGAAAAAATGGTCATTCAATGAAATAGAAGACTTTCAATCTTTCTTGATGAAAAGACCAGAATTGAATAGAAAATTTAACTTTCAAACACAAGAATCAAGAGAAGCATGAAAAGGTAAACAGGGAAGAGAAATCATAAAGGACTTCCTAAAATTGAATAGTTTACATTACTACATGGAAAGATAATATTTGTAACTCTTGAGACTTTTCTCAATATTTGGGTAGTTGGAGTGATTATACACACATACATATATGTGTGTATATGTGTTTGTGTGTGTGTGTGTGTGTGTGTATAGAGAGAGAGAGAGACAGACAGAGAGCACAGGGTGAACTTAATAAGAAGGGATGACATCTAAAAAAATACAATTAAGGGGTGAGAGAGGAATATAGTGGGAGGAGAAAGGGAGAAATGGAATGGGGCAAATTATCTCTGATAAAAGAGGCAAGAAAAAGCTTTTTCAATTGAGGAGAAAAAAGGAGAGAGGGAAAAAGTGAAGCTTACTTTCTTCACATTTGGCTTAAGGAGGGAATAACATGCTCACTCCACTTGGTATGAAAATTTATCTTACACTACAGGAAAGTAGGGGAGAAGGGGATAAGCAGGATGGAGGGGATGATGGAAGGGAGGGCAAATGGGAGGAGGGGGTAATTAGAAGTAAACACTCTTGGAGAGGGACAAGATCAAAATAGAGAACAGAATAAATGGGGGACAGGATAAGATGGAGGGAAATATAGTTAGTCTTACACAACATGACTATTATGGAACTCTTTTGCAAAACTACAATATATATAGCCTATATTGAGTTGCTTGACTTCTCAGTGGGGATTGGTGGGGAGGGAGGAAGGGAGATCAGTTGGAACTCAAAGTTTTAGGAATGAATGTTATGAATTGATTTTGCATACAACTGGGAATAAGAAAAACAGGTAACATGGTACAGAAATCAATCTTGCCCTGCAGGAAAAGAGAGAAGATGAGGATAAGGGAAGGGAAGGGTGTGATAGAAGAGAGGGCGTATTGAGGGAAGGGGTAATCAGAATGCAAGGCAGTATGGGGTGGGGGAGGGGAGAGATGGGGAAAAAATTTTGGAACTCAAAATTTTGTGGAAATGAATGTTAAAAACTGAAAATAAATAAATAAACAGTAAAAAATAATAAAAAAGAAACATTAGGGGAATTGGAATATGAAATTCTGTAAGGCAAAGGAACTTGAACTACAACAAAGGACCAACTACCCAGCAAAATTGAACACAATCTTTCAGGCAAGGAGATGGACATTCAGTGAAGTATGGGATTTCAAGACTTTCCTGATGAAAAGTCCAGAACTCAACAGAAAATCTGATATTCAAATACGAGAGTCAAGAGAGGCATAAAAAGGTAACTAGGGAGAAAAAAAGCTTGTATTCAAATCATTTACATACCTATATGGAAGTATGATACTTGTTTATCTTGAGAATTTTATATTTATTACAACATTTAAAAGGAATATACATAGATAGAGGGTGGGAGTATAAATTAACTGATATGATGATAAAAAAGTCAAATTAAGTGGTGTGAAGGCAGAAGAAGAAAGGAAGAAGCAGAAAAGGGGAGAGTACATCACATGAAGAGGTACAACAACATATTATAGCAGAGGAAAACAAGGGAGGGAGTTGAGCATTGTATGACCTTTCCTCTCATCAGATTTTGTTCAACGAGAAAATAACATTATCAGTTAAGTATAAAAGTCTAACTTTCACTACAAGGCAGTAGGAGTGGAAAGGAGAAAGAAAATTGAGGGTATGTTACAAGGGAGGAAAGACTGAGAAAGTCAGTGGTCAAAAATAAAACTCTTTTGAGAAGGGGAAGGGAGAAATAAAACCATATACACAGGGAGGAAATGGGATGGCAAGAAAGACGCAGATAGTAATCATAACCTTGAATATGAATAGGATGAACTCTCTCATAAAATAGAGGTGGATAAGAGAATTGATTAAAAACTGTAATTGTACAATATGTTGTTTACAAGAAACACATTTGAAACAGTGGGATATACTCAGGGTAATGGAAAAAGAATAGAGTACAATAAATCATGCTTCAGCTGATGTAATAAAAGCAGGAGTAGCAATCCTAATCTCAGACAAAAAAAAAAGCAAAAATAGATCTAATCAAAAGAGATAAGGAAGGAAACTATATCCTGCTGAAAGGCACCATAGACAATGAAGTAATATCATTATTAAACATTTATGCATTAAGTGGTATAGCATCCAAACACTTAGGGAAGAAGTTAAGGGAATTACAGGAAGAAATCAATAGCAAAACTATATTAGTGGGGGACCTGAACTTCCTCCTCTCTGAACTTGATAAATCTAACCTCAAAATAAAGAAGAAGTTAAGGAGGTGAATAGAATTCTGGAAAAAGGTAGATATGATACAGCAGTGGAGAAAACTGAATGGGGATAGAAAGGAATAGACTTTTTCTCAGTGGCACATACGCAAAAATTGACTGTGTAATAGGGCATAAAACCCTCAGAGTCCAGTCCAGAAAGGCAGAAATAGTCAATGCATCCATTTCAGATCATGATGCAAAAAAAATTTATATGTATTAAAGAGCCAGAGAAAGATAGACCAAAAATTAATTGAAATTGAAATAATCTAATCATAAAGAATAAGTGAGTCAAACAGCTAATCATACAAACAATCAATAACTTTATATAAGAGAATGACAATCATGAGACCACCTACCAAAACTAATGGGATGCAGCAAAGGTAGTTCTTAGGGAAAGTTTTATATCTCTAAATGCTTACATGAATAAGATAGAGAAAGAGGAGATCAATGAAATGGGCATGCAAATGAAAAAGCTTGAAAAAGGGCATATTGAAAATCCCCAAGTAAATACCAAATTAGAAATACTGAAAATGAGAGATTAATAAAATAGAATTTAAGAAAACTATTTAAGTAATAAATAAAACTAAGAAGTAGTTTTTATGGGGGAAAAACAATAAAATTGATAAAACTTTGGTCAATCTGATTTATAAAAAGAAGGAAGAAAACCAAATTATGAGCATCAAAAATGAAAAGGGTAAATTCACCTCCAATGAAGAGGAAATTAAAACAATAATTAGAAATTATTTTGACCACTTGTATGCCCACAAATTTGACAGTCTTGGCGAAAAGAATGAATACTGACAAAAATGTAAATTTTACAGATTAAAAGAAGAGGAAATAAAGTACTTAAATAAACCCATCTCAGAAAAAGAAATTGAACAAGCCATCAACGAACTTCCTCAGAAAAAATCTCAAGGGCCAGACAGAGTTACAAGTGAATTCTTTCAAACATTCAAAGAGCAGTTAAATCTAAAACTACATAAACTGAGAAAATTGATCAAGAAGAAGTCCCACCAAATTATTTTCATGATACAAATATGGTGATGATACCTAAACCAGGAGGAAAATTAGAGACCAATTCCCCTAAAGAATATAGATGTAAAAATTTTAAATAAAATGGTAGCAAAAAAGATCACAGCAACTCATCACCAAAATAATACACTTTGATGAGGTAGAATTTATACTAGGAATCCATGGTTGGTTCAATAGTAGAGAAGCTATCAGCATAATTGATCATATCAACAACAAAATTAACAGAAATCATATGATTATCTCAATAAATGCAGAAAATATTTTCAATGAAATACAACCATTCCTATTGAAAACACTGGAGAGCACAGGAATAAATGAAGCCTTCCTCAAAATAATAAGTAGCATTTACCCAAAACCATCAGCAAGCATTATGGTAATGGAGATAAGTTAGATGCATTTCTGATAAGATCAGGGGTGAAACAAGCATGTCAGTTATTCAATATGGTACTAGAAATGTTAGATTTAGCAATAACAGAAGACAAAAAAATTGAAGGAATTAGAATAAGCAAAGAAGACAGTAAGTTATCACTCTTTGTAGATGATATGATGATATACTTAGAGAATCCTAGAGAATCAAGTAAAAAACTACTTGAAATAATAAACAACATTGGCAAAATAGCAGGATACAGAATAAATCCACACAAACTAAATGCATTTCTATATGTTACTCACAAAGGCCAACAGCAAGAGATAGAAAGAGAAATTCCATTTAAAGCTAGGGTAGACGCTATAAAATATTTGGGAGTCTACCTACTAAAACAAACGCATCAACTATATGAACACAATTACAAAATACTTTTTCACACAAATAAAGTCAGATTTAAATAACTGGAAAAACATCTGCTGCTTGTGGGTAGGCTGAGCTAATATAATAAAAATGACAATTCTACCTAAATTAATGTGTTTTTTCAGTGTCATGCCAATCAAACTACCTAAAACCTGTTTTATAGATCTAGACAGAAGAATATCAAAATTCATCTGGAAGAACAAAAGGCCCAGAGTATCAAGGGAATTAATGAAAAGGAATGGTAGGGAATCAAAACCACTTGGTAATGGCTAAGAAATAGAGGGATAGATCAGTGGAATAGGTTGGGTACTCAAGAAACAGTTGTTAATGAATATAGCAATCTACTCTTTGATAAACCCAGGGACCCCAGCTTCTGAGATGAGAACTCACTGTTTGAAAAAACACTTCTGGGAAAACTGGAAAATAGTGTGGCAGAAACTGAGCATAGACCAATGCCTGACACCATATACCAGAAAAAGTCCAAATGAGTACACAATCTAGGTATAAAAACTGATACTATAAACAAATTAGGGGAGCAAAAATATTTTGTCAGATTTATGGAGAAAAGAGTAATTTGTGACCAAGCAAGAGTGCAAGATAACATACAAAATGTATAATTTTGATTACATTAAATTGAAAAGGTTTTGCATAAACAAACCCAATGGAACCAAGATTAGGAGGGAAGCAGAAAACTGGGAAAGAATTTTAACAACTAATATCTGTGATAAAGGCTTCATTTCTAAAATATATAGAGAACTGAGTCAAATGTACAAGAATACAAGTCATTCCCCAATTGATAAATGGTCTAAAGATAAGAACAGACAGTTTTCAGAGGAAAAAATTAAACCTATCTATAGTCATTTGAAAAATAATGTTCTAAATCATTATTGATTAAAGAGATGCAAATCAAAACAACTCTGAGATACCACATCACTCCTATCAAATTGGCTACCATGACAAAACAGGAAGATGATCAATATTGGAGATGTGGAAAAGTTGGAACACTAATTCATTGTTGGGTGAGCTGTGAGCTGATCCAGCTTTCTGGAGAGCAATTTGGAACTATGCCTAAAGGGCTATAAAAATGTGCATACCATTTCACCCAGCAATATGCCTCCTAAGGTTGTATACCAAAGAGATCATAAAAAAATATTTATAGCAGCTCCTTTTTGTGGTGGCCAGGAACTGGAAATCAAGGGAATACCCCTGAATTGGGGAATGGCTGAGTAAGTTATGTTATGTGACTGTAATGGAATACTATTGTGCCATAAAAAATGATGAACAAGTGGCCTTCAGAAATACCTGGGTCGACTGATGCTGAGTGAAGTGAGCAGAACCAGGAGAACATTATACAGAGTAACAGCCATGTTCTGTGATGATTATTTTTGATAGACTTAGTCCTCTACAATAAGGCAAGGATGTAAAACATTTCTGAAGGACTCATGATGTAAAATGCCATAGAGAAAGATCTATGGAGACAGAACACAGAATGAAGTAGACTGTTTTCTCATTTGTTATGTTTGGTTTTGTTTAGTTTTACTCATGCTTTCTCCCACTCATTTTGATTCTTCTACACAACATGACTAATGTGAAAATGTGTTTAATAAAGATGTATTTGTAGAACCCATATAAGATTGCATTCCATCTTGAGGAGGGAGGGAGAGAGAGTTTGGAACTTATTTAAGTGATTGTTGAAAATCGCAAACAAAGAAATTTGAAAAAAAAAAAAGCAAGCATTATTTGTAATGGGGATAAACCTGAAGCCTTTCCATTAAAATCAAAAGCAAAATAAGGACATTAATTATCACCACATTATTCAACATTATATTAGAAATGCTAGCTATAAGACAAGAAAAAGAAATTTAAAGAATAAAAAAAGGTAATGAGGGAAAAAATATCAATCTTTGCAGATGATATGATTTGATACTTAATGGAGCCCTAGAAATCAACTGAAAAATCAGTTGAAAGAAATAACTTCAGCAAAATTCCAGGATATAAAATAAAGCCACATACATCATCAGTAAAGTCTAGAAAGAGGAAATGAAAAAAACCCATTTAAAACAATGGAAACAATAAATATTGTATTTTACTGCCTACAATAAAATATTGTAGACAATATAAAATACTTGGGAGTCTGCTTGCCAAGATAAATCTAGGGACTGTATGAATACAATTAAAAAACACTTTTTACATAAATGAATACAGATCTAAACAACTAAAAAGTATTAATTAGCCATGTTTAGGCTGAGCCAATATAACAAAACGACATTTCTTCTGAAATTATTTTACCTATTCAGTGTCCTACACATTGAACTACCAAAAATATTTTATGGAACTAGAAAAACTAGTAATAAAATTTATCTGGCAGAAGAAAAGTTCAGGAAAATCAAGGGCAAGAAAATCAATGAAAAAAATGTTATGGAAGGCATCCTAGTAGTTCTAGAATTTAAACTATATTACAAAGTGATAATCATGAAAACAAGCTGGTACCAGTTATGAAATAGGTTGGTGTATCTGTGGAATAGATTAGGCACAAAATACACGGCAGTAAAAGACAAGACAATATGTTTAAACCTCTCTAATCAGTTACCTATTCCACTTGCCATATCAGTCATTTCAAACATCCTCATCTCTCCTTAAACCTAACTACCTCTTCCAACCATCCTCTCAGCTGAGGACCTTATCTCATACTTCACAAAATAATGACCTCCTTCTCTAAAAGCTACCTCACCCACCCACACCCCTTCTTTATCCACATGATTAACACATTTCCTCCCACAATCTCCTCTTTCAACTCTTATATGAAGAGATGGCCCTTCTCTTTACCAAAGCTGGCATTTTAACATGCATCCTCAATTCCGTCATCTCCTTTCCTTTACAGTAACTCTCTTCTTCTATCATATCCACTGTCTGATATCCAACCTATCCTTCTCAAATGCTTTTTTTTTTTCCAGGTCCATAAAACATTTTCATGTCCACACAATCCTTAAAAACAAATCTCACTTGACTTTATCATTCCAGCTAGCTACTACATTTTTCTTGGCTAAACTCCTTAAGGAAATCATTTACACTAACTAAAGGCTTCTAATTTTTCTCCTTTAATTTATTTTTAAACCTTCTTCAATCTGGCTTCCAAACTCATTTTTATATGAAACTTCTCTTTCCAAAATTACCAGTTATCTCTTATTTGTCAAATATAATCACCTTTTCTCAATTCTGATCCTTCTTGACTTATCTGAAGCATTTCAAACTGTCCAACATTTTCTTCTGGATACTTTCTTTTCTCTAAGTTTTCGCAACAGAGTTCACTCCTGGTTTTCTTCCTGCCAGTTTCTTTTGCCTGACCTTCATCCAGGAAACATCCACAAACGCTGATTTTTCTCCAAGTTATCTGTCCTGGGTCCATGAGTTCAATTTACATCTTTATAAAAATGATGTGCAAATGTGTATATTCATCTTTAGCCTTATTTTGGATATCTCAAACTATATATCCTATAGGCATCTTAAACTCCACATGTCTAAAATGGAATTCAATATCTTTCCTCCAGAATCCACCCCTTTCACTAACTTTTCTATTCTTTTCAAGGACACCACCCAACCTTGCAACCTCAGTGTCATCTTTAATTCCTCACCCAATTTCATTTAACACATCTAAAATGTGGTCAAGACATTGTTTCTGCCTTCAGAACCTCTCTCCTATACGCCCCCTTCTTTTCTATCATACAGCTGCCACCTTGATTCATATCTTCATTATCCTATACTTGGACATGTGCAATAGCCTTGTGGATAATCTCCTTGTCTTAATTCTCTCTCGACTACCATCTACCCTCCACTCAGCTACCAAGATGATCTTCCTAACATACAGTATGATCTTGTCAGCTCTTCAACTCCACTATTTAAAAAAAAGTCTAGTGGTTCTCTATTACCTTCAGGATCAACATTTTAAATTGTGCTAGACATTTATTCCCCTTCATAAGCTGTATCCTTCCAAACTTTCCAGTCTTCAATTCACCTTATTCCCCTTCACATTCTTTATGATGAATGAAACTTTAATGAAGTACCTGCCTTGTGAAAAGAGAACTGTGAAAAGTGCAATGAATATTAACAGAAAAACAAGACAGTACCTGCTCTCAAGAAGTTCACATTCCATTAGGTGAAGACAACACATGGGGAAAGTTTCAGCTGCAAGTCAAATGGAACAGCCCCATAGTATGCACAATGCAGCAACAGAGCAGATCATAAAACCTCTTCTTTGATTTCACTTCTACAGGTAATTAATTAGCTGGATAATAATTTTTGATGGTGAAAGAACTGATAGTGTCAAGGACATTAGTGACAAGAACTTTCTTTTCAGGCATGGTTTCTGGGTTGCATCTCCACAGGGGTTGTTTTTTATAATAAAGGTCAGGCTAAAAGTAGATCTATTGTCCTAGACTATGCTGCTATTCCAAAGGTTCAGGTTCCTGAAATGTCACAATTAGGATCAAAGGGGAGATGTTAGTAAAAGTGGTGTTGGTGTTTTGACATGCCCGGCATAAAAATGACCATGCTACACTATCCTACTTGACCCCAGCACTCCATTTCTAGATTCTTCATTTTATTTTCCTGAAATGCTTTTCCATCCAGGTGAAGAACTTACTGGCATCACTGGCCTCCAAGTTATACTTTCTTCACTAAGTCTTTCCCAGGCCTCCTAACACCCCTCAATTCTGCTGGTATTTCCCCTTCTCTTATTTCTTTCTATCTAAACTGTATACACTCTTATTCATATCTTGTCTCCCTCATTATTCACATTATTGTCTTCTTGAAAACAAGAATCATGTTTTTTTAACTTTTTTTTTTTTTTGGTATCCTTAGAGCTTAACACAGTGTTTAGTGAATAGTAACTGTTTAATTAATGCGTATGACTGACAAGCAATTCAATTTGGCACATGTTACGTAAATAACGTCAGAGAGCTGACTGGGACACTGAAAGATTTAGTGATTTACAGGACTCAGGGTCCTTTTACATATAAGAGGTTGGTCTTTTGCATCCAGATCTTTTAGAAAGAGAGGCCCTACTCTCTGTCATATCATTATGTTGCCTCTTTCTCTCTTTCCATATATATGTGTATATATATGTATATACATATATGTGTGTAGATATTATGTGAATATACTATATATGCACATATAGTAAACAACCATTTATTAGGTAAATTAAATTTATTAAATTAAAATATCAATTAAAATATCAAAATTATATGCATGAAAATGTTATTTCTAAGTGAATTAATTTTGTCATGATTTTTCAAGTGGTTAAAACAATTGTTACAAATTTTCATTTCCCATAGAACAAGGAACAAAGCTGAGATCACAGCAGTAGAGCCAATGAGCTCTTTGAGGGCAGGGACTATGTTTTTTTTAAACTTTCTTTGTATCCTCAGTACTTAAGAAAGTGCCCAGCACATAATAAGCACTTAATAAGTGCTTATTCAATGACTGAGTGATGAATATAAAAGGAAATCTAATATTAACACAGTCCAGATGATCCCAAACTCAAATCACCTGTTTGGTGTAGGTCCTTATCAAATTTTTTGTATTGCCACAAACTGAATGTTCTTTTGTTTTCAGCAAGTCTTGCCTATCAAATTGTGCCTTCCTAAATAGAAGAAAATCTACATCATATGATGTAACATGGTCAATGACTGCTGTGACTAGGACAAAGGGTTGATAACCTTAGGTTTAAACTGTAAATGAGAAAGTATATGTGTGTATTAGACTATTATTGTTCGATGCCATATTTTCTAACATTCTCTAACAAAAAGAATAATAATCTCAAAATAAATGTACCAATATTTAGAAACCAGCATACCACTTAGAGACTTTTCTCCTCAATTTGTGCATTTCCTGAAACAATGCATCCTTTTATACCTTTTCTGCCTGACCAGGGAATATATATACATATATATATATGTGTGTGTGTGTGTGTGTGTGTGTGTGTGTGTGTGTATACATATGTGTGTGTATATGTATATGTGTGTGTGTCCCTGAATCCTGAGGACAACAAATATAGTATAGGCCAAGATCTCGTATGAAATATTCTAAGATGACCATTACATATAAACAAGCATCACAGTGAAATTGTTACCAGCCTTATTGACCAATGATATATGTGGCAGTAAAATAAAGTGTAGGGAATTCTGACATTTGGTTTACCAAGTTGAAAATCTAAGTAAATTCAAATGTATGCAAAGAGTCAACTATATCATGGGAATTTAAAAATTAGAGATTTTCAAGCACAAAATGGATGAACACTTGAAGACATTGTAGTTAAAATTGATGTTTTAAGATATAGGCTACACGAGTTTTGAGGAATCTTCCAATTCTTACATTCAATTATTTAGTATTCAAGTCATTTAAAATTGGGGAAACACAAAGCAAAAGAACAATCAATCTAAATATATTTGTAGAACAATAATTAAAAACCTACATAGGAGTTACTGAACACAGAAAATTATCAAAAATTATAAAGCTAAGAGCAATTATTACACTACATAGCTATTGGTTAATATCCCTGGAATTTCAGATTTATTGCACCTCAGAGTAAGGTTGTCCAAACTGCTTCATGAAAGTAATAAGAAATTACAATGTGGAAAAGAATGGAAGCAACTTAATTAAAAACATGCAAGAAAAATAATATTTAAGGTGCCTTCTGTGATTCAGTGAGTCTTCTTGATATGACACTGTACATGAAAAAATATTACATATTAGACTTCAACAACAAAAATGATTTAAATATTTGACTAAAGTATGATTTTATTGGCTCAGAAATATAATTAAAGAATGAATGAAGCAGTGAAGAAGAAAATATGTGGAGAATTTTTTTTTATTCAACTGCTACCAAGAGAGAACAAACTTGAACTGATAAAGAGAATGAAGCCAGTGTTTACTTTGAAAAAATAATGCATGGTAACGCTCATAAAAATTGGCTGGTATTGTGCAAGCCATTTGAGAAATCCCATTTTTCTTCATCAGTGCAGCACAAAACTGAAGACGGAAGTAACTGCCTGGAGTAGTTTCACAGAAGGGCTATCAAGTGTATTGCAGTTTGGATAAAAATAATATCTAATTATGCTTTGCTGGAGACATTGAAGAAATTGTTAAACTTGAGATAGAAATTAATCCTCAATATGACTACAGCATTTCTTCTTCTAAATGATAACTTTCTTTTCCACATAGATGAAAAAGAGGAAGAATATCTAGTAGATAGAGGGGAATTTGTAATACTGTTATATTGTCTTCCCTCTCTCCACCCAGTTTCAATTCAGTCATTTGGGGGTGTTTCTCTCTCTCTCTCTCTCTCTCTCTCTCTCTCTCTCTCTCTCTCTCTCTCTCTCTCCCTCTGTGTGTGTGTGTGTGTGTTTCTCTCTCTCTCTCTGTCTCTCTATCACTGTCTCTGTCTCTCTCTCTGTGTCTGTGTCTGTCTCTCTTTCTCTCTCTCTCTCTTCCTTTCTTTCTCCTCTTCAGATGAGAAAAACTTCAATTTTGTGCAAACATATTAACATTTAATATTAAAGTTTGACATACTGCCTCCTTGTGATCAAAAATACTTTGTATCATATTCCACTCAACTGAATGCACATTTATTAAGGAACTATGTGTACATAGCACTCCACTTCTTACTGGGGAAGAGATGAAAATTTGCATACAATGTCTTTGCTTTCATGGAGCTTGTAATACTTTTCATAGATGCCAAGAATGTTAGTATTGAAAACAACTTTAGAGATCAAATATTCCAACCCCTGTCTAGTGGAAGCTGATACCAGAGGAGTCATATAATTGGTTCAGGGTCAAAATAGCTACATATAAGAAAACTAGAGTTAGGACCCAAATATTATGATTCCATAAAGATGTCCTTACCCATTATTCAGTCAGTGAGACATTGTTAAGCATCCAATATGTGTAAGGTGCTGTACTGGAAAATGAAAGATAAAAATGAACCATGCTCTCCCATTAAAGAATTTTTAAATTCTAATGGGTGAGAGAATGTGTACATATAAAAGTGTAAAACCGGAAATATAGGTAAGAACAAAACACACACTAAGAAGAAACAAACACACAGGATGAGTCACTAGAAACTAGAGGGAGGGGAAAGGAAGGCCTCCTGCAAAAGCAGCTCTTGGCACTGAGTTTTGAAGGAAAGCACATATTTCAATGGGCAGAGTTCAGGATGCAAACGTGTCAGGCATGAGTAACAGCACAAAAAGCCCAAAGGTTGGAATATAGAATGTAATGACCAGCAACTGGGTCAAAATGGCTTAATTGTGGGTTGTACGTAGGAAAGCAATATATATTAAGGCTAAAAAGGAAGTGTGGTGTCCTGTGGTGAATCACTTTAAATGTTAACAGGGTAATTTATATTTGGTCTTGAAAGTAATGAAAAGCCATTAGAGGTAGTATATTATGTAGGAGGGGGTAACATGGTTAGATGTTTGTTGATAGAAAATCACTCCAACAGATGAGTGGAAGATAGGTTGAAGAGACCTGAGACAGGAAGACCAAATAGAAGAATACATCAATAATGCAAGTTTTAGGTAATAAGCCTTAAACTAGAATGGTGGCTCAATGATGATGGGGGTACAGTATATGTGAGAATATTGTGGAAATAGAAAAGACAATAGTCAACTATCATGGAACCCTGATGAGAACTCAGTCAAGGTCAGAATTATTTATTTATTTTTTTTTTAGTTTTATGTTTCCTCTTTAACACAGTTTATAACAGATAAAACAACTCAAACTTTTGGTTTCCCTCCCAGTGAATAATGGGTAAGTTGCAAAGTAAAAATTGTACTTTTAACTATGAAGTACTCTTCAAGAGGGCTATTCAATTACTTGATGTTGGAAGGAAGAAGCCCATCATCTAAGACTATAGAAACATTATTAAGACCATTGACATGAAAACAGGAGAAAAAAAACCATTGGATCTTATCACAGCTCTTGTTTAGTCATATCATTCATGTCTGATTTGTCGTAACCATACTGTCTATGAGATTTTCTTGGCAAAGTTACTGGTGTAGCTTGCCATTTTCTTTTCCAATGGATCAAGGCAAAGAGAGGACAAGTGACTTCCCTGGAGTCACATAGCTAGTAAGTGCCTAAGGACAGATTTGAACTCAGATTTCTTGACTCTCAGCCCAGTGATCTATCCATCTCTCCATTGAGCTATCTGGTTCCCCCCTCCCCCCCATTCTATTCTTAATGACTAGTACAGTGTAAAGAAAATGGAATACTACACAATAAATTATTTTTGAGGAGTTATAAGAAAGCTGTGAAAAAAGAGCTCAAGATGTCTTTGAAAAATTTTGACTGGCCAATATAAACCCCAAGAGAGAGTCAGAGCCCAACTTGAGTGACATTTGGATTAATCCAGATGACACAAAGGAAAGTGGCTGTCTTCTCTGAATCCCAGCATAAAGTAATCTGATTTTAGTTGAAACTTACTAATTCTTCATTGGTATCATATTATACTGAAGTAGTCTGTCTAGTAAGGATCATATTATTTCTAGACAACTTTGCTTCAGTGTAAGGGCTGTATTGGCAGACGGAAAGATTTTCATCCAATTGAGCCCATATCCACATTTTGCCAGCAAGGCAAATTAGATATGAAAATTAAAAAGGTAAAATTTTTATCTTATTTTTCATAAATTAATCAATCAACAACCACAAATTTAGGTTGCTAAGTACCTTAGTGGATAGAGTACTGGGTCTGGTGTCAGAAAGACCAGAGTTCAGATCCAACCTCAGACTTACTAACTGTTGTGATTGTGGGCAAGTCATTTAATCTCTTTTTCTCAATTTCTTCATCTGTACAATGCGGATAATAATAGCACCTACCTAACAAGGTAACGGTTAGGATCAATTGGGATAACATTTTAGATTGCTTAGCACATTCTCTTAGTCAAAAGTTTTCTTGTTCCTTATGGGAACTTCATGAAAGTCCCACAAAGGAGAAAGAAAGGACTTCTAGCCAAAGGACACCAAGGAAGTTGGGAGTTGTTCTCTTGGCTAATGTACTTTAAGCTTGAACCCACTTCCTGTGGACTCTCTATATTTTTAGGAGAATTTATAACAGACATTTTTGGAGAGGATGAATGTTTCTACTGTGTTTCTATTATACCACATTAGTAAATGTTAAATATTTTAATATTTAATTAGTAAATTTGAACCCATTTCTCTTGGACTCTCTCTGTACTTTCAGGCAATTTATAACAGATTTTTTGGGGGAGGATGAATGTTTGCACTAAGTGTTCCTATTATACCACATTAGTAAATATTAAATATTTAAAAGTTAAATAATTTCTGGTTGGCTAATTGATGTCAACCAACATTAATGGATGAAGCACATGAATGAGGACTTGTGAATGATAGCATTAAAAATACATGTCAGTCCCTCAATATTTACCCCTAGATCCATGAAGAGAGAAGTGGTAGACTATAAGCTCCCTGTGAGCAGAGGCTATCTTTGATCTTTCTTTGTATCCCCAGTACTTACCACAATATCTTACACTATGGAACTTAATAAATGCTTTTTGTCTGATTGACACTCTAGGGGCACAACCTGACAGTTCAAGTAGGGTTGGGAAATTGAGCTCAGAGCCTGTACTGCACTTTAATGAGGTTTGGAAACATGAGTGACCATGAGCATTTAATATCTCTTGGACGGAGCTTTATAGCTTCAAATATATAGACATTAGGGTAGAATCCATTAGCCTAACTTTTCTCCTACAACTGAAGATGTTTTGCCTGCATGTAAAAATTAAATGGCATTGTTGGTCTGGTTAAGAGGAGTGAACCAGAAAATAAAACCTGTTAGAGATTGTATGTAGAGAAAAATTGACCCTGCAACTTAAATCTGGATACTGATCTGTGAGCAAGGGCTAGATGAGCAACGAAGTGGTTACATTTAAATAACTAAGAGACAGAGATGATATTCAAAAGGGAAGCTACAAAATTGCATTACTGTTGACAGTATAATTAACAAATGATAGAAACTCAAAAAATGTTACATAAAAAGATTACCTAGCATAGCTACCTCATTTTACAGTGAACAAAGAAAAAGTATTAACGTGCTTACTATGCATGGAGCATTGCCATGGGGATACAAATAATAGCTAGCTAGCGTTTATATAGAATTTTTAAGTTTTGCCAACTGCTTTACATGTATTAGTTCAATTGATCCTTACAACAGTCCTGTATATTATTATCTCCTTTTCACAGAAGATGAAACTGAAGCCAAATGAGATTGAGTATATGCACTTGACTAGAAACAGTTTAAGTAAGATTAAGACCCCTGTCTTCAAGTTCTGCACTCTATCCATTATGACGCTAAATGCTAAATAAAAAAACACAAAGAGCCTTTGCTCTGGAGGAATGCACATTGTCAAAGGGTTTGAGAAGACACAAGTCCTTAGGGTGTAGCAGTAAAGCATATATCTTCTTTAAAGTTATTTCCATTATGTTTTGCATGATTGCCCCTTTATAATGGGAGTCATATTGTTTGCCTTTTCAATGCATAAAAGATAGGCAGGAAGGAGAGAGAATATGGAACTGAAAATTTAAAAATGAACGGTAAAAAGGAATTTCCATTATTAAAACTTTAACCATTTCTATTACTGAACCACTTGACAATGCAAATAATTTGATGGTGAGAACTTTATTTTGTGGGTCTGAAGCAGCTGTGGCTGATGAGGAATCAGAGATTGAAATCTTAGGCTGTTTGCAATCTTTGGTCAATAAATGGAGGTAGTAGCAGTGGCTTAACTCAGAGTTTCTTGCTGTTTTTTAACTAAGCTGTCTTGGCTACTCCACAAGTAGCAGCTGATTGGGAGTTATTGGGGAAGCTTGGCCCCTCCTTGAGAGAAATTGTTGCCTTTAATACAGGTAAAAGCACTGAGTTGGAAGTTGGGAGCCTGGGGCAGCTACAACTTCCAGGACCCTTGTGTTTGCCTGCTTATTGGGAGAAGTTGTTTATTAGGTAAAACTGGTGGTAGGCAAAGATGGCAGACACCTTCTCCATAGGAGTTGCTCCCCTCAATGATAACTGTGAGGACAGGGTTGGAAGCATGATTAGTGGTCTGGGAATACCCCTATTCCCACTACTATTGGGCTCAGAATCCTAAGCAATCTACATTAAAATCTAAGGGTGCATGGTAAGTCAAGGTGGTGGTAGTGGTTTCACTTGACTGGACTGCGTTGGCACCTTATAGAGGATAAAAATGAGTTATACCAAGGTAAATTTTAAAGACAATTTAGGTGTATCCTCAAGTCAATCATGATTGGGGAAGAAAGGACATAGTGAGGACAAGTAAGGAGTACAAATCAGTAATTGATACAGATAAAGGATATGCCAAGAAGCTACTTTCTGGAGATGGTGTTCTAGATGGAGGTCAAGTCACAGGGAACAAGGGAAGCACCCAATTCTTGGAAGGAGGAAAAATGTTCACAAAATTAGCTGACAGGTTGACCTATTCAATTCAATAAACATTTATTAAGCACCTACTATGTGCCAGATTTTGTGCTAGACAGCAAGGGATATAAATTAGAAAATGAAAGACTCCTTGTGATCGAGGAGCTTGTGTGTGTGTGTGTGTGTGTGTGTGTGTGTGTGTATGTGTGTGTATATATGTATGTTCATCCTTCGTTGCCAAAGAAGACCATGTCATCAGAGAAATGATGACATGACTTACACTTGACTTTGTTTTGAGTGAGGGAGGGCTGTGCAGGTCACCAGCCTCACTTTTCCTCCAGAGCCATCTGAATCCAGTGACCAGATATTCATCAGGATGACTGGAGATGACCCAGGATGAGGCAGTTGGGGTTAAGTGACTTGCCCAAGGTCACACAGCTAGTGAGTGTCAAGTGTTTGAGGTGAAATTTGAACTCAGGTCCTCCTGACTCCTGTACTGGTGCTCTAACTATGGCACCACCTAGCTACCCCCAAGAAGCTTGTAATCTAATGGGGGAAGGCAACCAATAAAAACAGTTGGAAACTGGGGGAGGGAATAAATACCAGAGTGTATCAGGCATGAAGGGATCTTGTTTCATGGAGCTGAAAATAAATCTAGCTGGAGAAGGAAAGTGGAGTGACCTGCTGGACAACTAGTGAATCACTGACCCAGTGGTACTTACAGATTCTCAAAGTAGGATGACGGATTAGTTGAAGAGTCTGTGGTAGAACAGAACCCATAAGCTAGGGATTATGTGGCCTTAGCAAACAAGTGATAGAGAGCCAGTATCAAACCCAGTTCTCTTGAATTGATTCCCAGTTCTCCTAATTGATGCCCTTCCCTGTCATAAGCAGAGTTAGAACAGTAGCAATAACTATCATCACTCCCATTACTATATTGTCCACATCATTATTGCAGTCCATCTTCTTCATTATAAAATAGCATTTCTAAATCCTATGTGCTATCCTTTTAAATGGAGATTCAGGAGGTAGCAGAAGTTTTGCTTTTTTCTTGGATTAAGAAGCACAATGAATATAAAAATGATGGAAATACAGAGATAAGAAGTTATTGTGCTATTTGGAAAATTGTGGACAGACCCATTACAGATGTTTGCATTTAATTTTCTCTCCTATCTACTAAAAGCATAAAATTGTGAACGTCAAAATATTTATGTAGAAAGGAACTTTATTTCTACCACATCTTTTATTAATTTCTTCCTAATCTATACTTTTGCATCTTGTAGCACATAACATATCTCTTGGCTCCTTTCAGAGTGAAATAGTGGACTACAAAATAGTAAATTCTCCACTGTTTATAATGAGAAGGAAGATAAAATTGACCCTTGATAGAAAAGAAAAAAAAAATGAATATTGCTGAGAAATACCTGTATTATCTTTATAATGGCTGCAAAATGTTGACTTTCCTCCAGTATGATATTATCATACACACACACACACACACACACACACACACACACACTCGCACAAATTCTCCTAATAGGATGTGCTATCTAGTATCAGGATTACACAATAGCAGCCAATTATAGTGAGAGGTCAGAGGGCAGTAACAATCAAAAGGCAGAGTGTGATAAATGAGCATCCTGCCAATTTTCTTCTTCACTTCTCACTTTCACATAATGGAAATGACATGAGCCATATACAACTACTCCTGAAATGCTACTATCAATTTTTCAATCTATCAGCATTATCCATTCTTCTTAAGGTTGGAGATTTCCATTTATACCTCACTTCCTCATATTTTTCTGTTCCTTTCTTCATTTGGCCACATATTGATAATAGGCAGAACTTCTTGGCTTTTGACAATCCAGAAACTTGCTTACTAAGTGCATTTGTTGTGACTCAAAAATAAACAAGGCCAATAAGGCACCTCTGCAAGTTCATTTGTTTAATGAGTCTGTTAATGCATTTAGAAAACCTGCTGGCACTAATATCATTTCCATGCCTCCCTTAAGAACTGGGGCAGGAACATCTTAATGTAATAATCCAGAGGTAAATTTTATCTCATCACTTTTAATGCAAAACCATTTTATTACAGATGTGGCATTCATTAGCCCCCTTCGTGTTTTGAAAACTCAATTAATACCTTTTCTCCTTTTCAGCTCTACTACTACTCAACAATAACTTCTGTTTTAGCTATTCAAATTCTAGTAGACAACTTTGAACTCGGAGCCAGAAAGATCTGAGTTTAGCTGTCTTAGACATGAGACATAAAACTAATGCTTTAAGATTCTGAGCCATTGCTTAACCTCTCTCATACTCGGTTTCCTCTTTTAACACTTAGCACAGTGCCTACAACATTGTAGGAGCTATAATAAATAATAATAAATAAAGAATAAATAACAAATGCTAGTTGGCTTGATTTGAACCTACTGTAAAATGGAGATACAAAATAGTATGTACCTAGCAGGATTGTGAGCTAACTTAAGCATGGTACCATGCAAAGCTGAAAGTGTTATAGAAATGCTAGCAACTATTATCACTAAATTATTCCTCATTATACTCAAATTAAAAATTATTTCTTCAGACTTTTTTCTTTTCAATCCAATAATCTTCTGTAACAGTAAAAATGTTTCCCTCCCAATATTCTGAAAAAAAGAAATTTTTTTTTTAAATAAAAGGTCTTCAAGAGAGACTTCTCTGGCATATAAACACAGCACATGTGTATGTGTACTTCTCAGAATGGAAATTCCTGATAGCTGGGATCTCCAGAAAATTAAATGGTATTGTGATACTATCTAGAATGATTCTTAGAGGTATTTAATATTTCTCAAAAGTCTCTTCATGGATTAAGTTGAAGATTATAGTGAACAACATCAGACTGAAAGTCAAGTCAACTGGAAACATGAGGGTAGGAGATAGAAAACAAGGATATTCCTTCTTTCTTTCACCTCCTAAATATCAGGCAAATCCTCATAACATCAGAAGCTTAATAAGTCACCTCAGTTAAATACTTTACAAACACAATGCATCCAAGACTCATTTCAGTGTCTCAAGTACAATTAGGCCCACTGCAAAAGCCTTGGAGGACATTTACAATAGTGGAATGGGAGTTTTATGAAGGTCTAGCAAAAAAGACAAAGCACAAGGAGTCAGATAAGAAAAGCAAAAGCAGAGAATATTATCACAATATCAAGAGAAGATAAGAGTTTCTGAAGGAGGTCAACAGCAGCAAAAAAAAAAAAAAGATGTATAAAGGTCGAGACATAGTTGGTCATCTAGCAGAGAGCAGTCTCATTTGGTTGGTGGAGTCAGAAGACAGACTGTAATGGTAAATAAGTGATTTGCAGATAAGGAAATGGAAACAATGTGGATATACAGTTTATCTTCACCATCAAATGTAGTCAAATATCCTCTACTCATACCCACTTCAGACCCAGATCCTTTAATTTTCAGTTTGATTATATGATTTATTTAACAAGGAATTTGTCAAGTACACATAAAACAAAAACTCTCTTTTTTCTTCCCTATCTCTGTTTGAATGACCTTTACCAATAGAGTCCTGATTGAAAGAAATATTAATTCACTTTTTTCTTCCCTCATTTTTTTCTCTCCTTTTGGAAACATCTGTTGATACTTCTATGTTGGATTAATCCATAGACAGTCTCTGTTTGTTACCTAATCACTCTTAAGCAAGATGGGAGGTTTAATAGATTATTTCAAGTCATGACATAGTCTTTTCATTAAGTATGAATATGAGTATTTTGTTAAGATTTTTTTGTTAGTTGAGCTTGTCTATCAACTCATTATCTGGGACTTATTTTAAGAGAAATGAAGAAAATGTTAGTGATCTTGTTTAAGAGTCATCATTTACTTTTTAGAAAAGAATATTCTCAGTGTGCAAACAACTTTGCTCTTTTTGGAATTTTATGTTTCATACTTTTCTTTCATTTCTCATGATTTATGAGCAGTTGTTATATATATGTGTATGTGTGTATATATACACATACATATATACATACGTACATATATATGTACGTATGTATATATGTGTATATATATATATATGTGTGTGTATATATATACATATATAGTGTGTCTTTCACTGCTGAAGAAGACCATGCCATCAGAGAAATGATGACATGACTTACACTTGACTTTGTTTTGAGTGAGGGAGGGCTGTGCAGGTCATCAGCCTCACTTCTCCTCCAGAGTCATCTGAATCCAGTGACCAGATATTCATCAGGATGACTGGAGATGACCCAGGATGAGGCAACTAGGGTTAAGTGACTTGCCCAAGGTCACACAGCTAGTGAGTGTCAAGTGTCTGAGGTGAGATTTGAACTCAGGTCCTCTTGACTCCTGCACTGGTGCTCTATCCACTATACCACCTAGCTGCCCATATATATATATATATATATATATATATATATATATATATATATATTACAGGCAAAATCGATTTTTAGCATTCATTTAAAAAAAATTCTGACTTCAAATTTCTCTCCTTCTGTCTCTACCATCTTTTGCCCTTCCTTGATAAGGCAAGGAATTTGATATGAATTGTACATGTGCAGTCATGCAAAGCATTTCCAAGTTAGCCATGTTGTGAAAGAAAATACAAACCAAAAAAAAAAAAAGAAGAAGAAGAAAAAGAAAGTTTTAAAAGTGTGCTTTGATTTACATTCAGATTCTATCAATTCTTTCTCTAGAGGTGGATGGCATTTTTCATCATAACTTTTACAGGACTGTCTTGGATCATTGTATTGTTGGTAATACTGAAATTATTCACAAGTGATCGTCATATAGCATTGCTCTTACTGCATATGATGTTCTGGTTCTGCTCACTTTGCACCAGATAACCTAAGTCTTTCCAGGTTTTTCTGAAATCATTCTGCATGTCATTTCTTATAGCACAATAATATTCGGTCACAATCAGATAGCACAACATGTTTAGTCATTCCCTAATTGATGGGTATCCTCTCAATTTCCAATTCTTAGTCACTAAAAGAGAGACACTGTAAATATTTTTCTCCAAATAGGCTTTTCTTCCCCATCTTTTTTATCTTTTTAATCTGTTGAGACACAAACCTAGCAGTGGTATTGCTAGATCCTTTTGGGCATAATTCTAAATTGCTCTCCAGAATGGTTGGATCACTTCACAACTTCACCAACTGAGCATTGTTGTTCCAATTTTCCCACATCCTCTCCAATATTTATCACTTACCTTTTTTGTCACATTAGCCAATTTGAAAGATGTCAGGTGGCCATTTTGATCCTCTTTTACATTCATTACATTTATATACATTTCATTTTATATAACATAATGCTCTCTATTTCTTGGTTAGTCATAAATTCTTCCTTCATCTATAGATCTTATAGGTAAAATATTCCATACTACTCTAATTATGATATCACCCTATATGTCTAAATCATTTATCCATTTTGATCTCATCTTGTTTGTGTTATGAGATGTTGATCTATACCTAGTTTCTGCCAAACTGTTTTCCCAGAAATTTTGTCACATAGTGAGTTCTTTTTTCTAAAAGCTTGGATCTTTTGCTTTAACAAACACTGGATTACTAATCTATTTACTACTGTGTACGTAATCTATTCCACTGAGCCACTATGCTATCTCTTAGTCAGTAACAGGTTGTATTATCCATAAAATGGATTTGTAATATCATCCATTAACCGTGAAGGACAGAGTGTCAGAGATGATGTCAAGATTGTGCTAGCCTCAGCATCTTCTGACAGCAGTGTCTAAAATTTCAGCAAAATCTCCCTTGCATTTCAGATATTGGCCAAGTTATAGCATTTACAGCAATGTACTACATGATACAATGCCCTCACACCTCCATCTTACACAATGAAAGATAAGACTCAGGTTGAAAAAGTTTTTGTTTGAAAAATTTTATTTGCTGTACAATATTTATGGTAAGGTAGATTTCATATGTTATGAAAAGTGATATTGTGTGAAATCAATGTTTTTTTATTGAGATATTAGCACTAAAGATCACAGAATTCTAGGAAATTACTAGTGAGAAAAATTATTTGTATGTCACCAATTTTATTTTGTGTACTACATTTTATGGCTTATTTCATAATTATTGCATTAGGAAAAGAGCATCTTATTAGGATTAAAATTTTATAAAGAATTATATATAGAAAAGTGTGATTTTCAGCAGTCTCTAGCAAAAGGATAAAACTTTTGGTGCTTAGGGGAACCTAACCCACTCTTTTCCCATAGCTTCAATGTATCAATATTTACATTTTTTGACATTTTTACCATTTCCTAGGACTATTACCCCTGTGAAAGCTGAAGATTGATTATTACCGTGATCTCCTTGCTGATATATATTTAAAATGTTTATGTCAATATTCAACTGGGAATTGCTCTATAGTTTTTGTTCTCTATTTTGGCTTTCCCTGATTTAGAAATTAAAACAATATACAAAGAATTTGTTAGGACTCCTCTTTACCTATTTTTTCCCTAAATAGTTCACATAGTATTGGAATAATTTTTTCTTCAAATACTTAGTAGAATTAATTTGTAAAGCCATACAATTCTTGAGATTTTTCTTAGGAAGTTTATTGATGGCTTGTTCAATTTCTTTTTCTAAGGTAGGTTTATTTGAGTATTTATTTCTTCTGATAATCTTCTGTGAATCTGTTCTTTTATATTTTTGTAAATATTTATCCATTTCACTTAGATTGCCAGTTTTATTGACATATAATTAAGAACAAATAGCTCCTAATAATTGCTTTAATTTCATCTTTATTGGTAGTGTATTCATCCATTTCATTTTTGATACTTTTAATTTGGCTTTATTTTTCTTTCTTTTTGATCAACTTAAACAATTGTTTATCTATTTTATTGGAACCCCCCCCCCCCCATAAAACCAACTCTTAGTTTTATTTTAGTTCACATTTTTTACTTTCAATTTATTCATGTCTCCTTTGATTTTCAGAATTTCTATTTTGCTGTTTAACCGAGGATTTTTAATTTGTTCTTTTTCTAGATTTTTTTATTTGAATATCTAGTTCATTGATCAGCTCTTTCTTATCCTTATTGATATAAGTATTTAGAGACATAATTTTTCCCCTAAGTAAAGTTTTGACTGAATTCCAAGAATTTTGATATATATTCTCATTTTCATTGTTTGTAATGGAATTATTGATTGTTCCTATGTTTTTTTCTTTGACCCACAGCTGATCACTTTTCCAAACCTGTTACTATATCTGGGCTGAGTATAGTAGCATCTGCTGTTGCAGCCACCTCCAAGACCCATCACTGATGTTGCTCATCTCAATGTCACAGACCTCACTCTCTCTCTCTGAATTTTTAAGTTGTCTTCGACTGGAAAACATGCTTCAGCATGTCTTTTCTTGCCAATGCTTTCCCAGAATTAGATCTGAGATGTTGTTTTAAAATTTTTTGGAGGGGAATGTTGGGAGAACTTGACACTAGTACTCCCTCTGTTCCACTATCTTGGCTTAATCTCTGAATCTTCTTACTTTGACAGGAATAACATGAGGACAGTATCTTCTATTTCTTCAGGACATAAAAGCTTTATGCCAAACAAAGGGATACATTTATCTTTTTCTTATTGCCATTTATTTTGGTATCAGAAATGCTGAAATGTGAAAGAAATCTGTTTTCAGTGGAAGACCTGGAAATTAGTAAACAGCAGTTGCTGCATCTCAGGGAAATTGGGAAATGGGACATAACTGAGTCACCAAGAGAGTAAAAAGCTTGTCCACAAGCTGAACTTATCATCACATTGTTACTCCTGATATGGCAAGAGAATCATTCAAACAAGAGTAAGAATCAATTTGCTGCAAACAAAGTGGAATTCTGACTATAAATAAAGGAAACTGATATGAAAGAATACTAGACAATTCCCAGAAATTATAGCAAGAATAAGCCTCATACCATTCCTATTTTAATGATATAGTATAAAAAATGATAACATTCCATCAGACAATCAAATGGATTTCTCTGCCATCTTCTCAATAAGGTCTTGAAGAAATTGTCTGGATAAAGACATTTCATATTATACATATTTTGCATTGCTTATTAAACAAGGTGTAGGTTGTCTCCTGTGATAAATTGTTAGATTTTTGAGAGTAGAAACTATTTTACTTTTCTTTTGTACCCAATGCCTAGCACAGTACCTGAGACATTGAATGAATGAATTAATGTAACTATTGTATCAACTGTTCTGCTAAGCAATACAGATACGAATTCAAAAATGATATTCTCTATGTTCATAAAGCTTACATTTTTAAATGTGGAATAAAATTTATGCTAGGATGATGGTGTCCAAGAAAGGATGTCTTAGTCTGGGAAATTCTAGGATGGATAGAGTTTGAAATGTGTCAGATTAATGGTGATATTTATAACGTCATATCTCCAGATCAAATGAGATAATATTTATAAAGTGTGTAATACAGTGCCTGACACATAATAGATGCTTTAAAATGCTTATTCCCTTCCCTCTCCTTTCCAAATCCAAATCAAAGATGCTACATATAATGTTCCTTTATTCCTTGAATCCTTAATTCCCATTACAATCTTTCTTTTAAAGTTTTTATTTATTTTATTCTAAACTTAAATAATAAAACAAACATTTCTGTAATACATAATACAAAAAAATGATGACTAAACATGAAACTACAAATCTATTATGTATAGATCACCCTTAGTTTTTAAAATATATAATAAAATTATCATTTAACTTCTCCTTTTTTCTTCCTTTCTCCCCAGCCTAGAGATAGTTACCATTAGACACAAATATGTATGTATGTGTAAAATTATTCCATACATACTTCTTTTTATCCCTTCTTTCTCTGTAGGCAGATAGCATCTTCCTTCATAGGTCCTTTTTGGTTAATTTATCATAATTTTTTATAATATTCAATATATTTTATAAATACTTTATAGTATTCAAAATTAGTCACTCAAAGTTGTTCTTAAAACAATATTGCTTGTTACTGTGTACAATAGACTCTTGGTTCTGCTCATTTCACACTTTATTTCATGCAATTGTATCCCTCTTTTTCTAAGATGATAGAACTCATTATATCTTATGACATGGTAGTATTCCATTATGATCATATACCACAACTTGTTCAGTCGTTCCCCAATCGTTGTGTGATGGCAAGCAAAGTGGGATTTTTTGCTGTTTTTCTTTTACTATAATCAAATGCCTCCCATTGAATTTTGCATTTATCAACCAAAAGTCTTTACTAGGAGTAAAGGATAGAAACAAGAGTTTCTTTAACTAGAAGGAGTATAAAAGCTTGTATTGTTAATGTGATTAAAGATCTCCCCCATCCATTAATGGGCCTGCCCATTAAGGGGTGCTTGATTAGGGAGGATTTGTAGGAAGGCCCACACCTTTTTTTAATGAGGCACTGGTTCTTAAGGGTTGGGATGCCCTCTGGCTCTGAAAAAGGTGTAAATACACTGAGAGTGAGGTTTTATTTTGGGCTTACTGACTGGAAGGGTTAGGCCAGAAGGGACTCAGGGAAGCCCCAAAGGAGCCCCTGGCTTGGAAAACTCAGATGTTGGTGCTTCCCTCTCTGGTAACTATGGTAAGATGGTTGGACCTGTCTGTTGATGGTCAGGCAGAGGAAGTCATGTGTGTTGACTTTTTATTTCTCTGTATTTTCTCTGAAGTGCTGGGATTGCTGACTCCCATGAACTAGGTGAGTGATATATGTCCTTGGTTAAAGGAATGATACATATGGAAAATCTAAGAATTATTGGCCTGCCTGAAACCCATGATGAAGAAAAGAGTCTGGACAACATCTTCCAGGAAATCATCAAGGAAAACTGCCCAGAAGTACTAGACTCAGAGGGCAAAATAGTCATTGAAAGAATCCACCGTTCCCCTCCCGAAAGGGATCCCAAACTCAAAACCCCAAGAAATATAGTTGCCAAATTCCAGAGCTATCAAGTGAAGGAGAAAATACTACAAGCAGCCAGAAAGAAACAATTCAAATATCAAGGACACACAGTCAGGATCACACAGGACCTTGCAGCTTCTACATTAAAAGATCGAAAGAATTGGAACCCAATATTCCATAAGGCAAAGGAGTTGGGACTTCAACCATGGATCAACTACCCAGCAAAGTTCAGCATAACATTTCAGGCAAGGAGAAAGTCATTCAACGAAATAAGGGATTTCCAGAGCTTCCTGACCAAAACACCAGAACTCAATAGACAATTTGATCTTCAAATGCAGGTCTCCAGAGAATCATAAAAAGGTAAACAGAGGGGAAAAAACAAAAACAAAAACTTGCTACTCAATTAGGGCAAACTGTTTACCTCCCTATAAGGGAAGATGATACCTGTTAATCTTGAGAACTGTGCAGCTATTATGATAAAAGGGATATATGTAGAGGGAATGGGCATAAAGTAAATGATGTCATGTCAAAAATATGATTTAAGTATGAGAAGTGAATGTAATAGGAGGTGTGGAAAGGGGGAAGCAGAAAATGGCAAATTATATCACAGGAAGAAGTACAAAACTATAGTAGAGGGAAAGAGGGGAGGGAGATGAGCATTGTTTGAGAGGTACTCTCATCTGATTTGTTCAAAGGAGGGAACAATAATCTTAAGTAGATAAGCCTAACTAGCTCTATAGGTAGTAGGAGGGGAAGGGGGAAGAAAGAGGAGGGTGGCTAAAAGGGAGGAAAGAAGCAATAAGCGTAAAGGGGACTAAAAGGGAGGGGGGTCAAAAGAAGGAGGGGAAGGCTGCAGGAGGAGGGGGAGAAAAGTGAATACTATTGAGGAGGGGAAGGGAGACGGGAGAGTTAAAAGCGCAAATGGTGGGAAAGAGGTTGGAGGGAAATACACAGATTGTAATCATAACTGTGAATGTGAATGGAATGAACTCTCCCATAAAACGGAGACGGATAGCAGAATGGATTAAAAGCCATAATCCAACAATATGCTGCTTACAAGAAACACATTTGAAACGGGGGGATACACATAGGATAAAGGTCAAAGGATGGAGCAGAATATATTGTGCTTCAGCTCATGTAAGAAAGGCAGGAGTAGCAATCCTAATCTCAGACAAAGCAAAAGCAGAAATAGATCTAATCAAAACGGATAGGGATGGAAACTATATCCTGCTAAAAGGCACCATAGACAATGAAGCAATATCATTACTAAACATGTATGCTCCAAGTGGTATAGCATCCAGATTCTTAGAGGAGAGGTTGGGGGAGTTGAAGGAAGAAATTGATAGCAAAACTATACTAGTGGGGGACCTCAACCTCCCCCTCTCTGAACTCGATAAATCCAACCTCAAAATAAACAAGAAAGAGGTTAAGGAGGTAAATAAAACTCTGGATAAGGTAGATATGATAGATCTTTGGAGAAAATTAAATGGGAATAGAAAGGAATATACTTTCTTCTCAGCGGTACATGGAACATTTAAAATTGACCATGTACTAGGACATAAAAATCTCACAATCCAGTGCAGAAAGGTAGAGATAATCAATGCATCCTTTTCAGATCATAATGCATTAAAAATTACATGTAATAAAAGGCCATGGAAAGAGAAACCAAAAATCAATTGGAAACTAAATAATCTAATTCTAAAGAAGGGTTGGGTTAAAGAAGAAATCATAGAAACAATCAACAACTTCATTCAAGAGAATGACAATAGTGAGACAACGTACCAAAACTTATGGGACACTGCAAAAGCAGTTATTAGGGGAAGTTTTATATCTCTGAATGCTTACATAAATAAAATAGAGAAAGAGGAGATCAATGACTTAGGCTTGCAGTTGAAAAAGCTAGAAAAAGAACAAATTGAAAATCCCCAAGTAAATACCAAATTAGAAATACTGAAAACCAAAGGAGAGATTAATAAAATTGAAATAAAGAAAACTATTGAATTAATAAATAAAACCAATAGTTGGTTTTATGAAAAAACTAATAAAATTGATAAACCTTTGTTAATCTGATCAAAAAAAAGAAAGAAGAAAACCAAATTACTAACATTAAAAATGAAAGGGGTGAACTCACCTCCAATGAGGAGGAAGTTAAAACAATAATTAGAAACTACTTTGCCCAACTTTATGCCCACAAATTCGACAATCTAAACGAGATGGATGAATATTTTAAAAAATACAAATTGCCCAGATTAAGAGAAGAGGAAGTTGAATACTTAAACAACCCCATCTCAGAAAAAGAAATTGAACAAGCCATCAATGAACTCCCTAGGAAAAAATCTCCAGGGCCAGATGGATTCACAAGTGAATTCTATCAAACATTTAAAGAACAGTTAATTCCAATACTACATACACTATTCTTGAAAATTGGGGAAGAAGGAGTCCTCCCAAATTCTTTCTATGATACAAATATGGTTTTGATACCCAAACCAGGAAGAGACAAAACAGAGAAAGAAAATTATAGACCAATTTCCCTAATGAATATAGATGCAAAAATTTTAAATAAGATTTTAGCAAAACGAATACAGCATCTTATCACGAGATTAATACATTATGATCAGGTAGGATTCATACCAGGACTACAGGGCTGGTTCAATATTAGGAAAACTATTAGCATTATCGATCACATCAACAACAAAGCTAACAAAAACCACATGATTATCTCAATAGATGCAGAAAAAGCTTTTGACAAAATACAACATCCATTCCTACTAAAATCATTGGAGAACGTAGGAATAAAGGGAACTTTCCATAAAATAATAAGCAGTATCTATCTAAAACCTTCAGCAAGCATTATATGCAATGGGGATAAGCTAGATGCATTCCCAATAAGATCAGGGGTGAAACAAGGTTGTCCATTATCACCACTATTATTCAATATGGTACTAGAAATGTTAGCTGTAGCAATTAGACAAGATAAAGATATTCAAGGAATTAGAATAGCCAAAGAAGAAACTAAGTTATCACTCTTTGCAGATGATATGATGATTTACCTAGAGAATCCCAGAGATTCAAGTAAAAAATTACTTGAATTAATAAACAACTTTGGCAAAGTTGCAGGGTACAAAATAAACCCACACAAATCCTCTGCATTCCTATATATTAGCAACAAAGTTCAACAGCAAGAGATAGAAAGAGAAATCCCATTTAAAGTTAGGGTAGACAGTATAAAATACTTAGGAGTCTACCTGCCAAAACAAACCCAGGGACTATATGAACACAATTACAAGACACTTTTTGCACAAATAAAGTCAGATTTAAGTAAGTGGAAAAACATTAGTTGCTCATGGGTAGGCCGTGCTAATATAATAAAAATGACAATTCTACCCAAATTAATATACTTATTTAAACTATCAGACAATTACTTTCTAGAGCTGGATAAAATAATATCAAAATTCATTTGGAAAAACAAAAGGTCCAGAATATCAAAGGGACTAATGAAAAGAAATGCTTGGGAAGGTGGCCTAGCGCTACCAGACCTTAAACTGTACTATAAAGCAGCAATTATCAAAACCACTTGGTATTGGCTAAGAAACAGAGAGGTAGACAAGTGGAATAGACTTGGCACTCAAGATGCAGTAGGCAAGGAATATAGCAACCTTCTGTTTGATAAACCCAAGGACCCCAGCTTCTGGGATAAGAACTCATTGTTTGACAAAAATTGCTGGGAAAACTGGATAACAGTGTGGCGGAAATTAGGCATAGACCCATACCTGACACCGTACACAAGAATAAAGTCCAAATGGGTACATGATTTAGGTATAAAGATTGATACCATGAATAAACTGGAGAAGCAAGGAACAGTGTATTTATCAGATCTATGGAGAAGGGAAGAATTCTTTACTAAAGGAGAGATAGAATGCATTATGAAATGCAAAATGGATAACTTTGATTACATTAAACTGAGAAGTTTTTGCACAACCAAACCCAATGCAACCAAAATCCGGAGGGATGTAGTAAATTGGGAAAGAATTTTTACAGCTAAGCTCGGGGATAAAGGCCTCATTTCTAGAATATATAGAGAACTGATCCAAATGTATAATCATACAAGTCATTCCCCAATTGATAAATGGTCAAAGGATATGAACAGGCAATTTTCAGAGGAAGAGGTTAAGGCTATCTATAATCATATGAAAAAATGCTCTAAATCACTATTGGTTAGAGAGATGCAAATCAAAACAACTCTGAGGTACCACATCACACCTATAAGATTGGCAAACATGACAGAACAGGAATGATACATATGTTTGATTAAAGTGATTGCTAACCCCTGAAAAGTTGCCTTTCCTTTTGTAAATGCAGATCTAAGAACCTGTGATAGCAGTCCCCCTACTCCCCACCATGGATGTTTGGTTACTTACTGTTACACCTAGCAATTTCCAGTTCCTTGCCACCACAGAGATGCTATAAATATTTTAGAATGTGGCTTCCTTTCCTTTTTCTCTAATCATCTTTAAATATAGACTTAGTAATGGTATTCCTTAGTCAAAGCATATAGGCAATTTAAAAACTCTTTGGGCATGTTTCCAGATTGCTCTTCAGAATGGTTGGATCAGTTCACAGTTCTATCAACAATGATTTAGTGTCCCAAGTTTTCCAAATCCCCTGCAACATTTGTCTCTTTGCTCTTGAATTATGTTAGCCAATGATAGGTGTAAAATGATATATCAAGGTTGTTTTAATTTGCATTTCCCCTAATCAATAATGATTTAGAATACTTTTTCACACGCCTGTACACTGTTTTGGTTTTTCCCTCAGAAAGCTGCCTATTCATCTTTTGACCATTAATCAAATAGGAAATGACTAATGTTCTTATAAATTTGACAGTTCTTTATGTATTTGAGATTTGAGACCTTCACCTGAAAAACTATAAAATTTTCCCACAACTTTCTGCTTTCCTTCTGATCTTAGCTATATTTGTTTTATTAGCAGAATTTTTAAAAAATTTAAAATAATCAAAATTATCCATTTTACACCTCACACTGATCTTTGTTTTGTTTACTCATAAATTGTTAGCCAGCCATAAGTCTGATAGGTAATATGTTCCATGGTCTTCAAATTTTATTGTAATATCTCTATATCTAAATCATGCATCCATTTTGATCTTAAATGTAAATGGTATAAGATATTGGTCTATCCCCAATTTCTTCCAGACAGCTTTTCAGTTTTCCCAATTTTTTTAAATCAAATAATGAATTCCAGTATCTTGGTCAAGAAAACCTCATAAACAGTGGTCCTCCATGGAGTCAGACATGATTGAACAACAACAATATTAGGATCCTACTATGTGTCAGGTGTGTATTAGTGATTCAGAGTCAAAAGTGAATTCCTTCCTGAAAGAACATTACCTTATAATAGGAAACAGATATTCCCCTACAGAGCATTCCCCCTATAGATATATGCAAAACACACACAAAACATAAATGATGTAACTTTTGAGGGTGAGGGAAGTATGAAGAGAAGCTTAATGAAGAAAGTGGCACTTAAGCTGAATCTTGAAAAAAACCAGAGATTCCAAAAGGAAATGGTGAGAAGGGAATGCCTTCCAGGGACAGCAGAGTTAATTCAAAGGCAAGGAGAAGTAAGTGTGTGTGTGTCTTTACACTTGTCAGACACAAGATTACTAGATTAACTTGAAACTACAAAATTTATGTCTGCTCTGCTTCACTCATCTACCCTTTTATTTCTTACTGCTTTATTAAATAGTTTAAGATATGGTACTGGCAAACCTCCTTCCTTTACATTCTTCATTTGTTCCTTTGATATTCTTGACCTTTTGTTCTCCCAAATTTTGTTATTGCTTTTTCTAACTCAGTAAAATAATTATTTTTGTTAATTTAATTGCAATGGCATTGAATATATAAATTAGTTTAGGTAAAATTTTCATTTTATTATATTGGCCCTGCCTACACATGAATAATTAACATTTCTCCAATTATTAAATCTGATTTTTTATACAAAAATTTTCCAAACACTCAGGTTCATAACCTCAGTATCATTCTTGACTTCTCACTCTCCTTCACCCCACATATTTAGCCAGTTGTGAAGACTCGTTATTTCTACCTCTATAAAATCTCATGCTTTCTTCTCCTTCATTTTACTCCATGCTAGTTACATCATCCTAGTTCAGTCTCTCATCTCCTTTCACCTAGCCTACTGTAAAAGCATTTTAATTGATCTTCTTGTGCCAAGTTTCTCTACTCCAGTCCATCCTCTACTCAGCCATCAAAGTGATTTTCTTAAAGCAGTGGCTCTCTATTACCTTGAAGATTAAACATAAACTTCTTTGTTTCACAGTTATAGATTGGCCGCATTCTACCTTTTCCAGCTTTATTGTATATTATTCCCTGCAACACAGACCATGGAGTAGTGTAATTAATTTCAGCATTACACACACACACATACACACACACACACACACACACACACACACACAACATACACACGCACTTACTTCTCCTTGCCTTTGAATTAACTCTGCTATCCCTGGAAGGCATTCCCTTCTCACCATTTCCTTTTGGAATCTCTGATTTTCTTCAAGATTCAGCTCAAGTTGCACTTTCTTCATTAAGCTTCTCTTCATACCTCACTAACCCCCAAAAGTTATATCATGTATATTTTGTGTGTGTTTTGTATATATCTATAGAGGGGAATGCTCTGTAGGGGAATATCTGTTTCCCATTATAAGATAAGGTTCTTTCAGGAAGGAATTCACTTTTGACTCTGAATCACCAACACACAGCAGACTACCTGACACATAGTAGGCTCTTAATATTGTTTTTGTTCAATCATGTCTGAACCCATGGAGGACCACTGTTTATGAGGTTTTTTTGACCAAGATACTACAGTGGTTTGCCATTTTCTTCTCCAGTAGATTAAGGCAAACAGAGATTAAGTAACTTGCCTGGGGTTGCACAGTCAATGTTTGAAGCTGGATTTGAACTCAAGTCTTTCTGAATCCAGGCCCTGTACTCTTTCCACTAAGTCACCTACCTGCCTCCTAGGTAGACAAATGTTAAGTGACTTGCCCAAGATCACACAGGGAGCAAGTGTCTGAGGCTAGATTTGAACTCAGGTCTCCATGACTCCAGGCTCACTAAGCCATATAGCTGCCTAGTAGGTTCTTAATAATAATGCTTGTTGAATATATTGCTGTGTGATTGGTAGACTGTGGGAAAATAGCTCCCCCTAATGAGTACATCAATTATGAATAATATATTTCCTAAAAGTTAAAGAGTGTGTGAGTGCTTGGTGAATTTGTGACAATAATATTTGAAAATTTTCAAAGAGAAGAGGTGATACAGGGCTGGAGACTGACAAAGTTCCAATATTAAAAAAATGAAAGTTCTTCAAATTTCAAAGAAGAATGAACTTTTAGCTCCTGACAACACTTAAAATTTCATAAGATATGGAGTAGTGAAATGTTTTAGAAGTCACTTAGTCTAACTAGAATATTATAGAGAAAGAAATGAGGACATAGAGGGGCTAAGTGACTTGCCTGAGGTCATGTAAAAAGTAAATGAAGAAGATTGGGTTAAGAAATGGTTTGTGAACATTTAGGAAGGAAACATAGAGATCATCACATGCAAAAAAAAAAGTGAGTTCATCAAGGACATATAATACTAGACTAGCTTAATTTCCTTCTTTGAAAGGATTAACATAGTGAAATCATACCACAGACAAAATCTATTTTCATTTTAGTGAAGAATTTGATGGAAATTCCTAAGAAGTTCTTGTTAATAAGGAGACAAAATGATCTGAATCATGACATAATTGGGCAAGATGGCATAGTGTAGTGATAGAATATTGGACTTAGTGTCTGGGTGCCCAGAGTTCAAATTTCATCTTTTATGATCATATGAGTCTTGTGACCATGAGCAGCTCATGTAAACCTCAGTTTCCTTAACTACAAAATGGGTATAGTAATCCCTATATTTTCTAGCTCAAAATGTAATTATGAAAATAAAATGAGTATGTCATAATTTGCATGGAACTCAAATGCATGGAAAGTTATTTGAAATCATTAAACTACCATACCAATATCAGCTATTATTATTTGATGGATTTAGAAATTATTCAATGAGTAGACCCAAAGAGTAATGATTTATGTATCAAGTCAACCTAGAAAGGAGTTTGTTACTAGAGTGCCACTGCCCCAGTGTCACCTTAATAGTTAAAACTTATCATTGTAAAATATTAAACAAGCATTCTAATTAATAAATTATTCTACCAAAAGTCTCCTTTTGGCAAAGCCAAGATGACAGAGTAGAGACAAAGTTCCAGTCAAACTGTTTCAACATTCCTCTTCAAACAACTTTGAAATAACACATCAAATTTAATTCTGGAGCAGCATAGACAAGAAGAGGTTAGGGTGATGTAATTTTCCAGCCCAAGACAATTTAGAAGGTCAGACAGCCTGAAGCTCCTGTAGCAACACCAACACTAGTAGTGGACTTCAGAGGTCATTGTGACCGAGCAGCAGTGGCTTTGAGAGCTCTCAGCCCAGAGACTATAAGAAGATTAGGCAACTGTTCAGAAAGATATTACAGGAGATCCTGAGCTAACAGTGACTGCAGAACCAAACATCATTTGCCAACTCCATTGCCTGTACTAAATTGTGGATCACAATTCCAGGGCAGAAAAGAGTATTTGCAGTCAATTTCAAGGGAGCAGGGGTTGTGGTCACAGTTTCAGAGCAGAGCGGAATAATAGGACTTGTGACTACAAGGAAGCAGGGGATCTTGTCACTGTTCAAGGGCAGAGAGGAATGAAACCAGGGCTCATCTTGAGTAAAGACCAGAGCACAATCCAGAAAAGCAATAATTGTACCTCCCTTGGGATAACACAACCTTGGAGATATTGAACACTTACAGATCTCCAGAGATAGCTCTGAAAAGAGCAGTTAATTTGAGAGTGTGACTTTCAAAGTTCGGCAGTGTGACTGTTCACCCTGAGGTGAACATAGTCCATCTTTAAGCTAAAGTTTAAAGTCAAGAAATAGGCTAAAATAAGAAAAAATAACCTGACCATAAACATGGAGGAACAAGACACAAACTCAGAAGAATATGGCAGTGTGAAAATAGCTACAAACAAAGCCTCAAAGAAAAATTAAAAATTAACAGAAGTCCAACAAATATTCTTAGAAGAGTTAAAGAAAGCAATAGAGGAAGAGAAAAAATTGGGGAAAAATGAAAGTGAAGCAAGAAAATTATGAAAAGGCAGTTAACAACTTGGTAAAAGGAGTTCAAAAAACAGTGAAGAAAATAATACCTTAATAAATAAAATTGACCAAATGGTAAAAGAGGCATAAAACTTCACTAGGGAAAAGAATTTTTAATTTTTTTCCTTTCTTTTTATTTTTCAACACTCGTTTTTATAAGATTTTGAGTTCTAACATTTTCCCCTTCACTCCTGACCCCTCCCCCATGCAAGATGGCACAAAATCTGATACAGACTACATATGTGCATCATATTGAACATATATATCTCCACATTTTGTAAAGAAGAATCATAATCAAAGGAAATAACCATGAGAAAGAAAAACAAAAAACAAAAAAGGAGAAAAAAATATACTTTGATCTCCATTCAGACTCCATAGTTCTTTCTCAGGGTATGTACAGAATTTTCCATCATGTGTCTTTTGGAACTGTCTTCTGTCATTGCAGTGCTGAAAGGAGCTAGGTCTATCAAAGTTGGTAATCACACTATGTTGGTGTTACCATGTACAATGTTCTCTTGGTTCTGTTTACATCATTCAGCATCAGTTCATGTAAGTCTTTCCAGATTTTTCTAAAATATACTTGCTCATCATTTCTTATAGAACAATAGTATTCCCTCGCATTACATACCACAACTGGTTCAATCATTCCCATGTTAATGGGCATCCCCTATATTTAAATTCTTTGCTACAACAAAAAAAGCTGATCTAAATATTTTTGCATGTGTGGGTTGTTTTCCCATTTTTATGTTCTCTTTATTCTATAGCCCTTTAGATATAGTTTCAAATTGCTCTCCAGAATGGTTGGATAAATTCTCAACCCCACCAACAATGCATTAGCATTTCAATTTTTCCACATCTTCTCCAACATTTATAACTTTCTTATTTTGCCATATTAGCCAATCTGATCAGTGTGCTTGGTACCTCAGAGTTGTTTTAATTTGCATTTCTCTAGTCAGTAGTGATTTAGAGCTTATTAAAAAAAACTTCTTAAAAAGCAGAATTGTTCAAATGGAAAAAGAGGCACAGAAACTCACAGAAGAACATAATTCCTTATTAACTAGAATTGGACAAGTGGAAACTAATGATATTTAGCACTATATAAAAGCCTCACCTTAAGCACTGTACAAGACAATAATCACATTGCAACGCTTATCATCTAAGCCATTTTGAAAAAATTAAAGACAAGATCAACCACTTTTTATCAGATCCACTATGTAAAGCATTTGGACTGCTTTGACTAAGGGAAAATGGATGAAGGAGCCAAGCTGAGGACACCCACCCACCCACCCAAAACAGTGTAGCTTATTGTTATACCTTTCCTCAGAGTCCTAAAAGAGATTGCAAACTAGGTCAGGGAGATCAGAAGACAAAAATGGAACTTCATAAGGATCACCAGTTCTTCATGTTATGACAACCAAACCAGTCTAACAGATAAGTAGGTTTAAGTTTATTTTGATTTTCCACAGTGTGCAAGTATTGGCTAATTACTGAGTTCTGAGTCCTCCTTGCCCCTTAACTTGGTCTCCAGGAGTTATAGTATAGTACAATCTTGGGGATTTTCCACAAACCTCAGCTCTAGAAGTTCCATTAAGTTACCTGGCGTCAAGAGAATCTGCTGAGCTTATGTCAATATTATCTAGCACCATATCCTATAGGTTAGAATATAGTAAGTGAACTACTGTCCTGGTAGTTAGGAAGTTTTGGGTTCCATTCTCACATCTCACATTAGCCACTAGGTTTTTTTTGACCATGTGCAAGTTACTGAGTCTCAGTTGCCTCATCTATAAAAGAAGGCTAACAATCCATATCATATATTCCTCATAGGTCATTCAAGGCTCAAATGACAATGTATTTGTGTAGTTTTGAAACTTTTAAAGCATCATATAAATGTTACTTATTATCTTAAATATTACCCACCCCAGCTTGCTATCATCATTAGTACCAGTATCATTGCCATCATTGTTATCATCATTTTAACCACTACTCACCTCAGTTCACTACGAATTAACGTCTACTAATGATTCATAGTAAAACCATAACACTGAATGTGCCAAATTGCCATGAACAATTTTACCACTCTTCAGACAGCTGGTCACACAGTTATTTTCTACAGAACAAAGGCTAGTTCCCTCTAAAAACAGAATCAAATAGAATATAAAAGTTTTTTTAAAACATTTACCAAGAGACAAGTCTACATCCCTTGCAACTTTGTGGTAATCTCGTCTATGTGCAATCAAAATCAGGCCCAGAAACTGTAAGACCTTGTTTGCTTTAGCTTTGTGGTGTGTGTGTGTGTATGTGTCTGTGTGTGTCTGTGTGTGTTTGTGTGTGTGTCTGTGTGTGTTTGTGTTTGTGTGTGTTTTCCCCCATCTAATATAGACAATGTGCCACCTGCCTCACAGTGAGAGCAGATTAAAGTCAGGCTGTGCAGTTATCAAAACAGGATGGAGTGAGAAAGATTCAGAAAGCTGGGGCTCATGAGCCTTGGAGCATGCTCTTAGCATTCCCTTTTTTTTTTTTGCTTCCTTAGGTGAGATTATGCTGAATTACTTTGCCAGCTAATACCTACAGCTAATGAGTGGGTGGGAAAAAATAAACATGATAGTCAAACTGAGAAGTTTACCAAATATTTGGAAATGCCTGTACAGTAGTGGGTCAGAACAGACACTAAAAATGTCTTAATCACTGTTATTGGTGGAATGCCTTTTATTACAGGTGCTTGGGAACTCTGATACTATTATACTATAATACTCTACAAGTACTAATCTGTTTATCTCTTAACAACCAAGTAGGTGAGATAATATTGCAAAATCAATGAGTCTATTGCAAAGAAGTACTAACACTCTCAGATTCCAAATAGAAATTTATTAGGAAAACTATATAGATAGGAAAGTAGATAGAGACTTAAGTTCCTGTTAAGCAATGGGATACATATAAAAGTAAGCAAAACAGTCACTGCCCATATTATAATAGGGGAAAACAACAAGTAAAGAAGTATTTAAAAGTATTGGGACAAAGGCAGAGGAACAATGGAATAATGGATTGAGGAAATGTCAGTAATAGTGCTGGAAATTACGTGGTAACCTGGTTCCTGGCAAAAAGCTCACCCACCAAAGCCAGGAGAAGCCTAAATGGTATCTTTAACTTCTTTCTAGAATCAGCTTGGGTAAGCACCCAAAACTTTTTTAGGATGAGTCAGGAGGTCTCAATACTATAGGTATGGAAAACAAGGAAAGAATGCTAGTGTCTCTCCATGAAGTGTTAGGGCAGTTTTTTGTGACTTTCCTTACTGTGCGATCAGCCGGTACAAGGAGCAGTGTGCCATGCCAGGATTTCAGTCAGGGTGCCAAATGTCTGGTGTGTGAGTTATTTGGTGATAAATAGAAACCAAGCTTGCTAGCTATAGAGCTTTTAAACATTGCAGTTAATGCTAAGGAAGAGATGAGTGGGGTCTAGGAAATGTGGTGCACTGAAATGACCTCACCCCTACCTAGTGTTTAAAATTAGATGTTCTCCCCTAGTGGCTATCATGCTGTATTTACTAGTGTTTGTGCCCCTCTGCACTCACACTTCATTGTGTATCAGTGCCTATATGCAGTATGTGAAAGTACGGAGACCAAATAACAGAAAGACTAGTGAAATGAAATCCCATTTCACACTGTCCATATGAATTAAACCAGTTGATCTTGTTACTCGTTTTCTATAGAATGGTTCTAGGCAGCATAATGCAGTGCATAACAGAGTAAAGAGAGTACCTATCTTAAGGAAAAGCTTGAATAAAAGCCAGTCACCACTTCATGAGCCCACATACATACCCACAAAATCATAAATCCCATATAGGCTTCAGATTCTTCATTCTATTTCACTACATTCTTTTTATCATTAGGACAAGAGAAGAATAGAGGGGAGGGCATGGGAGTGGAGGAAAAGAAAGGAGAAGTGAGGGAGGAAAGTATCTTATGCATCAGAAACACCTTCACTGTGTTCTGGATCTTTCGGTGCCAATTTATATTTACTTTCCCAATGACAAATTTTTATTTTATCTAATTCCTGTCATTTCAAAAACTCCCAAGCTAAAATTAAAAATCAGAATTCTTAGATTCTGGTGCTGTAGGAATGGCACCTCAGTTCAAGAGGGTAAACACATCACTAAAATTTGCTAGATGAAAATTGTTTGGAGTCACCTAAAATAATCTTTAAAGCATGAAGAGACGTGAATCAACAATTATAAACATGACTGTTACCAATCTGTTAAGTGAAATAAAGAAAAAAAAGGGAGGAGAGAGAGAAAATGGGTCTACCAAGGATTAAAGAGGCCATAATAGACTTTTTAAAAGGCAGACTGAAAGGGGATGGAAATCTGACATTGCTTTGTCTTGTCAAAGGCATATCTGTCAGTCTCCTTTTTTAAGAAATTGCTTTCTTCAATGAGAATTTTTATGTCTTTTACCAAGCTGTTACTTTTTTCTTTTTATGATTTCCTTGCATTGCTCTCATTTCTTAAACCAGTTTTTCTTCTACTACTCTTAAATGCTTTTCAAAATGCTTTTTTTTTTTTTGCTTTTTAAAAAATCCCTTTATTTAGTTATTCTGGGAATTATTGTTGTGCTTGTGTCCAATCTGTGCTTTTCTTTGAGGCTTTGCCTGCAGATATTTTTAAGTTGTTGTCTTTTTCTGAATTTGTGTCTTGAGCTTCCCTGTCACAAAGAAGATTTTTATGGTCAGGTTATTTTTTATTGTTTGCTTATTTTTCAAACATATTTCTTAACTTTAGACTTAATGGTAGAATTGGGCTACACTCACTTAAGGAGGGGCAGGAAAATGACCTACCTGAGCTTATAGGTTTTATCCAGGGGCCTATAGGTTTTGGTGCTTCAAAGGTAGTGTGATCCAGGGAGAGATCTGATCATTGTCTTCCTTTTCTGATCCTTACCCATGAAGGGCCTTTGGTCCCTCATAACTGACTGCTCCTCTCTGCCCTGGAACTGTGACGCAGAACTTGAGATATAAGATATGGAATTGCCAAATGGTACCAAATCATGCACCTAGTGCTAGCACAAATGTCCTCTGAAATCTTTTTCTGACCAGATATTAGGTCACCTTATGGTCTCTATGCATTGGATATGCTTGGTAGCTCCTTTTGCTGAAATTACTGCAGCTACTGCCAACCCCAATGCCCATAGCTAGTGTTATTTTCTGTAACCCATGCACTATGGTTCTCCCCTCCCTGCTCAGTGTCCATAGAAGTCTCTAAGCTTCTCTGGACTGGAACGATGACTCACTCACTTTATTAACTTTAATACTAAGAATTAGATTTGATATTTTCTATGGTCATTTTGTAAAGGAAGTTTTGGGGGAAGTTTGACAATCGTGACCCTTCACTACACCATCTTGCATCCTGCATTTACCCATCTTTAACAAACAAAAGTTTGAGTTTGGATTGTTTACACAGGTCAATTATAAGGTCATTTTGTGTTTCTTATTTTTATTCTGGCTCATTTATTTGTTGTTTCCAGATCATTCGTTCTCTGAAATTCATGATCCTATTATATAAAACATTCTCTTCAATGTTCCCATACTACCTTTGGTATTTTATCAATTTAGCATCATAGCATTTGATTTTATATTTGCAGTATATGTCTGATGGTTTCAGTTCAATGAAAGAAATTATTGTTTCTCTTATGTATTAATAACTAATTATTGAATTAGGACCAGGGTTTTTCCCCTTTTCAAATTCCTCATTTAGAAATCAGTTTCTGTGGGTTACTCAGGCAGCCTTTCAAGTGCAAGGATGATACTGAGAAGAAGAATTCAGATCTGTTCAAAAGGTAAAGTTAGGTGAATGGATGAATTCTGGTCCATTGTGTTTTAACTCACACGTCAGGGAAAATGTGGATTCTCCATTTTTGTCAGACAGGTGATACCATCACAGGGACACAGAGAATTCTCCTTGACCAGGAGTCACTCCTTGATCAGTCACAACCCCCAGTGCCTCATTAGAATAAGTCCCACGTTTCATTATAATATTTATTGTTATCATTACTTGTTAACCAATAAAAGTTGATTTCTACTCACAGGTACACCCCCTTTTCCAAAGGGTTTAGAAGTATTGATGGTTTTACAGGTTAGTCCTGTCTGGTCGTTGAGATGACAAATAAGCTCTTTTGATTAACCTACTTGCCAGTAGTGGTTAATAAAATTGATTATAATTTACTCAGAAATTTTATCTCTCAAAATGTTTCATTCATAACACCAATAACTTTGAGGGGGAAAAAAGCATATACAGAATATTTAGTCCCTGTGTGTTGTGCAGTTATGGACTACAAAAAGGAATTTGACTTGGTGGAAACATTGGGCTGTTAAGTGTGTTGCATAAGAGCAGTAAATAAACAATATACATTGAGAAGGTTAACTGCCTATACAGGGTTTATATCAAAGTTTTTATGAATGTCTTCAAATTAAAAGGGTATCTTATTCCTAAAATAGGTCCCAGACACCCTAGAGGGATGATTGCTTCACTTTTACTTAAATAGTAGACTTCATGTTTCATAGCCATTGCTTCATTTACTTACTCTTTACCAATAATTGTGTCTTATTACTTGTAGGTACCCCACTCATCCCCCAAAAAAAATTCTTTCAGAAAAGTGGCCATAGCTACAAAGGACATTTTAGAGCTGTACTTTGATAAAAGCAAATAAGATGCATATGAACACAGCCCTCAAGGCTTAAGATTCAACATACGTTGAAGTCTGATGGGATAGTGAGACAATTTAAACTAACAGGTCGCAAACATTTTTGTAAGTTGGGAGCATGTTTTCTCAGAGAAAGTGGAAATTTTTACCCAGGCAGAATAGAAAAATTTGTTCCAAGGTCCATAAAAGTGACTGAAACAGTCACTGTGGAGCTTGATCAAGCATCAAAGAAACCAAGGTCATACACTGCATCCTGGGCCATCACCAGTCACCCTGACTTTTGTCCTACCATTGAACTTTGATGATTCTGGAAGAAAGATTAAAGCTGATGACTTTGTGCAGCTCTGCCTCACTTAAATCCCATCCATGCACAAGCCTAGACATTACCTGAGATATCATTGGTCCTCTTTGAAAATGGACAAGCAACAAGTATATGTTTAACTTGTTCACCAGCTTCTACAAAAGAACAGCAAAGTCTGACAAAGGTCATATGACCCAGAATTTAGTCCACATCTGTGAAAAATGCCCATGAATGCAGAGTTATGCATAGTCCACAGTAACTTGTTACTGAGAATGCTGATTCACCATACATAAATAAATAAAGAGTCAGCAACAGCTTGTAGCATTGAATAGTATGAAAGCTTTGAGAGAAAAATCCCACATATTTGTTTCCTTTGCTGGTAGTTCACACAAATATTTATTTAGTCACTCCATTAAAAGGTATTGAGGTCCCACTATTTGATAACATTGTGCTAATTGCTATAAAAGCAGGTCTTATCTTTAAATTGCTTATAATCTATTTGAGAAGACAACTTATAAACTAAAAAAAACATTCACAATGATATGTGATTAAATAGCAAAGAGTAAAAAAGAGATTAAGAGAAAAGAGAAATACATGAGCCAGCATGTGTGAGGAAATACTGATGGAGACAGTAGAATTTCATCTGGGTCTTGAAGGATGCGTAGAATTTGGGTGAAGGGAAACAAAACTGTATCATGCACTTTGCGAGAAACACAGTGATTGGTTCTGGGAATCAAAGTATTTTATAAAGGGGCTCTAGCTTCAATATTTAATGAATTCATAACAGTAATTATTAATGATATAGTGTTTTAAATCTTAGAAGATATTTTAACTAGATCATCTCTTTTTGTCCTCATAAGAGGCCTGTGAGGAAAATGCTATGATTATCTACTCCACTACTCAACTTTTATTCAGAAATGAGGCTTAGAAAGATACAATATCTTGTTCATGATCACAGAGCTAATATGAGTCGGAGTTAGGATTTAACCCAGTTGTTTCTAGTTTCTAAATAAAGACCATATCCACTAAGCCACATTGTCTCCCCCTAACACCATTGGTCTTTCTACACCCCCCCACAAATACAAATATCTATCCTTTTACGACTTAGTAAATACATGCAATCCTGTGACCCACACAATGATGAGTGTCTCAGAAATTCACATACTGATTCTTGGAAAATGGATACATAGTCTGTCATCAAGTTACAAGCACACAATGTGGGGTGCCCCCAAAATCTTAGTACAGTTTCAAGCTTTTAAAAAGTTACAAAGTTCACTAAGACTTTGGGACAAGCCATATTTAAAAACTGGGGAGAAAGAAAATCATGTTTTCAATTACAAATTCTATGCCAACAGAGAAAGGACCTTTTTCCTCAGCATTTGGAAGAGATAAAGTCCTAAAGCTCCCTGTGAAGAAATAGAGAACTGTGAGAAAGTTTTTGGTAGTACCCAAAAGCTCAACTGAGTAGAAAGTTTGTGTTCATCCTTCGTTGCCAAAGAAGACCATGCCATCAGAGAAATAATGACATGACTTGCACTTGACTTTGTTTTGAGTGAGGGAGGAATGTGCAGGTCACCAGCCTCACTTCTCCTCCAGAGCCATCTGAACCCAGTGACCAAGATATTCATCAGGATGACTGGAGATGACCCAGGAAGCACTGAGAGACATTGGGCCCTTTATCCCAAGGTCTTCGCAGGTACTCACTTAGGGTGAAGCAATGCCCATTCTTTGAATAGGTCTGTATAAGTAGCCAAGGCATGGCCCCTTTAATGAGGCCATTAAAACAAGAAAAAGAAAGATATCAGGCTGGGTGAGAAACTTAGTTGGATCATGTGCACATTGCCCAAACCTAGGTTGGCATGAAGATTATTTTGTCCTGAAGCCACACAGCCTTTAATTTGAAACTCTTTGCTTTCTCTTGTAATCGGCATAGAAATGGTGATGAATTGTTAAGCCCCAACTAAAATTAGATTCCAGTGTTAATGCTCAGGTGAATCTAACTTTATTCAAGTGCAAATTAGATGTGAAATAGAAGATGCAATTGATTCCTAGGTCTGTTTTGGTTTCCAGAGCAGCTCTCTCTCACACAGATTTTGATAAAATTCTTAAAATTTCCTCAGTTGGAGAAATGCTAGGCACAGGATTAGAATATGATTCCATGTGGTAAAAATATTGGATTTAATAGAAATGTGTGATGATGACAGTTTGAATTTTAGCTCATGGACATCATGAACAAAATTACTTGCTTGTCAAATATAAGATAAATGTTGAAAACATTCCTAAAAAAGAACTATATCCAAATTCCCCCAAGCCACAAGATCTCTTCCTTGCTCCTGTCTTTTTATTCTAGAAAGCCATACAAAATGTTAATTCATAGACTATTTAAGCAATTTCCAGGAAAGATGATGTAACTTGTTTTAGTGTAGAAGCTATTTCTGTTCAGGGAATAAGTAATAGCATTATGAACAACTTGAACAATACAGAATCTGGGCTCACTGCACACCTGAGATGGTCAGGGATATTAATGCTTTGTAATAACATGGTACCTTTCATACCAATAACCAAGCTCCATACCCCAGCTAATCTTCACACCTCTTATGGGAAATGCCTTGTTGGGAAATATTCATTTTCCCACCTCTAAAATTAAAATTGGAAAGTCCAAAGACTTTAATTGACTTTACCAAGATAATGCATTAGAAATTTTCTTTCCTGTTTTTATGGGCCAAGTAAAATGACTCTCTTCCCAAGACCTTACAGAGACCATAGAAGTTTCACTCAGTATAGAATTAGATCCAGAACTGAACTACAACAGGACTGTGACTTTTGGAAAAATCTTGAGTCTGTCTAAAGCAGAACTTAAACCCCAAATCATCTCCAGAAGTGGACCTAGCTTTCTTTGAAATGGAAACAATCTACGACCAAGCTGGAATCTTTGAGCCTCCAGAAGCTTTTAGGAGTGAGGGAATGGGATGCTAGGTACATTGTGATTTGGCTCATATATGTTAACTGTTATTTGATCTTAGCCAAATGGAATATTATTGCATCAGATCCAGTCCTTGTTCGTTCATTATTTGACAAAAGTCACCAAATACAAAAATAACAAAAACAAAACAAACAAAAAACAAAGAACATATGTGATATATTTTGCGCAGCTCTAATGACAACAGAAAAACCCTAAGACCGGAATTAAACAGATTCGTAGCATTCTAGTAGCTACAATGAATATCATATCTAATAAGCCCTCAGGTAAGAATTAGTTTTAAGCTTGACCTAATGCTAGAAGTCTCTTCTGAAAGATTATTATTAAGAATACATCCTTTGTACTTTAAGGAAATATTCCATCCATATACTTCCATTCTTACTTTGTAATCTGGCTTTCAACATCATCATTCAATGGAAATGACTTTCACTGAAGTTATTGATTGTTTCAATTGCCAAATATGATGATCTTTTCACAGTTCTCATTTTACCTGACTCCTCTGCTGCCTACATTTGTACAGTTGCTCATCCACTACTCCTGGATTCTCCCTCTTTGGTATTCCATAAAGTTTTTCCCTCCCAGTGTTCCTCCTTCTATTCTAATGGCTTTCTTAATGTCCTTTACTGTCTTAACATGGTTATCACACCCCTTCACTGTAAGTGTTTTCAAGGGTTCTCTACTAGGTTTTCTTGTCTCCTTTCTCTACCCTTCCTCTCCTCAGCTCTTATAGGATTATTATCTTTATGAAAATGACTCATAGATCTTTCTGTCTAGCTCCTATCTTTCTGTCTAGCTCCTATCTTTCCTGTGAGCTCTAGTCTCATTACAAACTGCCTATTTGACATTTCAAACTGAATTTCTTGTAGGTACTAACTCTTAATATGTCTGAAATAGAACTCATCTTTCTACTCAACCTCTCAATTTTCCTATTTCTATAGAAAGTACTATCATCCTTCCAGTCTCTCAGGCTTACAGGTTTCATATCATGCTCAATTTCTCTTTCACACTCACCTAACATTCCTACTTAATTGACAATTATTGTTTTTCCTACCTCCAGAAAATCTCTCAATTACAAGTCCCTACTCATACAGTGACCACCTTAGTTCAAACCTTATCACCTTTCCCCTGGACTATTGCATTGGATTCCTATTTGACCTGTTGCAAATCTTAGCCTCCACAGGAACTGAATATATCACTATCCTGCTAAATAAACTCTATTGGTATCATATTGCCTCTTCAGTGAAATATAGACTTCTCTTTATAGCTTTCAAAATTCTTCATAGCCTGGCCTCAATTTATGTCACCAATCTGATTACATAGTACCCTCCTTCCATCCTTTGTAATCCAGACAAACTGGTCTTCTCCTTGTTTCTCATGTTATACTCCACCATCCATCTCTGTGACTTTTCACTGCTTGTCTCTCATACCTGAAATGTATTTCCTTCTCACATTTGCTTCTGAAAAGCCCCCTCTACTTTCATGACACATTTCAAGAACCACCTTTTACCTGAATACTTTCCAAATCTCCATGACTCTAGTATATGCCCTCACTAACCATGTTATATATTTTTTCAGTATAGATAGTCAGATAGAAGAATAGATAGATAGATATATAGATAGATAGATAGATAGATATAGATATAGATATAGATATAGATATAGATATAGATATAGATATAGATATGTATTGGCTATCTCCACTGCTAGATTGCAAGCTTCTTTGAAGAAGAGATTGTCTCATTTTATATTTCATATATATGTATTTTGTACTTTTCTCCTCTGTACCACACACAACACTTGAGTAGGGACTTAATAAATACTTATTGACTGATTCATTGATTGAGTGGGCTCAAAAAAAACAAGAAGTAAATTTACATGGCAGTTAGGAATTTATGCAGATTTTCACAAGCATTTTTTCTCATTTTAATTTAGCCCAAACTATCTTCTGCCCAGTTGAAGTAAAAGAATAACCAAGGTAATTATGACTCAGAAAAGAAACTTCTCTTTGAAGAATTAGAAATGATCTGGTAAACCTTGATCATGAAAGAAAATCTGGATTATAAGAAAGGTAATAATATCTTAGTTGGACTTGTATAAGTATTATCTGGGGTGATTATCATATTGAAAAAAACAAGCCAACCTCAGTATTTTGTCCCATACAATTATGAAACTAGGTAGGGACATGTGGTTGAAATGGGGACAGGGAAAAGGAGAACAAGGATTTATTAAGTGCCTACTATGTGCCAGATTTTGTGCTTATCACATTATAAATATTAATTTATTTTATCATCATAGCAACCCTGGAAGGTAGGTACAATTATTGTTCATATTTTATTGTTGAGGGAGCTGAGGCAGAAACAGATTAAATAACTTGTCCAGGGTCACACACCTAGTAAGTACTTGAGGCTGGATTTGAATTCAGGTCTTTCTGACTATAGCTCTTTAGCCACTAATTGATGATTTGTATAGACACGCAGAAATTATTTTTACACAGCTGTGCTGGGTCTAGCCTTAGCTACTTATTTAGTCCAGTCCTCTTGTTTAACAGAAGAGAAAATTATTGCCCAGAAAGCTTCCTAACTTGACCAGATTTAAAGACATGGCACATCCAGGTACTGACTCAAGATCCTGAAATTCCAAAGTAATGTTGCATCATATTTTTCCCTTGAGTTCAAATCTTGTCTTTGATACTTCCTATATGAGTGGTCTTGGGTAAATCATTCAATCTCTCTGGTGCTTGGTTTCTTCATCTATAAAATGAGTTGATGATGATCCTTTGGGCTCTAAATCCTAGATGTCTGGGGCATATATAAGTAATTACATGGGAATTTTTATCCTTGATGAGATCACAATTAGATTAAAGAGAAAGGATATAGAGTTTATAGAAAAAATTACCCTCAAAAAGGCAATTTATAGGGAAAAATTTAGGGATTATTTAGATGAATTGGAAAGTAGCTGGTATGAATCATAGGAAGCTTCTAAAGAACTGCAATTTAAAGGAAAGGGAAAATTCAGAGTAATGAACAGAGAGGAAAGAGGTCATTTAAGGGGAAATTATTTTAAGACAGCCTAGACAAATACTGAAAAAGTGGCATCTAGGTCCAAATTTGAATAGTACTGAAGTCATTTGAGATGTAGTGAGAGGATAGCAAAGTTAAAATGAAATTGACATTAGAGGAAAGCCAATTCAAGCAACTTAAGAGAGAATGAAGAAGGTGGAATTAGCAAAATATATCCCCATAGCTACAAAGTTGGCAGACAAAATGATCAAACAGAAGCAAATTTTTAAAAGTTTAATAGAAGAAAAACAGATTCTTGTTAGCCTCAGATAACCCAGTTGACATAAAACAATAACAATTCATGAGTTAAAAATTATTCATGAGCAAAAATCAAAATCCAGAATCTTAGTTGTAGAAGGGAACTTGGAGAAATCTTATTTTAAACAATATCTGAAATGTTAGAATGAATTGGACAAATGGGCATCTAGATTTTACTGGAAAACCCCTAGGAAAGTGGAACTCTCTATCTCCCAAGGCAGTCATAGGAAACATTTCCTTCTATTAAGCCTAAAGTGATCTCTCTGCAATCTCTACTTTCCAATTTTACCTTCTGGGGCTAAGGAGAATAAATCAAATCCAAGTGGTAGACTTTCAAATACTTGAATTATCTGACATGTTCCTTTTTAAGTCTTCTCTTTAGGCTAGATGTTCCTAATTGATTCAGGTCTTTCTCATGAAAGGATTGGCATGCCAGTGTGGATAGCATGCTGGACTTGAAGTCAAGCAGAACTGAACTTGAATCAAGCCTCAGGTACTCACTACCTATTGATCATGTATAAATCTTTTAACCTCCATGGTGCTCATTTTCCTTATCTAAAAACTGGGGCTAATCATAGCACCTGCTTCACAGGATTATTGTATAGATTAAATGAGATAGTATACCTAGCTTTCTTTTCAAACCTTAAAACACAAGATAAATGTGAACTGTCATAATAATGTGTATCATCATATATATGCAAATGTGTGTATATATATATATATATGTACATACATATATATATATGTACATACAGGCAATATATACATATACATACATTACTACATGGCATGATCTGAAAAGTCTTTTTTTATTCTGATCTATATCCTTTGGATACTCTAAAACTTATTAATGTTCTTGCTAAACTGTGCCCTCAATAACCGAACAGGCAGCTACAGATATGGCTTAAATTCAAGGACAACTAGCAATTTCATTGGTACAAAGATCCTAACGGAAATAAAAGGAGGAAATCTTCCTATGGGAGATTGTTTACTCCCCAAAACTTCTTCCACTGCCACTTTCACTTTTTCTTCCTCTTCTCTGTCTCTGTCTCTGTCTCTCTCTGTCTCTCTGTCTCTCTTTCTCTCTCTTTTTCTCCTCCCTTTGTTCTCTTTCTCTCTCCCTCCCTGTTTTAGCAATGCACAATCAAACATTCCACTGCTTTTAGAGGCTGTTGAACATTAACCATGGCCTCTTTAAATTTGTGGATGATTTGTTAAGTTTTAGATTGTATAAGTCTACATAAAGGTTGACATTGTGCTATGCACCTGTACACAGTGGTATGTAATGAATGATATTAAGCAACGACTTCTTAAACAAGGTATTCTTATAGATGAAGGTGAAGGGAGGGTGGAATATATGCACTAATATTCAATAGCATATGGTAAATATGTGACACATATGCAATAGCTAATATTTCTAGTTGAAATATAATCAAAACATATAGCAGATACCAAGTGATATATGAAATAAAAAGACATTTCTAAAAATCTTTTCTTTAGTATTGACCACTGAAACTACTTAGAAATCTATCATTTTCTGCATTTCCATTAGAGAGTATTACTTTATTAAAAATCCTAAAGTTATATATGCATATTACCATAATGAAACATATAGTATGCATACATACAATATATTCTTTATTTCCACTAAAGAGCAACTATGACTTCTTGCAGAATATATTCTAAAATCATATATGCATATGTAGTATATATTAGAAGTGCATATAGAGACATAAGAGTAGATGTAAAGAGTTGGAGAAGAGAGACAAAGAAAGAAACAATCCAGAGATGATCAAAATGGAGATAGAGATAGAGAATCATAGAAAAATAGTTTCACTGTATTTGAAATGAGTAAGAGGTGCTGTTTGCTGGAAGCTCTGCTTCTTGCTATCTGCATGAACTTGAGTAAATCACTAAATTACTTTGTCTTCCATTTAATGAGAATGTCAGACTATAAGGATTTCTGAAACATTTTTGTGCCATGGACTTCTTTGGCAGTCTGTTGAAACCCTTTTTTTTTCAGAATAATGCTTTCAAATGTAGAAAATATAACACATAGTATCATAAAAATAATCAATTATATTGATAAAAGGTTGTTAAAATATATATTTTAAAAATTTATAGACCTCTGAAAATCTATCAGGCTTATGGACCCCTAATTAAGAAACCCTAGACTAGGTCTCCAGATCTCCTTCTGGTACTAAATTCTATAAGCCTATGCAATTCCCCTTATTAATAAAATAGAATATTTTCTCTATTACCTCTGAGTTTTATGATTCAAAACATCTTTGGATTAATATAGCATCTTTCTTCCAACAGATCCAAAACACTTCATAAGATTTATTTATACTCTTAATATCCTTGTCAAAGAAAGGGAGTTAAATGGATTCTTGCCAGAGAGCAAGGAGGCATTTCCAGCAGCTTGCTGGCTAATTTGCATTTTCTTTCTTGTTTTCACATGGACAGGGAACAGTCTAGTGATCTGGAATCCTGGGAATTTTTCTGCCCTGTTTTGTGGAGAGAACTTGTCCATGGAAGTCTACCTTCTCCAAAGTTCCTCAGGTGGTCTTTCTAATTCTAATTTCTAGGTCAATGTATTTTCTACTTGATTGAATTGCCAAGAGGAACTTTTTTTTGTTTATCTTGTACATATCTTATTTTGAATATGATCTTATATTGTGGAGAGTTTACAGGTGATAAGAACTTATAAGAACAAAATCTTGTTTCTTTCTTATTTGTCATAATATAATGCTACATTACCTTTGTACTTTATATGTTATATGTCTCACCCATAGAAGGGATTTGATGTTTATTAAATTAAATTAAATGTAAAAATTATTTGAGATAATAAGCATATTATGAGAGACAATTCAAAGTAATGAATAGAAAGCTGGCCTCTAATAAAGGAAGACTTGTATTCCGGTTCTGTCTCTGAAACATTTGAGCCATGTGACTCTATCAAGTGACAAACAGCTTTCTAAGTCTCTTATTTGCATGAAAGGTGTTAATTTGAATTGTTTGAGTTTCTTCACTCAGAGGTTGCATGTAAGAAGGAAATCATGTCTGTCTCCTTGTCAACATACTAAACCAATTCTGATAACTTTTGTTAAGACTCAACAATGTTCCCCAATTGATAAATGGTCAAAGGATATGAACAGGCAATTTTCAGAGGAAGAAATTAAAGATATCTATAATCATATGAAAAAATGCTCTAAAACACTATTGATTAGAGAGATGCAAATCAAAACAACTCTGAGGTACCACATCAAACCTATAAGATTGGCAAACATGACAGAACAAGAAAATGATAGATGCTGGAGAGGATGTGGGAGAGTTGGAACACTAATTCATTGTTGGTGGAGCTTCGAGCACATCCAACCATTCTGGAGAGCGATTTGGAACTATGCCCAAAGGGCTACAAAAATGTGCATACCCTTTGACCCAGCAATATTGCTACTAGGACTGTATCCCCAAGAGATCATAAAAATGGGAAAGAGTCCCACATGTACAAAAATATTTATAGCAGCACTCTTTGTAGTTGCCAAAAACTGGAAGTCAAGGGGATGTCCATCAATTGGGGAATGGCTGAATAAATTATGGTATATGAATGTAATGGAGTACTATTGTGCCATAAGAAATGATGAACAAGAAGACTTCAGAGAGGCCTGGAAGGACTTATATGACCTGATGCTGAGTGAAAGGAGCAGAACCAGGAGAACGTTGTGCACAGCAACGACCACAGTGTACAAGAGTTTTTTCTGGTAGACTTGGAATTTTGTAATAACACAAGAACTTCTTAAAAAAAAAAATCCCAGTAGTGGTTCTCTAAGGCAAAATGCCTTCCACACTCAGAGAAAGAAATATGGAAGTCATTTGCGGAATGTAGCAGCTCATGTTTGTGTATGTGTATGTTTTTGTGTATCATGTTTTGATTTGTTATATGATCTCTTCCATTTATTTTAGTCTGACTACATAGCATGACTATAGTGAAAATGTACTCAATAGGAAAGTATATGTAGAACCTATACAGAATTGTATGCAGTCGTGGGGAGGGAGGGGGGTAGTGGGGGGTAGGTGGGGGGGGATAAAATCTCAATTGTATGGCAGTGATTGTTAAACATTAAAAAATAATAATAATAAAATACATGAGTTTGAGAAGAAGAAAAAAGACTCAACAAGCATTTTCTATCATTGAATCAAAGATCTAGAGTTACAGGGACATCAGGAACAATCTAATACAATCTCCCAATTCACTCAGTAGATTGTGAGTTCCCTGACAGCAGGGAATATCTTTTACTCTATTTTTTTTGTATCCACAGTGCTTAGCACAGTGCCTGGTACATAGTAGGTATTTAATTAATGTTTATTCATTGTGTGATGTTTCAGTAAACTGAAGCAACAAAGAAATGATGGGACTTGTCCAAGATCACACGGATAATAAGCAAAAGAGGTGGGACTCAAAAAAATAGTTCTTTTGAAAATAAATCCAGGATTTGTCTGTTGGCAAGAGATAATATTTATACTTCCTGTGATGTCTTCTCAGAAAGGTAACAGAATTTGACTGTTAAATGAGCCACAAAATCTGGGACCTAAACTTCTCGCTTCACCTATATATCAAAAGCTTGATTTGATCTTCTTCACCTACCTCAAGCTAAAAGTGAAGTCCCCTTTCTTAAATGTCAAATTATTTGGTCAACAAAAGGTCAATTTTGTCTTAATTCCTTCTTTACCACTAACTATATTATACCCCATTGTCTTTGGGTGTATTAAATTGTAAGCTCCATGAGGACAAGGACTGTGGTGAATATCTTTGTGTATGCAGCCCCTAACCCTGTACTTTTCATATTATCATGGTAAAAAAAAATACATATTTTGAATGAATTGTTAAATGAATAATAACCATGCTAGTAATGTACCATTTGGTTCCATTTATTTATTGCTTTGAGTAAGATAACTGTCTTGATTTGCACCTCTCTAATCAAAAGTGATTTAGAGCATTTTTTCATATGATTATAGATATCTTTAATTTCTTCCTCTGAAAATTGCCTGTTTGTATCCTTTGACCATTTATTAATTGGAGAATGACTTGTATTGTTGTCCATTTGACTCAGTTCTCTATATACTAGAAATGAGGCCTTTATCCCTGAGATTAGCTATAAAATATTTTTCCCAATATACTATATCCCTCCGAATTTTGGTCACATTGGGTTTGGTTGTGCTAAAACTTTTCAATTTAATGTAATCAAAATTATCCATCTTGCATAATGTTTTCTATCTCTTCTTTAGTTAAAAATTCTTCCCTTCTCCATAAATCTGATAAATACACCATCCTTTGCTCCTCCACTTTGTCCATGATATCAATCTTTATACCTAGATTGTGTACCCATTTGGACTTTGAGTAAGACAATTGTCAAATTTATAAGACAGAATTTCTTTTTTTTAATATATAATTTATTTATTTTTAGTTTCCAACATTCACTTCTGTAAGATTTTGATTTTTTTCAATTTTCTTCCCCTCTCTCTCCTCCTCCTTCTCCAAGATGGTGTCCAATCTAATACAAGCTCTACATATACATTCATATTAAACCCATTTTCACAATAGTCATGAGGTAAAGAAGAATCAGAACTAATAGGAGGAAGCACAAGAAAAAAGAAATAAAACAAAATGCAAAACAACAAAAGAAAAGGAGAACAAATAGTAGACTTCCATCCCATCAGCCCATTTTGTCTTCTGCTCAGCTGGAGAAGGATCTCCAGAATTTCTTTTCATAAGTTCCCTTTATTAAATTTCAATGCAACTGCTTTAGAAGTTTGCAGGTTTGGATTTCTTTTCTGTTAACTCTTGTATTCTTCCTAGACAAAGTATTTAGAGTAAAAGTCTGCATTATTCTAATACGTTTTACTTGGATTGTCTGGTGTTTTCTCTCTACATTAAATAAGCTGGGATTCTCCTCCCCCACTTTATCCTTGTCCTAATTTCCTTCTCCTCCCTTCTCTCCAGTCTTTCATGATTTATTACTTCCTAAAGCTGTTCAGTTTAGTAAGTTCACAAGTTATTTCTCTTTAATACCCTATTGTGTCTGCCATCTGGCCCTGCTGCTTGGATTACGTTCCGGTTTGTTTTTTTTTTTTTTCAAATACTCCCATATCTGTTTTTAATTCACTGCTATTTTTGTAAGATGGTGCTTACCTCCCAATTGTTCCTTCTTTCCCTTTACTATAAGACATGGAGAGGTAGGAAAATGATGAATGAGATGACCTATTTTAAAAGGTCATTGTTAATGTCTTGGGGCTTCTTTATTTTTAGAGAACCTGTCAGAAGTGTATCTTTAAAACTGCTTAGTTAGCACATAGAACTGGTTTTCCCTATATCCTATCCTAACAAAAAGAAGTTATATTTATCGAACACTTTAAGTATTTTTTCCCTTTTTCCTCAACAATTTTTTGTTGTTTCCCTCAATAATTCTCCAAGAGAGTATAAATATTTTCCCCCCACTTTGCATAAGAGAAAACTGAGCTCAGAAATATTAAGCAATCTGTCTATGATTATAGAGATAATAAACGAGAGAGTTAGGGTTTGACCCTGCTCTTTTGAATTCAAGTTTAGCACAATTTCCCATATACTTCTCCCAATTTCCCATATTGCCTTTCTAACATGTTTAACTGCATAAAATTAATCAGTGGAGCCAGAATCCCCCTTCTCTTGTGCTCCTGCCCTTAACAGATTCCCTAACGTGTATGTCATCCATAGAATATAAGGCAATATTCATTTAAAACCACAGCTTATTAGTCCCCATCAAAATGTTTCTTTGATCAGCCAACCAAAAGACAGAGTAGTTCAAAGCAAAAGACATTAATTAAGAGTATATTAAGGTGAATGACAAGGAAAATTATCTCTCTCCTGCCATTTGTAAAGAGAGCATAGCAGGCAGCTAGATGGTATGGTGAATAAAATGCTGAGCCTAGAGTCTTAAAGAGTTATATTCATATCTGGCCTTAGACATTTACCAACCATGTGATGCAATTCCATGGCAGTAGGCCATGATTCTTCTCTTGCCTATCCCCTACTAAATGTACAACACAATTGCCCTCAAACGCTATTGCAATAGTGCCCAACTGCCCTTGCATTGGTTGTACCATGCTCTGAGTCTTCTCTATCATAGACAGTTATTAACAGGAAGCTGCAAGAAATCTAATGCTTGGCAAAACAGAAAGGAAAGAAAACTTAGGTCCAGTGCTAAAACTGACCTCAATAGTCTACTAGCCAAACAGGCCCTAGAAGAAAGAAGGGACTCCATGTTTGATCACTGATTAATCTGGTTTAGTCAACTTTATTTAGGCAAGGCTGGTATAATCATAATAAATTTAGCAAACTTCATATAATCCAGATATGTAAATTTTCCTAATCACAATGCCTTATGAAAAGGGTGGGGTTTCTTCCTTTGGTTCCTATAAATTTGCCTAGCAACAGCAATCAGATATAAATGCAAAGATACGGAGCTCTGTTCTTTCTACCAGGATATGCATTTCATCATATTCCTGTGCCATTCCTCATACTTGTCCATGAGATTGAAAGACTTGGGAATCAAATGCTTACATCTTTAATAAACTACCTTACCTGTGATCTTTTGAGCACTTGTGTTACTTCTTAATATCTTACTCATGATCCCTTCATATCTCCTTATTTTATTGCTAAGGGAAATGAGACCCAATGAGGTTAAGTAAATTCCTTGTTAAATATATCAAACAAATATGACATTTTATTCAATGCCCAACATTAGTGTTCCCTTGCTTCCACAGAGAAGGAAGGGAATTACATTCCTATATCTTATATGGTTTCTTCTGGAGGGTCAAGCTTAGGCATTACAACTTCACAGAATTCAGGAATGATTGTTTTCACGTAACTGTTACTTTCATTTCTATCTACAGGCATTATTTTCTTGGTTGTGCTAATACCACTTTTAATCAGTTTATATAAATTTCCCCATACATCTCTGTATTTATGCATTATGATGTAGCAATATTCCATTATATTCATGTACCACAATTTATTTAATCATTCTCTAATTGCTGGGTATTTGCATTTATTCCACTTCATTGTTATAGAATGTTAGTAAAATATTTTGGAGCATGTAACACACCCCCTTTTTAATCATTGACCTCTTTAGGCTCCATACTCAGCAATTAGATCAAGAAGTCAAAAGGTAGAAATGCTTTATTCATTTTCTTAGCATCATGGCAAATTGCATTCCAGAATGATTGGAACAATTCAGTGTGCTTGCCTTTCTACAATGCCCATATCACTGACTATTCTCCACTTTTATCACTCTTGACACTGAGAAGGAGGTGAAATTTTCATTTTGATTTGCATTTATTTTGTTGGAAATGATTTAGAGCAATATTTCACATGGAATTGTAATAGTTTCCGATGCTTCTTTAGAGAACTGTGTGTTTATAGCTTTTGACCACTTATTCATTAGAAAATGGCTTTTAGTCTTAATGTGTTAGTTTGGTACAAATCTTAGGTATCAGACCCAAATATTTGATTCAAAGATTTCATTTCCGCCAATCTCAAGTTCTTTTATCCTAGTTTCTTTTATTTCATTAAAGCAAATGTTTTTCAAGTTCATTTATTGAAATTGATCTATTGTATCTTTTGTTATTCTCCTTTGTTTGGTGAACAATAAACACTACTGCTAAAAGTGACTAAAATAGCTTATACTTTTTGACCCAGAGAAACAACTGCTGGCCATATAACTTCTGAAGTTGTCAGAACAGAAAGAGACTGCAAAAATGCAACTCCCATACATAACAAAATATTCACAGCAGTATATTTGTGGTAGCAGAGAGCTGATATAAAGATGTTCATTTCATTGGAGAATGGCTAAATGAATGGTTATCTATAAAGATAAAGGACAATGGTGCTGTCAAAAATGAAGATGATAAATGTAAAGAAGTGCAAACAGATCAAAAATAAAATCCTGTGTTTGACTTTTAGAGCCATTCAATAACAAGGGCACTTCCTACATTTCCAGTCTTTTTATACCTTATTTGCCTTCAATATTCTGTGATTAAATTACACTGACATCCTCACTGTTCCTCAAACAAAACACTTCATCTCTCAACTCAAGGAATTTGTTCATGCTATTCCTGATGTTTGGAACTATCTCCTTATCTCTACCTTCTAACTTTCCTGCTTGCTTCAATTCTCAGCTAAAGTCTGACCTGTAAGAAGCCTTTCTCAGTCCTCCTTGATCACAGTGCCTTCCTGGTGACATTGTCACCATGCTATCCTGCATAAATGTTATTCGTATATCATTACTTACATGATGTCTCCTCCATTAGAATAGGAGCTTCTTCAGAAAAAGGGTGGGTTTTTTGGTTCAATTCTGTTTTTTTCTTTCTTTCTATGTCTAACATTTATCTGAGTGCCTGTGAGTAGGCGCTTAATAAATGCTTTTTGACTCACTTGTCATTTTTGTATTGATGCTAAGTGAAGTCAACAGAACTAGGAAAATAATGTGTAGAACTACAGTAATGTGAATAGAAACAGCAAGAAAATATTTTTTTTAAAAAAAGACTCCACAATTGATATCATAGCCAAGCTTGACCCCAAAGCAGAGGGTTTTAGAGTTTACCAAACGCTGATTGATTCGGTAAAATTGCTTATGATTCATTCCTGTCTGTTTTTCTGATTTCCTTTTCCTTTTATAATCCATTACCAGTTAGGTTTGATGATTAAAGGATTATAGTATATTTTGTGGTCAGGAAGTACCATTGTCCCTTCATTCCTCCTTATTTTTTTATTATTCCCCTTAAAAGCCTAGATCTTGTTTTCTTCCAAATGAATTGTTATATTTTGTTATATAAAACATCCCCTTACTAGTTTGAACATGATAGCTCTAAGTCTCTGAACTAATTTAGATAGTGTTGTTGATTTTATTTTGTTGGCATAAACCATTCAAGAACATTAAAAAACTTCTTTAAATATTCTTCATTCTTTCTTTTGTTAGATAGAACATGTCTCCAGAGTGCTTGCTGGTGCAACCACCAAATGTTCTATGGATTTTGGAGTTATTTTGAATCAGATTCCTTTTTCTATCATTTTCTTCTTGATGGTTTGTGGTATTGCTATTACTGTTAATTGATATTCCTATTGTTTTACTGTAGTTCTACTTTCTATTTAGCTAATTTTCTGGAACTATGTATTTTTTCTTGACTAATTTCTCTGTTAATTTCCTGCATTTTCTAATCGTTGTTCACAATTATGGATACCTGTTTGCTTACCTTAATGCCTTTAACTTCTTTACTATCTCTTTTTGCTACTACTAACATGTCTATGAATATGCCAAATAAAAGCAACGACAGTGTACATCTTTGCTTTACTCCTATAATTTTGGGAAAATCTACTGTTTCTCCCATTTATATGCAATACTAAATTCTAGTTTTAGTATGTACTTGTCAAGTTTCAAAAGGTTCTACTGTAGTTATTTTTATAGTGTTTTTGTCATAAATAAGTGTCAGACCTTGTCAAAAACTTGTTCTGCATTCATTGAAATAATCATGTATTTTGAAATGTTTTTGTTTTTAGCATGTTTGTGTTAATTATTTTCTTAATGATAAATAACTCTTGCAGACTTTGAATTGTGGTTGTCCTTCATTTTTTAAGAGGACCAATGACATCTCTGGTCAATGTCTTGACTTATGTGTGAATTGGATTTGTGAGGCAGAGCTGTACAAAGTCCTCAGCCTCACTCTCTCTTCCATGGAGAGCCATGGAAGTCCAGTAGCAAGATAAAAGCCAGGATGACTGATGGCCTGGGATGCGGTGGATGTCCTTAATTCTTCAATGTCTGACCAACTTCTAATTCTACAGGTCACCTGATTTAGCAGTCTTCATGGGCATTGGAATAAATTTTCTTTACCTGCCTGTATTTTCAGAAAGTCTTTACATGCTTGGGGTAAGTGTCCCTTTAACTCACTGATGGATTGGAGGCCTGTCAGTTATTATCAACTTGGTTTAGCCCATCTACCAAGATGGTTTTGCTGGGGTATAGTTGCTATGTATGCTCCAGCTTCTTGGGGCTACTTTTGTGGTTATTATTCAATTGTTTCATTTGTGTCTAACTCTTTGTGACTCCAGGTGGGGTTGTCTTGGCAAGGATACTGGAATGGTTTACTATTTCCTTCTCCAGCTCATTTTACAATGAGAAACTGAGACAAACACGATTACACAACTTGCTCAGGGTTACGCAGCTAGTCAATGTCTGAGATCAGAATTGAACTCATGAAAAGAAGTATTCCTGATTCCAAGAATAGTGTTCTATCCACTGCACCATCTAGCTGCCATCCCTTGTATAAATACAACTGATTTAAACAAAAATTAATTCTATAGTCTTTCTACCAAGTATTTAAATTTTTCAAATTATATTCAATAGTTATTTTCTACTATGATTCTCTTTATTTGCCCCACTGTTCTTTGGTTTTGTATTAAGAATAATTTTTCCTCATAAAATGAATATGTTTCAGTATATTCTTTCTCTATTTTAAGGAATGATGTGTAGTAAAGATATTAATTGGTCTTTAAAACTTTAATAAAATCTTCCTGTAAATCCCTCTGGACCAAGGTTTCTTATTGGTGGTGGTGGTGGTTTATAGATATATCAATTTCCTTTATGTGAAGTTGGATTTTATAAGATATGCATTTGGTGCTGTTATAATTTGGTTATTTTATGGTTATGCAGACATTTCTTTCAAATTGTGAGATTTAATTTTGTGCTTGGAGAATAGATTCTGATTAGTATTTTTATTTATTCTCTTGTGATTTCACTTTACTTGTATTTAGTTAATTAGCTAAAGGTTTATCCATGATTTTAGTGTTCTGAAACAAATGTCAGCTTTTAGTTGCATCAATTTTATAGAGTTTTCGTTCTCAAAGTATCTATTTTATTCTAAATGTTAAAATTTCCTCTTATGTTTGTTTGTTAATTTCCTAATTTTCTCATTTGAAATTTTGAATTCATTTGAATAATCATTTGGTTTTCCATTTGGTTATTGTATGTTCTCAAAAATATAATTTTTTCCCTCTGAGAATCACTTTAACTTTAGCTAAGAAATTTTAGCATATTGTGATATCAATATCATTCTTTTCTAAGTAGTTTTTTTCCTGCAATTTGCCCTTTGACCTAAATATAACCCAAGATTTCATTATTGAGTTCAGTTTTTAAGAGTATGTTATTTGGCACTCGTTTGAGAGTCTGATTTTTGGAATAAAATGCTCGATTTCCTTTACTGAGTTCTTGTGACTGTGGAATATTATTGAGGTATGAAAATATACTTTTCTTTTTGTACTTAAATTATTCTTTATATTTTAATTTTTGTATTGTAATTGAAATTATTAAATTTAACCGCTATGGGGCTTGCTATTTGAAACATTTTTTTTCTAGCAATATTCTGTGGATTCTCCTGATTGTTTCTTTGCCAACTGAAGAGATCCATATAGTTTTGTTTTGCAACGCTTTGTATATTATTCTCTGAATTATAGTATTTTGCTTTTTAAATCTCCTCCCACAAGATCCTTTTCCTGCCATTTCCCACCTTCCTCTACCAAAACTAGTGATTACCCTTTGAGACCACCTGTCATTCACTCTGTATCTAATTTATCCAATTCTACAATTACTCTCCATATATCTTGTCTAATTGTACGTCCATTTTTGCTTGTTATCTTTCTCATTACAAGGAGATCTTCTTGAGGGCAGAATCTGTGTGTTTGTCTTTCTTTGTGTTCCCAATACTTATCATAATGCCTGACACATAAATCTTACTAAATGTTTGTTGACTGACAGTTATGTTCTCCTTAACCCCTTCTAACTGATGTTATATCTTTGTGTATCTTGTCTTCACAATTAATTGCTTTGACTTTTTATAGAATTCATATTTATTGGTGTACATGGGCATCTTATTTCCTCAGATAGACTGTAACCTTCTTGAAGGGAAAGACTGATTTTTTTTTTTTTTGCTTTGTTTCTTCCAGTATTGTCATACATTATCTGGTATGTAGTAGATTCTAATAAATGTCTTTTGATTAGTTGATCAGTCATATAACTGAGTATTTATCTGAGTGTTTCTGTCATTTAAGCAATTCTAGAAATGATTGACTTTGCTGTCCTTAGGAACTTTTAGAGAGGAAGGAAAGAAAGAAATTTTTGCTGCCTTCACATACCATTATCAACCCACGTCACTTGAGACCAAATTGCTAAAGGCTTGTATTTTCATCTGATAGAAGCTAGGAGCTTAATGTCTCCAGACAGCAATAGTGTGGGAAGACAGCATGGGAAATAAAGACCTTTTTAATGAAAAAACAATTTTAAAAACTACCTCTTTAGAATATGTGGGAAAAGAAAAATAAAAAGTATTAAATATTTCTTTACTTTCTTATTTCATCTCTATTTAAAGATCATGATTTTTCCCCCTACAAATAGCTGAATGAGAGACAAATGATACAATGGAACAAATAGAAAAGAAATATATTAAGTTAATTCTTTACAACATGATTAATGTAAAAATGTTTAATAGATTGCATACTGTACTCAGGAGGAGGACAGGGAAGGAGGGGAAGAGAATCCATAACTCAAAGCCTTACAGAAGTAAATGTTGAAAACTTAAAAATTCATTTATTTTTTTTAACGAACTAGAATAAACTTAGTAAGTAGTTGAAGAGAATAATTGATAAAAAACAAAAACTTTAAAGTGAATCAGAATTTCCATGGACATAGCAGAAAACATATCCTAGTAATCCTCTGACAATATTGTCTTTTCAAATGAAAAAAGAAAATCTCTTTTGGAAATAAAATCTTAGAAGGGAAAAATTCTAAGATAGTGATCAGTGCCATTTCGCTGAATCATTGAATGACTTAATTTCCTTAGTTGCAAAATGATAGGTTTGTGTTAAATTACCCATAATTATATCCAGATACAATTCTATCATAAATATAAAGTAGGAAAAGTGTTGTTTTCAGTACCATCCTTTACTACCACTCACTCCATGCATTCCACACACAAGATGTGGTACCCTCATATTGCTTTCACTGTAACTCCCTATCCAGGAGGTTTAGCCTTTCTGAACAGCAGATCTCTCTCTCTCCCTCCCTCCCTCCCTCCCTCTCTCTCTCTCTCTCTCTCTCTCTCTCTCTCTCCCCCCCCCACCTTTCATCACTTACCTCTTTATAGCCCATTGATCCTAGAACATTAATCTGCTTTTCCTTTCAGATTAATCATATGATGATCTATGATGGCTTACTATGTTACCATTCTAAAGAATATTCAACATATTTATATGATATTTTAATAATTTAGCCAAAGGAAGGTCTAATGTAGTCATTTTTTGATACAAATAAGATTGTTTAAAGACAATTTGCAAATGTCCTTTATAGCCAATACATTTTATGCAATACATAATAGGCACAGAAAATACTGAATGATAGGTAAGACATGGCCCCTGTCCTCAGAGACTTCAAAAGCTTAGAATTGGGGGAGGACCCTTTCCAAATCCTAAAATCACACCTCCCATACACTGGCCTTGTGAGTAATAACTTTATGGATTTTATGAGTTCACTGTATTGAGGGAGAATCTGTCTTAAGATTTCATTGTCAGTTCTGTTTTTTTTTTTTAAAGAAAACATTTTGTAGAAGAAAATGACATTTCCAATTCCAAATATCAGTGAGCTTTCACATTTGTAAACTGCTTGCCTAACTTCCAAGTAAATCCCAAACAGCTTCTTGTCTTTTATTTATTCCCTGTCATTTACTAGATCCGGTAAAGACTTGCTAGCTACCTGGAGTATATAGCAAAGGTAAAACATTTTAACAAGAGATTTGCCTTCATTCTCATTAATATCTGCTCTTCAAACCTATCCCAAAGCCTCATGAAATTAGTTTAGTTAGAGACAAAGTAAGTGTAATTTTGGAAACTGACATTCCTCCTTTCTCCCCCATCACATTTGATTTTTATCAATTTTAAATGGAGGGAGAAATGCAATCAAATGCTTTTTGAAACACTCATTTGTTTTCAATTTACATAATAGCATGTGCATGTGTGCACACATACATATGCACGCACACAGTTTTAACAAGGAATTTATGTATTATTCTATAGTAAAAAGCAACTGACCACTTTGTATCCCTTATTCAATAAAACAATGAGGATCTAAATAAATGTAGATGATTCCAAGTTTAAATCTTATGATTTATAATTCTAAAATATTGTTATGAGTGACAAATTATATCTATCCCATACACTGGGTTTGAAAGATCAAGTCAAAAGTGGCTCCATATCTCCCTTAAAAAGAAACAATTCCTTAGGCAAATGTGAATAGTATATATCAAAGAATCTTCCTATTAAAAAGGAAAATTTTTTTTATTATTGTTAACAATACTGAGATTTATCAGGACTCAGGTAGCTAGGCTGAATTAGGAGAGTCACAGTATCACCACCCAGGAGACAGAAACACTAACCGATAAAATGGATTGTAATTTAAGGAATTGGGTGTTATTGGTCAAAGCGTCACCTAGCTGGCACTTTCTGCCATTTGACTTTCAAATTTCCTTTGTATTTCCTGGGCATTGAATTTTTTGATTGAAAAACAGGTCTGAGCCTCTTAAACCTGGATATTCTTCCACATATCCATGACTGTATTTTGAGAGTATGCCCTATTGTCCTTCCAACTTGAATGCCACTTAATCTGTGCCAGATTTAATTTGTTTTGCCTCCATTCTCCCTCCATCCATTTCAAATGGGAAACATGTTTAACACTAGTCCTGCCTTGTGTAGGTTGCGATAAGGACCAGCTGATAACATCCAAAATACTCTTGCAAAAGGATAACAAGAAGAGAAAAATGTTGAGAAAATTTCTGCCAAAAGGGCAAGTTTGACTGTGAGAAATCTATGAAAGTTCCAAACCTGGTTATATTCCAACTGGGCAAAAGACAGTTCTTCCCTAATTCTAATACCTGTTAGAATTTGTGTTTAATTATTAGCCCATAAGCTCTGATTTATAAGATGGTCCATATTCTCAAGCATATTTTCATTCTCAAGGAGAAAAAGCTATATACTGGTTGACTCGAAGCAGGATATCAAACCTTCATAATTGCTTCCTCAATAGTGTTCCATTTTCACCTTTGGATTTAATAGAACATATGTTAGTTTCAGATTCCAAAATTGTACCCAAGGAACTCTCATAGGAAGCAAGGAATTAAAGAAACCAAGAAGGAGTTTGGAAAGAAAATACACAATTGAAGAGCAATATGAAGACTGAAAAAATGAAATTTTAATGGCCTATGTAGATTAGAGAATAAGGGAATAATTCCATTGATAGGATCAAACTCTTAGAGGGAAGGCAGGAAACAATACTAATTATTGGAGTTGATAGGGGAGAATAGATCAATTTTCTTATTTTTTTTTCAACAATCTAATGGAATTGAAAGGAGAGGCATTGTTTGAAGGGAAAGTCCTATGGAAATATCTATATACCCTGATTATTGGTTCCCCATGACTGGAGAATGCTTCTGAGGTAATTGGTGAATGAAAGTCAATGAGGGTGTGTGTGATGGGAAAGAAGGGTAGGAGAAGGAATGTTATTGTTAAAATACCTTTTATTAAAATTTTCTAAATCACTATTGATTAGAGAAATGCAAATTTAAACAACTCTGCAACACCACCTCATACCTATTAGACTGGCTAATATGACAGAAAAGAAAAATAATAAATGTTAGAGGAAGCATAGAAAAATGGGACACTAATGCACTGTTGGTGGAGTTGTGAACTGATCCAACCATCCTGTGGAGCAATTTGGAACTGTGCCTAAAGGGCCATAAAACTGTGTGTACCCTTTGATTTAGGCATACCACTCTTAGGTCTATATTCCTGAGATTAAAAAAAAAAAAGGAAGGATAGATGAAGGACCTATTCATACAAAAATAGTTATAACCACTCTTTTGGTGATGACAGAGAGTTGGAAACAGGGGATGTCAATCAGTTAAGGAATGGCTGAAAAAATTGTGGCATATGATTTTAATGGAATATTACTCTACTATAGGAAATGATGAGCAGGCAGGTTTCAGGAAAACCTGGAAAGACTTTTATGAACTGATGCAAAGTGAAGTGGGCTTTCCCAGAACATTATACAAAGCAGCAATGATACTACATGAAGATCAGCTGTGGATGACTTAGCTATTCTCAGCAATATAATGATCCAAGACAATTTCAAAGTACTCAGGATGGGAAATTCTATTCACCTCTAGAGAAAGAACTGATGGAATCTGAACGCAGATTGAAACACACTTTTTCACTTTCTGTACTTTTTTGTGTTTTGGGGGAGGGGTAGAGATCTGTCTTATTTCTTAACATGGCTAACATGGTAATAATTTTTGCATGATTGAACATATATAACCTATATCAACTATTACTATCTCAGGGAGGAGACTGGTAAGGAAAAAAAAGGGAAAAAATTTGGAACTCAAAAATTTCTTAACAAATGTTTAAAAATTGTTTTTGCATGTAACTAGCGCAAAATAAAATAGATTTTCTTCACTAATGGCATATTAAAGTTTGTGAAGACATGAAGAAATAATGTGATGGAATTTGAATCAAGAAGATCTGAATTCAAATCATGATTCTGAAACTTTTGTCATCAAGCATAAGAATCTCTCTGAGTCTCAATTTCCTCATCTGTAAAATGATACATTTCGACCAGATGGCCTCTGAGCTCCTTTACAACTATAAAATATGATCATATGATCTTCTTGGACTTTTTAAACTAACCTATCATCCTTGAACATTCAGACACAGTGTAGTTAGTCATAGGGGTTTGAGAGGGATATCATTAGTTGGAATTTAGAATAGAAACACATGGTAGCAATAGATATGTCATTGCACATAGCCTTAGAATGGAGGAGAGTTCATGGATGCTGTTGCTTAACCTAACCATATTTGTAGAGACAATAAGAATTTAATCCATTAGACAATATGATCTCAGAATCTATCCTTGTAGCCAGAGAAGAAGTATTTCCTGGGTAGCACCAGCTTTAGGAGTTTACTCATAGGTAGCACAAACTGTGAGAGTTTCTAGATTTTAGTATTCCATTATTGGCCTCATAGAGGGAAACATGTCACATGATATTTGGAGAATGAAGATTGTCACTGTCTTGAAGTATCAAAACTATACCAGAGGACTCAGGAGAGGAAAGAATTGCATCTTGCTGACCTCACTACTGAAATGATCTACATGAACAGTACAGTTCCACATGAAAGAGGAATTTTGTTCAACAACCTTCAAAGTTTATTTGCCTTCCACAGGTGGTCTAATGAACTATTTTAGTGTTTGATTTTCCTTTCCCTCTTTATGAGCTCCTATGAGCCCTTTGCAATCATTGTATATTTTCCCCGAGAAAGAAATAAAGACTCATGTACCTAATGTCTATACTGTATTTTGGATGACTAGAAGGAGTTAGTGACCTTGTTACTCACATTTGAGAATATTTAGAGCTATAGTTAACCTGGAATTTTGAGAATTTCCTAAAGTATGACTCTGTAAGGTGTTCTATGAACCAAAGAAACAGAACATCTTCAAGTAGCCAGTCACTGAGTTAGCATTTATTATGTATCCATTATGTGCCAGGCATTATTTTAAAAAAAGTCCTGAGGTTACATAGTGAAAAGCAGAACAATTCCTTCACTCAAGAAAGTTAAATTCTATTTGCACAACTTACATGAGTATACATATGCTCATTGTTGGGAGGATGAAAAAAATTCCATACAGAAGGGGATCTTTGAGTTTCATCTTGAAGGAAACAAGAATCTAAGATCCATAAGGAGAGAGGGAGAGAGAGAGAGGGAGAGAGAGAGAGAGAGAAAGAGAGAGAGAGAGAGAGATGATACATAGATACATAGATAGACAGATAAATCTTTAGCCTTTGTCTCTCTCTCAGGCTCTGGTCTCTCATTGCCTACCGTCCTTTGGATATCTTAAAACTGGATTCCACATGGAAATCAAATTCAATATATACAAAAGAAGACTCATTACATTTTCCCCAAAATGCCCCTTCTCTTCCCATATTATTACTCCTGAAGACACCATCATACTTCCAGTCACCCAAACCCACAACTTTATGATCATACTTGACTCTTCACTGCTGTTTATTTTACATAAACAATCAGTTTTCAGGTATTGCTTCTACCTTCTTTCCACTTACCTAGCCACCACTAATATAGACCCTCATAACCTCATGCCTGCACTGTCAAAACAGCCCTCTGATTGGTTTCTGTGTCTCAAGTCTTTCACCATTCTAATCCATTCCCTGTTCAACTATCAAAATGAGTTTCATAAAGTACCAGTCTAAACAGTTCAACTTCATACTCAGTAAACTCCAATGCCTCCCTGGGAACAGAACTTCTATGATAAAATTTTCTGCTTGACATTTAAAACCATTCAAAAGTTGGCCAATTCCATGTTTCCAGCCTTTCTATACTTTATTCCTTTCAATATAATAGTCTCTGATCCAACTACACTGGGCTACTTGCTATTGCTCATATAGCACTTCATCTCCTGAATCTTTGCCTTTACTATCTCCCATAATTAGAATGCTCTCTCTCCTTTCCTCTACCATCTATATTTCTTGTATATCTTCAAGACTCAGCCTTAATCCCACATTCTGCAAGAGATTTTTCCCGGTTCCCTTCCCTGACAAACTCATACCACCACCACCACTTTCAAAACCCTCTTTCTAAGGTTTTCTTCACTTTCCCTGTATTTGTTATTAATATAACTAATAAAATAGTTATTTACATGTTGTGTCTTCTATTACAATGTGAACTTCTTGAAGGCAGAGACTACATTTTGCCCCCCTTTTTTGCATTCACAATGTTTAGCACACTTCTTGGAATATAGTAAATTCTTAATAAATTTGTTGACATCCTTTGGGATAATTATTTTGACATTGAATAAGGGAGAATGGAAGGGGAAAGCAAAGTAAAGATGTTATTGCAATGACTGAATGGGTAGAAGAGAAGGTCTGAATTAGAGTTGCAACAATGGAAATGTAATAGTCCCATGTGTAAAATATTCAGGAGGATAAATGACAGAACATGGTAACTAATTAAATGTAAAAAGTAATAGAGGAAAAAGAGTCAAAGTTGACTCCTAGGTCATGAGCATTACAGGCAATGGTCTATCAGATAGAACTGTAATATTAAGAAGAGGAGAAATTTAATAGTAGTATCCTTGATTTTGTAATGTTGAGTTGATGGGGCCATTGAGACATCCAGGTGAAGATCATTTTTAGTCTATTGGAGGTAGTTGTCTAGAGCTCAGGAAAACAGATACATCTCAATAAAATGGTAGTTAAAATCAAAGGAGCAAGGTTAACAAGGTTAAGAGTGAAAAAAGAGGTAAATGGAGTTTCAAGGACAGGGCAATGGGGAACATCCCAATTGAGATCAGGAAGGAAATAGGAGCCATTGAAGGGAAAAAAAAGAAGTATTTAAAAAACAGGAGAACCAGAAATGTGTGGTATCTCTAAAGCTCAATATTATCAGAGTATTTAATAGAAGGAGGTGTTTAACAAATAAAAAGCTGAAGAGAAGCCAAAGTGAGAAGGACTTAAGAAAGGCTATTAAATTTGATCATTGGGAAATCATAAAATACTTTCAAAAGAACAGTTTCAGAGGAGTAGTAGGGACTGAATGGTGATTATTGCATGAATTTGAGAAGAAAGTATGTAATGAAGAAGTGGAAGCATCAATTGTAAATAACATTTTTTCCCCAATAATTTAGCAGCAAAGAACAGAGAGGCATGAGACAGTTGCTGAATGGTCAATTGTTGAATGGTTGCTGAGTCTCTCTTTTTACCTTTTTTTTAAATAAAGAAAAGATCTAAGGGTATTTGGAAATAGATTGGAAGGAGTGAATGAAAACACATATAAGAAAGGGTATAATTTAAGACCATAAAGGAGGTGGTAGGTAATGAGATCAAAGGCATATGTAGAGGGCAATGCCTGAATAGCAAGGATATTTCTATTTTATTAGTAAAAGTTAGAAAATAGGGTAAAAATGCTGAAATAGTTTTACAAGTAGAAGGGGAAAGGTTGAGGAAGACTACACTGAAAGACTTCAGTCTTCTCAGTGAAGTGGGACGTGAGAGTAGTATGTAAAGCAGAAAAAGAATAGAAAAGGTTTGAAATGGTCACTGTGGGAAAGATCAGAAGTCAATAAAAGTAGAGAAAGTTCTCCAGTCAGCAGAAAAAGGCTACTAAAGTTATGTACCAGGAATCTATAGCAGGTAAGTTCAACTCAATTTTCTCTTACAAAACTAAGCACTCCTGGAGCATGAGTGGAGAAAGTAGAAAATAGCAGGAATTATCTAGGGATAAGAGTCTACAGGATGAGTGGCAAAATGCAAGGGATATAAAGAATTCTGAGGTAATAATTAATGAAACATTAGATTAGTGAACCCTAGTATCAAGCCTAAATATGGGTCCAAGTAAGGCCAGAATAAGGGAGGCATACTAAAAGAGTGAGAATGGATCTGAGATCAAAGGCTGTAAACATAATAAAGAATATATTTAGTGCAAGTTGGGGAGTGGAAGAGGTTGAAGGACCAATGTGTATGGATTTAGAGAGTAGGATTTCAAAGTACTGTATCTTGAAGGTGGTATAAATTTGAAGATAATGAGGACAAAAGTGTAGCTCATTACCTACATCAAAAATGCCTTCTCTGACCACCAGTCCTAATGCCTAACACCATGCCTGGCACAAACTCTGTACTTAAAAGGTACCGGTTGAATTGAATTAAAACTCCTGGAACAAGTCATCCGCATTGTCTGCTTTCCTTTCCTCATTATTTACTCATTCCTCAAACCAAACCTCTACAATCCTGCTTTTTTCCTATTAATTGAAAAATAGATAAATCAGGAAACAGCTCAGAGAAAGAAAAGGAGACTATGTAAAGATTTCTAGCATAAATGATGGATAGCCATAAGTATTGCTCAAAAGAATTTTATCAACCCCGATTTTTAGCTTTATGTGACAAAATCTTGATTGATTCATTAAAAGGTATGTGGGATTGAATTGTTTTATGATTGGTACATTTGTAAATGGTTCTAGATCCCTTTGTTGACATCAGTATAAAACTGCATATAAAACAACAGCCATGGGCCAACCATTTATTGTAGTACATGTGGATAGATTTTACTTCTTAGAAGTAGTTAGATTTAAGTTTTTGTTTCCTAAGCTATACAAAGATAGGGACCCAGATGGTAGCAGTGAAGTGGAATACCTATGTCCTTGGGTCCTTTCTGGATGAGTCAATATGTATAACAAATTGATTTGAAAGTTTGTACCTCTGAGGCAGTTAGATGATCAGTAGATAGAACACTGGCCCTGGAGTCAGGAATATCTGAGTTCAAATCCAGTCTCAGATAGTTATATAACATTTATTACAGTCAAGAAACAAAAAAGAAAGAAGAAAGCTTGCACCTCTGCTCCTTAAAATCTTCTCCCAAACTAATGCCTCATTACTCTTCTAAAATCAGCCTTGCTACAAGGATATTGATAGATAACTTTTCACTTGTCAAATAGAATGTCATTTTCTCATCCTTCATCTTCAAGCAGCATTTAATACTGTCAACTATTTTCTCATCTTGAGACTCTCTTTTAATTTATGACACTGAAATACCTAGTTCTCCTACCTCTATTTTCTCTCTCTCTCTCTCTCTCTCTCTCTCTCTCTCTCTCTCTCTCTCTCTCTCTCTCTCTCTCTCTTTTTCTCTCTCTCCCTCCCTCCCTCCCTCCCTCCCTCCCTCCCTCCTTTCCCTTCCTCCCTCTCTCTGTCTCTTTCTGTCTCTCTTTCTCTCTATTTAGTATCTTCTCAGTCTCCATTTCTGGTCTCTATTTTTCTTACCATTTCTTATGTGTTGTTGTCCCAAAGAACAGTCCTCTTCTTTTCTTACTTAGCTCACCTGTTCTCATCGCCTTAGTTATCACATATACGTAAATGACATAAGAATATGCATATAGATGTGTGTATATCCATACACACGAGTGTGGGTGTGTGGGTGTGTGTGTGTGAAAGAAAGAGAGGAGGAGATAGAAGGGGGAAGATCTTTCTTCTGATCTGTGCAGTTGAATTTCCAACTTCCCATGAAACACTTCTACCAGGCTATCCTACTATCAGCTCAAATCCAATATGTCCAAAATTAAACTCATTAATACCTCCCCTACATATATTCAAATCTACAACAAAGCTCTTAGTTTTACTAATTTTGCTAATGGCACTACTATTCGCCTAATTACCCTGGTTTGAAACCTTGGAGTTCATCTTTAACTCTTCCCTCTCCCTTACTTCCCATATCCAAAGTTTCCAAAACTTGATAATTCTACCTCCACAATGACTCGAAAATGTATGTATTCTTCCCCACTTATAGTATAACAACTGTGGATCAGTCTAATTATCTCTTGCCAATGCTATTATAATGGTCTTCCTGTTGATCTTCATGCTTGCACATTCTTTCAGCTATCCATCCTTCTCACTGTCATCAAAGGAATATTCCTGGTGTACAAGTCTTATGATCCTAATACCATCATCAGAATCCTTCAGTGACTCTCTTATTTTCTATAGGGTAAAACAGAAACTCCTTTGCTTTAATTCAAGGCCATTCATAATTTGAGTCCTACCTATCTCTCCACTTAAAAATGATCTTACTCACTTTTAATCTCTTATGACAGTTTTATCTTTCCTATGCTGAATGGTAATTTGTGTTATAGACATTAGTGCACATAGCTTTTTCCTCTAGTACTTTGTTAGCTACTTTTAATCTTTGTATCCCTGGGCATTTTTAATCTGTGAGCATTTTAAAATATCTTCTAAAATAATTGAATCAAACTTAATTCTTCCTCCTGCCATTGAACTTTGGAATTAGATGACCCATACAGAATATCCTCTCAAGATGAGTGATACCCAAATCAAACACTGAGTCATGAAGTGTGGCAAACCTATTTTGCAAGTTTCTCATTGCACTAAATGATTTTCAGCTAGCACAAACACATTTAATCTTTTTGTCTCGTAGATTTAAATTCTTTGAGAAATTGTTTGATGAGCATTAAACTTGCCTCCCTATTTTCTTCTGAGAAATGACCTAAGCTATTTGAGCTTTTTTCTGCTTCTAGAAGGAAAAACTGGGAAAAAAGTATTAAAGTCCATCAATTAACCTAAATAGAAAAGTTATATTACAAATGGAGAAATTAATCATGTTTCTCAATATACATCTTCCATATAAATAGATTATTATAATATGTGGTACAATAGATAAAACACTGGACCTGAAGTCAAAAAGACCTAAATTTAAATCCGGCCTCAGATATTTACTAGCTTTATGACCCTGTTTAAGTCACTTAACCCTGTTTGCCTCACTTTCCTCATCTGTAAGATGGGCTGGAGAAGAAAATGGCAAGTAGATCCAGTATATTTACCAACAAAACCCAGAATGGGGTCACAGAGAGTGAAACACGACTAAAATGACTAAACAACAAGCAAGAAAGTATGGGGCCAATGAGATAGTATTACTCACTTGTTTCTCTTTTAACAAATTAATAAGGGTGAATTACAAAATATTTCCTACAATGGTGTTTTGAAAGTGTAGCAGCCTTTACTTTGGATTTGTTCCAAAATTTATCTGGAAATAATTGATTGGTAAAGGATATGTAACCATAGTTACATTAAATTATGATAGAATAAGCTGGAGTTTGTACTCCACAAGGCAGCCTTTGAGGATCCGGAGTCACCCCTAAGCCACATTGTGACACTGGAACAGGACTTCGTGGACAGTTGTATTGTTATGATAGGGTTTAAATAAATCAAGTTTTTATGAATATTAAAATCAACGAATGAATGATGATGACGATAACTAGCATTTATATCCAATATAATCCAATAAACATTTATAAAGGAGTTATCCAATTTGCAGAATAGAGACAACTAGAAAATTTCAATCAAAAAGCAATAAACAGAAGCAAAAAAAAAAAAGAACACATGAACCACTTGGTAACTCCAAGGCTATTCATAATATAGTTAGGTAGTCCAAAGGATAGAACATAAGAATAAGAACTAAGTGAGCTAGTGGAAAGAATGCAGGAATAAGAAAGCCCTGAGTTCAAATCCTGAATCAGACACTTAGTAGTTTTATGAACTTTGTAAGTCACTTACCCTTCTTTGTTTCAATTTCCTCCTTTGTAAAACAGATATAATAACAGCACCTACCTTGCAAGCCTGTTATGAAGATTAAACATGATTTTCAAACTTTGAATGACACCACCTCCCTCAACCTCCTTTCCCTTCTGATTAGAGGGATGAAGGGTGGAGTCCCATTCTCCCAGCAATACCTTTCTTTATAAGGGGCAGAAAGTAGAACTTTCGGCTCACCACATTTTTCATCTCCTGCTCTGCTTTTGGTACTGGTACACACACACACACACACACACACACACACACACACTCACACTTTCTTGCCTCTGTGTGTTCTAAATTAGATTGCAAGGTCCTTGAAAGCAAGGGCTGTCTTTCTTTTAATTAATTGTATCTCCCCATGCTTACTACAGTTCCTAGCACATGGAAGGCACTTAATAAATGTTTATTGGATCAGGTTGGCTAAAAATGCTAGTTATTATTATAATTATTAATTTTAGTATTCCCCAAAACTTGGTCTAGATAAACCCCATGATAACAACATAACCTTACACAAAATTCTGCTTCAATATCACAATGTGGCTTAGAGGTGACTGGATTCTCAAAGGCTATCTTAGAGGAGCACACACTCTAACTCATTCTACCATGATAGAAAATATTTAAATAGAGTCTAGGTATAATATTACATCTAATTTCTGAGAATCATCTTGTCTAGGTATACAGAGACTCATCAGAAGTAGAGGTGCCACTAGGTGTTGAATTTTTGGTCACAGTTATTAGATGAAATAAAGAAAGATAACAAATGGAACTCAGTTCTGTCAGTCCTTTCAGGCAGATTCTTTTGCTCTACAGGGATGATGGCAAAATGCCATGAAAAAGGGGAAGATAGTGATAAATATTATACAGTATTTAGATCAGCTATGAGAATCAACTTAATGGGTGCTCTAGGATTTGTTCTTGTTTCCAGTAATTATTGATGTCCCATCTCACAGATACAAGAAATATGAAGTATTTAATAAGAACTCTGAGTAAATATTAACATCTGTACTTCACCTACAGCATATTAATCTTGAAACTAACTAAGGAGTGTTAATAGTTGTCAAAAATTCAGACTGTGGTCAAACAGAAAGACACTTTGTCCTTTGTTTAGCCATGAAGTCCCTTATGAACCACCTGTGAAAAGGAATGAACTGTTAGACTCAATGTTACACAAAGCTCAGTCAAGGTCAAGAGTTCTGTCTCCTACTCTGTAAAGGCTGGGTCCAATAAACTTTCAAAATCAGTGATGGGATGAGTTACATTCTTTCTCCCTTTCCTTTTTTTGCTCCTTTTCCCCTTATACTAATTATAATATTTATAAATTTGGGAGTCATCCAGTCAATAAGCATTTCACATGGACTATTAATCACTTTGATAATCCCTGGAATGTAAATAAAGTCTCTGACCCTTAAGGATCTCAAAATCTAATGGAATAGAAGTAACAGATACTATTTTACATCTAAAAATTCTGGAAATTTAGGAAAACTGATTAAATATAATTTATACACATTAGAAATGGAATCTTTCTTACATAGAAAAGTGAAATATGGAAAGCCCTATGTATTTTTGTTGCACTCTTCTTCCTCATCCATGAGCTATTCTGACACTGTTGAGTGGCATAGCAGACAAGTAAAGGCGGTACATTTTGAGATTTAGATTTCAGAATTTGCATTATCCACCACATCTAATCATCCTATCACTAATGATCATTCTCACTTTTAAACAAAACCTTCTAGGAAGATGAGAAAGTATTGTGGTAGAAATTGGATTTAGACTCAGGGTGTCCTAGGATATGATCCAAATGTATACATAATTTGGGTATATCTTAAACAAATTAGTCAAGTAAGGAAGAAATTACTTTTAATATCTGTAGATAGGTAGAAAATTCTTGACCAAACAAAGGATAAAGAAGATCACAGAAAGCAAAAATAACAATTTTTATTATACACGATTTAGAAAAGTTTTGTTTTGTTTTTTTTGCACAAACAAAATCAATGTAGCTGAAACCAAAGAGAAACAATTAACAGGGGGGATGGGGAGATTTTGTAGTAAGGATTTCCCCCTTCTTGAGGTTTCATTTCCAAGGTCTGTAGATCTGTAAGGAATTAATTCAAATTTGTAAGAATAAGATCTATTTTTCATTTGATAAATGGTCAAAGGATGAAAATAGGCAGTTTCCAAAAAAAAAGACATTCAAGTTATAAATAGCCAAATTATCCAAATCTCTAAAAACCTGAGAGAAACTCTTATTTATCTCTTGAATTTAATAAGTAATTTTTGAATTAGGATCAAAGTTTTCTCCTTTTCTACTTCCTCATTCAGAAATCATCCCCTGTAGGTTGCTCAGGCAGCCTTTTGAGAAACAGGGTTAATACTGAGAGGAAGAATGCAGATCTGCTCAAAAGGTAAAGTTAGGTGAATTGATGGAGTCCAGTCCACTCTGTTTTATTCAGACAGGTCTAAGAAAATGTGTATTCTCCCTTTTGTCAGAAGGGTGATATGAATATAGATAATTCTCTTTGACCAAAGCTGAGTGATCAATGATGTATCCCTGGCACTCATTAGAATAGGTCTGTCTCTCATTACAATATTCATTCTCTCATTAATTGCTTATCAATCAGAGTTGGTTTCCGTCCTCAGGAATATCTCTCTTCCAAGGACTGGAGAATAAGTATAAGCATTGAGTGAGTTCCAGAAGGGGTCTTTGGTCTAAGAGAGATGACCAAATGATCATTCTTTTATTAATCATATGCTAGCTTTATTTACAACATGAGTAATCACCCAGAAACTATGTCTCTCAAACTTTTTGTACATCACAACCAGAGAAATGTAAATCAAAGAACCTTTGGATTTTCACTTCACACCAAGCAGATTGATAAAGATGAAAAAAAAAATGTTGAAGTTTCTGTAAAAACCAGGCCCATTTATACATGTTGGTAGAGCTGTGATTTGGTCCATGTACTCCGGAAGGCCACTGGGAGCTCTATCAAAAAGTATGAAACTATACACACTCTTGACCCAGAAGTACCACTCCTATAACCATACCACCAATTTTTTCCCAAATTTATTTATTTATTTACGACTGATTCTTTTTCTTAAAAAAGGAAAGTACAGACACATACCAACATTCATGGGAGTTCTCTTTTTTCTTTTAGGGCAAGATAAATTTCTATACCCCATTACCTGTATTTCTTATTTCCCAGTTGCATGCAAAACAATTCTCAAGATTTGTTCCTAAAACTCTGAGTTCCAACTTCTCTCCCTTCCCCCCTCCCCACCCATCTTCACTGAGAAGGCAAGCAGGCAATACATCAGTAGTTATGCAAAAGACTTCCATAATAGTCATGTTGTGTTAGACTAACTATATTTTCCTCCATCCTACCCTGCCTATGAATTCTATTTCCTTTTTTGACTTTATCCCTCCCCAAAAGTGTTTGCTTCTAATCACTCCTTCCTCCCATTTGACCTCTCTTCTATAATCTCCCCCACATCCCAATTATCCCCTTCTCCCCTGCTTTCCTTTGGTGTGAGATAGATTTTCATAGCAAATTGAGTGTGCATGTTATTCCCTCCTTAAGCCAATTGTGATGACAATAAGCTTCATATTTTCACTCTCACCTTCCCCCTTTAACCCCTGCATTAAAAAAGCTTTTTCTTGCCTCTTTTATGAGAGGTAATTTGCCTCATTCCATTCTTCTCTTTCTCCTCCCAACATATTCATCTTTCACCTCTTAATTTTATTTTTTAAATATAACCTCTTCTGAGTGTTGGAGCCAAGATGGCAGAGTACAAAGATGTACTCACCTTAGCCTTTTTCCCATAGCCCATAAAATACCTGTAAAGAAAGACTCTCAACAAATTCTAGAGCAGCAGAAGCCACCGAAAGATGGAGTGGAGATTTCCAGCCCAGGGTGACCTGGAAGGCTTGAAGGGACAGGTCTGCTATGCCAGATGCAAAGTGGAGCCCAGCTCAGCCTAGGCCCTGAGGCTCTGGGAGGAACAGAACTGGAGCAGACTTCAGGAACAAAACTGCAGCAGCAATTCTCAGATCCTTCAATGCACAGGCACCAAAGGTCGGTGAGAGGGCTTTTTCAACCTGAATGAGAAGGGAGCAGAGTCCACCCGTGGCCCCAGCCTAAGGTGGCTGCACAGGTTGGGTAACTGAGGCCTGTGGAGGTTGGGGCAGGCAGGCAGCAGCTTGCATCCATTCTTCCATTGTTGGAGCACTAAGCATAAAGCCCCTGGGGGAATTGAGCAGCTGATCTCAATCTTAGTCCTGAGTGGTAGCCCTGCCCCCACCTAAAGCTCTTGAGGAAATTGAGCAGCTTATCTGAATCTCAGCCCTAAGCACAGTCCTGGGGTGATCAGGAGCACTAGGACCCTCCTCTTGACAAAGGATTCAGAAGTCAAGTAACTGGCTGGGAAACTGCACCCAAAAAGGGGGAAAAAATAAGACCATAGAAGATTACTTTCTTGGTGAACAAGTATTTCCTTCCATCCTTTTGTATGAGGAAGAACAAGGCATACTGTCAGAGGAAATCAAGGCTTCTGTATTCAGTACCTCCAAAATGGAGGTGGGCCCAGGCCATGGAAGAGCTTGAAAAGCAAGTTAGCAGCTTGCTAAAGGAGACCCCAAAAATGCTGAGGAAAATAACACCTAACAGACTAACTCAATTGGAAAAACAGGTCCAAAAAGCCAATAAGGAGAAGGCTTTAGAAAGCAGAATTAGCCTAATGGAAAAGGAGGTTTAAAACCTCACTGAAGAAAATAGTTCAGGAAGCTAATGACTATATGATAAACCAAAAAGTTGCAAAAGAAAACAAAAGGAATGAAAAAAATGGGAGATAATGTGAAATATCTCATTGGAAAAACAACTGACCTGGAAAATAGATCCAGGAGAGACCATTTAAAGATTATGGAATTACCTGAAAGCCATGATCAAACAAAGAGCCTAGGCATTATCTTTCATGAAATTATCAAGGAAAACTGCCCTGATATTCCAGAAACAGAGGATAAAATGGATATTGAAAGAATTCACTGATCACCTCCTGGAAGAGACACTAAAAGAGAAACTCTTAGGAATATTGTGGCCAAATTTCAGAGTTCCCAAGTCAAGGAGAAAATATTGCAAGCAGCTACAAAGGAACAATTCGAGTATTGTGGAAATACAATCAGGATAGCACAGTATTTGGCATCTTCAACATTAAGGGATCGAAGGGCTTGGAATAGGATATTCCAAAAGTCAGAGGAACTGGGATTAAAACCAAGAGTCATCTACCCAGAAAAACTGAATATAATATTTCAGGGGGAAAAAATGGTCATTCAATAATATAGAGGACTTTCAAGCATTCTTGATGAAAACTGAAGAGAAAATTCGACTTTCAAACACAAGAATCAAGAGAAGCATGAAAAGGTAAACAGGAAAGAGAAAAGGTAAACAGGAAATAGAAATCATAAAGCACTTTCTAAAGCTGAACTGTTTGCATTCCTACTTGGAATGATAATATGTATAACTCTTGAGACTTTTTTCAGTATTCATTTTTCAGTATTTATTCAGTATCCTATTAAACTCAACCTGTGCCATATGTGTGTGTGTGTATGTGTGTGTGTGTGTGTGTGTGTGTGTGTGTGTGTGTGTGTGTGTGTGTGTATAAACTGCTAGATCTTGTGTTATCTTGATGGTATTTCCACAACACTCCAATTGTTTCTTTCTGGCTGCGTGCAACATTTTCTCCTCATGTGGGAACTCTGGAATTTGGTTATAATATTCCTAGGAGTTTTTCTTTTCAAATCTCTTTCAGACGATGGGTGGATTCTTTCAATATTTATTTTACCCTCTAGTTCTAGACTATCAGGGCAATTTTCCTTGACAATTTCATGAAAGATGATGTCTAGGCTCTTTTTTTGCTCACGGTTTTCAGTTATTCCTATAATTTTTAAATTGTCTCTCATGGATCTATTTTCCAGGTCAGTTGTTTTTCCCGTGAGACATTCCACACTGTCTTCTACTTTTCTTTCTTTTATATTTTTTGTAGTTTTGTAATTTCTTGGTTTCTCATAAAATCATTAACTTCCAACTGCTCCATTCTAATTTTTAAAGAACTATTGTCGTCATTGAATTTTTGAACCTCCTTTTCCATTTGGCTAATTGTGCTTTCTAATATATTCTTCTCCTCATTGGCTTTTTGGACCTCTTTTGCCATTTGGGTTAATCTATTTTTAAAGGTGTTATTTTCTTCAGTATTTTTTGGGGGGGGGGGGGCGGTTCTCCTTTAGCAGGCTGTTGACTTGCTTCTCATGATTTTCTTGCATTGCTCTCATTTCACTTCTCAATTTTTCCTCCACCCCTCTTACTTCATTTTCAAAATCCTTTTTGAACTCTTCCATGGTCTGAGACCAATTAATAGTTTTCTTGGAGGCTTTGGATGCAGAAGCATTTACTTTTATGTCTTCCTCTGATGGTATGCATTGTTCTTCCTCATCTGAAATGATGGAAGAAAGTACCTGTTCACCAAGAAAGTAACCTTATGTAGTCTTGTTTGTCTTTCTTTTTTTCCCTTTTTGTGGCATTTTTTCAGCCTGTTACTTGACTTTTAATCCTTTGTCATGTGGAGGGTATATTTTAGGGACCTCTAATTTCTCAGTTCTCCCAAAGTGACAGAATCAAGGGAGAGGAATTTACTCCTCTCCTGACCTGCACTCAGGTCTGGAAGCAGCCATAAGCTTTTCTGCCCAGGATCTGTGAGTAGGGTTCCCTCTCCAGAGCCTCCACTAGCTCCACCATTCCAATCCTTTTCCTCACTCCTGGACCAACACTCAGGGCTGAGACTCAGTCGCTTAATTCCTCCATGGTATTTTTGCTGAGGGCTCCAAAAATGGATTCTGTGTCACAGGGGCTGCTGCTGCCCTGGGGTCGGGGCTGAGGCTAGACCTTGTTCTCTTCTCACCTATGTGAAAGAGCTTTCTCACTGACCTTTGAAGCTGTCTTTGTGTTTAGGGGTCGAGAAATCTGGGAACTGCAGCTGCTGCCTGTGATTCCATGCCCTGAAGCCTGCTCCAGTCCTGTCCCTGCAGCACTGCATGGCCAAGGATGGGTTGCATTCCACTCTGGGCCCAGTGGGATAGACCTTTCCTCTCAGCCTTCCAGGTTGCCTTGGGCTGGAAATCTCTTTCACTCTGTCATTTTGTGGCTTCTACTGCACTAGAATTTGTTTAGAGTTGTTTTTACAGGTATTTTATGGGCTATGGGAGTAGAGCTAGAGCAGGTACACTCTTCTACTCTGCCATCTTGGCTCTGCCCCCCCCACTTTCCACTATTTTCAGTGAAGTAGCCAGTCATGATTCCAGAGGACAGATGAATAAGCATGCAATACACCTCCTGACAGATAAGTGATGGATTCAAGATGCAGCATGCAAAGATCATTTGTGAACATAGCCAATGCATGGATTAGCTTATTTGACTATACTTATTTGTTACAAAATTGTATATTTGTGTTTCTTTGTTTTCAATAGGCAGGGATAAAAATGTGAAGAAGAGAAACTAAATTGCATTAATTGAAAAACTTAAAGTGAAATAAAAATTACACTAATAATGAAAGGGGAACCTCAGGAGGAATAAACTACTACATTTTCAAGTTTGTGATACAGAAGGAAAGGAATGTCAAATGCCTGAGATGCATCTTGGATTTGGGAAAAGCAGATTTCAAAGAGTTTAGGTGAACTCTTCAAAGAAAGGATGGGTGCCCTTTCATGACCTAAAATCCTGCAGGAGTTCAACGGAAAGGAATCTCTTAAGATTAAAACATTAAAGATACAAAAAGAAGCATTTCTGATGAAAAGAAAAATGAGGTTTGTCTAAAATAATGGATATGGTTGTACAGAGAACAAAAGTTCAATTTAAAAGACTTTTACCAAAGATGAAAGAAAGAATGGGTAACAGAAGATGAATACAAAAACAAGAAAAAGTATTATAGAGTTAATAGTGCCAGAGTTTAAAATTAAATAATAATGGCAAGGTCAGCTGACAATAAAAACTGAGTTCATCTGTTTTTCTTACATCTAAGGGGAAAGAGAGATCAAAACCAGAATAAGATTATTGTTCAGGATGATGGAATCAAAAGCAAGGAATCTTTTCCATTTTCTTCTATCATTCAGATATTCATGACCATATATTTTTTACAATTATTGATATCTTTTATTTTTACATCACCTTTATATATGAATATATCTCTTCCACTATCCTACCTATTGAGGTCATGCCTTGAAGCAAAGAAGTTTTCAAAGAATGAATAAAAACAAATTTAGCAAAATCAATCAACCCTGGCATAGTATAATATTTCATGTCCAGAGTCTTCATCCTTTGCAAACAAGAAAGGGTATTTTATTATCATATATTATTATCAATATTTCCTCAGTCATCTTTAATTTGATACTAGTAATCTTGAAAGCATGACTATTTGGAGCATGCTTCTTTGGTATTCCCATCCTGGATACTTAGGAAATGGAGTCCTGAGTTACATTTCCCACTGTCTAAATACCTATTCACCATCCCACTGAGGTTCCCAATATTCAGCCCTATCAAATACTTCTACTTAGGCTTTTCTAATCCAACAGACTCAAATAGGACCAAATTCTCATCTCATATTTCCATCATATGGATGAAAATATCATAAGTTATGTCAAAAGATTGAGGAGATGAGAATGGAAGAAGGAGGAATCATGAGAAGCGGTATTTATACCATAATAAAACAAGGGTCTTTAATTCTTCAACCTTCATAAATTGCAATCTACTTCTAATGACCTCCCACAAATGTACTTTGAACTCTGAAATGTTGCCATGTTTATAAAACTTCTCAACACTTCATGCCTGAAAATGTTTTAACACATTTACTCTTGAGTTATTTTCCACTTTACTTGAGTGAAACAACCATTAACCCTGTGGCTAACATTGCTTTTCCCCTTTCCAAATCTTTTTTTCCTCTGGAGTATACTCTAAATGACTATCAAGTAACCCATTTAGACACCTTGAAAGCAGATTGGCAATGCCAATTTCTTGTCTAAGAACAATAAACATAACTATCACTTACACTTGGGCTCCTTTCGAATAAAGTGTGTATGTACTTGTCATTCTAAGAAGCCTGTAGAGGGCAAAAGAGAAATCTCAAAAAAATGACATCAGTCTTTCACTTGGTTAAACATCAACTATGTTAACTAAAAAAAAAAAAAAAAAAAAAAAAAAGCTTTTAGGAAGCAATATTCTAAAGAACTACAGAGATAGCAAGGATCATAGAAATGATTTATCCCAATTTCTAAACAAAAGACGGCTTTTCTCCAACATGTTTAAAAAATTATCCTGTCTTAAGAACTCTTAAGGGGTAGCTGCACCAAGAAGAGGAGGGGAGGGGATTCAGAAATGAGATTAAACCACCATTGGAAAGGAAAACAATTATGAGATAGCTAGGTGGTAGAACTGGACTTCAGGATTTAGGATGAAGGGGCACTGCTTCTATCCAGATGACTTTCTTCATGAATTGACACTTCTAAGAGTAAAGTAAAATAGAAAAAAAATGGAGATGAGAGGGAAAGATTTATAGAAGTGATAACAAAAAAATGATTATATGCAGGATATCAACCTTGGTATATCAGAAGCTTTAGCTGTGTGAGAAACACAAAGAAATCAAGGAAGGAATATCTAGGTTTTTATTTGGATGGCATTAAATGATGGGTAACTTACTATATTTTGAAGTATCCCCATTTTATTGTGAGATCATTATAATTGTTGGATTTTTTTACCTCTTATCTGCAAAATCTGCCTCCTTTTTAAATATTACCCTTTGACCATAGTTCTACCCAAGCTGGAAGACAGCATAAGACTTTATAGTTATCTCAATTAAATTATATTTTATTGGTTCCCAACCCATTGTCCTGACTTGAGTTCTGGGGTTTGGGGGCTTTTTTGGGCGGGAGGTTCCTAGCATCTAATGGTTTAGCTATTCCTGTCTCTTTTTTTTCAATCTGAGAAACACAATGACTATCTCTTCATCTAAGTCTCTAACAACATTGTAGAACAGAACAAGTCCAATGACCAAACCTTAAGGCACTATAATAAAGACTGACATGGATCCATTGAGAGAGAGTTGGTGCATGACTTTTTGTTCACAAATTTTTGTGCATTCCATGAAGGTTGTGAGGCAGTCATGCAACAGTTTATGGATCAGATTTTCTGCTGCTTATATGAATTACCCTGAAGAAAACATAAGTTCTGCACCAGTCAGCACCACACCATTCATACAAGGAACTTTAGACTAAAGCAAAAGATTAAATTTTGAATACTATAGATAAGCTTATTTACATTGGCAGCATATTTCCAGGTATGTACATATACATATATGATGAGGTTGACACATGCATTGCCAGAGCTATCTCAGTGTTAGGGAGGGTTCAAAGGAAAATGTAGAAAAATGAAGTATTAAGCTTGCTACCAAGCTGAAGAGCTGTTGTGCTAACCTCACTGTTGTACACCTGTGAAACTTGGATAGTATACCAACACCATGCTAGGAAACTGAATCACTTTCATCTGAGTTGTCTTAGTAAGATTCTGAAGGTCAGCTGGAAAGATAAAATACCAGACACTGAGGTCCTTTCTGAAGTTGAACTGTCAAGCATTCAAATACTTCTGTAGAAGTCTGAAGGGTTGGCCATGTGATTTGAATTCTGAAAGTACATATGCCTAAAAGACTATTTTACCAAGAACTCACACTAGGCAAATGCTTACATGGAGGTCAGAAGAAGTGATACAGGATACTCTCAAAGTCTCTCTGATGAACTTTAGAATCTATTGTGAGACATGGGAAACACTGACACAGGACTGTCCAGCATTACATGCCCACATCAAAGAAGGCACTGTTGTCTGTGAGCAACGCAGAATTGTGAACAAAGGCCAAGACAAGGGTGAGACAAGAAGAGAAGAGGGACGAAGGAGTAGAAACAGAAATAACAGTTAAAAATCAGATATATTAAGCAAATTCCTCTTTCACTAACATCTGCTCTATAAAGAGAGACACGTTTAGACTCTACTGTTTAACCTGAAGCAGTATACACAATTCACGTAATAAGCTACAAAGAGGTATTTTAAACAATGAAAAAGAAAGGGATTAGGAGAAAGAGAAAAAAATGTACAAGCAGATGAGATAGAGGAAAATATACAACTGACAAACATATTGGAAGATGAGAGGAAATAGAGGGAAGCAAGAAAGCAGAAGAAAAAAGAGAAGAGGGCACTGAGGCATTGTTTTTAATACAGAGAAGGGAACAGAAGGAAAACCAGAATAAATAAATAAGACAGCTTTAAAGTCTCCAGTTTGAACATACACATGTGTATATATAAACTATGCATATTAGAGATGATTTGCAATTTCATGTGTGGTCTTTTTTTACATATAAATGTCAATTTTATTGATTTAAGTTCAAAATTTTCATTAATTAAAAATAAAATAAAGGAAATAAAAGGAAAATAAACTAAGGCTGAAAGGTAAAGCTAATTCACCAAAATTTACACAAACAGGAAGTAATAGCCCAGATGCAAAAACCATGTCTATGATTTCAAATATTACCACTGTCTCTTCCATGTCAAGTAGCAGTTCTATCTCTTTGACCTTTTTCATTTCACTAACCATATGCTCATTATGCTCATTTATTATGCTCAATTATGCTCATTACCATGTTCATAAAGAAAATAATATTATTCTGGCATGTATTATTCTTAAGAATCCCAATTTTGTGTATATTAATAACTATTTGCTATTAAATGTTCACAAGTCATTCCTTCAGCATTCACTTCCATAAGTTTTAAATTTTAGGAACTGAATTCATACTCATCCATTGATAGTTTGAATAGTACACTCTTTGTCTCCCTTAAAAAAACTTTGTAGAGGGGTACATCAGTGGAATAAGTTAAGTACCAAAAGCATAATAATGATTATAGCAATTTACTGTTTGAGAAGCCCAAAGACACCAGCTTTTGGGATAAGAACTCATTATTAGACAAAAATTGCTGGGAAAACTGGAAAACAATGTAGCAGAAACTGGGTATAGACCAAGGTATGACACAGTATACCAAAATAAAATCCATAAAGGTGCACAATTTAGGTATAAACAAATTAGAGGAGCAAGGAATACTATATCTGTCAGATTTATAGAGAATGTAAGAATTGAAGACCGAACAAGAGATAGAGATTATGAAATGCAAAATGAAAAATTTTGATTACATTGAAATAAAAAGTTTTTGCACAAACAAAGGCAATGCAACCAAGATTAGGAGGGAAGCAGAAAACTGGAAAAGATTTTTTACAATTTGTGTTTCTGATAAAGGCCTTATTTCTAAAATATATAGAGAAATGAGTCAAATGTACAAAAATACAAGTCATTCCTCAATCGATAAATAGTCAGATGACATGAACAGGCAGTTTTCAGAGGAAGAAATTAAAGTTATCTATAGTCATATGTAAAAAATGTTCTAAATCACTATTGATTAAAGAGATATAAATCAATACAACTCTGAGGTACCACATTGCACCTATCAGATTGGCTAACATGGCAAAATAGGAAGATGATAAATGTTGGAGAAGATGTGGGAGGGTTGGAACATTAATTCACTGTTGGTGGAGCTGTGCACTGATTCAACCATTCTGGAGAGTAACTTGGAACTATGCCCAAAGGGCTATAAAAACATGCTTACCCTTTGACTCAGCAATACCACTTTTAGGGGTGTATCCTAAGGATATCATAAAAATTGGAAAAGGTCCCACATATACAAAAATATTTATAGCAGCTCTTTTTGTGATGGCCAAGAAGTGGAAATTGAAAGGATGCTCATCAATTGGGGAATGGATGAACAAGTTGTGGTATATGAATGTAATGGAATACTATTATGCTGTAAGAAGCACAGTATGTTCCTTTTGCTTTTCTTTTGTTTTGTTTGCTTTGCTTTGTCATGGTTTCTTCCATTTGTTATAATTCTATACAACATGACTTGTGTGAAAATGTGTTTAATAAGAATGTATGTATAGAGCTCGTATCAGATTGTGTATTTTCTTGGGGAAGGAGGGGGAGATAATTTCAAACATATGGAAGTGAATGCAGAAAACTAAAAATAAATAAATTAATAAATTGGAAAAAATAGAACACAGACCATTATATATTTAACTGGCTCTCATTAGCTATTTACCATTCCTGTCCAAAAGTTACATTGAAAATATGCCATGTATTTCCAGAAATCTACATACAATTCTCAGAAGTCCCATTTTAACTACTTCTTCGTTTCCTAAATCTGTCTTTTTCTTTGATAACTCTAATGTTCCATCAAATGTAATAATAAAAATACTAAATACAAAGAAAACTTTATCTTACTATTACTAGACATTTCTTTTTCAAGTCCTGTGGCATCTTTTCTCCTTGTCACAATTTTTCCACCTTCATGTGTAGCAATTTGGAAATCATATTCTAAAGTTCTTTCAGTACCTTGGTATGCGGTTCAAGTGAAAGCAAAGAAACTGTACTAAACTTGGTTGGCTCTTATGTTCTCTAAATGGGAAAGTTTACAGTTTCATAGATCTAGAGCACCTACTATGTGCTGGGCATTATACTAAATACTGGGATTAAAAAAAAAGAAGAAGAAAAAATTCCTGTGCTTAGACCTACAATCTAAGGGGTAAGACAATAACATGCAAACAACTAGCACACATAATAAATATATAGATTATATGTTGTTGTCTGTCCTCTAGATGTGATCTTAGTGAAGCAGAGTTGCACAAAGTCATCCAACTCACTCTGTTCTCCAGAGTCATTGAAGTCCAGTGGCATGGCAAAAGTCAGGATGACTGTCAATGGCCTAGGATACATTGGATGAACTTAAATGTTTTTAATGCCTGAAAAAGTTCTAAGTGCTCCACAGTGCCTGCTTCAGCAGACTTCATAGTAGTTGGAACAAACAGTTATTCACTCATTCGGCTGGGGAAAATCTTCACATATTGGGGTAAAACATTCCCCTAATTCGTCAGTTTTTTTAAGGTATGTCGGTTACCCTCAACCTGGTTTAGCCCATCTGCCAAGGTGGTTTACTGGCATGGGACTGCTGCACATGCTACAGTGTTGAGTGTCAGGTAAACACCAAAGGTGGATGAGCATCCCTGAAAACAGTTTGACAAGCCCTCACACCAGAGGTGCTAGTCTTCTTTGAATACCTCACACACCCCATATTCTCTGTTGGGTCCATGAAAGACTAATTCAGAGTAGACCTCCTGTAAAAGATGAGATTTGAGATGTTGTATCCTTCCAATTGCCCAATCTTGACATTTCTATCTCCACATTCAGCATATCTGACCTCCTAATTCTCTTCACAAAGCTACTAGCTTAGTTCAGGCCCTCATCAACTCTTGGTGACACTATCGCATTAGATTCTATTGGTTTGTCTCTCTTGAATTGTTTTCCTTTCTAATCAATCCAGCCAAAGTGATTTTCCTTAATTAAAGACCTGACCATGTAATTTCCCTGCTGAAGTCCCAGTTGCTCTCTATTACATCTAAAATAAACATAACTTCATCTGTTTGGCCTTCACAATTTGGGGCCTACCTCCCTTTCCAACTTCATTACATGCTTCCAAATTCTACAGTTCTTTCAAATGGGTCATCCCTCTGTTTTTCACATAGGGTATTCCATACCACAATTCCATAAATTTGTACTGGTTTTCCTCCATGCCTCAAATGGAAATGTTTTTACCTTTACCTTATGGAAAGTTTCACTTCCTTCAAGACATACCTAGGGCACTACTTTGTACATGAAATCTTTTCTAATACCCCTCCCAATAGCTAATGCCCTGACTCTGTAACCACCTTATACTTAAATCATTTGTGTTTATTTTGCATTTATTCTGTACAGACTTACATTTCACTAAGATTTTCATATGAATTTATGGTCCAAATAGATTTTATTCTTTGCTGTCATGTCTCTTAGATTTCCTTATGTATCAAATATTTGCTAAGAAGTTTTCAGACTCTTACAGTCTCTTTATATAACAATTTCATACCACTTCAACATTTCTTTGAAATTCTTTGGAATTCATGTCAACATCATTCCTTCATTTATTTCTCATTTTTTAATGATCAGAAGATTTAAACAAGGCAAATTGTAATCTTTTTAATTACATAGCATACATATTTTCTCAATTGTGTTCATCCTTAGAGGTTTATATTAAATTTTATTTTTCCTCTAATAATTAAGTGGTATGAGTACACAGAGTAATTGAGAAATGACTACTACATGAGTAAACATTTTCCTATTTGTTAAAATGAAAAATCAACTTCTCTTCACAAAGTTCTTCACCAAAACTGTATTATGGCAAGTATAGTTATTACTCCAAATTCTAAAAAAATTATATCAATGGTGATCAGACTATGGCAGGTTCTTGTACGCCACAAAGTCTTTGAGTGTTAGTAATAAACTATTTCTGCCTTCTTGAGACAAGTTCTATTAAGTAAAGAAAATATGATCGCTAAGAGATTTACCCACTCATTAATGAATTCCTTGACTATGAAAATATATTAAAAAAATAATAAAAAAGATAAGATGGCTCTCATTCCCATACAGTTGGTGACAGAATGGCAGAAAGCAAAGCAGCAACATTTGGTAGTTACAATTTTAGACCGTCTTTAAACACTCACTCCTCAGTTAGTTTTCTAAATGCAAAATGAATGAGCAAATGAATGACTGAAAGAGTTCAACTCCATCAATCTTAACATTCATTATATAAATGAAACTATACAAGAAAGGAAAGTTGCAGCTAAAAGAATGACTTACAATTCTCTTTGGGAAAGACATCAAGGGAATTGATAGTTGATCTTACTGTGTGTCCAGAGATTGCCAGAAACATTTCATAGGATATTTGGTCATCTTGTATCTCAGTACTCATGATAATAAGTATGTGCAAGAAGACCAATAGGAAATAAGCATGACTTCTTTGTAATAATCTGTTGCAGATTTGAAGATATATATACATATATATGTATATACATATATATACACATACATACATACATACATTATATATATGAAAAACTGAATAACATCCTGTAGGAGTAAGCAAAGTGGGATTTTTGTGTTTTCTTTTTGGCGTTCAGGGTTAGGCTAAATTGCAAACATCTGAAAGCTCAGTCTCCTTTGAACCCTAGTAGTTCACAGCTGGGCTGAATTATGTGGGTTGTGATGCCTTCTAGCTCTGAGCCTATTAGTTGAAAGCTATATGTACTGGGGTGTTGGTATTTTGCTTTGGGGGTTTGCTTATGAGAAGGACCTTTTGCTTCCCTGGCTGAGTCTCTTGAATAGCTGTTTGTTAAGAGCCTCCCCCTCCCCACTACTCAGAGGTTTGTGTTTTCCTATCTGGTGGTGTATGTAGGTGGTTGTATTACTTTTGTTCAACAGAGCCCTGTCTGTTGAATCTTTGTGCTAATTTCTCTGTTTGTATTTTTTCTGTTTTTGTTTTCTTCACATTCAGGGTGTTAACTAGTGGATGACATATATGTTTAATTAAAAAAAAAGATTGTTAACCCCTTTGAAGCTGTGTTTCCAGGCCATCCTGGATGTAGTAGGGTGCTCACTAATACACATCCTCCAAATTAAATAAAAAATATATTTTGATCTTGAGAATGGTGAAAAAAAAAGTTAGAAAATATGTTCCAGAGCAAGGAATGGGAGAAAATAAATATCAACTACACAGAAGCCTAATGTCTATACAAAAGAATTGAGAGGGACTCCTCAGCAAACAGACTTTGCTACCAAGTCATCTGGCATTACTTTCCAAAGTCATTTTATTTGCAACTAGTGCAAATAATAGATAGCCTTGACAGATGGCTATCTTGGAACTTTTCTGAAGAAATGCAACTTCCACCTCTTTCCCTTCACAACTTTCATCTTTCCTCTTATGTGTACCATGTCCCTTCCATTTCAATTTCACTAAAAGTTCACAGGATCTAATCTATCATACAGTACTTAATACAATGCAACAGGAGTTGCAAAGCAAAGAGAAGATTTCTTAGCTCTTTTGCTCTCTTGCTTTATTTCAAAGTGCTAAGATGTGGATTTTTGGACTTTATGTATTACTGCAGCTAAAATGGGATAATTTAGGAAGACTGTACTTTACAGGAGAGCTCAAAAGCTGGTGCTAAAAGCTCCTTCACCCATTAAACATTTGTAGTGTGTGTGTGTGGGTGTGTATGTGTGGGGGCAGGGTGTGGGTGTGGGTGTGTGTGTGTAATACTATATAGATATTCCTAATTTTCCCTTAGAACAGATTTCCTGTATATAGCCCTGATTTTAGGTTCAATTTACACAAAACATCTCAGAGAAGTTAATTCCATAATTTTCCTATCTCACTGTATAGCACAAAACAATTCTATTCCTGCTAACTCAAGTAAAATTTTCCAGGACTAAAATAACTCGTACCAAACTGTCCTCTCATTCTCTTAGGTGTGAGTAATCCCTAGGATTCCCTCAACCATGAATAAAGATATACAATAACACCCAATGCTTGAAATTTGCTAATTAGTGTGATTGCTATTTATAAGGTACAAAAGGAGAAAAAAATTAACAAAACAAACAAATAGCTTTTCTTCCCACCCAGAAAACCACTTTAGTTGTAATCAGTGTACAGTGAGTTCCCACAGTAGACAAAGTGAAAAAGATTGGTCTGGTCAGACTTCCAATTTGGGTAAAAATCCTTTAATTAAAACTGGAAATTTCTGAATAGATGTTTTATCTATGTGGTGGGAAATTAAGTTGAATAAAAGGCATTAACTTTTCAGAAGTCTATAGGCAAATATTCAAGAAACAAAGATACTGGCAACCCTTGTGTCCCAGGTTGCCCTCATTTTTACGCTTTTATATTGCACTGTCATCTAAGATACCCTGCATATTGTATATGGTAGCAAAATGTTTAAGTGTCCACTGGGGGATGTGAAGTCATTTTTAAAAAATACAGAATGTAATATCAGTTCTTGGTGTTCACTGTTTAGGGTCTTTGAAAATTACATGCACATTATGTTGTTGTCCTAGAGATATTAAACTGATATTTCATTTTTATTTTACAGTCTACATTTCTGAATAGTTTTATGAATTCTCAATGGCTCTTCAGGGACTGGGTACATAGCAGGGTAGCTCTTGGTGCCTCATTACAGCAAACAAACTGGAACATGGGTAAGTTATTCCTAACTATGATTAGGTATCTATATATTTAAGATAAGATGAATGGTTTTTTTTTCTCTTCCTTTGAGTGGTGCACAACAGACTTTGCAATAAAATACAAGTGTTCTTGCAAAGTAAGAAATATTTTTATTATGATTTTGATTTTAAATATGTGTTTCTCATTCACAAAAAAAGGAACACATATATCATTTTTGGCAATATTCAACATCTCTAATGGGGAAAAAATTAATAGGACCTTCTACCAGACTGAACTTTAATATGCCTGAGGTATTACTCTGGAAGTCACTGAAGCATGAAAAAACAATGACATTTTAAGGGCTGTAATGCTTACTACCCATAGAACTTTGGACCAGTCATTTAACATCTTTTGGGCTCAGTTTCTTTGCCTGTAAAGGTATGAAGGGTATGAAGAAAAGATTTCTAGGATCCTTCTAGTTTTAAATTGATGGACTTATAATGTACAGAACACTAAGAACTATTAAAGAAATCATGACTCTTTTATTCCAGAATACCATCTAGTCATGGACACAATATCCCTCTTCCTCAGGTAGCACATTCTTTGAACCAGGAAAGACTCTCTCCATGTTATGGTAGTAGAAAAGTCACAGTTCTGGTCACCTCGGGTTTTTTGTTTGTTTGGGTTGTTGTTTTATAAAAACAGGAAAATCAAAGAAGAGAGCGTATCCCTGCTTGGGGTTGATGGGATGTTGATAACATGACAGAACAAAGATAGCATTAAATAACTTCTATTTTATATGTATTTTTTTCTGCCAAAGAAAATAATCTTTTGGCTAAGAAATATATAACAAAAATCACTAATAGGGAATTGATACTTAAAATAATTAGGGAAATAGCAAGATCTTCAAAAAGAGATAAAAGAAGAAATACCACAGGATTTGAGAAAAGTAAATATTGCTCTCATTTTCAAAACAGAAAGGTAATGGAAACTTTTATTATACTCAAGTGAGTTCAACTTTGATGCTTGGTAAAATTCGAAAATATACAATTAGAGCTATGGTGAGTCAAGTCAACCAGCACAGGAACCTAAGCACCCATGTGAAAAGGACTGTGCTAAGTGCTGGAGATGCACAGAAAGGAAAAAAAAAGTCCCTATTCTCAAGCAGTTCATGGTTTAATATTAATGAAAGAGGTGATAATCAAAAATCAAAAGCAGGATTAATTCATTAAAAATGGATCACATTAAATTAATTTTGTTTATTTGCAGGATTACTACACTGATCTGGATTATTCTGTGTATTTAATTCATCTAGATTTCTGAAAAGTATTTGATGAAACATCTCACACTATTTTTGTATAAAATATGAAGATGCAAATCTGATCCAGAGAAATGACAAAATAGTGATAGAGGATTTGGAATATCCAGGCATTTTCTGGTTCCCTGCAAAAATTAAAGGTGCTTATAACATCTTGGGTTATTTCAATGAAAACATCTTTCTTCAAAAGTAGAGAAAAGGGCATTAATGCAAGGAAGAAGTTATTGTGAGAGAAAACTTAACATGTAGTTCTATCCTATTCCAAAGACTTAAAAGGAAAACTATAAATGAAGCAAATACACTAATATCAAGAGGAAAATGAAAGAATTTATCAAACATTAGGAACATATAGAAAGATTCACTGGACTAAGAATAAAATAAAATAACTGAGAACTTTAAAAAGAAAGGTTCAAATTTCGTTTTCATGACTCTGAGGACTAAGCTTTTTTATACTCTACAATGATTCAAAGAGTATGGAGGAGAGGAAAGGAGATTGTGGAAGAAGTTAGGAGTGTGTTGCTGTTTGTTGCTATTTAATAACATACAAGAGTCAATAAATCAAAACGAAGCTTGAGAGAAGAAAGACCTCATTACACAAGTTTCTTGGAATTTGCCTTCAACAGTCTCCTGGGTGACTACCCTCAGTCCCTTTGTGGCAAACTTCCTGGGATAACTCTAGAAAGTAAAGAAAATGAATCATATGAAGGTAGAAGCTGAAGAATTGGGCAGGGAAAGCAAAGAAGAGGTTCAAGTATAAGGAATTAGCAGAGTATACTTGCAATAGTGAACTAACTCATGTCTTCAAGTTGTTGGTGTTATTTGATCATTTCCATCATGTCCAACTCTTTGTGACTTGTCAAGTGTCCAAGGACAGATTTGAACTCAGGATGATAAGTCTTCATGACTCCAGGCCCTGCACTCTATGCACTGAACCACCTAGCTGCTCTTGAGGGAATCTTATGAAATTCAAATTGTCTGAGAAAAGAGGGACCCACCAAGACTGTGAAAAAGTTGACAAAGTCATAAACCTACAGGAAACTAAGTCAAAATTCCCAAAGAGAGGCAAAGGTATTGCCACAAATTATGCAAGCTCCTTTATCATTTTAAAGGGAAATCAGGAGACAAGTGATTGCCTCATCTGGTCAATTATTTCTCAAAACTTGCAGCTGTGCTTCACTGCCTCCTGTCTGATGGCATTATCCACAATTTCCTTGTCGACTATGTCTCTGTGGGTAACATACCCTTCCCTTACTCTCTGTCCCTGACAACTTCAGTTGTACAACCATTAAAAATAAACAAGCCGACTCTCTCATTGTTCCTAGAGGGAATGTGCCAATTTGGTCCCCATTGAAACTATTCACTGTGCCTATGTACCTACAATTGTTTAAACAGAGTCCCACCAAACCCCTGGCTGCTAGTCCTTACTCCTTTTCCTCCCCTTTTAGAATCTAAGCTTCTGATTGCATGGTCTTTGAGTTTGGCTTTGTTTCCCCAGGCATTGTAAGTATTTAATAAATGCTTTTATTCATTTATCATATGAGTAATGAAAGAATTAAGTAAAAAAGATAAAAGACAACAGAAAAAATAGTTATTAAGGAAAGAAAACTAATTTAACAAGAGTGAATTTAGAGTGAAATATAGACACTTTAAAACAGTATATTGTCTGCAAAAGGAAAAGACCACACTGGAATATAAAAATGCAAAGGCAGAGGGAAAATTAATTGATCAAAATCAAGGCAATATAATTAGAACACAAATAACAAGAAATAAAATAAAAATAGCATTATCCTGGAACTTGAAGGCAGAATATGAAAATATAAAGAATATGAATGATGTGAGATAATTTAAAATATTCCTGAAGAAAAAAAGAAGAAAAAATGGAAGCTGATTGTCATTTTTAAAAGCATACAAGAAAATTAAATAGAAATCTTGAAAGAAGGTGGCAAAGTACAATTAGAGAAACTCTATAGAAGAGCAAGGGGCAGCTAGATAGTGCAGTGAATAGAGTGCTGAGCATGGTGTCAGAAAGACCTAGGTTCAAATCCAGCCCCAGACACTTACCAGCTTTGTGACCCAAGGCACATCACTTAACCCTGCTTGCCTTAGTTTCCTCACATGTAAAAATGACCTGGAGAAGGAAATGACAAATCACTCCACTATCTTTGCAAAGAAAACCCCAAATGGACTCCTAAAGAGTCAGACATAACTGAAATGATCAAACAATGAAATAGAAGACCTACATGAAATAATCAACTTTAACTTATAAAGAAACGTAATCATCAAATTTTAGAATTATAGTATTAAACTATAAGTTTTTCAAAGAGAAAATAACTTTCGACATATCAAGGAAAATACATCAGAATAACTGAGTTATAAGAAATCAAAGGAAATATTGGAACACGACATTCAGAAAACCAAAGATCATTTTGTACTCAAAATAATAGATCAGGATAAACTGAAATAAGTATGTTTTAAAGTAATTGAATGCCCAGAAAAAGGGAAGAACACACGTCATTTTTGTCTAGAATTGTCAGAGGTGAATAGGATATTAAATATGAGAACTTACTAAACAAATCAAAGTTAAACTTTTTTAGATAACAACGAAAATTTCAGAAATGAGATGTTTGTTTTCATGTGGCTAGGTGTATAAAAGTGCATGAAGGGGGGTGAGGGCAAGGGTTAGAGTCTTTCTGTTTGATTTTTTTTAAAAAAAGTATTGTTCCAAAACTATCAAAAAAACAAAGAAACATCAATGATCTAAAGAAATCCAAGGGGGGAGAAAGTTAAAAGAAGAAATATCAAGAACAGAATATGGTTGGTTGTTGTCCTTTGTTCTTGACGATCAAAATGACATCACTATGATAAAATCAATTTTCAACATGTCCAACTATGACTGATTAGACCAATATGAGCTTGGAACATTCTACCACAAAGATCAGGCACAAATAGTCCATGTGAACATTTGGAGTGGATACTCTAAATTTCGCATCCTTCATTTCCTCTGAGCTGTTTCAATTTTGTTTTTGCTCATAGAGTATAGCACCTTCTCTGATGTAGGCATGCCATGCTGAGTGGTCCTGCATCAGTGTCTCTCATGTCACACATTCAATTCCAAAGTTCTTAAGCAAGACCTTGAGAGTGTCCTTGTATTGCTTCTTCTGACCACCATGAGATCCCTTTCCCTTTATGAGTTCTCCAGAAAATTGTCTTTTTGGCAAGCATACGTTTTGCATTTGAACAACATGACCAGTCCATCAGAGCTGCACTCTCTGAAGTATAGTTTGAATGCTTGGCAGTTTAGTTCAAGTAATGACTTCAATGTCTGGTACCTTATCCTGCCAGGTGATCTTCAGAATCTTCCTAAGACAATTCATATGGAAGCAATTGAGTTTCCTGTCATGCTACTGATACTATCCAGGTTTCACATGCATACAACAATGAGGCCAATACAATGGCTCAGTAGATGTTCAGTTTTGTAGTCAGTCTAATACCTCTTCTCTCCCATACTTTCCTTCAGAGCCTCTCAAATACTAAGCTAGCTCTGGCAATGTATGCATCAACCTCATTATCAATGTGTACATCCCTGGAAAGTACACTAACAAGATAAGTGAACTTATCCACAGCATTCAAAACTTCTCCATTTGCTGTAACCAATGGTTCCACATATGGATGGTGGGATTGTGGCTGATGGAGCTGAAATATTAAGAACAGAGCAGAAGAAAAAAGTGAATTAATATTTAAGGGGAAAAATTCATTCTCTCATAAGAAATAATTGTTAATATTAGTGCAATAATACAAAGGTATTGCACTCAGATGAGGAGAGAAAGGGGCCCCAAAGATACTAGTCCAGACTCAGGAATAGATTTGGACAAGAACCCTTCAATATGCCCCATATTTGGGGTAGTGGGATAAGAAGAATAAGATGTGAGGGATTTCAGATCTCAAAGGGAGGAGTTAGACAGTATCAACAGAAAGGGAATATTTGACAGCACTGTGAAGTGGTCTCACGGTAGTCTTCGTGATCTCATACAGAGTTTTCTTGGCAAAGATACTGGAATGGTTTGCCATTTCTTTCTTTAGAGGATTAGGCAAACAGAGGTTAAGTGACTTGCCCAGGGTCACACATCTAGTGAGTATCTGAGGACTTATTTAAACAGAGGTCTTCCTGACACCAGGACCAGCACTGTAACCACTGAGCCACCTAGCTAAATATATAGAAATAATGTAGGCATAATACTTTTCAGTATATTTTTGTGTTTGTGTATGTATATACATATATGATACATATATATGTGTGTGTGTGTGTGTGTGTGTGTGTGTGTGTGTGTGTGTGTGTGTGGAAGAAAACACAAAAATGTAAATAACAATACTAATGATTATAATTAAATTAATCAATTACAAAGGAAAGGAATTGAGGGATGGATTTTTGAAATGCAAAAGTCTGCTAAATACAAAATGTGTATTCTTTTATGAACATGGAATTATAAATTAATTAGAAGAAATAAAATAATTAAATTTATTTATATGCAATACATGCTATAATTACTTGTTTTACATTATTTGGCACTGAGTTCATAAATCTTAAATGTGTTTTAATTCTTTATCACAAAACCACACATCATATTGGATATTAGATAAACCTTTGATGAAATGTTCATTTCCTCAAGTTTAACTTTGATTATAGCCGTTAGACTCAACAGGGTTTAAATAGATTGTTTCAATTCTATTAGAGCCTGTTTGTCTTCATTTTTTAGATAAATTTCTTTATGTTTTGTGATACATGCAGTGGCACAAGGTTACCTTTACCTCTAGGCACTATGCATGTTATGTATCCCTGCATATACAAGAAAAGGCAAAATAACCGCATAGTTCTTTCTCTGAAGGAAATCACATTCTATTGAGAGAGAGAATATGTAAATAACTATTTACAAACAAGGTATATAAAAGACAAATTGAAATCAATCAAAAGAGGGAAAGGAAGGGTTTAGCATTAAGGGAGAGAGTATGAAAAAGGTTTTTGTAAAAGGCAAAATTTTAGATTGGATTTGAAGGAAAGACAGGAGATAAAGATAAGAATGAGAGAATTCCTGGCATGGGAGACAGCCAGTGACAATATCTGCAGTTAGGTGATAGAGTGTCAGGCATCAGGAACATCAAGGAGGTCAGTGTTACTGTATTACGTATTATTTAGGGAAGAATAAGATGTAAGAAACATGGAAAGAAAGGAGAGACCCAGATTGTAAAGGTCTTTGTATGGCAGAGAGGATTTCATATTTGATTCTGGAGATGACAGAGAACCCTCAGAGTTATTGAATAGGGAGGTATCACGGGCAGACCTGCGCTTTAGGAAGATCATTTGACGGCTGAGTAAAGGATGGATCTGAATGGGAAAAGGTAAGTTAGAGAAACCAACAAGAAAGCTATATCAATAGTCCAGGCATGAGGGTGATGACAGCCTCTACTACTGGTGACAGCATCAATGAAAAAAAGAGGATTGCATAAGAGATGTTATGATATAGGAGGGTGGAGAGGGAACATGAAGATTAAACAATGTGTCAACAGCTAGGCAGACAGCCTGGAGTTAAGAATGTTTATGGGATACACAATTAGAGATGTCCAGTAGGGAGTTGGAAACACAATTATCATCTCTATGCTCATGATTCTCAAATCTACCTGTCCAGTCTAACCTTTCTACTTACCTCCAGTCTCTTATCTCTAACTGACATTTGAACATCTTGAACTGGATGTCTAGTTGACATCTTACACTTAGTTTTTATGCAGGTCAAAAACATTTTTATTTCATTTCTACATAGATCAAAAATAGAATTGATAATCTTTCCTTCTAAACCCCTCTCTAAACTTCCTTACTACTAGGGAACCACTATCCTTCCAGTATTTTGGGCTCACAATCTGGGTATCATTCTCAGTCTCTCACTGTCTCTGACTTCTTATATTCAATCTATTACAAAGACCTGTTGATTTTACCTTAACAACATTTTTCAAATATTTCCTCTAATGCAGTCAACACTCTGGTGCAAACCCTTATCTCCTCCTGTCAGGATTACTGCAATATCCTGCTGGTGGGTCCACATCCACAAGTGTCTCTCCATTCCAGTCCATATGCCTTGTAGCCACCAAAGTGATTTTCCAAAGTTCCAGTCTAACCATGTCATCCTTATATTCAATAAACTCCAAAACTTCCTATCATATCCAATATCAAATTCAAAATTTTCTGTTTGACATGCAAAGCCCTACATTGTCTACTCTCACTCCCTCTGCCCAGTCTTCTTACATCTTGCACTTTTTGATCCAGAGACGTTGGCCTCCTTTGTATTTCATGGACAAGATATTCCATCTCTTGACTCCAGGCATTTCCTCTGTCTCATGCTTAAAATGCTCTTATGACTTGTTTCCTTCTCCCAGCTTCCTTCAAATCACCAGTAAAATTCCATTTTTTACATGAAAGCAATGCCCAATCCCTCTGAAAGGTAGAAGAGGAGTCATTACATTCTCCTCGGTAAAATTGGTATTCAAATTACCAGTCAGCTAGGTGGTACAGTAGATGATAGACATTTGGGTTTGGAGTTTTGATAGACCCACATTCAAATACTGGCTGAGAAACTTCCTAGTTGGGTGACATTAGGCAAGTGACTTAACTTATATAAGCCTCAGTTTCCTTATCTATATACAATGGGGGTATTAATAGTATCCCACCTTACACACAAGGCTTTTGTGAGGATCAATTGAGATATCATATGTAAAGTGATTTGCAAACCTTAAAGGCCTAGTAAAAGTTAACTCTTTCTTTATGTTTTTCATGAAGCTCACGTGAGATAAGGAATATAACATTGTCATTACTATGAAAAACATCTGCATTTAAGCTTCTTCCCAACGTGCCTCCAGAAGAGGAAAAACTGAAAGTTTACAGATGACCAATACTGTGATTCTCATACTCCCTAGGGATGAAGGAAGTCAATTTGCCTTACAGAGGAGTGCCTTCCCCTCCAAAAAAAGCCCCAAACAAATTTTCATAAATAAGAAAACAAAAAGATAGATGCTAATTGATTTAATTTTATTTAGGATCTAGAGTTTAAAGGAATCTTAGAAGTCATCTAGTCCTGTGGTATTAAAATCAAATAAAAAATAGGAACTGCTAAACCTTTCACAAGCATTCCTGCAAACTATATATTGACTTGGTTTTAAAATGTAATATTATCCATTATTGTATTTTTATTTGTTTTGCTGAATATTTCCCAATTACATTTTAATCTGCCTCAGGCCAAATTGAGGAGGGTTGGATCCTCATGGATCGTTGGCTAACACCTTGAATCTAGTTCATCTCCCATATTTTACAAATAAATACAAGATGCAGGAAAGATGATTTACATGCATAAGGCCATACAGGTAATATGTTTGAAAACAAGGTCCCCAAATCCTGCATTGCTTGTCAGTTCCATACACTACTTCTGTCATATTGAATTGCCAACCTAACCCAAAAATTAAATATTTATTCAAAATAAAAGTACCATGCTCAATTGTTATTAATTTGGTAAGTATTACATCGTGATGATTTTTAAGATATAATTTGGACTTTGTACTAGATCTCCTCTATCAAAATATCAAACACCTTTGGTAAGGAGCTCTTTGCTTTATAGCTTGCTTGACCCTTATTTCCAGAGAATGACTGAACTGATTTATTTGGATATCTGCCCACAACTAGGAAAACCTGAAGTCAAGTTGTGCTTCTGATATGTTCTGACTATGTGAACCTGGGTAAGTCACTTATGATCTCAGTGTCCTGAGGAACTCTAAGATTATAAATTGCAAAGAAGGTAGCAACCCGCAATGAGTGGGGTTCCCTTTAGGCCAATGAAATCACAATTCCAGTCCCCATCTCAACATATTTTTCAAGAAATTTTGAATGATTTTTATATGTGGATCGGAAAAGAATAAGCTGTAAAAAAAAAAAAAAAAAAAAAAAAACTTGCGAGGTAAGGTTTTTTTTTTCCTACCAAATTCTTTTTTATGTTAACAAAGAATAAGCAGTGGGATCTTTTACACACTTCACCCAGAATTCTTAACAATTTTTTGTCATGGTCTGATAGAGTGTATGGCTTCCTGTTCAAAATAATGTTCTTAAATGCACAAAATAAAATACATAGGATTAGAGAGGAAAAATTTTAGAATTATTCAGTTATAATTCTACTGAAATATAGTTTTGTCTACACAGAGCAGAGCAGCTCCATTGTCCCAACCACATGCTCTCCTTCAGGCAAGAATCAGATATCTGTTCAAACCTCTCTGTTAGCTGCATTTAGATTAAACCAACAGGAAATGTGTATAGCCTATATGGGCAACACACACCTATCTAACAGTCACATAATCTGTCACACTGATCAAAGCATCTTGCTACTCGTGATCCCTCTCAGACTACCCATCTTCCAGTTTCTCTGTCTTTGTTCACTTATCTCTTCCTTCAGTGGTTTATCTTTTCCTCTATATAGGATAGTTAATTTTATACCCTTCAATTTTTGGTCTTTCACAAGTTGAATCAATTTAAGTTATCATTTCTACTGCTTATTATAATATTTTTAAGATCAGAACCTTTTCTTTTTTCCTACATCCTCCTCCATCCAATGAGGAAGAAAAACAAAATCATAAATATGTGTAGCTATGTGAAACAAATTTCCCTGTTGGCAACATCACATAGAGTTCTTACAAGATATAATCTTTAGACAACACCTAAGAAATTTCTTATTGAATTTCATTCAAAATCCTATTCAATTTCATTCCATTACATAAATGCCTTTCTTCCTAGGAACACCAAGTACCATATAGGCACTGGTTCATTTAGTTTCATATACCTTTGAAGCTTCTTATATTCATAACGATGTATTATTTCAGTAAATTTTTCTTTGTAAATCTTTTCTCCTGATGTTTTCCAGTTCCTTGTAAAGACAAAAATAAAAATAAACCAGTAGCACAAAAATTGGATATACTGGTCAGCATTTGAAAAACTGCATTTTTACTTTCTATTTCTATAGACTCAGATGAAAGTTCCAGACAGTCTTGGTGATTAGTACTTTTCATCAAACCTTGAATAAATCCTAAATTTGGGAAACAACAAATTACAAAAATTAATTTGTTCCCAAAGAGAGCTTTAACTACAATGGCACTAAGTCCAAGAACACACTGCCCAGGGAGCACCATAACACATTACTTACAGCTTCTTGAAAATGTAGTCATTACAATCACATTCAGGCTGCCATAAATGTAATTGGTGCTGAGAGAAGCATAGAGAATTATTTGATGTATTTTATATATTTTCCATTGCACAGGGTTCTGAATAATACAGATGTGTAAAGTTTTATGATTTCCTGTCATCTCCTTGTTACTCAACAGTCCTCACTCTACTCACAATAAAACCTAGGATTCCATAATGACAGAATTCTATATTCAAGGAATATACCAACTGATGAAGTACGATATAGTGATGTGTACTTCCTTTCCTCTTTCCCATTCCTTCTGACTTCTTTCTTCTCTCCTTTTTTTTTCCTTTTCTTTCTCTGACCTTCCTCTCAAAATGTTCAGGTTATGGTTTACCATCTGTGCAACAGACTACTTAGAGATTAATAGTTCAAATATAAAATTATTTTTATAAAAACAAATTCATCAACCTCCAAGTAAAAGCAGTCTACAGGATGGTAAAACCAAATGTATATAAAGATAAAAGCAGATAAGTAGTCTACAGGGAGAATAAGAGTGCTCTGATGAAAGAAATTTCTTGGGATCTCTGGAACTCCCTTGAGTCACAGAGCTGTCTTTATATCCTTTGCCTAAAAGGCTCACATCTGTTACCCAAGTCGGTCCACCTGAGGGCATGATTAATTCAACTGTCCCAGGTCTCTTTTATAGCTTCAGGGTTCACAGCAGGAACAACTGGTGATGTGAGAAGGTGGGGGTTAAAATCCACGCCACTTCACTTGCAAAAAAAATATTTTGGGCCACGTTTTTGCATCATTTCTCCCTCCCCATCTTCCTCTATTCTAATCTTTCCCTCTTCCCTTTTTCCGCTCTTTTAACCTCTCCTAACTTCTACCCTATTCTCCTCCCCCTTCCTCATGCCCCTTCTTATCTTTCTCTTCTTTTCCCCATTCCCTCTCCCTTCTTACCTTTCCTTCTCCCTTCCTACTTCTCTTTCTCTCATACAGAAAGAACCATTAAAATCAGAGATGAGCATCTTGTAAAACGTTGCCCAGTAGAACTTGTTAGAATATGGGCCATTAGCTACAGTGGTGGTTATTAAGTGGGATAATAGCTTTAATATTAAGTTATAAAAATAGATGTTTATGTAAAAGGGGTAAAATATCAGTAAAAAAAAAAATATGACCTCTATTTGTTTCCTTACTAAACAGGACAGCAGAAGGTACTTTAGACAATACTAATAGCCACTTCAAAACACCATTCGTGCCAGGGTACCTTTGTGGGTGTGGGGATAAGTGAGTATATTTATGACCTAGTTGCAACCACCAATTATTTCATAATCAAAACAGTTTTAAAAATATAAATATATTCTCCGTTTTGTGTCATACTCTTAGGTTGGCAAAATAATATGATTATGAACTGTAGTTGGTTCACCTAAAAACTACACAGCAAGTCAGTATCAATGCTGAGAAATAAACCTATAAATTTGAAACTGGAGGCGTCTGCTCAGGTCCTACCTAGCTTTTTAGCATAATGTGGTCTCTTTGTATACAGTACTCTAAATTATTTAATAATTGAAGTTCAGCCTAACCATAGCCTCATGAATTGTTAATTATGCTTTTGGATTTGTTTGCATTCGGATGATTAAATATCTGTGCTATTGCTTACAGAACCCACAATCTGCTTCTTTGCATTGATTAGAAGGAGTAGGTAAAGAGAAAGAACCCCATTACAAAACCCTCCAGGGACTTTTGCAGTAACCTTTTTCTGAGTGTATCTAACCTCTGATGAACCATTATGTGTGTGTGTGTGTGTGTGTGTGTGTGTGTGTGTGTGTGTGTGTGTGTGTTAGGGGGAGGTGGAATAAGACTTGTGCCACTATTTTATCTCACTGAGATCTGGATGCAGAGTGGTAGGTGGCTTCCTGTTCACTTCTTAAAATATTCCCTTCTGCTAATTTGAATAGCCCTTTGATGGGGTTGGGGGAGCTTGACAAAAGTGGTAACAATTTTGGTAAAAATAATTAGATAAATAAAAATGTTTAAAAAATTTATTTTCAATATACTCCTTTAATTAGATAAGCCAGCTTTACCCAAGATAATGTAATAATATTGAGCGTATAAAAGAGCCATAAGTAACCATGGGCTTGAAAAAATGACTGTGAAGAATTCTATAACAAACCAAACCCCTTGTGTTGTTACCCAGATATGGGAATTTTCAAGTAATATGAGATTCATGGGTTCCTGGTTAGATATCAGTCCAATCAAGCAGTCAATTCCAAGGATCTGGAGCTCATTCATTCAGTTCATGTATTCACTCTGTCTCATTCCTCCATCTTAACTTTCCTCCAATTCAATGTTTATTAACACCAGGGAAAACTGAAACCTGTCCACTTTGCAACTTAATCACACCTGTGATGAAGGGCTCCTAATGAGTTTTGTGAGACTTAAACAGTATCTATAGATGACAATTATTTGTGAAGCCTCTGACTCCTTTATCAAGGGTAGGCAAGAGCTGACTCTATGATACAGCAACTGCAGAAAAGGGAGCCTTCCCTGGACGAATGAGTCAGTGCTTGGAGAAGTTGAAATCTTTGTAATCCTCAAATTATTTTCTTTATGGGGACATGTGTGAGGCTTTTAACAAGGTCTTTTCTTAAGAGACCTCCTCTCTGAAGGCTAGGACTTTGTGAACTGCCTCACAGGGTCATTGTGAGAGAAAAATGATTTCTACACTTTAAAGTGACACATAAATGTGAAATGGGCAGCTAGGTTGTGCAGTAGGTAGAGTGCCAGGCCTAAAGTCAGGAAGAGTCATCTTCCTGGGTTCAAATCTTGCCTCTTGACATTTACTAACTGTGTGACCCCGAGCAAGTTGCTTAATTCTACCTCAGTTCCTTATCTGTAAAATGAGCTGGAGAAGGACATGGCAAACCACTTCAATATCTTTGCCCAGAAAACTCTTAGTGGGGTATGAAGAGTTGTACATGACTGAAACAACTGAACAGCAATAAATAAATGAATATGAAACCTATTGAAAGGGAAGAAAACAGTTATAATAAGTGGTATAGTGGAGTATTGAGGTGACAAGAGAAACAACCCCATATTTGCAAATAATGAACCTAGATTGAATCTCAATTTCACTACTTACTGTTTATGGGATGCTAAGCAAGTCATTACATTATCAGTACCCATTTCTACCCTCTAACATTGGGCCTTGCACATAGGAGATTCTTAATAAATATATGTTGAATTGAAATCTCTGTTCCATGCCTTTCCAAGGGCTGTTCTTTCCTTTGCCTAGAATTCATTCCTTCCTCACTTCTGTTCCTTACGATTCCTAATTTCCTTCAAAACTGAGGTTAAATGCTATTTTCTCCTTGCCTTTTTTAATTCCCCCCTCAAAATTCTTCACCTTTACTTTGTAAGGGATCTAAGTAGCAAAGTGAAGGGAACACTGGGCCTAGAGCCAGAAAAACTTGAGTTTGAATCTGACTTCACTTGCAAAAAGTTACCTTGAGCAAATCATTTAACCCCTGTATCAGTTTCTTCAATTGTAAAGTGAAGATCATTACATCATCTACCTTGCAGGATTGTTGTTTAGACTAAATGAAATTATACTTGTGTAGTAATTGTATAGTACATGGCACATAGTAAGTATTTTAAAAATGTGCCCCCTACCTCATGAGTGGAAGGCATTTTTTTTTCTCATGATCAGAATTTTAGAGCAGGAAGATATCTAGTCCTCTTCTAAATCACCTAGGGATACTATATGAGGAGAGATGTGACTATAAGGCCTTTGATGCTAAATCCACTATTTTTTAAGTAGGATAAGTCTGTTTATATATTTTAGATTTGCTAGCTTCCTTCACAGCTCAGCTGACGGGTTAGTCATTTCCTATAACAAATCTTTCCTGATCCCCTTAGTTTTTAGTGTGCAATGTATTATGCAGTTTGGTTGTGCCATGGAAAGAATGCTAGACCTGGAGGCAAGAAGATCTGAGTTCCAATCTAGTTTCAGAACTTCCTAGCTCTGTGACTCATGACAGATCACATAGCCCTGTTTGCCTCAGTTTCCTTATCTGTAAAATAAATAAGCTGGAGAAGGAAACGGCAAACCATTCCAATATCTTTGCCAAGAAAAGCCCAATGGGCCAATGAAGAGTCAGACACTACTGAAATTATTGAACAACAAAAATTATTATGTACATGGTTACCAATTTGCATGTTCTATATACCATTAGAATATAACATCCTTGAAGGCAGAAAATATTTTTTTCATTTTGTCCTGGAATCACTATATCACTCAATAATAGAAGCATTAAAAAAAAAAAAGGGTTGAAGTGAGTTGGATTGGTCCAGGAGCACTATTAAAGGTTTGATTATTATTTTTTAAATACTTTTTGTTTTGCTAGTTCACCTTCCTAGTCACAGACAACTAGCTAACTGCATGCAACGGGTAAGTAAGAAATAGTAGTGAATCTCCAGCTGACTGTCTCTCTTCCCATCCCAGCCCTGATAGCCATCATCCTAGTAAGTAAACCCTGTATAGATCTGGCAACTCCTTGTACAGGTGCAGCTGCCCCAGCTTCCACAGCAAACAAAGCTACTGGAGACCCCAAAAGACAATTCTTGCCAGCAAAGATCTTATCACTGTCAAATGAATTGGCATCAGATATGGAATGATTTCATAAGTGGAAAATGATGTTAAAGATCTATTACAATTTATGTTGCTTCTATGCCATAAGGACCATGGGAACTTCCCATTTAACTTGCAGCTGAAATCTCATACACATTATCTCTCCCATTAGCATGTAAGCTCTCTGGGAGCAGGACTGTTTGTTTTTTCTGTCTGTTCCCAGTGCTTTGTAAGTGCTGACTAAATGATTTTCACTCATTCATTCTTTCATTTATTGTAACAACTCACTTCACTTTGCATCTGCTGCTCTGTCTAGTTTCAGCTCCATGGAACAAGATGCCCCCTAGTATTCCCTCCACCCCCACTTTCCTTCTTCTTTTCTGTGTTTTCTACTTTAATGGAATGAGTGATGATGAGGGTAACATTTGTTACATGCTAGACTGAGATAAATCCTGCATGCTAAAGAGAGTTCTGATAAGGGAAAGCCTACCTGAATGACACGTGGGAAAAGCTTCTTATTGATTACAGACTCAACTGAACATTCAATGATCTACACAATGAATCGCATAAATGGGAGAAAGGCTTCAGCGACCACACTGCCCTCATCCAACTTATTTTTATTCAGTCTAGAGACATCATACAAACTTATTAGATGTGGAGAATTCCAGCTGGTGAGAAATGTTTACAAAACTGAACAGGTGGGGGCAGAGCCAAGATGGTGGAGTAGAAAGACACACGTATACATAGCTCCAAACCGCCAACCCATAGAACAACTACAAAGAAGTAACTCACTGCGAATTCTGCACCCAGAGGCCACAGAACATTGGAGCAAGGGAGATTTCTGTTCCGGAGAGACCTGCAAACCTCTCGCAAAAGGTCCTTCGCGCCCTAGACTGGGCGCTGGGACTGGGAGCTTAGTACAGCCCTGCCGCGGCCGTGGCACCGAGAGAAACAGATCCGAGCAGGCTTCAGGGACAGGATCTCCAGTGGCCGCACAAGTCCCTCCACCCACAGGGGGTTGGTGAGAGAGTCTCTTTGGCGGGTCGAGGGGGGAGTGGGGTGCCCCCATGGCTCAGGCCCCCTCGGGAGACAGAAGCTGAGGGGCGGCGGCAGAACAGGGCTCCCCAAGCAGGCAGGAGCCTGGATCCATTGTTGAAGGTCTCTGCATAAACTCCCTGAGGGAACTTAGCCTGAGAGGCGGCCCTGCCCCTGCCTGAGCATCTGAACTTAATCTCACACTGAATAGCAGCCCTGCCCCTGCCCAAAGCCCTGAGGCTGGGAGCAGCATTTGAATCTCAGACCCCAAACACTGGCTGGGAGGATCAGGAGGTGAGGTGGGTGTGAGGAAAATATTCAGAGGTCAAGTCACTGGCTGGGAAAATGCCCAGAAAAGGGAAAAGAAATAAGACTATAGAAGGTTACTTTCTTGGGGAACAGGCATTTCCTCCCTTCCTTTCTGATGAGGAAGAACAATGCTTGCCATCAGGCAAAGACACAGAAATCAAGGCTTCTGTGTCCCAGCCCACCCAATGGGCTCAGGCCATGGAAGAGCTCAAAAAGAATTTTGAAAATCAAGTTAGAGAGGTGGAGGAAAAGCTGGGAAGAGAAATGAGAGACATGAAGTCAAAGCATGAACAGCAAATCAGCTCCCTGCTAAAGGAGACCGAAAAAAATGTTGAAGAAAATAACACCTTGAAAACTAGCCTAACTCAATTGGCAAAAGAGGTTCAAAAAGCCAATGAGGAGAAGAATGCTTTCAAAAGCAGAATTAGCCAAATGGAAAAGGAGATTCAAAAGCTCACAGAAGAAAATAGTTCTTTCAAAATTAGAATGGCACAGATGGAGGCTAAGGACTTTATGAGAAAGCAAGAAATCACAGAACAAAGCCAGAAGAATGGAAAAATGGAAGATAATGTGAAATATCTCATTGGAAAAACAACTGACCTGGAAAATAGATCCAGGAGAGACAATTTAAAAATTATGGGACTACCTGAAAACCATGATCAAAAGAAGCGCCTAGACATCATCTTTCATGAAATTATCAAGGAAAACTGCCCTGAGATTCTAGAACCAGAGGGCAAAATAAATATTCAGGGAATCCACAGAACACCGCCTGAAAGAGATCCAAAAAGAGAAACTCCTAGGAACATTGTGGCCAAATTCCAGAATTCCCAGGTCAAGAAGAAAATATTGCAAGCAGCTAGAAAGAAACAATTCAAGTATTGTGGAAATACAATCAGGATAACACAAGACCTAGCAGCTTCTACATTAAGGTATCGAAGGGCATGGAATAGGATATTCCAGAAGTCAAAGGAACTAGGACTAAAACCAAGAATCACCTACCCAGAAAAACTGAGTATAATACTTCAGGGGAAAAATTGGTCTTTCAATGAAATAGAGGATTTTCAAGAATTCTTGATGAAAAGACAAGAGCTGAAAAGAAAATTTGACTTTCAAACACAAGAATGAAGAGAACCATGAAAAGGTGAACAGCAAGGAGAAGTCATAAGGGACTTACTAAAGTTGAACTGTTTACATTCCTACATGGAAAGACAATATTTGTAACTCATGAAACATTTCAGTATCTGGGTACTGGGTGGGATTACACACACACACATACATAGAGACAGAGTGCACAGAGTGAATTGAAGAGGATGGGATCATATCTTAAAAAAAAAATGAAATCAAGCAGTGAGAGAGAAATATATTGGGAGGAGAAAGGGAGAAATGGAATGGGGCAAATTATCTCTCATAAAAGAGGCAAGCAAAAGACTCATTAGTGGAGGGATAAAGAAGGGAGGTGAGAGAAAAACACGAAGTCTACTCTCATCACATTCCACTAAAGGAAAGAATAAAATGCACACTCATTTTGGTATGAAAACCTATCTTACAATACAGGAACGTGGGGGATAAGGGGATAAGCAGGGTGGGGGGGATGATAGAAGGGAGGGCATGGGGAGGAGAGTGCAATTTGAGGTCGACACTCATGGGGAGGGATAGGATCAAAAGAGAATAGAAGTAATGGGGGACAGGATAGGATGGAGGGAAATATAGTTAGTCCTATACAACACAACTATTATGGAAGTCATTTGCAAAACTACACAGATTTGGCCTATATTGAATTGCTTGCCTTCCAAAGGGAAGGGGTGGAGAGGGAGGGAGGTAAAGAAGTTGGAACTCAAAGTGTTAGGATCAACTGTCGAGTAATGTTCTTGCCACTAGGAAATAAGAAATACAGGTAAAGGGGTATAGGAAGCTATCTGGCCCTACAGGACAAAAGAGAAGACGGAGACAAGGGCAGAGAGGGATGATAGAAGAGAGTGCAGATTGGTCATAGGGGCAATTAAAATGCTTGGTGTTTGGGGGGGGAGAGGATAAAAGGGGAGAAAATTTGTAACCCAAAATTTTGTGAAAATGAATGTTAAAAGTTAAATTAAAAAAAAAAACTGAACAGGCTTCATAAAGTCAAATGGATACCAGAAAGATTTTGTTCAAATCGATTCAATAAACCTTTATTAAACATTTACTATATCCCAGGACTTTTGCTAAGTACTTGACATACAAAAAAAAAAAAGGCAAAAGACAGCCTCTGACCTTAAGGAGCTTACAATCTAATGGGAGATAAAACACATAAACAATGCAAGCTATGTACAGGATAAATGGGAAACAATTAAATGAGAGAAAGCACAGGAATGAAGAGGGGTTAAGGAAGTCTTCTTTTAGAAGGTGGGATTTTAGTTGTGAATTAAAGGAAGCTAGAAGTTGGAGAGGGGGCAGAAGAACATTCCAGGCCTAGAAGACAGTCAGAGAAAATTTTCAGAGCCTACAGATGACCAGAAGGTCAAAGTCACTGTATCAAAGAGTTATCCATCAGGAAGTAAGGTATAAGAAGACTGGAAAAGTAGGAGAAAGCTAGGTTACAAAGGACTGTGAAAGCCAGAGAATTTTGTATTTGATCCTGAAAGCAGGAGGAAGTCACTGTATTTAATTGAATGGAGGGGGTGCTATGATTAGAAATGTATTTTAGAAAAAAATCACTTCAGTAGCTGAATGGAGACTAGGTTAGAGTAGGGAGAAACGTAAGGTAGGCAGACTCACCAGCAGCTATTGCAACACTCCAGGTATGAGGTGAGGAGGGCCTGCAATAGAGTGACCAAAGTATCAGATGGGAGAAAGTCATATTACAGAGATGTTACAAAGGTGAAATCGACAGACCTTGGCAAAAACTTGGATATGGAAGGTGAGAGATAATGAGCAGCCTAGGATGATTCCTAGGTTGTGAGCCTGAAGGACTGAGAGAGTGGTGTTGCCCTCTAACATGGTAGGTAGGAGGATTTAAGAGGAAAGATAGTGAGTTCAGTTTTTGACACAGTGAATTAATGATGTCTACTAGATATCCAGTTCAACATGTTTGAAGGCAGTTGAAGATGCAAGACTGGGAGTTGGGAGAAATAATGGGACAGGATAGGTAGATTTGAGAATCATTGGAATAAAAATGGTGATTAAATCCAAGAGTGCTGATGAGATCATTAAGTGAACTAGTATAGAGGGAGAAGAGAGAAGAACCCAGGAGAGAACCCTGGAGGACACCTACAGTTAGAGGGTATGATCTGGAGGATTCAACAAAGAAGATAGAGAAGAAGCAGTCAGACAGGACACGATTCAACGTTCTGAACGAAACCCCTAAATTTATGATGAATGCAGCAAATCATTTGTGGGGAATACATACTTTATTTAACATCAGAGAATTTGTGCTGGAGGAAAATCTGAAATGTGTAATGAATGCAGGAAAGTCTTCAGTCAGAGCCAAGTCTATTTAAACAACAGAGAGTTCATAATGAAAAAAACAACCTATGATCCTATGAATGTAGAAAAGTCTTTAATCAGAGACAAGACCAGAGAAATCATATTGGAGAGAAGGCTTATAAATGCAGTGATTGTTCATAACTCTTTAGTGCTTAGCTTTTATTTCATAATGATGAATTTGTGCTGTAGAGGAATCCTGCTGTTGTAGAGAATGGGGAGATTCCAATCACAACTCATCATTCAAAAAAAATCTACAGGGTCACTTTCATTTCCAGTTTACATTCGTATTTCCTTTTACATTCACATTCTTTCACTTCTAGATTTATATTCTTAGGATTTTATGTAAAGAGAAAGAACATCTTCAATCCTGCAATGGAAGAAGACAGAATATCTTATACTGACAAACTTTGCCCCTGCAGGAGAAATAAGAAAATACAATTCCTTCACATTGTTGGTGTAGATAGAACATCATATATTCTGTTGGCTCAGTTGATGTAGCAGTTAGTTTTGCTGATCTGCCTCCTGTTTCCTTTCTCCTTCTATTTATTTGCAAAGAATGAGTCTTGGAGGAGAAGGAAAGGGCATATTTGGAAACTAACATGATATGAAAACAAAAATATAAATAAAAATTTTTAATTAAAGTATAGATATGTCAATTTAAATAAAAATAATTTAAATAAAAAATTTAGATACATATATAAAAACAAAAATATAAATAAAAATTTAAAATTAAAATATTAAAAATGACATTTTACATTGATATAGAAATTTAGAGTTTAAAAGCCTCATTAAAGATTCTGTCTCATTCAAGCTTCACAATAGTCATATGGAGTAGGTAGGAAAAGCATTATTTAGGTCCATTGTACAGATGAGACAATTAGGAACTGGATAAAAAAGTTTGAATAAGGGAAGGTAGATAATAAGTAGAGGATCTTGGACTGCAATACAGATCACCTGACTATAACTATAGTACTCTTTCTACTCTACCACATAATTTTAAACCTAGAAAAAATCACAGAGATTATCTAGTTCAATACCTTCATTTTGCATAGGCAAGAATCTTAGACTGAAACTAAATCCAGAGATTTGAAGTGACTTGCTTACAATTTTATAACTAGCTGCTGATAACAGGAGTAGAACTATGCATTTCTTTTCAATTAATAATTTCATCGTTGGTAGTATTGGCCTACTTAGGACACTTTTAATCAGATTTCTTCAGTATAGCAAAGGTATGTATTTTTTTTTTCTTATTTAAGCCTGCAGCTTATATTCAACTGAAAATACTCATTTAAACTGACTAAAATCAATGAAGATTTAGGCTTCTTTTGATTCCTTTTCCCTAGCCTATAGCGGACATAAAAAATTTAGCACATCACACTGAAAATCCCTAACTCACAGACTCTAAATGAGGTAGAAGTATATTGGACTTAAAAGTAGCTTCTCTGAGCAAATACAATTAAAAAATCCCATCTGTCTGCCTTCCTTTCACAATTAGATATGGTATTGCTAAAAAAAAAGTTCTTTCAAGACAGCATACACATTCTTTTAAGTATATCTGGTTATGATTCTATTTCATAAGATACAGATATTCACAAAGTGAAGGACTTTAAAAGGAAAACCCTCTCTATGTGAGTCCCTCTACTCAACAGTAAATATATCCTCTGTCTGGTATTGGTCATCTTAAGCATATAGCATAGACCTGAATACTCTACCCAGGTGGATTCTGGTCAGTGTTTAGCAACCAAATATCTAAACAACCAAATGAAAAAGCATCATGTATGACACATTTTTAAATTTAATCTGTGTTAGTAACATTTTCCATCTCTTAAGTCAAAATTATCAACAAAGCAATGAATCAAACCTGGGCCTTTAGGAATTACTGATTTATTGGGTATAAATGATCAGAGTGAAAATTTAACAGTTGGCTCTCCCAAGCTGTTTTGAGTTGGTGTCAGCACACCCTTGCCTGAGTTTGTCCCCCAATTCCTGGCTATACATGTTTTTCTTTGTTTGGTTGATTGGTTTTTTAATACTATTAGCTGCCTTTCTATGGCAATTGCCAGAGATGTGTGACTGAGTCTTGTCCAGGGTATTGATATTTAGAAGGTACTGACAGCCCTTATATGCCTTCAGGAGATGAAAAAAAAAAATAAATTTAGTCCCTCTACCCTCATCTTCTTCCCCCAAAGCACCCTGCCTTGAAGCCAGTTTCATCTAGGTTTTATTTCATGCCAAGTTATGCTTGCCCTAAGCATCAAAATTACTAGTTACTATCTTGTCTTCTATTCCCTTTTCCAGAATATTTTTCTGTCTTGCTAGCATCAAAGTTTAATAAACTGGAACATATCATTTTGATGAGTCGTTATGAAGTGAAATTATCATGATTTTTAATAATTAACATTTCTTGAGGGCAAGGACAATGAATAACTTTTACTCCCTGCCTAATATTCTATACTGTTCTGTCTATGTAGGAATTAAACAAAGATTTACTAACTGAGGTCCAATATTTCATGTGGCTAATACCAAACTCATCAGCAAAAGCAAGAAGTATTTTTTACTCCAGGACAAACCTGATTTAATTGCATTAAAATCATCTGCATCTTTGTGATATTCAATGATTTTTCATGATCAAATCTTATGAAACCAATGAAATTCTATTCTAAAATTATATATGCATCAAACATCTATCATAAAGTGATCAGTGAAATAATAAAATAGGGTTTCCCCCAAATATCAAAAGGCCATTCACCATTATCCTTGGAAAAATTCATTGTTGTATCATAACCTGCAGCCAAAACATAGTTTAATACTTTTCCTCTTCCAAGTCACGTTAATTATAACAAAGTTGACACTAATCATATTGACTTAGGCAATATAACATGCCTTCTCCAGTCTAATTCAATTCAATAAACATTTATTAAGTGCCAAGTAAGTGGAAGACACTAAGGATGCAAAGGCAGAAATGAAAAATCTCCTACCTTCAAGGAGTTTACATTGTACTGAAGGAAATCAAGATGTACACTGAAAAATAAACGCATGATATTATTTTCTGGCCCAGAAACCCCAACTTTGAACTGTGTTCAGCTTAAACAACTTATTATAATGTCTTGTTAGTTCATATGTTAGAAATATCAAAACTTGGTTTGGGTTTGGAGGAAGAGAACATAGGTTAAAATCCAGTCTTTCGTTAATTAACATCTGTGTGAACTTAAGAGACAAGTTATTCAGTTTTTACGTAGCTAGGTTGTGCAATGGTTAGAGCACAGGACCTGGAGGCAGAAAGACTTTTCTTCATAAGTTCAAATCCAGCCTCTGAAATTGTGTGACTCTGGGCAATTCACTTAACCCTGTTTGCCTCAGTTCCTCATGGATAAAATGAGGTGGAGAAAGAACTGGAAAAACACAAAGAATTGGAAACAATTGAAAAAAGATTCAACAATATTTACCTTTTATGGACCTGTTTTCTCCTCAGTAAAAGGAAAAGAATGAACTAAATAAACTTTAACGACAACTCCATTTCTAAATTTATGATATTGTCTCCCAGAAACAGTGAGAGATGGAAAAAATGACAGAACTTCAGTTCAATAATCTTTCTTTTCCTAGATTCTGTGTCAGTCTTTCTATACTTTTTTCTAGGCTTGTTTCCTAGCCTTATTATATTTCTTATACTGACTTTCCCTTTTTTATTTCAATATATTCTTAGAAGACTTTACAATGTCTAGGTTTACATTTTCATGGGTTGAATTTTAGATTGGCTACTTCTTTATGACCCCTGGAGAGTTATTTCATTTCATCACTCATGTTTCTCTAAATCACAAGGCAATGTGTTTATTAGTTTAAGGTTTTATCTAGAAAGCAAATCTTATCCATTGTACAAGATTTCTTGTCAGCTACTATGACAGAAAATGATTGCTTCTTGACCAGAGTATCTTATGCTTCTCTTGATTTCTTTGTTTCAATTATTTCTTGCATTTCAGAAGCAGTATGATATTGGATAGAATTCTGGCCTAGAAGTCAAGGAAACTTAGGTGTAAATTCTGCCCATGACAGATGATGTGTTCGTCTTTTGTTGCTGAAGAAGACCATGCCATAAGAGAAATAATGACATGACCTGCACTTGACTTTGTTTTGAGTGAAGGAGGGCTGTGCAGGTCACCAGGCTCACTTCTCCTCTAGGGTCATCTGAATCCAGTAGCCAGATATTCATAAGTGTGACTGGAGATGACTCAGGATGAGGCAATTGAGGTTACATGACTTGCTCAAGGTCACACAGCTAGTGAGTGTCAAGTATCTGAGGTGAGATTTGAACTCAGGTCCTCCTGATTCCTGCACTGGTGCTCTATCCACTGCACCACCTAGCTGCCCCCCCATGACAGATAGTACTTTGCTGAATAACCTTGGGCAATTCACATAGCCTCTCAGTGCTCTAAACAGCTCTCCAAGATTAGAAGTTGCAGATAAAAGTGCTGACCTAAAATAGTAGATGGAGTTTCTTCATTTTGAAGTTTCTTATACAAAACATAAAATAAATCTAGTTATAATCTGTCTATGCATTGCTTTCAGTTTGAGTTTGATCATACTTTGGAGGCTGTGAGACTTTTTCATCCTCCAAAACTTTTGTGGATATTTCCATATTATGTTAGCTTGAAATGGTGCAATTTTTTTTTTAAGTATCAAATACAAAAAAAATTCAGTAATTTGAACTTCAATATTGATTACTTAATCTATTCTTATCCTAGTGATTTGAATATGAAAGATACTTTCAGTTGGAAAAAATCTACAATTTTCATTCCATTTTCCTGAAACCTGATAGGATTTTCTCTTTTTTTATTGTTTATTTATTTTTAATTTTCAACATTCATTTCCACAAAATTTTGAGTTTCAAATTTCCTCCCCATCGCTCCCTCCCCCACCTAAAAATGCAGTGCATTCTGATTACCCCTTTCCCCAATCTGCCCTCCCTTCTTACACCCCTCCCTTCCCTTATCCCCATCTTCTGTCTTGTCCTGTAAGGCAAGATAAATTTCTATACCACATTACCTGTATTTCTTATTTCTCAGTTGTATGCAAAAACCATTCTCAATATTTGCTCCTAAAACTTTGAGTTTCCATATCTCTTCCTTCCTCTCTCCCCATCCATCCCCACTGAGAAGGCAAGTAATTCAATATAGGATGTACATGTGTAGTTTTGCAAATGACCTCCATAATAGCCATGTTGTGTAAGAATAATTATATTTTCCTCCATCCTATCCTGCCTCCCCATTTCTTCTGTTCTCTCTTTTGACCTTGTCCCTCCCCAAGAGTGGTTATTTCTAATTGCTCCCTCCTCCCATTTGCCCTTCCTTCCATCATCCCCCCACCCTGCTTATCTCCTTTTCCTCTACTTTCCTGTAGTGTAAGATAGATTTTCATACCAAATTGAGTGTGCGTGTTACTCCTTCCTTGAGCCACATGGGATGAGAGTACGCTTCACTTTTTCCTTCTCACCTCTCCTTTTCTCCTCCATTGGAAAAGCTTTCTCTTGCTTCTTTTTGAGAGATAATTTGCCCCATTCCATTCCTCCCTGCTGCTCTAGAATTTGTTGAGAGTCATTCTTTACAGGTATTTTATGAGCTGTGGGGGAAGAGCTAGAGTATGTGCATCTTTCTACTCCACCATCTTGGCTCTGCCCCCCCCCCCCAATAGGATTTTATAACCTCTTGAGAAATGTTTTAAAAAATAGAGGTTCAATTTACTTAGACAAATTTTCATTTATGTCAGGACATGTGTTCTTTGACAGAAGATTTTATCTTCTGCAAAGTTCTAATATCTTTCACTATTGTCCTGCAGATATCACTCTCCAGTAAAATTAGATATAACTTTTACTTTTCTGCCTTAGCCATATTCATTTCAATTGAACAGAATCCAATTCAATTCAAGAAATACATCATTTCTGTATGAATACAGTGTATAGATCACTAAACTCTAGAATAAAAGATTCTGCTCTCATGAAAGTTATTTTGTGACTTAAAGGGGAATATACCATCCATACACATAAATATAAAATAAAATAAAATGTGATATGAGTAAAAGAGAAGAGTAAAAAAAGAACCGTGAGAGACTTGAGTGGCAAAAAGTCATTCCTATAGAGAAGGTTTAAGACAAGGAGACACCACAGAGGGCTTCCAGTAAGACGTATATTTAAACAGGCATTTAAAGAAAGGGTAATAATTCAAAAAATGGAGAAATAGAATTATAGCATTGGGTACATTGTGAGAAAGAAAATTGTGAATCATGTATAAAGATTATAAGATTAATTTTTTTCTTAGAGTTATGAAGCATTTTTTTAATTAAAGAAATGAAGAATTTATTCTATACCTGGAGGCTATCATCTCTGTCAGTTTGTAGATAACACTTCATTCTCAGCCCTCAGGAATCACAGATGATCATTGCATTATCATAGTTCTTCATCTTTTAAAGCTGGTTTATAATATTGTTGGATAAATTATTCTCCTGGTTCTGTTTATCCCATTCTGTTTCTACTTATAAAAGTTTTCAAAATTATTCCTTTGTATAATATTGATTTTTGTTGTTGATAGGTCATGTCTGACTGTGACCCCATTTGGGATTTTCTTGTCAAAGATACCAGAGTGGTTTGCCATTTCCTTCTCCAGTTCATTTTATAGATAAGGATACAAATGGAGTTAAGCAACTAGTCCAGAGTCACACAGCTAGTAAGTATGTGAGGTCAGATTTAAACTTACAAAAATGAGTCTTCCTGACACAAGCACTCTACCCATTGTACTACCTTTTATAGTATAAATAGTCCTTCTAAGTCTGCTTACTTCACTCTGCATCAATTCATACATGATGTCTCTTTGAGAAAAAAAACTACTTCCTCATTTCTTATAGCACAGTAAAGAGGATTTAGAAATAAACAAGACCTTAGAGATCATCTACTTCAAATCCCTAATTATATAGATGGCCTAAAGAGATGATATGACTTGCCCAAAGTCACACTAGTGGTAAGAATTTGAAAGAAGAGTTAGTTTAAATATTATGAAAAAAAAGTTTTTAACCTTGTTTATTTGTCTGTTCAGTTGATTGGCTTAGTTTGCTTTGTTCCATATCTGTGATTTCTTCAGTGTCTAAAATACATTTAAAATTCTCTCTTTTGCTTATGTCTTATACAAATGACATTCATAAGAAAGGAATGTCCAGTTTAAATAGTTCTGAATATAGTTTGATTTTCTTTCTTGAACTTCCCTCCTAATTTTTCAATTTAGGAGGTATAGTGGGATGATGCCAAGTTTTTCCAATGATTTCTATGAGTTCTCTGAGGCTATTATTAGTATTGACAGATATAGGGGCTTCAAATCCCTGTGCAGTACTTTCTAATTCTGTGCCTTAGATTGATAGACTTTGCACAATATCGTGCAATGCAGATCAGCAACTGTTCTGTAACTTATGGTCTCAGAGAGTTCCTCAAGTTACTGATAGTTTAAGTGAGTAGCACTTAGATCTGTCCAATGGTATAATGAGCTGCTTCTGGTATTGGTGAATTCTGTTTACCAGAGGTGTCTCTGAAGTCCCTTAAAAATCTGAGATTCTCTTATTCTATGACTTCCAAGTCTAGTGTTCTTCCATTACACTAGGAGGTCTAATGAAAGCATGGCATACAAATTTGGGGGTTACATGGAATAAAGCTAGAAAGACAGAGCAGCACAAAATTTTGTAGGCTTCTGCTGTGAAAGAGAACTGTTTGAACTTTTACTCATGAGATTCTAGACAGCCACTGAAACGTTCATGTGAAATAAAAACCTGGCCAGATCTATGCATCAGGATGCTAAGAATAATAGTGATATGAAAGATGGAATAGAATGAGAAGGGAAAGAAGTTGAAAATATAGGTTAGAAAACTTTTGTCATAATCCAGGCAAGGGTTAGTAATGGTCTGCGCTCATTGCTTGCAGAGGTAATTGAGAGGAGGGAATAGATGCAAGGAGATATTGTGAAGATAGACTCTACAATTTTTAATAATTTATTTGATTTAAGAAAGATAGACACAGAAAGAGAGACAGAGAGAAACAGAGATAGAAACAGAGACAGAGAGACAAAGAGAGAGACAGAGACTGAGAGAGAGAGAGAGACAGAGAGAGAAACAGTAATCAAAGGTAGCATGAATAATGAATGAAGGGAGCATGAGAAACTGGTGAATTGTGGTACCTCTATCAGAAATAATTAAAACAGAATTAGAAATAGGTTTTTAGGGAAAGATAATCTGCTCAGGTTTCTATATACTGAGATAGTTATCTTACCTATATCTGCCCTTTTCCTGGTTGTTCCACATCAACAAAATAAAGAAAAAATATTGTTTAATATATCCATCTTAGTTATTAAAATAATCAATATTAGATTCTTGGATTAATTATTATTTTAAAAGTTTCTGTTCATAGGAAGAGAGAGGAAGGGAATAAGCAATTATTAAGCGTCTGCTGCAGAGCATGGACTATCCTAAGCACTTTATAGATATTATTTATCTATAATTTTATTTATTTATTTATGATATTTATAGATATCATTTGATCCCATCCCATCTATGGTGACAAACTATTGCAATCATTGGACCCTTCTAACCAATGAATAAGGATTTATTACCAACCTACTATGTGTCAGGCACTGGGAATGTAAACAAAGAACCTTGTCAGGAGGCATTAATAAAGAAAAGAAAAGAAAACACTTATTTTTCTATGCATTTTATCATAAAAATACTTCTGATTTTTGTATTTTCCAGAAATATGAGCAGTATAAGAGCAGTATTATAATTATATATTTTTCAACTAGTCTACTCCTTATCAAGGTTTCACTAAAAGTAGATAAAAGACATTATCGCATGATCTATATTTATAGTAGAAGAGATACTTTCCTGCCAATACATATGAATTATTGCTATTATTTGATATAGTAAATCAATCAATCAGTTTACTAAGTTTTTCTGTTATTCTGTCACTTTTCAGTCAGATCCTATTCATTGTGACCTCACTTGGGATTTTCTTGGCAGCGATACTGGAATGGTTTGTCATTTCTTTCTCCATCTCACTTTACAGATAAGGAAATTGAAGTAAACAGCATTAAGTGACTTACCCAGAATGGCAAAACTAGTGTCTGAGGTCAGACTTGAACTCAGAAAGAGGAGTCTTCCTGACTCCAAGCCCAACATTCTATCCACTGTGCTATCTGAATGCTACCATTCAAGTATCTATCATTAACCAGGCAACATGCAAAGGACTGGGAATACAAGGACAAAAAATAAAACGATCTCTGACATCAAGGAGCATATGTTCTAATGATGTCATTATATAGCAATATAGGGATATATACTTTATAGGCAGCTAGGTGCCATGGTGTGTAGAGTGCTGGGCCTAGAGGCAGGAAGACTCATCTTCCTGAACTCAAATCTGATCTTAGACACTTACTAGCTATGTGAATCTGGACAAATTACTTAACCCTGTTTGCCTCAGTTTTCTCATCTATAAAATGAGCTGGAAAAGTAAGTACAAACCACTCCATGATCTTTGCCAAGAAAACCTCAAATCAAATGGGGTCACAAAGAGTTGGACATGACTAAAAAGCAGCAGCATACATTTTATATATAGATACGATGATTGTCTATGTATATGTTTCTCTGTGTGTATATACGTATCTACATACATATATACAGGTACACACATACATATATATGCAGGTGTAGTATGCATGTGTATGCCTGAAATGAATGTAAGATGATTATAGGAGGGGAGACACTAGGAGTCAGCACCTGGGAACATTAGTGGGGAACACTTAAGAATACTCACCTTATGTATCTGTAGTCTGGACTTTTTAGAGTCAAAGAACATAAAAATTAGTGGGTGTTTTTTTCATTGCCAGGTGAAGGATTTATAAAAGAGTTTTAATCAATATCATTGCCAGAGTCACATTGGAGAATATTTATTTTGTGGGGGGACTATAGTCTGAATTATTAGAAGATTGATCTTAGCTTAGGATCTTTACAGGTATTAAACCTTGCACATGAAATAATTAAGTTACTAAGCAGGAAGAAAAGAATAGAAAAAGCACTTAAGTAAATGTACCATTACCTATTTTTGAAAAGCTTTTTTTCATTCATTTCATAACGTTTGAATTTTTGTATATAGGTATCCTTTTTCAAAGTGATGTTTAAATCAGAAAAGAATTCTCCCATCATTTTTTTTTAATCTTCCAGACCACCACAACTGAAAGTCTTTCTCTCCTCTCCCAAGGACTTTATTTTATTTGATCTCAAGGTGATTTTGATCTTTTTATGATTAAGATCCGCTTCAAGAAACTTCAAAAGATGTCCTGCCATTCAGTGGTTTGATAAAATGAAGCAAATCAAACTTTGTCTTAAAATAAAGATTTTTCTTTAGGCTTCGAATCATTTCTGTGTTCCATTCACTCACCTGTCAAAAGGAAACAAAGTACAGAAATTCAATGAAAAAGCTGGGAAGAACCACAGGGAAATGCTATCTGTCTAAGGTCTATGTCCTGGCAGCTATCCCCAATTTTCTTTCAAAAGCGGAAGTATGACAATTCCTTGATTTTTCTCATTTCAAGTTTAGTTACATTAAAACCACCTATTAACTGTGCATTTGGAAGGGAAAGGCCTAGAGGGGACCAGTGATTTCATGGGTGTGTGGAAGTGCTGGTGTGGAAAGCTTCCCCACCAATGCAAATTGTCAACCCACTTATAGTTTATGGTCCTCGAGAATTGACTAGGTATTGAGAGATAACGTGATTTGTCCATGAATATAACCATTATGTGTCAGAGGCAGAACTTTAAGCCATGGCTTTCTCACTCCTTGTCTAATCTTCTGACTTATATGCCATACTGCTTCCATGATTATGCCATGTACTTCCACAATTCTTTGGAAAAAAATTTCTTTGACTTTAGTCTTGTTAAATTTTGGAAATATCCAACTATTAAAATTGTGAAAAGACTCCAAACATCACTGTATTCCCATACAGAAGGGCTTACATTTTTCATCTGGTTATCAAATGTATTAAATGTACATACCACAAGTTCCTTGCATAAATGTGCATGATTTGTAACTCAGCATTTCCCATGAATATATGCCATTCTCAATCAAATGAAGACACATATATGATACAACATGTTAGGATGGGTCTACATAATACCTTTTGCCATTTGTAAATGAATAATGGAGAGTTGCAGGGCAAGGGATGGTGTGTCCATGAATATGTGGAGTTGGAGAAAGATCAGGTTATCTTCTATTAGATTATAAGTTCAGATGTCACTGAAATTTTAAAAATATAATCAGGGGCTTTAGAAACTATCTTGTCTAAACTGATTATTTTAGAAATGAGGAAACTGATACCTAGGAAAATCATCCAGGTAGTTAGTGTCTAAGGTAGAATTTGAGCCCAGACTTTCTGATTCCAGATCCAAGTCTCTTACCACTACGCAATTCTGCCTCCCTCATAGATTTCCAACATATAGAAAGTGGGTTTTCTTTGGTTTTGATGGTAGTACAACTTACTAATTATATAATTTTTGACATTACTTTAGCCCTACTCAGCCCCCATTTTATCTATCTGCTGAATGAGGGATTTAGATTAGATTTAATAGGAATTAAGGTTCCTTCCAACTCCAAATTCTGTCTGGTACATATTCTTATCTCAAAAGATTGTTTTGAGGATCAATAGGGATAATGTATGTAAAGTGCCTTATGACCACAAAAAATTTACAATAGCAAGTCATTGTTGTCATGTCTACATTTCACACTTGACAACCTTTTACAAAGTCTAAGGGTAGATATACCAATGTGGGAATTTGCTTTGCTTGACTATACATGTTTGTAACAGGGGTTTTGTTTTATTTGCTTTTTCGGTTGAGGGTTTGGGAGTGACAGTATGAAGATCCAAAAATGAAATAAAATAAAAATTGAAAATATTAAGGTTCAAACTCTGCCTCCTTCTCCTTCCTGCCTTTGATCCATCACAGAATGAAGAATTTAGACCTAGAAGGGACTCCACAGTTCATTTTTGTAAATGAGAAAATGAGGCCCAGAAGTTTAAATGACTTTTCTAGGGATACACAATCTCTCCCTACACCAGTTCATCATCTGCTAACCTAATCCAAATGATCTTCATCAAGTGTTGATCTGATGATATCACCTCCTTATTCAAAAACTCCAATGGCTCTCTGTCACCTCTAGGACAGAGGATAAAGTCTTCTATTTGGTGTTTAAAACCTTTCAGAATCTGTTCTCTTCCTACTTTCCATTCTTCTTATACCTTTCTCCATGCCAAACCATCTATTCTGTGATCTAATGGCATTGGCTTCATTGTTTTTACTTATACAAGACACACCATCTCCCTACCCTTATCATTTTCACTGAGCTGGCCCTATTTCCTGGAACTCTCTCTTCTACTATGCCTCCTGGTTTCCCTGGCTTCTTTCAAGTTGCAGATAAAATCTTGCCTTCTACAAGAAGACTTTCTTGGTTCCGCTTAATGTTAGTGCCTTCGCTATCTCCAATTTATCTTGTATACATCTTGTTTGTGCATAGTTGTTTGCATGCTACCTTTTCTTGAGAGCTCTCTGAGAGCAAAGATTTTTTATTTCCCTTTCTTTGAATCCCTGGGGCTTAGCACAGTATTTGGCAAATAGTAAGTACTTACTAAATGCTTGTTCACTAACTGAAACATACATAAGTTTATGAGACAGAATTTGAAATCAGATCTCCCTGACTCCAAATCTAGCACCCTATCCATTATCTTCCCCAATTAAAAATTTAACCCAGGCCCCCATTGTGGGACTGAAGTTACAAGACCACTAGGAGATCTCTCTAATTAGAGTGAATATTCTATTAATTAGTAAGGGTTGGGGGAGAGGGCCAGCATTCCAAAACTATAGTGCAGAAATTCATCCTAATTCAAGAAGCATCTTTTGTGCCTTAGAGCAAGTTCATTATCCTGTATGTTAACTCAATGCTATGCATTGAATATGTTCTGAAAATTGACATGTTTCCATCCTCACTCCTGTTCATACTCAGGGCCCTTTATTATGCCTTGTTTAATTATACTCAATTATTATCAATTATATCATGTGTCCCAATTACTGTAGCAGCTCACCATGCTTTATTAACTATGTATGACACTTTGGTAAGCAAAGACTGAAGAGGAAAACCAACTTGACATAAAAATAAAGCTTATACCCATAGCTCAGCAATTCTCCTTTTAAAGTGACTCCTTCACACCAGTGAAATTAACATTGCAGAACATAAAATAGTATTTCCACAGGAACTGAATTTAATAAAACTTCACTGGAACACAGAGTCTGACTTGCTGCCAACTTGGAATATCTGAAGGATGTGGAAAAGCTTCTTTGGAAAACAATAAATTGATTTATGTGGTGAAATGTAGGATGAGATTTTTTTTAATCCTGAAGAAAAAGCTAAAAATTATATACTTCCTTCTACATAAAATGTATGTGTGTATATGTGTGTGTGTGTGTGTGTGTGTGTGTGTGTATCCAAAAAGTAACATCTCATCATTCCACTTAGGTATGGTTAATAGTCCAGATATACTCTTTGAAATTACCCATTTTTCAGGACTAAACAAAAATACAAACATTTTAAGTTTGGCTAAATTTTCATGTCTTGAGCACAAGAAACTGAATAGGTACCAGTCTCCTTACCAACTATAGTTGACCTTATAATTTGAGTCTAAAAGGCTTAGAATAATGAAAAGGCTATGTTGGTATTTTATTAATTGGTCTCATATGTCCTTCACATTATCATTGGCCCTCTGAAATCCAAGATCCCTCACCTTGTCATCTTCACAGAACAATAATACTCTTGATATATAATTAAGATTGCATCATATAACATAATATATAATGCATAAATCCTGATTTCCCAACTATCCTTCAAGATAAAATTTTTGCTTACCCATTTTCAGGGCACTCCAGTTAAAGTCACTGTAAGTTATGGTGCTGGAATGTAGAGGTCAGTAATAAATTCCTGCGAGCCTACTTTTCAGTCAGGAAAGAACTAACAGGGCCTCCTGCTTCAGATATTATAAATTTCTCTGTTTCAATAATCTAAAAAAACTTTAATTACTTTCAATCAGTATGAAATAGACTTCAGTATACAACATAATAAAAACAACACTGATTGCTATGAACTGAAAAATCAAAAGGAAATTCATTGATCTTCTTTTACTGGATATCCCAAAAGTATGAAACTGAGCTAAAACATTTGAGATATCTCGCATTTCATTGAGCATGGGAATAAGCATAAGGTTTTTGGTTTTGTTTTTTGTTTTTTTACTATTTAAAATGTAAAATAAGAAGGAAATTTGGAGCTTAGTAGTTGAATGACCTTGGGCAAGTCACTTACTGTCTCCACCTTAGCTTCCTCAATTGTAAAATAACCATGATAATGATGCTACCTACTTCATACAGTAGTTGGGAGAATCAAATAATATACTAAAGTATGAATAGTCATCTAACAATCAAGTAAGGAATCAAGACATATTTATTAAACATCTAATATATGTAAAAGCTTTCAGATAAATATAAGGAATGCCATAAGTGTTTGATTCAATTTTGCACAAATGTAAATTGAAGGCTATGGTGTGAAAGGGGTTGGAATTATTTTCCTAAATTCACTGAGAGAATCAGATGGCTTCCCAAAAATAAAAATTTCTGGAACCTGAATCTTACCTTTTCTTTCACAAAATGAAACTGAATTTGCTGTATCCTACACAGTCAAGTCAGTCAAAGATAATTTATTAAATACTTAATATGTGCTAGGCACTATGCAAAGCACTGGAGTTATAAAGATAGACAAATATAAAGAAATATTAAGATATTAATATCAATAACTTTATTAATAAATTGGTACGTATAATATTATTTTGTTATATATAATTTTGTGTATTGTAATTATTATAAATTATTGTAAAAATTATTATAATTAAGATAGTAATTGAAACAGGTCCTTCGTTCAAAGAATATATATTCTAAGGGTGAGGAAGAACTGTGAGTAACTAGGTATACACAGGATTTACAGTATAATGGAAAGGTAATGTGAAAGGGGTAAGCTTCCACTTGAGGTTTATAATTCAAATTTGGGGTGGGGGAAAACATCAGTCTCATTGTTTCATTTATTGACAAAACAGTTTTTGAGCATTTATTGTGTGCAGTTCATTGAACCTGGTATTTCTCAGGAAAAGAAATTACATGTAAGGGCTTCTTGCTTTGGAATGCCTAACTAACAATGGACTTAGAGGAGTGGTGGCAAGAATCAGGATTTGGAGCCAAACCATCCAACTCTGTGGAGTACTGCTGGAAGCTGAAAAGGTCCCTTATTCTTAAATATCATTTGCTCATTTGCAAAGTTTGGGGGAAGGGGGGAGAGTAATGAATTAACTTTTACCTTATACTATTAGTCTGAGAAAAGCATTATAGAAATATGAAGTTTCATGAAAATATGCTTCAAATCATGAATAACAAAGAATATATACATCAAAACAATTCATTTCACATCATACCATGAAAATTGGCAAAGATGACAAAAATTGGGACAGTCAGTACCGCAGGGATTTGGGGAGGGGGGTAGTGTTACATTGTTCATAGAGCTGTGAAATTGGTCCCATTATCCTAGATATCAATTTAAAGTTATAAAGAAAAGTGAATTCCTGTTCATATCTTTTGACATAGTGATCCCACTAATGAGTTCATACCTAAACAGAAGTTAAAATCAGAAACAAAGGTCCAATACAACCCAAAATATCTTAGCAGAACTCCTTTTGGTAGCAAGGAAGCAGAAATAAAATGAGTGCTCATCTACTGGGAAATAATTGAAAAAACACTGTTAAATGAACATAAAATAATATTACACAGAAAAATTATGACTATTAGAAATACAGAGAAACACGGGAAGATTTGAAGGAACTGATATAGAATGAAACAATCAGAACCAAAAGAACAACATACACTATGACTACAACAAAGGAAATAAAAAGATCACTAAAAGAAAAATTGAACTCTGAGAAACTTAAAAGCCAATGAATAAATGTAACCCCCTTCTTTTAAGTTTCTACAGAAAAGAACTGGGATAGAACAGAGTATTCACTGTAAGACACAGTCATGGTATCAGATTGCAGTAAAAACAAAATATATTAAAATAGATATTTTAAAATTTAAAAGTAAATCTATTTTGCTATTAATGTACACCAATATTTGTATTTTACTGAATTTATTTTAATGCATGTAGGGTACAGAAAATAACCCATCCACGTAAGGATATGATAAAGTATTTAACTGTCTTGCCAAAATACCTCTAAACATCAGCTTGAATCATTTTAATAGCCAGCTAATTGTTCTCTCCGACTCCAATCTATCATTATACAACTGTCAAAGTTATACTCCTAAAGCACATACCTGACCATATCACTTTCCTGAATAATAAGCTTATAGTTCACTATTAGCACAGAGATAAAGTTTACTCTGACCTTTAAAGCCTTTCACATCTTGATGCTAGCCTACTGATATTACCTTGTTATGCCTTGCAACCCTTTACACATTCTTTGATCTAACCAAACTAGCCTTCTTGCTGACATTTCATCTTCTCTCTGCACACAATATTCCCTATGCCTACAATGCATTCCTTCCTCACCCAGAGCTAATTTCTTAGGTTTTCCATTTTCCTTCAAAATCTGACTCAAATACCCCTTCCCATACAAATCCCCCAAATGCTAGTGCTTTCCAGCCCCTAACTAATATAGATAGATATAGATACATATATAAATATATATACATATATACATATGTGTATTTATATCCCCCAATTGGCATATATATGTATACATATGTGTGTATGCATGTATAATATTTAACATATATCTGCGTGTATACACTTATGCATGCTCTACACAAGGTAAACTTCTTGAGCACAGAAACTGCTTCATTTATATCTTTATCACCTTATTGCCTAGCACAATTCTTGGCATATAGCAGATGCTAAATAGATACTTATTGGTTGATGAATGACATGGAAAGAAGCTATTCTGCCACCTCTAGGTTACTTCAATAATACACCATTAACATTATAGAATATTCTACATTGTTATTCACTTACGTCAATGTGTTCAAAATGTTCTTGTAAACTAGTCATACTTTCATATGATATACCAGACACGCACAACTTGGAAGTAGGTAGGGGCCAAAATTAAAACAGGCTAAACTTCTTCAGGCTGTAGATAAGTTTTAGCAGCTCACTTTCCAAGTAAAGGTAACTAGAGACAGACTGAGAGTAGTTGGTTGTCATAGGTCACGTGACAAGCAGGAGAGCATGCACAGTGGTAAGGAGCCCAGAATGTTTTGGAAGGCCACAAGCAACCAGTGGGCTTTATAATGGTCTGTGTAGGCCTCAAATACACATACATGTATTATGTGAATGTTCCTGTATCTGTGTATAGATGACCATGTCCATATCGTGCTGCCATTTTGTTGTTGTTTAGCTGTTTGAGTCATGTGCGACTCTTTGTGACCCCTTGGTTTTCTTGGCAAAGATACCGGAGTGCTGGGGCATTTCCACCTCCAGATCACTTTACAGATGAGGAAATGAGTCAAACAGCATTAACTAATTTATCCAGGGCCACACAGCTAATAAGTATCTACAGCCAGATTTGAACTCAAGAATATGCGTCTTCCTGACTTTGTGTCCAGCACTACATCTTCTATGCCACCTAGCTACCCCACTCCCAAACTTTAAATCTCTTGTTTTAAATGTCTTCTAAAATATCATTTTATCTTTTCTTGAAAGAATGTGTAACGTTCTTTATCTAAAAACAAATGAAAGATGAGCCCAAACCATATTAGCCTCAATCTCATAACAAAACCTAAATTTCAACAACATTTTATAACTGCACAGGTAGGAAGGCAGAGAGAAATTGAAAAGGTTCTCTTCTGAAAATGTAAATGTAATACATAAATAATGTGTTCCATGATTATGAATCTGCAGAAGCCTTGTATTGGTGAATGCTGTAGACTTGACTAAAATGCTTAACTAGGAGATAGGTAAAACAAAGTATTAAAATCAATAAATCTATAAACAACTAGAGTACAATAATACTACAAACAATAAGCACAGTAAGCATTGTGAGCTTACACAGAACAAATTATATTAGACAAATTGAATAGATTTTGTATGCATGGCTGATAATGCAGACTTAACAAGATTAACTCACACTGGAACTTCAGTTTATACCTCTGCATTGTAGACTTTATTGAAATATGAAATTGGTCTTTTGATACCACATTAATATGAGAAGAAATGGTGTAAATACATCATAGCATTTATTTAGGAGTGCTGGGATAATTTTAAAAAATTTTATCTTGTTTATATATTCATATCTTAATATGTCTGGTATCATGGAATTTTACAACATTTTACACAAAATGATGGAGAAAGACTTAACTAAGGAAGGACTTAGAAGTTGTCCAAACCGCTATCCTCTGTCATAAGAAACTCCTCTCCTATCTGCCTACTTTTCTGAATATAGACATCTCTCACACTAAAGCAAAGCCCTAGAATAAGAGAAGCCCTTTCTTCTCAGTCAATGTCTTATATTTCTATTTTACATCTCTTCCTTGTATATGTATGGATGAAATGATTAACTGTTTTGATTTAGAGAATTTTCTGGGCGGAAATATAAATAAGGTACAGTGAAACATATTGACAAATGGTGGGTATTATCAAGTATACTGCTGGATGTTATAAATAAGAACTTGAAAGCAAGATTTTTATGGATTATCTGCTCACAGTTCATCAAATATTGATGACTTTACTACAAAAGTAAGTCAACTAGGAAACAACACGGGAAAATAATGAAATACTTCAGTATTTCAGGATTTCACATTTTATCCATGTGGGTGCACTTTGCTCAATTATTAAATACAGGCATTTTTAAAAGCTCAATCTTTTATCTTCTCTTTAACACAGATATTAAGTGCCTACTATGTACAAGGCACCATGCTAATGCTGCAGATTCAAGGATAAAAAATCACATGGAAACTTCCTTTAAGGAACTTATATTCTATTGGGGGGGGGGGAGGGTAGAGATAATGAAGTTTTAAATCTCTCAATCTATGAGCCTGTAATTTTTTTTTATTTTTAGTATATCATATTCAAAATTACCTTTTTCTTTCTTATATATGGTGTCTGATCTTGTGTTATCTATCACTTTCTGGTTCCTTGAAATACAATTGTCCATGAACTAGGAGACTCACAGTTTTGCACCCACATTTCTAAGGGAGTTAAATCTAGTGTGTCTCATCTCATGAAGTCCTGAGGATTATATTTGTATGTAATTTATCCTCTTGTTCAAATGCCCTCAAGATAATTTCATTTAAAGCCTTGTAAAATATGGTAGTCAGCATCCTGCTTCCCCCACCCCTGGGAGACAATGAGTCATCCATCATCTTCTTGAATATCACCTTCTAGATAGTGCTTTTTAATTGTAGAGACTTCAAAGGTGCTTCTAATATTTCTGCCTTTTGACATTGTACATTATTATTATTGCATCTTTGAATTTTTTCAACTTTTTCTCTGCCATTCTTTTTGGGGGTATCAATTGTTTTGTTAAGATTTTCCAGTTTCTGTTCTAAAGCAACAACAATTTTTGGAGATTTATTTAATCTAGACCTCTAATTTCATTCAGTTTTAACTACTTTTGACATTTCTTTAAGACACTCTTGGCCTCTCTGAATATTCCCTTTTTCTTAATTTTGTTTGAATTTATATTTACTACAAATTATTCTTTTCTGAATATTTATTTTAACATTTTCTTTTACTGTGATGCCTATGTTATGCGAGGAACTTTACTTTACTTGGGTATTTTTTCAATCTACATACTATTTCTCTCCTGTGGGTATTTCCTTCAATTGCTCTCATTAAATAAAGTAGTTTTATTCTTTTGGCATATTCTTATTTGTTGTGAGTGATAGGGATCACTTTATTTTCTCCCACTTTTTTATTCTTTTGATTTTGTTTGATTGATTCTTGATGTCTCATGGAATGATTAGCTTTCACTTGTCCAACTCAAACTTTTAGGTTGTTGTTTTCCTCAATTAATGTTTGTATTGTCTTTTTCATTTGGCCAATTCTACTTTTTAAGCAGTTTTCCAAGCTGTTGACTCTTTTTTTCATAATTGTCTTGAATCCCTCTCATTTATTTTCCCAATTTTTTCTTTTACCTCTCTTACATGATTCTCAAGTTCCTTTTTGAGCTCTTCCATGAGTTATTTCTGGGTTTGAGACCACTTCCCATTTTTCTTTGGGGTTTTGTCCATAGGTGTTTTTGATATTATTATCTTCCTCTGAGTTTGTTTCTTGGTCTTCCCTGGCACCATAATAACTTTCTATGGTCAGATTCTTTTACCATTGTTTTGTTTTTCTTTTTATTTTGCTCATCATTTTTTTGGCCTTTTACCTTTCTTTCAAATATGATCTCTGTTCCCAGATTGGAAGAGGCTATATTTCTCATGCTTTTTGTGCCAGTAGCAAAAGGCCATGACTGTTTACCTGGTGCTGTGCTGATGCTAAAGCCCACAGGGGCACTTGTGTTTGGTGTTGTGTTAAGAGTATATAGTGGGGGGGATGGCTGGCACTTCTGGAGGCCATAGGAGTCTGGCAGATTACCTGGAGTTGATCTGGGATCCTAGTGGTTGTGCCTGGCATGTCATGAGACCAAGTAGGATGTTTCTGTGTTTCCCCAGGGCTACCCTGAAGCACATGGTAGTCTGACCACAGGAGGATGCCTGTTTGCCCAGGGCTACACTGAAGTATGTGGTAATTTTTGGAGATGGTGTCTGCTGGTTCCCCTGGCTATGCTAAAGTATGTGGAGATACTGGTGCTAGTATTTGCCTGCTCCAGTACAGTGGGACTCAGAATCTCCTGCTGACATGCTGAGATGGGGCTTGCTGCTGGTTTGCTAGGATGCTTCCCATCCTGGAATATGCTTCCCTTTTACCCAAGTGAGATAGACCTTTCTTGCTGATTCTCTAAGTTTCCTTGGCTGAAAGACCAATCCACCAAGTCTTTCCACTGGCTCTGCTGTTCCAGGATTTGTCATGTTCCAGGATTTAGTACACTACTGTATAGTTGTTTGGAGATGGATATGAAAGAGCTAAAGCAATTTACTGCTTACTCCACCATCTTGTCTCCTGGAAGTAGAATCCTAGGAGGTCACTTTATATACAGCTTATTAATCGCTAAACTTGCATGATATCCTCTACAAAGTACAATTTGAACTATTTGAAAATGAATGATTGTTGATATATGTTTGTTTGCAATTTCCTTCAGAGCAGATATTAGATCTTACACTATTGTATCCTCAAATCTCAGAATGAGAAACTTATGAGCCATGTAATGATGGGCTTATACACAAATCTCATATGCCAATTATCTAACAAATAATTTTCTTTTTAAAATTTGTTTTATTACTATTTTATTTTTTCCTACTACAAGTAAAAACAATTCTTAATATTCATATTTTTTATAAAATTTTGAGTTCCAGATTTTTCCCTCCCTTCTTCCCTGCCCATTCCCTAAGACAGTAAGCAAATTAATAAATAGTTTTCAATGAGTTTCTAGACATTATCCTTTCTAATACAGCTTAAAATTGCATTTACATTTTCTTTGCTCAGTTAACTCGTACTGAACTTGCATTGCACTAAAATTCCTAGGTCTTTTTCATAAGTGCTTGGGTCAAGCCATGCATTTCTTGTCTTACACTACAGTAAAGTGGATTTTTTTAAAGCATAAGTATAAAATTTTCCTTCATCCTATCAAATTTTGTCATGATAGAAATTGACTTTTGATTTAAGCCTATGAAGTTCTTTTGGAATTCTGCCTCTTTCTTCCAACCAATCTATAAAACTTTGCGGTATTGTGTCATCTGAAAATCTGATAAACGTGCCTCTATGCCTTTTTTTTTTTTTTAATGAGGACTTGACCAACGGGAGCCCCATATTCAGAGCATGGACAGCAGTTCTGCCTTCTGCCAATTTGGATGGAAGAGCCCAGGGGTCCACATCCATAAAGTTCTGATCATTCATAAAGGGAGGGCCCTTATCCCAGATTAAGAACATGCACAACTATGCTGACTATTCTTGGGCCTTTTATCATGAGAAGAGAAGCTTTTTAATTGATTACTGAGCTAAAATGGAGAATGCTTACAAAAAGCATTAATTGGATATTTCTGACTAATTTTACACGTCTGTTGTAAGCAAGAATTTCAATATGTTCTGGACCTTCTCCATGGAGGACACACACCTCACAGCTTCATTCACCTGAAGTTACCATGAAACCAATAAATATATGGCTTTGTTGTTGCTGAGAGAGATAGTAGGAGTAGTGGCTCTAGCTTCCTTCTGTCAACTACTTATCTTCCCACCCAAATTGGCACAAAGACATCAATATAAGACCCTGTTATTTTTTCTGTCCATGTTATGTCTACCATTTCCTCAATAAAGTAAAAGTGGAGTCTCTCAACTTGGACCAACTGTGTAATAACCTTGAAGTTTCAAAAATCTAGGAGAATCATGAGATTTCAGGACAAAGTGTGTGGTCACCTAACCCTTGTCTGCCAGAACAGTTCAGAGAAATTACAAGGACCCAGCACACAAATGTATTGAACCTACATTCAAAAAACAGGGTCTTATAAGAAAGGGAATAAATTACCCAGTCATTAAGTGGTATTGGAAGTCAACTTGACAAGTTAAATGATTTGTAGCAACCACTTTCATTATTTAAATTCACCCATTTTCCCCAGGGAACAAAGTGTTATAGGAAAGAATGTGCCCCCACTCCAAGGGAATGATTTGCACTTTTGTTCTTTGTATCTTTTCAGTAATTTTTTCCCCTAAAAATTAATCAGTGAATAATACAGAATGCTATTCACTAGAGGTTTTCACTGATAAAAGGGAAATAATAACAATTGGTGATAGATATTGGTGATACAAAACCAGAATGAGGGTTTACACCAATGACATTAGAAAGGGACGCCCCCCCCCCCAACTCTTCAGGGCTACTCACAGAATCCCATGGGGAAGGTCCTTGATGATATGACTCATCTGTGAGAGTCAAAGTTGGAATAGAGATTTCTCAGAGATTTTATGCTAAACATCTTTTTTTTCCAAATCACTGATTAAAATATTAAATAACATGGGAGTAAGCACAAATCAGATTACAATTCTAGAGACATCCCCCCCCCATGTGGATTTCAGTTTCTTAATGACTATTTTTTTCTGAATACAATCATTCAACCAATTCTGAATTTACCTAATTCTGCTTTTGCCAACCCACAGCTCTTCATTTTGTTCAAAAAGGTAGGATTAGAGGATGGGACAAGAAACCATGCAGGATGGTTCCACTCTACAAGACCATCTACTTCACAAGTGGCCCCCCAAGAAGTCATTTGAAGAGAAGTTGAATCATTTGTCTTGAGCAGGAAAACTGCCCCCATTTCAACTCAGTGCAGCATATCACAGAAACTCTGTCAAATGCTTTATTGAACTCTAAGCAAATCATGCTTTTTACATTTTCTTAACCTACAAGTCTTAGAAGTCAATCAAAAGAGAAAATGAGCTTAATCTGTCATCTTCATTCTTAAGAAAGTCCCTCTTGTTCTTAGTGGTCATTATCTCTCCAGACGCTTAAGTAACAATTTCCCTGTACTTACAAACTATCCCTTCAGTGACACATGCACAAATTTTGCCTGGATTAGAAGTATAGCTCATTGGTCTAAACTTTTCAGACAGTACTTTTTTTCCATTTCTCATTTCCATTTCTCAAAAATCAGAATGGCATTTGCTTCTTCCCCCTAATCCTTCAGCACTTTCCTTATTCTCCACTTATATACATACATACATATATATGGACCACTGTCAGTGGTTTAGTTATCATCTCTGTCAATTCTATCAAAACCTTGAGATGCAGTTCAACCAGATTTGTTAACTCAAACATCCATGAAGGCACTTCAGAGTTCTTATCTGACCTCTTCATTTATCTTGGGTTTTAATATGTTCTGAACCATTAAAAAAAAACTTTTCTAGTCCCAAAATCACTCTCATTGGCAGAGAAAAGGAAGGTGAATAGTACTATCTTCCCTTAGTCATTGTTTCATAGACTCCCAAACCAACCCCATTCTTTCCTTGATGTTTCTCTTTCCTTAATATAGCTAAAAATAAAAGTCTTCCTTTCATTTTTTAAATCATTCCTCCCCAGCCTCAGTTCATTCTGAGCTTTAGAGTGCCCACTGCTATTCTTAACAAGAATGTGTAGAGTCCCAAAAAGAGAAACTCCTAGAAATATTGTGGCCAAATTTCAGAGTTCCCAGGTCAAGGAGAAAATATTGCAAGCCACTAGAAGGAAACAATATGAGTACTGTGGAAATACAATCAGGATAACACAGGATCTGGCAGCTTCTACATTAAGGGATTGAAGGGCTTGGAATAGGATATTCTGGAAGTCAAAGGAACTGGGATTAAAACCAAAAATCACCTACCCAGCAAAACTGAGTATAATACTTCAAGGGGATAAATGGTCATTCAGTGATATAGAGGACTTTCAAGCATTCATGATAAAGAGACCAGAACTGAACAGAAAATTTGACTTTGAAACATAAGAATCAAGAGAAGCATGAAAAGGTAAACAGGAAAGAGAAATCATGAAGGACTTTCTAAAGTTGAACTGGTTACATTCCTACATGGAAAGATAATATTTGCAACTCTTGAGACTTTTCTCAGTATTTGGGTAGGTGGAAGGATTACACACACACACACACACACACACACACACACACACACACACATATAGACAGAGAGTACAGGTTGAGTTGAATCAGAAGAGATGATATCTATAAAAAAATTAAATTAAATTAAGGGGTAAGAGGAGAAAATATTGGGAGGAGAAAGGGAGAAATGGAATGGGGCAGGCTATCACTCATAAAAGAGATAAGAAAAATCTTGCTCAATTGAGGAGAAAGGGGAAGAGGTGAGAGGGGAAAGTTAAAGCTTACTCTCTTCACATATGGCTTAAGGAAGGAATAACATGCTCACTAAATTTGGCATGAAAATCTATCTTGCACTACAGGAAAGTAGGGGAGAAGGCGATAAGTGAATTGAGGTGGATAATAGAAGGGAGAGTAAATGGGAGAAGGGAGTAACTAGAAATAAACACTTTTGGGAAGGGAGAAGGACAAATGAGAGGATAGAAAAAGGGGGGGACAGGGTGGGATGGAGGGTAATATAGTTAGTCTTACACAACATGACTATTATGGAAGTCTTTTGCAAAATGACACATATATAGCCTGTATTGAATTGCTTGCCTTCCCAGTGGGGATGGGTAGGGAGGGAGGGAGGAAGAGAAGTTGGAATTCAAAGTATTAGAAATGAATGCTGGGAATTATTATTGCATATAACTGAGAAATAAGAAATACAGGTAATGGGGTATAGAAATTTATCTTGCCCTCCAAGAAAAGAGAGAACATGGGGATAAGGAAAGGGTGGGCTGAGATAGAAGAGAGGGTCTATTGAGGTAAGGGGTAATCAGAATGCAACATATTATAGAGTGGGGGAGGGGAGAGATGGGGAGAAAAATTGAGACTCAAAATTTTGTGGAAATGAAGGTCAAAATCTAAAAATAAATGAGTAATTTTTTAAAGTGCTTTGTAAACTGCAGTGCTATCTAAATTGGACTGATCTGTATTGTTATTAGCAATCTATACCCTGACTACTCTCCTAGACTAGTTCTCAACTTCTCTATACAGTATATCTTTGTTTTACGCAAGCCAATTCGACTCTAGGCCTTTCCCTTCACGTAGATGTTAACTAAGGCAATTGACACAGTAGAAAGTTATCCACATACCAGAGTCATGAAAATGTGTGCAAATTTAATAAGCCCCAGGTTGGCCACTGATGTAGGTAGATAACTTCTTTGATTAGGCAGATAGGTGGTATATTAGATAGAATAGTGGGCCTGGAGTCAGGAAGAAAGACTTGAGTTCAAATTCAACCTTAGACACCTATAAGCTATGTCATCCTGGTCAGTTATCTTAATTTTTGCCTTCCTCAGTTTCCCCTTCTATAAAATGTGGGTGATAATATCACCTACCTTCCAGGGTTATTATGCAAAAGACATTATAAACCTTAAATTACAATATAAGTGCTGCTGTTATTGTTATTACGGTTACCGTTTATTTATTTATTTACACAAGGACCATTCTTTGGTGCTAAGTTAATCCTACATGAAAGGACATGGTAATAGTTATACTGAAGTTTGAAATTAATTAATGATCTGTTCTGCTTGCAAGAACAAGGATAATAGCTGCATGCTAAAGAGCTCAGTTAAGTAATGGCAAATCATTAAGGTAACATTCTGCAAGTCTGGTATTTGAAAGTCATGAGTCCTAGGAGGAATGTTATTTGGCATGCTAAAAGGAAATAAACTAAGAACATTGAGACAATGACTAAAGGGAGGAGGGAAAGGAAATACAGGCTGAAAATATCTTTTTTTTGCTACTAAAAATTTTTCCAGATATGAGATTGACAAGTCAGTCATTTACTGAGTTTATAGCCTGACAAGCTACATGGAAAAGGGGGAACAATTCTACCATATTTAAACAGTAACTGAAGTAGACACCAAACTTTGTTTATAATCTCTTTCATATTATTATGTAAAACTATGAGCACTTCATTGGTAAATAAATAAATCATCACAAAACCTTATTGTTCTGTATGGAATTCTCTCCTTTGTAGGTAAATAGGACACATGATCAAGTGATTTTAGGAGACACTCACAACCCTACTCTACAACCCTACCTTCAACCAGTTGGGAAATGAATGAATGAAGCATTCAATTAGTAAACATTGTGTGCCAGGCACTGTGTTATGTATGAGTGATACAAAGAAAGAGCAAAAAGAGACTATGCCTTCCAGGGATTTAACATTCTAATAATGAAGACAACATAAACATAAATAGATATTCATAAAGCTAAATGGAGAGTAGACAAGAGGTAACCTTAGAGGGAATGGCACTAGTAGCTCAGTGGGACATGGAAAGGTTTTTTGAAAAATATAATGTTTGAGTCAGGAAGGAGCTCAAAGATTCTGGAAAGAACTTTAGACACTATATAGTCCAAACTCCCCATATAACAGAAGACTCACTGAGGCCAAGAAAGTTTAAATGCCTTGAATAGGGTCATACAGTTGGTAAATTTGTGAATCAGGATACTGACCTAATTCTAAATATGGCACTCTATTCATTACATAATGCTTCCACTTAGAAAGAATTTCAGTTGCAGGGGAGAGCCACTGAAAAGGTTTGAAGATTGGAAATGGAGCCTTTTGTGTTAGGAATAGCAGATGATTCAGTGTGGATGGCCCATAGCATGAATGAAAGGAAAAAAATGTGTAAGATGACCAGAAAGTTTGAAATGGATTTGGGCTGTTAAGAGCTTTATAGGATAAGTGGAAGAGTATATGATATAGCATATCCTCTGTGCAAATCTTCCCTCTTACATATGTTTGATTCCAAAAGCAATAGGGAGTTTATAAGGACATGGAAAGAATTAGGCCCGAGAAAAATCACTTGTGCACAGCTGTGGAGGATCAATTGGACCGGGGTACACTGACTTGCCAGCAAAGTTTCCATTGGCGCTCCTAGTACTGGCCTTATAAGCAGGTGAAACAGGGTAATTTGCAGGGTCTCAAGATTCCACCTAAAAGAATCTCCCCTTTGGCACAGAATTCTTACCATATTTATCACTTTAAGTTCCCCTATTAAAATACAAAGACAATTTCTCTTTAGGACCATATACTGGTCCCTTTCCAGGTTGACAAGATTTAGAATTGGAAACTACCTTAGACATCCTCTAATCTAATTCTCCTGTTTACAGCCAAGGAAATTCAAGTCCAGATAAGTTAATGGCTTGCCCTAGATCATACAGCTGGTAAGTAACCAGGATTCAATCCCAGCCCTTCTAACATGAAATCCATTGATCTTTCTACCATTAGCTAGCTATAAAGCTAATCTGTTAGTATTTATACAATGTTTTATGTTTTGCAAAAGACTTCACATATGTTATTTCATTTGATCCTCACAACAACTCTGTGAGCTAGGTGCTGTTATTGTCCCCATTTTACAGATGAGGGAACTGAGATTGAGAGAGGCCAAATGACTTGCCCAGGATCACACGACTAGTAAGAGTCTAAGGCAGAATATAATATCAGGGTTTCCTGAATCAAAGTCTACTGTTCTATTTACCATGCAACAAACCAACTCCCTATTCCACCAAGATGTTTCCCAATGCAATCAACCTAACAAAAACCCTCATTAGAGACTGAGCTACTATAATAGCCTTCTAATGGGTCTTCTGGCTTCTTCCATCTCCTTTCATCAAATTAGGTGTGTGTGTGTATGTGTCTGTTTATGTATATGTGTGTATATATATATATATATATATATATATGTATGTATGTATATGTGTGTATATATACATATATATGAGAATGCTAGAATATATACGTGTGTATGTGTATATATGTATGTGTGTGCTTATGTATATGCATGTACATATGAATGTATATATGTATATATTTATGTATATGTATATACACATATATACATATATATGAGAATGCTAGAATATATATGTGTATGTGTATACATGTATGTGTGTGTGTATGTATGTGTATGCTTGACTGTTAGGCTAAGGAAGAAGCTCTGAAGATTTTCAAGCAGAGGAGTGGCATGACTATTTTTTTAGTGAAAGATTAGTCTCACAGCTATTAATGATAGCTTTTTCATGACAACTACACATGTATACACCACACACACACATACACACACACACACACCTTGAATAATTTCACTTTGTGTTCCTCTAATGACCATGTCATGAAATACATGTTATATTTAAATGCTTTTGCATACTATGTTCCCACTAGATGACAGACTATCAGAGGGCAGGGACTCTGTCTTATCTGTCTTAGTATCTCCCTCAATTCCTATGCAGGAGAGGTGCTTAAGAAATATTTGTTGAAATTACATTTGAATTTGTAGCTATTAGATAATACCTTTATTTGTATCAATCTGTAGGCTCTGGGCATAGGAAAGGCTTAATGGTTGAGAAAGAGGGATAAGAAACATAGAAAGGAAATGAGGGGGGGAGGAAGTAATCAAAATCAACTTTTCCTAGAACCTGGTCTTATTACAACCAGTGTCCTGATGCTATGATTTGACCTATAAGGATAAAGAATTTGAAGTGCTTGCCTCAAATACACAAAGGTGAGGAAGACAGAAAAAAGAATATGAATATAGAGAATATGTAAAGTAACTCTTATAAAAGTAATATAGAGGGTAGGTGGTACACAGTGTTGGACCTGTTTCTTCCTAAAGAATGTGGATTAGAGTGTGGAGAGACATGAAGCTGGGAGTCCCAAGAGAATGATACTGCAGTAGTTCAAGTATGAGTTGATAAGGACTTGCATAGCGAGGGTACATGAATGGAGGGAAGAGAATATATATGAGAAATGGGAAGAAACAAGATTAGATGACAGTTGAAAACATGGTATCAGTATAAGATTAGCAATGGTGATAATATTTGAAGGATATCTGTGACCTTAAAGGTAATAGGAGGTTGAAAAGAGAGAAGGATTTAGGAGTGTGCGTGAGAGAGAAGATAATGAGCTTCATTTTAGACAAGTTGAGACTTAGCTGTCTATGTGACATATAATCTAATTCTTATACTCCAAAGAAATCGAAGGTAGAAGGAAGGAAAAAAGTATTTGTGTAGAATCTACTAAATGTCAAGCACCATGCTAAATGCTTTACAAATATTTCATTTGATCCTCATAAAAATCCTGTAATGTAGATGCTATTGTTATTCCCATTTACAGTTGAGGAAATGCTTGCTCGGAGTCATACGGCTATTAAGTGACTAATACCAAATTTGAGCTCAGGTCTTTCTGACTCCAGGCCCAGCACTCTATCTACTATATAGCTACATAGCTATCTATAGCAAAAACTCCTATATGTACAGAACTCATTTTGTAGCTCATTTTGCATGGCAAAGAAAAATAAGGAAAACTAAGGAAATAGCCATCAGTTTGGGAATAAATTATGGCATGTAGTTATAAAGAAATATTATTGTGCTGTAAAAAATTATGAAAGAAACAGTTTCAGGGAAAGCTGAGAATATTAATATGTTCTGATGCACAATAAAATGCACAGGACAAGGAAAATAATTTATGCAATAGCAACAATATTAAGACAATAAACTTTGAAACAGTTCATTCTGATCTATATAATGACCAATGAGGTTGTTAAGCATTCTATCCCCCTCCTAGCTGGGAGGTGGTGAACTAAAAATATAGAATAAGATATATATTTTGGACATAGTCAGTGCAGTAATTTGTTTTGCTTTATTATTCATATTTGTTACAAGAGTTTTGCATCTTTTTTTTTTCAGTTGGGAGAGTAGAGGAAAAAGACAAGCTTCAAGGGTATCACCCCTTTCCTCCAAAAAGAAATTCATGAGAAAAGAACAAAAGAGAGGTGTAATAGTAATTTAAATGGAAAGATCTTTGTCATTCATGAATAGGCTCATGTGACTTAATTGGGTCACATGGAAGCCTGAGTCACATGAGTCTGAGTCACACAGAGCCTGTGGTAGGAGGAGTTTGCTGAATGGTGGAACAGGAAGGCTAGAAGAAGAAGAGGTGGAGCTAGAGAAGAGCTGAGAGAAAATTTGGTCAGAGCTGTCAGAACTGAGGGAGAGAGAGAAAAGCAGGCAGTTGGATAGCATGAAGGAGACAGCTTATTTGTGATTTTGTTTAGAGGAGCTGGTTTGTGGGAAGCCTAACAGTGGGAAGGCTTGGGGATAGTGTTGTTCTATGCGTTGTTATTGTGTACAGATTTTTTTGTTAATATGATGGATTTGGCTTCCTGATGTCTGAATAAATGTTTTGGTTCTGTCTTTCATGTGGAGAGTCTGTTATATTTTGCAATTCAGAATTGCACCAGGATATTCATGGCTGCCAGAGGCTCTGTGAATATTGCATTGGCACTACAAATTTAGACAGCAGAGGAAAAAGAGGAGCTTTAAGGATATCACCCCTTTCCTCAAAAAAAAAAAAACATGAGAAAAGAACAAAAGGAAGGACAGAAGGAATCACAGATAAATGAGAGTATTGAAAATACATTCAGTTCACTATGTATTTTAAAAGAAATGGAAGCACTTTAAAATACAATTTGATAGTTTTATATATAATCCTCCCTGTTGCATAAAGTATATGAAAATTCTTACTTAATTTAATGCTATTTAAGTTCAGAATTTAAACCATAAATGGAGGGGAAACCCCAATTAACTTCAAATAAAATATATATGTGCCAACAAGGATCCTCTGGCTCATAATACCATTAGCCAAAGATCTAGGAATTTAGACATTCTAGAATGCTGGTGAAGTAGTTGTAAGGAGGGGAAGCAGAACTTATAGAACTTATGAAATTTTTTACATCTTACTACCTAGAATGTTAGAACATCAAAATTGTGTTTATTCATTCATTCATTCATTTATTATTTATTTGTTATTTTAAATTGTCTTGCAGAGTTCATCTAGCTTTCCTAGGATCTAAATAAATAATCTCATCCTCTTCTCGACTGATGGGGAACAAATGACCTATTGAAGTATCCCTTCCATTTTGGGACGACTCTAGATTACTAAGGAGATTTTGCTCCAGTTGAGCTGAAATCTGCCTCTCTTTTTATTTTTCAGTTTTCTGTGACCAAGTAGAATAAGTATTCCTTAAGACCCCTTGACAAACTTTTAAATACTTATAGGTAGATATCCTGCCCTCTCCCATGGTCATACACTCCTTCGTCCTCTCTTTTCTACTCTAAAAAGCCATTTCTCTCCTGTTTCTTTTCTTTATTCTGTATTTGTGTTCTGGTTTTTGAGTCTAAAATAAAATTTAAAAAGAAAAAAAGCCATTCCTCCTCTATTTGGCCTTTATTGGCTTGGCTTCAAGTGTTTTTCTCATCTTCCAGGTGTGATTGAGTTAGTTTGTCAACAACTTGTCTTAATCCAGGATCTAGAACTTCTCCAGATTTGCTCTGTTCCAGACAGTTTCATAGAATTATGATGTGTCTCATTCCTATGTGCTCTGCACAGAGCACTTGATGAACTCTTACAGAAAAGTTGACATTCCCAGAAGATTTCCATATCCTGTCATGAAGTGCTTTGCTAATAAATTCTGAAACAGAGTATTTTGTCCTAAATTGCAAGCTATTAGTGGATTTTTTTAATTAAATCAGTTTTTTTAATTTATATTTTCAGTTCTTAATTCTCTCCTTCCTGCCTGCCCCTACTTTACCCATTGAGAAGTCAAGAGATGTAGGAGTTAACAAACTACAGAGGAGAATTTTACTTCACATTTCCACTTGTAATGGAAATATGGTACATAGCGGATATTTTCTGCAGCAATACTAGAGTGATTCTAGTCCTTTGTAATCTCTACAAATTATTGTAAAAGAAGCTACAATACTTTTAGAGTAATTCTCCAATAATACAGTCACAATCTTGTTCTGCTCATCCCTCCACTTTTGCTGATACTTTACAAAAGACAAACTTCCAAAACCTCTTTAACTTCCTATATATAGGAGGTGATGATAGAACTAGAGAGTCTCTATGCTAGTGCAAAGTGTTAAATTTGTAGCAGAATGATGTAAAATCTTAACTCTGCCACTTACTCTCTGTTTGACTTTGGGAAAGACACTTTACCTCTCTAGGCCTCAATTTCCTCATCTGCAAAATGAGAGAATTGGACTAGATAGCTTCTATGATCTCTTTCTAGATCTGAAATCTACAATTCTGGTATTAAGTGGGGAATGGTAAAGCTCCACTGTAAGATATGTCATACTTCAAGCAGAACCAAACTAGTCAATTGTATTCTGTACCTTATAGCCACTAGAGAATAGCAAGACTGTTAAATGACATCCTTAAAAAGCACATGGTTTGCAACAGTCACTACTGACACTGAAAAATGTTTTCTTCATCCATTTCCTGAATTTCCAATTGCCCACTTGACCACTGGGTAAAGGAATAATTCAATCATTGAAATGATAAACACTCTTGAAATATGGTCTTATTCACAGCCAAGAATCCCATGTTTGCTATCTGAGAAGCCAGAAATAGCACAGCATCTGTGCCCAATTTTCTGAATAGTTCTTCCCTTCCAATTAAAATGGACTGATTCCCTAGATTTTGTTTCAAGAGAGAACACAGAATCCCTCTTAATTTAACACTTGTAAATGTGGCGCTCACTTTGTTTTCCATGTACTTCTTCCAAGATGCAAACAAACAACTAACATTCAGGACAGACTGAAGTTGCATTTTTCATATGTATTTGCTATTAGTGTAATTTTTTAAGGTTCAGATTAAGTCTTCTAAAACCTAGGACTCAATAACATTTTTTTTTTTGGTTACCCATTTGCAATGGTAATTTAAATGGAAAATCTTTCATATTCATTAATAGGCCCATGTAACCTGCCTGGATCCTGAGGAAGCCTGAGTTACATGAGTCTGAGCCTGTGACGGGATGGGTTTTGCTGAGAAAGGGGAACAGGAAGGGTGGAGCAGAACTGAGAGGAAGTTAGTCCTGAAAGCAGTCAGAACTAGAAAGGATACAGGCTGCTGGCTAGTGTGAGTGAAAGAGATTGTTTGTGATTTTGTCTGAGAGAGCCTGCTTGTAATTTGTTTAATGGAACTGGTTTGTGGGCAGGCTAGCAGGGAGAAGGCTTGGGTATGATGTTGTCATCTGCATTGTTATTGTGTATAGATTTTTGTTGCTGCGATGAATTTGGGTCTGAATAAATGTTTAGGTTCTGCCTTCCACATGGAGAGTCTGTGTCTATTTCAAGATTCTGAATTGTACTGTGATATTCATGGCTGCCTTAAGCACTGTGAATTTCACTTTAGTGCTACACCATTTATTCATAAGGAGTAAGATGAGATAAAATAGAATTTAACAATGTCTTTGGGAATTCAGAACCATGGGAGCTGAAAAAGTGATAATAAGATTTGAACTCAAGGCTTGGCTCTTGGATTTAAATTTAGGATACAACGTAATCTTTGTAATGCAGAACAGAAGTTAAAGGGAGAAAAAACTTTGGCTCAATATAAGCACGAGCTTTCTAACAACTAAGGCTACCTGAACTTGTAGTGAGAAGTCATATGGGTTAATCAGTTCCCTGTCATTGAAAGAGTTCAACAGAACTGTTGAAAAATAGCATCAAACACGGAATTAGATTAACTTCATCAAGGAATGGATATACCAGATGACTTTTAAATTCCTTAGATTTCTATGATTCTACTTCAATAGTATTTAAAATGGAGGATTGAAAGTTCCAGCAAATTTTATAATGAAGTTATTTTCAATTTGTCTTCACATTTTAAAATTTACAAAGCAGAATTAGAAATTTCAGTGGTATACTTAAAATCTATTATTTTTTGCCCACATTTTAGAAATACTAAGAAATGAGAAATACTGACTAATAATCTAAGAGAAAATAGATATAGGAAGAGATTAAAAGACAGGATAAAACCTAGGAGAAGCATCTTGCCATTCTTTGGATAGCATGCTAACTGAAAAACAAAAAAGCATAGAGTTTTCATTTGTAGTATATTTATACTATCTGTATTTTAAAGCCACATTCAGCAATTAGGCTGTTTTGTAGAACGACAGGTGTTTGACAAAGTTATACCAAAAGAAGGCTAGGATTTTCAGCTATTTGAATATTTTAATTAGGAATTTTTCTATATTGAAATAAAATTATATTTTATATAATTTAATATGTGTTTCTCTGGGAAAAGACCAACTTGCCAAAGTATTATCCAATACAGATAGAGCAGAAAATGAACAGTTATCTGAGCTTATGTAATAAAACTCAAAGATAAGGAATTTAAGAATTTCTGTGTGTGTGTGTGTGTGTGTGTGTGTGTGTGTGTGTTTGTGTATTAGAGAACTGAGGAGTGAGAGGTGAGAGTGCCAGGCCACAATTGGTGAGATTTTATGACAGTAACCTACTGGAAACATTAGAATCTTAAAGTGGCATTGGGAAACTAGAAGAGTATGTCAAACAGTATTGGGAAAGGCTAAGCAAGGCCCTTTTTTACAAGCATGTATTATTTCTCCTTCTACTGCCATTCCACTGAACAATAAAAATGAAATTATCGTAATAAATATGCACAGTATGACAAAACAAATTCTCCCAAACTTCAATTTCCAACAAATTGGCCATGTGAGAATTACATATAAAAGTACTTGCTTCATCATTTCTTCTTTGGCAGGAGGTGAATAGTGTGTTTTACCTTCAGTCTTCTGGACTCATGGTTTATCAGAGCACTGACCAGTTTTCCTAAAGTTAAAGGTAGTTTATTAAATAAACCGCAGTGCCCTAAATGATCAGCTATTTCATCCTCCAGTTCTGAAATATTGAAAAAAACTGTAAAAAGTGTATTGTGTGATTCTATGCCAAAGTATACAAATAGTAAGATCTTTACTGAAAGCAAATCTAAAATCAGAACCAAATTAAAAACAATCAGTCACTCTGGATAGCTTGCTTTAAGGACAGGGATTGTCTTTGTTTTTGTTTTTGTTTTGATTTTGTATCGCCATTATTTAGCACAGTGCCTAGCGCATAGTATGCACTTAACAAATATTGATTGATTGATTGATTGATTGCATGATAATGAAGGGGAATCATCGAACAAAAAGAAAGCAAAAGAAACTGTATTCCAATGATCACTTATTTGGGCAATGCCATTTATATTCATGAAGGAATGTGTCCAGTATTCTTGGAACTCAAAAAACTTCAAGCAAAAAGTAGCATGAGGTAGTGTGTTCAAAGCAATGAGCAGTGGAGAGTGGAACTAAGGTAATGTGATAGAGGGAACACTCCAGGCAAACTCTCTCATCTAGCCTTAGCTAATTTAGTAAGTGAGAAAAAGATATATGTCTATGACACCGGGGCTGTATTAGAACTCAAGTGGTGACAACACTATCTGCGGGGCTTGGAAGCTTGTGGCAACAACAACAACAGCAGAAACAAAAGATCCAAGAATTCTTATTGTTCCAAGACACAAAAGGTGTGAGGAGGGTGGTTTCAGAAAAAAACTGAGAAGACTTATATGAATTCATGCCAAGTGAAGTGAGCAGAATGAGAACATTGTACACAGTAACAGCAATATGATTGTGATGTTCAACTGAAAGAGATTGGGCTACTCTAAACAATATCATTACCTACAAAAATTCCTAAGATCTCATGATGAAAAATGTTATGCACCTCCAGAGTGAGAATTGATGAATTCTGAGTGCAGATCAAAACATAGTTATTCATTTATTTTTCTTCCTTTTTTTTTTCCAACATGGCTAATATGGAGATAAGTTTCACTTGACTTCACATGTATAATCTGTATGATATTACTTGGCTTTTCAGTGTCTGGGGGAGAGACTTAAGGGACAAAGAAAATTTGGAACTCAAAAATTTTTAAATGAATGTTAAAATAAAAAGCAATGAGCACTGTACAAGATGTCAGTAGATCTGGATTCTAGAACCAGTTCTACTACCTCTGCGATCATTGACAACTCACCGAAATAAATGAGGATAGCCATCAATATTGTAGGTCTTAAAATGAAGTTCTGACTCCAAGGCAGCTGCAAGGTTGAGATTGTATAGTTTTATCACCTTGTTGTTTTTCTCAGAATTTTCCTCTCTGTTTTTTTCTACTCAACAGATAGTATTTCCTTCCAAACTGAAGGAAAACAATCACTTTAACCATGCTACCTTTTTCTAAATGCATACCTTCTCTGAACTGAGGGAAGGTAATGGAATATTTTGTGTTTCATGTTTTTCCTGTTGTGTTGTTGACTGCATGGGGAAATGAGAAAATAAGGAATATCATCCCACAGCTTTAGTGTAACTACACTAATTATAAATGTAACTACATTTAATTATAAATGACCAGATCTGCCTCCAACAAAGTAGCAGCAGATAATTGAGAGTTAACTATATTTGAAATCTTGGAAAAGTAAATATTGAAAGAACCAATATTGTCAAATAACTTTAGTCCTGAAAAATATATATTCTTACAGAGGGACATCCTTAACATAGTACAACTTATTCAAACTTCTAAGCATGTAGCTTCATCAGTTACAAGGACCCATAAATGAATGGTTGTACTTATTTATTTTAAGGGATTTAAGAAAATAGAAATGTGACCCAGAATCATTGCATCACAGAGCAAAGAACTGAAGAGAACCACACAAGACAAGAAAATGGAGGTAGTATAACAAAGTGTCTCTTTCTCAGAAAACTTCTGTAAAAGTGGGTCTTTCTTGCTTTCCATCCACAGTGCAAAAACCAAAAGGATAACAAAAACAACCAGCAGAGAGCAGACAGGCTGGAAGAACCCCATCCAGCCCGAGTCCTAACTCCATTACTAGTTCCCTCTAATTCTAGAAAATTTATTTCCACTCAATCACTTCTCTGTCTTAATTGACCTTTGCTTTGCTATTCTTTAATGAGATACTTGTTAAATAATGAATAATCAGCTATTAACAGTTAATAAACTATTAAAGCATACTGTAAAATCAACATTTTTTAAAAACAATTAAAACCCTTGATCTATCTACAGAGATGTTTTATATCTAAAAAGATGTTCAGATGTCAATTGCCTTAACATAGTCTTTAGTAAAGATTGAAGAAAAAAATTGAGCTTTTCTACTATATTCTTTTCATTCCCAAGGATACATTTACACTATGATCAGATAATCTCACAGAATCTCCATATAAAACTTTCATATTGGTGTTTTTAAGAATCTCCCAATGTCATTCCTCTAGCCAGGTGGCATAATGCAAAGGACACTGCACTTAGTTGTCTTGTCAACCCCCAGAATTAGAAGTGATTCACCCCATCTTCCTCTAACCCTTCTACAACTTCCATCTGTTAAATTCTTTCTCTTCCTTTCTTGAAGGTCCAACTCAGTTGTTCCTTCCTTCTTAAACACTTCCATGGAGCCTCCTCCATCTCTCACCCAACAGTGGAAAGTAAAGAAGAATCTAAAGTAATTTAAAATATGAGGGATATCATACCTTATTAAAATGGTTGGAAGGTAGCAAAAATGTAATAATAATAATAGCTAACATTTACATAGAAAATTAAGCTTTTCAAATATATATGTATAGTATGTATATTTCATTTGTTCTTCATACTAATCTATGAGGTCACTGCTATTATTACTCTCATTTTGAAAATGAAGGACTTAGGGCTGAGTTGAATTCCCTACAGTGATATTCCCAATAAGTTCTGAGGCAGGATTCAAACTAGGGTTTTCCAGATTCCAAGTTCATCATCCTATCCATCACAACACCTAAATGCCTAAGTGTAAAGCTACTTCTTCAGCTGGTGAAAATGAACCTCCTGAGGAGGAAGCAGCTTCTTATGCTTATTACTCAAGAACCATGAGAGAAGATAGTAATGAATGATGATAATCTAACAGGGGTTAATAAGGTAGCCCCTCTTTTCATTTGATATGAGCAACAAAAAGGTCTACTGTCTTTTCAGGGAATATATCTGGACTATGAAGGACAATCTCCAGAAACTTGTACCTAATGAGCTTTCCCTGAACCGGATGGTTGACTTGGGGGTGTGAGATTGGGGATATAAGATGTGAGATCCAGAAAGACTGGATGCTAAATAGTGATTTTGTTTAAGAAGCTGATATCTCAGGAAAGAGAAGTGTTTTCATTATGTCTGCTAATTGAAGCAGAGGTTCTTAGGAAAAAGACAAATTTGGAAACGGAACAATTGATTAAGAAGGTGGTATCTAAGTAGGGGATTCAGTTGTCTAGCTCATATCTTAAAACAAACATAGAAATGATGAACTTTTCTTCAGGAATGGAATGCACCTACTGAGGGCTGGTAAAATATATTTTTTTTGAGTCTTATAAAGTTGATTTTCAATCAAAGACTCAATTTGATTTGAAAATGAAGGGAAAGGGAAAATTGCATTCATAGTTGCCAAATTCTAGTGGTAGCCACTAGGAAATATTTTAAGTTGAACATTAGACTATAAGTAGAGCAAGCCAGTTATTCAGGGGCTGTTCAACAGTAAAACTCATGTTCTCAGAGGACCTCTGATCACAGATTTAAAGCTAGAAGGCATCTCAGAGTTTATCTTATCAAACCCTCTCATTTATTTTATTTTTCATTTTTCCCAACTTTATTTATTTACTGGTTTTCAGTTTTCAACAATCACTTCCATAAGTTCCAAATTTTCTCCCCCTTCTTTATCCCACCCTTCCCAAGACAACATGCAATCTTATATGGGTTCTACACATATATTCCTGTTAAAAACATTTTCATATTAATCATGTTGTATAGAAGAATTAAAATGAATGGGAGAAACCATGAGAAAAACAAAACATAATGAAGAAGAAAACAGTCTACTTCATTCTGCATTCCAACTCGGTAGTTCTTTATGTGGATGTGGATGAAAGCCCCTTCATTTTAAAGATTTAGAGATGTGAAATAACTTGCCCAAGAACATATGGGCTGCTAGTGGCAGAACTAAGAGCTGGACCCAGGCACTTTTAAAAATATTTAACTTAATGTATTTTTTGTTACATCTTAACTTCTGAGCTGTCTCTCTCCCTCTCCACCCTGCACTAGATAAGGCAACACTCCAATCTAAACCCAGCAGTCTTTCCATTGTATCACATTCATTCTGAAATTCACAAAGTATAGTAATAAATGAGGTGACCTAAACATAATATAATATGAAGGATCTTTATCTCATAAGTATCACTGAGGACTTACTAGAATGGGACTCAGAATTATTGGAATACAGGGGCTTATAGGATAGCATTATTTATCAAAACAATAATAAATAGCACTAATGTAGTGCTTTATGGTTTGTACTTCCTCTTTTAATCTTTATAATAGTTCTGTTTTTACTGATAAGACAATTGAGTTTTTCAATACTAAATGACTTGTTCAATGTTACGTACCTGAGCATCAAACACAGTTCTTGAACCTAAGTCTCAGATTCCAAAATCCAGTTCTTCTATTACAACCTGTTCCCTTTCAAAAATGAGATGGGATAACATGGGAAAATGTAGAAGTATTTCAATTCTTTTCCATATGTTTTCTCTGGCAAGGAGAACAATCTTCAGACTGGGAAGAATGGGACAAATATAAGTGAAAGGATGTTGAAACTCAAAATAAATAACAAAGTATTTACCTTCAAGTAGCCTAAGTTATAGGTCCCAGATGAACTATGTCACAGGAAAGGGGGAAAATAAACAATATGATTGTTGAATGGTTGTTATTGAGATGTCATGGAAAATAGAAGAGGTAGAAAAAATGTAGAGAAGAGAGAATCTTCCCATTTTCAAAAGAGAGAAGAGTAGAATTTTCAACAATAAGTGCTAAGTGCTCTTCATTTAAATTACTGGGGAAAATATAGAAAATCTTCTGAAAGGGATGGTTTGTGAAGTTCAAATAAAGGAACAATGATCAGTGAAAGCTGACATAACTTTATTAAGAGCAAGGTCACTGAGTTTATCTTTTTAGCACTTTTTCGAGCATATTGTGTGGATTCCATTTAGCCCTGGAACACTGCAGAGCCTCCTAAATGAAATTCAAAATCACTTGTGGAAATTTATCCCAACTATTAACACAAGAAAAAATAATAATGAATGAAAATGCTGATTATCATTACCTCAAAATACAATTAGTTTGGACAATCTATTATAGTTTGTCCAATAGGAGAAAGTGTGTATAAATATGTGTGTGTGGGGGGGGGGGGAAGAGACGGTTGTGAGCATACGTGTATCTTAGACACAAGTTCTTTCTTTTGTGGCCCCAAACTCTTCCCTGAAGTTCTCATATTTTTATATCAATATTTTTCTAGTGATGCTGTATTATTAATTATAGAACAACACACTCTTCAAAGAACTGAAGCTAATAGAAACAGCAAGATATGCAGAGTTGAAATAAGCAGCTGGAGCCTATTATTTTTTAATCAATTAAACTTTGAAGAAAGTAAAAAAGGCAAGGGTAGCAATCATCATCTCAGAGAAACCAAAGGCAAAAAAGACCTAATTTAAGGGAATAAGAAGGGAAACTACAGGATCATAGAAAGTGAAATAATATCAACACTAAACATATATACACCAAATTGCATAGCATCTGAATTCTTAAGAGAAGAATTAAATGAATTACAGGAGGAATGGACTGCAAAATGGTACTACTTTAAGATCTCAACTTTCCCTCAGAGAGCTAAATAAGTTTATCCATAAAATAAATAAGAATGAAATCAAAGTAATGAATAGAATCTTAGAAAAGTTAGATATGATAGAGCCTGGGAGAAATTGAATGGGAATAAAAAGGACAATAACTTTTTCTCAGCCCTATATGGCACTTTCACAAAAATGGTGATGTGTTAGAGCATAAAACCTCACAACCAAATGCAGAAAAGGAAAAATATTTAATGAGCTCTTTTCAGACCATGAAATTACATTTTATGAAGGCCTATAGAAACATAGATTAAAAAACTAATTGGAAACTAAATAATCAAATTCTAAAGAATAAGTTGTTAAAAGAACAAATCATAGAAATAATCAATTTCATTGGAGAAAATGACAACATTGAGGCAACATTCCACACTTCAAGTTATGCAGCCAAAACTCTCCTTAGGGGAAACTTTATATCTCTAAATGTATGCATCAATAAAAGAGAAAAAGAACAGATCTATGAATTGGGCATTCAATAAAAAAAAACTAGAAAAAGAAAAAAATTAAAAATTTCAAATTAAACCCAAAAGTGGAAATCTTGAAAATAAAAAAAAGATAAATAAAATTGAAAGTTTAAAAAGTCATTGAATCAATAAATGAAACTAGGAGCTGGTTTTATCAATAAAATAGATAAGCCTAATCTAATAGATAATTAGATTTTTAAAAAGAAAGAAGAAAACCAAATTACTAGTATCAAATATATGAAGGGCAATAAACTACCAATGAAGTTGAAAGTAAGCCAATTATTAAGAGGTAATTTGGCCAATTATATGCCCATAAAACTAACAATTAAAGTAAAAGAGATGAATATTTGTAAAAATATAAACTGCCTAGATTAATAGAACAAATAGAATACTTAAAAAACTCTATCTTAGAAAAAATATATTTAGCAAGCAATCATTCAGTTCCTAAGAAAAGAAATCCCAAGGACCATATCTATTCACAAGAGAATTCTCCCAAACATGGAAGGAACAATTAATCCTAATATTATGTAAAATATTTGGGAAAATAGGTAAAGAAGTCCTACCAAATTGTTTTTATGACACATGTATGACTTTGATACCTAAATCAGGAAGAACAAAATATCAAAATATTACAGACCTATGATGATGGTGATGAATGATGATGAAAAAATAAAATCAAACACTAGCAAGGAGATTAAAGTAATATATAACAAAGATCATACAATATGAGCAAGTAGGATTTATGCTAGGAATGCAAGGCCAGATTACAAAAATTATCAGCATAGTTAACGATATCAATAACGACAATCATATTATCATATCAATAGATACAGAAAAATCTTTGATAAGATATAACACCCAATTATATTAAAAACACTAGAAAGCATAGAAATCAATGGAGACTTTCTTGAAATGATAAATAATATCTCTCTAAAACTAATAGGAAACATTAATTGTAGTAGAGACAAAATTGAAGCCTCAATATGATCAGGAGTGAACAAAAGATACCCATTATCACCATTCTCATTTAATATTGCTAGAAATATTAGCTATAGCAATAATAGGTAAAAAAAGAAATTGAAAGAATAAAGATAGGCAATGAGGAAACAAAACTATTACTCTTTGCAAATGACATGATGTTATGCTTAGAAAACCCTATAGAATCAACTCAAAAAACTTGTTGAAACAATTAACCACTTTAGGAAAGTTGCAGGATATAAAATAAATCCACATAACTCATCACCATTTCAATACACTGCCAACAAAACCCAGAACCAAGAGATAGAAATAGAAACTCCATTTAAGAGAACTGCAGACAACAAAAAAATGCCTGGAATGCTACCTGATAAGAACACAATTATATAATACTTTTCACACAAAAGCAGATCTAAACAATTGGTGGAATATTAGCCAAATAAGGGTAGGTTAAGCCAATATGATAAAAATGACAATTTTACCTATCTTAATTTGCTAATTCCATGTCATGCCAATAGAACCAGCAAATAATTATTTTACAGACCTGGACAAATAATAACTAAATTTTTCTGGAAGAAAAAAAGGTCAAGAATATCAAGGGAATATATGAAAAAAATGTTAAGAAAATTGACCTCATAATTCCAAATTTCAAACTGTATGACAAAATGGTAATCATCAAAGTAATCTCATACTGGCTAAGAAATAGAGTGATGGATCAGTAGAATACATTAGGTACACAATAAACAATAGTAAATGACCATAGTAATCTAGTGTTTAAGATCTAAGCTTTTGGGATAAGAACTTAACATTTGAAAAAATGGCTGCAAAAACTGGAAAGTAGTTTGATAGGAACTAGGCTCAGACCAACATCTCACACCATATACCAAGAAATGGTCAAAATGGGTACTTGGTTTATCCATAAAAGGTTATATCACACTTAAGAGTATATAGGAAAATGTGCCTGTCATATCTCTGGATAAGGAAAGAGTTCATGTCTAAACAAGAGATAGAGGATATTAAAGGAAATAAAATAGAAAATTTTGATTACATGAAATGAAAAAGCTTTTCGCAAGCAAAATCAATGCAGCTAAAATTAGGGGGAAAAAATCCTGCTCTGAAAGTTGCTCTGAAAAAAGGTCTCATTTAACGAATATATAGAAAAATGAGAGCCATTCCCCAATCGATAAATGATCAAATGATATGAGCAGACAGTATTCAGAACAAATCAGTTATCAAGAGTAACATGAAAAAAATGTTCTAAATAACTACTGATTAGAGAAATGCACATTAAAACAACTCTGAGATGCCACCTCACATGCATCAGATTGACTAGGATAACAGAAAAAAAATTGCAGAAGCTAGAGGTGATTTTGGGGGGAAATGGGAAATTAATTTGTGCAAGACATTGTGTATGGCACTGTTGATAGCAAGAGACAGGTCACAGATCCCACTCTCAAGGATATTAAAAGCTAAAAGGATATTAAAAAGCTAAGGAAAAAGAAAAATCATAATTACCCCCAAGCCACCTTCTATAATAATTCTTCTCCTTCTATAATAATTTTCTTGATAATCAGTTCCCAAGGATTGAATAATAATCTCTATTTTAATGATTCTCATATCTACTTTTCTAATCTCTGTCCTGACTACTACTATTATATCTCCAACTACATTGAATGTCCTATCTTAAATCTTAAATTCAATATGTCTAAACCTAAACTCGTTATCTTTCTACTCATGCCCTCCTCTCTTATATTCTTTGCTATTTCTATAAAGGGGCATCACCATCCCACTAATCACTAAAGCTTACAACCTAGGTATAATCCTTGGTCTCTGTCACACCACCCCCCCCCCATACCCAATCTGTTACCACATACACTCAATTCTATCTTCTTATACCTTTTGTATACACTCCCATCTCTCCTCTGACACTGCTACCTCCATGGTTCAAGTCCTGATCATTTAGCATATAGACTATTGTAATTACATTCAATTGGTTTCCCTACATACCACAGGTCTTCATTCAGCTGTCAAACTGATATTCCTAAACACAGGTCTAGCAATGTCATCCTTCTATTCAATAAAATATAGTGGTTCCCAAATACCTCTAAATATAAAATCTTCTATCTAACTTTTAAAACTCTTAATAACCTGGAACTTTCCTACATTTCCATTCTTCTTACAATCTACTTCCCTTCATGTACTCTACAATCTCGTGATAATGGCCTTTTTACTGTTCCTCAGACAAAACACTCCATCTTATAATTTTGGGCATTTTGATTTTCTGTCCCCACATGTCTGGAATACTCTCTTTCCTCATCTCTAGCTCCTAGCTTCACTGGCTTCCTTCAAGCCCCAGTTAAAAGTCTACTTTCTACAAGAATACCTTTCTAATACCCCTTAATGCTAGTATCTTCCTTCTAAGATTAGCTCTGCTTTATTCTGTGTGGCAGATGAAAAATGAAATAACTGAAGAAACAATGATTTGAGCTTCTGAGCATGTTGATTTACTCAGCAATGTATGCTAATTTCCAAAACATTAGATGCAGTATCTTATCTCAACTTTGATATTCTACCACCAATGCAGGGTTTTTTTAATAGATTAAAAACAATTAATCATATAAGACAAATTAATAAAAAGCAATTAACCAGGATACAAAATTAGGTAATCTGATTTCTAATTGGAGGAAATAAGTCTGTCACAAATGCGACCTTCAGCCTGTGTGTTAATCTTAATGTTGATGAAATGACCAAGGTCACACAGAAAATATAAACTAGAGTCAAGACTTGATTCTAGATCATCTTGATTTGGAAGCCAGCTTTCTATCTGCTGTCTCATTTAGCCTCTCTAAATTCATTTAGTTTCTAGACTAGAAAACTGTATTATCCTTTCTTTGCTTCTCAGTTTTGTAATTTTATCATTTAACAGAAATCTACTCTCCTCTTTTTATTCTTTATTCCTCAGTCCCTGTGGTTACATCACAGTGTTATGTCTATAGCTTTTTCATCCACATAGTTTCTAGCATTGCCTATTCTAAATATTATTTGGGCTTCCCTTATAGAACTAGAAGAATTTTATTCTCTAAATCCACTCTCCACCCACCTCCAGTCAAATAGGGCAAAAAGAAACCTAATGAAGACTTCCAAAAACCAGGAACTCAGAAACATTCTTAAAGCAGATTGCTTGATTGTGATAGACTTCAAAAAAATCAAGGTGAGATTGACAAGAAGTAGAAGTAGCTACAAAAGGATGAAAGACAAAAGGAACATTTGTTACAAAGGTAACTGGAAAATGTAAGAAAGAAAAATAGAACTTCTACAATTTGTGAAAGGAAGAGGAAAATTTACCACACAAAATGGCCTAAATGGTTGAATAGTTTATAGTCAGTGAGTCATTTCCAAGTCACTCTCAATACACCTGGCTGCTAGAAACAGGTGAACTAAGACATATAAAATAGCAACATTACTTTACCTATTCATCTGTATCCATGTAGGAAAAGGAGCTATTTTTAAAGTTTAGAAACAAATAGAGAAAAAGTTCTCCTTATAGACACAGCAGAGAACTTTGAAAGTAACCATTGCTGGGATCCATCTTCTACATATCATGCCACTGAGAGTACTTTACCTTTTTTGCTAATTTTTGTGGTTATATTATTGTCTAAAAATATAAACACAAGTATGTTCAGGAAAAAATGTTAAATGGGTTAACAAAGTCAAGTTGAGATTTATCAAGGGAAGTGTTTCACCTGTAATAACCATGTCATTACCACAACCCTCCATTCAATGTTCCCTGGTGCCACTCTCAGAGAAAGAATTCTGAACTGGATAAACCTAAGGTTTCAGTCAGTGTGACCACTCTCATAGTCTTTTGTTCTCATATGGTAGATCCCTGAAATAACTCAACATAACTAATAATGCAAGACATTTATTCTTCCTTTTCCCTTCATTAATACTCTTTTGTGGGAAGCTGAGAACTGGCCAACAAGAATCTTTCTTTTAGTGTATTAAATTTGAAAGGGAGTCCAGATGGCTACACACTCTTGGTATTCAACTTTGAGACAGCTTGAATATTTAGATATGACTAATTCATTCCAAGCTGCTCTTCATCCTTGGTATTTCCATTTTATGGGTTATACAGTATTGGCACAAGAACACAAATAGCAGCATGAAATAGACCTGTATGGGATTTATAACTAGCATAAAATGAAAAGAAAGGACTAAAATCTCTATATGAGAGATTTACATTTTGGAAGAAAAATTGCCAGGTGTGAAACACTGGGTGGATGACCGAGAAAAAAATAATTTATATCCCCTTTCCTGGGTAACTTTAAGACTAAGAAAAGCAAACATCTTTTTGTAATATCTATAGTTCTACCTACATTTTTTATGACAACTCTGTAAAGCACCTAAGACACATATTACATAGGGACTTTGAGGATAATTTTTTTAATACTTATCATTCATGTCCTCAGTACTCTTCACATGATGTAATGGAAAAGATATTGAACTAGAAAAACAGGATAGCTAGACTCTAAACCAGTTTCAACACATTAGAACCTATTTAGGTTCCATCTTCTTCCTTTCTAAAATGAGATACTAGTTTAAATGATTTTTCAGTTCTTACTTTTCTAACTAAAATCTATGATTGTATATGTCTTACACATATTTCTGCCCTTAAAAATACTTTTTGCACTACAAAACTATATTGACTCCAAATCTTTGAATTAGTGACTTTCTGGGTCAGGTCAAGGTCAAGGACGGGGCTCAAATTTGATAGTATACAGGGAATCTTAAACCTAGTAACCTTTGAAAGGTAGTTTTTTTGGGGGGGGGGACAAGACTGAAAAAATCTACCATTTGTTGTTGTTGTTCAGTCATTTAGTCATCACAAACTCTTTTGACTCCATTTGGGGTTTTCTTGGCAAAGATACTTGAGTGCTTTGCCATTTCCTTCTCCAATTCATTTTACAGAAGAGGAAACTGGAACAAACAGGGTTAAGTAACTTATCTAGGGTCACATAGCTAGTAATTATCTGAGGACAGTTTTAAAGTCAGAAAGATGAGTCTTCTTGACTTCAAGCCCAGTTCTGTATCCACTGTGGAAGCTAGCTGCCCCCAAATCTACTATAATAAAGTGCTAAGAGAAATAAATATAATAACATTTAAGACTAGGAATTTTTCACACAAGGATGGCAATATGTATGCGTATGTATACATGTGTGGGTACGCATATCCACATCTAAGTATATACAGATAAGTATACATGTATTCATATATTGCGTAAATGTACGTGTGTTTGGTCACATATATAGCTGAATGGAAAGGGAACAAAGGACAGTTTGGCAAGTACAGTCATGAAAGATCTTAAGGGTGGTTGTTATAGGTTACTACTGGAGGGCCACAGGGAGAGGCACAAGGACAACAGTTGACTTGGGGAGAAAAAAATGCCTCCACCTTATGGCCTATCACAAGTAAGATCCTAGAAAAGTTTTCCAGTGCTAACTAGTACACTGAGTATACTGTTGTTTCTGTTGTTTTTCTTTTTAAAAGTAGGAAAACAAACTAAAACACATGACAACAAACCCTAATAAAATTCCAAATGTCATGAAGATACTGTGTCAGGATAAAGAAAAAAACCTTTTAGAAATAACAGATCATTAAATTTCTAAGAAAAATTAAATGCATACAGAATATATACAGAATGTGTTTTTCAATATGAAATTCAAACATTTACCCAGAATTTTTAGTACACTTAGAGAAAGGAAGATATGCTTAGATTAAGCAGTAGGGGTTTCTAATGAAGGACATTTATTTATTCAAGCAGAGCAGGACACAAAATGTAATTAAATATTATGAGGTATGCAGCTGGGAATGAACAACCTCCAAATCTCTGTTTTACCTGAATCCAAGTAGAGTAACACTTAGGTTAAAATATTTGTGAAATTTTTTCTTTTCTCAGAATCACAACTTGTAACTAACAATTATTTTCTTTAATAGATGATTAAAATGCAATAGATTCAGGGAACTATGAAAAGTTTATCTGGATCTCCAGTTATATATATAAAAATAAAATACTGTGTATGGTAATAGTATTACATCATCTATTTTGCTGAGTCACAGAAAAAATATTTCTTAGCTTATCATAGACACATCTGAGGTGGGGAAAGATCATACATTCATAGCTACAAAATGACTTTCTTAGGAACTGCATTCTATGATGTTTTACAAAGTTAAATGACAATTCTAAAGAAAAAAAACAGGAGTGGATTGGATTGAAATGTTTGTTTGAGATAAAGAAAATGTTTTTCCCTCTAGTATTTAAAAGTATATAAAGAGTGAATGATATTATAATGCCTGACCTTATGAGAAGAGCTTTTCTGAAGACAAAAATGAAAACAAATGTTGTTGTTGTTTTTTTTTAAGTGGCAAGCATGACTGAACATGAAGGGTATCAAATTCTAGTCAAAACACGTCAATTCTAGTTTTGGACCTTATACTTGGTGTGATTTAGGAAAGCTATGTAACTCCTTGAGACACTGATATTCCCTACTGTGAAACAGGGATACTTTTATGATATTTGACTCCCTCTTACACAGAAAAATTAACTCATTCAAGAAATATTTACCAAGAATCTATATGCAAGGCACTTTGCTAGGAGCAATAGGTAAGACTAAAAATAAATGAAGATGCCAAGATAAAACATTTCAGGCTTCTAAATTGTAAATGAGACATGTTAATTTTCAGAATCTTTAGTTACCCTGACCAGTTTTTTTACATTGTACTTTTACATCTTCTGGCAATATTTGTATATTTTATAGAATAATTAAAGTACTGAAAAAAGATATGTGAAGAAACTGTAAATATAAGCAGTCCTTGAACTTCCATGGTTCATTCAGAAGTCAATGACAAATTTCCCAAGTGATAAATGATCAAAGTATGTGAACAAGCTGTTCTCAAAGGAAGAAATATAAACTATATATAGCCAAATTAAAAATGTATCAAATCATTAATAACTTGAAAAATGCAAATTAAGTAAATCTGAATACACATACATTAGACTGGCAAATTTGAAGGGGGAGAAAAGAAAATGACAAATATTGGAGGAGTTTCAGGAAAACCAGCACATTAATGCACTGTTGGTGATGTTCTGAATTCCTCCAGCCATTCCAGAAGGCAATTTGGAACTATGCTCCACAAATTGCTAAGTGCTTACCTTTTGACCCTGAGAGAACACTATTAGACCTGTACCCCAAAGAGATCAAAGAAAGAAGAAAAGTATCCAAATATAACGTAAAAATATGTGTGTGTGTATATATGTATATATGCATGTATGTGTGTTATACACATCAGTTTTGCTTGTTTGTTTTTGGTGACTAAGAAGTAGAAACCAGAAGCCAAGATGGCAGAGTAGAAGGACAGGCCTGTAAAAGCTCCATCCTCCATAGCCCACAAAATACCTGTAAAAAATGATTCTAAACAAATTCTAGAGCAGCAGAAGCCACAAAACAACAAAGTGAAAGAGATTTCCAGCCCAAGGCAGCCTGGAAGGCCAACAGGAAACGTCTATCACACCAAACTTTGAGCAGAGCACAGCCCAGCCTTGGCCACATGGTGCAACAGTGACAGGACCAGAACAGGCTTCAACATGCCACCAGCAGCAGCTGCAGTCCCCAGATCTCTCAACCCACAAATGCCAAAGAGAGCTTCGAAGGTCAGTGAGAAATTCTTTCACTTGGGTGAGAAGGGAGCAGGGTCCTCCTGCCCTACTCCTGGCCACAGGCAACCCCAGGTGGCCTCAAGTGGTGGCAGCTTACATTTTTGAAGCCCTTGGCCTAAAGACCCTGGGGGAATCAAGCCATTGATCTGAATCTCAGCCCTGAGTGCCAGTCTTGCTGTGAGGAAAAACGCTGGCATGGAAGAGCTGGTTGTGGCTCTGGAGAGGGAATTCTACTTGCAGATCTTAGGCAGAAAAGCTTGTGGTATCTCCCAGATCAGAGCACAGACCAGGAGAGGAGTCTGTCCTGGAGAGAGTAGTTTACTCCTCTCCCGTGATTGTGTCACCTTGGAGGAACTGAAAACTTACAGGTCCCCAGAGTACACCCTCCTTCTGACAAAGGATTCAAAAGTCAAGTAACTGTCTGGGAAAATGCCCAAAAAAGAGTAAAAACATAAGACTATAGAAGGTTACTTTCTTGGTGAACAGGTACTTTCTTCCATCCTTTCAGGATGAGGAAGAACAATGCATACCATCAGAGGAAGACTTAAAAGTCAAGGTTTCTGTATCCAAAACCTCCAAACTAAATATGCAATGGTCTCAGACCATGAAAGAATTCAAAAAGGATTTTAAAAATCAAGTAAAAGAAGTGGAGAAAAAAATTGGGAAGAGAAATGAGAGCACTGCAAGAAAATCATGAAAAACAAGTCAACAGCTTCCTAAAGGAGACCCCCAAAAAATGCTGAAGAAAATAGTACCTTTAAAAATAGGCTAATTCAATTGACAAAAGAGGTCCAAAAAGCCAATGAGGAGAAGGAGGCTTTAAAAATCAGAATTAGCCAAATGGAAAAGGAAATTAAAAATATAGTTCTTTAAAAATTAGAATTGAGCATATGGAAGCTAACGACTTTCTGAGAAATCAAAAAATTACAAAACCAAAAGAATGAAAAATAGAAGATAATGTGAAATATCTCATTCCAAAAACAACTGATCTGAAAATTAGATCCAAGAGAGACAATTTTAAAACTATGGGATGACCTGAAAGCCATGATCAAAAGAAGAGCCTAGACATCATCTTTCATGAAATTATCAAGGAAAACTGCCCTGATTTTTTTAGAACCAGAGGGTAAAATAAATATTGAAAGAATCCATTGATCACCTCTGAAACAGATATGAAAAGAAAAACTCCTTGGAATATTGTAGTCAAACTCCAGAGTCCCCAGGTCAAGGAGAAAATATTGCAAGCAGCTAGAAAGAAATAATTCAAGAATTGTGGAAATATAATCAGGATAACATAAGATGGAGCAGTTACTACATTAAGGAATCAAAGTGCTTGTAATAAGATAGTCCAGAAGTCAAAAGAACTAGAATTAAAACTAAGAATCACCGACCCAGAAAAACTGAGCATAATAAATACCACAGGGGAAAAAGTGGTCATTCAATGAAACAGAGGACTTTCAAGCATTCTTGATGAAAAGACCAAAACTGAATAGAAAATTTGACTTTCAAACACAAGAATCAAGAGAAGCAAGAAAAAATAAACAGGAAAGAGAAATCATAAGGGACTTAGTAAAGTTGAGCTGTTTACAATTCTACATGGAAAGAGAATATTAGCAACTCTTGAAACTTTTCTCAGTATTTGGGGAGTTGGAGGGATTATACACACATTTATAGGCAGAGAGCACAAGGTGAGTTCAATAGGAAGGAATGATATCTCAAAAAATTAAATTAAGATATGCGAGAGGAATATATTAGGAGAAGAAAAGGAGAAATGGAATGGGGCTAATTATCTCTCATAAAAGAAAAAGCTTTTACAATGGAGGGGAAAAAGGGGGAGGTGAGAGGGAAAAAGTGAAGTTTACTCTCATCATATTTGGCTAAAACTGGGAATAATATGAACACTCAATTTGATATGAAAATCTATCTTACACTACAGAAAAGTAGGGGAGAAGGGAATAAGTGGAGTGGGGAGGATGATAGAAGGGAGGACAAATGGGAGGAGGGAGTAATTAGAAGTAAACACTTTTGGGGAAGGACAAGGTCAAAAGAGAGAATAGAATAAATAGGTGGCAGGATAGGATGGAGGGAAATATAGTTAGTCTTACACAACATGACTACTATGGAAGTCTTTTGCAAAACTACACATATATAGCCTATATTCAATTCCTTGTCTTCTCAGAGAGGATGGGTGGGGAGGGAGGGAGGGAGAGAAGTTGGAACTCAAAGTTTTAGGAGCGAATGTTGAGAATTGTTTTCGCATGCAACTGGGAAATAAAAAATACAGGTGATGGGGTATAGAAATCTATTGTGCCCTACAAGAAAAAAGAGAAGATGGGGATAAGAGAAAGGAGGGGTGTGATATAAGGGAGGACAGATTGAGGGAAAGGGTAATCAGAATGCATGGTGTTTTGGGTTGGGGGGAGAGGAGAGATGTGGAGAAAATTTGGAACTCAAATTTTTGTGTAAATGAATGTTGAAAACTAAAAATAAATAAATAAACATTTTAAACAAAAAGAACTAGAAACCAAGCAGGTACCTAACAATAAGGGAATGGGTGAACATAATACATCATATAAATTTAATGTACTACTATTGTGCAGTAAAAAGTGACAAAAGGGACAATTTCAGAGGATGCTGGAAAGTCTTGTATTAATGGATGTAGCAGAAAGTAAGAAGAATCAGGAGTACAATTTATGCAATAACAACAATATTTTTAGAATGTACAATTTTGAAATGTAAAAACTCTTATTGATGTGATGATCAGTTCTGATTCCAGAGGACCAGTAATAAAGAATGTTACACATCTCCTAACAGAGAAGTGATGTACTAAACTTGCAGAATGAGACATATTTCCTGATGTGATCAAAATTGTTATTCTTGACTATTGGTTGCATGTTTGCTTTTCCTCTCCCCATCTTTCTCATGCTGCAGAGTGGAGGGGAGAGGAAGAGAAAAATAATGTTGTTAGTTGAAAAACAGATTTAAACAAAGTCAATGGCAGGATTTATAACTGAAGCTTCATTAATCATAGGAAATACTGAACATTCCCAACCTATATCTGATTCACCTTCTCCCTTTTGCTATGAAGCCAGAACCAAACCATGGCTCCATCAGGTTCCCTGTTCTCTTTCCATTCTTCGAATCAGCCTTCTGTAACATATATACAAGTGTGATATCATTTAAGATTACTTATACTGTCCAGGGATGGCAAATCATAGGTATTTAATAAATGTTTGTTGTCTGTTGATTGACTTTGTAATTCTAAATATTAAGTTGTTTTATTTCTATATTTAAAGGAATCTATCTTCATAGTATCTTTACCAGACCTTTTCTACTTTAAAAAACTTGTAAATTTACCATAAAATAGTATTTGGATGGGAAAACACAATGCTAAATTCAAACACTGAACTTTGGAGTACATTTTTATTCTACAACCCACCTGTAATTTACAGACTTGTATATGAATTTATAGTTAAAAAATTGTAGGAATTCAGAAAAGAATTGGAACTAGGTGTCCCATCCATTCAACAAGGATATACTTAGAATCTATTTTATTGTTGTTCTACTCACTCCTTTTTATGCCTACTGTCACCACCAAAAAAAGACCCTCTTTATCTGGTATATTACCATGGTCTACAAACAGGTTTTTCTCCCCAAATAGGAGGATCTTAAATTTTTTGTGTCATAGACCCCTTTGGCAGTCTGGTGAAGCCTATGAACAATCCTCTTCTCTGAATGTTTTTAAATGTATAAAATATAATAAAGAGAATTGCAAAGGAATGCAAGTATATTTAAATAAAGATATATGTTTTCCATCTAAGCTCATGGACTCAATGAAACCTATCCAGGTTAAGAAGTCCTGGCTTAAAAGTTCTCCTCCTGCCTCTTCTCCAATCTGTCCTTACAACACTATCTGAAATAACCTTCCTTGGGCATAGCTAACAGTTAAAATCCCATGCTGATGTCTCACTGTGGGATGGAGACAACCGTTTCTTAAAGGCTATACTAGTCAAATATAAGCTCGAGCAAGTTTTGTCAAGTTGAAAAAACAGCTAGATGGACAGTGGAGAAAGCACTAAATCTGAAGTCAGGAAGGTCTGAGTTCAAATAGCTTGAAGCAAACACTTATTTACTATGTGACCCTAGGTGAGTCACTTTAACTTCCGTCTGCTTCTGTTTCCTCACCTATAAAATGGGGACATGATAACAGCTCCTGCTTCACAAGATTGTAGTAAGGATAAAATTGTATATTATTTCTAAATTGTTTTATAGAGCTTAAAGCAACATATAAATGCTCTTATTATTCAATATCAGCTTAGAGATGAATTTTATGCCTAGTGGAAGAATTAGTCTGGACAAGTTTTTTTTTTTAAAAAAATCTATTGCCCTATTAGTCACAAAGCAGTCACATTTAATTTCGTTGGGATTTTTTTAACCACATATGTATAATTGACATGATGACTCTCAAAGACCATTCACTAAGTTCTAAAATGAACCTTTGATCATAGGTTTGGCTTTAAAAGGGATTTGGGCTCATTACTGTGTTGGTAGATAAATAGCAACATTATAAATTCTTGAATTTTGGAAATATGTATAGATCTTGTCATGTCTCCTCACCTTGCCTACTGAAAGCTATTTAGATTTCTGATTCTGAGAGCCAAGATATCAGAGTGATTGGTAATTACTATCTTCCTCCCCTTGTTGACCTTGATGAGTCCAGAGAATATCTCCCTGGGAAAAACCCTGGAACAATAGAAGCAGCAGAAGGGGCAAACAGTATTTTAGCCTGAGAAGCTAGGAAAATTGCTAAGGAAAGTACCTTATGCTGTGACTGAAAGGGACCAGTGTTGTCCCAGACAACCCCACCTCAGCAAACCAGGAGAAGATCCTGAGCCCCAGGGGGATGAAGCCCACAACCACCAATATGAGGACCCCAGGTATGCCTCTTCACCCCAGGGGAATCAGAAAGACACTAGCCCAGACTGGATAACTAACTGTTGAACTTGCCCATGCTCTAGTTCAGCAGAGGAGAACTCCTGGGGCCAGACAACCCCTCCCCTACATTTAACAAGCTAGCTCCAGGGTATGTAAGGGGAAAACCAAAAAGACCTCACCTGACCTCTGTTTTCTAATACCAGCCAGCTCAGCACCAGGTAAGCTGCAGCATTTTAATTTCTAACTGAAAAAATCAGAGGCCACAACACACAAAGCCTCAAATTTAAGGCAGATGAACTGGACAACACGTGTCTGTGATAAAGACCTCATTTCTAAAATACATAGAGAACTGAGTCAAATGCACAAGAATACAAGTCATTACACAATTGATAAATGATTAAAGGATATGAACAGAGTTTTCAGAAGAAGAAATTAAAGTTATTTTTAATCATATGAAACAATGCTTTAAATCACTACTGATTAGATAGATGCAAATCAAAACAACTCAGAGGTACCACATCACACCTCTCAGATTGACTAAAATGACAGAACATGAAGATGATAAATATTGGAGAAGATGTGGGATAGTTGGAACATTAATTCATTTTTGGTGGAGCTGTGAGATGATCCAACCATCCTGGAGAGCAATTTGGAACTATGCCCCAAGGGCTACAAAAATGTGCATACCCTTTGACAGTATTGCTTCTGGAACTCTATCCCAAAGAGATCACAGAAATGAGAAAGGGCCCCACATGTACAAAAATATTTATAGCTGCTCTCTTTGTGGTGGCCAAAAACTGGAAATCAAGGGGATTCCCATCAACTGGGGAATGGTTGAACAAATTGTGGTATATGAATGCATTGTATGAACTCATGCTGAATGAAAGAAGCAGAACCAGGAGAATTTTGTACACAGCAACAACCAAAATGTTCGAGTTATTTTTCTATTAGACTCAGTACTTCATTGCAATGCAAGAACTTAAAAAATTCGCAATGAACTCTTGAGACAAATTGCCTTCCACATCCAGAGAAAGAATTATGGAATTCAATTGCAGATTGAAGCAGACCATTATCTTTTGTATTATGTTTTGTTTTGTTTTCTTTTATGATTTCTCCCATTTATCTTAATTCTTCTATGCAACATGACTATGGTGAAAATGTATTTAGTAGGAATATATATATATAACCTATATAAAATTGTATGCCTTCTCATGAAGGGAGTGGGGAGGGAGGGGGAAAGGAGAAGGAGGGAGGTAAAAAAAACATCTAAGATGTATGGCAGTTATTGTAGACCATTGAAAACAAATAAAATATTTTAACTTTAAAAAAAAGAAATGCATGTACTCAAAAAATTTCCAATGGACTCTTGAGGCATAAAGCCTTTCACATCCAGAGAAAGAACTATGGAATTGGATTGCAGGTAGAAACTGACCATTTTCTTTTCTATTACGTTTTGTTTTGTTTTATTTAAGGTTTCTACCATTCATTTTAATTCTTCTATTAACATGTATTTAATAAGAAAGTACGTGTAGAACCTATATAAGATTGTATGCTGTCTCAGGGAGGGAGTGGGGAGGAAGCGGGGAATAAGAGAGGAAGGGAAGAATGAGGCAGAGGAAGGGGAAAAATTCTAAGATACATGGAAGTGATTGTCAAACACTGAAAACAAATAAAATAATTTAATTAAAAACCAAAACAATAAAATATAACAAAACAATTTAGTGGATTTTTGTTGCCTAATAGACAAAGTTAAGCTTCCTATGCCTGACATTCAAGGTTCTACACAACCTGACATTATCCTATGTTTTCCTCATTTTCTCACAATATTTCTTTCCATGAACCAAACTGGACTGCCCTGATGGTTTCTATAGCTGAAAATCCCTTCTTTTCCTGTTTCATCTGTGGAATTGTTTTCCATCCTTTCATGGCACCCACTCTGCAACACTTTCTCTGATCCCCTGAGTAGTAATCACCACTTTTTAGCTCAAATACCAATTTGTTTATTTTTAATATTAAATTTACCATGTATTATTGTGTCTTAGATTTAGCTGTGCTGACATTTCATCTCCTTATTAGATTTTAAATTCCTTGAGGGTGAGAATTCTATTTCATATAAAAGTATTATCTGCCCATAGTCAGTGCATATACACAGAGTGTTCTAAGGTTTGAAAAGGACTTTAACTGTATTATCCCATTTGACATTCAGAATAATTCCAAGAGTTAGATGTCATTATTACTCCTATTTACTTCTGATTTTCTTCCTGTCTTTAGACTTTGCTTTCGAAGTTTCTACTAAAGACATTTTACTATCTGAGTTCAAATCCAGCCTCAGGCATTTACTAATTATGTGACCTTGGACAAGTCATTTGACCTCTGACTACCTTAATTTCTTCATCTGTTTCTCAAACTAAATTTTAGAGTGGTAATCATCAAAGCTATCCAGTACTGGCCAAGAAATGGAATAGTGGATTATTGAATTATATTATGTACACAAGAGTCAGTAGTAAATGACTATAGTGATGTAATGTTTGATAAACTCAAAGGTCTCTGGTTTTTAGACAAGAACTCACCATTTGACAAAAATTTCTGGGAAAACTAGAAAACTATGGTAGAAACCAGGTATAGACCAACATCTTCCACAATACTCAAATTGTTTCTTTCTAGCTGCTTGCAATATTTTCTCCTTGACCTGGGAACTCTGAAATTTGGCCACAATATTCCCAGGAGTTTCTCTTTTTGGATCTCTTTTAGGAAGTGATTGGTGTATTCTTTCAATATTTATTTTGCCCTCTGGTTCTACAATATCAGGGCAGTTTTCCTTGATAATTTCATGAAAGATAATATTTAGGCTCTTTTTTTGATTATGGCTTTCAAGCAGTCCCATAATTTTTAAATTGTCTCTCCTGGATCTATTTTCCAGGTCCCTTGTTTTTCCAATGAGATGTTTCACATTATCTTCTATTTTTTCATTCTTTTGGTTTTGTTTTGTAATTGCTTGGTTTATCATATAGTCATCAGCTTCCCTCAGTTCCACTCTCATTTTTAAAGAACTAATAATAATTCTGTACCATAATCAACTGTGAGCGATTTAGATATTCTAAGAAATACAATGATCCAAGACAATTCCTAAGCACTCATGATGGAAAGTGCTATCCATATCCAGAGAAAGAACTGGTGAAATCTGAATGAAAATCAAAGTATACTACTTTTTACTTTCTATAATTTTTTCATGCTTTTTTTTCTTTTGAGTCTGTCTTCTCTCACCACATGACTAATAGAGCACTATATTTTGCATTATTGAATGTGAATAACCTATATCAAATTGCTTACTGTCTTCAGTGAGGGGAGAGGTAAGGAAAGCAGAAGGGACAATTTTGAACTCAAATTTTTTTTTAAATGAATGTTAAAAATTATCTTTACATGTAACTGGGGAAAATAAAATGCTATTTAAAAAATAAAAAAAAAATCTTTCGACACAAAGCCTAGGATAAATTTTACATGAGACACAGTTCACTGTCATACCATAATCAGGAAGGATGAAAAATTATTTATTAAGGGCATACTGTTTGCCATGCACCATACTAAGCACTGGAGTTACAAATAGCAAGACACTGTTTGCCCTCAAGAAAGCTTACTCTCTATTGGGGGAAAATCTAATAAACTGGAAAGGGGGTAGAAGGGTGGGAGTGGGACATTGAGTAAAAACCTAGAGTCTTGGTTTGGAAATGGCAGGGAAATGGTGTGGTAGCCTGTTTGGGGCAAGATATAGATAGATACATACATATAAAAATAGATATAGATATTTATGGGTCTAACATTATACACACACATATGCACACACACATACACACACACACACACAGGATCATCTTTTCTCTCTCTTTTTTTTCCATAAGTAAAAATGTATAAATAAAACAAATTCATCATGTGTAAAATGAGGATAATAGCACCTACCTCTCAAGGCTGTTATGATGATCAAATAAGATATTTGTAAAACACTTAGCAAAGTGTCTGGCTTTATAGTAGCTGCTATATAAATGTTTATTTTATTTCCCCTCTTCCCTCTTCCTCTATGTGACCCCCTTCAGATCCACTATGTTACTCTAGACACCCCACTACTTTCTACTTATTCCTCAGAGAACAATAATCAAATTAACACTACTGTTCCTGAAAAGGATTGTCAGTTATTTGCCCTAAAATTCCGCTTACTGTCCTTGTAACTTACCAGACCAAATAATCCTTTCTAGCCACCATTCCTCTAGATAGGTTTCTTTTCCTCATAGAAAGAAGGAAAATAAGTTTCATGTGGGCAAAGATCATCTTGTTCTTCTATCCATATCACCAACACTTAGCTCAGAGTTTGGCACATAGGTTGCTCTTAATCAATGTTCATTTATTCATACATACAGAGGAGGTATCCAAGCTTTAGAGTGCAGTAGGTTTAAGGTTTGGGGAAAGGAAAGGGAAGGGAAGGGAAGGGAAGGGAAGGGAAGGGAAGGGAAGGGAAGGAAAGGGAAGAAATCTAGCCAATAAAACCCAAGTTAACTGGGCATCATCTGGTCATCCAAATTTACCTTCCTATTGAGAGGTGAAGGAAGGGAAGGGGGAGACAGACAGGAGAGGAGGAGCTGAGTTACCCAGCTAGCTGGGTAATATTCATTTATTCATATATACACAGGAGGAAACTGAGGACCATCAAAGCCAAGATCTATTGAAGATAAATGATTTGTCCATGGTCATATAACTAGTTAATATGGATGTGAATCAAGGTCTTTTCCTTGGTTCCTTGGTTGAACTCCACATTCAGCACTAAGCCATTTCATAGTTGTTAAGAAGTGGAAGTTTAAAAAATGTTTTTTGTATTTTTGCATGCCCAGCAACATACTATTAAGTCTTTGATCTCAGGTCAGACAAATTGGCCATTTCTGTCTCCATACCTATTATATATCTGAACCTCTTTATAAGGCAATAGTTCCTTCAGTTTTCTGCAGTAAACTGTTAGAATAACATTGATAGGACAACAATTAAAGTCATAAAAGGGTAGGTTCCTAGATAGGAATAACAAAATTTCCAAGGGAACTCAGGGAATTATAACATCTGTAGAACAAATAAAAAAGAGATAATTATATAAATCTGAAAGTAATTAAGAATGTGAGCCCTTCACTAAATACAGAGAAGAAGAGAAAGAAATGGCCAGCATTAAAATCATAATATAGACCAGTGTTTTTTAACTCCTTGATTAACATCACTAGCACTATTTTTCTGTGTCCATGTGAGTCTTAGTTTCAGAGAATCTTCCTTTTTTCCGATCTATACACTTTTTAAAATGAATTCCTGCTTTCTGTTCCTTTAATATCCTTTTTCCTGCTCCCAAGTCCCTGGTTCTCATTCTTTCAGCCAATCTCTTTTTCTGAATCTGTGGACAATGGGGCAGATCTTGGTAAAGAATTTAAATAGTAATGATGGAAAATATCACTAGAAAAAGGAATAGGATTACGAGCTAGTAGACCTAAGCCTTTTAAATTAGTCTCTACCTTAATTCAGTCACTTAAATTTTGGACTTCTATTGCCGTATTTAAAAGATGAATGGATTGGGAGTCCTTTCTAACTCTGAAATACTGAAATTTTAACAACTCATGAAAATCATTCAAGAAAATAGTGCTTCCTCTGAAGATCTGTTTTTAGCTTTGGAAAATATCTAGGTCTCAAAAACATCTCCTGGGCAGGTATATTTGAAATCTTGGTTTAATCTATATTTCACAATATATGAGATGCCAAAATAGCAAGAGAGAAAAGGAGAGGCCACAAATGAAGAAACTAGGAGAAAATTGCTACCAATAAACCAGATGGTTACAAAGTAAACAGGGCAAGTAGGAAATATTATAACAGAGCCAAGACACCTGCTCCCAGTGTTCTTTTCATTGAGCATTATGGTGAAAGTGAGAAGAGGCTGTCTAAACAAATGGCAAGCTTTACATTTTAATCCAGCTCTCTAAGGGATGGAACAGCCAAAAACCTTTACCCATCACCTCAGGGAAGCCAGAATTTTCCTAATTTCATAACTCTGAGGAGATGGGGGGAAAAGTGAGGAGATGCCTGGAGCTTATCCTTAGAAAAACGATTATGGAGACATTTACCTATTAATAAGTCAGTTTACAAGTTTGAAAACAGGGTTCCCTGAAGAGCCCTTAACTGTTAGTGCAGCAACTGAGAAAAGTGGAGCCAGATTCTTAGTGTTGTTTTATAGATACATCAGATTTCTGAAAGCCCAAGTTTCCTTTTCTCTTCAGTTGAAAGTGAATCATATCTCTGGTGGTGAAAGATTGGCAGACTCTGTTCTCCCAAGCTCGATTCACTGCATTTGTATTTTGAAAGCTAAGGCAGCTGGATCACCTAATGGATTACAGTGCCATTCATTTGGCTTTTGGTAGTCCATGAATGCCAGTTTGCTCATTTTCTCTTTAAAAATAAGAATCATCAACAAGAACATGATCAGTGAATTTTGTTCATTTCTGTACCATCTCTGATGACAGTGAATTCAAGGAGCATGGAACACTCCTGGAAGTTTTCTCTTTATTGAGAGCTGTATTTGTATCTTCCCTATTAATTGATGAATGACATGACATGGTGTGGAGTTTTTGAAGGTTGTTCCAGGGGATGAAAAGTTTTAGTAGATTCTATTAATCTGATACGCATGAGCAGGGATGGACTACATTGCCAGTCTCTGAGAATACACCTGTCTAAATTGTCACAACATAACAGATGGACTGTACATTAGAGGTCATTTTATAGATGAGAAAACTGAGGCCCAAAGAGGTTAAAGGACTGGTCCAAGGTCACACAGGTCAGTACAGAACTAAATTTTGAACCTAGATTCTCTGATTCCAAATACAATTCTCTTTCCGCTAAAACTCTCACCCCAAGCTTGGCTATCAAGTGATAAATTTAATTTTTAAGCAATGAAGCTCATGAACTTGGTTCATTACCAAGACATGGAGGAGTGGAATTCTTTTTTAGTTGAAAATGTGCACACCCCAAATAAAGCCAGGGTTTCTGGAAGCATTCAACTACTATAAATTGTTAATATCACAGATGACTTCTACTTGTTGAAGCTTTTCCAAAGTTAATAAGAAATTCCTGTCCCTGTGGGATAATAATGCAAACTTAGCTTCTGTGCTGTATTTTTCTAAAAGAAATGTCATATCTTGAGGAAATATGGCTTATGCATATTTCACATGGCTCCTAGTTGAAAATATGAAACACATGTAGTCATCATTCACAAATTAAACTATAGAAGTCAGAGAAGTCATGTTATATTTTCTAGTTCCTTCAGGGAGTCTTAGCACTGAAAGTTGCCTCTAAATATCTAAAAATCAGGGTCTGGGGGAAAAGACTTGCATAGCTGCAAATCAAGCAGGCTTATTTGATGGAAGTAGATGTTCATGTAATAATGATGAACAGCAGGCATTCTGAATTGCTACCAGCAGTACAACATGATTTCCTTTTTTTTTCCTCTTGTCTTTTTAATGTTGAGAGGCAGCATTTTATTATGGATAGAAAATAAGACTTTGAATCAGAAAGACCTTCTAGTTCTGCCTTTGATACATGCTAGCCATGTTATCATGGACAATTCAACTTCTCATAGCCCAACTTCCAAAAATTCCTAACTTTCGTATTATTACAAAAGGTACCATAATCCCCCTGGTCACACAGGTATCATCCTTGATTCCTTGATATCTCTTACCTCTTTCATATCTTGTTTTCTTGTCCAGTCAATTTTGTCTTTATGGCATTTCCAGTATGCACCCTCTTTTCTCTTCTAATACAACCACAACCGTGATGCAAATCTCCATGCCTTGCCTATTGCAATAACCCTCTAGCTGGTCTCCCTGCCTCAAGTCTCCCCTGTACAATCCATCCTCCTCACAGCTGTCAAAAACAGATCTGACCATTTAAGGTCTCTACACAATAAACTCCAGTGGTTCTCTATTAACTCCAGGATCAGATATGAAATGCATCATTTGACTTTTTAAGTCCTTTATCACTTGGCTCCTTCCTACCTTTCCAATCTTATACTAAACTGACATATGTATATATAAATATATAAACATATATGTGTGTATATATACATATATAAACATATATGTGTGTATATGTATATATATATATATTTATATATCTTTGGAGTACATAGTTCTTCTCATGTTCTCTTTCTTCTTAGCCTGTGAGCTTCTTGAAAAGAGGAATTGCTTGTTATTGTTGTTGCTGGTTTTATTTGGGGGTATGTGTTGTTTTCTTTGTGTCCCCAGTGCATTGCATATAGTAGATAATAAATACTTGTTGATTTGAAAATTTGACTCAGTTCTGCAGGAGTTGCTTTTCTACGTTCAAAGAGGGACTCTACACACTGGAATTTTCCAGTACTAACTAAGTGACAGATTCAAATGTTTCCCTCTCTGTGCCTATCAAAAATCTCAAAGCCATTATATTTCTAAGAGTACTATCTCAAATAACTACTAAATTGATCTAGCCAACTAAATGCATGGAGTAATTTTTCTTTTCTAAACCTTAGGTGGTAGACCAGCATTTGTATGTCCTCATTAGAGGTCTGGAGACCTGAAAATTAAAGATTTATTAATAATACCCTACTTCTGTTCAGCCTATCATCAACAAACTACCCAAAATGGTAATGCAATTTGCTAGGTCAGGGGCATCTTGACCACCAGTGCTAAGCAATAGGTTGATACTCACCTATCAAACACCAAGAGACTCCATGACTGATTCTCTTCAGCCAGTTGGTTTCTTTATGAGTACAGATTTCATCAAAAATTTTCTCCTTAGCTTGCTGTTTGAAATCAAATGTTGAGAAAGGGTGAAAAGAACAGGTCCCATTGCCTAGGACGCTAGTAGGAGGAGAGATAGGTGGCAACTATCACCATGGTATAAAGTAACATGGAATGGAAGGTATTTGTCAGTTATACAATTATAATAATATCATATGAAGCTTTTCAAAGTTTTTCTTTCTTACTGCAACCTTGATTAGGAGATGGAGTATACCTTATCTCCATTTGATGGAAAACAAACTATACCTCTGGGATATTAAGCGACTTTCCCATGATCTTATTTATGGAGTTAAGATATATTAGAATTTTTCAATTATCTTGATCCTAGTTTCATTGATCTTTCAATCTGTGTGACCTTTCTGCCATCATACTCACTTTTCTTTTTATTCTTCTTTCAGTATAATGCAATATATTATTTATTCTCTGAGAGTTTTTTGGAACTTAATACACTGGCAAAGAAAAATAGTATGTGGAGTGTCCAAGCTGGACAGCTGTCCCTCCAAGTGAGGCCAACAATTATCATTAGGAAGTATAAGAGAAGAGAGACATGCCAAACACCAGGAGTAGGAGACTAATGTGCAGCATACGGCATTGTTACTGAACTGAACATCCTGATGGTCTCCCATTGTGAAAGGAAGCGGGTGCAGCAGAACATGGCTCAATTCTGGAACTTCGTTGGAAAATTGTTCACTGAACTGGAAAAAGGCCTGGAGAGCTTTCTCCTTACAAGCTCAGGGTCAAATGATTGTCCTTCTTTATACTACAACTAAGTTCTTAGAGATTTCATATTATCCACTTATATGATTCAAATGAAATTGCTCACATTTAAGAGCCTCAAACAAGAAGAGTCAGGATGATTTGACTGAGGCAGAGGTTCTTGTTATCTTGCCTAACTACCTTCATCATACTTCGTTTCCAAGAGTTTGGCTGTAAAAAGAATATATTTCCCTCTGCATTCATTCAGGGGATTCAAGCTATGCCTCCTCATCCCTTCATCCATTTATCAATCAGGCAGTTGCTTCAACTATCAATACAAATCCTTGCTAGATGAGTGGGCCAGCAGTCAAATTCTCTGAGCTTTGGATAACATATTTATGCCAAAATAGAAAAATGAGAACAAAGAGGAAGGAGGGCTAAAACTGGCAAAGGAAAGTAATCAGAAGGGACATGACAATATATGCTGTGAGGGCTTACTGAATTGAACCACAGACACATAAAAGTCTATTAGATTTTTGTGAACGTTACTCATTCTTCAACAAACATATATTGACAGTTGGTACTATAGGGGATATAAAGATGATTAATACATGGTCCCTGCATGCAAGAAGATTAAAATCTAGTTGGAAATCATAAAGTTATATATTTTGAGCTCGAAAGAAAGAGCTCAGATACCATCTAGTCTAACACTTTCATTTTATAGATGGGAAAACTAAGGCCAAAGGAACTTAGGTGATTTGCTCAAAGTCACACGGATTCAGTAAGAGACTGAAGCAGAATTTGAACTGAATCATCTGATTCCAAAACCAATACTCTTTGCTTTATAACACATTGCTGTTTAGATAGATACCTATATAAATAAATATAGAAAATTTGAATGTGAAAAATGAATTAACCAGCCTATCACTTGCCAAAGGTGTCTTCCAAAAGCATCAAACTAACCATGTCACCACCCACCCCATTCAATGAACTCCAGAGGATCCCCATTACCTACAGGAACAAACATATAATACTCAGTTTTTAAAGCTTTTCAAAACCTTGTCATTTGCTACCTTTCCAGTCTTTATTAAAATTGTTATTAATTTCAGAAATATCTTATTAAGATACCTTAATCTCTTCCTTATATTCTTTTTAAAAAATTATTTATTTTCATTTTCAACATAAACTTCCACATAATTTTGAATTTCAAATTTTCTCCCCATCTTCCCCTCTCCCCATCCCAGGATAGCATGCATTCTGATTACCTTTTCTTCCAATCTGCTCTCCCTTCTATCACCACCCCGCTCCTTATCTCCTTCCCTTCTATTTTCCTGTAGGGTAAGATAGGTTTCTATACCCCATTGCCTATATGTCTTATTTTCTAGTTGCATGTAAAAACAGTTTTTAGAATTAATTTTTAAAGCCTTGATTTCCACACTCAATGAGAAGGCAAGTAATTCAACATAGGTTATGTAGGTATAGTCATGAGAAACATTTCCATAATAGTCATGTTGTGAAAGACAATATTTCCTTCTATCCTGTCATGCCCTCCATTTATTCTATTCTCTCCTTTGACCTGTCCCTCTACCAAAGTGTTTGCTTCTGATTACTGCTTCCATCAATCTTCCATCCCTTCTATTATCCACACCTCTCATATCCCCTTACCCCTGCTTTCCTAAAGGGGAAGATAAACTTCCATATGCAACTGAGTGTGTATGTTATTCCCCTTGAAGCCAAATCTGATGAAAGGAAGGATCACTTATTCCTTCTCATCTTCCCCTTCTTCCTCTCCATTGTAAAAGCTCTTTCTTGCCTCCTTTATGTGAGATCATTTACAACATTCTACCTATTTCTCTCTCCCTTTCTCTTCCTCCTAGTACATTCCTCTAAACATTTAATTTTCTTTTTTAGATATCATCCCTTCACATTCAGTTCACCCTGTCTCTCTCTCTCTCTCTCTCTCTCTCTCTCTCTCTCTCTCTCTCTCTCTATATATATATATATATATATATATATATATATATATATATATATATATATATATATATATATACATACATAATATTAATTTATATTATAGATAGATAGACATTTCCTCCAACTATCCTAATACTGAGAATGGTCTCATGAGTTCCAAATATCATCTTCCCATGTAGGAATATAAAAAGTTCAACCTTAAATCCCTTAAGGTTTCTCTTTTCTGTTTACCTTTTCATGCTTCCCTTGATTCTTGTATGTAAAAGTCAAATTTTCTATTCAACTCTGGCCTTTTCAATAAGAATGCTTGGAAGTCCTCTATTTCATTGAAGTCCCATTTTTTCCCCGAAGTATTATACTCAGTTTTGCTGGGTAGGTTATTCTTTGTTTTAATCCTATGTACTTTGACCTCTGGAATTTCATATTCCAAGCTCTCTGATCCTTTAGTGCAGAAGATGCTAAATTTTGTGTTATCCTGATTGTGTTTCTACAATATATGAACTGTTTCCTTCAGGCTCCATGTAATATTTTCTCCTTGATCTGAACTCTGGAATTTGACTACAATATTCCTAGAAGATTTCCTTTTGGGAATACTTTAAGGAGGTGATCAGTGGATTCTTTCCATTTCTATTTTATCCTCTGGTTCTAGAAGATCAAGGCAGTTTTCCTTGATAATTTCTTGAAAGATGATGCCTAAGCTCTTTTTTTGGTCATGGCTTCCAGGTAGTGCAATAATTTTTAAGTTATCTCTCTTAGATCCATTTTCCATGTCAGTGGTTTTCCAATGAGATACTTCACATTGTCTTCTACTTTTTTCATTCTTGTGATTTTGTTTTATAATTTCTTGATTTCTCGTAAAGTCGTTAGCTTTCATTTGCTCGATTCTAATTTTGAAAGAATTAAATTCTTCAGTGAGCTTCTGGACCTCTTTTTCCATTTGGCCCATTCCTCTTTTTAAGGCATTCCTCTCCTTATTGGCTTTTTGGACATCTTTTGCCGTTTGGATTAGTCTACTTTTAAAGGTGTTATTTTCTTCAGCATTTTGGGAGGTTTTCTTTAGCAAGCTGTTGACTCATTTTCTTGATTTTCCTGCATCACTCTCATTTCTCTTCCCAATTTTTCCTCTACTTCTCTTACTTGATTTTCAAAATCCTTTTTGACCTCTTCTGTGGCCTGAGACCAATTAGTATTTTTCTTGGAGGCTTACGATGAGGGAGCTTTGTCTTTGTTGTCTTCTTCAGGTTATATGTTTTGGTCTTCCTTATTTCCAGTGATGTAAGAAAATAGTTTTTCATTGAGAAAGTAAGAATTTACAGTCTGTTTCTTTTCCCCCTATTTGGTCATTTTACCAGCCAGTTACTTGACTTTGGAGTTCCTTTTTTATGTGGAGGCAGTTGCCCAGCCAATTACTTGACTTTTGAACTCTTTGCTGAGTGGAGGGCTCCAGAAGCAGCCTCTGCTTCAGCAGTGGCTTCGCCTGCTTTGAGGCTGGGACCAGAGCTGAGGCTGGGTCTGTACTACACTCCCTTCTCAGTCAGGTGAGAGGCCGTTCCCACTGACCTTTGAAGCTATCTTTGACATTTGTGGGTTGAGAAGTCTGGAAACCACAACTGCACTAGTGACTCAGTCCCCTGAGACCTGCTCTTGCTCTGTCCATACTGACACAACCAACATCAAATTGTACTCTGCTCCCAGCTTGGTGTGATAGACCTTCCTGTCAACCCTCCAGACCGTCTTGGACTGGAAATTTGCTTCAGTCTGTCATTTTGTGGCTTCTGCTGCTCTAGAATTCATTTAGAGTCATTTTTACAGTTTTTTAAGGGTTTGGGGGGAAGGATTCTAGCAGGTCCTTACTTCTACTCCTCTATATTGGCCACCTTCGCCCCCACCCCATATACTCTTTGATTCAGCAATAGCATTATTCTTATATTTCTCTCACTTGGCATTTCATCTCCTAACTGTTCTTTTTCACTAACTTGCCAATGCCTGGAACCCTCTTCCTGCTCTTATCTGCCTCTTGACTTTGTTTTTTTTTTTTCCTTTAAGACTCAGTTCAAATTCCTCTTGCAAGACGCCTTTAAGAGGCCCCTCCCCCAATTCAGTGTCTTCTCTCTGAGACTGCCTCAAATTTACCCTGTATCTTGCATTTTAAGTTGATGTTTTTATGGTGTTGCCCTCTTTAAAACATGAAGTCCTTGAGGTAACAGACTAATTTTGCCTTTCTTTCTATCTTTAGTACTTAGCACGATGTCTTGCAATGAATAGATTCTTAATAAATTGTTGCTAATTTGAGTTGACTTTAATCAAAATGCTTTGAGATTTCAAAGAAAAAGAGATATTATCCAGAGGGAAAGATCAGAGAAAGCTTTGTGAAGTTGCCAGTATGGTATCTGAGTTAGACTGTGAAGTATAGGAAAAATTTCAATAGTTAGAAGAGGGCATTTTCAGTAGAGGAAAGAAAATTATAAGCAAAGAATTGGGGTGGGAAAGTAAATAATTATCATTATGATGCATAATGGCTATACCAATTTCCATGTCAACTTATCAGCCACTAAATTGATCAGATTTTAGGAATCTAAGTTTCTGTTTGAATTATGGTGATGGTTATATAGGCAAGGCAAAGAAAAGAAAGCGGATTATTGGCTTTGTGTTCAGGATTCATCTAGCCTTTATTGTCTGTGTTAAATCCCCTATGTATTGAAGAACACTAACCAGAACATGAGACAGACGATACTTCACTTATACAAAAAGGGAAAACTAGAAAGTCTGTTATGGTGAGCTACTAATACCCTCTAGTCTCATTCTCCATTCTTTTATGCATACGCTGTATTAGAGAGGGACTTAGAGTTTTATAACACTGATATTTCCGGATTTTCTGAGTTGTCAGTCAATCATAAAGAAAGATAAGTAAGTAGATAAGCAGAGAGATAGATAGATATGGTTAGAGATGAAATAGAGATGACACAGATTATAGATATAAATATAGATATAGTCATCTATTTTTATATCTACTTCAACAAATCTCACTTGCATATTGAAGTTTAATTCATGGACCTTTTCTTTTTTCTTCTCTCTAGTGTGGATTTTGATTTACCACAGAATCTTTTGATGTAGCATTTGTTATCAAACTTAAAAATTAAAATGTTCTGTTCATTTAAAGGAAGAATCTTTTGATCCTAGACAAATGATACAAATTCAAATTGGTATCTAGAATGGAGCTCTCACTTGGAGTATGAATAATTTTTTCTTCTATAAACAAAGATAGTTTTCTCCCATAGAAATATCTGTTCTTTTTATCACAAGTCAAGTGAACAAGCAGTTATTAAGTGCCTAATATGTTCTAGGCACTATACTCAGGTCTAGGGGGAAAAGTCTAACAACACATGAAATAACTCTTACTTATCAGTTCACAAAAATAGACACCCATGGACTGTATAGAGCTTTACAGTTTGCAAAGGGCTTTCATATATATATTATCTCAATTGCTTCTTCTAAAATCTCTAAGACATAGTATTATTTACATTTTGTGAATAAATTAACATCTAGAAAGGTTAAGAAACTTAGTCAATGTTCTACTTTAAGAAATAGTGAAGCAGAGACCAAGTCCATGTCTTCTGGTTCCAAATCATGAGACTTTCCTCTTCACCATTATATTACCTTGCCTCTCATGATGTAATTTGTATTTGACTCAGTTGTCACATAGAATAAATAATTACAGATTCACTGAACATTAGACACGGATATCACACTCACTGTTTCCTCTTTTGCTCAATGGTGGGCCATTGATTCATCCTTTGGAGATTTTTACCTCATAGTCAGTCTTTTTTGGGTCATTGTTACCCAATCTGCTACTCAGATGATCTACATAATGCCTTTGTTATGTAACTTAAATGCTGTCTTTCCACAAAAGAAATCACAGTCAATATAACTTCTATTTATTACTTAATATGTCACCCTTATAAGAGACACAGTATTCTTTTCATTGCACACTGAGCAAGAAGGATAACTAAGTTCCTATTCTCTGACCTTTGTTATGAACCAGCATTCTTTTGTAGAGATTATTATTGGGAAGTAATGTGAAGTTAGAGAGAAAGCAATCACCTCATCTTACAACTTGCAATTATTTAATTTCATCAGTACTCATGATGATGATGATGATAGCAGCTAGAATTTATTGGCTATAAGATTTACAAATCATTTTAAACTTGTCAACTCAGCTGATTCTCACAACAACCCTATTAAGGAAGGTACTATTATTAGTCCCATTTTACAGATAAAGAAACTGAGATGAAGAAATTTTAAATAATTTTTCTTGGCTCACACAGTCAGCATGTGACTGAAGCATAATTTTAACTCAGGCCTTCCTCAGTCCAAATGCAACAAGGTGTATCTGTATGCTACCTAACTACTTGTGGTGTGGGCACTTCTTTCAGTGTTACAAATTGCAGCCTATCAATGCTTTTCTTTCTGTGTGACACTTGTCCATGTCTTCCTATAAATCCTCCACTGTGATTTTCCCTACCATCTTTGTGGGCTTCTTCTAAATCTTTTAGTACTGAATGACTGCAAGGACCTATCTATCATTTGTCCTCTTCATTCACTACATGACCACCATACCTCCATTTCTGGTAATGAAGGCAGTTGAATCAGGCATTTTGGGGTGCTTATAGCTTGATCAGATATTGAAGATGTCAAGGTCATCCATCACATCCCAGGCCATCATCACTCATTCTGACTTTTCTCTTTCCGTTGGACTTCAACGACTCCTGAAGAGACAATGAGGCAGATGACTTTGTGCAATTCTGCCTCATGCAAATCCGATTCACATAGAAGTCAAGACTCTCTGGTGTCATTGCTCCTCTTTGAAAATGAAGGATGAACAACCTTCTAATGCTATTTAGGAAACTCTTTTATACAACTCTTCTTTGATAATACGTCATATCAGTTATCCACAGCCAGCAGAAGCCACTTCATTGCTCTTTAGGAGATAATGAAACTTTAATCCTTTGGAAATTGATTTTGAAATATTCCATTACTGTGAAGTATCAGTGAAAGACTATTGATGCTAAAAAAATATATATACAGGCCTTTGTTTCAGAGGGAAACTTAGGTTCATAAAAAATACTGCATAATTTCCCAGAGATAACTCTCCTCTTCCTTCTCTTCATTTCTAGGTTTAGTTCATTTTAATCTTAATTGTGTGTTTAAAATAAGCAATAGAGCCTTAAAACTGCACTAAAACATTTAGCATATCCTCTATAGTACTGATAGATCAACAATATGGGCTGTCAATCCAACTGTATATCGTACTCTAGACAATAAGCATTCTTCTACTTTGGCTTTTCCTCTTGGATAATTTTGTAAAAATAATTTATTGATAAATTATATCATCCAGGAGGCTCTATAACAATCTGGAGTATGATACAATAAGTACAGTATTACGTGTAAATGGAAGTATCTAAAGGATCTTGCTTTCTACAAGGGATCCCTTTTCTACTTAGACTCCATGCTAGACATCCTCCATGATAGTGAAAAACGTTTGGCAATTAAACAGTTGAATGGTTTACTTCAATAGTTAAAAAGTTACCTATGAGTAATGTTCTCTTTGAAACAAAGCCACATATTTTGAATATTAATATTTTTCTTTCATGGCTGAGAGTAGTAATAAATTCCAAAAGATTAATGACATACATTATCCAAAGAGAAAATTGTGGTAGGAAGAGTTACAGAGTAGGATTTCTACCTATTAATGAAAGAAACCTTGTTGAAGAAGAGTTTTGCAGGCAACCTATTTCTTTATGGAATCAAATGGGTCTTTTTACAGTCTACAAAGAAGAATAGTAGGGTCTTAGACTTTGTGCATCTTTCATTCAGTTGCTTATATAACCAGAAAAATACTGTCTGCAATATATGAAATTATTTTCACTGCATTATTTTTACACTCACATTATATGTATATGTATCACAAATATATGTCTGTATACATATCCACACATATATGTTCAAATACATATACATAAGACAGTATTATGCTTGTTTATACTTGCCATCTGCTTCTCTGTAGGTGAATAGCATCTTCCTTCATAAGTCCAAGTCTTTTAATATTTTTCTAAATCCACCAGCTCATCATTTCATAAACCACAGCAATGTTCTGACCATGTGATATTCCATCTGGAAGATTTTCTATGAGAATTTTTCTCCAATTTTCTTCATTTCCTCTATTCTCAGTTACAGAGATTTGTTCATATAGGAAAATTTTCATTTAAAATTATCAAAATCATTTATTTTGTATTTCAGTACTGATTTCATCTTATAATATATTTCAAGGTATAGTACCTTTGATATCCAGTTTTTTTCACATCTTTTTTCTTCTGGTGTCCTTGAACTTCCTGACCCTCTGCTCTTCCAAATGAACAATGTTATTATTTATTTTCTGACTCAGTAAGACAATTTTTAGTAATTTAATTGGGATGGCTTTACATAGATAGTTAAGTAAAATTGTAATTTTTAAAAATTATGCCTTTACCTCCCCCTGCACAATAAATATTACTTCAATTATTTAGATCAAACTTTATTTGTATAAAAGATGTTTTGTGTTTATATTTATATAGTTCTTTGGCAGGGATAGTCTTATATTTTTATACTGTCTAGTTATTTTATATAATTAAAACTATCAAGAAGATGACAGAGTAAAAAGAGGAACTCACCTGTGTCCTTCCACAAATTCCTTCAGATACCTCTAAGAAGGGAATCTGAATGAATTGTAGAGGGACAGAATCCACTGGGAAACAGAGTGTGGCAGATATCCAGCCCAGGACAACCTGAAAGATCAACAAGAAGAATCTGTTACACTTGACTGGGGGAGCATAGAGTGCTTGGGAGGCACTGGCCCAGATACAGCCATAGTGGAGTAGGAATGACCCTGGGCTGACTGAATCACCAGCAGCAATTCCTATTTCCCAAACCACTTGACTCAGGATGGGAGTCCGGCAGAACTGGGTAAGAGAGAAGCACAGGGTCCACAGTAGCTACAGTAGCTACTCCCAGGAATATCAGCCCACATACTAAATGTTGGAAAGTCACCTACTTGAACTTCTGGGAGCCAAGATAGTGGAGTAAACTGTAAGTGCTCTCACCTTCCCTGATTAACCTTGAAAATCCCAAAGAATATTACTCCAGGAAAAATCCTGGAATAATGGAGTCAGTAGAAGGGGTAAACAATCTTTTAGCTCAGGAGGCTAAGGAGACAACCTAGAAGGGTCCCTCTTGCTGTGACTGAAGGGGACCAATACAGGAACTGAAGCTTCCCAGCAAACCCCACAAGAGAGAACCAGCAGGAGATCCTGAGCCCAAGGGAGGTGGAACTAGTAAGCACCAACACCAGAACCCCAGGTATGCCTTAGCACAGCCAGGGGAATTGGGCAGACACCAGTACAGACAGGATTAGTGCAGCCCTGGGTGAGGAGGAGACCTCCAACAACCAGGACACCCCTCCCCCACATCTCACACCATGAGTTTAAGTATAACCCTGGGGAAATTCAGACTTCACTTGGCCTTAGCCTTGGCACACACTAGCCAGTTCTGCACCAGATAAGGTGTGGTATTATGTAGCTTCTAGTTGAAAGAACCAGAGGCCACAGAAACAAAACCAGTAAATAGGACCTAGCTCCCAATATTAGAAACATGGGACAGAGCCCTCGATGACCCAAAAGCAGAGATCTACTTTAAAATCCAGGAAAAAGGCAATCACCATGAGTAAGAAGCAAATTAGAAAACCAAAGACCACAGAATATCATTACAGGGACAGGGAAAAAAATACAAATTCAGAAGAAGACAGCATTGACACTGTATTCACATCTCAAAGGGGGCATCAATTCCCTCAAAAGGTAATATGAACTGGTCTCAACCCTAAACAACATCCTTGCAAGAGCACAAGAAGGATTTTAATAGCAAAATTAAAGACTCAGAAGGAAAATTGACCAATGATTTTAAACCTACACTTACCTTCTTAAAAACTAACATTGGCCAAATGAATAGGAAGAAACAAAACATAACTAGAAAATAACTCTTTAAAAAATGAGGCACAAAAGCTAACTGAAGAAAGCAATTCATTGAAATTAGAATTGGCCAAGTAGAAACTAATGACTCTATGAGACATCAAGAATCAGTCAAAAAAAATCTAAGGAATGAAAAAACAGAAGAAAATGTAAAATAACTCACTGGAAAAACAAATGACCTGAAAAACAGATCCAGGAGAGAAAAATTTAAAAATTATTGATATACCCGAAAGCCATGATGAAAAAAGAGCCTAGAGAGTATTTTCCAAAAAAATCATCCAGAAAAACTGCCCTGACCTCCTAGATCCAGAGGGCAAAATAGTCTCTGAAAGAATCCACTGATTGCCTCCTAAAAGAGATCCCAAATTGAAAATATCAAGGAATATTGTTGCCAAATTCCAGAATTATCAGGTCTAGGAGAAAATCCTGCAATCAGATAGAAAGAAGCAATTCAAATATTGAGGAACTAGAGTCAGGATCACACAGGACTTTGCAGATCCTACATTAAAAGATTGGCAGGATTGGAATATGATATTCCATAAGACAAAGGAGCTTGGACTACAACCAAGGATCAACCACCCAGCAAAAGTTAGCATAATCTTTCAGGCAAGGAGATGGACATTCAATGAAATAAGGGATATTCAGTCCTTCCTGATGAAAAGACCAGAACTCAATAGAAAATTTGATCTTCGAATACAAGACTCAAAAGAAGCATGAAAAAGTTAACGGGGGGAAAAAAGAAAAAAAAAACACTTGTTTGTTATTCAACATGGGCAAACTCTTTGCAACACTAAATGGTAGAATAATACCCGTTAAGCTTGAGATTTGTATACTTATTACCTCATTTAAAAGGTATATACATAGGTAAAGGGTATGGGTATAAATTAACTGATGTGATAAAAAATAAATTGAGTGTGGAGGGAGAAGAGAAAAGGAGGAGGCAGAAAAGGGTAAATTACATGACATGAAGAGGTACAACAATATATTATAATAAAAGGTAAGAAGGGAGAGAGATAAACATTTGCTTGAGCTTTACTCTTACTGGATTTGGTTCAAGGAGGGAATACCATTCTTATTAAGTAAAGAAATCAAACTTGTACTACATGTAGTAGGAGGGGAAAAGGGAAAGAAATGTATGGGGTGATTAAAAGAGAGGGAAGAAGTAGTAAGGGAAAAGGGAAAGAAAATGGAGGAGGGCTGATAGAAGGGAGGGAAGACTGAAGGAGACAGAGGTCAAAAGTAAAACTCTTTTGAGGAGGGGAAGGAAGAAATAAAACCATAAATGGGGGGATATGATGGAGAGAAAGACACAGATAGTAATCATAACTATGAATGTGAATGGAATAAAACTCTCTCATAAAAAAGAGGTAGATAGTAGAATGGATTAAAAATCATCATCCTACAATATTTTGTTTACAAGAAACACATTTGAAAGGGGGGATACGCAGTGGGTAAAGGTAAAAGGTTGAAGTAGAATATATTATGCTTCTGCTGAAGTAAAAAAAAAGCAGGAATAGCAATCTTATTCTCAGACAAAACAAAAGCAAAAATAGATCTAAACCACCAAGTGATATAGCATCCTAATTCTTAGAGGAGAAGTTAAGGGAATTACAGGAAGAAATCTACAGCAAAACAAAACAAAACTATACCTCAACCTCCCATCTCTGAACCTGATAAATGTAACCTCAAAATAAACAAGAAAGATATTAAGGAGGTGAATAGAATTCTGGAAAAGATAGATATAATAGACCTCTGGAGAAAACTGAATGGGGACAGAAAGGAATATACATTTTTTCTCACTGGCACATGGCATATACATGGAAATTAATCATGTACTAAGGCATAAAAACCACACAATCCAGTGCGGAAAGGCAATAATAGTCAATGAATCCTTTTCAAAGCATGACGCAATAAAAATTACATGTTTTAAAGGACCATGAAAAGACCAAAAATTAATTGGAAATTAAATAATCAAATGCTAAAGAATGAGTAGGTCAAACAGCAAATTATAGAAACAATCAATAACTAGATTCAAGAGAATGATGGTAATGAACCAACCTACCAAAGTTTATGGGATGCAACAAAGGCAGTTTTTAAGGCAAGTTCTTTATGTCCGAATGTTTACATGAATAAAATGGAGAAAGAGAAGATCAATGAATTGGGCATGCAACTGAAAAAGCAAGAAAAGGAATAAATTAAAAATCCCCAATTCAATACCAAATTAGAAATACTTAAAACTGATGGATAGGTTAATAAAATTGAAATTAAGGAAACAATTGAACTAAGAAATAAAACTAAGAACTGCCTTTATGAAGAAAACCAATAAAACTGATGAATCTTTGGTCAATTTGATTTTTATAAAAAGAAGAAATCATATTACCAGTATCAAAAAAGGTGAAATCACTTCCAGTGAGGAGGAAATTAAAACAATAATTAGAAAATATTTTGTCCAACTGTATGCCCATAAATTTGGCAATCTTAGTGAAATAGATGAATATTTACAAAAATATAAATTTCCCAGAGGAACAGAAGAGGAAGTAAAATACTTAAATAACCCCATCTCAGAAAAAGAAATTGAACAAGCCATCAATGAACTCCTTAGGAAAAAAATCTCCAGGGCCAGATGGATTTACAAGTGAATTCTGTCAAACATTCAAAAAGCAGTTAATTTAAATACTATCTAGACTATTTGGGAAAATTGGCAAAGAAGGAGTCCTATCAAATTCTTTTTATGATACAAATATGGTGCTGATACCTAAACCAGGAAAAGCCAAAACAGAGAAAGAAAATTATAAACCAATTCCCCTAATGAATATGAATGCAAAAAATTTAAATAAGATATTAGCAAAAAGATTACAGCCAACTATCATGAGAATAATACACTTTGACCAGGAAACATTTATATAAGGAATGCAGGGCTGGTTCAATATTAGGAAAGATATTGGCTTAAATGATCAGGTCAACAACAAAAGTAACAGAAAATATATTATTATCTCAACAGAGACAGAAAGAGTTTTTGACAAAATACAACATCCATTTCCATTGAAAACACTAGGGAGAATAGGAATAAATGGACCCTTTCTTAAAATAAGTAGCTTCTACCTAAAACCACCAGCAAGCATAATGGGGACAAGCTAGATGCATTTCCAATAAGATCAGGAGTGAAACACAGATGTTCATTTTTACCACTGTTATTCAATATGGTACTAGAAATATTATCTTTAGCAATAAGAGAAGAAAAAGAAATTGAAGGAATCAGAATAGTCAATCAGAATAGTCAAAGAAGAAACTAAGCTATTGCACTTTGCAGAGGATATGATGATATACTTAGAGAATCCTAAAGAATCAAGTGAAAAACCACTTGAAATAATGGACAACTTTGGCAAAGTTGCAGGTTACAAAATAAACCCACACATAAATCATCTGCATCTTTATATACTACTAACAAAGCCCAACACCAAGAGGTAAAAAGAGAAATCCTTTCTAAAGTTACACTAGACACTATAAAATATTTGGGAGTCTACCTGCCAAAGAAGCCCAGGGACTACGTGAACACAATTACAAAACACTTTTCTCACAAATAAAGGCAGATCTAAGTAACTGGAAAAAAGCAACAGTTGGTCATGGGTAGGATGAGGTAATATAATAAAAATGACAATTCTACCTAAATTAATTTACTTATTCAGTGCCATACCAATCAAACTACCAGAAAATTATTTTCTAGAGATAGAAAATAATATCAAAATTCATCTGGAAGAACAAAACATCTAGAATATCAAAAGAATTAATGAAAAGAAATACTAGGGAAGGTAGCCTAGCCATACCAGATCTTAAATTGTATTATAATGCATCAATCATCAAAATTGATATTGGCTAAGAAACAGAGAATGTAGATCAGTGAAAGAGGTTAGGTATTCAAGACACAGTAGTCAAGGAATATAGCAGCTTACTGTTTGGTAAACCCAGGGGCCTTAGGATAAGAACTCACTGACAAAAACTGCTGGGAAAATTAGATAATAGTGTGGCAGAAACTGGACATAGACCAATGACTGACACTGTACACAAGAATAAAGTTCACATTGGTACACAATCTAGGTATAGGGGCTGATACTATAAACAAATTATTTGAGCAAGGAATAGTGTATTTGTCAGATTTATGGAGAGTGGAGAAATTTATGACCAAACAAGAGACAGAGAACATTATGAAGTGCAAAATGGATAATTTTGATTGCATTAAATGGAAAAGTTTTTGCATGAACAAACCCAATGCAAACAAGATTAGGAGGGAAGCAGAAAACTGGGGAAGAATTTTTACAACTAGCGTCTGTGATAACGGCCTCATTTCTAAAATATATAGAGGACTGAGTCAAATTTCCAAGAAAACAAGTCATTCCCCAATTGATAAATGCTCAAAGGATATGAACAGGCAGTTTTCAGAAGAAGAAACAGCCATAGTATATAAGGACTGTTTCTGATAGACTTAGCCCTTCACAGCAATGCAAGGACCTAAAACATTCCCGAAGAACTTTTGAGGCAAAATGCCATCCACATTCACAGAAAGAACTGTGGATTCAGAATACAGAATGAAGCAGACTATTTTCTCTTGTGTTATGTTATGTTTTGTTTTGTTTTGTTTTTGTTTTTCTCATGGTTTCTTTCATTCATTTTAATTCTTCTATGCAACATAGCTAATGTGAAAATGTGTTTAACAAAAATATATATGTAGAAATCCTATAAGATTTTCATTCCATCTCAGGGAAGGAGGGAAGAGCAAGGGGAAGAAAATTTAAAACTTGTGGAAGTGATTGTTGAAAACTGAAAACAATTTAATTAAATAAAGAAAATATTTAAAAATCAAAACCAAATAAGAGAAGAAAAAGAAATAGATGGAATTAGAATAGGCAAAGAAGAAACTAAGTTATCACTCTTTGTAGATGATATACTTAGAAAATCCTAGAGAACCAAGTAATAAACTACTTGAAATAATAAACAACTTTGGCGAAGTTGCAGAATTCAAAATAAATCCACATAAATCATCAGTATTTCTATATATTACAAGCAGACCCCAACACCAAGAGATAGAAACAGAAATCCCATTTAAAGGTACTGTAGGCACTATAAAATATTTGGGGGTCTACTTGCCAATACAAACTCAGGAGCTATAAGAACACAGTTACAAAACACTTTTCTCACAAATAAAGTCAGACCTAAATAATTAGAAAAATTATCAGTTGCTGGTGAGTAGGCTGAGCTAATACAATAAAAATGACAATTCTGCCTAAATTAGTTTACTTATTCAATGCCATACCAATCTAATTATCAAAAAACTATTTTCTAGACCTTGAAAAAATAATATCAAAATGCATCAGGAAGAACAAAATGTTCAAGATATCAAGGGAATTAACGAAAAGAAATGCTAGGGAAAGTGACAAACTTTGTTGAATTTTTATGAATAGTCATCCATTTCATCTACGTTTTTAATTTTATTGGCATAAATTAGCTGTATTAGCTTCTGGCACTTATTTTCCCTTTTTTATTATAAATTCTTGTGAATAACCATTCTCTTTTCAAGTTTACTAATTTGATTTTCCTCACTTTTTAAAATGAGGTTAGATAATGATTTACAGCTTTTGTAAACCTTGTCAGAAACATATTCTCTGTTTTACTTAACATTTTCATATTTTTATTTCCAATTACATTCATCTTCTTACCTTGAGTGGTAGCAGTCCCCCATCAAGGAAGGTCTTCTAACAGACGTTTGATAATGATATCTTGGGAATATTGCTGAGAGGATTCTGTACAGGCACAAGTTGAACTAGATGAACTCTGAGGTCCCTTACAATTTTGAGATTCAGTTATTTTATGATTCTACTTGCATTTAAGAAATTCCAACAAATATAACACCCCTAGATGTTGTCCAAAGGATATTTGTCATGTGAAAAAACACGAGTCAGTCATGTAGCAAGAATAATGTTAAGTAATAGAAAATGAATAGACCATCTGAATAATAATCTGTATGTATTGCAATCATTGTTACATGAGTGGCCAAAACTAAAGCAGAACAAAATTAAGCTGAAAAGTTCAATATATATTTAAGTGCCTTCTTTTTATAGAGAATACCACTATGTTCTCAAAAAAACAAAAATACAAAGTTTGGATGAGAAAGAATCTCTGCTATCAGAGAGCTAAGTATAGGAAAAACACAAATAATTAGTAGAAATAATAATATACTGTCAATACATTCAGGAGAAGGAAAAAGAAGCATATGAAGTCTATGGGAGAAAGGATATCATCAATCATACTAATGGAGGATGAAAAAGAAAGAATTTGGGAAGTCTTCATTCAGAAAGTGATATTTAATATGGCTTTAAATGTGAATAGGAATTTAATAATCAAGAGCTAATGAATAAACCAATAATCTGATTGCAGGAGATAGTCAGTTACATTGATACTGGTTATGATGGAGATAGCATGTGTGACCAATTTTGGTATCTTGTGAATCTTTGGTATTACTCTGCCAAGTGACAGTACTCCCAAATGTATGAAAACATATCCCAAGAGGATGTGGGAAAGTACAACGTATTACCTCTTTGGGGCCACAAGAAGTATTTTAGAAAATTGCTACTAAAGTACTGACAAACCAAGCAACATTCTTTTTTTTTTCTTTTTGCGAATGACTTCCATATTTCTTTCTCTGAGTGTGGAAGGCATTTTGCCTTAGAAAACCACCATTGGGATTTTTTTTTAAATAAGTTCTTGCGTTATTATGAAGTTCCAAGTCTACCAGAAAAAACTCTCGCACACTATGGTCATTGCTGTGCACAAAGTTCTCCTGGTTCTGCTCCTTTCACTCAGCATCAGATCATATAGGTCCTTCTAGGCCTCCCTGAAATCTTCTTGTTCATCATTTCTTATGGCACAATAGTACTCCATTATATTCATATACCATAATCTATTCAGCCATTCCCCAATTGATGGGCATCCCCTTGATTTTCAGTTTTTGGCAATTACAAAGAGTGCTGCTATAAAAATTTTTGTACATGGGGGACCCTTTCCCATTTTTATGATCTCTTGGGGATACAGTCCTAGTAGCAATATTGCTGGGTCAAAGGGTATGCAAATTTTGTAGCCCTTTGGGCATAGTTCCAAACCACTCTCCAGAATGGTTGGATGAGCTCACAGCTCCACCAACAATGAATTAGTGTTCCAACTCTCCCACATCCTCTCCAATATTTATCATTTTCTTGTTCTGTCATGTTTGCCAATCTTATTGGTGTGATGTGGTACCTCAGAGTTGTTTTAATTTGCATCTCTCTAATCAATAGTGATTTAAAGCATTTTCTCATATGATTATAGATATCTTTAATTTCTTCCTCTGAAAATTGCCTGTTCATATCCTTTGACCATTTATCAGTTGGGGAATGACTTGTATAGTTATACATTTGAGTCAGTTCTCTGTGTATTTTAGAAATGAGGCCTTTATCCCCAAGCTTAGCTGTAAAATTTCTTTCCCAATTTACTACATCCCTCCGAATTTTGGTTGCATTGGGTTTGGTTGTGCAAAAACTTTTCAGTTTAATGTAATCAAAATTATCCATCTTGCATTTCATAATGCTTTGTATCTCTTCTTTAGTCAAAAATTCTTCCCTTCTCCATAAATCTGATAAATATATTATTTCTTGCTCCTCCAGTTTATTCATGGTATCAAATTTTATGCCTAAATCATGTACCCATTTGGACTTTATTCTTGCATACGGTGTCAGGCATGGGTCTATGCCTAATTTCCGCCACACTGTTATCCGGTTTTCCCAGCAATTTTTGTCGAACAATGAGTTCTTATTCCAGAAGCTGGGGCCAAGCAACATTCTTATAAGCTGAAGGAGTTAATGCGCCACCAAGAAGCATAAAAATATACAATTACTACAACACCTTTGAGCGATATTAGCCCCAATACACAAAACATTACAATGTCTTCCTCTTTATTTTAATAGCTATAGAAGACATATGTGATACACAAAGGATTTATGATTAGGAAACTCAGTGCATTAACCAATGCAGACTGTAACCTACCAGGGACTTAGTGAATAAATCCTGGTGAAGAGCCTCAGGTACCTAGAGAGTAATTGACTTGTCCAGAATCACACAGATAATAAGCACCAGGAGCAGTATTTTTACATGCCATCATCCTAACTACAAGCCCAACTTGCTACTATTAATGGTAGATTTCCATTAAAATTTCCATCATAGATCTTTCTCTATTTTATTACTAATACTTAGAGTCAGGAAAAGAATATTCTATCAGACTTCTGTATAGAAAAGTCTTCATATTAGAGTATTCCTAAAAGATAATGTCCCTAAAGAGTCATGAGTTTATTAGAAGCACACATTTAAATCATATGCTTACTTTCAATCCATACATAAGAGTAATAAATCACTCTTATGAGTATCACAAAAACTGAGATTCCAAAAGATAAATTACAAGGCATTTATTAGTCTTCTTTACTATATTGCTTTCTTGGAGAAAACCTGCTTGAAGGAAAAAGTGATAAAATAATAATGAAAACAAGTATTTCTATTACACACTTAAATCATCTGAAGCACAATAGATATGGCTGCTTGCCAGTCCTGAAAATACAAATGAAACATAGGAATGCAAAGAAAGAAGGAAAATAAATTCTAAACATTTCTGCAATTACAAATACATATAATGATGTATACAAAAAGATTGTGTTAACATATTAATGAAATTTAATGAAAAGATTATGAAACAGTAAGAATGAAAAAAAATGGAAAGTTTGTACACTTCTGATTTTTTGTAAAATTTATAGAGGTAGGATGCACAAGAATAAAATGTGTTGAACCCCAAAGAAGGTCAAGAACTTTCCACTCCCCTGCATAGGGGTACTCACTCCCCAAAAATTTCATACTGTTCCTCTTCACTTAGTCTACAAAGCTCCTCTGTTAGCTCAATTTAATTTAATGCAATAAATATTTATTGAGTACTTTGCTAGAAATGGGAGTGGAAATATAAATTTTATATAATTCATGGCTCCTGTCCTTATAGAGGGCTTCTGCTCTCTAGGAGAGGGATGTGATGGGAATAAAATGTATCTAACGTAGGATTTCTTAATCCAAGGCCTATGAACTTGTTTGATTTGGGGGGAGAGAAGTTTGGTTTGGTTTGTTAAATATATTTAAATAAATGTTCCTTTTTTAAAAATTCTGTTTATTTTATTTTATATATTTTATAATAACATTTATAGAAGGAGTTGCATATATTTCACTGACATATCACAAAAGTCTAAGTCTTAATGTTAATTGACTGACAGATTAAGGGCAACCTGGACTCACTTATCTTCCCTTACCCATTTTCATAAGTGCATCATCTCTGCTCTGCCCAACTTTGCCTGTTTATTGTCCACCCTCTCTTGCTTTGATCCTTCTTTTACTTCACATATAACACCAGATATGCCATGACCATTTAGGCTTTGGAAGCAGCTTCTTTCTGACAACAATACTTAGGGAAATTGAGAACATTAACTGGATCATTTTAATTGTGTACAAAAACTTTCTTAGATCAGTTTAAACTGTGAGAAGAATCTTAATCCGTAAGAGGAGAGAACTCTGTTACTTGAATTAGAAATATATCATGAGAAGTAACATTGTATTTTCAATAGAATGATGGATTTAGTGTGAAAAAAACTTGGATTCAAATCCCACCTCAGATACTTAAAAGCTTGGTCAAGTCATTTAACTTCTCTGAAATGAAGCAGTTAAGCTCTATGGTCAGCAGTCACTTCTATCTCCATCAATCAGGAATCAGTGAGAGGAAAAATAATAGGTATGTTATCATCCTTCGTCATTCCACTCAGATAACCACAACCAGTTATCCTATTCACTTTTGTAGAGCAGTATTAGCAGCTATCCTCTTAAAGGTAAGAAATATTGCATCCTAGCCTACCTATACATGTTTGCTAAAACACACCATGAGAATGTATATTATTAGATTGACAACTACAATTTTTCTTCTAGCACACTTGCCATCTAGCTTAAATTTGATCCTCTGATGCTGACTTGAAGACCTTTTGTTCATATCTACTTTTAGAATTTTTCCCACAACTACTCTAGATCTCTTTTCTTATGACATCAAGCTCCCATTTTTCCACTGTCATTCTCAACAGATAATTTCACTTACCATTTTATGGAGATTTAAAAATGAAAATAAATATTGGGGGCTACCATGTGATCAAATGAGATGATTCACCATAGATTTGTCTTCATTTTAACTTTGGCATATCAGTCTCTCTGTATTCATGATCTCATTTTCTCCTCTAAGTCCCTCAAAAAATGTTTTTACCATTCTTATCTGAACTCCATTCCTTCTGCTTCCTTCAGAACCTGACTCCAACAACTGAACTTCAGACCAATTACTACATATGTCTGCTCCCTCTTGAGCACTTCCTCTTGACTCCATCTTGAGTAGAGTGCAAGTTGCTTGAGGATAAAGGATGACTTAGTTTTAACTGTATCACCATCATAAAGCAAAGTGCATATAGGAGGTACTTAGTAACAAATTTACAAAACTAAATTAAAATTTCATTTCTTTTCAAAAAGACCATACAAACTAAACTGTTCATGATAATATCATTCTCTTCACTTCTACTGAATTATACCTAGCAATTTCCATTGTGCAAAAAATTCTTATAGATTAATGCCTCTGCCAGTGATTCCTAATCATATCTAAGCTGTGACAGTTTACAGTTTGTTGGCTAATTTCATAACTATCATTCCCCTCTTAAATGTGTCATGTGGAAGTTACAGGTTTTTTTTTTTTAATTAGAATGAATTTTGTTTTGAGAATTTTTGAGAATTTAATTATACCTCAGGAGAAAACTGGAAATAGCTTGTGGCAAAATGAGAACTGGGATTTCTGAGGCAATATATCTTAAAATAGCTGATACATTAATTCCCAGTTGGCATACTGTGGTGTTTACATTGTCCTTGAAATTCATTTATTACTGTTGTTGTTTTTAATCTCAGTAATGTCAGTTTTAGGTGGTAGGCTTTGAGAAGGCAGAGGAATGCTCTGTGCATTTTCATGCAGGGATTGGGGGAGGATCCAGGCTTATCTCAAACTTAAGCAATCAGCAGACACTAAGAACTATCCAAAAGTAAAATAAGTTGCCTAAAGAAGCAACAGATTTCCTCCTTGCTAAAAAAACTAAATGAACATTGATTAGACATAGTGTGGCAGGACATCTTTTTTGAGCATGGGTTGCCCTAAATAGCCTCACAGTTTTCTTCTAACTTTGAAATTCTGTTATTCGGTCCATTTTTTGATTCAGGGAAAACTTGAAAATGAATAGATCAGATTCTATTGTCAATTTTTAGATCTGGGAGAGACGTCATAGTTCATGTTGTTTAACTATACCTTTGCAGAAATACTGTCTGCAATATCCTTGACAAGTTGTAATCCAGACTCTGCCTGAAGAGATCAAATGATAGTGAGCTCACCATATCCCAAAGCAACCTGCTTCATTTTTTTTTACAACTCCAATTGTTAGGAAGTATTCCACTTGTTGAGCTGAAATCTGCAGTCCCTGTAGGTCCTTTTCTTTCATTATTCTAACTTTTTTGAGCCACACAAAACTAGTTTACCAATTTTCTACATTGCTGTCAGTGTGAACAGTCATATTTTAGCCATATCTGATTCTTTCTGACTCCATCTGAGGTATTTTTTGGCAAGGATACTGGAAAGGTTTGCCATTTCCTTCTCCAGCTCATTTTCCAAATGAGGAAACTGAGGTAAACAGGGTAAAGAGATTTGCACAGGGTCACATAGCTAGTGAGTATCTGAGGCTGAATTTGAACTCAGAAATATAAGGCATTCTATCCTATGTGTCACCTAACTGCTACAAGAAATCATTACAGTGGGGCAGAGCCAATATGGCAGAGTAAAAGCAGCAGTTTCCCTGAGCTCTCCCTCAAAGTCCTCCAAATACATGTAAAAATAACTCTAAACAAGTTCTAGAGCTACAGAACCCACAAAATTACAGAGTGGAACAAATCCCCAGCCCAAGACAACTTGGAAAGTTGAAAGGAAGGGTCTTTCCTACTAGTCAGGGAGAGGAGTACAATCTGGCATGGATGCACCAGCACAGATCAGCCAGAGCAGACTTCATGGGACTGAATCATTGCCAGCTGTGGCAGTTTCCAGACTTCTAAACCCAACAAGTCAGTAGGAAAACTCTGTGGAACCAGAGTGAAAGAGGAATGATGTGGTCGGGTCAGGTCTGGCCCCATCCCCAGGGCAGTGGGTGGGCATGTTGGGGGGTGGCAGAAGCAGCAGCAGAGTCTCCTTTCAGGGCTCTGAACCCATAGAGAGTGGGGGATCAAGTGGCTGATATAAAATCCCTGAAGTCTAGCACAGTACACCCACACCCACATCCACTGGAAGCAGAGTTCTACCTTGAAAAAGACTTAGAAAGTCAAATATTTGGCTGGGAAGATAAGTAGATATCATAAAAGAATTCAGACTATAGAATCTTATTTTGGAACAAGGAAGATCAGGGCATGCAATCAGAGGAAGACAGCAGAGTCAAAGCTCTTACATCAAAAGCCTCCAAGAATAATATGCATTGGTTGCAGGTCATGGAAGAGCTCAAAAAGGATTTTGAAAATCAAGTAAGCGAAGTAGAGGGAAAACTGGGAAGGAAAATGAGAGTGATGCAAGAAAATCATGAAAACCAAGTTAATTGCTTGCTAATGGAGACCCAAAAAATATTGAAGAAAATGCCACTTTAAAAATAGGCTAACCTAAATGACAAAAGAAGTCCAAAAAATCAATGAGGAGAAAAATGCCTTAAAAATAATTAGCTAGTTGGAAAAGGAGGTCCAAAGTCTAACTGAGGAAAATAATTCCTTTGAAATTAGAATGGAGCAGATGGAAGCTAATGACTTCATGAGAAATCAAGAAATTATAAAACAGAACCAAAAGAATGAAAAAATAGAAGACAATTTGTAATATCTTATTGGAAAAACCACTGACCTGGAAAATGGATCCAGGAGACACAATTTAAAAATTATGGGACTACATGAAAGCCATGATCAAAAAAAGAGCCTAGATATCATCTTTCAAGAAATTATCAAGGAAAACTGCCCTGAGATTCTAGAACCAGAGGGTAAAATAGAAATAGAAAGAATTCACCAATCACCTCTGGAAAGAGATACTAAAAGGAAAACTCCGAGGAATATTGTAGCCAAATTCCAGAATTCCCAAGGTTAAGGACAATATATTGCAAGCAGCCCAAAAGAAACAACTGAAGTATTGTAGAAATACAATCAAGATAACACAAGATCTAGTAGTTTCTACATTAAGGGATTAAAGGGCTAAGAATGTGATACTCCAGAGGTCAGAGGAGCTAGGAGTAAAATCAAGAATCACCTTCCCAGCAAAACTGAATATAATACCTCAGGGGGAAAAATTTACATGCAATGAAATAGAGGACTTTCCAGGGTTCTTGGTGAAAAGACAAGAACTGAAGAGAAAATTAAACTTTCGAATACAAGAATCAAGAGAAGCATGAGAAGGTAAACAAGAAAGAAAAATCATAAAAGGCTTACTAAAGTTTAACTGTTTACATTTCTAAATGTAAAGATGATATTTGTAACTAATGAGACCTTTCTCAATATTAGGCTAGTTGGAGGAAATAAACAGACAGACAGACAGACAGATAGATACAGGGCACAGGTTTAGTTGAATGTGAAAGGACAATATTTAAAAATAAAATTAGGGATGATAGAGGAATATATTGGAAGAATAGAATGGGTTAATTATCTCACATAAAAGAGACAAGCAAAAGGTTTCATAATGGAGAGAAAGAGGGAGGATTTGAGAAGGAATGAGTGAACCTTATTCTGATCAGATTTGGCTTAAGGAGGGAATAACATACAGACTCAATTGGGTATTTTACCCTACAGGAATATAATGGGGAGGTAGATAGAGGATAGTAGAAGGGAGGGCAGATTGGGGGAGGTGGTAATCAAAAGCAAACATTTGAGAAAAGGGACAGGGTCAAAGGAGAAAATAGAATAATTGGAGGGTGGGATAGGATCAAGGGAAACAAAGTTAGTCTTTCACAACATGACTATTACGGAGGTGTCTGGCATAACTACACACATATAACCTATATCAAAATGCTTGTCTTCTCAATGGAAATGTGTGGGAAGGGAGGAAGAGAGGGAATTTAGAACTCAAAGTTTTCAGAACAAATGTTAAAAATTGTTTTACATGCAACTGGGAAATAAGATATATAGGTAATGAGGTATAGAAAGCTATCTTGCCTTTCAAGAAAGTAAAGGGGAAGGGGATAAGAGGGGAGAATGATAAAAAGGAGGGCAGACTAAGGGAAGGGGTAAATCAGAATGCATGCCAACTTGGAGTGGAGGAGGGGAATGATGGAGAGAAAATTTGGAACTAAAAATCTCATGGAATTGAATGTCGAAAACTAAAATTAAATAAATAAACAAATTTAAATCTTAGGAAAAAATGTCACTTCAAATATCTGAAAGTAGTTAGCATTCACCCAGGAAGTTTCTCTTCTGCAGATTAAAAATTCCCAATTCTCTACTACATGATTTCAGATTTGCTCCTCATCCTAGTTGTCCTTTTCAGAACAAACTCCAGTTGCTTAAACTGTCTGATATCATAAAATCAAGGTATACCCTACAAGTAGCTTCAACACATTCACAAAAGAAAATTAGTAGGCTGAGGATAACATAAAGCAAAAGAGACAGTGAGTAGTAATATTACTGTGGAATATACATCTTAGAGAAAAAGCTTTCAGTGTTTGAAGTCATTAGAATGCATTAATATATTAAGAGAGTGGTGTCTACAGTGTAAAAAAATCACAGGCTGCTCACCTGACACATCTAAGATTAAAATGTTTTAGTCATTGGGTCAGTCTCACTATTACAAGATGTTCAGGTAAAGTGGATTCAAAACCCTCATGATAGTAGGTTTCTTTTGGGGGGTGGGGGATCTTTAAATAAGAAATAAAAAATTCACCTCCAAATTATTGGTGTATGGACAAAGATAGTTTTAATGGAACTCATTTTCAATAACTTTCAATGAAATTCATTGTCTATTCAATTGTCCAAATAAGGGAATCTGTGTGAAGTACTTTGAAAATTATTAAAAAATCTCAATTGTTTTTTTTTTTGTTATTCAATTGAAATCAATGATACAAATAGTTCATGGGGTTATAAATTCAAAACTGTATTTAGATTTAGACCTTAGAGGTCATTAATCCAGTTGTCTCCAAAGTGGAGTGGATGCACAGGAGATGATTCATGGCATTGACTATCATTTTTCATCCTGTGGAGTTATTTCCTTTCTGATTCATTCATAGAACTTATTTGACCTAAGAAAAGTACGACTTAGGGTGTCATATTTTTTCAGTTAATTTAACATTTTATTGTCCAACCTATTTTTTTATTAGGTACAGAAAAAGCAGCATCTTTGGGGTCAGAGAATCTGAGCTTGTATCCTGTCTCTAGCACTTATTACCTGTGTGAAATTGGGTAAAACAATCAATACTTAAATTCACTCAGGGTGAAAAATAAAATACTGAAGTCCAAGTTTATATACTTTGGTCACTGTGAGAAAACAGGACTCATTGGGGAAAAAAACCTGATTATTGGAACGATTGAAAGCAAAAGGAAGTGGGAATGCAGTGGATAAGATAGATGGTGTCATGAAACAAACCAAGATGAGCTTGGACAGATTTTGGGAGATAGTGGAGGATAAAAGATCCTGACTTTCATGGGGTCATGAAGACATGGACATGATCATAAAACTGAACACCCACAACAACATCTCCTAAGGCAATTCATTCTTATATAATGGGGAACTGGTCAGTAAGAACAGTCTTTAAAGTATTCCAGGATATATCTTCCTGGATTTCTACAGAACATTCTCAACATTCTCCACCTGCAACCAGTTAAACATATAGAAAAAGTCTCCCAGTTTTTTATATCTTCTGAAAATTTGATGATCATGCTATAAATGCCTCCATCCAAATTACTGATAAAAATTAATAGCATGGCAGAGCCAAGATGGTGCAGGACAGGCCAGCTGAACTCCTGACATTTTCTCCTGAACAACTTTAAAACAATGCTTCAAATCAAATTTTGTAATAGCAAAGCCAACCATAGGTCAAAGGGAGACATTTTTCCAACCTAGTAGAACTTAAAAGATCCAAAGGAGAAGTCTATAGCACTGGGATGGGTACAGACCCAGAGCTGGCAGAAGCATCACTTGTGGGCCTTGGAAGCAGCCCTAACAGTAGTAACATATTCAGGAACTCACAGCTCAGAGGTGGTAACAAGGTTGGACAATTTATCAAAAAGAGATCACAAGGGACTCTTAGCTGGCACTAGGTGCAGGTGGTGCTGATTATAAAATCTATTGACCATAAGTGGTTCTAAGTCACAATTCCATGTTAGAGAAGAGGGGCCCTGGTCACAAGTCCAGGGTCAACATGAGTTCTAGCACTTGTGGCTGCAGGGGAATAAGGTCCCTTCTTGGTAAAGATAATATCAAAGACCAGGAGAGCAATGATCACAACTTTATGGTGATAACACCACCTTAGAAGCACTGAAAACTTGCAGACCCCCAGAAGTAGCTCTGAAAAGAGTAGGATGAAAAAGTCTAAAGTCTGGCACAATGCATTTCTCTCCCCAAGTGAGCGGAGCCCAACTTTAACATAAATTCAAAGTGAAGAAATAAGCTAGGAAAATGAACAAACACAAAAAACAATAGCCATCAGAAGCTACTGTGGTGATAGGGAGGACCAAGAAATAAACTTGGAAGAAGACAGTAATGTGAAAATAGCTACAATCAAAGCCTCTGAGAAAAGTACTAATTCACCCCAAGGAGAGTAAAAATTTCGGAAAGTGAAAGAAAGAAATTAGAGTGGTAGAAGAAAGACTGGAAAAAGAAATGAGTAATACAAGAAAATTATGAAAAGACAATTAACAGCTTGACAAAGGAAGCACTAAAAAATGCTGAAGGAAATATCACCTTAAAAAGGTGAATTGCCCAAATGTAAAAGAAGCAGAAAAGCTCACTAAGGAAGCAATTCCTTTAAAATCAGAATACATCAAATGGAAAAGGAGGTATAAAAGTTCATTGAAGAAAATAATTCCTTAAAAAGTAGAATTAGTCAAATTGAAAAAAAAAGAGGTGCAAAGACTCACTGAAGAAAATAATTCTCAAGATCATGAAATAGAGACTTGCAAGAACTCTAACCCCAAGCCCAGCCAAACACCTGTAAATAAAGACTAAACAAATTCTGGAGCTGCAGAACCCACTGAACGATGGAGTGAAGCACATCTCCAGCCCAAGACAGCCTAGAACGTCTACTGAAAGTGTCTATTGTGCTGTACTAGGCAGTGCAACCATGGATGGTATCTGAGCATGCCTTAGAGGGACAGAATCTCTGACACCTGTGGTGGTTTCTAGAATTCACAACCCCAAAATACAAAGGAAAATTGGAAAGTCAGTGGAAAAAACTGTCTGACCAGTGTGAGAGAGTAGAACAGTCCAAACCTAGATCCAGGCTGGGGGAGGGGGGAGCCCATGGCAGCAGAGGCAGAGGCTGTTTCTGGAGCTCTAGGCCCATAGATTGTGGGGGGATCAAGTGGCTGACAGTACACCACTCCCCCACTCTAGAAGTAGAGAACTACCTTGACAAAGAGCTCAAAAGTCAAGGAAATGGCTGGGGCAATGAGCCAATAATGGAACAAGAATCAGACTACAGAATCTTACTTTGATGACAAGGAAGATCAATATATACAAACAGAAGACAACAAAGTCAAAGCTCCTACATCCAAAGCCTTCAAGAAAAATATGAATTAGTCTCAGGCCATGAAAGAGTTCAAAAGGATTTTGAAAATCAAGTAAGAGAAGGAGATGGAAACCAGGAAAGAGAAATGAGAGTGATTCAAGAAAATCATGAAAACCAAGTCAATGTCTTGCAAAAGGAAATCCAAAAAGTGCTGAAGAAAATACCACCTTAAAAAATAGGCTAACCCAAATGGCAAAAGAGATCCAAAAAGCCAATGAGAAGAATGCCCTAAGAAACAGAATCGGTCAGATGGAAAAGGAGGTCCAAAAGCTCACTGAATAAAAGAATTCCTTAAAGATTAGAAGGGAGCAGGTGGAAGCTAATGACTTTATGAAAAATCAAGGAAATATAAAACAAAACTAAAGGAATGAAAAAAATAGCAATGTAAAATATCTCATTGGAAAAACAACTGACCTGGAAAACAGATCCAAGAGAAACAATTTAAAAATCATTGGAGTACCTGAAAGCCATAATCAAAAAACGAGCCTAGGCATCATCTTTCAAGAAATTACCTAGGAAAACTGCTTTGATATTCTAGAACCAGAGGATAAAATAGAAATGCAAAGACTCCACCAACTGCCTCTGGAAAGAAATACTAAAAAGAAAACTAATTCCAGAGTTTCCAGGTCAAGGAGAAAATATTTCAAGAAACAATTCTACCACTGTGGAAACACAATCAGGTTAACACAAGATCTAGCAGCTTCTACATTAAGGGCTCAGAGGGCTTGGTATATGATATTCCAGAGTTCAAAGGAGCTAGGATTAAAACCAGAAATAACCAACCCAGCAAAACTGAGTATAATAATTCAGGGGGGAAATGGTCATTCAATTAAACAGAGGACTTTCAAGCTTTCATAATGAAAAGACCAGAGTTAAATAGAAATTTTGACTTTCAAATACAAGAATCAAGAGAAGCAAGAAAAGGTAAACAGCAAAGAGAAATCATAAGGGACTTACTAAAGTTGAACTGTTTATATTTCTACATGGAAAGATAATATTTGTAACTCTTGAGACTTTTCTCAGTCTTAGGTCAGTTGTAGGAATTATATACATATAGACAGAGGGCACAGGGTCATTTGAATATGAAGGGATGATATCTAAAAAAAATTAAAATGAAGGGATGAGAGAGGAAAGTATTGGGATAAGGAGAAGGGGAGAAATAGAATGGGATGAATTATCTCTCACATAAAAGATGCAAGAAAAAGCTTTCTCAATGGAGGGGAGGAGGGAGGAGGTGAGAAGAAAAGAGTGATCCTTACTCTCATCACATTTGGTTTAAGGAGGGAATAACATGCACCCTCAATTTGGCATGAAAATCTGTCTTATGCTACAAGAAAATAGGGGGGAGTAAATAAGGGGGTCTGGAGGATGATAGAAAGGAGGGCAAATGGGAGGAGGGGATAATTAGAAGTAAATACATTTGAGGAGGGATAGGATCAAAAGAGACAACAGAGTAAATGGGGGGCAGGATATGATGGAGGGAAATATAGCTACCTTTCACATCATGACTGTTATGGAAGTGTTTGCATGATGACACACATATAACTGATATAAAATTGTGTGCCTTCTCAGTGGCCATGTGTGGGGAGGGCGGAAGGGAAAGAAATTGGAACTCAAACTTTTAAAAACAAATTGTTTGTACATTCAATTGGGAAATGGGGTATAAAAATCTATCTTTCCCTACAGGAAAATGGAGGGGAAGAGGATGAGAGAAGGAAGAAGTGTGATAAAAGGGAGGGCAGATTTGTGGAAGAGATAATTAGAATGCATGATCTCTTGGGGTGGGTGGATGGGACAGATGCGGAGAAAATTTGGAACTCAAAATCTTGTGGGAATGAATGTTGAAAATTAAAAATAGTTAATTAAAAATACTTCTTTAAAAATTAGAATTGGGGGAGTGGAAGCTGATGATTCCATGATAAATGAAGAAATAATAAAACAAAGTCAAAAGAAAGAAAAAATAGAAACAAATATGGAATACATCATTGGAAAATCAACTTACCTGAAAAATAGATCAAGGAAAATAGATCAAGGAGAAATAATTTTAAAATTATTAGACTATCTAAGACCTATGACCAAAAAAAAAGCCCAGACATCATATTTCAAAAATTTTAAGGAAAACTATTCAAATAACTTAGATTTCATGGGAGAAATAGAAATTGAAAGAATTCACCAGTCACTTTCTGAAAGAGATCCAAAAATGAAAACTCTAATTATTATAATCAAATTCCAGAGCTCCTAGGTAAAAGAGAATATATTACAATCAGCAAGAAACAATTCAAATATTTTGCAACACAGTGAGGATCACACAACATTTATCAATTTCCATGATAAAACAGCAGGCCCTTGGGATGTGATATTTTGAAAGGCAATGGAACTAGAATTACAATCAAAAGCAATCTACCCAATAAAACTGAGATAACCCTTCAGGGGATTACTTTCAAATATTACTGAAGAAAAGGCCAGGGGGCAGAGCCAAGATGGGGGAGTAGAAACATACACATATGCTAGCTCCGAACCCACAGCCCATAGAATACCTGTAAAGAAGAACTCCCAACAAATTCTGGAGCAGCAGAAGCCACAGAACAACGGAGTGGAGGAGATTTCTGTTCCAGAGAGACCTGAAAAACTGACACGAAAGGTTCCTCCCACACCAGACCCAGAGCACAGCACATTCAAGTAGGTGTCAGGGGCAGAACCTCCAGCAGCAGCACAGGTCCCTCCACCCACAGGTGCCAAAGGTCAGTGAGAGGGTCTTTTCAGCTCACCAAGAGGGGAGCAGGGTGTCTCCATAACTCAGGCCCCCTCAGGAGGCAGCAAGAGGCAGCAGCAGACAGGGGCTCCCAAAGCAGGCAGGAGCTCAGATCTGTTGTTGAAGGTCTCCATGTAAACCCCCTGAGGGAACCAAGCCCTGTGTGGCGGCCCGGCCCCCACCTGCAGACCCTGAACTTAATCTCACACTCAATAGCAGCCCTGCCCCCACCCAAAGCCCTGAAGCTGGGAAGTAGCATTTGAATCTCAGTCTGCAAGCACTAGCTGGGCTGAACTGGAGGTGAGATGGGTGTGGAGAAGAAACTCAGAAGTCAAGTAACTGACTGAGAAAATGCCCAGAAAAAGGAAAAAAAAATAAGACCATAGAAGGCTACTTTCTTGGTGAACAGACATCTCCTTCCATCCTTTCTAATAAGGAAGAACAATGCTTATCATCAGGCACAGACATAAAAGTCAAGGTTTCTGTATTCCAAACATCCAAAATTAATATTCAATGGGCTCAGGCCATGGAAGAGCTCAAAAAGAATTTTGAAAATCAAGTTAGAGAGGTGGAAGAAAAACTGGGAAGAGAAATGAGAGACATGAAGTCAAAGCATGAACAGCAGGTCAACACTTTGCTAAAGGAGACTCAAAGAAATGCTGAAGAAAATAACATCTTGAAAAATAGGCTAACTCAATTGGCAAAAGAGGTTCAAAAAGGCAATGAGGAGAAGAATGTTTTCAAAAGCAGAATTAGACAAATGGAGAAGGAGGTTCAAAAGCTCACTCAAGAAAAGAGTTCTTTCAAAATTAGAATGGAACAGATGGAGGCTAATGACTTTGTGAGAAAACAAGAAATCACAAAACAAAACCAAAGGAATGAAAAAATGGAAGATAATGTGAAATATCTAATTGGAAAAACAACTGACCTGGAAAAGAGATCCAGGAGAGACAATTTAAAAATTATGAAACTACCTGAAAGCCATGATCAAAAAAAGAGCCTAGACATTATCTTTCATGAAATTATCAGAGAAAACTGCCCTGATACTCTAGAATCAGAGGGCAAAATAAGTATTCAAGGAATCCACTGATCACCACCTGAAAGTGATCCAAAAAGAGAAACTCCTAGGAACATTGTGGCCAAATTCCAGAGTTCCCTGGTCAAGGAGGAAATATTGCAAGCAGCTAGAAAGAAACAATTCAAGTATTGTGGAAATACAATCAGGATAACATAAAATCTAGCAGCTTCTACATTCAGGGATTAAAGGGCGTGGAATAGGATATTCCAGAAGTCAAAGGAACTAGAACTAAAACCAAGAATCACCTACCTAGCAAAACTGAGTATAATACTTCAGGGGAAAAATGGTCTTTCAATGAAATAGAGGACTTTCAAGCATTCTTGATGAAAAGACCAGAGCTGAAAAGAAAATTTGACTTTCAAACACAAGAATGAAGAGAAGCATGAAAAGGCAAATAACAAAGAGAAGTCATGAGGGACTTTACTAAAGTTGAACTGTTTGCATTCCTACATGGAAAGACAATATTTGTAACTCTGGAAACTTTTCAGTATCTGGGTAGTTGGTGGGATTACATACACACACACACACACACACACACACACACACACAGCACACAGTGAATTGAATAGGATGGGATCATATCTTTAAAAAATGAAATTAAGTGGTGAGAGAGAAATATATTGGGAGGAGAAAGGGAGAAATGGAGTGGGGCAAATTATCTCTCATAAAAGAGGCAGGCAAAAGACTTTTTAGTGGAGGGAAAAAGAGGAAAGGTGAGAGAAAAACATGAAGTTCACTCTCATCACATTCCACTAAAGGAAGGAATAAAATGCACACTCATTTTGGTATAAAAACCTATCTTACAATACAGGAAAGTGGGGGAGAAGGGGATAACAGGGTGGGGGAGATGATGGAAGGGAGGGCAGTGGGAAGAGGGAGCAATTTGAAATCAACAATCTTGGGGAGGGACAGGATCAAAAGAGAAAATAGAAGCAATGGGGGGGAGGATAGGATGGAGGGAAATATAGTTAGTCTTACACAACATGACTATCATGGAAGTCATTTGCAAAATTACACAGATATGGCCTATATTGAATTGCTTGCCTTCCCAAAGGGAATGGGTGCGGAGGGAGGGATGAAGAGAAGTTGGAACTCAAAGTTTTAGGAACAACTGTTGAGTACTGTTCTTGCTACTAGGAAATAAGAAATACAGGTAAAGGGGTATAGAAAGTTATCTGGCACTACAGGAAAAAAGAGAAGATGGGGACAAAGGAAGGGAGGGATGATAGAAGAGAGGGCAGATTGGTGATAGGGGCAATCAGAATGCTTGGTGTTTTGGGGTGGGGGGAGGGGAGTAATGGGGACAAAATGTGGAACCCAAAATTTTGTGAAAATGAATGTTTAAAGTTAAATAAATTAATTTAGAAAAAGAAAAAGAAAAAGAGAAAAGATCAGAGCTGGATAGAAAATTTGATAATCAAACAGAAAAATTCAAGAAACTCACAAAAAGATAAGCAAGAAAGAGAACTCATAGGAGACTCAATGCAGTTAAACCATTTACTATATAGGAAAACAAAGTAATTCCTAAGAACTTTATTTTTAAAAGGGCAATTAGACAGAATACAGAGGGCATGGGTATGCATCAGGTTGAGATAGTCTCCAAAAAAATAATGTAGTGGTGAGGAAAAGGAATCCACTGGTAGACAGGGGAGGGAACAGGTAAAACTGGACAAATTTTCTTTCATAAAGGAGGTACTCAAAAAAAGATAATTTATGCTTGAGAGGAAAATGGGGGTGAGAAATATTTGAACCTCACTCTCATAAAAATTGATTTAAAGAGAGAAATATATATATGAACACTCAAGTGAGTATAGAAATCTATCCTACACAAAGGATAGTTAGGAGGGAAAAAAGATAATAGAAATGAAGGTGGGAATTATCAGAAGGAAGGCAAATTGCAGAAGACAGTGGTCAGAAATTAGTTGGACTTTGGAGTTGAGACATGATAAAAAGAGAGAAAAGGATAAACAGAGGAAAATGGGATGGAGGGAAATGCATAGTTAGGGATTATATGAATGAATGAGAATAGAATGAGCTAACCCATAAAACAGAAGAGAATAGCAAAATGGATTGGATATCAGAAGTTAAAAATATATTATGTACAAGATACACACTTGGGAAAGAAAGACACACATATATGAAATGAAGGGCTAGAGCAGAATCTATCATGCTTCAGCTGAAATGAAGATGGCAGAGGTAGCAAATATGACTTTAAAAAAAGCAAAATCAAAATTTGACCTAACTGCAAGACATAATTGGGAAAACTTTGTATTGCTAAAAAGGTACCACAGACAATAAAGTAATATTAAAAAATTACATCAGTTTTCTCTGATAAAGACATCATTTCTCAAATTTGCAAGGACCTCAGTCAAATCTACAAAAATAGGAGCCATTCCCTGATTAAAAAATGTTCAGTAGATATTAGCAAGCAATTCTCACAAGAAATCAAAGCTGTCTATAATCATATGAAAAATGTTCTAATTCACTACTGATTAAATAAAGATAAGTGTTCATCCTTCATTGCCAAAGAAGACCATGCCATCAGAGAAACGATGATGTGACCTGCACTTGACTTTGTTTTGAGTGAGGGAGGGCTATGCAGGTCACCAGTCTCACTTCTCCTCCAGAGCCATCTGAATCCAGTGACCAGATATTCATCAGGATGACTGGAGATGACTCAGGATGATGCAATTAGGGTTAAGTGACTTGCCCAAAGTAAAGATAAAGATAATGTAAAACAACTCTGAAGTACCATTTCACACCTGTCAGAAATGATAAATGCTAGAGAGGATAATGGAAAATAGGTACATTCATGAATTGTCAATGGAGTAATGAACTGGTCCAAACATCATGGAGAACTATCTGGAATTTTGTCCAAAGGCCTATGAAACGCTTGTCACTTTGATCTAGCAATACCACTACTAGACTTATATCCCAAAGAGGTCAAAGAAAAATGAAAAGGACTATAAGTAAAAAATATATATATAGTTGCTCTTTTCATGATAGTAAAGAGTATGAAATTGAGGGGATACTTATCAAATATGTAATGGCTGAACAAATTGTGGCATATAATGGTGAAAGAGTAACACTGTGCTATAAGAAATGATTAGAGTGCTGGTTTCAGAAAAGAAAAAAAATGGCAATACCCATATGAACCAGTACAAAGTGAAGTGAACAGAACCAAGAAGTCATTGAACACAGTGATGATAATGTTGTAATGATGATCATCTGTGAAAAACTTCTCTTCTCTGATCAATACAGTGATTAAAATCAATTTCAAAGGACTTACGATGAATAAAAATGTTATCTACCTCCAGAGTGAGATTTTATAAATACTGAGTACAAATACAAGCACATTTTTTTTGCCTTCTTCTTTGTTTTGATTTTTTTCAATAAATTTAAGGATTCAACATTCATTTCCACAAAATTTTGAATTCCAAATTTTCTCCCCATCTCTTCCTTCCTCCCACCCCAAAATGTCAAGCATTCTAATTACCTCTACCACCAACCTGCCCTCCCTTTTAACATCCCTCCCTTCTCTTATCCCCATCTTCTCTTTTGTCCTATAGGGCAGGATAAACTTCTGCACCCCATTACCTGTATTTCTTGTTTCCCAGTTGTATGCAAGAACAATACTCAACAGCTGTTCCAAAAACTTTGAGTTCCAATATCTCCTTCTTCCTCCCCACCCATCCTCACTGGGAAGGCAAGCAATTCAATATAGGCTATATACATGTAGTTTTGCAAATGACTTCCATACTAGTCATGTTATGTAAGACTAATTATATTTCCCTCCATCCTATCCTGCTCCCTATTTCTTATTTTCTCTCTTTTGACTTTGTCCCTGCCCAAGAGTGTTGACTTCTAATTGCTCCCTCCTCCCGTGGCTCTCCCATCATCCCCCTCACCCTACCTATACTCTTCTCCCCCACTTTCCTGTATTGTAAGATCGGTTTTCATACCAAAATGAGTGTACATTTTATTCCTTCCTTGAGTCAAATGTGATGAGAGTAAGCATCAAGTTTTCCCTCTCACCTTCCCCCTTTTTCCCTCCATTAAAATGTCTTTTTCTTGCCTCTTTTATGAGAGATAATTTGATCCATTCCATTTTTCCCTTTCTCCTCTCAATACATTCCTCTCTCACCTCTCACCATGTGCTCTCTGTCTCTATGTGTGTGTGTGTGTTTGTGTGTGTGTGTGTGTGTGTGGATAATCCCACTAACTACCTAGATACTGAAAAAAGTTTCAAGAGTTACAAATATTGTCTTTCCATGTAGGAATGTAAACAGTTCAACTTTAGCAAATCCCTTATGATTTCTCTTTTCATGCTTCTCTTGATTCTTGTATTTGAAAGTCAAATTTTCTTTTCAGCTCTGGTCTTTTCATCAAGAACACTTGAAAGTCCTCTATTTAATTGAAGACCATTTTTTTCCCCTGAAGTATTATACTCACTTTTGCTGGGTAGGTGATTCTTGATTTTAGTCCTAGTTCCTTTGACTTCTGGAATATCATATTTCATGGCCTTCCATTCCTTAATGTAGAAGCTGCTAGATCTTGTGTTATCCTGATTGTATTTCCACAGTACTCAAATTGTTTATTTCTACCTGCTTGCAATATTTCCTCCCTGCCCTGTGAACTCTGGAATTTGGCTACAGTGTTCCTAGGAGTTTTGCTTTTTGGATCTCTTTCAAGAGGTGATCAGTGAATTCTTTCAATATTTATTTTGCCCTCTGGTTCTAGACTATCAGGGCAGTTTTCCTTTATAATTTCATGAAAGATGTTGTCTAAGCTCTTTTTGGTAAGGCTTTTAGGTAGTTTCATAATTTTTCAATTGTTTCCCCTGGATCTATTTTTCAGGTCAATTGTTTTTCCAATGAGATATTTCACATTATCTTCCATTTTTTCATTCTTTTGGCTTTGTTTTGTGATTTCTTGGTTTCTCCTAAAGTCATTAGCCTCCATTTGTTCCATTCTAATTTATAAAGAACTATTTTCTTCAGTGAGCTTTTGGACCTCCTTTTCCATTCGGATAATTCTGCTTTTGAAAGCATTCTTCTCCTCATTGGCTTTTTGAGCCTTTTTTTCAAATTGAGTTAGCCTGTTTTTAAAGGTGTCATTTTCTTCAGTGTTTTTTGGGTGGCTTTTAGCAAGTTGTTGACTTGCTTTTCATGATTTTCTTTCATCTCTCTCATTTCTGTTCCCAATTTTCCTCCACTTCTCTTACTTGATTTTCAAAATCCTTTTTTAATTCTTCTGTGGCCTGAGACCATTGAATATTTTTTGAATGTTTAGGATATAGAAGCCTTGACTTTTGTGTCTTTCCCTGATGGTAAGCATTGTTCTTCCTCACCCGAAAGGATGGGAGAAGATATCTGTTCACCAAGAAAGTAATCTTCTATAGTCTTATATTTTTCCCTTTTTGGTCATTTCCCCAACCAGTTACTTGACTTTTGCATCCTTTGTCAAGAGTAGAATATACTCTGGGGACCTGTAAGATCTCAGTTCCTCCAAGGTGGCACAATCAGGCATGTACACTGGTCTGGGAGCAAGCAGAAATTTTTGTGCCCAGAATCTGTGAGTACTAGAGCTTCCTCTATACAACTACCTGGCCTCCAGTTCCACCAAGCCAGCACTGAGGACCGAGATTCAGATAAGCTGCTCAATTCCCCCAGGGGCTTTTGGAGGTGGCATGCAGCCACTCAGTGTGAGATAAAAGTCAGCTCCAGGAGCATTAGGTGGGGCCAGAGTTGCCACTCAGGACTGAGGTAAGGATCAGCTGTTCAGTGCCCCCAGGAGCTTTATGACCCAACAATGGATGTGGGTTGCTGTGGGAGCTGCTGCCCCCACCCCTTACTGCCACTGCTGCCTGCCACCTGAGGCTGAAGCTATGGGAAGACCCTGCTTTCTTGGTCAGTTGAAAAAACCCTCTCACTGACCTTTGTTACCTGTGGGTTGATGAATCTGCAAACCGCCACTACTGCCACTAGGGATTCTGCCCCCAAGGCCTGCTTGCATTTCTAGTGCGCAGTGCCACACAGCCAAGGCTGGACTGGGCTCTGCTCCACCACCCAGAATCTCTGAAAAGAGCTGCATAAAACCCCTGAAGTTTGGGACAGTGCACTCCTCACTCTGGAAGCATAGTCACCTTAACAAAGCTTAAAAATTCAAATAATTGGCTAAGAAAATGAGCAAACTGGGGAAAAGATCAGACTATAGAATCTTACTTTGGTGACAAAAAAGACCAAAACATATAACCAGAAGACAAAGTCAAAGCTTCTACATGGAAAGAGTCCAAGGAAAATATGAATTGGTTGCAGGTCATGTAAGAGCTCAAAAAGAATTTTGAAAATCAAGTAAGAGAAGTAGAGTCAAAGTTGGATAGAGAAATGAGAATCCTTAAAGAAAATCATGAAAAATAAGTCAACAACTTGCTACAGGAGACCCAGGAGACACCAATAATGATGAAGAAAATAACATCTTAAAAAATAAACTAACTCAAATGACAGCAGAGGTCCAAAAAGTCAATGAGGAGAAAAGAATGTCTTGAAAAGTGGAATTTGCCAAATGAAAAGGAGGTCCAAAAGCTCACTGAAGGAAATAATTCATTACAAATTAGAATAGAGTAAATGGAAGCTAATGACTGTACGAGGAATGTATGGCAAAATGGTTCAAAAACCAGAACATATGTTTACAAAAACACATCTAGAAATGAGAGACACATATAGGGTTAAAATAAAGGGCTGGAATAGAGTTGATAATATTTCAGCTAATGTAAAAATATCAAACATGATCTCAAAGTTAAAGCTAAAATAGACTTAATGAAAAGAGAAAAGTAGAAAATTATATTATAGTAAAAGTTCCAGAGATAATGAAGTAATATCAATACAAGACATTTGTGCATGAAATGCTATAGCATCCAAATTTTTAAAGGAAAAGGCAGATGAATTATAGGTGGAAATAGATAGTACAACTAATAGGGGGGAACTTCAAACTTCCCCTCTCTGAACTAGATACATCTAACCAAAAATAAATAAGAAAGAAGTCAAGAAAATTGATAAAATCTTAAGTGTAACATGATAGAGCTCTAGAAAAAATTGAATGGGAATAGATAGGAATATACTCTTTTTTTTTCTCCGTGGTACATGGCACCTCTACAAAAACTGAACATATATTAGGGAATAAAATTTTTATAGCTAAATACAGAAAAAAAGGAATATAAATGTATCTTTTTCATATTATAATGCAATAAAAATTATACTTAATAAATGACCAGAACATATTAAAAATTAATTGGAGAAAAAAATAATCTAATTTTAAAAATAAGTGAATTAAAGAACAAGTCATAGAAACTATAAATAATTTTACTAAAGAGAATGATAATAAGGAAAAATACCAAAGTTTGTTGGATGCAGCAAAAGCAGTAATCAGAGAAAAAATAGATCTCTAAATGTTTACATCAATAAAACAGAGAAAAAGTCCAATTTGCTGGACATGCAGTTTTTAAAAACTAGAAAAAGAATGAATAAAAAATTCCCAATTAAACAGCAAATTGGATATCTTAAAAATTCAAGATGAGATGAATAAATTTTAATCTAAGAAAACTATTGAATTAACAAGTAAAACTAACAGATGGTTTTATTTTAAAAAGCAGTACAATGGATAAAACACTGTGATTTTGAAAAAATAGGGAAAACTAAATTGCTAGTACAAAAAACTCAAATGGTGACTACACCACTATTGAAGATAAATAAAGAAATTCTTAGGATTTATTTTACCTAATTATATGCAAATAAATTTAACAATTTAAATAAAATGGATGAATACTTACAAAAATATAAACTGCCTAGATTAACAGAAGAAATACAATATGTAAATAACTCCATTTCAGAAAAAAATATGTTGACAAGGCCATAAATGAGATTCTAAATGAGAGAAAGAAACACCAGGATCAGATGAATTTATAAGTGAATTCTACCAAACATTTAAAGATCAACTAATTCCAATGTTAAATAAATTATTTGGAATAATAGACAAAGAAGGAGTCTAACTATTTTTTTGTGAAACAAATATGATGCTAATATCTAAACTGAAGAGCAAAGGTAAAGAAAGAAAACTGTAGACCAACTTCACTAGTGAATACAGATGCAAATATCCTAAATAAAATACTAACTAAGAGACTACAATACATCATAAAGTCTAAATATATACATATGTCATACAAATACAATTTATACCAGTAATGCAGAGCTGGTTCAATATAAGGAAGCTATCAGCATAATTAATTATGTCAATAACAAAGAAATAAAAATCATGCATCAATAGATACAGAAAAAGCTTTGGACAAAATACATGGGTTCCTATTACAAACACTTGAAAGCATAGATATAAATGGATTTTTCCTTAAAATTATTGAGAAACATTTGTCTAAAGCCATCAACAAGCATTATCTGTAATGAGAATAAGCCTGAAGGCTTTGTAATAATAATAGGAATCAAACAGAGATGCCTATTATCATCAATATTATTCAATATTGTCCTATAAATACTAGGAATAGCACTGAGAAGAAAAAGAAGTTGAAGGAATCAAAATGGGCAATGATGTAATTAAAATACATATTTTTTCAGATGATATGATGGTATACTTGAAAATCTTAGACACTGGGCTAAAAAGTCCTTTGAAACTAACAACACTTTTAGAAAGTATAGACAGATAAATATAGAAGTATACGTAGCTAGGTAGAGAAAGATATAAAATAAACCCACATAAATCAACAGCATTTCTATATGTTACCAACAAATCCTAGCAAGAAGCGATAATATGAAATATTCATTTAAAATGACTGCAGACAACATAAAATACAAAAGAGTATACTTGTCAAGACAAATCCAGGAACTATATTAACATAATTATAAAACATTTTTTTATACAGATAAAGTCAGAATTAAATAATATTAATTGTTCATGGGAGGGATGGTACAATGCCATCCCAACTAAATTACCAAAAAAAAAAAAAAGATGATTTTACTGAGCTTAAAAAAATAATAAAATCCATTTTAAAGAACAAAAGGCCAAGAATATAAGAAGAATTAATGAAAAAATGAAAAGAAAGGAGGTCTAACAGGACCAGATCTTAAACTGTTATCAGTCAGTAACTACCAGAATTATAATACTAAGTAATAGAATCAAAGATCAGTGGAAATAGAGTAGATATATAATGCAGAGCAGTAAATTTTTATGGGAAATGTGTTTGATCAATGTAAACATTTAGACACTGGGGATAAAAATCCATTATTTGGTAAATATTGTTAGGAAAACAAGAAAAGTCTGGCAGAAATTAGGTACAGATCCTACTTACACCATTTACCAATATAAGGTCAAAATGGATGCATGACCTATACATAAAGGAAGATAGCATAAGTAAATTAGTAGAAAATGGAGCATATTACCTATCAGATTTATAGATAATAGAAGGATTTATGAATAAATAAATTATACAGAATATTGTGAGAAGTAAAATGGAAAATTTTGATTACATTTAAATTAAAAAGTGTTTCTACAAATGAAGCCAATATAGCCAAGAACATAAGGGAAGCAGAAAATTAGGGGAGAATTTTTATAGTTAGTGTTTCAGATAAGAGTTTCATATCTAAAATATATAGAGAACTTTGTCAAAGTTATAAAAATATGAGTTCATGGCCCAAATGCTAAATGGACAAAGGGTATGAACAGGAAGTTTTGGGATCAACCTATAGAGGAAGTTGCTCTCTAACAAAATGATATATACAAGTGTAAATTGTATATAATGTTTCATGTGTGTGTATGTGTGTGTGTGTGTGTCTGTGTGTGTGTGTGAAATGATAGCCTTCTCTACTGAGGAGTTAAGAGAGAAGGAAGGAGTCAACTTGGAGCTCAAAATGTAACAAATAAAGAATGAAAAAAAATAGCAATGAATGAGGAGGCAGAGCCAAAATAGTGGAACAAAGGCAGGTAGTCACCTGAACTCTTCCAAATTCCCTGCAAAAAACAAAAACAAAAACAAAAAAACAAAAAAAAAACCTTTCTTTTCTCTTAATTGAATTGTTTTGTTTGTTTTCAGTGTTGGACAATCACTTCCAGATATATTAGATTATTTTTTCCTTTCCTTCTCCATCATTCTCCCCTCCTTCTACACTCCCTCCCTGAGATGGTGTACAATCTTATATAGATTCTACATGTACATTCCTATTAAATGCATGTTGCAAAGAAGAATTAAAATGAATGGGAGAAACCATAAAACAAAACAAAACATAACACAAAAGAAAATGGTCTGTTTCTATCTGTGATCCAATTCCATAGTTCTTTCTCTGGATGTGGAAGGCAATTTGCCTCAAGAGCCAATTGGATATTTTTGAAATCCATGCATTACAATGAAGTACTAAATCTACCAGAAAAATTTCTCACATACTGTGGTTGTTGCTATGCACAAAGTTCTCCTCGTTCTGCTTCTTTCTCTCACCATCAGTTCATATAAATCTTTCCAGGCTTCTCTGAAGTCTTCCTATTCATTGTTTCTCATAGCACAATAATATTCCATTACATTCATATACCACAACTTTTTCAGCCATTCCCCAATTGATGGGCATCCCTTTGATTTTCAGTTTTTGGCCAACATAAAGAGAGCTGCTATAAATATTTTTGTACATGTGGGACCCTTTCCCGTTTCAGTGGTATCTTTGGGATAAAGTCTCAGAAGTGATATTGCTTGTTCAAAGGGTATGCACATTTTTTAACCTTTTGGGCACAGTTCCAAATTGCTCTCCAGAATGGTTGGATCAGCTCACAGATCCATTAACATTGTATTAACGTCCTAACTCTCCCACATCTTCTCCAACATTTATCATCTTCCTGTTTTGTCATGTTAGCCAATCTGATAAGTGTGATGTGGTGCCTCAGAGTTGTTTTGATTTGCATCTCTCTAATGAATACTGACGTAGAGCATTTTTTCATATTATTATAGATAGCTTTAACTTCTTCCCAGAAAATTCCCTGTTCATATCCTTTTACCATTTATCAAGTGGGGAATGATGTGTACCATTGTACATTTGACTCAGTTCTCTGTATATTTTCAAAATAAGGCCTTTATCACAGACACTAGTTGCAAAAATTCTTTCCCAGTTTTTTGATTCCTCTTAATCTTGGTTGCATTGGATTTGCTTGTGCAAAAACTTTTCCATTTAATTATAAAATTAATAAAAATTATGCCTTTTGCACTTCATAATGTTCTCTATCTCTTGTTGGGTATAAATTTCTCTATTATCCATAAATCTGACAAATACACCAATCTTTGCTCACCTAATTTGTTTATAGTATCAATCTTTATACCTAGATCATGTATCCCTTTGAACTTCATTGTTGTGTACAGTGTCAGGCATAGTCTATGCCCAGTTTCCTCCACACCATACAATGGTGTGGCCCTGAATAAATAAATTAATTTAGGTAGAATTGTCATTTTATTATATTAGCTCGGCCTACCCATGAGCAGCTGATGTTTTTCCATGTACTTAGATTTGACTTTCTTTATGTCCAAAATGTTTTGTAACTGTGTTCGTATAGTCCCTGGGTTTATTTGGGAGGTAGGATCCCAGATATTTTATAGTGTCTATCGCAGCTTTAAATGAGATTTCTCTTTCTATCTCTTGCTGTTGAGCTTTGTTAGCAATATGTTGAAATGCAGATGGTTTATGTGGGTTTATTTTGTAACCTGCAACTTTGCCAAAGTTGTTTATTATTTCAAGTAGTTTTTCACTTGATTTTCTGAGATTCTCTATGTATATTATCATATCATCTGCAAAGAATGATTACTTAGTTTCTTCTTTGCCTATTCTAATTCCTTCAACTTCTTTTTCTGCTCTTACTGCTACAGCTAGCATTTCTAATAGCATATTGAATAATGGTGGTGATAAATGAACATCCTGGTTTCACCCCTGCTCTTACTAGAAATGCATCTAGATCATCCCCATTGCATATAATGCTTGCTGAAGATTTTAGGTAGATATTGCTTATTATTTTATGAAGAGTTCCATTTATTTCTATGTTTTGCAGGGTTTTCAATAGGAATAGGTACTGTATTTTGTCAAAAGTTTTTCTGCTTTCTATTGAGGTAATCATGTCATTTCTGTTAGTTTTGTTGTTGATATGATCAATAATGCTAATAGTTTCTCTAATATTCAACCAACCCTGCATTCTTGGTATAAATGTTGTCTGATCATAATCCATGTTTCTCATACGTTGCTGTATTCTTTCTGCTAAAATCTTATTTAAAATTTTTGCATCTATATTCATTAGAGAAATTGATCTATAATTTTCCTTCTCTGTTTTGGCTTTTCCTGGTTTAAGTTTAACCATATTTGTATCATAAAAAGACTTTGGTAGGGCTCCTTCTATGGCAATTTTTCCAAATTATCTATATAGTACTAGAATGAACTGTTCTTTAAATGTTTGGTAGAATTCACTTGTAAATCCATCTGGCCTTGGAGATTTTTTCCTAGGTAGTTCATTGATGGCTTGTTCAATTTCCTTTTCTGAGATGGGATTATTTAAGTGCTAAATTTCCTCTTCTGTTAATCTTGGCAATTTATATTTTTATAAATAAGCACCCATCTCATCTAGATTATCAAGTGTATGGGCATACAGTTGGGCAAAGTAATTTCTAATTATTGTTTTAACTTCTTCCTCATTGGACTTTACTTCATCTTTTTCATTTTTTAAATTGGTGATTTGGTTTTCTTCTTTTTTTTAATCAAATTGACCAAAGGTTTATGAACTTTATTGGTTTTTTCATAAAATCAACTCAGTTTTACTTATTAGTTCAATAGTTTTCTTAATTTCTATTTCATTAATCTCTCCTTTGGTTTTCAGTATTTCAAATATGGCATTTACTTGGGGATTTTCATTTTGTTCTTTTTCTAGCTTTTTCAGCTGCATGCCTAATTTGTTGATCTCCTCTTTCTCTATTTTATTCATTTAGGCATTAAAGATATAAAACTACTAGCAACTGCTTTTACAGTATCCCATAAGATTTGATAAGCTGTCTCATTATTGTTATTCTCCTGAATGAAGTTGTTGATTGTTTCTATAATTTGTTGTTTAATCCACTCATTCTTTAGGATTAGATTATTTAGTTTCCAGTTAGGTTTTGGTTTGTATTTCCATAGCCTTTGATTACATATAAGTTTTATTGCATTATGACCTGAAAAGGATGCATTGACTATCTGTCTTTCTGCACTGGATTGTGAGATATTTATAGCCTAGTACATGATCAATTTTTGTACATGTGCCACTAAGAAAAAGGTATATTCCTTTCTATCCCCTTTCAGTTTTCTCCAGAGATCTATCATATCTACCTTTTCCAGATTTCTATTCACCTCCTTAACTTCTTTCTTGTTTATTCTGAGGTTAGATTTATCATGTTCAGAGAGAGAGGGGTTGAGGTTCCCCACTAGCATAGTTTTGCTGTCTATTTCTTCCTGGATCTCCCTTAACTTCTCCTCTAAGAATCTGGATGCTGTATCACTTGGAGCACATATGTTTAGTCATGAAATTGCTTCGTTGTCTATGGTGCCTTTTAGCAGGATATAGTTTCCTTCCTGATCTCTTTTGATTAGATCTATTTCTGCTTTATGCTTTGTCTGAGAATAGGATTGCTACTCCTGCTTTTTTACATCAGCTGAAGCACAAAATATTCTGCTCCAACCTTTTCCCTTTACCTTGTGTGTATGTCACCATTTCAAATGTTTTTCTTGTCAACAACATAATGTTGGACTATGGTTTTTAATCCATTCTGCTATCCATCTTCCTTTTATGAGAGAGTTCATCTAATTCACAGTTATGATTGCTACCTATGTCTTTCCCTCCATCTCTTTTCCCCTTATTTGTGCTTTTAGTTCTCCCTTCTCCCTTCCCCTGTGAAGTAGATTTTTAATTTTTGACCAGTGCTTCCCTCAGTCTTCTTTCCCTTCTTTCAGTTCCCCTCCTTTTAATCTCCTTTTCTCTTACTACTTCTTCCCTCCCTTTTAGCTTGCCCTCCCTTTTCTTTCCCCTTTTCCTTCATACTACCTATAGAACTAGTTGTATTTCTATACTTAACTGAGTTTGTTGTACCCTCCTTGAATCCAATCAGATGAGAGTACCTCTCAAACAATGCTCATCTCCCTCCTCTCTTTCCCTCTACTGTAATATATTTTTGCACTTCTTTCTGTGATGGAATTTATTTTTTTTCTACCTCCTCCTTTTCATATCTCCCATTACAATACCTTCTCAGCTTTAAATTATATTTGTTATCATCACATCATTTTATTTATACCCACTCCCTCTATGTACATCCATTTTATATTTCATAATAAATATACAGTTCTCAAGATTAACAAGTATCATCTTCCTTTATAGGGATGTAAACACTTTACCCATATTGAGTAACATTTTTTTGCCCCTGTTTACCTTTTTATGGCTCTCTTGAGACCTGAGTTTGAAGATTGAATTTTCTATTGAGTTCTGGCCTTTTCATCAGAAAGATTTGGAAATCCCTTATTTCATAAAATATCCATCTCCCTCCCTGAAATATTATGCTCAGATTTGCTGGGTAATTAATCCTTGGTTGTAGTTCCAGCTCCTTTGCTTTATCGAATGTCATATTCCAATTCCTTCAATCTTTTAATGCAGAAGCTGCAAGGTCCTGTGTGATCCAGACTGTATTTGAATTGTTTCTTTCTGACTGCCTGCAGTATTTTCTCCTTCACTTGATAGTTCTGGAATTTGACAACAATATTCCTTTATGTTTTTTGGAAAGCAAACCGTGGATTCTTTCGATGATTATTTTTTCCTCTGCATCAAGGACTTCTGGGCAATTTTCGTTGATGATTTCTTGGTTGTTAATGTCCAGGCTCTTTTTTTCATCATGGCTTTCTGGTAGAGCAATAATCTTTAGATTTTTACCTCCTGGATCTATTTTCCATGTAAGTTGTTTTTCCAGTTAGATATTTTACATTTTCCACTGTCTTTTCATTCTTTAGGTTCTGTTTGACTGATTTTTGATGCCTTATAGATTTATTAGCTTCTACTTCCCCGATTCTATTTTTTTGTCAAATTGTTTTCTTCAGTTAACTTTTTCATCTCCTTTTCCACCTGTCTAATTGTTCCTTTCAAGGAGTTATTTTCTCCAGTGAAGTTTGTACTTCCTTTTTCATTTGTCCAAATGTCCTTTTAAATTCTTCCATGATTTCTTTGTTCATATTTGTAAAGTCATTGGTCAGTTTTTCATCTGTTTCTCTAATTTGCCTTTTAAAATCCTTCCTGAGCTGTTCCAACAAGGTTCTTTGTGCTTCAGAGTAGTTCTTATTCCTGTCTGAAGTTTCAGATGGAAGTACAGTCTCAGTGCTGACCTCTTTGATATTTGTGTTTTGGTCCTTGTCCCTGTAGAAAGGTTCTATGTTCTTTTCTGCTTTGCTTATCACTCATGATAATCACCATTTTCCTGACTTTTAAAGTAGATCTCTGAATGTGGGGTACACAGTGCTCTGTCCCACAGTTCTTATGCCTAAAATTTGGGGCTTTTTGTGTTCTGGCATCTGGTTCTTTCAGTTAGAAGGTAAAATGCTGCAGCTTACCTGGTGCTGAACTGGCTGGTGTTGGAAAGCAGAGGCCAGGTGAGGTCTTTTTGGTTTACCCAGTAACTACCCTGGAGCTAGTTTGTTAAGTATGGGGGATGGGTGGTCTGGCCACAGCACGTTTCCTCTGCTGAGATGGAGCACAGGCAAGCTCAGGGCTTGGTAATCTTGTCTGGGCTAGTGTCTTCCCTATTCCCCTAGGGTGCTGAGGCACTGCTGGGTCCTGGTTTTGGCAGTTGCTAGTTTCTACCCCTGGGGTTCAGGATCTTCTCACAGTTTGTTGAGTTGGGGCTGTCTGGGACAGCTTTGATCCTGCACTAATCCTCTTCAGCCACACCAAGAGGGACTCTCCTTAGTGATCTTTCTAGACTCATGTGCTAAGAGTTTGTTTACCCCTTCAGCTGCTCCCACTGTTCCAGGGTTCCGGGGAGATATTCTCTGGGCTCATCAAGGTCAACAAGGGGAAAGAGATAGCAATTACAGATCATTCTATCGTCTTGACTCCAAAAAAAAAAAAAAAAAAAAAAAACAGTTTTCAAATAATGCCCCAAAATTAAATTCTAGAATAGGAGATTCAAGAAAAGGTAGGTGTGAAACAATTTTTCAGCCCAGGACATGGAGAAAATAGTTCAAGCATTCATGAAGAAATAATCTAAATATCATGGAGTCATAGTCAGGATAAAACAAGATTTAGTACCTTCTACAGAATGTGATATTCCAGAGGGCAAAATTGCTAAGATTACGTTCAAGAGTAAACTTACCCAGGGAAACTGAGTATAATCCTAAAGGGGAAAAATGAATGTTCAATGAAATAAATGACTTTCAAGTATTCTTCAAGAACAGGACAGAATTAAATAGAAAATCTGACTTTCAAATACAACACTTAGGAGAAGCATAAAAAAACAAAGATAAACATGAAAGAAAAATCATAAGAGGTACAAGAGGATTAAACTGTTGACATTCCTTCATGGAAAGATGATATTTGTAACTCCTAAGAACTTTATGATTACTGGAATAGTTAAAGGGAGTATATATAGAGAGCACAGGTGTACAATGACTATGGTGAGATGACATATAAAAGTTAAATTAAGGGATGAGAAAGAAGAATGTGTTGGCAGAGGGGTGAAAGGAGAGGTAGAATTGGTGTAAATTATCTTACATAAAAGAGGTATGAAAAAAAGAGTTTCTTCAGTGAAGAGAAAGATTGGAGATGGCAGTTAATTCTTGAACATTACTCTCCTTGGAATTTGCTTGAAGATGTATAAATACAAACTCAGTTGAATATAGAAATCTATTTTGCTTTATAGGAAAGTAGGAGAGGAGAGAAAGAAGAAAAGGGAGGAGTTATAAAAGGCATGATGGTTTAGGAGAGGCAATAGTCAGAAGGAAAACTGACTTTTGAAGAGGAACAGGCTAAAGTAAGAGATAGGATAAACTTGAGGAAAATTGAATAAAGGGAAATATAAAGTTATTAATCATCATTGTGAATGTGAATGGGATAAATACTCTCATAAAACAGAAATGGATAGCAGAGTAGATTAAAAATCATAATCTGACACTATCTTCGAAACATTCTTGAATCAGAGAGATACACAGTAAAAAAGGAGGAGGAGGAGACTGGATCAGAATCTATTATGCTTTAGTTGATGTAAAAAAAAAAACAGGAATAGCAGTATTTATTTCAGAAAAAGCAAAAAATAGATCTACTTAAAACAGATAATCAGAGATGCTACATTTTGCTAAAAGATACCACAGCTATTTGTAGATCTGTCATTGGGCAAAAAAGACTACTAGGCTACTTGAGCTACTTTTTAAGCCTAATAATCAAAACTCTGATCAAACAATAGAAGGTTCAGAGAAATGAATTGTTTCTTAAGAAAACAAAAACTACTGAATACTTAAAGGTGATGGACTAAAGTCAATTTGAACCACCTCACAAGAAATGAATGTTAAATTTTCATTATTCACATTTATACCTCAGAGATCAGCAAACACTATAAATCATGGCTCTTTTTTCATTTTGTTGATTTCTAGACTTAAAGTGAAGGAGAACATGTTAATAGATGAGATTAATTTATATAGATTAAACTTAGTGTCCTATGCATACTTTTTGGGGGGTAAGAAGAGGAGAACTGGCTGTTAAACATTTACCATCATACCCCTACTGATAGATCTCCACAAGTAAAACGAACTGCTCTAGGAGGTAGAATATCCTCAATCAGTAGAGGTTTTCCAGCAGAAACTGGATAGTCACTTGTCAGTTATATAAGATAGGATGCTCTTACTTAAACATTGTCTGGGTTCAATGGTTTCCGAGAACTATTCAAATAAATGATTTTATGATTTTGTCCATCTTACTAGTCTCCAGACTCTTAGCCCTTTAGCATATATCAGGATGTCATAAAAAAAAAAAATTTGACCACCACCCCTACCAAAAACAAAACAAAACAAAGGTAAAGAAATTTGTAAGCAATACTGGTGCCCTGAAAGCCTCAGTAAGCACAAGAGCTAAGAAGCAGTATCAAGTTCTTTTATCACCACAATGGATAGAAAGGTCAGCCTGAAGTCAGGCAGACTTGAGTTCAAATCTGATCTCAGACAATTCCTAGTAATTTGACCCTTGGCAAATCACCGCTTCTGTTTGCCTCAGCTTCCTCAACTGTAAAATGGGGATAGCAAAAGTATGTACCTCCCAGGTTGATGTGTGTATAAAATGAGATAATATATATAAAGCAATTAACATAGTGATTGACACATAATATGCTCTTAAAAATGCTTATTTCCATCCTTTCTAAATGCCTGTTTTCTTCCAATGTTCCTTCCTACCTATCTACCTCCTTCTCTCCCTCCCTTCTTGTTTCTCTCACTCCCTCCTTCCTTCCCTTCTTTATCCCCTCTTCCTATTTTTCCTTTCCTCCCTTAATCCCTTCCTCCCTTCATTCCCTTTCTTCCTTCTTTCCTACATCCCTCCCAACACAGCTTCTTTTTATTCAGAATGTCTCCATTTTCAAAATTGAGTATTTTCTTTGCTCTATTCAATGGTTTAAAATCAAGTCAGAAAAATTTTTGCATGTCTATCAAATCATATCCTTAATGCATATCTCCCATAGGAGCCAACAAGGACTTCTTGTTCAGAAAACAGTTCTGTTCATCAGTAAATGGTTTTTTTTTTTTTTTTTTGTAAAGCTAAAGAATAAAATGAAATGTTTTCCTGGAAAATGTTCCAATTAACCTGTTCAACATCCTAAACAATTTCCTAGTACTCTAATGCAAATAGAAGGATCCTAATATTTTTCTTCAAAGTAAAATACTCAATAAGATACTTTCTTTTAATTTTGCCATAGAGAATGATAAAATTTTTCATCAGCTATAAAAAATCCCATGCATTTTGCCATTTCCAATTAGGAACTTAATAGCTTATGAAGTTATTGCTGCACAATTAAGGGCAATGATGATATCAGTTCCTAAATCATGGGTCTCTGTTCCTGCCACTCATCATTATCTTTTGTCACCTTATTTGTTCTAGCCAATTTAATCCATTGATATTTGTAGCAAAGGATACAATATACCCGGTGATTCCTGCCTTTCATGAATCAGGAACATACATTTTAAGTGGGATTGCAGGAAACTTTGCAGCTGATAGTGATGATTACACTGAGCTTTTGAATTCTGGTTAATTCTATAGAGAAATCATATAGAACTCTGAAAAAAAAAACTTAGAACTTGGAAAGCTCCACACCACAGGGAATGTATCACACAAGGGATGTCATTTCAAAACATGAAAATTTGAAAAGGAAACATTAGCATGTTGATATTGCATCTTCCTAAAAATTGAGATTTTCATGTCCAGGATCCAGGGTTGCTGGTTTGCAATTTGTAGAGTTGTTGTTTTTTATTTGTCCTTCATTTTTGAAGAGGACCATATTCAGATAACAACACACATTCCTGGGTGAAACCAAAATACATATTGTGATGGCTATGGTCATCTCTGCAATATTAATTCAAAGTCAAATTTGAAAGTATGTCATTTTTTTCCCAAATATGGCACTTTCAAGAAAAAAAAACAAAACACTTTTGTCTAAAAAACAAAACTTCCCTTTTCTCTCCATCTCCCCCCGATTTGTGAATAAAATCTTAAAGGTGGGAGTGTATTGAAAGGAACATTACTATCACTATTTACGCTGACTATAGATTATTACAGAGGACTATTGTGTGAACTGAAACTAGAGGAAAAAAATGTTGAGGACAACAAGGGGTCTGTAGGGTTTACAATGAAACAGGCATTAACATGGCTAATGTTGATCTGAGGAAAATAAATAAAGTGTTAAGCCTGAAGGGCAAAAAATAACTACTAAATTTTGAGAGGTAGGAATAATGTCTCAAGATTAAGGTTTTCTGACATTTGAAAGGAAAGAAGGATGAGGAAGTTCTGTGAAAAAAGAAAGTTAGTCCATAATCTATAGAAAAGAAATGTAAACCCCTGAAAAAGGAAGTAGGCCCAGATATAATAATTATTAGTTGGGATGAGGATGAAGTCAGAGAGTGAGGTTCAAGCCCTCGAGCTGTCACTCTGTTAACAGAAACCGTTCACCAATTGGGCCTATTCAGGCTCCAGAAAATTGTAAAAAATACGAAGTGGAAGTGACTGAAAGTATTATATGAGTGATACTTTGGGTAATAGAAAAGGAAGAAGTGCTGCCTAGGAGTATCACAAGCTGGTCAGAGAAAAGTGGAAGTTTTAAAACATACAACATTTAGACTCTTTTAGCTGAGAAATAAAGAAGCATGGAAGCCAAGAGGCAGAGATGCAGAGGGAGAGCATTCCAGAAATAGGGACAAACAATGAAAATGCCTAGAACAAAGATGGAGTGTCTTGTTTAAGAAACAGCAAGGAGGCTAAGAACACTGGCTCAGAGAGTAGATAGGAAAAGGGAGGGGTAATATATAAAAAGATCAGAAAGGCAGGAAGAGGTCATGTAATGAAAGGTTTCAAAGCACACTCAGAAGATTTTACATATACATATATATGTGTATGTGTATATATATGTGCGTATGTATATATGTATATATACATATGTGTATGTACACACATGTATGTATATGCATATGCATGTGTATGTATGTATATATGTCTATGTGTATATATGTATAGGTATACACACATGTATATGTGTGTATATCTATCTATGTAAATAGATATAGATTCCACATATATAGATACATATAGAATCTATATCTATGTATATATCTATGGATCTATGTAGATAGATAGGTAGATAGATAGATAGATCTATCTATATATCTAGATATAGATATAGATATGTGGAATGGGGAGCCACTGGAATTAACTCAGTAGGGAAATGAGACAGGCAAACTATGTGCTTTAGGAAAACTATGTTAGTCCCTGAGTGGAGGATGGAATGGAGTGGAAAAAAAGAGACCAATCAAAAGACAACTGCAATTATTAAAGGGTCAGGTAAGGAAGACCTGCACCAGAGTGGTGGTGGTGTTAAGAGGAGAGACATGAGCATATACCAGAGATGTTCTGAAGGTAGAATTGACTGGACTTGACTATTGATTACATGGGGTAAGATAGTGAAGGATCAATGATAACGCATAGTTTTCCAGCATAGGTGACTATAGAGGCAAACACCCCAGCATACACAGAACTGCCTGCTGTACATGTTCTTAGATCTGCTTTTCTAAAAAGAAATCAACTTTTGAAGGATCAACAATCTTCTTTAATTACATTCACCTACAGAAAAATATAAGTACAAAAATAAAGACCAACAGACAGATCTTCTAACTGTCTGATCATAAGCAATACCTACATCACAGATCCACAGATAAATTCAACTGTCTGATCATTACATACATACATAGTTACCAGAAAGAGAAGCACCAACATCTGGACTTTCAAAGCCAGGGGGCTCCTTAGCAGCTTCGCAGAGTCTCACTTGGCACAGGAACCTTCTTCCAAGTCCCCAAAGCAAAACCTCAGAGTATAAATACACTCTTCAGAGCCTGAGGGTATAATGACCCTTGTGACTCAGTGCCTCATTAGCAATTAACAAAACATCTGAGCCTCCCTACAAAACAAGCCTCCCCTAATCTGAGGTCCATTAATGGGTGTGGAAGATCTTTCATTAGCATAAATCTCATTAACATTACTCTGACCAGGAGGAAAGAAACATTGACAGTAACAGGGAAATTTGGAAAAGGATAGGATTGTTGTTTATTTTTAGCAGAGGGATGAGGAACAATGAGCTTATGTATAAGATAGATCCAGTAAAATCAACTCAGCATGTCCAATAAATAGTTGGAGAAGAAAAACTAGAGACCAAGAAGGAGGTTAGGGCTACATAAATTCATCTAATGATCATCTGCATGGAAATGGTCATTGAATTCATGAGAGTTGATATGATCACTAAGCAAAATAACATAGAGGGAAAGGAGAAAGCCAAAGTGAATCTTAGGAGACACACAAGGTTAGTAGATGGAACCTAGATAAAGATGTAGAAGACCAGGAAGAAGACTGGGAAGGAGGAACCAGAGACATAAGCAAAAGTCCAGGACAGAGTAGTATCACAGAAATCTAGAGAGAGGAGGGTGAATAACAGTGTGCAAAGTTGCATAGAGATCAAGAAGGATGAAAAATGAAGAAAGCCATTTAGATTTGCCCATTAAGACATCACTGGCAACTTTGAACAGAGTCATCTTGGTTAAATGTTGAAGTCAAAAGTCAGACTATAGAAAGTTAAAAGAGTGAAAAGAAGGACTCAAAGGCATCTCATCAAGAAATCATTGGTAACTTGCCCAAAGGAAAAGTCTCTGGATGGAGCTGAATGAAAGGATGGATATTGATATGTTGCTGCAGAGATTCTTTTTCTTCAGTTGGTTGGGGTAGATGTCATCAGAGGTGGCTTCCAACTCTGTGAGTTTGTTTTTCAGTGATTTGCACAGAAGATTGATATATTGATAGGACCAAGAAGCTCTAGAACTGTTCTACCTTCAGTCACCTACTTATTCCCCCAATATCATATGGGAAAAGGAATTCACTTGTTTTTTGACTAATCACAGCCTCTTAGCAGGTATAATCTGATCATGAAAGTGTTTGAGATTCCTAATCTATCTCTTTACTATATTTAATCAATTTGTCAATCAACAAGTCTTTGTTAAGTACTCATTATATGCCAGGCACCATTCTAGCTGTAGAAGATGTATGTATGTAGAAGAAGTATGAATCATGAAACAATCTCTACTTGCAAAATAGGATCAACCAATATTCCATTTTCTTTGTGTCTATAGAAAATGCACACAATTAGATGCCATGACATCACTGGCCAAGTTCAAGATAAGATTAGCTGAAAAGAGAGAAGCAAGTGAAAGTAGCATAATCAGTTTACTTCCATGTACTCTGTCAATTAGTACAATAGCTGCAGGTTCATGTCACTTATCATTATCTGAAGGAAACTAGACCTGTGCAGAAGTAAGGTAAAGTTGTTTGCTGTGTTGTGGTTCCAATCATGATCTTGAGATGAATGCCTGAAACTAATTCCCAGCTATAAATTGCAGCAAATTAAGGAATAATCAAAATAAAGAATGACATTTTGGCCTAAAAGATATAACTACTTATGATTGGAAATGGTATTTGGAAAACAATGTGTCACTTGTTTCTCTGTCTTCTAAGACAGAATAGCCTTCAAATACTAAGGTCACTGGCAATTTTTAAAAATTTTAAAAAACCTTTGGCCAGATTTTTGTTGCCCTCATTATTCAATTACATGTTGTTTTTCAAGCAGTTTTCTGCCTTTGTGTGTGTATATCTCATTCTTCTTTCCTGCATGGTGAAGACGGACAAATAGTCCAGTTGTTAAAAATATATGGACTTAAATATTCTCAGATTCCCCAATAGAATGCAATTCCTTAAAGAAGGAGACTGTGCATTTGTTTCTTATCTTTGCATCTTTAACATCTGGCATAGTGCCTTGAATATGATGAGTGCTTCATGAATGAATGTTGGATCATATAGTTTCTGTTTGGATTGCTATATAATACTTCTTTTGAGTAAACATGAATTTCATTGGTGAGGTCTAGGAATGTTCTGAGTCTCACTTCAATCAGCACAAAATCATACACAAGCAGGAGAAAGCTTTCACCATACATAAGAAAAATCTCTTCCATTTGGACCCTGCAGAGGACATAAAAGCAGTGAATATCTTTAGTAAGCATACATTTCCCAATATTTTTGCCTCACTTAGCATTAATGAGCAGAACTTCACTGAATCAGATCATTTCTGTTTGTATTTGTCAAGAAGTCTGTGATTTTAATATATGTAAGACTTTTTGATTATCTTTTGTTCCTTTTATTGTGTTTGTCCTTTTTCAAAGAGTACCATGACATCAGGGAAATGATGACATGACTTGCAGCTGACTTTGATTTGAGTGATGGGGGGCTGTGCAAGGTCACCAGAGTCATCTTGGTCCAGTAGCCAGATATTCATCAGAATGACTGAAAATGGCCCTTTAGCTTAGAAACTGTCTATACAATCCCTTCTGCCAATTATCTGCTCTCCTTCAGATCTTGGCTATATTTATTTTATTAGTACAAAAATCTTATAATTTCATATAATTGCAATTATCCATTTTACAACTAACCTTGCTCTCTATCTCTTGTTTATTCACAAATTGTTTTTTTGTCCATAAGTCTGGTGAGTATTATGTTTCATGTTCTTCTAATTCTCTCATAAAAATCTCTATATCTAGCTCATGTATCCATTTTGACCTTATCTTGGCAAATGGTGTAAGATATTGGTTTATGCCCAGTTATTTTCCCTAGGAAATTATCTTTTCCCTTCACCATTTTATTCCTTATTTTACCTACCTCTCAAAAGATTCCTCCTTTATCTATTATTATTTTATCTATTCACCTCGCCCTCCTAATCTTGATCTATATACCTTTCTAAAAGTCCCCTCACCCTATCTCCCAGTTTTCTCAATTCTCTAGAAGTTCATAAGACTTCAAAACCTCTTCAGATGTATATATTGTTTTCTTTGCAAGCCATATGAGAATAAAGTTCCAATATTACTAGCCCTCCATCCCAACCACCTTCCTCTGTATTAATTCTTCCTTTCATATGCTTTTTTCATGAAATAATTTCTCCTTTTAACCTTTTTTTACCCAGTTTTCATTTTTAGAATCACTTCAACCCAACCTTTATTTCAAACTACCTTACTAATGATGTTTTGAGAATACTACTACTAATAAAAATTAACTAATAATTACAATATTAATGACATTTTCATATATCATAAATAAATAGTTTGACCTTAATCAGTGCTTTCTACTTTGTCTTAATGATTCCTTTATATTTCTTCTGGAACTTTTGTACATAAGTTTCCATTGAGTTCTGGTCTTTTTATTAAAAATACCTGAAAGTCTTTCAGTTCATCAAATGCTCATCTTTTTTTATTCAGGATTATACTCAACCTTGCTGGATAAGTTATTCCTGGATTCAACTCCAGCTCCTTTGCTCTTTGAAATATAATATTCCAAGACCTACAATCTTTTAATGGAAAAGCTGTCTTGTGAAATACTGTTTTTCCACAATATTTAAATTTTTTTCTTGTTTGCAATATGTTTTCTTTAACCTGGAAATTTTGAAACTTGGCTATGATATTCCTCTAAGGTTTCTCCATAAGATCTCTTTCAGGTGGTGATAGGTAGATTATATCTATTTCTACTTTACCTTCTTGTTCCAGAACCTCAGGGCAATTTTCCTTAACAATTTCTTGTAATTTGTATACAGATACTTTTTTGTTCCAAACTTTCAGGTAGTCTGATAATTTTTATGTTGTCTCTCCTTGATCTGTTTTCTAGATCAGTTTTTCTTGCTTCATTTTTAATAAAGTTTATATATAAGGTAAATTTTGAAAGAAAGGAATCTTTTCTGGCATGACCTTCTTTTCTACCAGTAGCATACTAGCTAAACTCCGCTGAAATTCTGATGAATGACTACCATCTATTGTCAGCCATTTCATTTGAAAATCTACCAAATAAATGGAGGCTTTAATTTAAAAATGGTCTTAATGATGCAATGAGAGGTAACATAAGGTTTTTTCTGAAGAACATTTGGGAAAGGTCCATGATGGTTTCAAAAAGTCTCATAATGCACATGTCCAGGGGTCATGGATTTTTAATAGCTCTATTTTTTACTTCAAGAACACAAATGATCACATCTTGCTTGTGATTATACAGCTGATGAGGTATGATTACAGGATAACAGAGAGGAAGGAAGGATCTACTATGATGCAGTACACAGAATTCAAATGAGGTTATGTGCATGCTTCTAACCATTTCTGGGAATTTGCTCTTGAATGTCAAATGAGTTCTAATGAGAATTTGTTAGTCACTGATGACAAGTTGAGAAACTTCAAAAATACATTGTGCTTAGTTAGAAGTGGGTATGACTTTGATAGAACTGCTGTATGAACACTGAAATATCTGTAATCATGATTATGACCACTTTCAATTGGCAAAGGAATAAATCTGTAATGATGCAAGCATGTGCATGCTTATTGTCACAGAGGAAAATATATTTTCAACACAATTGGACAATTATTCACTATTTAAGGTACCACAAAAGAAATTTTATTGCAAACTCCTGGATCAACATTGTAAATCCCAAGGGGATCTTGAACCATGAAATGGAAAGCACTGCACTACATCATGTTTCTTCACCTCCATAAAGTACCTCATAAAATGATGCTCACTGTTTTAAAGTTTGTGTTACCTCCAGTACACACTTCTTCCATGTGCATTTAGCTTGATCTAGTTGTTCTTCGCAAATCTGCTTCTTTAAACTTTATCTATTTCTTCATATACAATATCTAGCATCACTTTAAGAATTCAGAATAATTAGCTATCCATGAGAAGCTTTTGAAGACAACTTTCCAGAATGAGCTTAAAAAAAATACCAGAGGGTTTGGAGTCGGGGAGGATTAAGAGCTGAAGCCTCTTTCCAAGGTCTCTCTGCCCCACTCCTCCACCTGAAATTGTCTTTCAAAGGAAATTTGGGAGACCTTTTAAGTTGCATACACCAGGCACATTTTGTTCCTTTTTGTAGGACTTTCTCCAAATGTTAAAATTGGTCATTATAGCCTTATTCGTTCCCACCCTTTTTCTAAATGCATCCAACTGAACAGATGCAAGACTGGTCTACAATAAGGTACAAAATGCATTTGAATTGAACTTGGTCTATGTGAACCTCCAATTAAAAGCAACAATGGCTTACAACATTGTTTTCACTTCCAAACAGCCTACAGAGAATAGCCACCCACTGATAAGAGAAGTAATTAAAAACATTTTTAATCAGTTTAAACTACAAACATACCCACCTCCACTCCTGGAGGAAGTCCAAAACAATGTTAATGAATGAATCGTAGAATTTTAGAACTAAAAGGGACTTGAAACTGTATATTGAACTCCAAACTTACTTTGAACTATTGAGGAAATTGAATACCAGAAACATTAGGTGATATGCCCTCAGATCGTAGACAGTGGCATCTAAGGTTTGGGATTATAATCAAGTGGATTCTCTCACATTTCCAAACTGGTTCCTGTTTATCTTATTTTCTCCTCCTTAGCCTTCTGCCACTGTACAAAATACAATAGCCAGGATTGTCCAAATGAAAGATAAAAGGATTAGTATTGATGTTTCCTTTGGTTTCATTTTCAACTACCCACCAAACATATGTATATAAATATATCTGTCTGGAGCTGTTATATTACTTTGTTCCTTTTCAAGCATACCTGCCTTTAAATGAATGAAGTTGTCCACAAAAAATCAAAAAACAAAACAAAAAACACCAATGTGACCTTTATAAAACAACTATGCTAATAATGGTTGGATTTTTTAAAAAAACAGCAGCATAATGCCTTGATAAGAGGCCTATTTCTTCTAAGTTCCCAATCTGACAGTTTTCCAGGATTTGCAGACAAACCATCAGGAAGGCACTACACTTGTACATGAAAGGATTTTCTACAGTCATCCTGGAGCAACACATGCAGTTGATGAAGTGAAGGAACCTCTTGTCTGGTAATGGCTAAAAAATATCGGGCATATAGAAAGTATCTTTAGGAAAAGGATATAATCCAAAGAGGATCTAGAGTCAATGAAGGGTAGTAGCAGTCTATATATATTCAAAATGCTTGGCACACACTTCTGTAGGACCTAAGAATTAAGTGCTAGTTCCTTAAGACATGAACAGAGAGAGAACCCTCTATCTACTGCCCCATCTAGTTACTGAACATGATGCTTTATTCTGTAACTTCTCTATGTTCCTCTTGTAATTGCCCAGTTAGCTGGCACAATTATATATTCACAGCCTATGGTGGTTCACTCACTCAAAACTGTCGTATTCCATTGTTGAAGACAACCAACTGCACACTTGTCAGAGTCTGTTGCTGGAATTATAAGCCTTTGCAAAAGAATTTGAGGAGCTAGTCCATGCTGTAGAGACTTTTATTTGAGATGTTTAAGGAAAGGGGCAAAATGTAGGGCTTAATTAGAGACATCCAAGAAAGTGGGGGGTAGAGCAGGGATGCCAAGGAAAAGATGCTGGCCATGCCCATTGACTGCCTTTTCATGCTACAATCAGGACCACATCTTGAAACTAGAGTAGTCCGTCAACTCTTCTTCACCCCCAATGATGGAGGTAGGGAGGGATATCTCCAAACTAGGATAGTCCCTTAAGGCCTTTAAAAATAAATTTGAGAACACCTCCAAACTAAGGTAACTGATTGACCCCACCCTTTCCCCCTCACTCAAACACACATCCTCAGGTCAAGGTGAGCCCATCATAATAGGGGCAAAGAAGAGGCAAGGAAGGTATATCTCCAGGGATGTCATCAACAAGCTTTAAGCATGGTAGTCTTTAAATCAAAGCAATACAAGGGAGCCAAAGACAGTATTGGATTCCTGGGTACATGCTTCAGAGCAGTTCAAGCAGCTTAGAGTAGGTACAGCTTCTGAAATGGTTCAGGTGTCACTGTTAATCCCAGATCACAGCCACTCAGATGTTTTTATGAGGAAGGAAGGAGTTCCCCTCCTCAGATGAGAAAGGTCTGATCTGTTTCAACCTTCTAAGCTTATGAACTATCAATCTGCTCAAAAACTAGACACTTCTAGCCTAAAATGTTCTAAGTATAGGAGTTTCTGAATAAGGAGAGTGTTCCAAAGAAAGGCATGGATGAGACATCACTAAGGAATAGATGGACTGCTGAACAGAGAACCATTATCCTGGACTGATGAAGGAATAGATAGACAGACATATGCATACATATACATACATATACACATACATATATACAGCTATGTATATCCACTTACCCAAATATATGTATCTGTTTGTGCATGTATACACACATATATATGTATGTACACATATAAAGATATATAGATAGATATACCTTGCCCAGGACCACACAGCTTATGTGTCTCAGGAAAAATCTGAACTCAGAAAGATGAGTCTTCCTGACTTCAGACCTAGCATTCTATCTACTGTGTCACCAAGCTACCCCCAAAAACCACTACACAAACATGGATGTGCTCATGTGTTCGCATGCACATGCACACACATATACATACACATATGTACATAGGCATGTGTACATACACATGCACATTTACACATGTATTTCATATAATGCAATAATACACAAGCATGATATTGTGTGTTAGTTTATATAATTTGTATGATATATAAAATTACATGTGTTTCTGCACCTATAAATGTATGCCATATACTTTTTTCTGAGAGAACCGCTACGTCCAAAGATGTAGTCATTAGAAAGAGTCAGAAACTTTTGCATAAGCATAGGATCAACAGGGCAGCATGAGTACTATTGACATAATAGAGTATTGGACCTGAAGTCAAGAAGACTTGAGTTCAAGTCCTAACAATAAATTACTAGTTATTCAGTCTTGGGCAAGTCAAAATCCATCAGTCATCTTCAGTTTCTTTATCTATAAAATGGAGACGATAATAACACTTATTCTACAGGATTGTTGCGAGGATCAAATTAGATATTTATTAAAATTTTATGCAAATGCTGGATATTATCATTATTTTTATTAGGTGGAATCAAGTCATTTAAAGAAGAAAAATATTTTAAATACTGATGGAATTAATGTTTCTGAATTGACACCCTATATTTCCTATGATTTGACATTCACTTCGTAAAGTGTATCTTAAAGGAAATAAAGCACTAGTTATTGCTTCTTCGAGCTATTCAGGGTCCTTGGGGCATTATAGAGTTGGAAAGCAGATTTTGATATAGTTACTCACTGAAGCATCATTTTCTATAACATAGATATATAGCCAGATAGAAAACCTTATTCGGAGAATGACTTTGTCCAGTAGTAATGAAAATATTTACCTTTTTCTCATCTAGTTGTTAATAGGGAATATGATGTAATGGCAAGAGTCCTAGGATTGGAGTCAAGAGAACTATGTACAGATCCTAACTTTTACACATAATAGCTATATGACTTTGGATCAAATACTTTCCAAGTCTGTAAGTGAGGAGTTTTTGGCTTTTGTTTGTTTATTTTTGCTTTTAACAACTGAACTCCAAGAGTCCCTTGATTCTCCCAGAGTTCAATTGGTATTTTGGCCAAGGAAATTATAGTTATGCAAATAATCCAGATAATGGTGTAGAAGACAAAGAACTATCATTGGAATCAGGAAGACCTAGGTTAAAGTTCCGTATCTGAAACATATTAACGGTACAATCAAGGGCATGCCATGTTCTCTCAGTGCTCCAAGCAATTCTCTGAGACTGTTATAGATAAGTTATGTTATGTGCAATGGTAGGTGGAATTTGCACACTGGGAGACACTAAACATAGAGATGAAATCAAAGGTGTCTAAAGAAAAAGTTATAAAACCATAACTTGAGATCCCATCTGTGATGTGACTTTTCCACACACAGAACTTATCCAATGAAATCTAATTCCAAAAGCCTTTTTTAAAGCATCTAGTATATGTAAAAGACACAATTGTCTTACTACTCAGAAATCAAAAGACAAAAATATTAAAAATAGAGGGGCAGAGCCAAGATGGTGGAGTAGAAAGACTGGCCTGCTGTATCTCTCCCCCATAGTCCATAAAATACCTGTAAAAAATGACTCCAAACAAATTCTAGAGCAATAGAAGCCACAAAATGACACTGTAAAAGAGATTTCCAGCCCAAGACAGCCTGGAAGGTCAATGAGAAAGGTCTATCACACCAGGTTCAGAACAGAACCCAGCTCAGCCTTGGCCGTCTGCACAACAGAGAGAAGACTGGAGCAGAATTCAGGGCATGAAATCACAGGTAGCAGCTGCACTTCCCAGATTTCTCAATCTACAAATGCCAAAAACAACTTCAAAGGTAAGTGAGAAAGCTCTTTCACCTGGGTGAGAAGGGAGCGGGTCCTGTCCTAGCCCTGTCCCTGGGGAGGCAGCAGTCACTGCAGCAGCAGTGTCCTTTTTTGGAGCCCTCCTCCAAAAGACCCTGGGAGAATTGAGCAGCCAATATGGATCTCAGTCCTGAGTGGAAGTCCTGAGGTGAGGAGGAGCACTGGCATCGTGGAGCTGATTGAGGCTCTGGAGAGGGAATCCTACTCACAAATTCTGGTCAGAAAAGCTTGTGATTGCTACTAGACCAGAGCACAGGCCATGAGAGGAATAAACTCCTCTCCCTTGATTGCACCATCCTTGAGGAACTGAGATCTTACAGGTCCCTACAGTATATGCTCCACATGACAAAGGACTCAGAAGTCAAGTAAATGGCTGGGAAAATGCACAAAAATGGAGAAAAAAGCAAGATTATACAAGGTAACTTTCTTTGGGAAAGGTATTTTCTCCCATCCTTTCAGATGAGGAGGAACGAAGCATACCATCAGAGGTTTGGAATATGATATACCAGAGGTCAAAGGAGATAGAATTAAAATGAAGAATCACCTACCCAGTAAAACTGAGTACAATACTTCAGGGAAAAAAATGAATTTAAATGAAATAGAGGACTTCCAAGCATTGTTGTTGAAAAGATCAGAGCTGAATAGAAAATTTGGCTTTCAAATACAAAAATCAAGAGAAACATGAAAAGGTAAACAGGAAAGATAAGCTTAAAGAAACTCAATGAAGTTGAATTGTTTGCATTCCTACATGGAAAGATATTATTTGTAACTTATGATACCTTTTTCAGTATTAGGGTAGTTATACAGAATATGTATATATTTATGTGTGTGTGTGTGTGTGTGTGTGTGTGTGTGTGTGTGTGTGTGGGTATGTGCAGGTGGGTATAGGTATGTATGTATGTGTATATTATATATGTGTAGGTAAGTATATGTACATGGGTGTATATGTGTATGTATATATATGTGTGCATGTGTGTGTATGTGTGTGTGCTACACACACACACATAGACAGAGGGCACAGGGTGAGATGCATATGAAGGGAGAATACCTAAAAAAAAGTAAAATTTACTGTTGAATGGAATTTACTAGAAACAAGAGAAAGAGAGAGGTAGGATGTAGCAAATCATCTCACATAAAAGAGGGAAGAAAAAGCTTCTACTATGGAGGGGAAGACAGGGATAGATAGAAGGAAATAACTGAGCCTTACTCTCATGGGATTTGGCTTAAGAAGGGAATAATACACACTCCATTGGATATGGAAATGTAGTTCACCCTGCAGAAGGCAAGGGGGAAGGGGATAGGAGAGGGAAGATAATAGAAGGGACAGCAAAGTGGGGAAAGTGATAATCAGAAACAAACACCATTGTGGAAGGACAGGTCAAGGGAGAGAATGGAATAAATGAAGGGCAGGATAAGACAGAGGGAAATGATATTAGTCTTTTACAACATAACTATTATGGAAGTGGTTTGCATCATACATGTATGACCTATATTAAGTTGCTTGTTTTCTCACTGAGGGTGAGTGGGGAGGGAGGGAGAGAATATGGCACTCAAAACTTTAAGAATGAATGTTAAAAATTGTTTTATTATGCAACTGGAAATTAAGATATGCAGGCAACAGAGTATAGAAATATATTTTGCCCCATAGGAAAATAGATAGAAAGGGGAATGGAAGAAGGGTGGGTAATAGAAGGGAGCTCAGACTGGAAGAAGGGGTGAATGGTATGCATTCTGTCCTGGAGTGTAGGATAGGGAGAGATGGGGAGAAAATTTTGAATTCAAATGTTGGCAGAACTGCATGTTAAGAACTGAAAAATAAATAAGTTATATGTTTAAAAAACATATTAAAAATAGTTCCCTCAAAGAGACTTACATTCTTTTTCATGTTAACAGTTAAGTAAGTACATGATTTTTTGAGAAGGGAGAGAATATCCATAATTAGGATGGGATCAGAAATGGTGTCCAATAGGAGGTGACACATGATATTTGCCTTACAAGAAGCTAGAACCCATGACTTCAAATTTAGTGGGATCGCATAGGATTCTTTCCACTGGGGCATGTTGGAAATCAAGTTAGTATGTAATGACTTATTCTTGATGAAGCCAATGCTGAGCCTTCTCAATTATAGCTCCACAATAAAGAAGTAGAGATTTAGGGGATGCCCATCAACTGCGAAATGGCTGAACAAGTTGTGGTATATGAATGAAATGAAATGCTGTTTTGTTGAAAGAAATTATGAGCAGACAGACTTCAGAAAAGCCTAGAAAGACTTATATGAACTGGTACTGAGTGAAGTGAGCAGAACCAGGAGAACATTATATACAGTAATAGCCACACTGTGCAATGGCTGAGTTTCATAAACTTGGCTCTTCTCAGCAATGCAAGGATCTAAGATGACTCCAAAAGACTCATGATGGAAAATGCTGTCCACATCCAGAGAAAGGACTACAGAGTCTGAATGCGGATTGAAGCATATTACTTGTTCATTTTTCTCTTTTGTTGTTTCGCTTTGTTTCTTCTTTCTCATGGTTCCTCCCCCTGGTTCTAATACTTTTTTACAACATGACTAATGTGGAAATATGTTTAAAACGAATGTATCCATAGAGCCTATATCAAATTGCACACTGTCTTGGGAAGTGGCAAAGGGAAGGAACAGGAGAAAATAGAAACCCCAAAAGCTTTTGGAAGTGAACGTTTAAAACTAAAAACAAATTTTAAAAAAAGAAAAATTATAGATCCACATACCTCTAACAATCTGTCCTGCTTCCTCCATTTATGTAGACCCCACCCCCAAACCCCAGTGCAGGCCTTCATCACCTATGACCTGGACTATTGCAACAGCTGCAAAATTGATATTCCTAACATATAATTCCATCCATGTTACTCAAATGTTAAAAATAGCTTTAGGGACTCCATGCTGCTTTTTTGATACAATTTTTAAAAAGTCTTTTTGGGGGCAATTTAAAGTCCTTCACAACCTGATTTCAACCTGTATTTCCAGGTTCAAATTACCAAACACATAATTTGTGTTCCAGAGGTGGTCTATTTGTTACACTCCATGCCAAGATGAGACTTTATCCACCCTAACCAGTGATTCTGTCTTTTGATTGCACTGTTTTCTACAAAATAGCTCAAAATAACTGTTGTTGCCCTCACCACTCCTCCTCAGCCGTATTCCATTGCAAACTTTATTGTTTTATTATTATTTTATTTGTTTTCAGTGTTCTACAATCACTTTCATATAACTTAGATTTTTTTCCTCTTCCCTATGCCACCTTCCCTCCTACATTCCCACTCACTCCCTGAGATGGCATACAATTTTATATAGGTTCTACACATCCATTTCTATTAAATGAATTTTCAGCATAGTCATGTTGCAAAGAAGAATTAAAATGAGTGGGAGAAATCATAAAACAAACCAAAATGTAATACAAAAGAAAATGATCTGTTTTATTCTGTGATTGAATGGCATAGTTCTTTCTCTGGGTGTGGAAGGTATTTTACCTTAACAGGCCACTGGGAATATTTTAAGTCCTTGCATTGCAAGGACGTTCTAAGTCTACCAGAAAAAATCCTCACACACTGTGGTTATTGTTATGTACAAAGTTCTCCTGTTTCTGCTCCTTTCACTCAATCAGTTTATATAAGTCTTTCCAGGCCTCTCTGAAGTCTTCCTCTTCATCATTTCTTATAGCACAATAGTATTCCATTACATTCATATAGCCAACTTTATTCAGCCATTCCCCAAATGATGGGCATCCCCTTGATTTCGAGTTTTTGGCGATCACAAAGAGTTCTGTTATAAATATTTTTGTACATGTGGAACCCTTTCCCACTTTTATAATCTCTTGAGGGAAAAATCCTAGAAACAGTATTGCTGGGACAAAGGGCATGCACATTTTTGTAGCCCTTTGGGCATAGTTCCAAATTGTTCTCCATAATGGTTGGATCAGCTCACAGCTCCACCAACAATGGATTAGTGTTCCAACTCTCCCACATATTCTCCAATATTTATCATCTTGCTGTTTTGTCATGTTAGCCAGTCTGATAGGTATGATATGGTTTCTCAGGTTTGTTTTGACTTGCATCTCTTTAATCAATACTGATTTAGAGCATTTTTTCATTTGACTATAGATACTTTCAATTTCTTTCTCTGAAAACTGCCTGTTCATATCCTTTGACCATTTATCAATTGGGGAATGACATGTACTCTTGCACATTTGATTCAGTTCTCTATATATTTTAGAACTGAAGACTTTATCACAGACACTAGATGTAAAAATTCTTTCCCAGTTTTTTGCTTCCTTCCTAATCTTGGTTGTATTGGGTTTGGTTGTGCAAAAACTTTTCAGTTTAATGTAATCATAATTATCCATTTTATACTTCATAATGCTTTCTATCACTTCTTTAGTGAAAAAATCTTCCCTTCAATTGGGGAATGGCTGAATAAATTATGGTATATGATTGCAAAGGAGTACTATTGTGCCTTAAGAAATGATGAACAAGAAGACTTCAGGGAGACCTGGAAGGATTTATAAGATCTGATGCTGAGCAAAAGGAGCAGAACCAGGAGAACTTTGTGCACAGCAACGACCACAGTGTGCGAGAGGTTTTTCTGGTAGACTTGGAACTTCATAATAACGCAAGAACTTTAAAAAAAAAATTCCCAATGGTTTTCTAAGGTAAAATGCCTTCCACACTCAAAGAAAGAACTATAGAATTCCTTCACAGGATGTAGCAGATTGTGTGTGTGTGTGAGTGTGTGTGTATGTGTGTGTGTATTATGTTTTGATTTGTTACATGATTTCGTCCATTTATTTTAGTTCGTCTACATAGCATGACTATAGTGAAAACATATTCAGTAGGAAAGTATATGTAGATCCTATATAGAATTGTATGCTGTCTTGGGGAGTGAGGGAAATGATGGGAGGTAGTCGTGGGGGGTAAAAATCTAAGTTTTATGGTAGTGATTGTAGAACACTAAAATAAATAAATAAAAACAATTCTTCCCTTCCCCATGAATCTGATAAATACACTATTCTTTGCTACTTTAAGTTTATAGTATTAATATTTATACCTAGACCATATGCCCATTTGAACTTTATTCTTGTGTACGGTGTCAGGCATTGGTCTATGCCTAGTTTCTGCCACACTCTCATCCACTTTTCCCAGTAATTTTTGACAAACAGTGAGTTCTTATCCCAGAAGTTGGGGTCCTTGGGTTTATCAAACAGTAGAGTACTATATTCATTGACTACTGTATGTTGGATACCTAACCTATACCACTGGTTTACCCTTCTGTTTCTTAACCAGTATCAAGTGGTTTTGTTAGTTGCTACTTTATAATACAATTTGAGATCTGGTAGAGCTAGGACACCTTCCCAAGCATTTCTTTTCATTAGTTCCCTTGATATTCTGGAACTTTTCTTCTTCCAGATGAATTTTGATATTTTTCCTAGCTCTAGAAAATAATTATCTGATAGTTTGATTGGTATGGCACTGAATAAGTAAACTAATTTAGGTAGAATTGTTATTTTTATTATATTAGCTTGGCCTACTCACAAGCAACTGATGTTTTTCCATTTGCTTAGATCTGGTTTTATTTGCATGAAAAGTGTTTTGCAATTGTGTTCATATAGCCCCTGGATTTATTTTGGCAGGTAGACTCCCAAATATTTTATAGTGTCTGCCCTAGCTTTAAATGGGATTTCTCTTTCTCCCTCTTAGTGTTGGACTTTGTTAGTAATATATAGAAATGCAGAAGATTTGTGTGAGTTTATTATGTAACCTGCAACTTTGCCAAAGTTGTTTATTATTTCAAGTAGTTTTATACTTGAATCTCTGGGATTCTCTAAGTATATCATCATGTCATCTGCAAAAAGTGATAACTTAGTTTCTTCTTGTCCTGTTCTAATTCCTTCAATTTCCTTTTCTTCTCTTATTGCTATAGCTAACATTTCTAGTACCATATTGAAGAATAGCAATGATAATGAACATCCTTGTTTCACATCTGATCTTATTGGGAATCCATCTAGCTTATTTCCATTGCATATAATGCTTGCTGAAGGTTTTAGGTAGATAATGCTTATTATTTTATGGAAATTTCCATTTATTCCTATGCTTTCCAGGGTTTTCAATCAGAATGGGTATTGTTTTTTATGTCAAAAGCTTTTTCTGCATCTATTAAGATAATCATGTGATTTCTGTTACTTTTGTTAATGATATGATCAATAATGCTAAGAGTTTTCCTAATGCTGAACCAGTCCTGCATTCCTGTTATAAATCCTACCTGATCATGATGTATTATTCTCGTGATAAGTTACCGTATTCTTTTTGCTAAATCTTATTTAAAATATTTGCATCTGTATTCATTAGAGTAATTGGTTTATAGTTTTCTTTCTCTGTTTTGTCTCTTCCTGGTTTAGGTATCAGAACCATATTTGTATCATACAAAGAATTTGAAAGGACTCCTTCTTCCCCAACTTTCCCAAATAGTCTATATAGTATTGGAATTAACTGTTCTCAAAATGTTTGATTGAATTCACATGTAAACCCATCTGGCCCTGGAGATGTTTTCCTAGGGATTTCATTGTTGGCTTGTTAAATTTATTTTTCTGAGATGTGGTTATTGAAGTATTCAACTTCTTCTTCTGTTAATCTTAGGAATTTGTATTTTTTATAATAATCATCCATCTCACTTAGATTGGGTTATTGTTTTACTTTCATCCTCATTGGAGGTGAATTCACCCTTTTCATTTCTGATATTGGTAATTTGGTTTTCTTCTTTCTTTTTTTTTAAATCAAATTGACCAAAGGTTTATCAATGTTATTGGTTTTTTTCATAAAATCAGCTCTTAACTTTGTTTCTTAGTTCATTAGTTACTCTAATTCGTTTTCATAATTTCAATTTTGTTAATCTCTCCTTTGGTTTTCAGTATTTCTAATTTGGTATTTTCTTGGGGATTTTCAATTTGTTCTTTTTTCTAGCTTTTTCAACTGCATTCCCAATTCATTGATCTCCTCTTTCTCTATTTTATTCATGTAGGCATTCAAAGATATAAAGATTCCCCTAAGAACTGGTGTTGCAGTATTCCATAAGATTTGGTAGGTTTTCTTATTATTGTCATTCTCTTGAATGAAGTTGTTGATTGTTTCTATGATTTGTTGTTCAACCCACTCATTCTTTAGGATTTCCAATTAGTTTCCAATTAGTTTTTGTTCTATCTTTCCATGGCCTTTTATTACATATAATTTTTGTTGCATTATGACCTGAGAAGGATTCATTGACTATCTTCTGTCTTTCTGTACTGAATTTTGAGGTTTTTATGCCCTGGTACATGGTCAATTTTTGTATATGTGCCATGTACCACTGAGAAAAAGGAATGTCCTTTCTATCCCCTATGAGTTTTTACCAGAGATCTATCATATCTGTCTTATCCAGAGTTTTATTCACCTCCTTAACTTTTTTTCCTGTTTATTTTGATGTTAGACTTATCAAGTTCACAGAAGGGGAGTTTGAGGTCCCCCACAAGTGTAGTTTTGCTGTCTATTTCTTCCTGTAACTCCCTTAACTTCTCCTCTAAGAATTTAGATGCTATACCACTTGGAGCATATATGTTTAGTAATGATATTGCTTCATTTCCTATGGTGCCTTTCATCTGGATATAGTTTCCTTCCTTATCTCTTTTGATTAGATCTATTTCTGCTTTGGCTTTGTCTGAGATTAGGATTGCTACCCCTCCTTTTTTACATCAGATGAAGCATAACATTCTGCTCCAACCTTTTACCTCTACCTGTGTGCATCCCCCCATTTCAAATGTATCTCTTGTAAACAATGTATTGTTGGATTATGGTTTTTAATCCATTTGGCTATCCACCTCTGTTTTATGAGAGAGTTCATCCCATTCACATTCACAGTTATGATTACTATCTGTATCTTTAATGGTCCTATAACTTCTGTATTTGTTCTCATTTACCTGTTATTCTTTGTGTCCTCTCAGAGGTATTAGATACACCACCAGAGGGCTATATGAAGCTTTCACGATAACTCCCAGGTGCAGCTAAACAACATTAAAATGTAATTGGGAATATTTAACAAAATAATTAAAAATACAATAAAGTATTAACAAAATAAGATGTTAAGACTAAATCAATATAAGGTATTCAGGAATGCTTAAGATTAGAGACCCCTGTTTCTATTTGTTTGACATGGTTGATCTTAGTCTTTATAACATCTAAGTCTAAATTCTCTGTGTATTCGTGTTGATGTTTTTAAAAAATATCTCTTTTTCTCCTCATTGGAAATAGTTCTCTTTTACCTTCAGGAGTTCATTTGTGAGAGTTTGCTTTTCCCTCAGGGATGATTTCCCCTACAGAATTGAAGACTGTGAAATCCTAACTATCATTTGTCTGAACTCTTTGCCATAGTTTTTCCTGAAATCTTGGATTCATATCAGGTTATAATCAGCTTTTTTGCCTCTGCAATAAATTTCTAGATGGAGTAAGTTGCAACTCTCTTGCTCCAATTTCCATCATTTATTTTTTAAATACTTTATTGATGTATTCTATTTCTTATATTGCCAGAGTACACCATGTATCCCTCTCCCTACCCCTCCCCAAAAACAATCCTGTCTGAGAAATAGTATTTTTAGAGAGGAAAAACAAATCTGTACTACTCAGCAGTACATTTACAAAGTCCAAAAACATGTGCAATGTGTAATACCTGTGAACTTCCCACCTCCTGAAGGAGTTTCAGATTGTATTTTCACATCTCTTACTTAAAGTCTCACTTGATCTTTATAATTTTGTATTTTTTGTTTCATTGTCCTTTCTATTAACATTTTTCTAGTTGCTATGTTAACTACAACAGGCAACTAAGTGGTTGGAGAAAGCTAGGTGGCTCAGTACATAGAACACTAGGTCTGAGGTCAGAAAGACCCTAGTTTAAATCCTAACCTGAGACACTTACTAGCTGCATGACTCTGGGTAAGCCACTTAATGTCTGTTTGCCTTAATACACTTGAGAAGGAAATAGCAAATCTACCTACTATCTTTGCCAAAAACAAACAAACAAACAAACATGGAAGGTATTGGCATGCTACTGTCCAAAGGGTCACAAAGAATCAGACATTACTATACAACAAGTAACTGTGTATATGGTTTTCTTGGTTCTGCTTACTTGAATCTGCATCAAATCTTTCCATGTTTAACTGTATTCATCACACATAATTTCTTATAACATTGTAATGACCCACTACTTTTAGGTACCACTATTTGTTAGCCATTCCCCAATTGATGAACATCTACTTTGTTTCCTATTCTTAATAATCATAAAAATTAATGCGATAAATATTTGGGAATATATAAACTTTTTTTCTTACTGAAGTCTTTCTTGGAATATAAGCCAAATACTGGACTCTCTAATTCAAGGTGAATGGACTCTAAAGTCACTTTGTTTACATGATTCCAAATTAATTTCCAAAATGGTTATATCATTTCACAGTTCCACCAAAAACATATTAATGTGCATATTCTTCCACAGTCACTTTAGCATTGACTTTTGTTTTTTTCTCATTTGGGGCAATTTTCAGAGTGTGAAGTGAAATTTCAGAGTTGTTTTGATTTGCATTTCTTTCATATGATTATGAATAATTTATAGTTCTCTTGAAAATGATTTGTTCAAATCAATTTGACCATTTATCTACTGGGGAGTGAGTTTCCATCATTTCCACAGCTAAATAATTCCTTTTTCTTGGTAAGAATTAGGTCTAGAACAATAGCTCCCTTAATTGTATCCTTTACCTTTTGAGGATGAAGCTGCTGCTAATACAAGGAAGGAAATTGTTAGTTATTTTTCACTTGACATGAAGAGAGTTCCAATATGTGTACAGGGAAATGAATTTTCCCATCAATTCTATAACATGCCTTAATACCCAACTTCAGATCTCTTTTCTGATCTCCTTATCTATATCCTCTTTCAATAAAGGTGGACCACAACACACTCCAACAACAATACCATTTATGTTTCTTTCCAATTGAATGCAATCTACTTGAAGGAATGGCTGGTAATTTAATCCTATTTATGTGTTTCCAGTGCCTGAGAAATAATGTCTTATAGTGCAACAAAAAATGGGCCTCATGATGAGGGAAACTATTTCTAGACCTACTTCAGATACATAATAATGGTATGTCAAGTCACTTCACTTCTCTCTGTCAGTCTTAAATTGATAAAAAGTTTCTAAATTCTATTAAAAGAAGGGGTTTTCTCATCTAAAATTTCACTATCCCAATGTAATCGGAGGTTTAGTCCCTAAATACTATCCTTAGTGCCTAGCACTGAACCTTTGGGGCTAAGGGGAGGCACTGAGAGGTTAGAAAGGAGATCAGAGATGTTTCCTTCAGTGTAGGCATCTCTCAGATGCCTACAGATAATAGCTTAGAGTTCCTTATAAAATTACAAGGTTAAGAGGCTTGTTCCAGGGGTGGGATTGATCCCAATTCTCCTTTTACTCTTAGAAAATCTCCCAATCTAATATTTCATGCTGCCTTGCTCCTTGAACATAGTAAGTGCTTGATAAATATTTAATAAATTTAACTAGTTTTCTTCCCATCTTCTCCAACCTAGTTCCTTGATTTCTTCAGGTCTATATCCTTACTACACAATGCTTATTTGCTCTTATTTTAATCCATTCACTTCCTTTTGAGTAATATATGCTTTTAGGATCATAACTCTCAAGTTGAAAGGAACCTCAAAGGTCATCAAATTCATCCCTTCAATTTTAGGACAAATGACTTTCCCAAAGTTACTTAATTAGCTTCAGAAGTGGGATGTAAACCTAGGTCCTTTGCCTCTAGACTTAATATTCTTTCCAGCATTCCTTACTTTCTCTGAAGTCATGGGTCCTATTGCCTAAAAACTCAGTGATATATAAGTGACGTCATTTGGTTATCTATGTAGGAATCTCTAGTTCACCTTACTTATTGCTCATGCATCACACAATTGCATAAGATACCTGATACCATGGGTTGCATTGCTGATTCTTTAGTGGGATCTTTATCCTGTTAATCCCTGGGTTTTATTATTAGCATGGCTATTTTGTTTGGCATCTGGTGCTGTTACCATAACAAAAGAAATTCCTTTCCTATATGCACCAAGTGGTATAGCATCTAAATACTTAGGGGAGAAATTAATGGAATTGCAGGAAAAAACAGATGGTAAAACTATACTAGTGGGGGACCTCAACTTCCCCCCTCTGTACTTGATAAATCTAACCTCAAAGAAGGTAAAGAGGTGAATAAAACTCTGGATAAGTAGAAATGATAGATCTTTGGAGAAAATTGAATGGGGATAGAATGGAATATACCTTTTTTTCAATGGTACATGGCACAAATACAAAAATTGACCATGTGCTAGAGTATGAAAATCTCACATTCCGGTGAAGAAAGGCAGAGATAGTCAATGCATCCTTTTCAGATCACAATGCAATAAAAAATTTATGTAACAAAAGACCATGGAAAGATAGAGCAAAACTTAATTGGAAACTAAATAATCTAATCCTAAAGAATGAGTGGGTTAAACCACAAATCACAGAAAAAATCAATAACATCATTAAAGAGAATTATAATAATGAGACAACCTACCAAAACTTGTGGAATGCTGTGAAAGCAGGTCTTAGAGGAAGTTTTATAGTATTGAGTGCCTACATGAATAAAATAGAGAAAGAGGAGATCAATGAATTGGGTATGCAGCTGAAAAAGCTAGAAAAAGAACAAATTGAAAACCCCCAAGCAAAAATCAAAAGGGAGGTTAATGAAATTGAAAGTAAGAAAGCTATTGAACTGCTAAATGAAACTAAGAATTAGTTTTATAAAATAAAAAAAAACAATAAAATTCATAGACCTCTGATCAATTTGATTTAAGAAAGAAGAAAACCAAATTACCGGTATCAAAAGTGAAAATGATAAACTCACCTCCAAATGAGGAGGAAATTAAAACAAAAATTAGAAATTACTTTGCCCAGCTGTCTACCCATAAACTTGACAATCTAAGTGAAATGTATGAACACTTTTTAAAAATACATAAATTTTCCAGGTTGAGTGAAGAACAAGTTAAATACTTAAATAATCCCATCTCAGAAAAATAAATTGAATAAGCCATCAATTAGCTCCCTTAGAAAAAATCTCCAGGGCCAGATGGATTTGCAAGTAAATTCTATCAAACATTGAAAGAACAGTTAATCCCAATATTATATAGACTATTTGGGGAAATTGGTGAAGAAAGAGTCCTACCAAATTCTTTTTATGATACAAATATGATCCTGATACCTAAACCAGGAAGAGACAAAACAGAGAAAGAAAATTATAGACCAATATCTCTAATGAATACACATGCAAATAAACTATTAGCAAAAAGCTTACAGCATTTTATCATGAGAATAATACATTATTACAAGGTAGGATTTATACCAGGAATTCAGGGCTGGTTCAATACTAGACAAACTATCAGCACTATTGATCATATCGACAACAAAACTAACAGAAACCATATGATTATCTCAATAGATGCAGGAAAAGCTTTTGACAAAATACAATGCCCATTCCTATTGAAAACGTTGGAGAGCATAGGAATAAATGGAGCCTTCCTTAAAATAGTAAGCATCCTTCCTTAAAATAGTAAGTAAAATCATCAGCAATCATTATATGCAATGGGGATAAGCTAGATGTATTTCCAATAAGATCAATGGTGAAACAAGAATGATCATTGTCACCACTGTTATTCAATATAGTACTAGAAATGTTAGCTGTAGCAATAAGAGAAGAAAAATTTTGAAGGAATTAGAATAGCCAAAGAAGAAACTAAGTTATTGCTGTTTGCAGATGTTATGATGATATATTTAGAGAATCCTAGAGAATCAAGTGAAAAATTACGTGAAATAATAAACAACTTTGGGAAAGTTTCAGGTTACAAAATAAACCCATAAAAATTATCTGCATTTCTATATATTACTAATAAAGCACAAGAGATAGAAGAAATTTCCATTTAAAGTTATAGTAGAGAGAATAAAACATCTGGGAGCCTACCTGCCAAAACAAACCCAGAGACTGTATGAACACAATGACAAAACACTTTTCATGCAAATAAAGTCAGATCTAAGTAACTTGAGAAATATCGATTGCTCATGGGTAAGCCAATATAAAAATATAAAAATGAGAATTCTACCTAAATTAGTTTACTTACTCAGTGCCATATCAATCAAACTACCAGAAAATTATTTTCTAGAGCTAGAAAAAATGATATCAAAATTCATCTGGAAAAACAAAGGTCCAGAATATCAAGGAAATGAATGAAAAGAAATTCTAGGGAAGGTGACCTAACCCTACCAGATCTCAAACTGTATTATAAAGCAGCAATCATCAAAACCACTTGGTGCTGGCTAGGAAATGAAGGGGTAGATCAGTGAAATAGATTAGGTACTCAAGACATAGTAGTCAATCAATATAGCAATCTACTGCTTGACAAACCCAAGGACCCCAGCTTCTGGGAAAAGAACTCACTGTTTGATAAAAACTGCTGAGAAAACTGGATAATAATGTGGTGGGAAATGGGCATAGACTAACGTCTGACACTATACATAAGAATAAAGTCCAAATGGATATATGATGTGGGTATAAAGACTGATACTATAGACATATTAGGGGAGCAAGGATTAGTGTATTTGTCAGATTTATGAGAAATGGAGTAATTCATGACCACATAGGAGATAAAGAACATTATAAAGTAAAAAATGGATAATTTTGATTACTTTAAATTGAAGTTTTTGCACAAGCAAACCAAATGCAACCAAGATTAGGAGGCAAGCAGATAACTTGGAAAGAATTTTTACAACTAGTATCTGTGATAAAAGCCTTATTTCTAAAATATACAGAGAACTGAGTCAAATTTACAAGAATACATGTCATTCCCCAATTGATAAATGGTTAAAGGATATGAACAGGCAGGTTTCAGAAGAAGAAATTAAAGCTTTTTCATATGAAAAAATGCTCTAAATCACTATTTATTAGAGAGATGCAAGTAAAAACAAACCTGAAATACCACATCACACCTATCAGATTGGCTAACATGACAAAACAGGAAGATGATAGATGTTAAAGAAGATGTGGGAGAGTTAGAACACTAACTCATTGCTGGTGGAACTGTGAGCTGATCCAACCATTTTGGAAAGCAATTTGGAACTATGCCCAAAGGGCTACAAAAATGTGCATACCCTTTTACCCAGCAATATCACTTCTAGGCCTGTATCCCAAAGAGATCAAAAAAATGGGAAAAGGTCCCACATTTACAAAAATATTTATAGCATCTCTCTTTGTGATAGCCAAGAACTGAAAATTGAGGGAATGCCTATCAACTGGAGAATGGCTGAGAAAGTTGTGATATATGAATTTAATGGAATACTGTTGTACTATAAGAAATAACAATCAAGAGGACTTCAGAAAAGTCTTGTAAGACTTATATGAACTGATGCTGAGTGAAATGAGGAGAACCAGGAGAACAGCAGTAAGAGCCACAGTATATGAGGACTGCTTCTGATAGACTTAGCCCTTTACAGCAAAACAAGAACCTAAAACATTCCTAAGACTTTTTTTTTTGTATTTACTTATTTATTTATTTTTAGATTTCAACATTCTTTTCCACAACATTTAGAGTTCCAATTTTTCTCCCCATGTCTCCCCTCCTCTGCCCCATAATACCTTACATTCTGATTACCCCTTCTCTCAATGTACCCTCCCTTCTATCACACTCTACCCTTCCCTTATCCCTATCTTCTCTCTTTTCTTGTAGGGCAAGATAAATTTCTATACCCTATTATCTGTGTTTCTTATTCCCCAGTTATATGCAATAATAATTCTCAACTTTCGTTTCCAATACTTTGAATTCCAACTTCCCTCCCTCCCTCCCTAACCATCCCCACTGAGAAGGCAAGTAATTCAATACAGGCTATATATGTGTTGTTTTTCAAAAGACTTCCATAATAATCATGTTGTGTAATACTAACTATATTGCCCTCTATCCTGCCCTGTCCCCTCCTTTTTTCATTCTCTCATTTGACCTTGTCCTTTCCCAAAAGTGTTTACTTCTAGTTACTCCCTTCTCCCATTTGTCCTCCCTTCTATCATCCCCCTCAGCACACTTGGCCTTTCCTCCCCTGCTTTCCTGTAGTGTAAAATAGGTTTTCATACCAAATTGAGTGAGCATGTTATTCCCTCCTTAAGCTGTATGTGAAGAGAGTAAGCTTCACTTTACCCCTCTTCCCTTTTCTCCTCTTGAACAAGATTTTTCTTCTCTCTTGTATGAGTTATAGCCTGCCTCATTCCATTTTTCGCTTTCTCCCCCCATTATTTTCCTCCCTCACCCCTTAATTTTTATTTTATTTTTTTTATGGATATCATCTCTTCTGATTCATCTCAACCTGTACTCTTTGTCTATGTGTGTGTGTGTGTGTGTGTGTGTGTGTGTGTGTGTGTGTGTGTGCGTGTAATCCCTCCACCTATCCAAATACTAAGAAAAGTCTCAAGAGTTACAAATATTATCTTTCCATGTAGGAATGTAACCAGTTCAGCTTTAGAAAGTCCTTTATGATTTCTCTTTCCTGTTTACATTTTCATACTTCTCTTGATTCTTATTTTTGAAAGTCAAATTTTCTATTCAATTCTGGTCTTTTCATCATGAATGCTTGAAAGTCCTCTATACCGTTGAATGACCATTTATTCCGTTGAAGTATTATACTCAGTTTTGCTGGGTAGGTGACTCTTGGTTTTAATCCCAGTTCCTTTGATTTCTGGAATAACATATTCCAAGCCCTTCGATCCCTTAATATAGAAGCTGCCAGATCCTGTGCTATCCTGATTGGATTTCCACAATATTCAAATTGTTTCTGTCTAGCTGCTTGCAATATTTTCTCCTTGATCTGGGAACTCTGAAATTTGGCCACAATATTCCTAGGAGTTTCTCTTTTTGGGTCTCTTATAGGAGGTGATCAGTGAATTCTTCCAATAATATTTTTGTCCTCTGGTTCTAGAATATCAGGCAGTTTTCTTTGACAATTTCATGAAAGATAATGTCTAGGCTCTTTTTTTGATCATGGCTTTCATGCAGTCCCATAATTTTTAAATTGTCTCTCCTGGATCTATTTTCCAGGCCAGTTGTTTTTCCAATGAGATGTTTCACATTATCTTCTATTTTTTCAAACTTTTGGGTTGTTTTTTTTTCTAACTTCTTGGTTTATCTTATAGTCATTAGCTTCCCTGAACTCCATTCTCTCTTTTAAAGAACTATTTTGTTCAGTGAACTTTTGAACCTTCTTTTCCATTTGGTTAATTTTGCTTTTTAAAGCCTCCTTCTCCTCATTGGCTTTTTGGACCTCTTTTTCCAATTGAGTTAGCCCCTTTTTAAATGTATTATTTGCCTCAGCATTTTTTGGGTCTCCTTTAGCAGCCTGTTGACATGCTTTTCAAGCTCTTCTATGGCCTGAGCACATTTCATATTCATTTTGGAGGTACTGGAGACAGAGGCCTTGACTTCCTCTGACAATATGTCTTTTTCTTCCTCATCTGAAAGGATGAAGGGGACACCTGATCACCAAGTAAATAACCTTCTATTGTCTTAGTTTTTTTCCTTTTGGGGGGGCATTTTCCAAGCCAATTACTTGACTTTTGAGTCCTTTGTCAAGAGGAGGATCCTAGTGCTCCTCCTCTCCCCAGTACCATGCTCAAGGCTAAGTTTCAGATCAGTTGCTCAACTCCCCCAGGGGCTTTGGGTGGGGGTGGGGCCATCAATGAAGGCTGAAGTTCAGATCAGCTGCTCAATTCTACCAGAGGCTTTAAGCTGAGTTGCCTGGACAATGGACCCAGGCTGCTTTCACGTAGATGCCTGCAACCTGCTGCTGCTGCTGCCTGGGGCCAGTGCTGGGGAAACCCCATTCCCCTCTTTCTCATCTGGGAAAGACCTCCCATACTGCCCTTTGGAGCTTTCTTTGTCACTTGTGGGTTGAGGGGTTTGGGACCCTCCCTGCTGGAAATTCTGCCCTGGAGGTTTCTTCCCTAATTCATTCTGGAAATATCCTTTGTGTCCACAGAAATATTCAAAAATGAGAGGCAGTCATCGTGTTTAACAAATCTTGAGAGATTTTTCTCTTATGTCCTGAATATGTTCCTTGAGAAGGAACTAGATCTACCTCTCTATTGCCATCATCAGGTCAACAAATAGCAGACTCAGGACCAACAAGGAGAAATTTCCAAAAACTATTGCTAATTTTTTCTCCTATGGATTCATGTCACCATTCACTCTGGAGCTCATAGATTGGACAACAGGCCCCCGCCGTCCTAGCACAGAGTGAATGTAAATACTAAATATTAACTAGTTCTCTTTTACCCAGGAACCCTTCCCCTTCCAGTTTGATTTTTTCTTATTCTTTTCTTTATTAAAAGGGACCATCCCTTGAGTAACTGCTTAAAGAGGTCTATTTATTGAATGGGTATCTCTCACTCAAAGTGAGAATCTGATAAGACCTTAGCCTAAAATGACCAGGGTCTCCCATTGCATTCTCAGTCATCTCCAGTCCCTCTGATATGTGGCCACTGGACCCAGATGACTCTGGAGGAGAAAGTGAGGCTAGTGACCTTGCATAGTCTTCCCTCACTCAAATCAAAGTGAAGTGCAAGTCATGTCATCATCTTGATGTCATGGTCCTCTTCAAGAATGAAGGACAAGCACAACAACCTTGGAGGAGACACAACTTAATCATTCTCAAAAGGGTGTAGCTTTCTCCTCAACTGGAAGAGAGCTTCCAATATTTAGCTCCAAATGTTCACTTTTTTCTCCTGTCTATTCAGTTCATTTATACTCCTTAGTTGTTTGTTTGTTTTTTTACATTAAATCCTTTCTCATTTTGAAAAAGCTTACTTGTTAAAAAATACATATGATAAAGTTACCAAGGTAACCACAAATAAAAATCACATCTCATCTGCTTTTGTGTTCCCTTCAGATACCTTTTTCCTCCAGAGAATATTATTGGATTTGGTTACTATAGTTATTTTACATGGCTGTAGTCACTGTGATTATTATTCCAATTCTACTTTCTTCACTCTGTGTCACATCATATTAGTCTTTAGATGCTTTTTTGTATTTTTCAACTTGGTCATGCCTTCTGGCACAATAATATTCTATTACATTGAAACACCACAACATATAAGTTGTTTCCACTTTTTAAAAATGTTACAAATAGAGTCTCTATAAATATTTCATATAGATAGATATTTTCTTATTAATAATATTGTTATGGTTAAAATATAAACCTCACAGTTGGATCACTGTATTGAAAGTTAAATAGCCTTCACTGTATATTACTAGATTATTCTCTAAAAAGAACTCCACCCACAGAGTGATAGGGCATCTGTTTCCTCGTAGCTACATTTTAGATTTGTAAATTTGATTAAGTGTCATGTTGCACCCCAAAGTTATTTTGATTTGCATTTCTCTGACTACTAGAGAGTTTCAACTGTTTTTAGGACATTACTTCTGTTTTCTTTATGAAAGAAAGAGTTAGAAGGATAGAAAAATGGTCAATAGGGATTTGAAAACCACATATAGTGACAGTAAGAGAGCACCTAGCTGTGCTCAATTTATTTATTTCATCAGCCCAGAAAAATATCTTTCCCAAGATTCTGAAAGAATTGATGCACATCAGGACTGAGACGCTATTGCTACATCATTTTAGACATCATGGAGAATAAGAGAGGTGTTATAGAACTAAAAATGGACAACTGTCATTATTTTCAAAGATAGAAAGAAGGTAGAATAAACAAGGGAAGATTCCTAGAGAAAAAAATCTAACATTACTATTAAAGAGATAGTTTCCAGTTTATTGTCGCTTGCTCATTTCCCAAAACAGTTTTTTATGTGCAACTAGTCAGTCAAAAAGTATTTATTAAGTATCTGTTCTGTGTGAGGCACTTTGCTAAGTACTAGGGATATAAAAAAAGACAAAAACAAAAGCAAAAGCCTGCCCCTGCTTTCCAGGATCTCAGTTTTATGAGAGAGACAAAATACTATAAAAACAATTATGTATGAACCAGATATACAAAGGATAAATTGGAGAAGAATCAAAAGAGAGAAGGTAGGGAAGATCAGGAAAGGCCTTCTGTAGAAGAGAAGATTTTAGCTGACACTTGAAGGAAGACAGAGAAACAAGGAATGCACATATTCCAGACATGTAGAAAAGTCAGAGAAAATACATGTACTCAAAAGATAGTGTCTTATTCCAAGAACAACAAGGAAGCCAGGATAATTGGATTTCAGAGCACTTAGAGTGGCAGAGGAGAAGAAATTGTCAGAGCTACACTTTAGGAAGATAACTTTGACAAGTGAATGTACTGGATTGGGAAGATTCAAGGCCAGGAGATCAATTAGAAACCTATTGTAATAGTCCAAGCATGAGATAATAAGGGCATATATTAAGGTCATGAAAGTGTCAGAACAGAAAAGAGGACTATATGAGAGAAATTGTGTAGGTGGAAACAACAGGACTTCATAACAAATTTACTGTGGAAGGGTGAAAGAGCGGGGAGTCAAGGATGACAGTTAAATTGTGAGCTTGGATGATTGTGTGATATAAAATGTTCAAGAAGCATAGCTTCTGGGATATTAATCATTTTATTAATTATGGCAATGAGTAATTAATTAAAGATTAGCCATTTGGCCATTATTCCAAAACCAAAGACCCATCATGAAATCCACTCAATGTCTAGATACCCTTAGAAGAGTACATGTTTCTGAAGGTGGAAATCAATTCTGATTGGTTAACAAGTAAGGAAAGGATGCATATTATGAGGTGGGCTTATTCTAATGAGGTGTCTGGAAGACATGACTCTGATCCCTCAGTCTCGGTCCAAGACACTTGTCTATACCCATACCACCCTGTCCAGGGTAATCTAAATCAAAGGGGCAATCCACTTGCCCTCAGACTTGTCTGACTAAAATGCAATGGGCTGGAATCTACCTATTCATCTAAACCATAATTTCTTTACCTTTTGATCAGCTTTAAGTTTTCCAGTTGGGTCAGTTTCACCCAAATTTTCATCTCATTATCAGCTGTGCACTTCAAAGGTTGTCCAAATAACCTACAGAGGTTGATTTCTAAATGAGGAAAAGGAAGGGAAAAAACCTTGGTCCTAATTCAATGATTGGCTATTAATATAGGAGAGAAATAATCTTGTCTCTCAACTAGAAGGAGAGTGAAACCCTAAACAATAGGGAAGTTAGGAAGAGAAAAACATTTTGTGAGGAAAGATAATATATTCAGTTGGAGACATGCTGGCTTTAAGATATCTGTAAGAAACCTAGTTTAAAATGTCTGCAAGAGAGTTGGGGATGCAAGACTGGAAGTCACTGGAGAAGTTAGGACTGGATAAGGCATTTTGAGAATCATTTTCAGAGTTCATAAATGCTTCCATGGGAGCTGATGAGGTCAACAAGCAAAACAGTATAGAGAAAACAGAGAAGAGGGTTCAAGTCAGAGATTTGGGACATACCCAGGGTTAGCAGGCATGACCTGAATAACAAACCTACAAAGAAGAATGAGTAGAGTTTATACAGATAGAAGAATCAAGAGAGATTATTGCATGAAAATCTACACAGAAGAGAACATTGAGGAGCAGAGAGTAATTGATAGTGTCAAAGGCTTCAGAGAGGTCAAGAATTTTGAAGATTGAGAAAAGGCCATTAGATTTGATAACTAAAAAGAGAATCGGGAACTTTGGGGTATAGTTTCCTTTGAATTATGAGGTCGGAAGCCAGACTGCAATGATTTAAGATGAGAGAGCAAAACAAGTTGGGGTTCTGATGGCAGACAGCCCTCTAAAGAAGTTTAGCCACAAAAATGTGGAGAGACAAAGAGTGATCATTAGTGAGGTTGGATGGATCAAATGAAGGTTTTATGAGGATGCAAGAGACGGTGACAGTATAGGCAATAGGAAAGTAACCAGAAGGCAGGGAGATTAAATATTAGTGGAGGAGGAGGGATGATAAAGGGGTAAAGTTTTGAGAGAAGATGAGATGGAATGGGATCACTTGGGCAGAGGAGTTACCTTTGGTGAGGAAAAAGCCCACCTCTTCATGTCAGACAATTAATGGAGGACACCGTTGAGGAAGACAATCTGCGTCATGTGAGCTGAAAGGGAAGGGAGAAGAGAATTCTTGAAACATGGTCTCAATTTTTTTTTCTGTGAAATTTGAAGCAAGGTTCTCCAGGAAGGAGTTGAGGAGAGGGAAAGCCAGAGGAGTATGGAGTAGGGATGGGAAAAAAATGTGCTGTTATGAGAGAGATAGTAAATCAGTTAAGGAGTTATAAACAGATTTCCTTGTAATCAGGACTCAGTTTAGGTTAGGTAACAAAATTTGGGGGGACCCAATCAGCTTGGTTTCTTACAGCTTGATTTCATAATTTTCTACTTTTTTTTTTTGACAACTCATTAATAGGACTGAATGAAGCAGGCAGTAGGAGTAATCTAAGATTTGGGCTTGGCAGGGCAAATTGATAAGGAAGCAAGGAATTCCCCCATTTAACCCTATACTATCCCCCTAGTTTAACCCTATACTATCCTTTTCTTTTGAGTTCTGTGGGAGTTCTCCTAGTATAGGACTGATAGTCTGGAAGAGAATTGAAGGATGGTAGACTCTAGGTGATGATAAGGAGAAAGAATAGGGTTTGAAGTTGGAGTGAAAACAGATTATGATTAGATAGCACTTTGTATAGTGTCTGGTACAGAGTAAGTCACTATATAAATGTATCTATTTTTGTAGATAAAGTAATTTTGGAAATCATGAAAGTAGAAAAGGACTAATCTTGCTTTCAGGCATTTCTCCTCTGATCTAACTATACACTTTAGGACAGTTTTTTTCACTAGAATGGCAAATTCAGTTCACTATTAAGATAATAGCTTGAATGACTCAAGGCTTGGGTTTATACTATTTCTCCAAGTTCCACTATGAGATCTTCACAAGTATTTCTAAGTTTCATCTATTCTTCCACTACAAAAAAGATTTAATTCCTGTCCTCATAGTCCCTGCCCTCAAGGAATTTACATTCTAATAGAAAGAATATACAGAATCATAGAATAGTAGAATTCAAAAGCTAGAAAGGATTTAGGGGACACCTAATCAAATTTTTATGTAAAAATACACTCTAGAACAGAGATGTCAAACACTAGACCTGTGCTGCTCCAATTAGAATAAAATGTAATTGAGAAATATTTAAATATTTAAAAATGCAATAGAACATAGACTATATGAATATGAAGTTTTCTAAGTCAGTATAGTGCCAGAAGTAATCTTTATGTATATTTTCCTGGCCCCATTTCTTTTTGAATTTGACATGACTGCTTTACAACATTGAGTCCACCTGATGCACTACAGTAAGAAAGAATCCACTTCCTCCTGAAGCAGTTCATTCTATTACTGGATATTTCTTATTTTGTTATTCAGTCATTTCAGAAGTGTCCAACTCGTCATGACCCAATGTGGAGCTTTCTTAGCAAAGATACTGGAGTGGTTTTCCATTTCCTTTGCCAGCTCATTTTACATTTGAGGAAACTGAGGCAAACAAGATTAAGTGAGTTGTTCAAGGTCACATAGCTACTAAATATCTGACACCAGATTTGAACCCATAAAGAGGAGTCTTTCTGACTCGAGACTAAGCACTATATCCACTGCGCCACCTCGCTGCTCATAGTTCTAGCTACTAGAACACAAATAACTCTATTACTAGTTAGGAATAGTATATATACAAATAATAATACAAATTAGAGTATGACTAAGTGCATAGAGCAGGTAAAAGAACATAGCAAAAGACATTCAAGGAGGGAATGCCACTTCAAGATGTACTAAACAGGAAATAAATAGGGTTTAATTCAAGTCTCATGCCGATGGCCTCCTCAAGCACTCTCAGGATGTTTTCCATGTTGGCCGCTGACATCATTTTTCTCTTCTATTTTGTGCTGGCATCTTCTGCTCGAGTATTTCCTCATTGTGTTATTGTAAAGATCAAATAAAAATATACATAAAATGCTTTGAAAAAACAAAGTAAATATATATTGATATATGCTACTATCATAAATATTATGCTACCTTCCCAATTAGAAAGAGTACAGGTTATATCCAGTGACTTGATGGGTCCTATAAAATGTTGACAATGCTTTCAGCCTTTTCTGCTACAGTTATAAAGGTAGAAAACCAATTTGCAAAGTTCAAGAGAGCATCATAAAATGATATGAGTTTATAGAAGCCTAAGTTTTTATCATCTTTCAGAAACAAGTTTATTTTTCAAAGGAGAACTGGTCCCTTTGGGAAAAAAGTATAATAACTACTTCATGTTTCTGCATTTTTCCTTGAGCTATAGAAATATAAATAGAATTTATTCACTCTTGGTGGAACCACACAAATCATCTAAGTCAACTTGGAAAGCATCAGGCATTCATGAAAAAAATGTATTTGGGCTAGATTTGTTTTATGGTTTGGGATGCCAATTCTTGATTTTACTCATTGTAATCTAATGCCTAAAGTATTCGTCAGCTGAATTCCATTCTTTAAAGTCCTTAAATATTTTTATATGTATGAATTATTTTTAAAGCATCCCTAAAATAAAATAGCATCTATAGTTTATCAAACTCTTTATGAGCATATGAGTATATGATGCGTACATGTACATATGAGTATAGCCTGTAAAAGGCATTGTGTGGTAGTTAAGGCCTTGGGAAATGAGATTCAAGTCTGCCTCTGATACATATTGCTGTGGAACTTCTTTTAACCTTTCAATATACTTACTTAGGCAACTCTATAAGAGGACAGATTACAAGAAGTGACTAAACTCCATCAACAGCCTTGATGGGAAGAACTTTCACTTGGGAAGTCCACTGCACATGAATAAAATCTCAGATCTCTCCTCTCTCAAACCATCCCCACAAAAATCTATACTTCATATTAAACATATATTTCTGGCAGTGATTCCATGAGGCTTTTTGAAAGAAAAGTCACTATTTAAGTCCTAATTGGCTCACACATCTACTACTCTAAGTGTTTATGCCCAAATTATCCATTCTCCAACACACACTATAGCTACAAAAAATCCTAAGCTTATTATCTTCACAAAACTTTTTCTTTAATTAATTAATGAATTAATTACTTAATTTTAGATTTTCAACATTCATTTCCATAAAATTTTGAGTTCCAAATTTTCTCCCCATCTCTCCCCCCCCCAAAACACCATGCATTCTCATTGACCCTTCCACCAAGGTGCCCTCCCTTCTAGCACCCCTCCCTTCCCTTATTAAATGCTTATTTTGTGCCAACAACTACGTTAGGTATTGGGGATATAAGTAAAGGAAATTAAAAATCTCTGCTCACTATGAGTTTATATTCTAATCACAAGGATGTTTGGAAGATTTTAAAAAACAGTAAAAATCATTTACATTAAGAATTCTTAGCCAAGGGTTTGCAAATTTATATTTTAATTATTTTGAGAACTTTATTTCAATATGGATTTTTTTTGTATTTTATCTATTCCATTTTATACATTTTAAAAATACCATTTTGAGAAGTGATCCATAGTCTTCACCACAATGCCACAAGGGTCTATAGTGTGATAGAGACCCTTGATGTAGATGTCATTTTGTTATAGAAATGAAATGAAAACTAAAAAGAATATTTGAAATTTACATATAGAAATTTTACTTAGCTTTCAGTCCCCAAAGTAAATACCCAGTTGAATGCTTAGAGACATATTTGACAGTAATGCTATACATTTCTTTTAAAAGCAAGTTTTAACATAAAAATGTTAATGCAGCACTAGCTTAAAATATGAGGGAGCTCACAGAACAGTTCACCTACATATGTTCTTGGAAGACTATTCAGATACTTTTTTTTTTCTGTAGGTAAAATTAGAAATCCTCAGTAATAGGAAGCTGAGAAAAGTCTTACAATCATATTACACAAATAGATTTTGCCTCCACTCATGCTCTATGCAAATTCCCCAAACTCACTGGCTTTCAAAAGAAGCCTGATGGAATAAAGATAGCTGATGCTCATATAAGACTGAATAGCAGATGGAGATGAGACCAAAGAAAAAAAACTGAACCCCAGGAAATTCAGCTCTATATACCAGTCCTTTCAAAGGGCCCTACTAGGTATGTCTGATCTGAAAAAGGATTTCTCCATTGTACCCTCATCCCAGCAGAAAAAAATGAAAAGGGCAAAAGCATTTTTAATCCCAAGAATGACATGGACCTAATATGTGACTTCCCCACAGTGGCCATTAACTAAATGATGTCATGAACATGACTGATTAACAGTCCCATTATCCAAAAGGCTTATCTATAGAAAGGAAGGTCATCTTACAACTACATGACTTACTGCCACAATCTGGGTGAAAAAGAGCATCACTGAACACCATCACAACATTACAAGTCCTCCACAAAGGAAACAGGGCACCATTTTTCTTAGACAATGGCATATTTCTGGTAGCAGCAGAGTGGTTTTCCTGGTATGAGTCACAAAGCAGATGAGTCATCTGTATAATAAATGAAACAACTTTATTTCATTCAGCTTCTACTCACTTCATTATAGCGAGAGAAAGTCAAGGAAGATTTCTGTTCCCTGTAAGGATATCCCAAAATGATCAGTCACTGATGGCATGCATGTCCCCATTATAGCCTTGTGAGAATATGAAACTACAGCTTGTACCGCCAGCAACTCAGTCAGGCACCTTATTGTCAAGCACATTGACTGCAGCAATAATTTACCTCTTCCAAATGTTTCATTTGACAACAAAACTAAGAAATGCAGTCTTCTTGCTTGGAAACTTCCAGGGTGGAGATCTTGTCATGTTCCTTGATGGTGACCTCTCTTGGAAGTGCCTGTTTTGTTTTCGTTCCTCTGTGATCTTAGAATTCTGGAATGTGGACAAATGATTCTCAGGCAACCTCCATCTTTGTTGCATAAGTTAGTCAAAGAATTGGCAAAATTGCTCATCTGAAAACAGTGTAGTCAAGAAGGCCAACCTAACTCAATAGGTAAAAAGTGTGTTGCTATTGTCCACAGAAACATAAAAAGTTGGGGAAATTCAAAATCAGCCAATTGGTCAACTAGGATTTATTACATGGCTACTATGTGCCAGTCACTGCGCTAAGCTGTAGGTGTACAAAGAAAGGCAAAAGAATCCTTTTTCTTGAAGAGCTTATAGTTGAAGGGACGCAACAATATGTAGAATGCTATGTGTAAACAGAATGTATGCAGGTTACAATTGAGATAATTTTAGAGGAAATGCATTAAGATTAAAGAGGACTGGGAAATAATTCTAATAGAAAGTAGAACTTTAGCTAAGGAGGAATCTATGGAAATTAGAGGTGAAGAAAGAGTTCCAGGCATGGAGAAATACTCAAGAGTATGGAGTTGGAATATCATATGCAAGGAATAGCAAGGAAACTGGTGTCATGGATTACAGTCTAAGTAGGGATATATAAGGTTTATACAGACTGGAAAGTTAGGAAGGGACCAAGTTATAGAGGGCTTTAAAAGCCAAACAAAGGATATTATATTTGATCCTGGAAATGATAGAAAGCCACTAGAGTTGATTGAATGGGGATAGGGAGATGGTGACATGGTCAGATTTTTATTTTAAGAAGTTCATTTGACATCTAAGTGGAGGATGTATTGGAATTGGGAAAGTTTTGAGGCAGGAAGACCATACAGTGAGTTATTGCAATATACCATGCACAATGAGGGTTTCCACCACACTAGTGGTGTCAAAGAAAAAAGGGAATTAAATAAGAGATATTATGAGGGTAGAAATAACAATATTTGGCAACTGATTCAACATGGGGGTGTGTGTGTGTGTGTGTATGTGTGTGTGTGTATGTGTGTGTATGTGTGTAATCAAGAATGACACCTAGGTTGCAAGTCCTGGTAAATGAGAAGGTAGTGTTGTGCTTGACAGTAAAAGAAAAGATTAGAAGAAAGGACTTGGGGAAAAAATGGGTTCAGTTTTGGACTTGATGATTTTAGATTTATATGGGGCATCTAGTCTGAGATGACAATAAACAGTTAGAAATGCAAGTATGGAGGTTAGGAGATATGTTAGGACTGGATAAGTAGATCTAAAAAAAATAAGTAAGGAGATGATAATTATATCCATGGGACCTGATCAACTCATTAAGCAAAATAATATAAAAGGAGAAGAGAATAGAGACCAGGAAAGAGAGTCTTGGAAAGACACTAATGGTTAATGGGCATGATATAAATAAAAATCCTAAAAAGGAAACTTAAGAGGGGTCAAACGATTAGTAGACAAATCAAGAGATAGCAGTATTATGAGAACCTAGAGAAAAGAAGACATTAAGGAGAAAAGTACAATTTGCAATGTCAAGGTTTTCAAGAAAGTAAAGCAGAAGAAGACTGAGAAAAGCCCATTAGATTTGTCAAACATGAAGTACCCTATATGAAGTCATGGAAGTAAGTGTGATGAAACAAGAAAGCTTACATAAGGTAATAATACCATGGCATTTAGAGGTGAAAGGAAACTTAGAACTTATAGTGTCCATCACCCTCACTTTACAGATGATGAAATTAAGTGATGACTTCTCCGTAGGAGGAAAAAGAGACAGAGCATCACATATGCTTGAGAAGAATGGAATATTTTTCTAATGGAAATGAAATTCAAGACAAGGAGAAGGTGACAAAATTATCAGAAAATTATTCTTGGATTAAAGGATCTGTGAAGGCACACAAAAGCCAATGAGTTGAAATCTGAGTTTTTCTTCAGTGAAATTAAGTTCTTTGAGGGCAGGAACTATTGGATTTTGTCTTTGTGTTCCTCACATACAACATACTGAATTGTTAAAAGCTTATTGAAGTGAACTGAACTCAATTCAGTCACGTAACAGGGAAATTGACTGTTTCTATGCCATCATGGAAGGTAACCTAGGCTTTCCATTATTTTTAAATGGTAGAATGAGAAAAATCATGGGTTATTTCCCTGTGTATGCTCCACCTAGTGGCTTGGTAATCTGCGTATGAGTCACTAGGATGACAGAGACAAGGCAAGAAATAAGCTGCATGTGAAGTCTGGTCATATTGTTTGACAGCTGACAATTATTACTGAGCTCTATCTGTTCCATATTTGAGGCAGATCATATTTTGAAAGTTAAATCATATTTTCACAATTACACATCGAAGTAAGAGAGAGGATCAATTTATAGTTGGAGAAGTTTCATGCAAGATGACAAGAAATATTCACCAAAGTCACAACTGGTATACAAAAACACCCAAGTTAATTGCTATAAAGTCATGAATACATGCACTATGATAAATTTTTGTTTAATGAACGAATCTTTTAACAATTCAAAATGATGATGACTTCATTAGAGAATTTGTTACACAATAATTCAAGCTTACTATCACATAATGTGACGTTTTAAAAAATGTAAATGAGTGTATACATCCAAAAGAATGCTATCTCCTTCATAGTAATAACTCTGGAAGTTACATACCTATTTAAATATTGTTGGCACTGTTCAAAACTGCTTTAGAATCACCTTCAGAATCTAAGGAACATTTTTAAAAAATATTTTCCAAAATGACAGATATTCACTCCTGTGGAATCATAATAAAAACTTACTTTTTAGTAAAACTTAACATATTTTGAAAATAATATTTTTCTATGGTCTAAAAGCCTTTTCTAGATTTGCCCGTCTTAGAATGGTTGGTGATAGATCTATCTAGGATGAAAAGGCCTTTTGTTGTTGGAGAAAGCTGGTAGTGCACTGGCAGAATATGGGCCTATACTCAGGAGGATGTGAGTTTGCAGTTGACCTTAGACACTACTGTATGAGCCTGGGCAAGTCACTTAAACCTGGGAATTCATTGTTTCCTCAACTGTAAAATGGGGATAATAATAGCACCTATTTCTCAAAGTTGTTGTGAAGATCACATGAGAAAATATTTGGAAAGCACTTGATGTAGTGCTGGAAACACTGTAGATGCCTATAAATATCTATTTCCCTTCCTTATTTATAAGAATAGAAAATAAAGTTTTAACAAAGAGGACCTATTATCTTCTTTCGATTCTTGTTTTTTTCATCCCCTGCAGCATTTAGCCTATGAAGTGCCCAAGGGAGGTGGTCTTTACTTCCTTAAAAGGAAAGTGCCCTCTCACATTGTTCAGAAGTGATTATCAATATTAAGGAGCCCCTTTGAATCCATGTGGAGAGTGATCAAGGAATGAATGAGATAGTGATCATTTTAAAATGATTCTTCTGAAATAATAACCCAAACATTATGCTAACATATTGTAGTCTTTTCCTTCTTCAAGAAAATCTATTCCTATAGATGTTACTTGGAATGATCTTGAAAGTGAAGGGATATATCCAAAGACATGGGGGAACTATGCCAATCTGAACATCTCTCTAGGCTATAAATGCTTGAGTATAGAATGTTTCCAAAGTAAATAAAAATAGCTTCAAAGAAACTTGTGTAAAGTATAGCATCTATTATTTTTCTTTGATCAAGTTGGAGTTCAAAGTAGCCATAAGCCATATAGAGTTGCCTGATGAAAAAGGAGAATTATCAGAGAGACAAGGAATCTCAGATTTAGAAGGCTCCTCAGTGGTCATGCCTATAGTCATTCAACAAGCATTTCTAAAGCACCTATTATGTTTCAGGTATTGTGGTAAGTGTAAGTCTCAGTTTGAATTTTATAATATCATCTCTAATAAGATCTAAATGTTAGGAACTTGTTCCTTACATCCTTACATTTAGCCTAAATGCTCTCTTCAGCTTTCTCTGATTTGTTTCTTTCCCCACTCTTGACTCATGGTTTAATAGATTAAAAGTTGGAAGAAATCTGAAAAAGTATTTAGACCATTTTACAGATGAGGAAACTGAGGCTCAGAGAGGCTAAATTATTTGGCCATGTTCACAAAGATGGCAGAGTCAAGATTCAAACTGAGGTCCTCTGGTTCCAAATTCAGTCTTTCTATTGCAACCTAAGAAACAAAATTTTATCTCTAAGACAACATGACATGGAATACCCCTCAGATACTTGAAAATAGCAAGAGAGCTATCATGTCTTCTCTAGGTCTTTTGTTCTCTAGGGTAAATATCACCAGTTTCTTTGATAAATTGTTCCCTGGCATGAGGTCTGGGGTAGGAAGCTAAAAGAGGAGGGGAGAAAAGAGGAGGGGGGAAAGGGAGGAAAGGAGGATTAGAGGGAGAGAGGGAGGGAAGGAGGGAGAGAGAGACTGAGATAGAGACAGAGACTGAGAGACAGAGAGTGACAGGTACCCTGAAGCTATCTAGTATGAGGAGTGAACTAGTGACTGCTTTATTGTAACAATTCTTATTTGGGGAGGGGAGAGTGTGATCATAGAAATTGTGTGTGTGTGTGTGTGTGTGTGTGTGTGTGCATAACACAAAAGAATTACTTGAGTTCAACTTGATGTGTTTCTAAAGGGATCATAGCTGTAGATTTGAGATGTCAGAAGTCACCTAATCCAATTCTTTCATTATACAGATGAGGAATCAGGACAAAAGAGGTTAAGTCACTTGCCTTAATGGCATATAGATAGTAATGGTCAGCTATAGGAGCTGAAATAACATCTTTGAAACATCCTTTCCATTACACCATGCCAGCTTCCTTTCTTTGTCTTGTGGTAGACTTAAGCCTGATATGAATATACATTGAAATTCATATGCCTCACTTTGAGGAAACACTGAAAAGTAATGCTGATGTAGGAAACTCAAGTGATGGGGAAATGAAGTCATGAAGAGAACAAGGACATTTCCCCTTTTTCTATATCCACTATGGACATCACAAAAGAACAGGAGGGCTCAACTCTGTGCCCCAGACATATGGGGTCTTTGGTGAAATGCAAGTGGACCCAAAGTTGGCAAGAAATAATAGGGAGAGATAGAACATTTAGTTCACAACAGCTATGAACGTTAGTCAAGTGGAGGAGTAAAAACTAAAGCTGTAGAAGAAGGGTGGTGCAGACCTCTTGCTGGGAAAACTGTTTTCAAGACAGAAGGTGCACGTTGTCTTTTTACATAGCTTAAAACCAGTCTTTGGAAGTCGGCAGTTTCCACTTACTGGTCAACTTAAAGGGTGGTTAGAAATTATTCTAAACTTTTGGAGTTCAGATTTCTTACTTAACTAGGACACTATTCTTATTTATTTTCCCTCTCATTCCTCTCTTATTCTCTTCCTTGGAAAAAGAATTTAGGAACTTGGTGTCATCATCTTCTAAATCATGGTGAAACACATTCTTTCTTCAAACTGATTGAATTCTGGGATTCGGGAGAAAAAGATTGAGATTTTCTTCCCAACCAGAGGATATCTTGGAAAATGTGAGGTGTGTACTCCTTATTTGCCTGGATCTGAGGATTCTCCACTAGTCCTCACAGCAATCCAGACTCTCTCTATGCTGCTGGCCTTCAGGTCAATTGTCCAAACAGTGCACATAGATTCTGCAAAAGTATAATTCAGTTCTATTTCTTTTGTTGTATATATAAGGTCAAGAATTGTATTTGGTACAAATTCCCCTATGGAAAAAACAATTTGATAGGTGATCCTGTTTCTCTTTTTAGCTTAATTGCCTGCAAATTAATCAATATTCACCATAGGTCTATATTTTTGATAAATAAATATACCTCTGTTTTCAAGGATAGATTAAGTTTATGATTTATTGGCCTTAGAATGAACTGAGAATTGTTTTTTATTGTACTATTTTCAATTATCAAGCATTCATTTTTTCTCCCTCCCACTCACTGAAGAGGAAAAAAAATAGGATGATAGAAAGGAGGGAAGGGAACAAAGCAACAAAGGAAGAATAAACAAAAGAAAGGAAAGAAAGAAAGAAAGAAAGAAAGAAAGAAAGAAAGAAAGAAAGAAAGAAAGAAAGAAAGAAAGAAAGAAAGAAAGAAAGAAAGAGAAAGAAAGAAAGGAAGGAAGGAAGGAAGGAAAGAAGGAAGGAAGGAAGGAAGGAAGGAAGGAAGAAAGAAAGAAAGAAAGAAAGAAAGAAAGAAAGAAAGAAAGAAAGAAAGAAAGAAAGAAAGAGAGAGAGAGAGAAAGGAAGAAAGAAAGAAAGGAAAAAGAAAAAGAGTCCCAGTTTCATATGAGGAAAACCAAGCAAAACAAGCAGGCAGAATTCTCTTTAAATCAGTCCTCTAGAATCATGGTGATCATTTAGTTGATCAGAATTATAAAGCTTTAAAAGTTATTAATTATTACAATAGTATATTATAGTATAAATTAGTTATTTAGATCTGCTCACTTCACTTTATTAGCTCATGTAAGTTTTTTGTCTCTTTGATATATTGTAGACATCAAAAGGGGAAAAGTACTGAAGAAAATAACACCTTAAAAAAAAAAACCAGAAAACGCCAAATGGCAAAAGAGGCCCAAAAATCCACTAAAGAGAAGAAATGCTTAAAAAGGAGAATTGGCCAAATGGAAAAGGAGGTAAAAAAGTTCAATGAAAAGAATAATTCCTTAAAAATTGGAATTGGGCAAGCAGAGGTTAATGACTCCATAAGACATCAAGAAACAATAAAATAAAATCAAAATAATGAAAAAATAGAAAAAAGTGAGCTATTTCTTTGGAAAAACAACTGACCTGGAACCTAGATCCAGGAGAGATAATTTAAAAGTTGTGGGACTACCTGGAAGTCATGATGAAAAGAAAAAAAGGAGCCTAGACATGTTTCAAAAAAATTATCTTAAGAAAACTGCCTTAATATGCTAAAACCAGAGAGTAAAATATAAAGTATAAGACCTAATCCATCACTTCCTGAAAGAGATTCCAAAATGAAAACCCCAAGGAATATTATAGCCAAATTCCAGAACTCCCAGGTCAGAAAGAAAATATTTCAAGCAACCAGAAGGAAACTATTCAATTATCAGGGAGCCACAGTCAGGATCACAAAGTTTTGTAGCTTCTAAATTAAAGGAATGTGGGGCTTGGAATATTATATTCTGGAGGACAAAAGAGCTAGGACAACAACCAAGAATCACTTACCTGGCAAAACTGAGTATAAATCTTCAAGGGAAAAGATGGACATTTAATGAAATTAAGGACTTTCAAGAACACCTGATGAAAATACCAGAGGTGAAAGGAAAATTTGACTTTCAGAAACAAGATTCAAAAGAAGCATAAAAAGGCAAATATGAAAGAAAAATCATAAGAGACTTGTTCACTGTTTACTCTCAAGTATAATGATACTTGTAACTCCTAAGAACTTACATTTCTTAGGGCAGTTAGAAGGAATGTATACATAGACAGAGGGCATGGGTGTGAGTTGACAATGATGGCATGATATAAAAAATTAAGATTAATGGATGAGAAATATGTATTTGGAGAAGAGGAAAAATGAGGTAGATTATCTCACAGAAAGAGGCACAAAAGAGCTTTCAAAATGGAGGGAAAATTTGTTGGGGGTGATGGGTCTACTTGAAACTTACTGTCACCAAATTGACTCAAACAGGGAATAACACACACAATCAGTTAGGTAAAGAAATCTGTTTTACCCTATAAAGAAATAGAAGTGTATTGGGTAAAGAGAAGAGAGCAGACAAATAGAAGGAAATGTGTATTGGAGGTCATGATGGTCAGAAGCAACACATTTTTGGGAACACACAGAGTGAAAGAAGAGAGAGGAAAATGAGAAAAAAGAGAAAAAGCAGGATAAAGGGAAATACACAGTTAAAAATCATAACTGAATGTAAATGGAATTAATGCATACACAAAATGAAAGCAAATATAGTGAATTAAAAAACAGAATCTTATAATATTTTGTTTACAAGAAATGCACTTGAAGCAGAGGCTCAGAGTAAAACTAAAGGACCAGAGCAGAAACTCTTACGCTTCAGTTGAAGGAAAATATTAGCAGGGGTAGCAATTCTGATCTCAGACAAAGCAAAAGCAAAAATATATCTAATTAAAAGAGATAAGCAGAAACGCTACATTTTGGTAAAGGATGCAACAGACAATGAAGTTCTATAAATATTGAACATATATGTAGGGAATAGCAGAGCATCCAAATTCTTAAAGAAAATGTTAAATGAGTTATAGGAGGAAATAAACAATAAAACTATGCTAGAGAGGGATCTCAAATTTTCTCCTCTCAAAACTAGATAATTCTAACCAAAAAATAAGAAAGAGATTAAGAAGAAGAAGAATAGAATTTTAGAAAAGTTAGACATGATAGACTTCTGGACAAAATTGAATTGTAACAGAAGGGAATACACTTTTTTTCCCAGTGGTACAGGGCACCTACATAAAAATTGACCATGTTTCAAGGCATAAAATCACACAAACAAGTGCAGAAAAACAGAAATATTAAATGCATTATTTTCAGATCATAATGATATAAAAATTACATTCAATGAAGAATAATGGAAGCACAGTTTAAAATTTAGTTGAAAACTAAATAATTTAATGCTAAAGAATAAGTTGGTTAAAGAACAGATCAAAGAAATGATAGATAATTCCATTAAAAAGGATGACAAAAATGAGACATTTCAAAATTTATGGGAAACAGCCAAAGCAGTAATTGGGTGGAAATGTATTATTTCTAAATGCTTACATCAATCAAATAGAGAAAGAATGAATCAATGAATTGAACATGCAACTTTTACATAAACTAAAAAAAAAAACAAATTAAAAATCCTAAATTAAACATAAAATTGGAAGTCCTGCAAGTCAAAGGAGAGAATAATAAAACTGGAAGTAAGAAAACAATTGAATGAATAAAACTAGTAGCAAGTTTTATGTGGGGAAATAAAACAAATAAAATATTAGTCAATTTTATTTTAAAATGAAAGAAGAAAATCAAATTACCAGGATCAAAATTAAAAGGGTGAATTCACCACCAATGAAGACAAAGCTAAAACAATTATTAGAAGCTATTTTGCTTAAATATATGCAAATAAATCTAATAACCTAAGTGGAATTAATGAATAGTTACAGATATATGTACAGAGAGAGAGAGAGAGAGAGAGAGAGAGAGAGAAAGAGAGAGAGAGCAGATATATCACCCAGAGAGAAGATAAAATAAAATATTTAAATAACCCATTCTTAATAAAAAAAATTGAACAAACCATCAATAGACTACCTTAGAAAAAAAAATCCCCATTGCTAGATGGATTCATAAGTGATTTCTATCTAACACTTAAAGAACAATTATTTCTAATACTATATAAACTATGTGAGAAAATAGACAAAGAAAGAATACTACATAATTGTTTTTATGACATAAATATGGTGCTGATATCTAAACTAGGAAGAGCAAAAACAGAAGAAAACTGAGTATCAATTTCCCTAATGAAGATTGATACAAAGAAATTTAAATAAAATACTAACAAGGAAATCACAGCACTATATCACAAAAATACTATGACCAGATGGCATTTATAGCAGGAATGTTGGGCTGGTTCAAAATTAGGAAAATTTTCAGCATAACTGATCATATCAATAATAAAAACAACACAAATTATATGATTATCTCAGTAGATACAGAAAAAGCTTTAGACAAAATACAATGGTTATTCCTATTTAAAAAATAAAAAACACTGGAACACAAAAGAATAAATGGAGTTTTCCTTAAAATGGTAAGTAGTAGCTATCTAAAACCATTAACACACACTATCTGGAACTGAAATAAGCCAGAGGCCTTCCCAGTAAGATCAGGGGTGAAGCAAGGATGACAATCATCACGACTGTTATGCAATATTGTACTAGAAATGCTAGCTATAGCAACAAGAGAAGAAAAAGAAATTGAAGGAATTATACATATACATCCACACATACATATACACATAAACACATTAAGCAATGAGGAAACAAAACTTTAATTTGTTGTTGATATGATGGTATACTTGGAGAATTCTAGAGAATAAACTAAAATGTTGAAATAATTAACTTCAACAAAGTCATCCCTTACCCATCTCCTACCTCAGACATATGGCTGCCCCTCCCTGCCACTGAGATCTCAGATGTCAGATCCATGAGTTGTATGTTTCTAGATGTCTTCTTGTCTGTGTTAAATGATGAATTCTCAGTAACATGGGGACTATGGATTTAGGCTTCTTTAAGGAATATTGATACCTTAGGATGATAGGCACTCTAATAAAATCATTTGTCTTGCTTTCTCAATTAAGGGTGTGTGTGCATGTGTGTGTGTGTACAAACTCACAAATTGTCAGCATTTCTATGTGTTATCTATCAATAAAGTCCAGCAGCAAGAGATAGAAAGAGAAATCCAATTTAAAATAACTGTAGACAACATAGAACATATGGGAGTCTACCTGCCAGGAAAAAGCTCAACACCACATAAATACACTTACAAAACACTTTCAACACAAAATCAGATCTAAACAATTAGAAAAATATTAGTTTCTCATGGATAGGCTGAACCAATATAATAAAATTACAATTCTAACTTAATTTATTTATTTATTTAGTGTCATACCATATTTAGTGTCAAGTTAGCAATAGAGCTAGAAAAAATCAACAAAATTCATCTGGAACAACAAAACTCCAAGGAAATCAAGGGAATCCATGAAAAAAATGTGAAGGAAGGTGACTTAGTCATATCAGATTTCAAACTACTGCAAAGCAGTAATCACCAAAACAATTTGTTACTGGCTAAGAAATAGAGTGATGGATCAGTGGAATAGATTAGGCACACATAAACAGTAGTAAATGACTATTCTAATCTAGTGCTTGGTAAATACAAAGATCCAAACTTCTGGGACAAGAACTTACAATTTGACAAAAACTGCTGTTTGGCAAAAACTAGAGACAGACAACATGTCACACCATATACCAAGGTGTCAAAATGGGTATATGATTTAGACAGAAACAACTGATACCTTAAGCAAATTAGGAAAGTGTGAAATAGTTTGACTATAGATCTATGGATAAGGGGAGAATTTATGAACAAACAAGAGATAGAGAGCATTATGGGATATAAAATGGTTAATTTTGAATACACCAAATTAAAAAGGTTTTGTACAAACAAAATCAATGCAGCCCAGATTAAAAGGAAAGCTGAAAACTGAGGGAAAATTTTATGGCAAGTTTCTGTCATAAAGGCTTTGTTTCTCAAATGCTGAATGTATAAGCAAGCGCTCTCGCACATTCAGAGTGGGCTGCTACCATAGGTTCTTTGATCTGCTTTTCTAAAAGAAAGACAGCTTTAAAGGGTTCAACAATCTTACTTTAATTAGAAAAAAAAGTAAATATAGAAAATACAAGCAGAGAAATTAACACAGAGATTGAACAGACAGGGCTCCAAATGTCTGAACAAAGTGACACAACCACCTACATACACCACTGAATGGGAGAGTACCAATATCTGAGGAGTCAGGGGCTCCTTAACAAATTTTATATACCCTTTTACCCAGGAATATCACAACTAGTTATATATTTCAAAGAGATTTTTTTTTCAAAAAAAAAAGGAAAAAGACGTATATGTACAAAAATATTTATAACAGCTCTTTCTGATGACATAGAATTGGAAATTGAGAGGAGGTCCATCAATTGGGGAATGACTGCACAAGTTGTGGTATATGATTGTAACAGAATACAATATGGATATATGAAATGAGCAGAATGATTTCAGAAAAACCTGGAAAGATTTACATGAATTGTTACAAAATGAAGCACCCAGAACCAGAAGAACATTTTATATAGTAACAGCAATATTGTAACAATGATCAACTGTGAATGCTTTAGCTCTTCTCAGCAACACAATGATCCAAGAAAATTCTAAATTCTTATAATGAAAAATACTATCCACCTCCAAACAAAGAACTCTTGGAGTCTGTATGAATATTGAAGCATACCTTTTTTTTTTTTAAGTTGATTTTCTTTCTTTTAAGTCTGACTAATATGGAAGTATGTTTTTCATAACTACATGTATAACCTATATCACATTGCTTACCTTCTCAATGAGGGAAGCTGGGGAAGGAAGAAGGGAGAGAATTTGAAACAATTCTTTAATGTTTAATTTCCTTTACATAATGAACCAATTTGGAAAATGAAAAAAAAAGAAATATTTGTCAGTAATGCATGCATTGGGCACATTAAAGGAGCTTAAGTTTTTGTCTTATTGCATTCTTCTTTATCCTGAGGGTTGATTTCTTTTTGCCCATTTGTTTCTTTTATTCCTGGAGATAGAGAAACCAAATGCAAAATAGTGTCAGAAGATTACTTTGAGCTGGAAAGAGACTTAGAGGTTGTCTAATACAAGTCCCTCATTTTGTGGATGAGGAAACCAAGGCCCAGGGAGGTTATAACTTGTTCAAGGTTGCACAGGTAGAAAGTGGCAAGGTTAGGAATTGAACCTACCATCTGTAGTATTATACCTGATCTTTTTTGTTGCCCATAAACGTTAACCTCTCCCCTCTCCCCAATCAGCAGTACTTGCACTAGTATTTTCTCCATCTTTACCCTTTTAAATATTTAATGTTTAAAAGTCTTTTAGAATTGGTCTTTGAATTTTTCTCAAGCCAAAGTTTTGGTGATAGTTACTTTGACAATATTCTTATGTAGTAGGATCAATCTTTTGTTTCTGTTCCCCTCTTCCATCTTGTGTACTTGTGTCTTTTTAATTTGAGCTTATCAGACAAGTTACTTATATAGGCACATTGATCTCTTGAGATATCTCCTTTTCATTCACATTAGGATCATATAAAAATGAGACATCAGAATATCACAGAATTGAACCTCTAATTTTTTACTCTTTTTACAGCGAATTTTTAGAGCACTGTTTCCCAGAAAGGTATTAGAAAATGTTATGAGATGTTCTTATTTCAGTGGAGACATCTCAAAGGTATCAAGAAAGGTGTCATCCTACACTACAACTAAATCTTGTCTAAGAATTTTGTGTTGTGAATTAATTAAGAGATCTTAATTCGTATTTTCCATGTGATTGAGTGTTCTATTCCCATAGTGCACCACCATTTTTTTTGTCTTTTCTCTCCACTTATCCTTCCTCAGCTATGATCAATTTGTTGTCATATTTAGAATCTTGTGTGTCCATGAAAAAGTATACCATCTTGATGTAAAGTGCTGTTCCTCCAGTGAACAATGCTTTTATAAATTAATATTACTTCTGAAATACCCATATATTGTTTTTTATAGACATGAGTCTCATCTAATATGCCTACCATTGAGATTGCCAAACTAAAATTTCAAGTTTTGTTGAATATTATTATTCTCAGTTCATTGGTGAATAGACACATTAGGACAAAAATAATATTCTAAATAGCTCAGCGTTTCCTTATGGTATTTAGTACTTATGTGCTTCACTTTTATTCATGATTCTGTTATTATATGGATATTTCTCTTCCTTCTCACCCATCTTTCCCCTTAAATTTCAGTCTAAATCCACTGAGATCAAGTTAGTGATTATGACACTATATTCTGATTTTTGATAGGATCCCATCATTCCAGTATTTTAAGTAGTAACCATAAAACAAAATTTGGCATTATCTTCATAGTCAGATGTTTATTTCCCATATACTCATTTCTCTTCCAGCATCATGACTTCAGCTAGAAGAAGTAAACACACCATCCATTATCAATGTTCCTTTAGTACCTACCCAATAATCATAAATCTTCACCTTATTCCCTCATTTAATGCATGTTTTCAAAAAAGAGACATTAAAAACAAGTTCTTAACATTGAAAGATAACTAGGATTCTTCTCTCATATGCAATTAGACTGGTACAGTGGACTTAGAATCAGGTGATTTGGGCGTGATTCCAGGTTCCAGTGTTCGTTATTTTTGTGACTTTAGGAAAATAATTTAACCTGTATGGGCCAAATTTCTCATCTACAAAATAAATGGATTGCTATAGATCTCATCTCTCAGATTTTTTTCCAAATAGAAAAGCAGCAAGGTGGTACAGGTCTGGAGTGAGGAGAACCTAAATTCAAATCTGGCCTTAGACTCCTAGTAGTTGTATGACACTGGTCAAGTCACTTAACTTTGCCTCAGTTTCATCATTGCAAAAATGAGCTGGAGAAGGAAAGGGCAGACCACTCCAACATCTCTGCCAGGAAAATCCAAATGTGGTTGCAAGAGATGGACAGTACTAACATGACTAAACAACAACAAAAATATTAAGAAAGAAGCACTTTGAAGTAGAACACCTCTCTGTTTTTGAATTGATAATTGCTGATTCAATAATTCATTAAAAATAAAAGGTTTATGAACCCTAAATTATAACACGCAAGTACATATCACAGAGTACAAGATTTTACAAGGATAGATACCTTATTCTTAACTATTTCTTATTTTCTAGGGAAAATATAGATCAATACTTGGCTTCCTTTTCTCAGATTTCACTTTTGAAATAAGGTTGTATTCACTGGTGACCAAGTATCAAGGGAAGAAAATCAATCTCTATTCTTGATTTAATTTACCATGCTTCATTTTATGATAGGTTTTCCTCTCAGGAGGAAGCAAGGTCAAAGCTGTCATATGCCCTCCACCTTTGTCATGGAGGTATATGTATAGTCTAGTTAGCTGAGGCTCATAATCCCTTTATGTCAGAAGCTCCCAGTCCTGTTCCTCTGAGACCTACCTTATTTCAAAATCTACCTTCCTATTTTTTTACTAGCAAAATGTTTCTTTAAGACATTTACTTTCCTTTAAATCATGGAATATATTGATTAACAAAAGAAGCATTTTAAACCCCAATTGGGAATTGTGGTTTAATGTGATCTAATGAAGAATAATATAAAATAATTATACAAAATGGTGACGTCCAACCCTGGGGACATAAAACAACTTCCATAACAAAGTTAGACTGAAAATTTTGTGAAAATAATATTGATTGTTTTGTGAATACTGTAGTGGCTAATGGATATTACTAGATAGATGATATATTAAGAGAAAAAAAGCCCCAAAATGCAGTATTATCATGAACTATGGTCAGTTTAAAAGAAGTCACCAGAAAAATAAAATTTCTCCTGACAGTTGAAATCTTAATTATTCTATTTTCTTTTATTTCCCCTTTTTGTGTCAATGATACTATTTCAAAATTTTGATTGACACAAGCATTCTCAAACAAAAGTATTCTGTCCATTAAAACAGATGGGAAGTCATCTGTGCTTCCCCATTCCGTCCATCTCTTGTTCATGTGTTCCTACAAATCTTCTGTGTTAGTATTTCTGTGTCAATTATGTGTGTGATTGTGTATATGGAGTGGTTTACCCTGTGTCTTTGTGTCTTCCTCCAGTTCTGTGAACCACTGCATGCATACTGATGATATATGAAGTTATCTGTGAATTAGCCATTATTCTCATAATATACCTGCTCATCTTCTTTTCTATTCATGTATATTCATCGACATTCTCTATGTTGCTCCTTTGAATCGTTTTGGGGTAGTAATAAACTGCAGTTTATTCACATCCTCTATCAAATCTCCATGGTCTTTTGAGTGATCTACAATTTTAATTCTGTAGACTCTGTCCTTGCAAGATGCAGAGTCAAATATGGTCATCAGGAAATATTGATGTTTGTTTGAGGTTTGTTTTTTTTTTTTTCAGTGGACCATTGTATCAGGGAAAAGCCAGAGTAATTAAAAGGTCTTCACAATTTCCCAAAGCAATCCATCCTGCATCATCCCTCCTGCTCAGTTCTGGACCCAGCTTACTATCCATGCACAGTCTGTCCAATATATGATCCCAAAGAAGAATTGTGTGGGTTCCTATGAGAAATACCTTAAAAATCTTTAATCCTTTTTTGTGTCATGTTCCCTTTGGTAGTCTGGTACAGTCAGTCAATAGCATTTATTAAGTTTTTACAATATTCCAGGCACTGTGCTAATTGAAGGGGATAGAAGAAAGGTCAAAAGTCAGTACCTGCTCTCAAGGAGCTCACAATCTAATAGGGGAGAGACAATAAGCAAACAAATCCTTACATAGCAAGGAATATATATAGCAAGGAATATACAAGGGTAAACTTATGAATATAAAATCTATCCATGGACCCTTTGGAAATCCATTGAACCCAACTTAAGAAGGCCTTGTCCGGTCCAATTACCTCTTTTTATAAATAAACAAAATGGCCAGTATGTATAGGCAGCATGTCCAAGGTCACACAAGTGGCAAATAGCAGAATCAAGATTTGTATTTGTCTATTGTCTCCAAATCCATCAATCTCCTCTCTGCTCATGCCACTAGACAGAATGAGTCTGTACAGATGCATAAAAACAGCCCCTTTTGATAAGAATTACTATAAGCCAGTCACTGCAAATGTTCTCCTTTTCACTCTCTACATCTTGTCAACATTAGTTATTGATTTCTCCATGCCTTGGACTCTGGCCTAAGTTCTCTCCTGAGGCCTCTAGGATTTCCTTTGTCAGAAGCCCTGACTTTCATTCTAAATTCAACCTTGCCCCAATAGCATTTAGTAACACTAATCCTGATCCTTGACTGTGGAATGCCATGGACCTGGCCATACAACAATGGTTAAGGGAAACTTATAGTTACTTTCAATTTATTATAGGAAACATGACATATATCCACCAATGACTTGCATCATGACAGGTGCTTTTCTAACATGAAATTGTTAATTTTGGATTATCTACGCTGAGAGGGAAGTAGTGGTGTGAAAAATCCTCAAATAGCTGAAAATCTCAAAATAATTCATATTTGACTATACTAAATATAGAAATTTTGTGGACTTACACTCTCCTGATTACAGTTCATTACACTGATTTTTACCTAGATAAAAAAAGGGAACAGTGTCCTAATCAGTCTCTTTTCCTGAAGCCTTTTCCCACTCTAGACCACCTTCCATATTGCTGAGAAAGTGATTTTCCTTAATCAAATATCTGACCATTCCACTCCTCTACCCAGTGAACTCTAATACCATTTTAGTATCTCTCTCCTACAACAAAAATTCCCCTTCTAGCTTTGAAAATCCTATGCAAACTGGCCCTAACCTATTTTTGCAGCTTCATTGTATATCACTTCCCCTCCCACACTCTGCAATCAAGCCAAAATGGCCTTCTCTTCATTTCTCACATGTAACACTCCATCTGTTATCATGATGCTTTTTGTGCTGACCATTTCCCATGCCCAGAAAGCTCTCTCTTGTCAATCATGTCTCCTTAACATATCAGCTCAAGCATCACCTAGGCTTGTCTGATCTCTGCAACTGCTAGACTTCTTAGACTAGCTTGTAGTAAACCATGTATTGTATACATATATTCATAAGCTATGTATTGAACTTTGCATTTGTTGGTATTTATTTGCTTTATCATTTTGTATTTACTTAGAGAAGATAAAACCTCTCATTAGAATGTGAGCTCCACTTGGGTAGCAAAGAACTGGAAAGAAAGTTGATGCCCATTGATTTGGGATTACCAGAAGAAGTATTAAAACATTTGTGAAGGTATGCATAAAAAGCTGTTAACACAGTGCCTGTTGCATAGTAGAAAATTATATGTGTTTATTGAATTAATGGGCAAATCAATCATGACAGATAAATATAATGGGATATTCCAAAAAAATAATAAGTATAATGAATGAAGAAAAGACATACAAACTTACACAAAAATAAAATAGAACTGGGAAATGAAATACTGTTATCTATAACAATGTAAATAAAAAACAATCAAAAAATCAAAACTGGGGGGCAGAACCAAGATGGCAGAATGAAGGTAGGCCTCTCCCTCAAAACCCTCCAAATATCTTTTTCAAATGACTCTAAACAAATTCAAGAGTAGCAGAAGCCACAAAAAGATGGAGTGAAACAAATTTCCAGCCCAAGACAGCTTAGAAGGTCAACAGGAAATGTCTGTTGCACCAGGATAGAAGAGGAGCACAGTCCAGCACAGGTGGAATCAATATAGACTGGGCTCCAATAAACCCAGAGCAGGCATCAGGGCAATTGAATCACTGGCAGTAACCGCACTTTTCAGACCTCCCAGTCCACAGACATCAAAGACAACTTAGAAGGTTGGCAGAAAAAGTCTCTCAGACCTAGGTGAGAGTAGAGCTCAGCCCTGATCAAACCAGAAGCAGGTCTTGAGAGTGACTGTATCAAGCAGCAATAGTGACAGGAAGGGATACAGTGGCTTCTCCCAGAGCTCTCAGCGCACAGAGGATAAGGGAGTCAAACAACTGGTCAGGAGATTACAAGACTCTTTCTGCTAGCGCTGAGGCAGGACTCTGTTGCTTTGCCTGTGCTCAGATCAGGGTTGCAGTCCTAGGGGGCAATCCCAAGGTGAGGAAGAGCACTAGCATAGCAGAGATTAAGGCCATAGTGGAGGGGGGTAAGTCCTTCCCACTTCCAGGTCAAAAAAGAATGCCGGTGGTCACTTACATACCAGAGCAAAGGCCAGGAGAGTAGTTTCCTCTTCTTTCATCATACAACCCTGGAAGAACTGAAAATTTACAGGTTTCTAGAAGTATTACTGGAAATAGCTGCACAAAACACCCGAAGCTTAGGACAGTGTGCTCTCCACACTAACAGCTGAGCCCTGTCTTAATAAAGAGTTAAAAGTCAAGTAATTGGAGTGGGAAATGAGAAAAAAAAAAATGAAAAAATCTCTGACTATAAAAAGTTACTATGGTGACAAGGAAGATCAAAACACACAGTCAGAAGAAGGCAACAAAGTCAAAGCTCCTACTTACAAAACCTTCAAAAAAAATATGAATTGGATTCAGGCTTATAGCCAAAAAGGATTTTGAAAATCAGGTAAGGTAAAGAAAAAATTGGGAAGAGAAATGAGAGTGATGCAAGAAAATCATGAAAAATGACTCAACAGCTTGCTAAAGGAAACACACATACACACACACACACACACACACACACAAAATCCTGAAGAAAACAGACTTAAAAACCTTAAAAACAGACTAGGCCATATGATAAAAGAGATCCAAAAAGTCAATGAGGAAAATAATGTTTTAAAAAGCAGAATAGGCCAAATGAAAAGGAGGTCCAAAAGCTCACTGAAGGAAATAATTTCTTAAAAATTTGAATGGAACAAATAGAAGTGAATGACATTACGAGAAATAAAGAAACGATAAAACAGAACAAAAAGAATGAAAAAATGGAAGATAATATGAAATATCTCATTGGAAAAACAACTGACCTGGAAAACAGATCAAGGAGGAATAATTTTAAAATTATTGGACTACCTGAAAGTCATTATCAAAAAAGAGCTTTGACATTACCTTTCAAAAAATTTTCAAGCAAAACTACCCTGCTATTCTAGAACCAGAGGGTAAAGTAGAAATTGAAAGAATCTATTGATCACCTCTTGAAAGAGATCCCAAAATGAAAACTGCCAGGAATCCACCAATCACCTCCTGAAAGAGATCCAAAAAGAGAAACTCCTAGAAATATTGTAGCCAAATCCCACAGTTCCCAGGTCAAGGAGAAAATATTGCAAGCAGCCAGAAAGAAATGACTCAATTAATGTTGAGCCACAGTCAGGATAACACAAGATTTATCAGCTTCAACATTAAAGTATCAGAGGGCTTGGAATATGATATTCCAGAGGACAAAGGAGCTAGGATTACAACCAAGAATCACTTACCCAGCAAAACTTAGTCTAATCCTTCAGGGAAAAAATGGATATTCAATGAGATAGAGAACTTTCAAACATCCTTGATATAAAGACCAGAGTATTAGGGTCATTAGAAAGAGTATATATAGACATAGGACACAGGTGTTGGTTGAATATGAAAGGATTATATTTAAAAATAAAATTAAAGGGTGAGAGAGGAATGTATTAGGAAAAAGAGAAAGGGAGAGGTAGGATGGAGTAAATTATCTTCCATAAAAGAGGTAAGATAAAGCTTTTACAATGGAAAGGAAGAGAGGCAAGTTGAGGGGAAGTGAGTGAACTTTATTGTAATGCTCATTTAAATGGGAAGACCTTTCCCATTAATTAATAGGCCCGAGTGACCTGCTTAAAACACATTGAAGCCTAAGTCACATGTAGTGGGAGGAACTTGCTGAATGATTGTAACAGAAAGGGTGGAGCAGAACTGAGAGGAAGGTATTGAGAACAATTAGGATGAAGGTAGAGAGAGGACACAGGCAAGCAGGCACAGCTGGGCTTTTGAGTATTTGTTTGTTTCTGAGAAGGCCCCAGCAGGGCTGATGGGGGTAGATTTGGGAATGGTTTGTCCCCTGCAGTGATAATGAGTATTGACTTCTTGGCTACCATGATGAATTTGGTTTTCTGGCTTGGAGATTTGGCTTATGGTGTCTGTTTTTATTCTTCCTTCTATATGGAGAGTCTGTTATAATTTGCAATTCCAAACTATGCCAGCATATTCATAGTCACACATAGTGCTGTGAATATTGCCAGGGCAATACATTAAGGATCACATGACGTAAAAATCTCTTTTTGGAGGCAGAAAGGATTTAGAGGAAGAAACTGATGATATTCCAGTATAGGAGGATTTACCATATTTCCCCCTAGGAAAGGAATGGGCTAAAAGCACTGGACCCTGTGAAAACTGGGAAGCAAGGGAACCTAGAGACTTGTAAAGGTGTTTGCAAGGAATACCAATAAGACCAGGGAAGTAGCTGGCAAGGGTACATAGGAAAGGCTGGATTTTATTAGCAGATTACTGTATTATATGTGAAAGCAGAAATGAGCTGCTGAGGAAAAAATTCAGATGGTAAAAGAGTTAGCTCTTTTGCATGGGAATTCTCTGTGTCTGGGCTCTCTTTGAAAAGAGCAAGTTGGGGATCTCAGGTTGAAGAAAAGGCTGTTCATTTAGGTAAGAAGAAGTGGAAGGGTGGAAAAAGAAGCGTGCATACAGACCCAGCCTAGTTGCCATGACAACAACTGCTAGGAGAGTGCACGGGTGGGAAATATAATTAAGTCAAAGTTGGAAAATGAAACAATGTTCCAGGGGAAGACTTCTAAGGCTGAAGTTTGCCCCATACTAAAGTGAAAAACAAGAGAAACAAGCCTGGAACACAGTGCTTAGGGAGATAATTGAGGGTTTAACTCAGCAGGATGTCACAGATATCTTCAATCTGTTCACCCAAAGAATGGGAGAATTATTAACATCTTGGATGATGAGAGATGCAGGAGCTGGGGGAGCATCGATAAAGGGTGTGTATTTCTTAAAATTTATAGGTATCAGAATCCATTTGTACAGCAAGTCTTCACAGAAGAATTAATGCAATATGACTAATCTGTTAGGTTTGGCTGCAGACGGATGCAGTAAGCAGTATCCTACTGATTCTATGTAGCCTAGTGAAGATAGACCCTTAAGGACTGTAATCACTTAAGGACTGTATAAGAAAGGTAAAGGAGGATGTAATGAAGACTGCCATAATGATAAGAAACACAGATGCATACTATGCTACATCCTTAGCAGTTTCCTACAAGAATGCAACAGTGAAGATAGCTCCTCCTGCGTACAAAAACCTAGTTTTGACTCTAAAAATTGGGGCAATAGGGCATCCTCTTTTGGAGGTGCTGGATAAGGTTTCACATTTAGGGGACTGGTGGAAAATAAATTTCCTTGAGAGAAAAAAGTAAGTAGCCAGTAGATTCAAAGTCAGAATACATTACCAAGGAAAGAATTGTTTACTACTCTACTGATAGCAGGGGTAGATTTTGGGAGCATAGATGGTAGTCCAACTAATGAACTATACAGAATATACCAAGAAAAGGGGCTTGATACTAGATGAAATAGATAAGTAAGAACTACCCCCTACAAATCCTCCTAAAACATTGCATACAAGTCCTTCAGGGAAAATAGGAAATTGGGCAAGCCCCAGCTCAGATTAAAGAAATACAAAGATAAGATTACAGACCTCACATCAATTTGACCATATACTGGAAAAATGGATCAAATAATATAACTAGGGCATTAATAGACACTGGAGCAGAGGCTTCCTTTACATATGGAAACCCTGATAAGTTTAAACACAGAACTCCTATAACCATCACAGGACTATGAAAGGCTGAAATATCAGCCAGACAAGTCAAACTAACGATGAAAATTGAATAATTACCTAAGAAAGAATACCTATTCCTGAATACGTCATTTGAACAGATATGTTGAGAGACATGACTCTGAATTTACCTGAAGGGAAGTACCAATTTGCAGTAAGGAAAATAGGAATTAATAAAGCTTTAGCAGTTAAAATAAAAATGGACCCAATCACTTTACCTTAACCTTCTGAAGTAATTATTTTAAAGCAATATCATGTGCCAGGTGGACAAGACAAATTTACCAATACTATAAAGGAATATGTTGAGGCAGGAGTTTTAGTTCCTACTTGAAACTTGATTGAATAATTCTGTTTGGTCAGTACAAAAGTCACATGGAACATGAAGGATGACAGTGGATTATAGACAATTGAAGAAGATGACTCCTCCCTGGTACAATGCTGTTTCATGTACCATTACCTTAATAGAAAGGTTCCAGAAATATGACAGGACTTGGTACACAGTTATTGACTTAGTCATTGCTTTCTTTACTATTCCACTAGACTCTAAACAATGAGACCAATTTGCTTTCATTTGGCAGGGGCAACAATATACTTTTACACACTTGCCACAAGGACATCTGCATTGCCCCACTATTTGTCATGAGATTGTGGCTGAACATTTCGATGAATTAGAACTACCTAGTGTGCAGCTTACCCTCTACATAGATGATATAATGATAGATGGAAAAATTGTAAAAGAAGTGAAGTAGAGTTTGATGCTTTTAACTGAGTATGTGAAAAGGAAATGGTGGGAAATTAACCCTGCAAAGATTCAAGAGCCAGCTGAAATGGTAAAATGTTGAGGAATACAATGAAATAAGGGGTGGAGAGAGATTTTCCTGCAAGCCCAACAAAAGATTCAGGGTTTTCTTTTCTCCACCAAAAAGAAAGAGAGCCAAATGTTTATAGGATTGTTTGGATATTGGCAACATCACATACCCCATCTAGGACAAATTTTGAAATCCTTATATAAAATTACTAGAAAAAAATATGAATTTGATTGGAGACTTGAGCAGAGTAGCTTTTGAAGAAACAAAGATTGCTATACAATTGGCTTTAGACTTATGGCCCATGCAAAGCAGTCTGGAGGCATTACAAGTGACTGTACAGAATGAATATGCAAATTAGAGTTTATGGCAAAAACAACAAAGCCAAAATGTACCCTTAGGATTTTGGTCTAGGAAATTTTCTTCACCCAGAATTCAATATACCCTTTTTGAAAAGTAGTTGTTTGCTACATATTGGGCTTTGGTAGAAATTGAACTGCTGACTTTGAGCCATGAAGTAATATTAAGGCCTGGAATCCCAATTATGATCTGGGTAATGAGTATCCCAACTTCTCACAGAATTGGATATGTACAAGAGGCTAGCATAATTATATCTAAATGGCATATTCAAAATAGACCTAAAGCAGGCAAAAGTAGAATTTTTGCTTTACATGAGTCTATAGCAAACATAGATACTGAGGGAAATGATATACCCACTGAACCAAAGCAACAGTTGTTACAGTGCTTGGTAAAGTGGAATGAGTGATATGATGAATTAACTGAAGAACAAAAGAGACACACACAGATTACTGATGGGACAGCAAAATATTTGGGTCACAAAAGACATTGAGAAGCAGTAGCCTATAACCCAGGTATTAGGTGGACTTTGGAATATACTGGGATAAGTGGAAGTAGGCAATATGCTGAACTTGTGGCAGTTCATCAAGCTATCAAAACAGAACAAAGAGGACAGTGTCATATATTCACGGATCCATGAGTGGTAGCTAATGGGTTAGCTACATGGATGCCCATGTGGAAAAATCAAAATTGGGAAATTCATGGCAAACAAGTCTGGGACAACAAATTATGGGAAGATATATGGGACATGTCTTTGATTGCTAATTTCTCAGTTTTTTATATAGATGCTCATGTGGCCCTCACCACACCAGAATCTGAGTAAAATGCACACACTGATCAATTAGCAAAAATTGCTACTCAAAATATTGTCCCTACTCTGGCACCAAATGATGATCCAGTACTAGTACAATGGGTCCATCAAATGGCTGGCCATTTAGGGGTCTAGGCCACACACTGGTGGGCATAAGACCAAAGTATTAGTAACTTTCATTCTTATTTAAAACAAGCAGCAGAAGAATGCTATACATGTCAGTTGGAAAAGGAACGAACTGCTCCTTGGGCAGTAACTGGAAAAGTTAGCAAGGGGAAAAGTACCAACTTAAATTTGGTAAATAGCTTATATTGGACCTCTACTCCAAGATAAAGGATGCAAATGTATATGTACTTGGGTTGACAAATATTCAAGTATACTAGTGGCTTTTCCCTATAAGAATGTAACCCAAAAAAACACTTGTAATGCTCGAGATAGCATAAGTCTATATTATGTAACAACAATGCAGATTGAAAGTGACAATGGGTCACATTTCAAAGGTAATGAAACAAAGAGATATTGTGTCTTAAACAACGCAGGATGGATATATCATATTCCATATTATCCATAAGCATCTGAGCTAATTGAAAGAATGAATGGATTATTGAAAGAACAGTTAAGGAAGTTCATTTCTAATAATTCTTATCAACATTGGAAAGATAATTTGTTCACTGCTTTGCATAATTTGAATAATAGATTATTGGGAGGAATTACACCTCTAGCCAGAATGATGGCCCCAAATGTACAAAGTAGAAAACAATAAACACATAAGATCCCAGATATTGAGTATTAGACTATGAGGCCAGATGTCCTGGCACCATATCCAGGGTCACCTGGTTCATCAGGATATGATTTACATTATTTAGATAACTTTAGGTTGGATAGAAAAGAAATAAGAAAAAATATGTACTGAAATATGCATGAAAATCTCAAAAAAATATTTTCGACAAATATTACCTAAATTAAGATTAGTGGCTCAAGGAATACAAGCATTGGCTGGAGTGATAGATTCTAATTATGAAGGAAAAATTATTGTGACATTCCAAAATTTATGTGAAGAACCCATACAGTTTCATAAAAATGATAGAGTAGTTCAAGTGATTATTGTTCCTTGTGAGACAATACTCCTTGTGGAAACTGAACCTCCTTTCGAAATAACTGGCAGAAGAACATAAGAATTGTGTTCTACTGATAGAATAAGATTGAGAGCCAAAGAATGGGTAAAATGGAAGCCAGGTGATTTTCCAAAGGCTGCAGAAATGATAACATATAGGAAGGATAATATAACTGTTGTTTATTCAGGATGATTACACCACTGTACCCTTAACTCATATATTCTATCATGAATGAGGCTGTGATAGTAGATTCATGGGACTCCAGAAGCACAGCTGACCCTACCTACCCTGCTTCTGGTTATAGTCTCCTTTTTCTTTTTGGTTTTTTGTCTGCTAAACTTGTTTGCTAGATTTGTTTAGGTTTAGTACCCTTCACCTACAGATGTCTGATTGCTTAAGCCAGATGTCACCTCTTGTCCACAGCTGTGATGTGTCATACCTGGACCTAGCATCAACCAAGCTCTGGATGCCTGCTAAAGAACTAACCTCTAGAATGGGAGCTCTTCAGGCAGGAACAGCTTTACCTCCAATTTCAGCAGGAAGTAGCTATGGAAGAAGAGACCTTCACCCCTAACCCCAAGACTTTAGGCTACATTCGTTCAAGAGGGCGATGATGGTGCTTGTGCTCAAGCCCCACCCATATTGTTTTATGTGATTATTTTGTGATCCTGGTTATATTGTTGTAAAGTTCTGCTGACACCAGTTGCCTAAGATATCATTTTATATGCTTGTTTTCTGTTATCCCTGTTACAATTCTGTCAATACCATAGGTCCCACCGAACTATGTAATGAATATGAAAGATCTTCAGGCTGAATATAATGGTAATTTAAATGGAAAGATCTTTCCCATTCATTAATAGGTCCACATGACCTGCTTAAATCACATGGAAACCTAAGTCACATGTAGTGGGAGGAGCTTGCTGAATGCGTGGAACAGAAAGGGTGGATCAAAACAGAGAAGAAGTTACTGAGAGCAGTTGGAGTAGAGGGAGAGTGAGGAAACAGGAAAGCAGGTACACCTAGGCTCACAAATGTTTGTGGGAAGGTCCCAGCAGGGGAGACTTGGGAATGGCTTTGTCCCCTGCAGTGATAATGTCTACTGATTTCTTTGCTCCCATGTAGGATTTGGTTTTCTGGTGTCTGAATAAATGTTTATCTTCTACCTTCTGTTTGGTGAGTCTGTTATACTTAGGGATTCCAAACTACACCAGTGTATTCATAGTTATCCTCAGTGTTGTGAGTAGTGCCTGGGTGATACATTTATTCTCATCAGAATTGACTCAAAAAGGGAATAACATGCACATGCAATTGGGTACAGAAATCTATACTACTCTACAGGAAAGTAGGAGGGGAAGGAGATAAATGGGGGTAAGTGACAAAAAGGAAGTCAGATTGGTAGAGGACATAGTCAGAAGCAAAACACTTTTGAGAAAGGATAGGGTGAATGGAGAGAGTGAATAGAACAAATGGAGAGATATGATGGAGAAAAATCCAGTTAGCAATAGTAATTGTGAAAAAATGTTTGAAGCGAGTTTTTCTGATAATGTCCTCATTTCTCAAACATACAGAAAACTGAGTTAAATTTGTAAAAATAGGAGCCATTCCCCAATTTATAAATGATTAAAATATATGATGAATTTTCCAATGAAGTAATCAAAGCTATCTATAGCCATATGAAAAAAATATTCTAACACATCATTGATTGGAAAAATGTAAATTAAAACAATTCTCATCTCATACCTATTAGATTGGCTAATATGACAGAAAAGGTCAATGACAAATGCTGGAAGGGGTGTAGAGAAAAGAGACATTAATGCATTGTTGATGGTTGCTGATTCAACCACTTTGTAGAGCAATTTTGAACTAAAACCATGCATACTCTTTGACCTAGGAATACCACTACTAGGTCTATTATCCAAAAGAAATAAAAAACAAAAAAGGAAAAGGAATAAATGTACAAAAACATTTATAATAGCTCTTTCCTGGGAGCAAAGAATTAGAAATTGAGGGGATGACCATCATTTGGGGTATGGTCCTGCTTGGCAAAGACTAGTGTTCTGTATTATAATGTATATGGAGAAGAGTAAAGTATAAGAAGACTTGAAAAGTAAGAAGGGGCCAGAAAGCAAAGGCTTTATTCTTGAAGATACAGTAATCAATGGATACATGGATGAATAGATTGATGAATGAATGGAAGAATGAATTAATTAATGAATGAATAAAAAATATCAATGAAAAATAAACACTTCATATATACAAAGCACTATTCTAACTTATAGGGATAGAGAAAGAAAAATAAGATAGTCCCTATTCTTAAAGAGCTCATGCTTTTATGGGGGAGACAACATGAGAGGCTTCAGCTGCAAATGATGTGAAAAGACTGGGAAGTCCTTAAGGTGGCACTGAAAAGCAGATGGCAAATATAATTTTTTGTCATTTCCATGCATAAAATCATTTTGCTTTCTGATGTTTGTAAAAGCAAGGACCCTAACATATACAGGAGGACCTGTTGTATAGGTTCTTAGATCTGCTTTCCTAAGAGGGACTTTTGAGAGTCTACAATCACTTTAATCAAGCACCTGTATCATTCACTTATTTCAGAGGAAAAAGCACTGAACTTCAGAGAAAATACAGAGAAACAAAGATCAACCAACAGGCAGCACTTCCTGTCTGAGTGTAAGCAATACATACCTCATAGATCAATAGACAGATTCAAATGTCTGACCATTACATACATAGTTACCAAGAAGTGAAGCATCAACATCGGGGTCTTCAAAGCCTGGGGGCTCCTTAGTGGCTGTCTTGTTTGGAAAAAAAATAAAAATAAAAAAAAAAACACTTCCAACGAGTAAGCCCCAAAGCAAAACCTCACCTCAGAGTATTTACACACCTTTTCAGAGCCAAAGGGCATCACAACCCTTGAGAACCAGTGCCTCATTAAAAAAAGGTGTGGGCCTTCCTACAAATCTCCCCTAATCAAATTCCCCTTAATGTGCAGGCTCATTAATGAGTGGGCAAGAGCTTTACTCTCATTAGCATTACAATGTTGGATCATATGACAAATCTGAGGATCAGGGCTGCTCCGAAGTTGTGTAAGGAAGGCCCTGGACAATTTTTTTTTTTTTTTTGCAAGTACTTGGTGATGAGAATTTTTCTTTCCACTTTTTCAGCCACTGATGAGGCAGGATTTATGGTAGCACTGGCAGAGAAAGTTGTCAGATTTCTTCATAAGGGTAACTTCCCTGGACAGTGTCTGCAATAGATGGGCTTGAAATAGAGCCAGTCTGGAGGTGGGAGTGGGATGGACTCCTCTTCCCAGGTCTTTTGTACTCAGGGTCCTGGGCTATCTCTATCAGGATCTGATGGGAGGTAGTAATTGATTTGACAGCAGTGGTTTGACTCGTGGAACATGCTACCTTCTGTCCTTCTGTATCTTGCTATTTGAGCACGACTGGCTTTCCTGACCCAAAATTATCAGAGCCAATGCCTTTCATTTGTATGTAGCTCACATTTTTTCAGAGTGAATAACTCATTTAAATGATTAGGATTAGAACCATTGTAGTTGCACAATGTCTTCTCAGCTTTATTCCATCTTAATTCATCACTAATTTTGTCATTCTCCTAACTAGTCAAAGATGTGACTCAATCAAACCAAAGTAACTCAATATGAAATGCCTCCCATCTCGGTAGTCATTTGTTTTACAAAGGTGAAGCAAGTCGATTTCATTTATATGCTGTTTGGAATTCACTCTGTTCACTGCATTCAGTCTCTGGTCTTTGTATTAAATAATTATTTGTGACATACAGGCATAAAGCTTTTGAGCAATCTTTTTATATTCTGTGTCTTTTAAAAAGATGTATTTCATACAGTCAGCAAATTGCATTTTAATACATTCTACTATGACTTTCACTTTATTGGAATCTTTAATCTGTCAAATTTTAAAGTCATATTTATTTAGCTTATATTTATTTTTTATCCCTTCTTTTATAAATCATTACTTTGTCCCAAGGCATAGTATTTATTTTATACTAATTTGATGCTACTCTCTTCTTTTTTTTCCTCAAATTTATCAATTTATTTGTTTTCAGTTTTCAACAATCAGTTCAATAAGTTCCAAAGTTTCTCTCCCTTCCTCCTCCCTCCCTCCCCAATTCAGAATGCAATCTTATATGGACTGTACGCATATTTTCCTGTTAAACACATTTTCACATTAGTCATGTTGCATAGAAAAATTAAAACAAATGGGAGAAACAAAGAGAAAAACAACAACAAAAGAGAAAATAGTCTGTTTCATTCTGTGTTCTGACGCCATAGTTCTTTCTCTGTATGTGGATGGCATTTTGCATCATGAGACCTTTGGAAATACTTTAGTTTCTTCCATTGTTGTGAAGGACTAAGTCTATCAAAAACAGGCCTTGCACATTGTGACTGTTATTGTGTATAATATTCTCCTGATTCTGCTCATTTCACTTTGTATCAGTTCATATTAGTCTTTCCAGGTTCTGCTGAAGTCTACCTGCTCATCATTTCTTGGAGCACAATAGTATTACATTACAATCATATACCACAATGTGTTCAGCCACTCCCCAATTGATGGGCATCACTTTGATTTCCAGTTCTTGGCCACCACAAAAAGAGTTGCTATAAATATTTTTGTACCTAGGTCTGTTTTTCATTTTTATGATCTCTTTGGGATACAGCCCTAAAAGCAGTATTTCTGGATCAAAGGTTATGCAAGTTTTTAAAGTGTTTTGGGCATAGTGTCAAATTGCTCTCCAAAATGGTTGGATCAGCTCACAGCTCCACCAACAGTGAATTAGTGTTAAAGCTCTCCCACATCTTCTCCAACATTTATCATTTTCCTGTTTTGTCATGTTAGCTAATCTGATGAGTGAGATGTGGTACCTCAGAGTTGTTTTGATTTGCATCTCTCCAATCAATAGTGGTTTAGAGCATTTTTTCATCTAACTATAGATAGCTTTAATTTCTTGTTCTGAAAACTGTTCATATCCTTTGACCTTTTATCAACTGGGGAATGACTTATATTCTTGCAAATTTGGCTCAGTTTCTATATATGTTAGAAATGAGACTTTTCTCACAGACACTAGTTATAAAAATTCTTTCTCAGTTTTCTGCTTCCCTCCTAAGCTTGGTTGCATTGGGTTTGTTTGCGCAAAATCTTTTCAATTTAATGCAATCAAAGTTATCAATTTTGCATTTCATAATGTTTGTTATCTCTTGGGTGGTGATAAATTCCTCCATTCTCCATAAATCTGGCAAATAAACTATTCCTTGTTCCCTTAATTTGTTTATAATATCAACTTTTATACCTACATCACATACCCATTGGACTTTATTCTGGTATATGGCATCAGGTGTTGGTCTATGACCAGTTTCCTCCATACCATATTTCAGATTTCCCAACAATTTCTGTCAAACAATGAGTTCTTATGCCAGAAACTGGGGTCCTCAGGTTTATTGTCATTGACTATTGTTTCCTATGTACCTGTCCTATTCCACTGATCTACCTCTCTATTTCTTAGCCAGTATATATAATATACAACTTATAATACAACTTAAGATCTAGTATGACTAGGCCACTTTCCCTAGCATTTCTTTTCATTAATTCCCTTGATATTCTGGACCTTTTGTTATTTCAGATGAATTTTTATATTATTTTTTCTGGCTCTAGAAAACAATTTTTGGTAGTTTGATTGGTGTGTCACTGAATAAGTAAATTATTTTAAGTAGGATTGTCATTTTTATTATGTTAACTCAGCTTACCCACAAATAACTTATATTTTTCCAATTATTTAGATCTGACTTTATTCATGCAAAAAATGTTTTGTATTTGTGTTCATATAGTCCCTGGTTTTGTTTTGGCAGGTAGGCTCCCAAATATTTCATAGTGTCTACAGTAACTTTAAATGGGATTTCTCTTTCTATGTCTTCCTATTTAGCTTTGTTAATAATATATAGAAATGTAGACAATTTATGTGGAGGCAATTTTGTATCCTGAAAATTTTCTAAAGTTGTTTATTATTTCAAGCAGTATTTCACTTGATTCTCTAGGATTCTCTAAGTATATCACCATATCATCTGCAAAGAGTGACACCTTATTTTTATCTTTGCCTATCCTAATGCCTTCAATTTCTTTTCCTTTTCTTATTGCTAAAGATAACATTTCCACTCCCATATTGAATAAGAGTGGTGATAATGGACATACTTCTTTCATCCTAATGCTACTGTCTTCTAATAGGCTCTCCCATCATTCACATCTACATTAATGGATTTACTCATTCATCTCTCTGTCCCTCTCACTATCTGTCTCTGCTTCTGTCTCTCTGTCACTGTCTCTCTCTGTCTCAGTCTCTTTCACACACACACACACACACACACACACACACACACACACACACAAACACTTTGGACAGGTCATTTATTCTCTATCACTTTCAATTTTCTCATCTGTAATATTAAAATAAAAATAGCATGTACCTCATAGGAGTGTCTTGAGTAGGAAATGATATATGTAAAACAATTGGCAAACTTAAATTGACAAACTTCATAAATATTAGCTATTTACACATATATTATATATAATAGATGTATGCCTATATTACATACAATTTATACATATACACATATACATATGTATATATCCCTCTTTTGACTCTATTTCCATGCCCACTTAAGTGATTGATTTAAAATCTTCCCTAGTCTTCTCCAGTTACCTTCCAACCTGTTGTTTTTCGTAACATTTTTGTGGCACCCTTTCCCCAGAAATTTTTCTCTGCTTGATACTCTTTATTGTTTGTCTTCCCTTCTAGTCTCATTTTCAATTCTACTTGCTCTTTACTTATTCTCATTGTTGTCATCAATAGGATAGAACTTCACTATCATACCAAAATTGAGCTCTCTCTATCCCATTTCTATGTTATTACATTGGTAACAGAGTTTGGCATACACCTAGTCCATCTAAAATTATGTTGCCCATGTAGGAATTGCTTAGAACCCACTCCTGGGAAACAGGAGAACTGATGCATGTATTAATATTCTCTGTCAGCCTAACACGTCTTTGAAAGAAGTTTCTTTCCATTGATTATGTAGCCAGAAGCATGTGTTGCTTTAAATCTACCTGACTAAGCACAACTGAATTTTTTCTTCTTCTTCTAGATTATGGATCAAAGCCCTTGTTCACTTACCATCACTGACATTCTGTAGTAAGTGGAGGACGGTCCTGAAACCACCCTCCCTACCTTTAGGCCATAGGGCCTCAAGAAATGAGCATGGGGTTTTGGTCTCTTTTATCTGTACTTTTCAGTTCAATTTTCAGAAAATAAATTCCCTGATTTTGGAACCTGAGTCATGTTAATCTTGGAGCCCAAGTTTCTAGGATAGGTATTATAGCCAGTCAGTTAGGAAGCCTCAAAAGCCAAGATCCCTGATGCTAGCCCAATGGAGTCTTGAACCTGAATTTGATGAGACTAATACTAACTAGGAACTAAGCTAAATTATAAACCTAATCCCTTTCTACTAGGTGGTGTAGGTCAAGATTATGCTCCCTGAGGTCTTGGGTGTGAGGGAGGAAGAACTGTGGGTATAATTGTTGCTATATTTTTGAAGAAAGTACTTCTTTGTAAAAGCTAATCTGACAATTAAGTTGTTCATTGCAAATGTGAGATACATCACTAGGCCCCTCAGTTTGAAGAAACGTATTTATTAGGATCTAGCCACTGGCAGAGAAGAGAAACTCCTCCATCAACCCCCTCAGGTTTTGGAGTAACATAATACAAGCAATGTAACACAGTGTAATACATCTGGCACTCAGAGAGTAGGAACACAGTAAATATTGTTATACATTATTGGATTTTTATTCCATCCTTCCTATTTTTTGCTTTGTCTCACTTTTTAAAGTAATAAATCATGAAGGGAACAATGCTGTACAAAAGCACTATTATGTAATAGGAGGCACTCTGTAATGTAAGCCATGGTGCCCACTATGAGTTTTTTATCATTCTTTTTCCTCTCTACCACCTACCTTACCATAATGAAGCCATCCATCAGAAAGCATTTATTAAATATCTACTGTATACCAGGCCTTATGCAAGATTTGGTGGATAAAAAAACAATGAATTAATTAATCCTTTCTCCCAAGGAGCTTGCAGTCTAATGAAGAAGAAAGTGCATATGTCTGTACATATAAATTAAATATTAAAAGAATAAATGCAGATAAATACAAAGTACTTAAATACAAGGCTGTTTGGGAGGGTGAGCACTAACAATGGGAGTAATCAGAAAAAACTTCATGTAGAAGGTAGCACTTGAGCTGTGCCTTAAAGAAAGAAAAGGAACCAATGAAGAAGAGATGGGGAGGGAGTGCATTTCACCCATGCAGGACATGCAGAGCAAAAGTATGAACGTAGAAGATGGAGCATTGAGTATAAGCGACAAAGAGGGCTGTTGTGGCTGGATCATTTCATTGAGGAAGGCAAATAACAGGCAACAAGGCCATAGAAATATATTGGGAGCAGGTTGAAAATAGCTTGAAAAAGCTAAACAATGAGTTTGTGTTCTATCCTAGTGGCAAAAGAGTGTCACTAGAGGACAATTACAGAGATGTAGACTGGGGAAAATTTGAGGCAGGTAGAACCATTAGAAGTCTGTTGAAATAAACTGGGAAAGAGTCAGTCAATCAGCAAACGTTTATCGGGGACTATGTTTCAGACTCTGAACTAAGTATTATGGATATAAAGAAAGGCAGAAACAGCCCTTTAGGAGCACACATTCTAATTGGGGAGACAATATAAAAATAATTATGTACACGCAGTGTAAATCTTGTTTTAAAGAGGACCAATGACATCAAGGGTGATGTCTTGACTTGCATGTGAATTTCATTTTAAGTGAAGCAAAATTGCACAAAATCATCAGTCTCACTCTATTCCAGAGTCATTGAAGTCCAGTGGCAAGGCAAAAATGAGGGCCATTGGTGATAACTCTGCATTCTATGGATGACATTAGTGTTTTCAATGTCTGACCAAGCTCCAAACACTCCACAGTGCCTGCTTCAGCCACCTTCATGGCTGTTGAAACAAATTATTCTCAACTGCCCAGTCTGCAGGGGGAAGTCTTAACACGCTTATAGAAGCCATCCCCCTAACTCACTGATAAGTTTAAGGTCTCTTGATTACCCTCTCCAGGGTTTTGGCACCAGATGAAAGGTAATATCAGAGGCAATGGGTTAGTAGTAGGCGACATGGGGAAAGGAGGTGGACTAGAAAAGGCTTCCTGCAGAAGTTGATATTTGAGATTAATCTTTTATGAAACCAGGGAAATCAGGAGGCAGAGGTGAGGTGAGAGAGCATTTCAAACCATGGGGGAAGCTAATGCAAATGTATGGAAGTTGGGAGATGAAGTGCTCTATCCAAAAGCAGCAAGTAGGACAATACAACTAGTTCATTTTGTCCATGGACAGGCATAAAGAATAAGGAATTTTGAAAAATATGAAGGCAGGTTCTAAATAAATGTTTTGGGTTTTTGTTTGTTTTGGGTTTTTTTGTTTTTATCAAAATGATGATGCTATATTTGGTCCTAAAAGCAATAAGGAGTGTGTGTGTGTGTGTGTGTGTGTGTGTGTGTTCTGTGTGTGTATGTGTGTGTAGGGTGGAAGGGGAGTTTAGTTAGACCTTAAGTTTAGGAAAATCACTTTGAGAACTCAATAGATGATGTATTAAAGTGTGAAGAAATGTGACACAGATAAGTCATTTCAAAGGCTTTTGTAACTGTCTAAGTTATAGGAGATGAGAACTTGTACTAGAGTGGCGACTGTGTGAGTAGAAAAAATTGGATAGATATGAGTGATGTTGCGGAGGTAGAAATAATAACTGCTTGCATATGTGGGGTGAGAGAGAAGGAAGAGTAAGGGATAATGCTAAAGTTATGAACCTGGGAGACCAAAAGGCTTATGGTTCCTTCAGGAGAAATAAGGAATTCTAGTAGAAGAATTTTGGGGAAAAGATAATGAGCTCAATTTTGTGCATGTTGAGTTTGAGAGTTCTTTGGCAATCCAGTTTACCCTGCAACTGGTGATGTAGAATTGAAGCTCAGAAGAGAAACCCAGGGTTGGATTTATAGATCTGTGAGTCATCTGCATAGATATCATAACTAAACACATAAAGGGAAAATGATGACATCACTGACTGTATTTAAAGAGAAGGCCTAGGACTGAGTGTTAAAGAATGCTCAAAATTAGGTGGCATGACATGGATGGTGAGCCTGCAAAGGAGATGAAGGAGAGATCAGAAACATAAGAGGAGAACTAAAAGAGAGTAATGTCATGAAATTCTAGAGAAGAAAGAATATTTGGGAAGTGAGGTAGCAGCAAATACCATATCCTCCTAGCCCTAGTTCTACGTCCTCCATCACTAACATGGATGCTGGCTTCCAATGGGGATTCATACATCTACCGACTTAGGGAGAAATACAATTCTGAGAGATACATCTCATTCTCGTAGATGATTGTCTTCTGATATGTACCTTTCCCCCAAATGAATCCCATTATAAAGTCTACATTTCACAGGCATACCCTTTTCCACCTCCTTCTTTAGTGGCACTCTTTTCCTTCACCTTCCTAAGAATATTCCCTCCTCTTTCCATTTAACTCCTTTGTTCACTTATCTCAGAAGAAATTTTGCCTTCTAATTAATTTTAAATAGAGAGGCTACCAGAAGTTGATCACTATGTCTTCTGTTTTCATGTATAGTAAACACTTCAAAATAGATATGGTTCAATTCCTGTATTAGGAAAATGTCTCACATTTAGAGTATCAACAGATGAATTAATATTTGTACCAAATATTAATATTTTTAATATTCATCAATAATCACTTATTAAAGCCTTTACCATGTGCTAATAAATGATGTATAACCTCTTATTCTTAGTGCACTCAGTTTTTTCTAATAGCCTGCTACCTTCAGAGTAGCAGCAATGAAACAATCCGAATAAGACTTATACATGTAGTATGCACACAAAATAAATAACCATTGGTTTGACTGAGCACATTCTAAAATCACAAAATGTATTGGTATTTCATGTCTTTTTACTTTTTAAATTTTGTAGTTAATTAAAAAACAAATTGTTTGGATTTCTTGGGTTTTATGAATATAAACATGGTCAATAAATGTTCACCTCAAAAACAATTTAAAAATTCCATAGATGTCCCCCTTCCAATAAAACGTGATGTACATGCCTATGTTTATAGTTATTTGTACTTTAATCTTTTTCAATGAATCCACACCACCAAATACTTATTTCTTAGTGATCAACATTCTGGGAGATTCTTTACCTCTGTTTAACTAAGTTGATACTCACACAACAGTTAGCTTGCTTCTAAGAGGAAAGTAGGACCCTTATTAGAAAGTGATAGAACATATATTCTTCTGATACAAATTTCAAGAATTCAGGGCCACCTCATGTTTCCCTTAATTCAATATAAAAATCAGTTTGTTTATCCTAAGCATCTATAAATTGAGGATAGTGAGATGGCAGCCCATTAGTATCTTATTTATTCTTTACATGTTTTAATTTCTACTCATCATCTTCTTTGTAATAAGTAAGCTCTCTGAGAGAATGGATTGTTTAATTAACTGAGTTGATATCCCCAAAGTCTAGCATAGTGTCTATAACATGCTAGGCTGTTAATAAATATTTGCTGATTGATTCATTGATTGTGTTATATCTTAATTAAAGCTATTTGTGCCTTTGAGGAAATGGATGTGTTATTCACTCACATATGTTTTAATTTTACCCATGTTGCATTTCACAGCAAAGACCTGAGCTCAATCAACATTTGTGTCTTTTGACATGTGTAATGAAAGAATGGTACCTTGGAGGGGGAAGGGAAATTAATATTAAAAAAAAAATAATTATTCTTCAAAAGACAACACTTCAGCCCATTTAATTTATAAATTGTTTCTCCTACAAATATTAACCATTACTCAGTCTTGAGCCAAAATCTATATATAATAGAACTCAGTCTATCCAATCCCTGTCCATCTGGATCCCAAATGCGTTTAAGTAACTCACCATATGTCCATCTGTCTTAGCTGAGGGAATGAGGAAGATGATGGGCTTAATTTTTCCATTTGTTAAGTTTGAGATGAGGGGGACTGGGCGCCGGGACTGGGAGCTGAGTGCAGCCCTGCCGCGGCCGCGGCACCGAGAGGAAAAGATCCGAGCGGGCTTCAGCGACGGGATCTCCAGCGGCCACAGGGGTCCCTCCACCCACAGAGGGATCTGCAAACCTCTCACAAAAGGTCCGTCGCGCTGCAGACACAAAGCTCAGCCGAGACCTGCTGCGGCCACGGCTGCGGCACCGAGAGAAACAGATCTGAGCAGGCTTCAGGGACGGGATCTCCAGCGGCCGCACAAGTCCCTCCACCCACAGGTGACAGGGGTGGGTGAGAGAGTCTCTTTGGCGGGTCGAGAGGGGAGTGGGGTGCCCCCATATTCAGGCCCCCCCCCCGGGAGGTAGAAGCTGAGAGGCGGCTGCAGACAGGGGCTCCCCAAGCGGGCGGGAGCCTGAATCCATTGCGGAAGGTCTGCGCATAAACCCCCTGAGGGAACTGAGCCTGAGAGGTGGCCCTGCCCCGATCTCAGCACCAGATCATAATCTCATACTGAATAGCAGCCCTGCCCCCGCCAAAAGCCCTGAGGCTGGAAGCAGCATTTGAATCTCAGACCACAAACACGGGCTGGGAGGATCAAGAGGTGAGGTGGGTGTGAGGAAAATATTCAGAGGTCAAGTCACTGGCTGGGAAAATGCCCAGAAAAGGGAAAAGAAATAAGACTATAGAAGGTTACTTTCTTGGCGAACAGGCATTTCCTCCCTTCCTTTCTGATGAGGAAGAACAATGCTTACCATCAGGCAAAGACACAGAAATCAAGGCTTCTGTGTCCCAGCCCACCCAATGGGCTCAGGCCATGGAAGAGCTCAAAAAGAATTTTGAAAATCAAGTTAGAGAGGTAGAGGAAAAGCTGGGAAGAGAAATGAGAGACATGAAGTCAAAGCATGAACAGCAGATCAGCTCCCTGCTAAGGGAGACCCAAAAAAATGTTGAAGAAATTACCACCTTAAAAACTAGCCTAACTCAATTGGCAAAAGAGGTTCAAAAAGCCAATGAGGAGAAGAATGCTTTCAAAAGCAGAATTAGCCAAATGGAAAAGGAGATTCAAAAGCTCACTGAAGAAAATAGTTCTCTCAAAATTAGAATGGCACAGATGGAGGCTAATGACTTTATGCAAAACCAAGAAATCACAGAACAAAGAGAGAAGAATGGAAAAATGGAAGATAATGTGAAATATCTCATTGGAAAAACAACAGACCTGGAAAATAGATCCAGGAGAGACAATTTAAAAATTATGGGACTACCTGAAAGCCATGATCAAAAGAAGAGCCTAGACATCATCCTTCATGAAATTATTAAGGAAAACTGCCCTGAGATTCTAGAACCAGAGGGCAAAATAAATATTCAAGGAATCCACAGAACACCGCCTGAAAGAGATCCAAAAAGAGAAACTCCTAGGAACATTGTGGCCAAATTCCAGAGTTCCCAGGTCAAGGAGAAAATACTGCAGGCAGCTAGAAAGAAACAATTCAAGTATTGTGGAAATACAATCAGGATAACACAAGATCTAGCAGCCTCTACATTAAGGGATCGAAGGGCATGGAGCAGTATATTCCAGAAGTCAAAGGAACTAGGACTAAAACCAAGAATCACCTACCCAGCAAAACTGACTATAATACTTCAGGGGAAAAAATGGTCTTTCAATGAAATAGAGGATTTTCAAGTATTCTTGATGAAAAGACCAGAGCTGAAAAGAAAATTTGACTTTCAAACACAAGAATGAAGAGAACCATGAAAAGGTGAACAGCAAAGTGAAGTCATAAGGGACTTACTAAAGCTGAACTGTTTACATTCCTACATGGAAAGACAATATTTGTAACTCTTGAAACATTTCAGTATCTGGGTACTGGGTGGGATTACACATGCACACACGCTCACATACATAGAGACAGAGTGCACAGAGTGAATTGAATAGGTTGGGATCATATCTTTAAAACAAAATGAAATCAAGCAGTGAGAGAGAAATATATTGGGAAGAGAAAGGGAGAAATTGAATGGGGCAAATTATCTCTCATAAAAGAGGCACTCAAAAGACTCATTAGTGGAGGGATAAAGAGGGGAGGTGAGAGAAAAACATGAAGTCTACTCTCATCACATTCCACTAAAGAAAAGAATAAAGTGCACACTCATTTTGGTAGGAAAACCTATCTCACAATACAGGAAAGTGGGGGATAAGGGGACAAGCAGGGTGGGGGGGATGATAGAAGGCAGGGCATGAGGAGGAGAGTGCAATTCGAGGTCGACACTCATGGGGAGGGATAGGATCAAAAGAGAATAGAAGTAATGGGGGACAGGATAGGATGGAGGGAAATATAGTTAGTCCTATACAACACAACTATTATGGAAGTCATTTGCAAAACTACACAGATATGGCCTATATTGAATTGCTTGCCTTCCAAAGGGAAGGGGTGGGGAGGGAGGGAGGAAGAGAAGTTGGAACTCAAAGTGTTAGGATCAACTGTCGAGTAATGTGCTTGCCACTAGGAAATAAGAAAAACAGGTAAAGGGGTATAGAAAGCTATCTGCCCCTACAGGACAAAAGAGAAGATGGAGACAAGGGCAGAGAGAGATGATAGAAGAGAGAGCAGATTGGTCATAGGGGCAATTAGAATGCTTGGTGTTTGGGGGGGGAGAGGATAAAAGGGGAGAAAATTTGTAACCCAAAATTTTGTGAAAATGAATGTTAAAAGTTAAATAAATAAATTTAATAATAAAAAAATGAAAAAAAAAATAAAATAAAATAATAAAAAATAAAAAAAAAAATAAAAATAAGTTTGAGATGAGGAAACAAAGAAAAGATAGCATGAAAAATTAACAGATTTTTTCAGAAGTGGAATGTAGGAAAATAAAATAATATAGAAAGAATATAAACAAGGAGAAAAGAAAGTGAATGGAGGAGTAAAGTGGGCAATAGAAAGTATATTAGAGTATGCACTGTAAGTCTGTGTCTTATATGTACCTAATTCCTGGCACTAATACTGAACATTATAGATGATCCATAAATATGTTGATAAATTCGTGATTAATCTATTCATGGGAGCTTGAAATCATCACAATATGATCCCGACGTAATATCTGTACCCTTAAAAAGATGTTCCTCCAAAGAAATGGGGTAAAAGCAGGACCATAAATTTATTTACAATGAATTACTATGAAGTCCAGGGTTCAGCACAATAGGGATATGAAGCAGGATTCAGGAAGCAGGATATAAACAAAGGTAACAAAGGTTTTGTGTAGGATGGTACTGATGTGTGATACAGCTTACCAAGTTCTCTTACTCTATACATGGTTTATAAAGATTACTCTTACAGGTGGGTTCATACCAGGAAAGTCTAACATGATATGTTAAACAAAGAGTCCTTGCAATTAGCCCAGGAGGTTGGGTATGATGATGAGAATTTGGTTTTTATCTACTCCATACTCAACTTTCACCTCCATCTTGGCAAAGTAACTAAATGCAAGGAACATAGTGAAACCCATCGTAATTCCAGAAGTCTGATGACAAATCACACTACCTACCTCCTCACAGAAAGGTAATGGAATGAGAATGTACAATTAGAACTATGTTTTAGACTTGTTTAATGTGGGAATTTGTTTGGCTTGACAATTCACACGTTTCACAGGTGGTTTGGTTTTCTATCTGCTTTTGTGGTATTGTGTTTTTGGTTTGTTTGTTTTTTTTCCCCAGTGGGGTGGGTGGTAATAAGACAAAGCTGATTTTTGTTAGTTGACAAAATGAACTTAATTTTTTAAAAGAATCTTATTCAAGGACCAGAAAGACCCTCATATAAAAAGGAAATTACTTAAAAGACATGGGAGAGGAAGAATTTAGAAGTACACAAAAGGGAAGGAAGGATACAGGGATCAAAAGGGGATGGAATAGTATTTGGTGCATATTAAGTTCAACAATGATATTGTTTCATTGTCCATGGTACCTTTTATCAAAATGTAGTTACACTCTTCATCTCTTAATTCTATCTATTTTAGCTATTATTTTGAAATCATAATTGTTACCCCTGCCTTTTTTGCATCAGTTGAAGCATAATAAATTCTACTCGAATCCTCCATTGTAACTCTGTGTATTTCTCTCATTTTAAAATGTGTTTCTTGTAAACATATTATTCCATTCTGATTTTAATGCATTTTGCTGTACATTTCCATTAAAATAGAGAAATAGCAGATTAATTAATGAATTGGGGATGTAATTAAAAGAAAAAACAAATTTAAAATTCCCAGTTAAACATTAAATTTAAATTAATAAAATTAAGACTAAAAATCATTGAATTAATAAATAAATAAAAGTAGTAGGTGGTTTTATAAAAAAAACAAAGAAAATAGATAAACAGTTGGTTAATTTGATTAAAAAAGAAAGAGAAGATAACCAAATCACTAGTATTAAAAATGAAAATGGTGAATGTAGAATATATCACCAATGAAGATGAAATTAAAGCAATTATAAGGAATTATTTTGCCTAAATGTATGCCAATAAATTTAACAACTTAAGTGAATGAAAAGAAAATTACAAAAGTATAAATTGCCTACAAGATGAGATGGAAATTGGAAAGAAAATAATGAAGGACATGGAAGGAGGAAATAGAAAAGTGAGAGATGGATTTTCACTGCTATGTTGAATATGTTCAAAAATGATTAAGATAAGGACTCTTAGTAAAAGGTATATAAGCCCAGAAATATAAAGAAGGCTTCACTCACGTTCTGCTGAACATTCACCGTGCAACAGCACAAGTAAAACTGCTTGACCCTTCTGAGCCTTGTTTTTCTTCTCCGTATGCTATAAAAATACCTGCTGCTACCCACTTCATGCTATGGTTTTGTCAATGAATACATATATATATCTATATAGATAGATAGATAGATATCTATATCTGTGTGTGTATTTTTTTAAATACTTGAAGATTCTCAGGAACATATGTTCCAACTAAAGAAAGAACGGTTTCTGTTTCCTCTTATCATCAAACCTTTATGACAATGAGGTTTTTGTTTTTTCCACCCCTGCCCTGCTTACATGAACTGATTGTCTAATAGGTTCTACTTGGGATTACAATCAAGACCTTCTTTGAAAGCAAAGCAAATGGATCCAGTAAGTATATGGACTTTGTGATGTGATCCCATCTAACCTTGCCTTCAGCTTCGTCTGATGTTACTACCCTCAGAGTTATCCGTTTAATTAGATAACAATAAACAAGACTGTTGGTTACCAAAATCCACTTCAGGCACATATTACCCTAACCCTAAGAAAACTAGAATCCCAGCAATGTTGTCTCTGGTAACTGATAATCTAGCCTCTACTAAGAGACCTCCCACATGGGAAAACTCACTTCCTACCCATTAGCACTTCAGTCTATATTTATTGGATTTCCAAGCTGTCATTCCTTACAGACAGGGTCAGGGACTAGACCAGCGATTTCATTTGTATAGGGAACTCCCAGATGAGAAAAATCCTTCTAAAAATATAAGTTAGCAGCTTCTATAAATGTGCAGGTACCTAATAAATGCTGATTAATTTGACTTGACTTGGTTCAGAGAACAGTTCTCTATCCACCATGACATGGTGACTCGTAGTCACCATTATGGAAAGAAAAAAATAAAACACAACAGTATTCAGGTGGAATGGAATATAGCCAAGGTATTTCATCAAAGTTTATATTAATATCACAAAACCTCAGCCATAAACTCAAGGATAACTTAACTTCCATTTCTAATTATTCTTGGGATAAAACTGATATGTATCACGTGCCTACTGGGTACCTAGGTGACACTTAATGGGAATTGTTTCAAACAAATACAATAAAAGATCAGCAAAATTACACTTTTGTGGAGAAAAAAATAATATTAAGGCCACCCAAGGATATCTGAACCAGAGCATTTGGATAAAATCTTTGCAAAGGAATTGGTCTTAATAGTCTCAGCAAAAAGCATCAGATCCAGCTAAGAACTAATGGAGCAAAAGAGGATAGGTCAGAGGAAGAGGAATTAGCTAAATACATAGGAGGTGGTTTCTATTACTGCACATGTTCTTGTTATGATAAATATAGTATATTGGACTTGAAGCAAGGGAGATAAAACTATTTTTTCAATGGGCTAGAAATCCAATTCATTTGCAAGTCAAGATATCATCCTCCTGATGTCTTTGATCCTCTTCCAGAAAGAAGGTTGAATGACAATCTGTGAATTATTTCTTCTTTCTCTTCCCCACTCCTCCTTCTCTTCTTCCCTCTGTCCATATAGGAGGTCATATACTTACTGTGGATCTGATTGTTTATACTTTGCAAGATCTCTTGGGATGTAGGGTCTATATTTTTTCTTGTTTCTTATTTGTTTATTCAATCTATCATTTTTTCTTTTTAAAAAACAAGACAATTAACTTTTTTGTCTCATATAGTTTTCATTTATAATTTCTTGAAATGTAGCTCTGTAAACCAGGCTTTGATAAAGGCACATTGGAATTCAAATGAAGCTACTTGACTATACCTTTAAACCCAAATTACTCTGGATCTCACTAATTGTTCAGTAGCAGTTCCCATCCCAAGCTTCACTTACTCAGCTTTTGGATTTTGAGGGCTCAGAATGATCGTAAATAGCAATTGCTTCTGTTCTGGCCAGAAATTCTTAGGGTCTACCCCTCCCAGACTGATTCTTTTGGGAAGCCTAACTAGGCCATCTTTTGCTTCAATTCCTACCTAGCCTTTAATCACTGAATGGGTGCTACCTCAGACAAACTGAGACCTGGGAAAGACATTCGTTTAAAAATGCCAGGGTCTCCCACTGCATCCAGGGCTATCACCAGTCATCCTGACCTATGTCTTCCCACTGAAGCTGGATGACTCTGGAAGAAAGAGTGAGGTTGATGACTTTGCACAGCCCTGCCGCACTTAAATACAATTCACTTGTAAGTCAAAATATGACCCTCCTGAAGCCATGGATCTTCTTCAAGAAAAAAAGACAAGCAACAAACAAGAACAATTGGCAAATGATAAATAGAAACTAAAGCATCATTGTTTTTACATTAAAAAGGATCCACGTTATTCTGCTCCCTTAGGATGAATTGAGAGATTAAACAAAAAATGAATATGCCCACTAAAGGTCCTAAGATCTTGGGTTTTGTACTGGAAGGGACCACCTAGTCCTGTACTTTCCATTTAGTGATTAACATACCTCTTGGGGATTCAAAAAAAATGGTCCAGGAGATTCATGCTAAAAATTCTTTAATGGTGCCTTAAGCAAGAAATAATTGCCCAATTATGTTAAAAATATTTTGTTTTCCTCAATTAAAACAAGCATGTGTTTGTATGAACCATTATAGGTTTATTTCTGCAGTTATTCAAAAGTATTATGGTCATGAAAAGAATGATTTTAGTGTTTAAACAGTAATTATATGCAATTCTGACTGCTTTTGATTAAGCTCAATGTGTTCTTGCAGTTTATCAACCTATCAGCATATTGTTTCTAAACTGCTACTAAGATTCAACATTAAGCTCTAATGGATTCTCAACAGACCGTCAGACTCATGCACACTCTCACTTGTGTTCTGTACATTATACCAGCAGAGCTCCCTCAGTCCCCTCTGCCACCCTGTAATTGTACCTCATCTGCTACGTTACCATACAGCTGAGATGTGAAGAATGTTTGCTTTTCAGGGGCAAATGCCAAGCTGTTTGAAAATCATAATCACAAGTAAGTACTTTATGAGCCATCTTGGGATCATCATGGACCACCATAAGCTTTTATAGAAACACCTTATATAGGCTCTCATAGTAATATTAGGGTTGTTTTCAAATATAAATGTGTCTTCTATTTCTGTTACTGTTCTTCTATCTACTGGTTTTTAAATGAATTAGTTGGCCACATTGGTCAGTAATTCAGTAGAATTTCTATGAAAATATGTATATTCTATGTATATTTCTATGTATATTCAGCACCCAGAGGTAGAAGAAAAGAAAGTCACTTCTGAAAGAGATTTTCTTACAAAGATTAGTTTATATATAAACATTGTTTAAAAGGAAACATATGCAATTGAACTTTACATATATTTATCATTTGATACAAAGCTTTTCATTAGCAGTAGAAAAATAAACATTTTATACTATAACTATTCCTTTTCATTGATTGATGGGATGGCTAAAATTATTTTTAAAACTATAATTTTCCTCTCTCATCAAGAAAGCTTGCAAAATACTCCTACCATTTTTAAACAGATATGTATGAGAAAGCATTTTCACTTTATTCTTTTTTAAATTTATTTTCAAAACAAAAGGGAGCTAGGTGACACAGTGGATAGAGCACTGCCTAGAGTCAGAAAGATTTGAATTCAAATCCACCCTCAGATATTTACTAGCTATATGACTATTGGCCTCAGCTTTCATATATATAAAATGGGGATGATAATACCTACATATATAAAAAGGGGGAAATAATAACACCTACATTTCAGGGTTGTTGTGAAGATCAAATGACATAATATTTATGAAACATTTAAAGCAGTGCCTGGAACATAATAGGCTAACTAAATGTTAGCTCTTCATATTATACACAGAAATAAATTTGGTAAATGAGATTTAAGACTGTGATCATCTGCTATTGAGACAGACATTGTGAACCTTTCTTCAAATAAAAAAAGTCCAACATTAAAATGAATTTTATATATAACTATTATATTATGTTAAACTTCTTCCAAGGTATAACATCTCACTTAAAATTGTACCTATATTCAAGAAAATTTGTAAAATTAAGAAATATAACATGAATTCCTGCAGTTATTATAAGTGCATTAAGCTACTTCATTGATTTTAATTATTATGAAATGTTCAACATAAAATTATTGGTCTACCTGAAAATCATGATCAAAAAAAGAGCCTAGACATAATCTTCCAAGAAATTTTCAAGGAAAACTGCCCTGATATTCAAGACCCAGAGCATAAAATAGAAATGGAAAGAATTCACCAAGTACCTCCTGAAAGAGATCCCCAAAAGAAAACCCCTAGGAATATTGTAGCAAAATTCCAGAGTTCCCAGGTCAAGGAGGAAATATTACAAGCAACCAGAAAGAAAAAAATCAAGTGTTGTGGAAATACAATCAGGATAACACAATATTTAGTAGCTTCTATACTAGGGGATCAAAGGGCTTGGAATACAACATCCTAGAGGTCAAAGCAGATAGGATTAAAACCAAGCATCACTTGCCCAGCAAAACTGAGTATAATACTTCAGGGGGGAAAATGGAATTTCAATCAAATAGAGGACTTCTAAGTATTCTTGTTGAAAAGACCAGATCTGAATAGAAAATTTGACTTTCAAATACAAAAATCAAGAGAAACATGAAAAGGTAAACAGGAAAGAGAAGTCTTAAGAAACTCATTGTATTTGAACTGTTTACATTCCTACATGGAAAGATGTTATTTGTAACTCATGAGACCTTTTTCAATAGTTAAAGGGAATATATATGTAGATGTGTATGGGTACTTATGTATGTGTATATTATACATGTATAGATATATATATGTATATGGGTGCATGTATGTATGTGTATATATATATATATATATATATATATATATATATATATATATATATATATATATATATATATATATATATATATATATATATATATATATATATATATGGATGTGTGTGTGTGTATACACACAAAGAAAGAGGGCACAGGATGAGCTAAATATGAAGAGAGAATACCTAAAAAAATAAAGTTTACTATTGAATGGAATGTACTAGGAGTAAGAAAAAAGGAGAAGTAGAATATAGCAAATCATCTCACATAAAAGAGGAAATAAAAAGCTTTTACAATGGAGGGGAAGAGAGGGGAGATGAAAGGAAAGAAAATAATCAAACCTTACTCTATGGGATTTGGCTTAAGGAGGGAATAACACATCCTCCACTGGATTTGGAGATCTATTTTACCCTGCAGGAAGACAAGGGGGAAGGGGATAGGAGAGGGAAGATAACAGAAGAGACAGCAAATTGGGGAAAGGGATAATCAGAAGCAAACACTATTGTGAGAGAACAGGTCAAGGGAGAGAACGGAATAGTTGAAAGGCAGTTTAGGACAGAGGGAAATGTGGTTAGTCTTTTACAACATAACTTATGTATGTGCTTTGCATTGTTACACATGTATGACCTATATTGAATTACTTGTTTTCTCAGTGAGGGTGGGTGGAGAGGGAGAGAGAGAATATGGAACTCAAACCTTTAAGAATGAATGTTAAAAAATTGTTTTAGTATGCAACCAGAAATTAAGCTATACAGACAATGGAGTATAGAAATCTATTTTGCCCTGGAGGGGAAGGGTAATGGAAGAAGTGTGGATAATAGAAGGGAGTACAGACTAGAGGAAGGGTTGAATGGGATGCATGCTGTCCTGGGATAGGGGATGGGGAGAGATGGGGAGAAAATTTTGAATTCCAATTCTTGTGGAAAAGAATGTTGAGAACTGAAAAATAAATAAATTTTATATTTATAAAAAGACAATCCCTGCCCTCATGGAGATTAAAATATAATGGGGAGGACAACATATAAAAGGAAATTGAAAAGCAGTAGGGGAACTAGAACACCAAGAGGTACCTGTCTTGGAGGGTATATTCCATGACGTCAAAAGCAAGCAGAGTGGCTGATGGAAATTGGAAAGTTACCTTTAAACTGTGTAAAGTTCTGAATCTTCTATAAAGACAGGCTTTTGGGAGGAGTTTATTGCTGCGCCCTCCAGTCTTTCAATCAGAGGGGAAAAGTAACTGAGAAGGTGTTAAATCACAAACTGACTTCATCAGCATGACAATGAGTTTCTAGGTGAACAGTTTATCCTGGGACAAGTCATGATTTTCCCTGAATTCTAAACCAAACAGAGCCTATGAAGAAAAATGGAGAGATACCTATGTTGGTGTGAAAATCAAATGAGATAACTAACGCATAAGGTGCTTCCCAAACCTTCAAATGTCATACAACTGCTAGATATTATCATTAGCATTATTTGCTGCTAGCAATAGCAAAACAACAGTCTTTGGCCTTAAGGGGCTGACATTTTACTGTGTATACAAACAGCTAAGTAAATGGAAAATGATTTTAAGAAAGGGAAGAGCAAAAACAACTAAAGAGAATCAATTATGTCTTCTGAAAGGACATGCCACATAAACTAAGGGTTAAAGGAAGTAAAGGATTCTAAGAGGCAAAGATGGAAGGAAGCAAATTTCACAAATGTGAGAAATGCATGTAAAGTCTCTGAAGGAAGAAAAGGAATGGCATGTTCAAAGTATTGCATAAAGACCTGGTTGGTGGAAAACCAAGTGTGAAAATAATAATAGAAAACAATTATGGAAAGTGGTATTTTGCCACAATGTAAAAGACTTTAAGTGTCAGACTGGGAGTTTTTATTTTATTTGAGGTAACAAGAGACACTGAATAATTTTGAGGAGAGGAATGTTGTCGTCAGACCTGCATATTAACAAGGTGATTTTGTCAGCTTGTAGAGAATGCTTTGGAGAGAAGAGGAATGGCAAGCATGAAGAACAACTGGATTATGGATCTCATAGAGCTATCTCAATCATCCAGGTGAATGGAAAAAAAAATCTGAATTGGAGTGGTGGCCACATGAGTGTAGAGGCAGGGATGGCTAGCAAAGATGTTTTGGAGATAGTCAATAAGACCGTGAAATTGGTTGATTATGAATAGATGGGGGAAAGAAGAAAGTTAAAGATGACCCCGAAGTTATAAAAATGAATGCTGAGAAAAATGAGATACCATTAGAAGAAAGAGGGAAATTTAGAGGATATGTAATTTTAGAGGTAAGTATTGTGGGTGTTTTGAGTTCACAATGATAGTGAAATACCTAGGTGGATATTTCCATTAGGCACTTGGTGATCTGAGGCAGGAGATTAGGAAAGATGCTAGGGTTGGACACATTAGGTTCTAAAATCATTTTTAATAGAAAAGATAATTGAACTTATCAAACTGTTGAGATAAAATGTAAAAAGAAAAGAAGATTTAGGCTTATTTCAGTTGTACAAGGCAGGGAAAATTAAACACAATTGGATAGAAGTTGAAAGGAAGCAAATTTAGATCTGTGCAACAGTAAGCACCCTGATATACACAAGGGGGCCTGCTATCACAATTTCTTTGATCTGCCTCTCTAAAAGGACAAGCAACTTTTGAGGGGTTCACAACCTCCTTTAGTCAAGCATATACATCGTTCACTTATTTCAGGAAATCAACAGACAGTGCTTTCAAACTGCCTGACATAAGCAATACATATATCACAAATCAACAGACAGATTCAACTGTCTGACCATAGTTTCCAGAGAGGGAAGTACTAACATCTGAGTTTTCAAAAAGTTTGGGGGCAACTCCACCCCCCCAAGTTCCAAACTACACCAGGAGAACACTGCAAAACAACATACTCAGTGCCTTGCTTCACAGTTGCCATCTTGCCCCAGGACTGAACTCTGAGCTCCTGGGTTGATCCTCCTTCAGCAAAAGCCATCTGTTCCCAGTTCCCACCAGAGTCTGAATTCAGGCAGCTCTCTGCTCCAACTTCCACTCCTGCTCAACCATTCACCTCTCCAAGGCACACTGGCAATTTTCTGCTTTTGCTAGCACTTCACTGAGGTCAGCACACAGGCAGTGCTATGCTTCTGCTGGGTCAGTACAAGGCAGTTTTCCACTCAGGTCCCAGGGCTCCATTCCAAGCTCTCACCACTCTGGTGTGGTTTATGAAACAATACACTTTCAGGGCCTTCATTTTTCTAGCACAGTCCAGAACTGGGCTAATCCACTAGAGCCCTGGTTCTGGCCACCTCTACTTCCCGGGGCTCTACAGAATCATAGCCACCACAGCTGGGAAACAACAGACAATTGTTCCAGTCCCACAAAACCCCATATCTTCTTTTTAATTTGTAGAGCTCCTGCCCACTACAACTTAATGTATCAGTAAGCACCCCAATTTACATGGGAATAGGGGGGTTGCTACCACAGGTTCTTTGATCTGCTTTTCTAAAAGGAAAGACAACTTTTGAAAGGTTAACAACCACTTTAATTAAGCACAGCTGTCAGAGAAAAATCAAAATTTCAGACAAATCAAAAATCAACAGACAGTGCTTCCAAAATGCCTGACTGTTAACATACATACATCTTTACCAGAGAGGGAACCACCAACATCTGGGTTTTCAAAAACCCAGAGTGCTGCTTAGTGGCTTCCTAGAGTCTCATCTGGCACACAGACCTTCTTTCAAAAACTAAGCACCAAAGTAAAATCTCACTCTCAGGTTATTTATACTTTTTTGGAGTCAGAGGGCATCCCAACCCTTGAGAACCAGTGCCTCATTAACAAAAGATATGGGCCTTCCTACAAATACTCTCTAATCAAACTCCCTTTAATGGGCATGCCCAATAATGGGTGGGGAAGATCTTTAATAAAAATAACAATACAAACACATATGCTGTTTTTAGTTAAAGAAACTCTTGTTTTTGTATTTTACTCCTACGTAAAGACTCTTGGCTGATAAACGCAAGATTCAAACAGAGGAACCTGATTATACTAAAACAAAAATAGCAAAAGATCCTACTTTGCTTGCCCTTACAATCCACCTATTTACTGATAGAGTCTGATATTGGAAAAATTTTCCTAAAATTCTAAAATTATCCCAAAGTGGAATGGACTACCTTTGGAAGCTATGGGTTCCTCCTCTTATGAAAGATTTCAAAAAAAAAAGTCTGGGTGGCCACTTATCAAGCTTATTATGCAGTAAGGGTTCTTTTATTGGGTTCAAGAAAACTCCCTTTCAATTAAAAATTCTGTGATTCGGAGGGAGCCAAGATGGCGTAGTAGAAAGACGCACATACACATAGCTCCGAACCCACAACCCATAGAACAACTACAAAGAAGTAACTCACGGCGAATTCTGCACCCAGAGGCCACAGAACATTGGAGCGAGGGAGATTTCTGTTCCGGAGAGACCTGCAAACCTCTCGTAAAAGGTCCTTCGTGCTGCGGACTGGGCGCCGGGACTGGGAGCTGAGTACAGCCCTGCCGTGGCCGCGGCACCGAGCTTCAGGGACGGGATCTCCAGCGGCCGCACAAGTACCTCCACCCACAGGTGACGGGGGTCGGTGAGAGAGTCCCTTTGGCGGGTCGAGGGGGGAGTGGGGTGCCCCCATGGCTCGGGCCCCCTCGGGAGACAGAAGCTGAGGGGCAGCGGCAGACCAGGGCTCCCCAAGCAGGCAGGAGCCTGGATCCATTGTTGAAGGTCTGTGCATAAACTCCCTGAGGGAACTGAGCCTGAGAGGCAGCCCTGCCCTCACCTGAGCATCTGAATTTAATCTCACACTGAATAGCAGCCCTGCCCCCGCCCAAAGCCCTGAGGCTGGAAGCAGCATTTGAATCTCAGACTCCAAACACTAGCTGGGAGGATCAGGAGGTGAGGTGGGTGTGAGGAAAATATTCAGAGGTCAAGTCACTGGCTGGGAAAATGCCCAGAAAAGGGAAAAGAAATAAGACCATAGAAGGTTACTTTCTTGGTGAACAGGCATTTCCTCCCTTCCTTTCTGATGAGGAAGAACAATGCTTACCATCAGGCAAAGACACAGAAATCAAGGCTTCTGTGTCCCAGCCCACTCAATGGGCTCAGGCCATGGAAGAGCTCAAAAAGAATTTTGAAAATCAAGTTAGAGAGGTGGAGGAAAAGCTGGGAAGAGAAATGAGAGACATGAAGTCAAAGCATGAACAGCAAATCAGCTCCCTGCTAAAGGAGACCCCAAAAAAATGTTGAAGAAAATAACACCTTGAAAACTAGCCTAACTCAATTGGCAAAAGAGGTTCAAAAAGCCAATGAGGAGAAGAATGCTTTCAAAAGCAGAATTAGCCAAATGGAAAAGGAGATTCAAAAGCTCACTGAAGAAAATAGTTCTTTCAAAATTAGAATGGCACAGATGGAGGCTAAGGACTTTATGAGAAAGCAAGAAATCACAGAACAAAGCCAGAGGAATGGAAAAATGGAAGATAATGTGAAATATCTCATTGGAAAAACAACTGACCTTGAAAATAGATCCAGGAGAGACAATTTAAAAATTATGGGCCTACCTGAAAGCCATGATCAAAAGAAGAGCCTAGACATCATCTTTCATGAAATTATCAAGGAAAACTGCCCTGACATTCTAGAACCAGAGGGCAAAATAAGTATTCAAGGAATCCACAGAACACTGCATGAAAAAGATCCAAAAAGAGAAACTCCTAGGAACATTGTGGCCAAATTCCAGAACTCCCAGGTGAAAGAGAAAATATTGCAAGCAGCTAGAAAGAAACAATTCAAGTATTGTGGAAATACAATCAGGATAACACAAGATCTAGCAGCTTCTACATTAAGGGATCGAAGGGCATGGAATAGGATATTCCAGAAGTCAAAGGAACTAGGACTAAAACCAAGAATCACCTACCCAGCAAAACTGAGTATAATACTTCAGGGGAAAAATTGGTCTTTCAATGAAATAGAGGATTTTCAAGCATTCTCGATGAAAAGACCAGAGCTGAAAAGAAAATTTGACTTCCAAACACAAGAATGAAGAGAACCATGAAAAGGTGAACAGCAAAGAGAAGTCATAAGGGACTTACTAAAGTTGAACTGTTTACATTCCTACATGGAAAGACAATATTTGTAACTCTTGAAACATTTCAGTATCTGGGTACTGGGTGGGATTACACACACACACATGCACACACGCACACACACATAGAGACAGAGTGCACAGAGTGAATTGAAGAGGATGGGATCATATCTTAAAAAAAATGAAATCAAGCAGTGAGAGAGAAAGATATTGGGAGGAGAAAGGGAGAATTGAATGGGGCAAATTATCTCTCATAAAAGAGGCAAGCAAAAGACTCATTAGTGGAGGGATAAAGAGGGGAGGTGAGAGAAAAACATGAAGTCTACTCTCATCACATTCCACTAAAGGAAAGAATAAAATGCACACTCATTTTGGTAGGAAAACCTATCTTACAATACAGGAAAGTGGAGGATAAGGGGATAAGCAGAGTGGGGGGGGGATGATAGAAGGGAGGGCATGGGGAGGAGAGTGCAATTTGAGGTCAACACTCATGGGGAGGGATAGGATCAAAAGAGAATAGAAGTAATGGGGGACAGGATAGGATGGAGGGAAATATAGTTAGTCCTATACAACACAACTATTATGGAAGTCATTTGCAAAACTACACAGATTTGGCCTATATTGAATTGCTTGCCTTCCAAAGGGAAGGGGTGGAGAGGGAGGGAGCTAAAGAAGTTGGAACTCAAAGTGTTAGGATCAACTGTAATGTTCTTACCACTAGGAAATAAGAAATACAGGTAAAGGGGTATAGAAAGCTATCTGGCCCTACAGGACAAAAGAGAAGACAGAGACAAGGGCAGAGAGGGATGATAGAAGAGAGAGCAGATTGGTCGTAGGGGCAATTAGAATGCTTGGCATCTGGGGGGGGAGGGGAGAAAAGGGGAGAAAATTTGTAACCCAAAATTTTGTGAAAATGAATGTTAAAAGCTAAATAAAAAAAAAATGTCAAGAGAAAAAATTCTGTGATTCTAGGGAGTCTAATTCCTCTTCCAGATGAGGCCTTTCAAGTACTTGAAAACAGTTTCTCTTTTCCAGATTAGACTTCTCAAATTCCTTCAACTGATTTGTTATGAATTCTTGGTTCTCCATACGTTGCACCACCCTGGATGCTCTCCAGATTATCAGTTTTTTTCCAAAACCTTAGCACCAAGGGAAGGACATAATAAAAAAGCAGATCATAGCAAAGTATAGGGATTATTCCTTACCAAAAGTAATGCCTCTCAGTGAATCCCAGTAGAGCACTAACTTTTTTTGGCTTCCATATCACTCTGTTGCATCGTATAAAACCTGAAATCCCCTAAAAGTTCCAGAACTTTTTCTGTCTAACCATGTCTTCCCCATCTTGTACTTGTGAAGTTGATAATTTGAACCCAAGTGTAAAGATTTTTCATTTACTTCCATTAAATTTTAAGTTCTTAAAATCAGCCCAATGCTCCAGTCTGTTAAGAACTATTTGGATAAGAATTCTGTTACCCAGTGTGGTAGCTTTGCCTGCAAGCTTTATTTCATCTGTCCATTTGATAAGCATACCATCTCTGACTTTATCCAAGTCATAGGTAAAAAAACAAAACTGGTTACATAGCATAAATAGGTCGATAGACCATTCTCCTAGAAAAATTCCTTCTAAATTGACAATAAACCATTAATTACTTGATGGGTGCAGCCATTCAGTTTCAAATATACTTAGTAATACTGTTGAAAAGTCCATATCTCTCCATCTTTTAAATATAAACAATATAAAAAATTTTATCACAGACTTCATTAAAATATCAAAATCTAGGCAAACTACACAGAATACATATGTGTGCAGATAAGTATATATACGTATACATAGTAATCTTCTTTTTGTACAAAAGCCATTTAATTTCATATAATCAAAAATTATTTGCTTTTATTCTGTAATGCTCTCTAACATGTCTTTGATCATGAATTCTTCCCTCATTCATAGGTCTGACAGGGAAGATATTTCATGATCTCCTAATTTGCTTATGATATTACTCATTAAGTCTAAGTCGTGTACCCATTTTGACCTTATCTTAGTATACGGTGCCAGATGTTGCTCTATACTGAGTTTTCAACAAACTGCTTTCCAGTTTTCCCAGTAATTTACATGGCTTATTCTTGATGAAGCCATGATCTGGTTCTTTGTGATTGTTACTTCCTTTTCGAGATGTTCATTAACTTCCTCTTCAAAAAAAAACCTTCTAGAATTTTGGAGGAAATCAAAGTCAGGATCACTGACCTGTAAAGGCAATTGATCCTAATCTTTTTCTTGAATCTATGTGTTATAGAGGTAGGTATTCATAGATAATCAGGAATATTTGTAGATCAGTCATTCAGTCATGTCCAACTCTTTGTGACCCTGTGAACCATGCTGTCCATGGGGTTTTCTGGGCAAAGATAGTGGAGTGGTTTACCATTTCTTTCTCAAGTGGATTAAGGCAAATAGAAGTTAAATGACTTGCCCAGGGTAACACACTTAATGCCTGACAATGGATTTGAACTCAGATCTTCCTGATTCCAAGCTCAGAATCCTATCCAGTGAGTCACCTAGGTGTCCAAGCAGAAATATAATATCTTCTAAAAAGAGACCTACCTTTCCATTAGTGCTATAAGATAGAGTGTGAGGTAAAGAGAGCTGGCACAGTAATAGAGTAGGTATTTTAGAGACACGGTGTAAGAGATGGACTGAGTCTGACAGAGCAAAAGTAGATGGGAATGAGATTATGAGGAAACAGTTGGAGAAGTGATATTTTGCCTCAGCAAAGAATAACCATCACAGGGCTCAGAGTAAGAGTAGAAGGGCATTTTCCTAGAAGGGCAATTTCCCCTGGAGGGGAAATTGTTTTATTAAACACATGCAAGTCTTTTGAGGATGAAATATTAATGTGGGGAGGAGAGAGTGAAGTCAATGACTTTGCACAGTTCTGCTTTATTTAAGTCCAATTCATGAAGAAGTCAAGATATCACCTTCCTGATGCCAGTAGTTCTCCTCTAAAGGCAGGATGAACAACAATAACAACTACTTTTATGATAACCAAAAAATGAAAACTAAGGTTTCCATCAATGGGGAATGCTAAGCTAATCATGGTATATAAACATAATGGAATAATACTGTGCTACAAAAAATTATGAAATTTACAATTTCAGAAAAATCTGGGAAGATTTTTATCTTTCATGCAGAGTGAAGTAAGCAGAACTAGTTGAACAATTTTTTAATGTTAAGATTATAGAGAAAAACAACTTTGAAAGACTTATGAACTTTGAACAACAAAATGATAAAATATGAGTCCCCCTAAAATGAAGATGAAACACTCTACTTACCTAATGACTGAAAAGTGACAAAATTAAAGTGCAAATAATACAGTGCATTTTGAGGTATGGATAATGTGAAAATTTGTTTTGATGGGTAATGTATCTGTGCATTGAAGGCTTTGTTTGTTTCTTTTTTTAATTTGTTTCATGGCAATAGAATAATGGAAACAATAGACTGCTTTTTAAAATATTTATTTGAAAAATAAAAAAATTAAAGTATAGGATAATATGTCATTTAAATGGTTAACTATGAAGTAAAGAATATGAAAGGTGGAAAGAACAGGCTACAGAAAGTTATAGATTAGAAGAACAATGAGATGTGAAAGTCACAATGAGAACAAAAAATGAGATAAGGGAAAGATGGAACAGGGAGAGATGGAAAGAGTAAAGATTATAATTAAATCATAAAAAATGTAAAGATTATAATTCAAGAGGATAATTTCAAAGATCTAGATTTGGAGACATGACAAAGGAGGGAGAGTGAACTAGGGATCAATAGAGAGTACAATAAGCGTCAGTAAATTGGAATATAGACATTTGAACCTCAAAGTAAACTTCCAAAGGATATTGTTGAATAATGTTGAAAGCTAGAGATCCTCAAAGTAGCAATGAACAACAAGAAACAATCACATTCCTTCAAATTCAATTATTAGAGGAATAAGGGGCATAAGAGTGAACAGGGGCAATTAGTCCATTGTCATCAGAGTTTCAGGGCAACATGCAACATAATAGTCAGACTGCTGGGGGAAGAAGTCTAGGATGCAGGAAAGTTTGTTAATAAAACAGTAGGAATTACAAAGGTAATACAATGGATAGAGTGTCAGATCTGGAATAATGAAAACCTGACTTCAAATATAGCCTCAGACAGTTACTAGCTGTGTGATTCTGAAAAAGAGCAGAATGCCCTTCTCTGCCTTGGCTTTCTCAATTGTGAAATCAGGATAATAAAAGCACCTACCCCACTCCCAGGATTGTTTTGTAGATAAAATAAGATATTTGTAAAGCACTTAGCACAGTATCTGGCAAATAGTAACTGCTTAATAAATACTCATTTTTCTTCCTCCTCAATGTCCTGTGAGGATAGAATATAGTGTCAGTTTGTTCTTTCTCAAATCTCAGGAAAGAAGGGCTACTTGATCAATAAGAACCTGCAGATCTAATATCCAAGAATTTTAATGAACTTATATTTAGCCCTCAGTCCCTCCTTTATCTCATTCCAAGATGGCACAAAAGGATACACAGCCAAAAGATTCCTGGTACCTGGGGCAAGATCTTGGCTCTTTGTTGGGACTAGGATCAAAGGTTCTACTCTTGGCCAAGATCTGGGGAGAGGGTACCAAAATGCCTAACATCTGATTATTCGATTGTTATGAAGCATTGAGGTATTTAAAGGTGAAATATGTAGTGCTTCCACACATGACAATAAGTTCTAGAGCAAAGGGAGTCAAAACCTAGTTCATGAGTTCTTATTGTGAGACAGCACAGAGCCTTTATGTATTAAATAGAAAAAAAGATTCCAGATTCTCCATCTAGAACCAGATGAGTAGAGAGTTAAATTCTCCCTAGGTTCTGTGTTAGGGAAAGGAAGTATAAAATGCTTAGGCAAGAGACTTGGTGTTAATGAAAGCTCAAATCAGTCTGGATTAGTGGTAATAAAGGGATGTGGCCTTTTGTGACTACACAAAACAGAGTTGGGTAATGTTTCCAATCAAGGGAGATGGTCCAGAATAAAGGATTCCAAAATCAGAAGACCTCCATTTTCAGACCCTGATCAAGACCAAGATAAAGGCCTTTCCCTCCTATACCCAGAATTGGAGAGACCAGGAAATAGTCCATGGCCTAGGAGTCTCGCTGTTAGTAGAGGATACAGGGAGAGGAACCTGCTTAGAGCCAGAGTAACTCAAATTGACTTTGCACTTTTAATTTTTGTGTATTTGTTTAATTTAAAGTTTGTCATGCAAATAGTGAAGAATGATTTGTTTTCATTACAAGATGCTATTTCCTAAAACACCTGATTATGTGTAATTAGAGAAACAAGAAGATTATTCATGCAAAATATGTAAATAGATTTTCCCCATTTCCTAAAGTGTAAATAAGAATATTTTTGTCAGCTTCTCATATCCTTCATGAAATAAGTCAGAATTTTCCATATTATATAAGCAACAGTCAAAATTATTAGCACATCTGAACCATTTAATTTTGGATCATATTTTGGGAACAGGTCAAACAGGTTTCCAATATTCAGGCAGCACAGAAGAGATAGTATTGATGGCACCTTAGGAACTGACCTGGACTTGAGGGACCTGCACTTTAGTCTTGATGGTAACTAACTAGCAGGATGACCAATTTATAGAAAAGCAAAAATATAACTATCTACTTGAAAAAATGAAGCACTCTATGATCTCAATGGCCCCTTCCACATCTATAGTTCAATGATTTTCTGTGACTTTTCTTAAATCAGCTCACAAAATATGTGGTATCCAAAAGGAAAAATCAATAAAAGAAAAACGGGTCTTAAAGAATTCAGCTATGCATTCCCCTCTTTCACTTCAGGCCCTTTTTGTAAGACTGAAATATCATGAAAGGGGCTCAGCTGGTCCTACAGTTTAGTAGGTCTTTTAGACAACAAGGGCCAATAGATTGGACACGATTGTGAAGACAGCTGGGAGAAAGGAAAAAAGCAACTGATCATGCTGTGGACAGACTGGCCATCACAATATGTCAACACTGTCTCATATTCTTTGTCCTCTTTTATTTTTGTACATCTTAGAAGAAAATGAGTTCAGACTCAAGCCAAAAATAACAAGTGCTGATATTTCTTCTTAAATTTCAGTCCTTAGTGAAAAACAAATCACACAATTGCAAAAGCACATTAAAATGTTATACATTTTATCTCAATTAGGGAACAACTAAACAAATTGTGGTATATGAAGTTAATGTAATCTTAATACTGTACTGTAAGAAACAATGGAAGAAGCATGGAAAGTCTCATATAAACTGATACTAAGTGCAGTAATCAGGATCAGGAAAACTTTATATATATATGACCACAGTTTCATAAAGAGAAAGAATATCCACAAAACAATCAAAACTGTGAGATTACTTTTCTTGGGTTTGTTGTTTTTTTTTTTGATCTGCTTTTCTTTTGTGAAATGGCTCATATGGAAATTTTTTCATGACTGCATATTTATAATTTATATTAATTTGCTTACCTTCTCAAGAAGGAAAAAGAAGGGAGACAATTTGAAACCCAAAATTTTTAAAAAATGAATCTCATATATTTTTCTTTACCTGGTATTGAGAAAAAATGTAAAAACATCTTAAAAGAAATTGCAAGATTATGATGACCATATTTGTCTCCAATAAAGAAATGTCAGTAGATACTTTCCCCCTCTCCAGCTTAAAAGTCCAGAGGTGTGAAGCATTATGTAAAAATAATATCAGAATTTTTGATATGCTGATTTTTCTTATAGGGTTTATTTTTCTTCTCTAATTCCTTTTCTTATTCTTATAAGGAATAACTTTCTGGTGGTCAGAGAGTAAAACAAGGAAATGTAGCTAGTATAAAAACAAAAGATCAATAAAATATATTTTTGAAGTTGTACATTTTAAGAATGTTTATCTTATTTAGTAACTATAGAGACCTGCTTTCTCAAAAATGTATAACTATAAAAATCCTGGCATGCTAGTACATGGCAGGAATAAGAGAAGACTTGAAAGTGTCTGAAAATTCTTGACATACAAAAAAATGTCTTGACATTCTTCCACTCTTACTGGTTTTTGTCCTTTCCTGCCTCTCACACTTCAAGCAACCTATAGAAGAAAATTCAGGTAAGTCAAGTTGTCCTTTTTGATGACATTGAAAGTGGTTTAAGAAAAGGAGCATTAAAAAAAAGTGTGGTGAGGGTATCAGACCAGCTCTTGTGCTCTTTCCTCTTCAAGGCCTTTCCTTCAGTTCTTTAAAGTCAGCCTTCTTTGTTAGTTTCTTTGTTTCTTTGTTTTTGTCTTTATCTCATCTGGTGATTTCATTATATAGGGAACCCCTGATGAGGAAACTTCTACCAATGCTGATAGTTTATTTTCTCAAGCACTGAGAATTGGAATGACCCAGGCAGTGTGGGCAGGAATGGGTATTAAACCTTAAACCTCATTTGGTCTGAAAAATGAATGCTAATGTTTTAATTGCAAGTACACCGTAAGTGAATCAATGGTTTTCTAGCTATTTTGAAAACACTTGACCTTGTTTTGGCCTGCTCTGTCATATCATTTGTAAATGGCTTAGGGCTTAGGACCTCTTCTTACTGTGTACCATCAGAAAGCTGGGTAAGCAGGAAAAAGCAGAAGAGTTTTGATTTCGTGGCTTCAAGAAGTCCAATCTTATTCATGTTGCTTATCTTTGAAATTCAAATTTTACTTCTGGTGGAAGTGAAAATCCTTCATAAAAACCATTGCACCTTAATGTTATTGTCAGTCATATGCACCTTAGTCTGAATGAATTTCAGGATCTTTCTTGAGAGCAGTTTTTATAGGAAGGAAGTAACAGAACACTAGGAGATGAAAAAAGAAGTTTGGATTAAGGTCTGAGCAAAAGAAGCATAGATTTCAAACAGGTTAAGCTGGTACCCTCAAAAAAATGTTTACTGTGATCTTAGGGTGAATTAATAGAAGTATAAGCAAAAGAGGTGTCAGTTGTTTGGACCAAAATTAAAAAAAAAAGATATAGGCAGACATTTTCTTTCCTTGGAAACTGTGTTCTAGATTACTTTACCACTTTCATTATATACCCACACTTGCTATTAACTGAAAGCATTGCTTCTGATGAAACTAAGCTGATATGTCTATTTGCTTCCTGTGAGAAATGTGCTCACTCTAAACAAAGAACAATATCACTGTGAAGCCAAGGAAACTTTTATTTTATTTTAGCCAATTATTGTATGATCATAGCAAATGGGTCTCTCCCTAAAGGAGAGGATGCTTGCTCAGACAAATGTAATGCTTCTTATGCTGTTCCCAATTTGAATTTCCCACCTTGCGCTCTATTGGCTAGATGCAATCTCCTGAATCTCTTGCTTCCTGTTCTCCTCTCTGATAGGTTCCCTTTAAACAACTCATTAAGAAGGCCTACAAGCTTCTGATCTTTTACCTGATCAGAAGCCTGCTTCTACTGGGTCACAATTATGATTAGAACTGGCTTACATTCTGCTATCACTTAAAGCTGGGAGGAGTTTTAATCCTGTGGAAACAGAATTCCTCTTTTTGTTTCCCACACCCTAAAGCTCTAATCACTCCAGTGTAGGTATAAAAAAAAAAAAAAATCAGTGGCTCATGGTAAGCAGAAATGTTAAGGAAAGAAATTCTTCTACCGAAAAGCATTGCTGTCAGGCTTATTTAACCTTACTTGTTGGTGCTAAAAGACATATTTTGTAGGAAGTCCCATACTCAATCTATCTGTTTTCACATGTCCTACTGGAGCAAAAATACTGTGCGAATACTGTGTTCTCTATGGCTGCCACTGTGGCTGTGACTTTTTATCTTTCTAGCCCTTCCATCTCCTAGTTTCACCCTTCTTTAAGGTGCTTTGCCAAGTCTCCATCAAGGTCACGTGTACTTGTGACTCTACCATCTAGAAAGAATACTGACTCTGAAATCAGAGGAATGGAAATGAAATCCCACACCTAAAACCTACTTTTCCTCTTACCTTGATTAAGTCACTTGATCTTCTGGGGTCTAAATTTCTTCATTTATTTAAATGAGGGTGGGAATAGAAGGCCTCCAAGGTTCCCTTCAATTCTATCTCTACAATTCTATGATTTTATGAACTTAGTTCCAAGTCATCCCCAATGGCTAACCCTGCCTAAAACTGCTATATTTCACTGAACACTAAACTTGTGACACAATGGGATGGACTTTACTGAGAAGCTAACAAACTTGCTTAGATAGTATCTGTAGCATTTACTCTTAGAATAATATCAGTAAGCAAATAAATAATTCATTGTAACCAGAGAAAAATGTATAATAATCTTTTTAAATGTCTCCCAAATGACTACCAGCCCACTTCTCTCCCAAGTCGAGAGTCCTCTTCAGATATTATATCTTTCTGGACCCAAGAACTATATCCCAACTCACTGGATGAAGAGGCAAAAATTCTGGATAAACTACAATACTGGGACTCACAACATAGCTAATAATAGCCTCTGAACAGCCTGAATTGGAAGATTGGTTCTTTCCTTGGTCTCCATGGTCTGAACACTTATTGGGGACTCTTACCTTCTCTGGTCCCAAATAAGCCATCACAGAGCAGAGTGAATGGATTCAGAGGCTGGTGGAGAAAAACCAGGCTGTCACTGAAATCTTTACTGCCTCTTTTGCTCGTAAACTTCAGGACCTCTTGGACAAAATTGTCTCTCCTCACCTCCTGTTACCACTCCCCAATCACAAGCTCAGCAACTTAGTGGCAAATTAGGAAAGGGGAAGAATGAAAGGAAAGTTAGTTCATTCCATGGACTTCGAACCAAGAAACAGAAAGCATTTTAAATGACCATGAAGTAGAAATTTTATAACTCTACTAAGGGAGCCCTAAAGTGGAGTAGCATCTCAAGGGATTTTTTTGCTGCAGTTTTTTGTATCTTTGGTTTTATCCTTGTGTTTTGGAGGCAACTGACCATTTCACAAAGCAAATTCGAGAAGTGATGTAAAATACTGGCAACTCCCACTAAAATGCCCATTGAGCCCCTTTACATGTTGTTCGCAGTGGGATTTATTTTATTTTATTCTTTGCTTGGGTTACTAGGATTCCCACATGCGCAAAAAAGAAAAAGGAACAAAAAAATCAACTATTAAGCTCCCAGTTCTTCTCTGGATTGCAAAAAATTCAGACAGTGGTACCCAGACTGAAGATCTCATTTATTTCAAATTTCTGAATTAATTCCAACTCAGAAACTAAATTAATAACCACTCCTGAGCTATTAGTGTTGGCATTACATAATAGAATAGAGAAGGTTCCATTCTCCACACTCAATGGTAAGCAGATTATTTTAATTCCAATTCAAGGTACATGACTGGAATTGTTCCTCACTAATTCTACATCCATTCATAGTGTTAGACATTATCTTATTTAATTAATTGCCAGGTTAATCATTGAAGCATCATTTAACCCACTCAGTTTAGTTGAGATTACAAAGAATATAGAAACCCATATTATTATAAAATAGGAACAAAGCAGCTAAGCAAATATTTTTAAGGCTATTAGTATACTAGTGGATATCAACCAAGTAGTGGTGACTCTTGAAAACTGCTTTTTGAAATGTAGCCTAAGTATTAGAATATATGTGTGTGTTTCTCTTCATAGCTTAAAAATTGCTTTTTTATTTTTCACTTTAGAATTTCAGTTTAAATTGGCATGGCTAGAAATATTTGCCATTTGGTTGGATTTCATCTTGACTAGTGTAGTAAAACAAACTTCCATTTTTAAAAGAACATATATCAGTAGCTTTTTAAATTTAGTGAGGGAATTATTAATACACCAACTACTCGAGTGAATCATTTCAATGTGCATCTTGTGGTTTGCTTTCTGGGGGAGAGAAGGTATTCACAAGATTGGATTTGTCAAGTTGGAGTTGTCAGTGGAAGATAAAGTTGTCCCAAACTTCAATAAATAAAATTACAGGCATCTTGGTGGCACATTGGATAGAGTGCTGAACTGGAAGTCATGTGTCCTCAGACATTTAGTGGCTCTATGAAGCAGTACAAGTCACTTACCTCTGTTTGCCTCAGTTCCTTCATCTCTAAAATAAAGCTAATAATAAATCCTACCTCCCAGGCCTATAGCACAATAAAAGTAGATAATTTTGTAGGACACTTTGCAAATCTTTAATAAATTCCAAATGCTTCATTATTTTGTTGATGTTTTTGACTTGTTTCAGTCATGTCTGACTCTTCATGACTCCATTTGAAGTTTTCCCTGCCAAAGATGCTGGAATGGTTTGCCATTTCCTACTCCAGCTCACTTTACATGTGTGGAAACTGAAGCAAATGGAGTTAAGTGACTTACCCAGGGTCACAGAGCTAGTAAGTGACTGAGGCCAGATTTGAACTCAAGAAAATGAATCTTTCTGACTCCAGGCCTTGCACTCTATCCACTGCACCACCTAGCTGCCCCATCATTATTATCAGTATACCGTTGTTATTATTAAATTGAAAAAGGAATTACTTTTTATATGTTTCTTCCTAATCTTCAGAAACCAGAAGATTTTATAGGAAAAACAAAGAAGCAGAAAAGGTAAATGGAGATGAACAAGGGAAAATATTTGAAGACAGAGGGATTAGAGAAAGCAAGAAAGAGTAGACAGTGAAGAAAAATAAAGGGAAAGATGGAAGCCATCATACTGAAAATAAAGGTAGGGGACAAGTATGGAGGGCAATTAATCACAAGAAATTCTGTACAATTAATTTAGATATTTGGTCACACTCTCTTTTATTGAGGATATTCTTATTCAAGTCAAGATGAAATCCACCTAAATGGTAATTATAGAGTGTGTGTTCATCCTTCATTGCCGAAGAAGACCATGCCATCAGAGAAATAACGACATAACTTCACTTGACTTCGTTTTTGAGGGAGAGAGGGCTGAGATGGTAATTATATGCTAAGAGAGACAGAGCCAATGGACTTATAGTCAAAAAAAGGTACATTCAGAGAAGGATGCAACAAGACTCATTTGAGTAATAGGGACTAGTCCCTTTTGTTTTCCTTGACACCAAACTTGCTTTGATGCCGATAGCAATGCTTAGCTCATACCAGTTTCTAAGAGGTTTTGAAGGTTGATCTAAAAGGATTCACATATTTCATTCAGCTTTGCAACTACATTAAAATCATAAATTAATGTAGTTGCAGCCTTTCTTCTTGTGATTTAGTAAGAAAAAATTACATACTTAGCATATCAGAGGAGATACTAAAAGGTCTTAGCTGGATTTAATGGCTCAAGGATATTATTTCTCTTCTAGATATCTGAGCAAAGCTATGTTTTCTGTCTTAGACTCCTCTCTGATTTTAGGCAGCTAGGAAATTTAAGTCTTTGTTGATTGTAGTACTATACTTTCCTTTATAAAATATATTCTAGCAAAGTAGGCTGTAAATGAAATTATTTAAATTGAATCCTTTTTCCCCTAAACCTTCAATTTTAATAGCCACAAGAAGAGACAAGTAAATTTTGCCTCATTACATGCATACCTGAGTTTTACATTATATATTCCTGCCTTTAGTTCATTTGATCATTATATTTACAGAGTATAAAGCTTTCTTTTTTCTTTATATTTTTGTACAAATTCATCTTCTTGCTTCCTTTCCTATGAAACCTTCCATCTCCTGTCTCTATTGCTTTCTATAGACTGCCACAGCATGCCTAGATTCCATCAATCAAAGCAAAAGCACTTATTAAGTACTATGTGGCAGGCAGTGCACCTAGGTGGTGCAGTGGATAGAGCATCACGCCTGGAGTCAGGAAGATCTAAGTTCAAACCCAGCCTCGGACATTTACTAGCTATGTGAACCTGCATAACTCACTTAAATCCTATTTATCTCAGTGCCTTATCTGTAAAATGGAAATAAACTGGAGAAGGGAATGGCAAAACCACTTCAATATCTTGGGTTACATAGAATCAGACATGACAATGACTGAATAACTACTGTGCCAAGTAAGATGTCAAATTCTGGGGATACAAAGAAAGGTTGAAACGTCCCATGTCCTCAAGAAGCTCATATTTAATAGAAAATAAAATATGTCAATGTACATACATAGACTACACAAAAGAGATAGAAGGTCATCTGAAAGGGAAAGGAATTACTAGCTTGAAAAAAAAAGGCAAGATCTGCTATAGAAGGTAATATCTGAATTGAGTCTTGAAGGAGGCCAGGGAAGCTAAGAGAAGCTGAGGAGGAAGAGTATTCCAGGCTTAAGGGATCTATTCTAGTGCAAAGTCATTGAGACAAAAGTATAATAAAAATAATAACCATAACAAAAATAACAATAAAAGTAACTAACATTTATATAGGGCTTACTATGTGCCACACACTATGCTAAGCACTTTATCATTGTTATCTCATTTGATCCTCACAATAATTCTGGGAGGTAAGCACTAATATTATTCCCATTTTACAGATAAGGAAACTGAGGCAAACAGAGATTAAATAACTTGCTTAGCATTACACAGCTAGGAGGCCAGATTCAGACTCAGGTCTTCCTGTCTCCAGGTCTGGCCCTCTATCCATTACACAATCCAGCTGCCTGGAAGATGAAAGACAGAGATAGTCTCCTGCTCAAGGACAGAGTAGAGTGCATGGAGGGGAGTAGCATTAGAAAACTAGAAAGGGGGGCACTAGAAACAAAGAGAAAACTACATTTTGATTCTGGATGTAATAAGGTGTCATTGGAGTTTATTGAGCAGGGTTGGGGGGAAGGGTATTTGACATAGTCAGACTCAAGCTTTAGGTAAGTTAGTGGAGGATTCATTAGAATGCAGAGACACATACTTAAGGGACATGGTGATTGCCTTAACTGGGCTAGTGGTTTTGTGAGTGGAAAGATACTGAAGGATATGAGAGATGCTATGAAGGTAAAAAAACAAGATCTGGCAAAAGATTAGATAGGGGGAGTGAGTGAAAGTGGAGATTCTAGGATGATAACATGGTTTCCAACTTGAGTGAATGACAAGATGAATGTATTCTGGCTTATAATAGGGAACTTGGAAAGAAAGAAAGAAAAAGATTTCTGTGTTGAAAATAAATATTCTTTCTGGCTCCAATATCTCACCTGTCCAATGTATTCTTTACGAAGTTGCCAAAGTGATTTTACTAAAGCATAAATCTGCCCCTATTCAATAAATTCATGAGATTAAATGCTCTAAAAATCAACTTTATTTCCTTTTTATTTAAATCCTTTTAAAATTTATTTTTTGTGAAAAGGACATAATAACTTTATAATGTATATGAGTATTACTATAACAGGCATGTGATTTATAAATTACTACAGATATGTGCAAGGCTTTATTTCCCAAAAGGTAGATGATCAAAAAAGTTTGGAGACCAGTATTTTCAAGCATTTCCTAGGACATTTAAATTAGGAAATATATATATATACATACATACATAGACATGTATACAATGAGAAATTACTTAAAATTGCCATACGAAAACATTTGTGAAAAATGTTTTTAAAATTATTTCAATTCCAATATAGATATTTTATGCATCAAGTTATGTTTTTTCATAATATGATTCAAAAGCAAAAGCTGCCTTGTAAATTTCAGTTATGTTGTTATGTGCATGTTACTGTTGTTGCTGCCTTTTGTTCTCAAAGAAAACCATTGTATCAAGGAGGTGATGCCTTGACATGCAAGTGAATTGGATTTAAGTAAGGAAGGAGTGTGCAAAGTCACCATCCTCACTTTCTCCTCCACAGACATCCGGATCCAGTGGCCAGATATAGATGAGGACAACTGGAGATAACCCATGATTCAGTGGGGTACCTTGGCCTTTTCAAGCTAAAGTCTTTAACAGGTTTCAGTTTGACTGTTTAGTGATCAAGGCTTAATAAGAATTGAGGCAGAGAATAGCTTCTTTGTCTAGTTAAAAAAATTTTTTAAACTAATAAATAAATAAAAATTTGAAAAAAAATAGATCTGGGAATAGAAAATCCTCAGGTTTTACAGAAATAGTTACTATTTACATTCATTCTGATCCAATCAGGGCCCAAACAATGACTAAGTAGGGCTTGGCCCAGCACCTACATTGGTCATTGAAATTACAAATCTAATTTTTTTAAATTATGTACCTTATTTAAATACAGATTACAAAATAATGATAGTCCTGAAAACAGGAGTAGTATATTTTCTGTAGGGCAAAAAGGATTTTAGCTAGTGTACTGTGGTTATATTCTAATAGATATGGCATATAAAATGGGTTGTTTTAATGATATGAATTGATTCATTTCACTTACTATACTTCTTTTATCCTCATAGTAGCTCTGTTGGAAAAGTAAGATATGTATTTTCAAGGAAATTTAAGTAACTTGCTCAAAATTATATCAGTAGAAAAATGTGCTTCGTTTCACAGAATCAAAGAATTTGTCCTTTGGAATGGAACCACATTTGCCATGTAATTCAACTCCTGTATGAAAGGGATCTTTTCTATAGCCTATACGATATGTGATCATCCAACCTTCTTTTGAAGGTCTTCAAGGAAGAAGAAACCACTGTCTCTGGAGATAGCTAATTGAATTTTGTCTAATGTTTTGCCATTCTGCAACTTTCACCCATAATTCTTGGTTCTGTCCTTTCAGTCCAAACAGTACAGATTAATGCCTTCTCCACATTCAGTTTATTAAATGCTTGAAAATAGTTATCATGATTCTCCCCCCTTTTCTTCTTCAGTCTAAACATCCCATTTTTTCCAACCTATCTTCATATGTCTTAGATTCAAGATTGTTTGCTATCCTGTAGTTTTAGAGAAGAGCTAGAATGAAGACTCAGGTCTTCTCATAGACCAATGATTTTTTTCCATGACAGAACTTCTAACTTGTTCAATTTCTATATCCTCTGACTTGATCAAGATAATTGTACTAATGTCCCCTATATTCAAGGATAATTCAGAATCAGAGAAATCCATTGTTGATTGGTTCTTTCTCTAGGATCCATCTACTCAATGCTTCAAAGAACACTGAAGAGGCAGTTTGTTAACATTGTATAGTGTTGATTCTCATTCATCTGCATAATAAACATAAGACATTTATAAATAAAGGCCACTTTAAAAATTATATGCTTAGCTTCCCAGAAAATATATTTATAAATCATTCCATAAACTTGCCAGAACTTCTTATCAACTTGCCTTCCATGTCTTCAGGTTGATTCCTATAAGACTGTTGAATTCATTGATTTTCTTCCATTTGTATTTAAGGTCACATTCATGTTGTACTGTCATCAACCCAAGCATCATCTTGCTGGTTCAGGGTGTGGTTTTTAGGAGGAGAGGCTCTTGGGAATAATTTGCAAGCACTCTATGGATGCTTGTTAATGATAGGAGAACATGCCTTATCAATTTTTGCTGAAGGTTCAGCAACAATGGGAGTGGCAAGTTCAACCAGAGATCCTGCTTTAATTCTTCATTGGATAAAGGCAGCGTTCCAGCTACTCTGTCATTCCAGAGACAACTGAGGTTGTGAATCAAATCTGATAATCACATTCTTTGCATGTAGAGCACATTTTCAGACACAAAGCAAGGATTCAGTGTAAATTAACCTATTGATCCTTTTCACAATTGGGCTACAAACCAATTTAGAACCAGATTTATGCAATGTCAAATGCATCAGTTGTAACAAGAGAAGTGATATAATTAAGGGGGCTGTTAAGTATCAGGAGGGAAATGAGATGGTATTGTTTTAGATGAAGAGATGTAAAAGTTTCATCAAATACCAATGATTGTGAGCTCTATGTAGATGCCAGTCTTTTTAATGGTTTTTAGATGCTATGCATTCGCCATTATGACCATCTGATGATCCGTGTAATGAAGAAGGCCCAAGGAAAACCCTTAAAAAGACTCCTTCTCTGAAGAGATGGCTCACAAACTTCCCTTACTATATCTTGGTGATTTTTCACTACCACTTTCAATAAAATCTGATGGTAAACTTCTCTTCTCAAAGAACAGACAAGCTGGGAGAAAAATTACTTCTCAGCAATTGACAAAATGACAGCCATGAAAGAGCCTCATTAGGAAAATGTTCTGGTTCATTTGGTCAAATTGAGTAAGAGGCACGTAATATTCACTTCCCTTCCTCCTTGACTCTCAAATTCAACTAACGTCATGGAATCATCTTTGAACACAGGAGTATAGAAGTAGGTTAGCTTTTCATTCACTTTAACTCCATTATTATTTCATTAACTAAGCCTTTTTTTACGCTGTGGTTTGTATTCCATGGATTATTAGATATGTATTAGGTGATTAATTGGCCATTTTATCTTCTCTTTCCTCCCTCAACAGATGTCAATCCACTCTGGTAAATTCAGTGGGCTAACTGCTATGAGCATCATCATTTAAGACTAATTGGTTGCATTAATGTTCTATTTTTTTATTTCTTCTACTTAAATTTATTTCCCATCATATTTAAAACATTTTAAATTTATTTCTTTCAAAGAAATGTTAATGTATGGAAAAGGATATTTTGCTTAACTATATGAAGCAAGTCAGGAATCATATTTGAGATCTTTAGGGCTTATACCCTCAGCCATCACTAGAAACACTAATTGGATTCTTGTTCCAGTGACAGATTGATAATAAAAGACTACTGCTAGGACTATTGTGGGAGGAACACATTGAATCTCATTAGAGAACTGGAGAATGAGATGACTTATTAAGGCTAAATAGATGAATAAATGGATAAACAAATAAAAATTTAAAAATTGAAATAATCTCAATCAATTTCCCTTTGTCTCCATGCACGATCACTGTGATTTCCCAGTCCAAAAGAACTCTTCCTGGCCATCACTCCCATATGTCTGTCTCCATTTCTGTGCTTATTATCTGTATATCTATTACTAGATATAGACATAGATTTAGATAATGTATACATATATATGTATATATATGCATATATATATGGAACATATCGCCTTCCTCTATTGGAATGTAAACTATATGGCAGTAATTACTTTGATTTTTGTATTTGTATCCCCATCACTTAGCACAGTGACAGGTAGTAAGGGGTTAATAAATTTTACTTCACTTATTCATTGATTCATTCTTTTTCTTCTTTCGATAAAAGCAAAACCATTAATCTTTCTGTTTTTCTCTCTGTGTGAGTGACCAATAACTCATTCTGGGAACAAGGCAAGTAGTGATTGTGATGAGTTTGAGTTTTAACAAAGGAAGTGTGCTGAAATTAGCTTCTCTGACTTTGCCTTTGTAGTTTTAGACAGATCTACAAAAAGTCTTCATTAAAGGAACACACACACACACACACACACACACACACACACACACACACACATCAAGTACTTCAAAAGATCTGCCTTTCCATTGACATAGGTACACCCTCCATTAGCAGATGGAAGCCTTTCTACCATTTTTGTACAGTGAAGTTGTATCTTACATGTGGTTTGAAAACTCAGGAAAAAAAGGCAAAAATTAGATACAATCATAATCAGCCTTGAAAATTCTTAAAATTACATAATATGAAGTATCTTTAAACAGCTTTTAACTGGAAAGGTTTTAAGATCTCTTTTTAAAAAAGAAGTTAATATCAGACAGCAAATGTTGTATAGAAATAACTGAATGAAAATTTTATTTTTCACTGATATCAGATAAATTACTGATCAAGACAGGAGGAAGTGGACTCAAGATGATAGAGTAAAGGCAGGGACTCACATGAGCCCTCCCAAATTCCCCTCCAAACAGCTTTAAAAATAATTCCTCAAATTGAATTCTGGTGTGGCAAACAAAAGGTTGGGACAAAAAAAATTTTCCAGATCAAGACTACTTGGGAGGTTGGCAGGAAAAGTCTGCTTCAGTGGGGTGGCCTCCTCCTGGAGGAGGAAGAAGAGGAGGAAATAGAGGAATTGTCCAACTAGAACTGGCTGATTTACCGTTACACTCATCAAAAGTAAAACAACATCAGAAGTATTTTTTTTATTCTTGTCTTACACATAAGGAGACTGAAGCAGATAGATAAATAATTTTGGCCAGAGTCACATAGCTCGTAAATGACCTAGACAAGATTTGAACGAAGGGCTTACTTACTGAACTGGTTTCCTCTAAAACAGAATGCAAGCTCTTCAAGAGAAAGAGACTATCCCTTTTGTGTCTTTAACAGAGAGGGCACATAGAATGCACTTAAACATTTCTTAAATTAAATTGAATTATCTTCAGTATCCTTATACCTTCTAATATTTCCCTCTTTGCTCCCAAAAAGACAGAACTAAGAGAAACTGTCTGACTTATAAATCCTGCTCACCGCTGGATGTCTGTCTAATGAGAAGTTTCCAAAAAAGAAACACATACATTTGGCCAGAACTTTATTCATAGCAAATAAGCAAGAATGTCAAGTCAAACAGAAAAATGAACTCCAGTCATGACATTTCTCTCACCATAATGGCTCCTCCAGACTTGGCCTGTTCAGAGAAAACTTATCATGATAATAGGTCTATGGGGAGGAATTTAGAAATGTGTAGTCTGATGAACAAGGCTATAGGCCAACTGTCTTAGATTTCTACAGCTTGAGAAATAGGAAGGATAGGAGAAGGTTTAAGAGGGAAAATAGTTTCCATTTTGAACATGTTCAGTTTAACAAGCTTATATAATATCTGTTTTCCTTCTATACCCTTTAACTCAGCAATACCACTATTGGGTCTATTTCCAAAGATGATTAACGGAAAAGGAAGAGAATATACGTATGTGATTGCGTGTGTGTGTATGTATATATATGTTATCCATATATATAATATATACAAAATGCAATATATATTTGTGTCTAATGGTGTCCATTTCTGAGGGGGAGGAGAAAAAAGAAACTTACATGATAACTTTATTGTATATTTTAAAGGAATAGCAAGTTATACTTAGACTAGTAGCTTCATATGTGACCTTTTTCCCACATAAATTTATTTATTTTCAGTTTTCAACATTCACTTCCACAAAATTTTGAATTTAAATTTTCTCCCCATCTCCCTCCTACCCCCACCCCAGGATAGTGTGCATTATGATTGCTCTTTCCTCCAATCTGCACCTCCCTTCTATCATTCCCTTACCCCCTTCCTTTCTCTTATCCTATAGGGTAAGACAGATTTCTATATACCATTGCTTATATATCTCATTGCCTAGTTGCATGTAAAAACAGCCTCTAACAGCCATTTTTAAGGCTTTAAATTCCACATTCTCTCCCTCTCCTCATGCTAACTCACCCTCATTGAGAAGGCAAGCAATTAGGTAAGGTTATACATGTGTGGTCATGCAAAACACCTCCATAACAGTGATGTGGTAAAAGACTAACTATATTTCCCTCTATCCTGTCCTGCCCTCCATTTACTCAATTCTCTCCTTTTTTCCTGTCCCTTTACCAAAGTGTTGTTTCCCATTACCCCTTCCCCACTCTCTCTTATCCCCTTCCCCCTGCTTTCCAGAAGGGTAAGATAAACTTCCATACACAATTGAGAGTGCACGTTATTCCCCCCTGAAGAAAAATCCAATGAAAGTAAGGCTCATTTATTCCCTCTCATCTTCCACTTCTTTTCCTCCAGTGAAAAAGTTTTTTCTTGCTTCCTGTACACAAAATGATTTACTACATTCTACTTTTCCCTTTCTTTTTCTCCTAGTTCATTCTTCTCAACACTTAATTTTCTTTTTTAGATAACATCCCTTCATATTCAGCTCACCCTGTGCCCCTCCCTTCTCTCCCTCCCTCCTTCTGTCTCTCTCTTTGTATATATGTATATATATATGTGTGTGTGTGTGTGTGTGTATATGTGTGTGTATGCATGTGTGCATGTATATGTGTGTATGTGTGTGTATATATATACACATGCATATACATACACACATACACAGACACACACACACACACATATATAGATATATATACATATGTTCCCTCCAACTATCCTAATACCAAGAAAGGGCTCAAAAGTTACAAATATCATCTTTTCATGTAGGTATGTAAACAGTTCAACTTTAATAAGTCCCTTATGCTATCTCCTGTTTATCTTTTCATGCTTCTCTTGATTCTTGTATTTGAAAGTCAAATTTTCTATTCAGCTCTGGTCTTTTCAACAAAAATGCTTGGGAGTACTTTGTTTCACTGAAGTTCAAGTTTTTTCCTCTTAAAATATTGTACTCAGTTTTGCTGGGTAGATGATTCTTGGTTTTAATCCTAACACCTTTGTCCTCTGGAAAATAACATTCCAAGACCTCTGATCCCTCAGTGCAGAAGGTGTTAAGTCCTGTGTTACCTTGATTATGTTTCCACAATACTTGAATGGTTTCTTTCTGGCTGCTTGTAATATTTTCTTCTTGACCAGGGAACTCTGGAATTTGGCTGCAATATTCCCACAAATTTTGCTTTTGGGATCTCTTTCAGGAGGTAATAAGTGGATTCTTTCCTTTTCTATTTTACCCTCTGGTTCTAGAATACCAGGTCAGTTTCCTTGAACATTTCTTGAAAGATGATGTCTAGTCTCTTTTTATATCATGGCTTTCAGGTAGTCCAATAATTTATGAATTATCTCTCCTGGATCCATTTTCCAGGTCAGTTATTTTTCCAATTAGATGCTTCACAGTGTCTGCTATTTTTCATTCTTTTGGTTTTGTTTTTATTATTTCTTGATTTCTCAGAAGGTCATTAGCTTCCATTAGTTCCAGTCTAATTTTTTTCTCTTTTTTATTTAATTAATTGTTTGCTTTCAGTTTTCAACAATCACTTCCATAAGTTTTAAATATTCTTCCCCTCCCTCCTTCCTCCCTCCTTGAGAAGGCATGCAATCTTATATGAGTTCTACACATACATTCTTACTGAACACATTTTCGCATTAGTCATGTTGCATAGACAACTAAAATGAATGGGAGAAACCATGAGAAAAATCAAACCCAAACAAAACATAGCACAAGAGAAAATAGTCTTCCTCATTCTGTGTTCCAATTCCGTAGTTCTTTGTCTGGATGTGGATGGCATTTTGCCTTAAGAGTCTTTTGGGGATGTTTTAGGTCATTGTATTGCTGTGAAGGGCTGAGTCCATCAGAAACAGTCCTTGCACACTGTGGCTGTATTACTGTTTATAATGTTCTCCTGGTTTTGCTCATTTCACTCAACATCAGTTCATATAAATCTTTCTAGGTTTTGCTGAAGTCTAACTGTTTGTCATTTCTTATAGCACAATAGTATTCCATTATATTCATATACCACAATTTGTTCAACCATTCCCCATTTGATGGGCATTCCCTCAATTTCCCATTCTTGGCCACCACAAAAAGAGCTGCTATAAATATTTTTTGTATATGTGGGACCTTTTCCCATTTTTATGATCTCTTTGAGATATAGCCCTAGAAATGATATTGCTGGGCCAAAGGGTATGCACATTTTTGTAGCCCTTTGGATATATTTCCACTTTGCTTTCCAGAATGGTTAGATCAGCCCACAGCTCCAGCAACAATGAATTAGTGTTCCAACTCTCCCACATCTCCAACATCTATCATCTTCCTGTTTTGTCATGTTAGTCAATCTGATAAGTGTGATGTGGTACATCAGAGTTGTTTTGATTTGCATCTCTCTAACTAATGGTGATTTAGAGCATTCTTTCATATGTCTACAGATCGCTTATTTTCTTCCTGTGAAAACTGCCTATTCATATCGTTTGACCATTTATACATTGGGGAATGACATGTACTCTTGTAAATTTGACTCAGTTTTCTATATATTTTAGAAATGAGCTCTTCATCACAGATGCTAATTGTAAAAATTCTTTCCCTCCTAATCTTGGTTGCATTGGCTTTGTTTGTGCAAAGGCTTTTCAATTTAATGTAATCAATATTATCCATTTTGCACTTCACAATGTTCTCTCTCTCTTGTTTGGTCATACATTCTAATTTGAAAGAATTATTTTCTTCAGTAATCTTTAGGACTTCTTTCTGCATTTGACTCAATCTGCTTTTTAAGGCTTTCTTCTCCTCATCTTTTTGGACCTTTTTTGGAATTTTGGTTAGTATATTTTTAAAGGTTTTATTTTCTTCACCATTTGGGGGGGGGGATCTCCTTTAGCAAGCTGTTGTCTCATTTTTCATGATTTTCTTGCATCATTCTCCTTTGTCTTCCCAATTTTTCCTCTGCTTCTCTTACTTGATTTTCAAAATCCTTTTTGAGCTCTTCTATGGCCTGAAACCAATTCATATTTTCCTTAGAGAATTTGGATGCAGGAGCTTGGCTTTGTAATCTTCTTCTGGCTGTATGTTTTGATCTTGCTCATCACCAATGATGTAAAAGAATGCCTCTTTACTGAGAAAGTAAGAATCTATAGTCTGTTTCTTCCCCCCTCCCCCATTTGCTCATTTTCCAAGCCAATTACTTGACTTCTGAGTTTTGTTAAGTGGAGGTCTCCAGAAGCAGCTTCTGCTTCAGCAGTGTTTGTGGGTTGAGAAGATAGGAATGCACAGCAGTCCCTAACAATTCAGTCCCCTGAGGCCTGCTCCTACTCCATCCATGCCAGTGCTGAACTGCACTCCACTCCCATTCTGGTGCAATAGACCCTTCCCATTAACCTTTCAAATAGTCTTGGCCTAGAAATTTGCTTCAGTCTGTCATTGTGGCTTCTGATGCTCTAGAATTTGTTTTGAGTTAATTTTACAAGTTTTTGAAGGGTTGGGGGAGATCTGAAGCTGGTCCTTCCATCTATTCTGTCATCTTGGTTCCACTCCCTCATCTTTTTTTTATTATATTTTGTTATGGAAATGTTTGTTTTATTCCATAAATTAAAAATAAAAACCCTAAAAAAATGTCTGATGTGTGACTAAAGTTCTAAAGAAAGATGAGAACTTAAGAGCTGGATACTTAGATTGGGTAATAGATTAGATGGATGATAGATAGATAGACAGACAGACAGACAGACAGACAGACAGACAGATAGATAGATAGATAGATAGATAGATAGATAGATAGACAGACAGACAGACAGACAAATACTTTTGAGAGAAAGTACCCATGTTTAGACTATCAATGATAATCAAAAAGAGGAAACTGAAAATGTGTAGTCAGACAGGTAAAGATAGAATTAGGAGAGACTGGGTCAGAAAGCCAAAAGGAGAAAAAAAATAGGAGGAAAGGGCAGTCCATACAATTGAAACTCAGTGAAAGGGAAGAAATAAAAGATTTAATTAAAAGTTATTGAAGTCAGAAATTACCAGATCACTGGTAACCTAGAAGGGAACAGTTTCAGTGTAATAGTAGATTTGGTAGTTAGTGTCCAAGGTGTTAAGCAGTGAGTGTGGATAAGAAAGTAGAAATGGAAGCAAGTATAGAAAACATTTTATATGCATAATATACAGTTTGTCTTGAAAATGGAGGAAACAAATAGAATGATAACATGAGAGGATGGCATAGTCAAGTGAATGTTTTTATAAGGATGGGAGACAGCTAGATGTTTCTGTAGGTAATAGTGCCGTAATTTGCAAAGAAAGATAAGATGAAGATGGGAGATGATCAGAGGGGTAAACATTTGGAGGAGATAGTAAGGAATAAGGCTGAAGGCACAAGATGACACAAGAGAGGTTGGGTTGGCAAGAAGGGTTTTTTTCATAAAATAATGGAGAAAAAGAATATAGCTGAAAATGTGATGGGCTATGGAAAGGGAGAGAAGGAATAAATTACAGTGGATGGATCCTATTTTCTCAGTATAATCGGATGAAAGGTCTTAAGTCCAGTTAGGAAAGAGATAGGATGACTTGAGGAGAAAAGAGATTTGGAACTTTGGTTGTGGAGCAAGAAATAGAAAATAAAGACAATATAAAGTTTTGCCACAAAGAAGACTCAGCTCAGATGAATAATTTATTCTTAGTGGACCCCATCAGTATGGTTAGTTCACTCAGTAAGAAAGTTCTTCTGGTAACATTCAATAGTATGTGAGTAAAAGCAGGTGTGAGTAGTAAGAAGAGGAGAAAGGCAAAGACAATAGGAAGAAATAAAGTAGATGTAGGTTACAGAAAAGATTCAAAATTGATTTAAGACTGTAAGACAGAGGAAGAAATGGGAGAATATGAGGTAGTGATGAAAGAGAGGCTAGAATTCTGGATTATGGAGCCTAAACAGCTGTGATGATGAGAACAAGGCTAGAATAATCCATCTATATGTAGTTTTAGTCTAATAAGAATGAATTGATGACATGGATGAATTGAGAAGGTAGAATGTTCGATGGAACATCAACATCAATATTAATGACACTCAATATGAAAGGAGGGTTTGGTGAGTAGAGAAAGACTGTGAATCAGCTGCTGAATTTTCTGAGAAAGACAGAAGGATGAACCAGGATCTAGAAAACATCTGCAACTCGGATAAGGATGTCATATGGAAAAAAAAGTGAACTTCAATGCATGATAAGTTGCTCAGCTCTAGAAGCACCAGGGAATGCTATAAATGGCAATGAAAAATATTCAGTATACTTAACTCCTCTTCTTTATCCAGTGTGTCAGAACCTTAGAGAATGAATGCTGAGTACTGGAGAGGATGACCTGTATGTATATCTTCCAAGGACAGCTAGCTTCCATGAATTCAAGGATGGCAAAGATTTAAGGATGGGAGATAATTGGACATCTTTGTAGGAAATAGTAAAGTAACATCAAAATAAGTAGGGATTGAAAATAGGGGAAGGGATGATGATCAAAGTGAGAGACATCCAGAGGAAAGTTGGAAGCAGGTTATTATTTCCATGCCAGGGAAGACCATGGTAGCCTCAAAGTGAAAAAGAGAAGGAATATTACATAAAAAGATCGCGGATAAAAGAAAGATTGTTTCACAATAGAATGGGGATTTTCAAATGCTCTAAGATCTTGATTCCTGTGGGAGCTCAGAAGGACCATAGAATCAAAGATTTCGAACTGAAAGCAACATTAAACGTCATCTACTCAAACCTCTTTATTCCAAAAGGAGAAGTCCAGGGAGATTAAGTGACTCGTCCAACATCACACAGACAGTAAGTAGCAGAGATAGAATTTGAACTCAGGTCCTCTGAGCCCAAAATCAGTGTTCTTTCTACTAAATAATCCTACTTTTCTCCTCTGACACATTCTTTGTTTATGCTGGCATGGACATTACTTGTTTCCAACTCCCTGATTCATTCTCCTGCAGTCATCATCATCATCATCATCATCATCATCATCATCATCATCATCATCATCATCATCATCATCTATACAAGAAAGACTGACTCTGTTTTAGTTCTCTCCAAAGTGAGAGAATATAAAGGTAGCAGAAAGTAAGGTCGAAAACTGATTCAGGTACAAAATCCTTCCTTTTCTCCTAAAGTTATATAAATTCTTTCTTACTCCAACTCCCTCCCTTTTATTAATTCCTCACTCTTGATTGGTTGTTTAACTTCCTAGCTCTATTCCTATCTTTCCTAAGATCTTCCAGTTACTCTGTACCTGGACTTTGGACATTCTTTTTTGATTCATCTTTCAATATTAATGAATTCTTGATTTAAATTTTTCATCTGCTTTCTGAATTATGTTTTCAGAGAAAGAATATTGGCCTGGAAGTTGGTAGCTGTGAATTCTAGTAAATGGCCTTTCTCCTGCTTGTCACCTTTTGAACAAGCACTTGTCTACTAATAGGCCTTTGCTACCAACCTTTTCTATACCTGAACTTCTATTACTGTTCTTATATTCTATTCTACATTATAATAATTTTTGGTATTGTATATTTTAATATTCTCACCTCTAAACAATAAACTTAATGAGGACAGGGATTATGTCTCAGGTTTTGAGGGGCTTTTTGTATATTTCCCAATCTGTTTATTAAATGAATGAATGGAAGGACAGAATTGTTGAAAGAATGTTTCTTGTTGTTTATTACCCTATCATATTCAGAGAGTTTAGAAGGGTTGTCGATATGTACTCTCAAGCCTGTCTCAGATTTTTTTTCTAAAATATTGTATATGACAAATCTTTAGGAGAAATACATCAAAGCCAAATATCCAGTGAATATTCCTGGACAAAGGCTTTTAAAGTCAAATTCAAGGTAATATATTTCCAGATTCTTCCCTTTATATCTTTTATCTTGTTTCTCACAAATGTTCCTCTTTCTTGCAATTTGTCATTTTGTTCATAATGTAAGCAATTTGAGCTGTGTGCATCATCCAAAAATTTTGAAAAATGGAAAGGTGTTACCTTTTATACAGACAACCTTGCTTGGTCCATACTCAAGGGGAAAAAAGGCATGAAAAAAATTCTTAAGAAAGTCTCTGTGCTTTGTCCAGTGAATGAACTAAAAACAAAAAAGAAAAAAAAATTATTGTTTTCCCTTTGTATTCTTGAATGAGATCCGTCTAAAAGTGCAATTTCTAATACTAGGACAATACTTTACTTTCTGGAACACAGAAGTAGTGCTTTGGTTTTTGGTGCCCTGAATTCCAATGTGCAAAAATAAAGCAAAATAACATAATATAATATAGTATAGTATAACAATATAAAATATAAGAATATCTCCAATCCCAGCTAATTCTGTTATGCTATTTTGCATTCAATCATCTTGGTTTGCTGGGCTGTAGCTAGGCCAGGAAAAGTGTCTTCACAGCACTTGATATATTATTTCTCTAGGTTCTACATGATTTGTTGTAGACCTGGACATAGATAGATAGATAGATGGCAGATAGATAGATAGATAGATAGATAGATAGATAGATAGATAGATAGATAGACAGATAGATAGATATAGATAAATAGATAGACAGTAGACAGATACATATATTTAAAGATATATAGATATGTGTGTGTGTCTGTATATATATGTATGCATATATGTATGTATGCATGTATGTATATATTAAAATTTATTTATTTTCAGTTTTCAAAATCCACTTCCACAAAATTTTGAATTGAAATCTTCTCCTCATCTCCCCCTTATCCCTACCCCAAGACAGTATGGATTCTGATTATCCTTTCCTCCAATCTGCTCTCCCTTTTGTCACCCCTTGCATTCCCTTTCCTTCTATTTTCCTGTAGGGCAAGATAGATTTCTATAATCCATTGCCTATGTATCTTATTTTCCTGTTGCATGTGAAAACAATTTTTAACATCCATTTTTAAACCTTTGAGTTCCACATTCTCTCCCTTCCCCTCTCTCCAAACACTTTCATTGAAAAGGCAAGTAATTTGATATAGGTTATACATGTGTAGTCATACAAAACATTCCCATAACAGTCATGTTGTGAAAGACTAACAATATTTCCCTCTATCCTATCCCACCCTCCATTATTTCTTTGACCTGTCCCTCTACCAAAGTGTTTGCTTCCCATTACCCCTTCCCCTAATGTGCCATCCCTTCTATTATCCCCCCCTCTTATCCTCTTGCCCCCTCTTTCCTATAGAGTAAGATAAACTTCTATACCCAATTGAGTGTGTATGTTATTCCCTCTTGAAGCCAAATCCAATTAAAGGAAGGATTACTTATTCCCTCTCACCTTCTTCTTCTTCCCCTCCATCGCAAAAACTCTCTTGCCTCTTTTGTGTAAGGTGATTGATTACATTCTACTCTCCCTTTCTCTTTCTCCTAATACATTCCTCTCAAACCTTAATTTTCTTTTTTAGATATCATCCCTTCATATTCAGCTCACCTTGTGCCCTCCCTCCCTCTCGCTCTCTCTCTTTCTCTCTCTCTCTCTCTCTCTCTCTCTCTCTCTCTCTCTCTCTCTCTCTCTCTCTCTCTCTCTTCATATATGTATACATATATATATACATATATATATACATATATATGTATATATATATATGTATATATATATATATATATATATTCCCTCAAACTATCCTAATATTGAGAAAGGTCTCATGAGTTATAAATATCATAATTCCATGTAGGAATGTAAATAGTTCAACTTTCATAAATCCTTTGTGGTTTCTCTTTCCTATATACCTTTTCATGTATTTCTTGATTCTTGTATTTAAAAGTCAAATTTTCTATTCAGATCTGATCTTTTCAACAAGAATGATTGTAAGCCCTCTTCACTGAAATTCCATTTTTCCCTGAAGTATTATACTCAGTTTTGCTGGGTAGGTGATTCTTGGTTTTAATCCTATCTCCTTTGACCTCTTGAATATCATATTCTAAGTCCTCCAATCCCTTAGTATAGAAGCTGCTAAATCTTGTATCCTCATTGTGTTTCCACAATATTTGAAGTGTTTCTTTTTGGCTACTTGTAATATTTTCCTGACCTAGGAGCTCTGGAATTTGGTTACAATATTTCTAGGATTTCTCTTTTAGGATCTCTCTTAGAAGGTTATCATTGGATTCTTTCCATTTCTGTTTTACCCTCTTGTTCTAGAATATCGGGGCAGTTTTCCTTGATAATTTCTTGAAAGATGATGTGGAGGCTCGTATTTTGATCATGGCTTTCAGGTAGTCCAACAATTTTTAAATTATCTCTCCTGGATCCATTTTCCAGGTCAGTTATTTTTCCAATGAGATAGTTCACATTGTCTTCTATTTTTTCATTCTCTTTTTTTGTTTTATTATTTCTTGTTTTCTCATAAAGTCATTAGCTTCAGTTTATTCCCTTCTAATTTTTAAGTAATTATTTTCTTTAGTGAACTTTTGGACCTCTTTTTTTCCATTTAGATCATTTTGCTTTTTAAGGTATTCTTCTCCTCATTGACTTTTTGGATCTTTTTTGCCAGTTTTGAAGCTGCTATCTTCTTCATCATTTCAGGGGTTTCTTTTAATAAGCTGTTGACTCATCTTTCATTATTTTCTTGCATCACTCTCATTTCTTTTCCCAATTTTTTCTCTACATTTCTTGCTTGATTTTCAAAATCCTTTTTGAACTCTTCCTTGGCCTGAGACCAATTCATATTTTTCCTGGAGGTTTTGGATGCAGGAGCATTGGCTTTGTTGTCTTCTTTTGATTGTATGTGTTGATCTTCCTCATCACCAATGATGTAAGAACATACTTCTTCAATGAGAAAGTAAGAATCTATAATTTGTTTCTTTTCTCCCATTTACTCCTTTTCCCCAGCCAATTATTTAATTTTTGAGCTCTTTGTTAAGTGAAGGGGCTCCAGAAGTAGCTTCTGCTTCAGCAGTGGCTGCCACCACCCTGGACTTGGAGTGGGGGCTGGGATGGGGCTGGACCTGGACCACACTCCCCTCCCATCCAGGTGAGAGACCCTTCCTACTGACCTTCAATGCTATCTTGGAGTTTGAGGGTTGAGAAGTCTGAAAACCATAGCAGATGCTAACAATTCAGTCCTCTAAGGCCTGACTCAGTTTCATCTGTGCCAGCACAGCCCACTCTAAACAACATTTGGCTCCCAACCCAGTGTGACAAACCCTTCCTATTGACCTTTCCAATTGTCTTAGGCTAGAAATTTGCTTCAGTCTGTCATTTTGTGATTTCTGTTGCTCTAGAATTTATTTAGAGTCATTTTTACAGGTTTTTTCAGGGAATTGCAAGAGAACTCTAACAGGTCCATGCTTCTACTCCCCCATCTATGACCTGGGTATATATTTCTTCTGGTATTGGCTTAATAAATTTGTGAATTTAGGTACCAGTGTATCACTTCTAGATAATAGGTTACTACAAATATTGTTATTATTTTGAAATTTACTCCTTAAAATCACATTTTATCACAGACAAAAGGCCATTCAAAACATCAAGTTGAAAACAATTTTTCCAGATTTACCCACATGTGCATGCCAGCCTAAATAGGTACGAATAAACATAAATAGGACAGTAGGCATTCAGGGCTCTGTGGACATTTAAATAGGCAAGAAAAAAATGTGATTTGGTCTTCTTACCATCACAGAAAGATATTTAGCCCAGCACACAGTTTTACATAGGAGTATATTTCTTACATTTTGCATCCACCAGAAGTAAAAAACAAGGAGGATTGAGTAGGAGGATATATAATTGGGCCCGTTGCTCAATATATATTTATTGAGTACCCATTAAATAAACAGGACTACACCTGACAGTTTTGTGTTTCTACATGAATCAGGTTAACCTCACCTTTCGTCCCCAGATATCAGTGCACTTAGAGATATCTATATCTTTTCAGCAGTTGCGGTAAATACACATTGAGTACTTATTAGGTCCATGATAAAATTCTAGATGTGGCTGACAGTCACAATTCTAGAAATAAACTTCAGAAGTAATCTCATCCATCATCCAGCCTCCAGAAAAGAGGCCACTTAATCCTTCCTGTTATTAAAGATCTGTAGGAGAAAAGATGGTTTGACTTAACTCAGTGACTCATTTCAGAATTAAACCATCCTCACAGTGAGGAACAACTTTTTTTTTTTTTTTTTTATGTTCACCATGAATACCTCCTACAGAAACTAATTTTCTCTTGTTCTTTCTTACCATGGAGTAGGTGTAGGAACTCCTGGTCAACATCTTTCCCAGAATAACTTTCCACAGAATTATGCCAATTGCTGTTTCTTTTGTCCACTTTTGTCATTGTCCTGTGAACTATTAGCCATCATATAATGGGGTGAGATTTACCAGGTTTTTCTAGAAGCCTTTGTTAATTGTATTATAAAGACATCACGGGAGACAGAATTGGAAAATTTGTTTAAATTCTTTATCCCAGGCTCTGAAAACAACTGTCTATGCATAGCAATATCAAGAAACTCTGATGAACAGGGCAAAGTTCTTGGGGGGACATTGCACCAAAAAAAAAAAAAACATAATCCCACAGGATGGTGGAGAATAAAAGAAGGGTATAGAGGAAAATCACTCCTTACTCTGTATTCTTACCAGAAAATCCCCAAGAAAAGAAGAATAGTGGGTTTAAAGTGGCTATTATCTTGAAATGGTCCCTAAGATACCTCTAGCTCTGAAATTCAAAGTTTTAAAATATAGTCTTAGAATAAAGGCAACAAACATTTATCAAGTACCTACTGTTATCAAGGTGATAAAGCTGGGCAGTTTCCTCACCATTCTTATCTTTGTGAGCTAAAGATATGCCACCTCTCAACTAATGGCAAGCACATTGAGCAAAGAGAAAAGAAATATGGCTCTTTTTATTGATTCATTCTTTCCTTCTCTCTTTTGTTGCTTCCCTGATTTTCTCTTCTTCTAAGATAAATTGACTTCCCATTTTAGATGCTATTTAGGAAGCCCTAGCCCATTACAAATCATCATTCACAACTATATTCATTTTCACACAACACACAGATAAATTTTTGCCTATAGCAGACACAATGGAGAGTATAAACAGATTAGAGGGAATTTAGTCACAACTCTGCTTCAGATTGTCAATAAGTCTATAATCAATGTGTTCTTTTCAGTCTTATTACATGTATAAATAGCAGGTTCTCTGCTGTCCATACGCACATTCTACAATAAAGAACCATCTAGGTATTTTTCTTTACATACGCTATCAAATATTTTGTGGGATGCAATGAATCTCTCTAAAGGGTGATTACAATCTAGGATTCATATGTAGCCAATACTTTGGATACACCATCACAGAAGCCACAGTTGATGTTCTCTCTTCTGGTTCCTCCTTAACTTTAATTTCCCAAAAAAGCTGACTGTGAAGTGGTATGATATACTGGATAAGGATCTTGCCATTGCAAGATGGTTTCAAAAAACCTGAGAAGACTTATATGAACTGATGCAAAATGAAGTAAGCAGAATCAGAAGAACATTGTACACAGTGATAGCAATATTGTAAGGATAATCAGTGGAGCAGCTAGGTATAGTTGGAACTAGAATCAGGAAGACCTGAATTCAAATCTGGCTTCATACAATTACTGTCCGTGTGAACCTGGGTAAATCACTTAACACTGTTTGCTTCAGTTCTTCATCTGTAAAATAAGCTGAAGAAGGAAATGGTTAACCACTCTAGTATCTTTTCCAAGAAAATCTCATCTTGTATCACAAAGAGCCACACACAACTGAAACAAGAGGAATGATCAACTGTAAAAACTCTAGCTAATCTGATCAAAATAGTTATCCAAGACTATTCCAAATGACTCATAATTAAAGATTCTATCTACATCCAAAAAAAGAACTGATGAACTCTGATTACAAATTAAAGTATATTTTTTTCTTTCATTTCCTAGCTTTTCTTGTGCATTTTCTAATGTAATATGCCTAACATTGAAATATGTTTTGTATAACTGCGTATGTATAAGTGATTTATTATTTGTCTTCCCAAGGGTTAGGGGAGTGTGAGAATTCAGAACACAAATTTTAAAAAAAGAATATTAATTTTGTTCAGTATGATTGGGAAATATTTAATGAAATTAATAAAAACATCTTAGAAAAAAATTAAGAGCTGGGATGGAGCCAAGATGGCACAGAGAAGCCAGAAAGTGGCCTGAGCTCTTTCCAGTTTCCCTCAGAAACAATGTTAAATCAAGCCTCTAAACAGATTCTGGAGCAACAGAAACTAGAAAAAGGTGGAGTGAAACAATTTTACAGCTTAAGATAACTTAGAAGAACTTTAGGACAGGTATGTTTCAGTTAGGTAAAAGGGAAGTGCATCCAAGAGCAAATGGTATCCAGGCAAAGGAGCAGAAGGCTTTTAGCCAACGCACAGTTAAGCAACCAAGGCTCCTCAATCCTGGGTCAACAGGCTAGCAGTGAGGCCTCCAGTCTCAGCACAGGAGGCAAACTATGAGCCCTGGAACCTTGGATAATTAGGCCAGGTCAACCCCAGCATGGTGGTAATGCTACTAGAGTATGAGGCCCTGGAAAGCCAATGACCAGGCCCCTGGCCCCCAGCAGAAGAAGCTTTGGAGAGTTCCCTCTGTACCACAGAAGCAGAGATTACCATTAAAAATGTAGAAATAGGTTGAAAATGAATAAGAAACAGAAGAGAGTACTGGCCATGAAAAGTTACTACAGGGACAGAGAAGATCAAAACACAAATTCAGAAAAGAACAATATCAAAATGCCTATATGTGAACCTCAAAAGGTAATATGAATTGGTCTTGAGACCAAAAAGTCCTCTTGGAAGAGCTCAAAAAAGGATCCTAAAAATCAAGTAAAAGAGATACAAGAAAAATTGATAAAAGAAATGGGAGTTATGCAGGAGAATTATGAAAAGAAAGCTGACAAAGCTTGGAAAAGAAAGCACCAAAATTGACTGAAGAAAACAGCTTCTTAAAATAGAATTGGTCAGGTGGAGCCAAGATGGCAGAGTAGAAAGACGCATGTACACTACCTCCGAACCCACAACTCATAGGATATCTGTAAAAAAGAACCCCCGGCGAATTCTGGAGCAGCAAAAGCCACAGAACAGTGGAGTGGAGGAGATTTCTGTTCCAGAGAGCCTGCAAACCTCTCGCAAAAGGTCCGTCATGCTGCGGACCCAGAGCCCAGCCCAGCCCTGCGTTGGCCGCCCAACGCCGAGAGGAGCGGATCCAAGCAGGCTTCAGGGACAAAATCTCCAGCAGCCATGTGGGTCCCTCCACCCACAGGTGACAGGGGTCGGTGAGAGGGTTTCTTTGGCAGGTCAAGAGGGGAGTGGGGTGCCCCCATTACTCAGGACCCCTCGGGAGGCAGCAGTGGAGGCAGGAGCAGACCAGGGCTCCCCAAGCACGCAGGAGCCCAGATCCATTGTTGAAGGTCTCTGCATAAACCCCCTGAGAGAACTGAGCCCCGTGAGGCTGCCCTGCCCCCACTTGAGCACCTGAACTTGATCTCACACTGAATAGCAGCACTGCCTCCACCCAAAGCCCTGAGGCTGGGAAACAGCATTTGAATCTCAGACCCCAAGCGCTGGCTGGGAGGATCCCCAGGCTAAGTGGGTGTGAAGAGGATATTCAGAAGGCAAGTCACTGGCTGGGAGAATGCCCAGAAAAGGGAAAAAAACCAAGACTATAGAAGGTTACTTTCTTGGTGAACAGGCATTTCCTCCTTTCCTTTCTGATGAGGAAGAACAATGCTTACCATCAGGGAAAGACACAGAAGTCAAGGCTTCTGTATCCCAGCCCACTCAATGGGCTCAGGCCATGGAAGAGCTCAAAAAGGATTTTGAAAATCAAGTTAGAGAGGTGGAGGAAAAGCTGGGAAGACAAATGAGAGACATGCAGGTAAAGCATGAACAGCAGGTCAGCACCCTGCTAAAGGAGACCCAAAAAAATGCTGAAGAAAATAACACCTTGAAAAATAGGCTAACTCAATTGGCAAAAGAGGTTCAAAAAGCCAATGAGGAGAAGAATGCTTTCAAAAGCAGAATTAGCTAAATGGAAAAGGAGATTCAAAAGCTCACTGAAGAAAATAGTTCTTTCAAAATTAGAATGGAACAGATGGAGGCTAATGACTTTATGAGAAACCAAGAAATCACAAAACAAAACCAAAAGAATGAAAAAATGGAAGATAATGTGAAATATCTCATTGGAAAAACAACTGACCTGAAAAATAGATCCAGGAGAGACAATTTAAAAATTATGGGCCTACCTGAAAGCCATGATCAAAAAAAGAGCTCAGACATCATCTTTCATGAAATTATCAAGGAAAACTGCCCTAATATTCTAGAACCAGAGGGCCAAATAAGTATTCAAGGAATCCACAGAACACCGTCTGAAAGAGATCCAAAAAGAGAAACTCCTAGGAACATTGTGGCCAAATTCCAGAGTTCCCAGGTCAAGGAGAAAATATTGCAAGCAGCTAGAAAGAAACAATTCAAGCATTGTGGAAATACAATCAGGATAACACAAGATCTAGCAGCTTCTACATTAAGGGATCGAAGGGCATGGAATAGGATATTCCAGAAGTCAAAGGAACTAAGACTAAAACCAAGAATCACCTACCCAGCAAAACTGAGTATAATACTTCAGGGGAAAAATTGGTCTTTCAATGAAATAGAGGACTTTCAAGCATTCTTGATGAAAAGACCAGAGCTGAAAAGAAAATTTGACTTTCAAACACAAGAATGAAGAGAAGCATGAAAAGGTGAACAGCAAAGAGAAGTCATGAGGGAATTACTAAAGTTGAACTGTTTACATTCCTACATGGAAAGACAATATTTGTAACTCTTGAAACTTTTCAGTATCTGGGTACTGGGTGGGATTACACACACACACGTAGAGACAGAGTGCACAGAGTGAATTGAAGAGGATGGGATCATAATCTTAAAAAAAATGAAATCAAGCAGTGAGAGAGAAATATAAGGGAGGAGAAAGGGAGAAATGGAATGGGGCAAATTATCTCTCATAAAAGAGGCAAGCAAAAAACTTTTTTAGTTTAGGGAAAAAGAGGGGAGATGAGAGAAAAACATGAAGTTTACTCTCATCACATTCCACTAAAGGAAGGAATAAAATGCACACTCATTTTGGTATGAAAACCTATCTTACAATACAGGAAAGTGGGGGATAAGGGGATAAACAGGGTGAGGGGGATGATGGAAAGGAGGGCATGGGGAGGAGGGAGCAATTTGAGGTCGACACTCATGGGGAGGGACAGGATCAAAAGAGAGAATAGAAGTACTTGGGGGCGGGATAGGATGGAGGGAAATATAGTTAGTCTTATACAACACGACTATTATGGAAGTTATTTGCAAAACTACACAGATTTGGCCTATATTGAATTGCTTGCCTTCCAAAGGGAATGGGTGGGGAGGGAGGGAGGAAGAGAAGTTGGAACTCAAAGTTTTAGGAACAACTGTCGAGCACTGTTCTTGCTACTAGGAAATAAGAAATACAGGTAATAGGGTATAGAAAGTTATTTGGCCCTACAGGGCAGAGGAGAGGATGGAGATAAGGGCAGAGAGGGATGATAGAGGAGAGAGCAGATTGGTGATGGGGGCAATTGGAATGCTCGGTGTTTTGGGGTGGGGGGAGGGGACAAGGGGGGAGAAAATTTGGAACCCAAAATTCTGTGAAAATGAATGTTAAAAGTTAAATAAAAAAATAAATTTAAAAAAAAAAAAAGAAGTAGTCAGGGAATGACCCTTTTAACGAGCAAAAGAAAAAAATTAAATCAAACCAGGAGGGAAAGAGAAATTGTTACTGTTGATAATCACTCTAAGCCAGCTATTAAGTGGCGCTTAATTGGGCCTAACAGGGCCCTATTTGTTGTTGTCCAACTGAAGGACTTCAGAGTGCACTGGGTTTAAAGTTTTGGGAAAAACAAGGAAGGAAGGAAGGAAGGAAGGAAAGAAGGAAGGAAGGAAGGAAGGAAGGAAGGAAGGAAGGAAGGAAGGAAGGAAGGAAGGAAGGAAGGAAGGAAGGAAGGAAGGAAGGAAAGATGAAGAAAGGAAAGAAAGAAGAAAGGAATGATGGAAGGAAGGAAGGAAGGAAGGAAGGAAGGAAGGAAGGAAGGAAGGAAGGAAGGAAGGAAGGAAGGAAGGAAGGAAGGACACCTAGCCAATAAACCCCAAAGGAAGGATAGAGGGCAATAGAAAGGAGAGGATGAGCTAGGTTACCCACGCCCAATCAGGCAGCTTGGTCTTCTCACAGGTTGTACTTGTCTTTCATTTTCAAAGACCACGACATCAGAGAAATGATGGCATGACTTGCATTTGCCTTTGTTTTGAGTAAAGGAGGGCTGTGCAAGGTTACCAGCCTCACTCTCTCCTCCTGATATAGACAATATATAGTATTTGGAAGTCTACATGCCAAGACAAACCTAGTAACTAAGTTCAAGCCTCAACTCTGATATATTGTGGCTGTATGACCCCCAACAATTCAATTAGCCTCTCAGTACTCTGGATAGGATTCTGAACTAATGAGTTACAGAGCAGGAGCCAATTTTCACTGATAGACAAGATCACATGTGGCCTTCTAGGTCCCTGGATGTGGCCTTTTGACTGAGTCCAAGTTTTACAAGAAAAAAATCCCTTTATTAAGGTGATTTCTTCTGTGAAATTTAGATTCAGTCAAAGGGTTGCACTTGAGGACCTTGAGGGCACAGGTGACCTCAAGGTCACAGGTTCCCCATGGCTGGACCAAGTGTTCCACTAGGAGCTCCCTATCCTAATGAAAGGTCAGGTCTCTATCCTTTACTTGCTATTTATTAAAAGTCTCACCCTTATTCTTTGTTCTCTCTAGCACATAGCCAAAGGAAAATGAGTAAGACTAAAGGTACCACAAAAGTTCTCACTAGATTTCAACTTTTGAATGTCATTTATTAGCCTTTTATTAGAAGGTAAATTCCTCAAGGATTCTGTATTCCCTATTTGTTGTTTCTGTTTTTGGTTCTCCACTGCATGTTCTGCTATTTGTTCTTGCCCACAGCAGGTATTCAATAAAAAAATTCGCCCACTAGTACCTGCTGATACAGCTATAATGTTAATTTTGCCTACATAATAAAATTAACAATTAATTTTAAAGTATATCCAAGGACCTAGTTTTCATAGTGATTGGGCGCCCTATTAATTATTCAATAAAAATTTGCATTTGTGAGTTAGCAAACACTATGCAAAAGGAAAACAAGAGAGATTATCTTCATCCTACTGCAACTACAAAAGTTAACTCTAGCAGATTTTTTGTTTTTCTGGTTTTCATTTTCTTTGCCTTCTCCATAGCATATACTGGTTTGAATGTCCACTTCTTTCTTAGCATTTTATCCATCTTTGTCCATGGAAACTAACCAGATTCTCCTGACCATTCTACATCTGTCTCCTTTGCTAAGTGATATTTTTCTGTATAACCCTCAAACTGTGAATATTCCCCATGGTTCCATGCTCAGACCTCCAGTGCCCCTTCTCAATATAATCTCTTGGATCTCTCTTGGAGATCTCATTTACCTTAATGACTTGAACTGTCACCTCTATGAAAACTCTTGCTCCAAGGTTCTTACCTCTCTCCTTGTATTCCAGGCTCATGCTTGTATGTGCACATTGAATATTTGCCTTTGGATATATCACTAGCATCTCATTGCCAATACATCTAATATGAAATTCTTTAGCTACTCCACAAAATAGACTCTCTTTCCTACCTTCGCAGTTTTTACAAATGGTATCATTTCCCCCCCCAAGTCAATCAGGCACAACTTTGAAATCATATTTGACTCCTCTCACCCTTTTATTATCATTTGCAAAATTCAGTCAATTCTTTTGTCTTACACCTTTCCTTTCCATTTCCTTTCTGATCTTTTCTTTCCTTTACATTTTCATTGCCATGATGATTTATTCCTACCTATACTTTTATAAATAAATAACCTCGTAACTGGTTTCCCCTCATGTAGTGATTCAGTTCGAGGAAATCCAAATTCTTTATCCAAGTATTCAAGGTCCTTCACAAATTAATCCTAACTTTTCTTTCCAAATTCATCTCCCAATACTGTCCGATTTATAACATTCATTCCAGTTAATCTGGTCTACTCAATCCTCTTCAAATGGATTTTGCACTTGTCAAACTCTGTTCATATGTAATGGACTCCTTCCCCTTTTTTCTGTCCATTCAAATTCTGTCCATTCTCAAAGGACCAGTTCAAATTCTACTATGTCTTTAAAGCCATTTTTTCCTTTGGTCACTCTAGCCCAAACTGCTATCTTGATATTCTGAAATATGACCACACATATTGGTGATCCTATCTCCTTGGTAGATCTTTCTATTGGTCTCTATTAAGGTTTTTGTTGAATCCTTTTGCTGCTTCTAGATTCAGTACGACAACCCTTCAATAAAGTCCCCGTTCAGTAGGTTACTGCATTCCTCGGCATAACAATAACACAGAAGTCTAACAGCAAATCATTTAATTAACTGTGAAAATGTAAATAACAAAGAAGGAAATAGAATATCCTGGGGAAAAATTTTCCTATGCTATTATAATATAAATCCTCAGCAACATAAGTCTGAATGATTCCATATCATTTAATATAAAATATGCTAAAATAAATATGCCTTAATTTTACATGTGTGTGTCTGTGTGTGTGTGTGTGTGTGTGTGTGTGTGTGTGTGTGTGTGTGTGTAATGGTGGCCATTTCTAGGGGAGTGGGTAGGAAAGGAAAAAAGGGAAAAAACAAATTTACATGATAATTTTGTTTTATGTTTGAAAAAAATAGCCAGTTGTCCATAATATATATGTCCATAATATATTTGCAATTTCATATGCAATCATCGTTTTTATTGTAGTATGTTATGGAAGTGCTTATTTTATTCTATAAATTAAAAACAAAATACATTTTTTAAAATATGAAACATAAAATATGCTTTATCTTTCAATAAACCCAATAGAAATGTGAACTGTGGGTTTCGTTCTGTTTCTCACTTTTAATGGAGTGGTACTAACCTTTACCAAACAGTCATTGGACTAAGAGGAAAAACAGGTATAAGAGACAGATCACAGGTAGTGTAACCTAAAGCTGCTACATCTACTATCCATTCTGCACTATTAGTATTTTCATGACACATTCCCATTATCTCGATCCAAACTCTGTCAGTGGCCCAGGATAGCTCCTCCTGCCTCTACTTTTAATAAAATGATTTTCTTGGTTTTCTTCTACAACTAGAGAACTGGTGAGGAAATTGGTCATATCTGGATTCACTGTTTTTCTGTGTCCAGGCAGATGGACCTCAGTCCAGAGTAACCTTGGTAGGCCTCTCTGACCCTCAAGACGACATAATCATGTAGTTTCCTCATGATCTGAGTCAGAAGCTAGCTCTTCTCCATATGAACCATACATCTATTAATAAGTGTCCTTCTTTAACTGGTAGTCAGGTCCTTTTCAGAGCCCACTTCTTGGCTCCCTCTCCCTCCCCTGTCTCTCCTGTCATCTTGGTTTCCAAATGGTTCTACCAGTTCTCCTAAGGGCAGTACGTGGTTGTGATGAATCATTTTGGCAGGGCAAAGACCGTTTTGTAGGCTGACAGATCATTTAATCTTTCACAAACTTGATTATGAGATGGTTCTCCCCAGAAATAAGCCATCTTGTTTTCCTCAAACACCAAAATTTCACAACAGGACAAATGCTGTGGCTAGTCATAGTTAGGCGCTAGATTTTCTCCAACTGATCTTTCAGCCGAGATGTACTAACTACGGATTTTTATATATTCTCCATCATTTGAGACTCCATAGAATAGATCAATAGGTAAATGCTCTTGCCCAAATTCCCCTGTCTATAAACTAAATCCTGAGGCATTATTCTTGGGGGCGGGGATATTATATGCATGAAATAGGAAAGTTACATGTCAGTTCCACTTCATCTGCTATTCCAATCTCACTGTCTGAAGCATGCGTTGCAAAGTAGGATTTAAATGTTCTGGCTATGGGTATCTATGAGGGTGATGAGGAATAGTTTACTCCTCCTAATAGTTTCTTTTAAAATCTTGACCTTGATAAGAACAGATAAAGCCAGAAAAGACACAGAAAAATATTTCATCTAAGAATGACTTGTCTAGTATAGATGATGACTAAATTCTGATTGGGTAGGCCTATGCCTATCATGTTGTGGCAGGAGCAATATCCTAATCTTTCCCACCCCCAATCCCCAACCCCCAACCCCTACCCCTATGTAGGTTAGGTCAGTTTTTTCTTAAAAGGAAGTGACATCCCTAGAGACTTGGTTGACTCAGGGGGCTAAGGGCTCAGTTAATCAACAGCACTTCATCAGTTCAGTATGTAGCAGTCACAAGGAGCTGGAGGGGCTAAATGTTTGGCGACTGGATTGTGATAGAAGCTTATTTCAACTGAATCAACTCAAGGGGTTCTCAATGCCAATCCTTGTTGAATATTTTTGTTCTCTGACTAATTTTCTCTGTCTCTGCTCCTGGGTGTGTGTGTGTGTGTGTGTGTGTGTGTGTGTGTGTGTGTGTGTGTGTGTGTGTGTGTGTGTGTCTGTGTGTGTCTACCTATCTGTCCATCTGTCTCTTGTCTCTCTGCCTCTCTTCCTCCCTTTCCCACATTCCTTCTCCCTTTCTCCTCCCACCTCTTTCTCTGTCTCTCTGTCCCTGTGTCTATCTCTGTGTGTGTATCTCTATCTCTGTCTCTCCCCCTCTCCCTCTCCTTTTCTCTTTCCCTCTCCCTCTCTTATTGAATGAACTAGTAGTAGCTCACTTTCTTCCGATATCACAGCTAAATCAGGCCATTTACCTGAATCAGGTCCAGACTAGAACAGTGAAAGAATCAGTCAGCACTAGGATGTTACTTTTCCTCTTTGTATCTTCTTTGATAGTTTATACGCATAAAACTTCAAAACCTTGCTGGTATTTCTGTTTTCCAGATAGGCATCATGAGTCAATAGCATTCTCCTTTGAATTCATTGAATATAGATGTTCCATCTGTGGCATCTGCCACCATCTAGGCAAATAGAATATTACTTATACCAATTCTATAGCTCTCTCTTGGATAAAGTTCAAATAATCATTATAGAGTGCTTTCAAAGTCGTGGAATAATAGACTTTGAGTAACCATTTCTGCCATCTTGTACCTTGAGGTGGGATATCTGGGTTATTTAATTGCATAGTTCCAAATTCTGTAAATCATTCAACAAGAGAGTGTCCTGTGGAGAATGAAGCTTGAGACCTATGAAATAACTGCTATATCCATAATGGAATGTCCATTTAGAAAATATTGTTTCTTAATTTGCTATCACTTTCCTTTACTTAGTTTGGACAATCTTGTCCAGTTCTTCATAGATTTTCTCTGCTTCTACATTTTCTGCAATGACAGTACATTAATTATAATTATCTCCATTATGCTATTTTGTGCTTATGCAAATATTATGAGTAATGTATAAGATTAGTGAATGAAAAGGCTATTTTTATTAAGCACTATGATTATCATACTGCTAAGAACTGGGGATACAAAAACACAAGCTCTATCTTTATGTTAATTTCCAAGTATACAAGGAAGATAATATACCTATTATTATTTTTCAAATAAAATTATATACTTTGTGGCATTTGTATGGGATTAGGTAAGTTGAATCTATGACTTTTAAGGGGTTTTATCATTTTACTTATTATTCTTAGGCATCTAAGGTGCTTCCGCCATCCCCATTTTACAGATTAGGACATAAAGTTCCAGAAGATAAGCAATTCCTCCAATAAATTACAATCACAAAGCAGCCTCTCTATTCTACTTCAGTCTTCCCCCTTCCCTTCTTTTTTCAAGGTTGTCATTTTCAATTTACCAAGAGAAGTTTGTGAATGTTAGGCTAAATTCAAGCAATGATGCAACAAAGCAACTCTATTCCCTCTTTGATGGTGCTCTATTGATACTTCACATTAGAGATTGATGCAGAAACTGTCTCACAAGACTCCTTTGAAATAGAAGTATTTTCTATAACAAATTTATCCTAGTCTTCCTGTTGCTGCTAAATAATACATTCCTAAACATTAGTACACTAAACCAAACATTTTCCAATAAAGATACAATTTAAACAGAATATGGTCTATGCACTTGAAAATCACCTGGTTTTTCTTCTCTTGAACTAAGACTTTTTCCTTACATATACTCATGATATTGAAAATGTCCTTTCACAGGTTCACATAATCACTGAATTGATTAATGCTAAATCCTACTACTCTCAGGTTTGCACATGCTTTCATTAAGATTTGTTTTACACTCCTAAAAGATTACTTGAAACTTTTCAGTTCAATCTCTTCTCTATGTATTGGACGTTATCAACTCAATTTCCAACTTCCAACTCTTACATTAATGAATGAGCAAGTGAGTAAGTGAAGTCTTTATTAAGTGTTTACTATGTGCAAAGCACTGTGCTAAACATTGGGGATACAAATAGAAATACAAATAGCTCCCAAGAAGCTCACATTCTAACGGGGGAGATCACAGGTGGAAGATTTCAGATGCAAGTCAGATGGAAAAATCCAATGGATCTTAGAGCATAATGGAAAATTATACGTTAAGACTTTTTCATATCATTTCCAATTGAGGTTGACACTATTTATCTTCTCTCTTGAAGCTAGAATCCAGATTCCTTTGAAGCAGATGAATAACCAGGGACTGAAGAGAGTTTCAAGAAGGCCTGAAGGCAGCAGAATTCTCTCTCTCTCTCTCTCTCTCTCTCTCTCTCTCTCTCTCTCTCTCTCTCTCTCTCTCTCTCTCTCTCTCTCTCTCTCTGTTTCTCCCTCTCTCCCTCTCCCTCTCTCCCTCTCTATCTCCCTCTCTCCCTCTCCTTCTCTTCCTCTCTCCATCTCTCCCTCTCTCCCTCTCCTTCTCTCCCTCTCTCCGTCTCTCTGTCTCTCCATCTCTCCATCTCTCTCTCTCCGTCTCTCTCTCCATCTCTCTCTCTCTCTCTCTCTGTCTCTCTCTCCCACTCCCTGTCTCTCTTTGTCTCCTTCCCTATCCTTCTTTCTCTCCTCCCCTCCTCTGCTTTCCTCCCCCGCTTCTCTTCCCTTCAATGTAGATATTACCACATAAAAAACAATAACATTCAAGACAGAATTTTTGCTCAGACTCAGCATATGACCAAGTATTATATAAAATAATATTTCTTTTGCTTTGGAGAATGTGAAGAAATCAACACTGACAACTCCTTTGTTTCCTTTTCTAAGGAGAACCTACAAACCTCCTTATGTTCAGCTGCAACTTCTTTTTATTTTTCTGGTTTCATTTAAATCACAACTGTTAGTGCTTTAGTGCCCACAGAGCAGCTTATCATCTTGACCACTGGACACGTCTCGTATTGAGAGTACCATTAGCTCAAATTCTTTTGGAAAGTCTAAATGTGATCTTTATCATCGTATTCCCTTTTCTGTCACTTTTTCTCCAAGGAAGTGTCCTAAATAGGACTGCGCCATTTGTCAAAGCCATTTCTTTACTTTTTGGCTACCACAACCAAAAGAATTCATTACCTGGTGAGGAAATGTTCCATAATGTTCCATAAATGTTCCATAGGCAGCCAATCTCGGCTTCCTATGAATCCCAAATTCCCTGTAGCTATTATTAGTAGTAATGATATTAATAATGAGCATTTATGTTGATATTTGAGGTTTATAAATAACTGTAAATACATGTTGACTTGATATTAAAACATTCAAGTGAGATGAGCAGAACCTGTCTTAAAAATGAGGAAATTGAGGTTTGAACTTAGATTCTTTGACCAATATAAGGGGTTTTATCAAATTCATTTATTGTTCTTAGGTATCTAAGGTGCTTCCCCATTTTACAGATTAGGGCATAAAGTTCCAAAAGAAGAGCAATTCCTCCAGTAAATTACAATCATAAAGCAGCCTCTCTATTCTACTTCAGTCCTCCGCCTTCCAATCTTTTTTCAAGATTGTAATTTTCAATTCACCAAGAGAAGTTTGTGAATGTTAGGCTAAATTCAAGCAATGATGCAACATTGTGGTAAACTCTAGTGATGAAATCAACATGGGAATCCTATCCTGCTCATGTTTCCATTGCATCATGCTATCTTTCTACCATGGCTTCATAAAGAATCGTTATTTATAAACCAGGTAAATGTACAGGTTATTTATCTTGGTGATGGCCTCCAAGTCATACATGCTATTAATTTTCTATGAAACTGAATAAATATAGAATTTGATTCAATTTTATTGTTTTCAAAAAATAAAAATGTTGTATTGTGTATAAAATAATAACAAAATAAATAGGAAACACAAAAGTCTCTGCATAATTCTGAGCAATAGTTATAACTGAGAAGATTTTTGTATCATCCTTCCTGCCTTCCCAGAAACCAACTTACCTCAAGAATTCTTCTTTCTTAGGCACTCAGCTCATGTTTTTATGACATCCATGAAGAATTTATTATTTTCTTTTTCTTCAATATGTTTTGTTCTTCCTTTCATGAATTTTCAGTTTATTGCAGTGAAGAATTTCTCTCCTCAGATTTCATATTTCTATGCTAGGGTCAACAGAACAGTAGTTCTCATAATTCTCATAATAACATAATGGAAGCATTTGATCTGTATCAACTCTGGTGCAATTAGCAGACATATGATATGACTGATAGCTTCACTAGAGTTCTCCTACTAATAAATTAATTTGATGATAGATTTATATTAGAAACTACTACTTTCCTTGTAAACAGCCCTCCTCACTAAAAGGGAAGGAAGGTGTCTCTGTAATGCCTTAGTACTTAGAATGCTTCAGAAACTATATTTTTCATTCCCATTAGTATAACCCCTCATTTTAACTGTAGCAAGATATCAGAGCAAAGCAATACGGACTCATTTATAGTGATTTCCTTACTCTGGGAAATCATTATTTTTGAAAACTGGAGGATTAGGGTGACTAAATCTCTCAGAAATAGATAGTATCTGGGTAAAATTATGGGCTGGAGGAAAAATAAACAGGTCCATTTGTAAATGCAGAGAACATGAGTTAGGGTTTATATGTTGCTAATTAGATCTTAGAACCCAGAAGGGAGTAGAGTCTGGCCTCTGAAAGGGTTTTCCTGAGACTTTACGATCTTACTTGCATTTGAGTTTAAGAGTCAAACATTCTTTTTAATTAAAGCTGTTAAAATTTTGCTTCTTAAAGCACACAAATTTTTATGATTACTAGTGCAGAAAGGAGGAAGATAAGTCTACTAATGGCCTCTATATTTCACCAATTAATCAATCAATAAGCACCTATTTAGTTCCTACTGTGTGCCAGTTATGAGGCTAGGCAAAGATAAAAAATTATAAAAATGAAAAATTTCCTATTTTCAAGGAACTTCCATTTTGTCAGAAGAGTCAATATATGCATATGCAAGGATACATGAGATTTATTATTTTTATGTTTTTCATAAATATGCTAGCATAGTCTCTGGCATTCAGGAAATTCCATGAAAGGCAATAAACATATGGATTCATATGTTTTAACTTTCCTTATTCTATCATATCTTGGCAAAAGAACCAGGATGATCTTCTCATTTTACAGATTAGGGAAACTGAGACTTGGAAAAAATTTAATTTGTGACAACTCAGTTAATGTGCCATGTACTGTGTTATATGTTAGGGAAACAAAGACAAAACAATTAATCCCAGTCCTATAAATGAATTCATTTTCTTTAAGCATTTTTCCAACTTTTAGTAAGTGCCTACTACCTGTGTCCACTGCCAGGCACTGGGAAAGATTAAAAAAATAAGTAAGACCAGTCATGACCCCCAAGAAGTTTACAACCTACACAGCAAATTGTTGGGACCATGACATCAAGAAGATGATGCCATAACTTGGAAGTGAATTGGATTCAAGTGATGGTGGACTGTGCAAGGTCACCAGCCTTATTTTCTCCTAGAAAACCATCTAGATCCAATGGCAAGATGACTGAACATGGTCCCAGACACAGCAAACAGGGATAAGGAAGGAGTAAAAGCCTCATACTTCCTAGCAAAGAGTGAACTGTATTTTAAAACATTAGTTAATTGGAGGAGTGGGGAGGATGGGAGACTTGGCCTGTAATTGCAAACTGCAGAAAGAATTTGCATTAGACATCCTGAAAATAATTTATCATCTGATTTTCAAGACCTAGAAAAATAAAATTTATTGACAGAAACTAGAGTCTTTCTTTTAATAGGAAAACTGGCTTTATGGAATGGCTAAAATTAAGCCCTGCCTCCAGGCAAGAATATGTCAGACGTCAGATGACCTGAAGGTTATCTTTGACAGAGTGATTCTATACTCATTTTGTTCTGTACCACAAATAAATAACACAAGAACAGCCCCATCCCTCCAACACCTCCTATATACACCAAACTGTTTAAAATGCTCACAAAGAGTATGAATTTATAGGGGATAACATTCCTCAATTCATGAACAATGGAGATTCCCAATCAACCATACATTTTCCTACATCCCATTGCATCATCCATGTGGTAAAGGCCAGAGTATAAACACCCATTAGGTCCTTTGAGATTCACATTCCAATTTCCCTCAACCTTCTAACTTCTCAATCCCTTAACTCCCAATATTAAATATGCCTACTTGGAATATTAACGGGGAAGCCACCTGCTCTCTCTAGCTCTCCTATCCTCATTAAAATGAAGTTCCTTCTTGCTCTCCCTCTTCTTCATCTAGACAATGAGACTCAGATGCACCAAAAGGTAATGGAGGCAAGACCTAAACCCCTGGAGGGCAAGCTATAAATAACATCAACCTTTCTTCTTGGCTACAAGCACAGAGAAAAACAAGGGATGCAATTTATTATATTCTACTATCTTCTCAATGTTCCTTGTCAGAATATTTTGATCATCAGAATTCCAATCTGCATAATTGACAGAGATATATAAATCACAGACTGGAATAAGGAACCTGCCATCTCAAACTAGCTTTATCAAGTGCTTGCTATGTACCAAGCATTGGCAATATCAAGAACAGCATTAGGAGCCCTCAAAAACTTTACATTCAAATGGAGAAGACAAAATAGGAATAAATGCATAGGAGATACATATTTAGTGGAGCAGACGAATGGTAACTTTCAAGGGAAGGGCTCTAATAGCTGAGGAGAGCAGGAAAGTCTTCTTTAAAAGGTGGGATTGGACTTGCTTGTTGAAGGAAACCAAAAATAATAAGAGGCAATAGCAAGGGTAAAGTGAATTCCAGGCACAAGATATAGACAATGCAAAGGCATGGAGATGAGATGGGAAAAGAGAGAATCCATTTTAGGCACAAACAACAGCTAGTTCAAAATCATGGAGGAAGTGCTATGTGTGAGGTACAACAAATAAGACATTGTAGCCTGATCTTAGTGTAGCTAGAGGGGATCCAGGTTGTGACAACCTTTAAATATCCAAGGATTTTGTATATGATCAAGGTGGTTAGCAGGGAGTCCCTGGAGATTTGTGGATGTTGGGGGAGGGTAACATATTAAACTATATACTAAGACAAAAGTGAAATGGTCTCTATCCTTTAGGGACTTGCATTCCAGCCAGAAGAGACAGTTTGTTCAATATGCATATTTATGAAATCAACCCCAAATATATAAAAGGCAATTCAGAGGTAATTATTTAAAGAAGTCATTTCAGAGAGAATAGAATTATCTTAGAATAGCATTTTTATGCTCACTAAATTCGTTCATTCTGTGCTTTGTTGTTTTTATTTTCCACTATATGAATAAAGATAAAGCATGATGGAAAACCAAGTGGTGTTTTTTACCCCATGAGACTTAGTGCAATGGAGAGTTCCCTACCCCTTCTTACTCTAATAGATGATGAAGAAAACATGGAATTAGGATATGAAATCTAGAAAAATTTGGAGCTTCAGCAAAAAAAGAGGAGGTAGGTGAGATAATGAGTGCACTGTCCTGAAAGGATGAACAGAAATTTCACTGTCAGTTTCTTCTCTAAGAAGTTAGATGAAAAACTGAGGAAAACCATTTGTAACCATATATAATCAAGAGGCTTGTAGTGCTTCATGACAAATTCTTCAAATTGAATAAGGATGCAAAGAAATGATGAGTAGGTAGTGAGCTAGAACTTTATACACACGAAGGCCCTTCTACCTTACTAGAAAGAGATAGAAACCCCTGTGAACTGTTCAGAAAAGTAGAACATTGTCCTGGCCACAGTAGAAACAGATTACTGGCAGTGCTTCATATACGGTAGATAATTAATACTTGTTGTCCAAACTGAATTAAATTCCTCTATATCCCGCATAGTACTTTGCATAGTCCTGGACACAGAGCAAACACTTGCTAAAAATTTCTTCATCAATTGACTGAAGATGACAGAGAGCTTTAAGAGTTACCATTTATATGCTATTTGTGTTTGATCACATGAAAAAAGAATTAATAGAAGAGATATTAAGGGTGGCTTTGTTCTCAGAATTTCAGCTCCAACTTTACATGACTGTAAATTCTATGGGATGAGGAACACCACCACTACTCCATGATGTATTAAAAGGCCCAGGTTAAAAATGGAGAGGGAGGGAGGGAGGAAGGAAGGGAGGGAGGAAAGAAGGAATGAAGGAAGAAAGGAAGGAAGGAAGGAAGGAAGGAAGGAAGGAAGGAAGGAAGGAAGGAAGGAAGGAAGGAAGGAAGGAATGATAACCCATATTTTCCAGGTTTTTATAGGCCATTGTTTGGGAAACATTGTACTAAAATGTTTATGAATTTCTTTACTTAAATTTATCATGTGATTCAGTGCAATTTATAAATTTCATTTGCAAAATAAAAAGGTAATCTGAAATCAATTTGATCTTTTCAAATAGAATGTTTTCTTTACCATTGCTTTAATCAACAGGATTGATATTCAGTAAAATTTTCAACAATGAAAAATTCTAGCTCATACATTCCTTAGGTGAATCTTAACTTCATAACTATACATACATGCCTCAAGTTAGCAATCATGTACAATAAACTACATTTTAAGTTGCCATTTTTTCAGTGATTTAAATTACCAACATTATCTATAATGTTTTAAAATAAAAATAGGCAACATTTTTATGAAGCTTTAGTGTTTGCAGAATTCTCTCCTTATATTATTTCATTTTGATCACATAGCGACCTTGAAAGTTAAACACTATTATCCCCATTTTATAGATGAGGAAACAGGCTGAAAGAGATTAAATGATTTGTCTTTGCCCAGGTTAAGTGTCTGAAGTAAAACTTGAACTCAGGTTCTCTTAACTACAAGATCAATCTTCCATCTCATATGCTACTGACCTTGAAAGAATGATGGATTGAAGCCAAGGGACTTATGTGTGAATTTTGGCTCGATTGCTGGTATTGAACTTTAGTCTCTTAATTTCATCATTTTAAGAGACTAATGAAAAAATGTTGACTTTGCTGAATAACAGCACTTGATTTGGAGTCAGTGAACCTGGGTTCAGTGTGACCTTGGACAAGTCACTTCACCTCTTGGATTCTCAGTTTCATCATCTTTAATACGGCAAAACTAGATGATGTTTGAGGTACCTTCTAGTTCTAAATCTATGGCCTTATTTTTATGATAATAGGTAAAAACAAGGCTACTTCAACATGCATGTGAAACATAGACAAGGTAAGCACATTGGGAGCTTAAAAAATTACTTTTGACCTACTTAACGTTATTATTAAGCATATTAACTAAATAACATTAACATGTTGTTAAAGGTCATTAAGCATTATTTCTTTTCTCAAAAGAAGCACCACAAAGACTTCCTATGATTTAGCCAGAAACAAATGAGGGACCAAGATTTCCTAAAATTTACCTGAAAAAAGATTAGACCTTTCTGACTAAATCATAGGAAAGTAAAAGATTTTCAATGATGCTGATGCTGAGACTCTAAAAGACTTTTAGCTTTCAGGAGACATGGATATGTTTCATATGTAATAAATGAACTGCTTCTAAAAACACAGGATGTTCATCCACAAGCTGTCATGGCACAGATGGAAAGTGAACTGATCTCCAAGACATCTTTAATATGCAAATTCTAAATTATTTCCTCATGAGCATGACCCTTACTACCAGACAGGACCGTTAGGCCTGTGTATATATTGTTAAGTATGAGGACTGACAGCCCATCTGTCTGTGTTCTTTCTCCAATCTCCACCTCAGTCTTTATTGCCTCCCTGACCTATTAATGGAAAATAAAAGGTGAAAGGGCACTGGCCAGGCTATGTAAAAGGAAGCCAAGTTTATGTTGGCCTATTGTTGCTTACATAGAAGTAATGATTAATAACCAGTTCTCTATAAGTGAATTGATAAGTCAGTGGGTTTGTTTCCTCATGGGTCAAGAAGTGTCCAGCTTGGAACCATGCTGACCAACTCAATTACCAATATATTTGGATCATGAGAATAAATGCCCATATACCACCTGGCTCATCAGAAGCTAATACAGTCATGTGTTTGCCTAGTGAACATCAGCCAAACTGATGGTATGTACAAAATCTCTATCCCAGGAAAGTCTTGGAGACCAACTTGAAGACCTCTAATTTCACATCTTTTTCTTTGAATAATATATTCATAAATACATGGGGTAAAAATAATCTTTTCAAAGTATTTTTAGTATTGTCAGAATACTTTTTTTAAAAATTTGAACCTTATTTGTAAGTGGACTGTGCTCTTTGACATTTTTTAAGTAACTGGGAATTTAAACAAAATAAAACAGAAGGAAGCTATTAGTAATAATGGCATTTTGTAACTATTTTTTCATTTGAATATCACAACAATCTTGGGAAGTACAGAAAACTAGGACTAAAAGCTCAATTGTCCAGATCATTGTTGTGTTCATCCTTCGTTGTCAAATAAGACCATGCCATCAGAGAAATGATGGCATGACTTTCACTGACTTTGTTTGGAGGGAGGGCTGTGCAAGGTCACCAGCCTCACTTCTCCTCCACAGCCATCTGAATCCAGTGACCAGTTATTCATCAGGATGACTGGAGATGACCCAGGATGCACTGGGAGACCTTGGCCCCTTTAGACCAGAGTCCTTGCAGGTTCTCACTTAGAGTGAGGTAATGCCCATTCATAGCGTAGGACTGTTTAAGAAGTAGCCAGGGCATGGCCCCTTTAATGAGGCAAAGAAAAAGAAAGACATCAGGCTTGGAGGGAAACAGCAACAGTTACTATTGATAATCACTCTTAAGCCAGGAGGGACCAGAAGAGAGGCCTGAGGCAGCAGAAAGGAGATGAAAGGAGAGGAGCAGGGAAGAGAAGGGAGGGGAGAGGAGAAAAGGGGAGGAGAGAGATGGAAAAATAAAGGAATCTAGCCCAGAAAGAAGTCTTAGAAGAGCCATAGTAGCAGGAACCCTGATGACAAGAATCGAATGCAATCCAAAGGAACCAGAGGCCCTTCCTGGGTAAAGACTACAATGCAGAATAAGAAGGCAATGACCACACCCTTCCCCAGATCATAACATCATAGAAGCACTAAAAAAACTTCCAAATCCCCAGGACTGGTTCTGAAATCAGTATTGAAAAAAAAGCCTGAAGTTTGAGGTAGTACTCCTCCACCATCACCCCTGTGTACCTTCTATAAGAGAAGATGATACATGTGTCTTCTAAGAATTTTATCTTTATTAGGACAGTAAGGAGGATTCAACAGAAAGAGGATGTGAGAATGAATCAATTATGTTGAGATGTGTAAAAAGAAGATGAATGAGAAAGAGGGAAGTCCTAAGAAAATGGGAAAGAGGGGAAGGAATGAGAAAATTTATCTTACCTAAAAGAGGCAGGCAAGAAAGAATTTTTATAGCGAAGGGGAAAATGATGGGGATAGGCTAGGCTTGAGCCTCACTAATATCCAAATTCATTCTAAAAGGGGAAATATCTATATCTATCTATACATATACATACATATATACATTAAATACTCCACTGCTAATCAAAATCTATCTTACCAAACAGGGAAGTAGGAGAGGAAGAAGAAAATAAGAGAAAAGGGAGGGTGATAAAAGAGAAGGAAGGTAAAAGAAAATAACGGTCAGAAGCAAAACAGACTTTTAAGAAGGGATAGAGTAAAGAGAGAGGAAAAAAACAGAATAAAATAGAATGGAAGGAAATGTGCAGTTGTACAGCAATGCACACTGTACAGGAATGATTTATTGTACCTTTTTCCAGACCACAATGCAATAAAAACTACACTTAATAAATGACTGTGCAAACAGCGTAAAAAATAATCAGAAACAATGAGTGGGTTAAAGAACAAATCATAGAAACAATCAATAATTTCATTAAAGAAAATAACAATGAGAAAATATTCCAAGATTTGTGGGATTCAGCCAAAACAGTACTTAGAGGAAATTTTTATCTCTAAATTTGTACACAAAAAGAAATAGAGAAAGAGTAGATCAATGAATAAAAACACACCAAAAGAAAGATTAAAAATCCCCAATCAAACACAAAGTACAAATTCTGAAAATCAAAGGAGATACTAATAAAATTGAAGGTTAAAAAAATCGTTGAACAAAAAATAAATAAAACTGGGCACCATTTTCATGGAAAAACATAAAATAGAAAACCAGTGGTTAATTTGATTTTTAGAAAAAAGAAAGAAAACCAAATTGCTAGTATCAAAAATGAAAAGTATGAATACACAATCAACAAAGAAGGAACTAAAACAATTATTAGAGAAGCTCTTTTGCTCAATTATACACAAATAAATCTAGCAATCTATGTAAAATAGACGAATATGTTAAAAAATATGTAAATTCTATAAAACACATCAACAGATTAATAGACATGGAAATAGAATACTTAATCCTTTCTTTAAAACAGAAATTGAACAAGCCAAAATTGAGCTCCCTAGAATCAGATGAATTTACAAATGACTTCTACCACACATTTAAGAATCAATTTATCCCAATACATATAATATGAACTATTTGAAAAAAAATTGTGTAAAGGAATATTACCATGATACAAATATGAAGCAGTTTTGGACACAAATATGGATTTGATGCCTAAGCAAAGGAGAACAAAATCAGAGAAAGAAAACTATAGACCAATCTCCTTAATGAATATGGATAAAAATTTTAAATAAAATACTAGTATGGAGATTACAACAATATATCAAAGATACCATACACTATAACCAGATGGGAGTTACGCTAGAAATACAGGGCTACTTAAATATTGAGGAAGCTATCAGCATAATATCATATACCATATCAATTTAAAAAAACAAAAAAAAATCATGTAACAGATGCAGAAAAGGTCTCTGACAAAATACAACCACCATTCTTATTAAAAAAAAAAAAACACTAGAAAGCACAGGAATCAATGGAGCCCTTCTTAAAATAATAAGTTTTATCTATTTAAAAGCACAAGTAAGCATTATCTGCAATAGAGATAAACCTGAAGTTTTCCCGATGGCAGAAATGCTAGTTACAACAATAAAATAAGAAAAAGTTGAAGGAATAAAAAAAGACAACAAGGAAAGAAAACTAAGACTCTTTGTAAATGAGATGATGGCAACATAGAAACCTTGAGAATCAACTAAAAAACTAGATTAAACAATTAATAATGTCAGTAAAATTCCAAGATATAAAATAAAGCCACATAAATCATCAACATTTCTCTCTGCTACCAAACACCCCAGCAGCAAGAGATAGAAAGAGGAATTCCATTTAAAATATTTGTAGAAAATATAAAATACATGGAATTCTACCTGCCAAGACTTCTACCTGCCAGGGATTATATGAACACAATTATAAAATACCTTTCATATAAATAAAGTCAAATCTAAACAATTGGAGAAACATTCATTGTAGTCCAAGTTCAAATTTTTTAAGAAATGAAAATTCTATCTAATTTACTTATTCAGTGGCATACAAATCAAATTATGAAGATATTATTTTGTAAACCTGGAAAAATAGTAACAAAATTTATCTGGAAGAATAAAAGGGCAAGAATATCAAAGGAATCAATAAAAAAAAATTGTGAATAAAAGTGGCCTAGTAGTTCCATATTTCAAACTACATTACAAAGAAGTAATCCTGTAGAAATTCAGGACTGGTTCAATATTAGGAAAACTATCCACATAAATGACCATATCAACCACAAAACTATCAGAAGCCATATGATCATCTCAATCGATGCAGAAAAGGTTTTTGACAAAATCTAACACCCATTCCTATTAAAAACACTAGAGACCATAGAAATAAATGGAGTGTTCCTTAGAATAAGTAGCAACTACCTTAAAGCATCAACAAGCATTAAATGTAATGGGGATAAGTGAGAATCATTTCCAGTAAGATTGGGGCTGAAACAAGGATGCCCATTATCAGCACATTTATTTAATATAGTACTAGAAACATAAGCTTTAGCACTAAGAGAAAAAACAGATTGAAGGAATTAGAACAGGCAAAGTAGAAATATAGCTATCACTCCTTGAAGATTATATGGTGATATACTTAGAGAATCCCAGAAAATCAAGTTAAAAACTACTTAAAATAAAACACAACTTTAACAAAGTTGCAAGATATGAAATAAAGTCACATAAATCATTAGCATTTCCATATATTACTAACAAAGTCCAACAGGAGATAGAGAAATTCCATTTAAAGTTACTGTAGACATTATAGAATATTTGGGAGTCTACTTGCCAAAATAAACCCAGGAACTATATGAACACAATTACAAAACACTTCTCACAAAAATAAAATCAGATCTAAATAATTGGGGGAAAAAAACATCAGTTTCTGGTGGGTAAGCCAAGTTAATATAATAAAAATGACAATTCTATCTATATTACTTATTCAGTGCCGTACCAATCAAACTAGCAAAAATTATTTTATAGAGCTAGAAAAATAACAAAATTTTTTTGGAAGAAGGAAAGATTCAGAATAGGGAAGGTGACCTAGCCATACCACATTTTAAGTTGTATTATAATGTAGCAATCATCAAAACTCCTTGGTACTGGCTAAGAAACAGAGTGGTGGATCAGTGGAAAGGCTAGGTACACAAGACAAAACAATGTCTATAGTTATCAACTGTTTGATAAACCCAAAGACTCTAGCTTCTAGGATATAAACTCACTACTTCACAAAAACTGCATGGGAGAACTGGAAAATAGCATGGCAGAAACTATATATAGATCGACATCTTACACAATAAACCAAAATAAAGTAAAAATTCAAAATTGATTTAGATAAAAAGACTGATATTATAAGCAAACTGAGAGAGCAAGGAATATCAGTCTGATTTATGGAGAACAGAAGGATTTATGGCCAGACAAGAGACAGAGAACATTCACAATGTAAAATGGATGATTTTGATTGTATTAAATTGAAAAGTTTTTGCATAAACAAAGCCAATGCAACCAATTCATCCAGGAGCAAAGTAGAAAACAGGGGGAAAATTTTACAACCAGTATCTCTGATAAAGGTCTCATTTCTAGAGAGAATTGAGTGAAATTTATAAAAAAACAAGTCATTCCCCAATTGATAGTCAAAGGATATAAACAGGCCATTTCCAGATAAGAAATTAAAGCTATCTATAGTCATATGTAAAAATGCTCTAAATCATAATTGATTGGAGAAATGCAAATCAAAATAATTCTGAGGTATTTATATCACACACATCAGATTGGTTAACATGACAAAGCAAGAAAATGATAAATGCTGGAGATGTGGGGAAATTGGAACACTAATGCATTGTTGATGGAGTTGTGAACTGATCCAACTATTTTGAAGAACAATGTGGATTTGTGCCCAAAAGTCTATATAACTGTGCATAATTTTTGACCCAGCAAGCACCACTTCTAGGTATGTATCCCAAAGAGATCATACAAATGGGAAAAGGACCTACATGTACAAAAAGATTTATAGTAGCTTTTTTGTAGTGGCAAAGAGTTGGAAATTGAAAGGATGTCCACCAGTTGGGGAATGACTGAATGAGTTGTGGTATGAAATGTGTAATGGAATACTATTGTGCTTTTAGAAATGATGATCAAGCAGACTTCAGAAAAACCTGGAATGCCTTTTATGAACTGATGCTGAGTAAAATGAGAATATTGTACATAGTAACAACCACATTATATCATGCCTGACCTTGATAGACTTAGCTCCTCTCAGCAATGCAAGGATCTAAGACAACTCCAATAGATTCATGATGAAAAATTTTATCTACAGCTGGAGAAGGAACTATGGAGTCTGGATACAGATGGAAGCATACTATTTGCTCTCCTTTTATTACTTTGTTTCTTCTTTCTCATGGTTTCTAATTAATTCTAATTCTTCTTTACATCATGATTAATGTGAAAAAATGTTTAATATGAATGCATAAGTAGAGCCTATATCAGACTGTGTGCCATCATGGGTAGGGGAAAGAAAAAGAAGGGGGAGAAAATTTGAAACTCAAAATCTTACAGAAGTGAATATTGAAAACTAAAAATTAATTAATTTTAAAAATTAAGAAGTAATCCTCAAAACAATCTGGTATTAGCCAAGAAATAGATAGAAATATGGTGGATCAGTGGACTAGATTAGGTACACAACATTTGATAAAAATAAATTTCTGGGAAAACTGGAAAGCAATTTGGTAGAAACATTTCACACTATACACCAAGAAAAGGTGAAAATGGATAAAGGATTGTCTCATAAGTAAATTAGGAGAGCATGGAAAAATGTACATCAGATCTGAGTTTATAACTGAACAAAAGATAGAGAGGATTATGAGAAGTAAAATGAATACCAATTACATGAAATTTAAAATGGATATTGATTACTTAAAATTAAAAAGCTTTTGCACAAATAAAACTAGTACAACCAAAATTAAAAGGAAAATAAGAACCTGGGTGGGGGGGAATGATAGCAAGTTTCTCTGACAAAGGCCTCATTTCTTAAATATATAGGGAACTGAACCAATTTTTTTAAATGAGCCATTCCTCAGTTGAGAAACAGTCAGAGGATATGAAAAGTTTTTCAGAAGAAGAAATTAAAGCTTTCAATAGTCACATTAAAAAATGCTCTAAATCACTATTGGTTTGAAAATGCGAATTAAAACAACTTTGATATATTATTTCACACCTATCAAATTGGTTAACATGACAGAAAAGGAAAATGACAAATGCTAGAGAGGGTGTGTAAAAGCTAGGACACTAATGATAGAATTGTGAACTAGTCAGACCACTGTAGAGAACAATTTGGAACTACACTCAAAGAACCACAAAACTGTACATACCCTTTAACATGCAGTATCACTACTAGGTCTGAATCCCAAGGGGGGAGGGGATAAAGAGAAAGACAGAGAGAGAGAGAGACAGAGAGACAGACAGAGACAGAGAGAGACAGAGACAGAGAGAGAAGCAGAGAGAGAGACACAGAGACCTATTTGCACAGAAATATTTATAGCAGCTATTTTTTGTGGTGGCAAAGTATAGGAAATCAAAGTGATGTCCATCAATTAGGGAACTGTTGAACAAGTTGTGGTTTGTGATTATAATGGAATACTGTTGGTTCTGTAAGAAATGATGGGTGGGATGGTTATAGAAAAAACTTAGAAAGACGTATAAACTGATGCAAAGTGAAGTGAGAAGAACCAGGAGAACATTGTACACAGTAACAGCAATATTGTAAGAATATTCAACTATGAAAGATTTAGTTACTCTGATCAAGACAATGATCCAAGACAATTTCAAAGGACCTTTGACCAAAAAAACAATATCCACCTCCAGAGAGAGAACTGATGAACTCTGAATGTAGATCGAAGCATTTTTTCTTTAGTCATTGTGCTTGTTTTATTTCTTTGTATTTTCTTCTACAACATGGCTAAAATGGAAATACATTTTGCATGACTTTACATGTATAATTGATGTCGAATTGTTTGTTTTCTCAAGATGTGGGGAAAGGAGAGAAGGAGAGGGATAATACGGAATTGAAAATCTTAAAAAAGATCGTTAAAAAAATTTAACAGTTAACTAGGAAATATTAATGAGATATAAATGTCTTTTTAAAGATGATACCACTAAGTGGTTTACAATGATGCTGTTTTGGGAAATTTTTACTGGCTTTTTTGACAGAAATTTCTGGAATTCTACTCTTCTAAATACCACATCCAAGATTTATTTTATCTGATCGATGCAGACAGAATTCTGAAAATTTCTCAAGAAATAAAGATATCCTCACCACAATAACAACCTATTTTTATGGATAACAACCCTTCCTTACTATTTATCACTTCAACTTTTTCACCATTCAAATAGTTTATTCCAGATATGCAAATATGAACAATGCCTTTATAACATGACCTCCACTCCTATCCCCAATTTAGGCAAATGCCAGCACTAACTCTGAGATGGTCAAATCTTTCTGTTCAGGTAAAACTGCTGCTGTGTAATGAAAAACTGATGCAAGAAATGGGCCCTCTCTGCCTTTAGACTCAATTAAGTCTTTCATTGGATAGGCCCTGTCTTATTTTATTACTCACCAGAGAAGTAAAAACAATTTACTCAAGTACTGAATATAGAAATGTGTGCCATCTCTTCAAATTAGTTTTGACCAAAACCAGGCTGATTTAAGCCACCAGAGAGGGCTGACTGCACAGGTAATTATCACAAATATCAACTGAGAGTGATTTCATTCAGCAACGGTGTACAGGTGCTTTCCATAAGCAGAATCAGACAATATTCTAATAACAGGGCTTACAGACACTGCTGTCTAAGAGGTCTTAGGAAATTCCTGTTTCACAGGATTAACAAACTTGTTCAAAAATACTAGCTGGGCAGTTTGACCTGGAGAATTAGATAGAAGTAGTGTTCCTTCTGAATTGTATATTTCCTCTGTGGATAAAGTGGGAAATTTCCTGGAACAACTTGGTTTTCTACTCTTGTCCATATTTGATCTTCAGATCTCAGGCCTTATCATAGGCTACTCAGTGAACACAAATCATTAAGATCTCAAACAAAAGGTTAGGTTCCAATGTGAATAAAAAAAGGTCAAAGTTTTGGCCAGACTATATTTTACTTAAAGGGGACTTGGCCTAACTCTAGTGTTTATTTAAAAGGGAAATAGTTAAATATCAAGAGTTAGATGAGAGCCTGCTATTCATAACAGATCATGTACCAGGAAGTAACAAGATTCTAAATTGCAGATTTATTCACAGAGTAAATACTCCCAAATCCTGATCTTTGTTACTTTTCTTTATTGTTTCTGTGGTCAGATTTTAGGCCATGTGTCTCCCATGTGCCTGACACTGTGCTAAGCACCTGATATACAGAGACAAAAGAGTCTCTGTTCTTACTCTCAAAAAAAAAAAAGTCTTTACTCTCAAGAAGCTTACATTTTATTAGAAGAAATATTATGTACATATGTAAATTAACAAAGGTTTGTAAAATGAATACAAAATAGTTCAAGGAGGAAGGAACTGGTCATTGATAGCTCCTGTTTTAAAAAGAGTGGGGTAGAAACTATGACTAAAAAAAGGCTAGAGAATTCTTCATAGATTTAGTTTTTAAATTACCTCTTTTCCTCTGTCAGCAAATATGCAAAAGATTTAACTATCCAGCATAACTATCACATATGTTCATGAAGAGTAAGAAAGTGGGATGTGATCCAAGGCCGCTCAGCAGCTGTTGTACATAATAATGAATGGATCGATGGGTCTCATAGACACCAGGGTCACAGAGCTGGCTGCAAATGTTACATTGGATCTCAGAGATTAATACTTGATGCTTTTTTAACCATTTGTGGACTGGTTTCTTAGAAGATCATAGAATTTTAGAGCTAAAGGGCCTTAGGCATTGATCATCTCATCCAACTTCCTTATTTGAGGCAAAAGGAAACTGAGAAATTATATTGCGCTATTTTTTAAAATAAAAAAAAAGAAAGAGAGAGAAAGCAAAGAAAGTCTCTTTACTAAACTCCACAATGGAGCAGTGAAAACATGGATCATTAGAGAGGATCCTATGAATGCAGATATCAGGAAGCAAATGGCATTTCAAAGGCCCCAGGCTGCACAGAAATCAAATCTGGGTAAGATATGATGATGTGTGATCCCCAGTCTTTAGTACTACTTCATCTGCTGAACACTGTTAGAGTTTTTGTTTGATTCTTAAATACTACTTATAAAGTAGACAGCATTCTTGTGCAATTTGTTGGGGGAAACATGTTGTTATCACCATGTCAATTCTACATTTAACCTATAAAAGACATTCTAGTGAGGAGGACAGAGATGACACATTTTTTCATGGTAGTAAAGGGCAGGAAAGACAGTAAGGTATAGTGGTTAGAATATCATGAAAATGCTCTTTCAAGTTCTGAATCTGGTATATATCAGCTAGCTGACTATGTACAAGTCACTTAAACTCTCAGTGCCCTAATAAGAGGTGAGTTTCCTACTCTCAGATAATTACAGGCTCAGACCTACCACCACCATCACAATCTTCCCCAAAAAAGGAGAGGATAGGTTTTTGTTAAGGTACAGGTCATCTGACTACCAAATATTATTACTGATAAATTGATTAAAGGAGCTAGGACAACCCCAGAGTTCATTAGAACCAAGAAAATGAAAGAACTATCCCTTAATAGTTTTTAGAAATTATGTGTCATTAGTAATGCAGCATAACTGAGAGATAGGAGGCATACCAATATTTAACCCCAAATTTACTAAACCATTCTAGATATTCTAAAGCTGAATCTTTTGGGACTTTTAAAACATTCATTCAAATAATTTCTCAAAATATCTTAACTAACATAGGTAATATAACATAGCATTCAGAAATGATCTACAGAGAGAAAGATTGCTCTTCACTCATATACCCCTAAAACAGAAAGACTACTGAATTGAATTAAATGACACATCATAATGATTCATCTGTGTCAATTATCAAATCATTGACCATATATTTTGAAAATGTACTTTATTAAATGGTAAAATGAGCAGTGCATCAGTTACACTGAACTTATATTATATTCAATTTTTTGTTGTCCTTGAAAATATCATCAAAGATTTCCTATCTAGTTGACTCTTATGTGCCTTTTTCTGGTATAACCTTAAAAGATGATTTAGGGATTAATGCATTTTTTCCTCATTTTATTGTTCTGTGGAAGTCATTCTTCATATTTAAAAAAATAAAACCTTTTTTTACTATCACATCATGGCTTTTTGATCAGCATTCCATTCTATGAAAAGTCCTTATTATTTGAACCAATAGGAATTTGCCTCTCTCCATTTTGATCCTTGCTAGTTGTAAAACAAGAGCTTCACTCCCCACTACATGCATGTTATCATTAATAAGCCATTATAAGGATGCACTCTCACATAACCATCTGCTGCTGGGGCAGCCTGAACTGCCTTCAGCTAATGTGTCCTATTGATTCCTAAATAGCCTTCAGCAGATGTCTTTCTACTCATTAAAATTTCTCAAAAAAGAATTCAAAGATAGCATGTTCTGCCAGATTATGAGCCTGAATAGACTTCTCAACTGATTTTTTAATTAAAATTGGGCTCTTGTATTCCATCGATGATATTCATGTTTTATTACATAACAGATTTGAGGGTTTGGGAGATTAAATTTATTAAACAGGGAATTTTAAATTTTTTGATGTTTGATTTGTTTTAAAGGACTGAATTTCCTTATTTCCATATCAACAAAAGGTACATATTCCAGTTCTTTTCCTAGTGACCATGAACTAATATTAAATCTAGATTTAAAAGGTATTATACATTTTTTGCATATATAGTCCCATTTAAGAATTTTTTGTGACAAAAACAATTATTTGAGTTATATTTTTCTTCAGCTATAATATCTCAGAGAAATCTACTTGTAGATTTCCAGTGTTCTCATTCAATACCCAAAAGGCAGGTATAAAACCATAATGACAATTAAAAAGATGTTAAGGTTTGAGAAAAAAATGTGTTTTTCTTTTCCCTTTACCTACTTCATAGAGCTTTTATGGACATCCAGGTTTATGGTCTGTTAGTACCACTCACTAGATTTATGACCTTTGATTAGTTAAGACTCAGTTTCTTCACCTGAAAAGTGTCAGGTAGTCAGTCCATAAACTTTTATTAGGCACCTACTATGTGAAAGACTCTATGCTAAGTTCTGGACATACAAAGAATGCAAGAAACTCTTGCTTTTAGGGAATTCATAGTTTAATGGGGAGAATTATAACACTGAGGATAATAATACAAAAACTCTATTCTTTGTGATATTTCTATGATGTTACGTTAGATGTTTGTGTTTCACACAGTCACACAACTAGCAGAAGCAAGACGTGAATCTAGTTCTTCTTAAATTCAAGACCCACTTTCTGTCCATTATTCTACGTTGCTGCTAAAAAAATGTTTAGAAGGGAAAAAAAACCAATATGGTATAATTTTCTTTTGGGGAAGGGGCACAAGGTTCAGTGACTCCTTCAGGGTCACACAACTAATAAGTGTCTGAGGCCGCATTTGAACTCAGATTTTCCTGACTTCAGGACCAGTGCTCTATCCATTGTGCCACCTAGTTACCCCACAATCTAGCATAATTTAATTTAAAAAAAGAACAAAAGGAATGATCTTGGAAAATATCATTACTTCTATTCCCCCCCTCCAAAAAAATAGGAAGGAAGAATTATCTCTTTAAAAATCAAAAGAATAATGAGAGCAAAATGCAGCATGTGTTTAGAAAAGGACAAATTTTGCTATGGAACAGCAGTCACTTTAAGGAAATTGGAAATTAGCAAAATATAATAGATGAAACATGATCTCTCTGTCATACCTATCTTTAAGAAGAAAGGTAAAAATTCTAATTACCACTGTTTGCAAGGCATCTCAATATTCTTTCACATCTCTGTGTGGGTCTCACTGGAAAAGTCAATGCATTCTTGGCATTGTGAGCCATGAATTCCAAGAATCCTCACTTGACTTTAGATTGTAATATGCCACAGATTAATCACAATGGACAAAATGATAGAGAAGGTGCCCAAAATATTTCAAGATCTTTCAATCATCATGTGTGTTGTAATGTCAACAAGCCTTCTTTAAGTTTGATTGGCCAGAAAAATTTCCCAATATACAAATGTACTACATAAGCATATTCCCTAATTTATTATATGTATGTATACCTATGCATACATATACATATAAATGTGTATATAGAGAGATATGTATACATATATGCCTATATGTATATATTGTACATAATTATTTGCATGTTGTCTCCCCTACTAGTCTATGAGCTCCTTTAGAGTAGGAGCAGGGTCTTTTTGTCTTTTTTTTTAATCTCTATTGCTTAACGTAGTGCCTGACACATAGCCAGAGTTTAATAAATGCTTGTTGACTACTGTGTTAATCACCTGAGATATGACATGAGGTTGAAAATTAGGTCCACTTTTAGACCATCATTATCTACAGCTGTGTATAGAAATGCAACATATCAAGTATGTGTCTAGATGTGGACTTTATTTCTAAATTTCAGCCTCCAGGGAAACCTTTCTATCTCAATAAGCTGTATCAGACTCTCACAAGAAGTATTTAACAATTGTCTTATAATAATGATAACTGTTCTCTGGGAATGTGGATTTCTGGCCACTTTTCCAAGTCATTCCTATAACAGAGGGATTGTTAGAGTCATTCAACTCCAGTTGGAAGTGACATTTGAATCTAGGTGACACAACCTTCTTATTTTATGGATATGGAAATTGAGATCCAATGAGATTAACTAACTTGCCCAAGATCACAGACACGATAAGTGACAAAGGTGGGTCTTAGTCTAAAAAATTCTTAGTCTAAAAACAATGTTCTTTTCTCTGTACCAGGCATAAGAACACCTGGTTTCAATATACACATCTAATAATTAAATTAAAACAAATCAAAATTAACACTTAGGTAATTCAGGAATGATATTGCAATCAATCATAATCCCAGTACAAAAAGATTTTTCAAGTTCCTCATCCAACTTCTATTAGAACAGTGATTCTTATCTTCTATGTATGTTTGTCATGCTCTTTGGCAATCTGGCAAATGCTATGGAATCTTTCTTAGAATAATAGTTTGTTGCCTACTTTCACAATTAAAGGAGATTTTAAATTTCACTTAAAGGTTAGTGAAAATAAAAATGTTCTTTTTCCTACCCAAGTGTACAGACCCTGTGAAAATTATTCAAATGCTTCTTGAGGATCTGTCCATTTTCTAGAACTATCTTTCTGGAAACTAAGACATACTTCTCAAAGAGAAAAGACATAAAAGGTCTGAAAATGGTTCACACTAGTAGCTCAAGGACTGACATAGTAATCTGTATGCGAAAAGTCGCTAAAGAATGGGTTAACAATAATAATGCTAGCAGTAGAAACTAATGTGTTAAATAACTCTTACTATGGGTCACATGCTTTACAATTATTCTCTTGTTTGGTTCTCACAACAATATGAAGAAGTAAGCACTATTATTATCTCCATTTTGAAGATGAGGAAACTTAGGCAAACAGGTTAAGTGACTTGCCCAGGATCACACAGCTAGCAAATGTCAGAGGCAGGATTCATACTGGGGTCTTCCTGACTCTAGGCCCGTGTTTCTATCCACTGTACCATCTAGCTGCCCTAAGGCAAGAGTGTGGATTATATAATAAAAATAGATAGACACGGATAATACCTTAAGGTTAACAAAACATTTTACATGTGGTCTCTCATTTGCTCATCCCCTGTAGGGTAAGTGTCGCTATTATAATTGCCATTTTGTAAATGAGGCAACCCACTGAAAGAGACCATGACTTCTCCACAGCCACAACAACAATAATAAAATTCATTAAATACTTCCTACTATTTATAAGGCACAATGTTAGTGACTAAGTATAAAGACAAAAAGGAAACAGTTTTTGCTCTCAAAGAAATTACATTCTTCTGTAGGATAGAATATGAATGCAATCACAGGTTCAAGAGAGAGTGTGTGTTAATAGCTAGGAGAGAGTCATTCATTCATTAAGCATTTATTAAGTACCTGCTATGCGCCAGCACATAGAAAGACAGACAAAAACAAATCAGCCTTTGTCCTCAAGGAACTTCCAATACATTAAGAAAAATAAACATACAGAAAAATATTTCATATAGCCTTGGGGTGGAGCCTTGAAAGAAATTAGGGATTCCAGAAGGTGGCTGCTGTTTGTCCATCATTTTCAAAGAGGACCAATGATATCACAGGTGATATCTTGACTCGTGGGTCAATTGGATTTAAGTGAGACTGAATTCCACAGTCATCGGCCTCATTCTGTCTTCCAGAATCATTGAAGTTCAGTAGCACAATGACTGAAGATGGCTCAGGATGTGGTGGATGACCTTGGCATCTTTGATGTCTGACCAACTTTTAAGTGTTCCACAGTGCTTGCTTGAGCCCCCTTCATAGCCACTGAGATAAGTTGTTCTCATCTGCCCATTCCACCTGGGGGGAATTCTTCACATGCGTGTGGTAAACATCCCCCTTTCAGTTACACTCAACCTAGTTTAGCCCAAAATAGTTCATTGGGGTGTGGCCATTGCACATGCTATAGCTTCTTGTAGTCATAGGTGAGAATTGAGTGAAAGGTAGATAACCAAAGTTGGCTGAACAGCCCTGTAAAGGGTTCAGCAAGTGCTAACACCAGAGGTGCTAGTCCTCTTGGAACAATGCATGCAACCCTAGAAGGTCGAGGTAAAAAGGAAGTGAATTGTGAAGATGGAGAACCATTTATGCAAAGGGACAAAGATAGGAGAGGGAATAAATGTTCAAGGAATGTAGTTTGCTGGGTGTACCATCCAACTTTGAATAGTAATTGCATGAAATAAGACTGGAAATATAGGTGGAAGCCAGATTTTGGAAGGTTTTGAATTCCAGGAAGAGGCCATATGGCTAATGTCTAACATGGGAGGGGAGTCCTGATCTCCTGCCTCCAAATCTCACACTCTTTCCTGTATACTATAATGCTTCTTACATCATCCTCCAACGACATATGTCTCTATTCTTCCTATCTTGTTCCCCCAAAGAGAAATGTGTTCTTGCTGGGATGGGTAGAAAAGAAAATGTGACTCTCACCATCACTTTCTTCTTAGGGTTTACAAAGCATGTGCTTAGGAGGACATTTATTTGCTTCCAGCCACTTTGGCAGGAATTAAGACACACTGTGTCACCAGATAGACAGTGTACCTTTGTTTTAGCCTCATGCTATGAACAGCTGAGCTTCCCATAGGCAAGAAAGAATAACAGAGAATTTGCCCATTTTTTTTCATTCAATTAGGCTTTCTTTTGCAAAAATGAAATATTATTAAAATGTGTAAGCATAAATATTGCACAGTCTTGCCAACCACTTTAAGCAGAGCATACGTTTAGATAAGACAACTCACTATGAATTCTGTATTGGAGTTTGGGCCCCAAAAGGCTAAGTATTCCATGCTATGACAAATTCCTCTGTTATCAAATATCTTGGAACACTCCCTCTTCCCTATTGGTTTGCTTAATGGTCACAGACTGGGCCACTATGTGTAACAGTAAACACTCTGACAAACACGGGGGGCCTGCTATCACAGGTTTTTTGATCTGCTTTTCTAAAGCAAAGGTAACTTTTGAGGGGTTAACAATCACTTTAATCAAACACATGTATCATTCACTTGGTGCAAAAGGAAAAAGTCAGCACCCTGAACTTCAGAGAAAACACAGAAAAATCAAAACCAACAGACATGCTTCCAATTGTCTGACATAAGCAATACATACATCATAGTTCTACAGACAGAGCCAACTATCCGACTATTACATACATACATAGTTACCAGAGAGGAAAGCACTAACATCCGGGTTTTCAAAGCCAGGGAGGCTGCTTAAAGGCTTCCCAGAGTCTCATCTAGCACACAAACCTCTTCCAAAAACTAAGCCCCAAAGTAAAGCCTCTCCTCAGAGTACTTAAACATTTTTTTGGAGCCAGAGGGCATCACAACCCTTGAGAATCAGTGCCTTGTTAACAAAAAGTGTGGGTCTTTCAATAAATCTTTCTTAGCCAATTAACAGGTGGGGAAGATCTACCCATTAAGAAACAAAATTATATTAACAGTAAGCAAAAATGCATTGTCAATACACTATGTCAAAAGTTCCCCTGCTCCTCAGAACACATTCCTGCCTTTCTGTCCATGCATCTTGGCTAAAACTATTAAAGAGAAAATCCACTGTTAATAGGAAGCCATTGATCTTCATGAAATTCCATAATTCTCTTCATTGGAGGTATTAATTTTCTCCTTTCAAAGGAGTCCATTCCAGGCATAGATATGTGCATTGGCATGCACAAAGCCCAGAAGCATAAAAGGATAGAAACAGAAGAAGGAATAGTGAGCATTTCAGATTGGTAAAAGGGTTGGAATAGTATGAAATAATGAAAAAAAAATCATTTTGTAGAGTACTCTAAAGCCCAGGCTAAGGAATTTTTTTGGCACACAATGGGGAACGATTAAAGGCTTTTAAGGAGAGTGATAAGGCAGGGCTGTGCTCACCTTCTGCTCAGATACACCTCCACACTGGTTACTTTCTTCCTGGGAACAATGAAAACCCTCCTAAACTCATCCCCCAGTGATTAGTACATTCTTCTTGAGTCTTATCCTTCCCAATCCATACTTACATTACAGAAACTCAGTTCCCACTGACCAGTGCATTTTCCTCACTCCCCTTCAAATCAGCCACCATATATGTCTACCCATCCTTTCTCTGCTTTCTAGAATGCCTACTTCATAGATAACAAACTTGCTTTTGTCATAAATTCTTTCCTTCCTTACTCCTACTATCTTCTTGCACTCAGTAAGACCTGGCTTCTTTCTGATGATGCAGCATCCCTGGCCAACCTTTCCAGAATGATGTATACTTTCAGTTATTACCCCCACATACATACACACATTCATTGGCTATGGTGAGGGAGTTGGAATACTCTTTTTTGAAGGACATTCAATCCATATTTATCATCAAATCAAGATTCTACTAGCTATCATCACCAGCCTCCAGGACATCTCTCTCCTTTCCTTACTGATTTCCACGGCTGGCTTATATTCTTTTTCTCCTGTCAAATTCCTGCTCTCATAATAGGAGATTTCAACATACATATTGGTATTCTAACTTATTTATTTACAACTTGCATATTTTCTAAAATCTACTCGTTCACCCTACCTCAGCTGCACAAAGTGACAAAAGATGATCTTGCCATCATCAATGAGTGCTCCACTTCCATGTTCATTAACTATGAAATTTATTTACTCATAAGCTCTTGGCCTTCTGCCTTATCCTCTACTTTACAACCTTTAACCCCATTCTTCATCCTCACTTGTGATCTAAATTCTCTCCACTCCTCAGAACTTACAAAAATAATTTCTGCACTAGTTATGCTCTTGTTCCTTAATTTCTTCCTTCCTTCTTTCCTTCCTTTCCCATCTTTAACCCTGGGTTAACCAGTTTAATTCTATACAATCTTCTTTTTTTGAGTTCTTTGCCTTTAAAACTAATATCTTCCTTGATAAATGGTCAAAGGATATGAACAGGCAGTTTTCAGATGAAGAAATCAAAGCTATCTAATGGCACATAAAATGCTTTAAATCACTATTGATGACTTATAAAGAGGGCAGAGCCAAGATGGCAGAATAGAAAGATAGACCTGCTGTATGGAACTCGAAGCTTTAAGAATGAATATTAAAAATTGTTTTAGCCTGCAACTGGAAATTAAGTTACACAGGCAATGGAGTATCGAAATCTATTTTGCCCTACAAGAAAATACAGGAGAAGGGGGATGGAAGAAGGGTGGGCAGTAGAAGGGGGAACAGACTGGAGGAGGGGGGGATAGTGTGCCTGCTGCCCTGAGTTCCATATTCTCTCCCTCCCTCTCCACTCACCCTCATTGAGAAAAGAAGCAATTCAATATAGGTAATACATGCAAACACTTCCATAATATTTATGTTGTAAAAGACTAACCACATTTCCCTCAGTCCTATCCTGCCCTTCATTTATTCATTCTCTCCCTTGATCTGTCCTCCTTGAATAGTGTTTACTTCTGATTATCCCTTTTCCCAATTTTCTGTCCCTTCTATTATCTTCCCTCTCCTAACTCCTTCCACTTTGCCTTCCTACAAGGTAAAACAGATCTTCATATTCAATTGAGTGTGTGTTATTCCCTCCTTAAGTCAAATCCCATGAGATTAAGGCTCCTGGGGATGGGGAGAGATGGGGAGAAATTTTTGAAATTCAAATTCTTGTGGAAGCAAATGTTAAGAACCGAAAAATAAATAAATTATATATATTTTTTAAATTACTATTGATAAGAGAAATAAAATCAAAATAATTCTGATGTACCCCATTATATCTATCAGATAGGTTAATATGACAAAAAAGGTAAAATTACAAATACTACAGGGGATATGGAAAAATTGGGACACTAATATCCTGTAGGTGGGGTTGTGAATTGATCCAACCAATCTGTAGAGCGATTTGGAACTATGCACAAATGGTTATAAAACTCTCCATACCTTTTGATCTAACAATACCACTACTAGGTCTCTATCCCAAAGAGAGATAGAGAGAAAGAGAGAGGACAGAAGCACTATGCAAAAATATTTATAGAAACTCTTTTCGTGGTTGCAGTGATTTGGAAATTGAATGGATAACCATCAATTGAGGAATAACTGAACAAGGATATGAAACACAATGTATTCTTGTAATGGATTTTTATTGTAATTTAAGAAGTGAAGAGCAGGATGCTTTCAGAAAAACCTGGAAAAACTTACATTAACCGATGTAAAATGAAGTGAGCAGAACCAAGAGAAGATTGTAAACAGTAATAGGAATATTTCATGATGATCAACTGTGAATGACGTAGTTATTCTTAGGAATGCATTTCCAAAGGAGTCCCCTCCACCACTTCAACTGAACCATGCGGAATCCTTGTTCTGTTAACAATATTCATTTCATATTAGATTTTTTCTTTCCATATTCTTTGTATTTTCTTGCAATCACACAAATTTGGCCAAATCAATAAACAAGCATTTATTAAGCACTTTCTATGTGCCTGTCACTATTCAAACACCAGAGGACACATTGATAAAAATGAAACAGTACTTGTTCTCAAGGACCTTGCTGTGCAAAAAGAGAAGACTGAATACCTGGTCACCTTTCCCAAAACCTTGTGTGAATAAGGTATTCAGTATTCTCACTAAGCTAACATGATGAGATTATAGGATCCTAGGATCATAAATTTAGAGCTCTACATAACTTAGAGATCATCCAGCTACATACCCCATTTTACAAATGAGGAACATGGAGTCCAAAGATGCTAAGTAATATAGCCAAGGCCACATTCCTCATTCTTCACTCCCATTTCTAGACTCTCCTCCTGCTCACATCACTCAGCAACTACTCCTCCTTTAAATATCCATGTAGATTACCCAATCCAGATTCTAGAAATGTTATCTATTGGCTTCCAATAGATATTTTCTTTCTTAAGAAGCTCAGCAACTGGCTAAATCTTCCTTTTGACCTTAGCCCCAGACCTTATATTTAAAAGACTCCAGTAATAACACATGTTTATATCTCCTCAGACATGTTCCATTCCACAGCCATTAACCTCCTCAAATCCCATGACCCACACCTTTATTCCACCTCAGGCATACACAACAATGATAATATTCTTGATCTTGTCAGCATCCACAAACATTCCATCCCCATCATTCAGAACTCTGAAATTCCTGTAACTATAACCTCCTACTGTTCCATCTCTTGTATGCCTCATCCCTCCTAAATTCCTCTTTATCCTCACAACAGTTTCTAGTTGTTGATCCATCCCTACTTGCTTAGTCCATCACCAATGGTTTAACTCACTTTTTTCTCTTTCATGATATGGATTCCACAGCTCAAGAGCAAAAAAAGATACTGTAATCTGTACTTGAATCCCTTGTCCCTATGTCCTATCATTACTTATTCCTTTCCTGAATTTACTTTCTCCCATTCAGAATCCTACTTGCAATGTGCTGAATACCCCTGGAGGACATTATACAACCATGTTGGCAATTTTCAGTACAAATTTTTTTTATCTAATCTTACCTGGGCCCTAATGATTCCACATCAGTCCTACTATTCTTCTTTGATTGACTCCCTCCTACATATCCCATATAATATATTCCAAACCTTTTCTTCTCTCCTCAAGGCACCAAAACTACTTCTCCCTCTTAGAATGGCTACCCATGATAAACTACCTCTTCTCCCCAATTCTTCTCAAATTCCCTCAACAATGTCTACCATTCTCTTTTGTTGCTCCAGGTGTGGAAGAAAAGTTCATCATTATACTTACAAAAGTCAATCCAATATGTGTCCTTGCTCCCACCTACTGCCATCTCCTCAAGAAGCAAACCTATTTGCTTTTCTTCTCTATTTATAATCTTCAATCTCACTTTATGCACTAGCTCCTTCCTGAGCTTGCAAAAATTTTATGTCTCCTTTCTCATTAAGAAAACCTTTATGTTCCTCTGTCATCCCCTTCAAGCTATTATCTTGCATCTATCCTCCCCTAGAACTACTGAAGTCGTAGAAAAACTGTCTACACTTACTACCTCTATTTTTTTTCCACTCACTTCTAATGTCCATAAAAGCTGGCTTCCAATACCACTACTCAACTGAAACTCTTCTCTCCAAGGTTGCCATGTTGTCTTAATTGCTAAATCTAGTAATTTCCTCAGTCCTCATTCTACCTGATCTGTTTTAAAAATGTAATGTTTTCACCACCTTTTCTTTCTTGATGTTCTCTTTCCTTTTAGTTTTTTAAATGAATGAATAAAGTCTTTATTAAGTGCTTACGATGAGCAAACACTATGCTAAGCACTAGGGAAACAAATAGAAAGGTAAAGCAATTCCTTCTCTCAAGAACCTAACATTCCAATGGGGAATAAACAATATAATAACAATACATATATATATGTATAACATATATATATATACACATATAACAATATATTGTCCTCAACAACACATATGGAAGGATGGAAAGAAATCATAGAACTTGTGGTGCAGTGGCAAAGCAGATGGTAATAATGCTTCTTCTTTAATGTTATTTCCACTGATAAAATCCTATCAGTTGAACCATTTAACAGTGTCAAAGACTTAGGTAGAAAAATTTCCTTTTCTGATCTTCAATAGATGTGTCTCTAATACCTGCAGGAACAGTGACCAGGTTCCATTTTGACAGGCTTTGCTTCCCAGGAGGATGGCTACAAGGCACTGAGGTTTCCACTGCTAAAGTTACTGGGTTCAGGGTCTTGTTTTATCTACATGGAGACCCAAAGGGAGATGGTAGTCAAGATAATGGTGTTGGTTCGACTTGCCTGGCATAAGCTGTCTCCTTTTTCATAAACTCATGACCCTAGCTCTTTTCATATTTTTCTGAGAACTCCTTCCCAGTTTCCTTTCCTGGATCATCATCCATTTTCTGTCTCTTACATATGGTCATACCACAGAGTTATGTACTGAGAAATCTTTTTTTTCTCCCTGTAAACTTTCCCATTTGGTGAACTCATAAGCTTCACAGATTTAATTACCATTTCTATGCAGAAAATTCCCAAATCTAGATAGCCAGATATGCTATCTAAATTGAACTCTGGTTCCATATCATCAGCTGCCTGATAAAAAAAATCTAAATAAACATCTTAAGTACAACAGCCCCCAAAAGGAACTCATTAACCTTTCCCCGAAAGTTGCCCTATTCCCTAAAATCTCTATATTTGTTGAAGAAATCGTCATCTTCATAGCAATCCAACTTGTCTACCTCAGAGTCATCTTTAACCTACCTCTTTCCCTACCCACCATGAACATATCCAAATAGTAGTCAAGTCTTGTCAGTCCTACATCCATCACATCTCACATATCTATCCTTTTCTTTCCACTTCCACAACTACCACACTAGTTCAAGTTTTCATCATTGATTGTTTAAATAATCAAACATTTATCATACTTTCTTATCTGAATTAGTTCTTCTGCTTTGAGTTGCTACATTTTTCCAATTCATCTGGCAACTTGATACTAAACCGATTTTCCTAAAGTACATGTATGAGCATGTCACTTCCCTTCTCAAGAAATTCTAGCAGTTCCCTTTGTCACTGGGATAAAACTCAAAGTCTTCTATTTGATATTTGACAATTCCATCCTATCATTTCAGTTTAACATTATTTTCATGCATGCTAGGTTATAGACAAATTGGCCTACTTTCTATTCTCTGTCCATAATAATTTATCTATCACCTCTTTTCTTTTTTTATTAATTTATTTCTTTTCAATTTTCAACAATCACTTCCATAAGTCTTAGATTTTCTTCCCCTCTCTCTATCTTCCCTCCCCAAGACAACATACAATCTTATATGGTTTCTATACATACATTGTGAGTAAGAACATTTTCACATTAGTCATGTTGCATAGATAAATTAAAATAAATGGAGGAAGCCATGAGAAAAAACAAACCAAAACAAAACATAATGCAAGAGAAAATATTCTGCCTCATTCTGTGTTCCAATTGCATAATTCTTCCTCTGGATTTAGATGGCATTTTGGTTCAAGGGTCCTTTGGCAATGTTTTAGGTCCTTGCATTGCTGTGAAGCCTTAGGTCTACCAGAAAAATTTGTTGCACAATGAGGCTGATACTGTGTACAATATTCTCCTGACTCTGCTCATTTCACTCAGGATCAGTTCATATAAGTTCTTCCAGGTCTCTCTGAAGTCTTCCTGGTCATCATTTCTTATAGTATAATAGTATTCCATTATATTCACATACCACAACTCATTCAGTCATTCCCCAATTGATGGACAACCCCTTGATTTTCAGTTCTTGGTCACCACAAAGAGAGCTGCTATTTTTGTACATGTGGGACCCTTTCCCATTTTTATGGTCTCTTTGGGATAAAGTCCTAGAAGCGATATTGCTGGGTCAAAGGGTATATGCATTTTTGTAAGCCTTTGGGCATAGTTCTAAATTGTTCTCCAGAATGGCTGGATTAGCTCATAGCTCCAGGAATAATGATTAGTGTTCCAACTCTCCCACATCTTCTCCAACATTTATGATCATCCTGTTTTGTCATGTTAGCCAATCTGATAGGTGTGATGTGGTACCTCAGAGTTGTTTTGATTTGTGTTTCTCGAATCAATAGTGATTTAGAGCATTTATTCATGTGACTATAGATAGCTTTAATTTCTTCCTCTGAAAACTGCCTGTTCATATCCTTTGACCATTTATCAACTGGGGAATGACTTGAATTCTTGTACATTTGACTCAGTTTTCTATATATTTTAGAAAAGAGGCCTTTATCACAGACGCTAGCTGCAAAAATTCTTTCTCAGCTTTCTGCTTCCCTCCTAATCTTGGTTGCATTGGATTTGGTTGTGCAAAACTTTTCAATTTAACGTAATCAAAATTATTCATTTGAACTTTGTTCCCCTATTCTCTGTTCCCCTAATTTGTTTACAGTATCGCCCTTTATACCTAGATCATGTATCCATTTGGACTTTATTCTTGTGTACGGTGTCAGGCATTAGTCTGTGTCCAGTTTCTGCCACACTCTTATCCAGTTTTCTGAGCAGTTTTTGTCAAACAATAAGTTCTTATCCCAGAAGCTGGGGTTCTTGGGTTTATTAAACAGTAGATTGCTATATTCATTGACAACCATGTCTTGTGTATCTAATCTATTCCACTGGTCTATCCCTCTGTTTCTTAGCCTGTTCCAAGTGGTTTTGATGATTGATGCTTTATAAGAAAATTTGAGATCTGGTAGGGCTAGGTCACCTTCTCTAGCATTTCTTTTCATTAATTTCTTTAATATTCTTTTGTTCTTCCATATGAATTTGATATCATTTTTTCTAGCTCAAGTAAATACTTTTCTGGTAGTTTTATTAGTATGGCACTGATTAAATAAATTAATTTAGGTAGAATTGTCATTTTTATCATATTAGCTCGGCCTACCTATGAGCAACTGATGTTTTTCTGCTTACTTAGATTTGACTTTATTTGTGAGAAAAGTGTTTTATAATTGTGTTCATATATTCCCTGGCTTTGTTTTGACAGGTAGACTCCCATATATTTTACAGTGCCTACTGCAACTTTAAATGGGATTTCTCTTTCTATCTCTTGCTGTTGGCCTTTGTTAGTAATATATAGAAATGCAGATGATTTATTTGGGTTTATTTTGTAACCTGCAACTTTGCCAAAGATGCTTATTATTTCAAATAGTTTTTTTACTTCATTCTCTAGAATTCTCTAAATATACCATCATATCATCTGCAAAGAGAGATAACTTAGTTTCTTCTTTGCCTATTCTAATTCCTTTCATTTCTTTTACTTCTCTTATTGCTAAAGCTAACATTTCTAGTACTATATTGAATAACAATGGTGATAATGGACATCTTTGTTTTACTCCTGATCTTATTGGAAATGCATCTAACTCTTCATTGCATATAAAGCTTGCTGATGGTTTTGGGTAGATATCATCTATTATTTTAAGGAAGACTCCATTTATTCCTATGTTCTCCAGTGTTTCAATAGGAATGAGTGTTGTGTTTCACCTCTTTTCTTTTCACCTAAAGTGTCATATAACATGCTAAGACTTTCTTGATCTACCTTCAAATATTAGTCCTTTGTCTTCTCCTGAAGTACACCAACTTTATATGCATTATGTATTTATTTGTTTGTATACATATTCCCTACCCATTCATCTAGTAGAATATAAACTCCTTGACAGCAGAAACAATTTTGCTTTTGTCTAATCAAAACACCTTGTAGGTACTTGACAGATACTAGACATTTAATAAATTGTTGTTGAATTGGATTATTTTGAATTGAACATTATGGTATCACAAACCTGTACTCTAAAATTTAAAAACAAAGCCAAAGTATATATGTATGAATTAATCTGATTTTCTATAGTTGCTAAATGCTTTAGACTTAGCATAACATGTTCGTTCAGTATCAAAATATATCTGATCTTTTATTTAAAAAGATAACAATTGACATGGTTGTTAGCAGCCTTCAATTTGAAGAGCAGTACTAGAATCAGTAGAAAGGCTAAGCAACACAGTCCCCTATTATCTAAAAGCAGAGAAAAGTTCTGGGACAGAGGCAAGATGGTGAGTAGAAGCTAGAGCTCTACCCCCAAGCCTTGCCAAATACCTGTATAAGATGTCTCTAAACAAATTCTGGAGCTGCAGAACTGATATAATGGTGGTGTGAAGCAAATCTCCAGTCCAAGACAGCCTGGATTGTCAATGGGAAGCATCTATAACACTGCACTGTCAACAGAGCATAATCCATCATGGGCTACTCCTGCACAGACAGGATCTGATCAGGCCTGGGGCAGGGGGAGAGGGGGTACTGAATCTCTGTCATATTGGCACTTTTCAGAATTCACAACCCCAAAATGCCCAAGACAAATTGAAAGGTCAGTGGAAAAAACCTGTTCAGACCTGTGTGAGAGAGCAGAGTGCTCTGGCCCCAGGTTCAGGGTGATGGAGAGGATGGAGGAGCCCAAGGTAGCCATAGAAGCAGCAGGGCAGCAGCATTGACTGTTTATGGAGCTCTATTGATGCGGTGATTGAGTGACTGACAGTACATCCCATCAATCCCACTAGAAGCAGAGAACTACCATAACAAAGAGCTGAAAAGTCAAGTAAATGGTTGGGGAAATGAGCAAACAAGAGAGAAAGAAACACACTAAAGAATCTTACTGTGGGGACAAGGAAGACAAAAATATACAAACAGAAGAAAACAACAAAGCCAAAGCTCCTATTTTCAAAGTTTTCAAGAAAAATATGAATTGGTCTCAGGTCATGGAAGAACTCAAAAAGGATTTTGAAAATCAAGTAAGAGAAGTAGAGGAAAAATAGGAAATAGAAATGAGAGTGATTCAAGAAAATCATGAAAACCAAGTCAACTACTTGCTGAAGGGGATCCCAAAAATGCTAAAAAAAAAAACAAAAACAAAAACAAAAACACCTTAAAAATAGATTAACCCAAATGTCAAAGGAAATCCAATAAGCCAATGAGAAGAATGCCTTAAAAAGCAGAATTGACCAGAAGGAAAGGGGGTTCTAAAAGCTCATTGAAGAAAATAATTCTTTAAAGATTAGAATGGGGCAGATGGAAGCTAATGAATTTATGAAAAATCAATAAGATATAAAACAAAATCAAAGGAATGAAAAAATAGAAGACAAATTGAAATATCTCATTGGAAAAACTGTTGATCTAGAAAATAGATCCAGAAGAGATAATTTAAAAATTATTGGACTACCTGAAAGCCATGATCCAAAAAAGAGCCAAAACATCATATTTCAAGAAATTATCAAGGAAAACCACCCTGATATTCTAGAAAAAGAGAGTAACATTGATGTTGAAAGTATCCACCAATCACAGGAAAGAGAAATTATAAAGGACTTACTGAAGGTGAACTGTTTACATTCCTACATAATATTTGTAACTCTTGAGACTTTTCTCAGTATTAGGGTGGTTGTAGGGATTATATACATATAGACAGAGGACCCAGGGTGAGTTGAATATGAAGGGATGATATTTTAAAAATTAAAATTAAGGGGTGAGAGAGGAATATGTTGGAAGAAGTAGAAAAAGAAAGTAGAATGGAATAAATTATCTCTCAAGTAAAAGAGGCAAAAAAAAACCTTTTTCAATGGGAGGGAAGAGGGAGGAGATGAGAGAAAAAAAAAACACTGAACATTACTCTCATCATATTTGGCTTAAGGATGGAATAATGTGTACACTCAATTTGGTATGAAAATTTATCTTACACTACAGGAAATTAGGGGGAAGGGGATAAGCAGGGGGTAGGGGATGATAGAAGGGAGCTCATATGGGAGGAGGGGATAATTAGAAGTAAACTTTTTTGAGGAAGGACAGTGTTAAAAGAGAGAACAGAATAAATGGGAGGGGGCAGGGTAGGATGGAGGGAAATATAGTTAGTCTTTCACAACATAACTGTTATGGAACTGTTTTGCATGACTACACATGTATGACCTGTATCTAATTGTTTGCCTTCTCAGTAGAGATGGATGTGGAGGGAGGAAGAGAGAGAATTTGGAATTCAAAGTTTTAAGAGCAAATGTTAAAAACTGTTTTTACATGCAACTGGAAAATAAGACACACAGGCAATGGGGTATAGAAATCTATCTTGTCCTACAAGAAAATAGAGGGGAAGGAGATGAAAGAAGGGAGGGGTATAACAGAAGGGAGGGAAGACTGGGGGAAGGGGTAATCAGAATGCACATTGTCTTGGGGTGGACAGAGGGGAGAGATGGGGAGAAACTATGGAACTCAAAATCTTGTGAAAGTGAATGTTGAAAACTAAAAATTAATTAATTAATTAAAATACCAAAGCAGAGAAAAGGCTCAAAGAGGGTATTCACCACTAGAGAGGAAACTTGTTTCACTAGCAAGCACAGACTTGCTTCAGGGAACTGTATCAGAGAGGGACTCAGACTGGGAGACTTTCTTTAGCTGACACCAATCAAAGCAGAGTTTGCTGTAGAAGAAAATTTGTTTATTCCTTTCTTCTAAGACAAGGACAATGCAAATTAAAGCATCAATAAGAGGCTGACTATTCTGAAACTCCAAAGAAGAAGCTGACCTAAAGTATCTCTAGTCTTAAAGTTTTCATGGAAATATAGAAAAAAGCAGAAAAATAAAATTCTGGTGTAAAATAAGAGAATTTAAAGACTTGTTAATTGAAAAGTAAAATTAAAAGGCATAGAATAGAAGAACAATGACTGTTTTAAAATTATTTCGGCATAATTTGTATGAGAGTGTAGTGCAAAAAACTTTTTTCATTTAAGGTACAAAAGACAGCATATATGCAGTAATTTTTGTGTCTTGCATATGTCATTGCTCAGTCATTTCTTCATGTCCAATTCCCTGTGATGCCATTTGAGTCCTTGTTAGCAAAGATAATTAAATGGCTTTCCATTTCCTTCTACAGCTCATTTTACAGATGAGAAATCTGAGACTAACAGGGTTAAGTGACTTGTCCAGGGTCACACAGATATTAAGTGTCCTTTATATAGTAGACAATTCATAAAGACTTTCGAATTGTTGAATTCTTCCCCATTGCTCCATATTCTGATGCTGCAACAGACACAGGAACTCTAAACAATGAAGCAGTATCAATACTAAACATATATGTACCCAATGGAATAGCATTCAGATTCTTAAAGGAAAGGTTAAGTGAATTATAGGAAGAAATAGACAGTAAAACTGTATTAGTGGGTGACCTCAACTTACCCCTCTTAAAGCTAGGTAAATCTAACCATAAAATAAATAAGAAAGAAGTCAAGGAAATGTATAGTATCTTAGAAAAGTTAGGTTTGATAGACCTCTGGAGAAAACTCAATGGGAATAGAAAGCAGTGTGTCTTTTTCTCAGCTGTTACACAGCACATTTACCAAAAAAAGTGAGAAATTAAAAGCCTCACAACTACATGCAGAAAAGCTGAACTATTGAATGCACAATTTTCAGACCATGATGCAATAAAAACTACATTTAATAAAGATCTGTGGAAGCATACGTTAAAAATGAACCCTAAAGAAAATCATTTAGTCCAAAAGAATAAGTGAGTCAAAGAACAAACCATAGAAACAATCAATAATTTCATTAAAAAGAATGACAATAATTGGACAATATTTCAAAATTTGTGGGATAAAGCCAAAGCAGTACTAAATCTCTAAATGTCCACATTGACTTGCATAGCAAGTCAACAAATTGGTTATGCAACCTAAAAAACTATGCCAAAAGAGCTGTCTAGCTGTGCATATTCTTTGATGCAGCACTACCTCCTACTAGGTCTGTATCCCAAAGAGATTTTTTAAAAGGGGAAAGTGATCTATTTTTACAAAAATATTCATAGCAACTTTTTTTTGTGGTGGCAAATTTATTGGAAATCAAAGAAATGCCCATCAACTGGGAATGGCTGAACAAGTTGTGATATATGATTGTGATGGAATTACTGCTTTTAGTGCTATTAGAAATGATTAATAGGATGGTTTCAGAAAAGTCTGAGAAAACTTATACGAACTAGGGAAGTGAGCAGAACAAGGAGAATGTTGTATACAGTAACAGTAATATTGTAAGGAAGTTCAAATGTGAAAGTCTTAGCTACTCTGATTATGACCATGATCCAAAACAATTCTAAAGGACCTGTGAAGAAAATTATATCAATTGAGAGAGATGAACTGTGGGTGAAACTAAAGCATACTTTTTAAACTTTATTTTGATTGTTTTATTTTGTATTTTCTTTTGCAATATCAATCATCTGAAAATAAGTTTAGAATGATTTCACATGTATAATCAATATCAAGTTTCTTGTCTTCTCAAAGAGGGGGGTGGTGCATGAGGTAAGACAAGAATTGGAACCCAAGTTTTTTAAATAATAATTAAAATATTTTACATTAAATTGGGAAATATTTAATGAAATAAATAAAAATAATTTTGAAAAGGAAAAAGAAAGGCTGTCATCTAAGAGATGCATTAGACTTGTTCTGCCTCATGGCAGAGGAAAGAGCCAGGGCCAGTAGCCTGAAGTTACAGGGTGGTAGACTTAGACTTAACGTACAATCTTCCTTAGAGATTTTCAAGTGAAAATTGATTGAACCACTTCTGGGTAAGTCCTAGAGATGATTTCACTTCCCACTCCATGGCCTCCAATGTCCCTTCCAATTCTGAGGCTCTGTCCTCAGATTCTGTCCTCTTTCCACCACACCATACTGCCTAATTGAATAAATTTACATTTTTACAACCTGGAGAGACAGAAAGAGAGAGAGAGAAAGAGAGAGAGAGAGAGAGAGAGAGAGACAGAGAGAGAGACAGAGAGAGAGACAGAGAGAGAGACAGAGAGACAGAGAGAGAGAGACAGAGAGAGAGAGACAGAGAGAGAGAGACAGAGAGACAGAGAGAGAGAGAGAGAGTCTAGAAATCTTTAATAGCTTAAAACTTCACTAAGACTTTTGGAATACTCTTGCATATATTTTATACATACATGTATATATAATTGCTTTTGGGTTTTTTTGTACACTACTCCAGGGTAGGTAAGAAAAGTTTCATTATTCTGTTTAAAAATTTTATAGATTTAGAGTTGGAGGATATGTGGATGGATGAATTGAAGATGACAGGAAAAGAGAGATAAAGAAAGAGAGAATTTATTAAGCATTTAATATGTTCCAAGGATTTAGTAATCTAGTCCAAACCCTGTTTTGCATATGATAGAAACAGATCAGAAAGGCTAATTGACTTGTTTAAAGTTACGCAATTAGTAAGGTGCACAGATAGGACTTGAAATTTTGTTCACTGAGTCCACATCAAGTGAGCTTTTCCACTACCATGTTGTCCTCATTCAACAGATGACTAGACACAGCTGTTTAGCAGCAGAACAGGACTCAAACCAAGAGTTCCAGGCTGTTGTAGATTCTCTTTACATTAGACAGTATTTCTCCTTTTAAATCACCTCAGTTCTCTAAATTCGCTCTCAGTTTTCACGGGAATTTTAGTCTATGTGAGAACTCATAATAATTGGTGAAAGCATTAGGGAGTTACGGAAAAGAAAGAAAAGATAAGTGCAGTTGAAAGATAGTGAGGTATGTTGTTAAGTAGGAGTCACAGAATCACAGATTAAGAGCTGGAAATGCCAAATAAATGAACCTCTCCACTTTACATATGAGGAAACAGTTTAGTAAGCTACCTGAAAGTATCAAAGGCAGGATGAAAATTCAGGTCTTCCTGACTCTAAGTTCTCACCTCTATCTACCATATTGCCTCTCTTCTGTATCTTGTTAGCTTATAGTAGCTATTGTTTTGAAGCTAAAGATATTGAAGCCTCTCTGAAAAGTTGCCCTACAGCCTTGGGTTTTAAGAACACAACATTTGCTCTGCCTATGTCCTAATGGTTATCTATCACAATGTTCCATTGAGTATTTGCTATCCATGAGCCCCAGTAATTCATTCTGTCATAGGTGGATATGTCTAAGTGTCCCTTCACTTGAGCCTGCGGAGGCACATCTGAGTGAAATGCAGAACTTTGTTTGGCCCACTGCTCATCTCACTAGCTGATGCCAGGATACTGGTAAATGGTTTATTATGTGAGGCCTGAATCAACAGTGAAATTGAAAGAGAAGTAATCAAATATTCCATTACTTCTAAAGGGGAAAAATCACTGTACTGCATACCTATTTGATACACAGAAATATCAATAGCTTTGAATCATGATAGAAACAAATGGAGCAATCTCCCAAGAAAACCAAAAAAGGCAAATAAAAACACATGCTTTAGTCATCAGATCTGACAGGCTTTCACCCACTCATAATTTTAGATTTTGAGAAAGTTTTTAAACTAAAACAAGGGATGGAATGGTCTTCCTTTATCAATCTCAAAATCAGTTACTAATTTTCAAAGTAAATACAAATTACCTTCATTCCAGGAAACATTTTTTTTTATTTTAGTCCAAAACAGAAAAAAAAAGGCTATCAAATAGCATAAGGGATGCATTTTGAATTGTAAACTCCGTGAGGAAAAGGATAATATTTCATCTAAACTTTGTTTCTATATTAGCATCTCTCACAGACAATGCACTACAAAGAAGCTCAATAAATGTTTGTTGATTTGAACTGAGTACCTGAAATAAGTACCATAAAAGAAATCTTGACCACTTTGACACATTTTCCTTGGGATACAAAAAGTTTAAATGCTTCAAATATATTTACAAATCATTTGGAAAATTAGAAAACTAGCTTTTAAATGGATATTCTAGGATTCCTTTTGCCAGCCCAAGTTTGGGGCACTGAAATTTATGACGACGACCACTACTACTACTTTTAATAATTCACATTTAAATGACACTTTACATGTGTAGCTCCTCATTACAGCCCTGTGAGGTAGGAAATAAACTATAGTAATAGCTGTGATGGCTGAAGAAATGCCGTCAGTTAGGGACCAAACTGCAAGATCAATTAAAATGGTTAACATGTACTGGTGGTTCTCATATCTACTTTTTTTTTTTAATTTTCTTTTTTTTTTTTTACTTTTACTCTTACTTTTTACTTTATTTTTCTTACACTTAAATATACAATAAGAAAAGAAAAAGAAAATATTATAAACTTAAATATTAAAACTTAAATACAAAATAAGAAAAGAAAAAATGTACATGGTAGAATATAAGAGGATTCAAAATACATAGCAAGAAAACTTTCATTTCAAGAAAACTTACATAATAAATACTGGTTATGTTGAGAGCTATCCATCTTTCCTTTGTTCCTTGTAAGTTTTCTTTTGTTCTCTGCTGTGCTCTTTTTACTTTGTTCTCCCCCTACTCTTTCCTCATCCTCCACCCCGGAAGGTTACAATTAAGCATGGATAAATTTATATATGGATATATACATATATATTTATATATGCATATATACACATATATAAACATAGACTTTCCCTAACAAATTCTACTCCTGATCTTTGTTTTCTATTTGTGTGTACCTCTTATTTCCTATCCTTCCTGACTCCTCTACTTCACTTCTGCCCACTAGCTTGCCTTCCTATTACTTTACATGCCCCTCCCCCAGGATCTTTCCCTTATCCTACCATTACCATTAATCTAACCACTCTTCTTAACCCCCTTAATCTACTCCCTCATCCTCACCTTTAGAGATTCCTCTCTTATCCCCTTCCCCCTCCCTATCCCCTTAGTATTTTATTTCTTTCTGAATTTAGAAGAATTTTATACTCTCCTAAATATATATATATTGTTCCCTCTTAAACCCATTTCCAATGAAAGCAGGTTACCAGAACTAATAGCCCTCCTCCCCCATCTAATTCCTTTATGTTGGTTCTTCTTCTTGCACCTCATTCTTATCCACTCCTTAACCCCTTTTGATCTGATTTACACCTCTATTATTTTATACTACTCCTAAAAGTAATCTTATGACCAAATCCAAAGGTTTTTTCATAGTCTTCCTATGTACTTTGACTTCTCTGTAGCATTTGATATTGCCAGTCTTTCCCTCCTTGAAGTTGCTTCCTTTTCAGGTATCACCGAACTTTCTTAGTCATCCTCCTATTTCAGTTGTTTCTTTCTGTGTCTCTTCTGCTGGCATTTTGTATTCCTCCTATTTCCATGTATGCATTTTCCAAGTTTCTGATCTTGTCCTTTTGCCTCTATGAATTGTCTACCTCAGAGATAGCATTTATCCTTCTAGTTTCAACTATCTTATCTGTAGCAATGACATCCACATCTTTATCACCAGTCCAAACCTCTATTGAATTCCATTTTTGCCTTTCCGACTGCCAGATAAATATGTCCACATGTCCTGTTGATGTTTTAAACATGCCTTGAAAACTCATCTCTTCATCTTATTTCCAAAACCTGCTTTTTCCCTCAGCTTACCTATTCCTGTTAACAGTCACCTTGGCTGAAAATTTTAGATGTGTCTTTCATTCTTCTCTTTCATTGCCTCCTAAATCTAATCAGTTGCTAAAACTAATTCCTGGTTATCCTTTCTTCAATCTATCTTCTTTTCTTTCTTTTCCATTCCCACTGGTCCTACCCTCATTTGTATCTTAATCACCTCATATTTAGGTGATTAGGAGTCTCTTAATTTGTCTTCTTCTCTCCAAACTCTCCCTATATCCCCTTACACACTTCATTGCAGACAGTTGCTAGAATTAGTATCAAAACTGTTCAAGACTTTCAAATAGATAGCTACTGTCTTTCAAGTTCTTTCCCTCTCTGTGTTGGACATGCCCACTTCCTTCATTCCTCGTTTCATCTTGAAGGGCCATTTCAAAGGCTATCTCCTTCACAGTATCTTCATTCATCATCCAGACCTCTCATGTATTTCCACAGGAGTTATTTTAAATCAATTCTATAGAATTTATGTCCTACAATCTTGTATTATAGACATTTGTAATCATATCATCTTTCTAGCTAGATTGTAAGTTTTTTGAAGGCAAGGAACATGTCTTGTCTAATTTTACATCTGACCCAATACTGATCCCTATCACTTACAATCTATTTATGCACTTAATATTTGATGAATGAATAAATGAATTCCTGAACGAGCATTATTTGAGGGATTGTAGAATCAAATGAATGGGTTGGCACTAATGGGTTCCCACTAATATCTAGCACATAATGAGGACTTTCTGTGATTCTTTTTATTGAAATTTCAAATGCAGTTTTTACTGGTAGAAGTTAAAAGTATGGAGTTTTAAAATAAGCTTTTTTCCCTTCTCACGGATCTTAAACTTGCCTGATATCTCAGCATTGAGGCAAACATGCTTTTAGCAAGTTCTCCCTCCGGCTAACATCTTAGAGCAGCATGTGTTTGTTAGATTTATTTTATACCCTTCCTTCTGAAAGCAGCCCAAGAGAATTAAAAGGCTCTAGACAGGATCACATTTTTCTTTTTTAAATGGCCAGTTTTTAAGAGAATTGTGAAGAAAAGATGATAACAGGGTCTCCAAGGTACTGAAACATTTCATGTTGCAAATGCCTTACAAATCTTACAATCTTTCTGAGAAAGTTAAAACTAGATTCAGATTTTTTTTTAAAGTGACCCTCTGGAGTCAGTGCTTTCTCTAACATCTTGATCTTCATTCCCACCGACCATCTGAAATAGCTCTCTAGATATTCTTAAAGACTGTGGTAACACACCAGCAAATGAGGCCAGTGCTGAGCTAAGCAGAGCCTAAATCCTTTTAACATATGGTGTCTCCACCATAATTCAATTTGCTAAATACCTTTAGATATCCCAAATGTAGTATTTTTTTTTTAAATCAACTCTAGAGTCCCCATTAGATGTTTATGTTTTCCTATCATTTGGCAACAAAAAAGAGGGCAATAATCAAATAAAGGTATCTTAGATATTGCTGCATGTCTATAACTGTGCATTTGAGAGTTAGGGTGCATAAGTCTATTAGACAGAGCGCTTCATGGGATCAGGCAGACCTGAGTTCAAATCCTATCTCTGATGCCTCAGCCAACTCCATAAGACTTATCTTATAAATCACAACCTGTGGAGTTCCCACATTGGCATTCCCCACACTCACAATTCACAGAGGCTTCACATATGCACATGTGTTTATGTATATATTTTACAAAAAGTCTTGTATGCACATGAATACACTTATTTTTAGTCATAAAATCAAAAAAATGGAGTCTTTAGTCTATATCTTGTCATTTGAAAATAAGAAAACTAAGTCTCAAAGAGTTTTACATGACTTGCTTTAATGTTCCATGCAATTTATGTCTGACCTAACACAAAACCTCAGGTCTTCAGACACCTAATCATGTTTTATTTCATCACACAAGATATTTATCTATATATAAAAATGTATGTATGCATGAGGCAGCTATGATATAGTAAGTATAGAATTGTCATCCTTTTCAAGAAGACCTGATTCTGATACATAATAGTTGTGTGGCCCCGAGCAAGGCACTTAAGCTATGGGTACTGAAGAAAACTCTCTAAGACTATAAGTTATGGAAAAGTCCTTGATCTATATTGGTAGAAGAAGTTTCATCATTGAGAATTACCTATACCAATGAAATCACAAGTTTTGCTCCCAAAAATTTTATATATGTAAATGTTTATAAAATATATATACATACTACAGGTACACACAAATGTTTATAAATATATATACATATGCAAATGTTTATAAAAATGCATATACATAAAAACTATATATGCAAATGTTTATAAATATATACATACTATATATACATATGTTTATAAAAATACATATACATATGCAAACATTTATAAAAATACATATACATACAATACTTTATACAAATGTTTATAAAATACACATATAAATACATACAATACATCTCATATGTAAAATAGATATATAGATATCTAACTATCCACATATATAGATATAGATAGCCATACACACATATACACACACGAATAAATACAAAAATGCTCTCAAGCCTTAAGTAGAGATACCTTTCCTGAACTCTATTTGAAATAGAATGTATAGACTGTATTCTCAAGAGTGGATGTGTACACCCTTGGCTAATCTAATCCTGCAGACAGGATTAAACAGCAATATACTTTTTAAAAAGTCTATAAGAATGGAGACAACAGAAGTCATATCTATATCTAGGAGAATGAACACATTTAGATGAAAGCAAATACAATCTGACACTCTTTCATTAACAGCTAAGAAATCAGGTTACAATTCTCACTGGCAGAATCCAGTCTGGCCTTGGGGCTAATTACCCAATGACAAGTAGAAAAAATAGCAAACAGGGACTTGTAGAAACTGTCAGGACTCAAAGAACAGACGTTGTCCAAATGAACAGTCCTACCTTCCCAATAGACATTCTCTGAGGTCTTTCTGACCTCCCTTCAACCTTTACAATTAGCCTACACCTTTCAGGTCTTCAAAGAATTGTGGATCTACTTCCTATTTTTAATGAGGAAACTCTGCCATCAATCACTTTTCCCTTAGAAGCAGAAACATAAAAGGGAAGCCAATCATATGCTAAGTCAAAACTTAGCTGGAGCATAGGGCAAACTTTCAAAAATCTCCTTGACTTCTTTAGTTAATGAGAGTCGCAGGTATAGATAGGAAAGGACAATGTGAAGACTTTGGATGCTGATTCACATGCCATGTGTGTATCTTCTGGTTGTATGTATGTATGTGTGTATCTTCTTGGTACACATAAAGTGTCACCTCTCATCAATATAGACCTAATTTTTTTTCAAAATACTTTCAAATCTATTAGTTCATTTCATTTGAAAGCTATAATACTATTAGACAAGAGAGGTAAGGACTATCCTTTTCACTTTACAAACGAGGAAACTAAGACTCAGAGAAACACAGTGACTTGACTGTGGTCACACAAGAAATAAGTGGGAGAATCTGTGTCTAAATTCTTAAGAAAGTATCCTTTCTTCTATACCGGGTATAATATTTAGGCTATCAAAGACCAAAAATATATGTTTGTATTTATACAGTATGGGTATAGTAGAAGCAACATTGGGGTCTAATCCTGGCTTGACAAATGACTTAACTAGACACTTTAGGCCCCTCATTGCCTCATATGAAAAATAAAAGGGTTTTTACTAGATGTTCCCTTAAGTCCCTTCTAGTTCTAAAATTCTATGGATCTAGACTACAAGTAAGCAGGCCCATTGCCAAAGTTGTCTCAAACCACAGATTTCTTCCTAATAAAGGATGACCAACTCGCAAATATCTCCAGGCTGAACACTTTCAACTGGTTCTGAGCACACTGGGGATACAAAAACTCTTTAACAATTGATTTGGGGTTTAAATCAGGACAGGAAAATTCTAACCAGGGAAGGTAAAATAGAGAAAGAAAAGTACCCTGGAGCAAAATGGAAGGTGTACAGTAACTCTTCAGGAAATTACTCTCTCAAAAATGTAATCTTTGAATGAAAGAGTGCTAACATATCAGAAAATGGCAGCATATCCAGGAAAATAAGTGGTGGAAGACCTTATCTTGAGGAAGACCTCAAGCACTTACAATTTGACAACATAAACTAGGAAATAACAGCTGTTGGAGCAGATCTAGAAGGAAAGGAAAGCAAGAGGGAGTGAAATTGACTTACTCTAGGACCTCTTTGGATGTGATTTTTATACTTAACTCCAAAAATTGAACCCTCTTACCTAGAGGGTTCTTTCCAGAAGATTCAACCTCCAGACAATTAAAAGACCAAGACTATTTAAATATGAAAGGATCGCAATTTTATAACTAAATAGGACATTAGAGGCCATCTGGTTTATCCACTTCATTTTGCAGATGAGGCAACCAAGGCAAGGCAAAGCAAGAAACATTTATTAAGGACTTATTATGCTCCAGGCACTGTGCTGAACACTGGGGATACAAATACAAGTAGAAAGAAAGACAGACTCTGTCCTCAAGGGGTTTATATTCTAAAAGGGGGAAGGCAACACACCAAGAGATAGCTGAAAAATGGAGAGAGGGTTAGGTTCTCAGCCTGAGGGGATGGTGTAAAGTCTGGAAAAATCCTATCCATTTATAGTTGGAAAGTTAATGAGAGTTGGTGGCCTGAGGCCTTCCCCAAAAATGGAGACCCCCCAGGAAGAAATCACTGATGGGTGAAGGGAGCCGGCATAGTAGAGGATACATATTATCTATTGCTTCAGAAACACAATTCTCAGACTATAGTTAATGCCTTCTTTGTTACCTACTGAGTAATGGTCCTTACATGTTATATTTGATATCAAAGGTCATTTGATAATAATGTTTTCAATTCAATTGAACAAACAATTGAAAAAATGAGTGCCTACTATGTGGTAATTAATATGCTAGGTGATGGGGATAGGAAGACAAAAATGAAACCATATGAGCTAAAAGAGTTTACATTATTGGCATTACCCTTAAGTCATCACTCTCCTTCATTCAACATATTCAATCAGTTGCCCAGACTGTAAGAACCCAGGTTCTTGGACTCTTAAAACTTTCTAATGTACCATGCTTCTTCTAAAGTAATAATTTGATGAATTAAATTTTTACCAAATATATTTCAAAAAAAGTATCTGAGGACAGTGACATCTGTTCAAAATCACAAATGGATAAGGAAAGGTTTTTTTCCATATTTTCCTCAATACTTTTGGTCAAAATATCAACGGTTGCATTCTACATCATAATGAGGATGATTCATTTATTACTCTTGTTGGAAGAGCAATGGAGAAGAATGTTTATATTCAGGATTTTATATTTTGTAATGCCTTATTTAATTAGTTAGACAACCTCAGAAATAACAAAGTCATACTGTTATGCAATTATATTGTTTGTAAACATAACTGCCAGAATATATATTAATATATTTAGCTATTATGCATCACCCAAAACAGTTTCAGTTAGAAGGAATAGTGGGTGGAAGATGAGGGGAGGGAAAGGAAACACTAGCATTGAAGATTAATGTGAAATATGCAGGAAAATCACCATAGTAATACAGAAAAGAAGCAGACATATCGAATGTAGCTGGGGAATGGATTTGTAGAGCTCTACATCCTTCACACACACACACACACACACACACACACACACACACGTATGCACATGCATATATGAAGAATATACATTAAGTATATGTGAAGTATGTGTATATATGTGTATCTGCATATGTATATAAATATATGTGTGTATCTAGATAGATAGGTAGAGATATATAGCTAGAGATATAGATATGTTAATATTTATCCCTTCTGAAGATGAGGGAATCAAGGATGGTATAAGAGGTTAGACCAAGTTCACTATGTGAGTTAATGAAAGAAATAGCTTTGTAGGAGCATAGACTTAGAGCCAGAGAGGGCCTTGAAAGTCAAGCAACTAAATTCTTCACTTTACAGATAAGGAGACTTAGGTCCAGATAGATTAAGTGACATCCAGCCCCAGCTTCATACAAGTAATAAGTGGCAGCACTGAAAGTTGAACCCAGCTCATCAGAATCCAACTTCTATGCCCTTTATACAGTTCCATTGAGTCCTCAAACTACAATTCATCTGTCCTTGAAAGAGAGAACTTAGTTAAACCACAGTGATTTTTAAGTCCCGAGGATTATACTTAAAATGACTATTCATTTTTGCAAACCTTAAAGCATCTATGTGTTGTAATTTTTGTGTTTTTATCTATGAGTTACTTTCTAGAAATCAGTATTAAAACCCTGTCCCAGTGCTTTGTACACAGTTAACTGTGTGAGTTGGGTCATGTAAGGATTATGATCTCTGTTTTAAAGATTGTCTATAAATGTACACTTTTTGTTTCTTTCCTTAACAGTTGAATAATTCCAAATTCTCCGCAAAGTAGTGTATAAAAATGACTAATAAAAATGCCCCTCTGTAAATATTACATGACCAGAAATAGAATTTCAGGAACAGAATATTGGTGCATGCTTTACATTTACTTACTTGCAGATGTTAGGTCTATATAATGACCACAGACTTGGATTCAAATACTACCCCTATGACTTATTATTATCTGTGAGAACTTGGGAAAGTTATTTGATCTCTTTGGACCTCATTTTCCTCATCCATAAAATGAAGTAGCAGAACTAGATGGAATATAGGGACCCCCCTAGCTCTAAATCTATAATCCTATGACCCTATGTTGAATGCACTCAATAATAAATGTGTGTTGAATTGAATTGAGAAGATAGCGCATCAACGGAGCCTTGAAGAATGAAAAAGATTTCAATAAGTGAAAATGTGAGGTGAGGGCCTTCTAAGCATATGAAAGGTTAAGAGTGAACGTATAAAAGTGAGAAAGGACAGGATAAATTTGAAGAACATCAAGTAGTTTGGAGCACAAAAGCATGTGAAAGGGATGCATATGAAATTGGGTTGAAGTTTATACATTGCACTCAGGTAAAATAGAAGGTTAAGAAGTCTAGATTTACTTGAGCAGGCAGTGAAAGCCACTGAAAGTTACTGAGAACCAACAGCTATGGTATGGTACATAGGATGAACTGAAATAGCTCAGCTGGCTACCCAAATCTGTCCAGACAGCTTTCCAATATGCCGGCAAACTGTCTAGAGTTTCTGGAGGAAGAAAGTCACATCAACACTACAAAATACAAAACAAAACAAAAACTATATATTACCCAACAGGGCACAGGACAAATATTCAACTGCTCTCTGACTTAAGCCAACCATAGATTCTGAAACATGTTAAATAGAGAAGTGATTGCCTTACTTTGCCTTAGAAACTAGATTCTGATTTGTATACTTATAGAATACATATTTATTTCCAAATTTACGAATTCATCGCAATTGAGATCATAACATACATATTTTATAATCGCAATGGTTTTATACTATTCCTTTTCTACCATAAAAAAAGTTTATCAAAGTATACACAATGTACTGGGAGTCTTTCTCTGGTTCTCCTACCATTATGTGGTTACCAATGGAGCAAATATTACTTGACCAGACCACTTCCTTTTCTATTCATACATCTGTGTCTTTTCTGCTCTTCCTTATATAATGTAGGAAGAAATAGTCCATTCCTCACCCAATCTGATAAAAGAGGATGAAGTGCTCAAAGCCCCACTCATTAAAAAAAAAAAAAACCTAGACTTACCTTTCTATTGAATTTTTATAGATCATTCAGATGCATAATACTTTATGGAAATATTTTTCCAGTTCTGTCATCCTTCATCTTTTGCATACCTAGAGTGTTTTTTTCTAAAAGCAGAATATTACTTCTATGGTATAATCTAACAACGAATTGGGCAAGGCACAGTATTTTCAGATATCAATACCAACACTTGTCTGTCATTCCCCAATTTCATTTAACCTCCAGCAAGCCCCAACCATGCCATCTTGCTAAGCAACATGTGTGTAATCTATCCATCTCATAGCAGAAACAACCAGTATTACTGTCTACCTGACCTGTGTATCTGCTCAGCAGAGAAAAAGCTCATAAGATGCCATTTATGCAGTGGAAGAAAACACTGGATTTACAGTCAGAGGTTGTTGTTTAGTCATTTCAGCCATATCTAACTCTATATGATACCATTTGGGGTTTTCTTGGCAAAAGGTAGTAGAGTGGCTTTCCATTTCCTTCAGCTCATTTTAGAGATGAGGAAACTGAGGCATATAGGATTAAGTGTCTTTCTCAGAGTCATACAACTACTAAGTGTTTAAGGTCAGATTTGAACTGAGGAAGATGAGCTTTCCTGACTCCAAGCCTAACACTCTATGCACTACACCACCTAGACAACCTTAGAATCAGAGGACCTCAGTCAAAAGGTAATTTTTGCCATCTTATGTTTATCTCTGTAATTTTAAACAATTTGCCTAAGCCTGGTGCTTCAGTTTCCTCATTCTGACCAGATTGCCTGTAAGGGTCCTTTGAGCTCCTAATGAATGTTCCCATGATCTTTTGATATGTATATTTAGCACAGGAGAAGCAGTATTCACTTCTTATCAACAGAGCATTCATTTTTGGTAAGCAATGTCTTTCTCGAATTTAGGAAACATGTTGAAAACTGAAGCCAAAACTCTAAAAAGCATTGTAAATGAAATATGAGGGATGCCATTACTGATTGCCCCCTTTTGTTTCTACTTGTTACATGCAGTAGTTTGAGAGGGTGTTTGATTGTTGTTCCAGATGAAATTCAATCATACTCCTTTCATGCATTTATAATGCAAGCAAACGTCTTGAGTATTATTAATTTTAAAGAAGAATTTAAAACACATAATAAAAGATAAATTTTAAGGAAATACCATGAATCTTTGATGCATGAATGACACATACATAAATGTGATTCCAGAATTGCCTTTTTTAAGGTCAGTCAAATTTCTAAGAGAACAGAGAAATATCACCCACTAGCTTTCATGATGTTCATTTTGATGAATATATTTAAATATTTTATGTGTAAATTTATCATTTTTACCTTTGTTCTGAATTCTGGCACCAGTTTTTATATAATTCTACAAACTTGGAACTTGGTAAGTCCTTAACAAAAATTTTTCTTCAGTTCAATTTAATGTAGTAACAGTAGCTATCATTTATATTGAACTTCAATGTTTCTAAAATGCTTTTCAAATATCACCTCAAATTATCTTCATAAAAACGCTGGAAACTAGGAACTATTATTATATCTATATTGCATAGATGAGGAAACTGAGGCAGACAGAAATAAGGCAACTTGCCCAGGATCTCCCAGGTAGTAAATGTGTGAGGTAAGATTTGAACTCAGGTCTTGCTGGCTCTCTTCACTGTTCTACCTAACAGCCCTATATATTGAGTCATAATGCCTCAACATAAATGCTCTGTGAAGAGTATAAAATTCTACAAAGCATCCAAAAACTATTGTAAATTTACAATTTATTTGGCCACTGTCAAAAAACTACATAAGATAATAAGACCATTGAGCTAGATCCAGGAAGGACCTCATGGCCATAATCAACTAGTTATCCATATCTTGGACCTCAGTTCAAAAATCCTAACTCACATTGTTCCTCAAAAATAACCTTCACCACTATTATTGAAAGAGAAGTTGCTCTCACTTAAGCATCTCTCTTCAGATGGAAATGTGTACATTGTTCGGAACATAGTTTAAATGGCTGTCATGTCTAACTTCTGGAAACTTTCTAGTCTAAATAAGACAATAATTATGCAGACACTACAATATATGAAGACAATATATGAATTGGCACAATAATATCTAACTTATCCAAAGGTCATGCATCTCAAACCAATTAGTCTTTGAGATAATTACCCTATATACTTCAATAGCCCCCAAGGATATTACTTTGTTACAGCATAGTACAATAATAAATATTCATAATTATAAACACGAATATGCAAGAAAAGAATATACTGCAGTCATTATACTTTATTTAAGAAGGCAAATAAGTAGTACTTTTTAAAAAGGATTGAATCAAAAAAAGGTAGCTATGAATGACAAAGAGATAAAAGATAGAGCATACGATAGCAAGAACTATGAAATTCTTAGGCCTTCCTTGTAATCTTAGACTAGAAAGTTCTTGAGACGGCTTATAAATATTAACTTAACTATTGGCACTCAATGGGTGTTCTTAGTCTTATAAGTGATAAGATGTTCATTACTGGAGGGAGTTATATCCATAATGCCAATATTTAACCTGACTGTAAATTCAAAGCAAAATTTGGCATTGGAATGATATTGAAATCTATATTGGAAAATACATCTTAGCATCAAGAAGTTAAAGAATTCAGAGAACTTCTCATCACTACACTGAATGAATACTTTTTTTAGAGATCACTGGAAAGTTGTTCCACTTAAGGGAGCGAAGATGGTGGACCAAGAAGCAAGTTCTTCTCACTCTCCCTCATTGACCTCTGAAAGCCCAGAAAGTATTGCCCCAGGAAAAATTCTGAAAGAGCTGAGCCAGCAGAAAGATGAGGTGCAGCAGTCTTGTAGCTCAGGTAGTTTGGGGGATTAATGGGGAAAATCCTTCTTGCTCTGGGGAAAGGGAGCAGTACAGGACGGGAGGGATCCCAGCAAGCCAGAGGCAAGCCCCACTTCAGAAAACCAGGGAGAGATCCTGAGTCCCAGAGTGGTGGAGCAGACAAGCACCAGCACTAGGACCCCTCACCCTTCCCGGTACCTCAGCACAGGCAGGGGAACCAGTAGATATCAGCTTGGAACATCACCATGTGCACCAGAGTTCTCCAGCAGCTAAATCTCCTAGTGCTTCAGCACTTCTTCAGGCAGCACAACTCCAGAAGGCACAGTTCCAGGCTGGCAGACATCCTCCAAGAGCCAGGCATTAGAGTGCAAGGCCTGCGGAAGCAGGAATCCCCCAGGGCCAGACTCCCCACCTCCACTCCTAGAGCTCCAGCGTTGCTGACTCCAGCTCAGCACCAGGTAAGTTGCCAGACCCCTACAGCCTCCAGTTGCCAGCATCCAAGGCTTCAGCATGCAAAGCCAGTGACCAGGTCCCAAGCTCCTAGCACAAGAATCTGGGGTCAGTTCCTCCTGTGCTCCAGTAGAAGGGTTCAACTCTAAAAGCCAGGAATTAGGTAAATACCATGAGCAAATACCATGTACAAAAAATGTACAATGACCACAGATTCTTATGGCGACAGGGAATATCAAGGCACAAATTCAAAAAATGACAACATGGTCAATATATCCACATCAAAGGAGAATATGAACTGGACTCAAACCCAAAAAGCCTACTTAGAAAAACTCAAGAAGTACTTTAAAAGTCAAATAAGAGAGATAGAAGAAAAATTGGGGAAACAAATGAGAGAAATGTGAGAGTCAATAGCTTGTAAAAGGAAGGACAAAAATTGACCATAGAAAACTGGTCCTTAAAAGGTAGAATTGGCCAAATGGGAAAGGAGGCACAAAAATACACTGAAGATAAGAACTCCTTAAAAGTAAAACAGGCCAAATGGAAAATCTGATTGATTAAAGAAAAATCCAAAATCCACGCCAAAGAGAAGTAAAGATAAAGATGGAAAGCTGACATTGTGCCATTATAGTACCTCCAACCTAACACATATAAGCAAGCTATTACCTCAGGAAAGTCGAAATGAACAAAAGTAAAGGATCATCTTTTAAACTGATGTTTTTGAAATCCATCTTATAACTTGAAAATTCTTCAACAGCTTAAGCCCCCATTCAGGTACATTCTGCCTACTATTAACCAATAATGACTGCCTCCACAGTTCTATCTAACCAATTAATAATACTTATCTTTTGCAAAGGGATATGTACAACAAAGATGTAGCAAGAAGAGAAGCACAGATGTTTCTCCCAATACCTGAGGTAATCTCTCCCTTATTCCCATGAAAGAACTGACTCAAACTTAAAGCAGTTTCTATAGAACATCAATCTCATCAAGTTTACTTTCAAATATGGCATAGTCTGGATGGAGAATGAAACCTTGCTATTGTTTGCCTGAGTCCAGTCAGTCACTCCAGACTGTCTGAAATCCCCTTATCCAACCATAATCTATTTTATCTGAAATTATTGATATTTCTCCCAGCAACTTTAATTCCAGCTTTTGATTCATTCAGCCTAGCATTTTGCATTATGCTCTGCATATAAGTTAAATAAGGTGACAATATTTAGCATTGTTGTACTCCTTTTCAAATCTTAAATCAATCAGTTGCTCCATGATCTGTTCAAAGTGTTGCTTCTTGCCCTGCATACAGGTTCCTCCGGAGACAAGTAAAATGATCTGGTATTCCCGTCTTTTCGAAGACTTGCCACATTTTGTTGTGATCCACACAGTTAAAGGCTTTAATGTAATTAATGAAACAGAAGGAGATGCTTCTTTTATGGAACTCCATTGCTTTCTCCATAATTTAGGGATGCTGGCCATTTGATCTCTAGTTCCTCTGCCTCTTTGAAAACCAGTCTGCTTTTCTGGCAAGTTTTAGTTCACATATTACTGAGGCCTAGCTTGCAGTATCTTAAACATAACCTTGCTGGCCTGTGAAATGAGTATAATTGTTCAGTAATTTGAATATTTCCTGGCAATTTTCTTCTTTAGGATTGGGATATAAACTGATCTTTTCCAATCCGGTGACCATTTCTGAGTTTTCCAAATTTGCTGGCATTTTTAGTGTAGCACTTTAACAGTATTATCTTTTAGGAATTTAAATAGCTGGAATTTCATTACCTTCATTATCCTGATTGTTAGCAATGCTTCCTAAAGACCATTTGACTTCATTTTCCAGGATGTCTGGTTCTAGATTAGCAAACATAACATTATGATTATTGATGATGTTGAAATTTTTCTTATATCGTTCTTTTATGTATTCTTTCCACCTCTTCTTAATCTCTTCTGCTTCTGTTAAGTACCCACAGTTTTCTTGATATCCTAATTTTCTTGTAGAGATCTCTTGTCTTTCCCATTCTATTGTTTTCTTCCATTTATTTGCATTGTTCATTTGAGAAAGCCTTGTCTATCCTTGCTATTCTCTGGAATTCTGCATTCAGTTGGTTGGATCTTTCCCTTTTGCTTTCTCTCTTTCCTAAGATATTTGTAAAACCTCATAAGCAGTCATTTTGCTTTCTTATTCTTCTTTGTCTCTGGGATATCTGTTGTTGCCGCTTCCTGGAAAATGTTGTTATATTTGCCTCTTCCCATAGTTCTTCAGGAATTCTATCTAATTCCTTAAATATGTTCATCACCTCCACTTCATATTCATGAGGGATGTTATTTAAGTCATACTATATGATCTAATGATTTTACTTACTTATTTCCACAATTATAACTTGGTAAATAAATGTAACTCTAGGCTATATGACAAATAGGATCTGAGATCATGAAAAAGGTCTTCTACACCCCCCTCCTGAGTCAACCTTGAATAAATTGAAGAGCATTCCAATTCCATATTGTCATCCCCCTCAACCAATTACTGCTCTTGAAAACCTCAAAGCATAGATTTGGAAGGAGAGAGAGAGAGGCAAAAATAGATGCTATTGACCAATCACCCACCTGGACTTGGCAATGTTGAACAGCAGTGTCAAGGTAACTTCTTATTTGTCTTCACTTAAGTCATCACAAGTAGATGGTGATTATCATGGCTTCCAAATCTCTACATAGTCACTCTGAGCCAAACGCGTGTTCCTGCCAGGAAGCCGAAGTTGCTCTTATTCTTTTCAAATAATCTCTTCAATATAACTAACGGAGTCATCAGCCTTTACTATTTCTCTCTTCTTCCTCTTCCCATTCCTGAAGGACTTCTCCTCCATTGTTACCTATAAATCCACATCACCATTCCTTGAAATGGAAAAAAAAAAAAAGCTCCTACTGACCTGGGCCAGATCTACTTCCTGGCAGATTAGATGCATCTCATACCTATTACTTATTTTCTGAAAGGCAATATTCTTTTTTTCCTTTCCTTGTCTGTCACATTATTTCAATCTCTTTGTGGAAGTTAGAATTATTCTCTCCTTCTAGATATGCTTTTCAGTTCTGAAGTATCTCTTCATAGATTATCAGTATCTTAGCATGAAAGGGATCTCAAAGGCATCTGGGCAGTTAGAGGTCACCATGGCGTAGAGGACTTGGCTTAGTATCAGAAAGGCCTGATTTCAAATCCAGTCTCCAACACCTACTAGCTGTATCACTTCAGTTATGTCACTTAACCTCTATTCATCTCAGTTTCCTCGAATGCAAAATGGAGGTAATAATAGCACCTACTTCACAGGGTGGTTTTGAGGACCAAGTGAGATAACATTTGTAAAGCATTGGTACAGTGTCTGGCACATAGCAAGTGTAATATAAAAAATAACTTATAGTACTATTACTGCTACTTCTTCTACTCCTACTATTCCTGCCTATGCTGCTGCTGCTGTTGCTGCTGCTGCTGCTACTACTACTACTACTATTACAATAACTAATAAGTGTTCATCTAGAGTCCAATGGAAGATATTTAGTACAGGCAACTCACTATCTCTTGATATAAACCATTTGTTTTGGGGGCAGTTTTAAATCATTCTAGATAATTACCCTTTGGCAAATTCTAGCTAATTTTCCTTGTTCTGACCTCAGGGGCAAGTACAATGTGTGCAGTGTAATGTGAAGAGTAATGGATTTAGTTTTATATGACTAGCTCTTATACCTACAACCAACGCAACCTTGGGCAAGTAACCTTTTTCAGGCTTCAGTTTCCTCCTCTACAAAGTGGGGGAGGGGAATTGGATCAAAATTTCTAGGGTCTCTTCCCTTTATAATTCTATGACTCTATAATCTATTTCTGTTTCAACTTGATAACCTGAAAATATTTATAGATAGTTCAAATAGTCCTCCACACATTTTATGTTCTTTTTCCAGGCTAACCATTACCCATTTCATCAACTCAACATGTAAAAGTTTTTAATCCCTCACTATCAGGGTCACTATTCTCTACATATGATTCCTAAAATTTGGTGCCCAGAACAAATATAACACTTAAATCAGTTGTAGCCATAATAAAGAAAATAAAAACTTTTCTTGTTCTGATCACACTGCTTCTGTTACCTCTAGTTAATATTCTATTAAAAATAGTATATCATAATAGATACGAGTCTTAAAAGACAGAAAGAGAGGCAATAATATGACAGTAAGTTAAAAAAAGAAGCAGGCATGGAGACTGGACTTACCTGGAGCCAAGGACAGCAATGGCCTAGGAGCCAGAGCCAGGTGTGGGAACCTTCACTGCAGGAGGGAGGTACTCATCATCGCTGATTACTTGCTCCTTAACACTCTTATGAAATGGTGTTATTTACAATGATTTATGTCCAAACTTTTAAGTCTGTGATGTGGGATGCAGAGAGGTGAAAATGACCCAAGAAGGAAACCACATGTTCCTCATCTCAGGATGAGGTAGGAAGTGAAGTACCAAACAGAGTTTTCCTTCAATGTTAGTAATTTCTGAGATATGTATATTTCAGACTCCTTGTGACCCTGTATAGCACCAATGTGATATTCACAGGACCTACAGTGACCATGAATATGCAAGCACAATTCTGAATCATGGCATAGAACAGACTTTCCACAAGGAAGACAAAACCAAAAAGTTTATTCAGACACCAGCAAGTCAAATCCATCATAGTAACAAAAATCTATACATAATAACAATGTAGTGGACAACACCATTCCCAATCCTACCCCCTGCTAGGCTTCCCACAAACCAGCTCCCTTAAATAAATCACAGGCAGAGTCCCTTAAACAAAATCACAAACAAGCTCTTTCACTCACACTAGTCAGGTGTCTGTTTACCTGCATTCTTTCTAGCTTTGACTGCTCTGAAGACCAACTTCCTCTCAACTCTGCTCCACCTCTGCCTCTTCCTATTCCATCCATTCAACAAACTCCTCCCACCACAGGCACCATGTGTTTCAGACTTTCATGGAGGCAGGTCACATGGACTTATGAATGAATGGGAAAGATTTTCCCATTTAAATTGCCATTACACCCTGGGGGAGATTTAACAAGGAAATAAGCCAGTGGCAGTAAGTTTTGGAGGCTTGAGTATCTCTGTTCTGGTAAGCACCTTGTATAGAGCATCCAACTAATTCCCCTCTTGGTTTACATATGGTGAGAAGCACACGGAGCCACTGTTCAACACACATATTTACCTACATGGATATGTCAACCAATCAAATCAGTCAGCAAGCATGTATTTACTATTATGGCAATTGGATAAATAAGTTTTCCTCCTATGTAAAAGAGAAAGGAAATAAATAAAAGTCTTGATAAAAGTCCCTCCCTCTGTACACAATCTAAAATTAGACGTTAGAACAATTATAAGATCTATCTTTACTCCCAATCGTGTGGTTCCTTAGTTCACTAAGAATAGTGAGAAAGAACTATCTATTTCGTTCCAAAGAAGCTGTAAACTCCACTTATTATTATTATTGGATATTAATATTAATGGATTTTATTATATTAATTAATTTTATAGATTATGAATTATAGTTTTATATATAAAGTATAAATTAAGACTAAATAAATAGATATATGAAATAATAAATTAATATTAATTAATTTATTTATAATATGGATATTAATATTAATAGATTGTCTCTAATTTTTTTTAGACTCTTGGACTTGATTTTCACATTAAAATGTAGTCAAAAAACTTATGGAAGTGTTGATATAGATTCTTTTCAAAGAGTATTTGATAGAATCTGATGTAACATCCATAAAGAAAGGGATGGAGCCTGTGATCAGTGATAAATTTCAACAAGTAAAAATGACAAGTGACATATCACTCTGCCCATTTTCCTGTAACTGCTTTATTTATGTTTCACTGCCTAACATTTAGCAGCTGGAAAGAATATTTAGAACTGCATCTAAAATAAATCCACTTGACTTTGCTCCAACTTATCCTATATTTTGCCTGGCAGCATATTTAAAGGGAAAAGAACGTAGAAACATAAAAAAGGAAAATGAAGAGCTTTCACGTGAGAGAAAAGAATTAATTAGAAATAAAAAACATTAGCCAAATTCCAAAGAAATGACAATGCCTTAAAAAGGCATTGTCATTGACCTTACTGATTAAACTATTCATTTTGCAAATGAAATGCTCATTTGAGAGAGTAATTAATTAATTAAGTAACTAATTAAGTGATTTCACAAATGTATACATATGTAAATTATTAAATATATAATTCGCATATGTATATGTGTGCATCCTATTACAAAACACTATAAAACAAATCAGTTATCTGTTCTAATGTGGGTTTGCAGGGAATATGGATAAATGAAAACCACAATTAATCAATCCATTTTTTAGGTGTTGGAACTGAAACTCTTGACTTCACTGGTAATACGGAATTTCTCTGATGAAGAAACTTCTGACAATGCAGGTATGGCACTTCCTCAACAATTTATAGTCTTAGAAAGTTAGCTAGAGCACAGAACCAGTAAATGATTTGCCCAGGGCCATATAATCAATATGTACCAGAGGCAGGTCTCCTGGTCTGAGAACTTCTCCTTTATCTACTACACTATACTATTTTCTTCCCTTCCTTCTATATGAACTCCCAGAAACTAACTCAGTGAAAAGGAGATTCTTTTCCTTTTTCTTCCCATTTCCTGACTTATGGCAGAAATGTTAAGAAGCAATGGATGCAAGGAGTGGCAAAAGTCAGAAGTCTGAACAATTCATAAAATGGAAAATTAAAACAAGGGCAGAAATTTTTCTAAATCAAGTAGAAGGCTGAACTAAAATATGTGAATCAGTTAACGAAAAAAGAAGCGAGGAACTTGGAGAACAGAGATGAGTTCAGCCAAGGTGCAGGGAGTTAAGGACTTTAAAACTCAAATCATGCCAAAATGATGTATTATTGATGATAAACATGTAGAGGAGCAGGAGACCAAAGTCACTCTCTCCTGTTTGCTTGTTAGTTTCAGTCATGCTACAGTCCTTTCTTTCCTTCTTTGGGGATTGGGGAAGTATATTAAATGTTTGGGGAGATTTGAATTTGCTGAGATTGTTCAAGTTCAAGTGCAGACAAGTTCCCTAAGGGAATCACTACAGGATACTAAATGCACAAACAGGTTCTGGCTCATACATATATCTTCAGGATTTATAGGACCTGATGTTCATGCTGATTTAGTTTTCTGACTACCTTTACTCTTTCCAAAAAGCACTTCCTAGCCCTTTTACAGGGGATCAAATCCCATTTCACAACCACCACCACCCAGCTACTTCATAATGCAGTACTTCCTGAGCCCAATGGAGTTTGAAAAGCATATGCATTGTGTATGTGTGTGTATGTGTGTGTGTGTGTCTGTGTGTGTGTGTGTGTGTGTGAGAGAGAGAGAGAGAGAGAGAGAGAGAGAGAGAGAGAGAGAGAGAGAGAGAGAGAGAGAACTATTTTTGGTTTTTTTTTAATAAAGGGATCAAAATAGCATGGTCCACCAGTCCTTTTTCTAAATTTATCCTCCTCAGATAATATTAATACAGAATTTTGACATAGAATAGTCCAACAAATGTTCCTGCTTTTTACCTCCCCACCATGGGGTTTTAAGATTTGCTTCTCTAAGCATCTCTTTGTTTAAACAGAATTCTTGGGCAATGTCAATGAATTCACAGATATCATGTAACAGTTAAACTTAGTAAGCTTCAGTATCAACACAGAGTACAAATTAAGGTGATTCAGGGGGACAAAGAGTAGTTGGCAATATCAGATCCCAAATAATTTCATGAAAAATAACTCAGAATAAAATTAATAATTAAGAACAACATTGAAACAACTGATACAGTGCATACATCACAAAATAATATCATGGGATTATAAAACCAATAAGGCACTTAAAAATAATAATCAAATGTACAAAAATAATCAAATACAAAAACTGTAATCATCAGTAAAAATGTAGTGAAATAGAGAAAATATACATACTTCTCACATAACTTTTAAATTGCTGAGTATAATTCTAGGTTTAATAAAAAATAATAGGTTTAATTTGAAACTTTAAAAATTTATATTTTTACGCTTATGCATACTTAAATGAAAAAGTATTCAGGTAAAGAATGCATCTTTTCTATAACTCAAGAAAACTCTAACCAGGCCTTGTCAAAATATGGGCCATAGTTGTCAAACCATTCTTAGCTCTCGAACCCCACCAAAATGAGGGGACAGGGCAGATTGATAAACCCCGTTGTAGATTATACACATGAAAGAGAGAGAAATAGACAATATTTCTATTCTAAAAGAAGAAAAGATAAAATAAGATTTCTAGTGACATTTCAGCATGAGGTCAGTGAAGAATTTAGTACAACATGATGAAGGATATATGGATATACATGTGGGATATATATGGAAATATATGTGTGTATATATGTATATACTGTGCATATTATATATATACATATATATATGAAATATGGGACTAGAACTCACAAGTCTTGGGTTCAAAAAAGGTCACTCAGGAGGAAAAGGAATAAATGGATTGTGAGCTCTCTTGGTGGAGGGGACATTGATCCTGTCATAGACATAGTGAACTGCTCAAGCATAATTTTCATACTCCTTGACCCCAGGTCTATGATGAGGAAAGATATGTATAAGCTTTAAAGCATTAGTAAACTCTACATTATTTTATTTTTGTGTTTCTTCATCATAGATAAGATTAATGTATTTTCAAAAGCAAAATAAATATATGAAAGCTTAGGCACAAATGGAACTAAGGCAAAAGCTTAATCAAATATTATCCAAAGTCTTTTTCATTACCAGGAAAAACATGCAATAAGAAGGTAAAGTCCAATAAACAAGACAACTATAACATTAATCTGCATCTTGACCTCTTCCAAAGGGTCCATGGGCAGCCCCAGCTCTAGCTATGAAATAGGTCAAAGAAGAGAAAAGGTAAGACAGGGAAGAAAGGGAGAAGGTGGAAAAGGAAGAGAAAGTCAATAATGTCCAGGACTCAGCACTTTGGGAATGAAAGCTGCCTGGTCAGAGGAGAGGAGTCCAGCCATTCTAACTAAACCAACACCAATGACCTACTTCAAATTTTGCAAAGCATTTTACCTCTGTTATCTCATTTGACCCTCAGAACAACCTTGGCAGTTTTGTTGTTGTTCAGTCCTGTCCAACTAGTCATGATCCATTTTATGATTTTTTGGCAAAGATCCTGGAGTGATTTGCCACTTCCATCTCCAGCTCATTTTACAGATGAGGTAACTGAGGCAAACAGGGTTAAGTGCGTTGCCCAGGGTCACACAGCCATTAAGTGTCAGAAGCTGGATTTGATCTCATCAAAATGAGTCTTCCTGATTCCCAGCCCAGTGCTCTATCCACTGAGCCACCAATATAGACCTTCTCATTTTGACACCTATATCCACCTCAGAGTTGCACTCTCTGCAGCATAGTTTGAATGCTTGGCAGTTCAGCTCGAACAAGGATTTCAGTATCTGGTACCTTATCCTGCCAGATGATCTTCAGAGTCTTCCTAAGACAGCTCAAATGCAAGTGATTCAGATTCCTGGAATAGCACTGGTAGACTGTCCATATTTCACAAGCATATAACAATGAGGTCAGCACAACAGCTCTGTAGACCTTCAGTTTGGTAGTCAGTCTAATACCTCTTCTCTCCCAAACCTTTCTTTGGAGCCTCCCAAACACTGAGCTAGCTCTGGCAATGCATGCATCAAACTCATTGTCAATGTGTACATCCCTGGAAGGTATACTACCAAGGTAAGTGAACTTATCCACAGCATTAAAAACTTCTCCATTTGTGTAACCTATGGTTCCACATATGGATGGTGTGGTGGTGGCTGAGGAAGCACCTGTGTTTTCTTGGTGTTAATTCTTAGGCCAAAATTAGCACAGGCCACAGAGAATTGATCCATACTTTGTTGCATCTCAGCTTCAGAGGTCGCATTGAGTTGTTCAGTTGCAAAATGGACACTTGCCAAAAAGACTATTTTATGGAGAACTCACATGGGGCAGGAAAAGTGACACAAGGACAATCTCAAGGTCTCTCTCAAGAACTTTGGATTTGACTGTGCAACACGGGAGACACTGGCACAGGACCACTCAGCATGGTGTGCCCACATCAGAAAAGGTACTGTGCTCTATGAGTAAAGCAGAATTGAGACAGAACAAAGGAAACATAGGATGCACAAATTTGGAGTAACCACCCCAAATATTCACACAGACTATCTGTACCCAATCTGTGGTAGAGCATTCCAACTTCATATTGGTCTGATCAGTCACAGTCAGACACACTGAAACTTCACTTTATCATGGTGATGTCATTTTGGTCCTCTTTGAGAACGAAGGACAACAATCAACCAACCAACTACCTCTATCCACCTATGCTAGGACACCAGTCCACTGAGCTACCAACATACATAATTGCACCTATGTTTGGCAAGGCCTTTATCTCATTTGACCCTCAGAGGAACCTTGGAAGTTAGGTACTGCTATTATCCCCAATTTACAAATGCAAAAACAGGCTTGGAGAGGAGAGTTAGTGACAACTTAAGGTAGTAATTGAATCCATTTCTTCCTGAATCCAAGTTCAAACCTCTATTCATTCCATAAATACATGTTGCCTCCCCATACAAATAGGAGCAATGCAAATATATGCTTATTAAGAATTATCCCACAGTCCCCTCCTACAAGTCTCTTTGCCCCACTTCCCAAATCTGTGTATGAAACATACCCTTTTTATCTGCCTCTCACCATCGCACTGATTAATAATTCTCTAGCAAAGCCATCTCTGGGAAAATATAGTAAGGATAACAAGAAAAGAGGAATAATGAGGAAAAGTCCTCTTCCTGTTCAGTGCTGCAGATGAATACAAAGCAGCTAAGGGTTTTAGTGCCCTTCCACTCCATACAACAGAAAAGAAAGAGTCAGTGTGGTATCTTATCTCTTCAAAACTCAAATCCTTCTTTCAAGAGCAATATGGGAGATGTTTGAAAGGCAGAGAATGATATGTACTTATATAGTACAGTGTTTATGAAGCAGTAAAGTGGAAAGAAAACATTAGAGCCAGAGGACCTGTATGCTAGTACCAACTCTTGTTTATTCCCTGTCTGAGCATGATAAAGCCACTTAAATTGAAAGGAAGTAGGCTTCGGTTTCTTCATCTGTAGGTAAAATGCTCTCTAACCTTTCTTCCAGCTCTAAATCTTAAGATTCCATCATTCTAATTTTTTTATATTTTCCATTTTACAGAATTCTTGGAGGAAAGCATTACTTTACAATGAAATTGTTGTTTTAAATAAAAAGAAACAACCTTCCTAAATCATGTAACACACAGATGTCAGATATGAGAGACATAGAAAGAAGTGAACTGAACTTGAAGTCAAAGATCCTGTATCTGACCTCTGAGCAGCACACTTCATAGCTATATGACCCAGGGCAAATCAATTATTCTCTATAGCCCTTGTTGACCTCATCTGTATAATACTGACAATCATAACTTACTCCTATTTAGGGATTTTAGGAGGGAAGTTTGCTGTTATGGGGCTTTTTCTTTCAAATCTAGGCATGCATCCTGAAATGCTGGATAGGAAGATCCTTAGAGGCTTCCAAGGCAGGGAGGCCTAGGTCCAACACCATACTGACTGTGATGGGACAAAGCACTTAACTTCTCAGTGTTCTAAGATGTCCATTTGTAGAGAAAGTGCCGACCTACATTGGTAGAGGGAGTTTTCTCATTTGGGATTTTCCTATACAAATGAACTCACCATTCTAGTCTCTACTAAAGTGCTATTTAAAGGCCATCAATCATAATAATGCTGGGAATGACAACGATGACAAAATTAACTCCAGCACAGCACCTCTTGTTCCACAACTTCACTATCAAACAGTAGGAAGAAGGAAGAGAGAGTGGAGGACAATGTCAAGAGGCTTTGAGATGAAGAAGGTGGAGCAGAGGAGGAGAGAGAACTCACAGCAAAAGACCTCAACTTTTTCAGTAAAGTTAGAGATGGGAAGCAACTGGGCTTAAGGAAAGAAAATAAGGTTTAAAATTATTTCTGTGTGTAGTGAAATAGGGAATTAATTAGGTGGAAATAAAGGGATTTTCTTGCTTCAATGAGGGCCCAGTTGAATGAAATATTATCAAGGCATGTGAAAAAGAGGATAATAAAAGTGTTGCATCAACTCCTATGGCAGATCTATAATCATTCAAAAAAGCCTGACTGAAATACTCACATGGAAAAACCAAGTAAACAAAAACAGCTTCTCATCCCTGGAGTTAAATGGACAACGTATAAAACTTATCCATTAGCACAAATATGTTGCAGAGACATCACAAATGGCCCAGGTCTGATAGGAAGGAGAGGACTTTGGGAAACTGAATTATTCTTTTAATGACTCTCCCCATTTTTCCCTGAAATAAAGTCATTTTAACCTCAAAATTCTGCTGTTGTTTTTATATGACTAGCAGCCAGGAGATATCAAGCTAAGGAAATAACATATTTCTTACAATTTTCCTGCGTTGATATTCACTACAGTGTAATACAACTTAGGACTAAGGATACTATGGATGAAAAAAAGTTTTGCGGCAGAGCCAAGATGGCGGAGTACAAAGACGCACATACACATAGCTCCGAACCCACAACACATAGAACGGCTACAAGGAAGTAACTCACGGCGAATTCTGCACCCAGAGGCCACGGAACATTGGAGCGAAGGAGATTTCTGTTCCAGAGAGACCTGCAAACCTCTCGCGGGGGGTCCTTCGCGCTGCGGACTGGGCGCTGGGACTGGGAGCTGAGTGCAGCCCTGCCGCGGCCACGGCACCGAGAGGAAAATATCCAAGCAGGCTTCAGGGACGGGATCACCAGCAGCCGCACAAGTACCTCCACCCACAGGTGATGGGGGTCGGTGAGAGAGTCTCTTTGGCGGGTCGAGAGGGGAGTGGGGTGCCCCCACGATTCAGGCCCCCCCAGGAGGTAGAAGCTGAGAGGCAGCTGCAGACTGGGGCTCCCCAAGGGGGCAGGAGCCTGGATCCACTGTGGAAGGTCTGTGCATAAACCCCCTGAGGGAACTGAGCCTGAGAGGCAGCCCTGCCCCCACCTGACCACCTGAACTTAATCTCACACTGAATAGCAACCCTGCCCCCGCCAAAAGTCCTAAGGTTGGAAGCAGCATTTGAATGTCAGACCCCAAACGCTGGCTGGGAGGATCAGGAGGCAAGGTGGGTGTGAGGAGAACATTCAGAGGTCAAGTCACTGGCTGGGAAAATGCCCAGAAAAGGGAAAAGAAATAAGACAATAGAAGGTTACTTTCTTGGAGAACAGACATTTCCTCCCTTCCTTTCTGATGAGGAAGAACAATGCTTACCATCAGGCAAAGACACAGAAATCAAGGCTTCTGTGTCCCAGCCCACCCAATGGGCTCAGGCCATGGAAGACCTCAAAAAGAATTTTGAAAATCAAGTTAGAGAGGTGGAAGAAAAACTGGGAAGAGAAATGAGAGAGATGAAAGAAAAGCATGAAAAGCAGATCAGCTCCCTGCTAAAGGAGACCCAAAAAAATATTGAAGAAATTAACACCTTGAAAACTAGCCTAACTCAATTGGCAAAAGAGGATCAAAAAGCCAATGAGGAGAAGAATGCTTTCAAAAGCAGAATTAGCCAAATGAAAAGGGAAATTCAAAAGCTCACTGAAGAAAATAGTTCTTTCAAAATTAAAATGGCACAGATGGAGGCTAATGACTTTATGAGAAAGCAAGATATCACAGAACAAAGAGATAAGAATGGAAAAATGGAAGATAATGTGAAATATCTCATTGGAAAAACAACAGACTTGGAAAATAGATCCAGGAGAGACAATTTAAAAATTATAGGACTACCTGAAAGCCATGATCAAAAAAAGAGCCTAGACATCATCTTTCATGAAATTATCAAGGAAAACTGCCCTGACATTCTAGAACCAGAGGGCAAAATAAATATTCAAGGAATCCACAGAACACCGCCTGAAAGAGATCCAAAAAGAGAAACTCCTAGGAGCATTGTGGCCAAATTCCAGAGTTCCCAGGTCACGGAGAAAATATTGCAAGCAGCTAGAAAGAAACAATTCAAGTATTGTGGAAATACAATCAGGATAACACAAGATCTAGCAGCCTCTACATTAAGGGATCGAAGGGCATGGAATAGGATATTCCAGAAGTCAAAGGAACTAGGACTAAAACCAAGAATCACCTACCCAGCAAAACTGAGTATAATACTTCAGGGGAAAAATTGGTCTTTCAATGAAATAGAGGACTTTCAAGTATTCTTGATGAAAAGACCAGAGCTGAAAAGAAAATTTGACTTTCAAACACAAGAATGAAGAGAACCATGAAAATGTGAACAGCAAAGAGAAGTCATAAGGGACTTACTAAAGCTGAACTGTTTACATTCCTACATGGAAAGACAATATTTGTAACTCTTGAAACATTTCAGTATCTGGGTACTGGTTGGGAGTACACACACACATGCACACACGCACACATACATAGAGACAGAGTACACAGAGTGAATTGAAGAGGATGGGATCATATCTTAAAAAAAAAAAATGAAACCAAGCAGTGAGAGAGAAATATATTGGGAGGAGAAAGGGAGAAATTGAATGGGGCAAATTATCTCTCATAAAAGAGGCAAGCAAAAGACTCATTAGTGGAGGGATAAAGAGGGGAGGTGAGAGAAAAACATGAAGTCTACTCTCATCACATTCCACTAAAGGAAAGAATAAAATGCACACTCATTTTGGTAGGAAAACCTATCTCACAATACAGGAAAGTGGGGGATAAGGGGACAAGCAGAGTGGGGGGGATGATAGAAGGGAGGGCATGGGGAGGAGAGTGCAATTCGAGGTTGACACTCATGGGGAGGGATAGGATTAAAAGAGAATAGAAGTAATGGGGGACAGGATAGGATGGAGGGAAATATAGTTAGTCCTATACAACACAACTATTATGGAAGTCATTTGCAAAACTACACAGATTTGGCCTATATTGAATTGCTTGCTTTACAAAGGGAAGGGGTGGAGAGGGAGGGAGGTAAAGAATTTGAAACTCAAAGTGTTAGGATCAACTGTCGAGTAATGTTCTTGCCACTAGGAAATAAGAAATACAGGTAAAGGGGTATAAAAAGCTACCTGGCCCTACAGGACAAAAGAGAAGATGGAGACAAGGGCAGAGAGGGATGATAGAAGAGAGAGCAGATTGGTCATAGGGGCAATTAGAATGCTTGGTGTTTGGGGGGGGGAGGGGATAAAAGGAGAGAAAATTTGGAACCCAAAATTTTATTAAAATGAATGTTAAAAGTTAAATAAATAAATTTAATAAAATAAAAAAAAAATTAAAAAAAAAGTTTTGCATGTGACTAGTATGATCTGTCTCCAGTTTTGTTATGGTATAGTAGTTGGTGCACAATAAAGCACTGATATGTCCAGTGCATCTCATGTGTACTCATAATCTCTTTATTGCCCAGTGTCATCTCCAGTATGTGGGCTATTGGTAGTTCTGTTGCTGTATCTCCCCTTCCTATGGTGCAAACACAAAAGAGTATCATTGTCTCCACTGTCTTCCATTCGATCTTATCATAGGGACAGTTCTGAGTAGGACCACTCTAAAATCCTATGACAGCATATCTACACTTTATTATTCATGGGAGTAACATCGCACTAAGCCAATCAGTGCCACCACAAAGACCAACTGGTCAGCATTGAAGAGTTTCTTCTATAAACCTCAACAGCAGGCAACAGTCTCCTGAGACAGAATCCTTGCTATCTGTCACCTAAGCTAGTATCATCTAATTTCACCACTGGGTGCCTGCTGCGTCTCCTTCATCTCCTACACATGGATGAGTGGTTGAACTTTTGGAGTTGGTGGTGAGGGGAAGCTGTCTTTGTTAATGCTCATCTTGGGAAACTTGCTACAACTATAAAGATCAGGAAAAAGTCAAACACTGAGGAATATTGTAAAAAACAATTTATAAAAAGATAAAAAAGCAATGGTTTTCAAAATCTCTGCTATGAAATTAAAAATAAACCCTTTCAACAAATCTAACCACTCATCATTTTCTGTTCAGTGCAGCATATCTGTAAACCATAATGTAAACACATTTCCGTTTTACTGGTCAGACTATAGTGTTCTTGGAAAAACTTTTAATAGTTCTTCATTTTTAGCAGAGAAAAATAACTGTCAGGTATTATTCAGAGAGCTTCTGAAAATAAAACAAAAACTGAGAGAGAAAAATTAGAAAATATTCTAAAGCATAGAGCAAACAATATAGTATTATGGAATACAAAACCTGAGAAGACAGAAAAAAGGTTTAAGTGACTGAAAGTTTGGACTCAGGTCTCGGGCTAATTCTTTAATACTTGGAATGTGTGGGAACTGTCAGAGAAATACTGCAGCTGTCAGTCCCACAAATTTCTGATTATTCTTCAAATTCCACTTGGATCTACGTACACATGCCTCTTCTTTAGTCACCCCAGTATTTCTTCCACAGACTTTGAAGCATCCAAATTCAATGCTACTTTTATCATATATGTAGCTATGCTTAAACCTAAGGTGCAGCTGCCTTGGTCTAAAGGGGGCCCAGGTAACAAACCCTGAAGTTCCTTGCCTATTCAAGGTATAAAAAGAAATACTTTCCAGGTTTTGTTATAGATATCTCAAGGTCCATAAAAAACTTCTTTTACATGAAATATCCATTTACACTAAATTCTATAAACTTACATTGAATAAAATTCAAGATTGTGATTTATTGATGGTTAATTGCACAACTCTGTTGTGAATGAAAGAAATTAAATTGTCATTAAAGTGAAAATTCAATATGGAAAAATAAGGAAAACACTCCCTGACCAGTTCCTTTTTTCTGCTTTCTTCATAAAAAATAGGTAACTTAAGTAGCTTCAACATTGCTAGAGAGATGAGGAATAGAAGTCAGGAGCAGAGGCAATCTTTCTGAGATTACTCAACAGAATTCCAAAATGTATATAGTCAGATATCCAACCCTGTCCCACTGAAAATAAAGTGATTTATGGCCATGCTGCCTCTTATTTTCATATTTATATCAGCGATAGCTTTTTCTCTTTCTTCTTCTAAAAATACACACATATATGTACACACACATCAAATGCATCATGTTTTCTGTACAAAAACACACACTAATTTATGTTTATTTTGCATGTGTAATTGAGAGTTGTAGACTCTCACTTTGTAATTAAAGAATGCAAGGAATGGTAAACATTTATAACAGTGCAATATGACGCCCCTTAAATAACCTTGGCTTCAAGTGGTTGTTTATTAATAATAGCCATGAGAAAATGGATTTTAGGAAATATAATAAAAGAAATCCTACAGCAGGAGCATTGTCAACAAAAGTTTGCACAAGATGACATATAAGAAGCCTTCCCAAATCTATAATTTTATCATTCTGTGATTATCTATTTATGTATTTAAATTCCTAAGCATTGCTACGTAAGGGCATCATTGATTTATAACAAAGAAAATCCCAATGAAATAGTTAAAATCCCCTACAGGAACTCCAACTTTAATTCTAACAGCTTCCTTCATGTTCTCTTCCATCACCAAATTAAGATAATGTAGGTATTTTCAGTTCTATAAATTCAACATTTCTAAATTACCAACTGTAAATAGAACATAGTACTAAGTTCTAGAAATACTACAAAGTTTAGATAAACTTCACTACCTGCCTTTTGGAGCCTAAAGTCAAGAAGGGGGAATGAAACACTTTTTAAGGTCACTATAATATAAAATAAAACTTCAAGTGCATCAGAGAGGTACAAATCAAAGTAATACATGTGAAATCTAATCAGAGCTGAGGTTCTTAACAACAAAGAGGAGTTCTGGAGCAAGTAATATTTGCATTGGGCTTTAAAGGAAGGTCAAGTGGTCAACAAGCAAAGATGGGGAAGGAAGACATCCCAGGCACAGAAAAGATGACCTTTGCAAAGCAAAAGAGACAGGTAAGCACGGTATATATTCTAGAAACAAAGAATGGTCCAATTTTTATTTTTACAAGTACTTCTCAAACCTTTGAGGCTATCAAAAAAAGGCAACACAGGCTCAAACTTTCACACCCCATTTAGGTCTTGCTTTATGGAACTAAGAGGTTTCTTAGGAGCATATCCTTTGTTTGTCAGAGTTCCTGATTGTTGGGGCTTCCCTTGCATGGTTGCTAATAATTTATAACTGTGAACCTCTCTTACTCTCTCTAAGCTACATCTTCCACATATGTAAAATTTTTACTTTCTTGCATCCCAAAAATTCTACAAGCATTTTGTTGATGCCTTGAATGTATTTTCTTCTTCATTTCCGATTATAAGTACGTAATTGTCTTATTCTATAGCACTAATGGTTAAGCTCTTCAAGGCTGAGACCGTACCTCATTTATCTCAGTAGCCCTTACTACTAGTATTGATGTATGAATGTCCCTCATGTAGCGGGAGCTTAACAGATTTGCAGAATTGAACTGAATTGGATTGATTGAGTTGAATTGAATTGAATAAAGAAAGGCAATCTTACATTTAGAAAATGATCAGAACAAAATATTGCAATACTGTCACAATCACTCAAGAAAACAAATGTTTATCTAATTATTTTTTCTTTCAGCTAAACAGGAGGCAAACTTAGGCTTGCTTTTATCTTTTATTTTTATTTTATTAATGTTACTTTTCCCTCAAGAGATAGGCTGAAAAATTGGCTTAAAAACAGCAATGGGCAAATCCTTACCTGAGGCCAAGACAGATGTTATTCAGCTTGAGGGCCATAAAAAGCTTATCTGGTTGCAGGGGCACTTTATCTTTTTTAACAAGCAAAGATCCCCTCAATCTGCCAGTTGATGAGCCAACAAAATCTCAAAGGAACTGGTATTCTAAAGACAAATAGCAATGATGTACCTTTGCTACAGGAGATTAACTTAAAGACAGTGGTTTGGGTAGCTAATTGAGGAGTATTTAGAAAATAACTCCATGCCATTTCCTTCTGGAATATATAACATTATGTCAGATTACTAAATTCCAGAAGACTTTAATTCAGATCCCAGAGAGCATGCAGAGACTCAAGAAGAGTAGTAGCAACTGCTTGCCATGTTTACTGACCTAACAATTAACACCAAGAAAACACAGGTGCTCCACCAGCCACCACCACACCATCCATACGTGGAACCATCATTTACGGCAAATGGAGAAGTTTTGAATACTGTGGATAAGTTCACTTACCTTGGTAGTGTACTTTCCAGGGATGTACACATTGACAATGAGGTTGACACATTCATTGCCAGAGCTAGTTCGGTGTCTCAGAGGATCCAAAGAAAAGTATGGGAGAGGAGAGTTATTAGACTGACTACCAAACTGAAGGTCTACAGAGTCATTGAGCTGACCTCATTGATGTATGCCTGGACATATGATTTGATGACATTGATGTATGCCTGAAACCTGGACAGTCTGCCAGCGCCATGTGAGGAAACTGCATTGCTTCCATTTGAATTGTCTTAGGAAGATTCTGAGGATAGCCTGGCAGGATAAGGTACCAGTTACTGAGGTCCTTAACTGAATTAAAATGTCAAGCATTCAGACTCTGCTTCAGAGAGTGCAATTCCAATGGACTGACCATGTTGTTCAAATATAAAATGTACGCTTGGCAAAAAGACTGTTTTATGGAGTGCAAGTGTTCACATAATGGCCAGAAGAAGCAAAACAAGGACACTCTCAAGGTCTCTCTTAAGAACCTTGGAACTGATTGTGTGACATGGAAGACACTGGCACAGGACCACTGAGCATGGTGTGCCCACCTCAGAGAAGATGCTGTGCTCTATAAGCAAAGCAGAATTGAAATAGCTCAAGGGAAATTTAGGATGCAGTATCCTAAATTTCCACCCCAAATGTTCACACAAACTATTTGCGCCTGACCTGTGATAGAGTATTTCGAGCTCATATTGATCTGATCAACCACAATCAGACACACTGAAACTTGACTGCAGCACAGTAATGTCATTTTGGTCCTCTTCAAGAATGAAGGACAGCAACCAATCATTGCTGAGGATAAATAAGATTTTATATCAGCAGGTGAAAAATAATCAACTTCTTTTGTATGTGAGCCAACCAGTTTTCTTGGGCATCTATACTTTCATCCTTGATCCAGTGGGTTATAAATGAAAGAAAAATGTTTGATATTTCAGCTCTGATGACCACACACACACACACACACACACACACGCACACGCACATGCACATGCACATGCACACATACATACACATACATGCATGCACATACCAGGTTCTCAGAGAGGAAAGGAGGAAAAAGTCAACATTATTCTCCTTTCTAATCCAATCATTTGAACACTGATATTTTGGTCTTTTGACAATAAAACCAACAATAACAGCAGTAAAAAAAACAATCCTTTCTCTTACACAGATCATAGATTTATAGCTAGAGAACGGAAACTTTTGAGATCATACAGCCCATCTCCCTCATTTTACAGACTTGCCTAAGATTACCCAGATAATAGATATCAGAGCCAGGATTTGAATTCAGGTTCTTTGGCTACAGAGACAGCACTCTTTCCATTGCAAAAATGGAACCAACTTCATGTCATGTAATCCTTGACAGTCTCTGTGTGACATCCTACAGAGTACACATTGCCTATTAAAAAGCATATCTATGATTACAAAATGAGTTTCCCTATTCTCATTACCCATTTTTATTTTTTTTAATTCATGACAAAATAACTTGGTAGTCTGGGTTCTATTTTTGCTCACCATAAGGAAAGTTATTAACAAGTATCCCATGTTCCATTAATGACCAACATACAAAGTGAGTTGGTTTTCAAGGAGCAGCTTAGATTCATTAAAACAAATTCAAAGGCTCACGGCTAAGTGGTAAAATATTTCAGAGGATCAAATCTAATAAACTGCTACCATATCTACTGGGCACCAATTTAATTCAATGCTGCACACATGGCAAACCTCTTAGATCAACACTTGACAAAATAATTACCCCATTAAAGAGATTCTGTAAGTGTGTTTAAGAAATCTTCATTCAGCTAGATTTTTTCCAGGGAAAAAAAAGCTTTACTTAATAGTTCCTCTCTTGATAAAAGGAAAAGGTGAGATTCTTATATTAATCAGCTTAAAGGAGTAGGGGGACATGAACTCATTCTTCCTATAAACTCCTTAGTTGTTGAAGAAAAACTAAGAAAAGGAATACCAAAGAAACATGAAAAAGCTGTTTAGGGTTTGCTAATACATACCGAGTTAAATTTAATTCAATAAACATTTATTTAAAATATACTATCTTTGAATGGGATACAATTTGAAAGGGCAGCAAAATACCTAAGATTGTCCCTTTTGTAGTTCTCTTTTTACTAGTTAAAATTTAAATTATGGATGTTATGTTTAAAATTAAGCAGGGAAGACAATAGTATGACAAAAGATGAAAGCTGTGGATATTATATTTCAAGCAATAAATAGAAAAGAGGAAGGCTCAACATCATTTTCCAAAAAGTTTTGGTCAGCATCTTCCCTGGATGGTCTTGATAAGGCTACCCAATTTTTACACTTAGTTAGCCCTTCCCTCAAAATTTCTGATCTGAGATTACTCTTAGGACATCTGACATCCAGTCCTTCAAATCTTTAGTTTTTGGTCTGCCTTACATCTGAACACTGTTTAACTGATTAAAGAGAAGAATTTATGAGTTCTGACATTAACTGTCTTCCCATATTTGAAGTCTTCTGGTTTCACTACAAGGTCACAAGATTAAACTAGAGACTCCATAAAATGAAACAAGAAGCCTGCATGAGCCCACCTCATCATAGAGAACCTCTCTCAGGAGTTCAAAATGCTTAGCAGAAACCTCATTAATTTTTAAAGACTTTCTTAAATAATGAAATGGTGTATCAAAAGTTGAAAACCTTTGTAAAATTATGGTCCATTGAAAGTTCAGTTTTTATCTTCTTGATTTGTAACAAAGTGGTAATCTTCCCTTCAATTTCAGCTTTTGGGAAATATAGAACATAATTTAATTATAAACAAAGAAAAATAAATGATGCAGAACATTTTACCCATTAATCCCCTTCAATTTACTATTTATAAACACCCCTTTGTGTGATCAGTACACTGGAATGATTTCTACTTGCCTGAAAAAGTCAATGCACTTAAATATTGGTGCTATTTAAAGACCCCAGCTTTTCGAGAATCAGCTATGGTGCCTAACGTAAGACACCAACAAAGAGGTAAGGAAGGTGTTCCTTCCTTGAGCTGGCGGCAGGGGAAAGGGTTGAAAAGGACTGTAGCACGCTATCAAACATAATAGACATGAAAACTATCTTTTATCAATAGGAAAATTGTATCAATGAGTATTTATTAAGCACTGTGTGCTAGATGATAGTGACACAAATGAAAATGAAACAATCCCCACTCTCAAAAGCATGTACCTTAACAGGGGCGATTCATGTGTCTATGTATGTATGTAGGGATGTATGCATGTATGTATGTGTAAGGCATATTTGTTTTTCTTTTTAAGATACTAGTTCATAGAATGCATGGCCATAAACAATCTCACTGCAATTGCACAATGAGACATAACAATGCATAATATAAACATTTGAGTTTAGCTGACAAACAGCCCACTGTGCTTGTGCTATGCTGAATCATCATGATACTGCTGAAGTTAATGTAAACTTGTGAGGCTACTGCTGCAAATTGCTTTCTTTGTGTGATTCTCTAAAGCTCAAGTAAGTATTAGTCAGCAAGTGGGGAATGTGAATGCTGTGCTTGTCTCAACTGGTGCTCCTACATAGTCGTTGGTGCTCCCATTCCCACCAGCCTTCACTGAGAGTAAAGTCAATTAATCCTTGGTCACGTCTCCACTGCCATTTTTCTGGCTGCTTGGATCAAGAGTGAACCTGCTAGAGGCTGGAGCCCAACAACTCTTGCATTCCAGTATATATGTGTATGTATGTATGTATGCATTTATGTACATCATCACTCAAATGTCAGCTAACAAATCTGGTACCACGTTGCCCCTCTTCACCAGCCACCTAAGTAAAGGAATAGACCCATCCTTTCCAGTTGCTTCTGTAACATCCCTTCGAAATTGTAAGCTTCATTATTCATCTGCTTCCCAGTATTATTTCTATGGTTTCTATTTCCCTATTTCTGTGGCAATCAATCACCAAACTTCTAGGAGAAAATTGTTCCCAGCTCCTCTTTCCATTCTCTCATCCCTGTCTCCCTCAATCCTACTCAACCCACTCTGAGTCTGCATTCCCCTTCCTCTGTGCCCTCTGGAAAATCTGTTCCCTAGTGAACAAACTTCTTTAACCTGGACCACTTTTTCTCACACTCTTTGCATCTATTAACCCTCAGTAAGACCTTGTTCTTCTGTGATGATGTTTTGTTCCCAAGTATCCTCTCCAGCACTGGTTTTTACCTTTTCTTACACCACCTGATTCACTGATCCAAGAATGGGAGCTATAAAATTCCTTGCAACCCACTGTCACTTCTATACTCTCCCTTTACCTTCTTCATTCAATATATGTTACTTCTAGGAACTCCACTTAATCAAAATCATGACAGCTGTAGGATACTACTGTCCCCACCCCACAGGTCTTTCTCACTCTATTCTTAAGGAGATATTACCCACAATTCTCTACACACACTTTCCTAATTAGAAATTTTATCATTCCCTTATTTCACCTCTTATAATTCCGCTTTTCCCCATATTTCACCTCTCCAGAACCCATTCTTCACCCTCAGAGACCTTCCCCAATTATTTCACCCTCTTAGTTGTTTTTCAAGCTCACTTCTGCTCAGATTTCACTTTCTTCCATTTCCAAGCTCAATTCAGCTTAGTCATTTCAGTTCGACATTATTTTCTGCTCTTAAATACCTCAACTCTTGAATGCTATGCCCTCTTATTCTCCCACTGCTTTTCTTTTGCCAAAACTGAGCCCTATATTACTCCCACCATTTGTCTTTTATACTCCTACTCAAAAACTGATAAACCTCACCAAACTACTAAGTTTCAGAATGGTGCTGAATGGGCACATTATAAATTCTACTATGTGACTTAAATCAGACCTTCACCTCAGCAAGGCAGTCCTTTCCTTAGTTCTTGATTCTTTATCTTATTCTCATAGAGACTATTCTTAAACCTGTTCTTCCTTCTTTAAATTTCTCACACTTCTCCTCTTAGTCAATATCTTTCCACTTATTTTTATTTAAGGGAAAGACAGACAGACAGAGACCATACAATATGAGCTACTTCACTCATTCTCTTGTCATAACCCCTGGACATCCTATATCAGTATCTTACAAAAAGGTCCTTAAATCTGCCAAGGTGAACCTCTATGTGTGACTTTGTCCCACCCCCTCCTATTTTTACATTATCTGATAATTTGAAAAGTATGCCATTGATACCTTTATCCAAGTCACTGGGGAAAAAAATGTTGAACAATATAAAGCCAAGGTCAGATTATTGAGACAGGCAACTAATTAATCATCTTCCTTCAAATGAACACTGATCTATGAAGGACTACACTTTGTGTTCAATAATTCAACCCATTCTAAATCCACTTACCATACTATCATTTAAGTACTATGCAAAGTCAAAGGAAAGAAAGAACATTATCAACTGGATAGACCCAGGAAGGATTCATGGAGAAAGTATCATCTGATCAGGGCCTTAAAGAGAGAGAAGCTCTTAGAATTTCAACAGGCAGGGAAGGAAGGACGAATGAGAGTGTTGAGCTAAAAGTTTACTAGGGTATCTCCCAGTTCTTAGTCTGATTCTATTTGAAATTAATGCATTGCATGATGAATTAAGTCCCAGAAGTAGCTTTCCAAATGTGTTGCCATCTTTTCCTAATTTTGGATTGTGTTTTCTCTTTGAAAGTGAAATGTTGGCATTTCTGCTGATTTTTCATCCAGGCTGGTTGGCCAACTGTCTAAATTCTAAAATTCCATTTGTTGCAGTAGATGAAAATGTTATAGTGATATATTTGCAATTTAGATGCGACTTATTTTGCCAAGATAATGGTGGCGTTATGCCATAAGAGAGAGATCTAATCTCAACATAGTAGACATACTGATTTCTCTTCTCCACACGTGTATTTTATAAATTATCCATCACACAGAAGCTGTTGCAGAGGCTGCTTCTCCAAGAGCTCACCAATGTCCTTGGAACTTGTCATGATTCATATTTTAAATTTTGCTAATCTAACATGACCTGAGAGATGTGTTATTAAACTGTGGTGACTGGTAAGTAGAGCTCCATGAAAGAGACACTTCAGAGGCAGAGATATCCCTACCACACAAACAGGCCCTGGCAGCTAACAGTTTAGGTTAGTCACCTGTGACAGATGCATTATGAAGATGTTTGAGTGGTTAAACTGAACTGGGACACCCCTGCAAAACCAGATTCTTCAGGGTACATCTTTACATACCTCACTCTGCCCATCTCTCCCCTTGGTCTACCTACATGAATTATTGCAACATTTCAAATAGATATTTAGTATCCTTATTATTCTCCAGTTTTTCTCCTAACAATCACCACTCTCAGCTGAAGCTGATACTAGCCCCTTAACTATCTTATAAGATAGGGTAGTTTAGCATTATCAACATTTTATAAAGGCTAAGGTCTACTGTCACACAGTGAGTGAGTCACAAAGCTGAAATTAGAATCCAGGTTTCTGATTCCTAGGCCTTTCCTGTTTTATCTGTCTGCACTTGGATGAACAAAGGAGATGACAGAAAAACAATTGTCTGGTGATTAAACAATATGCCATATGATTTATTGGTATACACACAGAAGGTGATTTAATTCAGTCAGCTTGACATTGTCTTGTCTGATGAAGAATGCAGACAAGCTTCCAACCATAATTTCCTCCTTTCCTGACAGTTGCCCCTTACATTCCGTAATCTTATTCCTTTTAATGTCTTTAATGGCACATTTCACACAAAATATTAAAAAATTCATTATACATATTTGTATATATTTTTGTTGTTTAGTAGTTTCAGTTGTGGCTGATTCTCCATGATCCCCTTTTGGGTTGTTTTTAGCAAGGATATTGGAGTGGAAGGAAATTGACATTTCCTTCTTCAGTTCATTTTACAGATGAAGAAACTGAGGCAAAAGTGTTAAGTGATTTATGCAGGTTCTCACATCTAGTAAGTAACTGAGGCCAGATTAGAACTCAGAAAGATGAGTCTTTCTGACTTCAGACCTGACACTCTACCTACTGTACCACCTATATGTATGTATGTATGTGTGCATGCATATATATTATTATATTATTATACTATATTAATATTATATATGTTCATAGACAAGAGTTATGTAGGATGAGTACACATGGATGTGCTGTAATCTGCATCATTTCAGTATTTTGAGTATTAAGTTTGTGTGTGTGTATGTGTGTATGTGTGTGTGTGTGAATGAGTATGAATGATCTCTCTGGTTATAGTCCATGAATTTGACTGGTTTCCTTCCTCATATCTATCAGCTAATGAGATAATGCCCAAAAGTTAAACTATCTAGGAAGGATAACAGTGAAGTCCACATTCTAGTCTAAATATATGAAATTGTTTGCTTCCTAATCCATAGCAGCAAGCTGAACTTTGCTTAGATGACCTCACCAGCATAACCTTTTATGGTCGTATATTATTTCCCATGCTCAGTTCTGTGTAAGGAGAAATGCAAATAAATGTGACTACCACAGACCAGCCTAACCAGTCTAACAAAAACTCTTCATCACCATGTTATTTATTTTAATTGAGGCTCAAAATTCAACAAGGCATAGAGTATAGAAATAGTTTGAACAATTTCCCGTGGATCAATCTGTATAACTATTAAAATCAAAAGAAAATTAACAGTCATGGATTAACAATATCTTTTAATTCACACTTAGGACAAATTTCATCATCTTAATCTATTTTTTTAAATAAACGTTTTCTCTTCTAGCTAAAGGATATCCTTGAATTCAGAGCTGTGGTTCTGGAAAAGAACAATTTGTTTTCTTTTCCTGGTGTGTATTTTCCCATTTTGAAATTGTACCCTTTTCATGAGGTCAACCCAGTTGGAGGACTAACCCCTAGATAACCTAACTTGGAAGAGAATGAAAGTTTTCCAGAGCATAATAGACCAGAAAACTCATTCCTAGTCACTAGTACTGCTGTTCCTTGCTGGGCTTATTATTTAATGTTTAGACTATAAGTAGCAACAAGAGCATATTCATTAAGATTATTGATAAGGGTCATGGTTTTCTCTTCTAACAACAAACACATTCTCTTCCCCTCTTGTGGTATTGTGACCTATTAAATAACTAGAGAACTGTGTCTGCCTCCCATTGCTGGGTAGGTTTTCTGGTACTAGCAACCTTGCAGAGGCTTACAACTGTCCATCCCTTTGGCTGCTACTGGCTCTTTCAAGCCAGATGTGGACATTGGTATTTCATAATTATTAAGGTCAACTCCCCCGGGGTACCTAAGGTTCTCTAAGCTGTAAATAGCCAGGTATACTAGTACTTGTAGTCCAGTAGTATTGTTGAAAAGTTTCCACAATGCTCTGGGTAGGCAACAGGGACAGGATGGGCTGATTAATACAGTTGATTCAGAGCACAGAATATTAATTCAATTCAGATCATGTCAGCTAAGTTTCTACTAGTTCCTTAACAAACTTGCTTACTTTAAAATAAATTATAGTGTCATTTTTAATTTTAGAACTAGAAAAGATTTTAATTTTTTTCTAGTGTAGACCCTTTATTTAACTTAACCTAAAGAAGCAGTAGGACAGCTAGGTGATGCAGTGGATAGAGCACTCAGCTTGGAACCAGGAAGATTCATCTTCATGAATTCAAATCTGCCCTCAGACATTTATTAGCTGTGTGACCCTGAGTGAATCATTTAGCCCTGTTTGCCTCAGTTCATCATCTTTAAAATGATCTGGAGAAATAAATGGTAAACCACTTCAGTTTCAATTTCAAGAAAACCCCAAAATGGGTCTCAGACATGACTGAAATGACTCAACAACACACAACAAAAAAAAAAAATCAATATGACTTCCCAGAAGTCATTACAACAGTTAATGATAGAGCTGAAACTAGAACCCAGAGGAATAACCAATATGAGGTGAATGGAGCTTTGACCCAGGGTACAGACATGGTGGAGTAGCATTTCCTCCCTAAGGTAACAGCTATTCCTATACCTTTCCTGATGGTTCTCTGCTTAATCTGTCTTCCAGTTCTACTGCTTCTAGGGTCACTCACCAGGTTCTTATTACTGTAGCATCCTGTTATAGAAGTGCTAGACAGCTAGGATAGAACATGAGACTTGGAACCTGAAAGGCTTGAGTTAAATCCTATCTCAAGATGCTAGCTGTGTAACCCTGGACAAGTCATCTTACCTAAGCTGCATCGGTTTCCTCACTTACAAAATGAGGAAAATAACACTAACCTCCTAGTACGGTTGTGAATCTTAACGTGTTAAGTAATAGTTAGTTATTAGCTATTAATAGAGACTGTATTCCTACCCAACCCCAAAAATAGCTAATGTTATCCTCTCTTTCAGCACAACTATACCTGTAGTTGGATTAGTCTCTGAGCTTCCTCTCTTCTCCTGTATCACCTTGCCTCCAACACAGAAGAACACTGCTCTTACCCAACATAGTTTTTCTACATAAAGCTTTATTAGAATCCAAGTCTCTTGTCTCTCAGTCTAGTGACTGTTCACTGCACCAGCTGAAGCTATATCTTACTTAGGTCTAAGGTCTATGAAAATGATTTTTAATTGACTAAAAGCTTTCAGAATCAAGACTTGGGAGAAAACTATTTGTAGTAATACTTAAGTAATGCTATTTTTCTAAAGTTCTTTCTATCAACTCCTTTTTGAAAGGTCTGGCTTAAATTCCCTTTGAGATTCCACCCAGGTCAACTATCAAGAACTGTCATTCATTTTTGTTTTTGCATTTCCCGTGTCTTGCACACAGCAACCACTTAATAAAAATTGGAATTTGATGAAACTATGCATGAGGGCTGGGTTCTACAAAGACAGAAATATTACCTATATCATAAACGTCATATGTGTTTGAACTATTAAGTACAGATAAATCCACATAAACCTGTATAACAGTCAACAAACATTTAAGTACGTATTATGTACCATGAGCCATTCTAACTTTGAAGATGCAAGGAACGGCAAAGATAGTTTCTGCCATCAGGATGTTGAAATTCTAATGGTGAAGATGACATGTAAATAATGGGATTCACACAAGCTATACACTGAGCATACAGTTTGCTTTAGAGAATTTTAGAGTAATTTCATCTAGTTCTTATTTTAGAAAAAAATCACAAAAGTGACAAGTGGCAGAGACTAGAGCTGAACTCAGATACTCAGACTCCATATCCAGCCATCTTTCCACTGAATCATCATCTTCCCTCATAACAAGCTCTTGTAGAATTGAAGCAATCAGGCATAGTTTGGGATCATTTTTGGCTTTGTTTTTTCTTTGTTTTTAGTTTGTAGCACCTTGAACTTGATCAGCTGGGAAAATTTGCCTCCAGGGGTTAACCCTTCAATAACTTTGTAAAACAGGACATTAGGAGTACAGTATCAAAAATGACAAAAAAAAGTTAAAGTTAAAAGGAATGGCAGATTTTCCTATAAACTATGTGGTGTTTTAATTGTAAAGAAAGCATTAAAATAAGTAGGTGAAACCACTTGTCAATGTCAGATTTAGCAATAACACAGAAAATTGAGTAAAGAAGACCTTTATCTTTGAGTAGTGCAGAATGATATCACATTTGAAGTATTTAATGGTTATCTGGTCCAAATATCTCTTATTTCTATATCTGTATTCTCTCACTTATATACATTCTTACTTATGTGACTTACATTTTTAAGGATCTTTGATTTTATCAGGATGGATCTATTTTCCCAACAGAAATTATGACATTATACCAATGGGTCTTAATTAGCTTCCAAATACCAAAACATTTTTACTTAGGAGCTAACTCTCTAAATGATGCTTCTTAAAACTTAATTAGGTTGGTATAACAGATTTACAGTCCATCACTTAATTCCTATTTAAAATCCAGCGGAATCTAATTGCACTTATTCTCTGCCACTATGGTGTTTGAGAGCCCAAGAAGCACGCCTCTGCCATAATCAAACAGTGCAAAATGACTTTACTGAAACTTACTCATGATTACTTATCATGGTTAAAATATAGGAGCTGGGGGGGGAAGGCCTCATACACATAAAAATACTAGTAGGAGCACTCTAATCAAACCAAACAGATGCTCACCAGTTGAGGAATGACAAAACAATTCAAGGTACATGAATGTAACAGAATATTACTTATAATAAAAACAATGAGAATCATGAATTCAGAGAAACATGGGAAATTTTATATGTAAAAATAAGCTCAACCTGGGGCGGAGCCAAGACGGCTGAATAGAAAGACACATATACTCTAGTGCTTCCCCCACAGCCCACAAAATACTTGTAAAAAGTGACTCTCAGCAAATTTGAGAGCAGCAGAATACACAGAGCAACAGAGTGGAAGAGATTTCCAGCCAAAGGTAAAATGGAAGGTCGACAGGAAAGGTCTATCTAACAGGCCACTGACCAGAGCAGACCTCAGCCCTGGCCATGTGGCATTGGAAGGAACAGAACTTTAACAGACCTCCAGGGTAGAGTTTCCAGCAGAGAGGGTCCCAGATCCCTCAACCCACAAGTGACAAAGAAAGCTCCAAAGATCAGTGGGGGAGGGCTTTCCTAGTTGGGAGAGAGGGAAAGGCCCCAGGTGGCAGCAGAGGTGGTGGTAGCACCAACAGCAGCAGTGGATGGCTACAGTGGCCAAGGAAGCAGCCTGGGTCCATTGTCCAGGCAGAGCTTAAAGCCTCTGGGGGAATTGAGCAGCTGATCTGAATCCAGCCTTGAGCATGGTACTGGGGGAAGGAGGAGCACTAGGACCCTCCTCTTAACAAAGGATTCAGAAATCAAGTAACTGGCTGGGAAAATGCGCAAAAAGGGGGGAAAATAAGACCATAGAAGGTTACTTTCTTGGTGAACAGGCATCTCCTTCCATCATTTCAGATGAGGAAGAACAAGGCACACTGTCAGAGAAAGTCAAAGCTTCTGCATCCAGTACCTCCAAAATGAATGTGAAATGGGTTCAAGCCATAGAAGACCTTGAAAAGTGAGTCAGCAGTTTACTAAAGGAAAACCAAAAAAATGCTGAGGAAAATAACACCTTTAAAAATAGATTAACTTGATTGGGAAAAGAGGTCCAAAAAGCCAATGAGGAGAAGGAGGCTTTAAAAAGCAGAATTAGCCAAATGGAAAAGAAGGTTCAAAAGCTCACTGAACAAAATAGTTCTTTAAAAGAGAGAGTGGAGTTCAGGGAAACTAATGACTATGAGATAAACCAAGAAGTTAAAAAACAAAACCAAAAGACTGAAAAAATAGAAGATAATGTGAAACATCTCATTGGAAAAATAACCTGACCTGGAAAATAGATCCAGGAGAGACAACTGAAAAATTATGGGGCTACCTGAAAGCCATGGTCAAAAAAAGAGCCTAGATATTATCTTTCATGAAATTATCAAGGAAAATGGCTCTGACTTTCTAGAACCAGAAAGCAAAATAAATATTGAAAGAATTCACTGATCACCTCCTGAAAGAGACATGAAAAGAGAAACTCCTAAGAATTTCAAAGTTCCCAGGTCAAGGAGAAAATATTGCAAGCAGTTAGAAAAAACCAATTTGAGTATTGTGGAAATACAATCAGGATAACACAGGATCTGGCAGCTTCTACATTAAGGGATCGAAGGGCTTGGAATAGGATAATCCAGAAGTCAAAGGAACTGGGATTAAAATCAAAAATCACCTACCCAGCAAAACTGAGTATAATACTTCAAGGGAATAAATGGTTATTCAATAATATAGAGGACTTTCAAGCATTCATGATGAAAAGACCAGAACTGAATAGAAAATTTGACTTTCTAACATAAGAATCAAGAGAAGCATGAAAATGTAAACAGGAAAGAGAAATCATAAAGGACTTTCTAAAGCTGAATTGTTTACATTCTTACATGGAAAGACAATATTTGTAACTCTTGAGACTTTTCTCAATATTTGGGTAGGTGGAGGGATCATACACACACACACACACACACACACACACACACACACACACACACATATATATATATAGACAGAGAGTACAGGTTGAGTTGAATCAGAAGAGATGATATCCATAAAAAAATTAAATTAAATTAAGGGGTGAGAGAAGAAAATATTGGGAGGAGAAAGGGAGAAATGGAATGGGGCAGGCTATCACTCATAAAAGAGGTAAGAAAAAATCTTTTTCAATGGAGGAGAAAAGGGAGGAGGTGAGAGGGGAAAAGTGAGGCTTACTCTCTTCACATATGGCTTAAGGAGGGAATAACATGCTCATTCAATTTGGTATGAAAATCTATCTTACACTACAGGAAAGTAGGGGAGAAGGGGGCAAGTGGGGTGAGGAAGATGATAGAAGGGAGGGCAAATGGGAGAAGAACACAACTAGAAGTAAATGCTTTTGGGAAGGGACAAGGTCAAATAAGAGAATAGAAAAAAGGGGGGGCAGGGTAGGATAGAGGGCAATAAAGTTAGTCTTATACAACATGACTATTATGGAAGTCTTTTGCAAAACAACACATATATAGCCTGTATTGAATTGCTTGCCTTCTCACTTGGGATGGGGAGGGAGGGAGAAAGGGAGAGAAGTTGGAGTTCAAAGTATTAGAAATGAATGCTGAGAATTGTTATTGCACGTAACTGGGAAATAAGAAATACAGATAATGGGGTATAGAAATTTATCTTGCCCTACAAGAAAAGAGAGAAGATGGGGATAAGGGAAGGGAGTGGTGTGATAGGAGGATACATTGAGGGAAGGGGTAATCAGAATGCAAGGTATTATGGGATGGGGGAGGAGAGAGATGGGGAGAAAAATTGGAACTCAAAATTTTGTGGAAATGAATATCGAAATCTAAAAATAAATAAATTAAAAAAAAATAAGCTCAACCAGAAAAAAATATACATAATGACAATAACAATGTAAATGGAAAGAACATTAACAAGACAATCAAAGCTAAATGCTAAAAACATTGTGGTGACCAAGCTAAGCCCTAAAGAAGAAACATAAAAAAACAGAAGATGGCTCTCCATGCCCTACAGGAATGAAACAGCACATAGAACACCAGATTTCTCAATATGCAGGCTAATTTGGTTGAACAGTTTTCTTTTTGTTCTTTTTATCTTTGCTTTACTGGAGGAAATAGGAGAAAGATACACACATTGGGTGATGGGTGATGTAAAAAATTCAAATAAATTACTTTCCAAAATAAAGTGTTATCTAAGCTTGACTCCAAAGAAACGAGAAGGAAATTTCCTTTCGTTCTATTTGGAGGTGGGGGAATAATTGGTATGAAACATTGCATACACTATCAGACTCATTTGATGTTCTAGTTTGACTGAAGTGTTTCTTTTTCTTCTCTTTTTTATTTCTTTTTGTTACAAAGGATGCTTATATGGACAAAAGAGAAGCATATATTTCGGAATAAAAAATAATGAAAAAGCAAAAGGTATTTTTAACAAATTAAAATAACACTTATAATGGGTCTCTATGTATATGTGTATCTGTATTCACACACTGAGGTACAGAGAGATTAAATGACTGTGTCAAATACACACTGATGAAATTATGCAAATCTAGGGGTACTATGTGTACCCCAAGTTTTAAAAAATGCCTGCACATACCCAAAAAGGAATTTCAGTTGTGATACAAACTCATATTTCCATATCCCCAAAGACCTATATCTTTTAAATTTTTAGTCAATGTGACCATGCATTCTAATAGTGTGTCTTATTCTAGCACACACTATTTGGTTAGATTTTATAACCTGATTTGGACTTTACTAAAGATCCAATTGTGTTGGCTAATCCACTTCTGTCTTAAAACAAGCAGATTATGTTTGTCAGCCTGTTGAATGCTGTTGGGTTAATTTGATTGTGGAAAAGCTAATTGGTTCAGTGTGTTATTTTTAAAGGGAAAAAAATCATTGAAAACACAAGCTACACAACATAAAGATGGACATGCCTTACCCTGCCAGACATGTTACTCTGTAAGATTGCCTAACTGAAGTGCAGTCCCTGGTGGAGATGAGCATTCCAACCCTCAGAGCTGCTCCCAAATAGCAGAGGAGGCAGCCAAAGAAGTTCAGAAGCAGAAAGGTCACAGGGATTTGCTATACATCTGGTAGGAGAACATGAGGGGGTATGTGGGTGGACAAAGGAAAACAAAGACAGGATGGATTTTTTTCTCAGAATGTGTCAGAAAAAAAGAAAGAACTCAGGTTGGATAACTAGGTAAGTTTCACACTTCCCTGGTTCCACAGTCCTCATTAAATCTAAGGATTATCTACCATACTGAGAGACAGACTGATTACTGTAGAACTTTTCAAGGTGTCAGTTGAAACATGTGATAGTAGAATATCCAAAGAAACTGTAGGTTCGTACAGTGTATTAATTAACCTGTGCCCCTCAGGAATTTACATGCAGCTGCTTATACTCTCTCTTGCCTTAATAACTCATTTCTGCATTCAGATGTATTAACGTAATCCTTCTTTCCCATTCCCCCATCACTAGGTTTGTTTTCTATCTTTTTTATTAAAATATATGTTATTTTCACAGAGGATAAATCCCGATCCAAGTGCTTTAATGCTCCATGGTCGATTTTATTTTACCAACTTACAGGGACGACAAATAGCGTGATATCTCTTATGTAACTAGTTCATTTCTGCAATGAACTAGGAGAGATCATCTTGACTGAACTCCCCATTTGTAGCTCTATTACTTTGATCCACGTTTTTGCTTATTATCTGGTTATCTAAACACATTTCTTTCCCCTAAGATCATGATGATCAACCCATTCTCTCAAATTTTTCCACCTGTTGGTGACTTAGCTGAATCAAAATGTTTAGGCAATTTTAGTCTCTTGCCTCTTAAATCATTTCCATGCAAAGCTTCTGAAGTAAAGTATATCATCTTAATCAATAAAATCCATATGCAGAATCACATGGCAATTGTTTAACAGCCTCCACTAACGATCATCACTGGCTGGCATTTACGTAGTGATTTAAAATTCCAGATTGTAAAGTACTATAGATACACTTTCCTATTCAAGCCCCCTGATAATTCCATGAGGAAGGCGCTACAGGCATTATTATCCCCATTTTACAAATGAAGAAACAAGGCACAAAGGGGTTAAATGTTTTGCCTATGATCAGACAAACTAGTAAACATCAAAGACGGGATTTGAACCTTTCTCTTCCTGACTCCAAAGCCATAACTCTTATCATTACACCATGGCTATCACTCAGCAAGAACATAGGAGTGCTCCAGTACTCAAAAAATCCATATTCCTTTCAGCTCAGCTACCCTGACTATGGCATATTTTCAAAATGAATGACAACATAATACCAAGATTTGACTGTTCAGATAACTAGAGCACTCAGTCCTACAAAAGACATAGGAAGGAAGGAAGGAAGGAAGGAAGGAAGGAAGGAAGGAAGGAAGGAAGGAAGGAAGGAAGGAAGGAAGGAAGGAAGGAAGGAAGGAAGGAAGGAAGGATGATAAGGAAGGAAGGATGCTAAGGAAGGAAGGATGATAAGGAAGGAAGGATGATAAGGAAGGGAGGGAGGGAAGCTTAAAGGATGTAGTGAAATACATTTTGAAATATCAGCAGCAATACAAATACAAGCAATTGTTTTTTTAGCAAATATTTTTATTAAATAAGTAAAAAGTGCAGCTGAGGCCAGCCAGTGACTGATAGGAAACAAGGTGTACCTAGGTGACTCAGTGGAAGCCAGAGCACCCCACAGTTTGGAGGCTAGAAGACAAGGGGCATGGAACAACTTCCTTCACGGGCAACAGCTGCAGTCATTATCTAAAGGAAAGTCTATTTAAATGGCCAGCATGGAAGAAACTTACTGAGTATTCATTGTCACCACATCCTTGCACTTGGAAAGATTTCATCAATAGTATAACCTTCCAAAGATGATAGATTATAAAAGCCTCTAGTCAACCATACAAACAAATGTTGATACTTGTTTTTTATGACGCAGTGTTTCACATGTATATATAATATAATATAATATAATATAATATAATATATATATATATATAAAATCTGCCTTCCTTCTCAGAATTTCTTCTCATAGATATTATTGTAATTGTTCTCTGCCTGGAGTCCTTGAACTTTTTTAAATAGTTTAACAACTGTATTTTAATGTACTAGCTTTGTTTGTGGTGCTAGGTGCTTTATTTTATACATCTAAAAGAGAAGGGTCCGTAGGTTTCACCACACTGGCAAAGCATCCATGGTCCAAGCACAGTAAAGAGCTCTTGCATTGTAAAACCGCAAAAAGAATAGGTAAATACAAATAGAACCATGTTAATCATTATGACTCCAAACAAGCCTAAGGTTAGATGTATCTAAACTGAAAGGAAGAGCTCTCTCTACTGAACTACATTGTACTATGAAACATCTGAATACTACTGAATAGCAACCAATCAATCAGGTACCATACTAAGCATTGTAGAAACACAGAAAGGCAAACAACAGACTCTGCTCCCCAGGAGCTCACTGACAACATGCAAACAACTATATACAAAAAAAGATACATGCCGAAAAATTGAGCGAGTGGTCTCAGAGGGAAGGCACAAAGATTAAAGAGGAGTGAGGAAGGAAGGCTTATTGCAGGAGGTGAGATAACTGGGCCTGGAGCTAGGAATACGTGAGTTCAAATATGGCCTCAGACACTTACCGCGTGACTCTTGGCAAGTCGTTTGATCTGTATGCCTCAGTTTCCTCAACCATAAAATAAAGATAATAATGGTTCTTACATGAGTTACTGTGAAAATCAAATGAGATATTTGTAAAAAAAAAAAAATGCTGAGCACAGTGCCCGACACATAGTAGGTACTATCTAAATGTTTATTTCCTTTAACTCCAATGGACTGGCCACATCGTTCCAATGCAAAATGTTCGCTTGCCAAAAAAGACTATTTTATGGAGAACTCACATGGGGCAAGTGATCACATGGTGGACAAAAGAAACGATACACGGACACTCTCAGGTCCGTGTATTTGACTCTGTGACATGGGAGACACTGGCACAGGACTGCTCAGCATGGCACGCCCTATGAGCAAAGCAGAATTGAGACAGCACAAAGTAAATGTAGTATGCGAAAATTTGGAGTAACCACCCCAAATACTCACACGGACTGCCAGCCACAGTCGGACACACTGAAACGTCACTTTATCATAGTGATGTCATTTTGGTTCTCTTTGAGAATGAAGGACAACAACCATTTCCTTTCCTTTCTCCTGAGAACTTCAGCTGAGATTTGAAGGAAGCCAAGTTAGTTAGGAAGTGGATATGGGGAAGGAGAGAGATCTAGGAATGGGGGACAGCCAGTAAAAATAGGTAGATGGAGTATATTTTAAGAAGAATAACAAGGAGGTCAGTGTCACTGGAGTACATAGAAGAGAGAAAATTATAGAAGGCAGGAAAGGTATAGAGGGCAGGGGCAGGTTATAAAGGGCTTTAAAAGCCAGACAGAGGATACTTGTTTTGCTCTTGCTGTTATTGTTCCTGTAGGTATCTGGGAGCCACAGGAGTTATTTAAATAGAGAAGTGACATGGTCAGACAGGTTCTTAAGAAAGATCAATTTGACAGCTGAATAAAGGATAGAGTGGACTGGGGAGACACTTGAAGGCAGGGAGATCACCCAGTAGGAGTTATTGTGGGAAACCAGATTATGAGGCAAAGAGGACTTAGACCAGGGAGATAGCACTATCAGAAGAGAAAATGGAGCATACATTAGACATGCTGCCAACATAGAAACAACAGAACTTGACAAATGGTTGACTATGGTGGGATGAAAAAAGAATGAGGAGTCAAGGATGACACCTAGGTTCAGAGCCAGGGTTACCGGAAGGATGGTGATGCCATTGACCGTAATAGAGAAGCTGTGCAGAAAGGAGAATTTAGGGTTAAAGATAATGAGTTAAATTAAATTTAAGATGTCTATAAGACATCCAGTTTAAGATGTCCAATAAGTAATTGATGACATGAAGGAGAGAATAAAAGACTTAGTCTAGGCTATGCAAATCTTACTTTTATAGTACATAGCTGTAGCATCTTAAGAAGTAACAAATTATAGTGAACTGAGTACCAGGCTTAGAATCACAAAGATATAGGTTCAAATACCATATCCAAGTCTTACTAGCTTGGCCTCTGATAACTCAGTAGGTTTTAATTATTAAGTAAGTCATAGGCAGGTTGTAATCTACTTTAATGAAAGGAGTTTCCATGTTAGGTGTTCCCCATGTGGTAGAAATCAAAAATTGTTTGCATATTTTCAAGAGAACGTAGCACTTTGTGAAGTTTGGGGTCATTACTTTTCCTCTCTACATCATGAGTACCCTTCAATAATCAGTTCAAGTCCAAACTCCTCCAAGATGACCTTTCCCAATCATTACAGCCTGTAATGTTCTTTCCTTCCCATGATCTTCTACAATATTTATTGTTTCTGTCTCTAATTGCCATTATATATGAGGTATCTTTTAATATGTATATGTCACCTCTCCAGCTATATTGTAGACTCCTTGATGGCAGGGACTAGATCTTATAATTTTTTAGCATTATTAATGTCTTGCATTAGACAATGTCTATTACAATTGTCTTGCACTTAGTAGATCTAAATAGATATCTTGATTGAGCCTCAGAAAATCCACTGGAAAGTAAAGTTCTTTGGATCAAAGATATTAGAAAATTCTCTTCAACAGGCAAAGCCCTGTATGGATAAAATATAAGTTAAAATTCAGCCAGAAGGATGAAGGCCTATCAATAGTGGGGAAAAAATCTTCCAAGAAATCAAGATCTTAAAATCAAAAATCTATGTGGACATAATAACTTCCTGATCATACTATTGACACAAGAACTTCCAAATAATGAAAATTCCATAAATATTTTTTTGAGCAATTGAGTTAGGCAATCTACTTTGAAAGATGTGGATTTACCTCAACTCTTGAGAATGATTTAGGTGGCTTCTATCTCACTGACCCATCAACTTCACTTTCTTGAATCCCTCCAGAACACTGGATCTCCAGAGACCTCCAAATGTCTTACTGACAATCTATTGGGCAACTTTCAAACTCCTAATCTGGGCCTCTTGCTATCCCGGTTGGTTAGGGCATTAGTGCAAACACAGTGCCAGACAACCCCATCAATGTGTCACATTTCTGCCCCTTCTACTGTTATCTCTAAGAACAATAATTAATGAAGTACTACCATAGCTACTAGAAAGAACATATGGATCAACTCCACTATGATTCCACTCCCCATCCTGTGACTTCTAGGATCAAAATTATGCCTTCCTACTCAACATTCTCCTCTATGTGTTTTCTGCTCCTGTTAGAATGTAAGTTCCTTGTTAGGGTAAAAGACTGTTTCATTTTTACGTTTTTATCCTTAACATATAGCATAGCATTTCACACATAGTAAAACTTTAACAAATGTTTTTTATTCCTTAAAAAAACCCTGATGATAATTTAAGCAAGAAAGCAAGCAAGCAAGAAAATTGTCTGACTAGTTATTATTACAATAAACTTCCTTAATCTTTTTTCCTCAAAACTCATAGGCAGTGCTCACAAAATTACACAATTTCCACATGCTATTTTTCCATTGCTAAATGTACTCTCATATCCTGATTGGTTTTAAAAACAGCAGAATTTTAATAACTGAATCTCTCTGATCCTAATTTCTATGTCTTTAATCTGTATATCACTGTAGTCAATCTATTACATAAATGGGAAATTCTATTATGATGTTTGCTTTTTAAAATCAAGTGAATTTCCCTCTATTAAACTTCACATTGTTTAATTTCAATCCATTTTTAAACTGGTCAAAATCAATTTGAGTTCTAATTCTATTTTTCCAGGGTGCTAGATGCCCCCATTCAAATTAGTTTCATCCAGAAGTTTAATAAACAAATCCACTAGCACTTTGATGAAACTGCTGACGAAAATATTTGAAAGTTCTTGATGCATTATTCACCATGAGAGAATATTACTCAATATGTTTCTCTTTCACCCAGCCCCACAAAGCCAAAGGTTGACAAGGAGCTATCCAATCATCCATGCATGCATTTAGTTTTTTAATGAATATTGCTCATGTGAGACTTTAGGTACAAGGAACTGTTGTACAATATGGGAAGATACAAAGAACAGCACCTTTTTTCATACTGTTTACTATCCAATAAAGGAGATTAGACAAGCAAACAAGTGACTGTAGTATGAATCCTAACATAAAGTTGTCATAAGAGAGGCAAAGTGCTATTACAGCAAAAAGGAAGAGATCATGATCTCTTATACTTAAGGGATTATGTGGGTGGAGGGAATAGGGCGTATACAAGACATAGATCATGGAAGGCTCCATAGAAAGTCACATTTGGTCTAGTCTTTGGAAGATGGGTAGAAATTCAACAGACAGAACAAATGTGGGAGAAGAGGAGAAAGGCATTCCAACTTAAAGGAACAGCAAGAGTTAAGTCATAGACATGTGACATTATAGTGTGTTGAGAATTGCAAGTTTGGGTTAATTAGATGGTAAGAAAATGTCTTGTCACTTCATTCCCACTGTAATCTAAGACTTATAGTTGAGAATATATGCCACATAGACATTACCAAATTGCCTTTTTCCCATTAAACTATGGATCTTTGTTTTAGCTGCACTGCAAGAATGCTAACTTTGTTCTACAGAAAACAAAAATTGAGTAAGAACATTTCAGAAGATCTGGACCAATGCCCCTGTGAGAATCATTATCTATCAGGATATACAGGGATCTTGTTTTCCCTGGTTATAACTGCTTACCTGCAATACACTGTCCATCTTCAATCCTGGATTATTCCCTACCCTACTTGCTTTCTCTGTTTCTGCATGCTGAGAGAGTCATAGGGGTTGAAAGAAACTTTAGTAGCAATCCAGTCCCACTATACTATAGCTGAAAAGTGGTCATCCAGCTTCAGCCTGAAGACCTCCAAGGAGGGGGAGCTCCTTACCTCCTGAGGCACCCCCTTCCAAGTTTGCACACCGCTAATTATTAAGAAGTTATTTCCTGACATCAAACCTAAGTTGATCTCTCTGTGAGTGCCACTTATTTGTCAGTCAGTCAACAAGCATTGTTTGTCAATCTGTGACATTTCACATTTGTCAGTAGCACATGCCTACCATATGTCAGGCATTGTGCTGTTATATTGTTCCTGATTCAGCCCTCTCAAATCAAACAGAACATCTTCCACATGATAGCCCTTCAAATTCTCAAAAAGTTGTCATCTTTCTCCCTGTGTCTTCTTTTCTCCATAAAAAATATGCACAATTCCTTCAATGAATTCTCATATGATTAGACTCAAGGCCTTTCACCATCATGGTTGCCCTTCTCTGGACACTCTTCATCTTACCAATGAGAAAGAAATATATTTTCTATTATATTAATAGCCCATTATAAATTAGGATCTAGGCTTTTTATTTCCTCATTCAGAGACCAGCTCCTGTAGGTCAGTCAGTCAGTCTCTGAAGAGCTTGGCTAAAAGAGGAGCTTGCCCTAATTCTTGGAGTACAAGCTCCTCAATCTTGGGCAGGACCCCACCCAAGTAGAATTTACTTCTGTTTGAAATGTAAATAGAATCTAATCTAGGTAAATTCTTGTACTAAGAGAATAAACCCATGTACTGGCACCCTTCCACTGGAGTTTAGGGTGACCCAGTTCATGAAGGAGAAAACCAACCAAAGTGGTCTGGGTGAAGATAGATTCCTTTTGTCCAGAATACTAGAGGTGGCTGAGTTTCATGATCAAGCCACATTCTCAACAAAAGGAGCTGAAGACTTCTAGCCTATTTCCTCTTTATTTTGTCCACCACTCAGGGTTGATTTCTCCTGTTAGGGGCACTCCCTTTCAAAAAAAAAAATTTAAGTCATTCAGTGTCTTTGATTATCAAGAGAAATCACTGACCATCAATTTATTGATTGTTAATAAACCTGATTAAAAATTTATTATTAATTGAAAATAAATTATTAATTACCCAGAAACAATGTCTCTTGGATTTTTCATTAATCTAAAATGCCCTTCTTAAACTTTTGCACCAAGAACTAAAAGTCATACTCCAGGTGCAGACACCTGATGAAGGAAGAATACAGTACGACTATTACTACAAAATTCCTGAAAGCTTGCCCCAAGTTAATTTCTTTCTCTTTTTGATTGTCTTATTCTTATTGAGTTTACAATCCACTAAAACCCTGGGATCTTCTTAAGAATAAATATTGTCTAACCATGCCTCTCACATCTTAAACTTGTGAAATTAATTTTATTTTTGTATCCAAATGCAAGCTCATATTTGTCCCTATTAAATTTAATTTTATTAGTTCCATCTGAATGCTTTTTGGTTCCTAACTCTCAACCAGTATATTATCTATCCTTTCCAAGTTTGTATGATCTGTAAATTTGATGAGTATGCCATCTAACACCATTATACAAACTGGACTACATTGTCACATTATTTCATCTCAACTGGGTCTTTGATATTGCATAAGTCTTCTAATGCCTCATTTATTGATTCTCTGCCCCCCTCCTCCCAGTTGTTCCATATTTAACTATTATACTTAAACTCACAACTGCCACATCCAAACCCCTCTCTCAGTCAACATCTCCATCTCCTATTTTGCTGAGAAAATTAGGCTCTGCAAATAGAGATCCTTCATCTCCCCCACCCATACCTCAAAACACTCCTACCTATTCAGCCATCCTCTCCTCCCTTATTCCTATCTCTGCAGAAGGGGTAACCCTCCTCCTCATGAGTTATTCTCTCTATCCATTCTCTTTCCTTCATTCTCTTGCCCATTGAGTCTTTCTCTCACTCATCTCCAACCTCTCCCTTACTACTAGTATGTTCCCTACCACCTACAAACATGCTTGTGACTATGCCTTCCAAATTCTGCCAAGGAAATCCTTCAGAGTAACTGAGGTTTAAAATTGCATAATCAACTTAAACTCTGTATTTATCTTCACCTTAAAGCCAGTCAGGTGCCAAGTCTGTTGATAATAACTCTACATCTTTTCTAGCCAACCTTTTCTCTCCACTCAAATGAACACCACTGTACTTCAATCTCTCATTATTTCTTACCTGGATGACTTGGATAACTACAGTAGCTACTTAATTGATCTCCCCTCTTTTTCACCACCATTCTCTTCTCATTCCTTTGCAATTTGGCTCCTGACTCTATTACAACTGAAAATGTTCTCTCCAAAGTTATCAATGATTTAGAAATTGGTATCTTTGTTGGCCTCTATTCCGTATAAGATTCTGTTGCTTTAAGGTACTGTTCTTTTATGTGGAGAACTCTGGTGTTGAAATAAGAAAAAAAAATACTTTTGCACAAAGGAAAACAAATAAACTAGTAAAGAATGTAAAATATTGCCTATTTTGTTGGTAAACAATTTAGTACGTTAGAGGAGTAATAAAAGAAAAACTAATAAGTATGTGTTGAGAAACAGTTTGAAATATAAGTACTTTGGGGCAGAAAATGAATTGTAGCGTAAGTATAAAGAGTTACATCATCTTGAAAAGGATATAGGGTAGTACTACTTTTGTATGTGCAAAATATGATGTTTAAAGGGGTCAGAGAAAGAACTTTTACTTCTTAAAAACTCAAATTCAAATATAAAAAAACAACTGGCAGAGACATAAATTAGACATATTTGAAAACTATAAAATGGCTGAAGACATATGGGAATGTGATCCCTCAGCTCATTTACATATAGCTATCTTTTATTCACTCATTCAATATGTTAAGCTCCTACTATGTGCCAGGCATTGTGCTAAGCCCTAGAAATACAAAAAGAGGCAAAAGACAGTCCCCGAAGTCAAGGAGTTTATAATCAAATGGTGGAGACCGTGATATACAAATACGTATGTACAAAGTAAGTTACATACAGGATAAATAGGAAACCATTAAAAGAGTTAAGGCACTAAAATTAAGAGGGGTTGCAAAAAACCTTCCTTTAGAAGCTGAGATTTTAGCTGGAACTCAAAGAAAGCCAGAGACAGGATGCTAAGACTCACAAAATTAAAAGAAAATCCATATAACTATCTGCAGATTATGGAATGATTAAGAACTGCTGATTTCGTAAGTATATTTTTTACATTATAAGTGAAAGATGAGTTATTAAATGCCAAGAGGCTCTAATATAATCCATTGAAAAGATAATGAAGGGGGAGAGGGTTAATGAAGGTTTGTTGAAATGAAGCTGAAGAATGAGGAATTAGCAGGGGGCAGAAAAGCCTTTTCTATAGGACTAATGTCAAGTGAGAGAGATTATTATTTCTCTCTTGTATTAATAACCAATTGTTAATATTGGAGATACTCAAGATTTTTTCTTTTCCTATTTCCTCATTCTTTACTAGGCCAAATCAGTCCCAGAAGAATAAGAGATTGGATTTTGACATTCTCCTCAACTTGTTCAGACCCATCTAACTACAGAAGATTAGTTCTGATTAAAAGTAAAAAGAATTTAATCCAGCTAAATTATTGTGTTCTACTCAGTCTTTTCTTTGGGGCGGGGGGTTGGGGGTGGTGTTTAAGTCTCTTGTCTAGCTCACCCAATGCTGGGGGTGGCCTGAGAATAAATGACATAATGAAAGTCATTCCCCAGCTCCTCATTAAAATAGATCTACCTCTCATTATAATACTCATTTTCTCCTTGTTAACTAATCAGAGTTGATTGTCCTCCGTCAGGAACACCCACTCTTCCAAAGGCCATGTGATTGATGTCTTTTGATTTGTGGATAAATTGGATTTAAGTGAGGCAGAGTTGAAGCAAGTCCTCAGCTTCATTCTCTCCTCCATAGTCACCACAGTCATCAAGATGGCTAGTGATAGCTCAAGAAGCAGTGGATGACCTTAGTATATTTGTTGTCTAGCCAAGCTCTAAACGATCCACAGCGCCTGCTTCAGCCACCTTCATAGCCATTGGAACAAATTGTTCTCATTTGTCCATTCCACCAGGGGAAGTCTTCACATTCTTGGGGTAGACACCCCCCCAACTCACGAACAGATTTGACACCCCTTGGTTACCCTCAACCTGGTTTGATCCATCTGCCAAAATGGTTTACCAGGGTGTGGCTGCTGCACATGCTGCAGCTTCTTAGAGCCACAGGTGAGAGTTGAATGGAATAGGTGGGCAATAAAGGTGGAGAGCAGCCCTGAATAGGGCTCAGCAGCCATCACACTAGAGGTGCTAGTCTTCCCTGAACATACCCTACACCCCAAAGGGTGTGTGTGTGTGTGTGTGTGTGTGTGTGTGTGTGTGTGTGTGTGTGTGTGTGTGTGTGTGTGTGTGTATGTGTATGTGTGTGTATATGTATGTATATGTATATGTGTATGTATATATATACATATATATGTATTATATTCCATATATACTATATTCAAAAAGTATATATGCATCAGTAGGTCACCATGATCAGTTTATCAGAGATGGCCAAATGACCATCCTTTTTATTAATTAATCATTAGTCATAATTAATAGAAAGATTAACTACCCAGAAATTATGTCTCTTGAACTTTCTGTAAATAACACAAGAAAACAGCAGTAGGAACAACCAGATGACTAGAAGGATACTATTTACTCCTTTTTTGGTGACAAAGACTTGGAAACTGAGAAGATGCCCAGCAGTTGTGGAATGGGTAAAAGAGTTATGGCAAATGATCGTAGATTGACCATCCAGAGGACAATTGACTATTCCTACTCTCAGATTCCAAGAGGTAACCCTAAAAGGTTGTGACTCCTAATATCACTCATGAGCCTCCATTAGATGTGCTCCCCAAAATATCAATCAATTCATATTAATTAGCTTTTAGAAAGGGATATTTATTGAGAAGGTATATTAAAGAAAGAAGTTATATCTCCCAAACAGGGAATGTACTTTCCCCTTTACACCCATTTTTTTCTGGGAAGAATGGGTTTAAAAATTAAAGTTGTAAATAGGAAGTATTGCTTCCATACCTTGAGAACACAGTTCCCTCCTTCACACACACACACACACACACACACACACACACACACACACACACACACACACACACATACCCCTTTGGTAAGAACAGATTCACATTTAAAGGACAAAGATGCCAAGGAACAAATGTAGGGAACACAGGCTGAGAGATGCCTCGTGGTTCCTGGACCCAGATTCACTTTTTTTCCCTTGCAGAGTCACCACTAAGTTTGCTACTGATGGTTTACATTGATGGATGAGTCACTCCTTTGTCCATCTGAGTTAGGTTCATGCAGAATGAAGTGCTTCAGTTAATAGTTTAATCCATTATTGGTCTTAGTAAAGCACTATGTTTCTTCAACCTGGATCCTCACTGGATTCAGCTACTAATACTTCTAGTTTTGGGTGGTGTCTACTACCTATTCAATTTTGCCAAGCAGATTTTTGTGGACTTTTCTGAACTTTTGATTCAAATTTGGTCCTTTCTATCTGGAGATACTAATTAACCTAATATCAGGAAAGAATAACCTCAACAGAAAGGAGTCCATGTGCCTAAGGACAGATAGCAGTTGGATAGGATAGAAAGCAGCTGAAGCCACCACCTCATTCAAAGGCTCCCTCCCCATCCCTGAGTCTCAGAATCCTTGTTGTCATTCAGGGCTCAGCTCACACACTGCCTCTTCTGTAAAGCTTTCACTCTTCTTTCCAGTAGTTAGTGTTTTGTCTCCCTCTCTAATCTGCCTGACACAATACTATGCTTATTTGGGTACACAAGTTATCTCCTCAGGTTGGCTTCTTAAGAACAGGGACTGCTTCATTTTTTGTCTTTTGTCTTTTTTTCACACAGTACTTGGTATATAGCAGGAACTTAATATACAGTGTCCTAAAAGTCTTAGTGCAGTTTTAAGTATTAGAAGCTCATAATTTCATTAAGACTTTTAGGACATCCTATATATTCGCTATTGTTGCCAACAGCTGAGAGCATAAATATAGAGTATGGAGCAAACTGCTTTTGCCTTAGGATTGAAAGTCACAACCCTGCTCATTAAATCATCACTGTTAAGTCAGAGAGACCACTGAGCTTTCATCCTTCTCCTCAATCCTTGCAGACCTCTCAAATTATGCAAAGTGCTTCCTTGCCTGTATCTAAAGTACTAAATGGCTCCTTCCTATATTCCTCTGAGCCTCAAGTTATCACCTCCCTATACACCTGTGGCATCTGCTACCCCCTCCCCACCTTCTATTTAACCAGAATCACGGCACAGACATTGGTGTGCTAGAGCTGGCTCATGCAGGCTCATGAGAGCCAACTGTTAAATTTTCTGTGTGAGCATTTACACTTTGAATATCAGCAAATCAGGCCTTGATTTATTGTATTTTTATTACCTAGACTTAAGGCAATGATGTAGAAAATGTTAATAATACAAATTAAATTGAAAAGTATGTTATACCTACTTTTTTTTTTTGAGAGTCAGTTTTTGTTAAACATTTACCAATAGGCCACACCTAAGTACCATATTCTCTGTCAACTATGCCCTGGTGTGACATTGTTCTACATATGGTTGCTCTTTGTATTCCATGTAAATGAATAATTAATGTTCCATAAATATCCTTAGGCATGTGATTTAGCCCTAGTCCTTTTCATCACAAAGTAGGGTCCAAGTCTAAGAACAACCACTAAAATCCTCACAACATATAAAGGGTACAATCCCTATTCATCTCAAGCCCTGAAGCTTGGACCAACCCTCTAAAGAATCTCAGTCTGTACAATAGAAATTTTCCATAACATCAAATTCAGATTGTGCCAGCTGAATGCTATATTTTGAATCTTAAAACTAGATTTCTATCCACTACAGCTCTGCTTTTAATCTTAAGTGCTGTCACAGGAGAATGATGAGTAGAGCCCCAAAGTATTGCACTACCTCCCCTCTCATTTCTGTACAACTCTCATCTCTACCTTCATACTAAATTTAGTCTAGTACTTATCCCAGGCATCATCCCTGTGACACAAGATAGGATTGCTACTATATGCAGAAATCTGAATCATTGAACCCTACTCAGCCTCTATTAGGTGGAGGAGACAGAAACTAGTCAGCTGCTTCCTTTAGCCATAAAATCTGATGGCTCATTATTGAACTATCATGAAACTTCTTGGACAAAAAAATATGTATTGCCAATTTGACATACTTGGAAGCAAATTTAACAGTATCTGTTCCATAAAACTGTTGATCCAACCTAAAGGATGGGAAAGAACTTTCCACAAACCCTCACCATACTCAAACTGAAATCATTTCTGAGTGTAAAAGTGACAGTGCTGGTTGAGAATTCTTAGGATGAAGGTTAATTTGAATTTGCACATAACTAAATGTTACAAGGATAATGATTAAGAATATTAGTATGTTAACCTTGAGAATTAGGATTTTCTTCTAATATTACTATTTCCAATCCCTAGCAGTTTTTGGCACATAGTAAGTAAGGTCCTACCTAATATATGTTTGTAGAGTGATCATTAGAGCTTATTTTTTCTGATTATAATTACCAGCATTTTAGAAAAAGCAGTAACATATTTCTGTGGTGCTTTATGATTACAAATCTCTTTCCTTAAAACAATCATGTGAGGAAGGTATTGTTGTTTAGTGTTGTTTCTTAGTTGCATCCAACTCTTTGTGACCCCTTTTGGGGTTCTCTTAGCAAAGATATTGGAGTAGTTTCCCATTTCCTTTTCTAATTTATTTTACAGATGAGGAAACTGAGGCAAACAGGGTTAAGTGACTTTCCAAGGTCACATAGATAATAAGTGTCTAAGACCAGAATTGAACTCATAAAGAAGAATCTTCCTGAATTCAGACCCAGCACTCCATCCACTGTGCCACCTAGATATCCTATGAGGAAAGAAGTGAAAGTAAATTTATTCTCATTTTACAGATGAGGAAACCGAGGTCCACAGAGATAGTCACTCATTCAAGTTTCTCACACTATTAATCTACAGAAGTCGGACTCAAATTGAGGTGTTTTGATTCTAAGTCAAGTCTTTTCACTGTATCATGTTACCTCTTACCATAGACATTAGAAATGAAAGATCTATCACTAGTAGTAATGAATGCACTTAAAATAATTTTTCTCATCTTTTGGTCTTTGATCCACCACTAGAAGGAAGAAGAGATAGCAACACAATTGTAGACTATTTTATTCATGCTTGCCTATATTAGCATAAAAAGAAAGATTATGAGATCTATTCCCAATAAGAAGAACATAAACATGAACCATATTTAACATTCTGGGACAGGAAGTGATAGGAGCCACGAACTGAGAACAGGGACAGCTATCCAATAACTACAGGCCTTAATGGATGCCTGTCAGTTTGGCTTAGCAAATGAAAGGACATTTAAGAACAGCTTAACAGGGATCTCAAGTTCAGAACTAGAAGACAGCAATCAGAGAGGGACTAAGGAAGGCCTGGCCTCATGGACTTGGGCCAAAAGGGTCTAATGCTAGTCTAGGGCCACAGCTCAAGTAGGAAATGTGTCTAACAAGATGAGAATTGACTATTCCGATCCAATTCAGAGAACTTGTTTCAAGGTACTTTTTGTAATGCAAACTAGGAAACATTAACAGTAGGGTGAAGGGGGTGGGGTGTAAAAAGAGTCAAGAAGTGAAGTTCTGGCAAATTATTCACAAGGGAGGAATGAAGTAAATGCCAAACTTGGGATATCAAAGCAGTAACTCTATTGTTGCGTGAAATAAGCCAAATTACCAAATATACCTTTGGGATAAATTCAAATCTATGTAAATATTTGGTTACTTGGACAGTTACATGACCCTTCATCATGTTTGTTTGCTGAGATCTTTCTATATTTCTAGACTAGAGTTTTCTAAAGGTTTGGATCATGACACTAAAGTCAAAATTCCTACGCGTCTCAAGCTCAAAGAAAACTAGAATGACACAAATATAAAGTTGAAAGAGATTTCAGAAGTCATCTAATTCAATCCATACCTAACTAGGAAGTACCTTTATCATATTTCTTACCAGTGGTAGTTCAACCTCCACTTGATTATTTCCCATGATTATTGGTACATTAAAAAGAGCACAGTCTGGAGTCATGAGGACCTAAGTTCAAATCCTGCCTCAGATACTATCTGTGTGACCCTGGGCAAATTTTTTAACCCTGTGTGCCTCAGTTTCCTCATCTGTAAAATAAACTGGAGAAGGCAATAACAAATCACTCCAGTATCTTTACCAAGAAAACCCCAAATGTGGTCACAGAGAGTTGGACATAACTAATCAACTAAACAGTAATACATATTCATTCTCTCCCAAAGCAAATAATCACATTTTGGGATAGTTCTAATTCTTAGAACATTGGGTTCTTTTTTGTTTTGTGTGTTTGTTTTCTGTTATATGAATATAAAATCTTCCTCTTTGTGGCTTCCTTCCATTGCTTCAAGTTCTGGGTGTACAAAGAAAGGCAAAAGATAAAGTCTTCTTTTAAGGAGCTTAAAATCTAGGGGTCATCTAACCAATGTGGATCAGAAGCAGGACTTGAACACAAGTCTTCCCAACTTGTAGTTCAGCTCATTCTACTATCAGCCCCCCTGGGAAGTAAACTTATGAAATTCAGCATTTCTAATTCCATTACCATTTTAAAAAACAGAAAAAAAGATGTAGAAAGAAAATTGCAAATTAAAACAACAACAAAGTCTATTTCCCTCCTGGGAATTAGCCTACCACAGCATGCACAGGATATATATAAAGCTAACTACAAAACAATTTTAAAAAATTAAACCAAAAATTAACATTCATAGTTAAACTGAACTGAATGGATTAATGATGAAAATATTTCTCAGATTAATCCTTAGTCAATTCTATGCTGACAAAAATACCAATGGCAAATACTATAAAAATAGAAAATACAATGAAATTGATATAGAAGAACAAAACATAAGGAAATTCTGAAAAAAGTTCTTTTTCATCAAATATTTCTTTTAAAAATCAAATATCCAAATTATACACACATACAGAGAGAGGGAGACAGGGAGAGAGAGAGAGAGAGAGAGAGAGAGAGAGAGAGAGAGAGACAGCGAGAGAGAGAGAGAGAGAGAGAGGAGTTTGAGTTCTTTTTTTTCACTTATTTTATCACATTATTGTACCCTCACACTTCCCTCAATTGTACCCTCAAACACAGATTCCAAATCCTTTCTGCCTTTTGGAATTATTTTATCTGTTTGCTTTTGCCTTGAATTATTTTTTTAACTCATTCTTTCAAAAAATTCTCCCTGATGAGTTTTTTAAGAAGAAAAGAGAAGAGAAAAGAAAAGAGCAGAAAGACATGGTTTTTTTTTTCAATTCTGTCATGTTATGCTTTTAATAGAGAGAATGATTTCAGTCCTCTAGTGGTTACTTGGCATTGGCAGAAATAGAGGCACAGCATAATCTCATCAGATCACTGAAGTATAACCTCCTCCACATAAACACACATTCACACACGCACGCACGCGCAAGCACACACACACACACACACACACACACACACATATGCACATTTCCAGAAAATAAGCTCCTTAGTTTTTTTGTCACTATTTCTGCTAACTCTAACTACTATTTGCCAAGGGATTCTGTTCCAGATTACTTTTCCTCCCATTGTTCAGTACTTCTCATCACAGTTGTATTTGATCTCCAAAAAAAACAGATGCTTGACAATGTTCTCGTATAATCTATAACCACCTTCCAATGTAGTTATTGGGGTTTTCTACATATTGGAATAAAGTAAATGAGTTGAAATCCAACTTTTAGTCAGATCTCTGTTCTTATTTTCCAACTTCTCAATCAATTAAAAACACATTTACTAAATGCTTACCATGTGCCAGGCACTGTGCTAAGTACTAGGGATGCAAAAAGAGGCAAAAGATAGTCCCTGCTCTCCAGGAACTTATAAGCTAAAGGGGAATACAACATACAAACAAATCCTTACAAAGCAAAGTATATACAGGATAAAAAGGGGATAATTAACAGGAAAAATCCTAGAATTAAGAGGGGTTAGGGAAGACTTCCTGTAAACATAGGGATTTAATTAAGACTTAAAGGAAGTAAGAGAGATCAGTAGTCAGAACAGAGGAGGGAGAATATTCCAGGAATGAGGAACAACCAGAGAAAATTCTGGGAGAAGAAAGGTGGAATGTGTTCTTCATGGAACAGTCAGGGAGGTCAGTGTCTGGATGGAAGAATACTTGGGGGAGAAGAAAGAGAATAAAACACAAGAAGATTAGAAAGATAGGATGGGGCTAGGTTATGAAACAGTTGGAACAGAAAACAGAGCATTTTGTATTTGATCCTGGAGGCAATAGGGAGCCAGTAGAGTTTATTGAGTAAGGGGTATGATATGACTGGACCTTCTCTTAAATCTAATTCAGATCTCAGAGAATGGACACCTGTGTCTTGTCTCTTCAGGATGTTATGCATGGTCTTCTGGAAAAGGTTAATAGGAGAAACAGCTCATGTTTCAGAAAACAAACATTCCAGAAAAAAAAATCTTGCTGAAATATGTTCTTTAGAGACCAAGCTTAACCAAATTTGGAAAAATAAATGCAGAGGAAGTTATGTCTTCTTATCTGTTGTAGCTTCTTATCCAGTTTCTAATTGCATTCATTTTATGCACATACCTCACAGAGAGAAGTTAGAAAAATTTAACATGGTTCAAGGGCCTCAATGTCTAAGGTGCCGAGATCAGTTGTCCTATACCACAGAGGTGTTCAACAGGGCAGCAACATTCCCCAGTGCTTCAGGGATTAAATTAAAACGTAACTGGAATATAGCAAAATAAATAAAAAATACAGTAGAACTTAGATAATGTTAATATGTGTTTTTCTAAGTCAACAAGCACCATCGGAGAACCTTATGCCTTTAATGGCCCCATTTCTATCTGAGTTTGATACCACTGCTGTATGAGATACAAGGCCAATATTGGGAGTAGATCTTTATTCCCAGAATTCATAGCTCCTCGTCATGGAGGAGATACCGCCAAGTCACAGCTGTATGCAACATCCAAGAGAGGAGAACATCACTTATTTAGGGCTAAAAGCATTGGAAGCCATTAGCACATCTCACCTTGGAGAAGGAGGAGGAAGCATTCTGCAGAGGTGCATTTAGGGAGGAATCTATCTTCTGGAATATACTCATCTTACCCAATTTCTCCAAGTCCCAAATAACGTAGCGGAAAGATAACTGGTTTTGGAATGAGAATTAAATTCTGCTACTTACTGTATAGCCCATGGTCTTTTCACCTCTATGGGCCTCAACTACTTCATTTGTAAAATGAAAAGATGGGATCAGAGGATCTCTACATTTTCTTCCTGCTCTAAATCTATGTCCTAAAGGCTTAATAAATAGAATGCAACCTCCATTAATGAAAATATTTAAATTTAAAATATGCATGCATACACATTTCCTTACAAACATAAATATGTTTATGTGTATACACACACACATATATGATGGCTTTCATATTCAGAATGTCAGAAAGTTCAAGATAACTCTTATCTACTTACTTTTTGGACCAGACCATGATTTCACTGTTGTAGACAACTCTCAATGAGGTAATGACCTTTAGATATTCAGAGTAATATCAGCTGTGAAAACTAGTCTTAGAGAGTTGCCTAGGGATACTGAGGCATTGAATAACCCCTCCAGGATCATATAACCAGTATGTGTCAGACACAAGACTTGAACACAGTTATTCCTTACTTGAAGACTAATCTCTATACAATACCCGACATTGACTTCTCTATGTTTTACATGCTTTCAATATTGAAATATTTAATTAATTAACTAATTTCAATATTTTAATATTGAAATTACTGGCAAATGTCAGATGTCCCATTTATCCAACCACTATTACACACATACACACATGTATGCACACACACACATGTGTGTGTATGAGTATTCACACTCTCAATTTGAGTCTGAGAAAAATGGTCATAAAAAACAGCCAGCAGTTTGTGTACTTCTGGAGCATGAATGCTTTAAAAGAGAGGGATGATCCTATAACAAAGTCTATACTTCCTGCAGCAGGCTGGCTCCCTGAGTGCAATCATACAAAAGATTGATGGTTGCTTCACACTCGCAATTCAGTGTGTGGTAATGCCAGATGCAGACAAATTGAAGACAGTTCAGAAAAGATCCATGGAGATGATTGAGGGCTACGGAGAAGACATATGAGGAAAGGCTAAAGGGGCTGAATATGTATAGCCTTTCTGGGGGAAGAGGAGGTTCTGTTTATGGGTGCCAAGCAGGCAGAGAGTTATTGCTCCTGCTGTAAGAGCAAATGATTTAAAGTAATGAAAGGAGATTTCAATCATTTAGACTTGAAAAACTCATAAATTTTCATAACCAAGCTTTGCTGAAAATCTGGAGAGAAAGTAATGCAAGAATCAGACATATATTTAGAACCTTTATAGTGAAATGCTCCTTCACTTAATATGTAGGATGCTGTTAACCCCCCATTTGGGAAGGTAACCCCCCATTTGGGAAGGGGGAGGCTCCTGGATACGGAGAGGCTCTTCAGTGGTTGAGCTCAGGAGTCTAAAATAAATTAAGGGGCTTTTAAAAGTACAACACGACTAATCTATGCCTTCATTCTGAGATAGCTAATTGAAAGTCTTGAGTTTATTAGGGGTGTCACCTGGATTTCATTTTGAAAGATCCTACCTCTTTTGCATAGTTATGAAACATTATCTCAGGCCCTTTGCTCTGTATAAGACAGCTTATAACTCTAATTGGTGCAAAGGAAATGAATATATACAAAACCAATCTGAGAATCTAGCTAGTTTTACTATTCAAAACAAATTTCTTCCTCTTCCAAAAACAAATCTTCATCCTAAAGCAAAAAGTTTATATTTTATTTAATAATGAGATTAAACAAAGGTAAAAAAGAGGTAGAGCTTTATCGTAGAGCTTGTATATCAGAACAGAGATTATGGAGACCATTGTGGATGGATGTTGCATTGGACACCAAATTGGGAGTTTAGAGTGAAAAAGATGAAAGTTTGATAATGCTATGAATGCCCCCACCCACCCAAGCTTCTCCTTGGTGGATTCCCAGGACCCATCTTTTTAATAACTTTTTTGTGATGCTACATGACTGTTAGTCAAGGAATTTTACAGGCTTCAAAGAACTTAACGGTGCCTAAGAAAGGCAAAGGAAAGGTACTTAGTGAGCATATGCAAGGTATATCACATTTCCACCAAAGAAAGACTTGTACAGAATAAATAATACAAAGGATATCAACAAAGACAGGTGTGACTAGAAAAAGAAGGTAGGTCAGTTGTATGATAAGAGTGAGGGATAGCTGATGGACAATGTATGCATTTCTCTAATATCCACAAAATAATAAATGATCTAGTGTAGGTACGTTAAACATGCCACATTATGACCAGCAATAGTATGGACTGTGGCCTGAACCAGATTGGAATATAAATGGGAGATATTTTTAAAAATAAGCAAAGATACAATAAAACAAAGATGATGTTAATATGTGGTTTTCTAAGTCACTATGTGGTCCACAGGGATCCTTATGTATGGTTTAATAGTCCTGAAGTCTATTTGCATTTAAGCTAAAGGAAAGCCCCCAGCATGTTTGGTAGATAAATCCCCTACAGGAAATATATGGGAGAATGTGGGCAAAAGATGCATAGATTGATAGCAATTTGCATCACTGAGTGAATACCCATATTGATGAAACCAGGGATCCATCAGAGTATGAAAGCATGGGGTTTACCTGGCTGTATCCAATAAATCCTTAAGCTGAACCTACCAATGAGTCTGCACATAGATTTAAGTAGGTGCATAAACTTGGAGAGGAAAATCTTACATCTTTATTTTACTATAATTGATATCCTTTGTAATCCTATGTATTTCATTTTATACTTTAAAAAAACATTATTCTGAAAATGGGTCAGTAGGCTTTACCAGATTAACAAGAGGGTTTATAACAAAAAAATTAAGCACCCCTGGATTAGTTGTTTTCCAAATAAGATATGAGTAAACAAATCACATTATAGTTGCCCTTGCGAAGTTTTCTGTAATAAATCTGTGTGAAACAGATTATAGGTAGAAATTTTTTCTCCTATAAAATCATCCCATACTTTATTGTGTTAATCTGCATGTTCATATATTTGATTTACTTAAGATACATATATACTATGACTATTATAAGTAGTTGAAATTACAAAAAAAGAAATAAATTTTTCTATTTCAATTTCAAATTCAGAGAATTTGAGAAACACTGATACTGACTAATTCTAATGAAAGTGGGGGATGTGGGGAAGGAGATGAGCTTAATACCAAAGTTTTGGTATAAAATTTTGTATAAAAAAATCAAAAATATATTTTGAATAAAAATAAAATATAAGCAACAGGCTATGAATTCTGAACACTTTTACAGCTATAAGAATTTAAGGGTCTGGCATTAAAAATTGAACAAGAAATTTCCAATTCTAACTGATAAATATCTTTGAATGCCAATAGTGAAATTTATGACAATATACAATAAATCAAGATGACAGTAACATTCATACAAGCGAGTTGTAGGTGAAATTTTTAAAGTATTCAAGAATTTAGTACATCTATGCAAATATAATTTATAATCTTATATTTTCATATCTGTACTGTCCCTTTCATCCAATTTCATAGGAACACCCTACAAATGCCTCTTTCCCCTGAATTATCTGCAACCTTTAGTTTTATTATTGTGTGTTGCCATTCCAAGTCAGTCAGGCATTTGTTATTTCATACAGATATGACTGACATTTTAAAAAACCTCTGAGAGAAGCTCCTGAAAAACAAAGAGTCTTTCTTAAAGCAAATATTTATAATAAATTACCGGTTTTGTAAGTACTCATCTTTGGATTTGAGTTTTCTTGAACAGCAAGACTGTTCAAGAAAGCAACTCAACGTGTGTTTTCTATTTTAGGCAAAGGATTTTTATCCTAATTCAATATCATGTAGACTACAGAGATGGAACCTATTGCCTCCCAATCCACCATTCTACATTCTCAGAAATAATGACTCCATTGTTACTCTGTAAACTCTATACTTAAATTTTCATTCACAAAACAAGATTATGTTCAGAGGAGAAAATCACAATATGAAATCCTCCTAGAACTATCTAAATTTTATGCAAATATTACAGATTTTATTTACTACAAATATATTGAAAGTTATTTCTTAGAGAAAAAAGCAGAAGACATTATCTTCTCCACAATACAGTATTCACTCCACTGGGAAATAATTGCATTCTATCTTCATTTAAAGCTGTAAAAGAAGTTCACATGGTGACTATGATAATACAGGCATGCCCTGCATATTGTTGCCTTAAACAACATTTGGCAAAAGTGCCATCAACTCATGGTATTCACTAGAATTTCTAATAACTCTATTCTAACAGTGTTGAATGAAGATACAAATCAATGGTTGCAAATGACATAAACCAGTTTTTTAGCCCCAGTATTATTAATTCCCTTGAGCATCAGTCCTGTTTCTGAAAATCTTGTTTCATCTAATGTGGTATCTTTTTCAGAGACAATCAACCTAATTAAGTGGGGGTAGGACTGTGCCTTTAGTTTGCATGATTTTACAGTATTCAAAGTGCTTTCTCATACCTTGCCTCATTTGAGTCTCACAACAATATCTGGGATAAATATAACAATCATTATCCCTATTTTTGTGATGAGAAAACTGAGGATAAAAGATGCTAAGATTGTGATTTGCCTCTGATGATGATCATTAAGTGGTAGAGCTGGAACTAAAGCCCAGTTCTCTTTTCTTATTCTATCCTTTCTAAATCCACATTATTTTCTAGCTAGTAATCTCACAAGTTCATATCACAACAGTGATATATAATAACAAAATAGTAAGTGCTTCTCCCTCCCCTGAGGGTCCTCCCCTCCCCTCCCAGTTTGATTTTTTTTTTTTTTATTAAATGGGCCATCACTTGAGTAACTTAAAGAAGCCTATTCATTGAATGGGTGCATCTCACTCAAAGTGAGAATGTGATAAGACCTTAGGCTGAAAGGGCTAGGGTTTCACATTGCATTCTGGGCCATCTCCAGGCCACTGGACCCAGATGGCTCAGGAGAAGAAAGTGAGGTTGGTGACCTTGCATAGCCCTTCCTCTCTCAAATCAAAGTCAACTGCAAGTCATGTCATCATCTTGATGTCATGGTCCTCTTTGAGAACGAAGAACAAACACAACCTGTGAGTGAGTTGCAGCTCCTTTCCTCTCCTCTCCTCTCCTCTCCTCTGGTGTCCAAGCCAGGAGAAGGTACTCTCCATGGCCAAAAGCTGCCTTTCTTTTCCTTTGGGTTTGATGGCTACATTTCTTGCTCAAAGATTAAGCCTTAAATCCAATTGACCCTGAAGCTCACAGACTGGAAAACAAATCCCCACCAACCTAGCACAGAGTGAATGTAATAACTCAATAGTCACAACAATCACAAGTCATTCATAATATTGGAAAATAGGGATGAATTCAATTCAACAAATACTATTAAGTCCCTACATTACCTACTCTTAGGTGATGGGTACATGAAGATGGAATTTAACACAATGCCATAATTAGTAAGTATCCATAAAAATCTAGCAGCACTGCTATAAACACAACTCTAAATAAATGACCAACTGGAGTTAAGGATATAATTTTTATGTTTGAATGGTAATATACTATATGAACATATAGCTCAAGCTGTCTTCTCCTTGTCTCTGTAACTTCAAAGAATCATATGACCTCAGAGATTGGAAGGGCCCCTAAGGTTATCTAGTCCAATCTATATCTGAAAAAGAATTCCCTCTACAGAATGACTGACAAGTGATTAATTTAAGACCTCCAGTGAAGTAAAGAACTCTCAGTCTTACCAGCCCAATTTGTTAGGAAGTTTTTCTTTACTTCAAACCTAAGTATACTTCTTTTCAGTTTCCCCCTGTTGATCCCAGTTTTTTCCCTCTGAGAACAAAAAGAACAAGTCTAGTCTGTCTTCAGCGTTACTATATTTTAAATACATGAGGATGGCTATCATATCCTCTCATAAATCTTTTCTTCTCCAGGACAAGTATCAGATCCCTCAAATGATCCTCATATGGCATGGGCTTAAGGACCTTCATTATTTTGGTTGTCCTGTGCTGGACATTCTTTGATTTACCAACATGCTTCCTTAAAAGCAGTGACCCCAAAAGGACCACAATATTCTAAATAATATTCTTACTAGTACAGATATATGCAATTACTATCTCCTAATTCCTGGAAGTCATATCCCCACTAATGGCAAAAAATCACAAGTTTTTTTTGGCTGAATAGGGGCAGTTAGGGGGAGAAGGAGAGAGAGCACTGGGTTTGGAGTCAGGAAGGCATCAGTTCAAATCCAACTTCTGACATTAGATGTGTAACTCAGGACAATTCACTTAATTTCAGTCTGCCTCAGTTTCTTCAGTTATAAAATAGAGATCACACCTACTTCTTGGTATTATTGTGAAGACTAAATAGAATAAAATCTGTAATTTACCTAGCCTAGTGCCAGTACAGAGTAGGCACTTAATATATGTTTATTTTCTTCCTTCCATGTTACATTTTTAACCACAAGGTGGTACTGCTAGCTATTAAGCAAATCCTATTCTACAGGAAAGAAAGTGCAGGGAAAGTCTCGTGGTTGCCTTGAAGATTATGACTCCTCACCCATTGAGAATGGCATTGAGAAGTGTCAACTTTCCTATGGATCTCAGAGAGTAGGTAACCTTCTATTGTCAGCAAGTACCCTGACACAGCCAGGATGGCCTGTTGGCACAGGTTCTTAGATCTGCTTTTCTAAAAGGAAAGCAACTTTTGAGGCTTTCTTCAATCACGTATACCAACAGAGAAAATCCAAGCAGAGAAATAAAGACCAACAGAAACGGCTTCTAACTGCCTGGTCATAAGCAACATATATATCACAGATCAACAGACAGATCAAATAGTCTGACCATTACATAGATACATAGTTACCAGAGCGGGGACTTCTTAACAGTGAACCAGAGTCTCCTCTGGCACATGAACCTTCTTCCCAAGAATAAGCCCCCAAAACAAAATCTCATCTCGGAGTATATATAGACTTTTCAGAGCCAGAGGGCATTACAGCTCTCAAGATCCAGTGCCTCATTAACAAAAGGTTACATTAACAAAAAATCCCTCTAATCAAGCTTCCCTCAATGGGCTCCACCTGAGGCCTATTAATGGGTAGGGGAAGCTCTAACTCTCATTAACATTACACAGATCCATCTCTCTAGAGGACCATCATCATCTCAATCTGTGGATTGAGTGGATTTACCTAATGAGAACCAGCTTTAGATACTCCCATTACTGACTCCTCCCTACCTTTTTTTTGTACTTGCTTTATTTTACAAGGCCTTAATTTTGTTACCTTGGTATAATATCATTGCTCCCCATAAGAACAAACAGAACATTCTTGGCTCCGTATAGGGTCTTACTCTGATCATAGTAAAAATAAAAGAATTAAGCAATATGTAATAAAATATTTGCCTCAGTTCCAGGCCTATAATCTCTCCCAGGCTCAAATAGCCACTATATAGATTTATCTGAACTAAGGAATTCTAGAGAAAAAAATCATTTAATTTCTCTAGTTCCCCAAGGCCACTACTCCAAAAAGCAAGAAAAAAATGTTAAAAACATACATATTCCCCACTGTTTTTTGGCTCCTGCTCTGAGCAGGATCAGTCATTGGATGAACACTGAAGATCTGACTCTTTTTCATCATATGAAGACATGGACTCAGGACTAGTGTTTCTCATTAGAAGTGCCTTCAGTATCCTCTTGCTGACAAAGACCTTCTGTTTCTCCTTGCTGTGACTACCTCGTTGATTACAGAGCAAAATTAGTAGATCCTATGGAAGATCATAGAAAGATGTACTCAACATCATTCCATGTTGGTATGTTTAACCTTGATCTCTTCAGTTCAAGCTTGTGATTGCTCACAGGTATATTGCACCCCATCGCAGTCTTTGACCTTTATGGTGGCACATCTACTTTGCTGTCATGTTTCTTGACTTCTGCTTGTTTTTTTTCTTCTTTTTTTAATTTTTTTAAAATTTTGAATGTTTATTAATTTTTAGTTTTCAATATTCATTTCCACAAAATTTTGAGTTCCAAATTTTCTTCCCATCTCTATACCCCGTTATCTGTATTTCTTATTTCCTAGTTGTATGCAAAAATATTTCTCAACATTCATTCCTAATACTTTGAACTCCAACTTCTCTCCCTTCCCCTCTCCCCACCCAACTCCACTGAGAAGGTAAGCAATTCAATATAGGCTATAGATGTGTAGTTTTGCAAAAGACTTCCATAGTAGTCATGCTGTGTAAAACTAATTACATTACTCTCCATCCCATCCTGCCCCTCATTTATTCTATTCTCCCTATAAGTGTTTATTTCTAATTATTCCATTCTTCCATTTTCCCTCCCTTCTATCATGCCCCTCACCCTGCTTGTCCCCTTCTCCCCCACTTTCCTATAGTATAATGTAGATTTTCATGCCAAATTGAGTGAACATGTTATTCCCTCCTTAAGCCAAATGTGAAGAGAGTAAGTTTCACTTTTTCCCTCTCACCTCCTCCCTTATCTCCTCCATTGAATAAACTAATTCTTGCCTCTTTTATGAGATAATTTGCCCCATTCCATATCTCCCTTCCTCCTCCCAATATATTCCTCTCTCACCCTTTAATTTTACTTATTTTAGATATATCCCTTCTTAATCAACTCACCCTGTGCTCTCTGTATATGTATATATATATATATATATATATATATATGTGTGTGTGTGTGTGTGTGTATACATACATATGTATAAACGTGTGTGTGTATGTATAATCCCTCCAACTACTCAAACACTGAGAAAAGTCTCAAGAGTTACAAATATTATCTTTCCATGTAGGAATGTAAACAGTTCAACTTCAGAAAGTCCTTTATGATATCTCTTTCCTATTTACCTTTTTGTGCTTCGCTTGATTTTTGTGTTTAAAAGTCAAATTTTCTTTTCAGGTCTAGTCTTTTCGTCAAGAATGCTTGCAAGTCCTCTATATCATTGAATGACCATTTTTTCCCCTGAAGTATTATACTCAGTTTCTCTGAGTAGGTGATTCTTGGTTTTAATTCTAGTTCCTTTGACTTCTAGAATATCATACTCCAAGCCCTTCAATCCCTTAATGTAAAAGCTGCCAGATCCTGTGTTATCCTGATTTTATTTCCACAATACTTATTTCTTTCTAGCTGATTGCAATATTTTCTCCTTGATCTGGGAACTCTGGAATTTGGCTGCAATATTCCTAGGAGTTTCTCTTTTGGGATCTCTTTCAGGAGGTGATTGGTGGAATCTTTCAATATTTATTTTACCCTCTGGTTCTAGAATATCAGGGCAGTTTTCTTTGATAATTTCATGAAAGATGATGTCTATGCTCTGTTTTGATCATGGCTTTCAGGTAGTCCCATAATTTTTAAATTTTCTCTCCTGGATCTATTTTCTAGGTCAATTGTTTTTCCAATGAGATATTTCACATTATCTTCCTGGGCTGCGCTGCATGCCTTGCTTGTTTCTTCTTTAACTCTCTTCCAGGTAACAAATGGAACCCTATTCCATGCAGAGGGGGAGAAGCATAAGTGACAGGAGACTTACACAACACTGGCTCATTTTAAATTTGCAGATCTTTTTTTCCAATGAATTGTGTCATGCTTCTTCTATCTTTTAATTATAAAGTGAAATTTTTTAAAACAATTTCTTTGGCTTTTATTTTCCGTTAAATTTAAATTTAATTTTATTCACTATGGTCCAATGTTCTAGCCTGTCAGATTTTTTTTGAAGTCTGATTCTGTCATCCAGCATTTTATCTGTTTTCCCAGATATTACTCACACATTTCATTCATGATTGTTGCACTGCTTCTTAAGCATAACCCATTATTGCTAACATGCTATAGTATACTTTTACTCACCATTAGTCACTCAAATAATTCAATTCCATTCAATGAAAGTTTGTTAAACATCTATTAAATTCAAAATATTTTGTTGGACACTGGGAACACATGCAAAAAAAGAAAAAGTAATCCATACCTTCAAAGACCTTACATTATTAGGGAGTTCAACAAGTACACAAGAAATGTTTAATGCTGACAATTGAGGGAGGGGACTAGGAAAACCTTCTGTGTCCTTTGGGTAAGTCACAATTTTAGTTGCTTGGAGTGTAACTCATAACCATATGACCCACTCTGGAACCAATGTGATGTTCACAGTGCCTAGAGTGGCCATCAATATCCTGGTGCAATTCTGAATCACAAAATAACACAGACCCTCCACATGGAAGGCAGAACCAAAACATTTATTCAGATACCAGAAAGCCAAATCCATCATTGTAACAAAAATCTATATACAATAACAATGCAGAGGACAATACCATCCCCAAGCCCTCCCCCCAACCCTGCAAAGCTTCCCATAAACCAGCTCCATTAGACAAATCACAAGCAAGCACCCCTTAAATCACAAACAAGCTTTCCTTAAACAAAATGCCCTTCTTACACTCACAGTCAGCTGCCTACTTGCCTGCATCCTTCCTCCCTCTAACTACTCTCAAGGCAGTTAAGTGGTGCAGTGGATAGAGCACCAGTGCAGGAGTCAGGAGGACCTGAATTCAAATATCACCTCAGACACTTGACACTCACTAGCTGTGTGACCTTGGGCAAATCACTTAACCCCAATTGCCTCATCCTGGATCATCTCCAGTCATCCTGATGAATATCTGGTCACTGGATTCAAATGGCTCTGGAGGAGAAGTGAGGCTGGTGACCTGCACAGCCCTCCCTCACTCAAAACAAAGTCAAGTGCAAGGCATATCATTATTTCTCTGATGGCATGGTCTTCTTCAGCAACAAAAAATGAACACACACAACTGCTCTCAAGACTAACTTCCTCTCAGCTCTGCTCTACCTCTACCTCTTCCTGTTCTATGCTTCCTGCTCTACCCATTCAGCAAACTCCTCCTGCCACAGGTTCTATGTGATTCAGACTCATGTGACCCAGAAAGGGCACGTGGGCCTATTAATGAATGAGAAATATCTCTCCATTTTAAATTATTATTACACCCACTTGCAGGAAAAGAGCTGAGATGGTATAATAGAGAAGTACTTAGCTAATTTCTCCTAACGTTCCCCTCCAAACAACTTTAAAATGATACCTCAAATCAAATTCTGGAGTGACAGAGACTACAAAAGGTCACAGTAAAACATTCTTCCATCCCAAGTTAACATATAGGAGGTCATAAAGAGAAATCCATGAAACAAAGGAGAAGGCTGGTCAAAAAACTTTCAGATACTGAAGTATTAAAATGGAGTGTGGAGAAAGACATAGAAATTAAGGAGGTGCCCATCAACTGAGAAATGACTGATAAAATTTCGGTAAATAAATGTAATGAAATATTATTGTGCTATAACATATGACATCAGAGATAATTTCAGAAAATTCTGGGAAATAGGATATGATGGAGAATTAAGTGAGCAGAACAATAATAATTTACCCAGTGAGAAACCAAGTTTGAGACTTCAGAACTCTTATCAAAGCACATCAAAGGACTTATAATACTAACTTCCTGATAGAGAGAGGTGATGGACTCAAGATACAGACAAACATAACACTTTTGGTCATGGCCACTGGATAGATCTGTTTTGTTTAGCTGTGCTATTGTTTTTTAATTGTAAATGGAAGAAAATAGGGATGGGGGGGGGGAAGGGAAGGGGAGAGTGAAAGTGGTGTAACAACAAAAAAAAAGAAGGAAATGATAAAGAGAAGGCCACTGAAACATTTAAACAATTGTACAGCAGTACAAAAGGAACCATCTACAGGCAGTGGTTTTGAAAGTGACACATTGAACGTGGAAGATATTTTAATTCGTATATGAAAATGCTTATTTTAATTTAATTTTAGTTTACATATGAAAAAGAGGCTGGCCCAGAGTAGTGATGATAGAAGCAGCAGCAACTTCAGGAATTCTCAAGCCAGAATGATCACACATCTTGGAAGCACTGAAAACTTCTAAACCCCCAGAACTAGCTCTGAAAAGAGCAGTGTGAAAAAGTCTGAAGGTGGAAGCACAGTGCTTCTTCCTGCTGACCCCTTCAAACTGGGAACAGAGCCCAACATTAATATAAAGTTCCAAATTAAGAGATATGATAGAAAAATAAGAAAACAAGAACAAAAATATCAGCTCATAAAAAGCCACTATGGTGACAGGGAAGATCATGACACAAACTCAGAAGAACACAATGAAGTCAAAGGTAGCAATAAACAAAGCATCAAAGAAAAATGTGAATTTAACACAAGCTCAACACGGATTCCTAAAAGAGCTAAAAGAAGAGTTTCCAAATCTAATGAATGGTAAAGCAAAAATTAGGTAAAGAAATAAAAGCAAGAGAAGAAAAATATAAAAAGACATTTAACACCTTGGTAAAAGAAGTACAAAAAAATGAAGAAAATGACACCTTGAAAAAACAGAATTGGAGGGGGCGGAGCCAAGATGGCTGAGTAGAAAGACACACATACACTAGCTCCGAACCCACAGCCCATAAAATATCTGTAAAAAAGAACTCCCAAAAAACTCTGGAGCAGCAGAAGCCACAGAACAACAGAGCAGAGATTTCTGTTCCAGAGGGACCTGAAAACCTGACACAAAAAGTCCATTGTGCCCCAGACCCAGAGCTGAGCACAGCCCTGCCTTGGCATGTGGCATCAAGAGGAGCGGATCCGAGCAGGCTTTAGAATCGCCAGCAGCCACGCGGGTCCCTTCACCCACGGGCCCCAAAGGTTGGTGAGAGGGTCTTCTCGGCTTGCCGAGAGGGGAGTGGGGTGCCCCCATAACTCAGGCCACCTCAGGAGGCAGCAACGGAGGCGGCAGCAGACAGGGGCTCCCCAAGCAGGCAGGAGCTTGGATCCATTGTGGAAGGTCTCTGCATAAACCCCCTGAGGGAACTGAGCCTGAGAGGTGGCCCTGCCCCCACCTGAGCACCTGAACTTAATCTCACACTGAATAGCAGTCCCACCCCCACCCAAAGCCCTGAGGCTGGGAGGCAGCATTTGAATCTCAGACCTCAATTGCTGGCTGGGCGGATCTGGAGGCCAAGTGGGTGTGAAGAGGAAGATCAGAAGTCAAGTCACTGGCTGGGAAAATGCCAAGAAAAGGGAAAAAAATAAGACTATAGAAGGTTACTTTCTTGGTGAACAGGTATTTCCTCCTTTCCTTTCTGATGAGGAAGAACAATGCTTACCATCAGGGAAAGACACAGAAGTCAAGGCTTCCGTATCCCAGCCCACCCAATGGGCTCAGGCCATGGAAGAGCTCAAAAACAATTTTGAAAATCAAGTTAGAGAGGTGGAGGAAAAACTGGGAAGAGAAATGAGAGAGATGCAAGTAAAGCATGAAAAGCAGGTCAGCACCCTGCTAAAGGAGACCCAAAAAAATGCTGAAGAAAATAACACCTTGAAAAACAGGGTAACTCAACTGGCAAAAGAGGTTCAAAAAGCCAATGAGGAGAAGAATGCTTTAAAAAGCAGAATTAGCCAAATGGAAAAGGAGGTTCAAAAGCTCACTGAAGAAAACAGTTCTTTCAAAATTAGAATGGAACAGATGGAGGCCAATGACTTTATGAGAAAGCAAGAAATCACAAAATAAAACCAAAAGAATGAAAAAATGGAAGATAATGTGAAATATCTCATTGGAAAAACAACTGACCTGGAAAATAGATCCAGGAGAGACAATTTAAAAATTATGGGCCTACCTGAAAGCCATGATCAAAAAAAGAGCCTAGACATCATCTTTCATGAAATTATCAAGGAAAACTGCCCTGACATTCTAGAAACAGAGGGCAAAATAAGTATTCAAGGAATCCACTGATCACCACCTGAAAGAGATCCAAAAAGAGAAACTCCTAGGAACATTGTGGCCAAATTCCAGAGTTCCCAGGTCAAGGAGAAAATATTGCAAGCAGCTTGAAAGAAACAATTCAAGTATTGTGGAAATACAATCAGGATAACACAAGATCTAGCAGCTTCTACATTAAGGGATCGAAGGGCGTGGAATAGGATATTCCAAAAGTCAAAGAAACTAGGACTAAAACCAAGAATCACCTACCCAGCAAAACTGAGTATAATACTTCAGGGGAAAAAATTGGTCTTTCAATGAAATAGAGGACTTTCAAGCATTCTTGATGAAAAGACCAGAGCTGAAAAGAAAATTTGACTTTCAAGCACAAGAATGAAGAGAACCATGAAAAGGTAAACAGCAAAGAGAAGTCATAAGGGACTTACTAAAGTTGAACTGTTTACATTCCTACATGGAAAGACAATATTTGTAACTCTTGAAACTGTTCAGTATCTGGGTATTGGGTGTGATTACACACACACATGCACACGCACGCACACACACACACACACACACACACACACACACATAGAGACAGAGTGCACAGAGTGAATTGAAGAGGATGGGATCATATCTTAAAAAAATGAAATCAAGTGGTGAGAGAGAAATATATTGGGAGGAAAAAGGGAGAAATGGAATGGGGCAAATTATCTCTCATAAAAGAGGCAAGCAAAAGACTTATTAGTGCAGGGATAAAGAGGGGAGGTGAGAGAAAAACATGAAGTTTACTCTCATCACATTCCACTAAAGAAAGGAATAAAATGCACACTCATTTTGGTATGAAAACCTATCTTACAATACAGGAAAGTGGGGGATAAGGGGATAAGCAGGGTGGGGGCATGATGGAAGGGAGGGCAATGGGGAGGAGGGAGCAATTTGAGGTCAACACTCATGGGGAGCGACAGGATCAAAAGAGAGAATAGAAGTAATGGGGGACAAGATAGGATGGAGAGAAATATAGTTAGTCTTATACAACACAACTATTATGGAAGTCATTTGCAAAACTACACAGATTTGGCCTATATTGAATTGCTTGCCTTCCAAAGGGAAGGTGTGGGGAGGGAGGGAGGAAGAGAAGTTGGAACTCAAAGTTTTAGGAACAACTGTCGAACACTGTTCTTGCTACTAGGAAACAAGAAATACAGGTAAAGGGGTATAGAAAGTTATTTGGCCCTAGAGGACAAAAGAGAAGATGGAGACAAGGACAGAGAGGGATGATAGAAGAGAGGGCAGATTGGTGATAGGGGCAATTAGAATGCTCTGTTTTTTGGGGTGGGGGGAGGGGACAAAAGGGGAGAAAATTTGGAACCCAAAATTTTGTGAAAATGAATGTTAAAAGTTAAATTTAAAAAAAATGAAGGAAAAAAAAACAGAATTGACCAAATGGAAAAAGAGGTATAAAAATTCACTGAAAAAAATAATTTCTTAAAGTATAATTGAACAAGTAGAAGCTAATGACTCCATGAGACATCAAGAAATAATAAAACAAAGTCAGAAGAAGGAAAAAAAATAGAAAAAAATGCAAACTCTCTCATTGGAAAAATAACTGACCTAAAAAATAAGTCAAGGAGAGAAAATTTAAGAATTGTTGGATAATCTGAAAGCCATTATAAAAAGAAAGAGGCTAAACATTATATTTCAAGAAACTATCAAAGAAGACTGCCCTGATATCCAAGAGTATAAAACAAACTGAAAAAATCCACTGATCACCACCCAAAAGAGAACTTAAAATGATAACTCTTAGAAATATTGTAGCCAACTTCCAGAGCTCTTAGATCAAAGAGAAAATACTTCAAGCAGCCAGACTGAAACCATTAAAATATCATGGAGTCACAGTTAGGATCACATGAGATTTAGCAGCTGTCACATTAAAGTAGAAGAGTGCTTGGAAAATGATATTCTAGAAAGCAAAAGAGCTAGAATCAGAATCAAAATACTCTCCCCTGAAAAACTGAGCATAATCCTTCAAGGAAAAAAATAGATATTTAATGAAATAAGGGACTCTCCAGCATTTCTGAGGAAAAGATCTGAGCTGAATAAAAATTTTTACTTTAAAATGCAATACTTAAGAGAAGCAAAAAAGTAAACATTAAAGAGAAATCATAATAGACTCAGTTACTGTGTAACTTTCTATAAGTGAAGATGATGTGTCTTCTAATAACATTATCATTATTAAGACAGAAATATTCTACATATAAAGAGGGTGCAGGAGTGAATCAATTATGTTGGAATAGTGTGAAAAAATGGAAAGCCAGAGGGACTTTCCTGGCAGAGGGGGAAAGGGAGAGGAAGAATGGGGAAAATTATCTCACATAAAAGGGACACACAAGAAAGAGCCTTTACAGTGGAAGGCATAATGGGGGAGTATGCTTAAATTTCACTCACATCTAAATTGGTTCAAAAAGGAGAATACATTCACACACACACACACACACACACACACAATTGGTAATAGAAATCAATCATACCGAACAAAAAAGGAGGAGAGGAACGAGATAAGGGAAAGAGGGTGGGGGAGATAAAAGAGAGAATAGGTAAAAGAAGGCAGTAGTTAGCAGCAAAGCAGACTTTAGAGGAGAAACAGGATAAAAAAAAGAGAGTGAAGGACAAAAAGAAGAAAATAGTGTGGAGGGTGACTATTCATAACTATAAATGTGAATGAGATGAACTCACCCACAAATCAGAAGCAAATAGTAGAGTCAATTAGAAACCAGAATCCAATGATATGTTGTTTAAAATAAACACACTTGAAACAGAGAGACAGAGTAAAAAAAAGGACTGAAGCAGAAACTGTTATGCCTCTGTTGAAGTAAAAAATAAAAGGCAAGGGTAGCAATTATGATCTCACATAATGCAAAAGCAAAAACAGACCTAACTAAGAGGGTTAAGCAGAGAAAATAAAAGTAATATCAATAATAAAGACATGCACCAAACGGCATATCATCCAAATTCTTAAAGGAAAAGTTAAATTACTTACAGGAGAAAATAGACAATAAAACTATATTGGGAGGACTCTACCCCTTTCAGAGCTAGATAAATCTAATCAAAAAATAAATAAGAAAGAAGACAAGAAGATGAATAGAATCTTAGAAAAGTTAGATGTGATAGACCTCTGGGGGAGAAAATGGAATGAGAATAGAAAGAAATACATCTTTTTCTCAGCTGTATCTGGCACCTTTACAAAAACTGACCATGTGTTAGGGCATAAAAACCTCACAACCAACTGCAGAAAAGCTGAAATATTAAAAGCACCTTTTTTAGATAATAATGTAATAAAAAAATGCAGTTCATAAAGGACCATGGAACTATAGATTAAAAGTTTTTGGAAATCATATCATCTAATCCTAAAGAATAAAATGGTAAAAGAAAAAAATCAGAGAAACAATTGATAATTTCATTAAAGAGAAAGAAAACAATGAAAAAACATTCCAAAATCTGTGGGATGCAGTCGAATCAGTACTTAGAGGAAACTGCTAAATGCTTGCATCACTGAAATAGAGAAAAGGCAGATCAATGAATTTGACATGCAATAACAACATTAAAAAAACCAGAAAAAGAACAAATTAAAAATCCTCAATTAAACACCAAATGAAAGATTAATACAATTGAAAGGAAAGAAACCTTTGAACTAATGAATAAAATTAAGAGCTGGTTTTATGGGGGAAAACAATAAAATAGATAAATGATTTGCTAATTTGATTAAAAAAAAAACAGAAAGAAGAAAACCAAATTGCAAGTATCAAAAATGGAAAGGGTGAATGCATCACCAATAAAGAAGAAATAAAAGCAATTATTAGGAGATATTTTGTCCAATTAGATGCCAATAAAACTGGCAATCCAAGTGAAATGGATGAATATTTACAAAAAACATATAAACTTTCCAGACCAGTAGAAAAAGAAAACAGAATACTTAACCTTATCTTAGAAAAAGAAATTGAACAAGTCATAATTAAGCTTCCTAAACTCACAAGTGAATTCTACCAAACATTTAAAGAACAATTAATCCCAATGCTATGTAAACTATTTTGAGAATAGTAAAGAAAGTTATAAGTAAAGAAAGATATATGTATACACATCATAATCTTGGGGGGCAAAGAGGGAGCTCTTTTTTCATTTTATTCATCCTGTGTAGATTGCTCAGATAATGTTTTGCAAAATTCATTCAGAACTTGTAGAATTATGGGGAATGGCACAATAAACACACTTTCCTCAACAGTGTAGACCCTATCATAAATACATAGGGAATTCATCTTCCGTTTGAACACTAGGTAGGACATTTTTTAAGAAAACAGCAAACACATATTGAGCATAAATCTCCTTTTTTATGTCTCATTTGATATTGATAGCCATTAACCCAAATCTTTTCTATGACTATATCAATCAAGAAATCCCTTCTTTGATTAAAAATAATTCATATCCTTTGAAAATTATGTTACTTCCAGAATTATTTTCTTACATGTACTCTTGACCTGGTCCAGCTGCTTTTTTTTTCAATTTCTACTTCTTCGTTATTATTTCTATTTTCTCATATCACTCAGGTGGTATTGAGTTTAGATGTGGTGATTATGGTGCTCTCAATGATGGTAAACAAATTCTCAGGAGCAACTACATAGTGCAATGGATAGAGTACCAGCTCTGGAGTCAGGAGGCACCTGAGATCAAGTGTGGTCTCAGATACTTACTAGTTGTGTAACTTTAGGCAAGTCACTTAATCCCAATTGCCTCCAAAAAAAAAGAAAAATGACTATAAGCAAACGCTCAAAAAAAATTACAGTAAATCCATTCAACTTTTTTTGTCCTCCACGTTTCAACTACAAACATTCTGTGGATGATATGGCCTAGCTCAGTTTCCTGCCAAGAGATACTCGCCTGATCTTTGTTGTTTTATAAGGGGATACTGCACATAATCTTCAAACATATTCATCCATAAAGTTTTGAAAATGTATTTGCAATCAAAACCACTGTGATCCCTGGTTGTTCTGCCTGTCAACTTGTCAAAGAGATCTAATGTTTATTGATTGAGGCAGTTATTGGGTTCATTTGATCTCACAAATAATAACTGCTTTTTATTAATTAAACTATCATAAAATAAATAATAATCACAGACAATCTCTGTACTTCCATCCATTTCACACCTATGGGAATGAGTTTGTTTGAAAAAGTTATATGAAGGTATTAGAATTGGAATCAGTGCCTTCCTTTTAATGTTCCCTTTTTTTTTCTAATTTAGTGTTGATTCTTTACCTATGGTCTAATTAGCTGATATAAGTGGACCCAGGTGAACTAATTTGGAAATTATTTTCTTGCCAATGCCCTAGTCATTTTCTATCTTTTCATGTGTAGTCAATTCCATTTTTTAAAATGCTGTTTAGTGTTCAGTGTGTCCAAGGCCTTCTTACTGTGCTATTAAAGAAATTGTTCATGATACACTACCATAAATCTTGTGCATAATACACATACTTTGGGTTTGTTTTATATCTTAATTCTTAATTTTACTTTTAAACTTTTTTTTTTCAGTTTCTCCCTTCCTATTAATTATGATCAATACAAAGGCCATTCATGATTCCAAAGGATTGGTGATGAAACATACTGTTCATTACAAAGGCATGCTAAATTTAGGGTGGAGAAGAAAGACACAGATATAGATAGATATAGATAAGCATATATAGATAAAGCGATAGATAGCATACAAAGCTTGAGGGAATTTGTTTTGTTGAATATTCATGTTGATTACAACAAATTTGTGGGGTTTTTTTTTTTATTTTTAATGAGGTGTGAGAGGGAAAGAAAATAGATTTCTTTTAATTTTTTGAGAAGTAGAGTGTGTGCTTACAGATGCGAAATAATATACGCACTTTCAGATAAGGCCATTGCTCTGTTCATTTAAATTGAATGTTTTACTTTGTCATGAAAGACATCCAATGAAGGAGGAGAAATCTGTAAAAGCATGAATGGAAAATGCAGACACATGCATCAATATGGCTTTTTTTTTTCAAAAATTACTGAGTATCAAAGCATATCTTGACTGAATTTCAAGTAGCCTATGTTCCATCTGAGAATTTTCCTACTTCTTCATCCTTTGCAGCTGTGTTGTCACATATGCTGCAATTATTTTTCATGGTGGTTTTTCTTCCTAATGTGCAAAGAAAGCAGTGAAAAATAAGATTAAGCACCTCAGGAACCAACTACTAACTCCTATAACTTGATCTCCTCAAAGAGAATCTGAGGCATTCTTCCATTTAGAAGTTATAATGCCATTACATTTTCCAGTTTCATTTTTAGTGAATTCATTTTCACTAGCATATAAACTTATTGTACAACAGACGAATAATACAGTTAGAGAAACAGCAGTTGAATTAACATGTAGGTATAGTCTTACAAATTGTATGGTTCTTTGCATGACATCTCACATTCCTTAAAATTTAAGATATTTTGATAAAATTGAGGTTCTCTTTAATTTTATAGACATTTGCAAGGCCTACGTTCTAGGTTTACTCCTGTTAATAAACACAATGTTTTGTTGGGTTTTTTTCCATTTCTATGGAGGAGCAAAAAGAAAAACTTGAAATGAAGAACTTTCTCCTGAGAAATACAAAGAGCTAGTATATTTCAAGTCAAAAGGGAGGCTATTAGGAAAGTAAGATAGGCAACAAGATTGTACAGTACTTTTTCATGTAACTGTATTGGCCCAATTCCCTCTCCACTAATTACATAAATCATATTTATGGGTTACTGCTTTCCCCTACCTGAGGAAGTCCTATGTCCTAAATGATGGGCAAATCCATATTCTATGCAATGGTCTTCGGATCCCCATTGGCATCTTGTTCTTTAAAACTATGTATTTCAGCCCCCAAGCTGCCAAGTATTTTTATGTCTTCAATAAACTAAAGTGAACCAAGCTATTATTACTGAATTGTAGACTATTAGGAGGAGAAAGAAGCTATTGGTGTTTTACCATGGGAAATAAAAACTGATTATGTTCATTTTGTACAGTAACCTAGACAGCTACATTTTCAAGCAATCAAAATTTGCAAAGGCTGCAGGAGATGGCAAAGGGTTGCCTTTGCCCACCTTCAGAAGAGGCCTTTTCATGATTTCAATACTCGTGTTGGATTCCTTGGCTACATCTCAGATGTGAATGAACTAAGTAGAAAGTGATGAATCAAAGCAGGCAAGTGGTGATATTTGCTTTTTATGCAAAGAAAAAAATTTTTTTTGAGAGAGAGGGACTAGGAAAGACTGTGGGTGGAATAAGGAGGCATAAGTAGTGGTGATGAGTTGAACTAGGTAGATAGCAACCCATGATGTGAGATGACAAATGATCCTACTTCATGTTATGTGTGGCTTATCACCAAGGAGACTCAGAATGAATCCTTTATATAAGAGAGAGATTATTGGGGAAAAGTGCTTTTCTAAATAAGGGGAGGAGAGGAAATGTTCTCTTCCTCAAACTCAGTACCAGGGGAACAAATAGCTTGTACAGCAGACCAGCTGATTTTTCTGCCTCTATTAAGCCAAAAGCAGGAGCAAACACAAAGATTGACTCAGACAAGAGTAATGATCCAGCTAATTGTTTACGTTTTTCTTGGCAGAGAACTAATCAAGTGATACCAAGGTAGTTCAATTTAATTCAAGATTTCTGAGTTTTTCACAGTTTTACAAAACATTCCTACTCCACTCTATAGCAAGCAGGATCTTCCTAGAAATTTAGCCATTGGAAAAGCTATGACAGATTTCATTTGCACACTGCCTGCATTCAGGGCCAGGGTTATGGTCAATATGAATACTCTAAATACATCTTGATCTAGAGTTAAACTTACCATCATAGATGGGCAAGGCAGGAATAGGAAGCTGTGCTCCTGCTTTTATAAAAAACTAATTTCTTTATTTTTTCTTACATTTTAAGTTTCAAACTCATGTTTGTCTCCGATCCTGCTGGCCTCTTATTAGAACAATCAGATCCATCACAGAAAACTAAAGAACCAGACCAAAATGTCTGATCAAAATGCAGCAGGATCAAAGCTCTATGAAATTGTCATTCTTTCTGTCATTCTGGGAATAGGCGACATTCTGAAAAGAATTTAATAAGACCACAGGATATATATAGAGAGAGAAAAATCAGATCCCATTTACCAGTTAAAGATTAGGTATTCATCTAAAGGATGACTTTTTCCCCTTCGCTTTATTGCATTCATTTAAAGACCAATGAGGTACTTCTTAACTAACCCCAGGTATTAAAATCTAAATTCAATCAATCAGCCAGTAAGAACATATTAAGATTCTCCTATATACTAGGCACTGGGTATGCAAAAGCAAAATGCAATACATCTTTCCCTCTCAGAGCTTCCACATATAACTTCAAGAGAGACTACACATACGTAAATGAATATATTCAAAATAAATGCAAGACAAATTTGAGGAGCGGAAGACATTTGTAACAAAGGAGCCAGATTCAAACTGTGGCCTTGTCAGTACTGCCTATGTGACCCTGGTATCAGCCTGGAGTCAGGAAGCTCTGAGCTCAAATCCAGTCTCAGATATTTACTAGCTGTGTGATCCTTGGCAAATCATATAACCTCTGTCTGCCTCAATTTCCTCACTTGTGAAATAGGGATAATAATAGCATCTCTCTTGCAGGGTTGTTGAGAGGATCAAACGAGATAACAATTATAAAGTGCTTAGCACAGGACCTGGCATGTAGTAGGTACAATATAAATGTTAGCTATTATTTCTATTATAGCTCTTATTCTTACTATATTTCCTCAAATGTAAAATGAAGAGTTTGGATTAGATGGTCTTTGAGATTTCTTAAATGTCTGATCACTCCCTTTTCCCCATAGAGCTCTGGAGTCCAAGAAGACTTGCATCCAAAGCGGGCCTCAGACATTCAGTAGCTATATGACCCTGGGCAAATCATTTAACTTCTGTCTGCCTCAGTTTCTTCATCTATTAAATGGCAATAACAATAGTTTTGTGTGGATCAAATGAATTATTTGTAAGTCTCTTTGCAAACCTTAGAGCACTACATAAATGCCAGCTATTGTTAATAGAAAAACACCAATTAGTGCATTCTGGTCTATGCCATGCAGTATAGCACTTAAGTAGCAATTTGTCTTATTAATAATCCTTTAAATGCCCCTATGAGTGACTAACTAGACTGTAAGTTCTCATGAAGGCAGAAACCTTGACTTCTTGATCTCTTTATTATATCTTTTTACCCAGAGTGATGTGACTTTTTAGGGGTTTATAAGTATTTGCTGCTTGCTTGATTTGCAAAACTCAAAATCTTTTTAAAGAGCCCATGCAAATGTGTATTACAAAATATATCCACATGCCACTTTTCTCAAAGAAGATCCACCTTTCAGACACTAATTAAACCTCAAAATTCCTATGAGGCCATTAGCAGGTAAGTCACATTCACATTTCACAAAGCGAGGAGCTGAAGCCCAGAATGTTGAAGAGATTGAGTCAACATTCATTCAACAAATATTTATAAATGTTTACTGTGTGTGGGACACACTAGTTTAATAGTGAAGGGAGATCCAAAGATTAAAACATCACAAACCTCAAGGAACTTAAAAGGGAGATAAAACAAAAATAGAAATAACTGGTATGCAGGTATATTAGAGGTACCTTTTGTTTGCCAGATCTCAAGTCCAGCAAAGTCCTGAACTTGGCATAACAACAATCCTTTGCACTCTGGATGATCTCAACCCCTGGCAAAGTGAATTGCTCTGACCAAGCACCAGGTGTTCACTGCCCCCTATTTCCTAGGGACCCTAGAGCCATCTATCACCTTGCTTCACTTTCTCACAATCCCTGTTCCTTGTAACATCTAAGTGAACCAAACCACTATGAGACATTCAACTCAGAGACTGTTCCCATAGGACCTGGGAATGACTGCATTATCTATGCATTAGTGAGCCTGCCATAGGAAATTGCTACTCAAGACCTAAGAATGATTATAGCATAGTCCAGCCCACTTGTATGTATAAACATTGCCTGTACCCCAGTTTCCTTATTTGCAAGTCGTTTTCCTCAGTCTGAAATAAATTATACTGATTTTTTTTTGTCCTTTTTGTACCTACTTCTAACCTGCTCTGTTTGACTCTGGCCATTCCCAGGTTAGAAACTGTTCCAGCGGTGAGTGCATTCAAAATTCTGTTGACATGAATTGATACCAGTGGTTCACCTGAAGGTGATGATCTGAGCTCTCCAGTACAATGGGGGACAAACTAGGTGCCACTGGAGCTTTCTCCTTAGTCCTTCCCCCTGCCCACCTCCTCTTGCAAGAGTACTGCTCTCACACCCACTCCACCATCAGCTCACCTTTGAGCCCACCTTTTAATTGTAACGTAAACCCCAGGGCCCCTTCCTCAATCTGGTTCCAGTAAGGATATCCCATGAACACCTCTGTTTCTGTGAACGCCTCTGGTAAATTTGCTCCTGTGTGTCTCTGGGCTCTTCTTTTCTGTACACTTCAGCGCCGCTGGGCAACCCCCGCCCCCGCCCAACCAGTAAACTCTTACCTGGCTCTGTTGCAGCTTCAACTCCCACTCAAGCTAAGAGAGCTCCGTTAGCGGATGGGACACTGTAATGTGGCCTCTCTGCACCTCTGGTAATTGGTTTTGTAAATTGTGTACGCCTCTGGATTGTGTAACTGCTTACGCCTCTGGGCTCTGTGCCTTTTGTCAACTGGGGAAAATAAGGATAATAATGATTACAATTCTGCTTCACAGGAAGGTTGTGAGGAACACACGCTGTAAACTGAAAGGAATGAGAGGGATATTAACAATTTTGTTATATATGCATGCCTATATGAAATCACATTATTAATTCTTTTTTTGTCCATGCCTGTAGTTTCACTGATATAGGGACTCCTATTGAAGAAACGACTAATGCAGATTAGGTTCTGCTTTGAAACTTAGAGTATTTGACAACTGACTGCATTATTGGTACTGTATACATAACACGTACTACTTGCTTCATAGTTGCTGCTAAGCTCTGCAGTTGAACTTGTGTAATTTCAATTATGCTAATTTCTGAGGGGAAAAGTGATCTATATCGTGAACATTTGCAGACTCTTTGTCCAGTCCACTAAATTTCCAAAGAACTAGTCTAAGCACTACCAAATTCTCACCACCGTCTTTCCCCAATCTCCTCCATTTTGATCAATCTTACCAACAATAGCACTAACCATTGCTGTCAGGAGTTGTGTTAGGCATAGGAGTCTCTTCTGTGATTTTCAGTAGTTCCCAGTTGCCTCGTGAATCCAAAAGAAAACTGGTCTTAGCTTTTAAGATACTTTTCCAATGATTCCTCCCTTATTTAATCTGCCTTTTCCTTCTATTCAAATCAACAAACATTCCTTAAGAAGCTACTATGTGCTAAGCAACTTGAAAGAGGGGAAGAGATAATCAAGAAAAGTCCCATATTGAACAGTAGTATGAACTGAGGCCCAGTGTAGACTTCCATGGTTCCAAACTGAAGTCTGACCTGGTGCAGCAAATCATGAGTTTGGGATCAAGTACAGTAGTCAGCCTGGGGAACCACAAATCCAGGAAAGGTGAGAGACCGAGGTATATCTAACAAATAGAAGGAAAGCCTGATAGCAGGTTTTCTAAGAGACCATAACAAAAGGGTGGGACCAAAAAGGAAGAGAGGGAAGCTGCAGAATGTTTGCTTGTTAGACACCTTGAGCCAAAAGTCAAAACCAGGGTTATCCAAAGCAATGATCAGACAAAGGCAGGGTCTTGGCTTGCTCAGAGAGTTTACTACAATCTGTAATGCTCCAGGACCTGAGAAGCCTTAAGATTTGACAGGACAGTACATCACTAAATGTCAGACCAGTTCTAACCACCTGATATCTGTAACTGTCTACTGTAGGAGGCTTTGGCTCAGCGCCACATCTTCTGAATAGGAAACTCTTGCGTTAAGGATGCCAGAGAAAACCAGAAACAAAATTTCTCCTCATTTATCTCATTTGCTTGTCTTTCTTCAGCTTCTATGGCATTATTTATGGGAGTCTCTCTAGACTAGAGCATCCATCTCCCACTCTAGGCATTTTCATTGGCCATTCTCTATGCCTGGAAAAACTTCCCCTCCTCATTTTTGCTTTCTAGTTTCTCTGGCTTCCTTCAAGTCCCAGATAAAATCCTATCTTCCACAAGAAGCCTGTCATATTGACCCTTTGCACTAGCACCTTCTCTCTATTTTAGATTATCTCCAATTTATCCTATTTCTCTTTTGTGCACAGTTGTTTCAATGTTCTCTCCCCTTTGAGACAGTGAGAGAAGAAATTGTCGTTTGCCTTTCTTTATATCCCCCTAGCTTAGCACAGTGCCTCGCACATATTAGTGCCCTAATAAACGTTATTGACTGACTGACTATATGCAAAGTAATTGCTCCTTTCAAGCAGGAAAATTAGAAAGGCACTGAAAGTTTCTTCACTGACTGTCACAGAATATTAAAGAGTCATACCCAGTTTTCATTTGATGTAGGAGGCAACTGGGAACCCCAGAAAGCCTAAGAGAAGAGGCAGCATCCATGTGCCTGTCTCTTTTTTGTAGACTGTGACCCTCTTCACCACTGGAATGGTGTTTTATTATTCCATTAAAATCCCAGGGCACCAGCTATTCACAATGAGTCTGAAATAAATGTTTTAGACTCTCAAACAGCAAAACAAAATTGTAACAAAAATGGTAACATCTCTCCTCCTAGAAAAAGATTATGAAACCAAATTTCTTAGAACAAAAGGAAAAACTAACAATGATGAACTGGTCAAGCAATTCCAACCTCTTCCATCTTGTTACATCTTACATCACTCTGCATACTCATTGATCCAATGATACTGGGCTCCTTGATCTTACTCAGACAAGATACTCTATCTCCCAACTCCAGGCATTTTCACTTGCTGTCCCATTTAATTTAAGTGCTTTCTCTATACTGTACTGTGCACTTCACAGATATTGTGGGGCTTTTGGTTTCTTTGTTGTTTTACAAATTGAAGGTTTGAAGCTACCCTGCACTAAGAAAGACTATTGGTGCCATGGTGACAGTTACGATACTGCCAATGAAAATAATCACATTTATACCATTTGCAGATAACTCTCCTCACAACAAACTCTGAGGTAAGGAGTGAAATCCCTTTTCTCCACATTTTATCGACAAAGAAAGTAAAACTTGCCATGCTATGCATGGTCATATGGATATTTAATGGCAGAACTGGGACTAGAGTTTAAATCTTCTGATTCCAAATCCAAGCATATCATCAATTTAGGATTGTGTTAGCACAAAGCAGAGAAATGTTGGTCTAATCATAATGGATACTTGTATTTTTGAGAGAAGTAAGGATTTGTCCAGTGAAGTTTGGATTTAGTCAAAGGACTGCACTTGAGGACCTAGAGGGTCACATGTGACCTCAAGACCACAGGTTCAGCAACCCTGGGCTAAACCAAGTTGAGGGTAATCAGCAGGCCTCAAACCTATTGGAGGCTTAGGGGGATGTCTATCCAAGCATGTGAACACCTCTCTCAATGGAATGAAAGGATGAGAACAACTCTAATTGCCATGAAGATGACTAAAGCAGGTGTTGTGAAGCTCTTAGAGTGTAGTCAGAGATTGAAGCTACTAAAGTCATCCACTGCATCCTCGGCCACCACCAATCCTCCTGATACTCATCTTGTCACTGGATTTTGTTGACTCTGGAAGATAGTGGGGCTGATAACTTTGTGAAACTCTGCCTTATTTAAATCCAATTCACCCATGAGTCAAGACATCATTCCAGGATGTCACTGGTCCTTTTCGAGAATGAAGGACAAAGAACATTCAGAGCTGTTGAGTCATGAATCATGTAGCAATCACGAGGGATAACCATGAGGCACAGTCAGCGTGCACCATTGGGATCCATACAACGCCAATAGATCAAAAGAAGGGTTCTCAGCACTTTGAGTGGCTTCTGTTAAGGGTCGATTTATGAAAATTCATGGACAAGAGAGAAGGGATATGAAAGCATCGATTCATTATAATCACTGCCACAGATAGTAAAGTTTTGATTTCATGGTGTGTGGTGGTGGAACTGTCTCAAAGAATTCAGTCAGACAACTTTTTTTTTTTTTATACTTTCTTTTTTTTTATTATTAAATTTATTTATTTAACTTTTCACAAAATTTTGGGTTACAAATTTTCTCCCCTTATATCCCCTCCCCCCCCAAACACCAAGCATTCTGATTGCTCCTATCACCAATCTGCTCTCTCTTCTATCATCCATCTCTGCCCTTGTCTCCGTCTTCTCTTTTGTCCTGTAGGGCCAGATAGCTTTCTATACCCCTTTACCTGTATTTCTTATTTCCTAGTGGCAAGAACATTACTCGACAGTTGATCCTAACACTTTGAGTTCCAACTTCTTTACCTCCCTCCCTCTCCACCCCTTCCCTTTGTAAAGCAAGCAATTCAATATAGGCCAAATCTGTGTAGTTTTGCAAATGACCTCCATAATAGTCGTGTTGTATAAGACTAACTATATTTCCCTCCATCCTATCCTGTCCCCCATTACTTCTATTCTCTTTTGATCCTAACCCTCCCCATGAGTGTCGACCTCAAATTGCACCCTCCTCCCCATGCCGTCCCTTCTATCATCCCCCCCACCCGGCTTATCCCCTTATCCCCCACTTTCCTGTATTGTAAGATAGGTTTTCATACCAAAATGAGTGTGCATTTTATTCTTTCCTTTAGTGGAATGTGATGAGAGTAGACTTCATGTTTTTCTCTCACCTCCCCTCTTTATCCCTCCACTAATGAGTCTTTTGCTTGCCTCTTTTATGAGAGATAATTTGCCCCATTCAATTTCTCCCTTTCTCTTCCCAATATATTTCTCTCTCACTGCTTGAGAGAGCTCACTAGGTAGGTGATTCTTGGTTTTAGTCCTAGTTCCTTTGACTTCTGGAATATCCTGTTCCATGCCTTTCGATCCCTTAATGTAGAGGCTGCTAGATCTTGTGTTATCCTGATTGTATTTCCACAATACTTGAATTGTTTCTTTCTAGCTGCTTGCAATATTTTCTCCTTCACCTGGGAATTCTGGAATTTGACCAGAGTGTTCCTAGGAATTTCTCTTTTTGGATCTCTTTCAGGCGGTGTTCTGTGGATTCCTCGAATATTTATTTTGCCCTCTGGTTCTAGAATGTCAGGGCAGTTTTCCTTGATAGTTTCATGAAAGATGATGTCTAGGCTCTTTTTTGATCATGGCTTTCAGGTAGTCCCATAATTTTTAAATTGTCTCTCCTGGATCTCTTTTCCAGGTCAGTTGTTTTTCCAATGAGATATTTCACATTATCTTCCATTTTTCCATTCTTTTGGTTTTGTTTTGTGATTTCTTGCTTTCTATAAAGTCATTAGCCTCCATCTGTGCCATTCTAATTTTGAAAGAACTATTTTCTTCAGTGACCTTTTGAATCTCCTTTTCCATTTGGCTAATTCTGCTTTTGAAAGCATTCTTCTCCTCATTGGCCTCTTGAACCTCTTTTGCCAATTGAGTTAGCCTATTTTTCAAGGTGTTATTTTCTTCAACATTTTTTTGGGTCTCCTTTAGGAAGATGTTGACCTGCTTTTCATGCTTTTCTTGCATGTCTCTCATTTCTCTTCCCAGCTTTTCCTCCACCTCTCTAACTTGATTTTCAAAATTATTTTTGAGCTCTTCCATGGCCTGAGCCCATTGGGTGGGCTGGGACACAGAAGCCTTGACTTCTGTGTCTTTGCCTGATGGTAAGCATTGTTCTTCCTCATCAGAAAGGAGGGGAGGAAATGCCTGTTCACCAAGAAAGTAACCTTCTATAGTCTTATTTCTTTTCCCTTTTCTGGGCATTTTCCCAGCCAGTGACTCGACCTCTGAATATTCTCCTCACACCCACCTCGCCTCCTGATCCTCCCAGCCAGCGTTTGGGGTCTGAGATTCAAATGCTGCTTCCAGCCTCAGGGCTTTTGGCGGGGGCAGGGCTGCTATTCAGTGTGAGATTAAGTTCAGGTGGTCAGGTTGGGGCAGGGCCGCCTCTCAGGCTCAGTTCCCTCAGGGGGTTTATGCAGAGACCTTCAACAATGGATCCAGGCTCCTGCCTGCTTGGGGAGCCCCGGTCCGCCGCCGCCTCCCAGCCTCTGCCTCCCGAGGGGGCCCGAGCTATGGGGGCACCCCACTCCCCTCTTGACCGGCCAAAGAGACTCTCTCACCAACCCCCGTCACCTGTGGGTGGAGGGACTTGTGCGGCCACTGGAGATCCGTTCCCTGAAACCTGCTCGGATCTGTTCCTCTTGGTGCCGCGGCCGCGGCAGGTCTGGGCTGGGCTCCACGTCTGCAGCGCAACGGGCCTTTTGCGAGAGGTTTGCAGGTCCCTCTGGAACAGAAATCTCCTTTGCTCCACTGTTCTGTGGCCTCACTGCTCCAGAATTCGCCGTGAGTTACTTTATACAGATGCTGTATTGGTTGTGGGTTCAGAGCTATGTGTATTTGCGTCTTTCTACTCCGCCATCTTGGCTCTGCCCCCAGACAACTTCTAATCCAGGTATATGCATTTATTGAGATTGATGCTTCTCATGAAGTGGGATAAGTTCCAAGAGGAACCAGCAACTTCGGAGAAAGCGAGATGGATTTTTATAGGATAAAGATACAATTGCACAACAGAAATTATGAATATTAGAAAGGCAGGAGGGGTTGTTAAGGGGTTAGGGAATAGGGGAGGGGTCCCAGGCTCAGTGGAATAGTACATGTGATTACCCACAATGCATACAGAAAAAACCACGGGGGGAAAGTATGTATGTATGATAATGATATTATAATAAGCCTTCTACTTCACAAGTTCACCTAAAGGACATCTTTTGCTATTACTGCACAGGTGCCTCCTTAGGGAGAGTCCCTTCTCTTGTTTAGGGGTCTAAGTCCTGCTCAGGCATCCTGGTCATGCTGCTTTCTGATTGGCCAAGTATTGTGGTCCTGTCTGAGATTAGATGGATGTGGTTGTGTTTAAGTTCAGTTAAGTACACACCTGCTGTTTTATATGGGAAATTTGAGGAATGGGTCTGTGGGTGGTGACTAGACAAAGGCAATGACTAGGATCCTATCATATGGGCACACCTGCTGTTTCTGTGGGAAATATGAGTTTATGGACACACTTGTTGTTCTAGTGAGCAGTGAGCCATATATGAAGAAGCTAGGATATTGAGTTGAAAAGGGGAGAGGAGGGAAGTGGCTAGGTAGGGGCAGTGGGCCTGCTGTTCAGTGGGGCCTATAAGGAAGTTAGAATATTGGGGCTAGAGGCAGCTTTATTAGGATTCCATCAGTAGCACACACATTAGTAAGGTCACAGATAAAACAAAGTATGGAAGTATATTACTATCAATAAAATTAGGATAGCATAGCATTTTATAATCCACCAAATGTTTTCATCTGTGAGGTACATAAGGTAAGTTTTATCGTTATTTTACAAGTGAAAAAACTGGGACCCAGAGAGATGAAATGATTTATATATAATCAGAGTTATCAAGCATCTAAGTCAGGATTTGAACATAGATCTTCAGACAACACATCCATTGATCTTTCTCCTGTTGCTACTAACTTGGATCTATTCTAGGTATTTGAGAGTTCACACACACTGCAATCATATAGCCAGAGCCAGAGGAATCTCAATCCCATCTAGTCCTATTCCCTCATTTTTACAGACAAAGACATTGAGGCTCCAGGAGACTAAGTGACTGGCCCAGAAGAAGACATATAGTAAGTGCCAGAGGCAGAATATATTACCAGCATAGACATTTATGTTAGATGTGGTCCTGGTATTAAGAGGTGTCTGTGATCCTCTGTGATCCCATTAGGATGTAAGCTCATAGATTCCATTGTTAAGAATCCACTGCAATGAGATTATTGGAAAAACCAAAAACTTTAAATTACCCAAAGTATTTACATCAGCACTTTTTGTGGTAAAGAATTGGAAACAAAGTGGATGCCCAGTGTGGAGAGGTTGAAGAAACTATTATATTCTGTGAATATAATGGAATATTACTATGCTATAAAAATGAATAATTATGATACATAGAGAGAAGTATGAGAAGATTTACATGAACAAAATGAATTAAGCAAGATAAAGGGAATATATACAATTACTAAAAAATGTATGGAAAAGATAAAAACCAGTCACCATCAATCAAAAATGAAGCTTTGGTTTTATAAAAAAATTAACTTGGCTCCCAAAAGGAACTATGAGAGGACAACAGCCCCCTGCTTTTGTGGAGATCAGGGGTCTAGCTATATAATGTCTCATTTTTCACACATTGACCAGTTTTTGATGATTTTTTCCTTCTTTTTCTTTTTTAAAAATCATTATAAGAAAAAGCTTTCGGAAATGGGAGATGAGGGATGCAAGAGGAAATCTAGGTGATATAAAATTGAAAGATGATCCAAAAAACTATTTAAAAAGAAGAGAAAAGGTATAAACCCATTCAGAATAGGAATGCTTTCACTTTTTTCTTCATATTCCCACTGTGCCATCTTCACTGGCCAGTGGACCCAGATGGCTCTGGAGGAAAAAGTGAGGATGATGACTTTGCACAGCCCCCCTTTACTCAAGTTCAACTCGTTGCAAGTCATATCATCTCCCTGATGTCATGATCCTCTTAGAGAATGAAAGATAAACCACAACCACATAACAATCATATTCCCATAAGTACAGTGCCTAGCAGATAGTAAATGCTTAATAAAACTAATTGGATAGTCATTTGATCCATTGTATAAAAAGCAGAAATGTTAGTACAAGGTACTCAATATCTCCGTTTATTTTTTTTTTAAATAATGTGACATAGAAGCCTGGCCCCAAAGTTTATGGTAACACCACTAGTTGTATGTATTGAACGAATATTGATTAGGAGGTAATCTTTCTAAGGCTAATTATTGTTTTTGTTGAAGAAATCCTAGGCTTTAAAATAATCTAAAGTCCTGATCATGCCAGACTTATAGTGATGGATGTCATATTGATCAGAACTGCCAGTAATAACAGATAGCATTAAATAGATCAATATTTCTTGTTCTAATTTATAAATAGAAGTGGATAATTTTCTGAAACATTCCTTAGTACATTTGAACTTCATTATAAAGTTTTGCACTAGAGGGTTGCAGGTAAGATAAGTATACTGTGATATTTAAATCTTAGTAGTCAAAAAGCACTTTAGTGTTTGTCATCTGTGGGGACCATCTATGCTCAGTGCAAAGTAATGGAAAGTGAATTGCTTTTAAATTATATGGAATATATGTCTTTTTTTCATCTTTTTTTAACAAAGGTGTATTTTATTTCAATAAAGCCCAAATAATCTTATAGTGGCAGCTACAAACCTCAAGAATTTGAGATTGTCACATCAAGTTCCGCTTGCCATCTTTGTCGAGGGTCCTTGGGAATGATATTTTCAGGGGTTTTCTAATCTTCAGGTCTTATGTATGAGGGGTGATCAGGACTGATAAACTGTCAGGAGTCGATTAGCAAGGTATACATTTGAAAGGTTAGCTCTTTGGTGGTTCTTTGTCTGTCTTTGCAAAGAAAATGTCAATGATGCACAAGGGTATGGATATGACTTCTATCTTCTTTGTACTGGATCATTAGAGGGTGTAATTGGAGACCCTGATACAAAGGAGTCAAGACAGAGAACTGCTTTCTTCACTAACAAGCTGCATTGGTAACTAGTGAGCCGTTGTACAGAAATTGAACAAATCTGGCATTCTGAAAAGATATTTGTCCCTAAGCTGGTTGATGTATTATTCCTGTGTCTAAGCAGGAAATGGAAAAAGTGTTTCTGGGTAATATTTAGAAGACTGATTGGTTTCTTTGTCCCCAAATTAGTATAAGAACCTCAATAAACCCTAGTGGCAACAGTCTAGCCAATTATTTGTAATGAAGGAGGGTGATCTTTGGCCCGAGCAGACACTGTTCTCAGGATCCCTGCCTCACTAGTCATCTTCATTATATTATCTGTTTATAAATTTACTCACTTGTAGGCAGCAGAAGGCTCCAGGAAGTTAGTAATGGAATTAGGAGCAGTAGGTCAACAATTCCTCTTAAGACAAGGCCAAAAGTAGCCATGAATTACTGCTGTCTGATGACTGTTATGTAGCCCATCTGTAATAAATTAGAGTGTAATCCTGTGACCAGGTGTCCCAGGCACTCTGAACCCTTTTTGGCAGTCTTCTTAAAGATATGTGGCCAGCAAAACACATGGTTGGGAGACTGAGGCATATTTAGGCCAGGAAACCTCTGGGTCCATTCTAAAGTAAAGTGGGGAGGCACACAGAGGTACAGCAAACACTGTTACTGTAGCATTACAAATGGAAGCTATCACTTCATTGAAGGGGCAAACATAGTACTTTATGGTGTACTACATTTATTTATTTCTATTATGCATTTCATCAGAGAGCACTGGGTTTTGTGGCTTAGGCAACCTGACTTCAGTCAATCTTAGATTAATTTCTGCCCTTGGTTTCAGGATGAAGCTATAATCCCATGATCCTATAATCCTAAAGATTTTGTGTGATACTATATAAAGCTAACTTACCTTTCTAAATTATTCACAAATTCTAATTCCAAAATATCCAATATCACATTTCGGTTTCTTCCTTATTTAAATTTTCATTTTTCTCATTTGGCCACTAAGATCCTAAAGTTGTCAACTAGCATTTATCTAACACTTAGTATGTGCACTTAAAGTGCTAAGTGCTAAGAAAACAAATGTAGGATGAAATAAACAGTCCCCTAAGGGAGCTTACATTCTAACGGGAAAAGACAAAACATAGTAAGAAGTTGAAAGGGAGGAGGAAGACTGGGTACCTGGCCCATGCAGGGAATGCATACCCTCCTTAGCTCTGCCTCTTAGCATCCCTAGCTCCTTAGAAGCTCAGATGAAGAATCACCTTGACACACCCTTCCAAGTGCTAATGCCTCTCCTATATATCAGTGTTACCTAGTACATATATATATACATATATATATACATATATATATATGTATATACGTGTGTATAGTATTTGTTTATATGTGCATATATTGGCGCCTCCCATAGACTATAGTATGCTTCTTGAGGACAGGGACTGTTTTATTTGTGCCTTTGCATCACCAGTGCCCGAAACAGTCCTTGATACATAGTAAATTCCTAATAAATGTTTATTGATTTTAACAGAGGCAAAAACAGAAGCTACATTGTCACTAAAGTATAGACCAAGTAGACAGAAAGAGGAAATGAAGTAAGATTTTGGGAAATATCATAAGCCTGGCATGATAGAGCAGTGACGGGAAACTTCAAGTTTACAATTATATTCTGACGCCTCTCTTTGCCAAAAAAGAAGAGATAAAGATTTCTCTACTTGCCTTAAGGATGGCTTCATTCTTCAAAAGGTGGAGGAAGCAACTAAGTACGATTGTATACTTGATCTAATTCTCACTCAAATAGCATAACTGGCAGGGGGGACATGAACACCCTGTCTTAGGATTTGTCACAGGGGAGAGAAAAAAGTTAGGCCTGTTCTCTCATTCAACCAAAATTTTGGTAAGTCTAATTAAAAGGATTCAGAAGAAAGGAGACAAAAAATTCTAAAGGGAAAGTCAGCCCAGGAGGGCTGAAAAGCTCCAAAGAATGAAGTTTTGAAGACCCAAAAGGGAATAATTCCAATGAGAACAAAAGGGGGGAGTTTGAAAAAAAAAGTGAATGTGTAAAAAAATTCATAAAGCAACACAGATTTTTTTAAGACACTCAGAAGATAAATAAGGTCAGGTAAAAAAGAATGAATACTAGAATATGGGACAGTGTTTTAAGAATAAAAACAGAATGTTAGAAGTCAAAGTGAGCTGACCCTGGAGAGGACATCTAAGGCCACATAAAGGTTACTTTAGTTAGTGTCAGTGATATTGCAGAAAAGAGGAGGGTCAGTCAATTTGCATTTATTAAGCACCTGCTTTGTGCAAGACCTGTAGGTGACCCAGTGGATAGAGTGCCAGGCCCAGAGTCAGGAAGACTACTCTTCCTGAATCCAAATTTGGCCTCAGACACTTACTAGCTGTATGATCCTGGAAAAGCCACTTAACCATGTTTGCCTCAGTTTCCTCATTTGTAAAACAAGCTGAAGAAGGAATTGGAAAACCATTCTAGTATCTTTGTCAAGAAAGATCCAAACATGCCTGAAAAATGTTAAGGTTGGGGCTACAAAAAAAAGGTCAAAAAAGGACAACAGCAGTCTTTGCTCTTAAAGAGTCCACATTCTAACAGGGGAGATTTGTTCAGTTCTAGATGCTTCATTTTAGGAAGGAAACTGACAAACTGGGGAGTGGACAGAAGAAATTTACCAAGATGATAAATCCCTTGAAATCAAGACACAAGATAATAAACGAAAGGAGCTGAAGATGGTTAGCCTGGAGAACAGACGATATGGAGATAGATACATCATTTAGCTGTCTTTAAAAAATTTAAAGGCACTCTTGAAATAGAAAGACCAGTCTGCATGGGGCCATAAGGCAAATGTAGGAGCAATTAATTACAAAGTTACAAAGAGGTAAATTTAGTCATGATTTAAGGACAAGTTTCCTAACAACATGAGTTAAGTGAAATGACCGCAGTAGCAGCAACAGCGGCACACTTGCTACATGCCAGGTGGTGTGCTTAAGTTCTTTAGAATTATTACCTCATTTGAGCCTTACAACAACTCTGGGAGGTAGGTGTATTATTATCCCAATTTTACAGATCAGAAAACTGAGGCAAACAGTGCCTTACCCAAAGTCCCATATCTAGGAAGTTTCTGAGGCCACATTTAAATTTGGTCTTCATTATTCCAGGACCCAGAACTCAAAATTTTTAAAAAGAATACTTACAAAAAAAAAAAGTTCTATCCATATCACCACCTAGCTTGGAATGTATATTGAATCAAGAAGCATGTTCCCTATGCTTGGAGGTCCTTAACAAGAAGATGGATGATTACTTGGCCAGGATGTTATGAAGGAAGTTCCTATTCAGCTACGAATTAGACTCAATGGCCTCTGAACCCAGTCTGCTTCCATCTGTAAGATTAAAGGCAAATGCAGGATTACAAGATTTTAAAATTAAGGGAAAATAAGGAAATCATTACTATATTATATCACACTACTTTACTATTATACTATATTATATATGTATATTACTGTAATGACTATAATATATGTTACATATTTATATATAGTAACATATATATCTATATATAAAAGTCACTATAAATTACCTTTCTCAAGAGTGCAGAAGTTTCCAAAGGAAGAAGACAAAGAAGAAGAAGAAGAAGAAGAAGAAGAAGAAGAAGATGATGATGATGATGATGATGATGATGATGATGATGATTTACCTAGCTTGTATATGGTGCTTTAAGGTTTGCAAAGCACTTGATATACGTTAAGTCATTTGATCTCATGACAACCTTGTGAGGTAGGTGGTAACCGTTATTCACATTTTACAGATGAGGTAAATTATAAAATAAAAGGAAAATAGGGAGATTATTTTTCTGAATGATCTTTTCTCTAGTATATAAATGGACAACTAGGTGGCACAGTGCTCAAAGTTCCCAGCCTGGAGTCAGGAATACTCATTTTCAAGAGTTCAAATCTGGCCTCAGAAACTTACTATTTGGGTGACCCTGGACAAGTCATTTAACTCTGTTTACCTCAGTTTCCTCATCTGTAAAATGAGGTAGAGAAAAAATGGCAAAACATTCCACTATATCTACCAAGAAAGCCCAAATGGATTACTGAGTCACACACAACTTCAGATGACCAAACAACAATAGAGTCCATAAGTTAACTGAAGTAGCAGTAGTGAAGTAGATATTTAAAAACTTTTCAAAGTTCTAGAAACTTCTCATTAAAACAACAGCACTTAAATTTAACCATAAACTTTTAACTAGATAAATATGACATGTAGACATATATATATATGAATATCTCAACCCACAAGTAATATGTAGATAAATGTGTATACATTCACATGTAATATACATATACTGTAAATAGTGGCAAAGCAAAATATGTGTTGGTTTGTGATTAATCAGCCTTGAAAAAAGAGTTGGAGAGGGTCTGAAACTGTTAGCTATTAGGATTGAAGTGGCAGTAATGGAAGTTTTGACAATGGTAATCAGACTTTTTATTCCTTTATCTTTTTCCTTATCTGGCCCACACAAAACCAAATATAATACATGGTCTGCTCCAAGGTACTCAAGATTCTCTTAGTCTCTTTCAGATATCCTTGATTGCCACTTAGGAACAAATATCCTGCTACACATAAGAAGCTGAATGTGGAGACAAAAGAGAAAGCAGTTGAATTCAGAATAATATTCACATACAAACGTGGGAAAAAAAGAACAATTCAACGAAAACACCTAAACCCTAATAATATTTGCTGGATACACCCAAGGGAGTTTTGGAAAACTTGTGTTTGAAAAAAGCCTGCTCTACTATGGAGTTTTTTAAAATAAGCTTTAATATTCTATCTAATAAGCAAACACCCTGTTCCTTAGCCATTTGCTAAGGTTCTGGTCTGTTTCCTGGGTCATCTTGTCCTTTCCTAGCAATAATTTCTAGGCACATCAGTTTTTAGCTACCTCACATTAACCTGGGCACAGAATCAGTTACGTAAAGGATGCTAGCAGCCCTCTGAATGATGGCTAACCTTTGTGCCCCAGCCTCATCATTTATACATGCAAGAAGGGTGAGGCTGGATAGAAACTCTCTCCTGTTTAAATCAATCAGACTTTGATTTTCAAAATGCCTATCACCAGATGGAATGATGATTTGCATTTGCACTGTAAGATTTCAGATAAACAGGCTCTAATGAGAGGTTTGTCCTCAGAATTCCTCCTCTAATGCCTCATTGTGGAGGTGACTTTGGGTTTCTGAAGCTCTGCCAACATTACAAAAACTTTGGATGGGCCTACCAACCTAGATACAGACCCAGCAATGGACCCAGGTATCTATAGTTCAAGAGCATGCCTGGCTAAGTTTGGAGACATTCGTCACGTGCCAGAAAGTCACAAAAACCTTGGGGACTAAGTACGAAAGCAGGAATTCAATGGGTTCATGAATAACTTTATGTTGCTCACAAATGTGAAAGGGAAAAATAATACTGTATTTTCACTAATTTCTCCATCAAAATTTAGTATTGCTTTCAGATTATGATTGTTATGACTATTATGATTGTTTTCAAAGACATTGTTCTAAGGAGTGCATATGTTTTCCCAGAATGCCAAAGAGATCCATCACACACACACACACACACACACACACACACACACACACACACACACACACATACACACACACGAGGTTAAGAAAACTTGAATTAAAGGAATGGGGAAATTTTAGTTTTTGTCATGATGCTTGAAATATTTAAGTGAAATTAATGAAAGGTGACATCTTGTGTATCTTGCTGTTTACATTAGTTGTCTATTAGTGATAACACACGTGGTTACTTTTTATTAATTACAGACCTGTTTAACTACAATTAGTGAAATATAGATCAGCAATGTTATAATAAATGTTCATTGAATTTAATAGAATTCAATTTGCAATGTTACTACTCTACTGGAGAGGCAGAATGGTTCAGTGAAGAGAGAGTTGGCATTCCAAGTCAGGATAACATCTCCTGCTTCTAAAACATTCTGAATATTCGGCCCTGGTCAGGTGTCTGAACCTCTCACTAGCCCAAAACATCTCTCTAAAACTCTAAGTTATAGAATAGACGCTGGTCTTTGAGAAGCTAGGTGGCACAGGTGATAGGGTGCCAGGCCTAGAATCAGGCAGACTCATCTGGTCTCAGACACATACTAGCTGTGTGACCCTGGGAAAGTCCACTCAACTTTGTTTGTTTCAGTTTCCTCATCTGTAGAATGAGCTGGAGAAAGAAATGCCAAACCATTCCAATATTTTTGCCAAGAAAACTCCAGATGGGGTCATGAAGAGTTGGACACAACTGAAAAATGATTCAACAACAAATGAAACTAATTTATAATTCAATTAAATAGGTCAGTAGATATTTATTAATTGAACTCAACAAACATTTCCAAGCAACTACCATATATAAGGTACCATACCAGTTGATGGGAACTTGAAGACAAAGTCATAAAACACTTGATCCTCAAGAAGCTTACATTCAACCAGGGAATTTAACTTGCAACCATATAAATGAATCCAAGATAATATGAAAAAAGGGAGAACAGCCCATAATTAGGGAGGTCAGAAAAAAAGCAGAATCTGAACTGAATCTTGAAGGAATCTGGGGGTTCTAAGAGGAGGAAGGGAAGAAGTTCATTCCAGGCAGAGGAGACACCCTAGAGAAAGGTCAAGAAGGGATAGATAAAAAACCAAGTTTAGGGAAGAGCAAAGAAGTGAATTTGGCTAGAATGCAAAGTTTATATAGGGGAAAAATGTGAAATGTCTGAAAACATAGGATGGTGTAACAGTAAGCACTCTGACATACACAGGTGGGGGGCTGCTATCACAGGTTCTTTGCTCTGCTTTTCTAAAAGGAAAGCAACTTTCAAAGGGTCAACAATCACTTCAATCAAGCACATGTATAATCCACTTAGTTCGGAGGAAAAAGCCAGCACCCTGAACTTCAGAGAAAATACAGACAAATACAGATCAACAAAATTGGCCTCCAACTGTCTGACATAAGCAATACGTACACCACAAATCAACATGTCTGAACATTACATATATACATAGTTACCAGAGAGAGAGAAGCAGCACCAGCATCTGGGTTTTCAAAGCCAAGGGGCTGCTTACTGGCTTCCCAGAGTTTTGACTGACCAAACAAACATTTCCAATCAGTAAGTCCCAAAGTAAAACCTCACCTCAGAGTACTTATACATTTTTAGAGCCAGAGGGCATCACAACCCTTAAGACCAGTGCCTCATTAACAAAAGATGTGGGCCTTCTTACAAATCTTCCCAAGCCCATTAATGGTGGGGAAGATCTTCTTTAATCATATTATTCAATAAGAGGCTCTTGATTATACTAAAACGAAAACGGCAAAAGATCCTACTTTGCTTGCCATCTCATATGGATCTAAAATGTGGAAAGACTTTAAATGGCAAATAGAAATTTGTAGCAGCTAGGTGGCACACTGGGTAGAGCAGCAGGCTTGGAGTCAGGAAGACCTGAGTTCAAATCAGGCCTTGGATACTTACTAGCTGAATGATGCTGAGCCAGTTACCTAACTTTTGTTTGCCTCAGTTTCCTCAATTGTAAAAAATAGGAATCATAATAGCATGTACCTCCCAGGATTGTTGTAAGGCTCAAAAGAGATAATTGTAAAACAGTTAGCACAGTGCCAAGCACATCATCATTAGTTATTATTATTATAGTATTCTTGAGGCAACAGAAGGATGATGGAGGTATCATGAGCAAGGGAGTAACGTTCAGAGCTGTGTTATTTTGGTAGCAGTTGGATTAGACAAAGGAGAGACTGATTAAGGAGATCAATTAGTAGTTTACTGTAATAGTTCAGACAAGAGAGAATTAGAGTCTAAACTAAGGTGATAATCATCTGAATGAAGGAAAGGACACATAGAAGAGAGGTCAAAGATGTAGAATCAACAGGGCTTGGTACTTGATTGGATTTAGAAGCAAGAGAGGGTACAGATTCTGATTGATAATCCCCAGTACACTGAAACTCTCGCCACATTTGCAAACATATTGTTTACAATCTTACAGGAAAAAAAGAAAACATTTTATTTAAATCATAGGATTGAAAAGCTGAAAGAGATCTTAGAAATTATGAGTGCAACCCTCTCTTTAACAGATGAGGAAACTGAGGCTGAGGGATTTGCCTAGGATTGTGCAATTAATAAATAAACGGGGGTGGATAGGAGGAAGAAGACTACTGAAAACACAAACATTAGTTCCAAGAATATTTGTAAATTCAAGGTGGCTAGGTGGGGCAGTGGATAGAACACTGGAGTCACGAGAACTTGAATTCAAATCTAGCCCCAGATACTTGACACTTACTAGCTGTGTTACCTTGGGCAAGTCACTTAACTCCAAGGTCTCAAAAAAAAGAGGAATATGTGTAAATTCTCAAATTTACTTCTAGTCCATATAAAGGGACTCTGCTAACAGAACTTACCTCCTCCAAAATGCCGGTATAACCAAAGGTCCTGGCTTAGCCTTCTGCTCTTATTCAATGCCCTGAAGGACAGGAGGGACAAGGAAAGACTTTTTGCTATCTTGAACATTTTTGTTCCCTCTTTTTTCTCTTTCCTTTGTTCTGTCCATTCTCCAGTTTCATGTGAAGCTTAGTTCTCATTCATCAGAGTACTTATTACCCCCAGCACCCCACCACTAGCCTTTCTCCATTTGCCACTATCTGCAGTTCAGAAGATTAGATCTCATCTAGCATATGGCACTTGTCACCCGCCCCAGGGACCAGTTCTCTAACACTAACACAAGTCTCCAAAGGTATGCATTTTTTCAACTACAATAAAACTCAAAACATTGATATTCTTAAGTTTTACTTTATATATGATCCCCATAACCCCAAATTGTACATGAGGCTTCTTGCAGGGTTATGAGAAAGCTTTCTTTCTTCTTGTACCATTTGTGTGGGATGGCTAGGATCCCTACTTAATTAATTACTCAGAGGTCTCTCAAAGTGACGACAGAAAATTTATTTATTCAATTCTCAAGAAGCAGGGCAGTTCCTGTACCAATTCACCTGGAGCAGGAAAAACCGAAGACAAAGGAGAAGCAATGATGTATATAGACCCTAATGCAAGTCCCTCCCTCCCCACTGACCATTATCCTCATTAGCTGAGAATATGATCTTACATTCTAGACACAAAATCTAGCCAATCCCTTTTGAAATGAAGACATTGAAGAATTATGTAAGTTTCATCCAATCATTGAGACTCTAATGTACTACATAGTTTTATATTCTTATATGGAATTATTCCACTCTAAAAATATTGTAACCTTGAGCCTCTCCATCTTGCCTCACCCCTGGGAGAAGAATTACAGTCTGAGAAGTCTTCACTAAACCTATTCCACTCACATTCAATGGAATCTTGGTTTTCAATCCCATCCATATTTAAGGTGCTATGTGCCTCTCATATGGAGCTATGTTGTGATGAAATAAATGTACAGAAAACATGTTTTTATTAAAAATTGATAATATGTAAGTATGAAGAAGCACAATTTTTAAGGATACTGAGTCAGTGGATGATTTTGAAAACTGATTAATGTCCAGAAATGCAAGACATTGTGGTTTCTCTATTCATTTGCATGTAACTGCCTTTAAATTAACAGAGTAAAGCTCTAAAACTGAAAAGTCACATAACTGTTTAAAGACCAAGGGATAATTCATTAAGACTGCTAATTTGGTGGTAGAGATGTGGTTAGTTTTTACTCCATAACTGAAAAGTAAGAGTCAGAAGACTCTTCCTTAAGCCACTGAATATATGTTGTGAATTGGACACGGCCACTGTGGGCATTTGTTTTGCTTAAGTACATTGCATATGTGTAACTAAAGCTTTGTTTTTTCTTTCTTTTTTTCCCAGAGTTGAGAGGTCATGGAGAGGAGAAAGAAAAGGAGGAAGGAGGGAGGAAGGAAGGAAGGAAAGAAGGAAGGAAGGAAGGAAGGAAGGAAGGAAGGAAGGAAGGAAGGAAGGAAGGAAGGAAGGAAGGGTAGGAAAGGTCATTAAGTCACCTTGTTACAAAAATTCAGAGAAGAGAACAGAAGGAAATTCAAAAAGAAGCAAAGTCAAGCAGGATAGTTTTGAAAGTGATAGGGTGATATTATATATTTTATAAAGAAAACAAGCTGTATATCATAGAGATCCAAATTTAATGTACAATCCTCTTTTTTTCTGTTCTACTATTTATATGCAAATGTCCATTCCATTTGGTGTTTGTTAACTTCAGAATAAAATTTTAATGTTGTGAAGATAAATGTTGTGAAGACATTAAAGAACTTGGCAAGAGAGGAAATACTTAGCAGGGGGTGAAAAACACAGTTCTGTTGAAGCCTTTCAAAGAAACCAACAGCAGGTGTGGAAGGTTTGACAAAAAGTCTTCTGCTACACATTCCTGAATGAATAAAGACTGGAATTCATTGGAATAGAAATTCCCATACAGCTGTTGCCCAGCAGTGACACCTAGAATTTGAAAGCAGAAGAAGCCTGTTAGTAGTGTCTGCCACTCTTTACCACCTTCTTTGGTTGGAAAGAGAAAAGCAGAAAGGGGAAAAACAGAATCTGTGGCATTTTGCTACATAGGAATAGCGGATAAGATTTATCTAATTGGAAAATACAATACCCTTATGAGCGAATTGCTGGCTGGGCTTTTATTGCTCTCAGAGTCAGTTTGACAAGCTTGGCAGTTCTCTGGCTTAAAGAGAACTTCTAACTTAAGAATTTCATACTTTTCCAACATATTTTAAGGGTGTTGGAAATTGAAGAACTTGTAAGCAGGATTCTAGGTTCAAAAAATTTGAGAATTAATGGTTCCAGAAAAGAACAGAAAAAGAAGGAAAAAATCAATTTGAGATTTGCCCAGCTAGACAGCAATAAGAACTAGTGAGCAAGTAACTAGTACAGAAGTGAGTTTGGGTAGTGATATTCCTGAACAGACCAATGACGTTTGAGCCTGAGGTCTAGAGTTGAGAGTGAGCCTCCTTTGGTTCCCTACCAGGTCGCTGTAAATGTAGCCTAATCTTCCTCACAGATTCACAGATACTAAGTGTCTTAGTATACAAGTGTGATCCAAATTTATGTCCATTAGCATGCATTTATTGTATCTGCATTCACTTTGTCATTACTTGTAATGTTACTATTTCTTGTGCTTTATTGCTAACTAAATTGTTCTGTTTATCTTAAGACTGCAAATCTCCATCATTGTTAGTGGTTGGTTGTATAAATAGAAGCACATTCTCAGGAACCCAAGTGTTAAAGAGGTGAGCAGGAGGATTACATTCCCTACAATAGGATTACCCTCTCCTGCCCTATACCCTGAGAGAACTTGAATGTAAATTTCCAATAGTCATGTTTCTCTGGGAACCTGCCAGTGTCAGGGAGATTGAAGCAAGGCCAAAGACACCTACATACCCTGTGAAAGAGGATGTGAGACTCATTGTGGATGGAGACACTCCACACACCAGAGCTACGCAAGTTGGGGTAAATCAGTACCGTTTGCCTCCTTCAGTCCGAGAATTTGGTGACATATTTCTCACATGCCTTAGTACTCCCCAGAGAGTTTCAGGGTTTGGGGAAGCACTCCTATTCTTTCCCTGATTGTCTCTCTATTCCTCATCTTTCCCTAGAGGAGTTGGGCTGGATTATTCAAACGTCTTGCAGTTGCTTCCCAAAAGATTTAGAAAGGCAAGTATGGAGGGTAGGAGGCTAAGATTAGCTTGTCCATGGGTAGCTACCCATGTGCCATTGTTAGGAATGACAAAAATTCCAAGGTAGATAAGGCAGGCTCATTTATTTTATGATCTTTGTAAGAAGCGGATATGTTGCAGCCAAAGTGTAAGTGTGAATGCTCACATGCACACATACATACATACCAACAGAGTTGAGAACAAGCTAATTTATCTCTGTCCTGTAATGGGAAGTCCCTTCTTCATTTCCTCATTGGCTGAGTACTTTGAGGTGAACAATTTCCTGGCATGCCTACTTCAAGTGACCCCCTTCATATGTTGCCCCTCCCTTCACATACGTTGAATGTGCATTTAAATGAACTTTAGCTCCTTCTGGGGAGGAGAAGTTAACATTCATGAAGCAATTAAGCATGCATGCTTGAAGCCTAGCTGGCTTATACCCAGTCCTAACCTCAAACCTGGTTGAGACTGGTTTCTGGTGATTGGTTTCCTGTTTTTCCTCTTATTCTGAGAATTGTTTTTGCAGAGAGGTGTGAAAGATGTGAATTTCATCTGTGTGGAAACATAATCTTTATATTTCACACCACTGAGGGATAGCATTTTGTAATCTTCACTTTAGTGTTGTAGTAGGATGAGCACTGATGTGAGAACCAAGAGACGACTCCTGGCCCCCTCTCTGTTTCTAACTTGTGTGCTATTGTGCACACAATTCTCTCTAAGTTAATTTTCTCCCAAAATGAGGAAATCAGGAAAGGATATCTTCTGACTCAAAAAAATTGCTGCTCTAAGAATATTCCTTCAGTATACTTTATCATTCCTCTGTTACCTTACCCTATTTAGCTCTGCATTCCTAACTTATAAGAACTCTAAAAGACTAAAGCTTTCAACATTTATTTTAATACTTGTGTTATTTTGAACATATTCAATTGATCCAGACTGGCAGAAAAGCTCCTGTATCATCATATTCAGTTCTCCATTATCCAAGGAGATTACTTCTTTATAATTTAGCCTTCATGTCAGTCTCCTATTACCTAAGACTACTCATATACAAATAAGTTCTCAATATGTCCTAAGCTAGTAGCTTCATTAAGCAACTGGATGAAAAGTAATTACCATAGCACACAGTATTTCTAAATTCATTGTCATATGATACTCCATTAAGTGGCAGATTTCCCTATATACTTGACAGATTGGAAGCTGTATGAAAGTATGGTATTTATAGTCAGACACTTTATGTTCCATTTATGAAAGCAGACCTTGTTAGTCTAGAAGTGTTAAATTACACACATAAGTATGAAATCCATTTTTTAATTGAAGTTTGAACCATATGTAGGGAGGGGATACCTCTAGTCTTTCTTTCCTCCATTCCAACCTACCCACCATTAGCCAAACCAATGTTCCTTGGCACTGTCAAGTGATTTCAACATCAGAAACTAATATGATTTTATTGAAGGAAACAACATCAAAAAAAGAAGGATGACCATGTATTTTGCCACTGTACCCCAAGGACCACCGAGTCCCTGCAGCTGAATGTGTGTGTGTGTGTATATATAGATATATATGTGTGTGTGTGTGTGTGTATGTGCACACACACACACATATATATATATGTATGTATGTATGTATTTCCCTGTTATGATGTGAGTTCCTTGAGAGCAAAGACTGTCTTTTCTGTTCCTATCTCTGGTGTATACCATAGTGCTTTGCATATAGTAAGTACTTAATAAGTGATTTTTTATTCATTCATTCACTCACAGGTCTGATCATCACCTCACCCATTAAAAAAAATCAGCAGCCACTCATAGCCAATGAAAAAAGGCACAAACAAAAGCATCAGCTTGGTCGGTCATTTGAGGTTCTCTGCCATCTGATTCTAATCTCCCTTTCTATCTTCATTTCATGCCAACTATCCTTTGCACATTCAACACTTCAGCCAGATTGAACTGCTAGCCCTTCCACAGTCTCATTGTGTGCTTTGTGCCTTTGCAAAAACACCCTTCTTTCTAGAATGGACTCCCTCTCACCACTCCAACTCTATCCATTGAAATTACTATTCTTTTCCAACAATTGATAAATATTTATTCAACTACTACTGTTGGCCAGGGTGCTATGTGCTGGGGCGTCCTTCCATGTTCAGTTTAAGTGCCCCTTCCTAAAAGATGCTGTCTCTTGTCCCTACACCATGCTAACTCCTATACAGGGATACCTTGGAGACATCATGTACTCAGTTCCACATCACCACAATAAAGCAACTATGGCAATAAATCAAGTCACACAAAATTTTTGATTTCCTGGTACATATAAAAGTTACATTTATACTATAGCACTATGTCTAAAAAATTTAAATACCTTAATTAAAAATTTTTTATTACTAAAAATGCTAACCATCATCTGAGCCTTCAGTGAATGATAATCTTTTTGCTGGTGAAGAGTCTTGCCTCAATGGTTGCTGAAGGTAGGGGTGGCTATAGCAATTTATTAAAATAAGACAAAAATGAAGTTTTCCATATCAATTGACTCTTCCTTTCATGAAAGATTTCTCTGTAGCATATGATGCTTTTTGATAGCATTTGACCCACAGTAGAACTTCTTTCAAAATTGGAGTCAATTCTCTCAAACCCTGCCACTGATTATCAAGTAAGTTTATATAATATTCTTCAGTATTGTTGTGTCTCAGGGAACAGGGAGGCCCAAGGAGAGGGAGAGAGATGAGGGAATAGCTTTTTAGTAGAGCAGCCAGAACACGCACAACATTTATAGATTTGGGTGTGATTCACGGTGCCCCAAAAAGCTTACAGTAGTAACATCAAAATCATTGATCACAGATCACCATAACAGATATAATAATAATGAAAAAGTTTGAAGAATTGTGAGAATTGCAGAAACGTGACACAAAAGCATTATGTGACCACATATTGTTGTAAAAATGGTGCTGATAGGCTTATTTGACACAGGGTTGCCACAAACTTTCAACTTAAAAAAAAAATGAAACACAATAAGGCAAAGTGTTGTAAAATAAGATATGTCTGTAGGTACAAGTGGCTCTTCCTCTCACTGAATCTCTCAGGCTGTTCCGCTGGTCTGCTCCTATGTAATGAATCAATTTCTAACTTATTTAATTCTAAATCCAGGAATTTTGTCTAATCATCTCATCCCCTTAACTAGATCAGGAGCTCCTTAAGTCAAAGTATTATGTTCTTTGGTTGTTTTTTTTTTTTTCACTCCCAATGCCTAGCACAGTGTCCTGCATATAAGACACTTACATACAATTTCTTCTGCCTAGAATTCATTCCTGAATGCAAATCTAGGCTTTTCATGTATTTCAAAAACCAGTTCAAAACTCAGCTCCTCTAAGCTTCCTTTAATGATTGCTACACATGACTTACTACTCCTCTCCTGCTTATCAATTATATATCCAGGTTATGCCAAGCTCCTTTCTACTTGTCAATGTTAATCCAAAAGGTGCTCTTCAGATGCTTCAACTGTATACATGCAGACACCTGAACTAAACATGAAGTTTCTTAAAGACATGGATACATTTTTAATCCTATTCTATTCCAAAACTACTTATTAAGCACATATTATGGGCAAGGCACTATGTTAGGTGTTAGGAATATGGTGATTAAGAGTTAAAATATATTCTGCCCTCAAACATCTTACTTTCAACCGATTAAGGAGAGAAAAGAGGAGATAAGTGTAATACAATGTAAAAGAAGCTGGTTGTAAACCCAGGAATAAAATCTCTAGGAAAATCTAAAGAGTAAGAAAATGCATTCAGCTTAGGTGATCAGATCCTTAAAGAGAAATAAGGAATCTGAAAAGTGGAGTTAAGGAAAAAGAGGGGATAAGTAGAGAGGAAAGTCCAGAGACAATAAATGGAGGCACTTCAAGTTCAGGAAACAGTTTGTAATCTAATAAAGCAGGAATAAAGAGGGCATGGAAAGGAGTAATACTAAATGAAGATGGAAAATTAGATTGCAGTCAGATTGTGGCAGGCCTTATGGACCTGGCTAAATAGCTACTGAAGGCAATAGGGAGCTAATGAAGGTTTTTGAGGAAGACAGTGTTTCAGTCAGGCCATTGTTCTTAAGAATATTATTTTAGTAGTTATCAGAAGGATAGAAAGAATAGAGACTTTGATCACTGTTATTTCTCAATACCTGAGATAGGCTTGCATTTGTAAGGCATGTCTTTATAAGTTGTTTGGCTCCTTTAAAGTAATTTGGATAACTGCCACAAGCTATTCATAGGGCACATCTGTTTAGGGTTACACAGGTGCTATGGATCATTTTACTCAGAAGAAATATGAAACATATGCTTCAGCTTACTGTTTCTTCAGATTTTAGGATTCCTAGAATATAACCAGGATCTTATTTATGCAGTGGGATAAAGCATTTCAAATCTTCTCCACACATACAAAAAAAAAATATTCCTTTAACTGCCTTTCACAGTTGATAAAATTATGCAATTAGACCCATTGTTTTGAATCTTACAGATTTGTCAGTCTCTAAAAGTCTCTCATTATTTTGAAAGGACTAGCAGGACTGATAGAAACTCACATCTGTACTCCACTGATCCTAGATAGGTTTGTCCTGTCCTTGGAGAAACAGTTTTCTTGTAGACTCCATCAATCAGATCCATTTGTGTGTCCATACTGAAAAGAGAAGTAAGAGAGTTTATTGTATCACTTATTAGCAAGGCAACCTAGCATAAGTGGTCAGTGCTGAAGCTCGTTCAACCTGCTGGTATTTGAGATATTGGTATTATTAAACTACACCATATCTAGACAGACTTGGAGAATGATTATAACAGAAGAAGTAGAAGGCTTAATAATTTCTCTTCTATGAGACAGTGGTTGGCAGCTAGATAAAAGTAAGGCCCTCCATAGGGTAACCAAACTAATTATTTCATTGAATCATAATTTATACCCCAATAGGCATCTTCATGTACCACTTATTCCAGTAATGGTGGCACTGCTCAAAACAATTTTGGAAGTTATCTTTTACGTTTGTCTTCAGAGACACTTTATGAACCATGTGTGAACATTTGCATTGTTTATTTATAATCACATCTTGTTTTTAATTTATAAGTTTGTTCCCCAGCATGACCCTCTCCCACAGCCTCAATTCACCAGACTGAGGTCTAAATGTTTTTTGGCTTCATTCAAAAAAAAAAAGACCATGTCAGGTTAAAATTGCAACATGAAAGATGCTAAAGAAGTCCAGCTCTTGCAGATAAACCTGAGAAAACAATCTGGAAAGGACCCAACAATGACAAATACTAAGGGAACTGAAAAACAATAGAAGTGAGTTCATCCTTCCAGACCACAGATGTACCAAAAATACTGCCAGAAGCCAAGGAAGGGGGTACAGGATTCATACAAGGAAAGCCAGCATAAATACAAGTAAATCCAGAAGCCGCTGGGAGTGGTAAAATGGATCATACTAGGGAAGATACTGAAAAAAATACAGCAAATATACTGAAAGTTTCAAGGAGCTATACCAGGAAAGGAGAGGAGTTTACCAGGGAAGCCAGGACAAGCACAGGTAAACCAGCCAGAAACCTATGAAGGCAGAGAAGCTGCACCAGATAAGCCAGCATGAATCATGAGAATTTCTGCAAATGAACTTGAAGCCAGCCAGAACTATGAGCAAGTATGAACTCCAATAAGCAGGTGTCTGAAGTCAGATCCTAATCCTGGCCTGCTTAACGAGAAGAGGTGATAAAACCAGTTCTCATGAATCAGTGCCAGTGTAGACAATACTAGACTATGCAATCCTCAATACACTAGGAATCACAGTAGAAAACAGAATCAATTCATTAATTGGGTGCCAGAACCAGCGAGGCCCTTTAAGAGATCTGAGGCCTATGTGATATCTAGTATACCAACCAGTTCAATAACAATATACTTCCTGCTCTACTTTTTGGTAACTGTGCAAGAAGAAAAAAGAATCCAACTGATGCCAGCATACTCAATGGACTACCAGAAGGTGATAAAAAGGTAAGAGACTGAAACAAAGAGTGAGGTCTAAAACCAGCTACCCTATAGGGATTAGCAGCATCCATGTCATCTAGAACACAGAAAGAATAGGGCCAAAAAAAAGGCCTGTCACCCCATCCAAGAATGCCAGAAGGAAATAACCTAAAACCAAAATCTCAAAGCAAAAAAAAAACACAAAAGAAATCTGTCCAGATAAATAAGAATCTATAAAAACAGAAGGGGAAAAAATCTTTTAGTCATATCCTTAAAAAAATACCCAAGGGGGGCTGAGCCAAGATGGCGGAGTAGAAAGACGTACATACACATAGCTCCAAACCCACAACCCACAGAACGGCTAGAGGGGACCAACCCATGGTGAATTCTGCACCCAGAGGCCACGGAATATTGGAGCGAGGGAGATTTCTGTTCCAGAGCGACCTTCAAACCTCTCGCGGGGGGTCCTTCGTTCTGTGGACTGGGCGCTGGGACTGGGAGCTGAGGGCAGCCCTGCAGCGGCCGCGACACCGTGAGGAAAAGATCCGAACGGGCTACGGGGACGAGATATCCTGCGGCCACGAGGGTCCCTCCACCCACAGAGGGACCTGCAAACCTCTCACAAAAGGTCCGTCGCGCTGCAGACGTGGAGCCCAGCCCAGACCTTTGGCGACCGCGGCTCCGAGAGGTACAGATCCGAGCAGGCTTTAGGGACGGGATCTCCAGCGGCAGCACAAGCACTCCCACCCACAGGTGACAAGGGTCGGTGAGAGAGTCTCTTTGGCGGGTCGAGAGGGGAGTGGGGTGCCCCCATGGCTCAGGCCCCCCCGGGAGATAGAAGCTGAGAGGCGGCTGCAGACAGGGGCTCCCCAAGCAGGCAGGAGCCTGGATCCATTGTGGAAGGTCTGTGCATAAACCTCCTGAGGGAACTGGGCCTGAGAGGCGGCCCTGCCCCGACCTGACCATCTGAACTTAATTCTCACACTGAATAGCAGCCCTGCCCCCGCCAAAAGCCCTAAAGCGGGAAGCAGCATTTGAATCTCAGTCCCCAAACGCTGGCTGGGAGGATCAGGAGGCGAGGTGGGTGTGAGGAGAATATTCAGAGGTCAAGCCACTGGCTGGGGAGAATGCCCAGAAAAGGGAAAAGAAATAAAACTATTGAAGGGTACTTTCTCGGAGAAAAGACACTTCCTCCCTTCCTTTCTGACGAGGAAGAACAATGCTTACCATCAGGCAAAGACACAGAAATCAAGGATTCTGTGTCCCAGCCCACCCAATGGGCTTAGGCCATGGAAGAACTCAAAAAGAATTTTGAAAGTCAAGTTGGAGAGGTGGAGGAAAAACTGGGAAGAGAAATGAGAGGGATGAAAGAGAAGCATGAAAGGCAGATCAGCTCCCTGCTAAAGGAGAACCAAAAAAAATGTTGAAGAAATTAACACCTTGAAAACTAGCCTAACTCAATTGGCAAAAGAGGTTCAAAAGGCCAATGAGGAGAAGAAGGCTTTCAAAAAGCAGAATTAGCCAAATGGAAAAGGAGATTCAAAAGCTCACTGAAGAAAATAGATCTTTCAAAACTGGAATGGTACAGATGGACCCTAAGGACTTTATGAGAAAGACAGATATCACAGAACATAGCGTGAAGATTCAAAAAATGGAAGATAATGTGAAATATATTAATGGAAAAGCAACTGACCTGGAAAATAGAATCAGGAGAGACAATGTAAAAATTCTGGGACTACCTGAAAACCATGATCAAGAGAAGAGCCTAGACATCATCTTCCATGAAACTATCAAGGAAAACTGCCCTGAGATTCTAGAACCAGAGGGCAAAATAAATATTCAAGGAATCCACAGAACACTGCCTGAAAGAGATCCAAAAAGAGAAACTCCTAGGAACATTGTGGCCAAATTCCAGAACTCCCAGGTGAAGGAGAAAATATTGCAAGCAGCTAGAAAGAAACAATTCAAGTATTGTGGAAATACAATCAGGATAACACAAGATCTAGCACCCTCTACATTAAGGGATCGAAGGGAATGGAATAGGATATTCCAGAAGTCAAAGGAACTAGGACTAAAACCAAGAATCACCTACCCAGCAAAACTGAGTATAATACTTCAGGAGAAAAAATGGTCTTTCAATGAAATAGAGGACTTTCAAATTTTCTTGATGAAAAGACCAGAGCTGAAAAGAAAATTTGAAGAATGAAGAGAACCATGAAAAGATGAACAGCAAAGAGAAGTCATAAGGGACTTACTAAAGTTGAACTGTTTACATTCCTACATGGAAAGACAATATTTGTAACTCTTGAAACATTTCAGTATCTGGGTACTGGGTGGGAGTACACACACACACACATGCACACACGCACACATACATAGAGACAGAGTGCACAGAGTGAATTGAAGAGGATGGGATCATATCTTAAAAAAAAAATGAAATCAAGCAGTGAGAGAGAAATATTAGGAGGAGAAAGGGAGAAGTTGAATGGGGCAAATTATCTCTCATAAAAGAGGCAAGCAAAAGACTTATTAGTGGAGGGATAAAGAGGGGAGGCAAGAGAAAAACATGAGGTCTACTCTCATCACATTCCACGAAAGGAAAGAATAAAATGCACACTCATTTTGATAGGAAAACCTATCTCATAATACAGGAGAGTGGGGGACAGGGGCACAAGCAGGGTTGGGGGGAGGATGGAGGGGAGGGCATGGGGAGGAGAATGCAATCCAAGGTCGACACTCATGGGGAGGGAAAGGATCATAAGAGAATAGAAGTAATGGGGGTCAGGATAGGATGGAGGGAAATATAATTAGTCCTATACAACACAACTAGTATGGAAATCTTTTGCAAAACTACACAGATTTGGCCTATATTGAATTGCTTGCCTTCCAAAGGGAAGGGGTGGGGAGGGAGGGAGCTAAAGAAGTTGGAACTCAAAGTGTTAGGATCAAATGTAATGTTCTTACCACTGGGAAATAAGAAATACAGGTTAAGGGGTCAAGAAAGCTATCTGGCCCTACAGGACAAAAGAGAAGACGGAGACAAGGGCAGAGAGGGAGGACAGAAGAGAGAGCAGATTGGTCACAGGGGCAATTAGAATGCTTGGGTTTGGGGGGGGGAGGGGATAAAAGGGGAGAAAATTTGTAACCCAAAATGTTGTGAAAATAAATGTTAAAAGTTAAATTAAAAAAAAAAGAAAAAAAATAAAAAAAAAATACCCAAAACTGAAGCCATCCAGGAAACCATCCAAAATAGAGCACTTTCACATTAAATAAAAAATGCTGCAAATAGCCAGAAAGTAAGAGTAGTGAGGTAGCACAATGGATAGAATATTGGCACTAGAATAAGGAAGACCTAAGTTTAAACCTGGCCTCAGACACTTAATAGCTATGTGACCCTGAGCAAATCATTCAACCCTGTTTGCCTCAATTTCCTCATCTGTAAATTTATTTGGAGAAAAAATGGCAAACTATTCCAGTGTCATTGCCAAGGAAACCTCAAATGAGGTCACGAAGAGTCAAATACAAGTGAAAATGACTGAGCAGCAACAACAACAACAACAAAAAGAGTTCAAGTACAAAGACCTATAGTCAAGATTAAACAAGACTTGACAGCAACTGCTGTAAAGAAGTGGAAATCATGAAATATTGTATTTCAATAAATAAAAGATAAAGGCTTATCGTGAAGTATAAATTTCTCTGAGTAAAAGGAAAATAAACGTACAATAGAATAGAGGATTCTCAAGACTTCCATGTGAAGAGAATAGAACTGAATAGTAACTTTGAAATGCAAACAAAGAAGTCAAGAAAATACAGGAAGGCAAATATTTCTCAGTTTTGGAAGGGTCTAAAGGATGATGAACTGTTTGCATTAGCATGGAGGAGAAGAAATGTCTAATGTCTTCAAGGGACACAAAGGGAGTTTAAATATGTCATAAGATTTTTGATGTTGTTTTGTATAGTTAATTTATTTATTTTTCAACATTTACTTCCACAAGTTTTAAATTTTCTCCCCTTCATTCCTTCACCAAGATGGCATGTGATCTGATATAGGCTCTACATATACATTCCTACTAAATATATTTTCATATTAATCATATTGTATAGAAGAATTAGAACAAATGGGAGTAACCATGAAAAAGAAAAACAAAAAGCAAAACAAAAAGAAAATAGTCTGCTTCAGTGTGAATTTAGACTCCATATTTGTTTTTCTGAATGTGGATGGTATTATCTATCACGAGTCTTTTGGAATGTTTTAGGTCCTTGCATTGCTGTGAAGGGCTACGTCTATCAGAAATAGTCCTTACATACTGTGGCTGTTACTGTGTATAATGTTCTTATGGCTCTGTTCATTTCACTCTGTATGAATTCATATAAGACTTTCCAGGTTTTTCTGAAGTCTGACTGTTCATCATTTCTTATAACATAATAGTATTCCATTGCATTCATATACCACAACTTGTTCAGCCACTTCCCAATTGATGGGCATCTCCTTGATTTCCAGTTCTTGGTCACCACAAAAAGAGCTGCTATAAATATTTTTGTATACGTGGGTCCTTTTCCCATTTTTATGATCTCTTTGGGATACAGCCCTAGAATTGGTGGTATTGCTAGGTCAAAGGGTATGCACATTCTTTATAGCCTTTTGAGCATAGTTCCAAATTGCTCCCCAGAATAACTAGATCAGCTCACAGCTAGACCAACAATGAATTAGTGTTCCAACTCTCCGACATCTTCTCCAGCATTTATCATTTTCCTGTTTTGTCATGTTAGTCAATGTAATAGATGAGATGTGGTACCTCACTGGTTTAGATTTGCATCTCTCTAATCAATAGTGATTTAGAGCATCTTTTCTTATGACTGTAGATTTAATATCATGTTCTGAAAACTGTCTGTTAATAACTTTTGACCATTTATCAGTTCAGAATGACTTGCATTCTTGTAAATTTGACTCCGTTCTCTGTATATTTTAGAAGATCTTTATTGCATCACTAGTTGTAAAAATTCTTTCCCATTTTTCTGCTTCCCTCCTAATCTTATTTGCTTTGGCTTTGTTGTGCAAAAACTTTTCAGTTTAGTGTAATCAAAATTATACATTTTGCATTTTATAACATTCTCTATCTCTTGTTTGGTCATAAATTCCTCCATTCTCCATAAATTTCACAGATAAACTATTCCTTGCTCCCCTGATTTGTTTATAAAATCAGCTTTTACATCTAAATTGTGTACCCATTTGGTCTTTATTTTGTTATATAGTGTCAGACATTGGTCTATGCCCAGTTTCTGCCACACTATTTTCCAGTTTTCCCAGCAGTTTTTGTCAAATAGTGAGTTCTTATCCCAAAAGCTGAGGTCTTTGGATTTATCAAACAGGAGAATGCCAAAATCATTGACCACTGTTTCTTGTGCGTCTAATCTATCCCACTGATCTACCCCTCTATTTTGTAGTCAGTATCAAGTAATTCTGATGATTGCTGATTTATAATACAATTTAAGATCTCATATGGCCAGGCCACCTTTCCAAACATTTCTTTTTTATTAATTCCCTAGATATTCTAGACCTTTTGTTTTTCCAGATGAATTGCAATATTATTTTTTTAGCTCTATAAAACAATTTTTGATACTTTGGTATGGCACTGAATAAGTAAATAATTTGGGTAGAATTATCATTTTTATTTTATTAGTTTGGTCTACTCATGAGCAACTGATGTTTTCCAAATTATGTAGATCTGAGTTTATTTGTGCAAAAAGTGTTTTGTAATTGTGTTCATATAGTCTATGGGTTTGTTTGGGCAGGAAGACTTCCAAATATTTTATAATGTCTACAGTAACTTTAAATGGAATTTTTCTTTCTATCACTTAATGTTGGGCTTTGCTATTAATATACAGAAATGTTGGTGATTTATGTGGGTTTATTTTATATCCTTCAACTTTGCTAAAGTAGAGATAATGGATATCCTTGTTTCACCCCTGATCTTATTGGAAATGCATCTAGCTTATCTCCATTACAAATAATGCTTGCTGATGGTTTTAGATATATGCTACTTATCATTTCAAGGAAGGTTCCATTTATTCCTAAGCTCTCCAGTGTTTTTAATAGGAAGGGATATTTTGTCAAAAAGCCTTTTTTTATCTATTGAGATAATAATCATTTGATTCTGTTATTTTGTTGTTGATATGACCAATTATGCTGAAAGTTTTCCTGATGTTGAACCAGCCTTGCATTCCTGGTATAAATCCTACCAGATCAAAGTGCATTATTCTCATGAGAATATGCTGTAATATTTACAGCTCATACTGTAATATTTTGCTAATGTTTTATTTAAGATTTTTGCATCTATATTCATTAGGAAAATTAGTCTATAATTTTCTTTCTCTGTTTTGACTCTTCTTAGTTTAGGGTATCTGTACCATATTTGTATCATAAAAAGAATTTAGTAGGGCTCCTTCTTTGCCAATTTTCCCAAATAGCCTACATAGTATTGGAATTAATTGATCTTTGACAGTTTGATAAAATTCTCTTTAAAATCCATCTGGCCCTAGAGATTTTTTCCTAGAGAGTTCATTGATGGCTTGTTCATTTTCTTTTTCTGAAATAGGGTTACTGAAGAATTTTAGTTCCTCTTCTGTTAATCTGGGCAATTTACATTTTCATAAATATTCATCTGTCATTAAGATTTTCAAATTAACGGGCACACAGTTGGACAAAAATAGTTCCTAATTAGTGTTTTAATTTCCTCTTCATTGGTGGTAATTTGGCTTTCTTCTTTTTTAAATCAAATTAACAAAATGTTTATCACTTTTATTGTTTTTTTTTTATAAAACTTGTTCTTAGTTTTATTAGTTCAATAGTTTTCTTAATTTCAATTTTATAAATCTCTCCTTTGGTTTCCAGTATTTCTAATTTGGGATTTAATTGAGGATTTTTAATTTGTTCTTCTTCTAGTTTTTTTCAGTTGCATGATTCCATTTCTCTATTTTATTCATGTAAGCATTCACATCCACATGTAAAACTTCCCCTAATAACTGATTTTGCTGCATCCCATAACTTTTGGTGTGTTGTCTAATTATTGCCATTCTCTTGAATGAAGTTATTGATTATTTCTATGATTTATTATTTGACCTATTCATTCTTTATGATCAGATTATGTAGTTTTCAATTATTAGATGTTTACCATCAGGAGAAGACATAAAATTCAGGTTTCCTCTATCTTTCCAAAGTCTTTTATTACATATAATTTTTATTGCATTATGATCTGAGAAGAATGTATTGACTATCTCTGTCTTTCTGCACTGGATTGTAAGGTTTTTATGCCCTAGTACATGGTCAATTTTTGTGTATGTGCCATGTATTCTTTTCTATCCCCATTCAATTTTCTCCAGAGGTGTACCATATCTAGATTTTTTAAAATTCTATTCACCTCCTTAACTTTTTTCTTGTTTATTTTGAGATTAGATTTATCAAGTTCAGAGAGGGGAAGGTTGAGGTCCCCAACTAGTATAGTATTGCTGTCTGTTTCTTCTTGCAACTCCTTTAACTTCTCTAATAAATTGGATGCTATACCATTTGGTGCATATATGTTTAATAATGATATTACTTCATTGTCTATGATACCTTTTAGCAGGATATCATTTCCTGCCTTATCTCTTTTGATTAGATCTACTTTTATTTTTGTTTTGTCTGAAATTAGGATTGCTACTCCTGCTTTTTATACTTCAGCTAAAGCATAATATAAGCAACTCCAGCCTTTTCCCTTTACCCTGTGTGTATTGCCCTATTTCAAATACATTTCTTCTAAAGAACATAGGTAGGAATATGTTTTCCCATTTTGAATAATGAGGTTTTTTTCTTTTTTTTCTCTGTTTCCCTTTTTATGCCTCTCTTGAATCTTGTATTTGAAGATCAAAGTTTCCATTGACTTCTAGTCTTTTCACCACGAAGGTCTGGAAGTCCCTTATTTCATTCAATGTTTATCTCCTTGCCTAAAAGATTATGGTCAATTTTGCTAGATAGTTGATCTTTCATTACAATCCAAGCTCCTTTGCCTTACAGAATATCATATTCCTAGCCCTCTGATATTTTAATGTAGAAGCTGAAAGGTCTTATATGATCCTGATGATAGTTCCATGATATTTGAATGGTTTCTTTCTGAGAGCTTGGAGTGTTTTCTCCTTGACCTGATAATTCTGGAATTTGGCTACAATATTTCTTGGCATTTTCAATTTGGGATATTTTTCAAGAGGGGATTGGTGGATTCTTTCGATGATTATTTTACCTTCTGATTCTAGGACCTCAGGGTAGTGTTCCTTGATGACTTCTTGGAAGATACCCTCCAGGATCTTTTTTTCCATCACAACTTTCTGGTGGATCAATAATTCTTAAATTATGTATCTTGGATCAATTTTCCAGGTCAGTGGGTTTTTTCTACAAGATATTTTATGCTTTCTTCTATTTTTTATTATTTTAATTTTGTCTGACTGACTCTTGATGCCTCATAGAGTCATTGGTTTGTATTTGCCCAATTTTAATTTTTAATGAATTGTTTTCTTCAGTTAGTTTTTGTGCCTCCTTTTCCATTTGGGTAATTTTATTTTTTTAAGGAATTGTTTTCTTCTCTTAGGTTTTATACCTCCTTTTCCATTTGGCCAATTTTCCTTTTAAAGCTTTTTTTCTTCAGTTAGGTTTTGTATCTCCTTATCCATTTGACCAATTTTACTTTTTAAGGAGTTGTTGTCTTCAATGATTTTTTTTTCCATTTTGTCAATTATATTTTTAAAGGAACTGACCAATTTTTCTTATACTTCTCTAATTTGACTTTTAAAATCCTTCCTCAGAAAAAAGTGACCAGGGATGGAGTCAAGATGGCAGAGTAGAAAGATGCACATACTCTAGCTCTTCCTCCACAGCCCACAAAATACATGTAAAGAAAGACTCTCCACAAATTCTAGAGCAGCAGAAGGCACAGGACAACAGAGTGGATATTTCCAGCCCAGGGTGACCTGGAAGGCTGACAGGAAAAGTCTGTCACCCAGGACGAAGAGTGGAGCCCAGCCTAGCCTTGAGCACATGGCACTGAGAGCAGGCCAGGGGTGGAATCCCCAGTGGCAACAGCTGGGTTCACAGATCCCTCAACCCACAGAAGCCAAAGGCTGATTCAAAGATCAGTGAAAGGGTTTTATTACCTCCATGACAAGAGAGCAGGGTCCTCCCCTAACCCCAGCCCCAGGCAGCAGTGGCAGCAGCAGTGGGCAAAATAGAAGAAATGGAGGGGAAGGATAGGATGGAGGGAAATGTAGTTAGTCTTACACAACATGACTATTATGGAAGTCATTTGCAAAACTACACATATATAGCCTATATTGAATTGCTTGCCTTCTCCTGCTGAAGGTCTCCTCCTCCCATAGGGGAGGGAGGGAGGAAGAGAAGTTGGAACACAGAGTTTTAGGAACAAATGTTGAGAACTGGTTTTGTGTACAACTGGGAAATAAGAAATACAGACAATGGGGTATAGAAATTTATCTTGCCCTACAGGACAACAGAGAAGGTGGGAATAAGGGAAGGGAGGGGTGTTATTAAGGAGGGCACATTAGTGGAAGGAGCAATCAGAATGCACAGCGTCTTGTGGGGGAAGGAAGAGATAAGGAGAAAATTTGGAACTCAAAATTTTGTGGAAATAAATGTTGAAAACTTAAAATAAATAAATAAATTTAAACTTTTAAAAATCCTTCTTGAGCTCTTCCAAGAGTGCTTTTGGGGCTTGAGACCAATTCACATTCCCTTTTAAGATTTCAGATGTGGGTATAGTGTCAATGCTGTCCTTTTCTGAATTCATATTTTGATTTTCCCTGTCCCCACAGGAAGAATCTATGGTCTTTGCTTTTCTAAGTTGCTTTTTGCTCATTGTGATTTCCTTTTTTCTGACTTTTTAAATGGATCCCTGCTTCTGGGGCATAGGATGCTCTGTCACACCTTTCTTGTGCTGGGGCTAGATACATGGTTACTGGATATGTGTACTGTGGCTTCTGGTTCTATCCACTGGAAGCAATATAATGCTGTAGCTTACCTGATGCAGAGCTGAAGCTGGTTGGTGTATGTAGAGGCCAGGTGAGGTCTTTCTGCATTTCCCCAGGGTTATGTTGAAGCTCATGGCATGAGGTATGAGGGAAGAGTCATCTGGCTGCTGAAGGTCTCCTCCTCCCATAGGGCTGTGCTAGAGCAAGGGTAGGCTCAGCCACTGGTGAATGATGTCTACACTGGTATCTGTAGATTCCCCTGGCTATGCAAAGGCATACAGGGGATCCTGATGTTGGCCCTAGACTGCTCCTCCACCCTGGGTCTCAGGATCTTCCACTGTACTACTAATGTAGGACTTGCTGCCGGTTTGCTGGGATGCATCCCATCCTGTACTGTTTCCCTTCAACCACAGCAAAAGGAACCTATCCTGTTACTCCCCCTAGCCTCCTGAGCTAAAAAAACTTCCATCCTACATCATTATGCTGCTGGCTCCACTGTTCCAAGATTATTCTTGGTATGGTATTTTCTGAGTTTTTCAAGGTCAGTAAGGGAGAGGTAGAGCAACTTACTGCTTACTCTGCCATCTTGGCTCCTGGAACTACCCCTGTTGTTTTTGTTCTTAAAAGAAAAAAGAAAGGTATAGGGAAAGGAATTCAACAGACAAACAATGAGAAAATATGCAGAGGAACAAAATGTTTCATATAAATGAACTGAACAAAAAAAAACATATAAACATATGGGAATGAATTGGAGTAAGGAGAAGAAAGGTATTTAATTACCCCATTTATACTAACCATATAAAGAAGAGAGGAGACAAAGTGAATGTTGGGGGTAGAAATAATAATAATAATAAAAACAATTTGGATACTGACAGGGGAAAAAGATTAGGCCCATAAAAACTGAACTGAGCCATTGAGAAAATAGTTACAAGCAAAGTAAAACTCACCTTTGGAAAACTGATTTAAAAGAGTGCTTAAAATGATAGAAAGTTAAAGGACTAGAGATTAGGGCTTGAATAAATAAGGAGTCAGAGAAGTAAAAGAAGATTTTGATTATATAGTTTTAGTGTTTAATACATTCTTTTTTCTCCAACTTCTTCTTTGCAAATAAGGGATTTTGGAAAAAAGGAGGAAAAATATGAATATGTGTTTGGAGGGTATAAACATTATCTTTTGTAACCCTGAATATGAATGGATGAATTCATTGATAACATAGAAGATAACAGAATCTAACAATAGGTTGTGTATAAGAAAACACAACTGAAATGTAAAGCTTCGCATTACATTGACTAAAGGCTAGAGCACAATTTTATTATGCTTTAGGCAAATTTGAAAAAAAGCAGGGAGTAGTGATCATAATCTCATACAAGGTAATTATTAAGAATAGGCATGATTAAGAGAAATAAGCAACAAAGTTATTTTATTCTTAAACTCACCCTAATGAAATAAGTTCAGATATATGTGTATATATGTTCTTGTATACACTAAATGGCATAGCTTCCAAGCACTTGAAGGAAACATTGATTAACTTACAGAGAGACAAAGATAGCAAAACTAAAATAGATTGGACTTCCATGTGTCCTTTCAGACCTAGATAAATGCAACAAAGAGAAAGAATAGCAGGCTACTAGGGTGGAATGGAAGAAGGGAAGGAAGGAAGGAAGGAAGGAAGGAAGGAAGGAAGGAAGGAAGGAAGGAAGGAAGGAAGGAAGGAAGGAAAGAGAGGAAGGTAGGAGGGAAGAAAAGGATAAAAATTGAGAAAATCAAAGATGATAGATGTCTGGAAATTATTGGATGGGAACAGAAATTCTTGTAAATATTTCACAGCTGTACATAGTAACTTTACAAAAACTGGCCATGTGTTAAAACATAAAACTTCATTTAAAAATTGTAGTAAAACCAAAATAAAAAATATGCCTGTTATTGATTACAGCACAATAAAATGTGTAATTGAAAAAGGGCTTTTGAAGAAAGGATTCACTTTAATAGAGAATAAATAATTCAGTCTTAAAGAATTGGTAGGAAAGGCAGAGCAGGGGGCACAGCCAAGATGGTGGGGTAGAAAGACACACCTACTCTAGCTCTCCCCTCATAGTCCATAAAATAACTGTAAAAAATGACCCTAAACAAATTCTAGAGCAGCAGAAGCCACAAAACAACAGAGGGAAAGAGATTTCCAGCCTAAGACAACCTGGAAGTTCCACAGGAAAGGTCTATCACCCCAGATGTGGAGAAGAGCACAGTCCCCAGAACCCAGCCCAGCTCACAGAGCACAGCACAGCCTTGGCCCCTCAGCACAGCAAGGACAGGACCAGAGCAGACCTAGGGGGTGGAACCACCAGCAGAAGCTGCAGATCCCAGATTGCTCAACTCACAAACGCCAAAGACAATGTCAAAGGTTAGTGAGAAAGGGCTTTCATCTGGGTGAGAATGGAATGTGGTCTGACCCTGGTGGCCGCAGAGCATCACCAGCACAGCATCCATTTTAGGAGCCTTTGACCTAAAGAGTCTGGGGGAATCAAACAGCTGATCTAAATCTCAGTCCTGTGTGGCAATACTGGAGTAAGAAGAAGCACTGGCATGGTGGAGGTGGAGGTGGTTGTAGAGAGGGAGCCCTTCTCACAGATCCTGGGCAGAAAAACTTGTGGTTGCTCCCAGACCAGAGTGAAGGCCAGAAGAAAACTAAACTCCTCTCCATTGATTGTGCCACCTTGGAAGAACTGAGAATTTACAGGTCCCTAAAGCATACCCTCCACCTGACAAAGGACTCAAAAGTCAAGTAACAGGCTGGGAAAATGCCCTAAAAAGGGGAAAAAAATAAAACTAAAAATGGTTACTTTCTTTTTGAAGTATTTTTTTCCATCCTTTTGGATGAGGAAGAGCAAAGGATACCATCAGAGGAAGACATAAAAGGCAAGGTTCCTGCATCCAAAACCTCCAAAGTAAATATGCAATGGTTTCCAGCCACAGAAGAGCTCAAAAAGGATTTCAAAAATCAAGTAAGAGAGGTGGAGGAAAAATTGGAAAGAGCAATGAGAGTGATGCAAGAAAATCATAAAAAGTAACACAATAGCTTGCTAAAAGAGACCCAAAAAAATGCTGAAGAAAATAACAGCTTTAAAAACAGACTAACCCAAATGGCAAAAGAGGTCCAAAAAGGTCAATGAGGAGAAAAATGCTTTAAAAAGCAGAATTAGCCAAATGGAAAAGGAGGCTCAAAAGCTCACTGAAAAAAATAGTTCTTTAAAAAATAGAATGGAGCAGATGGAAGCTAATGATTTTATGAGAAACCAAGAAATTACAAAACAAAACCAAAAGACTGAAAAAATTGAAATATCTCATTGGAAAAACAACTGACCTGGAAAATAGATGTAGGAGAGACAATTTAAAAATTATGCAGCTACCTGAAGCTATGATGAAAAAAAGAGTCTAGACATCATCTTTCATGAAATTATTAAGGAAAACTGCCCTAATGTTTTAGAACCAGAGGGTAAAATAAATATTGAAAGAATCTACTGATCACCTCTTGAAAGAGATCTGAAAAGAAAAATTCCTAGGAATATTATAGTCATATTCCAGAGTTGCCAGGTCAGGGAGAAAATACTGCAAACAACCAGAAAGAAACAATTCAAGAATTGTGGAAATACAATCAGGATAACACAAGATCTAGCAGATTCTACACTAAGGGATCGAAGGGCTTAGAATATGATATCACAGAAGTCAAAGGAACTAGGATTAAAACCAAGAATCACCTACCCAGCAAAACTGAGTATAATACTTCAGGGGAAAAAATGGTCTTTCAATGAAATAGAGGACTTTCAAGCATTCTTGATGAAAAGACCAGAGCTAAAAAGAAAATTTGTCTTTCAAACACAAAAATGAAGAGAAGCATGAAAAGGTAAACATCAAAGAGAAATCATAAGGGACTTACTAAAGTTGAGCCATTTACATTCCTACATGGAAAGATAATATTTGCAACTCTTGAAACTTTTCTCATTATTTGGGTAGTTGGAGGGATTATAGACATATAGACAGAGGGCTCAGGGTGAGTGGAATAGGAAGGGATGATATCTAAAAAAAATAAAATAAAGAAGTTAGAGAGGAATATATTGGAAGAAGAAAGGGAGAAATGGAATGGGGCAAATTATTCCTCATAAAAGAGGCAAGAAAAACTTTTCCAATGGAGGGGAAAAGTGGGAAAGTGAGAGGGAAAAATAAAGCTTACTCACATCACATTTGGCTTAAGGGTGGAATAATATGCACACTCAATTTGGTATGAAAAATCTATCTTACACTACAGGGAAGTAGGGGAGAAGGGGATAAGTGGGATGTGAGAGAGATGATAAAAGAGAGGGCAAATGGGAGGAAGGAGTAATTAGAAGTAAACTCTTTTGGAGAAGGACAAGGTCAGAAGAGAGAATAGAATAAATGGGAGGCAGGATAGGATAGAGAGAAACATAGTTAGTCTTTCACAACATGACTATTATGAAAGTCTTCTGCATAACTACACATATATAGCCTATACTGAATTTCTTGCCTTCTCAGTGGGGATGGGTAGGAGGGAGGAAAAGAGAGAAGTTGGCAAAGTTTTAGGAATGAATGTTGAGAATTTTGCATGCAACTGGGAAATAAGAAATACAAAGTAATAAGGTATAGAAATCTATCTTGCCCTACAAAAAGGAAAGAAGATGGGGATAAAGAAAAGGAGGGGTGGGATAAAAGGAAGGGCAGATTAGCGGAAGGGGTAATCAGAATGCATGGTAATCAAAATGCTTTGGGTGGTGGGAGGGGAGAGATGGGGAGAAAATTTGCAACTCAAAATCTAGTAGAAATGAATGTTAAAAACTAAAAGTAAATAAATAAATTCTAAAAAATAAGAAAAAAAGAAAGAAAAAGCAAAGAATTTTCAGCCTGACATTTGTAGCCCTCCAGTGTCTGGTCCAACCTACCCTTGCATACATCAGTTGACTGACACCATCACTTGATCACAGTGCCTTTATGCAATAGTAGCAAACAAATTGAACTATCACAAAAAGCGTTCTGAATACTTGTTTTTATTATATAGGTCAATATCAAGGGTCAGCACTATACGTCACGAAAGGAAGAAAATCCTGCAGATTAGAACTCGTATTTTACTCACAAAGAACTTTCAACACTTTAAAGAGAAAGGGTCACCAAATGGTGAGAAGAGAGATGGAAAGGGAGATAGGCATGAGTAAAGTCAGGAAAAGATGCATAAATCTGAGATCTAAAACTGCCTACCTATCTCATTTCATGATGGATAAGCCTCTGCAGTTAGGAAGGTGTTATAAGTACAACAGCTGATAATAGAATTTCTACTGGATATTTGCAGCACTAATTCCTATAAATCATGGTCTGTCTTCATCATCCAGTCTCTCTAAAATATGTTTGGCTAATCTGTTGTAAATTTTCATTAGTCCTACATGGTTCTCTCACGGTCAAATTAATTTGGAGTGCCTTCTGGGTCTAAATTCTGGATGGATAACATAAGCCTCTACGATCTTATGGATTTTTCCACTGTCTATTTCCCTTCATGTATCAACATAAAAGGAAAGAAGTATTTGTTTTTCTGAAGACTAAAGAGATTTACTTGTCTCTCTATTTCACTTAGTCAAAAATAATTGACAGTAGTTCTCTTCACTGACCAAATCATTCCCTTAAGACTTTGGGATTTATCAACCAAAACTGCTATAGATGGAAACTTTTTCCAGATGTAGTAAATTCTCATTAATTGAGTCATGTCAAATCCAGAATTTGTTTTAATTTTAACAGAAGCTGAGCTGAAATGTATCTTTATGCCACGATTATGAAAAGAGAATTTTTTTAAAATCACGATTAAAACAAATATCCTTTTCCTTGTGTCTTTGATCCGATCCTGTGAAAGAATAGAGATTGACTCCTTCCCTGATCAATTATGGATTCCATGATTTTTTCTCCTCTTTCTCCTCTTTCCTCAGAATAAAGATATTCATAATATTTTCTATCCTGTGCCTGGATTGTGTCTAATTTATACACAAATAGAGTAAATTGATAAAACAAGATCTTTTCAAGGAGAAACTTGGGGGTATTAAGGAATTACACAACTGACCAAGGCAAGTCATCATGCTCTTCTTCCCATTCAATTCTTTGCCCCGTTCATTCTGTACTTGCAGGATCAGTAAAAACATATATACTGAGGAATAAGATTCATTGGCTATCCATCCAAATGAATATCATTGTCTAAACAATAAATGCTCTCATCCATTTTTTTACCTACATAGCTATTTAAGATGAACTCTTCTAAAACATAGTAGATCGATCACATGTAGAAGCTCTGCACTATCATAGGACATGTTACAGTTCAATACCACCTTTGATACTGGTTATCAGACCATGAAGTGCCTCCCAGAGTTACTGTGAGAAAATCACTTTCTATGTCTTAAAGTGTCATAGAAACATGACTGACTATGAATAGCAATTATAACTAAATAGCTCCTTACATTAGGGCAAATAAAAATTGGGATAAAAGACAAAAGCACAAAGCGTTTGAATGACTTACCTAGGATCACACAGCCAGTATGTGTCTAAAGCAGGATATGAATCCAGCTTTTTTTTTTCATTTAAAGACAGACTTTCTAAACACTGCCTCTCCACATAGTTAATGTTAAGCAAATGTTGCTTTATTAGCAATTAATAATATTTACATATTTAGTATACGTTCATGAAATGGAAATCAGAAAAGACAGGCATCTCCTTGTATTGTGGTTATGTAAAGTGGAGCAGGGAAAAGGACAAAGAAGCAAAACTACAAAGGGAAAGGATGTGTGCACAGTTCTTGAAAGAAATTCAGGGTGAAAAATTATTGAGTTATACCTTTATATAGGGTACTTTTAATCATGGAAAAGACAAATTCATCCCTAAATCATAAGTGCCCTGACTTTTAATCTTTGCTGTGGTTGTGGGGATACACAAACCAATTTATCTAACCAAAATCTGCAGTGATAAAATGGCCCATCTTCTTTCCAAATATTCCACAAACTTATAATTTCTCTTTTGTCTAAAGCTTAAGAAGTTACATCTAGGCAGCAGACTAATTTCTAATATATTTGATATTCCCCTCCATATGCCTTTGCTAATGCTTTTGTCTTTGGTAAGAATGTCCTCTTTTCTTCAATTACCACCTGTGAAAATTCCTTTAAGTCACAAATAAAATTATTTCTCCATAAAGTCTTTCCTGACTCCCCACCATAAGTCAATAATGATCCTTTCTTCCTCATATCTCATCTGACACTTGAACACAATATAATGTAATTTAGCATGTTATTTTTCAGTTTACTGTGTCTTAGACTACCAGACTGTGGATTTCATTAAATAAAACTTGTCTCTGTCATAATCATTCTATCTTCCCCCAGGACTTAATAGAGTATTCCATACATAGCAGCTCTTTAATAAATGGTGCTGAACTTTGTGCATGTTATTTGTGTTGATCATAAATCTGATATCCAAAATCTGATTGGTATTACATAATATCACAATTAACCAAAGAGCATGGTGTTGTCTATTTTCATGCCATTTATTTGGTTCCCATCAAGACTTTTTAAGAAGCATAAGGCCTCTCTTTAAACTGACTATTGAAACAACAAATCAGCATTCATCATCCCTCCTTGATTTCTATACCTTTGAACATAGCTGATTGCTTCCTCCTTCAGGATATTCTCCCTTCCCTCTGCTTCAGAGCACACTATTGTTTTGACTATTTCATCTTTTCTATCTTATCCAAGCTAGAGATAGAGGGGGAAGCAATGTGGGGGAGAACTCCTGGATTTGGTAGTTGGAAGAACACTGGTGACCTTTAGGAAAGTACTTTTAGTACAGAATTGAGGACATATTGCAAGAAGTTGAAAAGATGAGTAGAAATTAAGTGCTTTTTTCTTTTTTAAGTTTTATTACTGATTTCTTATATCAATCATAGTTAATTCCCTTTGTCCTCCACAAGTGGTGTTTACCACCACTATTGAACACTACCTTTAAACATCGTTTTCAAGAAATTTATCAGTGTAGGAAAGAAGAGAGATGGTGGAGTAACTGGTTCATCTTGAAGGGTCAACAGAAAGCCTTTTTATTCCTTTCTTTTTTTCTTTTCTACAGTAGTGAAGGTACTTGATGAAGATGGGAATCAGTGAAGAAGAAAAATTTAAGACAGAAGAGAGAGATGGGCAGATAGAAGAAAAGAAGTTCTGGAAGAGACACAAGAGAACAAGATCAAGGTGCAAAGCTAACCCTTATCAGAAAAAAAGGAGATGAGAGAAGGTAATAATATAATGCCAAGAAGCTTTGAGGACTTGAAAAGTAGACTAAGAAAGAACATGTGACCTGACTTTTATCTTTTTAATGAAGTAGGAGGCTATCATATATTATTTAGCAGAGATGGGGAGATGTAATGGCAATTTAAATGGGAAGTTCTTTCCCATTCATTAATAGGATCATGTGACTTGCCTGGGTTACATGGAAGCCCAATTCACATGGCTTGGGGGTGGTATTGTCCTCTGCATTGTTATTGTGTATAGATTTTTGCTACTATGAAGGATTTGGATTTCCAGTGTCTGCATATATGTTTTGGTTGTGTCTTCTATGTGGAAAGTCTTGTATTTCATGATTCAGAATTGTGCTAGCATATTCATGGCTGCCATTCAAATGTCTCTGGAGGAGAAGTGAGGCTAGTGACCTTGTGCAGCCCTCCCTCACTCAAAACAAAGTCCAGTGCAAATCATGTCATCATGTCTCTGATGACATAGTCTTCTTCAGCAACAAAGGATGAGCACAACACAAGGTGCTGTAAATATTATGTGTGTACTACAAATGGGGATGAGGATGGGATAACAAAATATCACACCTCTATTTGGAGATAGGAAGGCTTTGAAGGAAGAAATAGATGTCCCAGGGTGGAAGGATTTGCTTTATTCCTCCTTAGCAAGAGACTGGGCTAAAGACACACGGCTCTGTGAAAATTGGGAACCAAGGCTACAGAAGGGAGAACCCAGAGATTTAGAAATATATTTGCAAGGAATACCAATAGAATCAAGGAAAGAACTGGCAGGGGTATGTAAAAGAGGCTTGCCCTAGCTAATAAGTTATCACTTTATGTGTAAAAGCAGACACAAGGTGCTGGAAGAGAAGGCTCAGATGGAAAGAGATTTGGCTAGTTTGATTGAGAAGCTTTTTATGCTGCAGAATTCAAGATACCCTTTAGAAGAGCAAGCTAGAAAGTCTCTGGTGGTAGAAGAAAAAGCAGCTGGTAGTTTAACTCACAAAAAAAGCACAAAAGTAACAAGAGGAAGTTGCATGAAGCCCTTGCATAACCTGGGCTTGATTGGGGCCCAGACAACTGCCAGAATCAGGAGGGGTTCACAGAGTTTGGAGAGGTAATTGAGGATATTACTCAGCAGAAGGTCACAGATATTTTGAGTCACTTCACCCAAAGGATAGGAGAAATAGTGGTATTTTGGATGGTGAGAATCGGTGAAAAGGATAAATTTCCCCCAGAGAAAAGAATCCAGTGCATTCAAAGTCAGAAAATATTGATAATAAAGGAATTGTGTACTGCTCTATTGAGAGAAGGGGTAAATTTTGGAAGAATAGATGGCATTTCAACTAATGAACTACATAAAATGTATTGAGGAAAGGACTTGATATTAGACTAAGCAGGGAAATGGGAACTACCCCTACAGATCCTTCTGAAACATTGCATCCAAGTTCTTCACACCTGCAGGGAGAATGAGAGGTTGGCCAGGCCCCAGCTCAGATTAAAGAGAGTATACATCTAGCCAGAATGATGACCCCAAAACTGCAAATTATAAAAGAGTAAACAAGAGTGAGTGGAGAGTGGACTCCAAGAGCATGGCTTACCCTATGTCTACCCTGTTTCTGCTTATTTTCTCTTTGTTTCTTTTTAGTTTTTTGTCTGTTCACCTTGTTTGTCAGATTTATTTTCTGCAGGCTTAATACCCTTCACCTGCAAATGCCTGTTTGCTTAAGCCATATATCACCCCCTGTCCAATGTGCTGTGTCACCCCTGGACCAGGCATTGACCAGTCTCTGAATGCCAGCCAAGGAACTGACCCCTCGAATGACACCTCTTCAGGCATGGACAGCTTTACATCCAATCTCAGCTAGAAGTAGCTGTGGAAGAAGAGACCCTTGCCCCTCACTCCAAGATTTTAGGCCCCATTCACTCAAGGGGGGACTGATGGGGTGCTTATGTTCAAGCCCCACCCTAACATATTGTTTTATGTGCTTATTCTGTGTGATCCCTATTATATTGTTGTAAAGTTCTGTTGACATCTGTTACCTGAGATATTGTTTTATGTGCTTATTTTCTGTTATCCCTGCTACAGTTCTATTGATACCAATTGTCCCATCAACCTATGTAATGAATATGAAATATTGTGGGACCACATGTAATAGTAATTTAAATGGGAAGATCTTTCCCATTCATTAATAGATCCATGTGACCTGCCTGTGTCACATGGAAGCCTGAGTCACTTGAGTCAAGTCACATAGAACAGGAAGGGATGGAGCAGGAAAGGCAGAAAAGGAAGACAAGGAGCTAGAGCAAAGCCAAGAGGAAATTGATCAGTGTCTAGTCAGAACTGGAAAAGATACAGGCAAGTAAGATGGCCGGTTAGTGTGAATGAGAGAGCTCATTTGTGATTTGTAAGGGACCTGGTTTTTGGGAAGCCTAGTAAAGTGTAGGCTTGGGGGTGGTGTTGTCCTCTGCATTGTTATTGTGTAGAGATTTTTGATACTATGATGGATTTGAATTTCTGGTGTCTGAATAAATATTTTGGTTCTGTCTTCCATGTGAAAAGTGTGGTATTTTGTGATTCAGAATTGTCCTGGCATATTCATGGCTGCCATAGGCACTGTGAATATTGTGTTGGCACTATAGGGGGATTATGAGAAAAAGGGCAGAAAAAAGTTCTGAAACTGTAAACTATAAAAAAAAATGAGATAAAGCATCAATAAGGACTGATAAGAAGGATAGCTGAAAAGAAGCAAGAGCCCAAATTAGATTAACATACATGTGAGCAGCTAGGTGATGCAGTTGACAGAGTGCCAGGCCTGGAGTCAGAAAGATATGTTCAAATTTGACCTTGGATGCTTACTAGTTGTGTGTCCCTGGGGAAGTCACTTAACCCTTTTTGCCTCAGTTTCTTCATCTGTAAATGAACTGGAAAAGGAAATGGCAAATCACACCAGTATCTTCACCTAGAAAACTGCAAATGGGGTCACAAAGAGTCAGATATGACTGAAACAACTGAACAAAAATAAATATGTAGTGATTGAAGTCAGCCAAGGTTAATGACTTCTTCCATAGATACCCAAAACAGTATAAAAACAGTAGTGGGGAAATCATCATTTATGGACTGTCCCAGGGATCAGTCTTTGGGATTACGCTGCTTATTATTTTTATCAGTGACAATATATTATCAAGCTTGCAGATGACATATACCTGGGTAGAATTATAACATGTTGGATAACAAAGTGTGTATCTGAAAAAGGTGTTCATCAGGCTAGAACAATAGGCCAGATCTAATAACATAAAATGTAGAAGGAATAAATTACAAAGCACAGAATGTCTAATTTAAAAAAGATATCATGGCCCAATTAGTTCAAGTCATAGCTAACAGAAAATCTGCCCCTAAAGCATCCACAACCAGTGGCAATACAGGTTCAGCATGAGCACCTTAAGTAAAAGTATCTTAATAATAAACCTTTTTTTCAAATTCAAAAACTATTATTAATGATTATCAACAGTGGTATGACTGGACAACAAAAAGATTTGAGGAAGAACAAAGTACACTACAATTATGACCCTATATCAGGAAAAGCGAATTAAAATGAATGTACAAATTAAATAACCTGAAGATTTAGAAAGAGAAAGTGGAAAGTTACTGTGACATTTATTTGCACTGAAATGTATTTTGCTAGGCATGGTGGTACATACCTGTATTCCTGGTTGGATAAGTTGAGGCAGGTGGATTATTTGAATTTAAGAATTATTTGAATTTATTTTATGTATTTAAATTATTTGAATTTAAGCCGTGTGTGTAACACGGCTAAAGCCAATTTAATGTTCAGACTAAGATTGCTCCCAGTGAGGCCATTAGCAGGAAAACAGCAGGCTTCCTAAGGAAGATTGAACCAGCAGAGGTCAGAAACAAAGCAAGCTAAAGCTTCCATGCCAATAAGCAGTAAGATGAGCCCCATCTGAAGCTGTCGTACTTTCTGCCTCAGTGAGATAGGGGAATCAGTCCTCAAAAATAAAATGAAAAGAAATGGATTTATGGTAGGACTAAAATGTAAATAAATAGTTATAAAAATATAATGTTGCAAAGTAAATCAAATTGGCAGTGTTTAATATTAAGTTTACAATAAATCACTTTAGAAAAATATGGAGAGTTAGATGGAAAGCAAGTTCAAGACTTCCAACTAAGATGACTTCCTAAATAGAGGCAAATTGTCCAGGTCCTATGTATTGCTCCAGCAAAAACTTGAAATTTGTGTCAGAGAGAATAGTGATCAAGAAATTCAATAAGGAACTATAGTGTCTATTTCCACCTCTGAACTACACAAAAAGTCACATGAAAATCCACAGTTACTAAGAAAGTCGGCTGACAGTAGGACCACAACCAGTGCAAGCGTCCAGACTTTCAATGATGACCAGAGGTCATCTGATGTAATCTGCAAGGTTCTGTGTCCAAAAGACACAGTAGGGGGCCACCATTCGCAGTTAATGGGCACTCCTGGGATTTCCAGCTTTTTGCCACCACAAATATAGTTACTATAAACATTTTAGTACAAATAGATTCTCTTCCTTTTTCCCTAATTATCTTCCGAAATAAACCAGGCAGTGGTTGAAGAGTATAGGTAGTTTAATAAATCTTTTGGTATAATCCCAGCTTGCTCTTCAAAATGGTTGGATCATTTCATAATTCCATCAATAATTAAAGTGTCCCAATTTTTTCACATCCCCATGAACATTTGGCACTTTCTCTTTCTGTCATTTTGGCCAGTCTGGTAGATGTAAAATCATATCTCAAGGTTGTTTTAATTTGTGTTCCTCTAATCAACAATGATTTAGAGCATTTTTTCATATGACTATAAATCATTTTGATTTATTCATTGGAAAACTGCTTGTTCATGTCCTTTGATCATTTGTCAATTGGGGAATGACATTATGGTAAATTTGACAACGTTCTTTATATATTTTAGATATGAGATCTTTATCTAATAAGCTGTCTATAGAATTTTTTCCCTAAATTCTCTGCTTCCCTTCTGATCTTGGCTACATTTGTTTTATTTCTTTAAAAAAACTTTTTAATTTAATGTAATTGAAATTATCTATTTTACACCTAACTTTGCTTTCTGTCTCTTATCTGTTCATAAATTATTCACTTATCTATAAGTCTGATAAGTAATATGTTCTATGCTCTCCTGATTTTATTGTAAAATCTCTCTTTGTATCTAGGTCATATATCATTTTGACCTTACCTTAATAAATGGTTTAAGATACTGGTCTATGCCCAGTTTCTGTCATACTGTTTTCTAGTTTTCCCAACAATTTTTACTAAATAATGAATTTTATGCCAAAATCATGTCTTTACATTTCTCAAATGAAAGACTATTATGTTTATTTGTTTCTGTAAGTTGTATGTCTCCTCTATTCCACTGATCTATCTTTATATTTCTTTTTTTTTTACATTTTCACCTCAGTCACGTTGAATAGAAGAATCAAAATTAATGGGAGAAACCATAAAACAAAACAAAAGTAAGTGATATGCTTCATTCTGTGATCCAGTTCCATACTTCTTTCTCTGGATGTGGAAGGCGTTTTGCCTCAAAAGTCCATTGGGAATTTTTAGGAACTTGTTTTGCTATGAAGGCCTAAGTCTATCAGAAAAAATCCTTGCACACTGTGGTTGTTGCTGTGTACAAAGTTCTCCTGGTTTTGCTTCTTTCACTCAGCATCAGTTCATATACGTCTTTCCAAGCCTCTCTGAAGTCTTCCTGTTCATCATTTCTTATAGCAGAGTAGTATTCCATTACATTCATATACCACAACTTGTTCAGCCATTCCCCAATTGATGGGCATCCCTGTGATTTCCAGTTTTTGGCCACCACAAAGAGAGCTGCTATAAATATTTTTGTACATGTGGGACCCTTTCTCATTTTTATGATCTCTTTGGGATACAGTCCTAGAACAAACAAACCCAATGCAACCAAGATTAGGAGGGAAGCAGAAAACTGGGAAAGAATTTTTGCAACTACTGTCTGTGATAAAGACCTCATTTCTAAAATATATACAGAACTGAATCAAATTTAAAAGAATACAAGTCATTTCCCAATTGATAAATGGTCAAAGAATGTGAACAGGCAGTTTTCAGAGGAAGAAATTAAAGCTATCTATAGTCATATGAAAAATTATCTAAATCACTATTGATAGAGAGATGCAAATCAAAACTACTCTGAGGTACCACATCACACCTATCAGGAAGATGATAAATGTTGGAGAAGATGTGGGAGAGTTAGAACACTAATTCACTGTGGAGCTGTGAGCTGATCCAATCATTCTGGAGAGCAATTTGGAAGGGCTACAAAAATGTACATACCCTTTGACCCAGCAATACCTTTATATTTCTTAACCAGTACCAGACAGTTTTGATACTTGATTGTGATGGAATACCACTGCACTATAGGAAATGATGAGCTCAATGATTTTAGGAAAACATGGAAAGACTTGCATGAAATAATGAAGAGTGAAATGAGCAGAACCAAGAGAGTACTGTAAACAGTAGCAGTAATATTGTTTTAAGAACAACTTTGAGCTAATAAGTTATTTTAACTCTTATAAATACCCAAGTTAACTATAAAGGACATATAAAGAAAGATGCTATCTGCATCCAGGGAAATGGTAAGTAGAGGTACATATAGAATAATTTTACATATATAAATATATATATATGTATATGCACATGTATATGTACATATACACATATACACATCTATATGCAGCCATCTCTAGGGAATGTAGGGGGGAGGGAAGAAAAAATTATATGATAATTTTGCTGTATATTTGAAAGAAGTAGCAAGTTATGCATAGCAGATTTGCAGTTGAATGTGCAATAATCTTTTTTATTCTACTAAGTTATGAAAATTCTTGTTTTATTCAATAAATTAAAAATTCTAAAAAAAAACAAAAAAACTTTTAAAAATAGTAGAGGTCGATTAGCATAGTGTGTGAATGCTTAGAGTAGGATAGCTCAGGTGTCCATTGGTTCCAAAGTCCTTAGAATTTTGTTTTGGTTTGCCAGAGAAGTCCTGTAGGTACTGAAAGACCCACAGGAACCTTAAATCTAGGAGGTCAGTGAAGAAATCAAAGTAAAAAAGGTTAAGACCAAGAAGGATTGACCATGCATGCCACCCAAAATGCAGCAAATGCCTATTAGGAAGACAAGTAAAAGTAAACTGAAAAAGACACAGGTAGAAAAAAATTTATGCATCTAAAAATCCTCCTCAGAAAGTAGACTCTGTTAAAACTGCAAGCAGATAATCAAAGGGGGGAAATGGATTTTCTCCAAATGCATGAATAAGCATAAGAAATCTAGCAAAAGATTTTTTTTAATAAAGGAATGAAATAAACACTATGAGGCAAGAAGTAGAAGGAGAACAGCTTTAGAAGAAAAACTGATAAGCCTTAACTAATAATATATTTCATGAAAACTAGAATAGATGAAACATAAATCAATAACTCTGAGATAAGACAAAATACTAGAAAAAGTAAGACTGAAAAAATAGAACTGTAAATTACCTGACATCAAAATAACTGACCCTGAATATAGATCATGAAGAAATATCTTATGAGTAATTGGATTTCCTGAAAACTATTATAGATTTTTTAAATCTGGACATAACTTTTTAAGAAATCAAAATGAAAGCTGTCCTAATCTATTTGAACTAGAGGGTAATGGGAAAATGGGGAGGAAAAACCACTGATCAGCACCTGAACAAACTTCCAAATGAAAAACTCAGAAATATGAAAGCAAAAATTCACAGCTCTAATACCAGTAAAAAATACTACAAGTATCCAAAAAGAATAAGTTTAAGTAAGAATGAATCACAATCAGGATCACACAGTACTTGGCAGATTCTACTAAAAACAAGAGGAAATTTTAGAATATAAAATTCAGAGAAGCAAAGTTATAAGCTTGCAATCAAAAATAACTTTCTGTTTTCATGAATTCATGATGAAAAGACTGGAGTTAATTGGAAATTTGAAATATAAACACTATTGCAAAGAAATTTATAAAGGTAAAATTATTTAAACACTAAAACACCATACCAAAATGTTTGTGCTTCTGCTAAATCAGTACTTGGGGGGGAAGTATATTTCTAAATAAATTCATCAATCTAAAAAAATATCAAAAAACAAGCCATTTGGAATGCAATTTTTAAAAACTAGAAAAGCAACAGATGAAAAAATACCTATTATGAAAAAAGAAATGAAAATAAAGAAGACTAACAAAATTAATAGCAAAAATTCATTTAATTGATTAATAAAACTAAGTGCATTTTTAAAACTAATAAAATTGACAATTATTTAGTTAATCTTATTTCAATATAAAAGCTTTATATTAAAATTTAAAAAGGAAGATTGACAGAATATCAGCAACTATTTTACCTAAATATATGAAAACTAAACTGAAAACTTAGATGAAATGGATGAATATTTGCAACAACAAAAAAATATATACCGAAACTAATACAACAAAAGATTATTTAAATAATCCAATATTAGAAAAAGAAACCAAAAGACCATAAATGAACTGTCAAAGTGGAAAAAACCTGAAGCCTATGGATTTACATATTAATTCGATCAAGCATTCAAGGAAATACTTATTCTGATATTACATGAACTGTTTGTAAAAATAGCAAAAGGAGATATTCTTCCAAAATGTTTCTGTGATTCAGTTATGGTCTTGATACCTAAAAACTTGAGAGAGACAAAGCAGAGAAAGAAAGATTGAGATGAACACCCCTAATGAATGCAGAGTCCAAAAGCATTGAAGAAAACATTGTCAAAGAAGCTATAACAACAAAATGAAAAGATTATATTCTATGGCGAGGTTGGATATATACCAGGAATTAAAGGAAGTTAGGCTCAACGTAAAGCAACCAATAAACATAACATAATGTTAATACCAATAACAAAAACCACATTTTTCTATCACTAGATACTGTGAAATCTGACTTGGTAAAATCTACCACTTGTTTCTTCTAAAAACACACTTTACAAAATATAAAATTAATGAACTCTTCTTTTTTTGTATAAATTTATTTATTTTCAGTTTTTCAACATTCACTTCCACAAAATTTTGAATTTCAAATTTTCTCCCCATCTTCCCCCTACCTCCATCCCAGGACAGCATTTATTGTGATTGCCTTTCCTCCAATCGCCCTTCCTTTCTATCATCCTCCCCCATCCCTTTCCCTTCTATTTTCCTATAGGATAAGATATACTCCATTGCCTGTATATCTTTCTTAGTTGCATGTAAAAACAATCTCTAACATTTCTTTTTAAAACTTTGAGTTCCACATTCTCTCCCTTTCCCCCTCCCCAGGCACCCTCATTGAGAAGGTAAGCAATTCAATAAAGGTTATACATACATGGTCATGCAAAACATCTCCATAACAGTGATATTGTGAAAGACTAACTATATTTCCCTCTATCCTGTCCTGCCCTTCATTTATTCAATTCTCTCCTTTGACCTGTCCCTCTACCAAAATGTTTGCTTCCAATTACCCCCTTCCCCCAATGTGCTGTCCCTTCTATTATCCTCCCTCTTTTATCTCTTTCCCTTCTGGTTTCCTGTAGGGTAACATAAACTTCTATACTCAATGGAGTATGTATGTTATTCCCTCCTGAAGCCAAATCCAGTGAAAGGAAGACTGACTTATTCCCTCTCACCTTCCTCTTCTTCTGCTCCATTGTGAAAGCTTTTTCTTGCTTCTTTGTGTGAAATGATTTATGACATTCTATTTCTCCCTTTCTCCTAGTACATTCCTCTCAACTCTTAATTTTCTTTTTTAGATATCATCCCTTCATATTCAGCTCACCAAGGGCAATTTTCCTTGACAATGACTTGAAAAATGATATCTAGGCTCTTTTTTGTTGTTGTTGTTGTGGCTTTCAGGTAGTCCAATTATTTTTAAATTATCTTTCCTGTATCCATTTTCCAGGTCAGTTGTTTTTCCATTGAGATACTTCACACTGTCTTTTATTTTTTCATTCTTTTAGTTTTCTTCTATAATTTCTTGATTTCTCATAAACTCATTAGCTTCCATTTGCTCCATTCTAATTTTTTAAGAATTATTTTCTTCAGTGAGCTTTTGGACTTCTTTTTCCATTTGGCCCAATATGTTGCTTAAGGCATTCTTCTCTTCACTGGCTTTTTGGGCCTCTTTTGCCATTTAAGTTAGTCTATTTTTAAAGGTGTTATTTTCTTCAGTATTTTTTGAGTCTCCTTTAACCAGCTGTTGACTTGTTTTTCATGATTTTCTTGCATCACTCTCATTTCTTTCCCCAATTTTTCCTCTACTTCTCTTACTTGATTTTCAAAATCCTTTTTGAGCTCTTCCATGGCCTGAGAGCAATTCATATTTTTCTTGGAGGCTTTGGATGCAGGAGTTTTGGCTTTGTTGTATTCTTCTGGATGTATGTTTTGATCTTCCTCGTCACCAACAATGTAAGAAAATATGTCTTCACCAAGAAAGTCAGAAGCTATAGTCTGTTTATTTTTGCTTATTTTGCCAGCCAGTTATTTGACTTTTGAGCTTTGTTAAATGGAAGTCTCCACAAAGTGTTTTTGCTTCAGCAGTGTCTGCCTCCCTGCGGCTGTGGCCAGGACTAGGACTGGGACTGGACTGGACCAAGCTCCCCTCTCAGCCAGGTGAGAAACCCTTCCACTGACCTTTGAAGCTGTCTTTAGTTTTTTAGTTTTTAGTTTTAGTTTTCTTTAGTTTTTTGTGAGTTGAGAATTCTGGAATTCACAGCAACCACCAGCAATTCAGTCCCCTAAGACCTGCTCCCACTTTGAGCTGCACTCTACTCCCAGCCTGGTGTGATAGACCCTTCCCATAGACCATTCATATTTTCTTGGGCTGGAAGTTTACTTCAGTCTGTCATTTGTGGGTTCTGCTGCTCTAAAATTTGTTTGGAGTCACTTTTTACAGGTTTTTTGAGTGGTTTGGGGTGGAGGAGAGCTGCAGCAAGTCTTTGTTTCTACTCCACCATCTTGGCTCCACCCCCTGAACTTTTCTTAATATCATAACTATCATTTATCTAAAACCAAGAACCTACATTACATATAAAGGAAAAAGGCTAAGGACTTTACAATAAAATCATGGAAAAACAAAAATGTGAATTACCATCATAATTCAGTATCATTCTAGAAAAGCTAGTGATAGCAATACTGAAAGAAAAAATTAAAAAAGAGAAGTAGGAGTTCTAAAATTGTATATATGTGTGTATGTATACATATACATGCATATGTATTGATAGATAGATATGTGTGTTTGTGTATTATAGATTGCTTTTCACATTCTGCAAAAATCTGTGGACTCAGAATAATGTGTTTAAATTTATAAAATAAAGTGTACAAGATTACAAAAGAAATCAATTCCTACTGCCCTTCTCTTATATTTTGGAGGAGAGAAGAAAAAAAAGCCTTTTCCCCCGCCAAAAAGTACAGAATATAGGCCAGAGAATCACAGACAATTAAGAAAGCTTTGAAAGTAACATGTTGAAATACAGTCCATATTTTAAAAGAAAAATCAAGCTGCACATAATATAAATTTCAGATTACATATTAAAAATATTTTTTAAAAAATATAGAAAATTTTAAGTTTTGAAATACCTTAGATATGAATATTTATTGCCAAACTGTAAAGCTCTTGAAATTACCCACAAAGTACCCTTCAGTATCTCTACAAAATCTCCTACATCGTACTCCTATAATTAAATCTGCCTTTCTGCAAACACACATTCAGTATAAAGATAAGCTGATGATTCAGTTTGTCTGTAGTAATAGGATTGAGAAAGTACTTTCTACCAAGTTGTACTATTATGCTCATGCAGAAGATGAGGGACTCTGGATATTAATTTGGGAAAGCTTTGGGCAATCCTTTTTGTAATGGACAATCATAGGAATTAAAGTTGAGGCAGAGTTTGGAGAATAGAGATCTAAATAATAGACATAACTATTCATTGTCTTTGAGTAGAGATAACCGCCCAAAGCTAGAGAACACTGGTCACTATGGATGTAAAATGACAATTCATAACCAAATTCTTACAGAAGAAGGTGACCAAGGTCAGTAAGGGGAGTGGGATTCTGGGCAAATATACCACATACATATAAAAAGACTCAGTATTAGGGAAGTGGGTTGAGAAGCAAAGCAAACAGGAGAATAAAATAAGCAAGAATGATGGCTTGAACCATCAAACACCATGAATTTAAACAACATGCATCTGAGGGAAAGCAACTAGAGTCAAAAAAAAATTCATCCTCTAAGATTTATTATCTCTGACAAAATTTGCAGACATGCGTGCCAGGGTCTTTTGACCTGGAATTTTGAAATATCTTTTTCAGTGGTTCAAAAGGTTAGAGATATGTTATATCCAGCCATTGACTAAGTGTTCAGTATTTCAGCTACATTGTGGATAGAAAAGAACTTTACCTGTTATCCTCAGAACTTAGTGGAGTCAAAACTAAACTAGAAATAGCAGTGTCAATGGCAAATACCACTATTTCCACGATGCAACCATGAAATGTGTAAAGCCTTCACATTGGTGGTATGGAGGAATACCTATAGACTTTGATCCTACATGGGAAGATCTGTCAGGCCATTGTCCCATAAGGGATGGAGAAATAGAGGCTCAGGGACAATTAGAGAATGATGCTGATAAGTCTGTATGATAGATGAAGGAATTGATCACCAGGAGGGTAACCATTAGATGGAAGAAGCATACTACCTGGTAGCTTCATAGTTTAAGTAATTATTCTTACTAACCAGTTTCTACAGTACTGAAAGAAGGGAAAATGCTGTTCAAAATATGAATGCAACATTTTTAACCTTCATTATAGGTGCAGCAAATATAGCATTAATTTTTTTTTAATTACTGTACTCTAAATAACTGACTAAAAACTCTGAGAAAGCTCATTTATAAAGTTAGGGGCTGTCTCAGTACAGAAATTGGTTTCACACATTATTCCTTTTCCTATCGAGACTGTTTATGCCAGTATTATACATTTTAACCTGCATATATTTATAAAAGAAAGAGATAATATATTTGAGTTCAGTTGCTTTCTGAAATTCATTGACCATTATAATGCACATTACTCTATTTAAATGCATAATTAAGATAACCTTCCTTAATTCTAAACTTGTTCATGGGAACTTCGGTCAGTTATCAACTTCAGCATGCACAATTATCAGAGAGATGAGCCAAATGGGATGCTTAAAGTCATGCAAAGTGTCAATGAAATCAAGATGCCAGTAAAAATTGCTACTCAAGGCATTTGCACTAACACACTATACTTTATGTAGTCTGGGTTTCCATTGTTTGGACAAGCAAATGCTCCTTCTATTTAATTGTAAGCAAACTGAACCATAAGGATCTCCTTAGATAAGCATGTATGGTTCTAGAGGGCAAGAATTCTCCATCTCAGAATACTTTCTGCCTCCTGAAAGTCATGATTTCTTTCCATGCTTAGCAAAACAACTATTATCCACTCAGTTTAGCAACATATTTTTATGAACATTGTACATTTCATATTCTAGCTTTCACAAAAGTAGGAAAGACATAAAAGTCAAGTTTTTATTGGTTCCTTGAAATTAAAACTGAGGTGGTTTTTTTCCTGTTTTTGTTGATATCTTTTGTTTTTATATAACCTATATTGCCAATTCCTTTCCCTCCCAAAGACCTATTCCACCTAAGACACACACACACACACACACACACACACACACACACACAAAACCTTCAGTAAAACTAACCTATTAGTGAAGTCCAACATTATATATAGGATTCTTCAACCATAGTTGCAAAAAAGAAAAAAGTACATTCCCATATCTCTCCTAGAAGGCCAATGTTACTCATTAAAATTTCACAGGATTCACACCAAATTGTATTGTTCTCGTTTCATTTTCCATTTACATTGTTGTGATCATTAGATTATTTTCCTGGTTCTGTTTACTTCATTTTGCCTAAATTCATGTGGATATTTCTATGCTATTCTATATTCGTTATAATCATGGTTTCTTACAAAACAATAGAATTACATAGCATTCATTAACTGCAATCTGTTTAGCTATTCCCAATTACTTTATTCCTGGTTATTTGGGATTTCCAAAAAAAAAGTGCTGCTAAGAATATTTTGACCTATATATATGATCTTTCTTTTTATTACAAATCTATTTGTGACATATACCTAGTAGTGGAATTTCTAGATTATAGAGTATGGACATTTTGATCATTTTCTTAACATGATTTCATATTACTTCAGAGAATGGTTGAACCAATTCATAGCTCAAACATTGATGATTGTCACCTTTTATCATTTTGCCTATTTACTGCAAAGTGGCAAAATTGCAGAGTTGTTCTGATTTGTATTTCTCTAATTATTAATAATTTGGAGAAATAAGTGTCAATAGTTTGGGATTTACCTTTTGAAAATTGTTTATCAGTATCTTTGGGCTACTTATCCAATGGGGAATAGATCTTGGTCTTACGAATATGTTTTAATTCCCTGTAGAGCTTGAATACCAAACTTTCACCAGAGGTATTTAATGTAAAATTAAATATAAATGAAATCCCCCAATCAATCACTCTCTTCTTATCCTAGTTTTGTGAATTTTGTCATAAAATGTCTTTTTAATTTTGTGTATCTATTTTAAGTATCTATTTTATCTTTTATGATCTCCCTTTGTTTTGGTTGCCATCCAAAGATGGGAAAGAGACCTTATTTTGTTCCCTTTTATTTATTTTTAAAGTAGGAACTTTATACTTCAATTCACAAATAAATTTTGAGTTTATTTTAGTATGCTGTGTATGCTGTTGATATTCACTAAATTTCTGCAAAATGGCTTTCTAGTTTTTGCTATCCAGTCTTGTCAAATACAGAGTTCTTGCCTAAAAAACTTGATGTTCTCAAGTTTACTGAACACAGGGTACTTTACTTCCATTTTTCTAATTTTTCTGATTCTTCATCAGCTAGTCTACCCCATAGAGCTGCTTTAGAAAATTTATAACTTAATCTAAGTTTTCATGATTATATTTGGTATTTCACATTAATTCCTACTTTTTTCATTATTTCCCTTTATATTCTGGATCTTTTGTTTTTCCAGTCTAGCTATATGAAATATCCCCTTGATCCTTTGATTGCTATAGCATTTAATCCATAAGATAATCTAAGCAGTGCCTTTGTTTTATTATATTAGTGTGACCTTGGCATGAAGTTTGAAGCACTACTGTGATCTTCATTTAAATGGTTGCTATCAATATAATTGGCACTTTATTTCAGTAGACCTGGTACTTCACATTTGAAAGAACTTTATGACTATAATGTGTGCTTGATTTCAGTGGTCCTGACACTATTTAGGCAAAAGAGGGCAAGTTTTAGTGGGGAGGACTCCACAGGGCCCTTGAGCATTGCAGATATTATGAGCCCACCAAATTATCAGCAGCAACTAATGAAAAGGTAAGAAAAGGTATAACAAGTGAGGTGGGAAGTTAGTGAAGGTAAAATTGGTCTAATTTACAATTCTGTTTTAGGACTGGCCCTGGTAACAAAACTCAAGAAAAAGCTCATTTTTTCTCTTTTGTGTGATTTTTATTACATTTATTATGGGGTCACATTCCCTCACTTTTACACGATACTAATATGAATAGATTCTATTGACAACAGATATGGAATGGAAATGACTCACAGCACCTGAAGATCCCTGTTAAGTTCTGTCATATGACTGACTTGTCATTTGGTGATTGAGCCCTTCTGCCCAACCAAAGTGAGTTTGTCTTGATTCCTCATGCAAATTGCCACACTCTCTCTGTCTGTTTGTGGCTTGGGTAAGCTACAGTTTGATTCAGTGAATTTTTTGGGTATCTTATAAAGTCAAAGAAAAATATATGGGGTGATATTCTCTGTCCCTGAATTTGACTTTTTCTCTCATAGATTCTGGGTATAGAGTTTCATCTAACAGTGAGCTCGCTTGTTTTCCTGCACTCAAAGGCTAAGCTCTCTCAGAGTTCCATAGTTTAGCATTAAGCCACAAGGTACCCAATAGGCAATTTTTGAGAAATGAGCCAGTGAGGGCATGGGAGTGAGTGAGGGATATGTAGTGGAGCCCCATTCAACAAACAGTTTCATCTAATAGGATCTAGATCCAGCTTGCTGGTGCAGTTGATAGAACACTGGACCTAGAGTCAGAAAGACTCATCTTCCTGATTTCAAATCTGGAATCAGATATTTACTGTCTATGTGACCCTGGGAAAGTCACTTAACCCTATATGCCTCAGTTTCCTCATCTGTAAAAATAACCTAGAGAAGGAAGTGGCAAACCACTCCAGTATCTTTGCCAAGAAAACGTTAAATGGAATCACAAAAAGTTGGACACAACTGAATAAAAATGAGATCTATGGTGTCAAACTGTAAGGCTATGAGAGTGTGGCACTCTAGGTTGTTGAACTCTATCATGTTGCCTTTGCTGCTGAATTGACAAGCATAGATTCCTCTTTGTTTCATTTTTCAATGTCCATTTTTTCTAAATGAGGGGGAAGTTTTTAACGTAAGTGCCCCAATAATCCTTCTGTGACGTAAAATGAAAATGATAGTAAAGCATTCTACTGGTATGCAACTAGCTCTCAATTACCTATGTAGAGAGGGGAAAAGGTCAATCTTTTTAATCCCAGTATTCTCCAGTGACACTATAGGATTGCAAATTGTGGGACACTATATGTCAGAATAATCAAAATTGCATGACAAAGAGACAACATAAAGATACATAAAGTAGACTGAAGCACAGTACCACAAAATGACAAAAATCATAGTTTTACAGCTGAAAGAAACTTGAGGCCTTCAAGTCCAATCCTCTTATTTTATATATAAAGAAACTGAGGCCCATAGCCTCAGTTGTGTGTGAAAGAAGTGTGAAAGAAGAACCAGAAGTGGATAAGGGTAAGAGGTGATGAGGTTGTCTCCACCTGCAACACATACACACACACACACACACACACACACACACACACACACACACACACACTGCAGCTTGCAGAGGTCTTGAGGTCCATCTTAGGGGAGTTTTCCTCATTTGGGAGTTCTCTAAATCACAGGTTCAGTCTCTATATCTCTCCCTAAAGAGAGAAAATGTGTCCCTCAAATGATTTTGCTGAGAATAAGAAAGTAAATATTTAGATCACCACTGTAATACTACAGGGATTTTTTTTAATGGAAGCTATCTTGAGATCATCATGGCATAACGGTAGATTCAAGAATGGTTGTTATCCTTGTTTATAAGCAGAAGAATTATAATACTTATGAACAGGAACAACAATACTGAAAGATTCCGGCAGTGGTAACACATAGAATAATCAGCAGGAAAGAGGAACTTTCTCTGCTTTCTTAACAATGAATATTGAATCCACCCTAAATTGATCTTTGAATTTTGCTTGGTCACTTTCCTATTGGATATGGAGAGAATGTCCAATATGAACACTTCACCAACAACTTCTCTAGGCTTTCCACATGTAAGTTTTAAAAGATGATTCTAGAATCAAAAGCTAATTGCTAAAGAAAAGAAAAAGTAATTTAGAGATGTTGAAATATTGCATTACAACACTGACTAAAAGAAGAAACCACCAGAGATTAAGAATAAAATGGCTTCTTGTAATGTTTCTCGAAATCTGATGCAAACTCAGTACAATAGATTTCTCCTAAAATGAACAAACTTGCACAACAGAAATTGATAATGGGCAGAAAGATTTGAAAAACAATTTAATGAAAAGTAATTCTGTCTGTAATATTTTCTTATTCTTTTCCTTGCTGTTAATTAAGAGCAGAATTTGCATAAAAGCAAAGACCTTTGGGTTATTAGCTTTTAAGAATATATACAACACTCCAGTGGAAGAAATAGCTGAAATCATCATTCTTTGTGATATCATTTATCTACACATAAATTCAACTGAGGTTAGAAATGTAAGATTTGGCTTTTGAAGAGGCAAATGAGCAGCACAATCTGATGGATTTCTCTACAGAACAAAAATTCTCTTTTCATGCAAATGATTTTATAATAAAACACAAGGGTAAAGAGATAAATTTGGAAACTCTATCACAAGTAAACAGAATTCTCTGAATAGACCCTCTTTTTCTGAGGACTAGTATGAGTCATCAGTCTCTTGAAACAATGCCTTTTCCAAGGACCACATTTAAACTGGGCCCAAGATAGCATAAAACTTCACCTAAATTAAATTTCAGAGAAGGAATCTATTTCAAAAACTTCCCAGTGCTAATATAATAAAAAATTTATCCTGGCTAAATATGTAATTTTCTGTGTACCTACACATGTCTATTGTGCTAGGAAGATATTTTAACCCTTCAGGAAACCCATTATTTCATGAACACCAGTCTTCCCTCCATGATAGTAAACTACTGAGTCTCTATGATTTGATAGATGGCCATCAAATATTTGCTATGATAATCACTCATTAGCCAACCCCAGCTTAATTTGTCTATCCTCTGCCACCAGGCCTATGCTTAAAGTTTTTTAAGTTAGGTAGAACCAATATGAATTATTTTCTCTTCTGGAATAGTTTTTGAGAACCCAGATTCTCCACACCATGTAAGAGATAAGAGAAGGACTTTAGTGGAGAACATTACTTCAAGTAAATCTCCTACACAAGAACCTGCCAAGATCATTTTTATTGAAGACACATTACTTGGGTGAAAAGTTAGAAGTTAAAATGTATTCTGCATTTGAAAATAAAATCTTGCTCTGAGTAACTATGGTAAGAGAGAGAGAGAGAGAGAGAGAGATAGACAGATAGACATAGAGTCCCTGAAGACAGAAATTGTTTCATTTTGATCTTAGTAACTCTTGTGCCTAACACAATGTGTGTGTCACACTATAAGTGATAAATGACTCTGAATTGATTATTATGTAGATGCATAGTGCCAATGGAGGAGGAAGAGGGATGGAAAAGGAGAGACTGAGAGAGAGAGAGAGAGAGAGAGAGAGAGTATTTGTGTGTGTGTGTGTGTTTGGAGGGGTGTAAATGGGGTAATTTCACACAGAAAAAGGAAAGGATAGCATATAGACATATTAACTGCTCCAAGACTATCTTTTTAAAGTTATGATAAATGTAAAAATGGTTCTACTACATTGAGTGGCTCCTATCTATGGGGAACTTAGGAGATAACATAGATTAGAGTAGAGGGGTCATGGGTGAGTTGAGATTGGCATTCTTGAAGGGAACATCAAAATAATAAAACATCAGTTCCATTTGAGTTCTGAACTGATAAAAGTTCTCAAAACCAGTCAGTATTTTCTTCTATTATTTTTAACCCGCCACAACTTTCCTTAGTTGATGCTAGGGTTGTATGTGCAAAGACCAGAGAGGTGAAAGAACTATTTTTGTTGAGCAGCTGACAACTGGTTGTTTTCTGTGAGTGGAGGTAGAGATGACTTGCTCACCAACTCGCATAGGTTTAAAATAGCCAACAAAGAAAAATGGTTTAAATCAGAGATTCTGAACCTGGGGCCAACAGACCTGAAATGGACCCATGTATAGATTTGGAGAGCCTGTGAATTTTGGCTGAGAAAAAAATTACATCTTTGTTGTCATGAACCTCTCATTGAAAATTATTTCCTTCAGTTATGAATATAGGGAAAATATGTAGGGATCCATAAGCTGCACCAAACTGCCAAAGGGATCCATGATACACACACACACACACACACACACACACACACACACACACACAACCACTACTCTAATGCAAGCTCTCTTTTTAAGCTACTGTTCATCCAATGTTTCCCAATAATCTTTCTCAAGAATATTCAAAGCAGTTTGAATTTGGTGCATAAGGAAGGGGAAACATTATTCTGAAACTCTTATGAAGATCTTTTCAAATTAGTATTTGACCCTGAACAAGAGATTCAAATTTTGAAATTAAAATTATTTTTAAATAATAAAATTCTACTTTCTTGTCCTCCAATCTCTTCTGCTTCACCCAACTCATTGAAAAAGAAAGATAGCAAAACTCTTATTAAAAAATATATAGGCATAGTCAAACAAAACAATTCCAACATTGGGCATGTACAAAAAAAAAAAATCATGTCTTAGTCTGAAGTCTGAATCCATTATTTCTCTGTCAGGAGGCAGTCCCTTGGAATCATGAGTGGTCATTGCGTTTATCAGAGCTCTTACATTTTTCAAAGATGTTTAGATATTTAGAATCATATATGTTCTTTCCACTTTCAAGATGAATAAAATTCAGTTGACGCTCGAATCCATAAGAGCAAATATCCTCTGGACATGGAAGTAACCTAAAAGAATATCAGATACTTAATTCTCAGGCCACTGATGCTTGTGGGTCTATAAACTTCTAACCTCTCCGCAAGAGTCTATCAGAACAAAATAATTTTGATTATCTTAAACTAGAATACCCCTCATCATGGGTCAAAGGTCAAAAAAAATCTCAAACTAAACTTGTCTATATTCTTATCTAAAGCATCCTGGTTTTACTTTAACCCTCCACCCAGAATAAATCCCTGCTTAAAATTGTAAGTGACCAGGTAGCAAAATTATACTTCACATTGTAACTTATCAACTATTTTAAATAAAATGGATCCAACTCATCACTCAACAAACATATATTTACCACTCACTATGTACCCAGTATTGTAATAAGGGCTGGCCATAAAAAAACAAAGCAACCAACTCATAAACATGCATTTAATAAGCTTTCTCTATGTGCCAGGCATTATATTTGGGAGATTTAAAGACACAAGTGAAATAATTCCTGCACAAAGTATCTTAAGGGAAACAACATGGACATAAATAAAAGTATGTACAAAACAAATTTAGGAGGACAGTGAATGGAAGAGGATATAGTCAAGAAAGAATCTACAGAGTAGGCGGTGATTGAGCTAAGTATGGAAGGAAAGAAGAGATTCCAAAAAGTAGATGTGAAATTTAAATAATTGGAGAAATATCAACTATTCAGATGTAAGCTCAGCCAATATAATAAAAATGATAATGCTATCTAAATTAATTTATTTATTCAGTGCCAAACCAATCAAAATATCAAAGTGTTGATTTTATAGAGCTAAGAAAAAATAAAAACAAAACATATCTAGAACAGCTATTGGGGCAAGAACTCCTACTTGACAAAAACTTCTAGGAAAACTGGAAAGTAATCTGGCAGAAAGTAGGCATAAACCAACTTCTCATACTATATACAAAAATAGTCTAAAAATGAGTATGATTTAAATATAAAGGGTGATATAAGCAAATTAGGGAAGTATATCTAAGGCAAGAGTAAGAGTTCATAACCAAATATGAGATAGAAGTTCCTAGGAGGTGTAAAATTAAAAAGTTTTTTCACAAACAGAAGAAAGGCTGGAAACTAAGAAGAAACTTTACAGCAAGTATCCCTGATAAAGGTTTCATTTATTAACTATATAGAGAGCTATTTTTAAAAAGTTTGAAATGTTTAAAAAGAAAAGAACAATTCCCCAAATGGTAGTCTAAGGATATAAAAAAGCAATTTTCAGAGGAAGAAATCAAAGCTATCAATAGTTATCCAAAAGGCTCTATATCACTAATGATTTTTAAAACTCCAAGGTTCTACCTTATACCATCAGATTAGTTAAAATAAAGAAAAAGGAAAATGACAAATGCTGAATGGAACGTGGGAAAAATCAGTATAATAATGCTCTGTTGGTAGAACTGCGAACTGGTTCAAACCTTCTGGGCTACAATGTGGAAGTACGCCCAAAGGGCTATAAAACTGTGCATACTTTTTGATTCAGCTGTATCTAGATCTATACCCAAAAGAGATCAAAGGGGTAAAAGGACCCACATGTACAAAAATATTTATAGTAGCTCTTTTCATAGTGGCAAAGAATAGGAAACTGAAAGGATACTTATCAACCTGGGAATGAATGAATAAGTTATGGTATAAGAATGTGATGGAATATTATTGTGTGATGAAATAATGAAGGAGATGGTTTCAGAAAAACTGGGAAGATATATGAATAGATGCAAAGTGAAATGAGCAGAACCAGAAGAACTACCTACCTGTCTATCTACCTACCTACCTATCTGTCTATCTATCTATCTATCTATCTATCTATGTGTGTATACATATATATAGCAATATTGTAAAAATTACCAACTGCAAAAAATACAATAACTCAGATCAATAAAATGTTCCCAGACAATTCCTAAAGATTTATGATGAAAAAATGTTTTTGACTTCCAAACGGAAAATTTATGGATTCAGTATGCAAATCAAAGCATACTTTCTTTTCTTTTTCTTGTTTGTTTTTAATGTGGCTAATATTGAAATGTGTTTTGGGTAACTTCATATGTATAATGGATATCACGTTTATTATCTTCTCAATAGATAGGGGAAGAATGGGGAAAGGGAAAGAATTTGGAACTGAAAATAAAGATTTTTTTTAAAAAAGCAGAGATGAAGAAAGAATTTGTTGTAGGTATGGAAGATGTCCAGTGCAAAAGCATGGAGATAGATAATAGAATTTTTTATATGAAGAAAAGTTTGCCTAGTCACAGACCATAGATAGCTAGAAGGAGTGTAATGTATACTAAAGCTAGAAAGATAAATTGGGGTCAGATTGTGAAGGGCTTTGAATACCAAAGGAAGTTTTATTTCCTCTCACAGGTACTTGAGAGCCTCTCAAATCTGAGTAATAAAGTAGCATAGTCAGACCTGTGCCTTAGAAAAAATCACTTTGACTTATGTGGAGGAGAAGAGTTTAGAGTAGGGAAAGACTTGAGGCAGGGAGATAAAAAAGGGGAACACTACAATAGTTTAGGTCAGAGTTAAAGACCTGCATGAAAGTGGTGGATGTATGAGCAGACAGAATGTGACAGATGTAAAAGATGTAAAAGTAGACATGATGAATTGACTACAGATTGGAAATGTGGGTTGAGTGAAAGTAAGGACTCATAAAAGACACCAAAGTTGTGAATCTTGATGACTGAAGGAATGGTGGTGCCCTTGATAAAAATAGTAAAGTTCAGAAGAGAGATTAGTTTAGGGAAAATTTTGGGAGAAAGGTAATGAGTTTCCTTTCAGATGACTCAAAATGGAAATGGGACATCCTAGAGATAGGGCTTGAAGAGTGGAATTCATAGTTCAGCAAAGATGTCTTTTAGTATTCTAATGCTACCTCTTCAATTACAGATATTTCCTAGTAGTATAAGAAAGCCAGAGTAGGAGAGGCAAGGAGAGGAGGATAAAGAATTAAGATTCTATGTACAATTGAAACCTATAAGAATAAGTGAGAAACTTTACAAATAACAGAGTTGGAACTTTATCCAACCCTGGAAAAATGTTCATCATTGTTGCCAAAAGCATTCAAAGAAATGCTTCCATTATAAATGTCCCTGTATTTAAGAACACTTGCCTTTCAAAAAAAAAAAAAAGCAGAAAATAGCCTAATTGAATACGTATACACATTTGTAGCACTCCTCTGGGCTACCAGAGCAGCTCAATACTCATGGAATGAGTGCTCAAGGCAGCAGTTACCCTGAAGGTTCAGATGGTATTCTGTGGGTACTCAATGTGCTTCTCCTTAACAATCAACCAGGAGACACAGTTAGGTCTTAGCAAAAGGCATTTAATAAGATGGTATGATAACCAGAACTATAAAACACTAGCATGCATAAACCCACTAATAAACCCCAATGTCCATAGGGAGACTAAGCACACGCTTACAGGGCAATAGTAGTGAAGTACACATACAGGTAACACAGGAAGCCAAAGCTACTCTATATTCCTCATTCAATATTCATTACTTACTACTCACTACAATCTACTCTGTTCCTTCACCGCAGGATTGGGATCTACTCAAGCTTCTGCACAAAACTCCCCTCTGAGTAAAGCCAAATTTTTTCTAGGGCTCTTCTATATGAAGACCTCACGGCCATGATCCATTTTCGTCAAAGTCAATCGTGTATCCCTTCTTCATACTCTTCATGTGTTAACATCTTAACATACTAATAATCCATTATCTCTCTTATGTGATTTTCTTTATGTGACTTTTCTCTGTTGAGGAGGATTGAGGACCAAATTTACACCTTTTGCTTATGAATTTCTCTAACTTTAAAAAGGTTCATATTTTCTTTTTCTATGTTTTCTTATATTTAATTGTAAAAGCTTTTACAGCTGTCTAAATACCAACACAAGGAACTATTTTTTGTGTTCCAGGAAAAGTGCCTGAGAATTCTCATTAAAAAAAAAACCTTCTAAAAAGGTTGCCATTAGTTTGTCTGGAAGTCTTATGATAGAAATCAATTGTTGTCTTTATAATGTATGAAGTGAATCTCTGGACTAAAGGATACAAGGTGTGAATACTTAACTGGTTGGTTTAATTCTTTACTAGAATCCATCTTTGACAACTGATAGTACTGCAGTTGAGAGTGGCTGATTTATAAGAAAATATTCATGGATAGTTTCTTCTAATTGATCATTTCAATGAACATAAAGGAAAAGGTATTAGAATCAGATCTCTTTTATAGGCACCTGTGGTGTAGTGGCAACCTGATGTGGTGGACAAAGTGCTGGACTTGAAGTGAAGAAACTCTACCTTTGAATCATTCTCAAGCACTTATTAGTTGTATAACCTTGAGCAAATCATTTAACTCCTCTATGCCTCTATTTCCTCTTCTGTAAAATTAGGGGGTTGGATTCCATGCCTCTAAATCTATAATCTTGTGAGTTGATTTAGCATTATGGCAAAAGAAAAGTGGCTGAAGGAGGGAGGAATAGTAGAACCTGCCCATGTGTGCATTAGATATTTAAAAGAAACATGCCAAATACATTCTCTAAGAATTAGATCTGGTGAAGCAAAGTAACCAGAGGTTGTAGTAATAAACAATTAGGCCTATGATGCCTAGAAAAGGGAGAGAATAGCACAGTGTCACAAAGGAATACAACAGTCAATATGCAAATTATATGTTGCAAGCACTGAAAGCTACTAAATTGTCAGAATGGCCTTGAACTACTTCTATTTCTCATATTCAAGGTTTGTTTTATGTTGGACGAAGGTAAGAAAGTGTATGCCTTTGGAAATAGAAATAACATTAGCATATACTGAAGTATAAACATTTTTAAAAGGGAACAGAGGTTTTATTCATTCATTCAGTAAACATTGATTGAGTACTTGTTAAACTGCTTTGCATTGGAGACATAAAAGGAAAAATCTGACACAATACTTGCTTTCTGGAATAATCTAAGATCATAAATTCGTAGTTAGAGAAACAAACTAAAAAGTCACTTATTTCAACATGCATTTAAGGCATTGATGCATTCAGTACCATACCTGACAAGTTATCTAGTCTCTGCATGATGAACACCAATAAGAGGGAACTCATTAACAAAGCAGTATAATATACTTTAGGACAGCTCTCTGCTACTAAATGGTGGGAAGTTTCCCTTCATTGTGAGCCCAGATCTCACTCTCTGTAGCCTATTGACCTAGCTTTGTCCTCTGGGGCAAAATAGGAAAAACTGAATACTTCTTCTACGTGACAACCCTTTAAAATATTTCAGAATTGCTACTATAATTTCCCCCACTTCCAAGTCTTATTTCCTCCACATGGAATCCTCAATATTTGTGTGACCTAAATTTTAGGTCCTTCACTATCTCAATGATGCTCTTCTAGAAGCATTTATTGGGCATAGTCTGCCAAATAAGAGTTGCTAAGAACTGAACACAATACCCTATACAGGATTTGACCAGGTCAAAGTGAGCCAGTCTCATGCTGGCACACTAGTCTTCTAATAATGAAGGCTAAGATCACGTTTGTTTGCTTGTTTGTTTGTTTGTTTGTTTTTGGTTACTGAATCATACTGTTGACTCATATTGAACTTTCATGCATTTTTCCTCAATCTTGTACAGTTGATTTTTTTAAAGTCAGGTATAGGCTGTTATAATCCTTTTGGTTTCCATCTTACTAGATTTGGTCTACTTTTCCATCTCTTCAGATCTAGGTGGATACTGATGCTGTGATCTAATTCATTTGAGCTACATCTCCAAGCTTTATATCATTTGAAAACATGTTAAATACTTCACCGGTGCTTTCAAGAAAGCCATTGATAAAAGTTAGGACAATATAGAGCCTAGTTGTTCAGAATGTTGGGATACTCTACTCAGTCTATACAAGTGTTTAATGGAGTCATTTAATCTACCATGAATCTACCTAATTATATTATTATCAAGCCATATTTATCCAGCTTTTCCACAAGAATATCATGAAAGACTTTTTCAGATGCTTACTGAAATCCAAGTTTAGCGTGTCTATAGCCTTTTCCTGATCTCCCAGAAATACAGAAACTCAGAAGTTACTTCAGGAATCTTAGTCCAATTCATATCTAAACAAAATTCCCCTTTACAATATCCCATACAGTGGCTACATGACATCCAGTATAAAACTTCCATTAAAATGAACCTACTACTTCCCAAGGGAACATATTCCACTTCAGCACAACTTTAATTTTTTCATATGGAGGGATGAAATCTACCTCTTTAATTTCCATCCATTTCTCCGGAGCCCAAGCATAACAAGTCTTCTTCCTTAGAAAAGCCTTAAAATACTTGAAAGCTAATATATACACTCTTTGTATATATTGTAGCAAAATACTCTAGTTCCTTCAACCTATCCTCTCATATAATATGATTTTCATTCATCTCTTCCTATTTGTATTCTTCCTCTGAATACGCTACAGTTTCCATCTTTCCATCCTTTCTAAAATATAATATGCTGAAGTGATCATAATGCTCCATATTTGATCTTAGCAGAACAAAGTTAAAAGTAACCACTACCTCTCTTTTTCTGGCTATCATGCCTTTATTCACATCACTTCAGCAACTCTATTCATAAAGGAAATGAGGTTAGTCTAATATGATACAGTCTTAAGTAAACTTATTTTATTACTGGTTTTTTCCATTCCTGGATGCTCAAAAAACACCTTTTGAAATAATGAATCCTAAAATTTTACCAGTAATCAAGCTCATTTGCCAGGCTGTACTGTGAAGATTTCACCTTCTTCTTCATTTTGAAAGTTACCATTAGTTTATGACTAGTCCTGAAGAACCTTACTTGTTATCCAGGATTCCTCAATGATCAACAATAGTGTTTTATCCATATCTGCAGGATCTTTCAATACATTGAACTGAGCTTTGCCAGAAGGCTAGAAGACTCAAATGTATTGAGAGTAGATATGTGTCCTCCATCCATTTCTTCACTTATCATGGTTTTCAACTCCTGGTTTAAAAACAAAGTGTTTTTTTCCTCTCAATTGGAAGATCATCCTCCTTGATAGAAAAATCAGAAGCAAAATAGAAATTGAGTTATTCTCTCCCCATGATCTGTTAACATCGTCTCATCTACTCCAAGTAGTAAGTGATGAACAAGAAGCAAAGATAAATAAAAAATTACTTAAAATGCACACTTACGAGAGATACTAAGTGATATTCAGTGGTCAGAGACTGGCAAATAAGGTCAGATGGAAGACAAAAGCTTTACTACCAATAAAACTTTACTTTAAAATATATTCTTAGGTTAGTCACAAAGGCCAAGCCACAGTTTAGCTCCTGAAGGGTTATTATTTGAAATGGAAAATTTTCTGGAAAAAATATAAATAAGACTTTCAAATAATATTCTGTTTTGATTATGCCTGTCTTTGTACCTACATGGACCTTTTAAGTTTAAAATAAAGGAACTCTTCCCCCAAATTGAGGTTGACTTCCTGTTCCAAGTATAGAAGCAGCTGAGCTTTTTCCACTGTGTCTCTCAGAAAACCAACCCAAGTTCTCCAGCCTGCTGCTGGAGCAGCTGCTAGAGAGCTAATGAGCCACACTGAGGGCGTAGGAACCTGGGTGGGAGCACACCTTGGCAGCTGCTTCTCAGCAGGTTGGGAGGAACTCTTCTGCCTCCAGTCACTGAAACAATCAGAATCAAAAACCTGAAGATGTATACAAATATACATACATATGTTTACATATGTCTATTTCTAGTCAACTCGATACGTCACAATGCAAGCTACAAATATTTTATTCTACTGTGTTCCTTGAAGACCCTAGAAGCAACAAAGAGAGATAAAGCAGATATATTAATGGATCAGCCTACAAGCATTTATGAAGCACCCGCTACATGCAAGGCATTTTGCTAGGAACATACACACACACACACACACACGCACACACATGCACACACACACACACAGATAACAGTCCTGGCCTTCAAAGAGCTTCTATTCTAGTTGGGAGGATAATATGCTTATAAATAAGTATATACAAAATATATAAAAGGTAATGAAGGGAAGCAATAGCAACTAGGAGATTAAGAAAGATCTTCCCATGAAGATAGCACTTCCATATATATTCAAAGAAACCTGGATTTTAAGAGGCAGAGGTAAGGTTTATGGCACAGCCTGTGCAAAGGCACGATGATTGGAAATGGAGAGTGAAGAAAAACAAGAATGGGTGAGTTTGGTTAGAATAAAGAGTATGTGAAAGGGAATAATACATAATAAAACTGGAAAGGTTGGTTGGAACCCAGTTGTGAAGGACTTTGTTGTGAATTAGCTAGAGGAAAGAAAATGTTCTTTTCTTGATCACAGAGCTAATAATAGGGAGCCACTGGAGTTTATTAAGAAAATGACATAGTCAGTCCTGTGTTCTAGAAAATTTTCTTTTTTTTTTCTTTTTTTTCTTTTTTATTTGTTTATTTATTTATTTAACTTTTAACATTCATTTTCACAAAATTTTGGGTTCCAAATTTTCTCCCCTTTTGTCCCCTCCCCCCACCCCAAAACACCGAGCATTCTAATTGCCCCTATCACCAATCTGCTCTCTCTTCTCTCATCTCTCTCTGCCCTTGTCTCCATCTTCTCTTTTGTCCTGTAGGGCCAAATAACTTTCTATACCCCTTTACCTGTATTTCTTATTTCTTAGTGGTAAGAACAGTACTCGACAGTTGTTCCTAAAACTTTGAGTTCCAACTTCTTTGCCTCCCTCCCTCCCCACCCCTTCTCTTTGGAAGGCAAGCAATTCAATATAGGCCAAATCTGTGTAGTTTTGCAAATGACTTCCATAATAGTCATATTGTCTAAGACTAACTATATTTCCCCCCATCCTATCCTGTCCCGCATTACTTCTATTCTCTCTTTTGATCCTGTCCCTCCCCATGAGTGTTGACTTCAAATTGCTCCCTCCTCCCCGTGCCCTCCCTTCCATCATCCCCCCCACCCTGCTTATCCCCTTATCCCCCACTTCCCTGTATTGTAAGATAGGTTTTCATACCAAAATGAGTGTGCATTTTATTCCTTCTTTTAGTGGAATGTGATGAGGGTAAACTTCATGTTTTTCTCTCACCTCCCCTCTTTATCCCTGCACTAATAAGTCTTTTGCTTGCCTCTTTTATGAGAGATAATTTGCCCCATTCATTTCTCCCTTTCTCCTCCCAATATATTTCTCTCTCACCCCTTAATTTCATTTTTTTAAGATATGATCCCATGCTATCCAATTCACTCTGTGCTGTGCTGTGTGTGTGTGTGTATGTGTGTGTGTAATCTCACCCACTACCCAGATACTGAAAAGTTTCAAGAGTTACAAATATTGTCTTTCCATGTAGGAATGTAAACAGTTCAACTTTTGTAAGTCCCTTATGACTTCTCTTTGCTATTTACCTTTTCATGCTTCTCTTCATTCTTGTGTTTGAAAGTCAAATTTTCTTTTCAGCTCTGGTCTTTTCATCAAGAATGCTTGAAAGTCCTCTATTTCACTGAAAGACCAATTTTTCCCCTGAAGTATTATACTCAGTTTTGCTGGGTAGGTGATTCTTGGTTTTAGTCCTAGTTCCTTTGACTTCTGGAATATCCTATTCCACGCCCTTCGATCCCTTAATGTAGAAGCTGCTAGATCTTGTGTTATCCTGATTGTATTTCCACAATACTTGAATTGTTTCTTTCTAGCTGCTTGCAATATTTTCTCCTTGACCTGGGAACTCTGGAATTTGGCCACAATGTTCCTAGTAGTTTCTCTTTTTGGATCTCTTTCAGGCAGTGATCTGTGGATTCCTTGAGTAGTTATTTTGCCCTCTGGTTCTAGAATCTCAGGGCAGTTTTCCTTGATAATTTCATGAAAGATGATGTCTAGGCTCTTTTTTTGATCATGGCTTTCAGGTAGTCCCATAATTTTTAAATTGTGTCTCCTGGATCTATTTGCCAGGTCAGTTGTTTTTCCAATGAGATATTTCACATTATCTTCCATTTTTTCATTCTTTTGGTTTTGTTTTGTGATTTCTTGGTTTCTCCTAAAGTCATTAGCCTCCATCTGTTCCATTCTAATTTTGAAAGAACTATTTTCTTCAGTGAGCTTTTGAACCTCCTTTTCCATTTGGCTAATTCTGCTTTTGAAAGCATTCTTCTCCTCATTGGCTTTTTGAACCTCTTTTGCCAATTGAGTTAGGCTAGTTTTCAAGGTGTTATTTTCTTCAGCATTTTTTGGGGTCTCCTTTAGCAAGGTATTGACCTGCTTTTCATGCTTGCCTTGCATCTCTCTCATTTCTCTTCCCAGCTTTTCCTCCACCTCTCTGACTTGATTTTCAAAATCCTTTTTGAGCTCTTCCATGGCCTGAACCCATTGAGTGGGCTGGGATACAGAAGCCTTGACTTCTGTGTCTCTCCCTGATGGTAAGCATTGTTCTTCCTCATCAGAAAGGAAGGGAGGAAATACCTGTTCACCAAGAAAGTAACCTACAGTCTTATTTTTTTTCCCTTTTCTGGGTATTTTCCCAGCCAGTGACTTGACTTCTGAATATTCTCTTCATACCAACTTCGCCTCCAGATCTGCCCAGCCAGCACTTCGGGTCTGAGATTCAAATGCTGCTTCCCAGCCTCAGGGCTTTGGCGGGGGCAGGGCTGCTATTCAGTGTGATATTAAGTTCAGGTGCTCAGGTAGGGGCAGGGCCGCCACTCGGGGCTCAGTTCCTTCAGGGGGTTTATGCAGAGACCTTCAACAATGGATCCGGGCTCCTGCCTGCTTGGGGAGCCCCGGTCTGCTCTCTCCTCCGCTGCTGCCTCCCAAGGGGGCCTGAGTCATGGGGGCACCCCACTCCCTTCTCAACAAGCTGAGAAAACCCTCTCACCAACCTTTGGGACCCGTGGGTGGAAGGACCTGTGCGGCTGCTGGAGATTCTGTCCTTGAAGCCTGCCCAGATCTGCTCCTCTCAATGCCACGTGGCCAAGGCAGGACTGGGCTTGGCTCCAGGTCCTCAGTGTAAAGGACCTTTTGCAAGAGGTTTTCTGGGCTCTCTGGAACAAAAATCTCATCTGCTCCATTGTTCTGTGGCTTCTGCTGCTCCGGAATTTGTTGGGAGTTCTTTTTTACAGATACTTTATGGGCTTGGGTTCGGAGCTAGAGTATGTGTGTCTTTCTACTCCGCCATCTTGGCTCCGCCCCCCAGAAAATTTTCTTTGGCAGATGACTGGAGGACAGATTGAAGAGGTGAGACACTCAAGGCACTGACCAATTAAGAAGCTAATACAATGTTCAATATGACAGATAATGAGGGACTACATTAGAAGAGAAAGGGGACAGGTATAAGATGTCAAGGTATGAAAACTAAGTGGACATACTTGACCAAGTAGAGATGAAGGAGGTTCACACCACACATATCATAATCTAATTTGTATTGTAATCATCCGTGGACATGTCTCAGCTCCCCTATTAGATGACAGGTCATTGAGGACATTAACTATGTCTTATTTCATCTTTGTATCCCAAGGGCCTAGTAGGAAACTTGGAACATCATAGGCAGTTGATATATTTTGATTATTTGAATTAATACTGGTTTGATCTTTCACTTGCTACTCATTTAAAGGTTTGTTCCAATACTTATTTGTTCATACAAACAGCATGTGTCTTGTAGCCTTAACTAGGCTGTAAGTATCATGAGGAAAGGAAAACTTTTTTTACATCCTTCACACTATCTTATACATTTAGTGTTCAGTAAATATTTTATGAGAAATGAATATTGAGAATCCCTAAATGTGGATGTAAAGACCTTTATTTCCTAAAAAAAAAAAAAAAAAATAGAACTTTGGTAATTGAGGCTACTTGAATTCAGGTTTCAAGTGATTCTAGTTTATTTTTTTCCTTATACCAATTAATATACAAAATATGTTTTAAATAATATCCATGTAATCATTAAATATAAACCCTAGTCTGGTATTTGAAGTCATCAATACTCTGATTCTAGCCTAATCCTTAAGCCTTCTTTCTTATTCCTTGTTTTATACCCTCTACCTTCCAAGTGAAATGGCATATGAGCTATTCTTTGATATTGTTCTATATTCTTCCCACTTCCTTGCATTCACACTGGCTGTGTTATTCATATAGAACATACTTCATCCTCCCTTTCACTTACTGAAGTTGTCTCCTTCAAGGCCCAACTTTCTTTCCCTCCTCTTGAAGCCTTCCTAACTCTTCAGAAATGATCTTCCAACTAAAAATTGTCCCGAGTATGTTGTCTTATTTCACCTTGATTCCATCACATTCTACCTTACATCATACTAATTTGCATACATGATACATGCCCCCTACTCTACTGTAAGATCCTTGAGGTCAGGGAATATACGTGTGTGTGTGTGTGTGTGTGTGTGTGTATGTATATATATATATATATATATATATATATATATATATATATATATATATATATATATATATTTATATATATATATTTATATATATTTATATATATATATATATATATATACATATACATATATATCTTGGATTCACAACATCAAGCATTTATTGACATATACAATGAATTTAATTAATATTTGCCTACTGACCCAGAGAACTGTGTTTGACTCTGTGCTCTTGAACATTGTTATCAATGACTTGGATAAAGGAATAGATGACATATTTGTCAAATTTGTAGATGACACGAACCTGAAAGGAATGGCTCACATTTCAAATGGCAAGGTCAAGATCGAAAAAGATCTGAAACCCATGAATAATATAAAGCTTAATCATGTAATTAATTAATAATGTAAATTCTTTCATATGTGCTCAAAAATCAATATTGCAAGTACAAGATTGGGGAAGGGAGAGGTGTGTCCTCACCACAGTCTATGTGAAAAAGATTTGGAGGTACATTGAACTACAAGCTCAAAGTCCCTCAGTGATGTGAGATTATAGCCAAATACTAATCCCAGGATGCATTAAGCAAGGCACAGTCTTCCCACCCTTTCCACTATGCCCTCTGGAACATCTGCACCTTATTTAATGAACTCTCTTTCATCTTAAACCTCTTCTTTTCTCATTCCTTCAATTTTCTGGCTCTGAGACCTACTCCTTCCTGATGACCCTTGCTACTAGTTATCTGAGCTGAGGAGTTGAAATACTACTACTCATTGGCACTTCCAGACTCTCCTGCCAATGTGTATATCTCCTTCCACTCAATAATCCTTCATCCTTTGAGGTATGATAAGCAAATTTATCACCCAGTCCAGATCCTATTGGCCATAGTCTATTGAGTCTTTCTCTTTCCTCAGTACATTCTCTTTCCTCAGTAAATTTAAAGCCTGCTTCATAGTCTCCCTCTCCACTGTGGTTCTTGCTGTCCCATATTATGAGAGTTTGCTTCCCCGTTTCTCAATCTGCTCTGTTCCCATGACCTATTCTTTCACTAAACTTCAAACACATGGAAATGGTCATACCCTTGATCTTGCCACCACACTCTGGTATTCCACTTGATAATGAACTCTAAAACACTTTGATCATTACCTTTTATCATTCCATCTTTCTATATGCCTTATGAACCCTAACCTATTCTTTCCTCTCACCATGACTTCCATTCCCTCTACTCTTCAGTTCTTTCCCTGGTAACAACTCTGTACCAGCTACACTCCTTTCCTTATCTTGATCCTTTGGTTTTAGGAAGAAGAGGCTTCTCCCTCACTGGAGGTTTTCCAGGGAAAGCAGGACAATTTCTCAGTAAAATGATAGAAGGGACCCTTAGTTGTGCTGGCCAAGATAACCTTTGATGTTCGTTTCTCTGAAATTTTGTTCCCTGAATGAAGCACTGTATATCCAACCTCAGTTCTTCCACACAGGCAACTGTCCACCATGTCTGTAGTATATTCCAGCTCTGCAGCTTAGAATCTTTAACTTCCTTCAAGGTTTAACTCAGGTATCACCTTCTTTTTGAAGAGTCTCCTATACTCTCACTTTACTTATTAGTGTTCTATATCTTCAAATGATCATGCATTTACTGATTTTTGCACACATCCCCCAGTAGAACATGAGCTCTTTGAGGGTAGGTACTGATTATCTTTGTGTCCATAGCACCTCACTTAATTTAAGGGCATGTGGTAGACATTTTTTTAAAAACTGATTTGATAAATTCATTTTATACATCTTCATTCTCACTATAACGAATATTCCTCCAAGGGAAAATCTGTCCAATTTTTCTTGTTATGTTACATTCTGTTACTCTAAGAATGAAATGCTTACATTTTTAGACCATACTTGAGTAAAGCTATGTCTGATTAGGGCTATTCTGAGATACTTGACTTGATAGATTATTTCTCCCTTCAAAAGTAGAGGGAAGTATATTGCTTATCTTCATGTCAAATAAAAACTTCTTTGTAAAAACCAAGACATCCCGACACCCAGAGAAAAGTTATTTGTCCCCTGAAATTGGCTTCTTACAAATTGGAAAACAGATTGCCCTTGACTCAAATGTACCTTGGTAAGAAAAACGAGGTTCCAATTGATAACTTCATGCTTGATTGAGAGAGTTCCTTCCTTTTCATCAGCAGCCAGGAGAAAAACAAATCTAGAGGTTTCTCTTTTCCAAATGGCTGCTCTTTTCTGCACTGTGACTTCAGGACTCAAAAGGGGAAAGAGAGTTTGACAAGCTCAGAGAGGTACAGGTGCATATAATTGACTAGATAAGTCTTCCATTGTCACAAAGGCAAAGCACATCAAATTAATGAGGCCCACAGAGACCCAGAGATTTCTACCAACAGCAATCACTCCTTGGCATGCTTCAACATAGGCGGCCACCAAGATGCCTTGAATATTGCCATATTCTTTACTCAGACAGCCTAACATACCTGATTCTTCTTGGATGGACAGTCAGGGACTTGTAAGTGTAACCAAAGTATCTACCTCCCCTGAAAATATTGCCATCTTTCCAGAACTGATACCTTGAACCAGAAGCCTGCAGGTGTTTTGCCAGTGGAGTGGCAGCCTAGTGTTGTAGGAAGAATACAAGGTTGGGAGTCAAGGGATTTGGATTCTGGTACTGCCTCTGCCACTAACTTCTTGTGTGACCTTCAGTCAGTCATTAAATCTCTGTGGACCTTAGTTTCCTAATCTATAAAATGGAGGGTGGTGGTACTAGGGAGTCACTGAGTTCACATCTCTAGATCTATGGTCCTGTCTGCCACTAACACTGAGGGATCTTGCGCAACTTATCTCACTACCTTATGCCTCAGTTCCTCAACATGTATAAAAAGAAGGCATTAGACAAGAGTATCAGTAAGTGTGGCTCTGAGTTTTAACAAGTTAAATGAATATTTTTTTTCTTTAGGATATTGGTAAGGTGGAAAAGGAAAACTTTCTGGTCCTTTCTAAATTCATTTTTTTCTATCTACCGTGAAAGTCCTGAAATGAAATTCAACAAAGGAACAGTTTGGTTCGCTGAGAAGAGCTGTATTGTTCTGTGGAAGTTGCAGGAGGGACCAAAGCACAGCAGTTAGCAAGAAAAAACAACAGCGGGGGTGGGGGAGTAGAAATAGAAGTGTTTACGTGCCTACCTCCAAGAGCTATTCTGAGAAAACTGTTCAGTATGACCTTCCCCAAGAGCAGTTTTCACAGGAGCTGTGCATGACCTCGGAATCACCCAACTGTGACAGAATTGTCTTGCTAAGACTCTGTTCTTAGAAGTGGTGGGATGACTAAAAAAAAAAAAAAAAACCAGTGAATCCTTCAATGGGGTGTCTATATAGACCTGGGATCTGTGGAAGTTTACAGAATTAGACCAGGGACTGAAGAAGCTCCCCTAGGGAGGAGTTTAGGTCTTAGGAGGGACAGGGGCCATACTTGTAGTACAGAGAGAGATGGAATGGTAGAAAGGATGTTCTTGTTGCTGTTTTGAAGAGGACCAATGACATCACTGGGTGATGTCTTGACTCATGGGAAATTGGATTTAAATGAGGCAGAGTTGTGCAAAGTCATCATGCTCACTCTCTCTTCCAGAATCATTGAAATCCAGTGTCAAGACAAAAGCTAAGATGAGCAGTGATGGCCTGGGATGCAGGGAATGACCTTGGTGTCTTCAGTGTCAAACCAATTCTAAGCATTCACCTGCTTCAGCCACCTTCATGGCCAATGGAACTAGTTGTTCTCATCTGCCCATTCCCCAAAGTCTTCACATGCTTGGAGTAGACACCCTCCCAACTCACCCATAGATTTGAGGCCTGTAGATTGACCCATCTATTGAGGTGGCACGCTGGAGTGTGGCTGCTCTGCGTGCTACAGCTTCTTGGTGAGAGTTTAGTGCAGATTGGTGCCAAAAGTACATGAGCAGACCTGAAAAAGGCTCAGCAAACCCTCACATCAGAGGTGTTGGTCCTCTTTGAAGACCCCATACACTAAAACCTGATGGGAAGAGTAATGATAATGATAACTTCACATTTTCATATAACAATGAGAGGTTTACAAAGTATTTTTCCTGCCACCAGTGTTGTGAGGTAAATCGTGAAAGCACACATTCCCATTTTACAGATGAGGAACCTGAAGTTCTATGAGGTGTGATGCCTTATTAGTTTTAATGCAGCTAGAAAGTACCAAAGCTAGAACTCAAATATAACTTGTGGTTTCCTGGTGATTAGCAATGTCCATTCCCCTTTTACTCTTCTAATTTCCATAATACTGAATCCCCAACTGCCAAGGAGTAACTCGCTGTGCCTTGCTGTCCACTCTGTCATGCCCATCCACCTCAACCCTCCCTCTCCCCTATCATATCCCACTTTATATTTTCCTGCCCTCTCCACTGTAACTCCAGATTTATAGGTAACAAACTTCCTCCATTTTCTACCTCTTCTGATCATACTTCTTCCACCTCCTGCCTCTCGCTGAGACTAGTGCCATCCCACCCCAGTTTACAGTGCATCCATGGACACTTTATAGTACTGATTGCAACTTCTCTCATATCCCTTGAATCATTGGTCACAGAGCTAAAGTCATAATCTTTCTTACTCCCCATTGCTGCCTCCAGACTCTCTGTCTACAGCCATTATTCTGCTAACCTCTCCTTTAAAGTTCATTCTATTCAAATTTATCACCTGGTCTATGTCCTAATGACTATTATCTACCCCTTTATAATATTATCCCTCTTTTCTCACATTCAGTGCTTTTACTCTCATACTCTTCTGGACACTATGCAACCTAGTCTCCAGCGTCATCATTCAACTGAACTGGTTCCCTCCAAAGTTTCCATTGATCTCTTAAATACCAAAGCTAATAGTCATTTCACAATCCTTATCTTTATTGACCTCTCTGACATCTGACAATGTTAAACACCTTCTTCTCCTAGAAACTCTCTACTTGGGTTCTTCTTACATTGATCTCTCCTCCTATCTGTCTAATTGATCCTAGTTAGTCTCTTTTTCTGGTTCATCATTCATACTGTACCCACTAACTTCAAGTATATCACAAGATTCTATCCTGGATCCTCTTTTCTTCCTATACTCTCACACTTGGTGATCACATGAACTCCCATGGATTCAGTTAGTATCTGTTTGCAGATGACTACCTGATATACTTTCAATTCTAATAGCTTGCTCAAGGTCCATTCCCATATGAATGACTATATTGGACATTTCAAACTAGATGATCCATACGTGTTGCACACTCTACACATCTAAAGCAAAACTCATTGTCATTGCCACAGAATCTATCCCTATTCCAAACTTCTCTATTAATTTTGGGGATACCTCATTCCCCAATAATATAAGTCTGAAACTTCAGTGTCCTCCTCAAATCTTCTTTCTTATCCCACACAATCAATGAACAAATCTTGTCATTTCACCCTCTATTATATCTATTGAATGCATGACCCACATCTCTCTACTACTCATACAATCACCTCCCTAATTTAGCCTCTCATTCTCTTTCATTTAGATTGCATTTTTCACTTTGGTCTCTCTTACCTTAAGTCTCTCTTTGCACAATCTATTCTCTACACAGCCGCCTATGTGAATATCCTAAAATGTGGATATAATTGTCATACACAACTCCCATTCAATAAACTCTATGGGCTCCTTTTTATCTTGAAGGTTAAATATGATCTCTTCTACTTAGTAGTCAAACCTTATAGCTTCCCTGGCTTCCTTCAAAATTCAGCTGAAATTCCCCCTTCTGTAGGAGGTCTTTCCTGATCTCACCTGTTGCTAGTGCCTTCTGGTTAGCATTGCCTTCCATTTACAGTGTATGTATCTGCATAGTTATTTGCAAATTATCTCCCCCATTACAATGTAGACTCCTAGAAGATAGGGGCCATGTTTTTCCCTCCTTTGCATTGCTTGCTATGGAGCTGGGCCATAATGAATGTTTAATTCATGTTCTTGAATGAATGACCAGCTACTTGATCCAGCCCATACTGGCATCCTTACTATTCTGGTCATGAAGGGCTATACAGAAGTTGGCTCTAACAAGCTTGACAAAGCCTGTTGTTAAATTGTCAGTGTGAGCATTTACACTTCAGAAAACAGCAATTGCTACAAATCAGAGCTTGATTTACTGTTTTGTTGATTGTCTAGACTCAGGAAAGTGTTAATAAAGAAAATTAGACTTAAAAGTATATTTGCATACACCATCCCATGCCAGCCTGGTTTTACCAAAACACTCCCTTATTACTCTATGAATATTACATGAGCTCAGAAGAAGTTCAGTAAAAGGCTCAGGGAATAAAGTCCCCATCAGATGGAAGGCCTGGTGACTGTAAGCTTATAGTAGCAGTAGCAGCAGCAGCAGCAGCAGCAGCAGCAGCAGCAGCATAACATCATAATCATTAATAAGAAGAAGAAGAATTGGCATTTATATGGTGATTTAAGATCTGCAAAGTGCTTATACCCATTATCTCATTTGAATCTCACAACACCCCTGTAAATACTTGATTTTCTATCTTCCTGCTTTACACTGACATTCTTCCATGCACTCATCATCACCTATTAGAATCTGTGGTTTCCTTTGAAATTTCAGCTCAAATATTACCTTTTTTCTTTCCTGATCCCACACCACCCCACAGTTGGTAGTTCACTCCCTCCCAAAAGTCATCTGTCTTCATTTTATATCTGCTTATACAAGTACATGTAGTCTCTCCTGTTAGAATATAAGATCTCTGAGGTCAGGGCTGCCTCAATTCTGTCTTTGTATCCCCAGTACTTAACATAAATTCATCTATTTATCGATGCCTTTTATATTCCTAGAATTCTGAAAATTGCTATGATCATGCTATGACCAATATGTCATTGACTTATGGTGGCAAAGCTAACTGTAGAATAATGTTTTTCGGTCAAAGTGAACTTTTGTCAGTCTAGCAAGTTCTTATTACTAAGGGAATAACTTCTTAAAACTATAAACTAGAAAAAAACCTGCCACTACTTCATCTCTTCCTTGAATTTGAGTCTTCCCAACCCGTTATTCCTTCTTCCCAGCTCCCTTCCATTTTCTCGTTCCTCCAAGAGTCAGTATACAGAAGTCACAGAGGACAGAGCAGGTGGTTATGGAGAATTTAGACACTGTCTTGTGTTCATAACATTCAAGGCTGGAGAGAATACTGTTCGAAAGGCTGTTCTTTTCTCCTTTTAGGCTTGCAAACCCACCACTCCAAATATAGAGGCATTTATACTTATTTAATAAATGGAAGTTTGCAGTAGAGTGTCAAAGAAGCTGATTATATCAGGGACTGAAATTCTGCTGAACTGAGAGGAGCAGAGAGGCTCAGAGGGTGCTGTTCCTCTAGGAAATTTCATTCTACAGCTCTCAACAATGCCATCTTACTGGAGGGTAGAAGAGAAAAGATTAAATGTAGTTCCTTTAGGGGCATGGAAGGGAGAATTAATGATATCTTGAATAATAGTAATAATAATAACTGCCATTTATATATAGTTTTAAGGTTTGCCACACACTAAATACATCACCTCACTTAATCTTCACATTCATCCCCACCATTGTACAGATGATGAAAGAGAGGCTCAGAAATAAATCAACCTGTCTGACGTCATACAACTAGTTTTTCAAAAGGAAGTCAGATCCCTATAATACTGATTCCATTATATAACTATGTCATGGTTATCTTTATTGTTGTTAAGATTTTGGATCTTAATTCAAACCTTGCTATGAAAAATGTTAAAGCAAGGTCAGAGTCAATGGGCAAGCTGTGCCCTGCTCTAGGTGACAGCATTGAGTGCCAGGAGAGATCAGGGAAGTCAAGACTCAAAGCTGTAAGGAACCTTAGAGGCTATCAAGTTCCACATCATTTTTGTAGATAAGGAAACTGAGGATCAGAGACTTTAAGCAACTTGTCCAAAGTTACACAGGAAGTAAACTGGGAGAACCAGATTTTAAATCTGTCTCCTGACCCCAAACCCTGAACCCTTGATTGCTTGTGTGGTGTGATTCTTAATACCCCCTACGTAATATGCACCAGTATGGAGCAAGCAATGAAGAATGGGGCAGAGGGCGTGAATCTGTCTAATATGTATTAGCTAAAATCATATCATAGTTAAGCTTACCTCTAGTTCTTATTCTCAAAGTACAAGGAAGAGAATGAGACAAACTAGCAGGAAACTGTAATTCAGGTAGATGTCACAATGTAAATGATGAGTCTCAGTTATGGCTTCCATTTGACAAACATTTAAGCTTACCCTATTACAAAGCATCACCTTTCATCTGGTAGTGTTTATCTGAAAAATGGGTATACCACCTAGAAGAAAATGCTCAATTTCTCTGAGGCTGACCTTGAAAATTCAAGCTAATTAAAGGATGACCAGCTTCTCAAGGGATATGAAGCTGCATGTAGTTGCCCTGTATGAGGGCAGTTCTTACCCTCAAGTAACTTAGTTTCTAGAAGGGACGAGAGCAAGAAACAAACATGAAAGTTCAAATATGTGGGAGAGCAGTAGTTCAAGGGGTTGGTTTCATATACACTTTGAGAAATTCAAGAGATCCAAAGACTAAATAACTTTCCTTGGTTGGGTTGGTGATAAACATATGCTTTTTTTGCAAAATTTTATTGACCACTCACACCAACTTTTTCCCCTTCAACCATTTTAGTGACAGCTGTGTTAGAGGTTGCCATCAGGAAGAAAATATTCATACAGAAGCTCGGAGAAGTAGTTGAGGGGTTATGTAAGAGCAATTTTTAGATTTGAATTGTGGAGAATGTGCTTTCTCACTTGATAGGAGTCATCAACCCAGATTCCTCATCCACATGAACAAAAAGCTGAAAAGCTTTCAGGAAAATAATAGCTATAAATAGTCTTTGAGCCTTATTTATATAGAAATGAAGTCGAATGTACAAGTGACAAGCTCTATCCTATGACCTTGGCCAAAAGACATCCCCTCTTTGGGCCTCATTAATGCTCCTTCTATTTATTATATTCTATGAGGTTATTTCACAAAATAAAAATCAACTCCAACTGTTCCATAGCATTTGGGGAAAATTAAAGTTCTCCCAAAGGCAATTGAAAAGCTTTGAAGCATCTCCAAAGTGACCTAGGCTACTAAGCTTACATAAAGCTTGCTGCACAAATGTCATGCTCATTTCTCTTGATCTCATGTCATGTGATGCTCCCAGTAATTTTTGTTTTGTCAGTCTCCTCAAGAGTATATTACACATTCCATCATTTAAAAGATGCTTTAATTATAAACTTTCTTATATCATTTCTAAATTTCCCCCAAAGAAAGTTATTTCTAGAGGCAAAATCTAATTCTTTGAAGTTCCAATTGCCCATAAAGAGAAAGTTTTAAGCAAAAAATGTGCATTTTTTTCAAATATCCAAATGTCAAAAACTTCACTCTTTCAGACATTTTTGCACACACTTGGGCAACCAGGGTTTCATTCCTTAATTGTTATTATTAAACTAATTAACTCAAAGTAAAATAAACATACATGAGGAATAAAAATTTACTTAAACCCTTAGCATTTAACAAGGAAAAAAATGAGTGAATTTGTAAACAACAAATAAATGAACTAAAATGATTTTGTTCTATGTCCTTATAGCATCTATCTGAAGCTCAGTCACTTTGGTCTTTACTTTTTTTTTCTTGCTTACCTCTCTTCTTTCTTTCCTATAGTTGAAGTCATTGTATATTTAATTCTAGATCTACTGATCTCTCTAGAAATCAACCAGAAATTATTAACAGTTCCAAAGAGACCTCTATAGGGAATTTGTGACTGGTCAATATTAAGGAAAAAAAAAGTATTGAGGAAAGATGTTCTCTTTAATAATGCTATTTATATGCCAAATGCTAATAAGGGAAGAATATGATGTTTGGACTTGAAAGTTTATGAATAAACAAGCAACTGTGAAATACTAAAGATCTCCTATCAACACAACAACCAACCACAATCCCAGAGGACTGAAGGCAGAGAGATTATGAAACTTCTGAGGGGGAGACAAGGGGACCCATAGCCAAAGGGAGAATTTGCTTTGCTTAAATATACATGATTATAATAGGGGTTTTGTTTTCCTGTTTTCTCAGTTGAAAGGGGGATGGTACAAAGGAAAAAATGTGAATCTAAAAGTAAAATAATTTTTAGTGTAATATTTTATTTTTCCCAAATTATACATGAAAGTAATTTTAAACATTTGGGTTTTTTTGAATTTTGAGTTCCAAATTTTCTTCTATCCTTCCCTCCTCCCTTATTGAGACGGTAAGCAATTTGACAAAATAAAATTAATTTTAAATTATGTACTAGTGCTTTTATTTTAATCCATTGATAACCAACTATTAAGTGCCTGTTCTATGTCAAGCATGTAGCTAGGCATTGAGGATATACATACATACATATATGCATACATGAGAGAGAGAGAGAGAAACAGTCTCTTCCTTCAAGGAGCTTACTTCATTCTGTTAGACAATACAGACTGGTCATAAATATATAAATTCAAGAGATATATAAAGCAGACAGTGACAGGGTCAGGGAAGGCACCACTAAAAAATGGGGGATTCATGAAAGAACTTTTAAAAGAAGGGACATTTGAGGCTAAGGTAAAAAAGAGATCATTCCAGGCATAAGGAACAGCCTATGCAAAGGTGAAGAGGTAGGAAATGAAATACTGCAGATGGGAAGCAGTAATTACACCAATATGGCTGGAATAGAGTATGTGACAGAAATAAAGTGTTACCAGTATAAATAAACAGACTGGGGTTGGATTGTAAAGGATTTTGTTTTAATGACAAACAGAGGAGTTTATATTTTGTCCTGCAGGCAATGGAGAACTACTGAAACTTCTAGGACAAGGAAGTGATATGGACAGGCCCACATTTTAGGATGATCAGATTGGGCAGCTGTGTGGCTGATAGATAGATAGATAGATAAAAGACCAATTAATCATTTGCTGTCCTTCATTCTTGAAGAAGACCAAAATGACATCACTATGTTCGAGTCAAGGTACATTGTGTTCAACTGCGGCCAATCAGATCAAGAAGAGCTTGGGAGGCTCTACCACAGACTGAGCACAAATAGTCCATATGAACTACTGAAGTGGAGATATCTCTAAATTTGTGCCTCTCACGTTTCTTTTGAACCACTGCAATTTTGCTTTGCTTGTAGAGCATGGTACCTTCCTTGATGCAGGCACAGCACGCTGTGTGATCCTTTGTCAATATCTCCCATGTCATGCAATCAATTCCAAAGTTCTTAAGACAGATGTTGAGAGTGATTAGTCATTAAAACACAATTAGTCACCAGATGCCAATACTGAAAAGTGATTAGATTTTTGGAAACATATGATAATTCAGTTTAGAATGGACTTTTATATTGATGTTATCATTAATAACTTTCACTTTAAAATTGTGTGTAAAGTATTGGGATTGAAGCAGAGTACAAGCCTTTTAGCATCACTGCTTCCTGGCACCTCGCCTAGTACAAACAAGGATAGCAGATTTTAGCTTTGGGCTGCTCTCTTAGTTCACCTTATGCTTTCAAAAGCAAACCAAAAATCCCCCTTGGTCCTTTGTATGGATAACAAACCTGAGGTATCATCTAAGTCATCATCATTAATTGTTATTATATAATGCTTTAAAACTTTGACTATGTTACCTCATTTGATCCTTACAAAAGCCTGTGAGCTTAGGTGCTATTTTCTCCATTTTACAATGATGAAACTGAGGAAGAAAGAAGTTACATGATTTGCCTAGGATCATACAGCTAGTGTCTAATGCAGGATTTGACCTGAGGTATTCCTGACTCCAAGTCTAGCACTCTATCCAATACGACAACTAATTTAGCCTTTCCCCTGTCTAGAGATATAAAATACTCTTCCTACCATTAAAAGTCATATAATCTAAGAAGAAAACAATGAAGTAGGGATTTTTAAAGTAATAACTTCAAAGAATAAGAACAAAAGAAAAACGTAGATACACCAAAATGAATTAATCGGTTTCCAAAAAAATTTTCAGTTCCTCATCTTCAAGAGCTGTAAAACTTGATTATTAGAACTATTGCATCTCCAAATTAAGCAATTTATTAGCATCTTTAGGATGATGTCATTACCTCTTGCATATTGCATTTAGTCGCATTGAACTTGTTTTTTAAAAATACCAAATGTGTACATAAAACATATGTAAGGTGTGTATTGTTCCTGTATTCATGTCTACACTGGTTTTCTAAATGTGGCTTACAAAAAGGCATGGGTAATATCTCTGGAGTTTGGCCCACTCCTCTCCAAGGGAAACTGGAAAATCATGATTTATACTTTCAGAGGAATAAGGGAAGGGGACACAAAGCTGATGTCTCTGTTCACATCCAAGAGAGAGACTAGAATTACATGTATCTCCTCCACTTAAAAATATTTCAAAATGGTTCAGAAGCATGATTTTGGGGTTCAAGATTGTACCCCGCTCACTATCTTTTTAAGAGAAAAACTTACAACAGGAGAGTTGCCTGTTTCCCATCAAAAAAAATCACAAATATTCAATAGCGTGTAAACACATTTATCAAAGCAAATAGCAAGTAGAAATCATAGTTCTCCAGATGAGAATAAATACAAGAAAATGCACAGGAGTGAATAAACTCTTTAGATGGGAATAAAATGAGATCTGTGCTCAAACAAGAAAATGGCCCTAATTTCACCCAAGGGGAAATTCATTGAATACTCTATGGACGCAAATTGGAAATAAGGAACAGGTAGAGAATTTTGTTTTATTTACATGCCTACCTTCCCAGAGTCTCTCTCTCTCTCTCTCTCTCTCTCTCTCTCTCTCTCTCTCTCTCTCTCTCTCTCTCTCTCTCTCTCTCTCTCTCTCTTTCTCTCTCTCTCTCCCACTTCTCTCTCCCCCCTCTCACTCTCTCTTTCCCTCCCTCCCCACCTTGTGCTTTGACTAGGTCCCCAAGAGTATCTAGAACCATGTGTGAACTCTCCCAAAGCAGGATTGAAGAATTCTTTTCTGAATCTCTCAAACCAATTCCAACCCTCACATAGTCATTTAAGGTCACATCAGAATTCTCTCTAGCAATCAGAAGGATCATACGCTGGAAACTCTAGATATAGAAACATATTATTTCATAGGTTAATAATCATGTCAATAAAACTACTCTCTCCAACACTATAGATTTCAACTTGCCTTCTCATCTTATTTTCTTCTTGTTCATTATATCCCATAATCATTTCATTGTGAATCCATACAACATGCTAGAACCCTATATGTGGGTCTTTGAATATTCTCTAGATAGTGGTACAGAATTTGTACTATCTGCCATTATCTTTCATGGTAGATACAATTGGCCTACCTCAACTTCTGGTCATACATTTTCTGGATTTTATCTTTTATGTCATTTTACACAAATAAAAGTACACAATTTGATAACTGATGTTTATTTACAATAAAAAGTCATATTAGAATTGCAGCATGTATCATAAGTAAGTGAATGTTCAGAACATTCACCATTCACTGGTAATGGTTTTTGTTTTAAGGACACCAAACTACTGATAGTCTGAAATTCTTTCCTCAAGCTCAATCTGTAACCTGGAAATGATTACACATATTGGTATTTCAATTTTGAATTCACATCTTGAAACTACATCTCAATAACATTTTCTACTTTCCAATAATTTTATGTAATCCAATTACATTGCATGAATGTCAAGTTTGATAGAGTCATTTTGAATTTCCCAGATCACATTTTTACCCATATTGCAATTTGAATCATAGCATCGTAGAGCTGGATCTTAGAGATCATCTACTATAAACACTCTATTTCACAGATGGGAAACTGCAGCCTATCTGAATCTACCTTATTTGCCCAAATTCATGCATGTGGTTAATGGCAGAGCAAGAACTAGAACCTAGGAGTCCTGATTTCCCAGTGTGATGGTCATATGGGATCAAAAATATTTTTTATCATATAACACAATAGCATTATGTTTCAATCTTCATTTCTCAATTTTTATGATTTTTTGCTGAAGTGTTTATAAAAAGTCATAGAAATTTAAGGAAATTTCTAATGCTTAGTAAATAAAAAGATGTGCCACTTTCTATAGAAAAGAGATTCGTCATAGGAATATATTGACTTTTAAAATCTAATCCTTACCTTGAATGCCCAGAACTTGAGATTTCATGAATTTCTTTTTCTTAAAGGTGGATATTAAAACTTTTTCTTAAGAATTGGAAGCAAGAATTAATTCACTTCAGTTTAAAAAGCAGTTAAGTTTCTAGTAGGTGCCAGACACTGGATCAAACTCTGATGATAATAAGACAAAAATAAAAGAATATCTATCTGCAAGAAGCTTACAGTCTCCTGTTGTACGTGCATGCAACATGTACATAGATAGCTGAATTCCATAAGTGAATTTTATACCTACACACAATAAATACAGTCATTTACACTAACAGAGTAATCAGTTATGTAAAGTCTCTTGAAGGAGGTAGCACTTCAGCTGAGCTTTGCAGGAGGTTAGGGATTCTAAGAGACTCAAGGGAGGAGATATAGTGCAAAAACACAAAAGTGAGAGATCTAATGCCTTATATGGGGAACAGGACACATAGACCAGTTTGACTAAAACACTGAGTGTATGAAGGAAAATTGTGTGTGAATTGTCTGGAAAGATAGATGAAAGACATACTTTAAGGGCTTTAAATTTTAAAATGGATTTAGTATTTTGTCCTGGAGGCACTAGGGGAGGCACGAAGTTTCTTGAGCAGGTTAATGACATGATCAGTCCTATATTTTAGAGACATCTATTTGGGGAGGAAAAGGAAGAAAATGACTATAGACAAGGAGGTGCAGTTAGGAAGTATTTCAGTATTCCAGAAAAGATGTGATGAGGACCTAAATTAGAGTAATAGTCATGTAAGTAGGAGAAAAGGAGAAAGATTCAAGAGATGTTGGAGAGGTAAGATCAACAAAAATTGGCAACAGTTTAGACATGGAAGTCAAAGGAAAAGTAAGACTTAAGGATGACTCCAAGGTTGTAGACCTGAGTGACTGGAAGAAAATTGGCATCTGCAATAAACATAGCTAAGTTTGGAGGCAGTGGATTTAAAGGGAAAGATAATCAGGATACAAGATCCAACAGGCAGAATAGTTTAAAATTCATAATCACTGAAGATACAACCTTAAAGGTCAATCATTACGTATACACGAAAAAATTGTTGTCGATATTAAGTCATATTTACTTTTAACATATATTAAGTCTAGGATTTAATATACTTTAGACAAGATTAATAGAAGAAAAACATACAAAGATGTACTTATTTGTATGTATTTTATATTGATACCACTCCCACTCATACGTAAGCTTCTGAAAGAATAAAATTGTTTTCATCTCTGTACCCCCAATCCTTGGCACAGAATAAATGCTAATACAAGTCTGTTAAATCGTAATGAACTTTCTACTGTGACCTCCATAGCAAAAGTCACAAACTCGTATCTTTCTTTTCATACTTACAACAAAGACCCTAGCTTCCTACTTCACTGAGATGACTGATGTCATCTTCTGCTAGGAACTCCCTCTCTCCCATCCTCCACACCTCATAATTCCTCAGCAGCATTTCCTCATAACTTCTCAGGATGTTAAGAAAAGACACTCCTACTCCTCACCAAAGATATTGCCACTATCCGTCAGTCTCTTATCCTATTTCCTCACTAATCATCTTGAACTTTACCCCAACAGTCTGTATCCCTTTTATGCCTTTCACTCTCTCCTTTTAAGTCATTCCCTTCTGCCCACAAACATGCCCAGGTCTCCTGATCCAAAAACAAGAGCAATGAATAAACATTCCCTTGAATCATCTGTTGTATCCATATGCCAAATCATCTCTCTCCTCCCTTTCACTACTTAATTTCTTGACAAGTACTTACCATATATAAATTGCTTAATAAATACTTGTTAATTTACAGTAAATGTTTAATGAACTTTTGTTAACTTGACAAAATCATCAACACTCAATACCTCAGCTTCCTTCCCTGATTGTTCTGCAGTCCCTTTTATTAGATCATTCACCTTGACCACTTTAATGAAATTTCTAATTTTATGGTGATCTAATTGGCAAGTCCAATGGCTTTTTTTCAGACTTCATGCTCCTTGACCTCTTTGCAGGTTTTAGCACTGTTGGCCACCTCCTGCTGTTGGATTCTCTCTTCTCCCTTGTCCTCAAAGACAGCACACTCTCTCATTTCTCCTACTTCTCTAACTACTTCTTCTATGGCTCTACTGATGGTTCCTCCTGGTACAAGAGAACTAGCACTTACACTAATATCAAAGTACTGAAATTATAAGTCTTTCTGGTAATTATTACTTCCATGACATTATGTAAGTCACTTAACCTCTGTGGGCCTCAGTTTCCTATTGAAAAATGTAGATACATAATATAAAATATGTAATATTTTATATAATAAATTTTAAAATATAATAAAAATGTATAATGTAATAAAATATATATTATATATAAGTGGGGGTGTATGTGTGTGTGTGTATATGTATGCATGTATGTATGCATGTATGTATAGCCCCTGAGGTCCCTTCTAATTCTAGATCTGTGATCTATAACCCTTGTAGGCCTTCCCAAAATATCTATACTTAATCCTCTTCCTTCTCTCCACTTGCCCCCTTGGAAATGGAAATTAATTTCCATTTAAGAACAAGAATAGACCTTAAAGATCATCTAGTCCAACCCTCCTCATTTTACAGATGGTGAACTAAGTATTGAGTTATCTTAGAGTCTCTTTTCTCCTTCACTTCACATCCAGTCAGCTACCAAGTCCTGTTCAATCTACCTCCACAACATCTCTCAGTCTAGCCTCTCTTATTTATTCCCACTGCCACTACCTTACCATTCATACATACAAACTTTCTTACAATTCCCTCCCACTTCTCCATCCCTCCTGAAATTTGTCCTTTATACCATTACCAGAAAAGTTTCTCTTCTGCTTAGTTCTGGTATTAATAATAATTTATATACATATTACGTATTTGAGTATATATATATATGTACATATATATATATATGAGATTGAAAGTTTGCAAGTCCTTTTATGTACATTATGCCAAGTGTCATATATTGTAGTATTTGATCCTTACAGCTCTGTAATAATAGCAATGTTGCTATTATCCCCATTTTACAGATGAGGTAACTAAAGATCAAAAAAATATTAAGTGATTTGACCAGAACTGCAGAGCTAATAAGTGTCTACAGTGGAATTCAAGTCCATGTTTGCCTAACCCTAAGTCCAGTAATCATCCATGATCCATGATAACTTGACAGTGAACATAAATAGCAGAGTTCCCTTTATGCAAGTCACAGAGCCCAGTCCCATGCAAAGTATTCACAAGTCAATGAACTACTCATTATTTAAAGATTTATGAAAATATAAGTTCATCTGGTATGAATTTTGATAATGATGTCCAAACACTTTACATTTTCAGTGAGAAATGAAAAAGAGTCATAATGTTATCACAGCAGATTAAGTCATGAAGTAGGCTTCTTAACTTTTGAGAAAGATATAGAATAAACTTTTAAAAGACTTTTTGAAACCCCCTGCACAAATGTCCTACTTATTGTTCTAGGATAGACTAAGTACAATGTGCCTGGGAAGCAACAAAATAGACTATGACTCCTTGGAGTTAATCTCACATTTTGTGAGATTGGCCTGAAAGGAAAGGAAAACCAATGAAACTTTTTTTTTTTAATTCCAGCTTTAAAGAGTCTTACCTCCTGTCCAAGGGTCATAGGGTTTAGAGTTAGAAGGTACTTTACATGCTATCTGATCCAGCCTCCTCATTTTATAGATATAGAAAGTAGGGTCCTGAAACAGTAAGTAGCTTTCCCCTGGTTAACAGTTTTAGGAACTGGAAGAATCAGGATCAAATCCAAGTGTTTCAATTCCAAATCTAGTATTATCTCACTCTACTGCACTGCCTCTCACTCTTGATTTGTGTACACTTCATTACTCTGTCCACTTTAATAGCATATCTCTTTCAGTTGCCTCTATTTTAATTTCATGCACATCAAATATGCAGTGATTTATTGTTATTATTATTTGATCTTTCCAAATTTCATTTTCATTTAGTATTTCTAAAATTTTTCATAGATTAAGAGTCACACAGAGTGAAAAAGTGAGTGCTTACCCTAACAATAAAATGAAGGATCTCATAAGTCACAGTCATAGTAACTAGTGAAAAAATAAACTTCCTAACTAATGATAATTAGAGGTAAATTCACACTAAAGCCTCTACAGAGGAAAATTTATCTGCAATCCTTTAGCTTAATTCAAATAACTTCCTTTATAGCTAAACTTTAATATAATGTCAAGGTAACCAAGATATGCAAATCATGAAATATCTTAACTTTCTTTTATTAAAATAAAATTTTTTAATATTATTGGAAAAGTAAACCCACAATAAAACAGCAATATGAGAACTCCTGAGAATTGGAGCTAATGCAAATACTTTCAAATGATAAATAATCTGATGAAATGGATCCATCAGTCTAGGTACATTTACTCAGCAGAAAAAAATATTTGGAATAGATTATTAGATAATTAAGTAATGTTTTTCTTCCCAGAAATGTGATTCTAACTTCTAACCCAGTCTTACATCTAAACAGCTTAATCAAAAACCACCATTGGCCTTGAAGTTTGGAAATGTTAGTCTAAACTCGAGCACATGATGGCTGACATGGATTTGATGTTCTTTCCACTATCCATATATTACAAAGAACCACAATAGAGCACACGGATGAGAAATGGAGAAGACGTGTGTAGGCAAAGTGTTTTGGGAAATTTGAAGAGGGAGTCATCCCTTTGACAGATTGTGATTAGAGACTCTATGGCTGAGGTGGTCAAGATGAGAAGAGAGCAAAGACAAGTAAATAGGAGAAAACAGCATAAAAGCAAGCAAGGGAGAATAGCCCAGTTTGGGTAAGGTCAAAAATGAATTGGGGGAACAGTATGAGAAGTCTGGCAAGTTAAGAAAAGTGAATGAAGGTTTCATGTTCTTGAAAGTTTCACATTCTGACATGACATTTATACTTTATTTGATAGGAGATAGTGAGTTTCCAACAATTCTCGTGTCTAGGTTTGGTATTAATTCTTCCAGTACTATTGCTCTCATTTATCATCCATACCATTTTACCATTTATACCTACAAAGTCCTGTGGTGACAGCCAAGTAGCAAAATACCAGGTGTGGAAACCCTGGGAGCTGTAGTCACAACCCTACACATAGGTCGCCCAAACCATAGGGTCACCTTCTCACTGGAAGCAGCAGTGGGATTTGGCAGCCCCCTGGAAGTCTGAGCAGCCTTTCAAGGACTGCACTGCTCACCTCCTGATATGAGGCTAGAAAAGGTGCCCTAAAAATTATCTGCTTACCCAATCCAGGCCTCTTTACCACAGCAGGTGGAAGATCACACCATGGGATTGATCAAAACACGCCAAAAAATATACAAAAACTTTTGCAAAGATGATTCTACTCACTTCCAGTACATGGAATGTGTGTACACTTATAAACAACACAAAATCCACTAGACCTGAGAGATGAACAACTCTTGTTGCAAAAAAACTCAGGAAGTATTTCATCTAATAGCAGCCCTGAAACAAGTATGGCAAATGAAGGCCAGCTTATTGAAGTCAGAACTGGAGACATGTTTTTATGGAGTGGTTGCAGAGAAGGAGAATGCTGTGAAGGTGGTATGGGTTTTGTAATCAAAACTAATCTAGTAAACAAGCTTGTATGTCTACCAAAAGGAGCGAACAACAGGCTCGTGGCAATATGGTGACTACTTTCAGGAAAATGCCATACCACCATCATCAATGCCTATGCTCCAACCATGACAGACCCTGATGAAGTTAAAGAAAAGTTTTATGAAGATCTTGAAACCCTTATCATCAATGTGCCAAAAGAGGACATGCTTATAATGGTGGTTGACTTTAATACTGGAGCAGTCTCAGACTACCAGACATGGCTGGGAGTCCTAGGGAGGAATGGAGTTGGAAACAGCAACAGCAATGGTGATTTACAACTAAAGACTTGTGCACCTCATGACCTCATCACCAACACCATCATCTGTTTACCTAAATGCAATAAAACTTCATGGATACACTCTCACAGCAAACGTTGACATCTAATAAACTATGTGATTGTAAGAAGAGACAGACAAGATGTGAGAGTGACAACAAGTGGTGCAGAGTGTTGGACTGATCATAGACATATTAATTAAGGTTAGCTATCACAATGATGGTAAATTATTCAACAAGGCAAAACCAAAGTGGAGGTAGTGTTCATGCATGGTTTTTGTTTGAAGATTATTGGGTACTCAATGCAGCCTCAGATGCTGAGATGCAACATAGTGTGGATCGATTTTCTATTGCTTGTACTAATTTTGGCCTAACAAGAAAACGCAGGTCCTCCATCAGCCAGCACCAAACCATCCACACATGGAAACATCACTTAGAGCTAATAGAGTTTTGAATACTGTGGATTTTCCTTGGCAGTATACTTTCGAGGGATGTACACATTGATAATGAGGTTGACACATGCATTACCAGACCTACTTCAGCGTGGAAGAGAAGAGATATAAGACTGACTACCAAAATGAAGATCTACAGAGCCATTGTGCTGACCTCATTGTTGTATACCTGTAAAACCTGGAGAGTGTACCAATGCCATGCCAGAAACTGAATCACTTCAATTTGAATTGTCTTAGGAAGATTCTGAAGATCACCTAGCAGGATAAGATACCAGACACTAAGGAAATTTCTCAAACTAAATTCCCAGCCATTCAAACTCTACTGCAGAGAGGACAACTCTGATGGGCTGGCCATGTTGTTTGAATATCAAACATACACTTGCCTAAAAGATTATTTTACAGAAAATTGACACAAGACAAGAACTCAACTGGTGTCAGAAAAAGCAATAGAAGGACACTCTCAAGGTCTCTCTAAACAACTTTGGAGTTGATTGTGTGTCAAGAGAGACACTGGCACAGGGCCACTCAGCATGGCTTGCCTACATCAGAGAAGGCACTGTGTTCTATGAGCAAAGCAGAATTGAAGCCACTCAAAAAAAAAAAATTCAGGATGCACACATTTAGAGAACCCACCCCAAATATTCACATGGACAATTTGTGCCCACCCTGTGGTAGAGTATTCGGAGCTTATCTGAACATCCAAAGTCGGACCCACTATGACTTGACTCTAACGTAGTAATGTCATTTTGGTCCTCCTTAAGAATTAAGGACAACAGCAACAATTCTCATGGATCTCCTTTTTCATCCCCACAGGAGCCAAACTAACTTTCGGATATTGAGAAGGAAGGGTCAGAGACACAGAAGGCAAAACCACATGAGTATGGCATTACAGAATCAAATTAAGGAGAGAGTATCAAGGAGGATTGGCTACTTTCATGTCCAATATTTGGTGTTAGCATGGACTTCACTTAGGTGGTAGATGGGTTCCTAAGTACGTTCATCTTGAATTAGCAATCATACAGACAAAAAGTACAGCACTCAGAAAGGAAGCAGGGCCATAGTGAATGTATAATGTAGCAGAACAAATCTTTCTGTGACTACTAATACACTTGATGTTGATGGGTAACATAGAGCACTTGGGCTTTTTCATTTATCATTTATGTTACTGTGCTCTGTTTGTTATTAGTTTAAATTTCAATCTTAAAGAAAGGTCTCTGCTAACTCAGAGGGTTTTTACAAGGATCAAATGAGATAAAAGTATGTGAAAGAGCTTTGGAACCTGCTGAGTGTTAGCATTAGACAAATGTACTCTATCCATCATTCATTTAGTCTGCAGGCATTTATTAAGCACCTGCATTGTGAAAGACAATGTGCTGAACACTAAAGACAAGCAATATTAAAAAAAAAAAAAAAACCCTGTCCTCAAAACCCTAACAGGAAATTCATGTAACATACATACAAGTAAATAAATATGAGATCATTTGAGAAAGACGTTAACATCTGGAAGAACCAGTAAAGACTTCACAAAGCTAAAAAAAGTCTAAAAAACAGATTTGAGGAGGAAGTGTATTCCAGGCAGAGGGATGAGTCTATACAAAGGAAGGGAGACAAGAGGTGGAAAACCAAGTTCAAGAAATAGTATGTAAGCTAATTTGGCTGTTCCACAAAGTACTTAAAGGAGAGTGGTATAAAATAAGTTTGGATGGGAAGGCTAGAGACTATGAAGCACTTTAAATGCCAACCTGAGAGAGTCTATATTTTATCCTCTAGGCAACAGAGAACCATGAATATTTTTGAGTGAGGAGGTGACATTTCCAAGACAATGCTTTAGAAAGGTTATGGCAGCTGCATAGAGGATGGAATCAAGGGTGGAGACCAATTAGGAGATTATGTTAATAGTCCAAAAAGAATCCTTTAATAGTCCAAAAGGAGACCAATTAGGAGATTACGTTAATAGTCCAAAAGGAATCCTTTAACTAAAACCAATGTTATTATTATGCAAATGGAGAAAAAGGGACAAATACCAAAATGATGTGGTTCTAAACTGAGTCTTATTCTCTGCTTGATATACACTCTGTGTCTTGGTGATCTCATCAGTACTTGCTAGTTCAATTACTATCTCTAAACATATTAATCTCAGATCAACACATCTAATCCTAATTTTTGTCGTGAGCTCTAGTTTTGAATAGTTAATTGCCTGCTTCACCAAGCAAAGTTCTTAAGTTTGTAGGATCATAGATCTAGAGTTGAAATGGACCTCAGCAATCATGTAGTTCAAACCCATCATTTTACAAATGAATACATTGGGGTTCTGATAAGGTTAAGTGACTTGCCCAAAGTCACACAGTAGCAAGCATCAGAGGTGAAGTTTAAGATCAGGACTTCTGACCTCAGTTTCAATGATTTCCCTGTGGTATCATAGGTATCCAAAACTCAAATTGTCCCAAATGAAATCCATTCCCTGTCCTGCCTCAATTCACCCTTCCTTCAAACTCTCATATTTCTCTTGAGGGGCCCATTGCCATTTAGGTAGAGTAATGGAGTCAGAAGACAGCTTGCTAGAGGTTTTAATCATCATCCTACTGTTACATAACATTATTATTTAATTATGACTTTTTAATTTAAGGGCTAAAGGGAATTTTTGTCCCATTTTTATCTTCTGTCTTCCTCCTCCAAATATTCCTCTTTACATGCATCTCAGTTTCTGGTGAATTGGGGAATATAAGTTAAAGGAAACTTGCAAAATCTGATCATATTTTTACTAGGTTTAATTAGGAAAAAAGTTCAAGGAACTGCCCAAGTAGTTATATGTCACAGTTTGGGTAATATGTTTTCCATTTTCTTAATTTTTCTAAGTGTAGATCAGAGGTTCCCAAACTTATTTGACCTATTACCCCTGTTCAAAAAAAATTACTCAGCAACCCCATGGAAATCTACTATCTTTAACTCTTTAATGATTTTTTAAAAAAATTTGCATCATTTCAAAAAATACAATCTTTTTAAATAACACATCTTAAATTGAATAATTGATTGTAAATTTGTGGGGTTTTCCTGCACTGAAATATTGATAACACAATATTGCATCATGCAACTGTATAGTAAAAAAAAGTCACTATACATACATAATCCTGCCAATGCATGCTGGACTTCCCAACAATGCATGACACTCATCTGCCAACACTTTCTTGTTAAGACCTGTAGGCAGAGGGGGCGGAGCCAAGATGGCGGAGCAGAAAGATGCACATACACATAGCTCCGAACCCACAACCCATAGAACATCTGTATAAAGTAACGCACAGCGAATTCTGGAGCAGTGAGGCCACAAAACAGTGGAGCAAAGGAGATTTCTGTTCCAGAGGGACCTGCAAACCTCTCGCAAAAGGTCCGTCGCACTTCAGACGCAGAGCCCAGCCCAGCCCTGCCGCGGCCATGGCCACGGCACCGAGAGGAACAGATCGGAGCAGGCTTCAGGGACGGGATCTCCAGAGGCCGCACAGGTCCCTCCACCCACAGGTGATGGGGGTCGGTGAGAGGGTCTCTTTGGCGGGTCAAGAGGGGAGTGGGGTGCCCCCATAACTCAGGCCCCCTCAGGAGGCAGAAGCTGAGGCAGCAGCAGACCAGGGCTCCCCAAGCAGGCAGGAGCCTGGATCCATTGTTGAAGGTCTCTGCATAAAACCCCTGAGGGAACTGAGCCTGAGAGGCGGCCCTGCCCCAACCTGAGCACCTGAACTTAATCTCACACTGAAGAGCAGCCCTGCCCCTGCTGAAGCCCAGAGGCTGGGAGCAGCATTTGAATCTCAGACCCCAAGAGCTGGCTGGGAGGATCAGGAGGCGAGGTGGGTGTGAGGAAAATATTCAGAGGTCAAGTCACTGGCTGGGAAAATGCCCAGAAAAGGGAAAAGAAATAAGGCTATAGAAGGTTACTTTCTTGGTGAACAGGCATTTCCTCCCTTCCATTCTGATGAGGAAGAACAATGCTTACCATCAGGGAAAGACACAGAAGTCAAGGCTTCTGTGTCCCAGCCCACCCAATGGGCTCAGGCCATGGAAGACCTCAAAAAGAATTTTGAAAATCAAGTTAGAGAGGTGGAGGAAAAACTGGGAAGAGAAAGGAGAAAGATGCAAGGCAAGCATGAAAAGTAGGTCAATACTTTGCTAAAGGAGACCCCAAAAAATGCTGAAGAAAATAACACCTTGAAAAATAGGCTAACTCAATTGGCAAAAGAGGTTCAAAAAGCCAATGAGGAGAAGAACGCTTTCAAAAGCAGAATTAGCCAAATGGAAAAGAAGGTTCAAAACTCACTGAAGAAAATAGGTCTTTCAAAATTAGAATGGAACAAATGGAGGCTAATGACTTTGTGAGAAACCAAGAAATCACAAAACAAAACCAAAAGAATGAAAAAAATGGAAGATAATGTGAAATATCTCATTGGAAAAACAACTGACCTGGAAAATAGATACAGGAGACACAATTTAAAAATTATGGGACTACCTGAAAGCCATGATCAAAAAAAGAGCCTAGACATCATCTTTCATGAAATTATCAAGGAAAACTGCCCTGACATTCTAGAACCAGAGGGCAAAATAAATATTCAAGGAATCCACAGAACACCACCTGAAAGAGATCCAAAAAGAGAAACTCCTAGGAACATTGTGGCCAAATTCCAGAGTTCCCAGGTTAAGGAGAAAATATTGCAAGCAGCTAGAAAGAAACAATTCAAGTATTGTGAAAATACAATCAGGATAACACAAGATCTAGAAGCTTCTACATTAAGGGATCGAAGGGCATGGAATAGGATATTCCAGAAGTCAAAGGAACTAGGACTAAAACCAAGAATCAACTACCCAGAAAAACTGAGTATAATACTTCAGGGGAAAAATTGGTCTTTCAATGAAATAGAGGATTTTCAAGCATTCTTGATGAAAAGACCAGAGCTGAAAAGAAAATTTGACTTTCAAACACAAGAATGAAGAGGACCATGAAAAGGTGAACAGCAAAGAGAAGTCACAAGGGACTTACTAAAGTTGAACTGTTTACATTCCTACATGGAAAGACAATATTTGTAACTCTTGAAACATTTCAGTATCTGGGTACTGGGTGGGATTACACAAACACACATGCACACACGCACACATACATAGAGACAGAGTGCACAGAGTGAATTGAAGAGGATGGGCTCATATCTTAAAAAAAAAATGAAATCAAGCAGTGAGAGAGAAATATGTTGGGAGGAGAAAGGGAGAAATTGAATGGGGCAAATTATCTCTCATAAAAGAGGTAAGCAAAAGACTCATTAGTGGAGGGATAAAGAGGGAAGGTGAGAGAAAAATATGAAGTCTACTCTCATCACATTCCACTAAAGGAAAGAATAAAATGCACACTCATTTTGGTAGGAAAACCTATCTCACAATACAGGAAAGTGGGGGACAAGGGGACAAGCAGGGTGGGGGGGATGATAGAAGGGAGGGCATGGGGAGGAGAATGCAGTTTGAGGTCAACACTCATGGGGAGGGATAAGATTAAAAGAGAATAGAAGTAATGGGGGACAGGATAGGATGGAGGGAAATATAGTTAGTTCTATACAACACAACTATTATGGAAGTCATTTGCAAAACTACACAGATTTGGCCTATATTGAATTGCTTGCCTTCCAAAGGGAAGGGGTGGAGAGGGAGGGAGGTAAAGAAGTTGGAACGCAAAGTGTTAGGATCAACTGTAATGTTCTTACCACTAGGAAATAAGAAATACAGGTAAAGGGGTATAGAAAGCTATCTAGCCCTACAGGACAAAAGAGAAGATGGAGACAAGGCCAGAGAGGGATGATAGAAGAGAGAGCAGATTGGTCACAGGGGCAATTAGAATGCTTGGTGTTTGGGGGGGGGGAGGGGATAAAAGGGGAGAAAATTTGTAACCCAAAATTTTGTTAAAATGAATGTTAAAAGTTAAATAAATAAATTTAATTATGAAAAATAAATAAATAAAAATAAAAAAAGAAAAAAATAAAAGAAAATAAAAAGAAAATCAAGTTAGAGAGGTGGAGGAAAAGCTGGGAAGAGAAATGAGAGACATGAAGTCAAAGCATGAACAGCAGGTCAGCACCCTGCTAAAGGAGACCCAAAAAAATGCTGAAGAAAATAACAGCTTTAAAAATAGGCTAACTCAATTGGCAAAGAGGTTCAAAAAGCCAATGAGGAGAAGAATGCTTTCAAAAGCAGAATTAGCCAAATGGAAAAGGAGATTCAAAAGCTCACTGAAGAAAATAGTTCTTTCAAAATTAGAATGGAACAGATGGAGGCTAATGACTTTAGGAGAAACCAAGAAATCACAAAACAAAACCAAAAGAATGAAAAAATGGAAGATAATGTGAAATATTTCATTGGAAAAACAACTGACCTGGAAAATAGATACAGGAGACACAATTTAAAAATTATGGGCCTACCTGAAAGCCATGATGAAAAAAAGAGCCTAGACATCATCTTTCATGAAATTATCAAGGAAAACTGCCCTGACATTCTAGAACCAGAGGGCAAAATAAATATTCAAGGAATCCACAGAACACCACCTGAAAGAGATCCAAAAAGAGAAATTCCTAGGAACATTGTGGCCAAATTCCAGAGTTCCCAGGTCAAGGAGAAAATATTGCAACCAGCTAGAAAGAAACAATTCAAGTATTGTGGAAATACAATCAGGATAACACAAGATCTAGCAGCTTCTACATTAAGGGATCGAAGGGCATGGAATAGGATATTCCAGAAGTCAAAGGAACTAGGACTAAAACCAAGAATCATCTACCCAGAAAAACTGAGTATAATACTTCAGGGGAAAAATTGGTCTTTCAATGAAATAGAGGATTTTCAAGCATTCTTGATGAAAAGACGAGAGCTGAAAAGAAAATTTGACTTTCAAACACAAGAATGAAGAGAACCATGAAAAGGTGAACAGCAAAGAGAAGTCACAAGGGACTTACTAAAGTTGAACTGTTTACATTCCTACATGGAAAGACAATATTTGTAACTCTTGAAACTGTTCAGTATCTGGGTACTAGGTAGGATTACACACACACACATGCACACGCACACGCACACACACATAGAGACAGAGTGCACAGAGTGAATTGAAGAGGATGGGCTCATATCTTAAAAACATGAAATCAAGCAGTGAGAGAAAAATATATTGGGAGGAGAAAGGGAGAAATGGAATAGGGCAAATTATCTCTCATAAAAGAGGCAAGCAAAACACTTATTAGTGGAGGGATAAAGAGGAGAGGTGAGAGAAAAACATGAAGCTTACTCTCATCACATTCCACTAAAGGAAGGAATAAAATGCACACTCATTTTGGTATGAAAACCTATCTTAAAATACAGGAAAGTGGGGGACAAGGGGACAAGCAGGGTGGGAGGGATGATAGAAGGGAGGGCATGGGGAGGAGAATGCAATTTGAGGTCAACACTCATGGGGAGGGACAGGATCAAAAGAGAATAGAAGTAATGGGGGACAGGATAGGATGGATTGAAATATAGTTAGTCTTATACAACACAACTATTATGGAAGTCATTTGCAAAACTACACAGATTTGGCCTATATTGAATTGCTTGCCTTCCAAAGGGAAGGGGTGGGGAGGGAGGGAGGTAAAGAAGTTGGAACTCAAAGTTTTAGGATCAACTGTCGAGTACTGTTCTTGCCACTAGGAAACAAGAAATACAGGTAAAGGGGTATAGAAAGTTATCTGGCCCTACAGGACAAAAGAGAAGACGGAGACAAGGGCAGAGAGGGATGATAGAAGAGAGAGCAGATTGGTCATAGGGCAATTAGAATGCTTGGTGTTTGGGGGGGAAGGGGACAAAAGGGGAGAAAATTTGTAACCCAAAATTTTGTTAAAATGAATGTTAAAAGTTAAATAAATAAATTTAAAAAAAAAAGACCTGTAGGCAGACTTGACCACTAATCTGTTATAACTTGCATTTTATATTTTTTGGAAAATAATGTAATCACTATAATTTTAACTCTGTTATATTATAGATGAAACATGTACAAATGGTTTTTCAAAATTTTCCCATATTCAATTCTTTCCTTATGCTTCCACCAGTCCCTTATTCAATGCTTCCCAATTGTACCCAAGAGCACTACTGCCCCCCCAGATTGTTCCAGTGCCCCCCAGGGAGTGGTATTGCTCACTTTTGGAATGTCTGAGAAGATTAGACTGTTTCCTTTAACTTGAATGAGTACTTAATAGTGTTTTGGGATTCAATACAATTAATATAATTCATCTTTAAATAAGAACATCTAGATAATTTCACTATTAATAGTAAATCATATATTTACCGGGATTTCACATAAAATATGAATGATCACACCTTTAGTGAATACATATTCATGTTTCTATTTACTGCTTTAATCGAAGCTCAGTGGTTCATTGAAGAAAATTCTCTCTGGTCATTTGTGTCATTTCATCTCTATGATTTTTATATATGTGAGGATGAAAAGAGCCATCAAAGGTTAATTTGCTCTATTTTATAATCTCTTTTTCATTCAGAACTGTGATACAATCAATATAGGCAATTTCCTATGAGGAAACATCCTCCACCAATGAAGAATGGTGACTGTTGAGCTAAAAATCGAGAGGAAGGAAATAATGCTTTAATAAATAAAAAAAGAATTCCAGAAAAAAAAAGTTAGATTAGCCACAGGTACTCTAAGAGTAGACAAAATAAATGAATGAGTTAAAACACTAAAAAAAATTTAAAAGTGAATGAAGACCTCAGATGTGGAAAACATTACCCAAGTACTGGACATCCTGAAAATTAGAATGACAAAAAAAGAGCTAATGAGTTGATGAGATAACAAGAAAATTTAGACAAAGTCAAAAGAATGAATGAAAAAATGAATCATCTGTGCTCTTTTCCATTCATTTCAGTTATCTTGAGCCTTCCTGAATGGTTATAAAATTGAATTACCTCTAGTACCACCTTCTTCCAGCATGGATAGAATCAGCCCAATATGTATATCTTAACAGGTACTACATATGAACAACTAGCTGCATCCAGAATTGAGTAGGATGAAAAAGACATTGAGCCAAATTTCATTTTGGAAATTGCTCAATTTGGAAATTGAAATATAATTTCAATTATAAAATATTAGCTAGTTCAAAAGCCTGTCTAGTCAAAAACAATATTTTTCTGGTGATGTTATAATAACAAATCATGTACCATTTATTTTAAAAGATTTAAAATTACAAAGAACTATATATATATTATATATATACAGGTATAGATATATATAGGACAAAAGCAGACTGCATAACACAATCAGTGATTCAGGAAGTGGCATAATAAGCATAACTACTGATATTCATATGGGGCTTTATGGTTTACAAAGAATTTTGCATATGTTCTCAATTGTTCTTCACAACAAATCTATGAGATAGCTACTATGGGTATTATAATCCCCATTTTACAGATGAGAAACTCAAGGATCAGAAAGATTAAGTGAATTCCCAACAGTTATGAAGCTATAAGTGTTGGAGGGAGGACAAACATCACACACACACACACACACACACACGCATACACACACACATTTATAAAAGTAATCCTTTATACATGTACTGATTTTGCAATAGTTAAATGTTAAAATTTTTAGTGAAGAGATAGTAACACAAAATTCTATCAAAAACAAAACATATAAGACTTCATGAGTTGGCTATAAAATCTAAAAGTTACAGGTTCTACATATACAGTCTTGAATCTGGAAGGCATAGCCATAAGTAGATTCTAGCACAGCATTCTGATCTTCCTCTGCAGAAAAATACTTTTCGATTAAAGTCTGAGGAAGTCTTACATACCATTTCATTTTCATGGGACTAGAGCACTTCAATTCTCTCTAATTCTCCACATTCTTTAATTAGGATACACAGTTTTTCAGTTTCATGTACTTCTCCAGAAGCCAGAAAAATATTTGAAATTGTATCCATAACAACTAAGACAATTTTGCTGTCTTTTCTTGTCTATGTACCACACACCTCACAGGGCAATGAGAATCAAATGAGTTAACATATGTGAAAAATTTTGCAAACCTTAAAGTGGTATATAAATGCTGGCTATTATTGTTATTATTATGTACATATGCATATGCATACACACATGTGACAATTTCTCTGAACCAAAACTTCCTCTATAAAATGAAGGAGAGGGTAATAATATTTACATGCACACACATATGTATATGTATGTATTAAATACATTTGCACAGTGATGCCATGAAAGTCATGTATATCTGACTAAAAGTAAGAAGGAACTTTGATGTTGTGGAAGCAAAAGACAAGACATAGTTCAAGTGCTCTCTAGCCCCCGATATACTAAGTGAACAAGAGGGAGGCTTCCAGCACCTTAGAGAGTTCCTTGATGGACAAGAAAGAATAGAGGAAATACAATCTTTATCAATGGGGTACCAGGTCAATTAAATCATAGTACTGCTGAAGTAAAAAATGTTAATTCTTACATTTAACCATGGCTTACGTATGGATAATGCATTTTTGCTTATTGTTAATATAATTTTGCTTCTTAATGGGAAGATCTCCCCCACCTATTAATGGGCCTGCCCATTAAGGAGAGTTTGGTTAGGGAAGATGTGTAGGAAGGTCCACATCTTTTGTTAAGTTTCTAATGAGGCACTGGTTCTCAAGGGTTGTGATGCCCTCTGGCTCTAAAAAATGTATAAAGACTGAGTACTGTTTAACTTAGTTTTTGGAAGAAGGTTTATTTAGCCAGATGAGACTCTGGGAAGCCACTGAGGAGCCCCTGGCTTTAAAATCCAGATTTTGGTGCTTCCCTCTCTGGTAACTATGTATATATGTAATAATCAGACAGGTGGAAGCCTCTCTGTTGGTCCATTTCTCTTCCTGTATTTTTCTCTATTGGTGAATGATATATATGCTTGATTAAAGTGATTTTGGTCTCTTGAAAGTTGCTTTCCTTTCACAAATGTAGATCTAAGAACCTGTGATAGCAGGCCCTCCTGTGTATGTTGGGGTGCTTGTTTTTACAGCATATAAGAGACTTGTATGACAAGACAGTGCAGAGCTATATACATAATGTTCAGTAGCATATGTTAGAAGAAAGTACACTGGATGGGAGATCAGGAAACCTATTTGTGACTCCTGCTCTGCCACAATCTATGTGATCCTGGGCAAGTCAAGTCACACACCTGGGACTCAGTTACTTTATCTACAAAATGAAAGTCATAAATTAGATGATGAATGAAAATTCCTCTCAGTTCTAAAAAGCCCATCTTTTCTCCTTGTGGTCTCATATTCTAGAGAAGGAGTGAGTAGCCAGTAGTCCATGAGCCACATGTAGCTCTTTAAGACTATATGTACATCTCTTTAGCTAGGAAAAAAGCTGGATGCATCTACCTGTACTTTTCTGGGTATTAATATCACTGATGCATAAATACCTTCCATACTACTCATGACAAATTATAAGCTTTGGAATTGAGGAGAGCTCATGTCTAGAACTTTCATGTTCTTCATCTCACCTCTGCCCAAAACACAGAGGCCCACTGGGATATCATCTTGTCAATTTCTGCCTCTTTTGGCAACACAATGTTGCCACTCTACCACACTTCCTTCATGCTGTTGTCTCTGCTCTGTCCTAATTCATATCTCATCACCTCATGGCCAGGTTATCTTTCAGAGTGACAGATAATCTAATAAATTCACTGTCCTAATGTGCTAACAAGATAATATTATAAGATGTTTCCGGGGTCATTTTAGGATGTACATAATGTGACATGACAAAAGGCTTCTAGGATTATGAATAATAATTATTTTGTTTGTTTTTTATATTGCATTAATTTGCATAAATTAAATAAATGATGAACAAATACAGAAAATTTTGAGGTAAGATTTTTATAGCATCAATTTTATGAATATATATAAACATATATATGTACACATAGATTTTTTCAATTTCAATTAAATATTTTACTAGTATTCATAAAATTTTATTCTAAAGATATTGCCTTTAAAAGGTTGTTCTTCCTTAGATGGTCGACAATCTCTGCACTATATCCTCAATAACCAGAGAATAAAAAGAAAAGGTCTATCTAGGGAATACTTTATACCTAAGAGATATTTTTCTGAACAAGACAAAATAAAAACAAAATTCTTTTGAAAGATTAAAAGTTCAAGAACCACAAGAAGGAAACGAGAAAAAGTATAAATGAAGGGACATAGCATTATCAGATATCAAACTATTCTACAAAGCAGTAGTCAACAAAATTATTTCCTAAGGATTAAAAGAAAGAAAAATTAAGCAGTAGAACAAACTAGATAAGGTAGAAACAGACACCTGCTGGCAGTGTCATCCTGGACAAGCCATCTAAACTCTCTGTCTCATTTTCTTCATCTATAAAATTGGAATAATAGCAATACTTGCCTGACAGAGTTGTTGTAAGGATCAAATGAGACAACATGAGATAACACTTCACAAACCTAATAATGGTATATAAATGTTATCTATTGTGGCTGTTGTTATGTTGTATAAGAAACAAAATGATTATGCAACCCACATATAAAAGGAATGATCTTTAAGGAAACAAGAGGTAATGGCGATCATACAGATCAAAATCCTCAACTCTAAATACATAATATTTTAAAACTTTTGCATAAATAAAATTAGTGAAATTAGATTAAGAAGACAAAATATAAAAATGTAGTTTTAATAATGCATACAAAGAAAATTTGAGAGAAAATATCTCTCACATAGATCCCATTTAATCTTTGCCGAGAGAAAAAAGCCACTGTTTAGAGCAGGTAAAAATGTTTTATTTTATGTGGGTATGTGGCCTTTATTTTGCATTCTCATATTCACATTGTATAATTTTATATTTAATAGCAGAAAAAGTGCCATGCATTTTATTAGTTGATGTTAATATTACATTGATTTTTTTCAATACAATATACTTCAGGGAAACAGAAATGCATAAACTTCATTTAAAGAATATCTAGTCTTATTCATGGGTTGGTTATTCAGTTTGCGAATTAACCAATTCCTTTTCCTCTTCCCCTCCACTTCTCTCACAGCTTAATTCGGCAACACATGAACACTTCCACCATACAATGGGAAGAGAAAGGAAAGTGAAATAAAAATACAAATTTACATTTTGCTAACTGTTCAAGTGAAAAGTATAAGGTCAAAATTACTGACCAAAATTACAGTCTTGACACAAGATATAACAATTCTAATTTCTTTGCTACCTATTACTATTAATGCTATAGATAAATCAAGTTGTAATAGAAATTCAAATAAAAAGGCATATGAATTCTAATTCTTAGTCCACTCATACAAGTACAAAATGTTAAACCTGGAAGTGGTCTTAGAGTTCATAAAGCCCAACTCTCTCATTATGCAGATGAAAACACTGAGACCATAAAGGAGCAAAACGTAGCAATGTGAGCTACCCAAGGTCAGGTTTTGCGAGTCTTAGCTTGTCTGCTAGGTTGCTTGGATACTGCTTTAATTGCAATAATAGCAGTAATAATAATAGATCTCAGCACTGCTTCTTGGGGAAGGAGGTAGAACTATTACATGTTCTCATCACAGTCATTCTTTGTCATATTATAATTTTAAAACTAGCTATTTGAATGAGGAAGGGGCATCATCCCCCTCACTTCTTCCAATCCAATTAATAAGGGGACAATTTTGTAATATTAATAGGACAGGGGCCCCTTGATTTAAAACTAGTTTCCAATGAGCACTATGGATAAGATGGAGGGAAGAAGCCATTTATTAATAGAGAAAGTACCCTCCTAATTCCAATTTAAAAGAGGTTCCTTCCTTGGAAAATGGAAAACAACTCTGCTGATGTTGAGGGTTTAGGGCTAGAATGCAGAAGATAACATATTGTAAATGAGCTAAGGAGCAACATCAGGCCCTAGCATAAGGGAATATGATTATGAGCATATGACCTGTCTTGACCAGCATGTTATAGCTTCCTGCCTCCTGGGATCTTTTCCCTTGATTTATCTTCCTTTCTGATCCATCAAGATTTGGGCAAATCATTTAACTTCTGGACCTCAATTTCTATATCTGTGAGCTGATCCTTAAGCTTGTCTTCCAATTCCATGATTCTATCATTAATAATTAAGCATTAGCTCTTGCCTCTCCAACGAATACCCCAACTACTATTTTCAGTCATTTAAGATCCTGTACTTGAATATCAATAGGTAATATCAATTAACAAGTGTAATATTTCTTGAGCACCTGCTATGTGCAAGGTACTATGTAAGATAGTGTTTGTATGTGCATTTTCCCTGACAAAAGAAGCTTCCTTATACACTAGCTGGGAAAACAAGGCAAAAATTTTTAAATCAAATCATTATAAGAAAAGTGAATAACAACATAAGACAATATAAGACTTATAAGGCAGGATTCACTAACACCCAGACAGAAAATGGGTCTAGTCCCAAGTCTACCACTCACTGCTATGTGATCATGGTAAAATCATTTATCCTCTTTGGGTCTCAGTTTCATTGTCTTTAAAATGAGAGAGCTGGAGTTATCTCTAAAGTCTCTTCAACATCTAAAGTTCCATGGTTCTGTGCTAAAAAATCAAAGAAAAAAGCAATCATTCTGTGCTGAATTGATCTAGGAAAACTAATACTTATATGCATTATTCAAATTGATTCTTAAATTTTCCTTGATGAGTCAGTAATTTTTTTCAACTAACCTGACATTAGAGGTTCCTTAGAGGTATGAAAATCAGTGGTTTTTCATAAAATAAGTGCATGCCATTCAAAGTCTCTAGTGGAATTTTCTTTCTTCAGATTTTTTAATCACTACCTAACCTTCACGGAAAATACTCAGATGTTGATCTTGTAATAAGGAGCAGTAAGATAGGCCTTAAAAGAGCGACTATTTTTACCTCATCTACATAAAGTTCTAAGTTTGTGTGAACATTAAAAGATATTTGATAGAGTCTAAGGGTTAGGGTTAGGATTAAGGCAGATGTTATTTCACGTATTACCCCCAGAATAGAATATAGACTCCTTCAGGATTGGGACTACTTTTATTTTGTCTTTATATCTCCCTTCCCCCAACACAGTGATTTGTACATGGGCATTTAATGTTTGTTGAATCAAGCTTTGCATATTTCATATACATGTAATATACATGTAATCTCTGGGTCAGAGAAGCATGAAGGGCCTAGTTTACTTTCTAAGGATGCTAGATTCTACTGGATGAAGGCTTCATTCAAAAATCTACAAAAGTTTATCCACTAGACAACTCAACCACTGCTGACTCCAACTCTTCTACTTGAAAGATACTGACCTCTATGAAGCAAACATTTTTATTAAGAGAAAAGCAAACCAATAACTAACATTTATGTGATAGGGAAATCTCCATCCCAACATAAGTACTTCTCAATTAAAATATTAACTATGAACCTATTAGCTATTCATTCATTCAGCAAATAGTTACTGAATGCCTCCTAGGCACTAGACTTTGTGGGAGAAACACAAGACATTGTTACTGCTTTCAAGAAGGTTACATTCCAATAGGATAAATAAGGCATGTACAAAAGCAGCTAAAATACCCCCCGGTATTATAGGTGCCCCAAGAATATGTGTTATATGAGTGTTACATATACACCATAAGAGCTACAGAACTTCAGAGTAGTAAGAGATCACTAATTTAAAAAAGCATCTAGAAGAGGTAGGATCTGATTTGGTCCTTTAAGAATGGGCAAGATTTCAATAAGCAAATTGGAGGGAGTTTAGTCCTAGTTGGGGAAATAGCATGAGCAAAGATATGGTGGGAGGAAAGTGTGAGGTGTACTCAAGTGACTTTGAGGAAACTAGTTTATCTCAGAGATATCATCATGAAGAGTGATGAAAGATAAAGCCAGAAAAGGCAGTTTGGAATGGATAATAAAAGGCTTTGAATGACAAGCTGTACAGTGATGTGACACAATCAATAAATCATTAAGTTGGAAGATCCCTCACAGGTGGCCTTGTCCAACCCACTCATGAACAAAAACCCCTTCTGTGGAGTATCTGACAAGTTGTCACTGAGCTTTCCTCAAAGGTTTCTATTGAGGGGTACTGTTTCCTAAAATGTTCTATTCCACTTGCACACAGCTCTAACTGACAGGAAGTTTTTTCCTTATGTCAAGTCTGAGTCTGTATCTTTCCAACTTCTACTCATCATTCCTACTTCTTCCCTTTGGCGTCAAGCAGAATACGTCAAATCCTTCTTTGAACTGATTGTCCTACAAATACTTAAAGATACTCTTCTCTTCTGGGGTAGTTAGGTAATGCAGTGGGTAGAATAAAGGGTCGAGAGTCAGAAAAACCTGAGTTCAAATCTGGTCTCAGATATGTGTGTATATGTATGCATATATAGATAGACAGATAGATACATATATAGATATAGATATATATATATTCATGCTCTTACAAATACTCATATATTTGTAGGCCCTAAACTAGAACAGTCAAATAACTTAAACTAGCATGAACCAATGATCAACTCCTACCACAGGTGTATTTTCATTCTAAGCAGATATCTAAATCTAAATTGATAGAAGGTCAACAAAAGGTCACTTTCCAGTGAGAATCTAATTAAGGAAAGCAAGTATAAATTCATATTGGACCGAGTCATTACAACTTTGTAACTTCCTCTAGAAGTGTTACAGTACTCCGCAGTAGTTCTGGAAACAGACAGTGGCTTATGTTTTATGAGAGTAGGAAATAGCCAGGTGAGAACAGCTGAAGGTCCAGGGAAAAAAGGATTCAAGTGTAGAAAAGGTATCATTGAAATGGCTGAGTACAGGATTAAAACAGTGAGATGTGAGAAGTAAAATGAGAACTGGAGTAATAGATTGGAAAAATATGGAGGATGCAAAGGACTGATGTCATGAAGTCATTGAAAATTATATTTATTAAAAATAAGGATGTCAGAAGGTTGTTTACTAGTTTTATCAATGATTCATATAAATGCATAAATGACAGGAATATTAAATTATTATTATTAAATTAACGAAAGACAGAAAGCTGGGTGGAACCAAGATGGCAGAGTAGAAAGACACACAAATGCAGGCTCTCCCCACACAGCCCATAAGACACCTGTAGAGAGGGACTCTACAAATTTTGGAGCAGCAGAAGTAGAGAACAACAGAGTGGAGGAGATTTCTAGCCCAGGGTGACCTGAAAGGCCCATGGGAAATGTCTTTTTTGCACCAGATACGAAGTGGAGCCCAGCCCAGCCTCAGCTGCTGCTTGGAAACAGCTCTCAGGGGCGGAATCTCCAGTCGTGGAAATCCCAGTCCCAGTAACAGCAGGTTTGCAGATCCATGAACCCACAGGCACCAAAGGTCAGTGACAGGGTTTTTTCAGCTGGCTGGGAAGGGAGAAGGGCATTCCCATAGCTCTGGCCTCAGGCAGCGGGGCAGCAGAGGCTACATCGGGCAGGCAGCAGCAGGTCCCACCTCAGCCCCTATGGTAGCTCACATCCGTTGTTGGATCATAAAACCCCCTGGGAGCACTGAAGAGCTGATTATTACCTCAGCCTTGTTTAGAGGCCCTGAGGGAGCTGGTCTTTGTCACACACTGAATGGCGGCCCTGCCTCCACAGCTTGACTGAATTCCTGCCCCCCAGTGCTGGCTTGGTGGAACTGGAGACCAGGTGGCTGTGGACAGGAACTCTGCTAAGATTCTGGGCACAAAAATCTCTCCCTGATCCCAGACCAGTGTACACACTTGATTGTGCCACCTTACAGATTCACAGAGCATACCCTACTCTTGACAAAGGACCCAGAAGTCAAGTAACTGGTTGGGAAAATGCCCAAAAAAGGGGGAAAAAATAAGACTATAGAAGGTTACTTTCTTGGTGAACAGACCTCTTCTCCCATCCTTTTGGATGAGAAAGAAGAATGCTTACCATCAGGGAAAGACATAAAAGTCAAGGTTTCTGTATCCCAAACATTCAAAATAAATGTTCAATGGTTTCAGGTCATTGAAGAGCTCAAAAAGGATTTTGAAAAGCAGGGTCAACACCTTGCTAAAGGAGACCTGAAAAAATGCTGAAGGAAATAACAGCTTTAAAAATAGGCTAACTCAATTGGCAAAAGAGGTCCAAAAAGCCAATGAGGAGAAGAATGCTTTCAAAAGCAGAATTAGCCAAATGGAAAAGGAGGTTCAAAAGCTCACTCAAGAAAATAGTTCTTTCAAAATTAGAATGGAACAGATGGAGACTAATGACTTTATGAGAAACCAAGAAATCACAAAACAAAACCAAAAGAATGAAAAAATGGAAGATAATGTGAAATACCTCATTAGAAAAACAACTGACCTGGAAAATAGATCCAGGAGAGACAATTTAAAAATTATGGGACTACATGAAAGCCATGATCAAAAAAAGAGCCTAGACATCACCTTTCATGAAATTATCAAGGAAAACTGCCCTGAGATTCTAGAACCAGAGGGCAAAATAAATATTGAAAGAATCCATCGATCATCTCCTGAAAGAGATCCAGAAAGAGAAACTCCTAGAAACATTGTGGCCAAATTCCAGAGTTCCCAGGACAAGGAGAAAATATTGCAAGCAGCTAGAAAAAAACAATTCAAGTGTTGTGGAAATACAATCAGGATAACACAAGATCTAGCAGCTTTTACATTAAGGGATCGAAGGGCATGGAATAGGATATTCCAGAAGTCAAAGGAACTAGGACTAAAACCAAGAATCACTTACCCAGCAAAACTGAGTATAATACTTCAGAAACAATGGTCTTTCAATGCAATAGAGGACTTTTAAGCATTCTTGATGAAAAGACCAGAGCTGAAAAGAAAATCTGACCTTCAAATACAAGAATCAAGAGAAGCATGAAAAGGTAAACAGCAAAGAGAAACAATAAGAGACTTACTAAAGTTGAACTATTTACATTCCTACATGGAAAGACAATATTTGTAACTCTTGAAACTTTTTTCAGTATCTGGGTAGTTGGTGGGATTACACACAGAGAGAGAGAGAGAGAGAGAGAGAGAGAGAGAGAGAGAGAGAGAGAGAGAGAGCACAGGGTAAATTGAATAGGATGGGATCATATCTTAAAAAATGAAATTAAGCAGTGAGAGAGAAATATATTGTGAGGAGAAAGGCAGAAATGGAATGGGGCAAATTATCTCTCATAAAAGAGGCAAGTAAAAGACTTTTCAGTGGAGGGAAACAGGGGGGAGGTGAGAGAGAAAACATGAAGCTTACTCTCATCACATTTGACTGAAGTAAGGAATAAAATGCACACTCATTTAGTATGAAAACCTATCTTACAATACAGGAAAGTGGGGGAGAAAAGGATAAGCAGGGTGAGGGGATGTAGAAGGGAGGGAAGTGGGAGGAGGGAGCAATTTGAAATCAACACTCTTGGGGAGGGACAGGATCAAAAGAGAGAATAGAAGCAATGGGGGGCAGGATAGGATGGAGGGAAATATAGTTAGTCTTACACAACACAACTATTGTGGAAGTCATTTGCAAAACTACACAGATATGGCCTATATTGAACTGTTTGCCTTCCCAAAGGGAATGGGGGGGGAGGGAGGGATGAAGAGAAGTTGGAACTCAAAGTTTTAGGAACAACTGTTGAGTACTGTTCTTGCTACTAGGAAATAAGAAATACAGGTAAAGGGGTATAGAAATTTATCTTGCCCTACAGAACCAAAGAGAAGATGGGGATAAGGGAAGGGAGGGATGTTAGAAGGGAGGCCAGATTGGTGATAGGGGTAATTAGAATGCTTGGCGTTTTGGGGTGGGGGGAGGGGAGAAATGGGGAGAAAATTTGGAACCCAAAATTTTGTGGAAATGAATGTTGAAAACTTAAATAAATAAATTTAAATACAAAAAATAGGGAAAGAAAATAAAAAATCTTAGAATCTTAAAAAAAAAAAAAAAACAGAGGAAAGATTAAGAGAAAGATATTGGATACCTCACCCCTAAAAAAAAAGTCACTCCTATTTGGCTATTGCTCAAAAACTATCCCCTTTATGAGCTTACTTATTTGCCATTTACATTTTACAATTTAAACAGTATTTGTGCAACAGACAAGTGCAAAAGAAGTCATGGAGAATGAGATTGTTATGGTCCCTAGTAGTCTCAGGTTACTCAGAAAGATGTCAACCAGGCCTTCAAGGCTGACACACTATTTTGTCCAACTGTATATACCAAAGAACCAACACTTTAAATGAAATAAATGAATTCTTATGAAAATATAAAAATACTCAGATTAACAGAACAAGAAATAGAGAATTCAAACAACCAAATTTCAGAGGAAGAAACTGAATAAGCCATAAATGAACTTCCAAAGAAAAAATTCCAGGATTGTATGGATTTGCAAATATAATCTATCAAACATTCAAAAAATAATTAATTCCAATAGTACATAAACTGTTTGAAAAAATAATAGCAAAAGAAAGGATCCTAGGAAATTCCTTCTATGACATAAATATGGTCTTGATACATAAATCAAAGAGAGTTTTAAGAAAACAATACAAAAAATATTCAATAAAATATTAGGAAAGAAGCTAAAATGCTATATCATTATGATCAGGTTGTATTTATGCCAGGGAATGCAGGATTGTTTTAATATTTATAATAGCAAGAAAACTATAAACTTAATTAACCATGTTAACAACAAAATCAACAAAAATCATATATAGAAAAAGCTCTCCTCAATCGATGTGATCTGGTGATTTTTTCAATGTCTGAACCACAAAAATAAAGTCCATCAATAAAACTTTCTTTAAAATGTGTGCATACTAGAGATAGGAATGAGGAAGAAGAACACCTCAAAGACAGGTAGCTGCCCTACCAATGACATGGAGGTTGGAATAAACATAGACTTGGAGAGGATTACTAACAGAACAGTCTAATCATTGGGATGGGTTCTTATCACAGATTAGTAAGGGAGAAGGGGGTTAGACCAGGTGAAACCAGATAACTCAAGGTCTTATGTATTAGACTGAGGTGTTCATGATTCATTAAAGGCAAAAGAGGACATTGAAACCACCCAATGTAACTTCATCATTTTATAGAAAAGACACAGAGATGGAGTACTGTGTTGTAGAGAATAGAAGCAGGAAGAACTCAGTATAAATTCTATCTCTTAAATCATAGAATAATGGACAAACTATTTGACCTCTTCTAGATTCAGTTACCTCCCATATAAAATCAGGAAAATAATGACTGGAGTATCTATCATTATCCTCCCCTCTGCAGCTATCTTTCCATCTGCTTTATTGATACCCTTATGTGTACCGATTTATGTATATGTTGCCTGCCCCACTGGAATATAAACTCCTTGAAGGCACATCATTTTTTAGTTTTTCTTTTAAATCCCCAGTGCTTAGCACAGTACTTTGTATATAGTAAATGCCTAATAAATCCTTGTTGATTGATTGATGATTGCATAGCTCAAATGAAATAATGTATATTTGCAAACTTTAAAGCAGAATGTAAATGTAAATTGTTATTATTCCTGACTTGTTAATCAATATCTCAAGCCTTACATCTAGTTTGAAGCTGTAGAAATTAGAACCCAGGTCCCCTGATTCCCAATCCAGTGAGATTTCCATTACACCATGTAAGTGTGAGAGTATGAGTGTCTTAATAATGAAGGGGCACGATAAACACCGTGCTTTGGGAAGATTAATTTGACAGCAGTATGTGAGATGGATTAGACAGAGAAAGCAATTAATTCTAGCAAAGCTATAAGATGACAATTAACAAGGAAAGCAAAGACCAAAGTGTTATATGGAAGACAGCCATAAACAAATATTTTTGTGATTACAGAATGCACCCTGGAGGGCAATCATGTACAATAGACAAATGGTGTGCTTGAAAAAAAATTTAATTTCTGACTCCATGTCTTAGCTCAAAAGGAAACTGAAAATTCATGTGTAAAGGCAACATTTTTAAAATATAATTTTTTTTAATATAATTAAGTTGATGACATTGGCTAACAAGTTTAAAAAAACAGCACTGCTAATTTCAGTTCGACAAAGACAAGGTTCATGGTCATTGACATAAGTTCCTTCTAGTTAGAACCTAGGATTTAGCTAAAATTCACTGTGGGGAAAAGTCTAGATTTTGCCTATAAGTGCAATAATAACAGTTTAGAATAAATTATAGAAAATATGTTCATCAAATCTGCAGGTGATAAAGCTGAGAGAGAAAACTAAAATGTCAGGTGGCAGAACCAGGATATTAAAAAGATTTTTGGCAGCCTGGAAAGTGTGGCTTAATACCAGTTCATTTGAAAAGGACATGTGTGTGCCTAATTAAACTACAAAGTCAGTGTGAGTCAGTAGTGTGATATGACTGACAAAACAACTGATACATTAATAGACATATAGTGTCTACACAGGTGGAGATAATGGTCCCACTTTACTCTGTGCTAGTCAAATCACATCTCTAATCTTGTGTACAGTTCTGGGAACCACATGACAAGGATGGCAAGAGAACTGGAGACTAGGTCATAGGAAAAATGACTAACTGGTCTGAGAATATTTAACCTTAAGAAAAGAAGATTTTATAGTGCTGTCTGATATTTGAAGGGATAGTGTAGAATAGTGGTGTTAAACTGAACCAGAAATTAGATCCTTATGAGCCATATGTTGATTTAGAATACCACAAATTAATATTATCTTTGGTGTATTATATTTTTATTTATTTTGTAACATATTTCCCAATTACATTTTAATCTAGTTCAGAAATACTTGGGAGTTTTGTAACCCCTTGCAACCAGGAGCCAGAGAGTTTGACACCTCTGGTAGAAGAGGGATAAAGTCTATTCAATGTAGCACCAGAAGGCAAAACAGAAAGGAAGAGTCATAGAATGAAACTGCTGATGGATTTGGACTTCAAGTATCTAACTCAATTTCGAGTATCTGCTACTTGCTACCACTTATTATTTCTGAGACACAGTTTCCTCATATATAAAATGAAGTGCATGTACCAATGATTTTTTCCATTTTAAAAATAAGATTCTGATACACCTTCTGAATCTCTAAAACCTCTGACAGTAAATTATAGCTGGGGACCTTTCTTTCCCTCCCATGCATATCCAATCGTTTTCCAAAGATTATCAGTTTTATCTTCTCATGTGTCCTTGTACATGACCACCAACCTAGTTCATTTCCTCATCACCTCCCTTGCAGATGACTGCAACAGGCCCATAATTGTACTCTTGGTTTTCAGTCTCTCCCTTTCTCTCATCCAGCCTCCACACAGATTGATAGATTGCTATTTGTCCTTCATTCTTGAAGAGGACCATGACATCAGGGAGGTGATGCCATGACATGTAAGTGAATTGGATTTAAGTGAGGGGGAGCTCTCCTAAAACATAAGTTGGTCCATGTCACTCCCCTGCTCAATCAATTTTAATACTAGCTATTGCCTCTAAGATAAAATACACATTCTTCTGGCTAGTATTGAAAGCCTTCTACAATCTGGACACAGCCTATCTTCCTAGATTTATTGCATATTATTCTTTTTCATACACTCCATGTTCCAGACAAATCAGTCTACTTGCTGCTCCCTCTTGGAGGACATCCCACTTCACTCTGCTGTAACTGTGTACCAGTTACCCTTCACAGCTAAAATGCCCTCCCTCTTTCAGGACTCGGCTCATGTACCACCTACTACAAGAAACCTTTCTTGATCCCCTTAGTTTATAGTGCTTTCTCTTATCTCATTAAATTACATGTGTGTACATATGTATATATAAACACATGTTATACATGTATACAAATGTACATACATCTACACTATATTTGAGTCCACACACATATGTAGACTTCTCAGTTCGTATGGTGTACCACCATCCCACCCCAGTAGATTACAAATTCATTGAGGGAAAGGACCTTCATTTTGTCTTTGTGTTTTGCTCCTATCGCAGTGACTTAAAGGAGGGACTTAATGCATGCTTTGGGACTTGTACAGGACTGATAGGTCAAATCTATACCTCACACAGGTGTTTGGATTTCATGACCTCCAGAGGTCCTTCTAACACTAAGATTTCATTATGCTAATGAGAGAATCGGTAATTTTCTACTGTTTCTCAATTCTTCCAGCGTTGTCTTTCAAATTGTATCATTTTATTTTAAGTAATAGAAACTATTGGTTATTGCTCTGCAAAAAATCTCTGCTATGAAATAAAAGGTCATTCACAACAGTGTAGAGAAAAGTTATATCCAGCTGGGCTGCATGTTATATTCTTAAGAGACAAATTTTGTACATTACGCATCATAGAAATGCATAGTGGTATACTTACTAGTTCATGAATATATTATTATACATTCTTTTCTGTGACCACTAAGAAACTAACTGCTGGTTGATAATACATAGCTTGCATATAAATATACAGAATCATTTTTGATTGTTTAATATTTTAAATAAATAATTCCCTGATACATTTAATGTAAGAAAGCCTCTTCTTCTTTAAGTTTATTAAGATGTATACTGTGATTGATTCCTTTCAGAGTTACAGTGGATTACTTTAACATTATATTTTACAAATTAGAACCTCTCTCTTGAGGTGTCCCAAAGTGTTTTTGAATTGTTCTAGTGGTGAGTTTTTCATTACATCAAACCTAAAGCTGCCTCTTTGAAACTTCCTAATTCCTTTTTAGTGGAGTTTCCCTCTGGGACCATGCAGAATATGTCCGGTAATCCATCATCCATGTAGCAGTCCTTCAGACACTTAAAGAAAGATAACATGTGAATGCCTGTGTCTTCTTTTCACCAGGTTAGCTGTCTTCAGTTCCTACAACCAACCCTCATATGGCATGATCTCAAGGCCTTTTATTATTCCATTTAATGTTCTCGGAATGCCACTGAATATTAAAAATGCCTAGAATATTAATGGGCCGCTAAGGAGTACAGAGAATAAAGCAGAGGACCTAAAGTCAAGAAAATCTGAGTTCAAATTTGACCTCAGAAATTTACTAGTTCTGTGACCTTGGGCAAGTTCTGACTTTCCTCATCTATAAAATGAATTGGAGAGGGAAATGACAAACTACTCCAAAATCTTTGCCAAGAAAATCCCAAAAGGAGTCACAAAGAGTTGGACATGACTGAAAAATGACTAAACAACAAAACCAAAATGTTAACAATATTCCCAAAACATGGTGCCCAGGACATTATTTCACATGTGACCTGAGCAGATTATGATATGGATTAAAAATCTTTAGTGGCTCCAAATTTCACCTAAGTAAAAGCCATACCTTTGTGCCTCACAATCAAGCCTCCTGATCCCCACAATCTAATGTCTCACCTTACCTTTATAGTTTTATCTCCTATTACTCTGTCTGTGCACTCTATACTTCAGGCAAATTGGCAACAGATAGTGCTCTGTATTTCATTTAGGTTATTGATTATTTCTAGAATGGCCTCCTTTATCTCTGATTATTGATTTTTGTTGTTATTTTGGTGCGTCTGACTCTTATGACCCCATTTTGGGGGATTTGGGGCACCTATATTGGAGAGCTTTGCCATTTCCTTCTCCAGGTCATTTTACAAATGAAGAAACAGAGGCAAATGGGGTTAAGCGACGTGGTCAGGGACAATCAGCTAGTCAGGGTCAGAGGTCAGATTTGTACTCAGGTCCTCCTGATTCCAAGGCCATCACTCTGTCCACTGCTCCACCTTATTGCCCCAGAATATAGAAACTACAAGTAGTATGATGATACAGCCATTTGGACCTGGTAAATGATTGGATATTTAAGATGGGGGAATGTGAAGATTCAAAGATAATGCCAAGGTTTCAAGCTTAGAAAACATACTGAATGGTGCTTCCAGAGGGAATTATAAAAGTCAAAGGAACAGGCTTAAAGGAAAACATATGATGCTCAATATTGGTTATGCTGAGTTTGAGGGCTATTGGGACATCCAGGTGGAAGCATCCTGAAGACAACTGGAGATGAAGGACTGGACTTCACAAGAGCGGTCAGGTATAGGGAAAAATTGACTAGGGAGTCATCTCTCAAGGACTTGAATTGCATCTAGAGGCTATTTATCCCTAAACCTGGGACCAAACAAACTTAAATGACCTCAAACTTTTTGTTCAAAGCACTGAAAGAGATACTTCCTCCACCATAGATAGAATTTTTTGTGGAATGTAAAATGAGCAGGTAAGTTTAAGACATTCCTCAAGAATGCTAGCTTCTTTCCATCCATGAGGCAGACACCAAGCAAGCCCTAGAAGAAAAAAGTATATTCACAAAAAATCAGATGACCTGAACTCCGGAGCTGCTCTCTCCATATGAATGTTAATGACATTTCCTTCTATCTACAAAAAGAAAATGAATGCTCTTCAGAATAACAATGATTGGAAGAGCCCTAAGCTAAGTTTAAAAGTCCCTACAAATACCTTCAAATCAATCCTGCCAGGGCTTCAATCGCAGCCCCAGCCCCATGGGGAAGCTTTCAATGATTAATCTGACAGCACCCTCCCTTACCCATCTTGCACCCCCTGGCTCCTTGACATTCTTATGACACTTGCTTGCAGTCAGTGCCACATAATTCAGTGGTGGGTTCAATATCTTCTTGTAGATTTATTCATGTGTTTCATTTGTAATGAGACTTGTCTGAAAGATTAGACCAAAAACATCTCAAGGGCAGGAATGTAGCATCTTCTAATTCTTTTGTATCTTTCACAGTACTTAGAATGCAGCTATGTACGTAGCTGGTACTCAGAAAAAAACACTTAGTTAGTAGATTGCAAAGGATATATTGTTCTAGGAGTAGATCTCATCTTTTCATCTTTCTAGATTTTTTTTCAGATAACCATAGTAACCTATACAAAGCCACAACTTCATTACAGTTTGTTCTCAAAAGCCATCTTTATTTGCTGTATTCAACTCCAAACCACTAATGTTAGTAGATGATCTATAGACAGCACTTAAGGTTTTGCAAAATACTGTACATATCTGAGCCTCTTTATGTATTTGATCCTCTCAATGACCCCCTGAAGTAGGTACTATAGATATCCATTTTACAGGAGGAAACTATGTCTCGGAAATGTTATACAGTTGCCATCATCACACAAACGAGTAAGTGTTAGAGCCAGAATTCAAACCTAGGTTTCACCTGACTCCAAGCCCAACTCTTCTAGCACTAAACAACACTATAAAGCTTCTCCAAGGGTGGTAAGCATGTTGAATTATGTTAAGTACCAATGAAATGTTTGCTACCAATGAGAACTTTGAATTTATCAATGAATAAAAATGTGCTTAAAAAATATGAGACTGGGAAATATTTGAAAGTCAAAAAGTTTTAAAAGTCTGATCTGGACAGATTTGCCAGCACCCCTTCTTACTGAGGTTGTTCAGAGTAAAAGAATTCAAGTGAACACATATCATTTCCATCATCTGACTGAGCTATCTTGTGTCAGACCTAATTTATCAGTGAGATTCTTAGGTGTCAGGTGTTCAAGGGGATAGGGAGGACACTAACCCACGAAAGGTGTTATTTAAAATGAGAGATTGACTTATTTTTAAGCTGCTCCCCTTTCCTCCCTCCCCAGTTTTTGTCAGACATTAATTCATCACCACTGACAATCCCTCTGTGAGGTACACAAGAAAAGATCATCTTCATTGGCCAAGGGACTTGGCCAACCAGTGAGGAGCTGTGATGGGAATGAGACCAGAACAACTGACTCACACATCACAGCTTGAACCACTAGACCGAGCTTCCTCCCTGAGAGAGAGATGAATCAGGCAGTTCAGTGATTCACCTCCCAAGAAAATCTATGATTTCCATAAGATGGGGATTCATTTTTAACACAACAATGTAGAAAAAAGGTGGATACTGTTGGAAAGAACAGTCTAGAAATTGTGTTAATTCTTTAGCTATGTGAATTTCACTGCAGAAAGCAATTGTAGAGTGATATATGATCTGGGAAATAAACAAAATATGAACATTATTCCTGGACAGGATGAAAACATAGTCGATAAGATCTCAGGAACAATAAATATTCATCATTTAAACTTGGAAGAGGAGTTGCAAAGGGAGAAGGACAGCATGTAGATTTCACTGAACTTCATAAGCATTATGTTTAGGTGATGCGATGGAGAGACCTTTGGACTCAGGGTCAGGAAGACATGAGTTTGAATTTTGTCTCAGGCACTCACTAGCTGTGTGTCCCTGTGCAAGCTCTATGTCCCTTCTGTACCTAAGGTTCATCATCCATAAAACAGAGATAATAATAACACCTAGGTGGTATAATGGCTGGACCTGGAGTCACGAAGATCTGAATTCAAATCTAGCCTCACACATTTTAACAAACTATATGGCTCTCAGGAAATTGCTTAACCTTTGTCACCTCAGTTTCCTCAAATGCAAAATGGAGATAAAAGCGCACAACTCCTATAATTGTTTTAAGGACCAAATGAAATAATTATTTAAAAGTACTTAGCACAGTGCCCAGCCTATAGGAAGTGGCTAATAAAGCTTGTTTCTCTTTTTTTATTTCTTTCTTACTTCACAAGATTGTTGTGAAGATCAAACGAGTTAACATATGTAAAGAGTTTTGCAACTTCATATAAATGCTAATTGTTATATCCCTGTGTGCCAAGAACTGTGCTAAACACCAGGAATACAAAGGCAGATATTGAATATACCTTGTTCTCCAGGAGTTTATAATCTTATTGGAGTGAAGTAAGAGACAATTTCAGAGATGCAAAAGATAGTGAAATAATTGTAAAGGTAAAATTCAGGGGAGGTGCTGTGAGAAATTTCAGGAGGGAGAAATAACTGTGAACTCAGTTCTTACCACATTTCAACTCTTCAAAGTTTAATCCAATCAAATTTTATGGGGATAATTGTTCACAAGTGTTTAAAAGGTGGCCACGTGGAAGAGGGATTATTGGACTTCTACTTGACCTCAGAAAACAGAACCAGGGACAATGTGTGGATGCTGCAGAGAGGCAGATTGAGATTTGATAAAAGGAAAGAATGACTAACAGTTGGAGCCATGCAAAAGTGAAATGCTCTGCCTCAAAAGGTAAGGGGTTCCTCTTCCACAGAGGCTGCATGACCCCTTGTAAGATACGATGTAATAAGTATTCTCTCTCAGGTATGGGTCAGACTAGATGGTCACTAAAGTATCTGCCAATGAGGTTCTGTGAATGTGTAAAGTAGAGGTCATTTCTGCTTTGGGTAGTAATTGGACCACAATGACACTAAGGTCTCTTCCAGTTCTAAAATGCTGTGAAATGACATGACATGACATAGCCCTAAAATGCTATGGGAAGACGTAAACTATGGGACAAAGACTGTAAAACTCTAGAAAGAGGTTAAAGGACTGAAAGATCAGTGTGGGGAAGGGAAGACTTGATTAAACCTGAAGGGAGAAGAAAATCAACTGTAATACTTCATAGGGGCATAGCCAATGTTAAAGAAATAGCCCAAGGGAAAGAGTGCATGGTGAAAACAATTCTCAAAATGGGAACACAGAGGCAAAGTCCCTACGAAGGCACTAAATTAGACACAGGAGCAAAAATTATGTTCCATCTGAGTCACTAAGATACTAAATGGGATCATTAAAACAGTAATTTCAGACTTAGAAAACATCACTAAGTACTGAAATTATGGGTGAAACTTTGCAAATAATAAAGTTCCACAAAATGGTAGCTACCATTATTAATATGAATATGTGCTGATAAACATTAGGAAAAGCTGAAACTACAGTCAACAAACTTGTTTACTAAAGTGATATGGAAGTATTGATCATTAGGAAAAACCAATGTCCAAAGAAGTAAACACTAAAAAATACTCAGTTATACACAAATAGTTGATGCATTTTAACATTCCTGTCCAACTCATTCAGTTAAGTCTTTGTTACTATATTCCAGTCCAAACATCTCAAAGAAACATATTTCAATTAGTTTTATGATCAAATATGAAGACTTCTAGAGCTGAAATAAATGAAATTAAGATCTCTGTATTCATGTATCTGGATAAGTGATATCACTAAGTAGAGAATAGACTGCTAAGGAATGGGATCATTACAGATTTCCTGCTAGATGACCCAAAAGTCTGGAAGAAAAGGATAGATGTTCCCAAGAATCAGGCTGGACTTAAAAGAACCAGAGGTGCAACATTCCCTCTCATCCTTGGCATTTATAAGCAGAAAACTAAAAAGAATCTAATCTAAATAGAAACCTTCCCTCCTATTAGACAACATCATTAGTACTGACAGCTCTTGGTAGAAGGTATAGCTTCTGAGAGTTGTCACTGGTCTATCTAGATCTCTTAAAAATTCCAGGATGACGCAGAGCTTCTAGACAACATGTACATTTAGAGTAAAGTAACGTTCTATCTTCTGGGAAAGAGACAATTGCTAAAAATTGATTCTGGTTAATAAAGTCATCCTCCATACACTCCATTTTATTGAGCACTCTATGAAGTCCAAGCAAATTGAATGAGAGAAACCTTTCTCCCTTCCCCTTGAAGCTCCTCTGTAGAACTTATGTTTCAGCTTGCTTTCATTTCAGTGCAATATAATCTGTACTTGAATTAACTAGGCCTCATTTCCTCAAATGCAAAATAAGTGTGTTAGACTAAAAGGCCTCTGACATCCCTTTTTGCTCTAGATCTGTGATCCAGTGACCTAACTATGATCTCTATTTTTCTTACTTTTATTGAAAAATAATGCTTCTTGTATTGTCCATATATATTCTGTTAGTTTGAATTGCAGGGTCCCATTGTTAAAAAGTCCAGGGACTAGAAAACAATACCCCAACTTCTATTAGCCATTGAATGTTGCACCCTTGAATCTGTTGCAATGCCAGAATTGGTCGGATCTTTTGATTTCATTCTTAGCATAACAGAAAAGTTGAATCCATAAAATAACTCTGCAGTTTTGCTCCAAACAGAGAAATATTGACTGTAGCCATCAGAATATAGACTCCATAGGAATTTTTAGAGTAATAAGGAACATGTCAATCCAATATAAGTTGAGCTGCCAAGCATTTTACCCATGGATCATCAGTCAAAACATTAGCTTAACAATGTATAAAATCAATCAAAAATGAATCCTATAGAATAAAAGTACCATCTTTAGCAATAATTAATCTTATAAATACATGGCCCAAAATTATTTCTTAAAAGAAGATGGCACTGGATTACATCACCTAGGCCTAGTTGGGCATTCTGAACTGATAAGAGATGGGCAGGCAGACAGACAGCCAGGAGGTAATGCAATGCCTGTCCACTATATAGGTCTTCCAACATAGATCTGTTGAAAGGTGAAGCTGATCCCTCTTAAAAGAACAAGACATACAACTTTTCTCAAGATCCACAGTTTTGAATCAAAATGTCAAGATAGGAACCTGGTTCCTTAAGAATCCATTAGAGAATGTTTCTAGACTGGCAGAAAATAGATGGAGTAGGGGCAGGTTCTTCAACTGTTCTCATCCCCATTCAGGCAGCCAAATATCACCTATTACCTATGACATTACAAGGGATAGTCAAGATAGGGATACTTGTGACATTCCCTCCCCATGAGTGGGTTTATGACACCCACCATACTATTTATTACATTGCCAAGAGTAGGAGAAAATAAGGACATACCTATAAGGTAGGAATAGAGATCTGCCTGCAATTTCAAGGATATAAGGAAATCTCAAATGAGAAAACTTCCTCTTGTAACGCAAGTTCGCACTTTCAATGCAACTTACAGTCTTAAATAATTGTCTTACACAAATGATATCAAGCTCAAATAGAAATGGGGGCCACTAATCTCTACAAGGAGGCATGTGAGCCACATATCAACTTAGTTTTAAAACCCAGTGTTATTTTTTTATTGCATTTCATTTTGCTAAATATTTCCTAATAAAATTTTAATCTGTTTCTGGCCACGGTCAGGAATATTGTGGGCTGCATGTGATCCATGCTTCTGGCCTAGGCCACTGAGCAGTTAAGTAACTTGCCCAGGATCAAATAACTGGTATATCTCAGATGTGAGACTTGAACCCAGGTCTCCCTCTCTTTAAGGCTTGCTCACTCTGCTTCTGTGTCAGGAAAATTTATTTCCAAGGAAAGTGAGAAACATGATCATTCTTAGTATTCCTCCAATTAATGGGTTAATTGATGCCCACTATCATGCCTACCACATTACCAAAAATGGGAGAAACTGAGAATATCTGTAAATCTATGATGCTTTGGAAAATGTGCTAGATATGGAACCAGAAAATCTGCATCTGAAGACCTAGGTGACCTTGAGCAAATCACTTGTCCTCTTGATCTCAGTTTTCTCATCTGTAAAGAGAAAAAAGAAAGAATGAGCAAGGGAAAGAAGATGTAGCTTAAATTACTTCTGAGATCCCTTCCTGTTCTAAATCTATAAGCTTGTGAATATTTGAGATCCAGATTGATTATTAATTAAGATTACATTTGGATATGCTGGGATAAATCTCATTCTGTATTCCAAGGGCATTGAAATACCCAGTTCCACCAGTTTTTCTTTGGGAATAGATATAAACAAAAGTCCAAGAATTTTAGATAACAAGCCCCCAGTTCTGACCTCTGGAAAGCTCTCAGACTCAGACTGGACAAAAAATTTCTGAACATTGTTTTGTACTTTTAAAAGGTTAATGTATCCCTACCTCTTTATTCATTGACCTTCAGAGTATTTATTACTATCAATTAAATTGGGCTGTGGCTGTTACTGAGTAAGTCTGGCTGCCTTAAATTCCCCTAAAACTCAATGTGATGTTATGACATGGTCAGCTACATCAGAGTTTATAGCTACCTGTATGACTCATTCTTCATCATCAAAGAAATGAAGCAGGGTTTTGTAACAGGTCCCACAATTTTCTGTTTTCAAGGACACAAGAACTTATAGGATTTTAGATATGTTCCCAGTCTCTTGAAAACTTAAACTTTTTTTTCAGTTTCAAAAGCCCTTCAGACAAACTATGCAGTGCTGAATACCCCACTTCTAAAGCACACACAAGAAGACAGAAACACAAGTAGGAACCATGTCAGAGTCAGCTCTATGCAGCAGAGGCCTTGAGCTAATCTGAACCTGGCAAACTGTACACACAATTAGTGATTTTTTAAATAGGAATGGTGAAATGAAAGCAGATATTCCAGAGAAAACACAGCCTTAGAAAGAAACAGAAAACTGAATAAAAGAAGCCAGAAAGATTTTTATAAAGCTCTTGGCCCTACTATGTCTTCAAACTCTAGAACCTTAACTAGAATTTGAGCATCATGAGATTTAGAACTAGAAAGGACTAGAATTTTAAAAATCACTGATTCACTGAAACATAGAAACTTAGAGTTGGAAGACAACCTGAGAAATGATGTAGTTCAAAACCATCTCCTGTTTGTGAATCCCTTAAAAACATTCCCAAATACTGGGTTTGTTTGGTTGGTTTTTATTTTGCTTTGTTTTGCCCCAAGAACTCTTTAAACCAGGATTACACATGTCCATCGGGAGGGAATTTATGGCTTTATAAGGTAGTATATCTCAACTGATTACAGATCTAATAGATAGTTCTTTTTTAATATAAGTCAAAAATCTACCTGTTTATAATTTATAATAATATAATCACAATTTCATATTGTTCCTACTTCTGCTTGCTAGGGTCAGATATAATGATTCTAATCCTCTCACACACACTAACCTTCACATACTTAAAAATATTTGCTATGTTCCCCCTAAATTATCTCTTATTCTAGTTAAATAGTCTAAGTTTCTTATGATGTTTTAAGTCAGCTCATTCTCCTAGTGACCCTCTTCCACTTTGTTAATGTTTGTCCTAAAAAACAATGACCTACACTGAATATACTATTTTGATGCAGTTTATCCAGTCATGCGAAGTAGGATTATCACTATTATCATTCAAGGAATTATCTATTAATGAAGCCCAAAATCACATAGCTTTATAAAAAACAACAATAATAATAAACAGTACTCATATATGGAGCTTTAAGGTTTACCAAGCAGTATACATGTATTCTCATTTGATCCTCACAACAACCATGTGAGGGGAGGTACTATTGCTATCCCCATTTACAAGTGAGGAAACTGAAGGAGGTTAAGTGACTGGCTCAGGGTCATGCAATTAGTCAATATCTAAGGCATGATTTGAATAGGTCTCCTTGAGCCTAAGTTCAATACACTATGCACTACCCAGCTGTCAATGGCTACCACTTCGTACTGTTAGCACATACTGAGTTAGCAGTCTATTAAGATTCCGAAGGCCTTTCCACAGAAATTTATGATAAGTCATATATGTCTTTAGGGGTACAGCTTATGTCTTAAACGTAATAGCAGCTCTTTACATTTATTCCTAAAAAGCATTTTCTTTTTACAAAGGAGGGAGAAGAAAGAAAAAGTAATATATTCAAGGTTAAACAGTTCAGAGTTGGGAAAACAAAGATGTAACTCTAGGCCTCTAACTGTTGGGGCAGAGCTTTTTCAACCATACCTTTCATTCTCCCTACTTTCCTTTGGGGCTGTTGTTTTCCTTGTTTAGTAATCTTTCATGTGAAACTTATATATCTTGGTTCTTGGCTTCCACCACAAAAACAGAAAAAAATCGAGCAGTGAAGCTTTTTTTCAAAGCACTATAGTAACTTCAAAGAGCACATTCAGACAGCAAGCTAACCAGACAATAAGCAGGACAAAGGATTAAAAGGAAAGACTGCCTGCAGTACTGAGACAACTCTTAAGTTTTTGTACACCACAGGAATAAAAAAGAGAAATGGAGGAGTCAGAGACAGAAAATCATGGGAATCTTTGATAGTCTTACAGTAAAGATCCCTTATGACAGTTTATATCAAGTATATGCTGGAGGCATGTCACAAAATATGTATTCTGAGCAAATAATGGGGAAATGATTAAATTGGAACATATTTGTAAAGTAATTATCACAGCACCTGGTACATAGTAGGCACTTGTTGCTTAATGATTCTTACTCCTTAAAAATAAAAATTATAGAATCCCTAAAGAAGGTTGCTAATCAGTTTGCTAATCTCTCCCTTCCCCTACTAAAGTAAGAATGCTAACAGAGAAGTCTCTTCATACAATATACACCTACTTTTCCTATAATGCATCTATTGTTTACACAATAAGAAAATGGATAATTTGAAAAACAGCATAATGGGTAGATCCAATGTGTCAGGGAAGCAGAAAGAAATATAACTGAGCTCCCAAATACAGCTCCTCCAAAGAGTTCCTGAAAATGTACAAAACCAAGTCCTGATCAGCAAAAATTCACTATGAGTCATATTGCAAACCCAGGTTAGCACAGAGACATCATCAGGGAAATTTGTGGACACTGAGAACAGGTTCTGTTCCAGAAACAGACACACAGAGTACTCAAGTGTGCAGCAAATAAAAGTTGACCTGGGTTTTGCACAAGAAGAGGAAGAGGTCACAAACCCATAAGGGGATGGAGGGACAACCTTGTACAGATGGTAGAATAGGTAACAGCTAGAGGCTCTGTCATTTACTATTCAGTTCTGTGCCATGAATTCAGGCTAGATTAAGGAGGAACCTGTACCTAGGGGTGGCATTCCATGATGAGAAAAAGTCGTAGCCTTAGAATGTTTACAGTGTGATAAAAAGATTCAGAAGCAAATAGTGACCATGTGGTGTGTACAACTTAGGCTAAATCCTTCAGTAGAATAACCAGGGAAGGAATCCCAAACCAAAAGATAGCTAATAGATCTTACAGAACTTTCAAATTGGCTTACAGTGGCTGAGGTCAGAAGAGTCTACTAGAACTTTAAGCAAGAACAAGCCCACAATTGTTCTACTCAGATCTTAATCCAAATCAAGAAGTCGTAGAATTTAGTCCAGGAAGTCAGTGACCAGACTTTATGGATCAGACCATTTTGAGAAGACTGAAAGCTTTTAGATTGCCTGCTTTAGATGTCTTTGAGATCTTAGAATAGCCCAAGAAAGCAGAAGGCCCCAAAATACACAAACTTGGTTGAAACATTCCCTCCATAAGAAAAAAGAAAATAGTCCTAACATAACACCTGAAGCCAGAAAGCAAGCTGGAAGAATGAGCATATGAAAAAGGAAATCCATCATAATGAATTATTATGGCAATGGGGGTGCTAAGGACACAAATCCAAAGAAGAGAAAGACCCCAAAATATCTACAGGCATGGCTGAAGGAAAAACAAAATTTATGCAGAAATTTAACTAGACTTCCTAGAAGGGATGCAATGAGTTATTCTAAGATCTGAAAATTATTTTTAAAGACAAGAAAGAGAGAAAATGGGAAAAGATAAGGAGAAAAAATGGGAAAAGAAATGAGTGGCTTGGAGGGAAGAATTGGAGAGAGAATCAGCTACTTGCAACAAGAGATACAAAACCTTATCCAAGGAAACCTCACTGAAAATTAGAATGGAACAAAAAAGAACCTAATGACTCCATGAGATAATAAGAAAAACTAAATCAAAATTGAAAGACTAAAAAAAGAAAGGAAATGTAAGGTATTTCATAATCCCAAAAAAGCCCTCCTTGAAAATAGATCAAAAGGAAATAATTTGCAAATCATTTGATCACTGAAAACAATAATCAAAAAGATAGCCCAAACATCATATTTTTTAAAATCACGAAAGAACACTGTCCAGACCTCATAGAACCAAAATGCAAAGGGAAAATGGAAAGAATCTAACAGTCACCTCCTGAACAACATCCTAAAATGGAAACCCCCAGGAATATTATAGCTAAAATCCAGAGCTTTCAGGCCAAAGAAAATACTCTAAGCAGCCAGAAAGAAATAATTCAAGTACTGAGAACCACAGTCAGAATCACACAAGATTTGATAGTCATGATTTTTAAAAAAGTGAACAGTTTAAAATGCAGTATTCTACAAGGCACATGATGTAGACTTACCAGCAACAATAATTTACCCAGCAAAACTGCATGTTGTTTGATAGTGAGGAGAATAAACCTTAATGAAGTAGAGAACTTCCAGGTATTCCTGATGAAAAGACCAGAGCACTGAAGAAATGTTGAAATACAAACACAAGAATCAAGAGAAAAATTTTAAAAAGAACATGAGAGAGCAATTGTAAGTGACTCAACAAGGATAAATTGTTTATTTTCTAATATGAGCTTATGATACATGTATTCAGGGAGTCTAATTACACAGAAGCAATTTGAGTGGTTCTATCATGTTTTGATGATCTTAAAAAAAGAATGAAAAAAGAAAGAAGAAAAACATACTAGTAGAGCAGAAAAAGAAGAAGAATGTAGGAAAATATCTCACATAATTGAGGTATATAAGTACAAAGAGGAAGGGAGAACATGATCAGGTGAGACTTGAACCTCACTCCCATCTTAACTGGTCAAAAAAGAGAGGGGAGAGAGGAGAGAGACAGAGAGAAAGAGAAACAGAGATAGAGAGAAAAAGTGACAGAGAGAGATGAAGACAGAGAGACAGAGAAACATAGACAAAGAGAGACACTGAGACAGAGAGATCAGGAGGGAGGGAGGGAGGAAGAGAGAAAGAGAAAGAGAGAGACCTCACGTATTCAGTTATAGAAATATATTTCACTCTTCGGCAAAATAAAAAGGAAAGGGGAGAAGGAAAAGGAAGGAATGGAGGATGGATTATGATAAAACTAGGAGATTCATTTCACATAAAGGAAACTCTAAAAAAGACACATTTTGAAGAAGGATTTAAAAGAAAATAAAACAAGGATAAGAACTTGTCATTGAACTCTGGTGAGAGGGAGAAAAGATAGAGAAACAGGGAGCAGGAGCAGATTTCATTAAACCTAGAGACCTGGGGATTAAACACTCTCTACACTCTACACTCTCATCTCCTTAAAGAGAGAAGGAAACTGATCACAATGATAAACCATAATTCCAGAGGAATAATGATGAAATATGCTACCCATCTCCTCACTATATATGAGTAGGTATATAGGGATATATATATATATAGTGTGTCACATATGTATATATATATATATATATATATATATATATATATATACACACACACACACACACACACACACACACACACACACACTTATGTATATATGTATATGTCATAGTCAATGGGGAAAAGTTTTGTCCCACCATACAAATGTGTTTGAAGCAGCACATCCGGAACTCATTCTTTCTGTCTTACCACAGTCTTCTTTAAAAAAAAAAAAAAAGGAAACAAATGGTAAAAGGATATGAAAACAGAATAAAGGAAAATACACTATTAATAGGTATAAATGTGAATGTGGAAAAGATAAATTCACCCACAAAATGGAAAAGGTTAGAATAATGGATTCAAAAGAAGAATCCAGCATTATGTTGTTTACAAGAAATACATTTCAAACAGAAAACATATGAAAAGTTAAAATAAAAGGCTAGTACAAAATCTATTGTGCTTCATCTGAAGAAAAAAACTGTCACAGATTACAATCATGATCTCTGATAAAACAATAGCAGAAACAGATTTAATTAAGATACAGAAAGGGAAATTACATTGGCTGAAAGATACCACAGAAAATGAATTAATATCAATATTAAGCATATATCCACAACATATATCCATATATCCACATAACATTAAATAACAGTAAAAATTATAATTTCCCCCTCTCAGATAAATCTTCTCTATGATAAATCTAAACAAAAAATACAGGATATGAATAGAATTTTATAAGAGGTACCCATGGCTGACTTCTGGTGCTTATTAAATAGTAATAGAAAGTAGTAAGAGTATTTCTCAGTTGTGCATGACACATTCACAAAAAACTTACCACCTATTAAGGCACTAAAACCTCACAAGTAAATGCAGAAATATTAAATGCATCTTTTATAAATTACAATGAAATAAATATTATATTCAATAAGTAGCTACTAAAGAAATCATTAAAAATTAATTAGAAAAACAATTCTAAAAATGCGTGGTACAAAGAACAATTCATAGAAACAATCAACAATTCCATTACACATAATGACAATGAAACAACATACCAAAATTTGGGAGATGTAACCAATGCAGTTCTTAGGGGAAATTTTCTATTTCTAAACATTTTCATCAAAAAGAAAAGAAGAAATCAGAAAAAAAAAATTGTCACACAACCAAAAAAAAACTGGAAAAGATAAATTTGAAATCCTCAAATAAACATAAAAATCATTAAAAAGTTTTAAACAGATTAACAAAATTGAAAGAAGAAACACCAAAAGATTAATAAATAAAACTAGTAACTGGTCTTTCAAAATAAAATATGCAAGTCACTACCTTGATTATAAAAAAAGAAGAAAAACAAACTATCAGCATCAAAAATGAAAAAGGTGAATTCACAACCAATAAAGAAGAAATAAAAGGAAATATTAGAAACCATTTTGCCCAATTATGTGTGAATAACTGTCAATGTAACTGAAATAATAAATATTACAAAAATATAAAATGCCCAGATTAACTGAACAAGAATTAGGGAACTTAATCCCTGTTACAATAATAAAGCAAAACAAATTCCTGTATTAGCTATAAAAAGCAATGTTTCAATCTGCTCTTTTAGGTCCATCATCTTTCCTCCGGGATTATGATTGGAATTGTGTTTATCAGTGTTCCAAAGTCATTACAATATTGCCATTGTATACATTGATCTCCTGGTTATGCTCACTTCACTCTGTATCAGTTTCTCCATGCCATCTCAGATTTCTCTGAAGCCATGCCCTTCATTTCTTACACTTTAAGTTTCTAGTTCTGTGCCATCACACACAAAAAAAAAGTTGCTATAAATATTTTGTATCGATTTGCCTTAGAAATATTGGCCTCTAGTTTTTGTTTCCTGTTTTGACTCTCTCTGACATATCAAAAGCACTGAAGAAATCTGATAGAAAACCCATCTTTTCTTTTGTTTCTTTCCAAACTATTGTATTTCCTACAGCACTCAGCTCGATGTTTTGCGCACTTGGCATTCAGTGATTGGCTATTAAATTTAATGGCCTATAATCCCTATAATTTGAACCACTTTACCAATGTACCCTAAATATCTCATGCAAATATTATTTTCACCCAAGAAGACAAATATATAATTCTCTGTATATTTTCCTGTAGTGGAAACCTCACATCAAAAAAAGTGTCATTGACAAGCCATGTTAGAAGTCATGACACTATACCTAGATGAATTCAAGACCTAAGTGCAGGTTGGATTTAGAGATGACTGACAGAAAAGTAAGATAGCAATAAAAGGCAGGTCAATATAGAAGTGAGAGGTGAGCCTACACGCCCTCGATTCAGGTCACATGACCTATATTGAAAGGCTCAGACCCTTTAAGTCCCTCATGTATTTGCCTTGGGGCCCTTTGAGAGAAGACACAGTCAATACAAAATATAAAATTATAAATTTGCCATAAAATCCCATTGAACTTAAAAGTCTATACCTGGTAATGACTTACCCTAGAAGCACATAAGTGTTTTCAAAATTACATAATGCAGTCCTTACCAGAAACCTTTCTACAACATTGCCAACAAACAGACATCCAGCAGAAATCATAGGATCTCTCTTGCCTACTGATTTTGTCTTCATCCTTATTTGTAACCAACTTCTAAACTCAATTCTTCTAGAAAACTTGCCCTATCCATGTCACACCTCTTATATGTTCTATACTCCACCTGAACCCAACCTAAGGGCTAACTCTCTCAAGTTCTTATCAACCAGGCTTATTACTGCATCATTAAGGAATGTATAGTCTCTTGGAAACAAAAAGACAAGTGCACAAAGTGATGCATCTCTGCAGTGAAAAGGTAAATGGGATTTCAAAGTTAGTAGCAGCCATATCTTCACTTCTTAAGAATAGTAAGAAATATGGTACCAGAAGGACCAAGTCAAATATCTCCTGAGTGCTATTGTGACAGACAGAGCCATGGAAAATGGCAAATTAGGATAAGCCATTGGGGGCAGTTCTGGAAAGAGAAGACTTGGTAAAGAATCTAACTCTGAACTTTTCTTGATCCACGGATACCAAGGTCTAAACTTCAGCCTCTAATGAAAACTTTAGAGACATGAAAGAATGAGTTAAGTGGCTTATCACCAAAGACAAAAAAATATCAATCTAAAAATGCTGTTTCCCTTAACATACCAATTTGTGGCTACATCACCTTTGAAAACAAAATTCCAAGACTCATTTATTAGTGGTATATTATCACTAAGTTATTTTTAAATGTATAATATATAAATGGCTTTCACAAAGTAATGCAAAACTAGCAGCATATGACACTAGTCTCAAATATAGTGTGAACTTGACTTCAAAAATTGCTGCTGGCTGTCCAATAATTATACACTGTGACATTGCAGTTGGATTCTGGTGCTCTCTCTCTCTCTCTCTCTCTCTCTCTCTCTCTCTCTCTCTCTCTCTCTCTCTCTCTCTCTCTCAAATTAGAAACTGATGCACTAGTAAGGAAAATGACATGCCAGCATGATATCATTCTAACAAATGCATAAAAACATTTAAATATATTTAACTAATTGCCCCCTTGATGTCAAAGTATCTATAGCTGTAAATTGCTTGCCCTTTTAAAAATTTCACTGTGAGAGTTATTCCATGGTCATTTTTTCAACTATACAGCAATCTACTAAGATCATGCATTTATTTATCTTCCAGATGTACTTACTCTGATGAACAGAGCACTGCTGTCATAACTAACATTTCTGAGGAAATCATGGTCTTAACATAGAAAGCCATTATCCCACAATCTATTATTGAAATAACTAGAATTTTTCATTGAAATTACTGGAAAGCTGAAGACTTCCAAGCAGCATTTGTGAATTTAAGAAGAAAGAATTATTCCATCTATCTCCAACCTCAAAAACTACTAACACCAACATCAAAGATCTGACTTTTCTTAATACAGTGTTCAGTGAGATGCTAACATAGACTTGGGTACTGGTAATCTTTGTACTTCTTTCTGTCTCTATTTTCTCTACTTTCTATGAAAGTTTATTAGTACTCTAACTTATGAAAGAATATCAAACTAGAAGAAAAGACAAAAATGAGAAGAGATGTCATTCAATGGAAGCAATTCAAATGTCCTACTTGAGCTGTTAATGAAAAATGAAAAGTGGATAAAAGAATCAACATCAATAAAGATTACTAGAACTTCCTGAGAAAGAATGTGAATTGACAAGACAGCCAAAAGAGCCCAGAAACTGTCTCAATTATCAAATTATCTCCATACTAAGTAGAAAGATGATGTGATCTAAAGCAGTTCCAGTTTAATATTTAAACTAATTGGGAAGATTTTACAGAAGAGGATGATGAAAGATTATGAGAAGTATTGTTTCATAAAATATTGGAGAGCTATAATGGGGAAAGGGAGATTTTTGTAGAGAACTTGGCAAGAGATACAACTAAGCAAAATCATCCTAAGAGAATTTAAGAATGACACTGGAAACGCAACAAATAAACTCAAAATTAAAAAAGGATCCATAACAGTTTTTTAAGGTAAAAAACTCTAGGCAAACCATACTTTTTGAAATCAAGTATTAGAGTTCTTGATGCAAAGTAAAAATGAAGCAAAAATATCACTAATAAAAACAAAGATGAAAAAAGGATCTGGAGTAGCCCATTTATAAAAAGGGATGCTCCATGATGAAAAAGATAAAACTCTGAGGGTACCTAATTGGATGCCTACCTTCCAAATTATCTAAAAGAAGTTAAACATCAAAAACTTGGTGAAAAAAGAATCTCAGACCCTATTATAACCACAAAAAAGTAATCAACAAAATATATTAACTATAAACCTATATGCCTACTTTGCCATCTATATAAAATGCTTATGAGAATAATATATATATGCCAAGGGCAAGCTTAATGAGGGCTTGAGAAGAAAACAGACAACGTTTGCAAGTTGTCTTCTTCAACAGACTACATTACAAGATCATAATTGACTGAACGGTACAAAGATCCTACTGTGCTTATTATTTTCTGACTATAAAAACAGCAGTTGATTTGATACAGCAAAATGCCCCCTCAGTGATTTCCTTCAACAAAATAGTGCCCACACATATGTCAAAATTATACTAAAATGCTTGGAAGAGTTAACAATAGAAAAATTTGCCAACCTTCATTTTTTAAGGTCAAATGGGGGAGATCGATGTTCAACATTAGGGTGTGCTCACCATTATAGGTAGGGATGTTGTGAGGCTCCAATGAGAAAACTGATTAAAAGCATTTTGCAAATCTTAGAACACTATATAAATGCTTATTATTATTGTTAGCCCAAAGTCACCAGGCCTCCAGTCTAGTGATGACTTCATTCCCTGAGACTTCTATTACACTCCTGCTGAGCCCAATCAATATTTACTGAGCAACGAGGCATGTGCTGGTAAATGTTTAACTGAACACTCAGGGGAAAAAATGTGTGCACACATACTTCTAAGTTTAATCTACATTACTAACACTTTCTTATGTCTAGACAATCAACAAAACAATAAATCAAATGCTTATTTCTAGAAATCTTCAAAAATTTAACAATGTCTCTGTAAGCTGGTTAGAGCTGACTCTAGCACATCCTTGATTATGGAGGTAGTCCATCACAGAGTCTAACTCAAAAAAGGATTTCCTATAAATGGTAAGGTCCTCCATATACTCCTATTTGTAAATGAAACTCTGCTCATTGTATCAAAATCTAGAACATTACAAAGCCTTATAAACAAAATCTATAATCAGTGAAGATAGTTTGCCCTAACTAAATGCACCAGAAAAACCAAGGATCTAAAGAGTACCCATTGATTTACTGGATTGTGTTCATTTGTTATGAGAGGACTTCTTTTCCAAGGGGAGCTGGAATAAAACACAGTAAGGGATGATAAATATGCAAATCAAAGAAGCACCAATAATTTTTAAAGGCACAGAAGGGAACACAAATGAAAACATCAATTTTATTATTACCTTGTTGAATTTATGATATATATTTTTAAAAACTATATAACAGAAGTTTATAACTTCTTATATAATCTTTTGATTTTGTATATTGAAATGTTTGTGTTTGTTGATTAAGTTCAGGATAAAAAAGATATATTTTTTTAAAAGAATATCATTTGTTGAGACCATAATGGATAAACAATTCCTAAAATAGGTCTACTAGTACATATATATTAGAGAAATGCTCCATCTGAACAACAATTTGGACCCAGAATTGAATAAGAGGAAGACAGTTGGATTATTCTAGGGAAATTATGCAGTGCTTTCAATGATCTCCAAGTTTCTCCCTAACTCAAAGATCTATCTTTTTAATAATATTCTTCCAATGATGCTATATGACTACCACAACCTCAGAAGAATTAAGGTTAACGGTCACTACAACTAGCACCATGTTAGGACATGGTGAATCTTAACAGTCTATAAAACTTTTCCACAGAAATGTCATTAGAGAAATTTATGACTGGAAAAAGATACTTTTGTCATATATTAAGAGCAAGTAAAAACCAAAAGAGAATTTTCATGCCCCTTGGGAATCTATTTAATGTCAGAAGAACAGAGAGAATCTTACAGTACACTTGATGGACACTCTTGTAGAATATTTTGGAGAGAAAATGGATGAGTCTCATAGAAGGCAAGGGTCTGGATGAGTTGTAGTGAGTACAGTTGGAGAAAAGTATTCATATCAAAGAGATACTACTTATATAACTTATTATAGATGAATGAATCCATAAAACTTTAGAAATGGATGTAATCAGATAGTTCACCCTCATTTAACAAGTGAGGAAAGTGAGATTCAGAACAGTAAAAATCACTTGCCCTTCTAAAGTTTCATTTCTAGTGTGGCAGATGCCAAACTAGACCCTGAGTGCAGATTTTATTTTTTTGAGACAATCAGAGTTTAGTGACTCGCCCAAGGTCACAAAACTCATAAGTGTCTGAGACCACATTTAAACTGAGGTTCTCCTGACTCTAGGGACAATGTTCTATCTACTGCACCACCTACTTGCTCCCAGTCTAGACTTTTCAAAGAAGTGTTTCTTACAAAGCTTCTATATCTAATGCTCTTTTTAGTGTGACTGTCTCCAGATTTGTAAATATGTAAATGACTTGTTCTTATACAATGTTTGATCTGTGGTTAAAGGCAGAAAACTGACGTTGACTGTAACTGTTTTCCCTTTTTCCTATTGCAACACCAAATTTCTTATATTTCAACTCCTAATCATTTTGTATAACTGAAACTTTTGGGTCTATTAAGTATAATCTCAATCAATTTTTTAAATTGGTTGAGTTTTGACTGGTGGGAACTCAATCAGTGTTTGTCAACTTGAATCATCCAAAAAAAAATAAATTTCCTTATTCTAGGTCATTCCATTTTACAAACTGATTACAGTTCACAACTTTTCTCAGAAACCTGAAGCTGAATGATCCTTACTTTGTTGGAAAATTAACTACCTGTTTTACTTCAGGAAGAAAACAGGATGAAGTAATGGCATGCCTAGATTCTCTACTTCTGATCCCTAAATTGCTTCAAGTATAATTTCCACTACAGCATTTGTATTTTCTGCAGCTAATTCTCTGTTTTGTGTTCTTACTTTTTTTTCTGCAATAAGACTTTTTCTTATTCCACATCAAATGAAAGCAATCTCATTCCTAAAATGACTGTCATTTCAATGACACAAGCCTCAGAAACAAAGAGGAAGTCCGTATTCTTTCAGATTGCTATCTATGGTGACAGGTCAATGGCAAAAGTCCTTCTTTTGTCATGCAAACACATGGGAAGAGAGGGGACTACAACATTTTTAAAGGAACAGGTCAATATTGGACAAAAAGTGAAAGCAAGAGTAGAACTGAAAAGTGAGTAAAAGTGATAGATGGACTTCGCAAAAAAGAAAAATGCTGGACATGAATGAGTGAATTTTATTTATTCATGCTTCTGAATTCCATTCCACTACAATGGCAGATACCCTTCATTCTTCTCTCTCTTCAATCTCCATAAAATTGTCAGGAAAGCAATTGGATGTCAGCACACTGTTGCCATGAAGATTTATGGAAGTTCCTCTTGTTTTGTTTCGTTATTGTTGGTCAGATATTTATAAATATATGTCACAGTGGCAGGCATTTTCCACTGTTTGCTTTGGAATGAGAATATAACAAAAAATTGGGTCATCTAGACAGTACACTGAGATGACTGACTCACTCTAAGGTCAGTCAGACAGACAACAAGATTTTTTTTGGCTCCTTACTGTGTTCCAGGTGCTATGCTAAACACTATGGATATATAGAAAGGTAAAAACATGGTCCCTGTCCTCAAGGAGCCCACATTCTATCACAACAACTAAGGTTTAGGGACATGATTGATACATCTTTCATCTAAATTATAGAATTCCCATAAAAACAGATATTTTCAGGAAAAAGATGGCACAAGGAAGATTACTACCATGGAATAGGATCCACATATGCCAAAATCGCTAGTCAAAAACTCTCGTTGGCATCCCATTGTCATGGAAGTGAAGCAAAGAAGAGGAGGTTCAAAGCCAAAATATGTTGAAAGTAATTTGGAAATGCAGCCCAGCTGAGAAAACTTCTCATCAATTGCTCCCACCAGAAATATTTAGCAGAACAACAGTTGTTTCTTTGTTGCTGTTGCGTTCATCCTTCATTGCCGAAGAAGACCATGCCATCAGAGAAATGATGACATGACCTGCACTTGACTTTGTTTTGAGTAAGGGAGGGCTGTGCAGGTCACCAGCCTCACTTCTCCTCCAGAGCCATCTGGATCCAGTGACCAGATATTCATCAAGATGACTGGAGATGACCCAGAATGCACTGGGAGACTTAGTCCATTTAGGCCAAGGTCTATGCAGGTACTAACTTAGGGTGAGGTAACACCCATTCATTGAATAGGCTTATTTAAGAAGTAGCCAGAACAACAGTTATCTATGCCATGAATTGCTCTTGCATTGGTGATCCTACCATCCCTTCCCACCCCATGTTACTTGCATTTTCAGTGTTTCTGTAAGAGATATTTGAAGAACAGAGATTATGATTGTATAGCTAAAACACATGTAGAAATTGGATTATAGTTATTTTTCTCATTGCTGAAAAAAAGCTTGGGGAAGAAGATAATGCCCTCTTTTAGTTTTATAATATTACTTAGGAAGCAAAAGGACAGAGCAAGCTGAAAATGTTAGAGGAAGGGAGGACTAAGAATTCATCTAGACAGGAGTGGATGTGGTATTGTAAGTCAGACAGGAAAGATATTAAATACAAGATCAACCAAGTTAGGAAAGAAGTGAAGATACCAAATCACCTGCTTTCCAAGAGGTTGACTTTGGTCTGCTCCATGGTCATGGATTTGAACCCTGGGAGAATCAAGTCAAGTCAACAAATATTAAGAGTCTATTAAGTACTCATCACTGTACAAAGCATTGCCAACCACCTTCCAAAATAGCCTAATACCAGCCAACCATCTCTCAAATATAGCTATAGCTACTGATCACCAAAGGGATGAACATCCCTCCTTATAGCAGATCTCTTATCATATACCAATACTAGAAAAACAATCCAAAGGGTATGCCCTGATGCCAGAGAACTCATCTTATCTGTCATATACACAGAATAAAGATAATCAGCTATGGAAGATATCTTGCAGTCTATTTAGTCCCCCTCTTTCACATGAATGAACTGAGGCTCAAAAAAGTTCAAGATTTGCCATTCAAGCCTCACCATGTGTTAAATGTTGAAGGATAGTAGAAGTTGGTTCTAGTAAAATAGATGTAAGGAACAGAGAACCAAGACCTAGTATGGAAACTACTCAAGGAGGGAAGAAGCAAGAACAAAAAGAGAGCATGAATAAGAGGAAGCAGAGAGAAGAGAAGAAAGAGCTAGAGGGAGGAAGGATGTTGGAATGAGAGAAAGAGAGAAGGGGAAGGAAGGGAATGTAAGCAAACTGGACATGTATTTATGAGAAAAACAAGTAACACTATTCAGATAAATCACACTCATTAGGCCAATTCAACTAATGGGAAATACATTCATTCCAAAATAAAACATTTCCCAGATAAAGGTACATGAAAAGCAGTCCAGGGCATTGAACATGATTCAGGGAAAATGAGAGAAATAACAGTAATAGGCCACATGATGGATGTGATGAAAATTATAGAAGAAAACAGCTCGGTTATTGAGAAGCAAAATGAGTCAGCAGTAAGATTATACAACAAAATCGTGCACCCTAGCATGTTTCTCAGTTCTTTCTTTCTTTGGAAAAAATATAACAGGCAACACAGTGAGCATCATGGTTCTGTGATACCTAAAACATTTTTAAAGTGGTGGGAAATGAGTGTTATATATTTTTTTAAAAAAACATTTCTAAAGCACCAGCACACTGTGCTGTTGACAAATTTAGTAACTGAAGAAGTCTACTAGGATTGATGCCAATAAAAAACTAACAGATCCATTTTCTGGTAGACAGTACTTCTGAACACAGGTGCATCATTTGTTCAACTACAAGGAGATATGTCACAGAAGTGAGTAAAATTCAGAGTTTTCTAGATGCTCTCAAATTACTTTTTTATGCAGCAGGTGCAATTGATGCAATGACTAACATGAAAGGACAGTTCCTTTATGTGGGGCTACGTTATAGTTTAAGAAATCCATTTAGCAAATTTCTAATTAGTAGCAAATATAGCAGGCATACAAGTGAAGAAGATTTATTCACTTGGCCTTGTAAATTTCTGTTCTGCTTTTTAAAAGAGTCCTAAAGGATAGCTACTTGGTATAAGTACTCTTCCTCGAAAAACAAAAGGATGGCCCTTAAAGATAACTTCAGGAGATATTGGCATTTTTAATAATATATGATATGTCTAAATTCATATCTAGCTACTTATCACCAAGATATACTAGACATGTAATATCTAACATGTCTCATGAAGTATTTTTTTAGGGGGAAGACCTTTATGACATGCCAAGAAGCCCAAATAGAAATTCAAGATTCCAAAGATATGTTGAAATATTTTCCTCAGAAATTCAATAGCACAGTGCTTTACACATATTGGGAGTTCAACAAATATTTGTCAAAAGAATCAAAAGATGAATAGTGTGAAAGTCTCCAAAGAGTAAAAAGGAAAAAGAAATTGGATCAGAAGCAGAAACAGTGATGTCATTGGAAAGGACCCAAAATGTTACCAATTGTTATTTTCTGATTGATATTCAAGTCACATATAAAGGAACATTCATACCTTTAAAAATATCTGAAGCAGACTCAGGAATAAACTCCCCAAAGAACTCTTAGAAAGCATAAGTCATGGTATTTTAATGTGCCTACAGCTCTGATGGAATCATTGAAGGTATCAGAATAAAAAGAAAAAACCCTGGGGAAGCTATTACAGTTTAGCATTTTCCATCCATGTCTGAGATTTCATTTTACTTTCTAAAGTTCAGAAAGTGTTCATTAAAATTAAGACAGTGAAACTTAAAAAAAAACTAAGTAGAATTTATAATATTTAAGGATGTTACTATAAAATCCTTTTTTAAAAAGTACAGTATATTAACTATACAGATCCCATTATTAAATTATAAATTTCAAAATTACTATGTCTTTCATGAAAATGTTGTAATATTTCTGGTATTTTCATCATATTACAAGAGCTGTGATAGGCATTTTAACTGGCCAACAACTTGTCCTCCAATCATGAAATTCAAGATCTCAAAAATAGTTTAATGAATCTATAACTTTGTTCATGTAAATGTTTCCTACAAAGCCTATCCTTGCCTGCTCATCCTTTGTAACTCTTACCTAGATCCTCCCATAAATTCATTACAGGAGGTTGTAAAAACCTTAAGATAGTAAAATTTAAAAAAAAAATATGGGGTCCTTCAATCACTCTCTTTTGACATAGCACGAATATCAGTGGAGCACACATTTACCCCTTACTCTTGCCACAAAATCAGCCCATCTCATTTTATGTCAGCTGCTGTGCTTGGTTTCCCACTGTTGATTTGTTCTCTGTTCTCTCTTGACACCTTCCATCCAGCTTTTCAGCTTACTTTTTATTATCTCCTCCCATTAGATTATAAACTCCTTGAGGGCAAGGGTCTTTCTTTGTATTATTTCTTATTATTATTCCCAGTGCTTAGCATAGAAAGTGCCTATCGACTGTTATTACATTACATTATGACATTACAGTCTCTAAAAAAATCAAAAATATTTCTTTGTTGGTATTCTGTCCTCCAGTTCTTCATAGCTCTTCATTTGTTATATGTTATAGCCTGTTCAAACCCATTATGTACTTCTCCATTGCATGACAATCAGTTCTAATTCTTCAGAGACTGTAATGCTCCATGACTTGAAATGAACCTTGAGGTAAACACCAATAGCATGTCAACATCAAAAAGATGGATCTCAAAGAGAAATCTGGGATCATTAAAAGAGTCCCATAATTTTTCATAGACAATCCAAACTACTCTTCTTCTCCTTTTTAATTGTGGACTTAACACTTTATCTCTTTGCAATGTCTATCCAAGGGACAAATTCTGAAAGAAATATTCAATATGTTGATGGTCTAATTGATTGTCATAGTCTGGAAAAAAGCATTTGGCTATATAATGTTTCCTGGGGTGAAAGTTAGGCCAAATTCTTGAGTGATTGTGGATCTAGTCAAAGAAGCTCCACACTAACCCAGGGTTTGGTGCAACCAACACAATTTCATCTGCAAACAGGAGAGGCTAGAGGATTTCAACACCTACATGGCATCCCTTTTCAGTTTGTACTATGTGCCAGATCTCCTCTATGTCCAAGACAAGCATCTATAATAGGGACACACTTTGTTGTTTTATGCATCGTCTATGTTAATGATCATAGACTCATCAAAGCAAATCATATCTTTTGATCTTAAAATATTGGCATGTTTTTTTTCCAACCAATAAGCACAATAGGACCTTGTATTCTCTTCACTCTTCATTCTTTTAGATTATATCAGTGAATTCTGTTAAATATGGACTATTTTCACCCTACATCAAAAATAACCTTTATAGATGTGTAGATTATCACTGCAAAATGTTATGTAAGTGGGAAAATAGGACTCCAAATCAGCAGATGTTGATGTCCTCTTAGTTGCCCTCTAGAAATTGTTGAAATTTACAATTTTTTCCCACACCTTTGGTATCTTCCCATTGTGAGTCAGTCTCACAATTATGTTGCTTCCAACATAGATCTCATCTTTGTATACTTGGTCTCATTTAACTACTTTTCCCATCTTTTTTTAAATTTTAGTGCCATTTCTACTTCTTATATAAGAGTACCCAAAACTGTGACATGAAAGTCCAAATGGTGTGGCTCTATAATTATTGATTGTGAAAAAAGTTTGTCATAAAAAAAAGTATAAATATTTTTCATTTTTCTTCTTTTTGAGTTCTTATATCTTTATCCTGCATTTTTAGGATGACTTTGCTTAGATGATTTTTTCCCCACTTTTTCTTTAAATTGCATTTGCCCTGTACTGCTTATTTGTTTTAAAATTAATAACATGATTAATCACATCAAATCAAGTGCAATCTTTGGGCTTTCAGGTATTCAAGTTATCATTTCCTGGGCTAAAATTCACAATAGGATGGAATTGAGGACTTTACATCAACTACTTATTGAGCACCTACTTTTTACTTAATCATACTTGCTTTCAAGAGCGTTCTTCTGAAGGGAGAGAAAACAGTTTGAAATAGTGTAGGGAGTAAGATAAGTACTCAAAGAGAAATTAATAAAATTGTCATGTTGCCATTTGAACCAAGTTCAAATTTTAAAACATTCATTTACAATAGAAATAGTCAACAGAACTTTGTGATTTTTTTCATACTCATATTCTAGTTGGGCAATTTAGGAGTTAGAACAGAAAAAGTAGCTCTTTGGGTTGATCCAGGGTTAGAAATTGTTAAGCAGAAAACAAGGCTAAAACTTCAAAGGTAAATGATTGTTTTACTGAAATGGCTGCTATGGGATCAAGACTATGAGAGAAGGAAGTGAAACTGAAACTGAGATGATGGACTTCAATAAAAAAGGAGGAGTTAAAGGCCAAAAAAGTCATGAGGAAAACAATTATAGGAAAATAACTATTATAAATACCCAAATTAACTACAAAGGACATTTGCAGGAAGATGCTATCAGCATCAGCATCAATTGCTAACCCTGGATCAACCCAAAGAGCTACTTTCTCTGTTCTAACTTCTAAATTGCCCAAACTAGAATAGGAGCATGAAAAAATCACAAAGCTCTGTTGACTATTTCTATTGTAAATGAATGTTTTAAAATTTGAACTTGGTTCAAATGGCAACATGACAATTTTATCAGCAACAGATAAATAGAAGTACGCATACAATGGTTTTACACACAGACACACACACAGACACACACACAGACATGTGTATGTGCATGTGCTGTGAGAAATGGATATTTCTCTCTTATATTTAATAACTAATAATTGTAATAGGATCAGGGTTTTTCCCTTTTTCTACTTCCACATCCAGAAACCAACCAGTGTAGGAAATCTGTCTTAGAGATTTACACAGGCCAAGAGCGAATCAAATGGCAAAAGTAATTCTAAGTTTAGACTAATGGGTGTATTCCTCCTCACTGTGTTTGTTCAGACAGATCTGGAGAAGTATTGATTTTCCTTCCCTATTATCACCAAGACAGGTGATACAGAAATTGATGTCTCTTTGACCAAGATTTGAGTGATTTAAGTCACATATCCCAAGATCTCTAATATAACCTATACATCTCATTGTGTAAACCAGGTCCTCAAGTGAGGACCTTTGACTAAATTCAAATTTTATAAAACAAATCCCCTTAATAAAAGTATTTGTTCTGTAAAGGACTCAGTCAAAAGACCATACCAAGGACCTAGAAAGTCACATGTGGCCTTGAGGTCACAGTTTCTCTACCCCTGGAACCAATCTGAGTTGATTTCCATCCCTCAAGAACTCCTGCTTTTCAAAGGGGATATAAACTGTGACCTCACCACCACTAGGGATCTTTGGTCTAAGAGAGATGGCTAAAGGACCATCCTTTCATTAATAACCAGCTGGTTTTATTAACAAAATGATTACATTACTATGTCTCTTGAAAATTTTTAATCATCACAGTGCCTAATGGTAGCCAGCTCTAGAGTGTGGGAGAGGGGAGAGTAAAAAGGAAAAAAGAAAGTTATATGATAACTTTATTATATATTTTTTAAAGAATAACAAGTTGTACATTGTACATTTCATGTACAATCATCTTTTTTTCTACTCTGCTATGTAATGGAAATGCTTTTAATTTCCATTTCTTAAGATCAGAATAAAATAAATAAGATTAGGGTTGGTTTTTTTTTTTTTTAATTATGAGGAAAAAGACCGCGTATAGGAAAAAATGAAACAATGGAAAAGTTGGAAGAACAAGAATCATCAATATGAAAAATGAAGTTACCTAAGGTTGTGGCAGATATTGGGTTAGAGAGAAAGATTGATCAAGAAGCTGAAGTCTATAAGAAAACTGGATGAATTTTCTGGAGGAGCATACATGGCTGTGACAGGGTTCTGGACAGGGTAATTCAATGGTAGGTTCATAGATCTAAAACTAGAATCAGCTTCAGATATCTAGTTCATGATCCCTTTTGCAGTCTATAGAAGTTTTCCAGAATAAGGGGGGGGGGGGGAAGTTAATACATGTAAATACATGGGATTACGAAAGAAACAAATTTTATTGAAATATAATTTTGTCAAAATACTTTTAAATGTTCACATACTTCAATTTAACACCCAGTTCACTCCTTCATTTCAGAGATTAAGAATATGAGGTCCAGCGGAGCCAAGATGGAGGAGTAGAAACACACAAATACGCTAGCTCTGAACCCACAGCCCAGGAAATATCTGTAGTAAAGAGCTGCCAATAAATTTGGGAGCAGGAGAAGCCACATAACAGTGGAGTGGATAAGATTTCTGTTCCAGAGGGACCTGCAAACCTCTCGCAAAAGGTCCGTCATGCTGTGGACATGGAGCCCAGCCCAGCCCTGCCACGGCCACGGCACCAAGAGGAGCAGATCCGAGCGGACTTCAGGAACGGGATCTCCAGCGGCCACGCGGGTCCCTCCACCCACAGGTGACAGGGGTTGGTGAGAAGGTCTCTTTGGTGGGTCGAGAAGTGAGTGGGGTGCCCCCATACTCAGGCCCCCTCGGGAGGCAACAGCGGAGGCGGGAGCAGACCAAGGCTCCCCAAGCAGGCAGGAGCCTGGATCCATTGTTGAAGGTCTCTGCATAAACCCCCTGAGGGAACTGAGCCCGTGAGGTGGCCCTGCCCACACCTGAGCACCTGAACTTGATCTCACACTGAATAGCAGCCCTGCCCCCACCCAAAGCGCTGAGGCTGGGAAGCAGCATTTGAGTCTCAGACCCCAAGCACTGGCTGGGAGGATCAGGAGGTGAGTGGGTGTGAGGAGAATATTCAGAGGTCAAGTCACTGGCTGGGAAAATGCCCAGAAAAGGGAAAAAAACCAAGACTATAGAGGGTTACTTTCTTGGTGAGCAAGTTTCTCCTCCCATCCTTTCTGATGAGGAAGAGTGGTGCTCACCATCAGGGGAAGACACAGAAGTCAGTGCTTCTACATCCCAGCCCACTCAATGGGATCAGTTCTGGGAAAAGGTCATAAAGAGCTCAAAAAATTTTCAAAATCATGTTAGAGAGGTGGAGGAAAAACTGGGAAGAGCAATAAAAGACTTGCAAGCAAAGTATCAACAACAGATCAGCACCCTGCTAAAGGAGACCCAAAAAAATGCTGAAGAAAATAACACCCTGAAAAATAGGCTAACTCAATTGGCAAAGGAGGTTCAAGAAGCCAATGAGGAGAAGAATGCTTTCAAAAGCAGAATTAGCCAAATGGAAAAGGAGGTCCAAAAGCTCACTGAAGAAAATAGTTCTTTCAAAATTAGAATGGAACAGATGGAGGCTAATGACTTTATGAGAAACCAAGAAATCACAAAACAAAACCAAAAGCATGAAAAAATGGAAGATAATGTGAAATATCTCATTGGAAAAACAACTGACCTGGAAAATAGATACAGGAGAGACAATTTAAAAATTATGAAACTACCTGAAAGCCATGATCAAAAAAGAGCCTAGACATCATCTTTCATGAAATCATCAAGGAAAACTGCCCTGAGATTCTAGAACCAGAGGGCAAAATAAATATTGAAAGAATCCACCGATCACCACCTGAAAAAGATCCAAAAAGAGAAACTCCTAGGAACATTGTGGCCAAATTCCAGAATTCCCACATCAAGGAGAAAATATTGCAAGCAGCTAGAAAGAAACAATTCAAGTACTGTGGAAATACAATCAAGATAACACAAGATCTAGCAGCTTCTACATTAAGGGATCGAAAGGCATGGAATAGGATATTCCAGAAGTCAAAGGAACTAGGACTAAAACCAAGAATCACCTACCCAGCAAAACTGAGTATAATACTTCAGGGGAAAAATTGGTCTTTCAATGAAATAGAGGACTTTCAAGCATTCTTGATGAAAAGACCAGAGCTGAAAAGAAAATTTGACTTTCAAACACAAGAATGAAGAGAAGCATGAAAAGGTAAACAGCAAGGAGAAGTCATAAAGGACTTATAAAAGTTGAACTGTTTACATTCCTACATGGAAAGATAATATTAGTAACTCTTGAAACTATTCAGTATCTGGGTACTTGGTGGGATTACACACACATACATGCACACGCACACACTCATAGAGACAGAGTGCACAGAGTGAATTGAATAGGATGGGATCATATCTTTAAAAAAAATGAAATCAAGCAGTGAGAGAGAAATATATGGGAGGAGAAAGGGAGAGATGGAATGCGGCAAATTATCTCTCATAAAAGAGACAAACAAAAGACTTTTTTAGTTTGGGGAAAAAGAGGGGAGGTGAGAGAAAAACATGAAGTTTACTCTCATCACATTCCACTAAAGGAAGGAATAAAATGCACACTCATTTTGGTATGAAAACCTATCTTACAATACAGGAAGGTGGGGGACAAGGGGATAAACAGGGTGGGGAGATGATGGAAGGGAGGGCATGGGGAGGAGGGTACAATTTGAGGTCGACACTCATAGAGAGGGACAGGATCCAAAGAGAGAATAGAAGCAATGGGGGGCAGGATAGGATGGAGGGAAATATAGTTAGTCTAATATAACACGACTATTATGGAAGTCATTTGCAAAACTACACAGATTTGGCCTATATTGAATTGCTTGCCTTCCAAAGGGAAGGGGTGGGGAGGGAGGGAGGAAAAGAAGTTGGAACTCAAAGTTTTAGGAATAACTGTCAAATACTGTTCTTGCCGCTAAGAAATAAGAAATACAGGTAAAGGGGTATAGAAAGTTATTTGGCACAACAGGACAGAGGAGAGGATGGAGACAAGGGCAGAGAGGAATGATGGAGGAGAGAGCGGATTGGTGGTGGGGGCAATTGGAATGCTCGGTGTTTTGGGGTGGGGGGAGGGGACAAGGGGCGAGAAAATTTGGAGCCCAAAAATTCTGTGAAAATGAATGTTAAAAGTGAAATAAATAAATAAATTTAAAAAAAAAGAAAAAAACAAAGAATATGAGGTCCAGAGAGATTAAGGGATTGCCCAATGTTATATAGGTAGTAATTATCAGAACTGGCATTTGACTCAAGTTCTTTGATTTCAGAGTTAGTATTCATTCTCTTATATCACAAGGGTATGGATTTCAAAGATTAGGTACATGATATTAGGTAGGCAAACAAATGTCAGCAGAGCAAGGATCTGGAAACTGCAGTGAGGAGCAAAGATTATGCCAGCTCCTACTAGCCCTATGAGGATTGGAGGTGGGAGGGGAAAACAAGAGGAGCAACTAGTATTGAAGAGTGTGGTTATGGGTATGATTTCAGGAAAAAGGCAGCTTTCATTTTATGCTGGGAGGTAAAAGAAATTCAGGAATAAGAACTTGAGGGTGAAGGGGAATTTAACACTACACCAGAGGGTACATCAGAAAAAAGTGGTGTGAGAAAAGAGGTTACATTGAGGTTTGATCAAGGCATATAGAAATGAGCAGTAGTAGGAAAAAAGTGTTTTTCACCCAAGTGGACAGTGGTTCTGAATATTAGGGACTAGGAAAGCAGGAGGGCAAAACTAGGGAGATACTGCTTGATGAAATAGGCTCTGAGGTTTCTTCCAGCTCTGAGATACTATAATTCTACTGGTCATAGAATAGGAAAAGTACTGTGAAGGCAGAGGCTTACAAAATATATTGGTGCAACAATTCTAATTAGAATGCTGGTATATTGGTGCCTTCACATATTCTGTCTCACAGATGGCTGCTGGGAACTTTATTGCAGAGGGTGAGAGCCAGATGTTATGGCAACAGGAAGGGACCAGTAGTGGAAGGAAGCCTTTGAAGAACCAGACACCCAAGAGAATCCTGTGAATTTGATTGCAAAAGGGAAGAAGTTTACAGAAAGCGGAGAGAAAGCCAAAAAAGGGGGGGGGGGGGGGCTTTGAGAAGACAGTGGAAAACAAGAAGACTGGCAGATGGTCAAAGCAAAAGCTGAAATTAGAAGAAACAAGAAGGGCAAGAAGCATCCTGACAACAATGTCTGACAACAATGAGAAGTTAAAATAGAAATAAAGATCAGGCCTGAAGAGCCAGAAGAAAACTAGCATAAGGGAAATAAGAATTTTTACCACAATAGCAGGAATTCAAGGCCCAGCTCCACCACCATCCTATTCCAGCATGTGCCTCCTTTGAAACAGCAAGGCATTTTGCAAGGAGAGGTACTGGCTACCAGGACATGTGCTCAAACCTAGCCTTATACAAATTCACCAAGTGTGACCCATGTGTGGGACCCTGAATGTGAGGAAGCTGTGAAAAGTATTAATTCACCTCAAGCTAGCAATGAGTAAGGGCTGGGGACCTTTATCAGGAGTGATCCATTGGTGTTTTGAGCAGGGGTTAGCCCACATCTGACTGGCAGAAAAGGTGACTAGCAAAATGTGCTGATAAGCCCTGAGGCATGTTGGTCAAATGAGATCTTGCATTTAAAAAATAATACTCCCCTAGGAAAGAAGTAGTCACGGCAGAATAACAAGTTCTGTGAATGGAAGCAGTTTAGGAAGCAAACAATGGTTTCAGAAGGAGAATATAGCAGTAAAGGTCTAAAGCTTCAGGACATGGAGAGCTGGAGAATTGGAGTGGAATGGCAGTGACAAGAGAGTTACCATCCATATCAAAAGACTTGTAAGAGGTGAAATAAAAAAGCAATGAGGCAGAGAACAGCCAAGGTGATAGAATAGGTGGAAGCAGTACAATCCAGCTTCCCACAATAACCATTCCAATAACGATCTAAGAAGTTTGGACTGAGTAAGTCATCTGGGAACTCAAAGGAAAAACCTTAGTGGGTCAGTTTTCCAGCCAAGATCACAAATTCAACCTATAGGCAATGGACCAGGGAAGGAACTATAGAATAGGGGTGAGCTACGATCAAGGGAAGAAAGGAATGAGAAAAACTTATTATCACACATGTTTTTAAGGAGTGTAAGTAAAAGTATATACAAATGAAGAAAGGATGGGTAGAGTGGGTGTCAAACTTCACTTTTGAATTTACGTCAAGTGACATGAGCAGTAGTAACAGGGGAACAATTTGTCCCATAACAACACTGTTTAAAAAAAATTTGATAGATTTAAGAACTCAATAATCAATCACAATAACCATCAATATTAATTATAGCTACCATTTATAAACTTCCTACTATGTGCCAGGCACTGTGTTAAGTGCTTTGCAATTATTATCTCATTTGACCCTTACAAAAACCCTGGGAGGTAGGAGCTATTATTATCCCCATTTTACAGATAACAAAACTAAGGCAAACAGAAGTTACATGATTTGCCCAGGGTCATACAGCTATTAAGTGTCTAAGGCTAGTTTTGACATTGGGTCTTCCTGACCCCAAGCCCTGCACTTTATCCACTGTGCCATGCAGCTGCCAATGCAGTGATCAACTCTGATTCCAGTAGACCAATGATTTAGAAAGTTACCAGCCTCCTTTTAAAAGTGAAGTGGACTAGATAAGCAGAGTAAATCACACATGACTCACATGGGAGTCTGTGGGAGATTATAACCATTCAAATGGAAGTACATTAGGAATTATTCTATTAACTGATTTTTCTCTGTTATTTACTGTTGTTGTACAGTCATTTACTTTACTATTCTGCCCTAATAAAGTACTTTGCTGTTGGTAAAGAATTCACTTGACAGGGTCTCAAACTGAATATTAGTCCTCTCACCAAACCCAAGCAGTGTCATGATGATGCAATTCCAGAGCTAAAAGAATTCCCTTCACACTAAATTAACTCAGTAGTAAAGAGATGAACATAGCACCCAGTGCTACACCACAGTCAGAACTGAAGAACCCTGTAGTTTAAGGGAGCAACCACTCTACTCACTTCAAAGCAGGGAGTCAAGACTGGAAACCAGGAGGCCCCATTTTATTTGCAGTTCTATGTGACACTGAAATGATGTCTTACTGGGATCTGGAAAGCTGATCACTTATGCTATCATTTTGGCATTTTATTGTAACTATTCCTAAAATATTATAAATTCCTCCACAATTTTACAGTATTAATCATCAGGAGCATTCCTTCTGAACTTTAACAATTCAGGTTTCTAGTCCCAATTTTCCCTCCCTTATGTATTCAAACTTCCCCTCTCTGAGCCTCAGGCTTCTCGTGTGTAACATCTAATTAATAATACTATTAACTAGCATTTATGTAGTTCATTAAGGTTTGCAAAGTGCTTTACAAATATAATGTTTTATCCTGACAAAAATCCTGTGAAGTAGGTGCCATTATTATCCCCATTTTTCAGATGAGGAGGCTGAGGTTTTTAAGTGATTTGATCAGGGTCAAACATCTCGTTAGTATCTGAGACAGGATTTTACTCTCCTCCCATTCCACATACCCCCCCCCCCCCAAACAACAAAAAAGCTACCACTGATTTCCTCCATCCTATAAAAGAGTATATAAGGAGACAAAGCCTGGACCAAGGACAGCTCCAGGGGTTGAAATCTTCCAAAGTAAAGAAACTAGTCTAAAGAAAGTATGTCTAGGGTATAGGATGCCCAGAACCAGCTTGAAAACCAGTTTGAAGCCAGTGCCATCTCTTTTGGGTCATTCCCAGGGACTGAAGCCTTAAACTTCCCCCCATACACCCAGGAAAAAAGATGAGATCAGCTAAAGCTAAGATTTGGAAAGTCAAGGAGACCCAACTGTAACAAGAATGATCTGAGTTGTTCTAATCCAAGGATCAAGGTCTAAGGCAGTGGATATCCATATAGGTCACTACACAGAGAAATGGACAAGGTCAGAACAACCAACGTCAAGTTAAGCACCAGAAGACAAGCACTACAGAATGTGAATGTAGATGGACTCTGGTACAAATAGTTCCAGGGCCAGCCAAGAGTTACCTAGAAACTACTTGGTAGTTGCTTCCATACTGTGATGGAGACAAAGCCAGCTTAGCTCCAGTACAACATTGTAACAATCTGGTGGTGTAGCGTCAGATAGGACCTGAACACAGTAAACTCATCCAATAGTTCAGCATGAGAATATCTTGGCCCAGGCACAAAATCTCAATATAAGAATTCAATCTGTAGAAACGAACAAGCAAAAATAAAATTTTTTTAATTACCAAAGGCAATGAAAAAAATTACATGTTAAAAGAATACAAAGATTAAAAACTCCAGAGAAAGAAAAAATTCTAAAATAATCACAAGTAGACCCTTAAAAAAGAATGGGTTGGCAACAAAACTCCAAGAATATAGTGGACAAATGAAGGAAGAAATGAAAACGAGACAAGAAATGAAATCAGAATATTTGGAAAGAGAATAGAGTAGACAGATTAGATCAAATATTGTTCTTCCCTTACTCCAGTTTTTGATATTCTGTAAAACAGAAAGGAGCAAACAAAACTCAGCGATCCATTGAGTCAATAAGAAATCGCAGAACAAAGTTCAAGGAAAGGGATTAGGATGAAAGATTTCAAATCTTTTTGGAGTATTTCCTGAATAAAATTCTGCAGAGTTTAATAGCACTTAAGGGTATACATACAACATTCTGGTAGTACCACATTGAAGGGATGTCAAGGATTACCATAAAAGCAATATATGGGAGCATTCTCTGTAGTACATTAGCAAACTAAGCCATAATGCAATATAGTTTTATACTTTCATGAATATGTAAACAACTGAACAAAACCATAAAAATACAAGTCATCTTTCTATATGGATTTCACATTTCCTCTAATAAAAGCAAAAGGCAAAAATATAAATAAATTATACTCACCTCAAGAGGAAAGTGGAAATTCACTCATGATTTGAAAAGAGATTACAAAGTAGAATATTTATGAAGTGCTACATGTTAATTAAACTACATTTTATAATATCGATTCAAGTCAACAAACATTTTTGTGCTTATTACATGCCAGGTTCTGTGTTAAACAATGGACATTTAAAGAAAGGCAAAAACATTTTTAAACTCAAGGAGCTCACAACACAATTAAGAAGATGACATATTGATAACTATGTTCAAACAAGATATATGCAAGGAAACTTGGCGATAATCTCAGAGGGAAGGTGCTGGTTATTAAGGTTCTTACAAAAGATTCAAGGTGAAACTTAAAGGCAGCCAACTATGAAACAGATGAAGAAGGAAAGTATTGCAGACATGAGGGGCCACCAAGTGATGAAAATGTGTAGCATAAGGAGATGGTCTGTCATGTATGGGGAACAATAAGGAGGTTAGTCACTGTACTATAAAGTATGAAAAAGGGAGGAAAATTAAGAAGACTGAAAAGGTAAGAGGTATCTAGATTCTAAAGAGCTTTAAAGTTAGAGAATTTTATAGTTGATCCTGAAGAAAATAGAGTCATTAAAGTTTATTGAATGGGGGTGAAGGTCAGACCCATACTCTCAGCAGATCATTTTGAACGGAAAACGAAGAGTAGACTGCAATGCAGAGAGGGTTAAGTTAGGGGGAAAACTCAGGAAGAATAATTGGTCAAAATCTTTGTAGATTCTGAGGCAACTAAAGCTACTGAGCACTGTTGTACTGTGTATTCAAGCATATAGTCATGCACATGAATGATTCTCAGCAAAAAATATCATAAGATACAACTGGTCCAGTATAACTAAAAAAGGCAGAGTTTTTTTGAGAAAACACAATTGACTGGGTCATGTGCCCAATAGGAGACTTTTCAAAGTGAGATGGGGCATCATAAAGTCAAATAGTATCAGGCAATAGCTAGGAAAATAAGTCAGAAAAACCCATGAATAAGCAAAGAAAAAGTAGAGGCTTTATCAGAAAGCTCATTTCTAAATATAATTTATAGTCTGAATAATTTCACAATGCTGAGAGTGACAATCTATGAATAAAGAAGCCCAGGTTCAAACATCAATCAGACAATCTGAAATCTATGTCAATCTTATAAGCTTCATCCCATAAAATAAACCTTTAATGACTGCAAAATTTCACCCTATCCTCTCTGCTGACATTCAGTCTCACATCTCTACCTCCCTATTAAATATTTCAAACTGGATGCCTTGTAGACATTTTAAATTTAATATATGCAAAATTGAGCTCATTTTCTTTCTCAAAAAAACTTCCCTTTTCCAAACATCCCTATTACTCTCTAGGGTACCCCCATACTCCTAAGCCTTCAGGTTCACACTTGGATGTCACCTTCAACTCAAATTTGCACTAGCATTGGCAGGCTGGGTCCTTGAGGAAACTACAGCTATTCTTTGCTTCTATGGATAATATTCTGGATAGCTGCTCCTCCTAGTGTAGTTCCTGAGGCCCCATCAGTGTAATCAGCTAGTAGACTGTATCAGCTTTTAGCAAAGGCATTTGCTTAAATAGCATAGCAGAAACAGTAGCTATAATCCCCTTTCCCCCAAAAAAAGAATGAAAAAAACTGGAGTGGACTCTCCAAGTACACACAAAGTCCATATGTGTGCGTGTGTGTAAGTGTGTGTATGTGTCCAGTAGACATCTTATATTCAATAAGTCCAAAACTGAACTCATTATCTTTCACCCTAAACTCTCCTCCCTTCTAAATTTACCTATTGTTGTTGAGGTCATCACCGTCCTATCAGTCCCCCAAACTCACTGCTTAACTCTTCACTGTCTTTCAACCCTCATGTCTAACCTGTTGACAAGGCCTGACAATTTTACCTTTGCCATATATTTCTAATATGCCTTCTCCTCTTCTCTGTTACTGCCACTGCTCTAGTACAGGTCCGTATCTCCTAATGCCTGAACTATCACAATGGCCTACTGATTAGTCTGCTTCCCAAAGTTCCTCCACACTCCAGTCCATCCTCAACTCAGTTGCCAAAGTAATGTTTCTAAATCTCAGAACTAAATTCAATAAACTCCAGTGGTTCCCTATCACCTATTTTTGGCAATCTAATCCCTTCTAAACTAGCCCCACCCCTACCACTTACCATTCCAGTCTTCTTACACCCTCTCCTATATATACTCTTCAGTCAAGGGACACTGGTATCTTGGCTCCCTATCCCCACACCCCATGGATAGAGTGTTCTTCCTCTTCATCTCTACATCCTGGATTTCCTGACTTCCTTCCAGCCACAGTTTAAACTCTACCTTATATAGGAAGCGTTTACCGACTCAATTCTAGTGCCTTCCTTCTATGAATTATTCCCTATTTATTCTGTATATAACTTATTCGGACATAGTTGTTTTCATGTTGTCTCCCCCCAGTAGATTGTGATCTCTCAAAAGCAAGCACTGCTTTTTGCCTTTCTTTGTATCCCCTACATTTATCACAGAGTTTAGAACATAGCAGGCTTTCAAAAATATTTACTGATTAAGTACAGATTAGTTTTCAGCATCACATTTATCCATTGATAATGAAAGTGGAAGTTCATTCATACAAGCACAATTTTATTTTCCTCCTGGCTGTTTCTATCTTTTTTTTTTTTTTTTGTATTTTCACTGAAAGATCATTTAAGAACTATGTATTAAGGAACTTCTGTTCTCCCTGAGTGTGATTTCCAGCAAGTGGAAATAGGGGGAGCCCCAGAGATACAGTCTCAGACACGATCAGAATTAGACCACAGCTCATGGGATTTCAGAATCTCACATATTATTTAATCCAGTTCTCTCATTTTATAAACAAAGAAGCTGAGGTCCAGAGAGATTAATTCACTTGCCCAAAGTCAGATAAATAGAAATGACAAGGACTAGGTTTCTGACACAAATCCTATGACTCCAAATCCACAGTTCTTCTACCATAATAAATTGCTTCAGGTCTTATATGGTGCCAATCAATGAGTATTTATTAAGCATCCACAGTATGCCAGGCATTGTGCTAGATACTGAGCATGAAAATAGAAAAATGAAAGTCACTACCTAAAAGGGGCATGTATTGTAGTGAGGAAGGCCATATGTACATTACAAAATATATAGAAAATAATTAGAGGAACATACTAGGATCTGTGAAGAAAGGAAATAAGCATTTATTAAGTGCCTACAATGTGTCAGGCATCACTTTACAAATATTCCCTCACTTGATTCTTGCAACAATCCTGTGGGGTCGATGTTGTTATAATCCCCAGTTTACAGTGGAGGAAACTGAGGCAGGAAGTGGTTAAGTGACTTGCCCAGGGTCACACAGCTCATTAGGACCTGAAGCCAGATTTGAACTCGGGTCTTCCTGACTCCAGGTACAGCAGTTTATCCAATTAGCCACCACAATACCTCAGGATGAGAAAAGGTTTCATGTGGAAGTTGGCGTGTGAGCTGAGATCTGAAGGAGACTAAAATTTCTAGGAGGTAGAGATGATAAAGGAGTGACTTCTGGGCAGGGAAGATAGGAGAGAGAGGGGAGATGAAGTGCCATGTGTCACTTCATTTAATACATCAAATGGGTCTTTTTCCAGAGAAATTGGTACTTCTTTGTCCATGCAATAATTTTATTACTTCAAAATTCAAAATTAAAAGTCACTATTTCAGTAATAAACCTTTGATGATGACTTTGTTCTCTAAACAACTGTTGTTGTTGAGTTATTTCAGTCATGTCTGACTTCACTTCATGACCCCATTTGGAGTTTTCTTAACAAAGATACTTGGAATGGTGTTCCATTTCCTTCTCTAGCTCTGAAGCAAACAGGGTTGAGTGACTTGCCCAGGGTCACACAACTAGTAAGTGTCTGACACCAAATTTGAATTCATAAATATGAGTCTTCCTGACTCCCACCCATAGCTCTATTTAGCTTGCCACCCTCTCTAAACAGGGAGCCTTTGAAGGGTTCAGAGCAGAATAGCATCATCTTCAAATCTGTGAATAAGAAAGTACACTTCAGCAATGTATGAGGATGAATTGGAAGGTGTTTGAGACATAAAAACAAGTGAGGAGGCTTTTGTAGCACTGCAAAAATAAAGTTATGAGAACTTATATGGTAACAAAGGGAGTGGAGCCTAGGGGATACTTGTAAAAGATATTGGGGTGAGGGGAAAAATCAACAGAACAGTCAATGAATTGGATGTGGAAATTGAGGTGACTGTATACATATATTGGTTGCATGGGTTTTGTTTTACTTTTCCCTTTTATATTGGGAGGTAGGGGTCATTAAGGACAGAAAATGAACGCTCATAACTTTAAAATAAACTAGAATTACAAAGATATAAGAAGTGACAAATAAAGCAAAGAACAGTCAACAGTCATCTATTGAGTATTTATTATGTGCCAGGCATTATGTACTAAACTGATGTCAAGGGCTCAAATATAGGTAACTAGGTGAAAGTTGGTGCCATTAACAGAAATTAGGAAGCCACTAGAAGGAGCAGAACTTAGGGAAAAGATAATAATCATGATTCTGAAGAACAATGATCATAAATCCTGAAGCTAGAAGAAAATTTAGAAATCATGTAATCCCAATCTTTTATTTGTTACATGTGGAAATTGAAACCCAAAGAGATGAAGTCTCTTGTCAAAAGTCATGAAGGTCTAAGTCTTCTAACTCCAAAGGCATATTCTCTCCATTTTCTGTATTTCCTTCTCTATTGTACAGGCTCTGATTTGTATGCAAGAACATCCATGTAGAGATGCCCAATAAGTAATAAAGAAGTCCAGTAGTCTGGAGTTCAAGAGAGAGTCCAGGTCTGGAGAAGTAGGTTTGCAATCATCCAAGTAAGAACTGAAGACATCGAGTGAATGAGAGCACCAGAAGAGAAAGTATAAATAGAGAAGGCAACTATAAATGTATGGACCATTCTCCAGATTCCACCATGGGTATGATTCAGGGATAACTTTGGCCATCTTCTATGCAGTCCTTCAGAAGCAGCTGTCTCTGGAAGACTAGGTGTCACTTTTTAGCAATGCATAATGGCAGTAAAGCTCAAGATGAAATATGATGTCTTTTAAGGTTTATGGCACAGTTGTTGAAGCTTTTGTTGATCTCATATTCCCAGGTAGAGGAATGAATTACTTCCTAAGAATGATAATTTCCCACATTGCTCTAATAATTCTAAGAATTCTCATTTATATAGCACCATAATGTCTGCAAAGCCCTTGTGAGGGCAAGTAAAGTAGGATATTTTGCTGTTTTTGTTTATACCAAGAAGTAGAATGCCTCTGAATAATGTGATTTAAGAGGATCTTTCCCACCCATTGTTGGCTCTTGGAAGATTTGTAGGAAGACCCACACATTTGTTAATGAGGCATTGGCTCTCAAGGGATGTGATGACCTCTGACTCTAAAAAGTACACAAAGACTCTGAGGTGCAGTTTTTCTTTGGGGTTTAGTTTTTGGAAGAAGGTTTGTGTGCCAGATGGGACACTGGGAAGCCGCTAAGCAGCCCCCCAGCTATGAAAACCCAGATGTTGGTGCTTCCCTCTCTGGTAACTATGGTCCAACAGCTGGACCTGTCTGTTGAACTGTGATATATGTACTGCTTACTGTTAGTCTGGAAGTGCTGACTGCTGATTTAGATTTCTCCGTATTTTCTCTGAGGTTCAGGGTGCTGACTTTTTCCCCTGAACCAACTGAATGAATCATGTGTTTGATTGAAGTGATTGCTGACCTCTCAAAAGTTGCCTTTCCTTTTAGAAAAGCAAATCAAAGAACCAGTGATAGCAGGGCCACCTGTGTATGTTGGGGTGCTTACTGATACAACCCTTCATATGCTTTTGTCTCATTTGATTGCCACAACAATACTGGGAGGTAAGTGTGTTTTTCAAATGAGGTACCCACGACTCAGAGAATGTAGATGATTCAACCAGCACCACCCAGCTAGTAAGTGTCAGAGGTAAGATTTGAACTCAGGTCTTCCTCACATCAAGCAAGGTCTCAATTACTTAAGCCATGCTGCCTTGCTCTCAAAATATCAAGTACAAGAGGTGAACTAGACACAAGTGAAGAAAGGACAAGAGTTTGTTTAGTTTCTCTTTATAAATTTCTCTTCTCCAGATGTGAGACAAAAGAACACCTTCTTGATCAGAAAAACGAAAGGAAGGAAATCATGTCAAACAAGAAGTTACTGAGTTTGGAAACATGTTCTCTACTGAATCTGGACCTTTAGCACCAAGAAGACTCACTAAAGAGAATTGCGATTTATTACTACTGTATTCTCAACATCAACAACAACAAAAAAACCACTGGAATTTGAAAGGAAAAAATATGACTCATTTCTACTAGAACAACAAGTTAGACCTAATATAATCGCCGATTCCCCTTTGAGTCATTTATCTATTTGTTTTCCTTAAAGCATTAGTTCATTGTGGCCAAGTATTATTTTCCCTCCTGCCACACTAGTCTTACTTTGTCTATCTTGGCCTAATAATTTCTCTCATTATTTTGTGTCCCATTGGAAAATGACTGTATATCTCATACATAGTCATGCATTATCCAGAGACAAATGCATTCTTAAGTGTATTTATGAGTCAGAGAAGATTTAATGCTCAGTGTGCATCATCATTGTTAACCTCTGACTTTTAAAACTGCTTCCAGAAAACAGAATAGAATAAAAGAAATTCTCTTTAGTGTACTTTAGAAGTATAGAAATTCTTTTTAAATAACTCTCCAAAACAGAACTCACAAATTAGTCATGAATCCACAAAGCCAAAAGAAATTCCCTTCCTAAATATATATCTACTTTTTTCTAATTCATTTTCCCAATTAATATTCATAAGCATATTAATTTGAAAGTCAATCTGAGATGAGGATGAAATTCTAGATAAGACAACACAGATGGCAGCTTGTATTCTCACAGACTATTTTTGTATCAAGTCTCTTAGAAGCAATCTGTTTGACCAGCTTTCCAGTGGGTCCAGGGTATGGAGAATTCCAGAAAATATTCCAAGAGACTAAAAACATTTGGCTGTGAACAAATTTGGTGGGAGTAGCTTTACCTCCTCTCAAGTCTCTGGGATTTCAAAAGGGAAGAATACAACCAGTTTACCTTCCTCTATATCTCATCTCAAGCCTCTTACACTTCTGAATTGCTGCATACTAACACATAGAGCATTAGCATAAAGCTATATGCATAATATAACTTTATAACTATAGAGCTATATAACTGCATAAAGCCATGACCCAACAGACTTGAATGGTGCTAGATGGCTTTGGTCATAAGTAAGGTAGATGGAAATTTGCTGCAAAGATGGAAATTTATTAGGCATAAGAGCTCCATAATCAAGGAAGGAATTACAACACAGGAGAACACCATGCAAGCAATATGAAAGGGTCAGAGTTCAGTAGCAATCTGGCTGTGGGTTTTTATCTGAAAATGATCAGGAGTAGACTAGACAGGGAGGAGATTTGTTAGAGTGTGTTCAGTAAATGAATATGTAATCACAAGGGGAACATCGGCAGCAAAGCCAACTCTATGTCTGCCCGTTAATGATCTGTAATAACTTCAGTGACAACAATGTTTGCTCAGGAAGGGGGTTGAGGGGGAAGCTGTTTTATATTGAGTTGAGCAAAACACAATTTAGCCAAAAGTCATTTATCTATGCAGGGCTGATGCCAACCATCCCTAATTCAAAATAAATGAGTTTGGTGTAAACTTGTGTTGAAATGGTTAAAAGAGACCTATTTCAGTAGCATGTTGAGGCTTGGACTTTTTGACTGAGATGTCAACACAAAGAAATCAGTAAGTATCCTAGTGCAGGTAGATGGCTAGAGATTTCTGGATTACTTTTAACTAGAAAAATTGCCAGTACTTAGCTGACATTAACAGTCACATGCTAACAGTTTTGCCATCAGTATTTTGATGATCAGAAGATTGAGCTCTGCTGAATAGCTAAATAATTAAAGAAGTTATTAAGAAGCCATTTCAACATTTAAATAAGTAACTCAATTAGCAGGCAGCCTGAGCTCGGAGTAATCATGACAACCTAAGGAAAATGAAATGAATTTTATAATGGGGATTGGGAGGGGGAGGAGAAACTTCAACTGAATGATAACTCTTTCCATACCTTAAGTTTTAAGAAGCATCTTTGAAATTCATGTGGAAGTATTACTACATTGTATAATCAGAAACTGAGTAAAAAAAAAAAAGAAAAGAAACTTTTCTGAGTCAACTTCTTATCTCTGGAACCAGTTATATGATTTTTCTGCCAGTAATAACAATTTAAGGAATGTTAATTATCTTTGTCAAAAAAATCTCCAAATCTCTAAATAACTGGCAAATTGAATCAGAAAATCATACACTGTTAGTCCAACCAGGACCCTCAGGTTCTTCTAATCCAGTCTTTCTCCCCAAAACAATGTAATTCAAATGAATTCAGGTGGGAATATATGAAGAACCTGTGAAGTAAACATAAACATGAAAAGTTTCTGTCCTAAAATAACTTGCATTTTACTGTGGAGAGATAACATGTACATAGACAAGTAAATACAAAATAAATGCAAAGTAATGGGGGGAGGAGGAGAGGGAAACAATAACAAGAGAAAGGACAGAAAGTGGCATTTGAGTTGAGCCTCAAAATCAGTCAAGTGTTCCAGGAGGCTAAAGTGAGAAGGAAGTGCATACTAACCATGAGGAATGGTCTGTGCAAAGGAACAAAATAGGATGTGGAATGCTACATATAAGGAAAAGAAAGAAGCCCACTGTGGCTAGATCAAGCCCTTCTAGACTATCCCAACAAGTGATCCTTCTACTTCTATTTGAAGACATTCCATGAAGACAAACTCTTGTCCCTATGGAAGCCCATGCTAATTCTAGTTCATAGATACTTGTTATCTTACTAAAAATCACATAAACATTTCTTTGATCAAATGTCATTTCTGTGGTTCTACAGTTCCCATTTTAAGGTGTACGTTTCACTCTAATCAAACATAGAAAGCTGAGGTTTCTCAATTCAAGCAGTTAATCAAAGGCATAAACTCCACAATGAATACCCTAGTTAATCAAGCTAGAAAAAAGTGGAGTGCCTTGAGCACTGTATAAAATATGACAGAAAACAGAAAATGTATTGGGATTGGTTGGAGAGAATCATTCATTCCTGGTGGGGCATACTTCATAAAACAGCAAGTGATTTCAGAATCTGAAATTCCAGTTATATGTCAATCAAGGCCTTGAGATGGAATATCACTTGGAGAGGAGGGGTTCACAATCCACAGTACTAAAGAAAACACCCAAAACCTTTCAAACTCTAAAAACTGAAGTAGTAGCCACCCTCTGGGGACTGGAACTATTAACCTGAGTTGGGTGACCCTGTGCACACTTTCCATGGGAAAGAAAATTTGTCATTTTTAGAGTGTCTTAAGGCTTCCAAAGTACTTTACTTACATTATTTCATTGGAACCCATGTTATTGACATTATTTTTTCAAAGAGGATCATAACTAGGTAAAAGAGACTCCTTTTCCACCATCATTCTTAAGATATGATTCTACATATCAGTAATAATCAAACCTCCAAATACTCAGTCACACTTTGATAGCAACCTATCCCTGTGGTATAGTGAGAAGAAATCAGATAGGGATTCAGGTCTGTCCCAAATCTGCTATGAACTAGAGGTATGACCTTAAATCATTTAACCTTTCTTCCTTAGTTTCCTCGTGTGTAAGATTGGGGAATTGGAACAAATGAAAGCCAAGCTCACTTTAAACTCAAAAATTCTTTGATTAGCTTTCTGTCATGAAAAGTATCACAACTTCAATAAACACTTAAGTGCCTACTATTTGCCAGTCACTATGCTAGGTGTCTGGGATATAAGGACAAAAACAAAGTAATCACTCCTCTCAAGTAGCTAGCCTTCTTCTGGGGAGTTGCAGAATGTATACAAATACAGTAAATACAAACTCAAATTTTTACCCATCCTGCAGAAAAATGTTTATCTTGGCCCAACACAGATTAGGCCACTCAGGAAATCTTATCTAGAATCCATTCATTGAATTAATACAATTTAAGTACTAAAAAATTTAAGTCAAATTTTAGGTTATATACTATATCCTTTTTACCCTCTCTCTTTCCTAGAAGGATTTAAAGATGAAGAAAGGCCAATAGTCTCATAAGAGTCCATTTATTTTATTAATGAAAAGCAATACAATGGAACCCTGTGCTGCTGGGTCTCACAGAAAATGAATGTAATTTTAAAAGTATTTATAGTCAAATTAAAATGTTCCTTAAAATTTAATGAGACCTCTATCTCTGATTTACAGAGACTCAGGAGGTTCTACAACTTTCAGGTATAAAAGGAAATATTTGAGTTCTTTCTATAACTGAGAGTTCAAAGAACCATCTCAAAATTAGGTATTAGCTTTTAAAAAAAAAATCAGATCCTTGAGCATGTAAACAAGTATACTTCTGTAGCAGCATTTTCATAGCATTTAAAGGTTTTTCAAGCTCTATTTTCCAGTGCATATGCAATTTGGCAGTATAGTGGTCTATGTTTTAAACTTTAACATGGCCTCTAAGTGTATGTGTACTTTAAGTTTGGTTCAATTTGAGTTCTGGGTGAAGATTTAGGCCAGTTATGCTATTAATGGAACCAGATCAACCATCTCTATTTATAAAGCTGCCATACCCCAATTTGTTTCCACCTGACTGAACTTCTACAGGGTGAAAGCAAAGGGAAAAGTTTGTCTTCTTATGCTGCTATGTTCTGCTACGTGTGGAGAGGAGTAATCTTTATATTATAGTAACAAAAAACAATCCATTACAGACTTATATGACAACAATTCTTCATTTATCTGGCATTACTGAAAAATGAAGCTTTACACAAAAGGGAATTTTCCATATAACTGAAGCACTGTGGTATTTTCTTTTATTTTAAATCTTCAAAAATGGATTTTAATGTATTATGAAAGGCAGCATGTTTTAGTGGACAGAGACCCAGTCCTGGAGAAACTTAGGTTTGGGTACTGTCCATGGTACTAGCTGTATGACTGTAGAAAGGGCACCTAAAGTCTTGATATGCCAGGCAAATTCCTAAAATTACAAGTTATAGATCGGTTGCCAATATGGAGAAAGTTGACATGCCTGTAGTTCCCTATACTGATTAAATCACAGACGTGGATCAATTAAGGCATAAAAACATTGCTCTATCTTCTTAGAGTGGAATGCATAAGATATAACCCTCTCTTGTCCAAGTTATCGTAATATTATTGATATAACCATATACAAAATCATACCAAATATATCATATTTCACAATAATTTTACACAGCTCACTCAGAGGTTATAAGATTATAAGTCTGTTAGTCCTTACAATAAATGACCTTGAACTACTGTGTACTTGGTTCTTGTGCAATCTGTTCAATTTTTTCCCTTCTTGCCAGAAGACAAGCTGCTATAATTCTTCTCACAGTAAGTGAAAAGCAACAATTGTGCTCTTGCTTTCAGCTACGATCTTCTAATTTGCTGTTTTTAATACTCTCAGCTGGGAGACCATATCATTAAGTTTATTAGAGCAATGTATAAAATAAGAGAGAGTAGGCTAGGAGGTAGGGGCTGAAAGATCTCTTCTATGAATGAAATAAAGTACATGGGCTTTGTAATGGCATTGTAATAGTTATTTCAATCTACACTTTGAGTTCATCACTTTTCTATCAGGAGATAAGTAACATGTTTCATCATAAGTCCTCTGGATTGTGTTGGTCATTTCATTAATCAGAGTTCCTAAGTCTCTTAAAGTAGTTTATCTTTACAGTACAGTATTGTTGTTATTCTGTTCATTGTTCTGCTGGTGTTGCTCACTTCACTCTGAATCATTCTATACAAATCTTTCTAGGTTTCTCTGAAAGCATTCCCTTCAGCATTGCAGCACAATAGAATTGGAAAATGAGGGGCTGACCGTCAACTGGGGAATGACTGAATAATTTGCGGAGTTGGGCTTTTTTTTCTAAAGAGACGAATGTGTATACACAGAAATATTATTGCCTAACAGACTTGTAAAAAGACCAAACTGAAGCTGGTAATGAAGGCTATGGCCCAAAACAAGAGCCATGTTGAGACTGAAATAAAACACAAAGTCAGTGGCTCAATAATAAAAAAAAATGAATAAAAGTAGAGCTATTTAACTTACTCATACATCATGAAAACCTTCTGCCTTTCTAATTGAAGCATGAAGTCATGAACTCCTTAACCTCCCATAAAGGAGAATATAGGAAAGATATCTCCTTGTATATCTCATTTCCCATCCAGATGCACTCTGGACTTCTCCTTCTCCCACTCCAACTTTTCAGCCTTCTTTTATGGTTCCTCTTCCCCCATTAGACTGTAAGCTACTTGAGGGCAGGGACTATCTTTTTATCACATCTGTATCCCCAGTGTTTAGCATAGTACCTGGCAATTTGTAGGCCCTTAATACATGTTTATTGACTATTCATCAATTTTTATTTTACTCTTAGTTTTTCTACAAAAGAAAACAGTCTTTTGCCTGAGAAGGATAGCATAATGTGTAACAGGGAGCTTAAATCACATAAGTTAGAAAATAATAAGAATCTAGCTGTCCTCAGACAGTTCAAGTTGCCTGATTTATATGAATTACAACTTAAAGTCCTGAAGAAAAAATAGCACATATTATTTCTGAGCCATTGTAGATCTTTGGGAAACACTGAAAATAAGAAAGGTGTCATAGAACTGAAGATTTTCAAATGCTGCTCCCATTTTCATAAAAAGGAAAGATAGTGTGATCCAAACTACAGATCAGTGGGTTTGACTTCAAATCTTGTCAAAATTTTACGTTGTCATCATATTTTTAATGATTCTTTAGTTGCCTCATCACTTCTTAAAATATTTTATTTTTTCCAATTGCATGTAAAACAATTTTACATTTATTTTTTAATTTTGAGTACTAAATTCTCTCCCTCATTTCTTCCCTTCCCCCTGCATTGAGAAAGCAAGCAATTTTATATATGTTATACATGCACAGTCATGTAAAACATTCCCATATTAGCCATGTTGTGAAAGAAAACACAGACCCCTGCCCAAAAAAGGAAAAGAAAGTTTAAAATATGCTTCAGTCTGCATTCAGACTCCATCAGTTCTTTCTCTGGAGAGGGATAGCATTTTTCATCACAAGTCCTTTGGAATTGTCTTAGATACTTTTATTGCTGAGAATAGTCAAATCTTTCACAAATGATCATCATACAATATTGTTGTTACTGTTGTTACTGTGTACAATGTTCTCCTGGTTCTTCTCACTTCAGTTTGCATCAGTTCATGTAAGTCTTTCCAGATTTGATGAAAGTATCCTGCTCATCATTTCTTATAGCACAATAGTATTTCATCACAATCATATAGCACAACTTTTTCATCCATTTCCAAATTGATGGGCATCCCCTTAATTTCCACTTCTTTTCCACCACAAAAAGAACTGCTGTAAATATTTTTGTACATATAAGTCCCTTTCCTTTTTAAAAAATCTCTTTGGGACATAGACCTGTTTCTCTGTCAAGTTTGATTGTTAAGTAGTACTTAATGATCTGTAGATAAATATTTTTATGCATCCAAAGAAAAGAATCAAAGTAAAGGAGTTGTTTGTAATAGAAATCATAACCCTGATACTTGCATATCCATGAACTCACCACTTTACTACTTCCTCCAAGGATACAGATCAAACTCTATCCATTCTGTTCCCCTCATACCTATATCCTCCTATGTATTCATAATAGAGGTCTTGCCCAGTATGATAGAGAACTTTTCCTAGTCAAGTCAAGTCAACAAACATGTATTAATCACCTCCTACATTCCAGGCACTATGCTAGGCACTAGGCATATGAGGAAAGGCAAAAAATCAGTTCCTATTCTCAAGGAGCTCACAATACCTTAATATTGGACAGATATCAATTGAACATACTGGCTATTCCTCATTCATGTGACATGATTGGCTCATCATTTTTGTCCTAATATGCACTTCTCCAATAATATTATTTTATGTCTTTTGCCCTGAACAAGTCATTGTTGGTGCTATGTCACAGCCTGTCTATATCTACCATGCACAGCTCTCATCCTTTAGGTGACCCTCAATTTTAGTTCTTCAGAGAATGTGAGACTTTATAATTTGTAATTATATAACTTTACTGAAAGCATATTATTATTTTAATGGGTTTCTGTTTAAAAAAGAAGAAGCTTGTAGTCATTAAAAGCACTGCAGAATTTCCCAAAGAAGATCTATAGCGTTCCTTTCCTCTTGTTCAGTTCTAGGTTCAGTTTACTATCTATTTGTGTAGCCTGTCCAAGAATATAGCACTATACAGCATTACAGACTCTCTATCCAATTGCATATCATTGCGTGGACTATAAGTATCCTTCACACACTTAGTTTTTCCTGTATAGATATTATTAGATATTTAGACTAAACTCTTGAGTAATCATGGATCTCACTTAAGAGGCTTGCGTTGTTCTAGAGCTTACTAGAATCTCCATTCCCATTATTCCCTATCCCAACATCTCCATATAATAATAAAGAACTCATGAGTTTGGAGGTCTGTAAAAGTGTTTTCTTCACAACAACCTTATGAGGTGAGTAGTATGAATATTTTTCCTTATTTGCAGATATGAAGTTCAACAGAATAGTGACTTATCCCAGGCTCCCAAACCAAGTCATTTCCAGAGCCAGGACTTCTAACAACAAGATCAATGCTCATCTTACTATGACATGCTGCATAATAGACACTTCATACATACCTGGGTGACAAGGTAGCACCAAGAATTACCCAGAGAAGTAAGTTAAATCTGTTTCAATCAGTCACATTCAGTAAAGAAATATAAGGTACAAAAATTCTAGAAAATTTAAAAGGGAAGGTAATCACAAATCAGGAATCAAAATAATTACTTGTAGAAAGTCTAAAAGGTCCAATGCTGCTTATTTGTGCTGCCCTTGATGGGGTCAAACTTTTAGCTTCTTCTGTTCATTGGAAGAGAGAGATCAAATAGTTCAGTAAAGCCATATTCTCTTCTGAATGGGAAGATTCCCCTAACTAACTAAATTAACTGTGAAAATAAGTAAATGGACAAAAATATATCATAAAAGTTGTGGGCCTATTTTCACAGGAATATTCATTCAAAAGGATTTCTTTTGTGGTGCCATAAAATTCTTTAAAATATGTTATTTGAAAAGTTGAGGTGTTGTTGTTGAATTCAAAACAAATGTTTATTAAATACCAAAGATATGCCAACCATGGCATCAAACACTGAGAATGACAAACAAAAATGAAACAGCCCCTGACCCTTAAGTAGCTTACTTACTGAGGTGATACAATATGGAGACAAATAAGTATGTAAAAAATAATATATATAAAATATACCAAAAAATATAAAAAGTATGTAAAAAATTTATGCCAAATATAAACAAGATAATTTGAAGCAAGGGAACTAGCAGTTGGGGATATCAGAAAGATCTCCTAGTAGAGATAGTGTTTGAGCTGGGTTCTAAAGGAGGCTAAGTGTCTAAGAGGAGGAAGTGAGGAACAAGGGCATTCCAAGCATGAGTGAAAGTCTAAGCAAAAGCACCAAATGAGAGATGTTGCACATGTGAAGAAGAGCAAGACTGGTTTGGTTGAACCATGGAATACACTAAGGAAAAGAAAGTGGAGTGAACCTGGAAAAGTAAGTTAGAACCAGATTGTGGATGGTTCAAGATGACAAACAGAAGAGTTTGGTCCTGGTCCTAAAGTTAATTATAATTTAGTGAATGGTAGAATGACATAACATAGACTTAGAGCTGGAAAGGACTTTAGAGGCCACTAGGCCAAGCATAAGCATTTTACAATTGAGGAAGTTGAGTCCCAAAGAGGGAAAGTGACTTGCCCAGGGTCATACTGCTATCAGCTGTCTGAGGTGAAAAATTCAAAGGTTGTTGCGATGATCCAGATGAGAAGTAATGAGGGCTTGAACATATGAGTGGAAAGACAGAGGCAAATTGAGAAATGTGATGGTAGAAGACTTCACAACTGTGTGAGATAAGAAATAGTGAGAAATCACAATCTCAAAGTTGCAAATCTAAGTGACAAGAAAAATTCTGCTGCCCTGGACAGAAATAGAGACTTAGGAAGAGAGGCAAGTTGGGGGTGGGGGGAAGATAATGAAGTCTGTTTTATACATATTGAGTTTTATACACATATGAAACCTCCAGATGTACGTGTCCAGTAGGCAGTTGGTAATGTGCAACTGGAGATCAAAAGAGAGATAGAGCTAAATATATCTATTTAAAGGTGATCATTGAACCCTTAGAAGTAAATGAGGTTGTTGAGTGAAAGAATGTTGAGAAAAGGGAGAAAAGGGTGCAGGACAAAGCCTTGGAATACACTCACAGTTATGGAGTGGGGGACAGAGTGACATTAATTATCATCCTGAAAAGGGCTGAAAAGTGGTCAGACTATTAGGAGAACAAAGAAAAATCAGTGGCATTTTAAAAAGTATTCAGAAAGAGTGGCCAACCGTGTCAAATTCTGCAGAAAGATCAAGAGGGATGAGTTTGGAAGAAAACTTTAGAGATATTGGTCTGGAGATATCAGTTTCAGTTAAGTAGCTGGCAATTCAGAAGCCAGACTGTAAGAGGCTGAGTAATTAATGAGAAAAAAAGAAAGAAAGTTTTTCAACCATAGGGTAGAATCCCTGCCTGCTGCGGTAAACAGGTCAAGGTTAAATCAGGTGAAGGAAGCAATTTTTAGGACACCTTTTCTAGCTCCTTCATTATGCCAGGAGGTGAGCAGAACAGTCCTTTAAAAAAGACTGCTCAGACACGCTGCTGAATCCCACTGCTACTTCAGTCCAAAGAGAAGACAACTGTATGGCCTGGGCCACCTGTGTGCAGGGATTGTAACTATAGCTCCCAGTGTATCCACACCTGCTGCTTCATCACTTGGGATGCAGTCCAAGTCACCACATGAATTTGAGGTGGGTAAAAATAGTCCAAAGTCTAGTCACCACAGGACTTTGAAATAGGCAAAAATAGTAAAATGCTAAGACTGACGTCTTTTGACTCATGCGTAAATTAGATTTAACTGAAGCAGAGATGAATGAAGTTGTCAGTGGGAAAAGTCAAGATGACCAGCGATGGCCCAGGATACTGTGGATGACCTTCATGTCTTCAGTGTCTGATCAAGTTTTAAGTACACCACAGCACTTGCTCCAGCTGCCTTCAAAGTCATTGGAATAAATTTTTCTCATCTGCCCGTTCCACTAGGGGAAGTCTTCACATGTTGGGGAAGAGAATCCCCCCCAACTCACTGTAGGGTTTGCAACCCCCCAGTTTCCCTCAAACTGGTTTAGCCCATTTGCCAAAACAGTTTACCAGAAAGTGAAAACTGCATATGCTACAGCTTCTTAGAACTACAGGTGAGAATTCTATGGCAGGTGAACCCCAAAGATGGAATTCAACTGTAAAAAGGGCTCTGCATCCCTCACACCAGAGGTACTAGTCATCTCTGAAGACTCACATACCCCATTGTGCCATCTGAGGGTGTAAAAGTTTTTGGTGGTGAGAACTTTCTTTCCAGGTCTTCAGGTTTTGCTGCTGAGAAGACTGTGGCCAGGTTGCATAGCCATGAGAGTCATTTAACCGTATTATTTCTGGAAAAGTGGGCTAGAAGCAAGGCTCATGGTTTGGGGACCAGGTTATTCCTGGGGTTCTTGAGCTTACCTGCTAGAAATAATCAAAGACATTTGTTGACTTTGATCTCTTGGTCAAGTTGCTTAACATATCAAGTCCTTATTTGCCATAATTGTAAAATGACAAGATTAGATTAGATGATATTTAAGGTCAAATTTTTCAAGGCCTCGAAACTTCTTTTCTGATGAGTCATTACTATCATTCAGTCATTTTCAGTCATGTCTGACTCTATGATTCCATCTGGGGTTTTCTTGACAGAGATACAAGAGTGGTTTTTCATTGCCTTCTCCAGTTCACTTTACAAATGAGGAAACTGAGGCAAAGTGAAGTGACTTGCCCAGGGTCACATGGTTAGTAAGTGTCCGAGGTCAGCTTTGAACTCAGGTCCTCCTGACTCCAGGCCCAATGCTCAATTCACTGAACCATATTCCAAAAAAGGTTATGCTTAATATTCTGCAAACTAGGCTTCAACAATGTGTGAACCAAGAATTACCAGAAGAGCAGAATGGTTTTCAAAAAGGCAGAAAATCTGGAGACCAAATTGCCAATATTCACTTGATTATGATGAAGCAAGGAAGTTCCAGAAAAACATCTACTTTTTCATGAACAACACTAAAGCCTTTGACTGTGTGGATCACAACAAAATGTGGCAAGTCTTTAAAGAGATGAAAGTTGCATATCACCTTGCTTGTCTCCTGAAGAACCTACATGTGGGCAAGAAGCAATTGTTAGAACCAAACAAGAAACAACTGGTTGGTTTAAGATTGGAAAAGGAGCAAAACAAATCGGTATATTGCTACCTTAGCTTATAACTTATATGCAAAGTACATCATGTGAAATTCCAGGCTGGATGAATTAGAAGCTAGAATTAAGCCTGCCAGGAGAAATACCAACAATCTCAGATGTTCATTTGGTGCCACTGTGATGACAGAAACTAAAGAGGAGTAAGAAGTCTCTTGAGGAGGGTGAAACAGAAGATCATAAAAGCTGGTTTGAAGTTTAACATTAAAAAAAGATCTTGGCAATTAGTCTCATCACTTCTTGGCAAACAGAGGGAAAAGAAATGAAAACAATGTCAGTTTATATTTTGGGGCTTAAAAGTCATTGCAATTATCATTGCAGCCATAAAATTAAAAGATGTTTAGTACTTGGAAGAAAAGCAAAGGCAAATCTGGATAGTACACTAAAGAGCAGAGACATCACCTTGCTGTCAATACAGTCAAAACTATGATTTTTCCAGTAGCAAGGGATGACTATAAGAGTTGGACCATAAAGAAAGCTGAGCATTCCAGAATCAACAATTTTGAATTGTGGTATTGGAGAGTCTTCTTTTGAGAGTCCTTTGAACAGCAAGGAGCTCAAATAAGTAAATTCTTGAAGAAATTAATTCAGGTTATTCACCAAAGATTAAACACTTGGGCCATATAATAAGAAGATTGGATTTGTTGGAAAAGACCCTGGTGTTGGGAAATTTTGAAGGCAAAAGGAAAAGAAGATGGCAAGGATGAGATGGATAGATAGTGTCATGGACACAATTAACAAACTTAGAGGGATAGTGTAGCATAGAAAGACCTGGTGTGCTACAGTTCATGGAATCACAAAGAGTCAGAAATGATTCTTCAACAATTGAATGACTGAACAACAACAGCAAGGTCCTTTCCAGCTGGAAATCTGATTACCTTTCCTAGACGGTGGGAGTTTTTAAACGTTTTGTGCCATGGAGTCCGTTGGCAGTCTGGTGAATCTTTGGAATGCCTTCTCAAAATATGTAAAATAACATACATGTGATTATAAAGGAAATCAACTATATAAAAATTTGCTTACCAAATTTTTTTTAAAAAACACATAGAAGACCACAGGTTAAAAACATGTGCTATAGAATCTTCTTTCATAGATCAACTTTTCCTTCAACAAGAACCCAAGCTTACCCAGTTCAATTTCCTCTTTGGCTGTTCTCCTGTTTAAGCAGAGAGCTACTTACATAAAAGCGAGAAAGGAAGAAATGTCAAGAAAGGAAAGGAAAGGAAAGGAAAGGAAAGGAAAGGAAAGGAAAGGAAAGGAAAGGAAAGGAAAGGAAAGGAAAGGAAAGGAAAGGAAAGGAAAGGAAAGGAAAGGAAAGGAAAGGAAAGGAAAGGAAAGGAAAGGAAAGGAAAGGAAAGGAAAGGAAAGGAAAGGAGAAAGGAGAAAGGAGAAAGGAGAAAGGAAAGGAAAAAGGAAAGGAAAAAGGAAATGAAAAAGGAAAGGAAAGGAAAGGAGAAGGGAAGGAGAAGGGAAGGAAAGAAAGAAGGGAAGAGAGGACGAGGAAAGGGAGAAGGAAAGAGAGAATTATTAGACTGATCATCTTAGACAATTGTCATTTAACTGAATTTCTTAAGATTCCTTCTCATGAAAAAAATCAATTTTTCTTAATAAATGGATAAAACAGGAAAAAAGTAAAGGATTTCTGCAATGCAAAGCATGTATTGAAAATATCACTAAATTTATCAGCCTCTCAACCAATGCCAAACTCTTAGACTGTCTTACAACCTGCCAACCACAGTATGAGCATAACATCACAAAGTAGAAAATACAAAAACATGCAGTTTGATAACCATATGGACATCCAACTGCTATTATTTTCCTCTTACAAATACAACTTTAGTCTCCTTATATATGTATAATCACACAGACAGGTCTCAGTTTATGGTGAATTATGCTTCCAAAGGTTCAGTCTTTACTCTGTTGATTAGCTCACCCGACCATTCTCTGGCAACAGGCAGCAGAACTCAACTCCAAGGAAGAGAAATCGGAAGACAGCCCCTCCCTCACTTCTTTGCAGAGGTGGGAAGTTCACAGGTATGCATTTCATATATGTATTTTCAGACTTATTAAATGTATTGATCACCTTGCTAATTTTATTCTATTTTTCACTTTTTTTATTTAAAAATTATCAGAGATTGTTCTCTGGAAAGCAGGAGGGAAAGCATTCTGGGAGAAATTTTGGTGAAATTTAAAAAACAGTAGAAGTTTTTTTTTTAAATATTATCTTCCTTCTTTGTAGAGTGTAGTATACCTCAGTTTTTAACTACTGTATGTAATGTTGGATTTGGTTTCTTTGTTATTAGGTTTTTTAAACTTTTTTCCTTTCTGTTTTATTCTTTTTTTATAAGGAATAGTTCTCTGGGCGGGGGAAGCAGGGTATAACGAGAAATGAAGGCAATATAAAAACAAAAGATGCATTTTTTTTTAGACAAAGACCAGCATAAAAAGAGCAGACTCCTTAAAAAAACAGAGCACTTTCAGAGAAAAGCAGCCCTTGAAACCTAAAGTCTTGAAAATGAAAGTTCTTAGTTGTGCTCATACCTTGTTTAGTTATACCCAAAAATTCTCATGAAACTATCCATGGTACTGACCCTGCCCGGACTAGATGATGAGAGTTTTCTGTCTGTACTGCCTATTCAAGCCTACTGTTACATTTTTTTGCCTTCTATTCCTTGTCTGCTGCCACTTTGTCAATATAGTCGGACTGCAAGTCTAATGCCATGTCTTGTTTTTCCACAAACAGAGGTCTTGGATGGGGTGGTTGGCCAGAGGAAAGAATTCCAGTGGAAAGAAACCAGTCTGTGGGGGAGAAGAGAATAGCTAGAAAGTAGCCCTTTAAATTGGGCATCTAGGTGACATAGTGGAGAGAGCACTGAGCCTGGAGTCAGGAAGACCTGAGTTCAAATCTAGCTTGAGAATGACTCTAGGAAGACATTTTACCATGTTTGTCTCAATTTCCTCATCTATAAAATGAGCTGGACAAGAAAATGGCAAACCACTCCAATATCTCTGCCAATAAAACCCAAAATGAGATCACAAAGAGTCAGACATGACTGAAACCACTGGACAACAAAAAGACCTTCAAATAGAGACAGAAATTTCAGTCTTGGCAACTCTGGAGATGGGTATGTGGCAATGGCTTGGGGCTTTGTGGACAGCATTTTTCAGACTAGCCAGTAGAGGGCTCCAGTATTGGGCAGGTCATCTTCATTTCTTTCCATGCCTTTATCTCTCATAAAACAATACTTCTTACCTTAGGAACCACTTGCTTTTACACACACACACACACACACACACACACACACACACACACACACACACACATACATACACACACAGAGAGAGCACATAGCTGGAATAATATGTGGAGCCCTGGAGTTGGAGTCAGAAACTCCTCAATTTAAATCTGGCATCAGATGCTTATTAGTTTTGTGATCCTGGGCAAGTAATTTAACCTCTTTGTGACTTAGTTTTCACAACTGTAAAATGAGGATAATAATAGCACTTAACTCCCAGAGTTGTGAGGAAAAATGGGATATTTGTGAAGTGCTTTACAAACCTAAGAGTACTATGTAAATGCTAGTTAGGTGCACAAAGACATATGCAAAGAAATGGGCAGGGACTGAACCTGTGGTTTTATTGTTATTGGGAACATTCAGATCAAGAAATTCTCTCTTCCAACGCAAGTCAACATCTTCTCTGCAGTTTGTAGCTTCAGAGAGTTATCTAGAAGCAGGGGTGGGGAACCCTGATGTGACCCTTTAGGTCCTCAAGTTCTCCCTTTGACTGAATTCAAACTTCACAGAACTTGTGAACAAGTCTAAGGGTCACACTTGAGGAAATAGAGGGCCACATGTGACCTCAAGGCCACAAGTTCCCCACTAGAGCATTGAGAGGTTGAGGGACTTGCCCAGGGCAATCCTACAATGAAAATGTGTCAGAAAGGAGATTTGTACCCAGATCTTTCTGGTCTCAAAGCTGGCTCTTTAGACACTATGCCACACTTTATTTCTATATACGTGTACCCATCCACATACATATACATACACATCACAAAATCTCAAACAATATGATTTAAATTGGTTTCCCCAGAAACTCTATCTTCTTTCAACATTGTCTAGCTCCTTCACAGTTCAGCCTCACTATTTATTCACTCATATTGAATTAGGACACTTTTACCTTGACTTTAATTGATGAAATTTGGAAACTTCCCTGAAGATAAATGAGATAAATAAAAGGAAAGAGCTTTCTTATTTCAATAAAAGTTAGAGATAAATTCAATTCTGGTTTTGGAGCAGTTGTCACTGGAATTAAGGCAATAGAGTAAATTTCCAAAAACCCAAATCATCATTACACTAAATTTTCTTCAATCATGCCAAACAATCAATAAGAAATGGGGGGGGGGGGGCAGTTAATTCCTCAAAAGGAATTACATACCAGTTTGGACACAATCCTTCCTTGAGTCTTTAGAATTTATGTAGCCCTAGGGGGAAAATTTTTAATCTTCCTAAAAAATTTTTTAAAAAAAGCTAAGACTCATTGCTTTGTTTTATTTTATTTTTTTGAACTAAAATTATGAATTTTATTAAAATAATATTTTATTTTCCTAATTACATGCAAAAAACAATTTTAACATTTTTTTTATTTTAAACTCTAAATTCTCTCTTCCTCCGATACCTGAGATGATAAAAATTCTATATGGTTTTTACATGTGCAATCATGCAAAACATATATATACTAGTCATGTTGTAAAAGAAAACATGGACAAAAAATACAAAAAGTCAAATAAAGTGAAAAATAGCATGCTTTGATCTGCATTCAGACTCCATCAGTTCTTTCTCTGGAGGTGGGTGCATTTTTCATCATGCTACTCACTTTTTTTTTTTTAAGGCAGATATGACTTTAATAGTCTTTAAGGCAACCTTAATTTATTTAGCACAATAGCTATATAAATAATTTGACTCTGAGAAGCACATGTAGATTATAGTTATACTCCCCTGGCATTACTAAGTGATTGACATACTGAAAGAGCTATGAGATTCCAAAGCCATATTTCTAGGCAATTCTTTCCTATTATTTTTCCATTCACAGAGATAGTACGATACAATGTAAAGTGTGCTGGATTTGAAGTAACGGTAAAGTTCAGGAGTCTTTCAGAGGTCTGCTTCAGCTTTATTAAATTTAGGGCAGGATGGAATGAAGGAGCATAATGCTCTTTGCCTATCTTTACATCCTGCCTCCAGGAAATGTTCTACATTCCAGTTATGTTATTTAATGCTCTGTTCTTAAATCTTTCAAGAACTCTTGAGTGATTTTGATATATGGATGGGATACACCTTATTGGAAGAGAACCTTTGAGCTAAAGTAAATAATGACTATATTATTAAGTGGATTTTTTTATCCCTCTCAGTTTGGAATTCAGAAAGCCTGAATTTTTACTATTGTCCTGGCCAAAATGAGAAGCAAGATGGGATGGGGATAAAGAAGGAGTAAAAATAGCACAGTCAAAATGAGAAGGAGCTGAGGAGAAAGAGAAAGAAGTTGTAAGAATGAGAGGTGGAAAGATAGAGAAGAGGAAGAAAGAAAGAGAAACTAGGGAAAGGATCTCATGCTCTTGAGAATTTAACTTTTATACTCATAAAAGATCTAGGAAAATTTGAGAGGTGACCAAGAGATGGGTTTTCCCTAGAAGAAATTTCAAAGCACAAAATTCCAGATAAGGATCATCCAGAAAGAAGTATCAGGCAAGTGTGGAAAGGTAAGAAGACACTGGGGGATCATTGTGCTATTACATTTTCTCCTTCCTATGTTAGACACTAAACATAATTTTATCAATTAAAATATTCTTGCATTTACACTTGTTACTCAAATGTCTAACTAAACTTCCTAAAGCCTATAGATAACACTCCAGGAAAACTTAATTTGTTGAGTGGGACATTTTTTTTTTTATTTTAAGGACAAATTACTATGACATTCTGTAATTTTATACAAATATATAATTACATACGTATACATATGAAGTTTGCCTCTGCAAGTTAGCATTTTAATGTTTCTTCATAAATAAAACATATTCTCATATTTTCTACTTTTAATAAGAGAGATTTTAAGGCAGTATTTTGCTCTTGTAGAAATCCTTTTTGAGGTGTAAGATGAATTACCTCGTGAGAAAGCAATAATGACCCTTCATGAAGACTTTCAAGGACAAATATAGCAAATTCCCACCCCCTTAATCTGCTACTCATTGACTTATTAATTCTTTTTCTCTCTGGGTTTGAAAGCAGTGTAGTAGGTATGAGTTAGAAGTACATCAGAAATCTTTTTTTTAATGAAAAGGGCTCATTAATGATTTAATCAGTTTGAGCCCCATCCCATGGAACTTTCTTTTCCCACTGATTCGCCTTCTTATCTCAGTCTCTAACCCTATACTCACATCAATGTTATTGACTATATAATTTATTAAAAGTAATAAATATTGTCAAGACATAGATAACTATTTGAATAATGTATCATATTTGAAAAAGAATATAACCAAGGTAATTTCTATGCTCTAGAAAAGCAGAGGGAAAGAAGTTGCTGACTACAATTCCTTTCACCCATTGACAACTGCCAATTGCTCCAAAACACTTGTAACCATTGTCCAAAAATTGTGTGCTGATTTCACCACCTTGACTCAGTAACCATCTCATCTTGGAATTTTCCTCAATCCCTGAGGCCTTCTCATACTGGAATATTCCACTGCTCTACTGGTCTGCTTTCACCCATTGGTGAGTTCTTTTCAGGGTCTTCATTTAGGGGATGGGCCCAGACTAGCTACATTTCATTCTCTTCCCAGCTGTGCCTCTGACTCTATAAACTTTACTACCTACCATAACTCAGTTGCTTTTCCCCTCTATGCCCCCCACCACACACACACACACACACATGCACACACACAGACACGCATGCACACACACATACGCACACACATGCACACGCACGCGCGCGCACACACACACACACACACACACACACACACCACTTCCAGATCATTTTTATGTGCCGACTTCTTCCATTAGAATGCAAAGTCTTTGAGAGCAGGGACTGTTATTCCTTTCATTTTTATTTCTGTCTTCAGTACTTTGCACAGCACCCAGCACATAGTAAGCATTTACTGAGTACTTGTTGCCTGCTTGCCTATGGTTAATTAACTCAGTTTCTCTCATAACCACACTTTGTTTTCAATTCTTCTCCAAAATGCCAATTAATTGTTTATCTCTCCTCAGAATACAACAGCTATTTGAGTTTACCTCAGGATTGTAGTTAAGTCCCTCAGTTCTTCTCAGGAATTGTTCTCAGGATATCTTCTTCACAAAATAAGAGTTAACTCAGTCATTCCTCAACAGAAATCAAAGACAGCTAAACTCACTCAGGTCCCTTCTGGAATGGCAGCTAAATTCAGTTTCTCAAAATATCTCTTCAGACTCTCAAAAATAATAGCTCTCCAAGTTCTTCATAGACTCCAATAACAAGTAACTATCCAAGTCTCACAGACTTTTGCCATGACAATAAACTGTTCATGTCTCTTCAGGAATGGATTTTATTAGTTCTTTCAGTTCCTCACACAAATTCCCTCAAAGATAACAGTCAACTCTCAGTCCCCAAGATTCTCTGTTTCTTTAAAACTAAACAATAATATCCAAAATCTCTGTGAAATGACCTATTTAGTCTGGAGTTTAACTCTGTTAAATTAACAAACACTAAGCAGTCTAATCATGTATTTAATAAATCTTTCATTTAGATACAAAATAGTAAAGATGTAGCCCAATGTCAAATGTGCCTTCTGAAAGCCAGATTATCCTCTAATATCCTCATTAAGATGCGCTCAATTCATGGATAGATGACTCACAAAAATTTTGTATAGATTGTAAAGGTAGCATATAGGTCAATACTTGGTAATGTTCTCTGGGTAATGTCTTTCAGTATTAATGAAGTCTGATGTTTTTCCAAACCTTCTATGGGAAAATATCCTCCCCATTTTTCAAATTAGCAATTATTCAATGCCTTCACGATTATTTCACCTCCAACAAGAATTGACTTTCTATAAACATGGTCCAGTCTGGATGCTTTTTCTCACCATTCATCTATTAAATTTCATTTCTATCTCCCATATATGTATTTCTGGTATTTTGATATCAGAGCCCAAGTGTAGTGATTCCATTTTTCCTTTGCAATATGGGATATGCAACACAAATAATTTGTCACAATTAACTTTGCAGATTTTTTTTTCTATTTATTGTCTTTCTTCCATTTTTACCTTATATGACTTCTATGATAATTTTACTTGGTTGGTTCTCTTGGTATGCTTCCTCCAAAGTTTTAAATAAGTTTTTTCCTCTGCTATTTCTCTCTGTTTTACCTTACATTACTCAGAGTTGTCCACCATCCTTCTTCATAAGATTTTACAAATAAGATTATATTCTAATCTGATGTTATTAACTATAGCATTAATCTCTCTATAATTATGAAAAAAAGTTATATATTTGCTGATTTAGAGTATTCTCTGGACTCTTTTGGTCCTATTGTAGCAGCAAGTCATTTGTAATAGTGAAATTTATATATGAGAGGTAGCATGGCAAAGAAGATAAAAAGTCAAGTCTCAGCATCAAGAAGCAGTGAGTTCAAGTCCTGCCCTTGACATATCTCTGTCATGTGAACCCAGGCAAGTCAATTAGCCTGTCAGTGCCCCTCGTTTTTCTCTAAGGCTTCAAGATTCACAGCTTGCTTTGGCTGCACTGGTAGAGGGATTTCATCTTAATGGAGTCCCCACTAATTGTGGATATCCTTCCAGGATCTGTCTTGGGCCTTCTTTTTTTTCCTCTATATTCTCACTGGTTGACTTCACAAACTTCCACCGGTTCAATCATCATTCCTATGTAAAAGATTCCAAAATTCATAAATCTCTCCTAGGTTCTAATCCTACACTATCAGCTACCCTATTGGACATTTTGAGCTACGTATCTCATAGGCATCTCAAACATATGTCCCAAAAATTATTCATCTATCCCCCCCAAACCTATTCCTTCTCCTTCTACCCTCCAGGCCTGCAGCTACCCTAGTGACTCCTTTTCTTTCCATTCTTAATAATAACAGTTAAAATTTATATGGTACTGACTATATGCCAGGTGTCCTGTAATTATTATCACAATCCTCACAACAATCCTAGAAGTTATTATTATCCCCTTTACAGGTAGGAAACTAAGGCAAACAGAAGTTGTGACTTGCCTATGGTCACTCACAAAGGAAGTTTCTGAGATCACATTTGAACTCAAGACTTCCTGATTCCGGGTTCAATGCTCTATCACACCACGTAGCTTCGCAGCTACACATTATTCCCTTCCTGACGCAGCATGATTCAGTCCCTTTGAACTGCTTTTAGTTCCTCACACAGAACACTCCATATCCTGTCTTCACTTTTTTGCACTGACAGTTCCTATGACCAGAATGCTCTAACTCCTTACCTCTATCTTTTCAAATCTTGGGTTTCTTTCAGTATTCAACTCCAAACTCATCTTTTGCAGGAAGCCTTTCCTGGTTTCCTTGGCTGCTAGTGCTTTCTCATCTAACTTTATCTGTTATCTAGTTGGCATGCTTTTTGCATTTACTAATTTATATACACTTTGTCTCCCTCATTAGAATGCAAGGTCCTTAAGGGTAGGAACTATTTTTATTTTTCTTTGTATCCTTCATGCTTAGCATAATTCCTTTCAGTGCTTAGCAAATGCTTGTTAGTCATTGATTGATAGGTATGTAATGTAAATGTCTGTTGAATCTATGCTTTCAACCATGTAAATATTTTTTTAATGTTGAGCACAATAGTTCCGAAGATGAACACATATGACTCTCCACTAGAAACCTCCCTCTAGATTGATACTGATCTGTTAACAGTCTTTGGTTCCAGTCATACAACCAGTTCAAAATCACTGATCTATACTCTCATTTTCTGTAGCTTATATCTTTCTACATTAACATAACTGATTTTAAAACTGGAAGGGAACATACTGACCAATTATTACACAACTATCATTACCCATGAAGATATTAAGGTCCAGGCAAGTTATATGATGGGTCTAAGGTAAAATATTCAAACCCATTATCTAGTCATGGTCTTCCTCTACTACATTCCATAGTTAGCCAGAGTTGCAGGGTAACCTAGAGGCTGAGATCTTTAATTATGCAAGTTCATTATATTGAGGCTTATTGCATGCTGGCCTATAATAGCCAAGGAAAGCAAACCACATATTTCTATCAAAGGCATCAGCATTCTTGCAGTGACTTGGGTTTACAAACTTGGTTTTATCCTGGATCTTCATTCTCCCTCATCCCATATATTCAGTCACTTCCCAAATCTTATTATTTCTACCTTCATATCTCTTGAATCTGACCCATTCTTTCTACTCAGAGAGCTACCACCTTAACTCAGATCCTCATTGCTTCTTGCCTAGATTAATAATATTGTCTCCTAATAGATGTACCTGCTTCAGGTCTCTCCCAACTCAGACTACCCTACACACTACCATCAATGTAATTTTTTTTCAACACAGATCTGACCATGTAACACTCCCTACTCAATCAGCTCCTTCATAATGAAATATAAACTCCTCTGTTTAGCTATTAAAGCCCCATGACCTGACCCAAACTATTTTTTTCATCTGTACTCGATGTTACTCATGCTCTTACTCTTGGTGCTAGCTAAACTAGCTTTCTCTTTGTTCCTCTATCTTTTTTCTCCATGCTTTTCAACTTCATGGCCTCCCTCTTTTCCTTTGAGATATAGCTCAAACATTATCCGTTAGCAGAAGCTTTATTCTGATTCCTCCCTGTCAGTGCCTTCCTTCCCAAATTATTTTCCATTTAGCCATTTTGTTTAAATATACATAATAAGTATGCACAAATGTATTTTTTGACTTTATGTTTACTATATATGTGTGTATATACATACATACACGTACACACACAAACACATGTATTTTACATGCATTTCTTATCACCTCTATTAGAATGTAAATTCTCTGCAAGTAGGGACTGTTTCACTCTTCTTACTTGTATCCCCAGCATCTAGCACAGTACCTGATATATAGTAAGTGCTTAATAAACACCTATTGATAAATTGATTGATTCCTCAAAAAGAAGTGTGGCAAGACCTTTTAAAATCCCAGGGTCTCTTTCCCTCTGGTGCATAATACTTCCTTCTTGGTTCCTTCTTCTTCTAAGGTCAGAGCCCTTCCTTGTACATTTTCAGACATAGTTGGTGGATCATTAAATTCACAGCTGGGTAAACCTGGTTTACCCAACCTTGCCTCTGACACTAGCTGTGTGAGCACCATGAGCAAGTTTCTTCCTCTTTAAAATGGAGGGGGACATACTATAGAATCTAATTGTTGTGAATCTCAGATAAAATAATACATATAAATTCTCTGCAAATTCTAAAGCATTACATGACATTATGTAGAGGCTCTGCTTTTTGAACTTTCAGCATGTACAGAAATCTCTACTTACACCAAAGGAACCAGTAAGCTGACATTCTACATTGATGAATGCACAAATAATTCACAGCTACAGTCAAGTGATGAAATACATTGCCTTTTCAAAATGAAAGCTATGTTATAAATATGATAGCATCAAACTCATACTTCAAATTTCTGAAATTTTATCCAGAAGCTATATTCCCTAGTGTCTCCCCACAACCTCCACCTCTACCTCCACATTCCAAATTGAGAAAAATGAGTAATTTCTGCAGGGTGATGTTTGCTGAATATTTTGGTTCCAACTTCATTATCTGTAAATATTTCAAGAGATTCTAAAAGCACAATATGCTCCAAAGCAAACCAGAGCATTCCTAGTGCCTAAAAGTAATCAGGTGATGAGTCTAAAGTGTTCTGAATGTTCTAACCTCTTGAAAAGGATTTTCAGCCCATTTGGTCAGCTCTGCATGTGTATGGTACCAGCATATGCTAATGTTCTCTTAATTTACTGATCCAGGTAGTGTGTGCATGGCAGCAGGGCTTATGGGAGAAGAAAATGAAAATGGTAAGTGCACATAGTCTGGTTACAAACTTGTGAGCCCAGAGAATTTTTTAACCTGAGCTGGCTAGTCATGTGACATTGGAACCGGATTGAGAAGACCTGAACTTAGATTTCTGTATCATCGCCTACACTTTATATACCCTTGTTCAAGTCATAGCTTTTCAGAGGCTCCAGTTCCTCTTCTGTAAAATGGATAATGTTGACTAACTCAGAGTTCTAATGAGGAAAGTAATTTGTATTCCCAAAAGGGAGTTACTGTTCAGCCACAAGACTAGTATATGGAGTGTTTGAGGGTTAGCACATCTGCTGTGAGGACTTGCCAAGCCCACTTAAGGGCTGCTCCTCCACCTTTGGTATCCACCTGGTACTCAACTCTTCTCCAAGAAGCTGTAGCATGCATAGTAGTCACATGCCTGTAAATCATCTTTGCAGATAGGATGAACCAAGTTGAGGTTAACTAATGGACTTTAAATCCATCAATGAGTTAGGGGAATGTCTACCTCAAACATGTAAAGATTTCCCCCAGTTGAATGAGTGAAGGAAAACTATTTGTTTCAACAGACATGAAGGCAGCTGAAGCAAGCACTGTGGAGTTCTTAGAGGTTGGCCAGACATCAAAGATGCCAAGGTCATCCACTGCATCCCAGGCTATCTCCAGTCATCTTGACTTTTATCTTACCACTTGCCTTAAATGACTTTGGAAGAGTGAGTGAGGCTGATGATTTTGTGCAGCTCTGCTTCACTTACATCCATCAACCCATGATGTCACTAGACCTCTACACAAACAAAAGCCAAACAACAATAACCACAGAAGAGATATTTCAATTGCTTAATCAATCATTGATCTATCTTGGTAAGGTGACATGAGTAGCAGGAGAGATCTTTGTAAGAAAATATCCTTCAGGGAGGCACAGCCAAGATGGTGGAGTAGCACCACAGATATTTCCAGCCCAAGACAGCCTGGAAGGTCACCAGGAAGTATCTATCACACCATGCTGAGAGCACAGCACAGTCCAGCATGGGCCGCACCTCAGCAGACCTTAGGGCAACTGAATCTCAGGCACCTGTATGGGTTTCCAGACTTCACAACACAAAAACATTGAGGACAAATTGGAAGGTCAGTGAGAAAGGGACCAGTGTGGGAGAGTAGAGTAGTCTAGCCCAGTCCCAGGATGGCAGAGAGAGAAGGAAGTGGAGGAACCCTCAGCAGCAGCAGCTACTGTTTCTGGAGCTCTAGGCCCACAGATTGTGGGGAAATCTAGTGGCTGACAGTACACCCCCACCCCTACTGTATGCAGAGATCTATCTTGACAAAGAACTCAAAAGTCAAGTAAATGGCTGGCAAAATGAGCAAAAACCAGAAAAAGAATCAGTCTATTAAATCTTACTTTGGTGACAAGGAAGATCAAAACATACAAACAGAAGACAACAAAGTCAAAGTTCCTACATCCAAAGCCTCCAAGAAAAATATGAATTGATCTCAGGTCATGAAAGAGCTCAAAAAGGATTTTGAAAATCAAGCAAGAGAAGTAGAGCAAAGATTGGGAAAAGAAATGAGAGTGATGCAAGAAAATCATGAAAAACAAGTCAACTGCTTCCTAAAGGAGACCCAAAAAGATGCTGAAGAAAGTAACACTGTAAAAAATAGACTAACCCAAATGACAAAAAGACATCCAAAAAGTCAATAAGAGAAGAATGCCTTAAAAAGCAGAATTGGTCAGATGGAAAAGGAGGTCCAAAATCTCAATGAAGAAAATAATTACTTAAAGATCAGAATGGAGCAGATAGAAGCTAAAATTTTTATGAAAAATCAAGAAATTATAAAACAAAACCAAAAGAATGAAAAAATAGCAGACAATATAAAATATCTCATTGGAAAAACAACTGACCCAAAAAATAGATCCAGGAAAGACAATTTAAAACTTATGAGACTACTTGAAAGCTATCATCAAAAAAAGAACCTAGACATCATCTTTCAAGAAATTATCAAAGAAATCTGCCCTGAGATTCTAGAACTAGAGGGCAAAATAAATATTGAAAGAATCCACAGATCACATCCTGAAAGAGATCCAAAAAGGAAAATGCCTAAGAATATTGCAGCCAAATTCCAGAGCTCACAGGCCAAGAAGAAAATATTTCAAACAATCAAAAAGAAACAATTCAAGTATTGTGAAAACACCATCATGATAATACAAGATCTAACAGCTTCTACATTAAGGGATGGCAGGGCTGGACTATGATATTCCAGAAGTCAAAGGAACTAGGTTTAAAACCAAGGATCCCCTACCCAGTAAAACTAACTATAGTACTTCAGGGGGAAAAAAATTGTCGTTCAATGAAATAGAGGTCTTTCAAGCATTATTGATGAAAAGACCAGAACTGAATAGAAAATGTGACTTTCAAACACAAGAATCAAGAGAAGCATGAAAAGGTATAAACAAGAAAGAGAAATCATAAGGGACTTACTGAAGTTGAACTGTTTACATTCCTACACAGAAAGATGATATTTGTAACTCTTGAGACTTTTCCTCAGTATTTGGGTAGTTGGAGGGATTATATACCTGCAGACAGAGGGCACAGGGTGAGTGGAATAGGAAGGGATGATATCTAAAAATATAAAATTAAGGGGCAAGAGAGGAATATTTTGGGAGGAAAAAGGAAGAAATAGAATGTAGCAAATTATCTCTCACATAAAAGAAGCAAGAAAAAATATTTTCAATAGAAAGGATGAGGGGAGAGGGGAGAGGAAAAAAGTAAACCTTACTCTCATCATATTTGGCTTATGGAGGGAATAGCATGCACACTCAATTTGGTATGAAAATCTATGTTACATTACAGGAAAGTAGGGGAGAAGGGGATAAGCAGGGGATGAGAGGATAATAAAAGGGAGGGTAAATGGGAAGAGGGGATAATTAGAAGTAAAACTTGAGGAGGGATAGGGTAAAAAGAGAAAATAGAATAAATAGGAGCAGAATAGGATGGAGGGAAATACAGTTAGTCTTTCACAACACGACTTTTATGGAAGTCTTTTGTATAACTACACATGTATAACCTATAATTGCTTGCCTTCTCAGTGGGGATGGTTGAGGAGGGAAGGAGGGAGAAAAGTTGTAACTCAAAGTTTTAAAAACGAAGGTTAAAAATGGTTTTTAAATGTAACTGCTAAATAAGATATACAGACAATGGGGTATAGAAATCTATCTTTCCCTACAAGAACACAGAGGGGATGGGAATAAGAAAAGGGAGGGGCATGACAGAAGGTAAGGCAGATTGGTGGAAGGGGCAGTCAGAATGCACACTGTCTTGGGGTGGGTGAAGGGGAGAGATGGGGAAAAAATTTGGAACTCAAAATCTTATGGAAATGAATGTTAAAAACTAAAAATAAATAAATTTTTTAAAAAGGAAAATTTAAAAATATATATATTTATATATATATCCTTCAAAGCACCAACCAGACTCCAATAGTTTTATGTTGAAATACAGAATAACCATTAGCTATCAATTTTATTAACAAGGAGCATTTACTGGTTCTGTGTTAAGAAGGTTAAAATTCAACAAAGTCCAAAAATAAATTGGCAAGAGAAATAATACAAAATTAAAAGTATTTCTGAAACTAAAAGTAAAGATTAAGTAAGTTAAGTGTAACATTTGCCCAACATGACAACATGAATCCAGTTCTGCTGAACAAGAAAACAATCTTACTTTTGAGGTCTTACTATGACCTTTCTGTCTGCAGTAGAAGCTGAACTGATTGCTTTTGGTTGGATATTTTAAATTAAACATTTCAAAGTTTAATTATTAAAAAGAATAACTTGGTTCATGAAGGAGTCAAATATGCAGCAGACTTTTTTAATAGCTATGATTCTCAGAAAAAAGACTTCCAGTTAAGATGATATCATGAAAGAGTATAGAAGAGGCAAGACATATACATACCAGACAATATCTGAAAAAGGCTCTAAAAATATCAATGACAAAGAAACTGAGAAACAAAATGTAGGCTCATCCATCCCATCCCAAAACTAACCAAAATAGATAGCCAAGAGAGGAAGGAGATCGGTAATTGGACAAAATTAGGAAAGCTAATGCCAATTCAAGTAAACTGAGGAGTATGGAAAAACAAGCTCTGATGACCTGTCAGGAAGACAGAGGTGGTGAATGAAGGAGAGGAGAGGAAAGGAAATAAACTACTGAAAATGGACCTAAAGCCAACCAGTACTCTGAACCACTGTCATAGGCCAGCATCCGTTTGGACAAATATAGAGAAGGAGGAGAGGCCAGGGAAATCAGCATGATCTCCCGCAAATATATTTGAAGCCAGCCAGTATGCTGAGTATGTTTTGGGGGTGAGGGTGGAGAAGGAGGAGAAAAGGTATTTCATGTCAGCACCAGTTCCAACAACCAAATGTCTGAAGTCATATCCCAGTCTGTCAGAACAGAAACTAGAAGAACAAGCACCATATGTCACTGTACCAGGAGGAAAAGTAAACTTAGTATCTGAGCATTCCTAAAAAAGGAAGTACCTGTATAAGAGACCTGAGACCAATGTAATTGCTAACATTCAGCCTATGAGAGTTGTAAGAGATGGAACAAATTCATGACTGAGGATTCTACAAAGAGAAGAATACAGACTAGCCAAGAGTTCTATAAAGTGCTACTAAGATACTGAGATAGAAGTCAGGGGTTGAGACCAACTACCCTGTCCAGATTGGCAGAAGCATAATTGCAGATGAGACAAAATCAAATAAGCCATTCGAGACCATCTAAGAGTGCTTGAAGACACTGGTGTGATTCCCAAACCAAAGACTGAGGCTGGAAATCTGAGTAAATAGAAAAAAAAATAAAACAACACAACACAATTAAGAAATACTACAGGTTAAAAAAGAACTAGAGGAAAAACCAAAACAGAAAATAATTCCTTTGTGTAAAAAAAAGTTTGGTCATGAGTTCTATGAGAAGGGATAGAAAGAATGGAGCAACAGATTTGTTAAATAAAATGTGAGTCTAGGAAGGGAAAAATGAAAGAATAAATCGTTTATAACAGAATGTGAAAAATCTTAACCAGCTAACAAAAAAAAAAAAGAAAAGAAAAGAAAAATAGAATGGACCAAACAAAATTCAATGACTGAGACAACAAGAAATATTAGAACAAACTTAAAACAGAGGAAGTTAAGTTAACCATGGGGCCTAAGTATGGTATTGTTCTCAATTGTTGGTTTGAAGGAAGGAAAGAAAAGGAAAACACTAAAGAAATGTGGAGGAAAAATTTACTATTTCATATAAATAGAGTAAGTAGGAAGAAGAGCCTATAAAAATGGAGGAAGGAATGGAAAGAGTAGGTATTTTATGTCCTCACTTTTATCTGAACTAGATAAAACAGGATTGAAAATACAGACATATGTGTGCATACACACACACAAAAATGCTTGCTATAGAAAAATATCAAATTCAACAGGAATATAGGCAGGAACTAAACAACAGATTAACACCGTAATACTCTATAAAATGTTCACCTATTACCTATGATGGGTTTACCTCAAGTAAACAATTTATAAAAACAGGAGAAAGAAAAAAATCTTAACTTCTAAACCTGGAATTTCAAAGGAATACTTAATTGGGTGTAGTGCCAATGCAATATTCACAGCACTGATGGCGGCCATGAATATCCTGGCACAATTCTGAATTGCAAAATACAAAAGACTCTCCACATGGAAGACAAAACCAAAACATTTATTCAGACACCAGAAAGCCAAGTCCATCATACTAACAAAACTCTATACACAATAACAATGCAGAGAATAACACCATCCCCAAGCCTTCCCCCTGCTAGGCTTCCCACAAACTAGCTCCATTAAACAAATCACAAGCAGGATCTCTTAACCAAAATCACAAACAAGTTCTTTCACCATGCTAACCAGCAGCCTGCTTGCCTGAGTCCTTCTAAGCTCTTATAATTTATGACTTTTTAAAGTGTCATTATCACTTTATTACTTTATTATCTTTCCATTTAATATGTGCTTTGAGATAACAATAAACTTTTAAAAGTACTTTTAAAGGTTTTCAACCAAAATTTTTCTGATGGGATCACATTTTCAATTTTATTATGTAATTAAGTGAGAAAATTATCCCATTAACAAATACAAAATACAGCCAGATATTTATGAGCATAATATTAAATAAGGAATATGTGTACATAGCCATTCTAAAAAAAATACTCCTTGAAGGCTAAGTTTTCACACTCTATAGGTTCTACATCCCAGTAAACTCACAATAAATGGGAAAAAAACACCAGGCTCTAGAAGTTTATTTCTTAATCTTAACATTCCATGATAGTTGGGATGGTTCATTTTTTATCCTGAAGACTTCTGGCACTGAACTCTGAACAGGAAGTGCATCAGTAACTAAGTAGGTTAAGATACAGAAGTTTGAGGAATACACATTTGGAAAGCATAGATGCATTTGAGTGCCCATAATCTTTATGTAGCCTCTTCATTGCTCTCGCTTATACAAAAATGAGACCTTTCCTACATAACCAAAAAGAGGGAAAAAGCCATGATGTACAGGTTCTGCCATTTCTTCCTAAATTAAACTTTGAAAATTCAATCTAAAGTCACTTGCGCCCTCTAGGTCTTAGTTTCACCCACTGCACGACACAAAGTTTGGATTGAATGATCTCCAAAATACTTTCTTTCTTTAAGATTCTAGGATTCCATAATGCAAATACTGTCTGACATATAATGACATTTCAAGATTTAAGTCAGAAATCAACAATTCCCCACATCATAAGCTCATGAAGTTGTCCACTGAACATTTAACCCTGGTGGCTGGTGCTTTTGCTTGATTTAAATGAGGAGGTCTATTCAGATTTGATTTCTTTTCTGGCACCTTCTTCTTCAAGCAGATGCCTCACCCATAAAATACTCATAGGCCTCCCATCAATCCAAAGTAGCTCCAGTTCTTTTTTCAAATAAGCTTTCCCCCTCAACCCCAAGGTTCTTTTCCCTGGAAAATGAATTAAAATATTTGCAACCAATTCCTGCAGCTAAGCAATGGCCACGGAAAATTTTCTGGAGGCATTTTCATTGCTATTTCCATTAAGTCTAAATGTAAAGTGCCTATTAGTCTTCTTCATTTAATGTAGCAATAAAACTTCAAATAAACATAAGATAAAAAAAGAAATATGAGAAGTAGTGTAAAAATGCGAGTGCATTGAAACAATAGATTTTAACATGCATTATATGGATGGCTTATAATTCTGTACTAATAGGCTTTAAAAAATATATCATCTAATGATGGATAAATTTGGGAAGTCATCAGAAGATGAAATTAATTTCTTAACCCTGAAATTTAATTTGATAGTTAAAAAATTAAGATATAAGGAAAATAAGATACACTTTACTAGATACCTTCTTTATGGAAGGTATGATACAAAGGTGTCAAACACATAACCCACAGGTTGCATGCTGCTTACAACATTCCCAAGTGTGTCCTGACCTACAATTAAAATGTAATTGGAAAATTTTCACAAAATAATAAAAAATAACTAAAATATAGCATGACATTTTAAACTAAATTAATACATGGCCCATAGGACTCCTCAAGTACCATTTAGTACTCCCCCTTTCTATTTGATATTGACTGCACCAGTATAGCGTAGTAGAAAGAGTATCAGACATCAGGACATTTGGATTCAAATTTCAGCACCATCTCATATAAGTCATGTGGTCTTGAGAAAGTCACATAACCTCTCCAAGTCTCCCTTTTCTCCCCTAAAAAATAATTAGATTAAGAGATTTTTAGCTTCCTTAGTAGCTCCATTTTTTTGTGGTTATTAGTCATTTCAGTCATATCTAATTCTTCATGACTCCATTTGGGGTTTTCTTGGCAAAGATACTGGAATAGTCTGCCATTTCCTTCTCCAGCTCATTTTACGGATGAGCAAACTGAGGCAAACTGTGTTAAATGACTTGTGCTGGGTCATACAGCCAGTGTCTGATGCCAGATTTGAACTCAGGAAGATAGGTCTTCCTGACTTGAGGTCCAGCATTCTAATCCATAGTCAACAACTATTTATGGAGTGCTTTCTATGTGACAGACTCTAGAGAAACAAAGACAGAAATGAAAGATTTCCTGCCTCAAGGAACTTTGAAGAACCTATACATATATACATTGATGTAAAACAAATACAAAATAAATTGGGTAATTGAAGAGAAGGATGTAGGCACTTGGAAGATAGAAAAGGCTAATGGATTAAATGGTATTGAGACTGAAATTTAAAGGAAATTATGGTTTCTGGGAGGCAGAAATGAGGAGGGAGTACATTGTCATGCACAGGAATGGAGGACAACTTGTGCATGGCAAAGAGTCAAAGATAGAGTGCTATTTGTAAGGAAGAGAAGGAAGGTTCCAGTTTAGCTGAAGTATCCAATTTGTGACTGGAGAATAATATGTGATAAGCCTAGACAAATAGATTGGACATCATGTTTGGAATGTACTTCTTGGTCTACTATTCAGAATCCTTTTCTTCTTTCAAAGCTCAGCTCAGGTGCCACCTACTAGAGGCTGCCTTTCCTGATTCCATCAGTTGTTAATGTTCTTCTGTCCTGATTTTCCTTTATATCTTTATACTTTATATGACACCTATATCTGTGTTGTACACTGTGGAGTCCTGATTGGAGAAAAGCCACAAAAAACAGTAAGAAGTGAAAGTCATTAACTTAAACTCTGTGAAAGTTGGAAACTCAGACACGATGACCTATTAAAAAGTCATAATTCAGATGTTGAGTCATAACTTAGATACTGTGACCAATGAAAGTCATAACATGGATACAATGACATGTTTATGACCCATACATGGTCAATAAACAGATCTGTGTTTGGGCATTTTACACAATAACATTGGCTTAATGCCCAAGTTCAGTACTAAGCAGAAACCCAAAATATCCACCAATAAGTCACAATAGAGGAGTAACTCTATCGCTCCTTCTCCCTTTGTTTTCTATAATTATCACTGAGCTTTTCTGGGCTCTCTAAGTGGAGACTGATCCACTACTGAGATTATCTGGGAGTCACTCCAGATTCTCCCTTTTCATGTAAGTGATTCTATTGATTAAATTAATGTTTCTTACAATCAAACTGGATTTTCCAGCCTCTTTCTTCAGAATAAAATCAACTCCTGTGACTGAGGAAGCCAACAATATCCCAGTTTATGAGGATATTGACCCTTGGGAAGGTATAGAGTTCCCCAGCCGAGGGAATTTCAGACCTTACATACTCATATCCACAGGTGTGCACACATACACACACACACACACACACACACACACACACACGAGCCAGAAATTATGTCAATTGTGTATCTATATTCCTAGAATCTAGCACAACTCTTTGCACAAAGCAGGTACACCAAAGAGAAAATTAAGTTCAGAAGGAGAATGGAAACAAACTATGGGTTTTTTATTACTTTCTAAAAATTAAAAAAAATAGATTTTAAGTTTAGCACTGTGGGGTGACATAGGATGAAGGTGTTGTAAATAAATTTTTCTTGCCTTTATAACACCTTTTGTTCCATATATTAGGAAGACAATGTGCTCTATTATGATTAAGGCCTCGTGAGTTCTTGTTATTTATATATTGTGATTGATCAGAAATTTCACACATATAGGAGTTGTCAGTTTTCAAAGAATAACTTGACTATAAATGATGCAAATAAAATCAACATAATTTAATATTTCATTGTTTACAATCAACTCTAGGTTCTAGTCATGACTCAAGGTCATTATTATGAAAGCAAAATGTGATTCTACTGTAGTAACAGGGAAATATCCTCTAACAGAGAGGTCTGCATAACCCAGGACCATTTTGCCTGTCCATATATTTCCCATTCTTCAAGCATCAACTCAAGGCTCTACCTCCTCTATGAGGCTTTTGCCATTAATTCAAATTTCATTCTGAATATAAAGTTTTTCTTGATCCTCCAAGATGCTAGTATTTGAATCCCTCCCTCCCAAAACAAAACTTACCTCATATTTATTCTGTACTTATTTTATGTATGAAGGGTAGCTTACAAAATGTATAGAGTTAACCTTGAACCAGGAAGACCTGGCTTAAAGTCCTATCACAGACACATACTGACTGTCCCTCTGGGCAAGTTCATCTAAGCTCTTAGTGCTTCAGATAACTCTCGAACTCTCTAGTATTTAAGACTAAGAGTTGCAGAGAAAAGACTGAATTGCTTCGGTAGGGATCATTTCCTCAATGTGGAAATCCTTATGTCAAAGAAATTACAGATCAAATTTTTATGACCTATTCTATATACACTTATATTGCACATTCTATTCTCCCCTGTAGAGTGTAAGCTCCTTGAACTCAGGTACAGTTTCATTTTTGTCTTTGTTTCCTCCATACATTGTATAGTACTTGTTACGTATTAAACACTCAATAAATGCTAGTTAATTGATTGATTTAACTCCCAAACTGAATTCTCTCTTCTATAGATCTTTTCTTGTGTGTCCATATTATTCAGTACTATCCAATTAATACTTGGTAATAAAATGTCATGACCTCTAAAAAAAATTAGTGCCCTTTTAAAATATAAAACATATTTGAAATAATTTCAGTTTATGGATTATAAGTTTATGGTTTCATGTACAAAAAAGAGAAGAAAAGAAGATTGGAGCCAGATAGTAAAGGTCTTTCAGTGACAAAATGATGATTTTTGTATTCGATCCTAGATATAATGGAGAGACAGTGGAATTTGTTGAGTATTTATAGGTCTGACTATAGACCTATTATGCTTTCTTAGAAGTTTTACAGATAACTCCATTTTCTATGGGTGATTCTACTTGGTTTTATGCCTCCACCAGGAGAAAACGGTCACCCAAAATCTTGTCAACATGCTAAGTGACTCAGTTTAGGATACTCAGTTACTCAATTCCCTCAGTTATCTGGGTGAAGCAATAAATTCTTGACAAAGTTTTCCTTTATAGAAGGCTCTAAACTTTCAGAACTCTCTATTTTTTATCAACCACTCTGCTTGGTTTAGACTCCACATGACATCATGACCTCCATGCATACTGGGTACCCTCTAGTTCCCTCCTCTCTCCCCCTCCTGCTTTCCAGCCTCCTTTTTATGTCCTGTCTTCCCCTATTGGATTACAAACTCCTTGAGAGGCAGGGACTTTCTTTTTCTTATTTGTATTCCCAGTAATTAGCATAGTATCTGGCATATAGCAGGTGCTTAGTAAATGTCTATTGAATTGAACTGAACAGTTGAAAGGGGAAACTGAAGCAGGTATTCAGTATGGCAATGCGAAAGAATGTTTACCAAGGTAATAAGTGAACAAAACAGGCACTCTATGAAGTGTAGTTAATAGAACTGTTGAATTTTCAAAATTCAATCAAAGGAACATGGCAGTGAAGAGGAAGCATCCACTTCCCAGACCACAAAATAGCTCATAACACACCTCTCTCCTCTGCATAGGCCATTATTATTATAACTAACATTTCCATAGAGCCAGAAGGTTTACTAAACACTTTCTATACAACAGTGCAGGTAGTGGGGTGACGGGGGTCGGTCCTAGGCACCTGGGCGGATAGGGGCCTCCCCGGGAGTGGCAGCCCACCAATCCGAGGGAGACACGGCTCCCATAGAGGAGTTGTGAGCTCACGGGATTGGTCGGGTGGGCTGGATCCAATCGGGTGGTAGGCCTCGCCCTCGGGGCGGGTTAGGATGACAGCCCGGAAGAACCTCCCTATATAAGACAACGCCCTGAACTGCTCGTGGGACTCCTCCATGCAATAAAGCTATGAACCTCCTGCGCATTGCCTGATTATTGCCTGCCGCCATGTCTCCCGGGGTAGGTCCGGAGACGTCCGAAGCGGTGCCCACCGAAGGGAGATTCTCACTCGAAGGTCCCGGGGACAGACCCGGGACAGCTGGCGCCTGAACAGGGACTGCAGCCCCCGCCGAGTGAGGTGAGTATAACCCTACCCAGTTAAGGGTAGAAGAGTCAGGCAACCTAGATAGTCGGGGCTATCTAGAGGAAACATGGGCTCTCAGATTTCCAAGGGAATGGAACCGGAGGATGCAGGAGTTCTCGCCTGCCAAGTGTACAAGATATGTAAGCAGGTGGGAATAAAAATACACATAAAGGATTGTAGACAGTGGGTGCAGAAAATTCTAACAGTCTCCCCGTGGTTGGCTCACACAGGCTTGGATCATGATAAGTGGAGGGTAGTAGGACAGCAGATGGCTTCCTACCAAAAAGAGGATCCTCAATTCCTGAGCTCCAGAGATTTTGTTATATATGCCACGGTTAGCTCTGCACTCCAGCCTTCACCTCCTCCTTTAGAACAAGCCATAAGTACACAGATTGGCCCCTCTCTATGCGGGTCCGAGGCGGGGGAGAAGGAGCCCCCTTGGGGGGAGGAGGGTGCGCTACCGCTCCCGCTCTACCCCTGGGAGGACATGAGACATTGTAGCGCTGCCCCCCCAAAAGAGACAGATAAGGAGCTAGATCTCTCTCAAAAACGAAAGCAGACAAATCCCCGGCCGTCCGAGTGTCAGGGCGCTTGTGCTTGCTGTCGCAGGCACCCCCCGGCAGCTGGAAAGTCCCTAGAGGAACCGAAACCAGCGGCTGGAAATCCCCGTGCCCACTCTCGGCTACAAGCCGCGTTGCTGAAGGCGGCGGAGGAGGGGGAGGAAGTTGATTTTGAGGAGTGGACCGGGAGGCCGGGACACGCCCTTGCCTTCCCGGTGTTCCAGCAGACCCAACAAGACGGTACCGTACAACGTACCCACCGTCCCACTCCATATAAGTTTTTAAAGGATTTGAAAGACGCAGTAGCAAAGTATGGCGCAGGGTCGGCATATGTAAAGCAATTACTGGGCTCTTCCGTCTCCGTGGCCGCTTGGCTCCCGGGAGATTGGAATGAGATTATGATGGCAGTGCTAGATCCCGCTGTGTTTACTGCCTGGAAGGCCTACTGGAACAGACAAGCGAAGATTTATGCAGAAGCCAATCACCCCAATGATGTAGAGAACACCATTAATCAGCTCACAGGGTTTGGAGACTATGCCGAGTTCCAACAGCAGTTAGCCCTCCCTGAACCTATAATTTGAGCTGTCCAGGAAGTAGCCATGAAGGCTCTAGATGCCCTTGCAGCACGCACTCAAACCCTTATAAGTCACCTAAGGCAGAGACAGAGTGAATCAGCATTGGAATTTATGACTAGGGTGCAGGAAGCGGTATGGAAAAGGTTTGGGAAGGGAGGTCCCTCATCGCAACTCATAGTTCAGCTGTTCAAGGAGGGACTCACTAAGTCGAGGGGAATACTCTCCACCCTGCCCGCAGACCCCTCTGTAGATGAAATAGTTGATAAGTGTCTGGATGAGGGCGGTGGAGCAGACCCAAAACTGGTGGCAACACTAACTTCCGCCTTCCAAGCCTTCCAATTGTCCACAAGCTCCAAAAAGGGACATTATGAGCCACCTCGGGATGAAGCTATCAAATTTTTAGTAAGGGCCATTGCTGTTGTACTGGAGTCCCCACCCTTGAATTGGAAGTCAGACACCCCGATTTGGGTGGAGCAATGGTCTCTGACTTCAGAAAAACTCCAGGCATTACAACTATTGGTTAAGGAGCAATTAGCACCCTGGAATGCTCCTGTGTTTGTTATAAAGAAAAAAATCAGTAAAGTTCAGGTTCCTTACAGATGTTAATCAAGCATTTGTAAGCTCCTGGCAGCTGCTATACCAAAGTAACCAGCCACTATGCATTCTTATCAATTTTACCTTAAAGGCGATCCTCGCTAAACAAAGAAGGGGGAGATAGAGATCGCCTAATACAATCAGAGCTAAGATCAAGAGGCCTAATACAATCAGAGCTAAGATCAAGAGGCCTAATACAATCAGAGCTAAGATCAAGAGGCCTAATACAATCAGAGCTAAGATCAAGAGGCCTAATACAATCAGAGCTTGATACAGCTGTCTCAAAAAGCGCACATACTACTCCAGCTATGAGACATTTTGTGACTTTTCCAAGACAACCCCGCAAGGAAAGTAATACCCAGGCTGGATATAAAGACACATGGGCCATGGTAAAGGATATGGCCTCAGGGAAATGGAAAGGTCCGTATAAGATACTAATATGGGGTCCAGGGTATGTTTGTGTCTCCATAGGAAAAGGTCATGCGTGGATTCCCATTAGAAGGATCCGTAAGTGGGAACCGATGTCGGAGAGTCCGGAGACCCCGGAGAAGGATCATACACCACCTGAGCCTGCTGCTGACAGCTTTAACCTTGCTGCCCAGAGAGGAAGCAGCCCTCATCACAACCGCAGACACTGCTGCTGACAGCTTCAATCTAGCTTTCTACCCAGTGGAAAGATCCCCTACTCCCCTCTACCCCCCTGCGTGCCTACACCCAATATGTTCATTGGTATGCAAGTTTGTTCCACAGGGCATGCAGTAATGGGACAGCAGTGGAACGACACCCAGCAGATCTACTTCATGGATGGAGCGCCAGGACCGTATTATGCAGCTCCAGTGCCCCACGTCCTGGCGAGAAATGGGAGCGTAGTCATCCAAAGCCATCTCTGGAAAATGGCAGCGGCTTTTGGAAACATCACCCACATGACTGACAATAGTGGGCCGCTGACGGACAATGACACCATCCGCTCCCAATGGTGGGACCTCATCATGAAGAAAGGATTTACCTGCCACGAGGGTCAGGTCTCTGGACACTGCAATCGTTTCTCCCTTGCAGTCCAGACCCTGAAAAGGACTGATATGTTTCTAATCTGTAGGGAAGGGAACATTACTCAGACAGGGGGCAAATACAATGTATCCTGCTCCAATGGGACCCTCTCTAACACCTTGACGCCCAATGATGTACATTCCAATACCACCTTTGTCATACTTCTATCCATTCCTCCAGTTACCTTTCTCCCTGTTGGGTCCGATGAGGCATTTGCCGACTCTGATTTCCTTAGGGCTGTGATGGTCAGGGAGAAGAGGGGCTTGGAAATATCCGCCATAGATATGGTAGGGTTAGTGGCTAGCCTCTTAGAGCAGGTGGAAATCTCTGCCATGCAGCGGCAGGTCCACATGATGGCTGCCGACCTGTCAGATTTCATGGCAACGTCCGCTCGGGCATGGGCACTGCAACAGCAAATTAACAGGCGGGTAGCCCTAGAGCTCAGTGCGCTGACTGATGCTGTACAGGCGATCTCGACACTCCTCCGAGTAAACGCCATATTGGAGGGACTCCCATGTCACGTCGGGCTGGCACGGCCCCTGTGCATGACGGCGCTCAGACTGAACGCCAGCCAGGAGCTGGATGATGCGATCCGGCGATTGTAGGACCACAGAAATCTAGAGGTCTATATAGAGCACCTAGATGACATTGTAAGACAGATTAGGAATGTAACTGAGATATATAAGAGGGACTTGGAGAAACAACATGGGACATTTCCTGACTGGATTTCCAGATTAGATTTTACCACATTTCTGCATACCATTGGGGTTGCTGCTGGAATGGTTGTGATAGTAATACTCTTGTGTGTGCTGCTTCCCTGCCTTATTTCTTGCACGATAAAACTTTGGAAGAGGGTCCTAGAGCAGGTAAAGGCGGATGTCCTTATAATAAAACAAAAAGGGGGAGTTGACGGGGGTCGGTCCTAGGCGCCTGGGAGGATAGGGGCCTCCCCGGGAGTGGCAGCCCACCAATCTGAGGGAGACACGGCTCCCATAGAGGAGTTGTGAGCCCACGGGATTGGTCGGGTGGGCTGGATCCAATCGGGTGGTAGGCCTCGCCCTCGGGGCGGGTTAGCATGGCAGCCCGGAAGAACCTCCCTATATAAGACAACGCCCTGAACTGCTCGTGGGACTCCTCCATGCAATAAAGCTATGAACCTCCTGCGCATTGCCTGATTATTGCCTGCCGCCGTGTCCCCCGGGGTAGGTCCGGAGACGTCCGAAGCGGTGCCCACCAAAGGGAGATTCTCACTCGAAGGTCCCGGGGACAGACCCGGGACAGTGGGGGAAAAAAATATTAACCTATTTTACAGAATAGGGATAAGCTTCATCAATATTAAATTGTATTGACCTGATGTAGTAATCAATTAAGTCAGAGGATGAAGTCAGTGTTCAAACCTAGATCTCATGACTCAAAATCCAGTTCCTACACCAGGGGTTATTGATCTCTTTTTACATCATGGATATAATCTATAATATCTAATGCTACAGTATTTTGTTACCTACATTTATAACTAAAGGAATACTAAATTTATAATTTGACAAATTTGTAATTTGTAAAACACTAAAGTTATCTCTTTTTTTCATTCAAGTTCATTGAACTCCCTGAAATTCACAAACTGGTCTATAGAAGCTAGGTTAAGAACCCATGTCCTAAACCATGCTGCAAAAGTCTGAGAAAAAGTTAAACCCTGCAAGGATTGACAGACCCTAAATGGCAAATGCCAGAATGCAGGTGCCTCAGAGGCAGACCAGCCAACCAGGGCCAGCTGTTCCTAATCATTCTGAAGCATCAATCACCTATGATCAGTTCTATGTTAGCATCAGAGCAGGGACTGATGCTAATCATCATTTACCAGCTCACTTAGTTCTGCAGGTACCCAAACAATTATGTTGGGCAACAGAAATAGATTAACTGAATATTTGGATACATAGCCTATCAAAACATCTGAATCACAGACTTCCTTGATACATAGTTTTGTCCTAAATCTGGTACAGCATAGAGGCATCAGTTAGAAAAGTGATTCTCAGAAGTGTGGTCTGCAGACCTTTAGGGGTCCCTGAGACCCTCTTAGAACTATTTTTTCTATTTTTTTAGAATTCTAAGATGCTATTTACCTATTAAGATATTCCTCCCTTTTCCAACTACTACATATTGAGGCTGGATTTTCTTCATATACTTCCACCAAGACAAGATATTGCAACACATTGAATACAGAATCATATATGAAAATCTAGCTGCCTTCTATTAAGCCAGATTAAAGAGATTTGCAAACATACGTAAAACAATGCAATTCTTCCTCTCACTAAATTTTTTTTGTTTTGGAAAATAGTTATTTTTCATTAAAAATGCTATTCATGTCTATGTGTAATTAGTTTATTATTGTTATTTTAAATGAATTATAATCAATATTTTAAGTTATCAGTTTTAATTCCTAATATAGTAAACATCCATAGATATAACCCACTAAAACACATATTCTCTAAGGTCCTTAATACTTTTTTAAGATTGTAAAGTGTTCCTCTGACCAAAAAGTTTAAGAACTGCTGATCTAGAATACAACACCTGAGGAACTAAGAAAAGCTTTGTCATTCCCCAGACTACTTTTCCAGATCATATAGATACGCAAAGAGAATAAAAGGTCTAGGACACAAACACAAATCATAGTCTTGTTTTCCACTCTTCAGAGGCTTATTTATACATAATCTGTTTCTCTTCTTACAGACACTGAGCTATACAAGAGTCATAAAAGGTTAGTGAGTTTTCTGAAACACAAGTTTAACTACTCTCTTAGTCAATGAGCTCCAATGGTTCCCTAGCACCTCCAGGACCAAACATAAAGTCTTTTGTTTGGCATTTAAAGTTATTTGAAGCTTTGCTTTCTATATTCTATATTCCAGTCATAGTGGCATACTTGCTCTTCCTCACCCAGAACACTCAGTTTTCCATATTCATGCCCCTATACAGTCAGTTTCCTAAGGCTGGAATACTTTGCCTTCTCACCAACTCTTAAGAGCTTCAGGCTTTCTTCAAAACTCAATTCTAATACAAATCAAAACAACTCTGGGGTACCACATCACACCTATCAGACTGTCTAACATGACAAAACAGGAAGATCATAAATGTTGGAGAAGATGTGGGAGAGTTGGAACACTGATTCATTGTTGCTGGAGCTGTGAACTGATCCAAATATTCTGGAGAGCAATTCGGAACCATGCCCAAAGGACTGCAAAAATGTGCATACCCATTGACCTAGCAATACCGCTTCTAGGGCTGTATCCCAAAGAGATCATAAAAATAGGAAAAGGATCCATGTGCACAAAAATATTTATAGTAGCTTTTTTGTGGTGGCCAATAACTGGAAATCTAAGGGATGTCCATCAATTGGGAATTGGCTGAATAAATTATGGTATACAAACATAATGGAATACTATTGTGCTTCTTACAGACTCTGAGCTATACAAGAGTCATAAAAGGTTATCTTCATGAGTAGGCACATGACTGGTATATGAATATAATGGAATACTATTGTGTTATAAGAAATGATGAACAGTCAGACTTCAGAAAAGCCTGGGAAGACTTATATGAACTGATGCTAAGTGAAATGAGCAGAACCAGAAGAACATTATACATAGTAACAGCCACAGTGTGTGAGGACTGTTTCTAATAGACTTAGTCCTTTACAGCAATGCAAGCACCTACAACATTTCGAAAAGACTCTTAATGCAAAATGCCATCCACATTCAGATAAAGAACTATAGAGTCAGAATGCAGAATGAAGCAGACTATTTTCTCTTTTGTTCTATTTTGTTTCATTTTTTTCTCATGGTTTCTCTCATTTGTTTTAATTCTTTTATGCAACATGACTAATGTGAAAATGTGTTAAATTAGAATGTATGTGTAGAACCCATATAAGACTTAGAGAGGGAAGGGAAAGGGAGGAGGAGAAATGCCAAGCCTAGAGGCCTGTATTGGGCTACCCGAGTCTTCCTTACCTCACCTCCCGAGGTCTTCGGCTGGCCACGCCGGATGCACGTATGAGAGAAAGGACATTCCAGAGTCAAACAGGGGTTGAGCTTTATTACAGGGTTTCGGTTACAAGTGCAGGGGATCTTCTTTCTTAGGACGAAGAGGGGGAGATTTCCTAAGGAGGCTAAGCTTAAGGGATTGGAAGTAGAAGTACAAGCGGGGAGAGAGGGGGAGGGGAGAGAGGAAAGAAAAGAAGCGGAGCCCTACTTTTCTCTTTGGCTCCACACGTGCTAAGAGAGCTTTTAGGCTTCCTCAATCCTACTTAATCTTCAGCCACACAGTTTGCATCTCAATACCATGCTGTTAGGTAACTAGGTGTGCTCCAATCCGGGACGACCTCGAGGGCAGGGAGACTCCACCCATCACGTATCTCCCGGGGAGAGGCGGAAATACCCAAGCTAGCCGAGCTAGCTCAGTCTGACCTTCTCGAACCCCCGCTGTTCATGGAGGGCCTCGTAAGACTCTAAGATTTAGAAGTCCCACTTTTACCCGCCCGAGACTGTCCACACGGATTTGAGCTTCCAGTCCCAACAGAGAAAATTTAAAATTTATGGAAGTGATTGTTGAAAACTGAAAACAAATTAATTTATAAAAAAATAAAATCAAACAAAATTGAGCAATCAAAAAAAAAAAGCTCAACTCTAAGATCACCTTCACCAGGAGGCCTTTCTGGTCTCCTCCCTCTCCACCCCAACTCCTGCCAAACATATCAAGCTATTAGTGACATTCCCTCTCTAATGTTATCTTCTATTTACTCTGTAGGTATTTTTATGTACTTAATTATTCATTTGTTGTCTCCCCCATGAGAATGTGAGCTCCTTGATGATGAAGACTGTTTTTGCATTCCCTTTGTATCCTCAGTACTTATTAAAGTACCTAACACATAGCAAGCACTTACTAAAAGATGTTGATTGATTGAAATCTTATATTTTTACTCTTAAAGTTTAATTAACTTTAATGATTATATTGAGGAATTATAGTAATTTGCTTTTGAAAAATTTAAAAATATATATATATCGTAGAGTAAGCCTTATCACTTGCAATTTAAGTCTCCTCTATTCCTGGGATGCTTGGGAAGCAAACATCCTGCAAGATGGGAGGGTTTTGATCCCATTCTCTACTTAAGAGGTTTTAAATAAAACATACATGATTAAAAAGATAGGAATGTCAGGAACAAGTTAAATTTTATTTACACTAAATGGTTAAAATGGTATGTGAGGGATGATGGTGCAAATGTGTATATGTGTAAAATTATGCTGGCTTAAGGTTCAACTGGGGCAGGTAGGTGGCACAGTAGAAGGAACACTGTGCCTGGAATCAGGATCATCTTCCTGAGTTCAAATCTGGTCTCAGACACTTACTAGCTGCGTGACCTTGGGTGATTCACTTAAGCCTGTTTGCCTCATTTTCCTCATCTGTAAAGGATGAGGGAAGGAAATGACAAGCTACTCATGTATCTTTGCCAAGAAAATCCCAAATGGGATCATAAAGAGTCTGACACAACTGAAATGACTGGAAAAAAAGGTGCAATTGAAAAACATTACAACTTGAAGAAATAGCATTGAATTCAGAATCATGACATAAAAATTCAATCCTAATTCAGCCATTTACTATGAATGACCATAGGTAAATCATGTAACATCCCAAGACCTCAGTTGTCTTTTCTGTAAAAGTGAGGAGATGGGATAAAATGGTCCTCAAGATTTTTTCCAGGTTCAGACCTATAATCCTTTAGCATTGATAAACTCTACTCTTAGGCAGAACAAGCCCTCCTCTTAGCAGTTAGAGATACCAGTGCTTTTCTCATCATGTTGCCCTTTATTAAAATAAGGACAGCATTCAGAGCAACTAAGCCAATTTTTTAAAAATACTTTAGCACAAATACTAGCACAACCATTCATCTTTATTTAAGACTATGAAAACATAATTAAAACTTATTCTTTCCTTCCCTTTTTCATTCCCAAATCAGTGTGAATCATGTGCAAAATATTAGGTGCCTGTAATCGCAAGCCATAATTCCTATTGAAATTATATTTAATTTTTAATTCCCTATTTCTTTGATTATAACTACAGTGGATAGCAATTTGCCTTCTCACAATTGGAGTCTAACAGAGAACTGAAAGTGAACATCCAGATAAGTAAACCTCAGTTCATTCTGGTAGCAAGTCCTGCAGGCTTGGGTCATACCATTCCTGAGAGTAATTCTTGAATTGATCCATATGCACTGAGAAGAAAGCTGAGATTCTCAGAAAGTTTCAGGAAGACACTAACTTCCAGGATTCCCCTAGATCAGGGGTTCCTAATAAGTAGACCAAGAATTTGATGTTTTAAAAGATATTTTGATAACTTTAAATGTAAGAGTTCCTTTATAATTTATTGTATTTAAAAATGTAATTCTGAAAGAGTTCTATCAGTTTCACTAGACTACCAAAGAAATCTTTGACCCAAACAAAAAAATTAAGAACCTTTGCCCTAGGTTCATAGATTCTTAGAACTGAGAAGGACACTAAGAATCATGTATATAATAAGAGACACCATAAAAATCATTCCATTTTTGGACAGTTCTTACTGTTAGAAAATCCTTCCTTGTATAGACCTAAAATCTCTTGCTCAATAATTTGTACCCATTGGTTCTACTTATTCCCTGTAGAGTCAAACAGAATGCCTATTTCTTAGTAGAAGGAAAGGCAGCCTTTCAGATTGTTGAAGACAATTATCATGTCTCTTCAGTTGTCAGCACTTCAGCCAGGGACCAGCAGGAAGACCGAGAAGTGTTTGCTAAGTCAGCACTAGCACAAGGGACAGTGCTAGTCATTTAGAGCTAAACTGAATTTTACTTCAATTGTGAGCTCTTCAGATTGCTTTAGCCTTTAAAATAGCTGTATCGCACCTCTGGTTGATCCTAGTTTGTGATCAGCTGAAAACTCCAGGTCTCTTTTATACCATGCTGATGTCAAATAAAGTTTTTCCTATCCTCTACATTTGTAGTAGATTTTTTTGAACCCCAATGCACAACTTTACATATGCCCCTGTTAAAATACATTTTATTGGTAGAACAGTGTAGTTCTTTAAATATCCACAGTAAGTCATTATGATGAGTTCTTTGGTCTAAAAAAAAAAAGGAGTGCAAGAAGCAAGGACCAAGTATAAAATAACTACTTCTATGAATATTTGCTGTTCATCGACTAGGAAGTAGTCTGATTCTACCAAATTAATGCATTGCACTCTACCATAAGCAGTCACTCAAATGAACTGAGGAACATAGAACTCTAGCTATTATTGGATGCTATTACAATCCACCCCCATAGTGGCTATATAAGACAATTTAAATTAATGCAGAAAAGAAGTTCCAAATAGGTTATGTTTTCTACTTCAACTTCTAGTACTGACATACTAAAAGAACCTATTTATAGAAGAGAATCCTTCTAAGCACAGAAGACTTCCAGAGAGGATCCCCATTCAGGTGTTAAAATGTGCATTTTCTCTTCTTGCTACAATCTTAATTTTTTTTCATTCATTAGTCAAGTGCAAAGAATCTGTGTACCAGACATTCCATTATTTTCATATACTTCTTTTTTTCAGATGTTTTCAGAAATTCTATAAAGAAGAGATGTGATGATGAGGCTCAATGCCATCCAACTTTAAAATCGTTGATTATGTGATTGTATTTTTCACATAGTTTCATCCTTGGCATATTTCTACTTTCCCACATCCATTTTGAAAAGAAAACTCAAGAAAAAATGTTCCTTATGAATAATTCTGCACAGGCTTTTTTCCTCTTTTAAAAGAGCAACTGCTATTTCCAGCAGAGCCTTCACTAAAGAAAGTCTGCTTTCATATATCATATAAAGGGGTAAAAAGTAGGGGGCTACTTGCTACCACAAAGGGGAAAGGAGATGAAGACATATGAAACCACATTCCTCTACTACTCCGGTGCTTTATCTCCAACTCCAATCTTTATTTCTTGCTTCCACCTACTTCCTCTGGTTTGAAAAAGAGTGTTCTTACTGTGACCTAGGGGTGAATGGTGAGGTACTTTGAAAAAGGATTTTACTTGGGTATTTGATATTGATTGAATGATGAGATATATATTGATTGAATGAGGTGTTTCACTTAAGCATGTTGCTAAATTGCTATGCTTTACTTTACTGGACAGTGCTTAGTTTGTTGCTGAGTAAATAGAGTAGCAGTAGTTGGAGAATGAGGAGGAAGAAAAGGAATAGCTAACATTTGTAATGCTGTAAGGTTTGCAAAGCATTGTTTATAAAATTTTGTCAAGTTATACAACCTCTACTAAGGAAGTCTACTCTCATTGAAGTGATATACAGAAGAGCCCAACTACTAAGGAATAAATTTGGGAGCCCTGGTTGCCAAGGAACAAGAGGGAACCAATAATGAGGGGAACCTCCTGCCAATTGTCAAAGAAAAAAATCAGTAAAGTACTCTGCATTTTAGGCATGTCTGCCAAACATAATTTTACTTGATTTAACATTATTCCAAATCCAAGCAATTTTATCCTAGAGAGAAATGTTCAGAGACTTGGTTCTCTGCCCCCAATTCCACCATGCCCTTGGATATCCCCTCTCCTCAAGATAATCTGAGGAAATACTTATCTGGAATAATGAAAAAGCTATAATGTCTTAAATATTCAGCAAAGAAAAGGTCATAATATGTTAAAATAGAATTTTAAGTTAATAATCCAGAATTGTCACTACTTGATTCCTTCCTTGACCATTTCCCTCAAGGACTGAAGAGAGTCCTATCTGCAATCTTGATACCAAAGGGCAGCAAGGTGACACAGTGGATAGAGTGCCAGTACTGGAGTCAGAAAGACTCCTCTTCCTGAGTTCAAATCTAGTCTCAGATACTTACTGGCTTTGTGATCCTGGGTAAGTCACTTAACTCTGTTTACCTCAGTTTCTCCACCTATAAAATTAGCTGGAGAAGAGAATGGCAAATCATTCCAGAATCTTTGCAAAGAAAATCCCAAATGGGAGTCATGAAAAGTTTAACACGACTCAAAAAATGACTAAGCAACAGAAGGAAAAAACAAAATTCTCAATCAGGCAGTCTTTGTTCTTGGCTTGTTCGCAAACTTAGCTTGGTAACAGAGGTACCTTTTGTTCTTAGTTTGGTTGTGTTGGTGTTTACCCTTAAAATACCCTGAAATTATTTTCCTAAGAAATCCTTTTGAACTAACACATCTTCTTAAGGGGTAGAGATTAGGAGCGGTGAGGAAAGAAGTAGGCTTTTAGACTGGAAAGGCATTTTAGAAAAGAGAAAAGCTGTTTCTGAAAGTTTTTGATTCTAGATTTTTAATGTGTTTCCACAGTTGTTTATACCACGACATAGGATGTTAATACAATCAGGAAGACAGGGCAGTTGTTATGTAGGAAGAAAGTCAGAAGCATCAATGATCACATTAATGAGGGCACCAGGTTCTTGCCACTCTGAGGCACACAGTAATAGGGACCCCTGGATGAGTGTTAGGTTAACTTCCTAAACTGTGATGGCTTCAGTTATGTGATTTGGAAGGTAAGAAAAAAAGAAAACTAATTGGTGGCTTTGTTTGGTTTTTGTGTTCTTCTGGGTTATGTATGTGTTTGGCTCTACAGAAAATTGCTTAAAGAAAACACCAAAGCAGTAATGGCTCCATTTCAAGATCAGCAGCATCTATATCCCTGTCAAGAACTTCTAAATCATTCCTTAATCCTTGAGAACCTAGATACCAGTAGTCATGGGACCTTGAAATAGGAAGGGGAAAAGAGCTGTCACTTTGATTTCCCAAACTGACTAGTAGCATAAAGTCAAGAGTGCTAGAGCCAACAATCAGCTTGTAAGAGCTGATCCTTGAATTTTCAGGGGGAGCATTTACACCTTGAAAACCAGCAAATGCTACAAATCAATAATTGCTTTATTGATTTGTTGGTTGTCTAGGTTTTAAAAGTGATATAGAAATGTTAATAATGCAGATTAAACTTTAATGTGTCACATATACATTTTTCTGCAGTTGATTGTTAAGCATTTACCAGCATACCTTCACTATAAAAGCCTTGTTTTTCCCACTGCATCAGTACTAAATTTGTTGGCACCAAAACTGAAACTTGAAGAAAAAGAAAATGCTAACATAACTGTTAACTTTTAAAAATTTTAATTACCTGCTTACTCTGAAGCTCTATTTCAAATACATACTGTTCCATTTTAAGCAGTCTTTGCTCAAATATCATTTCTTCAGAAAGTCAAACAAATGGTAAAGTAAGGGAACATTTAGACTTGCCACTATTTGTTTTTGTCATTCTGGATTAATAAGAGGCATTTGGGTGGCTCAAAGGATAGAGCATTGGGCCTGGAGTCAGAAAGACCTGCTTTCAAATCTAGCCTCAGACACTTTCTAGCTATGTGACTCTGGTAAGTCACTTAACCTCAGTTTGCCTTAATTCATTGAGAAGGCAATGACAAACCACTCCAGTATCTTTGAAAAGAAAATTCCTGAATAGAATGGTCCATGTAGTCATGAAGAGTTGAAACTGAAAAGGGGGGGTGGAGCCAAGATGGCGGAGTAAAAGTGTAAACTTGCTGGAGCTCTCTCGCAAGCCCAGCCAAATACCTGTAAAAAATGACTCTAAACAAATTCTGGAGCTACAGAACTCACATGATGATGAAGTGAGGCAAATCTCCAACCCAAAACGACTTGGAAGCATCTACCCAGCTCTGCTGGGAGCAGAGCGCAGTCCATCATGGGCTGTGCTGGCACTGACAGGACCTAAGCAGGCCTGGGGCAGGGGGGGAGACTGAATCTCTGTGGAGATTTCCAGACTTCACAACCCCAAAATACCAAGGACAACTTGGAAGATCAGTGGAAAAAAACCTGTGGGACCTGTGTAAGAGAGTAGAGTGGTCAGACTCGAGTCCCAAGGCAGTGGAGGGGGTGGAGGAGCCCTTGGAGGAGGAGCCTGGAGCAGCAGCAGCAGCAGCAAGGGCAGCAGCAGTGGTTGTTGCTTGAGTTTTAGGCCCACAGATTATGGGGTGATCAAGCCACTGACAGCACACTCCCCCACACCCTTACTGAAAATAGAAAACTACCTTGACAAAGAGCTCAAAAGTCAAATAAATGGCTGGGGAAATGAGCAGCAACTGGAAAAAGTATAAGACTACAGAATCTTACTTTGGTGACAAGGAAGACCACAGTATACAAACAGAGAAGACAACAAAGTCAAAGTTCCTCCATCCAAAGTCTCCAAGAAAAATAAGAATTGGTCTCAAGCCACGGAAGAGCTCAAAAAGGATTTTGAAAATCATGTAAGAGAGGTAGAGCAAAAATTGGGAAGAGAAATGAGAGTGATGCAAGATAATTATGAAAAACGAGTCAATAGCTTGCTAAAGGAAACCCAAAAGAATGCTGAAGAAAATAACACTTTAAAAAATAGATTAAACCAAATGGCAAAAGAGATCCAAAAAGACAATGAGAAGAATGACCTAAAAAAGCAGAATTGGCCAGATGGAAAAGGAGATCCTAAAGCTCACTGAAGAAAATAATTCCTCAAAGATTAGAATGGAGCAGATAGAAGCTAATGACTTTATGAAAAATCAAGAAACTATAAAACAAAACCAAAGGAATGAAAAAATAGCAGACAATGTGAAATATGTCATTGAACAATTGAAGAACAACAACAGGAAGTCTTTGTTAAATATAAATAAGAAGATCCAAGGTTAATAAAAAGTACAAAAGACTAGGACCCAGAGGTTCCCATTATTCTATCTTTCTACCAACCCCCACCTCTTCTAAATGAAAATAGAAGAAGAAAGATGAGTAAAATATTCAAGTAAACACAATAATCCATAAAACAAGAGAAGCAGTTGGGCTTCTTCATTTCTCCAAGTTAAAGACAACTACTCAGGCCTTTGGTGGATTTCAGTGACCCAAAGATCAATTTTTTTTTGTCACCAAATTGAACCATTCCCTCCTCCTACTTTACACCAAGTCCAAGCTTGATTCCATACTATAGGTATAAGGCAAAATGGCATTTATCTCCTTCTAAAATTGTGTAAAATTGTCCTCTTTATTCTTGGAGAGGACCAATATCATCAAAAAGGTGATGTCTTGACTTGTAAGTGCATTGGATTTAAATGAGGCAGGTCTGTGAAAATCACCTGCCTCATTCTATCCTCTGGAGCCACTTGAGTCCAGTGGCAAGACATGAATTTAGGACAACTGGAGATGGACCTGGATGAAGTGGGAGACTTTGGTCTTTGTTCTTTCCCAGGTCTTAATTTGTCTGAGGAAATGCCCATTCAATAATTTAGGCTAGGTGGAAATAAGGCAAAAAAAAAAAGGCCTCTAGTCAAAAAAAAAAATCATTCTGCGAGGGGAAGCCTCTCAGGGTTTCTGGTCATAACTGAAACAATTGCTATTTACACTCACTCTGAACCATCAAAACCCAAACAAGTGAGTCTTAGATTGGGACCTACTCTTAGCTAATCTACGAGGGTGACAGCAATTGGATTTAGGGCATGGTCAAGTAGTTGCATTTGAATTTCAAATGCTTTATCAATGCCTGGTTTTCCAATGCTGTATTTCAAGAAATCATAAATGAAACTACATGGAGCAAAAGAGTTAATTGTCCCAGGTTTCTTTTTTAATGATAGAGTAAATAAGTAGGGAAGAGAAAAAAAGAAATTTAACTCATAAACCCCAAGATATTTTGTGAGGTTTCATTGATCAAAATTTATATTCCTTTGGGTGGAGGACCCACAGGTAAGGGTGTGATTCCCTATGTGGACAGAGGGAGAGGAAGGACAGAAGGAAGGAAGAAAGAAAGAAAGAAAGGAAGGAAGGAAGGAAGGAAGGAAGGAAGGAAGGAAGGAAGGAAGGAAGGAAGGAAGGAAGGAAGGAAGGAAAAAAGGAAGGAAGGAAGGAAGAGGGTTAGCTGGGTCCCCAGTGGGGCAGCTCCTACTACACACAAATTGTTATTTGTCCTTCATTCTCAGAAAGAACCAATGGCATAAGGAAGGTGATGTCTTGATTTGTAAGTGAATTGGATTTAAGTGAAGCAGGGTTGTGCAAAGTTATTAGCTTCACTTTCTCCTCTAGAGTCATCTGGGTCCAGTGGTAAGATATAAATTGGGACAAATGGAGAGGAACCTGGATGTATTGGGAGCCTTTGGTCATTGGTCTTTCCCAGGTCTCAGCTTGTCTGAGGCAATGCCCATTCAGTGATTAAGGCTAGATAAGAAATGAGGGGGGAAATGGCCTCTTTTACCTAGTCAAAAAAAATTCATCTGGGAGGGGAAGACCCTCAGTTTCTAGCCAGAACAGAAACAATTGCTATTTATGCTCACTCTGAGCCTCAAAACCCAAACAATGACCAAGTGAGGTTTGGGCTGCTTGCTATGGTTGGCCAATCAGAGTAGGTTGGCTGAAGCATCTAGTCTAGTAATCAATGCTAAATAAAGACATCTTTCTTAGGTTTTGCAATGATGGCAAAGTAAACATGGAGCAGTGTCAGGACAGATGAAAATTAGATGAGCTATAAATAATAAGCCACTAAAAAGAGCTTGTGTTTTGAAAACGAGATGAAGAGGTGAAGCTCTTTTCAAAACAAAAAAAAATGGAAATTCTAGTGCCTCTACCTATTCTTAAATGACAGGAAATGTGTTCAACATTGGAAAGCACAAACATTGCAAGAAAGGCTTAACATCATCAATAATGCCATCTTTAGTCTCTCAATGTTCAATGTCCTTCAGAATTCAAAATAGATTCCATTCTCTTTTCCCTGAATCTTAGGCAAAGTTTGAGAAACAGAGCACATTTTTCCATCTGGTTACAATTCAGTATTAGTATTCAAAATCTTTTCTTACTGGAAATAATTGAAAGAAAATTCTTTGTTCTTAGCCTGAATTCCAGAGGAGTCTAAAAATGCATATTCTTATTTCTAAAGTAAAACTGGAGAATAACGCTTGATATTTGCACTGATGGGAACAAAATGAATTTTGTCAATCTCTGCTATCTCCTGATTCATGTGACTTTACAGTATGCAAAGTAAGTTCTCAGGTTTCTGTTAGGGAAATGAAACGAGCAGGCTCCAAGATCCATTAATCAAGTATTTATAAACCACCTACTAGGTACCATGCACTATGTTGGGCATTACGGATGCATAAAGAACGAAATAATCCCTACTCACAAGGAACTTGCTAATTAGGGAGAAAAAAGTACATATAAAAACATATACAGCATAAACATAAGGTGAACAAATATGTTCAAAGTGGTTAAATACAAGGTAGTTCAGGAGACTGGCTCTTAACAATTTGAAGGATCAGAAAAGGTTTCATTCTGAACATGGTATTGAATTGCAATTTTAAAAAAGACAGAGATTCTGTGGGGGAAAGGTAAGGAGGAAGTATATTCCAGGAATGAGACACATCTAATACAAAGGTGTAGAGATAGAAAATGGAATGTGATTTGTGAGGAACAAAGAAAAGGCCCATTAAGCTGGGTCACAGACAGTAGGAGAGAGGATAATTTCTAAGTCTAGAAAGACAGGTTGGGGTCAGATTGTGAAAGGATTTAAAAACTAAGCAAAGGAGTTTCTAGTTTATCCTTTATTTAGGCAATAGAAAACCATGGGAATCATAATCAGATCTGTATTTGAGGAAAACTACCTTGGCAGCAATATGTAGGATAGAAGGGAGTAGAGAAAAACTCAAGCAGGGAAACCAGGGAAACCATACTAGTTATATATAAAATGGGGCCTTTCTTCCATTAGTAAGTTTGGGGAAGGGCCCAGATAATCCATTCCTTACTGACTGACTAATCTACATATTTGAAAATTTTAATTTTACTCATTTTTACAAATGGCTTAGGTTTATAAAGTAAAATTTTGCTATCTTTAAGTAGTTTTAAAAGGATAATAACCATACATATACAGGATGTCCCAAAAGTCTTAATATGGTTTTAAGACATAAGAGTTTAAAACTGAAGATGGCAGAGTAGAAAGATACACATATGCTAGCTCCTAACCTACAGCCCATAAAATACCTGTAAAGAAGAACTCCCAACAAACTCTGGAACAGCAGAAGCCACACAGCAACAGAGTGGAGGAGATATCTGTTCCAGAGAGACCCGAAAAACTGACATGAAAGGTCCATTGAGCACCAGACCTGGAGCAGAGTCCAGCCCTGCCTCGGCCGTGCAGCACTGAGGGGAGCAGATCCAAGCAGGCTTCAGGGACAGAATCTCCAGCAGCAGCACAGGTCCCTCCACCCACAGGCGCCAAAGGTCAGTGACAGGGTTTTTTCAGCTTGCTGAGAGGGGAGGAGGGTGTCTCCATAACTCAGGCCCTCTCGGGAAGCAGCAGCAGACAGGGGCTCCCAAAGCAGGCAGGAGCTTGGATCCATTGTTGAAGGTCTCCCCGTAAACCCCCTGAGGGAACTGAGCCCTGTGTGGTGGCCCTGCCCCCACCTGAGCACGTGAACTTAATCTCACAGTGAATAGCAGCACTGCCCCTGCTGAAAGCCTTGAGGCTGGGATACAGCATTTGAATCTCAGCCTCCAAGCACTGGCTGGGTGGATCTGGAAGCAAGGTGGGTGTGGAGAGGAAACTCAGAAGTCAAGTCACTCACTGGGAAAATGCCCAGAAAAGGGAAAAAAAAAATAAGACCATAGAAGGTTACTTTCTTGGTGAACAGATATCTCCTCCCTTCCTTTCAGACGAGGAAGAACAATGCTTACCATCAGGGAAAAAAATGGAATTCATGGCTTCTGTATCCCAAACATCCAAAATAAATATTCAATGGGCTCAGGCCATGGAAGAGCTCAAAAAGGATTCTGAAAATCAAGTTAGAGAGGTGGAGGAAAAACTGGGAAGAGAAATGAGAGACATGCAAGAAAAGCATGAAAAGCAGGTCACCACCCTGCTAAAGGAGACCCAAAAAAATGCTGAAGATGATAACACCTTGAAAAATAGGTTAACTCAATTGGCAAAAGAAGTTCAAAAAGCCAATGAGGAGAAGAATGCTTTAAAAAGCAGAATTAGCCAAATGGAAAAGGAGGTTCAAAAACTCACTGAAGAAAAGAGTTCTTTCAAAATTAGAATGGAACAGATGGAGGCTAATCACTTTATGAGAAACGAAGAAATCACAAAACAAAACCAAAAGCATGAAAAAATAGAACATAATGTGAAATATCTCATTAGAAAAACAACTGACCTGGAAAATAGATCCAGGAGAGACAATTTAAAAATTATGGGACTCCCTGAAAGCCATGATCAAAAAAAGAGCCTAAACATCATCTTTCATGAAATTATCAAGGAAAACTGCCCTGACATTCTAGAACCAGAGGGCAAAATAAGTATTCAAGGAATCCACTGATCACTGCCTGAAAGAGATCCAAGAAGAGAAACTCCTAGGAACATTGTGGCCAAATTCCAGAGTTCCTTGGTCAAGGAGAAAATATTGCAAGCAGCTAGAAAGAAACAATTCAAGTATTGTGGAAATACAATCAGGATAACACAAGATCTAGCAGCTTCTACATTAAGGGATCGAAGGGCATGGAATATGATATTCCAGAAGTCAAAGGAGCTAGGACTAAAACCAAGAATCACCTACCCAGCAAAACTAAGTATAATACTTCAGGGGAAAAAATGGTCTTTCAATGAAATAGAGAACTTTCAAGCATTCTTGATGAAAAGACCAGAGCTGAAAAGAAAATTTGACTTTCAAACACAAGAATGAAGAGAAGCATGAAAAGGTAAACAGCAAAGAGAAGTCATAAGGGACTTACTAAAGTTGAACTGTTTACATTCCTACATGGAAAGACAATATTTGTAACTCTTGAAACTTTTCAGTATCTGGGTAGTGGGTGGGATTACACACACACATACACAGCACAGAGTGAATTGAATAGGATGGGATCATATCTTTAAAAAAATGAAATTAAGGGGTGAGAGAGAAATATATTGGGAGGAGAAAGGGAGAAATGGAATGGGGCAAATTATCTCTCATAAAAGAGTCAAGCAAAAGACTTTTTAGTGGAGGGAAAAAGAGGGGAGGTAAGAGAAAAACAAGGAAGGAATAAAATGCACACTCATTTTGGTATGAAAACCTATCTTACAATACAGGAAACTGGGAGAGAAGGGGATAAGCATGGGGCGGGGGGATGACGGAAGGGAGGGCATGGGGAGGAGGGAGCAATTTGAGGTCGATACTCATGGGGAGGGACAGGATCAAAAGAGAGAATAGAAGCAATGGGGGGCAGGATAGGATGGAGGGAAATATAGTTAGTCTTACACAACATGACTATCATGGAAGTCATTTGCAAAATTACACAGATATGGCCTATATTGAATTTCTTGCTTCCCCAAAGGGAATGGGTGGGGAGGGAGGGATGAAGAGAAGTTGGAACTCAAAGTTTTAGGAACAACTGTCGAGTACTGTTCTTGCTACTAGGAAATAAGAAATACAGGTAAAGGGGTATAGAAAGTTATCTGGCCCTACAGGACAAAAGAGAAGATGGGGACAAGGGAAGGAAGGGATGATAGAAGAGAGGGCAGATTGGTGATGGGGCAATTAGAATGCTCGGTGTTTTGGGACGGGGGGAGGGGACAAATGCGGAGAAAATTTGGAACCCAAAATTTTGTGAAAATGAATGTTAAAAGTTAAATAAATAAATTAAGAAAAGAAAAAGATTGTATAAGAAAAAAGAGTTTAAAACTGCATTAAGACTTTGGGGGCACACATATATAGTTTATGGGATTCTCACAAACTACTAGTTTAATATGAATCAACAGTGACACGGTAGTCATACAAGTTAATACAGTTCTCATCTATGCTCAGAGAAATCTAGGGTCCAGAGTCAGAGAAGGGATTGTCTTGTTTTATTCTGCTCTGATCAAGCCATCTATAGATCACTGCATCCACAGAGATTTCGGACTTTGACAGCTAGGATGTGTAGAGGAAGAAAGGTAGGAGTTTAAGGGTATCACAAAACATGGTTTAGAAGAATTAAAGAAAGGGAGAATATTTTGCCTATAAAATAGGCTAAACTATTAGTGGAGAGGTATTTCTATTTAAATGTTTGAAATTCTCTCATATGGAAGTTTTATTTTGCTTGGGCCTGGATTTGTAATATCCAATTACTTCTTTGACGCCTCAGGCATCTGAAATTCACCATGATCAAAACAGAATACATTATATGCTTCCTAGAACCCACTCTTATGCCCAACTTTCCTTTCACTGCTAAGAGAACCACAATCCTGCCAGTTATTCAGACTCACAAATTCAAGCCATCCTCATTTCCTCTCTCTCACTCATCCCATATAGTCAATCTGCTGTCATGTCTTATTGTTACTACTTCATATCTTTCATATACCTCCATTCTCATCACCTCGTATCTACAGAATGACAGTAGCCTTCTGGTTGATTCCCTTGCCCCAAGTCTGCCCCTCTCTCTATCCTATTCCACACTCCATTCAATTTCCAAGTGATTTCCTTCAAGCCTAGGTCTACCATGCTATTTCCTTATTCAATACACTCCAGTGGTTCCCTGTTGGAAAGAATAAGCATTTATATAGTGTGCCAGGTAATTTTTACAAATAGTATCTCAGATCCCCACAACAACCCTGCAGATAGGTAGAGTTATTATCCCCATTTTATAGTTGAGGAAATTAAGGCAAGCAGAGGTTAAGTGATTTGCCCAGGATCACACACCTTTTAAGCATCTGAGACTAGTATTCAGGTCTTTCTGGCTCTGCACCCAGTGTACTACCCACTGTGCCACTAAGGCTTCTATTACCTCCAGAATTAAATATAAAGTTCCCTCTTTGGCACTTAAGCTCTTCATATTCTTGCTTCTTCTTACCTTTTTAGTCTCCTTTGACCTTACTTCTATATCCTCTATGATCCACTAACATTAGTCCTCTTGCTGTGCCTTGCAAATGGCACTCCATCTCTGGACTTTGTACCTTTGCATTGACTGTCTCCCATACCTGGAAGGTATTCCCTCCTTACTTCCAATGCGTATTTTCCTTCTTGCTTTAATTTTTTTTTTCAAATAAAAAGTATTTTTATTCATCTTTCCCTACCACAACCCCCCACTGAGTAATTTTTTATAAAAAATTTGAACCATCATTACATATCTTCATAACCAAGCAAAACAAATTCTCACGTTTGCCATGTCCAAAAATGTATATCTCTTTCTGCATCTCTCTGTCAATTAATGGATGATGCATTTTATCTTTATTATTTTGACTTTTGATCAGAGATTTAAAGACTTTTAAAGCTGTTTTTTTCTCTATAATACTACAATCATTGTATAAATTGTTCTCCCTGCTCTGCTAACTTTGCTCTGTATAAGTACACAAAAATTTTCGATTTCCTCTGAAATTGTCCATTTTATTATTTCTTATAGCAAAATAAACATATGAACATATACAATAAGAATATGCATTCCTATTCATATGTTTAGTCATTCCCCAATAGGAGGAAACCACCTTAGTTTCTAATTTCTGGCTACTATGAAAAGAGCTTCTATACATAGTTTTGCTCACATAGATCCTTATCCTCTTTCTTTAATTTCTTTTGGGTATACACCTAGCAATGCTATAGCTGGGTGAAAGGGAATGAATGGTTTGATAGCTCTCTGGGCATAATTCCAAATTGCTATCCAGAATTATCAGACCATTTATTTCACAGTGTTATGAACAACATGCCAATGTACCTATTTTCCATAGTCCATCCAACATTTGTCATTTTCCTCTTTTGTCATCTTTGCCATTCTGATAGGTGTAAGGTGGAACCTCAAAGTTATATTTCTCTAATCATTAGTAATTTAGAGCATTTTTAATATGGTTGCTCATAGCTTAGATTTCTTTCTTTAAAAGCAGCTTGTTTGTATCCTAATTATCTATTAGGCTATGGCTTTGGTTCATATAAATTTGAATCAGTTACTTATCTATATTAGAAATGAGACCTTTATCAGAGAAACTTGTTGCAGAGAATTTCCTCCCCTCTCCATACATTTTTCTTCTCATTTTTATTTCATTAGATTTGTTTTGCAAAATCTTTTCAATTTTATGTAATAAGAATTGTTCATTTTTATCTTGTGTGAGCCTCTTTACTATACATTTAATTGTATACCCTTCCCCTATGTATAAGTCCAAAAGACAATTTCTTCCTTAATCCTCTAATTTGTTTATGATATGGTTTTTTATATCTTAGTCATGAACCCATTTGTAGCTTTTCTTGCTATATGGTGTGAGGTGTTGGTCTAAACCTAAGTTCTGCCAGATTGTTATCCATTTTTCTGGGCAGTTTCTGTCAAATATGAGTCCTTTCCCCAGTAACAATAGTCTATGGGTTTATCAAACACTATGCTACTATTTTTGTTTTCTTCTGTATGTCATGTACCTAATCTTTTTACCTCTTAGTTTCCTTGGCTTTCTTCAAGATTCAGATCAATTCATTGGACCATTAGTACCTGAGAAATATGCAAAGATTGTGTTGTGTTAGGATCTAAAGTAGTTTGTTTCCCCCACAAACACTAGTAAAGCTCTGAAATTGCACAAGAAAACAAAGAAAGAAAGAAAAAACAAATAAGATGTAAAGTCTTCCATATATTTCAGAACTTTGCAAAAAAAAGATTGTCAGAAATTCTGGGTGGAGACAAGGTAAAATACCCAAATAACCTAATCTCACAACAGACAGGGTCATACCAACACTCAGTGGAAGGTAAACCCTGAATTTATTCCTATGGGGAAAAATAGACTTCTAATGAAATAGAGGACTTCTAAGTATTCTTGATAAAAAATAGAATTTAGCAGACACTTTAAAATACAAACTCAGGGGGCAAGGGAAACACAGAAGTGTAAATGTGGTTCAGACATTTTTTTCAGTCATACCCAACTCTTCAGGACTCTCTCTGGAGATTTTCTTGGGAAAGATACTGAAGTGGTTTGCCATTTCCTTCTCTAGCTAATTTTACAGATGAAGAAACTGAAGCAAACAAGGTTAAGTGACTTGCCCAGAATCACACAGGTATAAGTGTCTGGGACCAGATTAGAACTCAGATTTTCCTGACTCCAGGACTGGTACACTATCCACTGCCTAGCTGCCCCAGAATTGTAAATACATTTGAACACCCAGAAGACTACGCGATGATAAATAGACTACATGCTAACAGAGAGGTATCCTCTCAAAACTCATATGTCTTCAAAGATCATCAAGTTAAATAAGAAAGACCAGATGATCTGGTAGTGGTTTTGTCCTGTTTTAATAACCTTAGAAGGAAATGGGAAAGTAAGGGAAATACACTGGGTAGGAATGGGAGAAAGGGAGGAAGAAAAAAAAGGAAGGGAAAGAAACTGTCTTACATAATAGGGGCCTATGAGGTAATCACACAACCATCAAGGGAGGAGTGAGAGCCTTGGGTGAATCTCATTTTCATCTGAACAAGACATATGAAAGTTGAACACATTCTCCCACATATATCCACTTGTAAATATCCACATGTAAAGATCATACTATAGAAAAATATTTGTCACAAGAAATAGGAAGAGAAGAAAAGGGAATTTAAGAAAGAGGACAGGATAGGTGAGGAAGCAGTCATAAAGAAATCTAATTAACATTGGAAAATAAAGCATGAATGGAGAATCAAAGGAAAGAAAGTAAAAACCTGTGATCAAAGACTAGGAAAGAGGAAGATAACAGGATCAATAGAATGGAAATAGATATAATTTATAGATCACAAGTATTAGACAGACCACCTCCTTCTTTGTAAAGAGGGGACAGAAGAAAACAGAGGAAAAAGGAAAAGACAGCAGGATGCAAGAAATTAAACAATTAACAACCAGCTATGAACTTCAATGTAATGAACTCAAACACTAAAAAAGGAAAAGCAGAATAAATTTAAGTTTCAGATGCAAAAATATATTGTTTCTATGACACACACTTGAAACAAAAAGATTGAAAGAGAGTTAAAACTGAAGCAGAATCTAATATGCTTAAAACAGAATTCACAATCATGATTTCAAACAAGGCTACAGTTAAAATAGATAATTTCTTTTAAAAAAATAAACATGGAAAACACATTATGCTTAAGGGCACCATAGATAACAAATTAATTTTAATACTTAATATATATGTGCAAACAGCATACCATCTAAATACTTAAAGGAAAAATTAGTTAACCTGAAGTTAAAAATAGATAGTAGAATTATAATAGTGAGAAATCTCAATTAAGCCCTTTTAGACTAATCTAATAAGGAAAAGAAAAAAGGATCTAGATTGAAGTCTAGAAAAATTAGAGATGACACGTCTCTAATGGGAACAGAAAACTGTTTACATATATCTCACCCATACATGATGCTTTTTTAAAAATTGACCATGTATTCAATCACTAAAACATTACAAATGTAGAAAAGTAGATTACTAAACATATTCTTTACTTACCACAATGAAGTAAAAGTTATATTCAATAAGGGAGGCTTAAAGAAAAAATAATATTAGACATTTAATAATTATATCCTGAGAATGTGATGGTCAAAGAATAAATTACAGAAACAATAGAAAATTTTATTTAAAAATGACCAAAGTGAGACAACATGCCAAAACTTGTGACATGATGCTAAAGCAGTGTATAGGAGGAAATGTATACCTCTAAATACTTTCATCAGCAAAAGAGCTAAAGAATAGATCAATGAATTGGACATATAACTAAAAAAAATCCTAGAAAATCAACAAATCAAACAACTCCAACTAAACAACAAAGTAGAATTTTGAAAGCCAATGAAAATATATACAAAATTTAAAGCCAAGAAAAAAATGATTGTGTTGATAAAGATCTTTTTTAGGAAACTAATAAAATAAGTAAACAGATACTTGATCAAAATAAAGCAGAAAAATCAAATTTTGCATCAAAAATGAAACAAAATTCACAATAATTGAAGATGAACTAAAGGAAACCATCATAAATGTTTGTTGGTTACTTATTGATTTTGATCGGAGTTAAGGAAAGTCAATTTAAGTTCAACATTAGAAAAACCTGCAGTGAAAAGAACATCATTATTGGAATCAAGAAAACTAAGTTCAAGTCCTCATCTCTGATGTTTAATTCATACAAGAGAGAGCAGAGGAGTGAAAAGGAAAAAGACAGAATGAATCCAAAAACATTTTAAGGAAGAATAAATGTGATTTGGTGACCACCAGGATATGGGGAATGATAGAAAAGCTAAGGAAACACAACATGGTAGCATATCAGCACTAATGTTCAGTGATGAATCCTGAAAGCAGACTAGAGTAAAAAATGTACTTGATTCAGAAAATCTGAATTTGATTCTCAGTTCTGTCACTTAGCTTTTAGCAAAGCATTTCATTTAAACCTCACTAGACTTCCTCTGGAAAATGAGGGGGCAATATATTCCTCCATTTGATGGGTAATATAAGGCTATCAATTAAAATTTTAGGCACTAAAGACCTTGAAATTTGAGAAGCGAGAATCATTCTTTTTAACAGAAGAGGTCCAATCTGTACACAAATAGTCTTCACAACAGAAGAGTTAATGTGGAAAAGGAAATATTTTTCCATCAGCACATACTTACAGAAAATTGGAACAGAAGATCCAAATAAAATGAATCCATTAGGAAGAAAAAGTTTCCATACAAGAAGGATAGAAAAGCAACCAACCTGCTTTCTGAGTATAATATGATGCTACTGAATGACACTAGTTTCTCTTTTTGTTTTTTAAGTTTTTGGGGTTGTGGTCTATGAACGCTGCACTTACATGTGACACTATGAAATATGGGATGTGATAACAGTTGGTCATAAAGAAATAATCAAAATAATAAATTGAATAAAATAAATACTAAGGATATGACTAAAGTCATCTTTGTCAGGGGCAGGTAGTGTAGTCAGTAGAAAGAGGTTTCAGTCCTGTCTGACCCTTCATGACACCATTTGGGGTTTTCTTAGCAAAAATACTGGTTTGCTATTTCCTTCTCCAGCTCATTTTACAAATGAGGAAACTGAGGCCAATAGAGCTAAATGACTTGCCCAGAGTCACATAGCTAACAAGTATCCGAGGTCAGATTTGAACTCATAAGGATAACTGTTTTTGACTCTAGGCCCAGCACTTTATCTATCATGCCTCCTAGCTGCCCCATAAAAGGAGGAAGAGCCCTAAAAACAGGAGGGACCTAACTAGTTGTACAACAACGGATGAGTCTCTTAATCCCTCAAAGCCTCAGTTTTCAAATCTGTAAAATCACAATGCTACTTCTTATAATCTCCACCTCACATGGAAGTGGAGGGGTGGGGAGTGTTTTGAAGGCCTGAATTGCTGCAAAAATGGAAACTGTTATTGATTTGACTCAGATCATTTCAGGCAGGTGCTTTTTCTTCCTAGTGAAATTTTAGGCATATAACTACCTCAATATGAAGAAAAGTTCAAAAGTGTAATGGGAAAATGAGCTTAGGCCAAAAATCTTATTTTAAATAATCATGAAAATGTAAGTAAAAGCAACACTTACAGGCAACACAACCCTGGTTAGATACAGTGGTCAATGTCAAGACTACAACGTCAATTTAAACACCACATCCCTTTCTTTGGTGAATAATTGACAGAGTTTCAGGATAGTGTACTTTCTGAGGGGCTTTGTAGGAAATTTATTGGGAAGAGTCTGTTGTATAATTTGATAATATCAAATATTATCAAAATTTTAAAAGCATATTCAATAAGACATTTTTATTTTTCAATATGAAATTTAGGAACCAACTTCCTTGAGCTGGTCCCCTTTACAAAAGGATATAATTAAACCTACACCCCCATTCTTACCCACCCCCACATAATTTAACTGTTTTACTGACTCTATTTAGCAATGTCTATAATTAGGTATTTTTCAGTAACATACCAAAAAATGAAATTATGACCATAAAATCAATGGCTGACCTTTGAAAAGGGATTCTATTTAAAAATGAACCACTTCACACAGTGCATTTGGCTTTGGGCACAAATATTATGCCAGTAACATCAGACAGTCCCATAGGACTTGACTACACATTCCCTTCAATGGTTATTGCTGTTAGAGAGCTAAAAAACATTTAAATTTTATAAAAAGTTATATTTATAGAGAGATTTCTGGTAGCAGTTCAGTTTCTAGCTCACTTTGCAGACATTGTCTTATTTTAGTCTAACAACCCTGAGATGAATAGTGCAAGTATTATACCCACTTAAAAGATGAGAAAACTGAGATTCAGAAAAGTGAAATGACTTAGGCTCACAGAATGCCAGAACTGTCAAGGGGCTTCAAATAATCTAATCCAACTCTTCTACTTTAATTTTAAGGAAAATAAGGCCTAAAAAAATAGAAATTGTCTTGTCCAGGCATAATAGATCAACTGCTGGACTGAGAAGCGGAAAAACTTATATTCAAATGCTGCTTCAGATACTTAAAAATTGTGTGATCTTGGCAAGTCACCATGTCCTGAGACTCAGTTTCCTTGTCTATAAAGTAGGGATAATAAATGCACCAAGCTGATAGGCTTGTTGTCAGATTCAAATTAGATACTCTAAACAAGGCATTTCATGGAGCTTAAAACATAAAGTAAGTATGAGCTATTATTACTTAGTGACAGAATCAGTGTATAGAATGTTGGGCCTGGCGTCAGGAAGACCTGAGTTCAAATACAGCCTCCAATACTTACTAGCTATGTGACCCTGAGCAAATCATTTAACTACAGTTTGCCTGAATCCAATGGAGAAGAAAATGGTAATCCACTCCAATAACCTTGCCATGAAAACTCCATACAGGGTCACAATGAGTTGGACAACAGCTTCTGATGCCAAGTCTGGTGTTCCTCCTACTCTGCCACAATGACAGCAAAAAGTCATTATGACTGAAGAAAAAATCACCTAAAAGTATATGTTGGGTGTTGTTAATTGGATTTTGGCACAGTCAGGTGACCCAGTGGATAGAGCTTCAGGTCTACAGTCAGGAAGTCCTGAGTCCAAATCTGGCCTGGGGCACTTACTAGCTAAATAACCCTGGGTTAAGTTACTTAACGCAGCTTGCATCCATTTCTCCATCTGTAAAGTGGGATAGTTATAACACCTGTTTCCCAAGGTTGCTGTGAAGATCAATGAAATTTGTAAAGTTGTAAAGTATTCAGCACAGTGCTTGGTATACAGCAGGCAGTATATAAATGTTAGCTATCATTACTACTGTTGTTAGCTATAATAAAACACAGAACATCCTATCTAAAGTCATTTAAGTTTTCTTGTGATACAACATTTCATATTCATTGAGAAATGCAAGAAGTGAATAAAAAACTTTGCAAATGATCCCTTACAACATGCAGCATTTTCACAGACTCTAATTTTACTGAAAGATGCCGCGAGTATAGACCTCCTCATTTTTAATAGTCTGTTGACTACTAAAGACCCAGTGAAGTGAAACCTTCAGTCCTCAACCGCTAGTTTAATAATATCCTTGCCAAATTCTTCACTGCATCTCTCAAGAGTCTAGTTGTCTCTTCTCCAGCCTTTCCTATTATCCTGCCCCTACACACATACCCTTCTTACCATCTCCCATTCTGGAACCATAAACTAGGATTAATTCAATTCTGCCATTATTCCTTATTGGAGTGTGTCAATCTACTCTTCTGTGGCCCTGGTCATTATCCTTGTAACTTTCTGAACCAAAGTGACCCTCTCTTCCTAGCCACTATTCCCCAATAAGTGTTTTTCCCCCATTAGAGTAAGCACAGAGACACTTAACTTTTATATTCATATCCCCTGCCCTTAGCAAAGTACTTGACACATGGTAAGCACTTAATACATGCTTTTTCATTCATTCATTCAGCCAAGATTTCTCCATGCACATGCTAAGGTCATCTTTGATAGATAAACAGGGTTAGTTCGGTTCAACAACTCTGGGTGTTAGCATAAGGTGAATTATCAAATAGTCAAAACATCTATCACTGTCAAAGGAGGATGCCTTGTTAAATGATCATGTAGAAAAGAGATTCCCGCTAGATAGAAGACCCGATAGGTATTCCTATTTAGAGATTACATTGTGTTTATTGCATCAAACCTCAGCATGTTACAAGAACTTCCCAAACAGATTATAGTCATCTTAAAGAGGTTAACCTAACAATTCTTAAAGGGAAAATAAACTATCCCCACTTTCTCTCTTATCTCCAATATCTCCCTCTATTCTATATCCCTTTTCTATCTCCTCCATCCTTTAAAACACCTTCATTAGATTGTATCATCTCTCCTACTTAGCATTCTACGTCTAGGCAGCTCAGACTCAACATGGACAAAACTGAATTCATTGTCTTTCCCCAAAAACTCTTCCATCTTCTGAACTTCTCTGTTACTGTCAAGGGCACCATCATCCTCCCAGTCATCCAGGCTCATACCCTCAGTATCACCTTTGACTCCACTCTCACTTACCCCCACACTCAAACTGTTGCCAAATCTTGTTGTTTCTACCTTTAGCCAATTCCCTAGTTCATGCCCTTATTATCTCTTGCATTGACTATTCCATAATCTTCTAACTTATCTCCATTCTACAAGTCTCTCTGCATTCCAATCCATCCTTCAATCAACTTCTAAAGTTATTTTTATAAATCATAGACATGACCATTTCACTTCCTTGCTCAAAGAGCTCCAGTGGCTTTCTAGTACCTCCAGCATCAAATACAAGCTTCTCTGTTTAGCATTCAAATCTCTTTATAACCTAGTCCTTCCCTTCCTTTCTACTCTTCTTACGTAGTACTTCTGTTTAATAGTCTGTGTATATACTCTACCATCCCGTTACACTGGCCTCTGCTGTTCTTTGAAAACAAGTCTCCACTGGCCATCTCCGTGTTTTTTACCCCATACTTGGAATGCTCTGTCCCCTCACCTGATTTCCTTCAAGCCTCAGCTCAAATTCCATCTACTCTAAGAGGTTTTTTTCCCATCCCCTAACCAATGGCTAATGGCTTTCTCAGGTTGCTTTCCATCTGCTCTGCTGAAATCTTCTATGTACCTAGGTGATAACAGTGTCCCCCTCCCTAAGTTCCTTGAAGGCAGAGACTGGAAAGTCAGGTGAGAAGAGAAGCCAAATACCTTTTTTTTGTAGTCTAAGACCTTAGCACAGTTCCTGACCCATACTAAATGCCTAAGATCACACAATTAGTAAGTATCTGAGACAGCATTTGAAATCACACTTTTCTGATTCTTGGTCCAGCAGTTGATCTATTATGCCTGGACAACACAATTTCTATTTCTTTAGACCTCACTTCCCTTAAAATTAAAATAAATGGGTTGGATTAGATTTGAAGACCCCTAACAATTATGACATTCTGTGAACCTAAATCATTTAACTTCTTTTAACTTCTGTTTATTGACTAAGTGAATGAAAAATTCCTATAAGAACTTTCCAAATTCCTATAAGTGCTTTGATGACTGGTTCTTTGGGTTAGTCCATCAGGATGTAGATGGTACTGCAGATGGACAATGAGCCAGGTCCAACATAGAATAAAAGAATGGGCTGGATTGTATTTGGGGTGTTATATAGAACCTCCATTGATCAATGAACCCAAGCTGTTTTCTATCACAAATATCTCATCTCTTTTAATGTTGTCCCACTGATGTTGTGAATTAAAGTCCTACAACCACACAGTCTCCAAAGAATTAAAAGAATGCATAGTAATTAAAAGGACAAGAGAGAGAACCAAGCAGCCTTTAGCATATAGCCAGGAGGGCAGCTAGGTGGCTCAGTGGATAGAGTGCAGGGCCTGAAATCCAGAAGACTGATCTTCCTGAGTTCAAATATGGCCTCAGACCCTTAGCTGTGTAACCCTGAGCAAGCCACTTAACCCTGTTTGCCTCAGTTCCTCATCTGTAAAATGAACTGGAGAAGAAAACGGCAAACACCAAAATATTTTTGCCAAGAAAACCCCACATGGGGTCATGAAGAATCAGACATGACAGCAACGATAAGCATATTACCACCAATCACTTCTCCTATTTATTAATCAGTGCCTTATTTGCCTCTATGACCTACCTCATGCTTTGAGGGGTTGTTGATGCATTAACTATAGGCCTGAAAAAGTATGGCTAAGTAACAGGCTAAACAGAGTAACTGTCTTCCTGAGTAACATACATCTGAGTTTTGAGGTCAGTTTTGCCTCAGATAATTACTATCATCCTGACAATTCAACTCCATAAAGACATTAAAGTCCTTTATTTCAATAGAGAACTCATTATTATTGGTTGACCATGATTCCAGAATAAGTTATTCAGAGGAATTTTACCCATTTGCCCAGAAAGTATCCTACTTGGTCTAATTTTCTCATAACTCCTAGGTCAGGACCTTTGACTTCTGCCTGGGTCACAGATATTATGGGGTATAGTCCATAGTGAAATTCCTCTCTTAACCACACATGAGATTACTATTAGAATACCTATATCTAAGACTATAGTCTTAAACTTTGTCAGTGAATCTATAGGTGTATGTGCATATGAATGTATATATGTATACATATACACACATACATATACACACATGCATATATACATATGTGTATGCATGTGTATATATGTATATATAAATTTATGCATGTATTGTGTATGTATATATAAACATGTATGTGTGTAGGTATAAAAATATAGCTCTTACTATGTGCCAGGTACTATATCAATCTATTTACAAATTTTATCTCAGTTGATCCTCACTACAGGCCTGGGAGATAAGCACCATTATCCCCTTTTCCACAGTTGAGGAAACTGAAGCTAACAGAGGTTAAGTGACTTGCCTGGGGTCAAATGACCAGTATGTATCTGAGACTAAATCAGCTCTAGCTTCAATGAATGTCCAAGACAAATACTTCACAAACAAACAAGAGACTGAATCCTGTTTGGCCAAGGTCTCAGTAAATTTTCAGCTTGAAAGATTCCAGGTACTTAGAACCCATGCAAGTAGGAATCAAAAAGATTCCAGGAAAGACTCTGGAATTAGGGCCCAAAAGAAAAAATTGGGAGAGCACTATTCCATGACCATCCTTATGGTCAAAGAGCATGCTAGTTCATTTCATGTGTATTTTAAGCCTGCAGGTTATTTAGACAAGTAGAATTTTATACCTGTGATGTTTCCAAATTGCCATTCCCTATATGGGGCCTTCGATCTAAATGAAATTCTTTACCTTAGAATTTAAAAAGATGACTTAAATTGTTGGCTAAAAACCACAAAAATTTTTAAAACAAGCAAAAAACTACAAATTGAAAATTCAAGAAAGGAACTGATTGCTCCCCTCCAATAAATGTCAACTTTTAACCCTCTGAAATAATTAAAACAAGCTTTGACCCCAATATAAGAAAATTTTCTCTAGCCAATTTAAAAATAGAATAAGACTGAAATGCAGGAATAAAAAGGAAATATCAAAACCTAACATGGAACTCAGTAGAGGAAATGTCTCCTTTGCAAAGGACTCAGAGAAAAAATATCTGCCTTCATTTCTTCAAAAGAATTTATACTGGAATCAGTTTACTGAGCATGATACCTAACTGCTGACAATTTTGAAAGGGATGAGTGTTTTGCTGTTCATTATATAATGGCAGTGGCAGCAGTGGAATGTGATCCTTGACGTGGGATAGCCACCTCAAAGTTGAACATATCATTTCTTGAATGAGATAGATACGTAGACACCTATTCACTCTCTGTGTTGACTCCCTCACTCCAACTTGTTCTGAGGCCCTCAAATACAACACTACAAGACAGTTAAACTCAAACATAAAGGTTTGAAGTGAGGTTTTACTTTGGGGCTTACTCATTGTAAGTGTTTGGCCAGATGAGACTCTGGGTAGCTGCCAAGCAGCCTCCAGCTTTGAAAACCCAGATGCTGGTGCTTCTCTCTCTGGTAACTTTGTATGTATGTAATGTAACAGATTGTTGAATCTATCTGTTGACCTGTAATATAGGTATTACTCGTGGTCAGATAGTTGGAAGCCCTGTCTATTGATTTTTGTTTCTCTGCATTTTCTCTAAAGTTCAGGAGACTGACTTTTTCCCCTGAACTAAGTGAATGATATATGTGCTTAATTAAAGTGATTTGTTGACCGCTCAAAAGTTGCTTTCCTTTTAGCAAAGCGGATGTAAGAATCTGTACCAGCAGGTCCTCCTGTGTATGCCAGTGTCCTTGCTGTTACAAGTTGTTCTTTCTATTTATATGGTTGAATTCACTGTGTATATCATTCCTTGGCCCTGCTTATTTCATTCTGAATCAGTTCAAAAATGCCTTTCCATGCTCTGTATTCATCATCTTCATCATTTCTTATAGTAAAATGATATTCCATTATTTTCATGTATAACAATTTGTTTAACTACTGTCCAGTTAATAGGCATCTATTTTGTTTCTAGTTCTTTGCTACCACAAAAAAATGCTACTGTAAATACTTTGGCACATATGATGACTTTCTTTTTATAGAACACATTCTCAATCTGAGACCTATAAATGTAATTTTTCAACATTATGACAACTATATTCCAATATAATTTATTTCCTTTGTAATCCTACGTATTTTACTCTATGCATTTAAAATATTAGTCTGAGACAGGGTCAATCAGCTTCATGAGGCTGCCAAAGGGGCCCATAACATGAGAAAGAATAAGAAAACCCAATCTGTAATCTGTGAGGTGAATTTTGTAAGTTCTTCTTTGGACACATCCTATTTTACATTTTCTTATTGAGAATACTGTTTGCTTCTACTTAGTTGTTCCTCCTAACTGATTCTTTGCCTCCTTGGGTATACGATGAAAATATTTATCATAATGAACTCCAACTTGCTACTTAGAGTAGGTGGATAAAACTGTAAATAGATTGAAATTGTTCCCAATTAAAGGTGACATACCAAAAATGTTTTCAGGATTTGAACATATTAAAGCTAATGTGTCTACATCTTTATCACTGACACCTTTTTTTTTTAGCAAATTTAAAGTTCACTGCAATAAAGTTTAAGTAAAGATAATCATCACTCCATTCATTTAGTTTTAAACCTCTCTAAGGTAAGATGGAATTTTCCTCAAATATCATTCATAAAAGGACTGGGACCACAATGGTTATTTGAAACCCACTAGCTAAAATGGCAATTTTAACTATCTAATTGTCACTGTCACTCAGCACAAGGGCTTATTAATTCATGTAGAAGGGATTCTCACATACAGGCAATCTTTTTCCATGAAAGTGTTTATATTTGGGGGGAGGAGCCAAGGTGGTGCAGTAGAAAGACACACATATGCTAGCTCTGAACCCACAGCCCATAAAATACCTGTGAAGAAGAACTCCCAACAAATTTGGGAGCAGCAGAAGCCACAGAACAATGGAGCAGAGGAGATTTCTGTTCCAGAGAGATCTGAAGAACTGACCCAAAAGGTCCATCGCGCACCAGACCCAGAGCAGTGCCCAGCCCTGCCCTGGCCATGCTGCACCAAGAGGAGCTTCAGGGACAGAATCTCCAGCAGCACCACATGTCCTTCCACCCACAGGTGCCAAAGGTCAGTGAAAGGGTCTTTTCAGCTCACCGGGAGGGGAGTGGGGTGTCCCCATAGCTCAGGCAGCAGCAGAGGCAGCAGCAGGCAGCGGCTCCCAAAGCAGGCAGGAGCTTGGATCCATTGTTGAAGGTCTCCCCGTAAACCCCCTGAGGGAACTGACCCCTGTGATGGCCCTACCCCCACTCGAGCAACTGAACTTAATCTTACACTGAATAGCAGCCCTGCCCCTGCCCAAAGCCCTGAGGCTAGGAAGCAGCATTTGAATCTCAGACCCCAAGCACTGGCTGGGTGGATCTGGAGGCAAGGCGAGTGTGGAGAAGAAACTCAGAGGTGAAGTCACTGGCTGGGAAAATACCCACAAAAGGGAAAAAAAAAATAACACCATAGAAGGTTACTTTCTTGGTCAACAGATATCTCCTCCCTTCCTTTCAGATGACGAAGAACAATGCTTACCATCAGGGAAAGACACAGAAGTCAAGGCTTCTGTATCCCAGCCCACTCAATGGGCTCAGTGCATGGAAGAGCTCAAAGAGGATTTTGAAAATCAAGTTAGAGAGGTGGAGGAAAAACTGGGAAGAGAAATGAGAGAGATGCAAGAAAAGCATGAAAAGCAGGTCAACACCTTGCTAAAGGAGACCAAAAAAATGCTGAAAAAAATAACACCTTGAAAAACAGGCTAACTCAATTGGCAACAGAGGTTCAAAAAGCCAATGAGGAGAAGAAGGCTTTAAAAAGCAGAATTAGCCAAATGGAAAAGGAGGTTCAAAAGCTCACTCAAGAAAATAGTTCTTTCAAAATCAGAATGGAACAGATGGAGGCTAATCACTTTATGAGAAACAAAGAAATCACAAAACAAAACCAAAAGAATGAAAAAAGGGAAGATAATGTGAAACATCTCATTGGAAAAACAACTGACCTGGAAAATAGATCCAGGAGAGACAATTTAAAAATTATGGGCCTACCTGAAAGCCATGATCAAAAAAAGAGCCTAAACATCATCTTTCATGAAATTATCAAGGAAAACTGCCCTGACATTCTAGAACCAGAGGGCAAAATAAATATTCAAGGAATCCACCGATCACCACCTGAAAGACATCCAAAAAGAGAAACTCCTAGGAACATTGTGGCCAAATTCCAGAGTTCCCTGGTCAAGGAGAAAATGTTGCAAGCAGCTAGAAAGAAACAATTCAAGTATTGTGGAAATACAATCAAGATAACACATGATCTAGCAGCTTCTACATTAAGGGATTGAAGGGCGTGGAATAGGATATTCCAGAAGTCAAAGGAACTAGGACTAAAACCAAGAATCACCTACCCAGCAAAACTGAGCATAATACTTGAGGGGAAAAAATGGTCTTTCAGTGAAATAGAGCACTTTCAAGCATTCTTGATGAAAAGACCAGAGCTGAAAAGAAAATTTGACTTTCAAACACAAGAATGAAGAGAAGCATGAAAAGGTAAACAGCAAAGAGAAGTCATAAGGGACTTACAAAAGTTGAACTGTTTACATTCCTACATGGAAAGACAATATTTGTAACTCTTGAAACATTTCAGTATCTGGGTACTGGGTGGGAGTACACACACACACATGCACACATGCACACATACATAGAGACAGTGCACAGAGTGAATTGAAGAGGATGGGATCATATCTTAAAAAAATGAAATTAAGGGGTGAGAGAGAAATATATTGGGAGGAGAAAGGGAGAAATGGAATGGGGCAAATTATCTCTCATAAAAGAGGCAAACAAAAGACTTTTTAGTGGAGGGAAAAAGAGGGGAGGTGAGAGAAAAACATGAAGTTTACTCTCATCACATTCCACTAAAAAAAGGAATAAAATACACACTCATTTTGGTATGAAAACCTATCTTACAATACAGGAAAGTGGGAGAGAAGGGGATAAGCAGGGTGGGGGCATGATGAAAGGGAGGGCAATGGGAGGAGGGAGCAATTTGAAGTCAACACTCTTGGGGAGGGACAGGATCAAAAGAGAGAATAGAAGCAATGGGGGCAGGATAGGATGGAGGGAAATATTGTTAGTCTTATACAACATGACTATTATGGAAGTCATTTGCAAAACTACACAGATATGGCCTACATTGAATTGCTTGCCTTCCAAAGGGAATGGGTGGGGAGGGAGGGATGAAGAGAAGCTGGAACTCAAAGTTTTAGGAACAACTGTCAAGGACTGTTCTTGCTACTAGGAAATAAGAAATACAAGTAAAGGGGTATAGAAAGTTATCTGGCCCTACAGGACAAAAGAGAAGATGGGGACAAGGGAAGGGAGGGATGATAGAAGAGAGAGCAGATTGGTGATAGGGGCAAATTAGAATGCTTGGTGTTTTGGGGTGGGGGGAGGGGACAAATGGGGAGAAAATTTGGAACCCAAAACTTTGTGAAAATGAATGTTAAAAGTTAAATAAATAAATTTTTAAAAAAAGAAAAAAAGTGTTTATATTTACTGAAAATAATATTTTGATTCACCTTTTCATGTATCTAAACCACTTCTCTTATTATTGCATGTGTTAGTCCTACTACAGGAGGAAAACTACATCCAAAATGACTTACTACTTGAAGTAGAATCTAAGTTAATCACTTCCTTCTGACCATAGTCTGTCTTGCATTTAGAAATTTCTATACTTTGTTGTTCAAAGTTTCCTATGTCATTAATACCGTAAACTATACATATTGTGGTTTGGGATGCTTAAGTTAAAATTTTAAATTGGAAAGAAAAGAATCTTGAAAGGAAAAACAGGAGCACACACTTATCAGTTTCTCTAAGGATGTATGGGAAAACAGAGAAGTTTTTGTGAATTTTTATGTGAGAATATAATTTATAAAAATTTCTCAAATGACTGAGTCATCAGATGAATATGCAATATTATAAAACACTACAAAGATTCTAAAAAATTAAGTATTTAAGTATGTCTGTTTAAGTAACTCCTCTCAGGAAGAAGTTAAGATGATGGCACCCATCCCCTTCCTACCAAACTAAGAGAGCATCATTGGTCATTGGGTTTTTACACTTGTGAAAAGTTCATTCATTTTCAATAACCCACCAAACTATATACGATAAAATTTATTCGTTGGGTCCTTACTTTAGCTACCTACATGGTAATGAGTTTGATTTAGCAGTGATAGACCTTGCTCCTTAGAAATATTCAAGGCAAAATCTCAAACGTTATAACCACTGTTACACTATTGACGTAACTATTAAGAGATTAAAAGTTATGGATTGAACCATTAGGCAAGACTCTTCACCTTTTCTTGGCTTACAACTGGTTATCAAATTCAAATGACAACCTTCTATCTCAATAGGAATAACTCCACAAGAATATCTGAGCAGTGAAAATATAAGGCTCCTTGTTGATAGGGTAAATAGTGCCTGTATGTTAGTTTTTCTTTGTTTGTTTGTTTAACAAACAGTTAACCCTTCCACATCAAGGGGGTTAGGCATACAGCACCCCTGTAATTTGGAAAATTTGCATAAGATTTTTTGGCCCTCCCTTTGTACTGGAGAAGAAGTTTGAATTATTGTGGTATTAAAAGATAAAATATGTTGATAATGTGTGATACCATACATATATTTTATGCATTTCTGAGTTTCTAAACTTTTTCTATGTTGTCTACTAGCTTTCCTGTGTCATCTGTGGCTTCTACAAAATTCCCTGCCATTAATTTCTTATTCCATTTGATGATATATCGAAACCATGATAGGGAAAGTCATAATATGAAAGGGATAACTGTATACATTGAACTCTTGATGGAAATAAAATCAATTTATGTTCACTGTAATTATATTTGGCCATGTTAGGGTAAAACTGAACCATGAACTAATAAAGCACCTATGCTTCTTAGGAAGAAGCAGTACAACCCTGACCAACCCAAGAATATTTATAATCTCATAAAGAATGTTAGGAAAAATAAAGCAGCCTACATCTTTTTTTCTCACTTGGGGCACTGATTTCTCCATTGCATGTGCAATACCTGTACTATTTACTGCTATTTGTATAGTAATGACAACTGCACAATGTTCCTCCTGACAGTGAGGGAAAAGGGACCTGGAATCCACGCTAGAGTTGATGAGACAAGGGGCAGTAGGAATTGAAAATGATATCCTCTTTTGTGAAGAGAATGAGAAAAGAATGCTGACTCTTTGGATAACTAGGTTACTAATGAATATTTAATATTTTTAACTTTTCTTATGTTATACAAATTATAAACTAATTGGTGTACTCCAAAATACCTTGCTTGCCTCTTTTACTGGACTTGTAGTAGGAAATAGGGCAAACTAATGAAATAGCAGTTTATCTTTGAGTATATGTTTTTTTAAATTACTATTAGAATTTATACCATGTACCACAAAATTACACATATATATGTACCATTAGTCAAAGCAGAGATTATTAAAGTAAAATGATTTTAGAGGACATTAGTTGTTTTAAATTACTGCCATGAACTCATGAGTTTTGTTCAGTCTCATCTTCTGTCCCAGACTTCCTGTCCAGAGAGTCCCATGAGACTTATACCAACTTAATCCAATACACTGAGTCTTTATAAAGGTCCTTCAATGAAAAAATTTATTGGTCCCCTTTTGGAAAGGACCCAATCCACGGACATTAAATGTTAATTCATTTCGGCAGCTGCAAAAATAATAATAAAAACTATAAGTTCCCACCACTGACTTTTCAAAGCTTGACTAATGAACTCAAAACAATTACTCCATCCCCTTGCCAACTAGGAACCAGGAAGTGAGTCCTACAGAGCTATCAGTGTCCTTTGTCCTCTCATAATGAGATTGGTCATCTAGGACTGAGTAAAGATAGCAATGCAAGCTCAAAGAACTCCATGGGATGTAAGACAAAGTGTACCCACAAGTGTCACAAACTGGGAATGGGAGATCTGTCATATCTTTGGATAAGGGGACTGCCCACTACCCACTTTTTAATAGAATGATATGCAAAGTTCATACTTCCAATCTGCCTAGTGTCCCTCATATTTCAAGCCATTGTCATCTAGATAGTCAGTGTAGCTTCAAGATTGAACTATGACCTAGAGAGGCAATCTTCCTTATTTCTTGAAATCCATCTCATCCATTACGAAATTCCATGTACTCCTTCAATTCCTCTCCCTTCGGCTCACTGTCTGCATAAATGAATGACAAAAAAAATTTTAGTGAGTGATTACTATGTGTAAATTACTTCTAACTACTGGAGAAACCCATAGAAAAACAAGACAGTCCCTGTTATCAAGGAGTTCATATTTTCATAAGAGAGAAAATACATATGGAAGATTGAAGCTGCAAGTCAAATGGAAAGATCCCATGGTTCTTAAGTTACAGCAACAAAGCAGATTATAGTATCTCTTCTTTAATGTCATTTCCACTGATATAAAATAATATCAGTTTTTGATTTTGAACCATTTGACAGTGGAAAGGATTTTAGTGGCAAGAACCTCCTTTTCTGAGTCATCAGTAGCTGTGACTGATACATTCCCATAGGGTTTTCCTCCCTAGATTATGGTTGTGGGCACTAAGCCAGATGTTCTGCTACTCTAAGGTTCTTGGGTCCAGGGTGCTGGACTCTCCATCAGTCTGAGGGAAAATGTTAGTCAGGATAGTGATAGTAATTTGACTTGCTTTCCTTTAGGCAGCTAGGTGACATAGTGGTAGAGTGCCGGGCCTAGAGTCTGGAAGACATTAGTTCAAATCTGGCCTCAGATATTTATTAGCTGTGTGACCTTAGACAAGTCTTTTAACTTTGTTTACCTCAGTTTCCTCACCTATAAAATGAACTGGAGAAGGAAATAACAAACCACTCTGCTAACTTTGCCAAGAAAATCCCAAATGGGGTCATAGAGAGTCAGATATGACTGAAACAATTGAACAACAACAATAACATCTCTCCCTTAGGGTATCTCGATGCTTCAGCTAGGCTGGCTTGCCCACTACATGATAGGCAATAATGAGGAGGACAGACCTTTCTTCATAGGAGCCACTTCCCTTGATAATGGTTGTAAGGGCTGGAAGTAGAATCAAGGGCGAGAGAGGTTGGGAGTGCATTCATGGGAGCAGAGCCAAGATGGCAGAGTAGAAGCAGAGACCTGCTTGAGCCTCCCCCCAAAATCCCTCAAAATACCTGTAAAAGATGACTGAACAAATTCTAGAGCAGCAGAAGCCACAAAAATGAAAGAGTGAAACAGATTTCCAGCCCAAGACAATCTAGAAGGCTGACAGGAAGGGTCTATTGCACTGAGCTCAGAGCTGAGCACAGTCCAGAGCGAGCCAAACCCACAGACAGAACTAGAGCAGGCTTCAGGGCACTGAGCCAGCAGCTGCAGCAGTTTCCAGACTTTTCAACCCACAAACGCCAAAGACAGCTTCAAAGGTCAGTGGGAAAGCTCTCTCATCTGGGTAAGAGAAGAATGTGATTCATTCTCAGCCCCAGTCCCAGTCTCAGAGTGGTGGTGATCTGGGTTGCAGTCCTGGGGCTAGATGGAGCATTGAGGTGGCAGAGAAGGTAGCAGCTGTGGAGAGGGAATCCTACTCGCAGTTCCAGGGCAGAAAAGAGTGCTTGTGGTTGCTCATAGGCCAGAGTGCAAGCCAGGAGAGGAGTAAACACCTCTCCTTTGATCATACTACTTTGGAGGAACTAAGAATTTACAGGTCCCTAGAGATATCTCTGAAAATAGCTACACAAAACCCCTGAAACTTGGGGCAGTACACCCTCTACTTAATAAAAAGCTTAAAAGTCAAGTAATTGGCTGGGAAAATGACCAAACAGGGGGAAAAAATAAAAGATATTCATAACAGAAACCATAGCTGGTAAACTCTGATTTGCGCAGTGAGAATGAGCCTGAGATACTTTGACATCCAACATGTAAGTAAACCATAATCAGAGAGGAAAGACTCAGAAAATGAGCAATAAGCAAAATAAGGAGGGAAAAAAAAACCACCAAAAGTACCAAAGATTTCAGGAAGAAGAAAATTTGAAGATCTTAAACAAATAAATTAGCAGGAAAAACAGTAACAAGATAAAGAAATGGCCTCCAGATCTAATAAACAAGTTCAGGCATCTATGAACAAATACTTCAAAATAAATGATCCAACTCTTGATGAGACAGAGGGCTCTGTGGAATTTAAGGAGAATATGAAACCACAACATGTTGTTCCTGTGTGATTTAAAAAAGAAATGATAATTATGAGAGCTGAATTTATATCCTCCACAGTAAAAATAATGAGCAGAAGAGAAAAACTAGAATCTGCAATGATAAGTGTCACCAGATGGGGTAGCTAGGTTGTATCACATATAGAGTGCCTACTCTGGAAAAAGAAAAACTCATCTTGAGTTCAAATCAAGCCTCTGACACTTCCTAGTTGTGTGACCCTGGGCAAGTCACTTAACCCACTTTGCCTCAGTTTCTTCACCTATAAAATGAACTGGAGAAGGAAATGGCAAACCACTCCAGTATCTTTGCTAAGAAAACCCAAAATGGGGTCACAAAGAGTACAACACAACAACAGCAATAATAATGTTTTCACCTCACCAGACACAAAAAAGGGAACTATTGGGAATGGAAACACACAGAAGTGAAGGACAACCTAGAAGGAGAGAAGCAAAAAAACAACATTAAAATAAAATATATTCACTATGGAAGCAAAACATATGGATCTTGAAGGGAGGACCAGAGAGAAAATCTAAGGATCATAGGTCTCCCAGAAGAATATGAAAGGACAAAAAACTCCTTTAATGCTATAGTGAAGGAAATAATAAGAGAGAACTTCTCAGAACTTCTGAGTATAGAAAATGAAAATTCAGTTGAAAGAAGTCATAGATTTCCTCCAAGGAAAAAAAATTAAACCCAAGACTGCAAACTCCAACACACATAATGGTTAAACTTAATAATTCAATTTATTATGTAAGTTCTTTGGGGGAGGAGAATGTCTTGCTTGCTCATATTTGTATCTTCAGAACTTAATAGGTGACTGGCACATAGTAAAACTTAACAAATATATTATTTCTCTCTATCCATCCAGTCATCTATTCTTCTATCCATTTATCTATCATCATCCATTTATCTTCTATCTATCCATACATCCATTTATTCATTTATCCATGTCTTTCTACCATCTATCTACCTATCCATCTACCCATCTATCCAATGTCAGCACCAGAGTTGGGATTCAAAAGTATGTTCTCTAACTATAAATCCAGTGGTCTTTCCATGTTAATGCTGTCCATCCTCATTGTCCTCTGTCATGCTCATATCTGGTCCAAATATTTATCCATGGAAGGTACAGTAGCTGAACAGAGAGCTGGCCTCAAAACCAAGAAGGGTCTGATGTGGCACTGGCTATGTGACCCAGGGCAATTCCCTCAACTTATCAGTGCTCTAAGAAACTCTCTGACTTTAATAATATGTTGAAAGTAGGAGTTTCTTCACCCAGTAGTTCTTTATACCCGTGAAATCATAGATATAGTCTCTATCTTTCTTCCTATTTTGTTCATTAACTTCTAGAATCACACAACCTCATCATGGGAAAGGTCACAGAAGTCACCAGTTCTGGTCTATGTATGAGCAGGATTCTTCTTTACAACATGCCTGGGGAATGATTAGTCAACTTCTGCTTCAAGGTCTCCAGTGCAAGGGAGCTCCTTGCCTCTGGTAGCACCCTACTCCACTCAGATTTAGCATTATTTTTAGGAAGATTGTCCTTACAATGAGGTGAAATATGCCTCTTCTATTTCTATCCACTGCTCTTAATTTTCCCCTCTAAGGGCAGGCAAGAACAAGTCTGATTCCTATTCTCTTTTCTCACAATGTTCTCCACTCCTCATATTCAAGGTTTAGCTCAGGTCTCATCTCTTCTAGGAAACCTTCCTAAACTACCTCAACCCACACTGATATCTTCAAGTCTCCCTTCCCTAAACTCCTAGATAATTTCTAGTCCATTCAAGTCCCATGCTGATTTACATCATTATTTAATTACCTAATCCGGGTTGGCCTTGTCTTCTCCAACTGAATTAAAAGCTCCTTGAGGGTTATAACTATATCTTACAGTTCTTTTGCATTCCTGTAAGACAGATGAAACACAGCACACTTGAGGGCTGCTAGCACAGGTTCTTGATTTGATCAGACAGGAAAACACTAAAAAGGGATTAATAATCTACTTTATTCTAGTCTAGTTCTCTCAGAAGAGGTTGCTGATAGTGGGAGCACAAACTCCTACAGTATTCCCTAATCACCCTTCTCACAGGGGCCAGTGAGAAGTGGGGAGGGGGCAACTACCCCTATGTCTTGATGGAGTCAATCAAGACAGGTACAACTTGTGCTTCCCCTAAATCTCCCCATAGAATAGAATCCCCCCAAGCCTTGATGGAGGCCAATCAAGGCACACACAGCATTCCAGCTTGTGCATTCAATCCTAAGTTTCCCCCCAAGCCTCAATGGGGGCCAGTTGAGGCACACACAGCATTTGCACATTCAACCCTAAAGGTTCCCCATTCACTATCTAGTGACCACCTGTTTTATAGACCAACAGACAAAGAAGGCACATTGCCAGCAATAGCCTCACAAGTTTACATCACCTCATCCCTGTATCTCACTGCATAGACGCAGTAGGTGTCCATGTTATTTATCATTATGTAACCGTGCGCAAACGTAGTGGAGATGTTTTGAACCACAACTGTGGGAACTCATATCTAGTACCAGGGAACTGAAGATTGTTATCGCTATGGATCCTGAGAAACTGAACTCTGAGAAATAATAACAAAAATTCACTGTACACACACTAAAATTCACCTTGCTTACACTAAAATTCACCTTACATACAATTCCCCAAAGCACCTAAACCGGCATTTAATGCATATTTGGACATTTCAAGGACATACACTTTCACGGCACCAGAAGATAAGTCCCTCCACCATTAAAGATAGAAAATGTATATCTTAGTACATCATCTTTGTTAGTTGCTGTGATAGGGGAGTGGCGGGGCTAAGAAACCACACCTGCTAATAAATCTTCTTTAGGTCCTCAGACAAAAGACAAACAAAGCATTTATCTTATATGTACCTGGTTGTTTCCCTGTTATCTTTTCATCAGAAGGTGAGCTGCTCACAATCCCAGGCGTGGCACTGCTCAATAAATGTTGACTGACTGACTGACCTCACCCAGTCAGCACAGAATGACTTACTTTCCAGCTCAATAGGGCCTACTAGAATTTTCTGTCTACCAGCTTAGTTTTCAGAAACTCAGGGTCACCTCCACATTGTGATGAAATATTTCAATAGGACTTCAGTAGAAGTCTAAGGTGCATAATGAGTGTTAAATAAATACTTGGTACATTGAAAATTTTTAAAAGGTTGGGAGTGGGAGGGAAAGTGGAGAGGGATATCACTCTTGGGGTTCTTGTTCCTATCCTTCTGTAAGTAGAAGTTTGTTTAATATTTCTATAATCTGAAGATTCGATCATCCAACAAATATTTCTTGGGAAGTTACAATGAATAAGGCATTGTGCTAAACACTGTGTGAGGTTTTCAAATGCATAAGATGTAGTTCCTGAATAAAGCAAAAATGGCTTAGCATAAGGTAGTAGTACAGCCCAGTTCTCTCCAACAGCTACTCAAAAAAAATAAAAGTGTAGCAAAATCAGTAGACCAAGTCATGATACAGAAATTCAAGGAACTATTACAGTGAGGAATTTTTCTACCCAGTTTCAGCATAAGGAGAAAGACACAATTCTATGGGCACAGGGGCAAGATCTAGCAAGGAGGGTAATATTTAGCACCTGGAATGAACTGTGGCCTGTTGTTGAGCGCTAGGGCAAGAAGCAGTCCCTGATGCAGCAGGGACAGGACTGACACTGTACCCAGAGTAGAAACAAAAGTCAAATGGAAATTTAGGTGCTCTTACGCCAGTGCTCTAATGGGGAGGAGACTTACACATGAATCCCTACTAGTGGCTACATCACAGCAAAGCATAACTGCAGGATAATGCTTCACTAGGAAAGAATCAAAAACAAAGCCTAGTAGCAGCTGTTTGGTTCCAACCCCAGAGTGGTGTCTCACATTCAGCTCCTTTCCCCATCTGAGGTTGGCAGCTGAGTAACCAAGAAAGGAAGATGATCTGAAACCACACAACTTTCTAGTTAGCTAATGGGCACTGTGGCCAGAAAACTTCTACTAGAGCTCCAACCACGTATGATCCTATAGGTATATCACCTAGACCCAAATCAGGGTATGGAATTTACAAAGCTAAGGCCAAAATGGCAGCAATCAGATTTTGCCCTAGATTACACCATCTTAGGTCAGGTAGTCAAGAAGTATTTCACTAAGCACTTACTAGGCACTAGGGGCTGTGCTAATGCTGGAAATACAAATACAAGCAAAGAGAAAGAAAATCTTGGCCCTCAAAGATCTTACATTCTAATGGGGAAGACAACACATAAAAGTGGGGTGGAAAGAAGGGAGAAGGGAATCCAGTGAAGAAGCATGGTAGAGTTCAGAAGAGTGCAGCCTAGTGGGACATGAAGAGATGGTTGACCTAGGCCCCCTCTTTAAATGGAAGTTCTGGGAGGAGCCTTCCATCTTCTAATCAGAGAAGAGAGGCTCAAAAGGCAAAAGGTATTTTCAAGGTGTAAAATTCAGGGCTGAACTGGGAATACTGAAAAATTACAGCTACTCTGCCTATGCCACACCTGAAATTCATGAAGAACAAAACACAATCCTTGGATAAAGCAGCAGCAGAACCTGCCACCCACTCCATTAAGAATATAAATAAGGAACAACAAAGGCCAAAATATTCCCTCCAAAAGTGCACAGAGCCTGGTCTTAATACAAACCCCTGATTCAGAATGTAGGACTAAACAAACAAACAAACAAACAAATTCCTTAATAGAAAGAGTTATTACATTGACAAGGATGCAGAAGTCACAAAGAAAGAGAATTATTCCAAAATAATTACAAGGAGACCCTCAAAGAAAAACATAACTTGGATGCAAATTCAACTAGAATTCTTGGAAGAAATTATTGACTGACTCTGCAGGTCCCTTCTTTTCCCTCCCCTCCTCTCCCCTTCCTCTCTGCTTTCCTTCCTTCTTCTTTCCTCCTCTCTCCTTTCCTTTCCATTCCCTTCACCCCTTTTACTCCCCTTCCCTCTCCTACCCATCATTTTTCCTTCCCTTCCATCTTTTTCCTTGTCCTCCCCTTTTTCCCCTCCCTTTCTATACTCCCTGCCTTTCTTTCCCCTTTTTTCCCTTCCCCTTTCCTTCTCTGCCTTTCCTTTCCCTTCCCTCATCTTCTCTCCATCTTTCTCTTGCCTTTCCATTCCCTGCCCTTCCCTTCCCTTCTTTCTTTTCCTCTTCCCTTCCCTCTCTTCCCTTACCCTCCCCTTTTCTTCGCTGAAACAATAACCTACAAAACCAGCCAATTTTTAAAAACCTATTAAACATCAAACAAAAAATTCTGCAAACCAGATAAAAGATTAACAAAATTCAATTTAAAATCCCATTGGATTAATAAATAAAAGTAAAACCTGCTTTTAATAAATATATGGATAAATCATTCAATTTTCATAAATATATGAACTAACAACTTTAATCTTTTTAAAAAGAAAGAATGAAACCATATTGCAGTATCAGAAGTAAAAAGGGATAACACAATGAATGAATGAGAAATAACAGAAATTGTTAGAGACCCTTTTATCCAACTATGTGCAATAAAGCCAACAACTTAAATGAAATGAATATCTACAAAAATATAAAATGCCCAGGTGAATAGAGCAAGAAATAGAAGACTAAATAAACTAATCTCAGAAAAATAGATGAAACAAGTCATAAATTAATGTCTAAAGAAAAAAAAAAGACCAGCTGAATTTATAAGCAAATTATATAAATTATATGAAGAACAATTAATTCTACTGTTACACAAAGTGTTTGCAAAAAAGACGAAAAAAACAGATTCTGCCAAATTTTCCTCTTTCTCTGATGCAAATAGGGCCTTGATACTCAAACCAAAGAGAATGAAAACAGAGGAAGAAAATGCATCAAATATTGACGATGTCATTTAATAAATTAATGATGCAAGAATTTTGAATAAAATATTAATAAAAATGCTACAGCAACTTATCAGAAAGGTCATATGTTATTTGGATTTATACCAGAAATTAAGATGGCTCAATATTGGGAAAATTATTAAAATAATCGACCATATTAAAAAGAACAGCAAAAGTCACATTTCTTTCCACAGAAGCAGAAAAGCTTTTCAGAGAATACAGCTTGTATTTCTATTAAAAATACTGGATTTATATATGTAACATATAATATTTCTATTAAAAATAGATTCATAGAATGAAAATGTCCTTATCTTAATATGACAAGTAACATTTATCTGTAAAGTCAATATTATACATAATGAGGAAAACCTAGAGTCTTCTCCAATCAGATCAGGAATAAAACAAAAATCTTCATTTTTACCACTATTATTCAATATAATGCTACAAATGCTAGGTATAACAATGATTTTTTTTAAGAATTGGGGGAATAAAGAGAAGCAAAAAGGATATAAAATTTTGTAGATGATGTGATGATTTATTTAGAGAACTCTAGAAAGGCAACTAGAAACTTAATTTAAACAATAACTTCAGCAAAATACTAGGATATAAATCAAATCCACATAACGATATATATATATATATATATAGCCACATATATACTCCTAACTAAATACAACATAGATCGAAAGAAAAATTAAGTATAAAATAAGTATAAGATGTATAAAAATTTTATATTCTACATAAAAAGAGATAGCCATATAGGAATAGAACTATATATGGAAAAAAATATGTAATAAAAGGAGAAATACTAGTTGATCCTAGGCGGGCCAAGTCAACATAATAAAAATTACACTGTTAACTAAATAGACTTAGTCAGTAGCAGACCAATCAAAAGATTACTTTATTGAGTAAGTATAAAATAGTAACAAATTCACCTGGAGGGGAAAAAGACGAGACTCTCAAAGGAAATAATTTTTTGATAGAAAAGAATGGGACCAGCAGCACCAGATTTCAAGCTATGATGCAAAGCAATAATTCTTGAAATTATTTAGTCTTATTAAAAATAGAGAAGTTGATCAATGGAATAGATTAGATATGCAACACAAAGAAATGAATGAATCTACTATTCAAATAAAATCAAAGACACTAGGCACAGAAGAAAAGACTGACTATTCAACTAAAACTGATGGAGAGACCAGAGAGCAAAAAAACAAAAAAAAAGCTTTAGTTAGACCAACACCTCATATTATGTACAAAGTTTAGCTCTAAATGTATACACGCCTTTGCAGATAAATGGTTATATCATAAACAAGTTAGAGGAATAATGAAGAAATTCCCTTTAATATCTATGAATACGAAAATAGTTGATAACTAAACAAGGCATAGAAAGGATCATGGAAGATAAAATGGAGAATTTTGATTATATAAAATTAAAATATTTTGCACAAAATAACACAAATGCAGTTAAAATTAGAGGGAAAAGAGTAAACTTGAAAATATCTTGGCAGCAGCTTTCTCTTATAAAATTCTCATTTCCAACTGATAAATGGTCAAAGGATATGACCAGGCAATTTTCAAGGGATAAAATCCAAGATATCAACAGCCATATGAAAAACTGCTTCAACTCACTAATAAAGAAATATGTCTCCAATTTCACATCACATATATCAGATTGCCAAAATTAACAAAAAAAGAAAAATGACAACTTAAAGAGGCCTAAGGAAAACAGATACATTAAGGCACTGATATTGGAGCTCTTGCAAGCCCACTATTTATTCTAAAAGCTAGCTACTATAAAAGCACTGATAAATAACCCCCCCAAAAAATGGATAGCAACTCTTTTCATAATAGCAAAGAACTGGAAGTTAAGGAGGTACTTATCAACTGAGGAATGGCTAAAATGATGGTACTTGAATATAATGGAACATTCCTGTGCTATAAGATATGATGAAGAGGATTGTTTCAGAGAAAGTTGGGAAAACTTATATGAACTGTTGCAGAATGAAGTGAGCAGAACCAGAATTATCTATACAATCACAACATTATTGTAAAAAAGAAAATGACAACTTCGAAAGACTTAAGAACTGATCAGCTTAATGACTAATCATCATTTCAAAGAACTGATGATAAAGCACACTACCACCTCTTGCCAGAGAGGTATTAGATTCAAGATGAAAATGGGACATACATTTTTGCATGTCCAGTGGGGGAATTTGATTTTCTTGACTATGCATATTTTGTTAAAAGGGGCATTTTTTCCAGTTGAGGGTATCAAACAGAGAAAAACATAAATGTTCGTTGAATAAACTTCTAAGAGAAAAAGGGAGAAAAAAGAAACAGTTAATTATGACAACAAAGTTTCTAGTCGAGATGAAGAACAGGATGATAGTCCCGTGATTATAAATAGGGAACTTAGGGAGAAACATTGGTGTGGTATGAGGCAGGAGGAAGGTAGAGCTTATGTTTCAGAATTTAATTAGCAAGATAGGTAAAAAGAAGGGATGAGGAGAAGAAAAGCATTTTTGGACAAGCCAAAGGAGATCTAAGCTGATGTAGAAAAATAGGTTAAATCCAAAGGTATAAGATAGATTAGAAGAATAAGGAAAATTTAAGGGACCAAAGATCTAAGTCTTGAAGATTAAAGTCAAGTCCATAGTAGTGAGGGAATGGTAGAGGTAGAAGATGAGAAGTTTGTGGCCAGAGATGGAAACTTCAGGTTTTGAGCCCTTAAAGGTCTATAATTATTGATTTATGGTAAGTTCCAAGATGTGATTATACCAGTAAATGACTGAAATGGAAATGAAGACCACAGTAACTCAAGATATAGAAAAGCTGCGAAGCTATGAATTATTGATTGGCATAATGAATAAAATGCTGAACTTGGAATCAGAAAGACCCAAGCTTGAGTATTTCTTCAGAAACATCATAGCTATGTTTTACTCAGACAAATAATTTAATCTCCCAATCCTTCATTTTCTAAACTGCAAAATAGTGACAAGAAAAATACCTATATCACTGGGTTGTTATGGGTATCAAATAAAATTATTCCTTACATAGCTTTCCAAGCCTTAATCACAAAATGAATGTAAATTCTATTTTATTTATATATTAAAGTTACCAAAATGGAAAAAAGGGAGGGGAAACTAAGAGTCTGGCACTGAAGTCATTGAGAAAAGTAGAGGCATGACTTGGAGGTCATTTGATTATAGTAATGAGGCTGAAGAGAGAAGGGAATATTTGGAAGCTGTTGTCCAGTATATAGATCAAGTATTAGCTAAAATATACTAGATGTCAAATGAATCTCAATTGCTGGAAATGGCATTTAAGAAATATATTCAGTTTTTAACTTGAGAGCTGTTTAATCAAACTTTCACTCTTTTATAAAAATAATTAAGGATAAACTGATTTTTATTAGTTGTGTAAAATGTTTTTTTAACCAATAAAAAAAGAAAAAAAATTCTGGCAAAACCAACACATATAACTCTTAAATAATCCTAATAAATAAAACCAAACACTCTCAGAAATGCAATCTCACAAAGCCAAAATATGTCTTGTAAATCATCAATTCAAAGAATTTTGATTTGAAGGTATCTTTGTTTATGTTTTGTACATTAATTACCTGGAGGTGAAAGAGAATACCAGGTCTTGAGAGTAAGAAAGGTAAAATGTCAATTGAAATGAAGCCTGTTCATTTGATTAATGCTTTAGAATATTTTAAAAAGTAAAATTATATTTGCTTTTCCTAAACATTCTGAAGCTCCTTTTTTATTCATTGTAATGGTTTCATTTTTGTATCAAATTTATTTCTGAATATGTTTCTTTCTTCCTCCTTCTCCTACCCAGTGGGCCGTCTGCTATAACAAAGGTGAAAAACTAAAACTAAAACAGGTCAGTAAAAGAAACCAATGTACTGACTGGGTATGAGAGCATACACAATGTTTGTACCCATAGTCTCCCACCTCTGAAATGAAGGGAGGGAAGTACATTTTCTCAACTCCTGAAATTAAAAAAAAAATGCAGGGAAAGACAAATTGCTGAAGAATGATCATCTACTGTCCATGTTTATTTTGTGATTTCATAGAAAGCGTGGTGCTGCTACAGCCAACTGCAAAAATATTACATCCAATCCTCTAATGGAATACAGGTGTTCAGAAACTGCCAAATAAGCAATCATTTGCCACAGGAAAATAATACCCCTTAAATATCGAAAGTTGACACACACTAAATCATAGCTTAGCAACTGTTCTAAATGCAGGAAGTGTCAGTTTTCAGTCCAGTATATTTGTTCTAATGGCATTCCATATTTCCTCCAAAGCCATGGGCTTACAAATCAAATGAGACCAGTCATCTCTCAACAAAATGGATTTTTAAAATGTGAATTTGGAGGGATTGGAAAGTATAATGCAACAGCATTGTCAGTCTTCCAAGTGGAGAAATGATTATTTTATTGACAGAGCACTATTTAGGATATTATATTACCATACCAGAAAGATTTTAGCCTGTAGCATTTCCATGATTCAAATCATTAGCTGTTTCATGTCAGGGCCTGGTCCACCTGACAGAAGCTGAAGGTTTTATATAGAAAGACAAAATAATGGTGTCTTGAGGGCTCTTAGTTACTGATTTCAATTCTGAGTTAATAATGATGTCTTCTGAGTATTTTGGGCAAATTCATTAATGAATAGCCCCAAAATGAGTGTGCATGAAATTTAAATGCCACAACCTAATCAAAATGTCAAGCCAGTTTCCCATGGTTCCAACTGTCTATGCACCTTTTGTTAAAGAGAAAATATTAAACCAATTCTACTTTAAATCAAGAATGGTTTTTGTATTTATTTTTCTTTAAAGGTGCATTAGCATCAATCTATGCAAATTAAAAGAGACACAATATATAACCTTTCCTTGCTCAACAGAATCAACATTTCCAGATGCTTACCCTGTAAATAACCTTTCTTCCTCCTCTGTACTCAGCAGTTCAGAATGTAAATTCTCTTAAACAGGTTTCCTTCTTCAACCTCTGCACACACACACACACACACACACACACACACACAAACACACACACACATACACATCCTTTTCCCCTTACAGCACTTTATGACTAGACTTCATGCAAACTGACTGTTTCTATAGGCATATAAAAAGGTGGCTAAATCCAGAGCCAGGTGGATACTCACTAGTTAATTGCATTCCTCTTCAAAGATCAAAGAATGGATCACAGGTTAGCATTGTTGTTCTAATGAGGAGTCCTGAAACTAAAGTTGGATGCATGCCACTGGAGTTATTCTACATAAATTCTAAAATCTGAACATCTGAAACTCTAGGGCTGAAAGTCTAAGAAAGAAAAAGATATCAGGGAAGGTATGTACATTCTATCATTAAGAGATTTGTGGGGGGTGGAGCCAAGATGGCGGAGTAGAAACACACAAATACGCTAACTCTGAACCCACAGCCCATGAAATATCTGTAGTAAAGAGCTGCCAATAAATTCGGGAACAGGAGAAGCCACATAACAGCAGAGCGGATAAGATTTCTGTTCCAGAGGGACCTGCAAACCTCTCGCAAAAGGTCCGTTGCACTGCGGATGTGGAGCCCAGCCCAGCCCTGCTCCGGCCCCGGCACCAAGAGGAGAAGATCCGAGCGGACTTCAGGGACAGAATCTCCAGCAGCCGCACGGGGCCCTCCACCCACAGGTGACGGGGTCGGTGAGAAGGTCTCTTTGGTGGGTCAAGAGGGGAGTGGGGTGCCCCCATACTCAGGCCCCCTCGGGAGGCAACAGCAGAGGTGGGAGCAGACCGGGGCTCCCCAAGCAGGCAGGAGCCTGGATCCATTGTTGAAGGTCTCTGCATAAACCCCCTGAGGGAACTGAGCCCACTTGGCGGCCCTGTCCCCACCTGAGCACCTGAACATAATCTCACACTGAATAGCAGCACTGCCCCCGCCCAAAGCACTGAGGCTGGGAAGCAGCATTTGAGCCTCAGACCCCAAGCTCTGGCTGGGAGGATCTGGAGGCGAGGTGGGTGTGAGGAGAATATTCAGAGGTCAAGTCACTGGCTGGGAAAATGCCCAGAAAAGGGAAAAAAACCAAGACTATAGAGGGTTACTTTCTTGGTGAGCAGGTTTCTCCTCCCCTCCCTTCTGATGAGGAAGAGTGGTGCTCACCATCAGGGGAAGACACGGAAGTCAGTGCTTCTACATCCCAGCCCACTCAATGGGATCACTTCTGGGAAAAGGCCATAAAGAGCTCAAAAAATTTTCAAAATTATGTTAGAGAGGTGGAGGAAAATCTGGGAAGAGCAATAAAAGACTTGCAAGAAAAGTATGAACAACAGATCAGCTCCCTGCTAAAGGAGACCCAAAAAAATGCTGAAGAAAATAACACCCTGAAAAATAGGCTAACTCAATTGGCAAAGGAGGTTCAAGAAGCCAATGAGGAGAAGAATGCTTTCAAAAGCAGAATTAGCCAAATGGAAAAGGAGGTTCAAAAACTCACTCAAGAAAATAGTTCTTTCAAAATTAGAATGGAACAGATGGAGGCTAATGACTTTATGAGAAACTGAGAAATCACAAAACAAAACCAAAAGAATGAAAAAATGGAAGATATTGTGAAATATCTCACTGGAAAAACAACTGACCTGGAAAATAGATCCAGGAGAGACAATTTAAAAATTATGGGCCTACCTGAAAGCCATGATCAAAAAAAGAGCCTAAACATCATCTTTCATGAAATTATCAAGGAAAACTGCCCTGATATTCTAGAAGCAGAGGGCAAAATAAATATTGAAAGAATCCACCGATCACCACCTGAAAAAGATCCAAAAAGAGAAACTCCTAGGAATATTGTGGCCAAATTCCAGAATTCCCAGGTCAAGAAGAAAATATTGCAAGCAGCTAGAAAGAAACAATTCAAGTACTGTGGAAATACAATCAGGATAACACAAGATCTAGCAGCTTCTACATCAAGGGATCGAAAGGCATGGAATAGGATATTCCAGAAGTCAAAGGAACTAGGACTAAAACCAAGAATCACCTACCCAGCAAAACTGAGTATAATACTTCAGGGGAAAAATTGGTCTTTCAATGAAATAGAGGACTTTCAAGCATTCTTGATGAAAAGACCAGAGCTAAAAAGAAAATTTGACTTTCAAACACAAGAATGAAGAGAAGCATGAAAAGGTAAACAGCAAGGAGAAGTCATAAGGGACTTATAAATGTTGAACTGTTTACATCCCTACATGGAAAGACAATATTAGCAACTCTTGAAACTATTCAGTATCTGGGTACTTGGTGGGATTACACACACATACATGCACACGCACACACTCATAGAGACAGAGTGCGCAGAGTGAATTGAATAGGATGGGATCATATCTTTAAAAAAAATGAAATCAAGCAGTGAGAGAGAAATATATGGGAGGAGAAAGGGAGAAATGGATTGGGGCAAATTATCTCTCATAAAAGAGGCAAGCAAAAGATTTTTTCAGTTTGGGGAAAAAGAGCAGAGGTGAGAGAAAAACATGAAGTTTACTCTCATCACATTCCAATAAAGGAAGGAATAAAACGCACACTCATTTTGGTATGAAAACCTATCTTACAATACAGGAAGGTGGGGGACAAGGGGATAAACAGGGTGGGGGGGACGATGGAAGGGAGCGCATGGGGAGGAGGGTACAATTTGAGGTCGACACTCATAGAGAGGGACAGGATCCAAAGAGTGAATAGAAGTAATTGGAAGCAGGATAGGATGGAGGGAAATATAGTTAGTCTTATACAACACGACTATTATGGAAGTCATTTGCAAAACTACACAGATTTGGCCTATATTGAATTGCTTGCCTTCCAAAGGGAATGGGTGGGGAGGGAGGGAGGAAAAGAAGTTGGAACTCAAAGTTTTAGGAATAACTGTCAAATACTGTTCTTGCCGCTAGGAAATAAGAAATACAGGTAAAGGGGTATAGAGAGTTATTTGGCACAACAGGACAGAGGAGAGGATGGAGACAAGGGCAGAGAGGAATGATGGAGGAGAGAGTGGAGTGGTGATGGGGGCAATTGGAATGCTCGGTGTTTTGGGGTAGGGGGAGGGGACAAGGGGGGAGAAAATTTGGAGCCCAAAAATTCTGTGAAAATGAACGTTAAAAGTGAAATAAATAAATAAATTTTAAAAAGAGAGAGAGAGAGAGAGAGATTTGTAGCCAAGTTTTGCAGGTACAGGAATTTCTAAAATGCCTAGTACCTTATGTTTTGGAAAAAAATTTCTGGGAGACTACGCGTAGGTGACTGTGATTAGTTGATGAAGAGTTCTGGAAATAAGAAAAGTGGAAGATAACAGAGCTGTGAAGTTTGCAAAGATATTCTCCATCTTAAGAGAGAAACATGTGGGCCAGCATGGGTACCCCTAACTTTCTTCCTTCCTCAGCAAGAAAGACTAATAACCGCTAATGATGAATGTTCTGTCAAGGAGGTGTAGCCCTAAGTTTGGGTGAGACAGCCCCACAACTTTTCTGTCTTGTAGTTCAGAGCCATGGGGGAAAGGTGCTGATTAACCCCTCCCCCCATCTAAATAGAATGTCCCTTCTACTCTTTGCAGTGAAAAAAAAAATCACTGATTACCATATTTCCACTACCTATGAAGATCATTTCTTTTCTCATTGAATATTCTGTTCACCACTTACCCTTTCTGTGCTAATTTACCATTCATGATACATAAAACTAATTTTGCACACTGTCTTTGGTTGTGTGATTATTTAAAGAAAGCTAGAAGTGGGGAGGGGGGAAGGAATAAAATATGCAATATTCAGCTTGATGTGGAAGCTGTGCCCCCATACCAGGCCTGGGGCGAATGCAATAATTGAACAATGAGTTCTTCCCTGGAGAACTTATCAACCTTGCAGAGCTGGCTCTGACCCCTTTTTAATCAGTCCAAGTGTATAAGGGGGAGAAATAGATAAAGATCAAGGAGGGTGATTTATAATCTAAAGTCACGAGTTTCCCCTGAACTATTGCTGCAAGTTGCTTCTTAGAAAGAGAAGCGTGGTTTTTCTGTGGTAGGTACATTTTTAAGGTACATAGTTTCGGTTTGACTTCCCCATCTCTCTCCTCTACTACAATAAATTCCTGTAACAGATGACAAACAACTACTATACATAGGGAGCTATACCATAAGCTTCTCCACATATAGTGTAATATTCTATGTGCCACTCACTCTTAGTCTGTGTTACTCGTTCCTTGCTATTCAGGGACCCCAGTTATAAATTCATCTGTTCTGCTTTATATCCCTATATTTATGGAATATACTTCTGGGAGATGGGGTCAAGAGAGAGGTGTCTTTGACATCTATAAAGTCATTTTGTTTGAGGCAAAAAAAAAAATCATAGTAAAAGAAATGGTTTGGAGAACATTAGTACCAGATCTAAAATGCTGCTAAAGTCTTTAATTCTCTTTTATACTTTCACTTATATACAGTAAACTGAGCAAGCAAAGCCACGCAGCTGCTATTTTGATGTAAAAGATTAGGTAAACAAGATATTTAGAAATTTTATAGATGTCGCCTTTTCTATTGTTATTACTCATGAGCCCAGGGTCATAGGAATCATTAATGCAGAGCTCTCTCTCTGCCCTCCCCATTCATCCATTAGCAGGTGTTACTTGTCCTTGTTACCATTTCAAATAACATCTATAAAGCCCTACATAATTAGGCAATGAAATCTCATTTTCTCCCCATTCTTTTTTCTATTCTGTCATTTTTAGTTTATTGGCAGAGAACTTTCAAATATGATGATGATTTTAGTTGTCGTCATGTCACTCCTGAAAGCATTTATTCTATGTTAGGAAGAAAAAAGAAAAAGAAAATACTAATGGGAACTTTTGTAACACTTAAAAACACTGTACATTTTATGATAAAAAAAATAGGCTCTTAAAAACACTAATGAAGAAATTGACTGTTAAATTCTACTGACCTCCTCACTCTGGTTTAATTTTCACAAAGTTTTCTTTGCTTTTCTTTTCTGGGCCCAACAGTAATACAAGGTGCAAACATTTTAACTTTGAGCATGCAAGCCCTCCTCTTGACCTAAAGGGATAAAGTGTTATTCAGTATTAAAATACACTGTGCTGAAATCATTCTCTTCTACAAGATTCATCTAAATGATAATGAGCATGAAAAATTGATTATCTCCTGGGCTGAACTGGTTTTTGTATCCCTCATCTGGTGAAACTAATTGTGCTAGAGTAGATCTCAAAACATAAGCACACCAACAATTAAATGAATGCAACAATTAGGGGTAAATCGACAGAAGGCTGTCTATTTCAGGCAAAGGGCTCTCTAACGACAGTTGTCATTCATCTGTGTAGCCTAAACAACCCTATCGCCAAAATAAAAAAAGGCCAATGTGAGTTTTTTAACCATGCATTTTAACTTCCACATGATAGGATGTTCTTCTTTACTTTATCAGATTTCCAGAAAAGACCAAATGGTGTTCATATGTGTAACCCCATCTTAAAAGAATGCCTAACAATCTGATATGTTTATACTTGATAAGGAAAAGAGGTGATGTTTGAGAGCATAGTATTCATTGGATTCTAACAAATCTCATGGAAGACTGATGGACTTTTAGAGCTAGTACCCTATCTCCTGATAATTTCTCATGACTCTCTGGTCTCTTTGTTTTAACATTACTTAGCATAATTGCAAAAGAACTCCAAATGTTAAGTGTAGGAGTTAAAGGCGGGGCGGGGAATCTTCTACATTGAAGTATATTCAATACATGCAACTTCATGACTCCTATATCATCTTGTAAGGAATTTTTCCAAATCTCAAATTTGTGATGTGAAAAGAAGACATGCTGTTATTATTGAAATGACAGAGTCCTGAGAGTCAATGGCTGGTAGTAGCTAGGATAGAAAGAAGGTGGTCTGTTTGGACAACATGATCGTCAAGGGAAGAGAGATCAGTGAAGGAAAGTGACAGAGCAAGATCCTACAATGGTCCATGAGAAGGAAGCAGTACAGAGAATGCCCCTTCAGATTCTGTGCAATGGGGAAAGTAAGAGAAGTGGTCACCATTAGACAGGACTACAGGAGAGCCAGGTTACAGTTAATGCAAAGAGGAGGAAAATATAAGGAAGGAAGCAAGCAAGCATTTACTAAGCACCTATTATGTGCCAGACTCTGGGCTAATATCTCATTTGATCCTCACAACAACCATGGAAGGTAAGTGCTATTATTATTATTGACATTTTACAGTAAGGAAACTGAGGCAAAGGTAAAGTGACATGCCCATTGTCATGCTAATAAGTGGGCAGCTAAGCGATATATGGTGGATAGAGAGGGCTAGACATAGAGACAGTTCAGCCTCAGATTCTTATTAGTGGTGGAACTCTAGGCAAGTCATTTAACCTCTGTTTGCCTCAGTTTCCTCTTCTGTAAAATGGAGATAATAATAGCATCTATATCCCCGAGTTGTTGCAAAGATGAAATGAGATAATTATTATGAAGTCCTCAGCACAGTAATGCTAGAAGTGTCTAAGGCCATATTTGAACTCAGGTCGTTGACTTCAAGCCCAGAATTCCATTCACTCCATCACCTAGCCTACTCTGAAAGAGATCAAAGACAAAAGTTTTTTGTTAACAAAAAAAGGGGAGGGATGTGGTTTTCAAAAGAAGTTTTGGTTTTTTAAATCTCTGTTTCTTCCAGCTTTCATTCTTTTGGAAATAGTAGTTTTTATAGTTTACTTCTTTTCTAAGCCACACTTAGCATTATTTTCTTTGAACTAGATAGCTCCAGTTGCTTTGATCTTTCTGCATAGGTCTGATCTTTGCCACTCTTTAAATATTTCTACCGCTCTTCCCAGAACCCTCTATAAGTTTTATCACATCCCTACTAAAATGAGCAACTAGAGCTGTAATGATGGTTTAATTAATGTCAAATATAATAGTGCCAGAGAGGATCTCAAAATATTAGTATAACAACAATTTAATTGAGAAGAGTTCCAAATAACCTACAGAATTAATAGGAATACCTGTAAGAGAACTCTTTCCTGGCCCTTATGTGCCCAAGTCAGTAATCTACCCCATGAGTACAATTGCTTTTAAATTATGAGTCTATGAATCGCTGACATATTCAACTTGAGCTCTATCCTGAGGCCTATGAACAGTGGAATAAAAGACAGGGAAAGTCCTGGAAACCAAAATATTGCTGCAGCTGCAGATGCTGCTGCCTCCACCTCCCTCTCTCTCTTCCTTTGTGTTTTAAAAAGTATGTTCTTAAATAAAAGTCTTGAGCATTCAACTATAAATTAGACATCTTGGGTTCTAGTTCTGGTTCTATCACTTAATAACCATGTGGCCTTTGGCAACACATCCTCTCTTGGGGTCTCAGTTTGCTGATTTATAAAGTGAGCAAGTGGTTGAATTAACTTCCCTCCAAGGTGCCTTCCAGCTCTGACGTTGTGGATTGGAGTATATTGTCAATTCCTGAAATAAATCAAATTCATGAGTGGAAGAATAAAATGTCTTTAATAGAGATGACAGGACAGGAAACCTGCCATTCTGGGGAATGTTCCACCAGCAGACTCACGTAAAAAGATTCTTACACTTTTAGGAGAAAACGGAGAGGAAGTAGTATAAGGTAACAAGCCCTAGTCATGAAACCCCACTCACTCTTGGCAGTCCAGGCAAGGAAAACCAGCTCATTCTGGCTGTTTTGCCCTTCATGCCATGAACTCCAACAGAAAGGGGCAAGATCATTAGATGGTGAGATCCAGCTCAAGTTAGGTTCCTTTATAAGGTAAAATCCCTAGTCAAGGAAGGGAATGGAAGGGGGGATTTAGAGTGAGGTTCAATTCAGCCTAATCAAGAATAATATCTTAAGAGTAGGAATGCAAGAACATTACTGAAATTCTGACATTACTAGGATCATTTAAGGGAGTGGCAAGTAATATTATATTTGATATTAACAATTTTCTGTAATTATATTAACAATTTTTCTGCCAATATGTAAGGTACTTCTGATCTTCCAGGGATGGATCCCTGTGTTAAACCGGACTAGGTCACAAGAGTTTCATTAAGGCTTCCTTCTCTTTAAAAAAAAAATCACAAATATAATACCTGCAACATTGTATGATGGCCACCTATTAATGATTTAGCTCTTCTCAGCAATACAATGATCCAACACAATTTCAAAAGGCTCACAATAGAAAACACTATCCACATCCAGATATAGAATTGATAGACTCTGAGTGCAGATCGAAGCATACTATTTTAACTTTTTTTTCATGATTTCTCCTTTTAGTCTGTTTCTTCTTCCACAACTGTGACTAATATGGAAATATGTTTTATATGATTTCACATATATAATCTAGATCAAATTGCTTACCATTTTAGAAAGAGGGGAGGGAAAGCAGGGAGAAAAATTTGGAACTTAAAATCTTGTTTAAAAAAGGAATGCTAAAAATTATCTTTACATGTAATTGGAAAAAATACTATTAAAAAATTACCAATATCACCTTTTAAGTGTTAATTATTTCTTGTTTTCTTTTGCTTTTACCCCTACAGTGAACCAAGGAATCTCAACAACTTCATAGATAAGTCTCCATCAGAACCCAAAAAGCCTCATACATGGCATCGTAGATAAAACCTTCCACTACCCCCTTGTTATCTAACTTTAAGTACATCAGGAAACATTCTAATCTCATATGTTCATTCTCTTCAACCAATCACTGTACTCAAAACTGACAAACAGTAGCTGTGGAAATGGAGGTAGCAAATAAAACTTTGCTCCCCACCAATCACCATCTTAGAACTCCCCCCCACAAAAGGGAACATCCGTAACATGTCAGATATGAAATTTTTCCTGATTGAAAAGGGAAAGCTCAGAAGTCATATTTAGAACTGCCACATCACCATGCTAATCTTGGCAACTGCCACACCAACCCACTTCCATCTCCAGTCAACTATAAAGAATATCCTTTTATAAATCTCTTTTGTGCATGTAAATCATTTGAATGGATTTGTTCCTTATTCTCCTCCCATCTTGCTAATGCTAAATTACCACATGATCACTTATTTTAAGAAATATTTTCTGCCAAATGGAACAAAAAATAAACTGAAATGAGTGGAAAGAAACTGAGTGTCACAATGGATAAAGTATTGGACTTGAAGTTAGGAAGATCGAAGTTCAAATCCTTCCTCAGACTTAATAAGCTATGCGATCCAGAGCAAGTCACAGATTCCTCGTCTATAAAATGGGGATAATAATAGCACCAACCTCACAGAGTTGTTGTAAAGATCAAATTAGACAACACTTTACATAAAGTGTTTCATAAATCCTAAAGTGTTATATGAATACCAGCTACTATCATCATGTTTAAGCTGCTCAAATTTAGAGAAACTGTATTCTAATTTCTGCTGGGAATGACCCTGATCGAGTGGGTGATTGATTAATAAGTTCTCTACTTGATTTAATAGCTAAATTTTGAGCAGTTTACTGTCTAAAAGATGGCCACCAGATAATGAAAGCTTTGGGCTTTGGCCACAAAATGTTACAGAAACCTTTTGGCACAGAAAAGACGTGGGTAATAAATAAAGTGAAGGGATGAAACCATGGATCTTTTAAAATATTAAAGTATATATAATGCATTATGCTAGGTGTTAGATGAAGATACACAGATAAATAAAGCATGGTCCATTTTCCTCAAGAGACTGATAGTCTAGTAGGAATAGCTAAGACTTTAACTTAGATGACTATAATATAAAACTTTGTCTTATCTTAGCATATGTGGTATCACGCCCTGTATCATCATGATACAGGATATGATACCACATATCTTATATCATGTATACCACATAAAATAGCACAGCATGGCATTTTATGTTTTGGCTTGCCTGGACTTTACATAGTTTTGAGAAAATAAACATCTACATGAGGCCCTATGGATAAGCAATATAGGGTCTCCAGAAAATATTTCACTGGTTCAATACTGTAATGATACAAAAAACCTGTTTGATGAGCCTCTACTATATAATCCATGTTTTTATTCAAAAATACTTGATAGATCCATAGACATCTTTCCCATGTAAAGGAGATTTTAAGGAATTTTCCTTCAACCTTGCAACAATTTGTGAAGTTTCTTAATCAACTTGAAAGGATTATAGGGCTTTGGCTATTGCAGAAAAGCAACTGACAGCTACATAGAAAAGGTCCTGCGATTAGCTAAGAAAATTAAGCATGCCCCTTGGGCCTGCGAGGGCAGCTAGGTGGTACAACAGATAGAGTGCTGGGGCTGGAGTCAGGAAGACTCCTCTTCCTGAGTTCAAATCTGGCCTCAGACACTTACCAGCTGTGTAACCCTGGGCAAGTCACTTCATCCTGTTTCTCTTAGTTTTCTCATCTGTAAAATGAGGTAGAGAAGGAAAAGGTACACCACTCTAATACTTTTCCAAGAAAATCTCAAATAGGATCACAGAGTTGAACATGACTGAAATAACTTAACAACAACAAAAACTTAGGCTTATATTTAAAAAGCAAACCATCCAGCAATTCAAGAGTTCATCAATACATGCCAGAAGTGGAGGAGAACTCTAGAATCAAAGAAGGAATTGCCCTTAGGGAAGAGGGAAGAGATTTCTCTCCCCGCTATCCCCCACCACGCAACTCATCACTTTGATGTGATACTCTCCACCAATACAGGGCACTCCACCAGGAAACAAAGCTCTACACAGACAGATTCATAAAGACAGTCACTAGGGAACCAAGGTAGGTTCCAGAAATGGAACCTCTGGCATCTTAGAAAGAAGCTAGCTGCGGACTTGAGACAGCAAGCCCTGGAAAATACCTTTCTTGATTTGGAAAGGAGGACACCTTGGAGCTCAACTGAGCAACCAAACTCACAGAGACACTACCTTCAGGAGGTAGCCACATAAAGGCTTTACAAAAACACTCAGAGCCACTATAAGTCTGAGTAACCCTTGACCACATGTGCACATAAGTACATGTATAATACGTTGTACATGTGTGCATCGCTATCCTTGAGTGCCAGGTTTATGAATACTCTTCTAAAGGTGTGCATTAAAGTGTGCCCCAGGTTTATGAATACAGAGGAAAAATGTTTTGCAGCTACTATCTGTACTATACCACCTCAGTGAATGCCTTTGCTAAGAGATAATTCTGTCTAGCAGCTGATTATTAATGCGAAACAAACCAGTAAGGTCTCATGAGTTATAGTTCTAGCAATAGATATCCCTGAAGATAACAACCCAAATCTGTATGAAAGTGCATACAAACTGGGGAAGTGGTAAAGTGATTTTATTAAGGAGTAAACATCCTTAATTGTGTTCAACTGTGTCATGATCTGCATTAATAAAGAAAAATCTTTTAAAATCTATACCCAAATCCTAATCAACATGCTAATGAAATGTAAATGGAAATCTTATTTTCAATAAATGAAACACAATGAAGGGTTACTGCTCTGCTTTAATAAATACAAAGCTATATATTCAGTTGACTCTGTACTCTTTCCAGACATAAAAGAGATATATTGTTTCAATGGTGTTGAGAAATAATTTCTTTCCATAATTCTACCCTTCCCTAAACCTACACAATAAATCTAAGTTTATATTTTAGCTGAATCATGGCGTATCTAAAACCATTCATGGAGGGAACAGAAATTGAAAATAAAAACTATTGCTGGGTCAACATCAGGCAATTGTAGGTAGCCCATCCGACTGGATTCTGCAAAAAGAGAAACTGAAGTGAAGAGTTTGAGGAAAGTTCATAAGACCTTAAAAGCAATTGATTCTAACTCCTTCATATTTCAGAGCAGAAAAATGAGACTTAGGGAGGTTAGGAGACTTACTTGTGGTCAAATAATTAATTAATAACAATAATAACAACATCTAGCATTTACTTAGCACCTACTACATACCCAGCACTGTGCCAAGTACAAATTTGATCTTCATTTGATCTTCACGACAACCCTGGGAGGTAGGTGCCATTATTATCCCCATTTTACAAATGAAGAAACTGAGACAAACATAGGTTAGATATCTTTCCCAAAGTCACAAAATTCGTTTTTGAGACTACATTTGAACTCCGATCTTCCTGACTTCAGGCCAGACTCTCTCTCCATTACCTAGCTGTTTCTATAGCATTATATATAATGTAAGTTGCAGGACCACGCTTTGAACAAAGGTTTCCACACTGCAGATTCATTATGTTTTTGCACTACAGCAGTTAGTTCTATCATGTATTATGGGTAAACCAATGTGAAAAAAAAAAGTTAATGTTGCTAGTTTCATCTACAGACTCAGATCATACTACCCATCCAACTTACATTTTTGACTTTAAGTCAAATGACTTTACAATGTGACAACCTTCAGGGCTATCCAATACAAAGATTTTCCCAGGTTTCTGGGTGGGAATTTGAGCCAATCAAAATGTGATCATCCCATCAAAACCCTTCATGCTGTAAGCACCCAGGTATAGCATGAGTTACACTAGGTTTGTTAAGTACTTGGTTGATGGGTTCGTGAGTGACTATGATGTAATATAGCTACAGAATCACTGAAGTAGAAGGAGAAAAGGATGCTTCCAATAGACAATGAACTGGATATAGAATTAAACAGTTGCACAGTACTTTTAATGACCCTTCCCTCTAGATTCCCCCTAAAATAAAGTACTATCTTTTAAAAAAAACTGTTTATTGATAATTTTTGTTTTTACATCATCATAATCTCTCAACATATCTCTCCTCTATTACTTATCCAGAGATTCATACTTTTTAACAAAGAGTAAAAAAGAAATGAAGGCAGCAGTTCAACAAAACTGACATACCAACTCAATCAAATAAAGGCAGTGTTCCACAACCATACCCTCACCCCACATTCACCACATCACCGAAGAGAGAGAGATGTATGCTCATATGTCTTCATCAGGACCAAGTTTGGAAGTTCAGTTACAATTATTTTTGTCTTTTCCATTTTTTTTTTTTGCCATTGCTTATATTGTTTTCTTGGTTCTACATATTTCACTCTGTATCAGTTCATGTCTTACTACACTTCTCTGTAATCCTTATATTCATAATTTCTCAAAAGTACAATAATATTCCATTATGTTAGAGCACATAATTTGCCTAATCATTCTCCAAAATCAATGGTTATGTGCTTTCTTTCTAGTTTTTTTCCTGCTCCAAAAAGTGTTATTATATTATTTTTGTTTATTTTGGAACTTTCTGTCTGATCTCCTTGGGCTGTGTGTCTAGCAATGAGAATTTTTGCCTCAAAGCATATAAATATTTTAGTCAGTTCCTTAACATACTTCCTTAACATTACCTTTCAGAATAGTTAGATCAATTAGTAGATTTGCTAAAAGCATGTAATTGTGCCTCTCTGTTGACAACCTCTCTGACATGGAATATTCCCATCTTTTTATTTGCCTTTTCCTCACCAATAATTTAGAAAAATTATTCATATGGTTGTAAATGGTTAAAATTCTCTTGAAAAACATGTATTATCTTTTGACCATTTATCCATCGGAAAATGACTTTTGGTCTTTCTATATCTTGGATATGAGACCCTTTGATGCAAAAATTTTCCCCATAAATCACCTCCTTTCTTATATATTGATTTTGTACATACAAAAGCTTTCAAATTTCAATATAATCAAAATTACCTTTTTTATTTTTTGTGATTTCTTCTTTTATTTAGTTAAAAAATTCTCCCTTAAAAAATCCATCTTTCTAAAACTAGCATTCTTCTAATGATATTTTTTATCTGTGAACCATGAAGTCTACATGCCAAAAAATATTTTACAATTCCTATTGGTTCACATGCAACTGACAACACAAGTCATCTTTCTAAAAGCTATCTTGCCTTTATCACTTATATATTGACCTTGATTTTGTTTCAGTTTGAAGATACCCTTAAGTTTTCTAGACATTTGATTGTAAGAGTTTAAAATGCAAAATTTAAATGACTTAATTTTCTTAAATTTGAGTTCCTGAGAAATTTTCAGATCACAAAAAACCTGGGACTTCAGCTTCAGGAATATAAAATTTTCAAAGGGGAAAATTCTGGAAGATCTGAGATTTTTAAATCCTTTGAGTTTCAAATTCCTGAAATGCCAAATCATAGAAATGCAAGCTATATCTTAAAGAAGAAAGTGAACTGAAATCCCAGAATTAGGATATTAAAAGTGTTCTCAGGAGTTTAGGATTAGATTTCAGGGTTCATATTTTCAGGCACAAAAAGGGATTGGTGGAAGACCTTGCTGTGTTATTTCATGCCACAAGGACCCTTTTCTGTAGGGTAGCCTTAATCATGAAATTTCAGGCTTGGAAAGGAATTTGAAGGCCAATTAGACCAATTCATGCCTGAACAAGAACCCCTTTTATCTTCAAAGACAACTCACTCAACTTTTGGACATTCTTACTTATTGGGAAGTTTATGTCAAGCTCATATCTTTCTTTCTGCAACTTCTACTCATTGTTCGTGGCCCCATCCTCTAATGCCAAGCAAACTGTCTTATCCCTCTGTGTCAAGAAAACACATGAAGAAAGCTATCATAATCCTGCTAAGTCTTCTCTTCTTCAAGTTAAACATTCCCAGTTCCCCTAGGCAGTTCTCATATTACTATCCTGTCCATCCTTGCTGCCCTCTTCTGGACATGCTCCAGCATTTCCGTATGTACTTCCTAAATTATAGGACCAGAGCATCCTTTCTTTTCTTTTCCTGAGTAGGGTTGGTAGCCAACGAATGTCTCAAAGGCAGCTGGTAAAAGGAAAATCAAGAGACCGCATTAGAATTATTTTCTAGTTCTTTCTTGATTACATATCATCTCCCCAAATATCTCATGCGACCCTTTTCAGCAGCCTATTTAAATCCCCCTGGTCCAGGGTGGGAGGAACTACTGTTCTGTTAATTCTTTAGGAAAGGTCAAATTCAAGAGTCTTCAACCCCAGATGAGGGAACTAGACTAGAGAGCAGCAAGATTTTGTAAAATCAGGATAATTTAAAGGGACTTCCTTCATAGGCTTGTTGTAAGGATCAAATGAATTAACGTTACAATCCAATATAAATTCTAGCTTTTTTTTCAAATTCTAAAATTCTTTATTTCTATCAACTGTGGATAGATACCCAATCATTCCATAGCATGTAAAATTTTTGTCTGTACACATTGACACTGAAATTCTCCCAGGAGACAGTAATCTCTTTTACATGAAGTCAAAGGAATTTGGTACTAATAACCTGGGAGGATTAACCTGTACTCTTCAGGGAGCCCAATGCAATGACACCAGTAGCCTCCCCACTCTGTTAAATGAAAAAACCCCAGAGAAGCCATAATATCTGAGGCACCCTGTCAGGATATGGTCAGCAGTTACCACCCAAATCCCCTTTCCTCCTTTTAGAAGGTTTGACTGCTGACTAACCAGCACTTCCCCAGCAGTCTCCTTCCCACCCCCATGTAGCAGTAAGCACACCGGAATACACAGGATAGCTTGCTGTACAGGTTCTTAGATCTGCTTTTCTAAAAGGAAAGCAACTTTTGAGGGCTCACCTGTCCTTCATATGGTAAATCTGTTACTGTCTTTTGTGTTTCCTTGTACTGAATCTCAGTATTCAGTATTCCTGAATTTGTAAGAAGACACTCAGACCCCATCAAAAAAACAAACTTCACAGAATAGACATTTTGCCAGTATGCCCCTACTTACAATCAAAACAAGAGTGGCATACTCAAATCAAAAAAAATTTGTGTGTGTGTGCGTGCGTGTGTGTGTAAATATATATGTACATAGCACCCAAAAAAAAAAAATACATAGGAAAAAACTGATCCAGAAATCCAGGACCTGGAATTAAATCCCAATTATGCCATTTATTGCAAGTCGTTTAACCTCCCTAGGCCTCAGTATTCCTATCTGTATAATTAAGGTGATCTTTAGCCCCTTCTAACTCTGAAATTCTAATATTAAAGCATTCTCCAGGGCTGCAATATGATTTGAGTTACACTACATAAATTGATGGCCCACCTCCCCACCCACATATCCATAATGAATGCATTTCAAGGGATTAAGGAATTCATTTATTGGGGATTTTGTTCATGTTATCTAGAAAATTGATATAATTCTGTTTCAGCTTCGTTGTCAAGAGCCAATTTAAGACTATTTAGTCAATTTCATATTTTTAAGAGGGAAAAAAGATATCTACTTGTCAAATGAAATGGTGAAAGAATGGCCACTCATCATTTTAAGATGGGCTTGATCAATGGAATGAGCTTCAAATAGAAAGAGATCCCTTCCAGCAACATATTGACTTAGAAAACCACAAATTGACATTAACTATGTTATATTATATTTTTATTTATTTTGTTAAACATTTTCCAGTGGTATTTTAATCTGGTTCTGGCTGGCCCATCCATAAACTTGAAACTTCTAGTCTAAAGCATACAAAAACTATTCTATTCTTCAAAAAAAAGTCCAACAAATGTAGTCTGAAAAACTCTGTAATAAGGAATTGTGTGGTCTTAGGATGGAATGGAAAGATTTTGGTTTATATCAGTCATACTTACCTAGAGACATTCTAAAAACTGATTGCATACTTAGGAGTCACAGCATTTACTGAGATCCCTGGTCTTCCAACCTTGCAGGTGACCAAAACAAGAAATCCAGAAGGGCGTCAGTAACTGGATAGTCAATGGGCAGGCAGGGACACTAGCCTGACTAAAAGCCCTATAATTTTTATGACACAGGAGCCGGATCAAGAGAACGATGGAAACAAGTTACTCCTGGCTTCTGGATCCCCCATCATCTGTTTTCCCATTCCCATCTTAGAATTCATATTTGAAGTAACCGCAGAATACCAAAAAACTAGGAGTCAAAGTGTAGCTGTCGTATTGCCAGAAGCATATCTCCTTAGTAATATATCTGTTTGATATAGCAGAGCTTCATGACCAGAACATGGTTGCATGTTCCGGTACTTGATTGAGCTCAGAGAACACCTGGTGCTGGTCAAAGCAGTACAATAATTATGTGATTTTGCCAGAGCGTGAGTGCAAAGGATTGTTGTTATGCCAAGTTGAGAGCACAGCTTGCTTACTGGGCCTCAGCTCTAGAAAACAGGGTGCGTCCTAATATCTTGTCATTTTCTCCTTTTGGCCAAAGGAAAGAGGGTCTGAAGGAACCCCTACCCTTCTTGCCAATAAAAGAGAGGCAAGTATAAGTCAAGATGCCTCAAGAGGCCACTTGGGCCAGGATGAGATATTACCCAGGAGGTTAATTCCTTGAGGGCACCTATCAGGGAAGCTCGTTCCAGGAATCATAGCAAAACTCCCAGTAAGGCAAAGTCTTATCTAGCCATTATTTGCTTGCAAGCAGCAAAGTGAGGGGGAGCCAAGAATGTAGAGAGAGAAAATGCCAACACATTCTTGAATCAGGGTGTCAGTGGTTGGGCACATAACAAAAGAGAAAAGGGGGAAAAAACTAGGACATTACACTCAGCCCTCATCCAGACTCTTGGGACAGCTGTCTCATCTGGATGTCAGCTACTTCTACGTGCATACTAGATGAACCTTGGGATCTCTAGAAAGTTCTGCCATTCACTCAGGAGCAGGGACTTTCTTCAGATGATCCAGGAGTACACATCCACAATTTTGATAGCTGTGGGAGTAGTCAGAAGGACCTGGTAGTGACCCTTAGAGAAAACTCTTTGCATCCATCTTTGAATCTGAGTTTCTGATAAGCATAACATAGGTACTAAGTTAAAAGTCTCTAAACAATGTATAGAGATTATACAGTTTCCCAGCCACCCAAGACTAGGTTGAAACAATGCAATAAAGTTTTTCTCACAATTCACATAATTGCATAATTACCTTTAGTCAAGTACAGATCCAACTACTTAGAGGTCTCACAATGGACTAGGTTTGAGAAGAAACTTAAGAAAACTTAAACATAACTAAAATCAAATCTCCTTGTATTCCAGTGAGGCATTCTCAACAGCCTTTTAAGCAGTACATTTTGAGTCCTAGATGTCTCATGTAGTTGTCTGATCCCTAGGTATCTTTTCTCAGACAATATGCTTATTCTCAGGACAGCTCTAAAAGAAGTTCTGCTTCTTTGGTTCCAAATCTAGAGGTACCTAGACAATTCTGCTAGTAATACCATTTAAATTTGGTTCTCCAATTTTGAAACTTCAGAGCATTTCATTTCATATATCATTTGTTGTTTCTATCCTTACCTAAATCCTGTACCTGATATAAAAATGTTTCAATAATTTATGAGGGCCCAATCATAAAATGAGTTATTCTGTCTTTTAAAATTATCAGACAGATACTTTAATAACTTTCTTTACTATTAGCCATACAATTTGTGTGTAAAATCTTAATCCAATTTTGAGAACTTATAAATAAAACATACTCAAAGCCTGTGTTTCTGTGACAGATAAATTTGGAATCCAATCATATAATCCTGTTGCTTTTTCAAATTTACTATTCCATTTATTTAGAAAACTTTTACGTTACATCTTTGCCTTATTACTTTGTCTAATCATTTCCCCCTTAGGAAGATATCATCCCTGTATTATAATTTGATCACAAATACAGGTTAAAACTTTAAGATATTCATACCTGTATCCTATTATAGTAACTCATGGATGTTCCAGTATCAATCTATTATTTAATAGATTTAGTATTGGACTTCCAAAACTTCTTGACTATAGAAATTTGCTACAAAAGGAAAAAGAGAGGCAGAGTTACAACAATGTCATGGATAATAACAGAGAAGGAAACTCCCTGGCATGAGTCATATCTGACAACCAGTCATGTAGTCACAGGGCATTAAAAGCAAAGCTCAGGATTAAGCAGGTGGCAAAATTTCCTTTTCAGAGAAGAAAGAGCTCAACTGAGGAACTGGAATCAGGAGGATCCTACCTGGGTGATGCCAAAGTCATCCTCAAAACTTTCCCCAGGCACAAATATCCACCTTTAGCAGTTCTCAGACTGCAGCACATGCCATTTTCTACTACTGGTTTCATGACAATTCGGACAACTCTCCCTGTAATCAAAGCTCAGTTCAGACTCATTTGCCTATAATTTTAAAAGACATTCTCTTCTTTAAAAAAAAAATGAAAATATTCTCTCAACTTCAGTATGGGAACACATTATGATCTCCAGTTTTTTAAAGATCAACGTAGGGCCTCAGCAGTCTTAATCACCAATTCTTCCAATACACTAGAATATGAGTAGTGACTTGAAAACATTAAAGAAAACTGTCCTCTCTTCCCATCTCCTCAGTTATTTCAGGTTTCTACTTTCCATTGGCCATTTTTGTTTAATGATTTCCAGGCTGAAGATCGTCCTTCTTGTTGGAATAAATAGATGCAAATAAGAGCTGAGTAGTTCTACCTTCTCTCTTTCTTGAGTTATGGACATCCCATCCACCTCCAAGCAGTGATTTTACCTGATTCTCTTCTATCTCCTTTTCTTAAATGTACTTATTGTTGCCCCCCTTATGCATTAATCATGTTCTCTGCCCTTTCTTCTGGCTTCTGTAAATTTCTTTTAAAATCTAAGTACATCCATGAGTTCCCTGCCTATCCATTTGGTCACCTTCAGGTCTTTCTCTTTATCCTTCCACATAGTTGTTTGCTGTTCTCATTCTTAAGGGATTCTCATCCCTCTTGGGCTGATTTTCCACAGTGAATTTAGGTCATTAGATTCTACCTATACTTTCAAATACTTAAAGTCTACTCTCCTAAAACCTAGGATTGATACCAGATTTTGACAGGTTTTGAGACACCATACACAGTGATCATTCAATTGCATGCCAACCGTGGCAGCAATTGATGAAGATATGAATGGTAAAACCCCCAGTTATTAATGAACTTCAAATGCCCATTAGCCTGGGTGCAGATAGTACAGTATCCAGTCATTCCTTTGAGTATCCAGGCGAGTTAGCAGAGTTGGGATCTGTTTGCCTACCTCAGTCTTTTATTTCACAAATACTACATAGGTCAGAAAAAAAAATGTTATTTCTTTTTTAATTTAACATAGCACACAAAACTCGCAGGGTGGGGAGGGTAGTATACTCCAGACTTAGTCTTTACTGGTCAGCTCAGTGTTGTGCAGATAACAGGCACTCAATAAATATCTGTTCATTAATTTAAATGCTTCATTCATGTACACACATGCACATAGACATAAGTCCTTCTTCTGTCAATATCCCATAGAGGCCACAGTCAGTAGAATGTAAAGGCTGAAGCAATTTTGTATTTGCCTTTATGTTCCCAACACCTAACCTTATTCAGTACCCAGTAAGCATCTAATAAATGTTTGTTGAATTGAATTGAACCCCTCTCTTTGCCCCCTGCTTCTGGTCTGATCCCTGTAACCAATCACAAAGCTGAGAGCTTACATTTAAGGCCAATAGCAAAAAGGAGCAGAAACACTCTCGTTGGTGACCCAATGTTATTATCCCAGCACCCTTCATGACTGCACGTGGTCTTAATCTAATCTAATAGTTTTCTTTTACAAGGCAGCAATCGAGAAATGGTGAAATGCCACGACCCAGTCGTTCCTTTTCATTATTTGTTGTTGTTCTGAAACAGTTGCAAACAACTATCTTTAAAAAGGCAATTTCATCGAGTTAGGCATGATTTTGGGTAAGTGAGCCCCAGGGGCTCAATAAACAAATATGAGCAGATGTTCAAAGTCTTGGAAGGAGTATGACAATGAAAGAAGAGGGAATAATGTTTCCAGTCTCTGACATTTGAAATCCAAGGCGCTGTCTGAGCTTAGTTACTAGCACACCTGCTACAGAAGCTTCATTTTTGCAGGACTTAATATTCTCCATAATGAGTTCAAAAGTGCATTATTCAAATAACTTTATTCCAAGCTCTCCAATGGAGCATATTGAGGATAGGTTCCCAATTTAAATTTAGGAGGTCACGAACAATGGCCACCTGCTCAGCACAGAAAGGATAAAGTCCTCCCTCTGCCTCTTTACCAAAGTGTCCTCAAGAAAGAGATGACGTCTTCCACACACACACACACACACACACACACACACACACACACACACACACACACACACACACACCCCATACCAGTTGGGAGAGCTGTCTTCTATTTTAAACTATTTGATATTATTTGTAGAAGATATACTAAATTACTGTTGCATGACAAAGGGTACAACTCAAGGGCATATACAAGAAAATAATGCTAGCCAGGAGTTGGGGGCTGTACCTTGGCTCTTGATCAAATTCCTGGAGGTGTCTTTTTTGTGAGGATCGCATGAGACCATACATACAAAGCGCTTTTTAAATCTTAAAGCATATATACATATATAGTATGTTTTTTAATTTATTATTAGTAGAGCCAATTCTGCATTCTGAATCAAGGCATCTCCCACCAAAATGAGGTGAATTGTGTGTGTTCCCCACATTACCACGTAGTTCAGAATTATAGCAATTCTTGAATTGCTATAGAATTAGAGATTATTTTGCTAGATATAATTGCTAGAAAATTAGGTGATTATCAAATACATGGGACCATTGGTATTTCCTGGATCAATATAACACTTGGGCATATAAGATTTTGAGCTAAAAGGAATCTTTGATATCAGCTAGTCCAACTCCTTTATTTTACAGCTGAGGGAACTAAGACACACAGGGGTAAAATAACTTACCAAAATAAATGGCAGACTTATTGGGTGATGGGTGGGAGGTTAAAGATAGGTCTTCTAACACCAAATCTAGTGTACTTTCCACCATACCTAAAGAGTTACATGTTTCTCCCAACTGCTACAATTGCTGGAATCCACAAAAGAGGTTACCTGAACTTTGGTCTGTGGGAAATGTTTTCTACATGAACTTCCCAATAATTCCCTCATGTCTTTCATCATAGTATGAAAGGAACATTAAATTCTGAAAGTTTTTGGCACTTTCAAATGCCAAGCTCTGGAAGATCATACCAAGCTAGAGTAAAGGACTGTCACCAGAGGACCAGCCCACATGAATGAGTTCAGAGGACTCATCCCCACTGTGGCTCCAAGTTGTCTAATTTTTCAACTGTAACAACTCTCAGAGATCCAGTTGTAGAGGGATCAAAAGACCACAGGATCTAGAGCTAGAAGGAAACTCAAAGGTCATATAGTACAATCCACTAATTTTACAGAAGAGAAACTAGTGCCCGGAGGTTTAATAGCTTGCCAAAAGTCACACAGGGGCAGCAGGTGACCCATTGTCTCTTATTCTAGTCACTGTTCTTTCCCCTGAGCCACACTAGTGACCAACTATGGTAAAGAGAGTGCTGCCACTGATTTCTCGAAATATTCATGAAATAACATGGGCCATGCCTATGCTGAAGGAGTAAACACTGCTTTCACTTAGAATCAAAGTGCTCTCCAAAGGAATCAAATGATTCCCTGAAAAAAAAGAGAATTCACTTTCAAAAAGGAGCAGATTTTTCTCAAAAAAAAAAAAAAAGATTTAACATGCTTCTTTTCTTTTTTACTTTTGACCTAAGAAAATGAAAGTTTTCACTTAATGCTAATCAATATTCAAGGACTTTTTGCATAATATAATTTTCAGAATTGCGTAAGTATATGGAACAAAATAATAATAGTGAACATATTTTTCCATGTTTTACCCACTAAGAGCTACTTGGTACTTAAATCACAGTACTTAACAAACAGAACTTAAATCAAAATTCCATTTCTTTCATTTCCTCAAAATACATTCAAAGAAGAAATTTAGTGCCAAATGGGATTGATATTGGACCTGAGGGGAAAAAAAAATCAAAGTGCTTCACTGCCAAGATGTAGACAATCTTTAGATGAACTAGGTAATCACACACTCAAGAATGTTTAATCTACTTGAGACCAAAGTCTAGACTGGGTGATATCTTGAGCTTGTTTCTGGTTTTGATTTCATGAGTTTGTGAATATACTTCTTAGGAAAATAGTATAAAAAATACATTCAAAAACCCTGATAAAATCCAGTGGTGAAGTTATTTCACCAGTTAGGAAGGCATAATATAGCCAGGAGACTGGTTTTGTGACCCTTGCCAAAGAACATGCTTTGCTATAAAATTGGTACCTTAAGAGTTAAAGAGGCAATGAACTTCTCTACCCTGTCATCAATAAAAGCAAATCAGAAGAAAACCATTGAAAGCTACTAAGTAGACTGAATAAGGGTCTGAAGACTTCACTCCATTTGTTAATGGGACTGTGAATAGCTGAGAGCAGGAAGAAGTCTTTTCACTGCCATTTAGAATATCTGAAGTCAAATCTTAGCGTAACTGAGAGCAGTCCTTCTGATTTAGATAATTATTGGTTGCAGTAGGAAATTGCCCCAGGGAAATTATTCAGAGGGGAGGGATGGATATTGTTTGCTTTTACCTTATTGTATAGGGTCTGAACTTCATTTGCATTGCTAGCCTTCTGTGGCTGGAGTCTCTTCTGCCATTTGGTAGATTGCCATCACATTTCAAGTAACGTGAGGAATAGCAGATTTATGCCCAGTGAAGCTGACACTGAAGGGGGTTGGTGTATTTGTGTTTCATTTCCAGTTAAACAATACACAGGGGACTGTCACACTAACAAGGTTTATAATGATTGACTTGTTCAGCCATATCAAGACCTTTACTTCAATAGAGCAGAAGCCTCAATAAACAGGAAATTTATGTTTGAACAGATGTCTGTCTAGAAGGGTGGTACCATGTTTCTGCTTGAGTTGGTGCAGACTGAATTGAGTGCATTCCTCTTTAAAGAGCATGACATGTTTTAATTCTGAGCAGTTTAAGGAGCACTGGTTATCACCTTTCTCATGTAAAACAAGATGAGCTAAATGTGTATACAAGTCTTCTCCTGAAAAGAATTATTGACACAATTCACAGCATTAAGTTTTTGAAGTACAGAATTCAGAGTGATGCATGTAAACAGCATTATAATCCTACAAAAAGAAAATGGGGATTTTTTCACAATATATCCCATAAATAATCCATTGGCTCTGATCCAGCCTCTAGCAGAAACAAATACTTATTTCTTGATGCAGAAGTAAGAAAGCGCAGGGCATTGAGCCAGTTGGATAATGCACTGCACAAGGAGAGAAAAATAAATTTCCTGGAATCTGCCATAACCATAAGATAAAGCAGAAAATGTGACAAGGGTGGATTCTGCCATAGGAAGGAAGAGTGTTTGGTAGGACTAGGCTTAGGACAATGCCTAGCGCAGAGTAGGTGCTCAATAAATGTTTATCAACTAACGATTAGCTAACTAAATTCAACTCAATTCACTTTTTAAACTCCTACTGCATGCCACGTCCTATACTAGTTGCAGGAAATGGAAAGAAAAAATGAAACAGTCACTGCCTTTAAGGAACTTACATTCTACTACGAGAAACTACATACTACATACAGGTAAGCAAATACAAAACTATGCAGAGTAGATACAGGAGACATAAGGTTAAGAAAGCTGCCTGAATGCAGCTTCCTCACAGCTACTCTTACAAAAGCTTAAACATTGCACCAGTGAAACTTCTGTAAAGGAAATTGCACATTTTGAAGATTTATTTCCCACTTGGTAGCTATATAATGGGCTTTAAAAAAAAAATTTAAGAATAAAATTATTAAATGACAAAAGTTTCATGTGTTCCATATTGTTCCAAACTTTACTCCCCTCTCCACCACCCTGATTTTCAATTTCTCTTTTAAAACAAAGGGTGGTAGTCTAAATAAAATTATATGTTCCACTTAAATTTTTGGTATGGCATTTTTCTAACTTACAGAAGCTACAAGTCTCGTGGTCTGTGCAGATACTGGTTAACTATCAGGTTTGTGCTTCCAAAGTCCCTCTTTAAAAGAATTGTTGAGATTTTTATAGCTTGCCTTGGATTTTAATCCCATATTCCAATTTATCAGGTATACCTTTTAGCTTTTTCTCCTTCTGCCTTGTCACCAACCATACTCCTATTCTGGTTCGGGGAGAGGGAGGGTGTTGTGTGGAAAAAGATAGCAAGATATTTCTGTCTTTGGTGTCTGAGATTCCTTTCTTCCTTTGCTTGCATCCCACAAACTTCTTGTCTCTGTTCCTATTTCCTGTAGAAAATCTTTCTTTAATTTAGTGATATAGTGGCTTTTTTTTTTAATCTCACTTTAAACCCTACCCTGAATGGTCTGTTATTGTCTGCCTTAAACCCTTCCCCTAATCTAAACCTCTCTGCAAGTGATGGTGGGACTAAGTTACACACAAAGCTCATGCTGCAAAATCTTCCCCTCACTACCCTTGTAGAAAACACCAAACACAAAACGTCATTTAAAGATAGGGGACTGTTTTTTGTTATAGAATGTAAGCTTCTCAAGGGTAGGGACAATGTTTTTCTGTATGTTCTGTTGTGCCTAGTACGCTGTAAATGCTCAAAAAAATTTATGATGGTAGGCAAAAAATTGCACCAGATCAAATACTGATCAAAAAATTCAAGAAACTACAGTAAGTGACTCTATTTACCCCAGAACTGCAACCAAAAAAAATCGTCTAGAAGTCTATGGGCCACCAGAAAAGCTAGCACCTACATTCAGATCAACAACAAAGGAGACTCCCAGTGGGACCACAGATCATCCAGAGACACCTTTAGCCTCGTAATGTTAGTGTAAGGTTAATGATGGGTAGGGAGAAGAGTTAAAGATCTTCTCCCATTAATAGGCCTCAATGCCTTTTCTTTGTTTCTATTGAGGTGCTGGGTCAAAGAGTCATGACCTTCAGCTCTGAAAAGCATATGTGCATGTGTGTGTGGTGTATACATGTCTACATTATACAAATATATATACCTATGTGTGTGTATAATATATATATTATACACATACATATACATGTGTGTGAGGTGAGGTTTTACTTTGGGGCTTTCTCATTGGAAGGGTTTGTTTGGCCAGAGGAGACTCTGGGCAGCTACTAAGAAGCCCTCCAACTTTGAACATCCAGATGTTGGTGCTTCTTTCTCTGGTAACTATGTATGTATAGTCAAACAGTTATCTATTTGTTGATCTGCGGTGTATGTATTGTTTATGGTCAGGCAGCTGGAAGCCTGTCTGTTAGTCGTTATTTCTCTGTTTATATTTTCTCTGAAGTTCTGGGGCCTGACATTTTCCCCTGAACTAAGTGAAAGATACATGTGCTTGATTAAAGAAGATTGTTGACCCCTCAAAAGTTGCTTTCCTTTTAGCAAAGCAGATCAAAGAACCTGTACAGCAGGCCCTCCTGTGAATGCTGGAGTCCTTACTGTGACAACCTTTAAGGTGCTGTGTCTGGAGGTAGCAAGGGCAGAGGCCTGCTTTCCTTGGTAAACCCAAGGGTGGTCAGAAAACCACAGCTGGGACCTTGAAAGTCACAAGAATTTCACAATCAATGAAGTAAAAGTACTCAGACTGGGATGCTCCAGAACTCTGAGTTTCTTAACACTATTCTAAGATACTACGGTATCTGAAGACTCAGAGCTCAGAATCTGAAAGATATGGGTAGGGAGTGGGGGTGGGGGAGAGTGGAAGAAGGGAAAGAAACAATTCCAGGAAATATAAATCAGCACAGGTCAGACAGAGGTCACCCAGGTGACATCAACCAAAGTCAACTACTTCACCTAAAAGCATTTTAGAGGGTGAAGTCTGAATCTAGCATAAAGTCCCAGTTTAGGCAACTCAGGCTAGTGAGATTAGTTACAAATTAGTTACTGCCATTACTATAAAGAATTATTGTCAACCCAAAGATGACCAGAAATCTAACCTAGGAGATAGTAACATCCTAGCAACTACAAGCAAAGATGCAAAGGGGAAAAAATGGATTTTTCATAATAACTACATGAATGCCCAGAAAAATAAACAAGAAGTTAAAAGAAAATGGAATAAAAGCTCTGGGAAAGATTTGAAGGAAAATAAATAATTTAGAAGATAAGGTAATAAGCTTTACCCACATAATGGACTCCCTGAAAATTAGAATAGATGAAATGAATCAATGACTCTGTGAGATAAGAAATATTAGAACAAAAATAAATATATAAATGAAAATGTGATATATCTAAAATAAAAAATGAATTATAAAACAGGTCAAGGAAATATAATTTAAGAATCTTTGGACTCCTTGAAAATCATTTTTTTAAAACCTGGATATTATTTTTTAATAAATCATAAATGGAGACTGCCAAGATCTGTTAAACCCATAAGGCAAAGTAAAGATATAAAGAATCCACAGATCACATCCTGAAAGAATCCCCAAAATGAAAAGTCCAAGGATTGTCATAAAGAAAAAAAAGAAAATACTACAAGCATCTAGAAAGGAGTTCAGTCAATCATTTTTCTGTCATGTCTGACCTTTTGTGACCCCATTTGGAGTTTTGTTGGCAAAGACACTGGAGTGGTTTTATCATTGCCTTCTCCAGCTTGTTTTACAGATGAGAAACTGAAATAAACAGGGTTAAATGATCTGTACAATGTCACACAGATTATAAATATCTAAGGCCAGATTTGAACTCAGAGTTTCCTGACTCCCGACCACGCTATCCACAATGCCACATAGCTGCCCCAGAAAGGAGTCCACCTAAGAATAAATCATTCAGGCTTGCACAATATGAGCTATTGGAATACAATTTTCTAAAAGGCAAAAGACATAGATTTTTAAGCCATGAGTATCTTACCCTGAAAAGCTGAGTATAATGCTCTAAGAGAAAAAAATGGATCTTTAGTGAAATAAAAGTATTTCAAGTATTCCTGATAAAAAAGACCAAAGCTAAGTGGAAACTGACATGCAAGCATCAGTCAAGAAAAAACTAGAAAGGTAAATTTATTTGAGCCGTTGGAAGAGGTTACATGATGATATACTGCTAATATCCTAAAGGAATACAAGAAATAAGTGTTCTTTCAGATTCAATGTCTTTAGTTAAAATAAAGAGGGAAACTACATGTCACTAAAAGGTAACGGAAAATTAATTTGTTTCAGTATTTAACATATATGTGCCAAATGGCATAGCTTCTTAATATATAAAGGAAAAATAAAATGAGTTTCAAGTATAAATAAAGAGAAAAAGCGTAATAGTAGGGAACCTTAATTTATCTTATCAATCCAAATCCAATAAAAAATAAATAAATGAGAAAGAAGTTAAATATCTGAATAAAATTCAGGAGAAAAAGCAAATTACCATTGTCTCAAAATGAAAAAGGAAAATTCACAACAAATAAAAAAGAAGTATTGTATATTTTTAGAAACTATTTTGGTCAGCATATGACAATAAAGTCAACAATTTAAATGAAATATTTATCAAATTGTAATATACCCAAATTAATGCAAAAAGAAATAGATAATTTAAACAACCCAATTTCAGAAGAATAAACTGAACAAAGCATAAACGAACTTTCAAAACAATTCCAGCTCCAGAAGAATTCAGGAATGTATTCTATAAAACATTAAGAGAATAATTAATTCTTGTATTACATACACTATTTTTAAAAATAAGGAAAGAAGGGATTCAATCAAATTCTTTCTCTGACACTGATATGCTCTTGATATCTAAACCTGGAAGAGTCAAAGCAGAAAAAGAAAACTATCAACCAATATTCCAATGAACATAGATGAAAATTTTTTCTAATAAATTAGTAGCAAAGAAGCTAAAACAGCATATCAAAAAACTGTGCATTATGATCAGTTTGGATTTATACTAGAAATATAAGGTAAGAATATAATATTAGGAGAACTATAAATTTAACCACATTAATAACAAAAATAGATGATTATATCAACAGATGCAGAAAATTTTTTGAAAAATGCAACACCAATTTCTGTTAAGAAAAAATGACACTAGAAAGTATAAGAATAAATGATCTTTCCTGTCTAATACCAAGAGCTATTATTATGTATAACAGAGGAAAAAACTAGAATCTTTTCTAATAAAATAGTGGTGAAATAAGGATGTCCATTGTCATTACTTTTTTTGACATAGCATTATATGTGCTGGTTATAGCAATAAGTTTTTTGTAAAAAAAAAAATTGAAAGAATAAGCATAGGTAAAGAAGAAACAAAATTATCACTTTTTACAGATAATAAGATGGTTTACCCAATAAACTTTAGAGAGTTAACTAAAAAATCTATTTGAAACAATTACTAGCTTCAGTCAACTTGCAAGCTATAAAATAAATCCACATAAATCATCAGCATTTTATAAAATACCAATAAAACCTAGAAGGAAGAGATAGATAAAAAAAATTCCATTTAAAATTACTACGCAGTGTATGGAATACTTGGGAATCTATGTCCCGAGATACACACAAGAACTATATAAATGCAACTACAAATCACTCTTTATAGTAATAAAGATAGAACTAATTAATTGCAAAATAATAATTATTCATGAGGACCAGTCAATATAATATACATGACAATGCTACATAAACTAATTTACTTATTCAGTGCTGTACTAATCAAACTATGAAAGGATAGCTTTATAGAATTGGAAAAATGGTTTAAAAATTCATGTGGAGGCAAAAAAAAAATGTTAAGAATCTCGAGAAAAACTGAGATATGGGTGCAAATAAAACTTAGCAGTGCCAGATCTCAAACCATACTACTAAGCAGTAATTCATTAGATTTTTTTTTATTAGTAATGGCTTTATATGTGTGACCTTGAGTACTAACATTCAATATCACTAGATTTCTTTTATTACAAAGCAGTAATTCTCAAAACTATTTTGGTACTGAGTAAAAAATAAAGAGGTCAGTCAGCGAAACAAATTATCTACAGACACAAAAGTATCTAGTACCCTAGTATATAATAAACACAAACACTCTATCTACTTCTATAAAGACTCAATATTTGACAAAAACTGAATGGAAAATTGGAGAAGAATATGGAAGAAATTAGAGTCAGACCAACATCTTACACTTTTACCAAGGGAGGTTCCAAAGCAAAAATAAATCTAAATACAAAATTCACATCATAACCAAATTAGATAGACATGATAAAAAAAAAATTACCTGTCAGATCTATGGATATGGAAAAAGTTCATGACCAAACAAGGCATGGAGAGGATCATAGAAGAATAAAATGAATAATATTGGTTACATAAAATTTGAAAGATTTTGCAAAAACAAATTGAATAAAGCTAAGATTAAAAGAGACAATTGGGGGGGGGGAATCTTTACAGCAAGTTTTACTGACAAAGGTCTTATTTTCAAGAAATATAAGGAATTGATCCAAATTTATAAGAAAAAGAGCTATTTCCCAAATCATAAATGCTATAGGCAAATGAACAGACAGTTCTCAAAGGAAGAAACCCATGCTATCTGTAATCATAAGGAAAAAAATATTCCAAGTCACTGCCAATTTCAGAAATGCAAATTAAAGCAGTTCTGAGATCCTACCTCAAACCTATCAGATTTGCAAAGACAATCAAAAAAATTTTTTCATTTGGTGGAGGTGGAAGAAATAGGCATATTGATGCACTGTTGGTGGACCTGTGGATGGATACAATCATTCTGAAAAGCAATTTGGAATTACACACAAAAAGTTACTTAACCATACATTCCCTTTGAAACCACTATGCCACTTCAGGGCCTATATCCAAAAGAAATCAAAGAAACAGGAAAAGGGCCTGTAAGTACAAAAACATTTAGAGTAACTATTTGAAGGTGGGAAAAGAACTGGAAAGTAAAGGAAACTCATCAACTGAGGCATCACTGAATAAGTTGTGATTAAAATAAAATGTAATGGAATACTATTGATGCTATAAGGAATGAGATAAATGATTTCAAAAAAGACATAGAAATTCTTCTACAGACTGATGCATATTGAAGTAAGCAGAATCTGAAGGACAATTTACATTATAACATCAATATTACAAAAATAAAAAACTTAGAGGACTTCTATAATTTGATAAAGAATGAAATGTACAGAATCATGAAAAGTGTGTCCAATAACAACACCATAAAGACAAACAACTTCAAAAGCTATAAGAACTATATTTAACATAATGACTATCCATGATTCCACGGGAATGATGATAAAACATGATATCCACATTTTAATGGAGAGGTGAAAGGGTTTAAGATGTAAAATGATATGTATGTTTTTGCCCCAACAATGAGGAAATGTATTTTGTTTGAAAATATATGCATATTTTCACACAAACACACACACATACACACACACACATACTATAAAGAATTTGTTTTCCTTGTCTTTTTTTTAATGTGGTGGAGGTGGGAGGAAGAGGAAATAAATTTCTACTAATGAATTTTTTAAAAAATAGAGATATGGCAGGTGCTACTGAAATGCAATGTGACATGTATTTTCAGATGCTGTCACTTGTAAGGGGCACTGACCACCACACCATCTGGGACGCCACACTGACAGACATCAGGTAAACTGAGTCCGGTGCAGGGAAGGGTGAACAAGATGGCGTTGGAAGGGACGGCCCCACCCCTGGTTTGTTTTTGTCACTATAGTTCCAGCTTGTGTTCATTACTATAGTTTCAGGTTTGTTTGTGTGTGTTACCATGGTTCATTGGGCTCGCTGGCAGAGACTATATAATCAGAGTGCTTGCTTGAATAAATCAGAGTTGCTTCATGACCCGATAAATCAGAGTTGCTTCATGACCCGCTCTCCCACCTCATTCTTTTACTCGCTAGCTCCACAGGAGGACGAGCAGCCTGCTGGTCAGGCATAAGACTTGTTCCTCTCGGTATGCTATGCCGATACCATAGCAGTCACTATGTTACTAATTTTGTTTAATTGATTTACTTTGTTATATGAAACACTGTAGCCGGCATTCTATAAATGTTTGTAATGTAAGAACAAAATACATCAATAAAACTTTCTTTAGAAAAGAGGAATTGAGTTTTAAAAACAAAGAGGACCTGGAAGTGTAGACTTTTTCAAGGGTTAAGAGGGAAGAAAGAATATACTAGTGTGAAAAGAAAGGAGAAAGGTATGGAAATGGTTATTTCTCATAACTACAGTGTGTGGATAAAAGAGTATACAAACACTGAAAAAGGCATAGGGAAGAGGGTATCAGATGAATGTCTCATTTTTAATGCACAAAAGTGTTGCACATACTTTGGTGCAGAAATACATCTAACATAACAGGGAAATAAGTGAGAATGGGAGAGGGATGAGCAAGAGGGAAGGAAACACCAGGAAGAAAATATTCACAAGTAAAGCAAACTTCCTAATCCTAAAGGGTAGGCTAAAAGTTAGAGAAAAATAAACAAACGGAAAGGAAAAGGATACCTATCAACTGGAGAATGGCTGAATAAATTGTGGCATATAAATTAACTGAATTTTATTATGCTGTAAGAAATTTTGGAAGAGGCAATTTCAGAGAATCTTGAGAAATAGGAACTAGTATAGAGTGAGGTGAGAAAAAAACAGAAAAAAACATTGCATGTAATAACTGTCAAGAAAAAGAATTCTGCAAGACTTAAGAACTCTGATCAAAGCCTTGACCAAAACATGTCTCCAGAGTATTTACGATGACGGAGACGTGATGAATTCAAGGTGTAAAAAGAGGCGTATGTTTTTTGCACATGGTTACTCTTCATATTTGTTTTGCTTGACAATGCTTATTTGAGAAAAAATATTTTTTCTCTCTGTTTCAATTAGGGAAGGGGTAAAGTATAGGGGAAATAGTAATAATGATACCTTAAAAAAGGCTTTTCAAACATTTTTAAATGGACAAAAGGGAAAGAAGGAGGTTCAGAAGGAAGTACAGAAAAGCAAGACAGCCTTGAAAGTAATGTGGAACTAAATATATAATTCTTTTTAAAAAGCAAGCATCATGAAATGGAGAATCAGTTCCATATGTAGTTTTCTTTTTGCATCATATTCTTCTCTTTAATGTTTAAATTCAGAATACAATTTTTAAACAAAGTGAATACAAAATTATAACTTCTCAATGCCCTTTGGGAGCTCTCTGAGACTATAAACTGGAAAACAGTTGCCCGAGCTCTCTTGATAGAGACATAGCTTTCTTGTTCACAATTGCTTGTACCAATGAACTTACAGATCCACACCCTCATTCTATCTATCCTCACCACCCACCCAAAAAAAGTCATTCTGATGTGTGTGGATTGGGGATGGGGAAGGTTGAGGAGCTAAATACAAAAATATGGTTCTTCCAGGGATTCAAAAATACCTATATACAGTCTCATATGAACATTTTCAAAAGTCCAGAAGTCCCAGTTTTTTACAACCAGTTCCCAACTGAAAGTATCTTGGCAAGTACAATTATGCTACAGATTGAATTTAATGTGCTACAAATGAATTTCGGGATGATCACATCTGAAATAAGTTTCCTATATCAAATTTACTAAGTAATTCACAGTATTTCATGCTCTCTCCAGAAGCCAACTATGTGCCCAGGAAAAGATTAGCCCCAGGGCTGCAAACTAGATTACCTACAGTGAACCTGCACATACACACACACACACACACATACACACACACACACACACACACACACACACACACACACACACACACACACACACACACACACACACCCCTAGGTTAGAAGACTACAGTGCATTGAAATGGTTTCTACCAATCCTTTTCCATCTCTCCCATCTCAAATGAGTTGGTAAAAAACATGATCACTTCATTTTCCATATCGGTTCTTATTTTAAAAATCATAGTGAGCCCTCCAAGGTGCTGGACAACTTGCAGAAACACAAAGAGGAAAATCACAGAGTTGAAAGGGCTCACATGTGTTTTGAGCTGTGCCAATGGAAGGAATAACCATACTGATAACCAATCATCAATCTTTTTACTAAAATACCTTGCACACATTGTAAAGTCATAGAGAGATACATGGCAGAGGATAGCTTTTACACCGCAGGAGTCACAGGTTCTAATCACAACTCTGTTGATGAGTGACCTTTGGCAAGTCACCTAACCTCATTGGAGCCTCAATTTCTCTTATCTATAAAAATAAATGAGTTAGATCAGGTTATCTCTAAACTGTCCTTCCAACTATAAGACTATGATTCTCTGTGCATGCTAAACAGTACTTAAGGTGTGACTCGTGAAGTGGGATGAGAGGAGGAATGGAGAGAATTGGAGAGGATTATCTCAAAAGACAACAAGGAAATCTAAGGTCAAAATTGGATTGGCATGGTATTCTCGAGTCTGTAGCATTCTCTAATACCCGTCAATGTATCCTTCTGTGCACAAGGACAGATGAATATGAGTCTCCAGCTTACAGAGAACTTCTCTCCCTCCTTCTACTCCTCCAATTCTTCAGCCATCCCCAGCTTCCACTGCTGATTTACCTAAAAATGGAAACAAATAGTGTAGGAAGGTTTTAATGAAATTCATCAGCTGAACATCCAATGAGCATACAAGAGACTAAAAAAATGGCTGTTATGGAGCCATAGTGTTCAAAGTGTAAAGTTCAAAGTGTAGTTTTCCTATTCTAATCCTACCTTTCCTTCCCTCAGTCACCAAGGAAACCATTTTTTTTCCTTTTCTCTCAAAGAAAATAGGGATCGTTATAGTAAAATATTGTGCTCCTTTGTGTAAGTTGTTCATTTTCATTCATTTAGAAAATGTCATAATACTTTTAGAGTTGGCTATGAGAACCTACAGGAATCTCAAGAAAATAAATTATTTATAGATGGAACAATGAATAGAGCAGCAGACTAGGAGTCAGGAAGACCTCAGTCCAAATCTCATCTCAGACACTGGTATCATGACCCTTGGCAAATCACTTAACCTCTCTATGCCTCAGTTTTATCATTGGTGAAATAAAAGAGCTGGACTTGATCTTTAAGGTCTCTCTCATTTCCCAATATATAATATTATAAGAGTTAGCATTTCTATAGCACTTTAAAGTTTGCAATTATATCATTTTACCCACAAAACAATCTTGGGACATAGGTGTTAATATTATCCCCATTTTACAGATGAAACTGAGACAGAGATGAAGGGATTTGCCCAGGGTTACAGAATTAAAAAGGTCTTGCTCTTGCTCTCTCCCAGACTTTCTCTCCACAAACTTTCTCTGTATCCACCAAATGGAAAAGGCTGTTCAAGCTTCTTTAGTCTAAGACACTCCATTCGTTAATCTACCCCCTTATACCAGCCAAGATTGAGGATATAGGTAAGGATCTCCTGGTTTAAACCATCATTGTTGTCAAAATCATTAATTTTGCATTGTTACACATTCTGTAATATGATGACCATACAGCAACCAGGAAGTCTCTATAGACAAAAGATTCCATCTCTGCCTTTATCAATGATTTCAATCCATAGATGAATATTTCTTTTCTCTTTTATAGTATTTTATTTAAAAATTCTTGTCTTCTGTTCTTTTGGGTGAAAAGGGAAACAAGGTAATTGTTTTCTATTCTGTTCATAGTGTACAGGTAAGTAATGACTCCTATGTTTCACTTCATCATGGAGGGTATCTTGATAATCCATTCAATGGATTCAGTGGACCAGTGATTTCATCACTATCTGTGCAGATCAAAACCAATCCATATTCTCTTAGCCAAGTCAGTTCTTATCCATTTTCTCCCATGAGTCCTTCACAGGCCTTCTTCCCAACAAGCCAGACACTTCCCTTTAGATCTTCTTACATCATACTGCAGCACTCAAACTCTTCATCTCCTTCTATGGCTCAGCTCCTTTTCATATTTCCACAATGACATCCCTTATACCACTTCTTACATGTTAAGTCATTAGTCATTGGAAGTAAGAGCAGCCTTCTCACGTCTTTCATGTATTTCTTCAATGCCCTATCAGACAATCAATGTTTTAAATTTTTGGAGATTGTGATATTCTAAAATTCACATCACTGGAGGAGTATCTGCATATTTTTAAGTGAATTTTTTGTACCAAGGAAAAGGCTAGTATTAATGAAAGCAATGTCTAAGTTTCCAGTCCAGTTTCATTTACTTGCCTTTTGTCAGTTTAAAACCTAGCTCATTTTCCAAGAGGGATTCCTGACCCAGATATAACTACTGATATATTAACTCAAAGAATTGTTGAACTAACTTCATGCCAGCATGGACAATAGGTATCCTCATCCAATTTACTTTTCCTACATGAATTGTAAAGCCAATTTCTTTTGAGAATTCATGGATCTTACTGAGGAGGTCCCCATAATGTACTGAGGTCTGATTGTCTGTGAACAGGAAAATCAATAAATAGAGGATCTAGCCATCCATACAGAATAAGAAGCACTTAATAAATGTGTGTCAACTGACCCAAGGGTTAAGGACTGCCTTTTGACTTTCTTTGTATCCCCAGTGCTTATCACAGAGCCTCACATGTAGTAGGAGCTTAATAAATGTTTACTAACTTACTGACTGACCCAATGTAGGACATCATCCATGACTGTGGCAAATACCATTATAAAGTATATATCACCCTATTTTGTGCTTCATTTGACAACAATCCAAGGCTTATTGAACAGTTAACTCTATGATAGCCTTTACCAAGGGGTACTGTATGATCTTGCTGCTTTTGGTTCATTCTTTCATGTTTGACTCTTCATGACTGCATGGACCATAGCACACCAGGTCCTTCTGTCCTCCACTCTCTATAATTCTGTCCAAGTTCATGTTCATTGTTTCCATGATACCATCTATCCATTTTATCCTCTGTCATCCCTTTTTACTTTTGCCCTCAATCATTCCCAACATCAGAGTCTTTTCCAATGAGTACCATCTTTTCATTATGTTGGTCACAGTATTAAACTTCAACTTTGGTATTTGACCTTCAAGTGAATAGCCTGAATTAATTTCCTTAAGTATTGGCTGATTTGATCTTCTTGCTCTCCTCTAGGGGTTCTCAAAAGTCTTCTCAAACACCACAATTTGAAAGTATCAATTCTGTGGCACTCAACCTTCCTTATAGTTCAACTCTTAAACCATATATTGCTGCTGAAAAACTATAATTTTGACTATGCAGACCTTTGTAGGCAAGGTGATGTCTCTGTTTTTTAGTATGCTACCCAGATTTGCCACAGCTGTCTTTCCAAAGAGCAAACATGTTTTAAGTTTATGGTTGCAGTCACCATAGGCAGTGATCTTTGAGCCCAAGAATATAAAATCTGACACTATTTCAGCTTCTCCCTCTATCTGTGAGGAAGTGATCAAACCAGTTACCAAACTCTTAATTTATTTTAATGCTAAGCTTCAAGTCAGATTTTACACTCTCCTCTTTCACCCTCCTCAGATTTCTTAATTCCTCTTCACTTTCTATCATCAGAATGAAACTAAATGCATATCTGAGAATATTTATATTTTTCCCGGAAACTTTAATTCCAGTTTTGATTCATCCTGGCATTTCACATGATGTACTCTGTATATAAGGACAATTTACAGCCTTGTCATACTGCTTTTCCACTCTTAAAACAATCAGTTGTTGGCGGAGCCAAGATGGCAGACTAGAAAGACACACTTACACAGGGTCTCCCCCCGTAGCCCATAAAATACCTGTAGAGAGGGACTCTCAACAAATTTGGAGCAGCAGAAGTGGAGAACAACAGAGTGGAGGAGATTTCCAGCCCACGGTGACCTGAAAGGCCCAAGGAAACATTGGTTGTGCCAGATGCCAACCTGAGCACAGAGCCCAGCCCAACCTTGGCCTAGCAGTGCAACAAGACTCCCAGAGGAGGGAACCTCTGGGGCAGAATCTCCAGTCCCAACTGTTGGTCCTCAGATCTCTCAACCCACAGGCGCCAAGGGTCAGTAACAGGGTTTTATCAGCTGGCCAGGAAGGGAGAAGGGCCTTCCCATAGCTCTGGCAGCAGGCAGTGGCCACAGAGGCAGCACAGCAGCCCATACGGAAGCTCCATTGTTGGAGCATAAAAACCCCTGGGGACACTGAAGAGCTGAATCTTACCTCAGCTCTCGGTGGAGGCTCTGGCCCAGCTGCTCTTTGTCTCACACTGAATGGTGCCCCTGCCCATCCAGCTTATCTGCAAACCAGGCCCCAGTGTTGACTTAGCGGAACTGGAGGCCAGGTGGCTGTGGAGAGGTAAATGCTAAGATTCTGGCCATAAAAATCCCTCTCTGCATCCAGACCAGTACATGCTTGATCATTGTGCCACCTCAGAGGAACTGAGATCTCACAGATTCCCAGAATATACCCTACTCTTGACAAAAGACCCAAAAGTCAAGTAACTGGTTGGGAAAATGCCCAAAAAAGGGGAAAAAAATAAGACCATAGAAGGTTCCTTTCTTGGTGAACAGATATCTCCTCCCATCCTTTCAGATAAGGAAGAACAATGCTTACCATCAGGGAAAGACACAGAAGTCAAGACTTCTGTATCCCAAACATCCAAAATAAATATTCAATGGGCTCAGGCCATGGAAAAGCTCAAAAAGGAATTTGAAAATCAAGTTAGAGAGGTGGAGGAAAAACTGGGAAGAGAAATGAGAGAGACGCAAGAAAAGCATGAAAAGCAGGTCACCACCCTGCTAAAGGAGACCCAAAAAAATGCTGAAGAAAATAACACCTTGAAAAATAGGCTAACTCAATTGGCAAAAGAGGTTCAAAAAGCCAATGAGGAGAAGAATGCTTTCAAAAGCAGAATTAGCCAAATGGAAAAGGAGGTCCAAAAGCTCACTGAAGAAAATAGTTCTTTCAAAATTAGAATGGAACACATGGAGGCTAGTGACTTTATGAGAAACCAAGAAATCACAAAACAAAACCAAAAGAATGAAAAAATGGAAGATAATACGAAATATCTCATTGGAAAAACAACTGATCTGGAGAATAGATCCAGGAGAGGCAATTTAAAAATTATGGGACTACCTGAAAGCCATGATCAAAAAAAAGAGCCTAGACATCATCTTTCATGAAATTATCAAGGAAAACTGCCCTGATATTCTAGAACCAGAGGGCAAAATAAATATCCAAGGAATCCACCCATCCCCTCCTGAAAGAGATCCAAAAAGAGAAACTCCTAGGAACATTGTGGCCAAATTCCAGAGTTCCCTGGTCAAGGAGAAAGTATTGCAAGCAGCTAGAAAGAAACAATTCAAGTGTTGTGGAAATACAATCAAGATAACACAAGATCTAGCAGCTTCTACATTAAGGGATTACAGGGTGTGGAATAGGATATTCCAGAAGTCAAAGGAACTAGGACTAAAACCAAGAATCACCTTCCCAGCAAAACTGAGTATAATACTTCAGGGGAAAAATTAGTCTTTCAATGAAATAGAGGACTTTCAAGCATTCTTGATGAAAAGACCAGAGCTGAAAAGAAAATTTGACTTTCAAACACAAGAATGAAAAGAAACATGAAAAGGTAAACAGCAAAGAGAAGTCACTTACAAAAGTTGAACTGTTTACATTCCTACATGGAAAGACAATATTTGTAACTCTTGAAACTATTCAGTATCTGGGTACTGGGTGGGATTACACACACACACATGCACACGCACACACACACACACATAGAGACAGAGTGCACAGAGTGAATTGAAGAGGATGGGATCATATCTTAAAAAAATGAAATCAAGCAGTGAGAGAGAAATATATTGGGAGGAGAAAGGGAGAAATGGAATGGGGCAAATTATCTCTCATAAAAGAGGCAAGCAAAAGACTTATTAGTGGAGGGATAAAGAGGGGAGGTGAGGGAAAAACATGAAGTTTACTCTCATCACATTCCACTAAAGGAAGGAATAAAATGCACACTCCTTTTGGTATGAAAACCTATCTTACAATTCAGGAAAGTGGAGGAGAAGGGGATAAGCAGGGTGGGGGGGGATGATGGAAGGGAGGGCAGTGGGAGGAGGGAGCAATTTAAAGTCAACACTCTTGGGGAGGGACAGGATCAAAAGAGAGAATAGAAGCAATGGGGGGCAGAATAGGATGGAGGGAAATATAGTCAGTCTTACACAACACGACTATTATGGAAGTCATTTGCAAAACCACACAGATATGGGCTATATTGAATTGCTTGCCTTTCCAAAGGGAATGGGAGGGGAGGGAGGGATGAAGAGAAGTTGGAAGTCAAAGTTTTATTAACAACTGTTGAGTATTGTTCTTGCTACTAGAAAATAAGAAATACAGGTAATGGGATATAGAAAGTTATCTGGCCCTACAGGACAAAAGAGAAGATAGGGACAAGGGAAGGGAGGAATGTTAGAAGAGAGGGCAGATCAGTGATAGGGGCAATTAGAATGCTTGGCATTTTGGGGTGGGGGGAGGGGAAAAATGGGGAGAAAATTTGGAACCCAAAATTTTGTGAAAATGAATGTTAAAAGTTAAATAAATAAATTTTAAAAAACAAAACAATCAGTTGTTTATTTTAACAACTAAAGTTAAGTTCTAATTGTTTAGTTTAGTTCTAATTGTTGCTTGTTGGCCCACTTCTTCCTCAAGAGACAAGTACAATCTGGTACTTTCATCACTTTGAGGACTTGCCACATTTTGTTGTGATCCACAGTCAAAGGCTTTAGTGTAGTCTATGAAGCAGAAGTAGATGTTTTTCTGGAACTCCCTTGCTTTCTCCACAATCCAGCAAATGTTGGCAATTTGGTCTTTAGTTCCTCTGCCTCTTTGAAAACTAGTTTACTCTCTTGGTAATTCTTGGTTCACATATTGCTGAAGTCTAGCTTGAAGAAACTTAAGCACAATCTGCAAAGAAAAAAATGCTGCAAAGGAATCTTTAAGATCATATTTTGCTCTGCTAAAGCAAAAGCTTTTTTGAACACCATAATACTTAACCCAGGAGGATGTTAGATTCTCTGCTTCTTTCAGCTAATTTTGTAAGTATAAAGACAGACTTTGCTGAAGAAAACCATTTGCAAAAAAAGTCTGTCCCTATTTTTATTTTCATTAAATATACCATGGAAGTATGTGTATCATTCAAATAAAAATTTTTTAAGTTAAAAAATAGACAAATGAGTCAGTAGTAACTGATATCTCCTTAATTTTTTTCTATTACATTGATCTCATCCTCTTCCTGAGAAATCTTGTAACATAATCCCTCAATGATTTCAAGACTGTCATCTTCAAAATGTATTTTCTTGGTCTGATTCAACCACTGTTCTTAATTTCATACACTTAAGTGTCATTTCATCATTTTATTTCATTTCATCACTTAGCAAATTGAAGTGGTGCTATGATCCAAATGTTGCAATTCCACTATGAATGATTATAAAAATAGATAATTATGTAAATACTGAAAAGTCTGTTGTACTTTTCTTCTAGTGGTTGATCTCGTGTATGTTCCTTCTGTGAATGATCTTGGCATGATCTCTGTGTCTCATTTGGTCTCAAGCTGCACTTTCTATAAACATGTCTATTTACATTGCTTTTCAATGTTTTATGAGACCATACTACTCAAAATCTTCCATTAACCTCTTCTGTAGTGTTTTGCAAATAAGTTTCCATTCTAAATCATTTTTCCTTTGGGTGCCATGTCCCTCTACTTGACAAAATCAAGCATTTGCAGGCTAAGGAGGTTTTAATTTCCTCATTGTGTCAATTATTTTAAACTTAGTTTAAGTCAAGTAAATTTTTGTGAAAAATTCTGAAAATCAAGGTTGATGCCCTTGCCTTTTATCCATTTCCTATTTTTCAACATCAACAACTCAGTTGAATAGGCCAAGTTTAAGTGACTGGAATTGTATATGCTGTCTTGTTTTCATCATATCCAATGCTCTAATTTTATAGTTTTTACTTTGAATATTAACATTCTGACTATACGCATTCGAGTCTGATGATTCCCACATAAATGACCAGTCATTTTCTAGCTATTAAAACATGATTAATTTTTCTTCTTAAGTTGTTATTTGGTGCTCCCCAGGCTTGAAAAACTGGACTAACCTGCATTAGTCCTGGCCAAACATATCCAGTGCCTTCTGACTCTCTTTTGTTAGAAAATGTTCACGTTATGTTGTATGTGAGTTCCCAAAAAAATCTACAAACATTTGGCCTCTTGTTTTTCAAGCCAAAGCTGTATTTTCTAAAATGTGTTCTTGTGTTTCACCCCACCATGCCTATATTTGCATTGAAGTTATTGAAAATCAGAGTATAATTTTGAGCATTTTGTTGATTCCTGTACCCCTTCATACCATGAGAGATGTTGGCACATAAGCTGCGATTCCAAAATGTTTATCTTCTAATTGACCCTGCAAGAAACAATGATCAAATAAATACCTAATGAAATAGCATTAGGGCACATAATAAAACTAATAGCTAACTCTTTCACTTGCCTCTAAAAGAACTTGTGAGCCATTCTTTCATTTAGTTAGAAATGTCTTTTGTCTTCTGATTTCATTCTGTGTGATAATATCAGCATCTATATGGTTGTTATTCTACCAGTGTATTGATTCATTTATCATTAGACACAGATCTCACATTTTTGACTTCTCTAATTGGAATATTATTTTTAAATGCTCTAAAAACTATAATAATTGCCTCTTTTCTACCATACCACCAGTCAGTCAGACAGTAAACATTTATGAAGTACTTACTCTTGTGCCAGGAACTGTGTTAAAGCCAGGAATATAAATAGGAAGAAAACCAGTTCTTACCCTCAAGGAGCTTACAATCTAGTGGGGGGAGGCAATGTACAAAAGGAAACTAAAAAGGGAGGGAAGGAGATACTGTGGGCAATGAGGATGAATAGCCTAAGGGCACTCCTTAAATGGCGCTTCTCCACCCTCCATTCAGAAGGATCTCAGGAGTAGAGAGCAATAAGATAAATTTCCTTACAGGATGAATGCAGGATGATGAGGTTTCTAAAGATATGGGGAAGTCCAAAGTATTCCATAACCACAGTAGAAATAGAAAATTTCATAGTATTTAGGACAAATTTACAAGTTCTCTATATGTAATAATGGCTCACCATGTGGCCAAAGAATTCATCACTTAGTCAGTCATTCAATAAGTATTTGTAAGCACCTAATTTGTAACCCACTGATAATGTGCCTCTCCACACTGATCTATGTTGGTCCTTGAATTAAAAAAAAAAAAGTCAAAACCATGCTGACATCTTCTCCAAAACAGAAGAATGTATATTTCCAGAGCTTATTCTCCATCAGCCTAGCTTTCCAGATTCTTGAGTCATTTCCACACAAAGTCAAACTTTGTGTAATAGGTTCATAGTACAAGTGGATTTGGGGAATAAATGTTCAAAGGAGATGAAGGGAACAAGATGGTCCAGGCATGAGAACTTCAGAATAGTGGGAATCAAGGTAATGGATGGCCAAAGTAAAGATTAAGTTCTAGTGATGTTGACCTTATAGTAACCACTAAGATAAATCTTTCCCCATCTTCACTTTTATCCACCAGCTCCATCCACTCTCCCTTGCCTTAATTCTTTGCCAAGAAATTTGTTAACCTTGTATTCCAGGGATTACCTTATGGGTAAGTTATTAAATCTGTATTGTCACTATCACCAAGAAAATGTAATATTTAGTTACAATGGCAATACTGCTTACTAAAGGACCAAAATTAAACTCTTTTATCTCCAGCAGTAAAACACACATTTAACCAATTTAATTCAATTCAACATTTATTAGACATCCTGCTATTGGGCAGTTAGGTGGTTCAGTATGTAGAGCATTGGACCTGGAATCAGGAGAACCTGAGTTCAAATCCAGCCTCAGATACTAATTGTGTGACCCTGGGCAAGTCATTTAATTTCTTTTGGCCTGTTTTCTCATCTGTAAAATGGGGATAATAATAGCACGCATCTCCCAGAGCTGTTGTGAGCATGAAATAAGATAATATTTGTTAAGTGCTTTGCATATCTTAAAGCATTATGTAAATGCTAATTATTATTATTATTATTATTTACAAAGTCCTATGCTAAGTGTTGGGAATATTAAGATAAAATTGCATCTACCCTCAAGGAGTTTCTACTCAATTCTATTCAATTGAGGGGGACAGTAAAGTATACATACAGATATGTACAGTGCTTCCGCATATTTCTATATTCTGACATATCTCCTGCTAACCACAGCACTAGAAGAGGCAGAAACAGCACTGTTTCTGCTAAGTACAGAATAGAAAAACAAGAAATTAGGTTGTGAGCTACCACAGGAACATGAGGAATGGTGTCCTCTGGGGTCTATTCATTTTCAGGACAGTACAAGACGACACTGCTCCAGATTCAATATAATTTCAGCAAAGTAACAATGAGGGGCCAGGTACCCATTTCTGTGAGGCTAGTACTGTTTCATAGAAAAAACAGATGTTCAAACTTTTCTTCTGTTGTATTGATAGAAATTAGCCAAGAGCAGAAAGGTCTTCCACTGATTAACATGTTCTTCCTGGTTTTTTTTTTTATTTGTTTTGTTTAGAATCATTAACACTGTATCATAGAGTTTGTGGGGAATGTGTATAGGGTAGATATGGTAGCTTCCACAATATAAAAGAATAAATCCACAAAAGCCTTGGGAAGCCCAAAGAGGAAGAACAGAACACAATTGTTTTCTGGTTTCAGTCTCAAAACACAAATTACAAACCAGTTGGAATTTTTTTTTGTGGGCTATCACTTCTGTGAAATGTTTCATGTAATCTGGAGGAGTATGAAAAATTTGAGCTCATCACAGAGGTTTGGCTGTCCCAAGTCTTCCTGTTAGCCTATGGGATCAGCCACAACTACCTTCCTGCTCCTTTTCGAACAATGTATCAGTGGAAACTGTTTACTTAATTAAGGTATAGTGTTTCAGCTTCCAAAAGTTCCAGGCAAAAAATCCTAAATATGTCAATGGCCATCTAGTCCAACTCATCTGTGAAAAAGAATCTCTTAAACAACATCCCCAACATGTGGATATCCAGTCTTTGCTTGTAGAACTCTCTCTAACAAGGGAGAACACACTAACTCCCCATGAAGCCAATTTGTTGATTATAAAAAGGCATTTGTTCCCCAATTGAAAAGTGGTCAAAGGATATGAACAGGCAATTTTCAGAGGAAGAAATTAAAGATATCTATAATCATATGAAAAAATGCTCTAAATCACTTTTGATTAGAGAAATGCAAATCAAAACATCTCTGAGGTACCACATCACACCTATAAGATTGGCAAACATGACAGAACAGGAAAATGATAAATGTTGGAGAGGATGTGGGAGAGTTAGAACACTAATTCATTGTTGGTGGAGCTGTGAGCTTATCCAACCATTCTGGAGAGTGGTTTGGAACTATGCCCAAAGGGCTACAAAAATGTGCATACCCTTTGACCCAGCAATATCACTACTAGGACTGTATCCCCAAGAGATCATAAAAATGGGAAAGGGTCCCACATGTACAAAAATATTTACAGCAGCACTCTTTGTAGTTGCCAAAAACTGGAAGTCAAGGGGATGCCCGTCAGTTGGGGAAAGGCTGAAAAAATTATGGTATATGAATGTAATGGAGTACTGTTGCACCATAAGAAATGATGAACAAGAAGACTTCAGAGAGGCCTGGAAGGACTTATATGATCTGATACTGAGCGAAAGGAGCAGAACCAGGAGAACTTTGTGTACAGCAATGACCACAGTGTGCGAGAGTTTTTTCTGGTAGACTTGGAACTTCATAATAACCATAATAAAGCAAGAACCTAAAAAAAAAAAAAAAAATTCCCAATGGTTTTCTAAGGCAAAATGCCTTGCACAGTCAGAGAAAGAAGAATGGAATTCATTAGCAGAATGTAGCAGATCATGTTTGTGTGTGTATGTGTGTGTGTGTGTGTGTGTGTGTGCGTGTGTGTGTGTATTATGTTTTGATTTGTTATATGATTTCTTCCTTTTATTTTAGTTCCTCTACATAGCATAACTATAGTGAAAATGTATCCAACAGGAAAGTATATGTAGATCCTATATAGAATTGTATGCCATCTTGGGGAGGGAGGGGGTAAGAGGGAGGTAGGTGTGGGGGGGAGTTAAAATCTAAGTTTTTTGGTAGTGATTGTAGAACGTTTAAAAAACAGATAAAATAACATTTTAAAAAAACACAAATAAAAGCATTTGGTTCAGTAAAAGTTGTCTTCAAATAAGACATCACCTATGTATATAATTAAAATTACACAAGAGCTCTCGATACATAGAGCCATTGAGATATAATTATTTAACAAACCTCTGAATATCAAAATCTAAAGACCTATGAAGAAGAAGATAAACGCTCACCAAAGACAATACGCTGTTATGGAAGATGTCCTATAAACAGTGGAAAAATGAAGAAAGATTCCCTAGAGAGTGTAGTCTTCTTCTGATGCTATTCCAGGAAACTTTTGGTTCCTGTTCACAGTAACCTCTCCCCTGAAATCAATAGTATGTTTCTGTACCATTCATTTAACAATTAATACATTTTTACCTTCAAAAGGGAATCATGCCATAGTAGAACAGGAAGACTTGGGTTTAAGTCTCGCCTCTGGCATATACTAGTTGTATGACCTTAACCAAATTGCTAAATTCTCTCAGTTCTCCCAGACAACTCTCCAAGACCACAAGTTGCAGAGCAGGTAGTGATCTTAATTGGTAGGGAAAGTTTCCTCCCCAGTTGCTCCTTATGCCAGTGAAATCTCAGAGCAGGCCTGATATTTGACCTTATATTTTTTATTTATCTTTTCATACATGTGTCCTGTGTTGCAATAGATTCTAAGAGTTCTTGGAGTAGGAGCTAGATCTCGATATCTTTGTATTCTCCATTTGATGGAAACAGTGTTCAACAGATGATGGTTGTTGTCACGATGATGAAGATGAAGGTGATGACAATGTGTGAAAATGATAGGTACTGAAAAGAGAAACAAGAGACTTTACTTAATTTGAGTCCTTATATGTCCCTTCTACTGCAATGAGATCACATGTTCCCACTACCAGTACAAAATGCAATCCCTCCTAGTAATCCTGTGCCATTATTGTACTCAGTCTTTCCATGGAGAATCTATGAAAATGCATGGGAGTCTTCTGTGTATATTTCATGGTGTGCAACACTAAGGCTATCTGTCTGTTATCCTTGGTTCTTTAAACATTATCAGACAATCTCTTTCATATTGAAAAGCTGTCCTATCTCAATGAAAGTTATTATGAATATTATTGTATGTTCAAACCTGTTAAGCCTAATTCAACTAACCAATATTGTCCTTTCATTAATTATGATTTTTCTGAGTTTAGTTTTTAGCAGAAAGGAAAAAATCACTAAAAAACAAATTCTCAAATCAACCTCCAGGACAGATCCTAGGCTTAATTAAATCTCTATTTTCAGAGTAAACTCTTGCATCTTCTAAGTGTATTTGTTCAATACTGAGAATTAATGGACAGACTGATCAATATACTATATTAGAATATTATAGTCTACAAAGTTTAACTAAGAATTTTCAGCTATAGTAGGAATTTGATGCATGCCTAGACTATTTAAAATGAAAGTACTCATATGGGAAGCCATAGGGACCTGCTTAATAGCTAACAGTTCTCCCTCTCTCTCTCTCTCTCTCTCTCTCTCTCTCTCTCTCTCTCTCTCTCTCTCTCTCTCTCTCTCTCTCTTCCTTCCTCCCCTTCCCCACCCCAGGCTTGGAATTTGGCCCTTTCTTCGTCATTTGCAGTTATAGTTGCAAGACTGGAGTCCCAGACCTAGGAGCTCAAACCATGGGAACCTTGAAGTCCAGAATTCTACGCCAAAAACTGCAATCAGTCCAACAGAAAAGACCTGAGAAGCTATGTCCTGGGATGCCAGTGAAGAAGTGCTTTGGACATAAGACTAATGCTACACAGGTACTGAGCTAAACTTTGAACCTAATTACCTTCTATTTCCCTGAGACTGAGGTGGTATAAAGGGGATTATGCCACTGAGGTATTGGAGGGAAATGTTTGTATGTTTGTTGAGGCTATACCTGCAAAGACTGTTAAGAGATTGCATGGAACTGGTGTGTTTGGACCTCTAAGATTTGGAAAACACTTTTGGTGGAAACTTACACCTATGACAGAAGGAGAACTGAAAATGTGATACACCTGGCCTTCAGGAAATGAGAGCTAGAATAATCATGTTCCATAGGTCATTTCAGATTTTTTTAATTTTTTAATTTTAATTAATTTTTAATTTAGTTTAACCAGAATGCCCCAATTCTCCAGGGTTTAGTGTATTTGTTTGTAAGACTCTCTTCCAAACCTCTCACCATGATCTGTCTCACAACTTTAGCAGCAAAAGAAAGGGATATAAGACTACTATGGAGAAGCTAATCAAAATTGTTTCCGCAGAGGCCAGTGAAATTTTTCATCTGGTTCATTTCACAGACATTGCACCCCTTAGGGTTTCAAATGAAATCCAAACTCCAAAGGAAACTTTATGGGTGTGAAACCACTTCAACCAGCCCAAGGGGAAAGTACTATCAAAGCTAATTCAAAACAAGCCCTACCAACATTGCATTCTCTAAAATATGCTCCCCACAGTCTAAGTGAAGAGCTAATTGTGAAGATTTCTAGAATAAACTTATTCTAAATTGAAGTCCCAGTAATTTTTCTGTAATTCCCTTATTTACAGTTGTGCTAATGCCCTTGTTAAAGCATTTGAAATCATCCCAAAGAGTTAACAATTCACAAGGAGACAGTAGAATTTATGGGAGAAACGACTGTTGGTGTCAGAAAATCTCAGTTGTATTCTGGCTCTGACAATTACTAGTTGTATGACCAGGCACAAGTCACTTAACCTCTCTACAACTAAAATTCCTTATCTGTAAAATGAGAATAATTATTTCTGGGTAAGAAAACTAGCAAGTCTTTCCATGGAAGGAATGAATAACAATGGCAGAAATATAGATCAAAGAAACTAGGGTAGAGGACACCATCTCCATCTGGCCCTTTTACTGTGGGTTCATGTTGCTTTTCATGGCAACCAGGGAAATAATGGATATTGAAAAGAACATTGGCACCACAGGTCCATGTAACTCCTTTGCAGTTTTGATAAATGAAGTCTCTGGGAAGCGTTGAAAGGACATGCGATGGAAAGGAATTTTCTAACTCCAAATTAGATTTAAAAAAAAAAAACTAGGATCAGACATTCAGTGCCCAGCAAGAGGGTAGACTTGTTCAAGAAACAGACTTTTTAAAAAATGGATGATGAAAAAGTCTAGCTAGCTAGCTGGCTAAGACCAACAACTGGCATCTGGCTGAGGTTCACAAAACATCTAATGTTAACCTCTGTAGCTAGTAAGTTATTTAGTTTTCACTACCCACAATTTTAATCAGTTCCTTCTATGTCCCATGGCAGAAAAGGGAACTTTGACATATTCTCAGGCTATGTAGGCTTGGTCTAAGAGAAGGGAAGGGGAAAGGAAAGGGAATGATCTTATGTATTACCTACAACATGGCAGGCACTGAGTGAAGCACTTTGCAAATTTCTCATTTTATCCTCTCAATAACCCTGAGAGATAACTACTATTATTATCCCCACTTTACAGTAGAGAAAAACATATGTTAAGTGATTTGTGCTGGGTCACTAGCAGTAAATGTCAGAGTTATGATTTGAACTTGGATCTTCCTGACTCTAGACCCAGCTTTCTATTCACTGTACCACCAAGTTGCCTAGGGACTTCTAAAGATGCCTCACTGGTTTTTAATCACATCTTGTACAGTATGCTTGCAGATCGTTGAACTTTTTGAAAAATACTTCATTACTTATTAATAACACCTAGCACAGCTCCTGGTATATAATAAACGATGTCTGATTGATTGATTGATTGATTGATTCATTGCCTTCTTCATAATAACTTTACGAAACAGTTAGAAGTGAGAACAGGAGTATTACCTGTGAGGGAAGAAGCCAAACTTAAGACCTGCAGATGATAGCAGAGGGCCGCAGCAGCAGTTGTGAAAAGGCCCAGTGGGGAGCTGCAACTATGGAGCTGTCCAACTATGGAGCTGTCCAGCTAGGAAGGAACTCAGTGGAGAGCAGCACAGTCTAGAGAAACAAGTAGCAGACAACACTGTCTCAAGAGAGAAAGTAACTCATTTGATGGCATCACCAGAAGATATCAGCAATTCTGCAATAATGAAGGCATGAATTACCCTTGCTGTATTCCAACCTTGTGTGTTCAATATTGCCTCGTTTTTGTATATTGAGGACTTAGCACAACAGCTGGCATATAGTAGGTGCTTAATAAATGTTTATTCATCAATTGATTTTATGCTGCTTTGTGTGTGTTCGCTAGTAACATCTGTTCCCTTCATGTGTCTCATCCTTCCACTAGTGGTATAGTAACTGGTGTAAGAGTGTCCCTAGGAGTTTAGTAGAGAAATATTTCATATCACTTATCTTGCTATATCATTTAGTTAAACTTCTTTGGTTATCTCATCACATGTGATACTCACAAGAATGTTATGAGATAGGTATATATTCCTTTTACAGTCAAGGAAATTGAGGGAGAGGAAAATAAGGAAAGAGTTAAGGAAACTAAAGAAACAGTTTCAGTGACATGTGTAATCACACAGCAGTACCTGAGGTCAAATTTGAACTCAGGTCTTCCTGACTCCAACCCCAGGATTCTATCCCCTGAACCATCAGGCCAATCAAATAAGATAATATTTGTAAAGCATTTAGCATACTGCCTGGAACATAGTAGGCAATATGTAAATGTTTATTATCTTCTTCCCCCTACCCTTGTTTCTTTGAATTGTGTCCTCTAATTGGATGATTTCTTTTAAGCACATGAGTATTGGTTCATGAGCTATGGTTTTGAATAGATGCTGACCCACAAAATATTTCTCAAAACTTGGTTAGCATTCAGAGGGACTCTGAGTGTGATATTCACAAAGGAAGACAGTGTTTCTTTATTTAATTTGTAAGGAGTATATAAATATGAGCTACTACTATTTCTATATCCCCTTAACAAGTGTGAGAAAAGGCAAAAGTCTCATTTTCTATTCCAAAGATAAACAAAAACATTTTCCCTTCTAATTTCATCACAGTTGATATTATAAAACTTTCAGTAAAAGAAAAAGAATTGTTGGCAATTATAGCACGTTTGAGGAGAAGGCTAAAATGTGGATTTACTTCTGTACAAAATGTTCCCTGTGTCATTTTGCTATAAATGTTTTAAGAGACACATCATAAATGTTTGAGAAGCTATCATGTGCCAAAAACAGGAAAGCATATCAAAAGGAGTGGAATCAATCTAAGCATCATTCTCTCTCAATAAGTCCCCATCAACCATTCAATCAGTCTGCCATGGTGCCACCAATCATCTCTGAGCTTTGGGGTCATGAGATGACATCTTACCATCGTAAGGCTATTAACAGCAACTCAGGGCTTCACAGTCATCTGGCCAGGCTGCCCAAACAAATGAACTCATGAGAGATTTAATGCAGGAAGGGATCCTAGAATTCATCTCTTCCAAGCCCCATATTTTACAGATGAGGAAAAAAAGAAATTGAGTTGAGTGAATTGCCCAAGGTTACACAATTAGTGAGTAGCACAGCAAAGAGTCAACTTTAAGACCATGGACTCCAAACTCAGGATTCCTTCCAACAGGGATTGGGAACCTACACTATACCATCCTTCCTCCTATCAAGAGCACAGCTGCAGAAAATACCACTTATTTGGTACCCATAAGGCTCTCCTCCCACTCAGAAATAGCCATGTTGTGGTGGTTATTAAATCCATCTTGAGACTTTCCCTGTAACGGTCATTTTTCACATGCTTGGAATGTCCTCCCTCCTCATCTCCACCTCATGGTTTGTCTATCTTCCTTCAAGTCTCAACTCAATTATCACCTTCTGCAAGACATTGTTCTCAGGCCTCCTCAAAGCTAGAGTCTTCCCTCTCTGATTACCTCTAGCTTATCCTGTATTTACTCTGTTAGTACATAGCTATTTCTCACTGTCTCTGCCCATTAAAATGTGAGCGCCTTAAAAACAGGGATTTTTTTGCCTTTCTTTATGTCTTCATCACTTAGCACAGTACCTGGCATGCGCTTAATGCACATTAATTAATTAATTAATTGTTGTTGTGTTTGTCCTTCATTTTCAAAGAGGACAATGACATCAGAGAAATGATGACATGACTTGCACTTGACTTTGTTTTGAGTGAGGGAGGGCTGTGCAAGATCACCAGCCTCATTTTTTCTTCCTGAGTCATCTGGATCCAATGACCAAATATTCATCAAGATGACTGGAGATGGCCCAGGATGCAATGGGAGACCTCAACCTTTTAGGCTAAGGTCTTTTCAGATACTCACTTAAAGTGAGGTAGTGCCAATTAGTGAATATGCCTCCTTAATAAGTAGTCAGGAATGGCCCCTTTAATACAAAAGAAAAATTAATAGATAAGTCATGCTCGGAGGGACAGGAGCCTCAGAGTTGTTGTTTTGAAAAGAACTGTTACTGTTGACATTCACTCTAAGCCAGGAGGGTCCAAAACAGCCATTGAATGGAGGTTGGGCAGGGATACTTCCTTTCAAAATCTGTGGGCTTCAGAGTGCACAGGGTCTAAGGTTTTAGGGGAGACATGAAAGAAAGAATAAAGGGAAGGGAAGGGAAGGGAAGGGAAGGGAAGGGAAGGGAAGGAAAGGGAAGGAAAGGAAAGGAAAGGAAAGGAAAGGAAAGGAAAGGAAAGGAAAGGAAAGGAAAGGAAAGGAAAGGAAAGGAAAGGAAAGGAAAGGAAAGGAAAGGAAAGGAAAGGAAAGGAAAGGAATCTAGCCAATGTACCCAAAGTTAATTGGTCAGCTTCTGGTCATGAAAATTTAACTTCTTTTGAAGAGGAGAAGGAAAGGGAAAAGACTCTGAATTACCCAGGTAGCTGAGTCCCCATTTAGGCAGCTCACAGGTTGTGTTCGTCCTTCATTTTCAAAGAGGACTATGAAATCAGAGAAATGATTACATGACTTGCACTTGACTTTGTTTTGAGGGAGGGAGGTTCTGTGCAATGTCACCAACCTCACTTTCTCCTCCTGAGCCATCTGGATCCAGTGACCAGATATTCATCAGGATGACTGGAGATGGCCCAGGATGCAATGGGAGACCTTGGTCTTTTAGGCTAAGGTCTTTTCAGGTATTCATTTAAACTGAGGTAATGCCCATTCAGTGAATAGGCCTCTTTAAAAAGTAGCTTGTCAAGATTAATTAATTAATTAATCACTTAATAAGTGCTTCTATTGATTAATGAAACTAAGAAGTTGTTTCCAGAGCAGTAACTCTACAAATAAGACTAGAGAGTGAGAACTCATGTGAGACTCATTCTTCTTAGATACTCCACCCCTACAATATTTAGTGGCTCAGCCCCCACACATCTTCAGAATTGTGAATGTATTATTTCCTTCTGTTCCCAAGACAGTGATCCAAAGAAGATATGCCTTGTCCTTTATAATCCTAGTGGAGCAGGATGTCTGTTGGGATTCTGTGTGTGTGTGTGTTTGCATGTGCATGTGTGCACACACCAGGCAGGATGGATTCAGGAATGGATCTGGAGCTGGGAGATAGCATGCAGAGAAACACTGGATTTGGAATGAGAGCACATCTGGATTAAAATCTCCAGTTCTACCACTCACTAGGCATGTGACCCTGGGCAAAGCATTTAATCTTACTGGCCCTCAGCTTCATTAGATGACTCTAAAGCTTCTTCTAGCTTTCAATGTATGATGTTGAGTTACCAGGGGTGGTGACTACAAATAGAAACTAACTTCAAGCTAGTATGGATAGACTCATATCTAAAAGTTCTGAGGTTCTGACTGTATCTAAAAGAAGAGGAAGCTGAGGAAGAAGTAAATACCCTCACAGTTATTAATGATCCAGTTAGAGTGTTGATTTTGAATCAAAGTCTCCCGGAGTCATACAGTTTACATGGAACGTTTCTGATGTTCAACTAAAAATAGAAATTAATTTCAAGTAGCCTTTTTCATATGCAATAATTTAACATAACTATGTTAATCTTATGTAAAATTCCCAGAAGTTCAATAAGGGACTCAAGTTTATACTGGCCCTTGATTTTCATCAGTTTCTTTGGTACGGCATGGCAGAGATGGAGACTTCACTATATCCCTGTTCTCAGGTAATTAAGACTCAAGAACATGTGAAGCTGCATCAGTCATCCTTAATCATGCCTTGCACAGTATGTGTGTAGACCTTTGAACTTTTTAGATATGCTTCTTATCTTGTTGTCTTTTACCAAGTCAAGTGAATGATATTTATTAAGTACTTATGTTATAGACAGGGTTCTAAGCCCTAAGAATACACATACAAGCAGAAAGCTCACATTTTCATAAGAAAAAACAACACATAAAATGAAGCTAAAAAGTTGGGGGAGGTGATAAGGAGAAGTACTCTGTGGGGGCATAGTAAAGAACGTCTAGAGACTAATCAAGAGTTCAGCCTGGAGAGGAATGAAGACATGGCTGGCCTTGTTGTCCTCCTTAACAATGGAAGCTGTGGGAGGAACCAGCCCATCAGAGGACAAAGCGACAGAAAGAGAGAGAAAGAGATAGAGAGAGAAAATGAGAGAGAGACAGAGAGAGAGAGACAGAGAGAGAGAGACAGAGAGAGAGAACTTAAATATCTGGCAAAGTACCTGGTACATTGTAGGTACTTAATAAAATGTCTGCTGAGTATTGATTGATTTGTCTTCATCACAGTAGTCTAATGAAACAGAAGTAGAACCAGAATCATCATTATCCTTTGATATTCCATCCCCCCAAAAAATGTATGATATATACATGTGTGTATGTACATATATATGTATTATATATATGTATATTATTATTAACTATGGAGAACTCATTTATGTTAATGCAGTCAGTTGCTTCATAAGCATAAGTTTATATTCAATGTGTGAGCACTAGGTAGATGGGTGTACAAGCAACAAAACAGTAATGACAGGACTCTACATGTTAGAAGATAAAGAGATGACATGGGAAGAATCTGCCTAGGAATGGAAAAGGAAAGTGGGAAAAAAAGGCATTTGAAAGAGAAAGGAAAGAACTAGACATAAAGAGAAGAATCACATTGTGGAAGTTAATTTAGAGCAGCTATAGGCAGGAAGCCAAAGAAAAGTCAGCATTGGTAGGCGTTATTATTCCAGCTTAACAGATGAGGAAACTGAGCTTTACAGAGAGTTCAGGTGAAACTTCCCGTGAAGTCATATAGCTTTTAAATGGCAGGACCTAGTACAGGTTTAGAGAGAATGAAATAACCAGATTGAGATCTCCAGGTATTTCAAAGAGAGCAGTTTGAGCCTGTGCACCAAGATTCTGCCCAATATCTATCAGAAAGAAACTTGTTTTATGAATAACAGAGGCAGAAAGAAATTTATCATATTATCTTTCATAATACACTAAATTATGCCCCACACTGAAATCTCCTAGAGAACAAGGATCATCTCTTATGCTTTGTATTAAACACCCTTTTCCCACCTCATTTGCCCCCACACACAGTACCTTGCCATAGTAAATACTGAGTAACATTGTGTTGAATTTAATTTTTTGCATTCTGTTCTCTGTGACATTCTGTTAGGTCAGTTAAAAAGAGAAATACTGAACAAGAGTAAGGGGTACAGCTTTATTCCCCAAAGTTTAAATTCAAGAACCATCTTTAATTTTTTGAGGAATGGCAGACGGGATCAATGACAAACACAGGGAGACTTTTTTTTTCAGGGCATCCTTAATGTTTTATCAGAGATACCCATTTGATAGGTGAAAAAACTTGGGTCCAAAAGGGTTGTGACATCTCACACAGGAATCAAACTCATTTCCATTCGGTTAATTCTGGATTATAATGTGCTTCTTCACCTCCTTTTACCTCTCTTACTCTTTGAGGACACAATGGCTTCCCTTCAGTCACCCGCTCCTTTCTACATAGCTCCACAAATATAAACATAAGCATTCTCTCTTGGTGTGTTTTGAACATTTGTTCTTCCCAGATACTACCTTTCACATTTTCTGCCAAATATTCCTTTATTACAAAATATCACCTTCTCTTTCTCTAGATGGACCTCAAGATGACAGATTACTGAAATTTAAACAATTTAAACAAATACCTCATGAGGTCAGCATGGTAAGCATTGTCACCTTCACTTTACAGATGAGAAAATTAAGGTTTACAAAGAGTTTTGGTGGAACAACTCATGATGTCAAATAGCTTATAACTGGCAGGCCAACTCTAAAATATTGATCTTCTGATTCCCATATTGGGGAGGGGAGAGGAAGAGTGATGAGGTGAACAGAGGAAGGAAGAAGGCCATGAAGGCAGAAACCAAAGCTGCAAACCAAGAATCAAAGCCATTTAAATTTTTAAAACTATATTTGATTGTTTCCTTCAGACCATTTTCTGGGCATACACTGGTTGGTTTTTATGGACACACATTATGTTTGGAGGCTAATCATTTAATATTTATCTCCGTAGAATAAACAGCCTAAAATGTTTCCAATAATAACATGATCCATTTTCATTAAGGGGTGAAAGTGAGGTAAATGGCAGAATCTCAGATGTGGGGAAGATTACTCATATACCGTAGAATGGAGCTGTTAGGGGACCTCTACAGATTATGCGTTGGAAATTTCTTTTCAGATAAGAATATCAACATTGACCAACTGCCTTTTGCAGTGGAACATATGGGTGCTGATCACTGAAAGCCAGGAAATGTCAGAAAAAACTCTTCTTCCCTCTATGCACCTACCTGATATTTTCAAGGTTGATTGTTTCCTTGTCAGAGAAGGTGTGTTCACTTGAAAAGTTTCTTCGTCATATTCAGAAGAGTCCCAGATCAACACAGGAGAACCTACATCAAAGACCACCATTTTGGTTAAACCTCTGGTGCCTGCGTAAGTTGGAATGGAAAGAAGAAATAATAGGATGCCTCATTAGTCTTAGATAATAAGAGACTTTATTCACAAGCTTGTCTATGGCAACTTTGGCAAAACAACAACCAGGGTCCCTTTGTGAACTGGGCAAGTAGCAATAACAATATGCCAAGGACACTCTATAGACTGGCCTGCAGGGGTCAGTGTTACATCTTGTAGCTGCCTCTCCAAGAAGTCAATCTCCTTAGAAGTCAAATGGAGAGGCTGCTACCCAGCCAACATGGAGTGCTTGCTACAGTCATTCAGCACTTCTTAGGGACTTGATAAACTAGTTAACTTACTGTATTAGGATCTTATCACTCTTTGGCAAATTCTCTTTTATTTAAAAGAGAATGGTTCTTTTACAAAATCATTTTATAACTTGGAAGAACAGAAATGTTTAGCATCACAGAACTATTGAATATACATCATCAGAATGATCTATTTGTTATTGCTACAATGTCTAAAAAATTTTTTTTAATTCTGTATTTATGAATGTGACATGAAAGGACACATGACTTAAGTTCAGTCCATCCTTGAGGAAACAGTTGAGTTCTAATAATCTTTTAAGGAATCTTTTAACTTTATGATCCAATGATGATTTCCTTTGAGATACAGGTGCACACACACACACACACACACACACATATATATATATATATATATACAGCCAGTGCATATGGGAGACAAGGTTCCCCAAAAGAGGAAAAAAAACTATCATTTTTAAATTTTTTATTTTAAAATAATCCATTTAAAAAAATCCATTTAAAAAAATCCATTATTAAGGATACCTCATTAATCTTTGCAACAAAAGGAACACCTTTCTAAGTGAATACTATCAAAAAAAAATTGGAAGCTTATATGAATCTTCCTCAGGTCTGATTTCATTTAATATTTGAGCAAACAGATTTGCAATCACTGGGAGATTTAAAATATTTGCTAATCTGTATGTGTATTTCATAGAATGTAAGAATTGCAAAGGACTTTAAAGATCATGCAGTCCAATGCCCTTATTTTACATATGAGGAAACTAAGACCCAGAAAGAACAGATGACTTCAAAGGCACCCTGCTGATGAGTGACCAGAATGAGAAGAACCCAAATCTCCTGGTTCTCATTCAAGACAATGCTTTATTCACTCTGCTACTCTGCTTTGCCTCAAGAAAGTCATGACATTATTCAGAGAATCTGGGCAACTACATGCTATAAGCTCAATATGTGAAGGAAAAATCATGTCAATTGTGTAATTTTCATTTGTAATTCTATTAATGCTTTAAATATTCACACCCTTCTTATGCTAGGCCTAATCATAACACTCGCAAACTATAGCTAGTATCTAGACCACAGAAGCTCAAAGCACCCTGCAGTTTATTTCATAGTTGGTTAATGGTTCCATTTTCAGACATGGAAAACAGAGAAATTAACTCAAGTGCCAGCTTAGGAATAAAGCACAGATCTAGCCTCTGTCTAATGCTCTGTTTAGTAAATTGGCATTTGGCTTAAAAATATAGTAGAGGTGGGTAAAGAGCATCACAGTTTTATAGGTGTTCTCACATATGTTATGGGAATGATTGACTCAAGGATCATTATTCCCAATACTCTCAGTAAATTGAGAAGTCCTAATAAGTGACCCAGTTGTATGGCTATATAGGAAGAGCAGATGCTAAAAAATAATCAAAGTTTGATATAAGATTGGACTTAGATAGCCAATCATTTACAAAATATGAGCCACCTGGCAGTGTCAATCAATCAGGTCATACCACAAGCCTACAACAACAGAAGAAAAACAAAATCTGTTAAATCAGTGTGGGTCTCCTTTAGAGACCATGTAGGGAATTTGAAAATATTGAATATGGAGTTAAAAAACATGAATCTGAATCTTGGTTGGATTGTTGTCATTCATCCTTGAAGAGGACCAAAGTGACATCACTATATTGAAGTCAAGGTACAGTGTGTCAGACTGTAGATGAAGAGACCAATATGAGCTCAGAAGGCTTTACCACAGGTCAGGCACAAGCAGTCCACATGACCATTTGGAGTGGAGATGGCTCTAAATGTGCACATGTCATCTACTGTTTTGCTCACAGAGTGCAGCACCTTCTTTGATACAGGCCACCATGCTGGACAGTTCCATGCCAGTGTCTCTAAAAGTACATTTGCCTAAAAAGATTATTTTGCAGAGAACTCATACAAGACAAGCACCCACATGGAAGTAAGAAGAAGTGATACAAGGGCATTCTCAAGGCGTCTCTGAAGAACTTTGGAATCAATTGTGAGATAAGGGACATGAAATCTAAGTCTTACTAGATATATGACAGCAGATATGTCACTTAACTTTTGAATGTTTTAGCTTCCTCAACAGTAAAATAGGGTCAATAATATTTGCACTATCTACTGCAAAAAATTGTAAGCAGGATTTTTTGAAAATTCTAAGCTATTTTACAAATGGCTGTATAATTAATGTATTTTTGCATAATGGGTTAATGTAGTTTTGCTTAAGGGAAAATCTTTCCCATCCATTAATAGGCCTATGTGACCTGCTTAATTCACATGGAAGTCTGAGTCACATGAGTCTAAGTTGCATGGAACAGGAAGGGATGGAGCATGAAGGATGGAACAGGAAGAGGCAGGGCTAGAGCAGAACTAAGAGGAAATTTGGTCACAGCAGTCAAAACTGAGGGAGAGAGAGAACAGGCAGCTGGATAGCATAAGGGAGAGAGCTTGTTAGTGATTTTGTTTAAGGAAGCCTGCTTATGATTTGTCTGGGGGAAAGCTTGGGGATGGTGTTGTTCTCTGCATTGTTATTGGATATAGATTTTTGTTACTATGATGGATTTGGCTTTCTATTTGGTTCTGTATTCCATGTGGAGAGTCTGTTGTATTTTTCAATTAAGAACTGTGCTGGCATATTCATCACACTGGTGCTACAATGTCCTGTGATCTCTTAGTTGTCCAAATGTCTTTTTGTCAATCCTGATCCTTCTTGACATCTCTACAGCATATGACACTGTTGACTGACTTCTCCCCCTAGACCCTCTCTCCTCTCTGGGATTTCATGATAATACTTCTCCTAGTTGGTTTTCCTTTTGCTATCTCACCACTTCACATTCTTATTTAATGGATCATCATTGATATTCCATTCCCTAATTGTGAGTATCTTCCCAAGGCTTTTTTCTGGTCTTCTTCTCTCTATACCCATTTTCTTAGTTATCTCATCTGCTTCCATAGCTTCAATTATCTTAGAACAGATAATTCCCAGATCTATACATCCATCCCTAGTCTCTCGCCTAACTTCTAATCTCACATCCCCAGATGTTCACTAGACACCTTGAATTGAATTTCCTGCAGACATCTACAATTCAACCAAAACAAAACTTTCTCCCTCAAACACACCCTTCATCTGAATTTCCTCAACATCTCTATCCTTCCAGCCACTCAAGTTCACAACTTTGCTATCATTCTCATTCTCTGTTACCCCACATATCCAATCAGTTGCAATATCTTCCACAACATTTCTCACATCCATCTCTTTATCTCTACTAACATGATCACCACCTTCATTCATACTTTCATACTTTCACCCAGACAATTGCAATAGCTTCCAAATCTACCTTAATTCTCTTCCTTTATTAATCCATTTGCCCACAACTGCCAAAGCAATATTCCAAATTTCTAAGTATAATTATGTCACTCTCCTACTCAATGAACTCCAGTGATTCCTAAATACCAATAGATCAGTTAGTCCATCAGTCAACAAGCATTCATTAAACACTTCATTTGTGCCAGGTACAAAGCTAGGAATAGGAAATAGATACAACGAAAGGTAAAAAAAAATTCCTGCCTTGAAGTAGTTCATCAGATTTGAACTCAGGCCTTCACGACTCTAGGGGCAGCTAGGTAACATAGCAGATAGAATGCTGGACCTAGAGTCAGGAAAACTCATCTTGCTGAGTTCAAATCTGGCCTCAGATACTTACTAGCTGTATGACCCAGGGCAAGTCATTTTACCCTGTTTCCCTTCATGTAAAATTAGGTGGAGAAGGAAATGACAAACTACTCTAATATCTTTGCCAAGAAAACACCAAATAGGGTCATGAAGAGATGGACACAACTGAACAGGAACAACTCATGACTCAGGGCTCTATTCATTGTATCACCTTATGCATATGCAATATATTAAACAATTAAGGTTTTGCTTGAAGACTCCCCCAGGGGGCAGTCACCCACTATCACCTGAGGTAACCCATTCCACTTTTCTATAGCCTTTGTTAGGTAGTTTTTCCTTACATCAAACCTAAATATTTCTTTTTATAACTTCCATAAATTGTCCTCTGGGAACAAAGAGGACAAATTAATCCCTCATTCATGTGATAGTTCACTAAATATTTGAAGATAGCTATAAGTTCACCCTGGTCTTCTCTTCTGAAAACATCCCCCATTTTCTTCAAATGATCTTCATACAGAATGAATTTAAGAACTTTCACCACCCTTGTTACTCTCCTCTCAAGTTTAGTAAAAAAAAAATTATCCAGTCAAAATGGATCTGAAGCTTTTCCTAAATTTAGTCATCACCTTTTAGTGATAATTTGTAAAATATGGCACCCAGAACTGAACCCATTGATCAAGAAGTGACCTAACCATGGAAGAATTCAACAGAATGATCACCTCCAAGTAAAAGCAGGAATTTCCCTGAGCTTGCCCCCAAAGCCCTCCAAATACCTATAAAAAATGACTCTAAGCAAATTCTAGAACTAAAGAACCCACAAAATAACAGAGTGGAACAAATCTCCAGCCCAAGACAACCTGAAAAGTTCACAGGAAGAGTCTTTCACACTGAGCAGGGAGCAGAGTGCAGTCTGGTGTGGGTCACACTGCCACAGATGGCCAATGCAGGCCTCAGGGGACTAAATCATTGGCAGCTGTGGCAGTTTCAAGACTGCTCAACCCACAAACACCAAAAAGGTTAGTGGGACATCTCTGTGGGACCTGAGTGAAAGAGGAGAGCATGGTCTGGCCAAGTCTGGCCACAGCCCCAGGGAAGTGAAAAGATGATATTTGTAACTCATGAGACCTTTCTCAGTATTAGGGCAGTTGGAGGAGATAGATACATAGAAACAAAGATACACAGATGGCATAGGTTGAGTTAAATATGAAGGGATGATATCTAAAAAATCAAATTAAGGGGTGAGAGAGGAATATATTGGGAGAAGGAGAAAGGGAGAGAGAGAATGGTATAAATTATCTCACATAGAAGAGGCAAGAGAAAGGTTTCCCAATGAAGGGGAAGAGGGGAGAGGGGAGAAGGAATGAGTGAACCTTACTCGCATTGGATTTGGCTTAAGGAGGAAATAACATACACCCTCAACTGGGCATCTTACCCTACAGGAAAGTAGGGAGAAAGGGGATAAGAGGAAGGGATACTAAAAGATAGGGTAGACTGAGGGAAAGGGTAATCAGAATGCATGCCATTTCAGGGTGGGGGGAGGTGAAAGATGGGGAGAAATTTTGGAACTCAAAATCTGGTGGAAATGAATGTTGAAAACTAAAAATAAATTTTAAAAAATAATGATCACCTCCTTAGTAATATATATTACACATCTCTTTTACTGTAAGCTAAGATTGTTTTAAGTTTTCTTGGCTAAATGCCATACTGTTAATTCTTGTTGAACTTGAGACCCTTAGATCTTTCTCAGACAAACTGTCACCTAGTCATGCCTCAATTATCTTGTACTTATGAAGTTCTTTATTTAACTTAAGTTGCTTTTAATTTTCAAATGGTTTTAGGGTTAGAAGATACATACAATGCCCATCTATGTCATTTTCTAATCTCTAAAATAATTATATTTAATAAGTAGCTTTTTCTAATTTATATTTTCTTTTCCCCCAATCACATGGTAAAAAAAAATTTTCTAACTTATTTGAAGTTCCAAATTCTCTCTCTCCCTCCCTTCCTCTTCCACCTTTGAGACAGTAAACAATTAGATACAGGTTACACATGTGTAATCACATAAAGCATTTCCATATTAGTCATTTTGTACAAAAAGATTCAAATAAAAGAACAAATGAAAGTGAAAAATAGCATGCCTCAATCTGTATTCAAACAATATCAGTTCTTTCTCTGGAGGCAAATAGTATGCTTCATCATTATTCCTTTACAATTGTCTTAGATCACTTTATTACCGAGAGTAGCTAAGTCATTCACAATTCATCATATAATATTGCTATCACTGTGAACAATGTTCTCCTGTTTCTGCTCACTTTACTTTGGACTAGTTCATGTCTTTCTAGGTTTTCCTGAAATCATCCTGTTTGCCATTTACTATAGCACAGTAATATTCCATCCTAATCATATACCATAGCTTGTTTGGTCATTCCCCCAAATGATGAGCATCCCTTTGATCTATAATTCTTAGCGACAACAAAAAGAGTTACTATAAATATTTTTGTACAAGTAGGTCTTTTTCCCCTTTTCTTATATTTAGAATATGGACCTAGCAGTGGTACTTCTGGATCAAAGGGTATGCAGATTTATAGCCCTTTGACCACTGTTCCAAATTAAGCAAATAGCTTTCTTTTTATTTTATTCATTGTTGTTTTGCTAAATGAGCCAAATAATTGACATTCCCACTGCCTTCTTAACTTTTCAAAATACTTTCACATAAATTATTTCATTTCATTGTCAAAATACAACAAAATTGATAGGGGAGTTGTTCTTAGTACCATTTCACAGCAGTACAGCACGTATTTACATGACTTTCCAAATACAATACAACTCGTTCATGACAAATCCAAGACTTAAAATCAGTCTTCTGATTTGAGGATCAGTGCTTTTTCCCTAGCAAATTTTATTGCCATCAAATGAACAATTTTAAGGATTCCCTTTTATGTCTTATATCCTATGACTGATTCTGTTTCTACAATTTATTCAGTAATCTACTTTTATAACCTTATGTTAACCATACAAACAAAGATTTAGAACTGGGAAGGATCTCAGAGACCATCTAATCCTACTCCCTTATATTACAGATGAGGAAACTGAGATTCCCCAGAGGGTAAATGACTCAAGGTCACACAGGGAGTAAATAGCAGGGGCTGGATTTAAACCCAGGTCCTCCCTTGTTATCTAATAGCAGACAGTTTGTAAATGTTTGGTGAGTTGAATTGAATTGATTTTGTTTCTAACCCTTTTACAAAAAGCCACCATGGCATGATAATATTTTGGAATTTTTCTCAATAACAGTATTTCCTAGAAGCCATTGATTCCTGAGCTGAGTTGGCAACCAGTTGGTCAAAAAGTTCATCAGACAAATAAAAATTTGACTAGTCCCTTCTTGTTTGTCAACATCACTCTCAATTGTCTCATTTTTCCCGTTCCTTTTTCAGTTTTAAATCTCTCTTGTTCATCATTATCTATACTCCTTTCATCTCCTGCCAAGTCATCCCTATTCCCAAAAAACACATACCAAAAGAATACGTTTGTTTAATCCAGTGTCTTTCAACTCAACTCAACTTACCTTCAACTAAACAACCCCATCGTTGCACGGTCAGATATTGACAGTCTGTTACAGACCCACAAAGCAAGATCGATATTGTTTCTAAGAAATGTTGAATCCCATGAGACTCACATGCTTTCTATCACATGCAATAGCTCTCAAGTGATATTCCCTCTCTTTCTCTCCATTGAAATTAGTGAAGATTCTAGATATCCCTATAAGAGTAGGTTTCATTAAGTTCATATCTTGCACCTCAACCCTACCCTAAGCCTTCAGTGAAAAAATTCCTTCCAATTATAAGAGGTCTCAAATGTACTTTAATGACTGTATCAGGTAATAATCATTTTTTTTACGGCTTATACATTCATTCTCTCACAATGACCCTATGAGATATTTAAGACAAGAATTATTCTCCTCATTTTATTAATGACCAATCAGAGATATTGTCATTTGCTCACAGTCACACAACTACAAAGAGTCAGAGCAAGAACTTGACCCCAAGTCGTCTGTTTCCAAATCCAGTGCTCTTTCCAAGCCATCTCCTCCGACATGCCTTATTTTCTTTCAACATTGTCACTCAGAATTGGGATCCTCAACAATTACTAATTGAGTGACCACAAGCAATGCACCGGATCTCTCAACACCATAATCCAACCATAGGATTAACATTGGAATGGTAAACTTTGTAGTTAGAGAGAAAAGTAGGCAAAAGAATACCAGTTGTATTACTCTCAATAGGATTGCCAGGAGAATCAAATGAAATAATGACTATAAAGTGTTTTAAAATGTCTGCTGTTACTGTTTTCATTAATTCCTACTCACTTTCATCCACTTTCAGTCACATTCACAAGAACCAGTGAATTCTCCTTTGGTAGAAATGTGAAGAGACTTGAGCCACTAGCAACAGAGGTGGCTACCAAATAATGGTTCGGTAAATAGAACACTCTGCCTGGAGTTAGGAAGACCCTAGTACAAATCCATTCTCAGGTAACTTTCTAGGTGTATGACCTTGGGCAAGTGACTTTGCCTAAGTTTCCCCATCTGCAAAATGAGGACAATAATAGCACCTATTTCCCAGAGTTGCTATGAGGTTAAAAGTGAGGTAATGTTTTTAAAGAGATTTGCATACCTTAAAATATCATATTAAATACTGTTATTAATGTGATTATGCATCTGGTAGGGAGTTGGATTGCCTAAGGTTCCTTCTAGCTCTAAGATTTTATCCCATAGAGAGTCTGTCTTGGTATTATAAAGCACCAGCCATAGCAGGTACTTTATAATACAGAATGCCTGGAAATTTCAACAGCTGAAGGGTCACTCACCTGTTCTCTATGTTTCTTCCAACAGGGTTTATAAGCCTTAGTAGTGCCCATCAACAAACCTGAATTAAGCACCAAGGTGACTATTATCCTCCCTCCCTTTCATTTAAAGAATTATTCATAAATCCTTGGTTTCTCCCATGCTTGAATGCTTTTGAAGAACACTGTTCCCCAGATATGCCAATATGCTTCTAATTCTTCATTTATTCATTATTTGGGTTTTGTGGTATGCCTAGCATTGTCCCACTGGTGGTGGGCTTTCCAGTAGAGTTCACAGTGTTTCTGAAAGAGCCAGGTATATGTCATTGGCCTCTGTCAGTTAGAATACTACCTTCTTTGGTGTTTTGGGTGGTAGAGTATGCCTGGGCCACTTGTCATCATAAAAATAATTTAGCTTTGGGGAGTTTAAAAATTATAATACCATGCTTTAGAATATTTCTAAAGAATGAAAAATTTGACCCATCTAAGCAGATGAATCAGCATTGAACCATTCTTTTATACATATCAACACCAGAGTACTGGGGTTAAGCAGGATTAACTTTGGAAGGACTGTCTCTATGAGTAGAAAGTAAAATTTAGCCTAAAATGAAAATGATTGTGGGAAAAAGAAAAGAACATATTGATCCAAGGATATTTTTATACCAAAGAGCTGGAAATCAACCAAAGCAGTACTGATCAGTGAGCTAGGAGAGGCATTATGATGCAGAGGAAAAACTAATGAAGTTAGAGTCAGAGAACTTGGGTCTCAAACTTAACTCTTCCTTTTCCTAGGCATCCAGGTAGCATGGGATAGAGTTCTGGGTCTGGAGTTCAGATCTCCCCTCAGACACTTACTGGCTATATTACCCAGGGCAAGACACTTAACCAGACTGTGCCTCAATTTTCTTATCTATAAAATAGGGCTGCAGCTGTTGCTCAGGGTTATTGTGAGGGTAGAATGAAATATTATTTGTGAAGTGCTTTGAAAACCTTAAAGCACAATAGAAATGCCAGGTAGTATAATCATTGTTGTCTAAGCTAGAGCAAGCTATGGAGTTAGGACTCAAACCCAAGTCTTTTGATTGAAAGCACAATGTTCTTTTTACTAAATCAAACTGTCTGCTTCATAGGGTTTAAGTATAGGGGTCAAATCTGTGATTTTCCTGAGATATGGAGCTCTCCTGTTTAGAAATTCTGCAATTGTATTCGAGTTCCCAAAAAAGTTAAATGACTTGTCCAGGCTTGCACAGATAAAAAGTGCTAGAGGCAGGACTCGAACTCAGATCATTCTGACTCCAAGAATGACTTTATCATCCATGTCATATGACCTCTCACCTTTTTTGTAGTGAATATAATATGTTCTATTATATTCTTTGATTGAAGCATTAAGCCTGAGACTCCAGTCTTAATAAACCATAGGATTTCATTAAAAGGAGCCTCAAACTCTATCTGATCTAACTCAGACATAAACAGAAATTCCCCTGCACAATATACTTGACAAATGGTCTTTGTTGTTACTCATCCTTCATTCTTGAAGAGGACCAATGAAATCATGAGGGTGATGTCTTGATTTGCTTGTGAATTGGATATGAGTGGGGAAGAACTGTGCAAATTCTTCAGCCTCACTCCTTCCTCCAGAGTCATTGGAGTTCAGTGGCAAGACAAAGGTCAAGATGGCTTGTGTTGACCCAGGATGCAGCGAATGACCATGACCTTTCTAAATTAAGATCTTTCAGGGTACCTAGACAGTTCAGTGGAGTACTAGTCCTAGAATCAGGAGGACCTAAATTCAAATCTGATCTCAGACACTTTCTAGTTGTGTGGTAGGCAAATCACTTAACTCAGATTGTTGACAATAATAATAATAAGTTAAGGTCTTTCCTAGGTTTCATTTTGTCTGGGGCCACACCTACTCAACAACCAGCGAGTGGGTAAGAGTTGGGAAAAAACATGGCTCAATTTGAGATCATAAAGATATCAATTTGGGAGGGAAAGATCCTCTAAGTTTCTGGCCAGAACAGAGAATAATTGCTATTTACACTCATTCTAAGCCATCAAAGCTAAACAATGAGCCACGGAGGCTTGAGTTGGGGTGATTGTTGGTCATTTAATGAAAATCAGAGTGATTTAGGTTTTAAGGTACAGTCAAGAAGTTCCATTTAAAACACAATTGACTTTTGAAAGCCTGTCTTTTCAGAGTTATATTTCAAGAAATCAAAAATGAAAAACACATGGGAGAAAAATACATTGTCCCAGTTTTTTGAAAAAAAACAAAACTAATGATAATAAATAAAGTGAAGGATGAGGAGATAAAGGAAGAGAAGTAGGAAATGGAGGAGATGAAGGAGGAGGAAGAAGAAGAGAAGGAAAAGGAGAAAATGGCAGCATCCCCCAACTTCTGCTCAAATTGGCAGGTTGGGTCCCCAGAGACCAGTGACTACTACTCTCAGGTAACATAGTGAGTTAGTACAAAATATTCTCCTAAGACTCTAGCTCACCTTCCCACACATAGAGCCTTCATTGGAGGTGTAAGCTTAAACTTAGGCCACCATAATTATAGGCACACGTTTAAGAAATATGTGTGGCAAGGTTTAGAAGTCCTCTCTGTGTATAGACTTCATGCAGAACCCTTTTTGTTGCAGTTCATCTTTCATTCTCAAAGAAGATCAATGACATGACAAGGGTGATGTCTTTATTTCCTTGTGAACTGGGTATGAGTGATGCAGAGGTACAAAAAAGTCATCTGCCTCACTCTTTCCTACAGATTCCTGGGAGTGGCAAGACAAAAGTCAAAGTGACTGGCAATGGCCCAGGATGCCAACAAATGATCATCAGCTTTTACTTAAAGACTCAAGGAAAAGAGTACTCAACTACATATCAAGGCACCCCCTTTCACTTTGGGATAGCTCCGACTGTTCAGGAATATTTCCATCCATCAAGCCTAAACATGCCTTTTTGTAACTTCCAATCATACCTAATTCTGCCCTCAACTCTAGCAAAAAATAAAATTCAACTAAAATATCACTCATGAGTGTGGAGTCAAGATGGTGGAGTAAAAACAGGGACTTCCCTGAGCTCTCCCCCAAAGCCCTCCAAATACCTGTAAAAAAATGACTCTAAACAAATTCTGGAGCTACAGAACTCACAAAATGACAGAGTAAAATAAATACCCAGCCCAAGACAATGTGGAAAATCAACAAGAAGGGTCTTTCACATTGGGCATGGAATGGAGCACACTCTGGTGTGGGTCACATTGCCACAGAAGGGCTAGAGCACGACTCAGGAGACTGAATCATTAGCAGCAGTGGTAGTTTCCAGACTTCTCAATCCACAAAAATCAAAAAGGTCAGTGGGAAAACTCAGTGGGACCCAGGTGAAAGAGGAACATGTGATCTGGCCAGGTCTGACCACAGCCCCAGGGTGGGCATGGGGTGGCATCAGTTACCATCAGTGGTAGCAGCAGCAGCATAGGCTGCTTACAGATCTCTGGGACCATAGACAGTAGAGTATCAAATGGCTGATACAAAAATCCCTGAAGCCTGGAACAGTATACACACCCCTACACTCATCTCCTATAAAAGCAGAGTATTACCTTCACAAAGAGTTAGAAAGTCAAGTGTTTGGCTGGGAAGATGAGTAAACATCATAATAGAACTCAGACTATAAAATCTTACTTTGGTGACAAGAAAGATCAGGGCATACAACCAGAGGAGGACAACAGAGTAAAAGTTCGGATCAAAAGCCTCCAAGAAAAATATGAATTCATTCATAATTCATTCAATTTCAGACCATGGAAGAGCTCAAAAAAGATTTTGAAAATCAAGTAAGAGAAGTAGAGCAAAATTGGGAAGACAAATGAGAGTGAAGCAAGAAAATCATAAAAATGAGTCAACTGCTTGCTAAAGAGGACCCAAAAATGCTGAAAAAGTAATACCTTAAAAAATAGACTAACTCGAGTGGCAAAAGAGATTAAAAAAGCCAATGAGGAGAAGAATGCCTTAAAAAGCAGAATTGCCAAATGGAAAAAGATGTCTAAAAACCCACTGAAGAAAATAATGAAGCAGATGGAAGCTAATGAATTTGTGAAAAAATAAGAAATTATAAAACAGAACCAAAAGAATGAAGAAATAGCAGAAAATATGAAATATCTCATTGGAAAAACCACTGACCTGGAAACTAGATCCAGGAAAGACAATTTAAAAATTATTGGACCACCTGAAAGCCAGGATCAAAAAAAAAGAGCCTAGTCATCACCTTTCAAGAAATTATCAAAGAAAACTGCCCTGATATTCTAGAACCAGAGGGTAAAATGGAAATTGAAAGAATACACCAATTGCCTCTGGAAAGAGAGCAATTTTAGTAAAAAGAAAAGTCCTAGGAATATTATAGCCAAATTCCAGAGTTCCCAGATCAAAGAGAAAATATTCCAAGAAAGAAAGAATTCAGAAAGAAACAGAAAAGAAACAATTCAAGTATTGTGGAAATACAATCAGGATAACACAAGATCTAGCACCTTCTACATTAAGGGATCAAAGGGCTTGGAGTATGTTATTCCAAAGGTCAGAGGAGCTAGGTTAAAACCAAGAATCACCTACTCAGCAAACTGAGGATAATCCTTCAAGGGAACAAATAGACATTCAAAGAAATAGAGGACTTTCAAGCATTCTTGATGAAAAGACCAGATCTTAATAGAAAATGGAACTTTCAAATACAAGAATCAAGGGAAGCATGAAAAGGTAAATAGGAAAGAGAAATCACAAGAGACTTACTGAAGTTCAACTGTTTACATTCCTACATGGAAAGATAATATTTGTAACCCATGAGACCTTTTTCAATATTAAGGTAGTTGGAGGAAATAGAGAGATGGACAGATAGATAGATAGATAGATAGATAGATAGATAGATAGATAGATAGATAGATAGATAGATAGATAGATAGATGGTATAATATCTAAAATAAAATTAAGGAGTGAGAGAGGAATATTTTGGGAGAAGGAGAAAGGGAGAGATATAATGGGGTAAATTATCTCGCATAAAAGAGACAAGAAAAAGGTTTCACAATGGAGGAAAAGCGGGAGGAGGTGAGAAGGAATGAGTGAACCTTACTCTCAACAGATTCAGCTTAAGGAGGGAATAACATACACACTCAGTTGGATATCTTACCCTACAACACAGTAGGAGGGAAAGGGATAAAAGCAATGGATGATAGAAGGGGAGTGCAGATTAGGGAAGGGGGTAGTCAGAAGCAAACACTTTAGAAAAGGGACAGGGTCAAAGGAGAAAATAGAATAATTGGGGGATAGGACAGCATGGAGGGAAATATAGTCAGGCTTTCACAATATGACTATTATGGAAGTGTTTTGCATAACTACACATGTATAACCTATATTGAATTGCTTGCCTTCCCAGTGGCAGTGGGTGGGGGGGGGAAGGGAGAGAATTTGGAACTCAAAGTTTTAAAAACAAATGTTAAACAATTGTTTTTACATGCAACTGGGAAATAAGATATACAGGCGATGGGGTGTAGAAATCTATCTTGCCCTTCAAGAAAGTAAAGGGGAAGGAGATAAGAGAGGAGGATAATAAAAGGGAGGGAAGGCTAGGGGAAGAGGTAATCAGAATGCATGCCATCTCAGGGTGATGGGAGGGGAAAGATGGGGAGAAAATTTGGAATTCAAAATCTTGTGGAAATGAATGTTGAAAACTAAAAATAAATTAATTAAAATGAAATAAAATATCACTCATTCCTTCAACTGATCTTCATATGTCATGGAATTCAAGGCCCTTCATTCTGATTTCCCTCCTCTAAGCATTTTCCAGCTTATCAGTATGCTTCCTAAAATTGAACATAGCACTCCAATTGTTGTCTGACCAAGGTAGAGTACAATAGAGCTAATATCTCTAGTCTTGCTTAATGCAAGGCCTCTCCTAATGGCCTAAGATCTCCTTAGCTTTTTTGGCTAGTATATTTTCCCATTGCCTCATAGTGAATTTTCAATTCACCAAACCTCACAATCTTTTTCCAAGAAAAAAACAAAACTGCTTTCTAGCCTTCTCTCTCTCATCTTATACTTATAAAATTAATTTTTTTATCCAAGTATGAGGTTCTACATTTTTCCCCAATCAATTTTATCTTATTAGTAGATTCAGTCCAACATATACCTCCTAACTTGTATTGTGAGTGTTATCTAAAATTTTGATCAATATCTCAATTATACCTTCCAAGAAGCTGTTTTCCATCCATCTAGAGCTATTCAAATAGATTCAAAATGGTAGCTCATGGAACTTTCCCCTCTTGTTATGTCTTACTCCCCACCATACACTCTATAATACAGTTTACTGGCCTACTTGAAGTTTCTAGAACATAACACTCCATTTTCTACCTCCATGCCTTTGAACCTAGCCTAAGTTTCACCTTCTACAGAAGGTTTTTCCTAGATTCAGCCCCAGCTACTGATGTCTTTCCCTTTTTCATTACCTGCCAACTGCTCTCTCTCTCTCTCTCTCTCTCTCTCTCTCTCTATATATATATATATATATATATATATATATATATATATATATAGTATGTGTGTGTATATATACATATATTTTTCATTACTTACAAGCTGTCTCCCTTAATATGATTAAGAACTTGAGGAAAAAGGCAGTTCTTTTGCTTAGCATAGTACCTGACACATAGTAAGCATGTATAGTGGATAGAGCACCAGTGCAGGAGTTAGGAGGACCTGAGTTCAAATCTCACCTCAGACACTTGACACTCACTAGCTGAGTGACCTTGGGCAAGTCACTTAACCTCAATTTGCCTCATCCTGGGTCATCTCCAATCATCCTGATGAATATCTGGTCACTGGATTCAGATGACTCTGGAGGAGAAGTGAGGCTGGTGACCTGCACAGCCCTCCCTCACTCAAAACAAAGTCAAGTGCAAGTCATGTCATCATTTCTCTGATGGCATGGTCTTCTATGGCAAAGAAGGACAAACACACACACGCATATATGTACTCATTCACTTTGTGTGTATGTGAAGCAGAGGAAGGTTCTCAGGGATCCTTTGTTAATTTCTTCAGGAAGGAACACACCTAAGAAATTACAAGCCAGGTTTCCCATGTACATTCTGGTTAATTCATGAGAGTGCTGTTAAAAGTTTCTAGAAATTTACTTATCTTTAAATACTTGTGAACTAACTGATTGGATTTGGCCAGTTAGACAGCTAATCTGGATTTAAGAACCAAAGACTTTAAAGGATCACTATAATATTTTGTATAGTATAGCCGCTGTAGCTCACTTAAAAATAGAAAACAATTTAAACTGTATACCCGAGAGATTATATGAGAAGCTAGCATTACCCTTTAGTCAATTTTCAATGAAATAGTAAAATAACAAGAGAAAACCCTGCAGTGTTAGATGGTTACTCTGTATAGTATTAATGGAAATATATGAAGAAGAATATGAAGATATCAGTAAAAGGAGTAGGATATATATTAATTTATTCATTTTGTTTGTGTATTGTTTCCCACCAGTAGAATGTAACTTCCTTCAGGCCAGCAGCTGATTTTCATGTTTTCATGTCCCCCGCATCTTTGAAAGAGCACTGCATATGGTAGTTACTATAAAAACTCTTGTTATATTAGGTAGAGTTTGTGAGATCATAGATCAATTGAAGTATCCAAGTAACCCATTTTTACATAATCCTCAAAGAATTAAAAATAACTTTCAATTAATTATTTCACATCCAAAAAAGTTGACACAGGGCCAACTTCCATTCTAACACTCACAAACACATTTCCTTCCTTCCTTCCTTACTTTGGACTTTGCCTTTCACGGTGACTCAACATGAACAAACCGTGAAAAGAGGGGGAGACAAGGGAAGAAAGGAGAAATGTCAAGCACTCTCTCATAGAAGTGCTAATAAGCTATGAAATGGACCTGGAAGTCAGGAAGAAGGAAGAAGACAAGAAAGCAATCTAGATAATACCCATACTAGATACTCAGGCCCTGAAAAGTAGCAACTGCTGACATTTATCTAGCACATTTTAGTAATACATTATCTACCTTGATCCTCATTTGATTGATTACCCTGTGAGTTAGACAGTACAAGCATTCCCATGCTACATAGACAGAAACTAAGACAGACAACTAAAGTAACTTGTAGCTATAACTATAGATCCAGTACTCAGATCTGGTCTTGTCTCCAAATCCAACATTATTTTCACTATTCCACCTCTGACACTTATTAGCTGTGTGCCTTAGATAAAACACTGAATTTCCTTGCATCTCTCTGTTCTATCATCTATAAAATGAGAATAAGGAACAGATAGTCAGAGGTTAGGTGACTTGCCCAGAGGCAAGGTAAGTATCTGAGGTCAAATTTGAGCTCATGTCTTTCTGTCTCCAGGCCAGAATTCTACTTCTCTACCTAGAAGAGATGAAAAGTGAAAAACTCGCATCATTTAGTTGTTAAGTGTCCACCTTGATGAGTAGAAGCCTTTCCTGGTCCCCCTAGCCACTAGTGACCTCCCCTTTAAGGTTTCGTCGTATTTATTTTGTATGTATCTTGTAAATTACTGTACATGAACATGTTTTCTCCACTTAGGATGTAAGAACCTTGAGGTCAGGGACTATTCTTAGAGCAGGTACAATGCCTAGCCTACATTGGGTGCTTAATAAATTACTGTTGATTGATGATTTGGGAAACTTTATATTTATTGTTTTGACTCAGGAAGAGGGAAACACTCAAGCAAAGTGACAGAAGTGGAAAAGCACAGGATATTTTCCAGGGGATGTAGAGTCCATATTGCCTGGAGTAATTATCATCTGGTACAGATGAGAGAAAAGACTGAAAAGATAGTTGGGGTCAGGATGTAGAGAGCTTTGGAATACCAGGCAATGAAATTCCAATTTTATTTTGTAGATAATAAGGAGTTAATGAATATTTTTGAGCATAAAATTAGCATGACTAGACCTTTGCATAAGAAAGACTAGTTTATTAGCAGTAATCATGGCTAAGACCACCTCTACTAGAGTGGAAATAAAGAGGGTGGGGAAAATACAAGAGAGACTATAAAGCTGGAATCCAACAAGGCTGAGAAACCAATTGAATGCCTAAAGTGAAGGAGAATAAATGAAGGATAATACAAAGAACTATAATACTCAATATTATGTAAGTCTCCTCAACCTCCCCACACCAGTAAAATTCAAGCTCCTAGAGGGCAGAGTTCTTTTATTTATCTCTTTCTCTTTCTTTCCTTCCTTCCTCTCCCTCTTTTTTCCTTCTTTTTTCCTTCCTTCCTTTCCTCTTCCTCCTCCTCTTCCTCCTCCTCCTTCTCTTTCTCTCTGTCTCTGTCTCTGTCTCTCCCTGTCTCTCTGTCTCTGTCTCTCTGTCTCTGTCTCTCTGTCTCTGTCTCTCTCTCTCTCTCTCTCTCTCTGTCTCTCTCTCTCTCTCTCTGTCTCTCTGTCTCTCTCTCTCTCTCTGTCTCTCTCTGTCTCTCTCTCTCTCTTTCTCTCTCTCTCTCTCTCCCCTCAGCACCTAGTAGTAGACATTTAATACATTTCATTTCATTGAATTGAACAGGTACGAGTAAAAGAACAGGAAAAAGAAAATACTATTTGCGTACAAAGATTTATAGCTGGAAGGGAACATAGAGGTCAGCTAATCAACACCTCTCATTTTACAGATTAGAAACTGAGATCCAGAGAAATTAATTTGCCCATGTCATCATGTCTCTGATTCAAAAACCAGCATTCTTTCCACTGCATCCCACTTTCTCCCAATCTGAAGTGCCCAAGAATGAAATACTATTTCTGACTGTGGAGGGATCAGGAAAGATTTCCTACAGCTAAAAATATTTGGGATAAATATCTATAGTAATACTAGAGAATCATATTTTAACAATTTACAAAGCACTTTGTAGTGTACAAAGACATCATTTACAAACACTTTGATGTCCATAATTCCATTCAATCTTCATACTCACACTTCCTCTTACTCTAGTCCCTGGTAGGCAAGGCAAAGATTATTAAACGAGGAAACTGAGCCTGAGAGGGGAAGTCAATTGATTTCCATTGTCCAGCAACAAATAGAGAAGCGAAAGAACCGAACCAATCTTTCTGACTCCCAGATCAGTATTCTGGCTATTATACCAAGTTGTCGGTCATGCACAATGGTTCCAACAGTCATTTGTTTTTGCTTCCATCTTCTAATTGTTACCCTGGAGCCCAATATTGTTTTAAATCCCAGGAACTTAGTATCAGCAAAAGAAACGTTTGGACACATCATGTTCCATTTCAAACTACACCAAATCATGTTTCAAGATCTACAAAATAAAGGGAAAAAAATCCTGCCACCCACTGTTGAGTGGCAGGTGTGTCTGGGATGGAAAGCAGCAGCTGCTTCAGGGAGAACAGCCCTGCTGCAACTGAGCCAGCACAGGAAGTGAGTAACGAAGTTTATTTCAACCCCCCAGGAAAAACCAAAGCAAATTCAGTGATGGGAATATGGCTTCTCAGACTCAAATTTGTAAATAATCCATGACTGATCCTTTCTTCATAATGAGTTCAGAAAGATGAAGAAAGAAAAAAATGGGTTTTGGTCTCAGGTAAGAAAGCCTAGGGTGGTAGAAGTGGGAAGGAAATCACAGATAACCTATCAAATTGAGCCCCTCCAGTGAGCCCCAACAGAAGTAAACCAACTTTACAAAAGTCAAATAGCTGAAGAAAGTCAGAGTTGAAACTAGAACCTGACTCTATTGTCTTTTTTTTTTTAAGATAACAAGATATTTCTTTATTAATGACCCCAACCCTATTTTTAGGTACAGGAGTTTTAAACTCAAATACTTAGGAGAAAAACAAGTTAATATTGCATTTTCTCATTTCCAGTAATGCAGCTCGGAAAGAGGGAGAGAGAGAAAACGGGAGGGGAGGAGGAAGGGTTAAAGAAAGGGAATTAAATTATCAATGCTGAATTCCTTTTTAAAAAATTCTTGGGAACTATAAAGCCCTTGCAAACACAGCTCAGTTCTGCAGATTATTTTCCAAATGTGTACAAAATAGAGCCCAAAAGGGAAAATTTCTTTTAGAATCTGGAGAGGTGCAACATTAAAAACAATGATTATCCAGTAGCAAGTGCCGCAGTCCTCTATCATCAGCCTCCTACTCCTTCTGTTCCCATGAGTTTAACAGGATGAAAATGACTTCCCCCGTGATTGTTTTCATTTCCTTTTTCATCTGAGCATGTGCAATTCAGCGCTTTGAGGAAGTCAGATTTTTTTTTGCCCACATTCATGTGTAAATTGGTCAGAGCTGGATTAAACTGCTTTGAAATGATCAGTACTGGGTGCTGCCATGGATAGAGCACTGGACTTGGGATCAGAATGTCTTGAGTTCAAATCTAGCCTCAGACACTTACTGGCTGTTCAACCATGGACAAGTCATTTTTCCTGTGTCTGTCCATTCATCTGTAAAATAGGAATTAGAACATTTACCTTCCATGGTTGTGTGAGGATGAAATGCAATAATGTTTGTAAAGTGCTTTGGCAGCCTAAAAGTCTTATATAAATGCTAGCTATCATCATCACCATCACTATCATCATCAATCATCATTATTCACTCATCTACTAACCCTACCTATGAGTTATAAATGCTAATAATATGGGAAAAAATCTATTTGTTTGGAGATTGGAATCATGATGGAATAGAAGTTTGGGTATGGGTGGGATGGAGGACAGGGCTGAAGGTTGATTCAGATTGGTGGAGGTCTGGTAGAGTTCAGGGCTGTAAGCAAGTTGAAGGGTCCAGCTGGCTGGGTAAGTAAGGACTGGGGTGTATGAAAATACTGTAGCCTGGAGGAAGTATATAAGTTACAGAATTCAAAGAAAGAGTTAAGGTTGGAGGTCTGGGAATTCATATGAGATAAGAGGACTCAAACAGGGAAGCAGCTTCTGAGAATGTAGTCCAGCCTCAGAGTCCAAATTTCAGAGCATGTAGGGTGGAATGGCCATTGAGAGACCTGGGATGATTGACATTGGCTAAGCGGAGCAGGTATAGGCAATCAGAATTTCGCATTTAGAGAGCTATGGCAGTAGAGATCAAGGTAAGGACTCAACCATGAAATGTCTGGACATGGGTTATCATGGAATGACTGTTTGTTAGATTGAGGATGTGGACAGTGTCCCACCAGTAAGAGGGCCCAGAGACCTAACATAGAGTGGCTGCCAAACAATACCAAGGCTGGCAAAATGCTGAGCTGATGTCAGCTCAAGCAAGATCCCTATGCTTATTTTCCAGCCAAGATGAGATCTAGGGTCTTGGGGTGGGAGACTAATCCCAAGGCAGAGCTTTAAGTAAGAACTTCTTCACCTTGGATAAGTACCACAAATGATCCCCTAGGCAAGTGGAGGTTGGAACATAATATTACCATGTGGAAGGTACACAGTTGTGTAATACAGAGCTCTGAAATTAGAATATCTGGTTCTCAAACCAGAGCCTTGTGGCAAAGCCCTTAGTGTCCTGCCCCTGTTGTTGTCAAAGATGAGGTTAAGCTATGGATGACCTGACCATTATATGGAGGGGTCTGAGGTAAAGGACAAAATGGTTCACAACCTACTCAATCAGGGCACATGCTATCCTTTATAATCTCCTCTACAGATATAGATTGTTCCTTTCCCTCATGAACTCATAAAAGTAAAGAGCTATGTAATTCGTTTTATCCTATGTATTCGTTTTTGGTTTCCTACTCATAGATTTCCAACCTGTGTGTGGGACACACACGTGTACTTTAGTTGGCATTTTTATCATGTGTGTACTTCTCCCCATCATAGTACAGTATTAGAATAATTTCTTGCTTTGGGATTAGGTTACTTCATTTCATCTCACCTCCCCTACTCAATGTCTCTTTCTAATCCCAAGGAATTTACTACCAATGACCCTGAGGTTCTTTAATCTATCCATAAATCAACATGACTTTATTGTACATTTACCATTTGTCCTGTGCTGTGTTCTGTGTGAGAGTGGGAGAACAGGGTAGGGAGGGAGACAAAAGAGTCTAATATCTGACTGTTGCCTTTAAGGTTTGAGACTTGGTTGAACATGAAACAGTTAAAGAGCACCAAGGGATATATAAGTATGGGTTGAAGGCGGTGTATTTGAGACTCTGCGGAGCTCAGAGAAGTGAGGGACCCAGAAGGGTTGGAGGAAGTAGGAGGAAGTGGAATTTGGACTAGCTAAGCCTGAAAGATGGATACAACCTCAAAAGTGAAGAAGAGACAGAACACAATGGTGTGGTGGAGGGGGAAAAATAACAGCTTCCAAACTCCAACTGCCTTCTGTGTGGAAGGAAAGGAAGTTTTATGATCCATGAGAGATCCCCATGAGAAGATCTGGTGCCCAGATCCCCAGAGCTTGGTTTCTACGCTGGCATGAATCCTGCATATATCATTTAGGTGTTAAAATTGGTGAAGTCTGTGCCTCTGTTCACAGCTATGCAGAGCAGTGCCTCTCCAGAGTCTCTTCCCCAAGTCCCAGGCAAAGGGAGGGGGCCAGGAAGTCAGCAGCAAGCTTGTAGCCTTGCCTAGGATCTGTACAGAATTCATCTTCCAGACACCCCTAGGCATGCAGCTATGCACAGAGGTAGAACCCATTTCCTGTGATCATCCACTCTAGGGCAAAGCCCAGGGTGGGGAACTGGGGCCTTGAAAGAAGGGAGAAGAAAGGGGGACTGGGGGAGGGGGTTCTTTTTTCCCTATTTATAAGCATAAAGCTGAGGATCTGAAATGATTTTTTAGTTTTCCTGAGGCATAAAACAAACCCTTTACAGACTCAACACTGTCCCTACTGATTCTTTCAAACTCGTGGCAAAGGGGAGTAAACAGAAATATGAGTTCAGAGGACTTTAGCCAGGGTGGATGGATGGGTGGGTGAGTGAGGACAAAAAAAAAAAAACTAAACTAAAACAAAAATAGACAACAAGGGAAGGGGGGGCGGTGAGGAGCTGGGGTTAAAAGGCACTGCTGTTACTTTTCTGAGAGGAGATTTGGCTGCTCTCCATTTGGGAGGTTTATAAATTCTAAGAGCCAAACATGGTCTACAGGAACTATAGCCCAGAGCACAGAAATGACTTGTGGATGTGATTGCCAGGCTGCTGTTAACAATCTTTGAAAAACTGTGATGAGGAGGTCCTGGTCTCAAGGAGTTTACAATCAATTGTGTGTGAGAAAGGTAATATAAAGCACACACCAACATCAATAAGCCTAATCCAGATAAAAGGTAATAGAGGGAAAGGAAGATCTAGATAACGTTCAGCTCTGGCTGTTCAGTCATTTTTCAGTTGTGTCCAATTCTTTGGGGTTTTCTTGGCAAAAAATACTGGAGTGGTTTGCCATTTCCTTCTCCATCTCATCTGAAAGATGAAGAAACAGGAAAACAGTCAAGTAACTTGCCCAGGGTCAGTGTCTGAGGCCAGATTTAAACTCAGAAAAGCTGAGTCTTCTGGACTCCAAACCTGACATGTCACCCATGTACTCTCTGATCATCTGGAAAAAAGATATTACTGTTACCTGAGGAGTTCAGGGAGAGCTTCATGGAGGAGTTGGTGTCTTAGCTGGATCTTCAAGAAATAAAAGAATTTCAACAGGCAGAGATAAAGAAGTTGAGGGAAAGGTTTTTTTCTTAGAGCAGGAAACATGCTGGTTTATCATTTGGACAGAAAAATTAGAGAAATAAAAAAACTTTATAAGGATAACCTTGAGAAACACCGAGGGACTGCTCTCTATCTGATAGTCACTCTCTGATGATCATCACCAGCACTTGTCTCCCTTCAACAGCATCTCTAAATAACAGAAACCCATCCAACTGAGGGGTGTGGAAGGGAAAAGTTATTGGAGAGGGGGGAAAAAAAACAGGAAAACTGATGAACATGCAGTTACTTACTCTGCCTTTTTTTCCGTATGTATCTCTCCTCCCCTTTCTGATACACAGGCCAGTTTCCTGGTGGTATCTACATTATGAAAATCCTCACTCTGCTTGCTTCTAGATGTAGCTAATGGCACAGTGGATAGAATTTTGGACTTGAAGTCAGGAAAATCTGAGTTCAGATCCAACTTCAGACATTTACTAGCTGTGTGACCCTGGCCAAGTCACTTAACTTCTGTTTGCCTCAGTTTCCTCTATAAAATGAGGATAGTAATAGTACCTATCTCCTGGGGTTGTTGTGAGAATCAAATGAGACAGAATTTGTAAAACACAATTAGCAGAGTAATTAACACATAGTAGGTGTTATAATTAATGCTTATTCCCTTTCCTTTTCCTTCTGGTGAAAGGTTCAGCAGGGTTGAAATAGCTGAATACTAAACCACAGGATCATAGACCTAGAGCTAGAAGAGACCTCGAAGGCAGTCCGTCTACTCTAACCTTCTCAGTTTTACAGAAAGGAAGCTGAGGCTCAGAGAGGTTAAATGACTTCCCCAAAGTCACTTAGGCAGAAAGTGTCAAAAGCAGGATTCAAAAACAATATTGAATACAAGTTTCTGACTTTCAGGCCACTGCTCTTACCACTATAGCGTACTCTGTTGGTGGGCAGCTAGGTGGTGCAATTGACAGAGTACCAGTACAGGGGTCAGGAGGACCTGAGTTCAAATCTCACCTCAGACACTTGACACTCACTAGCTGGGTGACCTTGGGCAAGTCACTTAACCCCAATTGCCTCATCCTGGGTCATCTCTAGTCATTCTGATGAATATCTGGTCACTGGATTCAGAAGGCTCTGGAGGAGAAGTGAGGCTGCACAGACCTCCCTCACTCAAAACAAAGTCAAGTGCAAGTCATGTTATTATTTTTCTGATGGCATGGTCTTCTTTGTCAACAAAGGATGAACACACACACACACTCTGTTGGTGAGTGAGAAATAGAAAGATGGAGTAAGCTATATCAGTAGTCAGGTCATTCTCAAATGAATGCCTTATTCTATTCAAATAAACAGCACAGGCCATGGGGGAACAGTGTGGTAGAAGACTTTATTCCTGGCTCCTCTGCAGACTAGCTGTGTGACCTTGAACAAATCACTTCCTCAACTCTAAAAGAAGCAGATGAAACTAGAAAAATCCTGTTACTGTAGAATATCTGAAAAATTTACCATCAATCTCCCAACCTGATCGGAGTCCATTTAATCTGCACTTCCACTTGGAACAAAAAGACAATAGTATATCTTCTTAACATTACTAGCACCAATTAATACCATCATTATGTCCCATGAACATTTGTGCTAGGAACAATGCAATGAAATTTTAATGAAAAAATCCATTAAAGTTTTAATGAAAAAAATACATTAATTTGCATGAAATTTCCTAATTGAAAAATGAATGCTGCATACTCCCGAAGAGCTACACAGGAAGCAGACCATGGTTATTGCTTTAGGAAACAAACAATTAATATTAATACATTGTCTTAAAAATCCTTTTTCAGTTCAACATTGCAGGAACTAGGAGAAATAGTAGCACAACTCAGCATCATTCATAATCAGAATGCAGACACAATCCAATTTGAGATCATTTTCAGTGCCCGGCTCCTCTCAGATGTTCAGGCAGATGAAGTGCTTTTCATACAAAGAATCCATTCTTAATGGAAACCCAGCTCTCCCTCATCCCTCACCTCCGGATGATCATGACAAAAGGAAGATTTTCCCTAAAGAAGTTTGATTGAGTAGGATTGTAGAAGGAAACAAATACTGTATATTCAAATCCCTGCCTGCCACCATATCCTGGAATATAACTGGCATTGAAATATGTATAAGGGAGGGTGACTGTTGTATTATTCATCAAAGATTCATTGGGACTTTAAACTTTATTATACATAATAACCATGGGAAGTTTAAAAGTGACAGCAAAAATAAAAAGTCTATTACTTACCCAAATGTGTCATAAAATGGAAAAACTCATTATTAAGACTTAATAAAGATTTATTGAATGAATTAAGGTTAGTGGGTTTGCAAAAAAAAATCATTAATATCTAAGAAATAAAGTTTCACATGTGGAGGACCCACACAAATATTCCAACGAATTAAACAGTGTTTAGTCCTCAAACGCCCCCTCAGAGCCTTCTTCCTGCAGAGGCTGCTCGGGCCATATGTATACCTCTCTTCATGAGGTAAACAGAACAGATCCCTGAAAAAGTATTCAGAGACTAAAAAGCAGTATCATACTAAGGAACATAGAAATATTTTCTTTTCCTCCTCTAATCATAGAAGTTCTAAGTTGAAAAGAACCTGAGAAATCATTGAATCCCACATAAGAAAACAGGGAAAGAGATGGAGAGAGATAGACAGACAGATACTGCAACTTGCTTCCCAGTTCACACTGCTTGTTTAGGAGAAGACCCAGTACCCCTGACTGCCAATCCTGTCCTCTTTCCACCAAGCAAAACTGCTTCTTTGTTCAGAGCATGTTCATAAAGGAAAAGGTATAGCAAGAAGATACTCAGAGCAAAGACACAAAGACACAAACTCAAAATTGGCAAGCAGTGGAAATGGGTTGGATTTGGCAAAACTTGGTTGCTAATCATTAGCAGACTTCCTCTTAGAAACACTGGGATAAATGCAATCTTCCAACTAATAAAATCTGTCTTTTGGCTTTGTTGATTGCTGTTGAGATGCAACACCTGGGCTGCCAGAAGTGAGCTAAGAACTTGTTTTTATGTAATGAATTAGTTAATGATTGTGAAGTGCTTGGAAGCAAAATAGGCCTAGGTTCATGCTAAGTTCAGTAGAAATAATTCAGTGATTAAGCACTGGAGTGGAAAGAGGATGAGATTGGTGGAAGAACACCAATGTTATGAAGTCTAATGTGGGTTCAATTCAATTCAATATTCACAAGATACTTGTTCTTCATTTCCCACATGGCTGTACTCTTTTGGCCTTCTCCATCATTCCGCTTAGGACCCTTTTTATCTTGTAAGATCACATCAGCCCTGGTTAGTAAGACCTCTATGTATTTTCTGGATTCCCTCTGATTGGAGGGCAGAGTGGAGAGCTCTTCCTAGAACTTCCATTTAAGAAGAGTACCCTGGCCAAGCATCTTTTCATTTCCCATGGACAGTACTCCTTTGGACTTTTCCATCATGTTCCTTTTTTACCAGGTAGCTTCCTTCCACCCTCCCATTTTTGGCTTCTTTTTGTGTATTGTTTTCCCCATGAGACTGTAAGCTCCTTGAAAGCAGAGCTTTTTTCATTTGAACAAAGTGCCTAGTACATAGTAGGGGCTTAATAAATGTTGATTGCTACATGCTAAGTTCTAAGGAGTCAAAGAAGAAAAAGGGAGAAACTGTCCCTGCCTTCAATGAAGTTATGGAGGAGGGAGGGGAGGTAAAGGGAGGGGGGAAGCCAAAGGTGACAAAACATGTATACAGATATGTAAAAAGAAAGTATGAACAAAATTATAGAAAGTAGTGTCAAGACAGAGAATGTTAACTGGAAAGTAGCAAAAAAAGACTTCATTTAGAAATACGGTTTCTCTTTGCTGGTGATTAGAACATGTCTCAGGGCCTGCTTTGATTAGGGGATGAGGGGGCAGCTGAGAAGAGGTAGTTTTGGATCAGATAGGATTGCACTGAATCTCTAAGCAAAACCATTCAATTTTGTTCTTGGTGGTTGTCCTCTTCATCTATTCAGAGTGTAAGATGAACACATAACAAAGATGACAGTCCAGGATAACAACACTTTATAAACAGTGAAGAATCATTTGCCTTCAATCTAATCACTGATAAATTGTCTGGACTCTCCTATGAGGTTAGTATAGTAATACTTATGATTGTTTACATTAGAAGAATCTCCACCAATTTACTCAAACTATTCTGTCCTAATACTTGCCCCAACAACTCAGGAACATCTAAAGTCAGAAAAACCTCAGCCATACAACTGCACAAATGGACAGGCTGGCCAGTGGTATATGGTTCATTTGTCCCTTGGACTAAGAACTCCATGAGACCAGGGGGTTTCCTTTAAGACTAACCTCAAATCTCATTTTCTTCAGGATGCTTTGCCTATTCCTCATCCACAACCACTAGATGCCTTATATTCCCCAAAAATTCTGCCCACACAAATAGTTTTTAAATGTTTGTTAAATAAATATTTGGCACTAGAGGAGATAATGTGATGCAATTGAAATCAATTAATCAGCAATCAATTGTTAAATGCCCACTAAGTGAAAAGCCTGGGGATACAACAACAAAAATAAAACAGTCCCTCTACCCTCAAGAAGCTTACATTCTTTGGGGAAATGTAAAGAATGGAAATACTGTTAAATTTAGAATCAGGGGGGCGGAGCTAAGATGGCGGAGTAGAAAGACGCACATACACATAGCTCTGAACCCACAACCCATAGAATGGCTACAGGGAAGTAACTCACGGCGAATTCCGCACCCAGAGGCCACGGAACACTGGAGCGAGGGAGATTTCTGTTCCAGAGAGACCTGCAAACCTCTCGCGGGGGGGGGGGGTCCTTCGCGCTGCGGACTGGGCGCCGGGACTGGGAGCTGAGTGCAGCCCTGCCGCGGCCGCGGCACCGAGAGGAAAAGATCCGAGCAGGCTTCACAGACAGGATCTCCAGCGGCCACGCGGGTCCCTCCACCCACAGAGGGATCTGCAAACCTCTCCCAAAAGGTCCGTCGCGCTGCAGACACAAAGCCCAGCCCAGACCTGCTGCGGCCACGGCTGCGGCACCAAGAGAAACAGATCCGAGCAGGCTTCAGGGACGGGATCTCCAGCGGCCGCACAAGTCCCTCCACCCACAGGTGACAGGGTTGGGTGAGAGAGTCTCTTTGGCGGGTCGAGAGGGGAGTGGGGTGCCCCCATAATACAGCCCCCCCCCCCGGGAGGTAGAAGCTGAGAGGCGGCTGCAGACAGGGGCTCCCCAAGCGGGCGGGAGCCTGAATCCATTGCGGAAGGTCTGTGCATAAACCCCCTGAGGGAACTGAGCCTGAGAGGTGGCCCTGCCCCGATCTCAGCACCAGAACATAATCTCATACTGAATAGCAGCCCTGCCCCCGCCAAAAGCCCTGAGGCTGGAAGCAGCATTTGAATCTCAGACCACAAACACGGGCTGGGAGGATCAGGAGGTGAGGTGGGTGTGAGGAAAATATTCAGAGGTCAAGTCACTGGCTGGGAAAATGCCCAGAAAAGGGAAAAGAAATAAGACTATAGAAGGTTACTTTCTTGGCGAACAGGCATTTCCTCCCTTCCTTTCTGATGAGGAAGAACAATGCTTACCATCAGGCAAAGACACAGAAATCAAGGCTTCTGTGTCCCAGCCCACCCAATGGGCTCAGGCCATGGAAGAGCTCAAAAAGAATTTTGAAAATCAAGTTAGAGAGGTGGAGGAAAAGCTGGGAAGAGAAATGAGAGACATGAAGTCAAAGCATGAACAGCAGATCAGCTCCCTGCTAAGGGAGACCCAAAAAAATGTTGAAGAAATTAACACCTTGAAAACTAGCCTAACTCAATTGGCAAAAGAGGTTCAAAAAGCCAATGAGGAGAAGAATGCTTTCAAAAGCAGAATTAGCCAAATGGAAAAGGAGATTCAAAAGCTCACTGAAGAAAATAGTTCTTTCAAAATTAGAATGGGACAGATGGAGGCTAATGACTTTATGCAAAACCAAGAAATCACAGAACAAAGAGAGAAGAATGGAAAAATGGAAGATAATGTGAAATATCTCATTGGAAAAACAACAGACCTGGAAAATAGATCCAGGAGAGACAATTTAAAAATTATGGGACTACCTGAAAGCCATGATCAAAAGAAGAGCCTAGACATCATCTTTCATGAAATTATCAAGGAAAACTGCCCTGAGATTCTAGAACCAGAGGGCAAAATAAATATTCAAGGAATCCACAGAACACCGCCTGAAAGAGATCCAAAAAGAGAAACTCCTAGGAACATTGTGGCCAAATTCCAGAGTTCCCAGGTCAAGGAGAAAATACTGCAGGCAGCTAGAAAGAAACAATTCAAGTATTGTGGAAATACAATCAGGATAACACAAGATCTAGCAGCCTCTACATTAAGGGATCGAAGGGCATGGAACAGTATATTCCAGAAGTCAAAGGAACTAGGACTAAAACCAAGAATCACCTACCCAGCAAAACTGAGTATAATACTTCAGGGGAAAAAATGGTCTTTCAATGAAATAGAGGATTTTCAAGTATTCTTGATGAAAAGACCAGAGCTGAAAAGAAAATTTGACTTTCAAACACAAGAATGAAGAGAACCATGAAAAGGTGAACAGCAAAGTGAAGTCATAAGGGACTTACTAAAGCTGAACTGTTTACATTCCTACATGGAAAGACAATATTTGTAACTCTTGAAACATTTCAGTATCTGGGTACTGGGTGGGATTACACATGCGCACACACGCTCACATACATAGAGACAGAGTGCACAGAGTGAATTGAATAGGATGGGATCATATCTTTAAAACAAAATGAAATCAAGCAGTGAGAGAGAAATATATTGGGAGGAGAAAGGGAGAAATTGAATGGGGCAGGTTATCTCTCATAAAAGAGGCAATCAAAAGACTCATTAGTGGAGGGATAAAGAGGGGAGGTGAGAGAAAAACATGAAGTCTACTCTCATCACATTCCACTAAAGAAAAGAATAAAGTGCACACTCATTTTGGTAGGAAAACCTATCTCACAATACAGGAAAGTGGGGGATAAGGGGACAAGCAGGGTGGGGGGGATGATAGAAGGGAGGGCATGAGGAGGAGAGTGCAATTCGAGGTCGACACTCATGGGGAGGGATAGGATCAAAAGAGAATAGAAGTAATGGGGGACAGGATAGGATGGAGGGAAATATAGTTAGTCCTATACAACACAACTATTATGGAAGTCATTTGCAAAACTACACAGAGATGGCCTATATTGAATTGCTTGCCTTCCAAAGGGGAGGGGTGGGGAGGGAGGGAGGAAGAGAAGTTGGAACTCAAAGTGTTAGGATCAACTGTCGAGTAATGTTCTTGCCACTAGGAAATAAGAAAAACAGGTAAAGGGGTATAGAAAGCTATCTGCCCCTACAGGACAAAAGAGAAGATGGAGACAAGGGCAGTGAAGGATGATAGAAGAGAGAGCAAATTGGTCATAGGGGCAATTAGAATGCTTGGTGTTTGGGGGGGGAGGGGAGAAAAGGGGAGAAAATTTGTAACCCAAAATTTTGTGAAAATGAATGTTAAAAGTTAAATAAATAAATTTAATAATATAAAAAAAAAATTTAGAATCAGAATATCTGACCTCAACTCTTGACATTGCACAAATCTTTGTGATTTCAGATGCCTCCCTCTCTCTCTGGGCATCAGTTTTTTTTAATTTATAAAAAGGAGAGACAGTGACAGCAGACAGATTCTTGAACTCTGAGTCAAAAAGAACAGATTATTATTGACTTCTGACTATTATTAACTGTATGACTGGGTAAGTCACTTAACTTCTCCCTTCATACTGATTCAATTTCCTCATCTGTAAAATGAAGGCGTTGGACTTCCTGATCTCTAAGGTTCCTTCCAACTCTGAATCTACGAGCTAAATGATCTCTAAACTAAATGAACTCTAAGTTCCAGTCCCTTCCAGTTATGAGAAATATTTCCAAGTTGGCCTATTTTGAATGTGGTTTTCAAGGATGAGTAGGGTTATTAGCCTTCTGAAATGTATTGGCATGGTGAGAGATAGCAAGTTGGCTATTATTTTATCAATATTTTCTCTTGGGTAAGACTTTTGGAATGAATAAAACAATACAAACACTGTATTCTTATTCATTCCAGAAAATTAAGTCAATAAATGGCAGCCTAGGCTGTTACGGGTACTCTTCAACCCCATTTGAGGAAGGAGCAGGGCTGCTGATTGCTGCCCAGAACAACAGACACAAGGCCAAAAAACAGAGGCCGCCTTTGTGTTCATTGTCTATGACTTGTGCCCTGAATCCTTTGTGAGGCTTAGTTACAAAAAGGATCATAGAAGAGCGTTTGTTTTCTTCCACATTCAGCTGGTCAATGCTATCCTCATGACTGAGAGCACTCAAATGCACATTAACAGAGGGAAGGCAGGCAACGTAAATATGTTCTGTCCATTTTTCCATCCAAGGTTCATTAACTGGGCTGCTAATAGCCATTTCACTCTCAGCAGCACATCCACCCCAACAGACCTCCAGCCAAGAGACAAGCCTTCTACAGTATGGTACTAAGCATGCAGTAGACATTCTATAAACATTCCTCACAGGCATGCGCACAGGAATGACTCATGCACAGTTGTTAAACTTAATACAGCCCATGCAGTTGGATTCAGATGACTCTCAGAGGCCAGTTAGGTTCTTGTTTAGACACTTCGCCTATGTAGTGAAACCACCAGAAGAAGGAAGCTCTTGAATGTGGCCTGTTAAGTCTGCAGTTCTGCCTGATGGATGGCCTAGTACAGAATTTTCCAGGAACACTTTCTGTAGATTTTCTAACTCTGTACATATGTAATCATAGTAGAAACCTCATTATTTTTAAGAGCCTATGAAATATGCTTCTACACCCCAAAGAAGATGACTTTGATGTTAGGATGAATATCTTACTCCAATTAACTTGCATAAATTTTGCATTTCAGTTGAAAACTCCTATCAGATCCAATTTCATAAAGCAATTTTTTTTTCTGATGGGACACCATCAGTTACACAGAAAGCCTACTAGACTTCTAGGGGCTGACAGCTCATTAGCAAACTTTTGGGTCTTGCTGAATGAACCACAAAATACTCATGCAAACTCACTTAACTGGGCTTTTCTTGAAAGATACCAAAGTACTCTATTTTCCTGAGGCCCATGTACTGTATTCTGTATTTCTTCAGATCCACTGCTGCAAACCTCTTTCACTCTCCTCAAGGCCTCAGTTACCTCCACCCAATCCAATCCAATAAACATTTGTTAAGCACCTACTATGTGCCAGACACTATTCTAAGTACTGGGAATGCAATTAATAAAAATTGAGTCCCTGACTTCCAGAAACTTACCACCCAGTGAAGGGAAACAATACACAAAAGAAGGCAGGAAAGTGAGCTGGGGGGACAAAATGGGGCACCTGGCTTGGGGCACCTTGTTCCATGGAGTTGAAACCAGACAAGAAAAGAGAATGGACTGAGTTCAGCTTCTGCCCTCTGTTGTGTTCCTCCTTTATTTTCAAAGAAGACCCTGACATCAGAGAGATGATGACATGACTTGCACTTGACTTTGCTTTGAGTGAGGGAGGGCTGTGCCCTCTACAAAGGAAAGCACTGGGAGGAGTTCTGTATTCCACCCTCCGGCCCTTCAATAAGAGGAGGGAGGAGAGTGAAGAAGCCTTGACCATCAAGGCTTGAGTTAGCAGCGTGGTGATGAGATAAGAAGTGATAAGCTTAACCAGGAAGGATCATCTCTCTCTGTGGAGTTGAGACCTGACTGAGCAGTGGATGCAGAGTGCTCTCTCTCAACTCTTAACAGTTCTCTTAGAGAGCTGAACCATCAGATATGAATCCCGTCATTGTCTTTCTTTTCCACTCTATTATCCCTTCTCTTCCTTTCTTCCTGTCCCTTAGAAAGAAGTGTCCATCCCTTTCCCATATCTAACCTTGACCTGTGTTCTTGATCCTATCCCACCAGTCTCCTATATTTTTTCCAGTTTTCTTACCACTTTCTTCCTCTCAGTTGTTGTATTCTCTCCCTGTTCACCTTCAAACCAACCCCCACCACCTTCTTACAACTATACTCTGGTTTCCCCTTCCTATTAAAAATATCTACTCTATCCCTTGACCAGTTGAAGACAACATCTTCCCTCTGACAAAAAAAAAACAAAACAGTTTTTTGGAAAGTCCTATTTTTGTTCAGGTTACCACTATTCTCTCAAGAATCTCAGACTCAAAACTTTTACAGGGGTGGGGAACCTGTGGCTTCAAGGCCACATGTGGCCCTCTAGGAACTTAGGTGTGGCATTTTGAATGAGTCCAAGTTTTACATGCTTTTATTAAGCAGATTTGTATTATGAAGTTTGGATTCAATGAAAGGGCCACACTTGAGGACCTAGAGGGCCTCATGTGGCCTTCAGGCACTACTTCTTCACCCCTGCTTTAACATCTTTAATGCCTCTCTCTCTCTCTCTCTCTCTCTCTCTCTCTCTCTCTCTCTCTCTCTCTCTCTCTCTCTCTCTCTCTCTCTCCCCTCTCCCATTTCCCAATCCAATAAATTGCTAAATCCTCTCCTATTTCTGTAATATATCTTGCCTCTTTCCTCTCCTTTCCTGGAATCACCCTAATTCAAGCCCTCATTAACTGCAGCCTAAAATATCACAATAATCTTCTAACTAATCTCCCTGTCTCCAGTCAGTCTGTACCATATACCATCCTACACACCATTACCAGATGAAACTGTCTAAAGCAACAAACTTCATATGGCCTACAGCATAAGCTCCATACTCCCTGTGTTGTAATTCATTTCCCTCTTCAACAATTTTTTCAGCCTTCTCCCTCGCTACTAACCCATAGGTATCCTATACTCCAGTCAAACTGAATGTGCTTTCTTGTTTCCACACATTTGCCACCATACTATTCCCTCTGCTGAATTTCCCTTGCCCTATAACTCTACCTGTTGACAAAGAACTCCTTCCTGTAGCCATCCCTGATTCCTCTAGCCCTTTATGAAGAAAGGGAAGTGTCATGCATTATCAACACCCTTTTCTTCCTCTTCCCTTCCAGAATATTTTGGAGGTGGTGTTCTATTGGCATAGCTGGTTAAGGAGTTAGGGTAGAGATGGCAAGACTGTTTGAGGTAGAACTACATCAATTCTTCAATAGCTTTTTGGTCTCATTAATGGGAGTACTCCCTCCAAGGGTACAAATGGAAGCCCTTTCCATCCTTCTCATCCTGAAAATGGCTCTTGTTTCTGTTATTGTGTTGTTATTCAGTCACGTCCTACTCTCTATGACCCGATTTGGAATTTTCTTGGCAAAGTTATTGGAGTGGTTTACTATTTCCTTCTCTAGATCATTTTACATATGAGGAAACTGAGGCAAACAGGACAGCTAGGTGGCACAGTGCTGAGCCTAAAGTCAGAAAGATGCATCTTCCTGAGTTCAAATCTGACCTCAGACATTTACTAGCTATGTGACCCTGTTTGCCTCAGTTTCCTCATCTGTAAAATGAACTGGAGAAAAAATGACAAATCACTCCAGTACTTACCCAAAGTCACAGAGCATTTGAGGCCAAATTTGAACTCAGGTCTTCTTGACTCTAGGCCCAGTGTTTTAGGCAGCCACCTATCTGGTCTACATATAAAGGAGAGAGGGGAATTTCAAGACTATCTTTTCTGCCCCCTTAAAAGCTTGAAAGCCAGAGCAGGGGGAAACTTGGAAGTGCTACCCTCTTAATTTACAAAAAAGAAAACTGAGGCACAGAGAGGGGAATTGACTTGCCTAACTAAGGCCATACAAAGTTGGGATTTCATTTACAGTTTCTCTGACCCTCAACTCTCCATTAAACCACAATGCTCCTCCTCCATTCCTTCCTGTATAAGTTTAACCTATCCTTTTTCTCAGCATGGTACAGCAGAAGGCCCACAGGTTCTGGAGTCAGAGAATATGAGGTCAAATCCCCCCTCTTCCCCTTACCACCTATAGGACCTCAAGTAAGTCACCAGTATCAGCTGGTGAGTATCAGCTTCCTTACCTTCCTTACCTATAAAATAAAACAATCTCAAAGGTTCTTTTCCACTTCTGTTTTTCAATTCTTGGATCCTATTGCCTTGTTCTAAAAAATTCTCTCTGACTCTGACATGAATATATCTCTTTCTTTCCTCTCGCTGATCTTCCAGCTCACTTTCAATGTGTTTGAGGTCCCCAGCCTTTTCCTAGCCATCCCCTCCACTCCGTTCTGCTGCCTCAGGTCCTATTCAGCTTCCTCATTCAGATAGCTAGTGTCCTCACACTGTCTACCCCCTCCCTCACTGCTACAGATACACTGCATCGCAACATCCCAAGCAGATGCAGTCCCTTCTTTCAATCTCCAATAAAACTTACTTTGTTATCACCCATTTCCTAAACACTTTTACTTAATAATGCACATGTGTGTTTTCTCTCTCAACTGGACTATAAACTCTATGAGGAAAAGAAGTGAATCTCATCTAAATTTTCTTAACGTCCCCTAGCACCTAGCACAGTGCTATCTATACAAAACAAGTGATGTTAACTGAATCACAGGTATGGATAACTATCTATACTTCATCTTACGTGTTATACATACACATGCACAATATGCATATGCATGCTATATATGTACATGCATGTATTATATACATGTTATATATTTATATAATATGTGTAATTAGTGGGCAGCTAGATGGCACAGTGCTGAGCCTAAAGTCAGAAAGATGCATCTTCCTGAGTTCAAATCTGACCTCAGACATTTACTAGCTATGTGACCCTGTTTGCCTCAGTTTCCTCATCTGTAAAATGAGCTGGAGAAAAAATGACAAACCACTCCAGTATCTTGCCAAGAAAACTCCAGATGGGGTCAGAAAGAATTGAACATGACTGGAAACGACTGAAGACTAACAAATGTGTAATTATCCATGTATTTGTTTTATGATACATCTTATTGACACCCAAAAGAACGTAATAGTGGTCATTTAGACACTATTGTAGGCTTTGATGAGATATTCCAAGACAGGTCTCAGCCTATATGATCAGGAACCATCAGAAAAAAACATAAAAAGACCTATCTTACACAGACGCCTTCGTGGTCATGAATTCATTTTTTACAGTGCTAAATGAGATGTGCTGCATAATTTCCTAATGGTGAGTGGTGGGAAACATAGAAAAGACTTATAAGGATAAACTGTAGAATCTCCACCTCTGAAAGTTTTTATTTTTCAAAATAGATTAAAATCTCATCTGTCTATATTTGTTTGTGTGTGGAGATATTCCTGAGGTCTTTTTAGCCCTTTTGTGCTAAGCTATTTTATGCTATGAGTCTTACCAACAGGTTAGGCACATCACTTGGTCTTGGGATAGTCTTAGGCAAGTATAAAGGCTCCACTGGCAGCATCCCAAGGGCTAGAATTAGTACACATCTAGAATTCATTCACATAATTTTTCCCAAGCCAGGTCTTTACTTAGACTTCAATATTTTAATGGATCTGTCCTCATTAATATGGAAACTACTACTGACATTTTGGAATATCAATCCCTCTATACTTTTTCATCCTACACATCCTTGCCTTTATTTTCCTATAAATTCTTCATAGTCTATACAAAGCAGTGGAGGCCATCTCTCTCTCATCATAACTCTGTCTATATAAACAGCCCACCTCCTTTTCCCAACATGTGAGTTCCTGAAAATGTCTTTTGTACCTCTCCATGAGTCCAAATTCTCACTAGTAACATGATGTCATCTACTTAGAATATAGCTGTAATTAAATCTATACTACCAAAGTAGTAGTATAGTAAGCAGGTATGTAGTACAATGGCTAGAGTACCAGGCCTAGAATCAGGAGCAGAGTTCAAATCCAGACTCAGACACTTTCTAGCTGGGTGACCTTAGACAAGTCACTTAATTTCTATTTCCCTCAGTTTCCTCCATTGTAAAATAAGGATATTAATAGCACCTATCTCACAAGGTTGTTGTGAGGATCAAATGAAATAATATGGTAAAGTACTTAGTACAGTTTGGCATATAGTAGAAACTATAGAAATGCTAATTTTGTTATTCTCATTCTTGTTGTTACACATAGCTATGGCACCTGAGTGGCCAAACAAACTCACGGTGTAGAAAGATCAATGTCTCTTGATGATGGGTTCATATGCTACTCTCTGCTTCTTTATACAGTTTTGTATCTCCACTCCTTATTAGATTTCATTGGGTCTCCAGTCTTCACCATATCACATCATCTTTCCTGGATACCACCTCTGATCTCTAGTTTCTACACTTACTGAACTGCTCTCTTCTACCGTCTGGTTATGGACTTCAGCTCTTTAGTCATTTCAGGCCATACGGCTGCTCCCTGATACCATCTCCCAGAGTTTAGTTCCCAAGAAGACTCTTTGGGCCATCTACAACTCCCTATTACCACTTTCTGAGGTGCAGCTGCTAATAAACCTCACCCTTGTAAACAGAGGTTAAGCATTTTTATCCATGGGGGCGGAGCCAAGATGGCGGAGTAGAAAGACGCACATACGCTACCTCCAAACCCACTGCCCATAAAATATCTGTAAAAAAAGAACCACCAGCGAATTCTGGAGCAGCAGAAGCCACAGAACAAGGGAGCAGAGGAGATTTCTGCTCCAGAGAGCCTGAAAACCTCTCGCAAAAGGTCCCTCACGCCTCGGGCCCGGAGCAGAGCCCAACCCTGCCTCGGCAGCACGGCGCAGAAAGGAGCAGATCCGAGCAGGCTTCAGGGATGGAATCTCCAGCAGCCGCATGAGTCCCCCACCCACAGGTGACAAAGGTTGGTGAGAGGGTCTCTTCGGCGGGTCAAGAGGGGTGTGGGGTGCCCCCATAACTCAGGCCCCCTCGGGAGGAAGCAGCGAAGGCAGGAGCAGACCAGGGCTCCCCAAGCAGGCAGGAGCCCTGATCCATTGTTGAAGGTCTCTGCATAAACCCCCTGAGGGAACTGAGCCCATGAGGCAGCCCTGCCCTGACCTCAGCACCTGAACTTAATCTCACACTGAATAGCAGCCCTGCCCCCGCCCAAAGCCCTGAGGCTGGGAAGCAGCATTTGAATCTCAGACCCCAAGTGCTGGCTGGGTGGATCTGGAGGCAAGGTGGGGGTGGAGAGGACACTCAGAAGTCAAGTCACTGGCTGGGAAAATGCCTAGAAAAGGGGGAAAAAATAAGACTATAGAAGGTTACTTTCTTGGTGAACAGGCATTTCCTCCCTTCCTTTCTGATGAGGAAGAACAATGCTTACCATCAGGCAAAGACACAGAAGTCAAGGCTTCTGTATCCCAGCCCACCCAATGGGCTCAGGCCATGGAAGAGCTCAAAAAGGATTTTGAAAATCAAGTTAGAGAGGTGAAGGAAAAACTGGGAAGAGAAATGAGTGACATGCAAGCAAAGCATGAAAAACAAGTAAACACCCTGCTAAAGGAGATCCAAAAAAATGCGGAAGAAAATAACACCTTGAAAAATAGGCTAACTCAATTGGCAAAAGAGGTTCAAAAAGCCAATGAGGAGAAGAATGCTTTCAAAAGCAGAATTAGCCAAATGGAAAAGGAGATTCAAAAGCTCACTGAAGAAAATAGTTCTTTCAAAATTAGAATGGGACAGATGGAGGCTAATGACTTTATGAGAAACCAAGAAATCACAAAACAAAACCAAAAGAATGAAAAAATGGAAGATAATATGAAATATCTCATTGGAAAAAGAACTGACCTGGAGAATAGATCCAGGAGAGACAATTTAAAAATTATGGGCCTACCTGAAAGCCATGATCAAAAAAAGAGCCTAGACATCATCTTCCATGAAATTATCAAGGAAAACTGCCCTGACATTCTAGAACCAGAGGGCAAAATAAGTATTCAAGGAATCCACTGATCACCGCCTGAAAGAGATCCAAAAAGAGAAACTCCTAGGAACATTTTGGCCAAATTCCAGAGTTCCCTGGTCAAGGATAAAATATTGCAAGCAGCTAGAAAGAAACAATTCAAGTATTGTGGAAACACAATCAGGATAACACAAGATCTAGCAGCTTCTACATTAAGGGATCGAAGGGCATGGAATAGGATATTCCAGAAGTCAAAGGAACTAGGACTAAAACCAAAAATCACCTACCCAGCAAAACTGAGTATAATACTTCAGGGGAAAAATTGGTCTTTCAATGAAATAGAGGACTTTCAAGCATTCTTGATGAAAAGACCAGAGCTGAAAAGAAAATTTGACTTTCAAACACAAGAATAAGAGAAGCATGAAAAAGTAAATAGCAAAGAGAAGTCATAAGGGACTTTACTAAAGTTGAACTGTTTGCATTCCCACATGGAAAGACAATATTTGTAACTCTTGAAACTATTCAGTATTTGGGTACTGGGTGGGATTACACACACACACATGCACACGCACACACACACACACACACACACACATAGAGACAGAGTGCACAGAGTGAATTGAATAGGATGGGATCATATCTTAAAAAAATGAAATCAAGCAGTGAGAGAGAAATATATTGGGAGGAGAAAGGGAGAAATGGAATGGGGCAAATTATCTCTCATAAAAGACGCAAGCAAAAGACTTATTAGTGGAGGGATAAAGAGGGGAGGTGAGAGAAAAACATGAAGTTTACTCTCATCACATTCCACTAAAGGAAGGAATAAAATGCACACTCATTTTGGTATGAAAACCTGTCTTACAATACAGGAAAGTGGGGGATAAGGGGATAAGCAGGGTGGGGGGGATGATGGAAGGGAGAGCATGGGGAGGAGGGGGCAATTTGAGGTCAACACTCATGGGGAGGGACAGGATCAAAAGAGAGAACAGAAGTAATGGGGGACAGGATAGGATGGAGGGAAATATAATTAGTTCTTATACAACACTACTATTGCGGAAGTCATTTGCAAAACTACCCAGATTTGGCCTATATTGAATTGCTTGCCTTCCAAAGGGAAGGGGTGGGGAGGGAGAGAGGAAGACAAGTTGAAACTCAAAGTTTTAGGAACAACTGTTGAGTTCTGTTCTTGCCACTAGGAAATAAGAAATACAGGTAAAGGGGTATAGGATGGAGACAAGGGCAGAGAAGGATGATAGAAGAGAGGGCAGATTGGCAGACAGGGGCAATTAGAATGCTTGGTGTTTTGGGGTGGGGGGAGGGGACAAAAGGGGAGAAAATTTGGAACCCAAAATTTTGTGAAAATGAATGTTAAAAGTTAAATAAATAAATAAATAAATAAGGGGGGGAAAAGTATTTTTATCCACATTGTGTAACAGCAAGTACCCTGACACATCCAGGATGATCTATTAACACAGGTTCTTAGATTTGCTTTTCTAAAAGGAAAGCAACTTTTAAGGGGTCAATAATCTACTTTAATTGCATTTACCAACAGAGAAAATACAAGCAGAGAAATAAAGATAAACAGACAGGGCTTCTAACTAACATATATCACAGAGCAACAGACAGATTCAACTGTCTGACGTTACATACATACATAGTAACCAGAAAGAGAAGGCTCATCTGGCAAATGAACCTTCTTCCAAAGAGTAAGCCCCAAAGCAAAACATCACCTTGAATATATATACACTTTTCAGAGCCAGAGGGCATCACGACCCAGTACCTCATTAGAAATTAAGAAAAGGTGTGGTGGGCCTTCCTGCAAAATAAGCTTCCCCTAATCAAGCTTCCCTTAATGGGCTCCACCTGAGGCCTATTACTGAGCAGGGAGGATCTTTAACTCTCTTTAACATTACACATAATCATACAATGTTTCACCGAGACTATGATAGATGAAGAGAAGACAGCATGATATGACATGATATGGTGAATCAGAAAAAGCCCTCAACCAAAGATTAATTCTATTCTTTTGACTGATATTTCTGTTGCTTGAAATCCTTGATCCCAGCTAACTACTTCACTTAGAGTTAGAAACTTCCTTTTCACTCTTCTCCAATTCCCGATTATCAATCTATTGTCCCAACAAAACTATAAAGGAGCTTGGTAGGACTGTATTGATCGACATTTCTCTCAGCTCTCATAATGCTCCTAGTTGCCATGGAAATCAACCTGGGGACAAAACAAAATCTATTTAAGGTTTTTAGCCCCTGCCTTTGTTCTAAATTCCTCCTTTAATTGTGCTTTCATGTCTGCAAATTTTCTGGGCTTTGTTTAGCACTAGAGTAGGGAATTCCTGGAGAGAAAACTCCCCTAAATAAAGCAGATCTATGACTTACAGTCTTAGGGCACTGAGAGTTTAAGTCGCTTAAACAGGGTCATACAGCTCTTATCACTGAACTGTTTTTTCTTCTACCACCTGGTTGTCAACATCCACTCTTTACCCTTCTCAGGCCTTATAGCTGCTCCCTGCTAACATCTCCTGGAGTCCTGACTTGGAGACTATCTTTCAATCTATCAATATATCAATAAGCATTTATTAAATGCTTATTAAGAGATAAGTTCTTACTAGACACAGAAGACACAAATACAGAAGTGAGATAGCCCTTTCACTCAGCAGTACTACTGTTAGATTTGTTTCCCAAAATGACTGGGGAAAAGCGAAAGAATCTACATGTTCTATATGTTTGCTTTGTGGCAAAGAACTAGAAATTGGGGGGAGGGGTGTGGGAATGTCTATCCATTGGAGAATGGCTAAATGAGTTGTGATATATAATTTACAGCACTACCATGCTGTAAGAAATGATGAGGAAGTTGGTTTTAGAAAAACACGGAAAGATTTGCATGAAAAAAACCAAGAGTGAAATAAGCAGAACCAAGAGAGCATTTGTATATGGCAACAGCAATATTGTTCAAAGAATAATTGGGAACAACTAAGGTATTCTGCATACTATAAATATTCAAATCAACTACAAAGGAACTATTGAAGGAAGATGCTATCAACCTCCAAAGAAAGAACTGATAAATAGAAGTATGCATAGTATGGTTTTACACAGAGAGAGAGAGAGAGAATGTCTGATGGCGACCTTCTCTAGTGTGGGGTGGGGAGGGAGGGAGAGAAACAGTTTGGAACTTAAAATGTAACCCAAAAAAATTAAATTTTTTAAAAAATTAGAAAAAAATAAAAGTGAGATAGGCCCTGCCCTCACGGAACTTACATTATATTGGGAGGATAAAACATGTTCACATATAAGCTCAGGACCCATACAAATAGAGTTCCTCTTCATGTAAAATATGCATGTAATTAATACACATGGTCCTTCTCTTATGAAATATTCCATTTCCAAGAAAAGCATCAGATTTAAAAATAGCTTTCAAAGTCCTAAGGGCTGTCTCCTTAACCATTACACAAATGTATTATCTGCTGTTAAAAAAAAAAAAAGTGTTGACCTTGCCTGTTGCAGGAATCCATTTAAATGACAAAGATTTCAAAAACCTTGTTAACTCCTGTGTTTGGCAGGTTTTTGCCCAGGAAGCCTAGAATAGCTATACTAATTTGTCAATTCACATCTAAAAAGAGAGTAGCTGTGGTGGGGAAAAAAGTATTAAATTAAAACTCAATTCACTTTGGTTCAAGACCTGGCTTTTGTAGTTTATCAAGTGTTTGACCTTGGGCAAATCATCTTACCTCTCTAAAACTCAGCTGCCTGGCTCCAGCTACCTGGCTGCATTACCACATAGTATACATTTAATTAATTTTATTGAATTGAATCAGATATAGAAGGTATACTGTATTCTATAGGCAACAGAAAATTGGAAGATTTAAACCAGAAGGATGACAAGATGAGAGCAGCCCATTAAAACATCCATACCAATATACCCACAATCTAAAGTGGCTACATACAACCCAGAACACTGACGGTCACTGATACACACCTGGGTTCAGAGGTGTCTATCACAGTGATGTGTATTCTACCACTTCCCCTCTGCAGTTACAGATTTTGTAAACTGTTCCTCCACCTTCCCATTTCTGTCCCAGTTCAGTCATTCTGCTGCCCCCGCCTACTTTGTCCCTTGGACCTGGCAGGAAGTTTAGAAGCATTAACAACAGGCTAGTTTTTAAGGAATATCTTCTAGGCCAATAAGAAAAGAAAGTCCAGCAGCTGAACAGAATAGAACAGATCAATCCTGATTGGCTGCTTCCCAACCATGAACTCAAGGGTCCAGATCTGGACAGGAGAAGAAGGCATTTGAGGGGTAGGGCAGATGGATAGGATAAAGGTGAAAGGGGTAGGTATGAAATGTACATCAAGGGAAGGACATACTCTGAGTATGCAAATACAGGAAGCTTATTCCCCATAGCTTCCAGACAAAGTTACACAACTTAAATAAAATACTGACCCAATCCCAGGTCTCTTCTCTGTTACCACACTGCCATATCTTCCTGTTCCCTAATACCACTTGAGTGCATTTCTCACACACCCTTCCTTTTATGAGTGCCACAAAAATCCAAAGCCTAGTGTACATTTTTAAATGTTCCAGAATATATATCCTTGCCACTTAGGATCTAGCAGCTGGACATGGAAGGGATATTCCAGGCACTGGCAGATCTTTAGTATAGAGAGCAGAAGTAACTAGATAAAGAACTAGAGTAATTGAAACAGTTGTTTAGTCATGTTCAACCCTTCCTGCCCCAATTTGAGGTTTCCTTGACAAAGATACTTTCTCATTTTACAAATGAGAAAACTGAAGCAAATAGTATTAAGTGACTTGTCCAGGGTCACACAGCTATTCAGTGTCTAAGACTGGATTTAAACTCAGGTTTTCCTAACTCCCAGCCTAGTACTCTATCCAGTGGGCCACCTAACTGCCCAATTAAAACAGCCCAGTGTTCAGTTACCCAAAAATCTTGAAAAAGACTTCTGGGAAAACTGGTTTAAAAACTGGTTTAAACCAGGATACTTCACCATATGCCACAATAAGATCTAAGCAGATATGTAACTTTAACATAAAAGTTCACAACATAAAGAGAGAGAGAGGAGAGAGAATGAAAGGAGGTAACTTTCACTACTATGGTTACGAAAATAATTATTAACAAGGCTTAGAGATATTCATTAATAAAATGTTGTCATTTAAATTTCACAAAATTGTATTGTCATTAGATATAGGCAATATATATATACTCAACTTCCTGAGTTCAAATCTGACCTCAGATGCTTACTAGATGTATGACCCTGGGCAAGTTACTTAACCCTGTTTATTTCAGCTACTTCATCTGTAAAATGAGCTGGAGAAAGAAATGGTAAACTACTTTGGTATATTTTCCAAGAAAATCCCAAATGGGATCACAAAGAGTCAGACATGACTGAAAAAATGACTGAGCAACAACAAAAAATTATATAGGCCTTTGCACAAACAAAATCTATGTGAAAATAGTAAAAGAGAAATTGTCCAATGGATGAGAGGAAGAAAATCTTTGTATCAAATGTTGTTGATAAAAATCTGATATCCACACAGAAATCGACACAAATATGTAAAAAACTGTTCCCCTATAGATGAGTGATTAAATAATATACACAAAGAGTTTCTTTTTAATTGCAAAATTCAATGAACGTATGAAAACATGCTCCCTATCATTGCTAATAAGAGAAACACAAATTAAAAGTTTTAAGTCTTCATTTCAGACCCTTCAAACTGGCAGAGGACCAAAAAAATTGAAACAATATTTAGAGAGCTACAGGAAGACTGATACACAAAAATTTTGTTGAAGGAATTATGAATTGGGCCAACCATATTGAAAAGTACTTAGAATTATGAGAGAAAAGTAACTAAATTGTTGATACCCTCACTCAGCAATCCTACTACCAGATATGCCTCTAGGGAGGTGAAAAGCAGAAAAGTCTAAGATGTGCTAAAATATTCATAGTAGTAGTAAAGTTTAGTACATAGTACTAAAGTATTTATAATAGTAAGGCCCTGGAAATAAAGTGAGCACCTCTAGATTGTGGAAGGGCTGAAAAAAATCAGAGCGTATGAATATATTAGAATATTAATATGCAATAAAAATGAGGAGCATAAGGAATTCAGAAAAACATGGTAATATTTGTATAAGCTGATATAAAGCAAAAATATATGTGTATTATAAATAAGTAAATAAATATATTATATATACCAAAAAACGACGTACACAATGATTGCTGCAGTGGAAATGAAAAAAACATCACTGAAAAGAAGGCCAACACTGGGGAAAAGAAGAACCAAAAGTCCCTGAAAACAGATAATGATAACCTTCTCTCAGGAGAGAAATGGGGGAGGGGGGCAGACAAGGGCAGAATGATTCATCATTTGATGAGGCTGATTGTCTTTTGTTTACTAATTTGTTTTTATTACAAGGTAGGATTCAAACCAGGTAGGTGGGGTATATATCCAAAAATGACCATAATGTGAACACACACACACACAATTTTAATAAAAAAATATTTTACTTTTATTTTTTAATAGATCAGATTAGCAGACAAATCAACTGAGGCTTGGTCCAAGCGCAATGGTCAAGGCTGGAGAAGAAGGCAGAGCAGAAGCCAGGAGCAGGGTCTGAGATAGTAGTACCAGAAATTATTTCTTTTGTGTCTTGTTGCAAGAGTTTTTGCTGCATTTTTTTCAGAATTGTTCATGTTTTCCCTTGGTAGCCTCTGTCATTGGGGCAGCTAAAGGTCAGGTTATTATCCTAAATTCTGATACCATATCAGCAGCTTGACTCCCATCCATCCAGGAACCTTCTGTGTCATCGTCACACAGCAGTGCCCTATGTATCCTCTGGATAGATGATGGATGGGATGAGTTTGATTCCTTCTGGGAAGAAACTGATTTCTCTAGTTCCCTGGAACATTCTTGGTTGAATTCTTCCTCTGAGGCCAGACTGCTGAGATCTGAGCTTTGGATAAACAGAATCATCTCTCCTCCCTCTCAGCATTTATGACTGAGCCTGTGAGCATGTTCATCTCTTGAGGCATGACTCTGATAACCTTTATAGAGAGGAAGCTATGAAAATATGGTTGTACTTTAAATTATCTGTGTTTAAACTTATCTTCACCCTGCTTCTTGAATTAAAGCAGCCAAGGCTCTTAGAAAACCCTGGCTTGCTTGTTTCTATTACCATGACAACAGGCATCCTGTTTCTGAATGTCCAGGAAGGCTTTACTGAGACACAAATAAGAGTTTCAGCTCATTTGAGAAAGAGATTTTCCATCACATTATGACACTTCCAGTAACACGGGCTCCTCAGAGCAATGGTGGTTCATGATTAATGAGCCCAGATTACCCCCCATGTCTAAGTTATTGCCTGGAACCAAGCTCTAGGCACATTGAACCCAATTCTCCCACCTCGTGGGGAGCAGGGAGTGGAGGAGTCTATCATCTGTCAGAAGCCAATAAAGATATATTCCAGTCTCCTTCCACCGATTTAAGCAACTCCTCTTGGCATAAGTACTTTGATTCTCTACAAAGCCTTAGTATATGTACATGGTTGAAAGTCTGGTCACCTCAAAATTAGGCTGGAACTGGAGCTTTGCAGGGTTTCACACTAGATATATACTAGCAGTAACTGTAATGTTGACATGGCAAGTTCTACAGGGCTTTCTGACACCAAATATTGTTTCAACCACATGGACTCATGTTTGCCAAAGAGCTTTAGGTATGAGAATCAAGCAGCTATGTGGTATGGTAGATAGAGTGCCAGACCAGGAGTCAGGAAGATTCATCCTCTTGAGTTCAAATCTGACCTCAGACACTTACTAGCTGCGTGACCCAGAGTAAGTCATTTAATCCTATTTGCCTCAGTTTCCTCATCTGTAAAATGAGCTGGAAAAGGAAATGGCAACACACTCCAGTATGTTTGTCAAGAAAACCCCAAATGGAGTCAGGAAGAATCAGACCTGACTGAAAATGACTGAACAAGAACAAAACTATGGGAATAGCAGGTGCTTTTAAGAGAGGCACCATAGTATACTGCAGTGGAGCTGTGGATGACTTAGACTCAGGAAAACCTGTTTGAATTTGAGTTTCAGTTTGAATCCCACTTCTGGAACTAATTAATTCTATGACCCTGGGCAAGTTATTTCTTCCTGTGCCTCAGCTTCCTCTCACATAAAATGGGAATAATAACAGCACCCACCTCACACAGTTGTTGTAAGGCTCAAATAAGGTAATGAATGCAAATTGTTTTGTGAGCTTTAAAGCACTATATGTCAACTGTTATTATTGTACTTACATCTCTCCAGGGAAGAGATGCTATTCCAGGCATAGCAAGTCTGTACAAAGTACTGAGAGAGTACCTGGCTTACCACAATGGCAGTACAACTTTGATGTCCTGATGTCAACAGGCACTAAATATTCCCTGGTTTCTCCCACTCCACTTAACTCCCTGACCATGTCCTTACCAGACACCATGTCACCTGGACCAAAACCAAGGGCCTTGGAGCACTGAAACTTTTCATCTTTAGAAATTCCTCCCTGAAGCCCTGCTGTCCTGATTGGTGATGACCTAGGGCACCCATACTGCAGCCAGACCCAGTTCCAGGGACACGGCATCTTACTCCACCACCTTCCCCCCAACCCACTCACAACATAGGGCCTTTCCATTCTGGCTGTGTAATTCAATCAGCTCCGTCTTTGCTCCTGAAAAGTGTGACAATTTACTCCCCTGTAGAGTGTGTGTGTGTGTGTGTGTGTGTGTGTGTGTGTGTGTGTGTGTGTGCTGGTTCCTAACCTGGGGGTCTAAGAATTTGTTTAATTTTTTGATAACTCTTTTTCAACATAGCTGGGTTCCTTTGTGATTTTATTTTACATGTTTATTTATACACTTACTTTATTTTATGCACGTATACATTTTATATATTTTAAAACTTTTTCTGAAAGGAGGTCTATAGACTCCATTACGTTTTTAAAAGGATCTATGATTCAAAAAGGTGAGGAACCCCCAAGAGAGAATGCAAGTTCCTTGAAGGCAGGGATCACCTTCACTTCTGATCTGTATCACTAGAAGTTAGCATGGCTATTTTTCATTGTCACTGCTGTTGTTCATTGTTTGTTTGTTTTTTATTTTTATTTAGTATTTCATTTTTCTCCAGTTACAAGTAAAAACAACTTTAACATTCATTTTTTAAAATTTGAGTTCCAACTTCTCTCCTTTCCCCCCCCCCCCCACACACTGAAAAAGCAAGCAGTTCAACATAGGTTATACATGTGTAAGCATGAAAAACACTTTCATAATAGTAATGTTGTGAAAAACTAACTATATTTCCCTCCATCCTATCCCCCTCCTATTTATTCTATTGTCTTTCTCCTTTCACCCTACCCCTCTTCAAAAGTATTTTGTTTCTGATTACCTCTCCCCCTATCTGCTCTCCCTTCTATCACCCCACCCCCTTCTCTTATCCCCTTCCATGCTACTTTCCTGTATGGTACAACAGATTTCTCTACCCCATTAAGTGTGTATGTCATTCCCTCTTCAAACCAATTCTGATGAGTAAGGTTCACTCATTCCCTCTTACCCCTCCCCTCTTCCCCTCCATTGTAAAAGCTTTTTTTTTGCCTCTTTTATGTGAGATAATTTACCCCATTCTACTTCCTTTCTCTTTCTTCCAGTACATCTCTCTCACCCCTTAATTTTATCTTTTAGATATCATCCCTTCATTTTCAACTCACACCTGTGCCCTCTGTCTATCATATTCCTTCTAACTATCCTAATAATAAGAAAGGTCTTAGGAGTTATAAATATCATCTTTCCTTGTAGGAATGTAAACAGTTCAACTTTAATAAGTCCCTTAAGATTTCTCTTTCCTGTTTACTTTTTCATGCTTCTCTTGATTCTTGTATTTGAAAGTCAAATTTTCTATTCAGCTGTGGTCTTTTCTCAAGAATGCATGAAATTCCTCTATCTCATTGAATATCCATTTTTCCCCTCATGGGTAAAGCTTTATTGGGTAGGTGATTGTTGGTTAATCCTAGCTCCTTTAAACTCCGGAATATCATAGTGCAAGCCCTCCAATCCTGCTCCTGGTTTGTTGAGGCCAGGGCTGTGTTGATTCAAATTGTACTCCTCTCTCACCCAGATCCAACAGACCCTTCCTGCTGACCTAAGTTGTCTTTGGAGTCTGTAGGCTAAGTCTGGAAATAGCCACTGCTGAGCCCTGCTCTCTCTTCTAAAACCATCAAAGTCCAATGGCAGAACAAAAGTCAAGATGACTGGCAATGACTTGGGTTGCAGTGGATGACCTTAGCATCTTCGATGTCTGACCAAGCTTGAAGCATTCCACAACATGGCCATTAGAACAAATCATTCTCATCCATCCATTCCAGAGGATGAATCTTCACATACTTGGGGTAGACATCCTCTTAACTCACTGATGGGTTTGAGGTCTATCAATTACCTTCAGCCTTGCTTAGTCCATCTGTCCAGACCATTTTATTGCAGTGTGACTGCTGCACATGCTACAGCATTTTGGAGTCACAAGTAAAAATTGGGTGACAGGTAGATAACAAAGACAGATGAACAGCCCAGTAAAGAGCTCAGTAAGCCCTCAAACCAGAGGCACTAGTCCTCCCTAATCACCTCTTTATCATGTAGTGAGTGATTAATAAATGCTTAATCTAAGCTGTTAAAGCTTTAAATGACATTCAGACTTCTGTGATACCCTACATAACCAAGAATTCTCTTTACCACATATCCAGAAATCTTACTATATACTCATCTGGCCTTTGCTGGAAAACCTACAGGGATCAGGGAACGTACTCTAATTTGAGTAACTCTAATTATTAGAAAATTTTCCCATGCATCAAACAAAATTTATTCTCTGCCCTTTGGTCTCAGTTCTACTTTGGAGGCCAACAAGAACATATATAATTCCTCTTCCACAAATACTAAGGTTAAATGATATCTCTCAAAATACTTTCATAAATCTGAGATATCACCCTCAAATCTTTTCTTCTTTAGCCTAAATATCCCCCAGTTACTTTAATTGATCCTCATATGGCATAGCTTAGTCTTACAATTCTAGTTAGTATCCTCTGGGCATATGAAAATTTGTCAATATCCTTCTTAAAATATGGTACATGAAACTGACCCTCATTCATTCTAAGAATTACATCTGTATTACTGCAGTCTACAAGCATGTTAACTTTTTCTCACCATCATATGGCTCTGTTAACACATACTGAGTATGTGGTCCACTAAAACCCCTGCACATTTTCATACAAATATCGTCTAGCCCTACTTTCCCCATTCTACACTCGGGCAAATATAAAATACAAGACTTTATACTCATCCCTGAAAAGCACCAAATTATTTTAGAAAATGGTAAGGGACTCAGAATGAGAATGCCCACCTATGATATTTAGTAGCTGGTGCTCATGGGCAAGTCATTTAATGTCTTGAAATTTCAGTTTTCTAATTTGTAAGATGTGAATAGTAACATACATATTACCTATTTAACTGTAGGGAAGACAAACACTTTGCAAACCTCGGCAGTATATAAATTAAATGTGTTATTATGTAAGGTGATGATTATCCATATTAAAATTTATTTTATATTCAGTCTATCATCCTAGTCTGATGAGATCTTTGGGGATTGTGATTCCATTATGTAACATGTTAACTGTCCAGCTCAGATTTATGTCATTGAGATTTGATAAGTATCTCAGTAGTTGCTGTTGTTCAGTCATTTCAGTTGTGTATGACTCTGTGTGACCCCATTCGGGGTTTTCTTGGCAAGGATACTAGGGTACTTTGCCATTTCCTTCTCCAGCTCATTTTACAGATGAGAAACTGAAGCAAACAGTGTTAAGTGACTTGCCCAGGGTCACACAGCTAGTGTCTGAAAGTGGATTTGAGTCTTCCTTACTCAAAGCCCAGCACTCTATCCATTGTACCCCCTAGCTACCCTCTAATGCATACATTTGCAAAATAGATAGCCAAGGTTCAAGGTTAGAGGTGGAGGCCATGCCTATGGAACAAAGAGAAATCAACAGATCAACATCAAAATTTAAATCCACAATCTGACTTTTAATTACATGCTCTAACCAACTAGAGAAAAAAGCTTCTTGAATATTTCATGTCTTTCTTACCTTGTTTATCCTGGAGACTGTAGCATTTATTACATGAAAACCAAAACTACAAAGTGCAATAATCTTCCATTCATAGAAATACGCCTGTTTCTAGGTGTTTGTTCTTACTAGGAAGAATAGTTATTTATTATAAGGATATTTTACCATAAACACAAGTATATCTAACAGCAGCTTCAAAATAAATCTCTCAGCCTTCCAAAGTTTTGCCAGTACAAACCAGACTAATGGTCCAGGTTACATGCTGGATTATGACAGGCTTCTAGCTTAAAAGATTTTCTAAGTCAATCAAAATACAGGTTAGCAGAGACAGCTACTCTCAGAGGTAGCAAAGTCCAAAGGGCAAAGTCCAAAGAAGACAGAATCAATCGGTCAGGTGTAGAGACAGGAGGTTCTGATCTACTGGGTCAGAGAGATTCAGATGAAAGTAAGACAGTACCCCAGGCAGATCCCTAGGCACTCAATTTTCTTGGCAAAGCCTAAAGTTGAAGGTGTTTTTTTTTTTCTCCTCAGAGGTCCAAAGTTATTTAGTTAGTTCTGTCCTCTCTCTGTCATACTCTAATTATTGGGGGGAGGGAAAAGGGGGTAGATATGGAAATTTTCCCTTATGGAGCTAAGGAATTATAGATTTGTAGGATGTTGAAGCAGAAGTGGACTTTAGTGGACTTTAGACATTGTCTTTTCCAGTCTTCTAATTATACGGATAAGAAAACAAAGTCTCTGAAAGGTCAGGGGTGACACTGGTTACTAGCAAAACAGGGATTCTAGCACAAGTTTCCTGACTCCTAGTCGAAGGTTCTTTATACCATTCTACACTGCCTCATCTTCCTAACCTCCTGACAACCACCCACAAAGCTTTCAATCTCTGTATTATATCTTTTAGTCTGACATAGGTCCTCATAGAGGTACCTGCATCTTCCCAGATCCCATAGGCAAGTGAGAAGAATCATGTGCTTCATCATACATTTAATCATCTGAGGACCTGATCTCACAGAGTCCAGGTTGGCACCCTGACACTGGTTTGATTTCCTCACCTAAATGGGTGTCCTGTAGTGGTAGTGTCATAGTGATAGAGAGTTGGGTTTTAGCCGTCAAGAAGACCTAAGGATCTGTGACAAATATTAGTTAGGTAACTTTCCCAGGAACCACACTTCAGATGTGTGACCCTGAGAAAGTCACCTAACCATTGTGCCTCAGATAATCCTTAAGACTTTTCTAGTAAATCACAGATGGACAGTAATTTGCTTTAATGGGGGAAGTTCCTGTACTGAAAGTTTCCTACTGCTATCGAAATACAGACCTTACTTGTATCCACTTATACAAATGTCCTAGTTACAGTACATAGAACAGTGGTAACCTGAAGAAGGTCAGTCCACTCACTAGAATCTCAAAATTGATTAAAAATTCTCACATTCTTCCAGTACACCTTAGGGCCCCCATGATGCATTCCACGCTTTATAAATCTATCATCCATTGCTAACTTGCCCACCAATCTTGAAAATGCTGTAGAATTTCATCATAGTTAGAACTGAACACTTGGTGAGATAATGTTCAATCTTAGTGAAGCTTGACACACATATATACCTTTGTATTCTTCCCTGAGAATCGATAAGAGCACACGTTAAACTTTTCATCTTTCACTATGAAACACGGAGGACTATTACAACTGAGAAGTGTAAACACAGTGAGCCATTGTGAAACAAGATGCACCTTCTGGGCAGCAATTGCTTCAGAACTCATCTCATCATACTCTGCAGTGTTCCTAGCTCTCAAATGAAATGTTTTTGAAACAGAATTCAGAATGTGCCAGTACAACCAAAGCCATTGCTTTGACTCAAGGTACAAGGGCTGTCAGAGCCCCAGAATGAATACCTCAGAGCTCTGGAGAGGAAATGGAATTAATTGTGCAAGTGAAAGTAATGAAAAGTTTTAAATGCTTAATTGGAATTTTTCAAAATCTTTGAGGCAGTAATGTTGGTCTGAACATAACTAGTTGTATGACCCTGAGAAAGTCACTCAATCTCCTGGGGTTTAACTAAAATGAAGACATTTTATTAGATGGGTGCTGACATTCCTTCCAATTCTAAATCTATAGCTCTGTGATCTGGTATTGTGCCTGTGAGCTCATTGAGAAAGACCAGGCTGCTGTGGCAAAATTCTGTGAGAAAGAACAGACTGTACCTAGCAAGTTCTACGAGTGAGACCAGAGATAAAAGACAGACCATGCCATAATTGAGTGAAAGGTGATTCTAACACCTCAACCACACCATGACTTGGAATATTCTCTGCACCTACCTTCTTCTGTGAAGCTGCTTTCATCTAGTGAAATTTTGCTTAGACTAATTCTCCATTAGTTAACTCCCATCCCTTCTTACTCTCCCAATCTTAGTGATTAAAAAATTCCTGACTGCCTAAAACTAAATCAGCCTCTTCTCAAACCTTTGCTGCCCATTCTCTCATTCCCATTTACCTCCTATATCACTACATATCTCCTCATTGGAATTCTCATTTATAATTAACAAATTTTCCTTCATTCTACATCTCTTCTTATGCTCCTTCCATCTTTTGGCGCTCACAGAGATCTGAATTCCCTTGGATGACAATTGCAATATCGGTCATCCTTTCCAGTACTACTTTTACCTTCATTCACTGATCTCAAAGTGAGCCAGAATATTTCTTGCTCCACTCCCACTCTTCCTCTACCATCATCACCCAGCTTCTTCTCTTCATTTGAGATTAACTCTTTTCAAATTTACCACCAAATCCAGATACTGGTGAATTTTAATTATTGACCTCCCCAAGACATTCTCCCTCCCTTATCAATGTGTTCAGTGTCTAACTCTGAGTTTCCCTCTCCATCTCAACTAGGGAATGTCAACATACACCTTGATGTTCTTTCAAACTCATCCTTTCTCAATCTGCTCAATTTCCATGACCTTCTTACTGCTCCACTCTATTTCAGCTACACACAAGGTTGGTCACACCATTGGTCTTGCCATCAGTGTGTTCTACGTCCACGATAAAGCACTCTGAAATTCCTTTATTCAATCATTGTCTCCTATCATTTTCTCTTTCTCTTTGTCTTGTTCCTTCTAAACCTATTCTTCATCCTCAGTGCAGGTTTACCTCCACCCGTTGGTATTTTCCAAGGTCATCATCCCTGCTCTTAACCACACTCTTCTCTCTTGCCAATCTCAAATCCTTTGTGACCTAGCCCAACTCTAAACTATTTTCTTCCCCCCCCCTTCCCCCTCCCTTGTCCTAACTCTTCTAATGGAAAACTTCAGTCCTGTATTACTCTCATCATCCACCTTCTCTCCTTCTTATGTGCTGCTAAACAGAGCTACAGCAAGGCAGTGTATGCTGACTTGGCCCTCTACAAATCTATATTATCTAATTTCTTCTGGATTCTCCTTATAACAAAGCAATCCTACTTATTTCTGCCTAAATGATTCTCTATCCCACTCATCACAGTGACTATTCTAAACCTTCTCTTTTCTTCGCAAAGTTCCTACAGCATCCTCTCTCTCCATTCATTCAGCTAGAGACCTCACCTGAAATTTTACTAAGAAAATAAAGGTCATTCATTGTGAGTTCTCTCTTTTCTCTTTGTCCTATCATCCTCCATTTAGAACCCTTAGTTTCCTTCTAAGCTCAGAACAAGTTCCATCATGAGATCATTCCTAATTCCCCCAACAACTAGTGCTTTCTCTTTGAAATTACTTCATATACATTTTATATATAGTTACATGTGTGTACACATATTCAATCATTTCAGTTGTATCCAACTCTTCATGGACCCATTTGAGATTTTCTTGGTAAAAATACTAAAGTAGTTTGTCATTTCCTTCTCCAGTTCATTTTATAGATGAGGAAACTGAGGCAAACAGGGTTAAGTGACTAACCCAGGATCACACAGTTAATAAGTGTCTGAGGCCAGATTAGAACTCAGGTCTTTCTGACTCCAGTCTTTCAAAGTGTATACGTATGTATTATATATTTGTGCATATATATTGTTTCCTCTAAAAGAATGTGACCTCCTATTTCAATTTTGTCTTGCATCCAGTGCCTAATCTATTCCTTAGCCCATAGTAGGTACCTAAGAAATGCTAATAAATATTGATTGATTAACATTGGAAAGATCATCAATCTTAAATGTTAGCACCAGCAGAGATCTCAATGAGATCAGTTGCACTAAGTTTATCCTTTGTCCCATTTTCTTCCAAGTTATCTTATCTCACTGTTTCACATATCTCAGTATCTCAGTATTTCAGTGCCTCACTAATGAAAATCAAATGCATTCCTTTGTCTTATTCTCTCTTGGAAACCTGTAGCCCTGATATTCCCTTGCTCTAAAGACATGAGGCCTTCACACCAGAACAACCTTCATCATTATTCACAAAGTCTTCTAATGAAAGGATGGAAAGAAATGGAAGTTTTACAGACATGCTTAAGACAACCTCCTAGTAAACAGTTTGAGAAGAGCACAAAGGATCCTTGGTTTAGAGATCAATGGAGGTAAAGGAAAGACACAAACAGATTAGCATCACAGCCTGTTGGAACATTCTCCATATAGACCTGGATAGCACTAAATGTTTGCAACTAGTCATCATATTACCTTTATTCTGGGAAACTGGGGGACCAAGAAAGAAATTTAGAAGCTTGATGGACTTAATTTTAATAAATGGTGTTGTGAGTGAAAAAAAAATATGAAAATCAAGAGGACTTGGGTTCAAGTCATCAAACTGCCACTTTCTACCTATGTGACCCTAGACAAGTCACTTCTCATCCTCATACCTTCATGTCTTCCTCTGTGAAATGAGGTAGTTGGAGTAAATGATCCATTCCAGCTCTAAATCTAACTCTTTGACATAAAATGTATACCCAACCTCCATCCCCTATATGGGAAAAAACAGATTCACAGTAATGCATTTCTAGCTCTACCCTGTCACCATTTTGTTGAGCGGAAACCAAGGAAAGGGGAAACAAGTCTTCACACTGCCACCACTGGGAAATGTGCATCCTCTGGCAGGGCTGGCCCAGGCAACTGTACGGTAGAAAATCATAAACACATTGAGTCTTCAAGTAGAAAGGAGGTCTTAAAGACTAATTTCTAACTCTATACCACCCCCCTTCATTTAGGATTCCTTTCTCTAATATTATAATAAATAAGAATAATATTAATACCTGCCAGGGTTGTTTTGATGATCAAATGAGATAATATTTATGAGGTACTTTGCAAACCTTTAAGTGCTATATAAGTGTGAGCCATTATTATACTTAAACAGTTCCATTGAGGGAGAACTCATTATCTTTGGAGACAAGCCATTCATTATTGAATACCCCTGATTATTAGAAATGTCTTCCTTAGACTGAATCAAAATCTGATTCCTGCAACTTCTATCCATGTTTCCCCAAATACAGAGAATACCTACAATCTCTCTTTCAGGTGACAGCCTTTCAAATATTGGAAGACAGCTTCCATGTTTCACTCAAACCTTGTCTTATTCAGGCTAAACGTCTCTAGCTCCTTCACCTGTCATTTGTATGATGGGGTTTCCAGATCCTTCCTGATTTCCTTTGGCAAAATGTGACTTCCTCTTTCTTCCTCATTTTACCTCCATCTTTGTCATCTCTTCCATACTTGCCTCTGTAGCCCAGTAATTAGGTGTTTTCTCTTCTTTTCTCTTTCTATAACCTGCTCATACAAAGGTTCTGAAATGTAAAATTCACACTGAGGTGCCAGTGATTGATAATGGCTTAAGAGTTAACCCTCCTAAGGATATTGATGTTTTGATGAAGATATCAAAGCATTCAGTTAAAGCAACCATAGACATCAGCCAGCACAAGGAAAAAGTATTAAACCAGGGCAGTTAGACCTTCCAAACATCCATGAAGATGTCTGGGAATAGGAGACAAGGATCACTTACAAGGGAAACCAACCCTGCTCCCAAGTCCAGAAAAAGAACTCAACTCAAAGAATGTTATAGATCGTTAAACCATATTAAAGCTGCAATAATGACAGAAGACTATGGGAGCTCTAGTACAGCCTGGGAATAAAGGATGAACACTGAGTCTGTTTTATGTAATTTGACCAAAGATATCTAGCAACCTCAAAGGCAAGGATCCAGGCAAGTAGACAAGAAAAGATCTTACAAATCAAGGGAAACATTAAGATGAAGAAAATGAACAACTTAAGAGAGTGACTTGCCCAGGTAATAAGTGCCAGAGGTGGGATTCAGAACCAGGACCTCTAATTCCATATCTACATGCTTTCCACTACACTGTTGCCTCTCTGAGGCTGAATCCTTATATCTTAAAGTTAGAAGAAGCCTCAGAGGTTCATTTGTTACCTGATACAGATATAGCCCTCAGGAGTTATCCTGACAAATGGTCATCTAGCCTCTACCTGAGCATTTCCAGTAACAGAAAGTTCACTGGATGGTCAGACAGTCCATTCCATGGCTAATTTTTAGGTATAAAGATATGTATGCATCTGATCCTTACTTATATGGAGATATTCTACATTTTCTGTTGAGCATGTGCTCTTTTGAGAGGTGGCATGATTCCTTCCTTTCACAAAAGCCTATTCAACAATTTATATCTCTGTGATTCCTCTATGCACACGCACACACTCCCCACCCCAGTGTACTTGTTGAAAGTTTTTGCTTTTCTCATGACGTAAAAGCAAAAATAAACTTGGGAAGATGTCTTCCTGACAATTACAGAGCTACAAAAATAAGCCTAAACTATGTGAATGTAAGGAAGCTTCCTGAGTCCCAAAAATAGAGTCCAAAATAAAAGCTATAGGAAGTGAACTAATTAAATTAGGAAAATATGAACCACACTAACTACTGTGTTGCACGCCCAAGTTTTACCTAAGTAAAGGAGAAGAATGGTAAGGAAAGAGTAAAGTGACTTCTCAGGAAAAACCAAGCACCAGGAGATCCAGCCATCCCTTTTATTCTAAACTTAGCTCATCCACTGGCCCTATGTGGATGAGTCACTACACTTCCTTGGACTTAAATCATCCCTCTTATAAAACTTGTTAAAGAAAGACGTCATTGTAAATTCAATGTTGGAGCTAAGTTTAGCTATAGCCAGTACATAAATATTGTAACTGGAAGGAATTCAATCATGTTTTCCCTTAGGTATCTCTGGCTGTGTGTTTGTGTATGTGTGTGTATGTGTGTTTATATGTATGTTACAGCTGTCCATGTACCATGTACCTCTTCAAGAGATACTGATGCATTTAATTGCTCATAAATATACAGATGTATACACTTACTTCAGCAATTCAATTATATTTGAATTCCTCTCTGTGAATGCTCCCTCCACACCTCAATTCATGTAATAATAGACAGTCTTTGCGAGTTGCTGTGGCCAAAAAAAAGTCATTATTTCATGGCTATTCTGATGAAGAGTTTCTCCAAACTTAGCTAGACGGAAGATAGGCAGTCATATTTAAATCTATCCATATAGTCATATTTTAATCCCAAGCGCGTGATATGTAGTATTTGCCTAATAAATGCTCATTGGTTCATTGATTGTGAACCTTAAAGTTTGTACTGTACTGACACAGCCTTTAAGAACTCAGGTGAAAAATAGAAGAAAGAGGAGGAGGAGGAGAAGAAGAAGGAAAGAAACAAAGAAAGAGTTATTTTTTTAAAAGCCCAAGAATTGAATGGGCTGCCTGCAAGGGGAGAAGGGGAAGGCAGTCTGTGCTCTAATATTAGCTGCTAAAGGAAGGTTTTTAAAGAGAGGCAAAGCCAAAGAGAGTCTTTCTTCCCTTGCATCTACACCTGCTTGGGTTTCAAAGGGATGTCTAGAACCGTTGTCTCAAAGGTATCAAAAAATTATCCAGTCTAGCCTACTGTCTCTAAGTCAGCCTACACTTCACCTTTCAACCCAGCTGACTATGTGCATCCATTCTGTTCTTTAAAAGCTTGTATATCAGAAGTTCTTCCTTAGGTCCATTATAAATCCTTCACTGGCATTTTTCCCTCCAGCTGCATTGAAGAGTAGCTAAATGTTTTCATTTAATAAAGATGTAATAATATGTATTATTAATAATAATGGTTCTCTCTCCTCACCCTCTCACTCTTTTTCTCTAGTGCAGGGTTTCTTTTTAGCCATGGACCCTTTTGGCAGTCTGATGAAACCTATGGACCTCTTCTCAGAATAATGCTTTTAAATGAATAAAATAAAATATAATTACAAAGGGAACCAATATATTGAAATATAATTGTCTCAATATTTTTAAACAAGTTTATTGAACACAATTTTAAAACCTCTGCTCTAGACAACTGGACCTCTGCACTAGCTACTTTGAGGAAATATCCTCAAAGGTATTCTGCTCCCTTCCTTTATATATATTGCTTTTCTAATGCACATGCTTCTCTGGATTTGAAGATCAAAACACTTTACCCTGTGCTCAATACTCTGAGTGCCCAGTCAATGGAGAAAAACTTTTCAAACGACTTCCCAGCTCCTGAATGAATGCAATAAATATCAGGGTGATAGTTTTAAAATAATAATAATAACAGCAAGGCACAGCTGTCTTGTTCAACCTATGGTCCATTTCTCCTACTGCCACACTAGTGTGATAATAAGCCAATGTTCTCTCTGCTCTGTCTAGTAGAGGTAGGCTATACCATGGTGCACCACCAGCATACTTCTGTCTTTTTAATGTCATTTCCTGAGAAGAAAATGCCATAGAAGTTCATAAGGTAATCACATGAAGAGCACTCTTGTGGTCTTTCATAACTGTAGAATCATAACATTTTAGATCTAGAAGGGTCTTTCAGTTCAGAAAGCAGTATGTATATATGCATATATATGTATATATATGCGTATATATGTGTGTATATATGTATATATATGTGTGTGTGTATGTGTGCGTATGTATATGCATATATGTATATGTGCATATGTATATATATGCACATATATATTTGCATACAGACAGTACATCCAGCAGTAGCAGTAGGGCAAAATTAACTCTTCTAAAACCTTCACCTTTTCCCAAAAGTAAACAATATCCTCATCTACCCTGTCCTGTGTCAGATGAAAACAGAAAATGGTATAGACAGATGAAAGAATTCATAGGACCATCCACAATTGGCTTTTGTTCTACTTTTCTAGACACATAACACTTATCCTATTGACTTACTCTATACCACAACCTAATTCAGTTTCTCACTACTTCCTGATTTTATCCCTGGAAGTTGCAGCTCCAATTCCATTTCCCCCAAGAAGCCTCCCTTCATTCCCCAAAACCAGAAGTGATCTCCTCTTCACAAGCACTTTGTTCTCTCTTATACATTTATCCTACTACTCTTTATATTATAATCTGTCTACGAATCTTGTCTACCCTACATGACTCTAAGCAACTTGAGGGTAGGTGGTGCATTTATTCCTCTTTTTATCCACCATAGTATCAACTTAATAAATATTCATATAAACTGAGGCAGCTCAATCAACCAATCAGAGCCATTTTCTTTCCTTTCCCTTTCTTGTTCACCTTTCCATAAACATAGTAAGTCAAGTTTCTCCTCCCTTCCACTAGAGTTACCTGATGTCTCACCAGGGTGTGGAAATGAAGGTTAACTTGGTCAAGTTCAGAGAAGCTTCGTTCAAAGGAGAGTAGCCACCAGCTGCTGATTTTTTTCCCTGAACTATAGCAAATCACAAAAATTTTCTGCTAAAGGGTAAAGGGACTTGTTGTTGCAATCTGAATCAGTGGAGGAAGTGGTCACATAGACAAATTCCCTGGTCCTTATAAATATTCGTTTCTTATAAAAGGGAATTACTTTTTGAGCTTTCCTATTATTCCCTTGGGGGGGAAGAATTTACCCTATTTCACTCTCTTTTCTGGTAAAACAGATATAAATACATGGAATATTCAGATTACATGTGAAAGACTGTTGATTAATTAATAGAAGAATTAAGACTGATTCTGACTCAATCATTGCTAGTGCAGAAAGCCTTTCTTGAGCTTGAACAAAAACCCAGAAAATATTCTCATCAAAAACAATAGCAAGTTCTCTAAAACTAAGGTTTAGTCAAACAAAGAAATAAGAAAAAATCAGCAAAGAGCCCTGTTGCTACAGGCATTCCTATTAGACATACTCCAACAAGAAGTTCTTAATAGAGACCTCCTTACAGCTGAATGCCCCAGGGCCTTCTCTGCCTGGAGGGATGAGATATTGTTGGCAAATATTTACTCAGTCTCGAAGCATTAATTTTTAGAGAGGCATTTCATTACTTAACTGACAGAACATAGCTAATCAAGGCAAGAACTAAAGTATGACCTTCGCCTTACCTGCACTGAATGACAAACAGAAGATGTACGCTCTACTCACTGAAGCCCAGCCACAATTTTAAGGTAGCACAGATTGGGACCTCAGAGCCATAGGAGGCCTTTTCAGAAAGCAGGCTTTAGGCCCCACCTAGCCAGCAGCTGAACAACCTGTGGCTTGCCTCCATGTGCCTGTCAGTAAATCTAGAGCAAATCTGATTCTTTATTGAAGATGGGTACTTCTATTCCCAAAAGAACTTGGGGGTGAGGAAGCTAAAGAGGAAAATTTCACACAAGACAAAATGTTTAAGGCTAAAACTGAACACAGATCATTTGTAGGGATCAGAACTACTTTCAGGTACCAGAGTTGAGCAGATCTCACCACTTAGGCAGGAAATTTGGCTCTACAATTTCTGGCAGTTTAAAGAAACCTGTTTGGGTGACATCATTTTCATTTTCTGACAACCAACAGCTTCAGCATTTATCAGCAAAGACAAAATTTTCACTGGAAATAAAATGGAGCAGGAATGTACTGGGTGACATAGTTGACAATACTTTCAACCACAAAGGACTATTATAATAATAGTGAGTGACACAAGGGGTAGTATGTTCAACCACAGAGGATGTTAAGATTACCTCTCCCTACCTTTGGAATACATTCATTTCTCTTCAGGGTTCTGAGAATCACTGAAAGCAATGCATTACTCTGAACTATGGTTCTCAATGACTTGATTTCTTCTTGGTGAATTGAGATCTTGAGACATGCCTCATTCCCAGTGGGACAATGAGGTCCAGTGATATACCCAAGTCATACTTTGAGAAGCTCTAGGAAAATTCTCAAAAACATCATTTCAAAGCCCTGAAATTATGTGTTTCATAATCCCAAGGGAAGCCATGTTAGCTAAGCACAAACTTCCATAAGATTCATTTAAAAATGTGGTTGTTTTGTTTTGGGGTGGGGAAGGGGGTTGAGACCATTCAACTAAAGTTCTTGGAACCCAGATTTATCCCTCCACTGACACTATGTATAATGTATATTGAATAAGTGCTGAAGCAAGGTGGTATCCCCAGAGAAAAAAGGGATTATTTGCTACTCTCTAGAAAATGAAGAATTTTTCTGATGATTGAGGGATTCAGGTACAGACCCATTCTGTATTTTTGTTAGTTAAATATATTCTATGTCTTGTTAGCCTGAATGCTTGCAGGGGAGCTAAAGATCCTTTTGGGAAGAGCAAAATGAATCTGATGCTGACATTCCCAAGATTTTTCTGAGTGGGGATAGAAGCCAGAAACTTCATCCAAAACGTATGTACATTAGTAGTAACAGGGACTGAAGCCCAGTTGACACACTGTATATATTTAGGGTGCTTATCCAGGATGATGGGGGTGGGGGGAGTAGGGAGAGAGAAAAAGAAAGGCTTTCTGCACTAGCAATAATTGAGTCAGAATCAGTCTTAATTCTTCTATTAATTAATCAACAAAATCTTTCACATGTAATCTGAATATTCCAAGTATTTATATCTGTTTTACCAGGAAAGAGAGTGAAATGGGGTAACACTGGACTTGGACTGAAAGCCTAGGTTTCAGACTCAGTTCTGTCACTTACCAACTGTGTGCTTCTGGAGAAGTCACTTGACATCTCTGAGTCCCAAATTCCCCATTTGAAAATGTAGATAATAATATTTGAATTATGTACAACCCAGAGTTGTTACAAAGAAAGGGGTTTGTAAATGGTAAACTGGTGTATAAAAATGATATATGACTACTTTCATTGAGCAGAGAAAATGGTCACCATTCTTTATGAAATAAAGCCTTCTTGTTCTTAAAAGATATTTATTGTTCCCTTTCCAATGCTCTATGACATTTAAATAATAAAATGTTAAAATATGAATATGCAGAATCAGAAATGTAGCCTCAAAGACAATAAGTATACTGTAGAATGAGATCTAAATTTCCAAAAAGAAATATTATGACTTCCGAATGCATCTAATTTATATACAGGAAATATAAGCGTAAGCAATTAGATATTCTAGCTAAGTTATATCCATATGATTGTATTATACACTGTTATCCATTTAGTATGAAAATAAGTAATAACTACTACTAAGTAGGATAAGGCATGAGTTCTGAATAGTATTCTTGCTAGTTTCTCTTATACATACTTAAAAGTTTCAACTGATCTGGGACATCATTAATGTGAGTGCCTTGTCCAATGGTACAAATTATGACCCCTCTAAACCTCTCATCCAAAGTGACTCTAGTTCATATTTGTCTTAGAAATCCTCCCCTGGAGGGTTACCTTTACATGTCTTGATGCTATGTGAATTCCAGTGGAGCACCTGGCTTTCCACCAGTTATCAAAACTGGTCAAGGTTCTATTATGTTAGAAAGGTTTCAAGGATAAGTCCAGAACCAGACTTTGTCTACTTTCCAAAGACCACCTTAGCTAAGGACAGAAAGGGTCTATTTTCTTTTGTGATATGAAAAAAAGAACCAAGTCAGATCATCCCTATCTGCGTTTTCTATAGTTTATAAGTAATATTCCACCCAACCCACACCTTCTCCCATAATGTAACACAAAGATATTGCTAACAAAATGAGACTCAATGGCATTACCTATTGTAACACTGAAATACTGTTGTTTGGGGTTTTTTTATTATTAGCACTCTTCAGACCCATGTATGTCCTTTTTGCTACCTGTGACCTGATGCTTCAAATTAAAAAATTAGGTTTAAAGGAGAAGTTTACTGTACAGGAGTAGATAACTGCTCAGTTAATTATTACTTCGAAGACAGTCCATTCCACAATCAGTATCATAAGAAATTTCTTTGGTACATTGAGGGAGGAGGCAATCTTTCCTTAACTACGAAGTCCAATTTTTTCCCCATATCAAAGAACTGAACTAAAGCCCTTATAACTTCAATCTAGTTGTTAACACAATCATAAACCCCTAGCTACATAATACTAAAGGAATAAATAATTTGGCATTCATTTTCTATAGGCCTTTTCCAGGAGGACACTTAGTCTGTGTCACCATAAATACTCATTTAATAAGCTTGTCTCATACTCTGTTTAGTACTGTTGTCAGTCCTATTGCAAAACAAGAAAAAAAGCCCCACATTCTTGATGATACACTAAGCCAAATTCTTCTAATTTTTAGCTATTTCATTCATTCAACAAAGATTTAAGACCTACTATGTTCCTCAAATCATTCTAGGTATCCCAAAAGTGTTAAGTTTACCCCTGTCCATTGGCAACTTATGATCTAGTTGGGAAAAGAAGTTAGACACATACCTTACATTTATGAAGGGTTTTTTTTAAGATTGGCAAAACACTTTATATACGTTATCTTGCTTGATCTTCATACTGGCTTTGTGAGGTTATACATTTTACAGATGAGTAAACTGAGCCTCTGAGAAGTTAAGTGGTTCCTAGGGTCATACAAGTGGGGAGTTTCTGAAGTGGTATTCAATTTCACCCATCCTTTCATATGCATAAAAGGAAGGTAACAATTTGAGGCAGTATTTGATTAAGATTAGTGTGTGTGTTCATCCTTCGTTGCCAAAGACCATGCCATCAGAGAAATAATGACATGACTTGCACTTGACTTTGTTTTGAGTGAGGGAGGGCTATGCAGGTCACCAGCCTCACTTCTCCTCCAGAGCCATCTAAATCCAGTGACCAGATATTCATCAGGATGACTGGAGATGACCCAGGATGAGGCAGTTGGGGTTAAGTGACTTGCCCAAGGTCACACAGCTAGTGAGTGGCAAGTGTCTGAGGTGAGATTTGAACCCAGGTCCTCCTGACTCCTGCACTGGTGCTCTATCCACCAAATGAATGAGAAACAGTGTGATAAGATTTTAGAAAAGGGATCGATCCCTGTCAGTTGACACAATCAAGAACAGCCCTACAGAGGACCTAGTGTTTGCACTCAACCTTAAAGATGGTTAAGATAGCAAAGAAAAAGCAGAACATTTCAGGCAGTGTTGTGTCTGGTAAATTGTAAAGAGACTTTGCAGCAGAGAGCTCATAATAGGGAGTAGTGAGAGAAAAGGTTGCTAAGTAGGGTGGGACCAGATTTTGAAGACCATCATATTCCCCCCTAGGTTTGACTTCATACTGAAAGTAATAGGCAGCCATTTGATGTTTTTGAGCCAGTAAATGTTGTCACAAATAGATGCTTTAGGGAAATTAATGTATGATCATTTTCAGAATGGATTGAAAGACTAAGAGCAGAAAACTGATTTAGAAAAATATTGTATTATTCCAGGTATAGAGAATGAACCACCTAGTTTAAGGTGGTTGCAATGAGAATAGAAGATGAATGGATTTGTTTTTCTTCTAAGATTTGAAAGGACCTGAGGTAGCAAAGGACAGTGGGAAAAGTACTGAACTTGGAGTCAAAGAACCTGAGTTCAAATTCTGATTCTGCAGATCATTACCTATGTAATCTTGTGTAATTCACTTCACTTCCCTGGGCCTCAGTGTTCTTATCTGTAAAATGAAAGGGTTGAACTACATGATCTCCAAGGTCCCTCCCCTCCTCACTGTAGATTTGTGATCTATGATTTATGATTCTCTGGCTTGTTTAATGATGTAGGAGATGAATGAAGCTGCCTTTATACTTCATAAAAGTAAAAAAGGTCATCAATCTATTTAACCTTGGTTTCCTAAAATATAAAGCTAAGCATAAGGGTAAACACACCTAGGCAGTACTTCAGACAGAACATACAGAGTGGTGGAATCAGGGATTACACATAGTTCTAAGGGTAGAAAATTCTGTTCACTGTGATATATGGGGATGTGATATTTGTGAAGTTATTTCAGGTGCTATCATGAAAGATCCAAGGGACAAACTGAATTAACACGTTAACTTACAAGGGGCCAATTTTAAATACAGAAAGGCATAATTTTCAAATCTTGCCTTCTCCTGCCTTTTTCTGAGAAAACGATGGGGCCATTAACACAGTACTCACTCTTGGGCTTGTTATGTTTGTGGGAACAGCTGGACATCCAACAGAGATGTTTAGTGGACCACTGGAGCTATTTCCTGATGGATCTTTTAACCTTTTCAACACAATTAAGCAAAAAAAAAATGTTGAATGGTGACCTTAGTTGCCTAAAAGAATTACTGAAATTTTCAAAGGGATCTAGATTGCATCCAGGGTATAGCTGGATACTAGATAAACCTAGTTCATCAATTTGCATATTTTTATGGATACTAAGCTTTATTATTTATTTATTACATTAAAATCCACATAAATCTTACTCCTTCCCCCTCATACTTTTTTTATTTGTTACCCCTTTTTTCCATAACCAGAACCCTAAACCCTATGCTAAGTTGGGCTTTTCCTACAAAAAAAGGAAAACAAATTAAAAACTAAAGATAGATATCTGTAGCCTTACTTACAACTCTGATTTATGGACCTTCTTAAAAAACTAAATACAGAATCAAATCAACCAAGAAAATCATTATTTTGAGCTATCCCTCACAAGAAAATTCTGCCAGTTTCATTAAATTTGGATTCTTGGTTGGAACTATTGACTGGAAGCCACAGTCCATGAGAAAGAGAGAGAGAGAGAGAGAGAGAGAGAGAGAGAGAGAGAGAGAGAGAGAGAGAGAGAGAGAGAGAGAGAGAGAGAGAGAAAGGAAGGAAGGAAGGAAGGAAGGAAGGAAGGAAGGAAGGAAGGAAGGAAGGAAGGAAGGAAGGAAGGAAGGAAGGAAGGAAGGAAGGAAAGGAAGGAAGGAAGGAAGCCTCTCTGAAGTTTAAAGTTAACTCTTTTGAGTTTCCACTTTTCCTTTTATGATATTGCTATAAGAATATTTACTACCTGGTTGCTTGGGGGTGGCAGGAGAGTGTGATTGATGAAAAGCCACTTTGCCCAACAAAAATGCCAAACGGCTAAAAAATAATACCTAGTACAATTATTCTTTCTATTATATGTCAGTATTTGCAGATTTGGGGTAGCGTGGTCCTCATGAATCTGTCTTAAATGTCTTACATAGGTATACTGAGCTAAGATCTGAAAAAAAATTTTCTAAGCATTCCCTCAAGATATAAATTAAACTTTTTAATACAAATTTTAAGATCGCTCCAGCTTTTGTTATTGTTTTGATTTATTTATTCCTTTTAAATAGTCCCATTGCTTTACTGGTTAATCACATTGTACAGTCTTAGAATGAGAAGTCTGGCAATTTGAATTCAATAATGAGCAACTTTTTATAAAATACTTTAATTCCAGCATCTGATTTAACCAGAATAACCATGGACTTGGAAAGGATGCTGAGAATTTTCCAGTCACTCAGGAGACCTGTAGGTGATGGCTTTGCTTTCAAGCTTCTTCATGTGAATTGATAAATGTTATAATTTCCAGGTGCCTTTCTATTTTCCCCTAGCCAAGAAGTAGATCTCCTTTTAAAAGTGTCTAATTAACTCTGTGCAAAAATGCCTTTTGATTTCTACAAGTGCATTTTTAATGAAACTTCTTTTTCTGCCTCTTGCTACATATTGTTTAAACCTCCAAAACAGATGCTTTAAATTAACTTTAAATGCAAAACACCACAAGCATTTTTAGTCTGCAAAATTACTTGTAAAAGAAGGACAACAGAAGAAGGTCTTTTGTCCCATGCTGCTAATCTGTGCCTTAAAGCACTTAAAAAGCTGTAAAGTAAATGTTCCTTAGGGACCCAGTTTAATCTTGGTTCTGTCTTTTATTAATGTTCCAATATTTTCAACTATTTAGCAACTTATATCTTCTTTGTTCTATTTCAATAGCTATTTTAATCGAAACCAGTAACCCATCAACCAAATGTTGAAGTACGGTTCATGAAAATACATGAATGATTATATAGAGAGATATATGTATTCTAAACATGAAAAAAAATTTCTAAAGAAAACCTACTACTTTAGAAGATCTTTAAGGGCATACAGATTTCACATTATTCTCTAGATGTCTTTTTTTTCTCCAAACATTAGACGAGGTTGCATTGTTTAAAAAATTTATTAATACAAATTTTACACACTTATATAACAGTTATCAAAGTCCTAGTTATAGATATCATGTGTGTAGTCATACTTGTTTTAAGTTTTTATAATCAGTTGCACACAAAATAAGATCTTCAAGACTGACATCTACCTAAATGATGACTATAGCTTAAATCTGATCCAATTTGGTAAGGCTCTTGGCTTACTAAAAAGTATACAAAAGGTTAATCTAAGTGATATCTATATAATGTTTGCAGCTAGCCACTAGAACACTAGACTACACTTCATAAATAAAATGTTAACTAGAGCCCTATTTCACTACTACAGCTGACACAAACACAGAAAAGTCTGCCCATTACCAAAGAAACAAACAATTAAGACTAAAATGCAAGCTGATGTGTTGCAGCATTGTAGGGCCACTAAATAGCCATCTGTGATTCGTGGCGATTTAAAAGGCGAAGAAAGGCACGAAAGCTGCAAACTGCATCCTGCGTCACATTGCCTGAGGAGAATGCAAAATTAAAGTAAGATTGATTTCATACACAAGACTTGGGCACAGATCGAATGTCTCCGTGTGGTACTACTGTTTGCAAGGCAATTGATTAGCAGTACCCACCCGACTTGGGATTGCAAATCCAATTCTGTTTTCTTTGATTTATGACTTTATACTGATCAGATCAGCAAAAGAAAATGAAAGGTCTTTTAAACTTTACACACTGTCTTTTTTTTTTTTTTTTAAGAAATCAGTGACAAATTTAGGGGAGTGACTGGCTGAATTCTCTGCTGTTACTTATTTGGCAAGGAGGGTAGGTTGGGGTATTTTTGTATAGAGATTCCTCTAGAATATGTTCAGTGTCATGACAAGAAACAAACAGACATGCCCTCTTTAGTCAAGGAGGACCAGGAAGTTCTCTGGATCTGATAGAGGCTGTTTTGTCTCACTCTTGACCAAAAAAAAAAAAATGTAAGATAGTACTCATACATATAAAGATGATGTTAAAATGATTTATCAGCGGGTAGTACTGAACAGTATGTGAACACTATACATTTTAATGACAAAATTGATTTATGAAATAAATTTTACTAAGCAATAAGCCATAATGTAGAAAAATACATTTTACCTTCAAACTCAATAAACAAGGAACAAAACTTTTGTAGTTAGTGCATAATTATTTAGTGGTAGCTACAACAGGGGTTCCTAAACTTTACAATAAGAGCTAGCATAAAACAGAACAGAAAAGTGAGAACAAGCATTCACAATTTTTAAAGAAGTGAATGAAAAGGGTAAACAGTGGCTAAATAGTGCAGGAGAGGGATGGGGAAGAAGAGTCTACAGGAAAACAACAAAGAAAGGAGCAACTCCAATTGAATATAGTTCAAAGGAGAGAACCCTGGCCATTTCACATGATGAGAAGCATGGACAGCACTGGAGAGAAACACATTATACTTTGTATCAAGTTCCAATACGGAGCTGCCCAAGGTCAGTTAGTGGGACTGTATTTGCCTCAAGATACTCAGACCCTATGACCGCCCAAAATTCTCTGGGGTTTTCCTTTTCTGCCTCACACTGTGACTCTTTCTGTCTCTAAATTTCCAAATCCTTAATGCAGTTACTCTAATTTCAGGGTTTGGTTCCTGTAACTGATCCTCAAAGAACAGAGAATGAGGGGGCTCTTTTGTTTTTACAAGTCACCCTTCTTGGCCTGCATCTTTCCTCCTTCCCTAACTCCTCCTTACTGAACTGCTCTAAGTCAACAGGGAGGCACAATTTGGAGAGAGCTGTTTCACCTCAAGAGAATTAACTTCTAAACTCACTGTTTGAGGAGACACAAATACATATAAAAGTGGAATCAAATAAAGCGGAAAATTGAAATCTCTAGAAAGGGGGATAGTGCCCCTTTAAGATAGGCTTGGATTAAAGCAGCCTTTTTTTTTTTTTTTAAGGAGACTCACAGGGGAAGAATGTGCTTCAGCAATTCTCCCAAATCATTAGCCTCATAATCCCCTTGTAGAGGGCATCAGTGTTTATGTACAGTAGCAAATGGTCAGTATTAATGTCTTCACCCCTGTCGTGGATAAAAATACTATCCTTTTAATTCCAGTTACAAAAATAGGAGTAATATCGAAAACAATGATTGTCTTTTTTCTATTTATTTTATATAAAAACATAAACAGCTCAGGCGAATCTATCATTCCTTGTGCACGCTTTATATGAATTGCTCTCTATTATATTTATATATATTTATAATAGTATATATAACTTAAATGATTGGTCCACAAAGTAGATCTGTGAGTTCTCTAGTGCTTTGTACAAAAGAAAAACAATATTATTATCAAAATATTCATTTAATGGCTTTACTTCATACATAAATACATGTTTAGATAGAACACAGGCGCGATAACTGTTCAGTCAGTTTTGGAAATGACTTTTCATTCTGTTAGGAGGACTGTACACACAGGGTGGCTGGTAGGTCACTCAACGCTACAAAAACGCTATGCGGCGTCCTTTGTTTTTAACTCTTTGTTTATACCTTTTCCCCAGGACCGCTGCCAAGTATTTCTTGACAGCCATTTGTTTCCGATAGCGGCTGTAGCTGTCCGTGAAGATCCCGTCAGAGTGGCGCTTGGAGAGAGGTTCAGAATCATCCTCCACGCCGCTACCCATCCTAGCAAGGCAAAAAGGAAGGAGGAGAGAGGAAGATAAGAGCAGGTGGGAGAGCAGGAGGGAAAAGGAGATCAGACACTGTGGCAACACGTGGACCCCACCCCCACACCTGGAGCTTCCTAGGGCTCCCTCACACTGTCCTTCCCGCTCCTCCACTCCTTTTTGTAGAGGTTTAATAGGCTGAAAGAAGAGCGGGGGAGGAGAGGAGGGATTACCACATTCCCCTCCTTCCAAAAGAGTATTTTCTGACATGACATATAGATTTAGAAATGGAAGTGACCCTAGAGGTCATTCAGTCCAACCTCCACCACACTCCTCATTTTTAACATTAATAAACTAAAGCTGGAGGAAGAGGAAAGGTGACTTGCCTAAGGTCACACAAATAACTGGTAAGGCCTTTGATTCCTGACCCAGCACGCTTTTTCCTCCACGAGAGTAGGGCAGAGATCCAGGCTAACTTAAATCCAACCTTTCTAAGAAATTTAGGTTAACAGATGCATTCTTAGTCCATCTAGAGGATATTTGTTTTCACTCAGGTACTTATTTATAAAGCGCCAAACTACCCAGGTTGGGTGTGGTTCCAATCAAAGACACAGCACTTCCAGGGAAACAAAGAAATATCTCCGCCTTCTAAATTGAAAGTCCTGATAATAATGTAAGACGACAGGCTGTAGACAATATTTTTCACCTCATGAATTATTCATTGTGAAAATGTAATCTGTTTTCCCATGGGCTTTATTAAAACGTTACCTTCTGTTGAAATGTGCACCACATAGGACCCAGGATTTGAACTTGTCTGACACGAGCAAAACCTAATTATGTTTAAAGTACCTCATACGTGTTGTTGTTTTAATTTTTCTTCACTTTATTTTTACAATAAAAGCCATTCTATCCATGTGTTTCGAGGTAATGATTACAATTCCTCCTGTGAGATCAGAAGTCTAAAGTAATGAATTTATTTCTCCCTTTTTAAAAAATATTTTCAGTTTTCTCTCACTATTTCTCACCCTCCCTCCCTTTAACTGATCTTGTCTTAATTCCTGCTCAGGACTTGGGCATAGAGACAATCAGTTCAGGTTGGCCCTGGAATTCGCCCGATAATAAGAAGCGCTAAAGAGGCTGGGACGAACATCCTTCGCTGCGGGGTAACGCACAGACGTATGCGAAGACACGCATGCACAGACACTATACCCACTAAACAGGCATGCACGTGCACTCACGCGCGTGCGCCTCCTTTAACTCTTTAGGAAACTCTTACCCTATGCGTTTGGCCATGAGAGAATGCAGGTACTTCCTCGCAGACAGCTGGCCCAGAACTTTCCGGTATGCCTTATTCAATATGTCATCCGTTTGACTAAATGGAATAGAGGAAAATACAAAGATCAGAATGGAGGGACCTCTCAAACGCCGGCCCTGGAGATTGGGTGGGAGGTGTAGCTGTCTGGCTAGTGAATCGGAACAGCCTATGATCCTTTCCATTTCTCTAGGCAGGGTCATTAGAAAAGAGTTTGTGAATTCCGAGAGGATAAGTAGCGGAATTTGTGACAACTATTTCTCTGAACGTGCACTCATTCTCATACACAGAGGTATACTTAACTATCCTCATATAATCAGTCACCACACACACACACACCACGCGAACACACTCTAGATTCTGAACTTTCTCTTGCTTCTGCATCAGGCAGTCTTAAGATGAAGCAATATTTAAGGACTTTTCTTAATAATAAAATGTTAAAATAAATAAATAAATAAATAACGCAAATGCGCAACCCTTCCTGACCACTACCCATTATCTCAAGGTTACTGACTCCTCCCTGTCTCTCTAAGCAAATACTTAAACAACCCGAGGGCAATCACCTCTCTTCCGGTGGATAATAGAGCGTGTACACGTCCCCCAGCATGGATGCAGTGTTTCCTAAGCCCAAACGGTTATTATCAAAAGCGAAGTCCTGCAGAGTGTTCCCATCTTCATCATAAGCTTCATCCTCCAACCTGCTAAGAAAATGGAAAGGAAAGGAAAAGGACTCAGTGACTGGGTAGTTCTCCGCCTCCGGGAAGAACGAGGAAGTTAGACTTTCAGTTCATTTTCACGAAGAGGATTTTTTTTTGGAGGGAGGGAGGGGTAAATATGGGAGAGGGGAATGATCAGTGCCTAAGGACCAAAAAGACTGACTAACCTGGCCGGAACCCGAACTGAGATCTCTACTAAAGACTGGTGGCCTCTGGTATTAGAGGTAAACGAGTGTCAACTGGCCACACTAATGCACATATACCATAACCCCCTCCGCCGCCGCCCCCCACCCCAGTCACTACCAAAGCTGCAAAAAGGATTGCCAGCCGGAAAGTCAGAGGATGGAAGGGCGGCGGGGGGTGGGGATTTGGGAGGAAGAGCAGGGGGATTGAAGTGAAAGGACCTGTCCAGAGTGAAGGTGCTGCAGTGATAACTAGCTACTGCTGAGCTGAAGCCCTGAAATAGGGTTTGGGTGGGTGGGGTTTGTTGCGGTGTTGAATCCGGCCCTCCCTTCTCTGGGCTCTGGAGAACTCTTTCCTGCGGCCTGATTTAGGTCACCGCGAGTCTCCGGCTGCTATTTTGGGCCTGCGAGACTCTAGCAGGGACATGAATAATAGATAACCCAAAACTTAAAATGTGTGGCTTCTGCTCTTTCTCCCTAGAGACCCGCACTCGGTTTCCTCCCTTGCCTCGGGCTTATGGAAATTGTCAGCCCAGTCCCAACATCACCGAACCAAGTACCTCTGAATCCAGTTTCCATTCCTTCCCTATCCCCACTCTCACCCTCACCCTCACCACATCCTTTGACTTCTAGAGAAGAGGGAGGGGGAAAAGAGGAATCAGAGGAAAGAACAATTTGATTTTAAATTTACATCACCACCCTCCTTTTAAAGTTAGCATAGGCGTGGGAGAATGTAAGGAGATGGTTCACTCTAAGATCCCACCTCGGAGTCAACCGCTTGAATAGAACAGAAAATTTTGACAGCTACTAGGGCAAAGGGTTGTTCTTCCAACCGACCCTATTTATTACTATGTGTTTGTCAGCGTGCCTCGAAATGTTTGTGTGAGGGTGGGAATGAGAGATGGAGACAGAGAGAGATTTTAAAGTAGAAATCGGTTTAAAAAATCGCTTTTGGCTCAGAGAAAAAACTTCAGCAAATCTCACCATTAAATCATCCTTTAGTGAAAATCTTGGTCTACCACACTTTAATTTTTTAAGTGAACTGTCCTTTTGGAATGGTATCTGGTTTTTGTGCCGTTACATTTTTCCATTCTGCCCTCTTTCTGAATTGGATTTGCAGCAGACAGAACTTCCCCTCATCCCTCTCTGATTTTTTTTTTTCAGTTCTCTCGGCATTCCAAAAGGAAGGCTAAGGACCCAAGTCCTGCGTATCTGTGTCCTATTATGTCATTTTCTAGATCAAGTTGGCCGGCCTTGCAAAAGACATTGAAAGCCAGGAAAAGTCCTTCCCCCTAATCTCCCACTCCTCAAATAAACAACAGAGAAAGTAAAGCACGTCACTAGGTAAAAGAATTCTGGTAGTAAAAGTGTTCGTATTTCCTCTTCGAGGGACCGAGTGGAGAAATAGCCCAGGCGCCAGAAGGGCTGCTGATCCCTGACCTGGGTCCTAAACTTAAAACCAGTCTCCCCTATCAAATAGCAAAAGCAACGCCTTCTTGCTCTCTGGCCTTTACTGTAGCATGAGAAAACGGCTATAGCCTCATCAGAGCAGCGCAGACGCACTTAGAAATCGGAGATTATGGGAAGAAAAAAGTCCCCAGAATCGGAGAAATCTCAATCTGGGTAATCTCGCTCCCTCCGTCCCATTTCTCTCTCTTTATCCCCCATCCGTCGTTATTGTCTTCCTCCTTCTTCCTCGTCCCTTTCCCTCTCCTCTCTGATAGGTTTTCCGGCCCCTCCCCCAACCATCACCAATCTCCCTAAACGACTATGGGAGACTAAAAACACAGTAGTAAACTCAATCGACAGAAAAGCTTCCCGAGAGAATCACTATCCGTCCCTGAAGCTCATGAGAGAAAGAGAGAGAGAGAGAGAGAGAGAGAGAGAGAGAGAGAGAGAGAGAGAGAGAGAGAGAGAGAGAGAACAAACAAAGACGATGAAAGGAAAGAAGAGAGAGAGAGAGAGAGAGAGAGAGAGAGAGAGAGAGAGAGAGAGAGAGAGAGAGAGAGAGAGAACAGTACAGCAGAGAAATATAAAAAGAAAAAAAGATAAATCAGAAAATTTGTGCACACCCAGCCTTGATCCTTCCAGGGAAGAAAGATTTCTTTTTTTTTCTTTTTCCAGTAAGGATCATAAGAGTTGTAGATAACGATCCAAGCCCCTTTGCGGGGTCTTTAAGTCTGAGAGATGTGAACTCTTTCCCCTGGAGGGTCCACCTGACAAAGAGAGGAGGGGACGAGGGAGGGTGGAGGGAGAGGAGTTATCCGTAGGGACACACTACCTCCCTTGCTCTCAGTTCTGTACTAAGGGAAGGAGCAGTAGAAACAGCCCACTCGCCAACCCCAAAGCAACAAGGTAAGTACAAGGGGAAAACTGCTCTTTTGGTGTACTGTACCTCGTAACAACTAAACAAGTGCAGACCGATAGAGACTACCAAGGGGAGGTGGGCATAGGAGTTCAGGGGAGCAGAGACTGAGACTGGATCGACCTAGTTATGTTATTGGGGAGGAGGAAGAGAAAAACAGCAAGTACCTACCTGAAAGCAGGAAACTGGAGTCCGGCTGCAGGTGAGCAGTAGACGCTGCTATGCATTAGTATTCCATAGATCAGCAAGGCTAGGGTCGCTTTGCTACACATTGCCATTCTGTATACAAGCAAGGGGGAGGGGGAAACAGCTGTCAAAACACTCCGTTTGTTTTATCTCTTAGGCCACTAAACAAATTATTGGGGGCGGGAGAGCCAGAGAAGAAATACTTCGCTTCTACTCTGAGATCACGTTTTAGCAATATCTGTGCCCCCTCCCTTTCCCTTTCGCTACAGAAAATCCCCACAATACCCAATAACTAATCCAAAGAGCTTGCTAATGAAAAACCTAACTCTCCTACCAACGAAGAGGAGAGAATCAGTGGTTCAAATTAGTTTGGATTTTGTTTTCCTTACCATTCAACTCTTAAACCTCAGCACGGAAAGCGTTTGATTCCAATTAGGACAGCGGACAAATTGTTCTTCCAAGTTTCAGTCGAAATAGTTCACAACGTAAGTAGCATCACCTCCTCCCTCTCCTGTCCAAAGAAAAGCTGCAGGAAAGAGTAAGAGCAGCAGCAGCAAGAGAGCAGGAGGAGGAGGAGGACTTGTTTGCTGATGAGAGGATTCTGTTCAAAAGTTTGCAGACACACAGAACTAAGAGGGCGTGTGACACTGAAAGAAGAGGGGGCAGAGAGGAAAAGGAGTTAAAGACAGCTAGAGATCTGGAGGAGAAAAAGCAAGAGGAAAAGAAAAGAGGAGAAAAAAGAAAAGATAGAAATGAAGGAAAGAAGGAAGGAAAAAGGAAAGAAGGAAGGAAGGAGGGAAGGAAGGAAGAAGGGAAGGAAGAAAAGAAGGAAGGAAGGAAGGAAGGAAGGAAGGAAGGAAGGAAGGAAGGAAGGAAGGAAGGAAGGAAGGAAGGGAAAGCTGCGTAGTCAGTGGCGTGCAGCTCTCAAGAAAATGTGCAATTCGGCAGCTCCGTCTCTTCACTATGGTCCGCTCTGACTGTGGCTGAAGCTGTAGCTTTCTTCTTCTGTCGGTGACTCCAAAGGTGACCAGCTCTCTGTGTCCGTATATATATATGTGTGTGTATGAATATATATATATATATATATATGCAACTAGCAAAAGAATCTTTTCAAACCCAATTTTATTCTAACCCTCTTTGTAAACATTTGCCTGCCTGTTACCTTTACGAGTGGAATATTGTTTGTTGTACTGTTGTGCTCCGATTTTTATTCATGAAATGACTTCCTTTTTTTTTTTCTCTCAGTCACGTAATGATCGGGTATCAGAAAAAGACGTCACCATCCCAATTCCTCAAGGAACATATTAACTATTCTGTGCTGTCCTCATGGATGAGATGATCCAGAGTCATCAGCTTCTCATAAACACCTCTCACTCACACATTTCATTTTTAAGAAGTCTAATTATTTTGATGCTTCTCAAATTCGCCTGTTCCTCAAGAATAAGAAAATAATACAGAGAATTAAAAGGATCAGAAAGTTCATTATTTTAACCATGTCCCTTCTGGTTACTGTTACTATTTTGTCAAGTCCCTCCAAAGATTCCGTCACCTGAATTAAAAGAGATAAAACCCTCCTATCAAATGAGTTTAATTTGGGTATCCTCGTCTTTTACATATATTCTTTCAGACAGAAAATTAAATTAGGAAATTTGTTTTGTTTTTAAAAGCAAGTTTGAAATCTTGGGGAATTTTCGGAAAATCCCTAATTAGACTAAATGTAATTGACAGAACTGGTTAGTGGATGGAAAAGATTAGTGCAAAGTACACTGAGTTCCCAGAGTGGAGCTGTCCAAGCTCTGGGGTACTGAGCTGCCGGGATGCTAAAGCCACAAACTTCAGAAATCTCTACCTCCAGCTCGTTGTCACGAAAACCCTGAAATGTGATGAATTACTGAAAGAACCATTTAGTGTAGGCAGTTTTCACTATTTAAAAAAGTCACCATAATGATAAAAAATATTTCCAGTTTTCAGTGAATGTATCATGTATTCTTCTTAATGATGGAAACACTTTCTCGGCCTTTTATTTGAGAAAAAATTAGCTAAGGGTTTTATATTGTTCCTTTGTTCTTGAATCATTGGGGCCGGGGCTTTTAATCTTTAATATCTAACACTATTAAAATTGAAAACTGTTGGGTGTTTTGTTTTTACATGAAGAAAAAAGGGGCATTGTATGAATGTGGAGCAGTGGGGAACATGGCTTTCACTTTCTTTATTGCACACAACAAAATTAAATCTGTGTCTAGAGTTCTATGTGGTGAAGTGAACACAGACTGGAAAAGCTCTAGATTTCCCATTAAAAGTTCATTTGCTCAGGGACTCTTAACGGGAATCCCTCCTCTGGGAACTCTTTAATCTACTAGCATTTTTTTTTTTTTTACTGAAAATGACATGGAAGGAGAACGGAAGGAGGGGAGACCACAGGCACAGGAGTCTTCTAAGTCTCTGGATAAATTTAGCCTATCCTAATCTTTCCAATTCAGTGCAAGAATGTAGGTTTATTTCCTACAAAGTTAAGAAATATAGCCATCAATAGTCACTACTGTGTATTTCAATGATTTGAATCTCAAAGAATAGATGAAATGGTAATTTCATTCATTTCCTATTCCTGTGATTTGAAATAACATGTTTAAAAGACCTATTTTTGTTCAACTCGAATTTTCCAAAATGTAAAAACTAAGTACTTCTCTCTCTCTCTCTCTCTCTCTCTCTCTCTCTCTCTCTCTCTCTCTCTCTCTCTCTCTCTCTCTCTCTCCTTACTTCCCCCTATTCTCCCCCCTCATTTTCTCATGATTTTCTCAAAAGGCTAAAAAAAATTCTTTTCTTATGTTTCTGGCTAATGAAACTACCTAGGAATTTCTAGTTAGGACACTATTAGCATGTTCTATATTCCTAGTTAGAATCAAATGGTCTGTAATGATTAAGTTCTCTTTTTATGCAAGTATTTCTTTATGTTCTATATGTATGTATATTCATATATATGTATGTATATATATATTTCACACAAGTGTGCATATGTGTACACATACATATATAACACTCCATCCCATGAAAGACCTCTAAAAAGTTAGCCATGAACCTGAACAAATAAACTTCAGGAAATGCCTAAAGTTATTACTGATTTTAGCACTCTAGTCTTCCACAAGGATAATGTTAAAGGTGAACCCTATTAAAACCCCTACTCTTTCCTCTCTTGAGGATTCTGACTTGCGTTAAATTTGTAGATACACTGGAAATTTTCCAACACTCCTTGCAGAAGTCCACTACTCAACATAAGGAAAGGGAGCCACCATGTGGGGAATTTGTTGACTTCAAGTCCTGTTGAAGATGGGGTGAACTCTGCAAATGAGGACTTACTGGTTGTCGAAGGAGAGAAGGGGTAGAGAAAACAGGAAGGAGAAGAGCAACTGGAGAGAACTCCTAAACGTAAAAACTACTTAGGGTCTGAATTGAAACCACTTGAGTAAGTTTCTAACACAGTCTATTTAAGCTCCCTCATTCTAAGAATCAGATCTAAGACCCTTGGAACTTATACATCAGGAGACCCAGATCCGATCGTCTGAATATAAGACTACAAAGATTCTTTAACTTTGTATTCAGAGACACACAGAACCTTTTCACCAATTTACCTAACTTGACTCCTCCCAATCTAAGACTTTTGCTTTATGGCAGGTGTATCAGGAGAAGCACTTGAGACTTTCTGGGATAGAAGACTGGGCTAGACACTGTAGGTGAAGCAAGTAGCTATTCCCTATCCTTGCATTTGACACATTGGTCCCTTCCAGGCACACTCCTAACTACCACCTGGCTCTGTACTTGCAGGGGAAGTCTTGTGGCCAGAAACATTTTCTTTGATGCCTTCAAGTGGGTAATTTTCCTTCATCTCTAACTTCAATTTCATGCTCATCATTGACTGTTCACAAATGCTTGTGGCTTTGAATTGTGAGCAGACTTCCTGTCTGTGCGTATATTTTAGAGAAGAGGGTAAGACCACTGGTTAAAATATAGGCTAAGAGAAAACACACCTATGGCCAAGATAAGGGAATTGTCAATCCTGAAACACTGAAATTATAAGGAATCCATCCAAGGAATTACATATTTCCCCTATTTTCAAACACAAATGCAATCTGTTTCACAGAGTGTTTTGCCCAGAAGATGGGGTAGAAAGAGTTGCTTTTCCTCTTAATAAAGAACTTCAACATCCGCATTTCTTCCAAAGGGATCTTTGAGTTAAGTCAAAGGGGCTAAGGTTGAAAGAGATCTTAAGGGCTCTACATGTATCAGAATCAACCAAATCCAAGGGAAGTGGAGAAAGGGCCTAGTACCCTTTGCTATTGATTTTAGATGAGTTTTACAAACTCTTTTCAATATCATCTCATTCTCCTACCTAAGCAATTCTCAAGCAGTGATATTTCCTTTCCAAGATGGGAAAGTAGGGAGTGATTTGTAGTGGGGATTGCTAATCATAAGAAAAATAAGGGCTTTATGGTTTGGGGGTTTTTTGTTTTGTTTTGGTTTGGTTCAGTTTTTATGGTACTGGAACCTGTTTTTGTCACTGTGGTAGAGAAGTCCGGGGAGAAATTTCCCTCAAAGATCAACAAGTGCCTTGCAACTTGTAGTTTTAAAGAATTGCTTAGGGCACTGAAAGTATAAGTGACTTGCCTAAAGTCACATATACGAGTGCCAGACTCCAAAGCCAACTCTCTAATTCAAATTCAGCTTCAGATACTAGTTGAGTGACCCCAAGTAAGTCATTTAACCTCTTCCTGCCTCAATTTACTCAAACATAAAATGATAATATTAGCATCTATCTTGCAGGGTTGTTGTCAGAATCAAATTTGTAAAAAGTGCTTACCATAGTGCCTGGAACATAGTAGGTACTACATAAATGCTTGCTCCCTCCTCCCACTCCCCACTACTCTATTCTGCCTTTCATAGGACACAACTTATACAAAATAAACAGGTTACATCAAAGCAGGATGAAGGTATATGAGGATGCTTGCTGTCTACCCCCTAGAGTAATGTAGTAGTCCGCAGTACAGGTTTCTGAAGACACTGGATTTCAAAATGCAACTATGTCCTCAACTACCCGCTTTAGGCCTCAAAGACTTTTATGTTTGGGGTATAAGAATTATTAAATATATAAATTATTATGTTAATCTGACAAAATGTATTCGAGTGGCAAGTTATTAAATCTCATAACCTTTCCCAAAAATGTTCGCACTGCTCATTTCTTTTCCTTATGCTCTCAGTTTCAAGACCAGGGTGCTGAACTAATAAACAGTTTAAAAAGAAATCCTCCGCACGTGAAGTGGTGAGATTCTATTTACTGAAAAGAAGAACTGATATTTCTGATATATTTATTGAGAAATATTAAACTTGCAGATGATTTCATAAAATTAAATACCATATGTCTGTGCAATGCTCTCTATCAGCCTTCTTAGCCAGGATTCTTTGCTCCCCCTGCAGGGGAAAATGATCTTCTTCAACCTTTTAAAGTGTTACTTTTCCCAGAACAAATTAGGAATGGATAGAGGGAAGCACAATTCAAGGGCGGAGAAAATGCTCTTTGGCTTTACACAGCCCATCTGGGAGTATTCAGTTCACTCAAATGAGACAGTTTGTTCTAGTTTCCCCTCAAATTCTCTGAATTCAGGAATAATTTTTCTTCAAAATCTTTCACCTATTTCTTCTGCCTCATATATCTGCCTACTGAGACTATGAAGTCATTTTAGACAATAATCAAAAAACTCTCCTTTCTCACAGGCTATCCATATATTCCATAGGCCTAAAAAATGCTAAATGACAATTCAATACTATAGAAAATATTTTTCTATTTACTATTCTAGGTTTATTATTCAGCAGGCCAAGAAAACAAGTCCATTCTAGAGACATTTTCAAGTGATTCCTCTCTACATAAATAACTGTAGTGATGATCCTCTCCTCTTGTTGCTGAAGGGGATGAGCTACAAGATTATATTCAGCTTCAAGACAAACTTTCGGGTTGTTTTTCCTGACTCTTCCAGTAAATTCAATGATTAATGACTCATTTCATGCAGATTACACCTGTAGGGAAACCCAAATGTTCCATAGTAGCACATCATGACTATCACTTACTGGACTGGATGTATCATACACTCCTGGACAAAGTGACTGATGATCTTACCCATAATGTATCACTGACTTCACTGACCTTGAGAAATTGATGCCTCATGCATTCTGACAGCAATGAGAAAGGAAGCTTAATAAGCAAAGCATCTCTCCCTAGTTAAGAAGCAAAATAGCATGGCAACAAAAGAGCATAATTTTGCCATTTGTTTTAGGCAGAGGCAGACATACCAGAAGCAAAGAACAGACCTCCATTTTACTCTGGGGCATATTCTTAAAACTTCATCTCTTCTACATATACAGGACATGTGTAGGCTTGGCCTACAAATATTTGCTTGCAGGTTACTTTAGGACCTATATCTCTAGCTCTCTTTTAGTTATATGATACATCTTTGGGGGACATGAAGAGGAAAAATCCTTCCTATTCCTCATCTCCAGACTGCAGAGACAGAAGATAGTAGGAAGCAGAACTGAAGTCTATTATCCCCCAATCCAGCCTACTCACAGGGCCCAGATCCCACCCATTGGAGCAGTAGCAGGCCCAATGGGAAACCCTTAATTTCACCCACCACTCCACCACACTTTCCTACTGATGCTCCTTTTCCCTTTATCCCTCATAGATAAACACCAACTTCTCCCCCTCCAATTCACTCAGTCTCTTTTGGTTAGGAACGCAGAATCCACATCCTTCCAATAGAACCCTCTGGCCCATTCTCCCCTTCCCAACCATGGTGAACTTGGTAGCTACACACACACACACACACACACACACACACACACACACACACACACACACACTTGCCAGATAAATATGGCCACTTATACCACTTGAATGACTAAGGAGTCATCAACTACAATCCTTCCTGTAAGATGGAGAACCAACAGCCTTACATTCTGACCTGTCACTATACCTTCCAGATCCTCAGAAAGTTCCTTTGAATGTACCCTAAAAACTTCTGGGCCATCCACCCTGAAGCTAAACCATCCTTCATGTGTTATATCCACCAATTAAAATATGAGATCCTTGAAAGCAGAAATTGTCTTGCCTGTCTATTTTTAACTCCAGCACTCAGCACATAAATTAACATTTAATTTTTTCATCCATTCATTCTAAAATTCCTACTCAGATCAAGCTAATATCCAAGATGAAGAGAGAACTATGAACCTGTGGTGAGAGGATTCCAGGAGCACATGCAACAGCATTTTTCTAAATTATTTTTGGTGGAAATTCTGGAAAGAACTTGGGGAAACATAATTGAGATGGCATTTTTAAGTACCAGAGAGTAACTGTTCCTTCTCTAACCCAGATAGGGCCTCCAAAAAGTTCCCAAAGAGACCTACATATCAGTAATGTCCTGCTCAAAGGGCATAAAAACATCCACCAACATTTCTATCTCATGTCTCCAACTGATGTATCTGACTCACAAAATGTGTTACTTCTTCTAACTTCCCTCTTTCTGTTAATGGTATCATCACCTTCTTAGTCATCTAGGCTCAAAACCTCGGGATCATTCAACTATTTGCTACTTCCTGTTATTTCTACCTCCAAAATAGCACTCATATCCATCCTATCCTCTTTATTCTCACTATGACTTCCCTAATTCAGACCCTCATTTCTTCGCAGCATGATGCAAAGAAAAATGTGCTGGGTTTGAAGTTTTAGGATCTGTGTTGTTTTTTAAGCTCTCCAGGCCATATTTTCCCAAACTATGAAATGATAGGGTTGGATTTAATGATCCATGAAGTCCCTTCAGCCTCTAAATCTATAATACTAGAAAAGCAGTGATATTTTTGCTTTTGGGAAATAGAGCAACGGTCATTGATCTTTTCATTCTTCTCCTCCCAATCCAGGCCCTGTGATTTGCATGGGACATGGAGGGTATAATAAAAGTTGAGGGAAATCTCCTCACCACAGCTTTATATTGCAGTTTTGTTCAATGAAGTCTCTGGGAGTGAACTGCCAAGACAAGAGAATGATGGGAATTAAAAGGCATTTGATGACCATAATTCAGGTAAGAATTAGACTGAAATTTTCATTAGAAGAAGAGGAAAACATGCTATAAATAACAGATTTTAAAAATACCTAATGACTTAGCCAGTTAGTTGACTGAAGTTTTTCATCAGAAAAATATATTAAAATGATCCCTGAAGCTATTTAGATAAAGATGTGATAGGTCTCTCCTTCTACAGTCCAGGAAGAGAATATGTGACAATAAAAGATGAACAGAAAGCGGTGACCACAGGAGGGAAGACACCCAGAAGGAAAAGAGGAATTGAGTAGCAGTGGAGACATCTTAAAAGCAATGAGGATTCCCCTCAGAATACAACAGAGAGAAGAGATCAGCAAAGGAACTCAATGGAGAAAGTAGCTCACCCAGTGACATCAATAGAGGTGATTGGTTGCATCAGAGATGTGAATTGCTTGGGATGTTTGTCTTTCCTGACCATACGTGTTTCCTACATGTTTATCCCACCATTTCGGTTCTTCAAGTGCTTTCCTTATAGATGTTTCCTCTCCTTCTAGTCATAGACTAAATCTATGGGAGGATGTATTTCTGTGTGTCCAGGAAAGAAAATAATGCAGCATCCTTTGGGTACTTCTCTCTACCACACATGCTCAGGATCCATCTTGCCATGCTATTTAATTAATGACTTCTGTTTTGAACTAATATTTTAGTTGTCTGTCTGGCAAAAGTAACACATTGATTGGGGGTTCATGAGCTTTGGTTTGTGTGAATACAATGTGCCTCATACGTGAGATAAGATACATGGAAGCCTGTATGTGAGGTGTTACATCACCTAGACTACTGTAACATCTTCTTCGTTGGTCTTCCTCCCTCCAATCCATTCCCTCTTCAATCAATACTCCACACTTCTCCCAAATTAATCTTCCCAAAGAACTGGCCTGATTGTGTCATGCCCCTATTCACAAACCTCCAGTGGCTCCAATTACCAACTGAATATAAACTCCTAATCGTCTAACTCAATCTACCATTGAAATCTTGTTCCAAACTATCTATCTTAAACTATTTTCCTTCTAAGTTCTGGTGAAACAGTACTATGCTCTATCTTCCATTCTCATCCTTCCCTCTCATCTTTATGCCTTTCCTCATGTTTTCCCTGACCTCCCCTCCCATCTTGATTTGTCGAAATCCTCCTTCCTTTAAGGCCCAACTAACATAATACTTCCTCCACAAGCCATCCCTGGAACTTCTACCCCCTTAGATTACACCCCCCACATACAGTTGAAAATTATCTTCTCCTTCTCAAATTTTTTTTGGCATTTGACCTAGACTTCTCATTGCACTTACCTCATTATCCCTGAATAAATTTTTTGTGTACATTTCTCTCTCTATAAGTTGCCAAACTGATGAAATCCTAATAAAGCTGCCCCCAGTCCCAATATTCTAACTTCCTTATGAGCCACATTGAACAGTAGTCATGTCCTGATTTAACCATACCACAGGCCCCTAGATTCAATATAGCCACTGTCCCTACCTAGCTACTGCTCTACCTCACCTCCAACTCAATACCCTAACTTCCTTATGTATGCCTCACTCATCACTAGAACAAGTGTGTCCATGAACTCATATTTCTCATAGAACAGCAAGCATGTCCATGTGATGGGATCCCAGCCACTCCCTCGAGCTAGCCACTGCCCCCCAGACCCATTCCTCATAATTTCCAAGGAAACAGCAGGTGTGTCCATGCACTCAACCATAACCACATCCATCTAGTCTCAGACAGGACCACAATACTCACCCAATCAGAAAGCATCACCACCAGAATACCCAAGCAGAATGTAGAGCCCAAACCAAGAGAAGGGACTTTCCCTAAGTGGGCACCTTCACAGTAATAGCAGAAGTTGTCCTTTAGGTGAACTTACGTTGTAGAGAGGCTTATTATAATATCATTATTATACATACCCCACAATGGGTTTTTCTGTATGCATTGTGGGTAATCATATGCATAGCTCTACTGAGGCTGGGACTCCACCCCTATTACCTAATTACCTTAACAAACCCCTCCTACCTTTTTAATATTCATAACTTCTGTTATATAATTTCATCTTTATCCTATAAAAAATTTGCTTTCACTAAAGTTGCTGGATCCTCTTGGGACTTAGCCCACTTCATGAGACGCATCAGTCTCAGTAAAGGTCTGTACTTGAATTAGAGGTGACGTGACTGAATTCTTTGAGAGGGTGCCACCACAACACATCATGAAACTACTACAAAACTAAACTGGTAAAGTCTCTTCATCTAGTAATTCCCTAAATCAATAAAATTGCAGATCCAACCTTCCTTTCCTACTTATAGAGCACAGGATGTGTGTTATAGCTATCTTTGTATCTCCAGAAGCTACAGCAATGCTTTGCACATAGTAGATATGTTATAAATGTTGATTTGATTGAATTAAATTAAACCCTGGATTTATGTATAAACCAGAAGACATACTCTTCTCATCCCTATAGACCAAGACACATACCGATTTCAAATTTCAATACCTCAAAATACCCAAGATTGTATTAGTGTGGATACTCCTTCCATCAACACTCTCCTCCACCTGCCAGTTAAATGAGAATGTAACATCCCCTCTAAGTTCAGTCTCCCAACTTGAATTTGCACTGGCAGGTTAGATCCCCAGAGGGGCAGCTGCTACCTTGAGTTCTAGGAGTAATCTTGTAAGTGACTGACTATTCCTAACACTATAGCTCACAAGCCTCCATCTATGTGCTTCCAATTAATAATAAGCCAGTAGATTCAATTCACTTTTAGAAAAGACATTTATTCAAACAGCACGATAGAAAGAGTAGTTACAAAGCATTATGTCAAAAAAAATCTATGGTATCTCCCACAAAGACACACAGGGTCTACGGAAGAGGACAAAAGTGGGCAGCAAGTTAAAGTAAAATGATAATAAAGTACAGATGTGCCAAACACAGATGACCAGAGCAGCTCATAAGTCTGGGAGACTGTGATGTCCTTTCTTCAGAAAGTCCTAATGAAGCTCTTTGTGGGAGAGAATGTCTATCTCAATAGTGGAAGAATCAGTCTTGTCCTAAGCTTAGCTAGCTCTCCACATATCACAGCATCTCAGCACAGAAAAGCTTGAACCTCAAAGGACATGGCATCTCCACTGGATGCATCAAGACACTAGCAGGCTGGGTCAGGCAAAGTGCTCAGCTTCTAGATAGAGGAGCGACTTCAGACACCACCAACTCCTCTTTTGGAGAGTCATCCGCAGTCCTTACTACTTTATTTTACAGGTGAGGCAACTGTGGACTACAGAGGGAAAGTGATTTAACCAAAATTACTTAGGTAATGAGTAGCTAACAAAGAATTGGAAGCCAGGTATATGGATACCAGATTTATCAATCTTTCCCCTGTGTCATGCTATTCCTTAAATTCTACATAGCCTTCCTGCATTTGCCCAAACAATGCTTACATGTCTAGAATATGTTTCCTCTTCATCTTGGCTTTCTTCAAAGCTCAGCTCAGGTGCTACCTCCTCTATGAAGCCTTTTCTGAACCTTCCAGTTAAGATTCCTAGAACTTTTTGTCCCATTTCTACTTTGCTCTGGTAGTAAGAGCAAAAACCACTTGACTAGAGTAGCTTTTCCCAAGGCCACACTCCAGAACTTCATTTTCCTTTAAAAAAAAGTATTGAAACCATCCTTGAAACTCAGTGAGCCTAGGTGACTAAGGGAAAAACCTTTTGTAAAGCTTCCAGGTGACTTATGTACAAAATCCAGAACAAAGAGAGTCAGGCTTTTCTTCTTTCCTTAATACTGACATACTACTATAGCAAATGAAATGTCGTGGTACAAAAGTTGTGCCCATCTGAATTGATTAATGTCCTTTTCAGGTCATGGCTAAGTAAACTTTCCTTTTACTATTAGAGGATCTTCAGGTATTTCATTTCATTCCAGTCTTGAATCTGAACCACTGAACCAATCTATCAGTCCTGATCTACTACTGAACAGTTCTTTGTTTATGCTGTAATTATCCCCCTTCTTCCCCACCCTCTTAATGTAAATACCCAGAAGGTTATAAACTACTTCAGGACAAGGACTGTATAATTTTTCTCTTTGCATCATTTCTAGGTGATAGCACAGTACTTTGCCTGTAGTATGTGTCTAATAACAATTTGATGATTTATATTTGTGCCCAGAGATCAAAATATCTCCCACTCTCACCCCACTTCTTAGAGGCCTTTAGATCTTGGTAGAAACAGAGTTTGCACTCTTCTGGAAAAGCCTCCAACAAGCCAGGATTGCTTCCATGTCAAGGTGAGGCTTTAGAGTAGGATTTTAGTGGATTAGATTTATTTTAGAAGTAAATATATTAGTGATGACACCTCAGAATCTTTATCATTATTAATGTTGTTTTGTAAAAAGTAATTGTTTTTCAAGTAATTATAAAAACCTTTTTTTGGTTAGTTTTCTTTTTGCCAATCTGTCCTTTTACCAGAAAATGCAAACAAAATCATCACTTGGGATAAATTGCTTATTGCTATATATAGAGGCCATTTGAAAACCTGTATCATCATTATTTCACTGAATTTCTTTACCGCCTTTGTTCTTCCAAGGAGATCATTACTAACATACCTACTTGATCATTTCTGCTTTCTCTAGTTAGATCATAAATCTTTGTTGTAAAAACAGTCTTAACTTTGTCCTGTAACTTTAGTTTAAAAAGCAGGGAAGAATTTTCCTCATTAATGACCTTGATTTCAAAACCAAATACTCAAAGGGCTTACATTCAACTTATTAGAAATTGAATATTCATAAGCAATTGCAATCATAACTAAAGCTACCTTAAAAGTATAAAAAGAATATCAAATTCTGGTATAATCATGCTTTACATAATAGATATAATCCTAAAAAGTGGTAAGCAGATCACATTGTGCTTTTTCCTATTAACTAACACTGCAAATTTAGAGATGACCTCCCTCTTGGGGGAAAAAAATGTAGCTTCATTTCATAAAAATCACACTTAGGAATGCAGGAAATTTATTAAAGTAATATTTAAGAGAAAAATAACATTGTAATGGAGCATTTACAGTAACACTCAAGTTAACTATGATATTGAAAATACAATATCATAGAAATGTGTTTTCCATGACTACCAATGCATAACCTATATAAAATTGCTTGCCTTCTCAATGGGGGAGTAGGGAGAATGAGGGAATTTGCTGTTATAAAAACATTTTTAAACAAACGTCAAAAATTGTTTTTACGTGTAATTGGAGCAAAGTAAAAAAAAGGGGAAAAACAAAAATACAGTATCTTGCAGCAACAGAAAGCATGGTGATTGCCAGTGTAATATAGGAAGGAGAAATGTTCATTTTGCTGGGGAAACCCTCAGGACTTCCTTTTACACACACACACACACACACACACACACACACACACGCACACGCACATTCACACTCACATCTCTAATACAGGTGGCAAAAGAGTAAGCATTTATGGAAACTAGGTCTAAGTAAAAGATTGCATTTTATTTTCTTTTCAATATAGATGCAATATCTCTTTAAGAATTAGGTGTTCTTTTCCCTTATTTGGTGCAAAGAATCTGTCAGTCTTTCCTGACATCCTGAAGATCTTTTGCCTCCAGGTTTCCTTAGCAGAAGGGAAAGTAAGAAGATAAAAGCAAGTCAAGAATGAAGAAAAGAAACTGGGGCCAAACCAAAACACTGAGTACAAAGATGAAAGAAACAAGACATGTAAGAGCCATGGTAGAAAGGGGGAAGATTAGTCACTCACCATAGCTGCTGGTAAAGACATTTTCAACTCCACATACTAAAACTTCTTTTAGGTAAGTCAAGCTATACATCTAATTAAATGGATTGCTAAGCCAACTCTGTGCATACTAAACACATACTAAATGAAATTGGTAATTAGACCTAAAATGCAAATTATCCTTGATTATTCAGAGGTGCATCACTGAGTTATTGGGTTGATTATTTCAGAGAAGGGATGTTTGTTTCTAGTACTGTGGCCATATAGGGTGAGACTCCCTGGCAGTTTCCCAAACTGTAAGATATGTTCTCTAGCTAGATCAAAAGGTCAGGTACAAAGCAATGGACAAGACTGTTGGATTTTTAAAGTACAAAAAATGAATACATTTGCTTTTTAAAAAAATGAAAACCAAGTTCAAATCGAGGTCAACAAAAATGAGACCAACACAACAAATTTGCTCTGATGGTCAGTTCGGAGCAAACAGGGCCAGTCTGAGCTGGTACACGTCTCTCAGTATAGGACCCATACCCTTATCATTGATCATACGCTCATGACCTGAGGAGTGTCTCCGTGCTTTGAACCTGAAGACTATAGACCCAAAATTACACAATCTTTGTGTAGAAGTTAACGATAGCCTACTTTTCACCTGTTGTCCTTGATGCCAGGGAGACTAAGGCTATGAAATGCTTAAATTTTGCTTGAATTTTCAGGAGTTCTGAGTTGTAGCAGAGCTAAAGCTAATTGAGCTGTCCACACTGTATCGGGCACCAATAAAGAGAATTCCCAGGATCTGAAGGTGCCCAGCTGCCTAATGAGTGTCAAACTGGCTCCAGCCGGGTCAGAATGAATAGAGCAGGTTAAAGCTTCCATTTTGATCTCTATTGACATCAGGTCTTATGGACAATTTGTCAAGTTGTTACAACAATAATTAACTTTACTGATATAAAGAATTCCTCCTTAGGAAAACTTCCTCAACACAGATGGCACCAACTCTTCAACTTCTGGCCTTAGTTACCTGGAGCACTAAGAGGCTAAGTGATTTGCCCACCTAGCTTGTTGATATCAGAGGCATCCCTTGAACCTTATTCTTCCTGATTCTGAGGTCAGCACTTTGCCGGGCTGCTTCCAAACATTTATTATTGTTATTATTAAAGTTGTCAACATTATTAACTATAAATATGAAAACTGTAATAATTTTATCAGAAAAAATCTTTGAAAATTATTTTAATGAACATTCAATTCTTCACACATTGATATAAACTATGACAAATTTTAATTTTATTTTAATAAATATAAGCTAAGAAAATTATTTACATATATTATTTCATAAAAAGTGAGGGTATGCAACAATTTTTATGTAAAAAGTAGGCCCCTTACTACATAAAATTTGGGAACTACTGCCCAAGGAGATACTTTGTATAGTAGTTCAGATGCCCTGTAGGCAGAGATATAAATAGCAATCCTGGTGTCTGAGGCAAGCACTATCAAACATTGGGAAGCAGCCCTCAGATTGAACTTTTTAAAGATAAATTCCATTGCTGTAGAAGCTAGGCAGGGCTGTGTTGGAGAAGAGCTCGTCTGGAGTAGCAGAAGGCTTTGGGATCTTACCCCAGCTGGCACAGTGATGCCCTTACCTTCATTACACAATGGATATCTTTCATGCAAGTCTTAACTTGGTCTGTGTTTCAAGACAGTTCAGTCAAAATTTACAATGGAACCGCCAGAGAAGTTTTGGTTTGGGTCCTGGGGCCCTGTGATACAGCATGGTTAGAACAAATTGAGGATGATCTACTTGGTCAACTGTATTACCCAGTAAGGCAGAACCATGGCATCCTTGTCAAGGAACAGGCTTTTGGCAGTTGCACCCTAGTGGATGGAAACAGAGAGTAGCAGTTGTCATCAAAGGGGGCTTATATGGATGAGGACTAGTAGATGGAAGCAGACAGCAGCGAAAGCAGCATCTAAAGCATTTGGAGACCAGTCTTCATTGTGGGGGGACACACAGCATAGCAGAGACCACTCAGCATCCAGCATAAAGCGTCTGATGCCCAGCACTGGAGATGCAACTTCTGCTGGAAGGCAGCAGATTGATGTAACCAGAGAAGCCTGCCTGGCATTTCTGCAGCCTCAGAGATGGAAGTGTGGTCACACATGTCCCTACGTACATGCCTTACCACATCATGTTATTTTGATTGGATCATCACATATAAAAATAACAATAATAGCTAGCATGTATATACTCTAGCTCTTTAAGACTTGTAAAGTACTTTATGTGTATTTTCTCCCATGATCCTCATAACCCTATGAAGTAGACACTATTATTATCCCTATTTTGATAAGAGATTTAAATCCAGAAAAGAGCTTAGAAGACATTTGGTCCTGCCCTTTTGTTTTGTAGATAAGGAAACAGGCCCAGAGAAATTGAGTGATTGGTCCAAGGTCCCATAGCTATTAAATATCTGGGGTAGAATTTAAATTTAGGTCTTCTTGACTCCAAAGTCAACATTATCCATCACATCAAGCTATGGGGTATATGTTTCATCTGTCTCTTTGATAGTTTAGTTAGGCAGTTCTCAGACCCCTGATTCAATTGTAGTTCAAAATATAGACTAGATCTCTAAATTCCATCTCAGATTTAAAATTTTAGGAGCCTAGAGCTTTCTGCATTTAAGCAATATCTATAGGAACCATCTAGAATATATTGTGGCTCTTTGTAGGTATGTGAATTTCAAATTCAAGATGGTTAAATTTCCATGTTTGATGTGAAAAATGAGAGTTCCAAGAATGTGGGAGGCAGTAGGACTTTTTCCCTGTTTACCCAAAGCATGTAGAGGCTGAAGGATTCTTTGGATACCAGTGATTACTATTTTACTTTCCTGAGAAGGGTGCTTATTTTCCTTTGATGTAGCTGCTCCCCCCTTTCTGGTACTTCTCCCTCAAGAAAAGGAGATGTAGTACAATGGCAAAAATACTGAATTTGAAGTCAGAGGACCTGGGTTCACATTCCAATTCTGTTGGAACCAGTATGATCTTGGGCAAGATCACTTCACTAGAGATCAGTTTCCTCATCTGGAAAATAATGGGATTGGATTAGAGTTTAGGGCTTCTTAAACTTTTTCCACTCAGACACCTTCAGCACTTCTTAAACTGTGGGTTGAAATCCCATGGGGTGTTGATGTACAGTTTAAGCACTGGAATAGATGATCTCTGAAGTTACTTTCAGTTCTAAGTCTATGATCATATATGTATTCAGAAGAAAAGTTGTATCAGGAAGGGTAGAAAAAAATTAGATCAGAATTGCCTCTAGAGATGTTAGATATTTTAGATTGGCATGCTATCCATTCACATCTCATTGAGGCCTATGCTGGCAGGTTGGTTTCAATTGTCCTCCTTGTAAAAGGAATAAATATGGATTTTTCAAGCCTTAATTCAATCAGTCAATTCATTAACAAGCATTTATCTAGGCATCATCTGAGGTGGTGGGAGATACAAAGACAAAATGAAAGTCTTTGCCCTCAAGGAGCTTATATTTATCCATCCCTTCCACAACATAACTATAACTAGTTCAAGAATCTCAGTTTAAGGCCTCAAATCATACCTTAGTCTACTCTACTTGATAAAGTTGGTGCCAGGCTTTCATACTTACCCAGTATGAAAGATATCAGAAATGAATTCTCTGTGTTTGCAGGCCTTTGTATGTAACAATTCTTTCCCTGAAATGTATCTAGTGGTGAATACCAGCTGCCACGTGAGAATAAACAGGGAATGCCTGTTAGGGCATTTGATCAACTCTCAGATTAGACCACTTTCTTTGTAGGGTTTAGAAAAACCAGTGGTGGTTGGAGTTGTTTTTTAGGTTTCTTTGTAATTAAGCTCAGTTTTGCTAGATGCTACAGTGGATAAAACTGTTAGAAATTAGTCAGGAAAATCTGAGTTCAAATCATGCCTCAGACACTACCTGTGGGAGCCTGGATTTAATCTCTTTCAATTACATCTTTAAAATGGTAATAATAATAATAACACCTACCTCACAGGATTGTTGTAGGGATTAAATGAGATAAAATATACTCAGATGATTGTAAAACAATCCTGATTGGTAGACCTCTCAATGAGGACATGGGATTAGTGTCACTTCAGCTCCTCCCCCAGCATCATTGGGAGATGGAATTAGTTCTTAAATGATGGGATTAATCTGCCAAAAATGGGATTAGTCTAAAGAGGATTTTGCCCTCTCCTGGAGACTGACTGGGAATACCCAAAGGTTAAGCAATGTTAAGCATCACTAAGATTGACTGTGTCTCAGTAGATGACTTTGTACGTGTTCATGTTGTTCTCAAAAAAAAAAAAATACTCCTTGAAACGCTGTGAGATAAGCAGGACAGGTACCCTTATTTTGCACATGTAACAAAAATTGAGTCCAAGGTCATATAGTCAGTTAACTCCTAACTAAGGATAGAGTCCAGGCATCCAAAATAGAAAGTCCAGTGCAATTCTTGGTCAAGCACCAGGAAAGTCTATAGACAGGAAAATTGATGTGAATCACTAAAATGAAGCTTGTTAATAAGTACAAAAGGCATAACTGGATCCCAGAGCCCAAGGCTCCATTCATTGTACCATCTTCTCTCTATATACAATAACATTATGGAAGAAAGGCACTTTAAAAATATAAGTTCTTACCTAGTATGATTACATATAGTGATAGTCAAAATATGAATTCTAAATACTTGATTAAAATAGCTTATCCGACACATTAAGGCACTTGCCAACAATGTGATTTTTAAAATCCACTTTAATGTCTAAAAAAGTTCTGCTATTACATAAAAACTTTCACATTGCTCCACATAAAATCTAGTGTATTGACTAAAAGTGCTCTGTATGGAGTACATGGTATGACCTTAAATCTATTAGTACAATACTCTATGAGGGTTCTGCCCCTTGGATTCACACAACAGTCAGAAACTCAATCAAATCAATGTTTAGCTAAGCAAATAAAATCTCTGTATAGGAACTGCATGACTTGGAATGATATATGAAGAACAAATGAAAGAAAACACAATTCCTTTCAGATGGAGGACTGGTTCTAGATTTGAGAAAAAACATAACTCTCAAAGAGTAAATCTGATTCCTGGTGGCAGGACCATTAATCTTTTTTCTGACCGACTCTCCTTTCATTTGTACAAGGCTAGATAAAAACAGCTAATAATTATAGCTAATAATTACATAGTACTTACCAGGTGCCAAGCAGGGTGCTAAGCACTTTACAATTATGATCTCATTTGATGCTCACAACAACTCTGGGAAGTTAGTGCTATTGTTATACCCATTTTACAGATGGGGAAACTGAGACACAAAGAGGTGAACTGACTTGCCCTGGGTCATAAAGCTAGTAAGTATCTGAGGTCAGGTTTAAACTCAGGTCTTCCTAATGGTAAGCCATGTGTTTTATCAACTATCCGACCTAGCTGTCTAAGCTAATTTCTTAAATTTAGAGAATATTTTCATAGATCAAAATGATTGCTCTCTTTGATAATACAGATCACATCCATCTATATACTTTTCCAGTCTGTGACTCATGTCTATGCCTTCCCATGTCTCCTCCAGAGGGGGCCTACTCAAGGTGTAGGGGGTCTTCCCCTCAGTCTTTTGACTTTGTGAAGATATCCATAACCACTCAGGCTGTCCATCAAATATCCTGGATGTTGTCATTTATACCACTACTTGGGCATACATCATCATTGGCAAAATGCTACAGCCTGTCATATCTACTCACTACCCCTTACCTCCCATCATGACATGGAGGTGAACCTTCTATTCTGATGGTTATGTCAATAGAGATTAAGGTCTGACAAGCTCTACAATGCTGAAAAGTTTTCCAGTCCCAGCAACAGATTTTGTTTGCTATGTAAGTCCCAGTACACCTAAATATAGAGACTCACCACTACTCAGCTGGCTACTATATGGTAAATTATTTGACCATGGCAATCAACTCATGGAAAAGAAACTTTTAAGGAAATGAAAGACAAATCTAGAAAATAATTAAATTTTCAAATCAGAGACAGAAATAACCTTGAATCATTATAACATAATTATAATATACTCATTGATGTACTACATAGATTTCTTAAAGATAGTATGGCATAGTTGAAAGAACTGGATTTAGAATCAGAAGGCCTAGATTTGAATCTCACATCTGCCACTTATGTGACTGTGGACTAGTCACTCAATTTCTCTGAACCTCATTTTCCTTATAAATTAAACAATGAAGGGACTAGCCTAGATAACATCTAAGTTCCCATCTAGCTCAAAACCATATAATCTTTGGAATATCAGGCTTTGGAATCTCTAAACCAAATATCTTGAAGAAAGATAATGGTTATTTTCATTGATACTAATTCACATTTGTATCTATCCTTTCATAACTTCAACTGGACTGGTTAGATTAAATTGCCATCTTGACAAGAGTTTAAAAAAAAAACACTAGATGTACAAAAATTCTATTTTTCAAGGAAAACTTACAGTGACCCAAAATACATTTGCCTTTCCAATCAAGTTCCTCCATCTGGTTTTGCTGTCCATCATAACCATAAGATAAGAAACACCTTGGTAGCCAGCATACTGAATTTGTCAAAAGATTTCTTTCAAAAAAAAAATAGAAAAAGATGATAGAAAGAAGTGATTGAGGATATTGAATTCTCTTGGAGCCCAACACTTGCTTTCTGCTAGACCCACCATGCTGTCTTAGGGGACCTGAGCACATGAACCAAGAATGATTTTCATGGCTGGTATTTGATATATTTCAAGAGTTATAACTAGCAGTTGTTATGCCCAAGGCAAGTGGTCAAGGCAGGATGTCAGGAGTAGGAGCCAAGCAGAATCAAGAAGTCAATGCTCTTATGATCTACTTAGAGGAAGAGAGTTACAACCTACTCACTTGGAGTGCTATTGTTAGAGAATTATGCATGCTCCAGAAAACAATAAAGCACCATAAACTACCAAATAAGACTGATTTCCCCAAGGACTGGTTCAGTTAGTAGAGGAAGTGCACTCTGGGATGGCAGTTAGTGCCATCTTAATTTCCCACCCTTCCAGCTAAACTTTGGTCACCTTGTCCTAGTACTGAATCTATCTTTCAAAACTTTATTCTACGAAACTAGAATGACTAGCTATTTTACTCAGAAATAAAGACATGGAGTAGATCAGACCCAGAGAGCATTTATGATCATCCTTAATGTACAACTACGATTCAAAATTTTTGAAAACAGCTACAATTTGATGTTAAAATATAGTCACACCATGCTCAATGTGATGTCATGGTATAAAGGCAAAAATAATGAATCTAGGCTGGAAGATGTATCTTTGAATTCTAGAACTCTTCCATTTGCTTGTTGTGAAATCTTGGGCAATCTACTTAACCTTTTATTTAACCTCTCTGTTATTTGATTTCCTCATATGTAAAATAGGGATAACTGTGCTTGCCTACTTAACTCACATGTATGGACAGGCTACTCTGAACTCCCCCATGCTCATCTGACCTCAGAAACTGAACAGAGACAGGCCTAGTCAGTACATGGATTAGATACTGTATGGGAATACCAACCACTGTAGGCTTAAAGAGAATTTGTGGCATACTAGGGAGACACAGAGTCTTAGAATCAGACAAAAAAAAAAAAATAAACCTGTGCTCAAACTCTGCCTCTGATGGCTATGTGACCCCAGGGAACTATCCAAGACTAAAGAGCAGCGAAGGTGCAAAGGGAGTTTCCTCACTGAAAGTCTCCTTTACCAGTGAAATCACAAGTTCAGTAAAAATAAATAAACATTCCTACACTACAGCCAGGTTGTGAGAGTGAAATGAAATTATGTTTTGTAGAGTTTTTGTAACCCTAAAGTACTTCGCTATTGCTGTTATTCAGTTGTCTCAGTCACATCCAACTCTTTGCAATACCATCAGGGGTTTTCTTGGAAAAGATACTGAAGTGGTTTGCCATTTCCTTCTCCTGATCATTTCACAGATGAGGAAATTGAGGCAAACAGAGTTAAGTGACTTGTTCAGTATCACACAGCTAGGAAGTGTCTGAGACAGGATTTGAACTCAGGAAGATAAGTCTTCCTGGTTCCAGGTCTGATGCTCTATCCACTGATCCATCTAACTGTCCCAAAGTAATACATAAATGTAAGTTATTTTTATTATTATTATTCTAATGTACCTAAGAAAACATTGTTTTAATCATAATATTCTTGTATACTCTTGGAAAGCAGGTATAAAATTTTTTATCATTATAAACGTAAATCTAGATTATCCATAAAACAGTTCTAGAATTAAGCTTAAACTCATGCATTTGAATTCATATAGGTAGGTTGGGTGGAAGAAATGAAACTTTTCTATAATCTCCTCCTTCTGATCCCACATAGTGTTAAAACCAGGTAGACTAAGGGACAAATCATGTGCACCCTCTTCTTATCAGAGAATCATCTGTCCAGTTGTTCTTCAGACCCTGAAACTACCACAAAAGATTTTGCCAGTTACACTGCTCTTATTGCTGAAAAAATAACTGGGCTAAGAGAACGTGAAGGATTTATATTCCTCAGACCAATTCAGGAGCAGTGAAATGTGATTTTGTTTGAAAGACATAATAAAAGTTCTTAATTCAATTAACAAATGTACAAATCCAGTACAAATTCAGAGATATTAAATAGACTAACAAGGAAAATTCCTAGCTCAATATGAATATAAAAGTTTATAAAATATCATTGCCATGTAAAGAAAATAGAACCCTTTTAAAATAAAAGGCAGAAAACTATTTCTGATAGCAAGCGGGTAATAGATTACATCTCTTGGCCTGAGATGGACCTCCCTTGTCACAAAATCATGTGAACTTTTTCATTCCTAGCAGAAAGAAATAAAAAGAAAAGGAAATGATTGAATTCCTCTGTCCAACAAAAAGTAGCCTTATATCCACCATTATTTAGTACTGAGCACAGTGCTTAGCACATTGGAAATGCTTAGTAAATGCTTGTTAACTGACTCCACAGGAAAGTTGAGATGATATGACTCCTGCTGATCTATCCTCCAAGAGAGAAGAAAAGCAAGACCAAGAAGTAGAGTGAAAATAGTCTTCTCTTCTGGCAACCAGGGAGAAAGGAGGGTGGGAGTAGAGCTAAAAAGCTACTGCTCTCATGCCTTATTGGGAGGGAAGAAAGGAAGGCACAGAGAAAGATCATGGAAGATCTATGTCATGCAGTACCATCTACAACTTGTGGTCAAATCAAGCAATGTGATAAAATTCAGGTTTTGCTTCTCAACTCTTCATCCAAGGTTGAAACAACATTTTTTTCATCTCCGTTCTAAGCTCTGCCAGTTCTAAAGGTAAGTGAACATGATTTCAATTTCCAAGGAAAAGATCATTTTGTCTACTTTTCTGAACTCCTTTAAACAATTTCTGTGTCCAGGCCCTCATCATTTCTCTTCTCAGCTATTGCAATGACCTACCAATTCCTACTTGCTTTCATTCCTGCCCATCTCTATTTCATTCTCCAAATAGTTGCCAAACTATCCTTTTAAAAACAACCTGCCATTTTCTACTCATTGACATTTTTCTACTCAAAAATCTTCAATAGCTACCCAGTACCTAACATATAAAGTGTTCAACAATCTGGTTCCAATTCACCTTTCCAGTCTTACTTCATCTTTGTCTTGTCTAAATATTCTCTCTGTTCCAGTCAAAGGATTTCATTTGCTATTCCTTGTAAATTCTATCTGCTTCTATATTTTGGCACAGGTTGCCCCTGATGCCTAGATTGTACTCCTCTCTTACCTATGCTTTCTTTAAATCTCAATATATGAAACCTTTACTGATCTAATTCACAAATTATTATTTCTCTCTACATCCTCAGTAATTTTATGCATACTTTTTCTTTACTGATCTGTGTAGTGTACATATACATATATGTGTGTATGTGCGTATGCATATATACATACCCTCCACCTTCCTACCCCCAGTAAAATGTAAGCTCATTGAGGATAGGAACAGTTTTTGGGGGGAGATGCCTTTGCATCCCTGGAGCCTAGCACAGTCTCTAGCACAAGGTTGTCTCTTTGACAAGGTTTGTCGCATTGAATTGAATTGAACTAGGATGATGAGAGAATGTGATGGAGGTGGCATCTGAGTTGAGCTTTGAAGAGAGATAAGAGGGGGAGATGAAGGGAGAATGCATCCCAGGAATGGTCAATTGTTTGTAAGGATGTACAGAATGGTTCATAAAGGATCATATTTGATGACTGACTAGTACTCCAGTCTGGCCATAATGTAGAGTTCATAAAAGGGAGTGCTATGAAATAAGGTTAGAAAGCTAGATGAGAACTAGACTTCATAAGATATTCCTTTTTCTCCTCCCCCTACATTGTAACAGCATCTCTTATTTTAGAAGAAGCATTAGAGTGGAACTGAAAGTTCCACTGAAGAGTTGAGGCTATTAGCTCCTGAGAGGAACAGGTCTATTCAATAGACACACTTAGCCCAAGGGCACCAGAATGAGGACATCATGAAGTTAAAAAAGACACTGGAGAAGGGAAAAGGAATGCAACATTTATTAAGCATCTATTGTGTACCAGGAAAAGGCTTTACAAATATTTATTTACAAAATTTTATTTATTCATTGGAGCCCTGTGATGCTGACAGTGTGAGTTTCCTTGCCAGTGCATTTCCTATGTACATGCCTCTACCATTTCACTTTATATGTATGCCCATTTTTTCTGCTTATACTGGGAATATTAATGGGAGGTAGCACCCCAGGTTTATGGAAAGAATGTTTTATAGCCACCATTCTTACTACTCTTTTTCAATAAAAACCTTTGCTTTGAGGTAATTGTGTCAACTGGCTGACCATTAAAGATTAATGCTCTAGTAGGGAAGCCTATAGTTTTAAAAAGTGCCTAACCATGAAGTAAGTAGGCAGTTCCATGTGACCATGAGTGGTATCTTTATTCCCTAAGTGAAGAAAATTACTATTGTGCCATACTTTTCATTCATATCGCTGTTCTTTGTACGCCACTTTGAGTAATATTTAGAGTAATTTTTAGAAGAGTTTTTTTTTCTGGAAATGGAGAGGGAGTAAGAAATAAGAGTCAGAAGTACAAAGTAATGCCATTTGTACTCATAGTTCTAAAATTTTATAACAATAATAGTCAATAATGGAAATGGAGATGATTAGGCTAGTAGAAGAATGGGAATGTAAGAGGAAGAAATTCTAGGAGAATCAGTTCTAGAAACACTTGGACATATCTACCAGCTAATTATTCTATAATTTGCAAATAATTTAACAATCACAGTTAAATTTCATGAACAAGTCACTTCTGGTCATGCCCTTGTTAGCCATTATAATAACATAAGACTTTGATTTTTTGGTTAGTATAGCATAATTGAAAAAACATCAGACAGATTTATAAGACTGAGTCTGCCTCTTACTAGCCACTTAACCAACATGATTCCAAGAAAAGTACTTTGTAAATCACAAAGTGCTATATAACTGTTACTTATTAACTATAACAGAAAAATAACCAACCCCTTCCAAAAAATAATAATTTTTTTCTAAGAAATTCCAAGGAAATTGTCATTTAAATTTAATCTTCACATCAAATCACTAATGGTTAAGTACTATATTTATTCAGACCAAATGTAGGTATGTGTATATGTGTATATTCTTGGGGGGGGGGTGGGGAGTAATACATAGTTCTACCAGGAGCCAGCAGCAAAAAAATCCTTGGTGGTTCAGTAGGTATTATTTTCTGCTAATAGTTATTTATAGTCTAGAATTACCAGAAATAACAGACAAATTAATAATTAAATAGAATAGCTTTTATTACAAAAAAGAACAAAGCTAAAATAAATAGAAATCATCTGTAAATTGTCAAACAACAAATTCACATAGCTCTTTTTTATTTAACTTAACAGTTATTACAATAATAAGTAATAACTTGGCATCTCAAAAGGTTGCTATTGGCATTTCTAGCCTCTAAATCTGACCAATACTGACTCTGTCTGCTCCCAGGGACATCCTAGAGATTCAGAACGTGTAGTGTTTTTTAAAATAAGGAAGAAAAAAATCAATAGGAAATTGGAAAAACATGAGGGCAAGTGGGAAATACAATGATTTCTTTTTGTGGCATTCTGACTTGGCAACAAATAACCATTATAGTTCTCCCACCTAGGCTGGCATCCTTTTACAAAACACTGGAATTAGAGCCATTTATATATAATTGCTTCCTTGTAAAGAAGTTTTTTAGTTTATAAAGTAGATAGCCATCTTTCTGTGAGTAGTTTAAAGGAAGCGTTTTCTAGAAATTAATCAAATGAACAAGATGGCATCTTCAGATTACCTTGTTCCCTACCAGTTCTATCAATTTCATTCTCTTCCTTCAAGTCCAGTAGTGTCAGACATTTCCCTGTGTGCTCAACTATTGTGATTCATGGCCTTTGTGCCTCCCAGTGCCTGAAGCTGCATGAACTTTAAGGAGTGATGAACTTGAGCCCTCACACCATGGGCTATCCAATTTCAGCTTCACCAACATTTATCAAACACCTTTGTATAAGGTTCTGGAAGAAGCTAGGAAAATATTCAATAACATGAGAGAACAATTTTCTTTCCTTTCTTATTTGAGTGACTAGAAAGGCTATATGGACAAAGGATAGATGCAGACAATGAGACAGAGGTGGAGACACATATGATAATGATCAACTTGTATCTAAGAGAGTTGCAAATCAAATTCTACGTGATATCCAAAAGGAAAAATTTACTACTAAGTGGAGTGGAGATTTGGGGGTGGAGGGAACTGAGATCAGGCAAGGGTGGTACAAAAAGGAAAGTACTTGAGCTGAGCTTTGCCATCTTGCATAAGGAAGCTACCTCAGATAAAATGTTATCTACTGCTTCTCTATGTGTTTCTCCTCAGGCTGTGCCCCCTTTGTCCCAATTTTAGGTCAGTGCTTCAGATAGAATTGCCATCTCCCACTTAACCTGTTAGGTTTGGTATTTCTCAATCAACTTGTGCTGAGCAACCATAACCTCTGGTTCATTCTCTCTTAGATAATACCTTGGACAGTACCCTTTTCCTACATGAGTGTTCTTGCAGATCCTAATGATTGTCCTTAACAATAAACATCTATTGACTCGAACAGAGTGGAAGGAGCATTAGATTTGGAATCAGAGAACATGTGTTCAGATTTTAGTTCTGCTACCTACAACCTGTGTGACCTTAAGTAGGTAACTTCTCTCTGGGCCTTAGTTTCCTCACCTGTAAAATGAGTGGACTGATAGATAGCTTCTAAGTTTCCTTCTAACTCTAAATCTATAATCCCATGATCTTCTGACCCATTACCCCTGTGGAGAGAAGAATGTCAAGTACATGTAGGAGTTTCCATCTTGATTTCAAAGATGCCTTTTTCTGGCCACCCATCCCTCATCTGTCTTGTCTCCTGTTAGAATGTAAGATTCTTGAGGGCAGAGACTATATTGGTTTTTTATTCATATTTCTAGTGTTTGACAGATAATAAATATTTAACAAATGTTTTTCATTCATTCATTTCCTATCTTTCCTCCCCTCCTATAATGGAAGTTGACAGAGGTGGCCATGAAAAATAAAGATGCACCTCCAGACCACCATTCTAGGAAATTATTTGAGGAGTAATATAATATTTATTACTATTGAAATCACACTTGGAGACAGAAGTTGCAAATCAGCAAGAGTAAAATCACTCCAAAGCAGGTGAAATGAGGGATGTTTGTCAATACAAATGATTAAGCTTGATTTGGGGGGACAAGATGATCTTTGGCTGTATAAAGACTGTCTCACAGGAGCATGGTGGGAATTTGGGGGAAAAGTAGGGACCTAACCACCATAATGGAGGAACTTAAGGAATAGAGAGACAGTAATAGAATGATCCCAAGATTGGCATATACGTATGTGTCCTAGGTTGCCAAGCAGGGAGTATGAAACAAGAACAAAAATTTAGAAATTAAGAAAAAATTTCCAAGAAGTCAAATTTCTTCCATATACCAAGACAAATGACTTGCTTTTTAAAATCTGTCTTCCATTTGTCACTTTATGGTGCATAAAACAAAGGATTTGGAAGCCCTTTCAGTCTGAAATCTATGGTCCTATGATCTTATAAATAACCTATAAAGTCATGTAATAGAAAACTAATTCTCAATCTGGGTATGGTTTAGCTATTATTTAATCACAAGTATTTTTAAGACAAAAATGTATGTACAATCCTACTGATATGGGTTTGTTCTGAAGCTCAGGTTCTGCTTGGATAGTTATTGAGGTCCCTGAGAGGAAGATTCAGTTCTTGGGAGTAGACTGTCATTTGCTTCACTTTCTGGTGCAGGGATTGACTTTTCAGGACAAAGGACAGCAACTTCGATGTCAATTCATTCAATGAGAATCACATCATTGACAGTGTTCTTGGCACACTAGGTCACACTGCTCTCTGCTGGAGGCAAAACTACAAAAATGGAAGTACTTGGGCAATTCACTAAATCCTTAACCATAGTTGAGGGGGAATCTGGTGTTGATGAGATGAAAACCACAATGAAAACCAACAGAATGGAAAAAATTAGTGCAGCATGGTGTAGAGTGAGATAGGTAAAAATAGAGAATAAAGAGAAGCAATTTCTTTGTTCTAAAAAGAATTTCTAAACAACATCATGTGGATGAAGTCACCCAGGCACATGGCTCTGATCAAATCTAAGGGCTGCCAAATGTACAGCTGATACTCTAAGAGAGTATTGGTCAGATTTAGAGGTTCCCATGTTACTCAGTATAGCCCAAAGTAAGTTGTTCTGTCTACCCAATAAGCAAAGCCATGTTCTAGGTACTAGAAGGGTGAGGATCCATGGTGCACTGGATTTGGAGTTAGAGAACCTGGGTTTGAATATAATTCTCCTTATTCTGTATAACCTCATATATGTCACTTAACCTCAATGGGCTTCAGTTTCCTTCTCTATAAAGAGATTAGATGATCTCAGAATTTCTAATCACCCTGAAAATTATGATCCTATGACTCGAAGCATGAAAGTTTCTCAGCTAATTGAGGACCTTAGGATGAAAGATTATTCAAGTTTCCTTAGTTTTATGAAATTGTCACATTCTTTCAAAGTCACAAATTTTTATAAAGAAGATCCTATTTTTCCAATACTTTTTCATCTTATCTTTGAGCTGCTGTCACTAGATTTTCTATTATTCAGTGAGTATCCTGACATATTTAATGTCTCCCTGTCCATCTCAATTCTCACCCTGGTCCTCACAAAGCAGCATGATGCAGTGACTAGAGAATCAGCCTCAGAACCAGGAAGACTCAAATTCAAGTTCTGTTTCTGATGCAGTCTGATTTGATGAACCTAATTTCTTGGGAAGTCAATACTCTAAGATAGGAATTGTTATCTATTTTGTGTCATGGGACCTTTTGGCAATCTGTTAAAACTTATGGACCCCTTCTCAAAATATTTTTTAATTCAAAATCGAAAGAAATGCTACCTTTCACTTAGAGGATAAAGATGTAATTTTCCTACCCAAGTTCAAAGACCCTCCCCTGAAACTTATCCACAGATTGCTAAATGATCCATGGACCCCAAGTTAAGAACTCCTGCTCTAAGACTACAAGTAGCAGACAAGGTGCCAAGCTGCATTTGTAGAGGAAGGATTCCTATAACAATGAAAACACACATCCAATTCCCTATCCCTACCTCCTCTGCCACTTCTGTCCTTCATTCAAGTAAAGCATCATCATTTTAGAACTAGAGAGTATCCAAGAAGAAACAGCTCACTTCTGCCATGTGTGTTCTCAGAAGTGAAGACAGAATATGCTATCAGATATATCATGAGCAGAGTGGGATCCACGACTAGGTTTCATCATTGTTTTGTACTAATTGGGATCTGACTGGCTACAAATACTTTTTTATCTCTGACTACTGGTATATAAAGATTACCTGGGTCTCTCCTACTGGAGAACTGTATCTTTCCTATTTACACAGCCAGACTGGACAATCTTCCCTACTTCAGTAGCATGGGAGTCTAGGGAGACACAGAACTCACAAAAATGACAAAACAAAAATTCCCACTAATGAAAGTAAAGGAATCTTCTTGGACACATGGTTCTGAGCAAATCCTGTGCCTGACAAGTATACAGCACCTGTATACTTGTCACTGTATACTATGACTTTTCAAGACTCTGAATCTGAAGAAATGAATCTCCAATAGTAGAATTCGGGCATAGTAACAAATAGAAGGTGAGATATTTTTGTAATTGAAGACCTTGTCCAAGATCCATCACTTGTAATTTAATATTTTAATAAGTCTGTGACCTCTTCAACATAGATATCCTCTATGGATCCCAACCTAGGCATGCCTTCTCATCCCATGAAATTCTTGCTGATATCCTCCCATAGATCTGCAAAAAAAGAATCTTCTCATCTCTCTAGAGAACTACCTAGGTCTTCTAACATTCTATGATTCTCATGGCCAACATGGGAATTTGTTCTGTTTGACTACCCTATATTTATTAGAAAACTTTTTTCTTTTTTTTACAATGAAGGAAAGTGAAAGAGAGGGGGGAGTAGAGGTAGAGTCCACCTCCAGCCTTGCAAAAACAAAAATAAGGGGCCTTTCTTCCACAAATGAGTGAGACAACATTGATTATTACATGCTGAATTTATTATGTTTTTAAGGAAAAACAAGTTCTATATAATCTTTGCAATTTAATATATAATCCTTCCTTGTTCTACTATATATGTATGTCTACATATGTATACTATTATATGTGTATGTCTACAAATGTACAGTATAAATGTGTATATATAGTCTATATGTCAGATAAAAATAATAGATTTCATTTATCATATATATGTGGAAATACTTATTTTATTTGGTATTAAGTATTAATTTTTTTAATATTCCCTGAGTCTTAGAGTAGTACTTAGATATCTATATTTTATACATCACTCTTGCTACATGACTGTTACTTCATTTATAATCCCTCATGCAGTCTGAGATCCTGTATATACACGTGTATTCTCTCTGATAGTGCATATTTACACCCATACACACCTTTTCAACCTATGAGGGCTTCCATCAATGTCTTTCCATGTAGCTTCCAGAGGAGGTTCACCCACAATGCTGGGACCCTCCTTCTAGATCTCTTGATATTGCATAAATATAGAAAAAACAGTCTATCAGTTATGCCTCTTTCCCTTTCCCACCTGTATCATGTCCGAATGGTTGCCTATTTTGCCCACTTGTATGGCCAATTCTGTCTTTTAGGTCTTCTCTATTGAAATGCAAAGGCTTTACAGGTGATAATGCTTTAAAACTTTTCAACCTGTAACACTTAAGTGTGAATTAATTTATCTCTTCACTACCAACATCACTTACTGTTTGATAATTAGGACTAGGTGAGACAGGAAGGGGAAAGAGAAGGGAAAGGGAAGAAAGAATGAAAGGGTAAGTGAAAGACCGCTGAAAAGAAGCCTTATTTTTATATTTGCCCAGATCCAACCTAATCTCTATGATACACTATGATTCTTGGTGATATCTGTGAATTCTGTTTCCTCCAAGATTTCTGTGGTTCTTTAAATATTGCTTTTGATTTTAAAATTATCTAAAGAGACTAAAATGTTCCTTCTTAAAACATTTTCTGTAAGATTGGGACTTTTAACCTTTGCTAACATCCTTCTTCAAAACTTCTGTACTTCAAAGGATCTGTGATTTCATCTATGAGGGCATTTCCTCCACCAACATATCAACTTCTAGACTTTAGAAAATAGTCATCATTTGCTATAAGCCACACAAACAAGAACAGCAGCTTGTGTCCAAATTTCTGGTGATAAACACCTCCACATTTAGTTAGGATGCTCCTCAGATTCACCAATAGTCTTCCATTTGAAATTTTTCAAGGGTCATGAAAGCTGCCACAGCTTGTCTTCAACTGGGAAAGCCTTCAAGACTTATATCTTTGTTCTAATTTAATGCATGAAAAATCATTGCTGACTATGCAAGTTCAAATACAATTGTTATTAATCCTTTTTATTCTAAATCTGAAAAATCTGATCACCTTTTCTCCACATTAAAAACTACTAAGCAAGAGTAGGGGGTGAAATAATTTTTTTCCATTTTTGTTGGTGGGTGAATATACACAAAGAGTGGTAAATGGAATGTGACTGATGTATGCTAAGATTATTGCCAATGGCATAGCAAGGAAATAAGCCCCAGTAACCAGAAGTCAGGGCAATTTTGTGGCATTTATGATCTAGCAACATATAATAATTTTGCCATACATTATCAGAATTTCTGATTTCACCTCAAAAACTCCTAGGAAGAATCTTCTCAAAAACTGTGGCTCCCCAGCTGCTCCTCGAATTTAATTACAGTGTAAGGTAGTGTGTTTGCCTTCCAGGGGAATTCTATACTACCCAGTGACACAATAGATCTGAAAAAAATTGTGGAGGATCCTAAGGCAAAGAAAGGTTTCACCAGAATGTCTTCTGATACCCCCAAGTTCAATTCCCTTCTGAGCAGAACTCAAAGGCACTGTCTGTGCCTCTGTTTATGCTCTCCTAAGAATACTTTGAATCTAAGTATGTGTGAGAAAATCAAGCTGTTTTCTACCCAATGTGCATTTGGCACCTTGACTGTTTGTATGTGATCCAAAGACATGGCTGTTCAAATTTGTAGAAGCTTAGATATGAGCAAACTTGAAGATTTCTATGACAAAACTCTGATAAGTACATGAACCTAAGACAAAATATAATATTTGGGGGCCATACCTAAAATTGTACCTTGCCTATGACAATGAAACTAGAGTCCAACTCTGGGCCACAGGCTATAATTACACTTTACCATCACTCACTATCATCTAATTGAAGCCCTTCCTCATCAGAGAGTAATGTTTTCTCACCTGTACCATCCAAAATAACATGCCTATTCCAAACCAAAAGGCTAAAATGGAAAAGAATATCTAGACATTATTTGATACAATTCCTTGGATCTTAACAAAAAATAACATATCAAGACTAATGATCAGGGGGCAGAGCCAAGATGGTGGAGTAGAAAGACACATATACTCTAGAACTTCCCCCACAGCCCACAAAATACCTGTATAAAATGACTCTCAACAAATTCTAGAGCAACAGAAGCCACAGAACAACAGAGTAAAAGAGGTTTCCAGCCAAGGTAACCCAGAAGGCTGATAGGAAAAGTCTGTCTCACAGGACACTGAGCAAAGCAGAGCCCAGCCCTGGCCATGAAGCACTGGGAGGAATAGGACCTGAATAGACCTCTGGGGCAGAGTTCCAAGCAGGGAGAATCCCAGATCTCTCAACCCACAAGTGACAAAGAAAACTCCAAAGATCAGTGGGGGAGGGCTTTCCCAGCTGGGCTAGAGGGAACAGGGTTCCTGCAAAATAGCCTGAGGCAATGGCAGAGGCCAAGGCAGAAGACTGCAGGCAGCTACAGTGGTGGGGAAGCAACCTGCGTCCATTGTCCAAGCAGCTCAGCTTAAAACTTTTGGTGGTAGGGAGCAGCTAATCTAAACCTCAGCCCTGAATGATGGCCCCACCCCCACCCAAAGCCCTGGGAAATTGAGCAGCTGAGTTGAATCTCAGTCTTGAACATGACACTGAGGAGAGGAGGGACAATAGGACCATCCTCTTGACAAAGGATTCAGAAGTCAAGCAACTGGCTGGGAAAATGCCCCCGAAAAAATAAGACCATAGAAGGTTACTTTCTTGGTGAACAAGTGTCTCCTCCCATCCTTTCTGATGAGGAAGAGCACGGCTTACTGTCATAGGAAGTCAAGGCTCTTGCCTCCAGTGCCTCCAAAGGGAACTTAAACTGAACTCAGGCAATAAAAGAGCTTGAAAAGCGAGTTAGCAGCTTGCTGAAGGAGAACCAAAAAAATCCTGAGGAAAATAACACCTTTAAAAAGAGGCTAACTCAATTAGAAAAAGAGGTCCAAAAAGCCAGTGAGAAGGAGACTTTAAAAAGCAGAATTAGCCAAATGGAGGAGAAGGTTCAAAAGCTCACTGACCAAAATAGTTCTTTGAAAGAGAGAATTAAGGGAAATGAATGCCTCTGAGATAAACAAAGTATTTAAAAAACAAAACCAAAAATTTGAAAAAATAGAAGATAATGTGAAACATCTCACTGAAAAAACAACTGACCTGGAAAAGAGATCCAGGAGAGACAATTTAAAAATTATGGGACTACCTGAAAGCCATGATCAAAAAAAGAGCCTAGACATTATCTTCCATGAAATTATCAAGGAAAACTGTCCTGACATGCTAGAACCAGAGGGCAAAATAAATATTGAAAGAATCCACCTATCACCTCCTGAAAGAGATCTGAAGAGAGAAATGCCTAGGAATATTATGGCCAAATTTAAGAGTTCTCAGGTCAAGGAGAAAATACTGCAAGCAGTTCGAAAGAAATAATTCTAGTAGTGTGGAAATACAATCAGGATAACATAGGATATGGTAGCTTCAACATTAAGAGATCAAAGGGCTTGGAATAGGATATTCCAGAAGTCAAAGGAACTGGGATTAAAACCAAGAATCACCTACTCAGCAAAACTGAGTATGATACTTCAAGGGAATAAATGGTCATTCAATGATATAGAGGACTTTCAAGCATTCATGATGAAAAGACTAGAACTGAAGAGAAAATTTGACTTTCAAACACAAAAATCAAGAGAAGCATGAAAAGATAACCAGGAAAGAGAAATCATAAAAGACTTTCTAAAGCTAAACTGTTTACATTCCTACATGGAAAGAAAATATTTATAACTCTTGAGACTTTTCTCAGTATTTGGATAGGTGGAGGGATTGTATACACACACACACACACACACACACACACACACATATACACAGAGAGTACAGGCTGTGTTGAATCAGAAGAGATGATATCCACAAAAAAAATAAAATAAAAATTAAGGGCTGAGGGAGGAAAATACTGGGAGGAGAAAGGGAGAAATGGAATGGGATAGACTATAACGCATAAAAGAGATAAGAAAAATCTTGTTCAATGGTGGAAAAAAGGGAGAAGAGGAGAGGGGAAAAGTGAAGCTACTCTCTCCACATATGGCTGAAGGAGGGAATAACACACTCACTAAATTTGGTATGAAAATCTATCCTACACTACAGGAAAGCAGGGGAGTAGGCAACAAGTGGGGTAAAGGGAATGATAGAAGGGAGGGCAAATGGGAGAAGGGAGTAACTACAAATAAACACTTTTAGGAAGGGACAAGGTCAAATGAAGGAATAAAAAAATAAGGAGGGATAGAGTAGGATAGGGGGCAATATAGTTAGTATTACACAACATAATTATTACGGAAGTCTTTTGCAAAATGACACATATTTAGTCTGTATTGAATTGCTTGCCTTCTCAGTGGGGATGGGGAGGGAGGGAGGGAGGGAGAGAAGTTGGAATTCAAAGTATTAGAAACCAAGGTTGAGAATTATTATTGCATATAACTAAGAAATAAGAAACACAGGTAATAGGGTATAGAAATTTCTCTTGCCCTTCAAGAAAAGAGAGAAGATGGGGATAAGGAAAGGGTGGGGTGTGATAGAAGGGAGGGTACATTGAGAGAAGGGGTAATCAGAATGCAAGGTATTAGGGGGTGGGGGAAGAGGAGAGATGGGGAGAAAAATTGGACATGTTACAAAATGATGTAAAAGCAATTAGCATTAAAACAATTGACTGAATTAATTACTGATACTAAATCAGAGATATCTTTAGTTTGGGGAATAGAATGTTACTCTAAATTTCCTAGAGGCAGGTAACCTCATGTAAAATTTGGCATTGATGAAAAAGTTCAGGTTTTAATGGTAAATTTGATTTTATGATTGTTATTTAATCAGGAGTTAGAACATGTATAGAAAGGCATGTAAGTCACTTAAGACTTGCCTCAAAAGATGTTCCTTAGCCAAAGTGAAATTATAGTCATATATGAAACCTGGTTATTGGAACTTGCTGAGTCTAACTTCAGGTACGGATAGCAAGAAAGGTGATCTGAGCCTCCAATCCATGATGCCAGTAACCCTGTGAGATGCTGGTATGAACTGAAAAAGGTGATCTCGTGGGAAGGGTGGGAGAGTGGCTGTTTAGCGTGGGCTGAAGTAGGATTCTCCTGACTCAATTTCCCCACTGACACCTGACAGACTTCAAACCTGACTGAATGCAAGCTGACAATCTGTTTCTACCTGGAATTGACATGAAGGTGGGGAGATATTGGTTCCCTGCAATGTCCCTACTCTTAGGGGCAATTTCCTATAGTCAAAAGGTTTGTAAGTTTAATACCAGATCTATTAAATTATAGATTGTTGGTAGGGGAACATCTGAGGTTAAATCTAAAATTAAGCTATTAGGCTTAAGACTTTAGACCAACAACAATAAGTCAGGGTCCCTTTAATTCTTAGTAATACTGTGGAGACAATTAGGTCAAGGGCTTGTGAAGTTAGCATACCTAATTATTATTTGTGTCTCAGTTGGTTAATGTTATAAAAAATTCATTTGTGGTCTATATTGTAAGTGCTTTAAAAGAAGTATCACCTGACCAAAAGTTGGAGTTGTTATATGTGATATGAATGATGTTAAAAATGAAAGATAAAAAAAGACTAATGATTAGATATTCAGTAGGTAGTTTTTCCCAATGTCTGATCACTCTTACTATCAAGTTCTTTCTTACACCTAACTAAGCCCTTTCTCACTACAATTTAAGCCAAAACCTCCAGGTAAATTGATACCAGTGAATTACTTTATGTTTTATGAAGTCATTTTAGACGGCTCTGCTATATTCATTCTAGCAATCATTTCTCTGACTTAATTTCTCCCTATAATTCATGGTGACAAACTAGGTAATAGATTGGCAATGAATTATCAACTTATCTCTTATTAAAATTTTAAGGGAAACTGTCAGGCAGTTTTTTCATTCTTATTAAATGGTTCCTTTTCTTCTTTTCTCCTTTGTGATATTCAGAAAAGTCTTTAATAGCATGAAACTGATAACTCCTTGTGCCTCTGATTAAAAAGGAGGTTGAATCTCTATTCTACCAATTCAGGTCCAATGTATTGGTTTTATGGGTATTGGTTTCTGGGAAATGAGCCCTCAGCTTGCACATTTATGATGGAAAGTCAAAGTCCCTTTTAAACCATATATATATGCCATAGGGCAGAGGTTCTTAACCTTTTTGTATTGTGGACCCCTTTGGCAGTCTGGTGAAGCCTATAAACACTTCTCAGAATAACGGGTTTTTAAAAATTCATAATTAAAGGAAAGCTAACTTTCAGTTAAGGATTAGTGAAAAATAGAGATGTGATTTCCTCCCTTTCAAGTTCATGGACCTTTGAAGTATAACCATAGGACCTTTAAGAACACTTGCCCTAGAGGAAGAACTTCCCAAGCAAATCAAATCTAGCACCCCATGGAGAACATATATTATCAGGAGAAGAAAAGAAGGTAGTCAATTGCCAAAGAAGAGGAACTTCACAGAATTTAGAGTTGGGAAGTACATCAAAGGCCCTCTCCTTCAAATTTTATCTGAACAAGAATCCCTACTGTACCAAGCCTGACAAAATGGTCATCGAATGTCCACTTGAAGCAGGGTCTCCATTCAACTTTTGGTGATCGTTAAAATGTTTGCTTAACATCAAGATACTTCTTTGAAATTTCTATAATCCATTGCTCCTGGTTTCACAAAAGTAAGTTTTTAATCCAAACAAGTCTTGACCCTCTCTCACATGAAAGTCCTTCAAATACTTAAAGATGGACATTTTGTGTCTTCTTAGTTTTCTCATCCCTTGATTAAAAGTCAGTCAATAAACATTTATTAAGTACCTATTATGTTCCAGGCACTGTGCTAAGTACTAGGCATACAAAGAAACATGGAAGACAGGGCCTGCTATCAAGGATCTCACAGTCGAAAGGAAGAGAAAACATGCGAACACCTATGTACAAAGATATAAAAAAGTACAGGATAAATTGGAAGCAATCAAGAGAGAGAAGGCACTAAAATGAAAGGAGATGAGAGGCTTCCTATGAAAAGCAGAATTTTAGTTGGGACTTGAAAAAAGACAGAAAAGACAGAAAGAAAAGATGAAGAGGAAGGAATTCCAGGCATGGAGAACCACTAGGAAATATTCCTAGAATTGAGAGATGGAATGTCATGTTGCAAGTAGCAACAAGGAGATCAATGTTACTGGATCACAGAGTGTGTAAAGAAGGAGGAGAGACTGGAAATGTTAGGGAAGGGACAATTTATAAAGGGCTTTGAATGCCAAAGAGAGAATTTTATATTTGATCCTGAAGGTGACTGAGAGCCAACAGAGTTTATTTGAGTGGGAGCAGGAGTGAAGTGGTCAGACCTTCACTTCAGGAACAGAACTTTTGACAGCTGAGTTGGGGCAGACTGCAATGTGGAAAAACTTGTGCAAGGAGACCAACTAGTAGGCTATTGCAATAACCCAGGCATATGGTGATGTGGTCCTCCACCAGGCTGGTGGCAGAGGAGAGAAGGGAATATATGAGAAAGATGTTACAGAGGAGAAAATTGAGAGGTCTTGGCAATAGCTTGGCTTGATTTCTTTGGCATAGTTTGTGCAAAACCTTTTTAATATCATGTGATCAAAATTATCCACTTTATTTCTCATGATCTTCTCTATTTCTCATTTGGTCATAAATTTTCCCTTACTCATAGATCTGACAGATGCATTTATCCATGCTCCCCTAATTTACTTATGATATTACCCTTTTATGTCTAACTCATTTATTCATTTTGACCTTATCTTTGTATACAGTGTGGTTCCAGGTTATTTTAGAAATCACATTGTTGACTAATTGGAGCAAAGGCTTGTAACAAAGTGAGTAAGAGAGCTAAGGAAAATTTCCAGATGACCAGCTATGTGAACTCTGAATTTAGTGTCATATGAAAAGCAAACCTTGTGCTGAGTTTCTGGAAAATCCTTAACTCTGGGGAATGTTTAGTCTATAGCAGAAAGGAACCAAAGAAAGACAGGCAAGTGATAAACTTGGGTAAATACCCAATTTAGTGGGGAAAACCAAATTCTCTAGGGACCCCCTGAGTTAGAAAACTCAAGTCAATAGATCTGGGGAAGGAGCCAGTTTAATAGTGGGTATTCCTGGAAATGAAGAGTTGAAAATGTGTTCTGGTTTGGCAAAGCACAAATAAATACTTTAGAGATTTTCCCCCATCTTACATTTAAATGCATTTTCACATCTAGTTTTCCATGATTCTGACTTGGTCCCAAGATACATCAACTTATTTAAGAAGATAAATTTCTGCACTCAGAAGGCAGGATTACCAACATGATCATCTGTAAATGTGTGTGTGTGTGTGTGTGTGTGTATGTGTGTGTGTTTGAAATGGGGTAGATGGCATAGAATGAGGTTTTCATCCTGATGGATAAAGCTGCTGGAAACCAGACAGCTTCCATTCTATGAGCAGCTGTACCATGCTACATAGTTCCACTCCCATTTAGATTTAGAATAATATGTTAGTCATAGAGAGAGATGAATTTAACCAAAGATCGAGTTTGCAACAGTTCTTGGAACTATTCCGTCTCTTTGCAATGTCTGCCTGGATGTTATAAAACAGCATTTATATAAAGTCTTATAGTTTGTAAAGTACTTTACAAATATCTCATTTGATCCTCACAACTTTGAAAGGTAAGTGCTATTATTTTACAGATGAGGAAACTGAGTCAAAGGTTAAGTGACTTAAACGGTCATATAGCTGGGAAATATCTGAGACTGGATCTGAACTCTGGTCTTCATGCCTCCAGATCTAACACTCTATCCATTGTGCCTTTTATCTGCTTCTATACCATTATAGTAGCAAATCCTAATAAAGCTCTCCAGGGGTTAAGGGAAACTACATCTAGAAAAAGAGGTATGTATACACACACACACACACACACACACACATATATGTCACTTCTTTTTGTGGTAGCAAAGAATTAAAAACTGAGAGAATGCCCATCAATTGGGGAATGGCTTAACAAGTTGTGGTATATGATTGTGATGCAATATTATTGTACTTTAAGAAATGACAAATCTTTTCTCTTCTAGCTTATGGCTACCCAGGGACTACTTGGCTCTCAGCCAAGACTAGGACTGGAACACTGAGGTACAAACCAGTCTCTACCTTGTGGGGTCCAAAAAATGTCCAATTTGCAAAAAAAACACTGAGGCAGACTAAAACTTAAAATTAAAAATTAATTTTTTTAAAAAAGGAATACATCTATCTAGAGAAACACTATTCTTGAGCTTTACAGTGGTAAATGCAGTTAGCATCACAACAAAAAGTCAATCCTTTCTATATACCTCATGTGCTGGGTCAAATGTCACTAATGATAATCCTTCCTACCTACCTTTCAGGAGGTTCTTTTCTAACTAGTGCCCAGTAGATTTTACTACATTTTTTTGTTTTTTATGTTGCAAAATGGAGAATGCAGACACCTGTCCGTACAAACTTCTATAATCATTTTTGATGAAAGAATATTATTTGCCAGTAACCATCAAGATCCAACCACTGGGATATCATCACACTTCCTTAAAAGCTCAGGTCTAGCACTACATCCTATATGAGTCCTTTCCTAACCCCTGCCATTCCTATTACTGTTTCCTAACCCCTGCTACTACTCCCACACCTATGAAATGAACTTTATGCACATTTCATTTATAGGGTGTATTAAAAGTCTTAAGGTAGTTTTAAGTTCTAATGGCTTTAAAATGCACTAAGATTTTGGGGATACTCTATATAATCATATATGTACATATGATTTTCCCCCCACAGTATATTTTACACTCACTGGGGGAAGGGACTGTTTCATTTTGTCTTTATATTCCTAGAAACTACCAGAGTGTCTGGCACTTAATAAATTGAGTTATTGATAATAGCTGTCAGAATTGACATCCTGTGGGCATTAGGTGGAAGCTTATATATTGCACTGACTTACTTAGATACTTTGAATGGTCCAAGATTTTATACATCGGAGTTAATCTTCTATTATCAAAATTACAAACCCTCTATGACTCCTGATTTCTCACAATTCTTACCCATATTGTGCCTTTAATTCTCTCTAGGACTGAGTCAGTGCCATAAAGTCCTTCATCTTTTTGTATGTTGAGGGAACCAAAGTATCTTATTCTTTCCATTCTCAGCTCTTTCACTTATTACCTGTATGAGCTTGGGCAACATACAATCTTGGAGAGTTCAACTTCTCCATCTATAGAATAAAGGGTTTGGACTAAGTGATCTTGAAGGTCCCTTCTGGTTCTAATTCTATGACAAAAATATCTCTTATCTCTTGGCCCTTTCAGGATATATGTATACAGGGGTGTACTCCTAAAAGTTTAACAAAAACGTTCACTAATAACAATAACAGGAACACTTTGGAGTTTAATCTTCATCATTTGTGTTCTCTCCATCACTTTTTTAGTCTAGATCATCAATAAAACAATAAATCAAGCTCTGATTTGTAAATGCTCACACTGAAAAGTTCATAATCAGCTCTCTAGGGGCACAATCCAGGCTGTGTATCTTGTGCCACAGGAGAGTAAGAGTGTACTCTTAGTCTATTCCTTCACAGTTCAGACCACTGCAAAAATAGCCTCACCTGCAGATCAGAGAGTGATAGAATGTTAGATCATAAATGGACCTTGAACATCATCCAGTACAATGCCTTCATTTTATATTCTATGTAGTCTTTTCCTGTTAATGTGGGGACATTTTATACTTGTGTAGGCTTGGGACAATAGTCATAGGTGTGCTGGGGAACCTCCACTTTCCCCTACTCAAAGTCACTTCCCAGGCCACATCCCCTTTCAATCCATCCTGACCATGCAGAAACCACATTGCTCTACAAATAGAAAAAGAATAATCTTGCTTCTAGAAAGACAGTAAATCTCCTTCTATAACGAGGATATATAAGGATCCCATGCATCTCTCTCTGTCTCTGTCTCTCCGTCTCTGTCTCACATAAGACTGGGTTTAATGAGTCCCATACCTACTTTTTTTTACAAGTTGTAAGACTATGTACTAGGTACTTTAATCTCTCTGGTTCTCAATTTCCTCATCTGTAAAGTAAGGGGATTAGAGAATCTTAAAGGTCCCTTCTAGTTATAAAATTTTATGATTATATTAGTCTTAAAGGGAGAGATTTAGTTTCCTACCTACTCCCAACTAAGATGACGTATGTAATGACAGATATGAGGTTTGAATATGGGAGGAAAGGTGCTAATTACCTGTTATTTCTTTATAAAATATTATCTCTTCTCTCTAGGTTGAATCATAAAGGCCATATGCTTGCAGGACTTTTAATAACTAGGCCTTAGAGTTAATGAGGGCTTAGCTATTTAAAATCTCCAGAGATGCAATCAGTTCGTTTTCTAGCCCTTAATTCCATCAGCAACAAGTAACAATTAGCAAAAATAAAGAACAATTATCCCTAAACATGTATAGTTGAATGACTTTATTAAACTGTGTCACATATTGTTGTTAAATCACATTTGACTCTTCATGACCCCATGGACCTTGGCTGTCCAGGTCCTTCTATCATCCCCTACATCTTGAAGTCTGTCCAAGTTCATGTTCATTGTTTCCATGATACAATCCATCCATCTCATTCTCTGCCTTTTCCTTTTGCCTTCAATCTTTCCCAGTATCAGGATCTTTCCAATGAGTCCCATCTTCTCATTATGTGGACAAAGTGTATAAGTTTGCTCTTCAGTGTCTGACCTTCCAGTTTCTGCAATTAATTTATTTAAGTATTAACTGATTTGATCTCCTTGCTGTCCAAGGGACTCTGAAAAGTCTGCTCCAGCACCACATTTAGAAAGCATCAGTTCTGTAAGACTCAGCTTTCCTTATAATCCAACTCTCACAGCCATACATTGCTACTGGAAAAACCATAGCTTTGCCTATATAGACTTTTGTCAACAAGGTGATGACTCTCCTTTTTAGTATGCTGTCCATGTTTGCCATAGCTTTCCTCCCAAGGAGCAAATTCCCTTTAATTTAATGACTGAAGTTGCCATCTACATCGATCTTTGAACCCCAAAATACAAAATCTGACATTGCTTCTATTTCTTCTCCCTCTATTTACCAGGAAGTGATTGGACCAGGTTTTTTTTTTATGTTAAGATTCAAGCCAGCTTTTACACTCTACCCTTTCACACTCATCAAGAGGCTTCTTAATTCTTCTTCACTGTCTACCATCAGAGTGGCATCATCTGCATTGATTGTTGATATTACTTCCAGAAACTTTAACTCTGGTTTTTGATTTATCCAGCCTGACATTTCATATGATGTACCCTACATATAAGTTAAATAAATAAGGTGGCAATATACAAAGTTGTTGTGTTCCTTTTCCAATCTTAAAATAATCAGTTGTTCCATGTTCAGTTCTAGCTGTTGCTTCTTGCCCCACATACAGGTTCCTCAGGAGACAAATAAGATGATGTGATATTCCCATCTCTTTGAGGACTTGCCACATTTTGTTGGGATCCACACAGTCAAAGGCTTTAGTGTAAATGAAGCAGAAGGAGATGTTTTTTTCTGGAATTTCCTTGCTTTCTCCATAATCCAGAGAATATTGGCACTTTAGTCTCTAGTTTCTCTGCCTCTTCAAAAACCAGCCTGTTCTTGTGGTAATTCTCAGTTCACATATTGCTAAAGGCTAGCTTGCAGAATCTTAAGTATAACTTGCTGGAATGTGAAAGGATCACAATTGATCAGTAATTTAAACATTCCTTGGCATTGTCCTTCTTTAGGATTAGGACATAAACTGATCTTTTCTAATCCAGTGGCCGTATGTTATGTTTTCCAAATTTGTTGGCATATTGAGTGCAGCACTTTTACAGCATCCCCTTTTAGGGTTTTAAATACCTTGGCTGGAATTCCATCACCTCCACTAGCCTTATTGTTAGCAATGCTTCCTAAGGCTTATTTGATTTCATTCCCCAGGATGTCTGGATCTAGATCAGTGTATGTTTACTACCTTTTCTTAATCTCTTCTAATTCAACAAATAAATAAATAATTAAATATAAGAAAAGTTGAATACTGATAGCTGATGGGAGAGGAGAGATTAGGAAAACCTTCTTTATCCTTTGGGTTAGTCAAAATTTTAGTTACTTAGAGAGACTTGAGATTTTACATGGAAGGCATTGATGTTGCTACAATAATTCATGTTCAACCAAAGACAACATTTGCATTTTGATCCATTTATGTGTAAGAAATATAAGAATGAGAGCAGGGTCTATTTCTGGTTTTGCTCTTGAATCTCTTGTACCTAGAACAGGGACCTGGAAGATAGAAAGCATATAATAAATGTTAATTCAGTTTAGATTGATTTGGGAGAAACAAGGAGATTCCAAAAGGACTTTTGCCCCAGACCCAGAGCAATTTGGCCAATCATGACAAACCTGAACTCAACAAAAAGAAAACCACTCTGAAAAAATGGGAGGGAAGTTAAAAACATTCTGGCTCCTGGAGTCAAATCCTGTACTTGGGAAGACAGCTTAATTGTATGCATGTAAAAGAATAAATATTGATTAGAGAACAAAAATTTAAAAGCTAGAGTTTGGTAGAATGGAGATTATTTAGTATGTTACCTCACACAAAAGAAAGTCATTGAAACCAAAGTACTTGTCAGCAGATCATAGGAAAAAACAAAGTCAAGGAAAAGTTGCAAATATGTAAAAACTATCCTATCCTTGAAAATTAACTCTTTCATTTCTCAGTTCAGCAAGTAGTGAGATACTTGCACTCAATGTAATTCATTCACTGAATTGGTGTCCTTCCAAAGGCCTAATTTTTTTTCCCACAAAAGAACCATTTGAAATATTGGTCTTTTCAATTAATTTTCCCCCCTTTCTTCTCCTATCATGGGCAAAGCACTATGCTTCATTGCAAGTAATGGGATAGATTTTAGGATATTTATTTCTCTGCATCAGCAAGTTCCTTGGGAGGAAATTGTAATGTTAATGGAATGGGAAGATCTTTCCTGTCCATTAATAGGCCCATGTGACCTTCTTTGAGCTCAGGCCTGGCTGACTGCTGATGGAGCCTGAGTCACATGGAGCTCATGATGAGAGGAGTTTGCCAAATGGGTGGAGCAGGAAGAGTGGAGCAAGAAGACAGAGTGAGGGAGAACTGGGAGAGAGCAAGGCAGAGCTGAGGCAGAGCAGCTAGCCCGAGTGAGAGAGGGAGGAATTTTGCCCAGGGGAGCTTGTTTGTGGGAAGGCCTAAAGGGGGGAAGATTTGGGCATGCCCGTGCTCCCTGTATTGGCTATGTGTATAAACTTCTTTGTTACTATGGTGGATTTGGCTTTCTGGTATCTGAATAAATATCTTGGTTCATCTTTGAGGAAGAGAGTTATTTATATTTTGCAAATTTACCCTGGAAATATGCATGCATATTCATAGTGGCTACTATGGGCATTGAATTGGCATTACAGAAATTCAATGCCAATGTACACTGAAACCAACAAATCTGAATCCAGCAGGGAGTGGGTTATGCTAAGATGAAGCACATATATAATTGCCCTACAAAAAGAGAAGATATTCTTCACCTGGAGCAAGAAGCTGAAAAGGATTAGTATATCAAGGACAACAGCATTTAGAAACCCATTTGACATATGAAGAACTGAAGAACTGAATTTTTAATCTTTAATGGAAGAATTAAAAACCTCACCTAGAAATGATTTGTTTTACATGTCCCACCTTTATATTTCTCAATTCAACATTTCATTTTTCCTTTTGAAACAGATATGGGTAAAGATTCCTATTCCTTCCTAGGAAGTTGGTGATGCATTGGGTGAATTTATGGACCAGAAGTAATCACACAGGATAAGCAGGCATGGATGGGTTGCAATCATCTTCAATGGAAGGAATGCCCTTATTGATAAGAGTATAGATTTTATCCATTTTACAAATGGATAAGCTATTTAGCAGAATGAGAGAAAAGGAGTGAACTAAATGATCTCTAAGGTATCTTCTCATTCTAACATTTTGTAATTGTGTCCATGAATGCCAAAATAACTGACTTTTTTGGAATCACAGTATTTACAAAGAAAATATGTGGAAGAAAGAATATTTAAAGAGAAAGGACCTATTTTTGCAAAAGTAATTATGGCATTTCTTTGTGGTCATAAAAAATTGGAAATTGAGGGGATGTCCATCAATTGGGGAATGACTAAACAAGTTGTGATATATAATTATATTGGAAAACTTGTGCTGTAAGAAATGATGAAAGGGATGGTTTCAGAAAAACCTGGGAAGATTTATATGAACAGATATAGAATGAAGTGAGCAGAACCAGGACAACTTTATATGCAGTAACAGCAATAGAGTAATGATGATCAACAATGAAAGACTTAAGTTACTTTAATCAATACACGTTCCATGTTCCAAGACAATTCCAAATGACTCATAATGAAAAAACTATCCACTTCCAGACTTTTTTCAGTTTCTTCATTTTTTCTTGCCTTTTTTTCAACATGGCTAATATGAAAATGTTTTGCATGACTTCACATATGTAATTGACATCATATTATTTGCCTTCTCAGTGTGTAGGGGAGGAGCTAGAGGGAGAGAGAGAATTTGGAACTGAAAATTTTAAATAAATGTTAATAAATTAAAATAATAAGCAAAAAAGAGTATTTGTACAAGATATTCAGCCCTTTGTGACTAATAAATTACATCACAATTTAATGTCATTGATTTCTTAGCTAAGAAAGTGAAATTCTATATTCATCTGTACAATCAGTTGTGAAATTTAAGTTTAGCAAATGAAAGACCAGAAGTAGGAGTGGAAGGGAAGGAGAGGAATATTTATTTCAAAGATAAAACATTAAGATGATGTTGGCTTAGATGTCATTCTACCATTTACTTTCATCAAAATTTCCCTCTTTCTTCTTATCCCTTTTGGAATCTCTGCACAAAGCTGTCATGTAAAAATATGAGCCCTTTTACTGTGCATCTGGAGTGGTGGCAAGCCCACTGGATTTGAAGCGACATCATGGAAATGAAGACCTGATTCTGATATTTACTACTGGTTTGACCTTAAGTAAGTCATCTCCCCTCGTGGGCCTGTAAAATAATACTAGTTAACTTCTGTTTCTTCCAAATCTTCTCTTAGATAGTGCAAGAACCTTAATAATTAAAGATGAAATCTAAACATGAATTTTTTAAAAAGATCTCCCCATATTTTATATTTGCAAACTTGGGACCATAAAACTTCAGAGTTAAAAAGGCAGAGATTTCTAGTCAAGGGTTGTCCATGATTTTTTTTATTTATTTTTGATATTTTAATAACTGGATTTTAATATAATTGGGTTTTGTTTTTTTTTTTTACAATACTGTGTATGTTGTTTTATGCATTTAAAAACATTATTCTGAAAAAGAGTCTGTAACTTTAACCAGAAGCGTTCATGACACACACAAAAAAGGTGTAATCCCTCTTCCAATTCAATCACATTTTATAAAGTAAGGAAATTAAGGCACACAAAAAGCAAAGTGGCCTGCCCAAATACCCTACCTAGTCAAATGGATTTCTGACTATCCAATATCTTCCCACATTTATTTTACAGAACACTTTAGAGATAATTAAATTCTGTATTACTTTAATAAGTAGACTATACCCATGGGAGGGAAAAACCTATGCATACTTGACATTTCCACAACTTCCAGAATGTCCTAACAATTCAGTTAATTTCCATGAAAAACTGTAATGTGCTTTAAAATAATATAAAGCCTTGTTTCAACCATACTGCATTTGGAGACGAACATCAGTGACTAGAATCCTTCCTTCATTGTTTCTCACTGAGATATTTTTTCTAACTAGATAATTGAAGCAGTGAGGAGCCACAGTGCAATGAGCATGATACAACACTGCCACCTAGTGATTTCTACATTCCTTTTCATCATTCAAGTGAAGTAACAAAGGTTTAACTCTAAGATGCTAAACTCTCTTATCTTGCTCTAAGTGTGTCCTAGAATGAGGCCTAGTGAGACTCAGGCTTTGAGTTTGGTTCCCAGATGAGCCAGTGAACTTTTTAGAGAGAGATTTCAGTCACAAGGAAGACAGGGGAGAAAGCAGAGGGGGTGCAAACCGTCTCAATATATGTCCTATTTGTCGATCATATTTTAGTAACACAGCTAGGTGGTGCAGTGGATAGAGCACTGGACTTGGAACCAGGAAGATTCATCCTCCTGAACTCAAATCTGGCCTCAGACACTCATTAGCTGTGTGATCCTGGGCAACTCACTGATCCCTGGTTTGCCTTGGTTCTTCATCTGTGCAATGAGCTGGAGGACAGGGAAAACCATGCCAATATAGTATCTTTGCCAAGAAAAACCCAAAATGGGGTCATGAGGTATCAGACATGACTGAAAAGACTGAACAACAAATACAGCTTTCAGCCTTGAAATCTCAGTGCTACCCATAGCCTATGTAAAATTTGGCAGCAATTAGTTTTATAGCAACAGCAGGTCTGAGTGAACCCCAAAATTGAAGAAACATTCCTATGAGAGGTTTTGCATGATACAGTACAAAACTGCACTTAAATGAAAATGAAATGGAGTGAAAATACAGACTTTATGTACATACATATAAGATTGGCCACAAGTGATGATTCAGACAGAAGAATTAACTTGAAGTTTAGGAGTGAATGGAGCTAATTGTATTTTTTTCCCTAAAAGTTACCGTTGTCACCACTCTGGAGAGTCTGAACAGTACTCATTACTCCCAGGTATTATATGAGATATACATCACTCTAGTATTCTAGTATAAACCAGTGCAAATTAGGTGGAAGAATGGTTCCTTTGGCTTGAATTGCCATTTGCTGAGGGCTTAAGCCTGAAGATGTCTATATAGAGTAGTATATCACAAGTCAATTTTGCAAGTAACTCTTAAGTGGGACAACTGGTGCTCTGAGATCTTTCCTGTTAAAGTCCAAGCAACAACAAAATATCTTCTACTTTTAAATTCTGAAAGCTTCCTGATTTCATCAATGTGGACTCTCCCTCCTCTAACACAGCTTGCAATATCTCTGTGACTTATCCTGTAATATTTTTGTCCCTGATTCCCATAAATCCTTCAAAGGGTATCTGTCAAATGCATTGATCAGAAATTTATACTCGCCATTACTGTCTTATTATAAAATTTACTTTATTGTTTCAATGTTGTGGATATATTTTTGGAAATTAGCCCCAGATACAAGTATACTATGATAAAGAACATGGGTAGACTTTCATATGGTGATTCAATACTTACAGAAAATTCAAAGTACCAAATATGAATCCCAAGGAACAGCTATGAAATAAACATACACCTGTGGCTACCTTCCAAATTTAGATTCAAAACATTGCTTATTAACCCAGAAAAAATATATCTGCTCATCTGAATTTTTTCTTTTCCCTATCCAGAAACACATTTGTCATATTGTTGGGAACAAAATAAAAGCCGTGAGGGACAACTAAGAAGCCATGAAAGATAATTGGATGTGTTGTTGTTGTTTTTTTAAATTTAAAATAAACCAATGTTCTCAAACTGGAATGAAAGTCAACAAAGCCTTAGGGATTAAGACTTCCACAGCTGAACTTTTCTGGAACATAAATAGTACTCAACAGCAGCCTCCCTGGATACAAAAGAATCCTCATCCTGCCTCCCTACCCTACCCTGCCCTCCACAAATAGAATGTCCCATTCTCAAAGCTGTGACTTTTCTACCGATAGGAATCATGAAAGTTGTTTGGGTGCTTTTATATGACTCATTTGGGGATGAAGGGAACTGAGCATTCCAAATAAAAGAGATTAAATTTGTCCTAGTAGCTTCAGGGTGATTCCTTAGTTAGAATGTGAAGATAGCAATACTCAGGTGAAAATCAGGAAGGAAATTTATATGGGAATGCTTTACTGCAGCCCTAAGGACTGTCATTCTTTCTACAGTTTCATGTATATTCTATCTCTGTACAGATGATTGTTCTCAGAGCCTGGAAACCTGGAGAGTCCAAGGATAAGATAAGTTAGAGGAAAGAAGGTAAACCTGCGAAACCTTCACATCTAGTGTAACTTCATAATTTCTGTGTTTTCTTCATTAAAGCAAGAACACTCTCTGCCCCAGATAAATTTATTTAGCCTTATTCCTAATGATCCTACCTCCTCAGCTACCTGTACTTATCCTACCAGGAAAATGAAAAATCAGAAAATACATAACATTTCCCAACCAAGTAAAGTTCATTGGATCACGGGTTTAGAATTGGAGGATCCTCAGAATTTGTCAAATTCAGCCCCCTTATTTTGCAGATGAGAAAACTGAAACCCAGAGACAACTGACTTGCCTGACATCATATGGGTAATAAGTGATAGAAGTGGGGTTTGAATCCAGGTCATTTAACTGCAAAGGAAGGGCTTTTTCCACTGTTCCACATAAGAAGAAGAAATTTTTTAAAACGCTTTGTTAACACTTCAATATGTAAGAGTCTCACGCCCTCATTAAAAAAAGCAAACAAAAGTGAATAACAGGCTATAAGGGAACAGTAGCAGAAAGGAGAAGAAATCTCCACACAACACCCCCAAATCCTACAAGTTTTAGCCTTTTATAATATATTTCTTCACCATTTCTTTATAAGCAGACTTCCAGAAAGCAACTAAGTGGACTTCTGGGAATGACAGTCCAAAGAGTCCCTGCTGAGTGGAAAGAAATTTTCCTAAGATTCCAAGTGAAGGATGCTCAGGGACTGACGACGGATTTCACTTTGGGCTCATAGAGGAACAAGGGGGAATCTGAATGATGTCTACACTGGCATTGGGACTGGGGGAGCCAGAACTCTGCCCTCATCAAGAAGCTATCTCTTTACACCCCAAAGAAGGAGTATTGGGGATTCCCTTCCTGAGATCAACAAAAACAGTGAAGGCTTTAATTTCCTTCTCCCCTTTACCTAGACTTGCAACTGGTGGCCATTTCTTACATGATTTTTCTATTTCTTTAAGCTGTTTCTAATTCTTGATTTTTGTTTCAAGTAAAACTATACACTGCCAAAAATTCTCTGTGATCCATGTCTACTAATTAATTGTATGTAGAGGAAGAAACCAGTGAGTAGCTAAGAATACACAGAAGTAAATAGAGGTCTGAATTCCATCTGAAATAGCTAGGAGTTCATCTTGCCCTTGGGTTTTCTGAGCTATTGAGATTTCTATGGTGCTTATAAACAACTAAATAATTGATAGATGAATCATGTGACTCAGGACCATTTACCTTCAAGCTATGGAGTCATAATTAAAGCTAGAGTCATGTGCCTGAAATACTAACAGTGGGGACTAGAGGAGAAGGTGAATACTTTTAAACCTCAAAAACTTGCCAAATAGAGCCACCTGCTGGTTATATCATATTCTTAGAACTTAAAGGAAAAATTCTGTAGTTAGTTCCATCCTATTGGGAAATTCACCCCATTGTGGAGGAGAGAGGGGGGAAATTACCTATATACCCAAAATTAGATACTGGAATTTAGATACAAGGAATAAAAACAACAGCTAAGACACCCAGAAATTCAAAGAGCACAAAATCTAAGAAAGGAACCAGTAGCAAAAACCTATGGGCTCAAATATCTATACACAAATGTCCAAAATATAGGGAACAAGTAAGAAGAACTAGAAGTCCTAATTCAAGGAGGGAAATATGACCTCATAGATATCACTGAGACATACATGACTGGACTGTGACCCTAGATGAAGATACCTTATTCATAAGAAATGGGATAGACAAAATGTGGTGGAGTAGTATATTAAGAAGGTATATTTACATGAAGAAATATAGAAACCAGAGGGGGAAAGCATAGAGGAGAGTATTGGAATGAAAAGTCCACCTGGAATGAGAACTAGTAATGGAGTTTGGGAAATGAATCAAAAGCTTAACATAGAAGCATAATATATAGTAATGTAGAATATTTCAATTGTCCAACTCTCCTTCTGACATTCTCTCTGTCTCTTCCTTCCCTCTGTCTCTCTCTCTCTTTCTCACCTCCCCCAAAGAGTAGAGCACCTAATGAATTCTTGATAAACCTTAGCAATAATTTAATTCTGCAAAAGGTAGAGGAACCAGCAAGGGGTAATTCTATTCTGAGTATGACTCTCACTAACAGAAAAGAATTGATTTCTGAGATTTTAATGACAAGAAACTTGAAAAGAAGTAACTACTCCATCCTACAGTTTGTGATAGAAAAGGAGAAAAAGTCTAGGGATAGTCAGACATACATCCTAGATGTGGGGAATGCTGATTTTAAAGGAATCAGAAGAAAAACAGATAGGATCCTATTGACTAAAGTGAAAGAAGCCAGTCCAGAAAGGATGAGAGAGGCTCAAAAATGAAATTCTAAAGACACAGAGTCAAATAATTCTAATGAAAAGGAAGAATAAGATTTATTTGAAAAGATTGATGTGGTTGCACATGAAACTCACCGCTCTAATTTAGATATTTTTTTTAAAAAATGGAAGCAAGGACAGGTAACGTAAAATGAATATAAGATAGTGGTATGGTCCTTTTAAAAATAGTGTGTGGAATGCTAAAGCTTAGAATGTGCTAAGAGAAGCTAAGGGTAACGAAAAGAGTTTGGTTTTTTTTTTCTTAAACTATGTTGGAAGACACAGAAGGATCCAACTGGAAAGAGGACCTTTGCTTGGGATAGATGGGATGATGAGGGTAACTTACAACAGAGACAAAGGCAGAGCTGCTCAGTTCTTATGATGTTTCTGTTTTCTATACAAAAAAGAATGACATGCTCACTGGAGATGACAGAATAAAAATGGCTAACAGGAAGTTGATAGCTAAGTAAGGAGATAAGTTTGCAACAGAGCACCTGACTGACACTGATGAACTCAAGTCCCATGACCCTGATGAAATACATTCTTGCATTCTGAAAGAACTAGCATATATCATTGCCAGGCCATTTTCTGTGATTTCCGGAAGACTGTGAAAAAATTGGAAAAGTAATACAAGATTGAAGATGGGCAAATGTCCTGATTTTAGGAAAAGTGGGGGCGCGGAAGAAAGGGGAGAAATGGAATCTGCAAGCTATTATAGGTCAGTGAGCTTGACTTCTTTTCCTGAGAAAATTCTAGAATATACTAAAGGGATAGCTGAGAAGCATTTAGAAAGAAAAGCAGCACTTAAAAAGAGCCAGCATGATGTTATCAAGAACAAGTCATGCCAGACTAACCTCATTTCCTTTTATGAAAGGATTATTAAAGAAATAGATGAGAGGAATGCTGTGGGCATAGTTTACCCAGGTGTGAGCCAAGTTTTTGATCAAGAATTTCATACTATTCTTGTGAAAAAAGATAAAGAGGTGAATTAAACAAAATACAAGAAAATGGAGTCAGAACCAGTTGGATGGCTGAATTCAAAGAATCATTATTGATGATTCAATGTCAATAAGGCAAGAGATCTCCAGTGGAGCATCTTACTTTGCTTGGCCCTTTGCCAAGTTTGCCGTTTCTATCAGTGACTTGGATAAAGACAAAAATAATGTACTCATCAAAATTTCAGATAAAGCTGGGAAGAATAATTAATACGGTCAATGATAGTCTGGACCTAAAAGGATTTTGACAGATTAGAACATTAAGCTGAATCTATTAAGGTAAAATTCAACAGGGATATATGTAGTCTTGTACTTGGATGTAAAAATCATCTTTGCAAGCATAAGATAGGAAAGGTATGGATAGATAGCAGTTGTTCTGGAAAAGATCTGGGAGTTCAAGTGAACCAGAAGTTCAAATTAAGTTGGCAGTGTGATGTGACAGCCAAAAATGCTAATGCATCGTTAGGCTGCATTAAGATAGTCATAGCTTCTACAATTAGGTACATCATAGTTGCACTACACACTGAAATTAGCTACGTTATTGTTGTACTATACTCTGCCCAAATTAGTCTTCATCAGGAAGTTTGCGTTCAGTTCTGGTAACCATGATTTCAGAAAGATATTGACAAATTAGAGGAGAACAGAAGAGTAACTAGGCTGGTAAAGGGTCTTGAATCCATGTTATATGAGGGTTAGTTGAAGGAAATGGGATGTTTAGCCTGAAGAAGCAAAGACTAGAGAGAAGGCATTTGAACACCTGTCAAGGAGAAGAGGACTGAGCCAGTAACAATGGATGGAAATTGCAAAGAGAGTAATTTAGATTAGAACTACTTCCTAACAATTAGAGCTGTTCAAAAGTAGGACGGACTGTTTCCAGAAATATGTTCCCCCTCCTTGGAATTTCCATCTAACTATCTAATTCCTTTTGAATGCTATTTTATCTCCTTTGGGTATTGGCATTTACCCAGAATCTAGAAGCAGAAGGGACCTTAAAGACAATTCTAACCCCCTTATTTTATATATGAGGAAACTAAAGCCCAAAAAAGTTAAGTGATGTGCTCAAGGTCATACAGTAAACATCAGAGGTAAAATTTGAATTGAAGTCTTCTGATGCCATACCCTTTCTGCTATACCACACTGCCTCCCTGAATTTAGCAAGGTGTAATAGGGTAATCTGGTATATTCCCAGACCACCTAAGATGGGAATACCTATGTGGGAGACACCAGGACCGGTACATGCATAGACAATTTGCTTTGGTTTACCATATATTTAGGAGCAGTCTCTTTTCCCCTGGCTACCTAGACAAAACTGCATCCTTAAATCTATCTGCCTGAGTCACCATTGCTCTCTTTGCAGCAGCATCTGGGAATGAAGGATTTATTTGTTCATAGCAGGTACATCATAGATACCATGCAATAAGGAAGGAAGGGCCATCTTCCTCTTCCTTCGAGTCCCGTGGCACTGAGAAACATAATTGTGGTTTTGACCTTGTTTTGTTTGCCCTTCAGTTCCAGTACAAGGAGTGGAGTCCTCAACCTTAGAACTTGAGCCATAGGAACTTTGGAGCCCAGGATTCAAGGCTAGATGTTGCAGGCCCAAAAGGGAAATACAGAAAAGCCACCCTGGAGTAAACACATTACACAAGCAAAATATAAAAAAGAAAAAGATTTCAATAGCTTCAAGCTGCAATGGTCCTGCAAGTTCTTTTAGGAGGAAAAAAGGAGAAATCATGTTAGTACCAAAAAGAGACTCTGATAAAGGGGAAAGTTTTTCTGATCTCATTGATGAAAAGTATCAACTACTTAGCACAGAGCCTGGCACACAGAAGGCATTGAGGGAAATTGAGGGTGCTTAATAAATGCTTGTTAACCTGACTACAGAGGTTTAGATAAGCAGAAAATTCCCAGGGCTGGAAAAAATCACAACTTTTGTCTCTAAGGTAAAGTTTTGCTTCCTTGTTTTGTGTCAGGATGTTAGAATGGACTGACTTGACAGATCAGGAAAGAGTAGTAAGCAAGGAAAGCCATTATATATGTAATAGTGCATTTATCTCTTTTTCTTTAAATGTAGCCAGCTAGCATCTGTGTTTTTACTGTCAGTTCTTGCCATTTGTGCGCTTTTCATAAGTGGAAAGGAAAATAAAATCCAGTGTCAACCAGCTAAATCTTTAGATGTAGAAGAATGAGCTGGGGCCTTCTTATCTACAAGCAACCAATGACCTTGGTTGCTAGGGAAACCTTTTCTGAAACCAATATTTAAAGCTGGGAGACCTTGACAAAATGTTAGTTTCCTGAATAGAATTTCATAGGGAGGCTGCCTACTTATCATTGTCCTTTAAATATGAATGCATTTTCTTTCCAATTGTCTAATCTTGTATCTATGCATATAATAAACCTAATCTGGTTTTTTTCAAAAAGCACCCTATTCTAGGTACCTTCAATGTCAATTTTGCTTTTTAAAAATCATATTTTAATTTATTTTCTTGAACATTTGATTTACTAGAGTTGAATTTCTTAAGACTGATCAAAATGGTCATGAAGACTGAAGAATGAAATGGAAACGTTTCCAGAATAATAAAAATAATGATAAATTTTCGTATTAGAAAATGCTCTAGAGTCTACAAAGGTCCTTACAGGAACTCTATAATGTAGTTCTTTTGAGGGTAGAAAATTTGGAGGGTTATATAATTATAAAAAAAAAATTTTAAATAAATAAAATTTTTAAAAGGTCAAATATTCAAGTTGGAGAAGGAAATTTTAGGGGACCTTGAAGAAAATGAGACTGAAAAGGGAAGAAAGGAGAAAGTCAATAAGTCAAGAAAAAGGAAGTTGGGCATGGCTATCAATGAACTAAGAAGGTGAGAAGGTGCCATTCAGGTAAGAAGAGTTCTTCCAGGAATTCATGTGTTTGTCCTTCATTGCTGAAGAAGACCATGCCATCAGAGAAATGACATGACTTGTACTTGACTTTGTTTCGAGTGAGGGAGGGCTGTGCAGGTCACCAGCCTCACTTCTCCTCCAGAGCCATCTGGATCCAGTGACCAGATATTCATCAGGATGACTGGAGATGACCCAGGAGGAGGCAATTGGGGTTAAGTGACTTGCCCAAGGTCACATCAGCTAGTGAGTGTCAAGTGTCTGAGGTGAGATACAATAGCTGAATGCCTAACCTTTATATTCAGAAAGTATGGAGGTCTCCAAGGAATGTTGGTGTGTATCTACAAGGCCTGTCTGGTGATTAAAGCATCTAGTAAGAATCAAATAGAGAAGAGTTGAGTAATGATAGTTGGTCACTCTCTATCAAGAGGGTAGTAAGGCAGCTATTTGTCAATCTGACAGAAAAGAGAAGTAGACCATCTTCTGAAAGAGTGTATTCAGGACACAAGAGAGAACCAACTGAGACTTGCCAAGACTGATGACTCTACCCATTTCCACTGATCCACATGGGAAGAAAAGCAATCTATAAAGCACTACTAAAGATTATTAAGTCTTGGGCAATAAACTGAAGATATGTGAAGAATATATGCTTTTCATCATTGATGTCCATCAAAGGCAAGAAAGAAAAATCAAATTTTGGAAGTGGATAGATAGGTAGATAGATAGGTAAGAGGAAAGTCTTAGAAAAGGATTTGTATTTCTTACTTGTATGGCTTAAAATAGAGGAATGGCCATAGGAATATGGTGGCAAATGTCTAACAGTCAACTCTCCAAAAAAACAGTATGCATGACATCTTTTTTTTAAATTTGGCATACATTAATTGCATTGTCTCCATCACTCTCTTAAGTCTAGATGATCAACAAAACAATATATTGAGCCCTGAGTTTTAGGGTTTACCAGCTTCTGAGGTGAAAACTCTGAAAATTTAACAATCATCTCTCTTGAGCTGATTTAAGGTGTCTCTATTACAAACCTGCATGACAGGCTCCTGACCATGAGTGGAGTTCATATAACAGGGGCTAGGAAGAATATACTCATCTAGAATCTTACAGATTTAATCAAAATAACTTCAATCTGAAGAGGAAGAAATATGCTTATATATATATTTATAAAGTAGGTACCATGGAAAATAATGATGTAAAAAGAAGCATAGAAGTAGAGAGGCTCAGAAATCACAGAAAGACACTGGCAATTTAATACCAAACAAGGCTTTGAGAGTCTGTATACAAATGAACTAAGTATAGACAAGAAGAAAAGTTAATTAGAGACATTAATGCCTGGAGGAACCTTTGACCTCACAGATATCACTAAAAGGTATTAGTATGACACTCATGACCAGAATGTGTCTGTGGAAGAAAATGCCCCATTCCAAAGGGACAGGATTGATAAAGAGTGAAATGGGAAAGGCAAAGTTGCTTATATATTATGAAAATATACTCCTGTGAGGAAATCCAAGAACTGGGGAAGGGGTGGGAAGTATGATAGAAAGCATTTGGGTAAAGATCAATGAAGACAGAAATGGAAAAGATATTGGCATCTATATATACTAAAGACCATCTCCTCAGAAAGCAGAAATAAAGAATGTGGAAAATATATCATAAGAAGTAATAGGAACTGTAATTATCCACTAATTGCCAGGATCTTATCTGTCAAAAGCAGTCATATAATAATTTCTTGATTTCCCTTAACTGTAGTTTTATCCTTGAAGACGTGAAAAAATAATTTAAAGGAAATAAAAATTCTATATCTTATTCTTACCAACAAAGAAGAAATGGTTTCTGGAGTGAAAATAAGAAAACCTTGGAAAGAGGGGATTACTTGATTTTAGAATTTGTGATAAAGAAACAGATGAGAGTTGAGATTAACATTAGATTTTAGGAAATCAAATTTCGAAGGATTCTGAAAAAAAGGAAAGTAAAATCCTATATCCTAAAATTCTACAGGGGAAGGCTATATGTAAGAGAAATGATTGTCTCTCTCTTATATTAATAACCAATTATTGAATCAGAACTAAGGTTTTTTTCCTCCTTTCTATTTCCTCATTCAGAAGTCAGTCCCTGTAGGTTATTCAGTTAGCTTTTGAAGTGCAGGGCTGAGAACGAAATGAAATCTTGGGCGAAACTTACCCAGCTGGGAAAGTTTAGATCTGATCAAAAGGTGAAGAGATTTTGATCCAAGTGAATTCCCTCCCATTCTGTTTTAGGCAGAAAGATCTGAGTGGAAGTGGGTTCCCCCTTTTTGTCTGGATTGCTCTAGACGGGGGTAACCTGGGAAGAGATGTGTCTTTGTCCAAGAGAGAGTGATCGGAGTCACAATCCCCCAGCCTCTTATTATAATAAGCCAACCTCTTATTATAATATTCTTTCTCTCATTAATTGTTATCCAATCAGAATTGATTGCCATCTGTCCAGAATACCCACTCTTCCCAGCTCGTATAAACATTGAGAAGTTTGTTAAGTTTCTTCTTTGGTTTACAAGAGAAGGCCAAATGACCATACTTTTATTAATTATTCACGTCATAATTAATAAAATTATTAATTACCCAGAAATTATGTTTCTCAAACTTTTTTATGCATCACACACAGGAGAGATAGAAAGCTCTCAGGAATGAAATTCTGAAGGCACAAAGAGAAACAACTGCAATGAACATTAAAAACTCTCTCAGGAGAATGACATACATACACAGGGAACTCATAATCATAATAATAAGAACTAGCATTTCTGTGTCACTTTAAGGTTTGCAAAGAGCTTTACTTTTTTTTCATTTGATGAGTTTTAAAAGACATATAAAGATAACAGTAAGATTGATTTCAAAAGCAGCACATGAAAAAATATCAGTAGCAAATAGCTTCAGAATGTACTAGATGAGAAAGGGAAAAAAGAGGAGAGAGCAAAAGGAGAGAAGACAGAGAAGGAGAGAGACAGAGAGAGAGGAGAGAGAGAAGGAGAGAGAGAGAAAGAGAGAGAGAGGAGAGAGAGAGAAAAGGAGAGAGAGAGAGGGAGAGAGAGAGACAAAGACAGAGGGAGACAGAGACAGAGAGAGAAGGAAAGAGAGAGAGAAAGAGAAGAGACAGAGACAGAGAGAATTTATTGTTTACTATGGCCAGGCACTGTGCTAAGTGTTGGGCTACAAGTAGAAGCCAAAAAAAAAAAGATTCTCGACCCTTAAGAAACTTAAATGCTAATGGAGGAAGACAACACATAAAAAAGAACTGGAAAAGGGTAGAAGAGTCGGGGAGGGATTGTGAAAGGAGGCAAGGCTCCTTTCACGAGGACAAGGAGGTGGGAAAAAGTCTGGAGAATCAGGAGTGGATCCAGAAAAAAAGGTGAACATATAAGAAATGATGAACAGGAAGATTTCAGAGAGGCCTGGAACGACTGAGTTGATGCTGAGTGAAAGAAGCAGAACCAGGAGAACTTTGTGCACAGCAACAAGCACAGTGTGCAAGGAATTTTTCTGGTAGACTTAGTCCTTCATAGCAATGCAAGGACCTAAAAAATTCCCAATGGACTTGTGAGGCAAAATGCCTTCCACATCCAGAGAAAGAACTATGGAACTGGATCACAGAATGAAGCAAACCATTTTCTTTTGTATTATGTTTTGTTTTGTTTTGTTTTTTGCTTTCTCCTATTCATTTTAATATTTAATAAATAATTAAATTTAATTAAATTTCAATTTAATTTAATAATTCATTTAATTTAATTAATTCAATTTAATTTAATTTAATTTCAATTTAATTAGGCAACATGACTAAGATGAAAATGTATTTAATAAGAATGCATGTGTAGAACCTATATAAGATTGCACACAGTCTCAGGGAGGGAGTGGGGAGGGAGGGGAGGAGGGGAAATATCTAAGATATATGGAAGTGATTGCAGAAAACTAAAAACAAATAAAATAATTAATTTTTAAAAAAAGAAAAAAGTGAACATAAATGGAATGGACACTTCATGAAAAGGTAGTCCCAGGTAGGAGCTCACAAATCAGAGGAAACTAAAGGGACAGAAAAAACTCAAGAGTAAGAATGCTGCTGGCCAGGAAATGGAAAAGTCAGAAGAATCAGTAGTGGAACACTAAGGTTGGTGAGGAAAGCTAAGAACAACACGTATTAATTCTAAAAGGAGAGAAAAATATAAAAGAAGCAATAGAACCGCTGCTTGATTAAATAATAATAGATGGAAGAGAGAAGGCAGAGTTTCTCAACTTTTACTCTCCTTCTGCATTCTCTACCAAGCAAAATTATCATTAACAGTACAAAAATGAGTTGATACCCAAGATAAAGGAGGGGATAGGAAGAGAGCCCCTAGATTCCCCTGATGAGTTCAAGCTACCAGTACCAAATGAACTACATTCCAAGGTATTTTTTAAAAGTGGTGTGTGTGTGTGTGTGTGTGTGTGTGTGTGTGTGTGTGTGTGATTGTTGTAGACTGTCAAAAAATTACCTACCTAGATAGACAGGAAAAGTTAGGAGGCTGTTATTATGGGATATGAAGAAAAGCTAAGGACAGGAAGGGAAAGGAAAGGAAAGGAAGGGAAGGGAAGGGAAGGGAAGGGAAGGGAAGGGAAGGGAAGGGAAGGGAAGGGAAGGGAAGGGAAGGGAAGGGAAGGGAAGGGAAGGAAAGGGAAGGGAAGGGAAGGGAAGGGAAGGGAAGGGAAGGGAAGGGAAGGGAAGGGAAGGGAAGGGAAGGGAAGGGAAGGGAAGGGAAGGGAAGGGAAGGGAAAGGAAGGAAAAAGGAAAGGTAAGAAGGAGAGGAGAAGGGAGGGGAACGGAGGAGAGGGGAAGAGAGGAGAGGATAGGACAGGACAGGACAGGACAGGACAGGACAAGAGAGGACAGGAGAGGACAGGAGAGGACAGGAGAGGAAAAGCCTATCATCATTCCCTTGAAAGTACCTGGCCATCTTTGGTTACATTTGTGTGAGATAATAATATAGAGTGACAAAAAGAGATCTAGCTTCATATGGCCTTGACATTGAATTGCTAGGAAACAAGAACCAGTGGATATGAACACAGTTTTCAAAATCAGCAAAAAGTTCTTTCTCCTAGAGATATCATAATAGCTATAGTCTTTTTTTTTTTCCTTAAGACATCTGTGTAACTTATCCTGAGCTACCCAGGATATCTTTGGGCAATGACTTTTGGCTAGAAAAGTCTAGATTTCCTATGAGATGAGATCTATATTACATCAAATTGATTTGTTGGGGATGAAACCTTTTAGCTTTGATCTTCCCATTAGTTAATCTCACAGCAATCTGTTTCTGTGGTAAATATCAGTAAACGCTCTTCTACTAAAGGTATATTACATAATGTTGACTCATTGCTATAGAGTTCAATATCAAGAATTTTTACCTTTCTTTTACATTTATAGGTAAATGTTTATATTAATGAACGTGCAATCTATTGCTCTACCATGACCCTTCCTAATCTTAGCACTCTCCCAAAAGAAATTACTTCATGTATGTACATATGTATATATAATCAATTTATCTGTGTAAATGCTATTTTTTCCTTCTCTATAGTCAAATGTAAATTATTGAGGGCAGAAACTATATTCATTTTTGAAGACATTGAGTTCAAATCTGGCCTCAGGCATTTACAAGTTTGTGGCCCCGGGCAAGTCACTTAACCTCTGTTTGTCTCAGTTTCTTCAACTGCAAAATGGTGATAATAACTGCACCTACACTGAAGGGTTGTTAGGAGGATCAAATGAGATAATATTTGTAAAGTATACAATGCCCAGAACATAGTGGATTCTATATAAATGCTTATTCCCTTCCATTACAGTCCAGAATAATACATGACAAGATTATTCATTCATTTATTCATTCATTCATTCAACAAGTATTCACTGAGCTCCATGTGCCAAAAACATATGCTAAGTTCAGGAGCTATGGAATAAGTAATGAAACGGTCTCATCTTTCAAGAGGAATACACATTATTAGGGAGAGACAACATATAATGGGCAATAAATTCATGTTTACTGAATTGAAATTGACATTATAAACCTATCTTTTTAATACCCACATTCTACCTGTGTTGCTATGGCAGCAAGACATAGAAGAACTGAAAATAAATACTAGAAAGAGGGTGATGGAGAGACACACAGTAGGTGGGAACAGACTGTTATTTGTCTTTTGTTTTCTTAGAGGACTAATGACTCACAGGGTGATATCTTAACTAGTGCGTGAATTGGATTTCAGTTAGTCACCAGCCTCAGTCTCTCTCCAATGTCATCCGTGTCCAATGGCAAGACAAAAGTCAGGATGAGTGCTGATGGCCCATGATGCAAAGGATGTCCTTGGTGTCTTTGGTGTCTGACCAAGCTCTAAGTGCTCCATAGTGCCTGCTTCAGCTGCCTTTATGGCCTTGAAACAAATTGTTCTCATCTATCCATTCCATTGGGAAAACTGCACATGCTTGGAGGAGACACCCTCCCTAACTCACCAAGGTCTGTCAGTTAATCTCAACATGATTTAGCCCATCTACTGAAATGGTTTACTAGATTGTGGCCACTGTGCCTCCTACAGCTTCTTGGAACCATGGATGAGAATTGAGTGCCAGATGGACACCAAAGGTGGATGAGCAGCCCTGAAAAGGACTTGGTAAGCCCTCATACTAGAGATGCTAGCCTTCCTTGAACACCCATACACCACAATAAGACTGACACACATAACCAATAAGGAAATTTGAAGAACAAGAATAAAAGGAATCATCAAGGAAACGTAGATAAGGAAGAGAAGCTAATAATATGGTAACAGTGATGTGATAATGATGTCCAGTGGATATCCAAAACATTCCTCCAGCATCCTCAAGATGTAAGGACAAAGTAAGGAATGCCTACAATATTTTGGGTGGACCCCAGTGATGAACTGCTAGGAGAACAGGGATAAGGGCATGGATGGATAGGCTTCACTCTTACTCACTGAAGGGAAGAACCAAATTGATGACATCACAGATCCATTTGAGTGTTGAGGCAATGTGATATAGTGCACTAAATATGAATTTGGTAGACATAGATTCAAACCCTGGCTTTGCTACTTATTACCTGTGTAAATTTGGGAAAGTTATTCCATTTTTTCAAGGCTTCTATTTCCATGGTAGGTTAGATTTCACCTCTCACCCAGAGTTTTCTGGTACCTTTAAGAAGGTATGGGGATATCTAGGATCTCTGCAAAGACTCAACCTCCCACTAATGGTATTATCCTAATTGTAAGGGATTGTTTACTTGTACCCCAGTCCTATTTAACTATTAAGATCAGATTAGTTTTTACAAGGAGAGAAGAAAATAGGTTTTGCCAGACTGTCAAAGAGGTCCATGCCTCTTTGACTAAGAAAATGACTAAGAACCCCTAATCTACTTTAACTCTTTCCCACGCTCATTTTACAGATGAGAAAACTAGGACTAAACAAGTTAGGTGACTTGCCCAGGTAGTAAGTGGTAGAGTCAGGATTTGAGCCTTACCCCCATAAAATAGTAATCATTTATACCTAGCTAAGGAGATCTGAGGATCATCAACATAAAGATAACAACTGAATTTATGGAAAATGTCAAGTCAAAGAGTATATAGAGAAAATCAAAAAGGGCCAAGGACAGAGCCTTGAAAGATGCCCTTGGTTAGTGGGCCTGGTCTGAATGGAGATCCAGAAAAAGAAACTGAGGAGTGGTCAGTTTGAACACAAGATTGGTCATCATGGACCCTGGGAAACCCATATAATCTAGTGTGCTTAGTTACGGCTCTTCCAAACAAAGTGGATTTGACATGTCACAAGACTGTATCTCTACTCTGGGTTTCACATGCACTCCTCACCTACTGAGAGACCCTGAAAAATTGATGACAAAGGAACAAAGAAATTCCATTGAGAAGGGACAAGTAGGAAGAGGACATTAATGGATCTGAATTACATTACCTCATCATTGGTCTCTCATTTACCATCACTGGAATTAGAACTCCTAGATGATCACATGCAGCAAAACTGGGTTCTTTCAGGTTCTAAGACCTTCCTGGGCATGACACTAACAGAACAGTGGCAGATTACCTGAAAATTCCAGGTAATATCATGGAACTATAGGATGTAAAATATAGAAATGGACCTTAGATAGCTCATCTAGTTCAAACTCTCACTTTACCAATGAGTTAACTGATATCCAAAGAGGTATGATAATTTATCCAAAGCCAAACAACTAGTAGTGCAAGAGCTTAACCAAGCCCTGCTTACCACAAAGCCAATACTCTTTCTTCTAAACTATATGTCCTCCTATAGTTAGAGACACAGAATCAGTGAATTACAAAGTTGAAGGGAACCTCAGGAGACATCTAAACCTACCCTTTAAACAGAAAAGGGACAGGATGTCATCCATCCTCTGCTTGAAGACTTCTGTTGATGGGAACCTGTAATATTAAGGAATTTGAAGATCTTCCCTGCCCCTTAATAGGCCCATGTGACCTGCTTTGAACTTTGACCCAGCCCACAGTTTGAGTCATATGGAACCCATAGTGGGAGAAGTTTGCCGAATAGGTGGAACAGGAAGAGTGAGGCAGTGCTGAAGCAGAGCAGCTAGGGTGAGTGAGATAGAGAGGAATTTTGCCTGGGGAGGCCTAACAGTGGGAAGGCTTGGGGATGCTGATGATCCCTGGATTGGTGATATGTATGAACTTTTTTGTTATCATGGTGGATTTGGCTTTCTGGTATCTGAATAAATATCTTGGTTCATCTTTGAGGAAGAGAGTTATTTATGTTACAAACTTACCCTGGAAATACACATGCATATTCATAGCAGCTACTATGGGTATCACATTGGTGTTATAGAAACCCATATCCTCCCAAGGCAGTCCATTCCATTTTTTAACTTAAGTTGTTATGAAATTATTTTGTGTGTGTGCTTTAAGGTTTTTCTTTTAATTTATTTTTAGTTTTCAACATTCATTTCCACAAGATTTTGAATTCCAAATTTTCTCCTCATCTCTCCCCTCCCCCCACCCCAAGACACTGTGCATTCTGATTACCCCTCCCCCTGATCTGCTGTCCCTTCTATCACACTCCTCCCTTCCCTTATCCCCATCTCCTCTATTTTCTTGTAGGACCAGATAGATTTCTATACCCCATTACCTGTATTTCTTATTTCCCAGCTGCATGTAAAAACAATTTTTAACACTCGTTTTTAAAACTTTGAGTTCCAGCTTCCCTCCCTTGCTCCCTCCCCACCCATCCCCACTGAGAAGGCAAGCAATTCAACATAGGTTATACACGTGTACTTATGCAAAAGACTTCCATAAAAGTCATGTTGTTAAAGACTAACTATATTTCCCTCCATCCTATCCTGCCCCTCCTTATTCTGTTCTCTCTTTTGACTTTGTCCCTCCCCAAAAGTACTTACTTCTAATTGACCCCTCCTCCCATTTGCCCGCCTTTCTATCATCCCCCCACATCTCACTTATCCCCTTCTCCCCTACTTCCTCTAATGTAAGATAGATTTTCATACCAAATTGAGTATGCATGTTATTCCATCCTTAAGCCAAATATGATGAGAATAAGCTTCACTTTTTCCCTCTCACTTCTCCCCTTCTCCCCTCCATTGAAAAAGCTTTCTCTTGCCTCCTTTATGAGAGATAGTTCCATTTCTCTTTTTCTCCTCCCAACATATTGCTCTCTCACCTCTTAATTTTATTTTTTTAGATATCATCCCTTCCTATTTCAACTTATCCTGTGTCCTCTGTCTATATGTATATAATCCCTCCAACTACCCAAATACTGAGAAAAGTCTAAAGAGTAACAAATATCTTTCCATGTGGGAATGTAAATAGTTCAACTTCAGTAAGTCCCTTATGATTTCTCTTTCCTGTCTACCTTTACATGCTTCTCTTGATTCTTATATTTGAAAGTCAAATTGTCTATTCAGCTCGGGTCTTTTCATCAAGAATGCTTGGAAGTCCTCTGTTTCATTGAATAGCCATTTTTTTCCCTGAAGTATTATACTCAGTTTTCCTGGTTAGGTGATTCTTGGTTTTAATCCTAGTTCCTTTGACTTCTGGATTATCATATTCCAGGTCCTTCAACCCCTTAATGTAGAAGCTGCTAGATCTTGTGTTATTCTGATCGTATTTCCACAATACTCAAATTGGTTTTTTTCTGACTGCTTGCAATATTTACTCCTTAACCTGGGAATTCTGGAATTTGGCTACAATATTCCTAGGAGTTTTTCTTTTGGAATCTCTTTCAGAAGGAAATTGGTGGATTCTTCCAATATTTATTTTACCCTCTGCTTCTACAATATCAGGGCAGTTTTCCTTAATAATTTCATGAAAGAGTATGTCTAGGCTCTTTTTTTATCATGGCTTTCAGATAGTACCATAATTTTTAAATTGTCTCTTCTGAATCCATTTTCCAGGTCAGTTGTTTTCCCAATGAGGTATTTCATATTGTCTGCTATTTTTTCATTCCTTTGGTTTTGTTTTATAATTTCTTGATTTTTCATAAAGTTATTAGCTTCCATCTGCTCCATTCTAACCTCCAAGGAATTATTCTCTTCAGTGAGCTTTTGGATCTACTTTTCCATCTGGTCAATTCTGCTTTTTAGGGCATTCTTCTCTTCGTTGGCTTTTTGGATTTCTTTTGCCATTTGGGTTAGTCTATTTTTTTAAAGTGTTATTTTCTTCAGCATTTTTTGGGTCTCCTTTAGCAAGCAGTTGACCTGTTTTTCATGATTTTCTTGCATCACTCTCATTTCTCTTCTCAATTTTTGCTCTACTTTTTTTACTTGATTTTCAAAATCCTTTTTGAGCTCTTCCATGGCCTAAGAGCAATTCATATTTTTCTTGAAGGCTTTAGAGGTAGGAGCTTTGATTTTATTTTCTTCTCTTTGCATGCTTTGGTCTTCCTGGTCACCAAAGTAAGATTTCATAGTATGATTTTTTTCCAGTTTTTGCTCATTTCCCTAGTCATTTACTTGATTTTTGAGCTCTTTGTCAAGGTAGTTCTCTGCTTCCAGTGGGAGTGGGGGGTGTACTGTCAGTTGCTCTATCCCCCCACAATCTGAGGGCCTACAGCTCTAGAAACAGTCACTGTCTCTGCCTCTGCTGCTTCTGTAGCTCCTCTGCCTCTCCCTCCCCCACCTGCCTCTCCCTCCCCCTCCTGCCTCTCCCGCACTGGTCCCACCAGTTTTCTCTACTGACTTTCCAATTTGTCTTTGGTGTTTTGGGATCACGAAGTCTGGAAAATACCACATATGTGAGAGATTCAGTCTCCCAAGACCTGCTCAGGTCCTCTCTGTGCACACATGGCCCCAGCTGGACTGCACTCTGCACTCCGCCCCCACTGTGGTGCAATAGACACTTCCCGGCAAACTTCCAGGCTGTTTTGGGCTAGAGATTTGCTTCACTCCATCATTTGGTGGGTTCTGCAGCTCCAGGATTTGTTTAGAGCCATTTTTTACAGGTATTTGGCTGGGTTTGGGGGCAGCACCCTAGAAAGTGGGTCCTGTTACTCTGTCATCTTGGCTCCACCTCCTGCAATCTAGGAAATGATTTTTTAAGTTTAATTTTGTTTTTTGAATTAACAATCTATTATTTTCTCCTTTTGCCCCCCAAATCTGAGGGAAAGAAATAAAAACAAAATTCTTATCAACAATATACATTGTTAAGCAAAATAAATTCCCATAACACCCACATCCAAAAAAATATGACTTGTTATGTACCCCTAGTCCTTCACCTCTCTGACAGGAGGTAGATAGCATACTTCATTCTAATCCCCAGGAATCATGGTTGGTCACTTCATGGGTCAGACTTTTGAAGTCATTCAAAGTTCTTTGTCTTGTATAAAGTTGTTTGTTATTATATAAATTATAGTCCTCATTCTGCTCCCTTTATTCTGTATCAGTTCATACAACTCATATAAGCCTTCCTCTGAAATTGTCTCTTTTGTCATCTCTTACAGTAAAATAGTATTTCATCACATTCATATGCCATAAGTTGTTCAGCCATTTACCAATTGATACCTGTCCCCTTAAATTCCAGTTCTTTGTCACCACAAGAAAAGAACTCATAAATATTTTGGTAAATATGGGTGCTTTTCTTTCTTTGATCTCTTTGGAGTATGGGACTAATAGTACTATTGCTAGGTCAAAGGATTTGCATGATTTAACATCCTTTAGAGAATGGTTCCAAACTGCTTTCCAGCATGGCTTAATCAATTCATAGTTCCAACTAATAGTACATTAATCTGCCTGTTTTTCCACAGCCCTTAAAATATGTATAATTTTCATTTTTTGTCAACCTGATGGCTGTGAAGTAGAACCTCAGAGTTATTTTAATTTGCATTTCTGTAATTATTAGGGATTTGGAACATTTTATATAACCTTTAATAGCTTGAATTTCATATAAAGTTCATTCAAATGATGAGCCAAAATCTGACTCAGCACCTTCTATTCATTGTTCTTAGCGCTACCCTCTGAAGTAGAATAGTCTAAGCTTTCTTCCATGTGACAGCCCTTCAAATGCTTAAAGATAACTAAGTATTCACCTTTGTGTTCTTCTCAGTGCTCTCTGAGTTTTCTCTTCTTTAGGCTAAACATCACCAACTCATCTAATCAATAATGACATGATATGATTGCAAGTCTCCTCACTATCCTAGCTGCCTTCCTCTGGAGCCATGTGCTTCTTCCATAGCATTGTTATGTTTTTCGTTTTTTAGCCTGTCCCTATTATATTTTATCTTATTAGATTTGATTGTCTTTCTAATCTATTGTGACCTTTTGGTATAATGACTATGTCATCTCATAAGTTAGATATTCCTTCCAGTGTTGTATCATTTGCAACTGTGATAAGTATGCCATTTGTATCTTTATTCAAGCCACTAATAAAAATGATGAATAGAAAAGGAGCAAAGATCTCTCCTTGGCGCCAGGGTACTCCTCTGGGGAACTCCAAGTTAACCTCAAACAATTCTGAATCTGCTTAACTTTATTATTTAATGGGCATCTCTTTATGTTATCCATAAAAATAGCATGAGAAACAAAGTTTTGCTGAAATCCATGTATACCATGTCTACGTAACTGGGAGGCAAGTCCTCTGCTCTGGAACTTTCACTCACAAGACCAAACCCCTAAAGGCTCCAAGTAAAAATTGGAGAATATGTTGAATTCTTCATCTGCCTAAGACAGACTTTTCTGCTTCCCATTTGTATGCATCATAGGTAGGGGAGAGGGTTATAGTACTATACTATTCCATTATATTAATAAATCATAATTTGTCAAGCCATTCTCCAGTTATTAAAATATATAGTTTCTTATTCTTTCCTAATCAATTATCTTTTAAAAGCTAAAACTTCTGGCCTTTCATGTGTCCTCATTCTCCTTCTCCTTTAAGCAGTATTCAACACTACTGACTACCTTGCTGAGGTTATATATTCTCTTCCCTTAGCATTCATGCCACTGAGTCATCCTTCTCTCCACCTTTGTCATCTTCACTGTTTAATTTTCCTATTTCAAAGCCCTAAGTGTGGGTATCACACAAACCTCTGCTCCAAATCGTCTGGTTTTTTTTCTCTTATTTCTATTCTTCTTGGGTGATCTAATCTATTCCCATAAGTTCCAGTTATCCTTCTATGCAAATGATTCCAGAATCTATAAATATACAATCCTAACATCTCCCCTGCACTGCAGACTCACATCTTTAATTGCCTACTAGTTTCACTTGTGCATTCTGCTAGCCTCTCATATGCAATACATCCAAAACTGCCTTTATCATATCTTCTAAATCTGCTCCTCTTCTCAATTTACCTATTTTTGTTAACGGAGTCACCATCTTCTCAGCCACTTACAGCTCTGGAATTATCTTTGACTCTTCCTTTTCTGTCATCCCAATATCCAATCAGTTGCCAAGTCTTGTGAATTTTACCTCCACACCATCTCCAACATCTGTAACCTTTTTCACCATAGATTTTGCCACTATCTTAATTCACTCTCTCATTACCTCTTACCTAAACTATCTTAAACTATTCTTGGGGCTCCATGACTCCATTCTTCCCCCTCCCTAATTTATCTTTCATTTATATCAGTCAAAGTAATCTTCCTAATGCACAAATCTAACTATATCACTCCCTTCTTCAAAAACTTTTGGTGATTCTACGGCCTATGGAAAAAATGCAAAGTTCTTAGCCTGGCCCTTAAAGACCTCCCATAATCTCATTCCAACTCATCTTTATAGTCCTATTTCACAGTACTCCCTTTGTTGCATAGTACATTTCAGCTAAATTTCACTGAGTTGTTCTTCAAATTCACTATGGTCATTTTCCACTTTGATGAACTTCTGCAGGATGACTGGAATATATTCCTTTCTCCTCTCTGCTTGTCAAAATATTTCTCTTCCTTTAAGATTCAGTTTGAATGCCACCTCCTCCATGAAGTTACCCATAAGTGACTTCCCCAGCTAAAAGTGTTTGTTCTCTCATTCATTAGTCATCTTTGAGGTAACCTGTCACTGGTAATGAGAGAAGATTTATGTATCCTTTCAGCAGGGTGCCCGTGTACAGGTGGGGTGCCTTTCAGATACATTTAAGGAGAATGGGGATTGATATAACCCTGTGATCTTCAAAAGGTCAAGTGAGAGAGTCACTAAGAGATTTGGGATTCAAGTCTATGAGAGTGCTTGGCCTGGAGTCAGGAAGATCTGAGTTCAGATTCTGCTCCAGACATTTACTAGCTGTGTGACCACTTGATTTCTGTTTGCCTCAATTTCTTCAACTATAAAATGGAGACCTACCTCCCAGGGGTTTGGGGAGTTTAATAAATACCTTTTTCTCTTCTTTCTTCCAGCCAGCCCAGGACTGAGACCCAAGGAAGAACCTTTGGGACCTATCCAAGCTATAACTGAAACACAACTCATCCAGCAGCTATTTTGGATTTGGACATGAATTTGGTGGAACTGATGTCAAGTCTGAGCCCACTCTCTCCCGGGATTATGGTGGTATAAGATATAGTGTATTAGAGGAAAATGTTTATATTCCTGTTCTTGCTACGTTTTTTAAGTAAATATACCTTTATAGAAGCTAATCAATGTTAACTGGCTAAATGAAACTGAAGCCCTTATCACTGATGATTAACAATTGTGAGGAACACATCAAAATGAAGATTTGAGCTTGTAGCATTAGAGAAAGAATACACTGACTATTGAGGGGTACCCTAAAGGAGAAATGTAGCTGGTTCACTCTAGCATCACTATAAACCAAATGCCTGATTTTCAGTATACCTAAGAGATGTACTCCAGTTGAGGCATTTTAAATGATGAGAAGAAAGGTACTATTCAAATATCAGTGCTGCACAGAGAATCCACAAGTAGCTTGATTTAAGAGGCTGAGGCTCTTTTTTTCTGATAAGTTCAAGGATTCACATGCACATTCTCAAGAAACATGGTCTCCAAAGCTCTTTGTTATCATATTTATTCAATATTTTCTTTATTCTAAACAGCATCTCTGTCTGTAATCCAAGGCCATTCCTGGCAACAGTTTTTCTTCCTGTATCCTGGCAAATTCTGCACCTGGGTCTTTACAGCCATTAACCTATCTTCAGAAGACAAAAAAATATAAATACTTGAGATTTGTGTGTGAGAGACGTTGTGATGTGACTCTAATTTCCCCCTCTATGTGATAAATACAAATTAAGCCTTGCTTAATGAATACTGAGAAACAAGCAAAATGGGGATGACATTGTCAAGACTACATAGGGAAGTATTAACAAGATCAGTGTTTCCATAAGAAAAGGCAAACTGTAAGCAAGCGGATGAAGACTGTGAATCACCACTAGTCAGAATTTTTATGTCAAAGACAGGTTGCAACAAGAGGTTGCACCTATGAAGGTACCTTCCTATTCTAAGATTCTGGAACTGGTCAGGTCACCAAAAGAGCTGAGTTCTGACATTTACTAGCTGTGTGAGCCTGGGCAAGTCTCCAGCTCTCCAAGGCTCAGTGTCTTTACCCACAAAATAGTCTTAGAGTCCTATCCCTCATTCCTTACAAAGACCTCAGTAGATCTCGGGTTATAATGCTACATTTTGGCCACAAGGTGTCTCCTGCCAACCACAAGAATAGTCTGTACTACTACATACTTCACAGAAGTAATGCTAGGAAAGGGGCAACGAAAACTACCCATTCAACAAAAGCAAACAAGAAACTGTGGTAGGCCTCAGGCATACTGGAGCAAAATAATAATAAACTGTCATCAAGGAGCTTACCTTCAAATTTTACTTCTTTTTTGTGAGAGTTTAGATGAGTTGAAGATATGCTTCCAAAAATGTTTATACAAAGGAATGTCATTTCTGCGTATGTGAGGCCAATCAGGCAAAAGTCCGTACATCTCTGTCTGTTCTCTACACAATGTAAACCTCAGAGCAGGAAATACACCTTCTTCTAGCTCTGTCGTCTATCAAATGACCAAATAAATTTTCCTCAAATTATGTCCAATTTGGAAGTTCATTGTGGTGACTAACAATTATGGTGGCAGCAGTGGGGTTTTTCTGGGGGTTGCCCCAAGCAAACCCAAAGACTCTCTGAGACCAAGCAGTTTTTCCATGGGATGATCCCTATGATTCTAAGCTTCACTTAATAAAAACATTTTTTTCTCTTTCCTTTCCTTTCAAGATAGAAATATTTTACTACAAAAACCATTTTCCAGCATAGAGATCGTACCCAAAACTAAAAATGTCTAAAGAATTAAGGGAACAATAAAAAAGCAACTGTTTAGAATGGTAAGTTAGAAATGGGAGAGCTTGGTGATGTTGAAACATGGATAATCTAGATTCTACAGACCACTAACAGTACATGGAATCACAGTTTTAATGGCTAGAAAGAATAGTGAGAATCAAATGAAATTATACTTGTAAAGAACTCAGCACAGTGCCGAGCACATAATAGCTGCTTAATATAAAATGTTTGCTTCCTTCCTTCCTTCTTAGAATTGCATAGATAGAATCCTTAAATAGCAGAGTTGTATAGCAAGTCTTTTTACAAAAAAAGATCACACTAAGTAACTGGAAAAATATCAGTTGCTCATGGTAGGCCAACCTAATATAATAAAAATTACAGTTCTACCTAATTAATTTACTTATTCAGTGTGATACCAAGCTACCAAAAAAATTATTTTATAGAGTTAGAAAAAAAAACTTACTTATTCAGTGTCATACCAATCAAACTACCAAAAACATTTCATAGAACTAGAAAAAAATAACAAAATTCATCAGGAGGAACTAAAGGTCCAAAATATCAAGGGAATTAATGAAAAGAAATGCAAGGGAAAGTAGCCTTTGTAAGGAAAAAGGTTAAGGAAAATACAGTGACAAAAGGCATCTGGAGAGTATAAGATGAAGAGAAAAGGAGAAGAGGGAGCTCTTGGTGGGTGGCCTCAATTTTCTCAATAAAATTGAGTACAAAGTATTCAACTGAGAGGGTGGGAGAAGGGGAGGTCATGGAAAATGTGAGAAGAGATGAAAAGGTTTAGAAAAGCCGCTGTGATGAATGGAATAGTGAGTTAGTTAGAAAGACGTAAAAGGCTTGTCTTCTAGGAGTGAGGGCCCAGTCAAGGTTATGTAACATAAATTTATAATGAACCAAATCAGCATGGTTAAATTTAACAATTGCAAAGGCAAACAAATTCTGGAAGTGGTCAGGAAAAAACCTTTAAACATAAAGAGAAGAAAATTTGAATAGCATAAGACAAATATGTACCCACCAGAAACCGTGTGTGTATTCGTCCTTCGTTGCCAAAGACCATGCCATCAGAGAAATAATGACATGACTTGCACTTGACTTTGTTTTGAATGAAGGAGGGCTGTTGTCTGAATCCAGTGACCAGATATTCCTCAGGGTGACTAGAGATGACTCCGGATGAGGAAATTGGGGTTAAGTGACTTGCCCAAAGTCACATAGCTAGTGAGTGTCAAGTGTCTGAGGTGAGATTTGAACTCATGTCCTTCTGACTCCTGCACTGGTGCTTTATCCACTGCACCACCTAGCTGCAACCAGAAACTGTGCAAAGGAATGGAATAATATATTCCAAAAAGCAAAGGAGCTCAATATGCAACCCCAAATGGCATAGCTATAGATGTTTTCTATTGATGTCACCATACTGTTCTCTGGTAATTGTCTTTGCTTATCATCAGTTGAGCTCCAACTATCTAACCTCTTCAGGACCAGATGCTTCTCTCTAGACTTTCTGACTAGATTGTGGTAGTCTCTCCTTAACTAGAACTAAAGCTCTTTATTGCACAACCAAGGGCTATGAACTTTCATACCCAGAAACTATTGGAATGCTCAAGGATAAAATTAAATCTATTCTTTTAACTACCTTTATTTGGTATTGTTAGAAATTTGTAGTCCCAGACTGCTACGTGACATAGGTTCCTTGTAATTCCCATTACATCTCTGATTTTGAGCCTGAATCTCCAAAAACAATGTAGACTGAACTGACCTTGAGTAAATGCAGTGTATTCGGTGATCCCAAACTGCTCCCTAAGATAACTGGCCCTTAACACACACACACATGCACACACATACACACACACATACACACACATCAGTGTTCTCCTAGTAGTAATATGATTGTGAATCATGAGCTACCACAGCTTCTAAAGTCAAGATTGCAGATAACTCAAGGCAAGTGAAAGGCAAGTTGTTAGAATCTAGGAGGAAAATTGCTTGTTTCTATTTCTCACTCCTAGGGTTTTTACATTTGACTCCTTGACCTTATTTGTTTTGGTTTGCCACTTTTCTTTAAGGGTATTTATCCATCCTGAAAAAAATAGGTTGTGATATACAACTAATGATGATTTGCATCAAGAAGTGACATAAAGTATACAATTCAATACTTCCAAGATCCATGATCTCACCAATGTGGTCATTCCTAACATGGGCACTGGGCAGGTCACAACCAATCCATGCTTTCACGTGCTTTTTAACTTCTGATAATCAAACGAGATAATATTTGTAAAAGGTACATAGCACAATGCCTGACATATAACAGGCACCATATAAACACTTATTCCTTTCCCTTTCCATCTTGTGTTCTCCCACATATAGTCAATGTACAGAGGATCTCTCCAACACACTGTAGGCTTTCTTTGTGGTATTTTACTGTTTAGTTGAAACAAAACAGCATCAGGCTATCAATTAAGCTTCATTCTTGCTACAAAACAACCTACCTCCTTTTTCTATAATATGCTTCCTAGATGAGGTCCTGTATGTCATTTCCTACATTTAGTCTATCTGCTATTTTTTTTATATTAAAACATAACTTTATTTGATGCAAACTTTCTAAGGTACAAAAAGTACATCTTACAAGCATCAGTCACTGTCTACTGTCAAACATGGACATAATTATGTACAAAACAAATGAAAAAATTACTCATTTTTTTCAATGTAAAAATAGAGTCTATTTCTCAATCTGATCTCATTATTTTCCTTGCACAAAGAATAAAAACCTCAGGATGAAAAGAACATAATTCATCCACAGGGTTTTTTTTTCCCTAGAGTTTAACATAAATACACTTATCCTCTGAAAAATTGTGTTTTTAATAACATAAAGAAAATAGTAGTTAGCTACTCTCTAAATGCTTATTAACATATTTGGGTTTTTTTCTTTAACAAGAGTTTTTACTTCTTGCTGGTCTCAGAAGAAAACATTTTTTTTCATTTTTAACACAGTTCATATCATATAACACAATTCCAACTTTTGGTCAGGTGATATTTCTTTTAAAGCATTTACAATATAGACTACAAATGAATTTTTTTTTAACATTAACCAACTAAGACACAAATAATAATTAGGTATGCTAACTTCATAAGCCCTTGACCTAACTGCCTCCACACTATTACTAAGAATTAAAGGACCCTAACTTATTGTTGTTGGTCTAAAGTCCTAAGCCATATAGCTTAATTTTAGACTTGACCTCAAATGTTCCCCTACCAACAATCTATAATTTAATAGATCTGGTATTGAGCTTACAAACCTTTTAACTATAGGAAATTGCCCCTAAGAGTAGGGACATTGCAGGGAATCAATATCTCCCCATCTTCATGTCAATTCCAGGCAGGAGTAAATTGTCAACTTGCAGTCAGTGAGAACTAGAGGCTGCTACATGTCAGTGGAGAAATTGAGTCAAGAGAATCTACCTCAGCCCAGACTGAACAGCCACTCTTCCACCCCTCCCACGAGATCACCTTTATCAGTTCAAACCAGCATCTCACAGGTTTACTGGCATCATGGATTGGAGGTTCAGATCACCTTTCTTGCTGTCCATACCTGGAGTTAGACTCAGAAGAACAGTCACTTAATAGTCCCACAGCATCTTAAAATAGCAAGTTCCAATAACCGGGTTTCAGATATGACTATAATTTTACATTGGCTAAGGAACATGTTTTGAGGCAAATCTTGAGTGGCTTACATGCCTTTCTATACATGTTCTAGTTCCTGCTTAAATAACAATCACAAAATCAAATTTACCATTAAAACCTTAACTTTTCCATCAATGCTAAATTTTACCCCAAGTTATCTGCCTCTAGGAGACTTAGACTAAAATTCATTTCCCCAAACTAAAGATGTCTCCAAATTAGTCTCAGTAATTAATTCAGTCAGTTGTTTTAATACTAATTGCTTTTACATCATTTTGTAACATGTCCAATTTTTCTCCCCATCTCTCCCTTCCTCACACCCCCTAATACTTTGCATTCTGATTACCCCCTTCCCTCAATGTACCCTCCCTTCTATCACACCCCACCCTTCCCTTATCTCCATCTTCTCTCTTTTCTTGTAGGGCAAGATAAATTTCTATACCCCATTACCTGTGTTTCTTATTTCTCAGTTATATGCAATAATAATTCTAAACATTCCTTTCTAATACCTTGAATTCCAACTTCTCTCCCTCTCTCTATCCCTACCTGTCCCCACTGAGAAGGCAATACAGACTAAATATATGTCCTTTTGCAAAAGACTTCCATAATAATCATGCTGTGTAACACTAACTATATTGCCCTCTATCCCACCTTATTTTTTTTATTTCCTCATTTGACTTTGTCCCTTCCCAAAAGTGTTTGTTTGTAGTTACTCCCTTCTCCCATTTGCCCTCCCTTCTATCATTCCCTTCACCCCACTTGTTGCTTCCTCCTCTACTTTCCTGTAGTGCAAGATAGATTTTCATACCAAATTTAGTGAGCATGTTATTCCCTCCTTCAGCCATATGTGGAGAGAGTAGCTTCACTTTTCCCCCCTCCCCTTCTCCCTTTTCTCCTCCATTGAACAAGATTTTTCTTATCTCTTTTATGAGTTATAGCTTGCCCCATTCCATTTCTCCCTTTCTCCTCCCAGTATTTTCCTCCCTCACCCCCTAATTTTTATTTTATTTTGTGTGTGTGGATATCATCTCTTATCTATATGTGTGTGTGTGTATGTACAGTTCCTCCACCTACCCAAATACTGAGAAAAGTCTCAAGAGTTACAAATATTTTATTTCCATATAGGAATGTAAACAGTTCAGCTTTAGAAAGTCTTTTATGATTTCTCTTTCCTGTTTATCTTTTCAAGTTTCTCTTGATTCTTATGTTTGAAAGCCAAATTTTCTCTTCAGTTCTAGTCTTTTCATCATGAATGCTTGAAAGTCCTCTATATCATTGAATAACCATTTATTCCCTTGAAGTATTATACTCAGTTTTGCTGGGTAAGTGATTCTTGGTTTTAATCCCAGTTCCTTTGACTTCTGGAATATCCTATTCCATGCCCTTCGATCCCTTAATGTTGAAGCTGTCAGATCCTGTGTTATCCTGATTGTATTTCCACAATATTCGAATTATTTCTTTCTAGCTGCTTGCAATATTTTCTCCTTGATCTTGGAACTCTGAAATTTGGCCACAATATTCCTAGGAGTTTCTCTCTTTGGGTCTCTTTCAGGAGGTATTCTGTGAATTCTTTCAATATTTATTTTGCCCTCTGGTTCTAGAATATCAGGACAGTTTTCCTTGATAATTTCATGGAAGATAATGTCTAGGCTCTTTTTTTGATCATGGCTTTCAGGTAGTCCCATAATTTTTAAATTGTCTCTCCTGGATCTATTTTCCAGGTCAGTTGGCTTTCCCATGAGATGTTTCACATTATCTTCTATTTTTTCAAACTTTTGGTTTTGTTTTCTAACTGCTTGGTTTATCTCATAGTCATTCATTTCCCTGAATTCAATTCTCTCTTTCAAAGAACTATTTTGTTCAGTGAGCTTTTGAACCTTCTCCTCCATTTGGCTAATTCTGTCTCCTTCTCCTCATTGGCTTTTTGGACCTCTTTTTCCAATTGAGTTAGCCTCTTTTTAAAGGTGTTGTTTTCCTCAGCATTTTTTTGGTTCTCCTTTAGCAAGTTGCTAACTTGCTTTTCAAGCTCTTCTACTGCCTGAGTCCAATTTAAGTTCACTTTGGAGGCCCTGGAGGCAGGGGTCTTAACTTCATCAGAAAGGATGGGAGGAGACACTTATTCACCAAGAAAGTAACCTTCTATGATCTTATTTGGGGGGAGGGGGGCATTTTCCCAGCCAGTTGCTTGACTTCTGAATCCTTTGTCAAGAGATTAGACTCAGCTGCTCAGTTCCTCTGGGCTTTGGGTGGGGGGCAGGCCATCCCTCAGGGCTGGGGTTTCAATCAGCTGCTCCCTACCACCAGAGGCTTTAAGCTGAGCTGCCTAAACAATGGATCCAGGCCTCCATAGCTGCCTATAGTCTGCTGCCTCGGCCTCTGCCATCACCTGGGGCTATTGCTGGAGGAACCCTGTTCCCTCTAGCCCATCTGGGAAAGCCCTCCCCCACTGACCTTTGGAGCTTTCTTTGTCACTTGTGGGTTGAGGTATCTGGGACCTTCCATGCTAAAAACTCTACCCTGGAGGTCTGTTTAGGTCCTGTTCCTCCCAGTGCTGCGTGGACAGGGTTGAGCTCTGCTCTGCTAAGTGTCCTATGAAATAGACCTTGCCTGTCAGCCTTCCAAGTTACCTTTGGCTGGAAACCTCTTTTGCTCTGTTGTTCTGTGGCTTCCACTGCTCTAGACTTTGTTGAGAGTCATTTTGCCCATTTTTGTCTAATGCCCTGTGAATCACCTGCAACACTGATTTGTTGTAAATTGCAATAGTCCAACTTTCACAACTAAATAACACCAACATGAAAAAGCTAGTGGTAAAAAAAGAAGGGTTTTTGTGCCAGGTATAAGCTTGAGATTGGAAAAGAAATTGCAAACCATTCTAGTATCTTTGCCTCTTGACAAAACCCAGATGTGATCACAAAGAGTCACATGCAACTGCAATGCCTGAACAACATAAGTTCAAGATAATTAAAAATAACATTCAATACATTCTACTCTCATCTCTTTGTCCTACACCTTTCTGAGCCCCGCTCATTGTCCATTTATAGCAGTTGTCCTAGATCAGTATAATGATATAACAACTCAGTGGACTAACCAACCAACAACATATCATAGTATAGACAATAGCCATTTTTCATCCACTTGGTTTTTTTTCTTTATAGGTTAAGTATACTGTGTTTGAGTATTCACAGATCTCATTGAGGAAGTCTCATAGTTTTTTGGGACTTGGTACAATTGCCACAGTGTCCCTTATGCAAAAAATCTTTCAGAGGACCATACCACCTATTAAGAACCTCTCTTCAGCTTTAGACCCTGAACAGAACAAGGATGTGTATAGCATAAATCTTGACAAACACATGTCCTTGTTTTTTGAAGTTAATCAAAATGTTTTCTTGATGCAATAAACTCAATAAATATTGTCTGATCTTAATATAAGGTGGAAGGGACATCCAGGAAATGATAATCAGAAAATTGATGAGCTAGACATGTAGTGAGAATGAAAGACAGATCCAGCCTGAGTGCTACACCAGCACTCATGAAATATTAAAAGATCCAGATGAAGTAAACCAACCACATATCTATGGAGAATAGAGGAAGGATATAAAGAAGAATCCCAATGGTTGATAAAATATGGATGGATTATAATTGTACATGTGAGGAGCACTTACATAATGAGCTTATAGATTAAGCAAGGCCACAATCTATGCAATTTTGAAGTCTGTGATAATGGAGATCCATGAACAGTGCAAATCACTACTGCTCTCTTTCATTAGCTTGACTGAAAAATAAAAAGCAACTTTAGATGTTCCCAAAGTGACCAGGGCCAGATAGATTTGTTTCATAGTGGAAGGTTCTCCTGGCCCTGTAAAGTCAGAGAGACCACAGATTTAAATATTCCAAAATTGTTATGTAGTTTAGGCTGATCTCTTGGAAGGAAATCACTAAATAGGTAAGCTTCATCATTGGAATGAATGTAGACAAGATGGTCACCCTTTTCTTCTTTGAAAATAAGGAGGATAAAAAGATGACATTGATATTCTCTGTATAAGCCTAGTCCCAAAGCCCATTGGTATGGGACTATGCTCATTGGTGAAGATCAATGCCCCACACTTGCATGACAGACAGTGGCAAAATTGGCAAAGGGTAGGAGAAAGGAGAGACCCATCCAGTCTCTTCAGGCTCTATAGTTGCTGCAGGTGCTTCTTGCTTCCAGCTTCAAGAGAAAGGATGGATGATGCTTACCCCACCTCAGGTTGCTAAAAGCTGAGTAAGACTTTGGGAAGAAGCCATCAAAATAGGAGCTACTAATCTTCATCATGTTCTTATCCTCAGCTTGCTACACTAGAGACTATAGGGGATTCCCCTTAGATGAGACCTGTTGAGTTGAGTTACCTTGCTCCCAAGAGAAGAGCTCCTTCACTCAGTATTATTTAGTATATAGTCCTATGTATGCTTTCTTTGATTTCTGTTTTGCTATCACCTTAGATAAATAGTTTTCTTTACATGTGTTTATTGTGAAACTGGTATTTGGGGGGAAGTCCAACCTTGGATATAAAACTTGAGTCCTCCTTTCCCCACTAATGAACACTGATCAGAAGTTTAGCTTGAACCTGAAAAATTACATCCCATAGGCCTAGAATAACAATATTCAAGGAAGCAGAGAGATGTAACTCTAGGCCAATATCCCCTCTTTCTGTGGAGAGCAGAGTAGCCTTTGTTCTCCTCTCCTGCTTCTCCTCCCAGCCAGAAATAAAATATCCCTTGGAGAAGGGTGGGGGAAAAGAAGATAAAGATGACTATTTTACCTCCCTCTGAACCACACAGACATTACCCACATGCTTCATATGGAGGACAGCCCTGCTGCATATGATTTCATAACAATAAAACTAAATAGGCTAAAAATTGTTATAAAACTTTCCTGTGTGTCTTTCAATAAGCTAACTATTTAAAAATTATTTATTTTGAACTTATCATTCAAACATAGCAAGAACAAAAAAGAGTACATGGAACTGTGAACTTCTCTTATGAACAATTTGTTTTTTTAATGTATATTAAATTGAACAAGTTAGTAACAAAATTGTCCAATTTGTTTCCTAAACTTTTTATTTTCCCTTTGTTTTTGCTATATTGACCTTCTTTTCTCTCTTTTTCTTTCTTTTTTATATCTGTCACTTCCCACTTGGGGAAGCAAGGTGATGCAGTAGGTGGAGAGCCAGGCTTGGTCAGTTCAAATATGGCCTCAGACCCTTACTAGCTATGTGATCACAGCCAAGTCACTTAACCCTGTTTGCCTCAGTTTCCTCATCTGTAAAATGAGTTGGAGAAAGAAATGGCAAACCACTCCAGTATCTTCATCAAGAAAACCCCAAATGGGGTCACAAAGAGTCAGCCAAAACTGAAGTTACTGAACAATACCAATTTCCATTAACTCTCAACCTCCAACAGAGTCCTCTGCTATAACAAATAAATACAACAAAGCAAAACAAATCAGCACTTTTGCCATGTATGACAACACACATCTCATTCTGTACTTCTAGTCCATCACCTCTCGGGAAAGGCAGGAGGCCTAGTTCCATCCTCAGTTTTCTGAAATCATAATTTTAACCAGGGCAAATCATTGCATCAGTAAGGTTCCTCAAGTGTGTTTCCCTTTACATTTTGTGTTCATTATGAACTAACATTTTTAGCAAGGTTTTATCATCAGGAAGACTCCCTTTCCTGAATTCAAATCTATCCTCCGACACTTACTAGCTGTGTTACCCTGGGCAAGTCACTTAACCTTGTTTGTCTCAGTTTTCTCACCTGAAAATGAGTTGGAGAGGGAAACGGTAAACCACTCCAGTCTCTTTGCCCAGAAAACCCCAAATGAAGTCATGGAGAGCTGGACTCAACTGAGTAACAACAATTCCAAGTAATTCTCTAACGTCATGATAAAACTCTGCAATAAAAAGAATCTGAGGCACAAAGGTCCCAATCTAATTTATTTATTAACAAAACTAGCAATTGCAATAATAGAGATCAGTGGCCTTTCAGTGACCAAAGACACACCTTACGGTCAGAGCAGCTTTTTAATATTTTATGGTTGTAAGGTCCAGTGACACTAACTAAATTATGTGATTGGTCTATAAGAAAGACAAAGGGTGGCTACACAAAACACTGGCTGTCAAGAGGTGTCTCTAGAATTCACAGCAACAGGGAAAACAAAGAGTTAAGTAGTGCCCTCTGGAAAGTCCCACCATAGCTACCATTATGCACCAGAGACCCAGAGCTGAATAAAACATCTCCTGACCAGGTTGACTTATCCACCACTCATCTTCCTTATCTCCCTCAAGAGATAGGACTAGTTTTCAGCCTTAAGATTTGGGTACATAAGCTCTTACAAACTCTACTACTAAGGCTTATAGTAGTTACTTAAAATCTGGTCCGTAAATATTAGTTTCAGTGGTTAACTAAAACTCTTAGCTATTAATCAATCAGTAATCAATTTTACACCAAGATTACAAACTATAGAGATGTTATAGAAGCATTAGAAGATAGAGATTCTTCATCAGGGAGTTCCTCACCAATAAAATCATAAGTCAAAAGAAACAAAAAAGAAATAGTACCTACCATCAAAGACTTTACATTCTTTTGGGAGGTATAACATGGGCACTGCTAGGTAAATATGAAGTAACTTCAGGAGAAAGAAGACTTCTAAAAGCACTGACTCACAGAATCTCTAGCCTATTTCAAAGCTCAAAAAAATATCTTTCCTGGCTTTTAGAAGTAGTGTGAAACTAGTTATTAAATTATATACATAGATGACTATTATAAATACCCAAATTAACTATAAAGGACATATGAAGGAAGACACTATCTTTATCCAGAGAAAGAAGTGATAAATAGATGTGTAGAAAGATTTTATATATATATACTCAAATATGGTAGCCATCTCAGAGGGAGGGGAAAAGTTTACATGATAACTGTATTATACATTCAAAAGGAATAGCGTGTTGTACATAATAAATTTGTACTTTCATATACAATCATCTTTTTTTTCATTACACTGTTATGGAAATGCTTGGTTTATTCCATAAATTTAAAATAAAATTAGAACTAAAAAAAAAAGTAATGTGGTGGGTGTATGAGCCCTTGTTTTCTGAGTCAGAGGATCTAAGCTTGAATTCCAGTTCTGCTGATGATGACTTGACTGACACTGAACAAGACATTTCATCTCTCTAGGCTTTAGTTTCTTCATCTGTAAAAAAGGGTAAGGTTCTTGCCCTTCAAGGTTCCTTCCAGCCAGGATGTGCTGGTAAATGTTTAACAACAGACTCTCTAACTAATAATGAGCTGGCACACCCCTGCTTCCAGATCTAAATCTATGACTCTTTAGATAGGAAGGAAGTACATTCCAGGAATGAGGGAACATCCTGGACAGAGACATGCCTTATCATTTTGTGTTATAGTCACTTTCAAAAAACACTGATTTTGATCACTATTGCTGAGCTATGTGGTACAACTTTCTACACAGCAAAATTTTAGCCATTCCTTTTTATTGATAATAAAGATATTTTTCCCAAAAAAACAAAACAAAAAAGTATCTTGACATTAAATACAAAGAGACACTAGAGGGCACTATTGAGTTTTATAAAATTCTCCTTCTGGATGACTTGTGTAAATTAGAGGTTCCCAAACTTATTTGGCATACCACTCCCCACCCACCATTTTAAAAAAAAACAACCCCTCAGCATCCCTACTGAAAATCTACTTTCTTTAACCCTTTAAAGTTTTTTTTTTTTAAATGTGCATCATTTCAAAAAATGGGTGTGTTCATCCTTCGTTGCAGAAGAAGACCATGCCATCAGAGAAATAATGACATGACTTGCCCTTGACTTTGTTTTGAGTGAGGAAGGGCTGTGCAGGTCACCAGCTTCACTCCTCCTCCAGAGCCATCTGAACCCAGTGACCAGATATTCATCAGGATGACAGAATGAGGCAATTGGGGTTAAGTGACTTGCCCAAGGTCACACAGCTAGTGAGTGTCAAGTGTCTGAGGTGAGATTTGAACTCAGGTCCTCCTGATTCCTGCACTGGTGCTCTATCCACTGTACCACCTAGCTACCCTTTCAAAAAATGTAAAATATTTTTAAATGATGCATCTTAAATTTAACAATTTATTATAAATGGGTTTTTCCTGAGTTAAAATTTTGATGATGCAATATTGCATCATGTAACCTTATCTTATTGTATTATAAACAAGTCATTACACACATAGTTCCTGCCAATGCATGCTAGACATCCAACAATGCCCAACACACCTGCCTGCCAACACTTGCTTGCTAAGACCTGTTGGCAGACTTGATCACTGATCATTGACTTGCATTTTGTGAGTTTATTTGGAAAACAATGTAATCACTATGACTTTAATTCAACAGATGAAATACGTACTAACAATTTTTCAAAATTGTCTTCTCTTCTTTCCTTATGCTTCCACACCTTCCCCCATTTTTATTTAACGTCTCCCCTCCCCAATGCACTAGAGGCTATTACTACCCCCTGGATCATTCCAGTACTCCAAGAAGGCAGTATTGCCCACTTTGGGAACCTGTGGACTAAATGAATTAAATAATTGAATAATATGACCATCAAACCAACACCTGGGGAGGAAGGGATGGTAGAGAAACAAATATTAGCCTTAAAAATAATTACTTCACTTTAAAATGTATTGACAAAATATGAGAATGAACATTTCTTCCTCTGATGTGATTGAATACAAGTTAGGGTGGAGGGATTGCCCCTTTCACAGATACCATAGATTTAGAGCTAGAAATAACCAATCTAGTTCAACTCCCTCATTTTACAGATGAGAAAAATTGAGGGTCAGGAAGATAAACTGACTTGCCTAAGACTATGTAAATAGTAAGCGACAAAGTCTGGATCTGAATCCAGCTCCTCTTCCAAATATAGTACTCTTTCAATTTCCACAATGATGCTTTCAACTTAACAATTTCAACAAATATTTATCAAGTCCTCATTATATGTATAACATTGTGCTGGCTGCTGGTAGAAATGCCAAGATTAAGAAAGGCATGGTTCCCAGCCTCAATCTCCTATAGGGAGATGTTGGGGATTTGGTGGAGGGAGGGAAATATGATACATAAATATACCCTTTAAATGTATTTTACAGTTCAATCTAAATCAGCAAACATTTATTTAAGACTAGAGGAGGAAAAAAAAAATGACAGTCTCTGCCTTCAAGACTTTACAATTTAGTGGGGATATGTGTGACAGAAATACATACATAATATGCATGTGTGTATATATATGTTTATAAATGTACATGTGTATATATGTGTATATATGTGCATGCATATGTGTGTATATACATACACATATATATTTATATGTGTGTGCATAACAATTTCACATAAGGAAAGTTCCTAGGAGAGATCAGAGAAACATGAGACACTGGGAAAGAGGAAGGTAAATAACATCTGGTCGTCTTTTAAAACATGAAACCTTAAAAGCTTCAGCTTTCGCTGGTGATCTCAGGAGGAAGCTTCATGAAAAAACATTGTGGCTGTCAAGTTAGAGAAACCTACTCAAAGATTGCTCACAGATACAGACCTTTGTTTTCCTTTGATGATCCATGTCTTTTCACTGAATTCTACCAAGGTTTGCCACATCCTGGGCTTCCAGTCATTTAGCATCCATTTCCTTGAATCTTAATTCTCCTTTTTATGTTTATCAGTTCCTCCCTCTGACACATATTGTGTCATACGTGACCCTGAGTGAGCCATTTAACCTCTAAGTTATCACAGGCAACTCTAAGTCCTTAAGTTACAGAACAGTTGCTTATTGATAAAGAAAGTTTACCTAAACAGGAGTTTGCTTCACCAATGACGAGAGATATTCACAGACATGTCCATATCTACATATACATACTCATATAAAATTGTACATATATACGTATATATTTTCATTACTAGTAGCAGATTTTTTTTAACATGTTCCTATTTTAGTACAGTAAATACTATAACAACTCAGTGGAATAGTGAATAAAGTTCTGGGCTCAGAGTCAGGAAGACCTAAGTTCAAATCAAGTCTCAGACTAGTTATGTGACCTTGAGTATATCACTTAACCTGTTTGCTTCCCTCACTTTCCTCAACTGTAATATGGGGATAATAGTAGCACCTACCTCCCAGAGCTGCTGAGATAAGATTTGTAAAGCACTTAGTATAAGGCCTGGCCAAGAGTTGCTGTTGTAATCAGTATTCTTATTAAATACTTTCGTTTGAGTTCTTTTTCTATTCCTGATATTGAAGTATCAGGAATAACATAAAGCTGCAGGATTCATAACCTAAATCCTGATCATCAGAGAAAGCTGAAGTTTTGAAGGCCTCACATTCTAAAAGGTGACCAGATGTTGTAAGGATTAGTCTATAACAGGAAGCTCCCCACCCACTCAAAATGTCAAGCTGAGTCCTGAGCAGGCTTCCCTTTCCCATTTCCTTTTTCCCCTCTCTCTAATTTTTTTTCTTCAGAGTCTATTCAAAAAGCTGTGCCAAAACCATCTTCCTCTATTGTTGTGCTGATGACATCATTCCGTTCAATACAGACATTCTGTTCCCCCTTGCTTTCTGCCTCATGATAAAAATTGGCCCTTATTTTTGGGATTGCCATAGTTAGTGCCACTTCCATCACCACCACCACCACCAACAACAACTTCAGTTGTTTTCCTTTTGTTTCCCATTTCTTTTCAATGAGTTCTACCAAGATTTGACAAGTCCTAGACTTCCACTCATTCGGGACCTATTTGCCTTGAATTCTAATTAACTAGGGAGTTTTCCTATTGTACTGAATCAAGCTGATTCCATGGTCTCTTTGAAACCAATCTTGTTGGTTTATTAAGTTATTCATTTATTCATTCATTCATTTGATGAGCATGCATTAAACATCGTCTTTATAAGCAATATAAAATTAAATTAATTGAGCATTTATTAAAGGTCTCCTATATATATGACACTAGCCTGGGCACTGATACAAAGACAATTTAAAAAACAGTCATTCCCTTCAAGGAATTATGGTTTGTTCTGAAGGAACTTGATAAGAAAACATTCAAAGTTAACCCTTAAGAAGAAGTGGGAAAATGGAAAACAATACAAAATAGCCATAGCACAATAGCTGACATTTATAAATCACTTTAAGGTTTGCAAAGTACTCTACTTAGACTATCTCATGATGGTACCAAGTTTCAGATATATCAGTTATAATTATAATTCTGTCCACTCGCTCTTAGGTGGCCTGTAAACAACTAAAAGATTTCCATTTCCTATCTTAGTGATGAAGATAGACACAAAACTATTTTTATTTACATTAACTGACACATTCCTTTTAAACAGAACTACAATTTTCAAAAGCAATTTAGGGGATTCATAAGACTTCTTGTCTCTAAAATTTGTTAGCACATGTAAAGCCTGCAAAGGAAATACTGCCACACCAACAGGTACAGACAAAGGCTAGAGAAACACAGGAAAGACAGACAAGTTTATTTTTACAAAATTAAGCCAGACACTAAGATAATCCTCTAAAAAAGAAGGGGGGGAAGATCACATCATGGTGGACTGGAAATATTTCTAGCTGTATAGCTAAGGCCCATTCTCTAAGCCTGTATCCTTATCCATAAGATAAAAATTAGAATAAACCTTCCTCCCAGAGTTGTTGAGTCCTTGCAGCTGTGTCTGACTCTTTGTACCCCATTTGGTGTTTTCTTGGCAAAGATATTGGAGTGGTTTACCATATCCTTCTCTAGCCCATTTTACAGATAAGGAAACTGAGGCTAACAGGGTTAAGTGGCTTGCCCAGCGCCACACAGCTAGTGTCTGAGGCCAGATTTGAATTCAAGAAGAGGAGTCTGATTCCTTCCTGATTCTAAATCTAGTGCTCTATCAACTACCTACCTATTTTGCAGCTTAATGGCAGAGTGGATAGAGTGCCTGGCCTGGAATCAGGAAGATCAAAGTTCAAACTGGGTCTCAAATACTTACTAGCTATGTGACTTTGACCAAGTCACTTAACCCTGTTTGTTTCAGTTTTCTCATCTATAAAATGAGCTAGAGAAGCAAATCACTCCAGTGTCTTTACCAAGAAAATCCTAAATGGGATGGTGAAGAGTCAGACATGACTGAAATGACTGAAAAATGACTCAGAGTTACTTTGAGGATCAAATAAAATAATGTATATAATATTTTATAAACATAAAGTGATATATAAATGTCATTTTTTAAAATAAATTTCACATTATTATTATGGAATATTCTCCTCATCTCTGTATCCTAGCTTTCCTGGCTTCCTTCAAATCTCAGCTAAATTCCTATCTTCTACAAGAAAACTTTCCTGATCCTTCTTAATTCTGAAACCTCCTCTCTATTAATTATCTCCAATTATCCTATAAGTATCTTATTTATTTTTTGCATCCCCCATTGAGCTGTGAGCTCCTTGAGAATAGAGACTATTTTTTGCCTTTCTTTGGATTCCCAGCACTTAGCACAGCACCTGGCACACTTGGGTAGGTACTTAATAAATGCTTTTGACTAGTTGACTCAGAGCTGGCCAAAGAATGTGATATAATTTTAAATTCAACATATCTAAATTCTAGATATGAACTTAGGGCATTCTATATCAGTAGTGAAAGAGGTTCTATTTAGACCTGAATTTGTAAGTTAGACTATGGTATTTTATAGATAACCCTATGACCTGAGGCAAATTTCTTAACCTCTTTAGTTGTCATCTGTTAAAGAGGGTAATACTACTTCATGGGTTTATTGTGAAAATCAGATGAGATGACATATGTGAAATTGTTCTTAAAACTCTAAAGTGCCTTGTAAATATAAAGTATAGTTATTATTATTCTTTGATATCTAATTGTATACAGTCCATTAATACAAGGTAATTGGAGAAAAGAAAGAGCACTAAGAATCTGGGAGCTTCAGGAAAGACTTCCCATAGGAGGTAGCACCTGGAATGAGTGTAGAAGGAAGCTAAGGATGTAACTGAAGAATGAGTGCATTCCAAGCTTGGGGAAACAAACTGGTAAGAGATGGAATGCTGACTTCCTGTAACAGTTTGACTGAAATGTTAAATGTATGAAAGGGAGTAATATGAAATAAGTCTGGAAAGGCAGGTCAAGGCCAAGTTGTGAAGGATTCTAAATGTTGAACTGAGGAGATTCTACTTTATCATAGATGCAACTGAAGTTTTTCCAGAAGTCAGACCTATGCCATCCTGTGGCGTATGGATTAGCAAAAGGAAAGACTAGAATTTGGAAGAGCAATTAGGAATTTATTACAATAATCCAAGTGAGAGGTGTTAGGGTAGTAGTTATATATGTGAAGAAAAAGTGATGAATGCCAAAGATGTTGTGGAATTCATAGCACCTGGCAACTCTTTGGACAGGCACAGTAAGATGGGCAGGCCTAACTCATGATAGTACCCTGTTAGTTTGAGTTCAGTGCTGGAAAGAAATGAGACACACATGAGTCATTTGACAGTTAACAAAAGAGCATTTACTTAGAAAACACAGAAAAGATGTTCAATAAAGACATGTTAGCACTTAGCTTTGGTTATTAGTTTGAGGAGAAATACCTGCTGCCATATTGCTATATGGAAATGCATATGGTTATCAAAGCAAAGTGTGGTGGCTCACTTGATCCTGGGACATTTGCCTAGGCTGAAGGGTCCAGATGACACAATACTAGCTTTAACGCCCTTAGGTGACCAGCAAGCCAAATCAATACAGAGAGTATATGAAAAGGGAATTGGAAGGTTTTTGCAGATTGGGAGGTTTTTTACAGCATAAGAAGCAAGATAACACAATAGATTGACGATTCTTCCAAAGGTCAAAGAGAGCTGGGTTCAAATTTGGCTTCCAGTACACACTGGAAGAATGACCCTGGACACGTCCTTTCAGTGCCATTGGCACTCTCAGATTCTCTAAGACTATGAATTACAGATAAGTGGCTGATATGCATTGATAGAGATAGTTTTTACATAAGGAATCTTCTTTACAATAACAAAATCACAGGTCTGGGGTGAGGGGGAGAGAAATTGTGTCACAAACTACATCTTTGTAGTCACACAGTTGATTGAAAGGCATACAGAAAATAAGATTCCATTGTGCTTATCTGTCAAAATAGATAAAGAAATTTGATTCAGTACACCAAACTCCCCCTTGAAGACTCTCTTCCAATGTGATAGTTTCCCTGCATAAGTCAAAATTATACAAGATTCCCTTGAAGTTGTAACAACAAACAACTTTGTTTGATATCCCTTTAATTATGTATATCAAGCAAAGCCTGAAGCAGAGAGGTGTGTGTTTGCCAAAGATATTTGCTGCTGTTATGGTGGAGATCTAGTACAAAGTCCAAGTCCAAGCCAGATGGCAAGGTCTTTCAGATACTCCTATTTGTGAATGACATTATGCTTCCTGGATTAAGAATGGGAACTTTGCAGAACTTCCTAAATGTAATCCATAAGCATTCAAAATTGTTGGCCTAACAGCTCACATTGTAAAAAACAAGTGGATCAAGGATGGCACAGTGGAATGCACACTGGTATTGGAGCCAAAGGATTTAAGTTCATATCCTGCCGCTAATATAACCTAAGTTATATTAGTCACTTAATATAAGTCACTTAATCTCCTTGGGCCTCAGTTTCCTCATTTATAAAAAGAGAGGATTGGATTAAATGACCCCCCCTAAGGCCCCGTGCAGCTCTAAAAGCCTATGACTATATAAATGCCTTTTGGACAATCCAAAGGATTGGTCCATTTGTGTGTGTGTGTGTATGTGTGTGTGAGAGAGAGAGAGAAAGAGAGAGAGAGAGAGAGAGAGAGAGAGAGAAAAAGAAAGAGAGAGAGAAAGAGAGAGAGAAAGAGAGAGAGAGAGAGAGAGAGAACTGGACAGGAAAATGAGAGTCAATTCTTTTGTCTTTGGGGAAATGTCCAAGTTCCTCTCTGGAGAAAAAAAAAGGCTCATCATTTTAATACCAATATTCTTTCAATGATATATTATGACTACAATATAATGTATATATAATATAATATAATATAATACCTCTGGAGCATCAAAGTTGAGTATCACTCAAAGGACAATGGAGTAGTTAGTATATATGTTGGAGTTGTCTATATTGTGAATATGACTAGACTACAACACATAACCAAGAAAGAATTACTTGAAAGAAGAAAGATAAAAAACACTATCAGAGAGATGTATGACACTTAAAGAAGGTGAGCCAGTCACATAGCAAGGGTGAAGAAGAGTTGTTTAATGCCCATGTGCTCCATTAATATTGACTAAAATAAGACTAAATAAAATAAGACTAAAAAATCTAATGAAAAGCTCTTGGCATGGAAGTCTTCCCATGGAAAATTTATAGAAGTACAGAGACTAGTCACACTGGATGAGAAGGCATGAAATGTCTGTAAGATACATCATTGTAGGATGTACCCACATCAGTGGGATCACAGATCCATTAAATTATCAAAGTAATGGTGGTGGACAATTAGTAGTGCTAAATTGGTAGTTGACTAAATATTTAAAATGTTGCTTGCCTTCTTTATTATATGATATTCCAAGACATTTAGCACTAAAAAAGGAGAGAGAAAAATACAGATAACATTTGGATAGATAGAAATCATAAAATACTTTCTCTTTAATAAAGATGATGCAATAAATTCAGTGGCAGACTTGTGGTCTATTTACACTACATTGCAATTAACTCTGAAGTTCTTCACACGCACAAAATATACACAACAAAGCACAGTTTAGAAAAAACACATAATCTCATCTAAATTAAATGTATAGCACATAGTCTGGAGTTGCTATTCCAACCCACCCCTGCAATGGCAGATTTGGTAGGGGATGAGGGAGCAGGGGAGAAGTTGATACTTCTTTGATTAGGAACCTTTTAAGGAACCTTGAGGGGGTAGAATATGTCTTTCTAATGCTGTAGATCATAAGCCTCTATCAATATGCTTCTCTTCAATGATGATCAGTTTTTATTAAATAGTCAACAAGATTCAATTAACTTGGAGAGCAATATTTTTTCAGGGTTTTACAGTAATAATGGTGAGTACATGATATTCTCTCCCCTTTCCCAAAAAACTCCATTAATTCTGTGACATGATCTCTTGCCAGCACATACAGAATCCCAGGGGGGCTGTTCTTTTCTCTAAGTTGCCACATACTCAAATACCTTGTTTCTGAACTTTTCTCTCATTTTATAGAAGAGTCCAGGGGCATGATCCAATCTTCTCAGTTAATACCAATGCACCCACTGTGCAGCATCTCCTTATTTCATCAGTTCATCAAGCACTTCTAGCATCTGGCCTAAGACCTTACTTGATTAATTCAGTAGAGGTCTTCTCACCTGCTTGACTCAATTGAGTAGTTTAAGTGGAAGTGGGATGACTGTAGAGATGATAAAGGCACTTTTAGTGCCTTTAAGTGGAGTGAGGGTGAATAATTGATTCATTTGACACTCCATCTTTATAGGTAGCATTTCAAAGACAAAAAGAATTCTCAATAAAGTCTATTTTCCTTCATTGTTTTGTACTTGAGGTTTGGGGCTTTGAGTCCTCAATATTACACATTCATGAGGCAAAAAGATAGCACAGAGTGGATAGAGTGCTAGATCTGAATTTAGGAAGACCTGATCTCAAATGTAGCTTCAGATACTAGCTTTGGGACCCTGGGCAATTCACTTACCCTCTGTTTGCCTCAGTTTCTCAGTATCCTCAGTAAAATGAGGATAATCATAGTACCTACCTCCCAAAGTTATTGTGAGAATCAAATGAGACAATGCTTGTGTAGTACTTAGGACAGGGTCTGGCACAGAGTAAACACTATATAAATGTTAGCTCTTATTATCACTATTATTATCACTACCTACTTCACAGTGTTGTTGTGAAGATCAAATGAAGTAACACATGAAGTAAATTTTAAAGTACTACATAGATGCTAGCTATTGGACTTATCTCAAAATAAAATGCCAATATACCATCAAAAACAGAATTTTCTGACTTTAGAAATGTTAAAATATCTCTGGTAATACCAGTGCACATATACAAATACTCACATAAAGTGTGCCCTAGGACAAGTACCTCTCCTCCATACCTAGTTCCAGCTCTGAATAGCATGGGTTCTACAGCTTCATTGGTCTGAAAAATGGAGAGTTAGGAACATATGGTTTTGGTCGATATACTCATTTTATGTGTAGCACCCCTCCCAGTATTGACATTGTTTGGATCTATAGTCTATTACTCATGAACCCCATTTTCTCTCTAAATCTAGACCAACCAGAGTTACCGACATGACTTCAGAATAATGCAAAAGAACATTTACTTAAAATAGAAAGGAAAGGTAAATAACTAGAAAATTACAATCAACAGCCAACACTTGCCACCCATTTCCCAAAACTACCTCCTCCCACCACTCACTGCAGGAGTCGCATACAAGTCACTGACTGCTGGGTGTTAAAAATAAGCCTCCAGAGCAACCTCTTTGCTTAGTCATTTCAGCACAACATCAACCTAGAAAGCCTGGGATATGTTGGCTTCTCTGAACAGCATCAACATAAGTATCCGGGCTTCTTGGCACAACAACCAGATGATTTCAGAAACCCTAGGCACATGTTGAGGGTGCTATTTCTCACCACTGTCATCCCAGTCCATACAAGATGCCAGTCCTAACAGATATAGACCTAGAAGAGATCACAGAGGCTGTATAATCCAACTCCATAGTATAAGTCATGGTTTTGAAAATTGAGGCCCCAGGAACTTAACTGACTTGTTCAGAGTCCCAAAGGCCATAAATATCAGATGTAGAATTTGAACTCAGGTCATCTGACTCCAAAGCCTGGTTACTTTTTACTGTTCAACTCTGGCTCCTACCTTATAGCTACCATTTTCTCCTTTCTTTCATTTCTTTCTGACCCTGGTTTAAATGCCCCTGCCTCCCTTGTCTCTCAAAACATTCACCCAACCTCTCACTTGGCCCGTTACAATAGTTTCCCTCCAATTACAGTTGACACTGGGGCATATTCATCACCTGCTACCTTTTGAACAAGTTTGTAGGAGATCTGTAAGAACACTAAAGTCATACCTACAAGGTATATAACTCTGCTATACAGAGCAAAGTTAACATTGGAAAGGAAAGGACAGACCAGAGGAAGAAAGGCTTTTGTTATTATTGGGTTCATCCTTTATTTCAAATTCCTTTTCACAATTCCTATATGTATTCAGAAAAATGATAAAATTCAATGAAAACTATTAGGTTTGTTTTTAGTCAGATTCAGTTTCATCTGAAGTTGGACCCATAGATTAGGGACTGAAAGAGGCTTAAAGATCTAGCACTTCCTAATTTTTCAGATAAGCAACCAAGAAATAAAGTAATTTGCCCAAAGTCATAATACTAATAAAGAGCTAACACTTGAACCCATGTTCTGTAGGTAGTAATGTTACTAAGAAAAAAAAATGGTGGACGGATGACACTTTAATACATGAGTTCCTATATGTTTTTTTTTTGCTGTCAAGTTAACCCAGCTCAAGACTATTTACATAAGAATCTCCTCATTAGTGGAAATCAATTACTTTCATGCTCCTTACCTATGTTGGAGGAGAAGAGTTATTAAGAATTTGGAGGAGGAGAAATCTTACTTCTTTTAGTTTATGGCTTTGAGAGAGGAGGTAAGTGACTCCCTATTCTTTTCAGGGAGAGGAAAACTGCAGGAAGAAGATAACATGTAAAGGAGGTGATAACGCAATCATGACCCTATTCCCAGCTTAGCACACAAGAGATTGCAAAGAATTTCCATTTCAATGAAAGCTGAAACTCCAACTCTCTCATTCTTAGTGAGATAGTTCATTCACTCTGTGTATCTTCTGGTATACTCTAACCCAGGCCTGCACAGCATATGGCAAGCGGCCTGTGGGTCATATGCTGTGCAGGCCTGCTCTGAACTGTAAAATTTCTCCAATTTTTATTTGCTCTCAGATTGGAAAATTGGGTTTATTTGCTATTTGTTAAGTCCCAGGGTTACATAAGGAGTAGTTGTACTTCACTTGATCTTTGAAATCTAATACAACAGTGGAGGAGAGGAGGGGGTTGTTTATAATTTGTGACCCAGAGAACAGAAGAAAAACCCTGTTGAGGACTACATTCTATGATTTGTCCCACCGTATCGATATTTACTCTTTTTCTGTTATTTACCAACAACAGATCCAATATCATGGTATAGCTAGAGTTTTTTCTTGACAAGTCTAAAATCACAGTACAATATACTTAAGCATAGGCCCAGCTGTGAATGGGCCTGATTCTTTTGGAGGGTAAAAGAAGAGGCTTCCAAGGGCTAACTAAGGATCTGAGGATTGGTAGTGTAGTGTTCCAATAGGCCTTTTCCTAGCCTGCAGAGAGTTAAGAAATCATAAAATGTCAAATAGATTTGATGGAGTCAAGTTGGTATGGAAAAATTTTTTTATTTGGCTGGTAAGAGAGACATGACAGATTGAGGAAAGGGACAGAAGCAAGAGACATAGGAATGGACATTGGGTCCCAACAGAAGGTTTGTGGTATATGTCCTGAGATGGTACATACAGGTCAGCTGGACTATAAGCTAGCCTCCAAGTCGAGGCATGTAGAGAATCCTTTATTAAGCACTTACTATGTGCCAAGCTCTGTGCTAAGTACTGGGGATACAAAGGCAAAAATAGTCCCTACACTCAAGGAGCTCACTTTCTAAGGGGGTGCCATCATATGCATATAATATAAATATAGGCTAAACTGGAGGAAATCTCAGAAACAAGGCTCTAGCTTTGGGGCAAACCAAGAATGGCAGACAGGCTATTGGACAGAAAGTGAAACAAGCAGCATGGCTATGGCACTGCATCATCACTAGTCATCTTGACTTTTGTCTTGCCACTGGACTTTGATGATTCTGGAGGAGAGGGTGAGGCTGATGACTTTGCAAAACTCTGCCTCACTTAAATCCAATTCACGCAATCCAATTCAGCAAGTCAAGACATCACTTTCGTGATGTCATTGATCCTCTTCAAGAATGAGGGACAAACAACAACAATGGCTATGTTGTTGTTTGCCCTTCATTTGGCCATCCCAGGCAGGGATTCACTAATAGTGAACAGTCCTCAAGGCAAAGTCATCCTTACTGGGCCAAGGTAGCTGGTGTGAAAATAGAGCAGAAAGTGAAACTTCTATAGTTTATCGAGTAGGGGAGCAGAGTGGTCAGGCCTGCATGTAAGGAAGATCATATTGGCAACTGAATGGAGGATGGATTCTATTAGAGTGGGAAGATGTTTGAGACAGGGAGACTAACCAGGAGATTATTGCAATAGTGATAAGGGCCTGGACCAGGGTGGCAGCAGTATCAAAGGAAACAAAGGGACATATACAAGAGATGTTGTGAAGGTAGAAATGGCAGATTTTGACAAAAGATTGTTTGGGGGTGGGGAATGAAAGTGAGGAGTTTAGTATGATACCTAGGTTGTGAGTTTAGTGATTGAGAGGATGGTGGTGTCCTTCACACTGTAATAAGACAGTTTAGAAGAGGGGATTCATTTTTGGACATGCTGAGTTTAAGACACTGACTGGAAATACAGTTCAAGATGTTCATTGAGTAGTTAGACTTATGAGGCTGAATGTTAGGAGAGATGTTAGTGCTGAATAAATAGATTTGAGAATTATTTGTATAGAGATGGTAATTGAATCCATGAGAGCTAAGAAATAATATAGAAAAAAATATAGTATAGAAGTATAGAAGAATAAAAGAGAGCCCAGTACAGGGCCCCACAATTACTGCAAAGGAGATTGAGGAGGAACAGTCAGACTAGTAGGAGGGGAAGTGGGACAGAAAGCAATGTCATGGAAACCTAGAGGAGAGAATGTTCAAGAGAAGGGAGTGACTGATAGTGTTGAAGTCTACAGAGAGGTCAAGAAGGATGAAGACTGAGGAAACTGGATTTGGCAATTAAGAAATCAATGGGAACTTTGAAGAGGGCAATATCAGTTGAATGATGAGGTCAGAAAGACTTCACAGATTTAAGAACCAATTAAGAGAAAAGGAAGTACAGGTACAAATTATGGGTAACTTTTTCAAGGAGTGTAGCCACTAAAGGGAGAGAGATATAGGACAATAGCTAGCAGGGATGGACAGATCAAGTGAGGGTCTTTTGAAGATGAGGGGACATCTGAGTCTGTTTGTGGGGAGGTAGCAAAGGAAGTTGCAAGCATACAGAAAGCTTGGTGTGCCTTGGCAAGAAGAGCTCTTTATGTGAGGCACAATTGACTGGGGAAGAACTGAGGGTCAAAGGATTGAAGGTTATGGTCAGAATGAAGGACAGAATTAGGGAGTCTTAAGGCAGAAGGAAAGATAGAATGATAAAAGATTATGATCACATAAAGGAATTTTGGAGTTGTTGAACAAGGAAGTGGCACCCTTTTGGGTTGATGGCAAGATCAAGGATATGACCATCTCTATAAGTAGTTTAGAGGAGGAATAGGTCATGGGAAATAAGAAAACTGAAGAACTGAGATGTTAGACTATTTGACGGAGTATCAATATATATGCTGAAGTCTCCTAGCAAGAGTTCAGAAGTTGGAAAGGAAAAAAAGACTATTCATTGAACTCAATGAAGAAGGAGAGTATGGCCTATGGTAAGTAGATCATGGCTACTAGAATCTTGATTGGGTGCTAAATATGGACTGACTGAACCTCAGAGAAAAATTAGTGAATGATGGTAGGAGAGAAAAATTCTGGAAGTGGCAGTGGGGAGCAAGGGAGTATTCTAACTTGTGACCAGTGAGTTGGGATGGGAGGAGCAGATAATAGAGGGAGATTATGAGTGAAAGTTCAACTAGTATAGTAAAGTGTGGCCAGAGATGCTATGGTCTCAGAAAGTGCCAGAAGATGGAAGGAGTAAAAAAAGAAAAGCTTTAAGATGAAAGCAAGTTTGCTACCTATGTAGCAGGCATCGTAGAGAGCACAGAAAAAGGAGTGGGTAGATCTGGGAGTGGGACGTTGGAGGGGGAAAAGGTGGGCTGAGGGTAATGGGAACAAGGGAGCAGGCAGTAAAGTAGATAGGAAATAGGGCTTGTAAGGTTCTGAATCACTAGACAGAGAGACTGAGTGAAAGTAGGCTAACTATTGAGAAATGAGATCAAGAAGATGATCAGTGACTAAAGAGAAGTCCACTGAGCAATGCAGATGATTAGAGTATTCAGGTCTTTCCTCAATGTCCAACCAGAAGCCTGGATCTGGGGCTAACACAGGGCATACTGGGAGACAAGTGGGCTGTCTAGATCTCTGAATGATGCAGGGTTTCCTGAGAAGTCCCAGCAGGAAGAGAGAGGCCATCGCACAGTGGGCCAGATCTGGGGCAACATAAATGCTTCCTGGGAAGTCCCAAGGGTGAAGACATTGGCCGCAAACATTTAAGAATTAAAGAAGCTGGGGTCAAGACATGCGGCGAAGCCAAAGGTAGGGAAAGGGGGTAAAGGTCAGGGTTGGGGATGGGTATCCCTCCTGAGCTCCTCTCCTTTGCCCCCTTGCCTCTGCCCTGATATCAGGCCCTGCGCTGGCCTGGGTTGGTTATGGAAGATGAGCCAAGTATGGAGGGAAAGGGGCTTGCTGACCTTTGACCCTTGCAGCCCGTAGTGACTATCATCAGTGGTCTCCTAATGCTCCTTCTCTTTCTGTCTGAACTGCAGTATTACCTTATGGCTGAGATTCATCCCAAACTCTACTTTGACAAGTCCTGGGGTGCCAAACTGAAGATCAACATTGATATTTTCTTCCCCCATATGCCTTGTGCCTATCTGAGTATTGATGCCATGGATGTGGCTGGGGAACAACTGTTGGATGTGGAACACAACCTATACAAGCAGCATCTGGACAAGGACGGCCACCCTGTAACCACAGAAGCTGAGCGTCATGAGCTGGGGAAGGAGGAGGAAAAGGTGTTTGACCCCAGCTCCTTGGATCCTGAGGGCTGTGAAAGCTGCTATGGTGCCGAGTCTGAGAATAGCAAGTACTGTAACACTTGTGAAGATGTTTGGGAAGCCTACCGACGGAGGGGATGGGCCTTCAATGATCCAGATACCACTGAGCAGTGTCGCCATGAAGGCTTCAGCCAAAAGATGCAAGAACAGAAGAACGAAGCCTGCCAGTTGTACTGCTTCCTAGAAGTTAACAAGGTGGCCAGGAACTTTCACTTTGCACCTGGGAAGAGTTTCCAGCAGTCACAGGTGCACTTTCACGACCTGCAGAGCTTTGGACTAGACAATATCAACATGACTCACTACGTATGACATCTGTCGTTTGGGGAAGATTATCCAGGAATTGTGAACCCACTGGATGTACCAACATCACTGCTCCCCAAGCCTCCATGATGCTCCAGTATTTTGTGAAGGTGGTTCCCACAGTATACATGAAAGTGAATGGGGAGGTACTGGAGACAAATCAGATCTCTGTGACAAGACATGAGAAAGTTGCCAATGGGCTGATTAGGGACCAAGGGCTTCCTGGAGTCTTTGTGCTATATGAGCTCTCACCCATGATGGTCAAACTGACAGAGAAGCACAGGTCCTTCACCCACTTCCTTACTGGTGTCTGTGCCATCATTGGAGGCACGTTCACAGTCCCTGGACTCATCGACTCCCTGATCTATCACTCTGCTCGAGCCATCCAGAAGAAAATCAAATTAGGGAAGACAACATAGTCACCATTGCTGCATGACCCCAGCCCTGTCTTACTCGGGGCCTCTGTCTCCCAGTGTCTGACTTCCCAGTGGTGGCCCAGGCTCTACCCTTTGTGAATGCTGTCCTCAGACTCCGCTCCACTAAGAGTTGGTAAAATTGTGTGTTGTGATGGTATTGAGGTCTAAGTGTGTCTCCCCCCTCCATAAGCTTGTGCCTCAACTCTCATGCTGCTCCTGGGTCTCAAAGGAAGTTCTCTCCTGGTCTTTCCTTCTGTATTCCCATATCACCCAGCTCTTTTTTATACTGGAATCACCTGCTAGAGATCAGAGCAATGGGAACCCCTTCCCAGAGATGCTGGTCTCCCATATTTCACCTTTCCCTGCCTCTATCCGGCTCTTTCCAGAGGCTGAGGGAGGAACTGAGCTTGGAAGAGTAGCTGAGACCAGGTGCCTGTATGGGGCATTAGTGAGGAGCACTAGCGAGGAGTAGGATCCTCTCACCCTTCTTCACAACCTTGATTAGGGGGATTGAAGGGGATACCCTCCCCCCAGGAAATGTCTACCCTAACTCTTCCATTGGGATGTTCATGGGATGGGAAGCACAAGGAGAAAGGAAACAGCCGCAGAATGCCAAGGAAGTAAAAAACTCCAGGCTTCTGACTTGGAGTTCAAACCCCTTTCCCCTCTTGTGTTCTGCCTCAGACTGGGATGGAAGCTAAGAAGGCGGAGTAAAGGGAAAATTAGCAATTTGCCATGACTCTCTTGGGTGAGAGGAAGACATTAGGACTTGTGGCTATCCTTAATGTCAGTTGAGTTCCATCTGTGCCTTAGTCACAGTACAGACATTGTCACCTCAGCTTAGCCCTTCACTGACTTCTCTAGGATTTCCATTCACCTGCATATAGCCCACTTCCCAGCAGAGCTGGGATATCAAACTTTCCCAGAGAAAAGTATGAAACAGACAAAAGAAAGACTTGCGAAGGTTGCTGCTGTGTAGATACCCGAAGTAATGTGTCTATTCCCAGCACGGAGTAAATGAGGAAGAAGGGGATTGATGAAGCAAGATGGGACAGCTTTCTAGACCTTCTTGAGTCTACAGTTTCCTTAAAGATAAGGACTTACCTTCATCTTGTTTGGTTGGAAATTAATTTTCCAACTATCAGGAGCCAAATTGTATTTCAAAACAAAATAGAAATAATTTTTTAAAATTAAAAAAAAAAGAATTAAAGAAGCTCCAGAAAAAATGCTCTTTTTTCCAACTTCCCCATCCCCATGACTGGCTGCTTACCCGGAATTTACCATTTGTCCTCTTGTTAAGTCATTCCTTTATTCTGATTTTGCTTTCTATCACATAAAAAAAAAAATCTATGATGGACTACAAAAGCTGTGTCTTGTGTTTTTGTACATTGGCAACAGAAAGAGCAAATTAATAGGCATAATACCAACACTTACCTTACAGGGTTGGTGTGAGAATGAAATTAAATAATATATGTAAAGTGATTGGAACAGTGCCTGGCACAGAGTGGGTACTAATATAAATGCTTATTTCCTCCCCACTCCCTGAAACAGCTAAAGTTTACACAGAATTAAAAATAAGGGAGTGATCCCAGACTCTAACCAATCTTCAGGGAATCTCTCCCTAATTTGGGGGCAAAAGAGCTATGCAATTTTTTTAGTGATAATTTGATAAACCTCCCATCTGGCAGAACTTTAAACCTAAGGCTCTCCTTTTTGTCCCTAATCAAGTCATTCATTGTTCATAATTAGAACAGTCCACATTGAAAATGGGTACCTGGGGCTAGCTAATTTAAATAAATAGGCTCAGGGAATGCCTTATTTTTTAGATGAATAGCACATAGTACTTGGCACATAGTAAGTACTTAATAAGTATTTTTTTTGACTCACTGACATCACTTCAAAGGAAGTAGTACAGGAAAACTCAATAGAATGTTAGTCTTTAGAGTAGCTTGAAGAAATCAGTTATTGTAGAGACTTAGTAAACAAAGAGTTTTCTACTTCAAAGTTTTCAAATGACATCTATATCCAAACAATAGCTCCTTAAGTTATAAAAAACAAAAAAAACCTTTAATATTAATCAATCAATGTTAAGTACTTAATATATACAAGATACTGTGCTAGGCTTCTGAATATACTGAAGTCCGTGTGGTGTTTTTTTTAAAGTTTTTATTTTAAACTTACATGCAAAATGAGAAAAGAAAAAAAATTGCATGTGTATAATAGCAAACCATAAGAGATGATGCAATATAAAACAAACTTCCTCTTCAAGAAAACCTATATAATAAATACTACACATTGTGTTCAAAGCTATCCAGCTTTTCTTGGCTTCCTTGTTGGTTTTTCTTTTGTTTTCTGACATGCACCTTTTACTTTATTTTCCCCCCTCCTTCCTCCTACCGCCTTAAAGAAGGCTACAATTAGGCATGGATATATATACATATACATAGATATCCATAAACATACACATAGACACTCATACACATATATGTAAGACCATACTATGCTTATTTCCTCCTATTATCTGTTTCTTTTAAGGTAGATAGCCATCTTCCTTCATAAGTCCAAGTCTTTCTACATTTTTCTAAATTATCCCGGTCATCATTTTCTGCCCCACAGCAATATTTCCAACCCAATAACAATCTATCTAAGAGACTGGTTATGAAAGTTTTTCCCAAAAATTTCTGCATCCCTTCTCTTTGTGTCTACACAGGTTTTATTTATACAAGAAAATTTTAATTTAAAATAGTCAAAATTAACCTTTTTACACTTCATCAGGACTTTCACCTTATAATATAGTTTAAGATCTGATACTGCGGAATCTACTTCTTTTACATCTTTTTTCTCTGATTCCTTTTAAATTCCTGACCTTTTGTTCTTCAAAATGAACTTTGTTATCATTTTTTCTCACTCAGTAAAATAATTTTTTATTAAGTCCATGTATTTTTTTTTAAACCTGTACCTGATTTCCTCCTGGGTTTCTTCCACTTTCATTATATAGTTCCCTTTTGGATCAACTAAATTATAACAGGAGATTCCACAGACCATATAGTATATGCCCTGATTGAGTCATATATCCTTGTATGAAGGGTTTGTTTAGTCAATCAAGAATCACCATGTGCCTGGCTCTGTGCTGGGTGCTAGGAATACAAAGACAAGAATGAAATGGCCCCTTGACCTCAAGGGGCTTACTTTGGGAGGTATGTGTGTATGTGTCTGTGGGGGGGAACACTGTGGGGAAAAGGGGTAGTCAACAACACACACACACACACACACACACACACACATATAACTACAGACAAAATGTATACAAAGTAAATGTAGGAAGGAGGGAAGAACTAGCAGGTGAAGAGATCAGGGAAGACCTCAAGTAGAAGGCTGGCTTGAGTTGAAATTTGGAGTCTAAGGATGTGAATCTGAAGATGAACAGGGACTGCATTTGGGGTGTGAGAACAGCCTTTGCAAAGGCATGGAAACAGGCCATTGAAGGTTGTATGTGGACAACAGCACAAAGACCAGTTAGGCTGGACCATAAAATGTGTGAAGGGGAGTTAGGTGTAAATAACCTGGACAGGTAGTGTAGAATCAAGTTGTGAAAGGTGACTGCTTTATTCAATAAGTCAGGACAAAATGTTTTTCTAGATACATGAAAAAGATTTGGTGCTCAGGTAAGCCTGAAGTGGTAATGATCTGTCATGCAGCCTCTACAACAGCGGTCCTTAACTTTCTTTTTATTATAGATTCCTTTAGCAGTTAGTGAAGCCTATGGAACCTTTCTCAGAATAACATTTTTAATGCATAAAATAAAATACAGAGTATTACAAAAGAACCAATTATACTGAAATATAGTTTTCAAAATGTCAAAAAAAAATAACAAATATACAGACTCCTTGAAATCTATATCTAAGTCCAGGTTAAGAACCCCAGCTCTAGAATGAAATTCAAATAATTATGTTCATAAATCCTCAAAATAACAAAACAGAAACATATCTTTTTAAAAAAGTATCTAGTTTATTTAAATTATTTGGACAATTTTATCATAAAAGTTTAAAAGGAAAAAAATTCATTTTAGTGTAACATTTGGTGAGATTCAACATCTAATTAGTTTGAAATCTCCTCCTTAAAAAAATTAGCAAAACTAAAAAGTCTCAAAGTTTGGTGTGCGCTGCTTGTTCCCAAGCATTAAAGCCATTGAAAATCTAGTTTACATTTGTATAAACCTTAGGCTGGTGAAAAACAAATTCTGTTTCTCTATGATAATATTAAAAACAAAACAAAAGTGTGAGGGTTATGGAGTTTTTGTTGTTTTGGTGTTCAGAGTTGTTCTTTTTTTCCAAATAGAATATGATGTTGCTCTTGTTTTGTCATCATGAACCTTTTAAAAATGGTGGTTACCATGGAAGGCTCAACTATGAGCTCTCTGGCTTTTGAGGATTATAATGTGAACCTTAACATTGAATTAACCTAGTTTGTTTTGTATTCGTAAGATGATTATTTATGCTATGTGTGAGGCAATTTCCCAGACATCTGAGTTCTTTTGTATAAAGATAATGTATGTAAGGGCGTATAAATTGGAGTTTGGATATATTGGAACCTGAAATCTTTAGAAAGTTAACTTTAATATAAACTAGCTTGTTCCATTGTGTTTTATTTTGAGGGGTATGGTATCTCACTTATTTCCATAAATATTTTTCACCCTTTCTTAAGAATATGAGACTGAAGTGAAGAGCATGGAGAATATGAATTGTATAGAATTTCATATTACTGATTTATAAAACTTTAATGAAATTTCCCTATAAAGGCTATTCCTCAGTTTAAACTATTCTAGAATGAAAGAAACATAAGCTACATTTATACATGGTGACTACAAAAAAAACCAAACCATTTTTTTCCTCCTATTTTAACAACCATGTGATCATAATTGTCATTGGAACTGTGATTCCCTAGTTAACACAACCCAAAACATATCAAATTTAATTTTTGACCTATTGTGTTTTTAAATCATATAAACGTGGCCAGAGAACAAATCTTACTATAGAATACAGTTGCAGTTTCAAGAATTTGCCAAAAATGTTTACTGACCTTGGAACAAACAAATAAAGGTCATTACTGTAACTAAAATCAACTAACAATTTATACATGAAGGAGATTGAGTAAATATAAAGTGATGAAGATTAGAAGGCAGTAATATGACACATAATTTGATAACTCCAATTTTAACAGAATGTGATATGATACGAACAATAATGACCCACGTAGCAAAAAATGCAAGACAGTAGGTTTTCTGAAAAATTGGATTAAAACAGGACTTTCAAGAACGTGGATTTCCTGGAATCTCGTTTTTTTCTTTCTCTAGGAACAATATGCACTTGAAGAAATATAAGAAAAAGGCAAAAATATCTGCTAGTAATTCATTATTTTCTGGTACTAGTTGACTTAAAAGAGAAAAATATTTCTGTTCCATTAACTTGGTTTTCTAAAGTATTCTATGTAGATAGAGTGCTGAAATATGTGACAAGAATCATTCTCCCCTATAGCTAACTAAAGAAGAAAAATCAAAGATACCATGTTTTTATTTTTAAAAATTTATCTACAATTAATTTGGGGTCATTTAGATGGTGCCTAGTCTAGTGATGTCTAGTAGATGGAGTGCCAGGTCTGAAGTCAGGAAGACTCATCTTTTTGAGTTCAGATATTTGCTAGCTGTGTGACCCTGAGCAAATCACTTAACCCTGCTTGCCTCAGTTTCCTTGTCTGTAAAATGAACTGAAGAAGGAAATGGCAAACCACACCACTAAGTTTACCAAGAAAATTTCCAAATGGAGTCATGAGGTCGTACATGACCAAAAAAAATGACTGAGTGTGAACAAGCTATAATTTTATAAAGAAGGCCAGACATCACATAAAAACACTGGACACATTTCCTTTCAATGAAAAGGGGAGGCAGCATGCTGCAATAGAGAGGTAATTAAATCTGAATTCATAGGAGGATCTATGTTCAAGTTCAGACTTTGCTCTTTTCTCTTGGTCTTTGGGCAAGTCATTTAACCTCAACTGGCCTCATCTTCCTCATCTATAAAATAAGAGAACTGGATTAAAATGCTTCTAGTTTCCTTTTCAGTTCTAAAACTATGAACTTGTGAAAAAGAAATTTAATAATATTGATCAACATACCTTCCTAAAATTAAATAAATCATTCTGTATTGTGTAGAGAAATGTCACTCAAAGTAAGTCTTACAAATTTAAACTTAAAGATTTATTTTTCACGTAATGAAATACAGTTGTCTTTTTAAAGTCATATAATTAATCAACAAGTAAGAATGCTCATTTTTTGCCCTTCAACTGATTTTTCTCCTCCTGAATCTTCCCCTCATTCGTTGTCTTAAACAGTTGTTTGACTTCATACTCATCTACAGGCATCATTAAATGTTTTGAATTGTTGTTATAAAAGAAACTTGCTACTCACTATATGGCCGAAAAATATTTCATTATTTTCAGAAACTTTAATATTGAGTATTGTGGAAATAGAGTACTGTCATCAAGTCAAGTAACATTCCTTACCTATATTCTTTACCACTGAATAAATGAATTGCCTATTATCTCCTCAAATTGGTGGTATCTTTCTATCCAATTTCCTTGAGTAGGGACTATATTTAACCCTATGCCAGAACTAGATAATCTATGTTACAAACAGCATGTATCACCCACACTGTGACTTTCTTTGCCCCCTTTCTTTTCTTATGCACTCTTAATTTTCTCTTTCTTTTCCTCTCAGATTTTCCACTCCTTTCTCCCATGTGTGACTCCAACATAAATAAATGTTCACTAAGTTCTTCTCTGATGGCTCAGCATAACTGGAGGTTACACTCCATTCTTGAAGGTTGTGCAAGGAGAAATGCAGCTCTGGCAGATGCTGGCCAAGATGGTAAAACTTTTCATCTGGATCCAGTGATGGACTGTGTACCTGTTGTATATCATGTAAGAGGACCAGCCCAGCTAGCTTAAAAAAAGTTTATCACTGGGATAAATTAAAGACACTTGATTTTTTGGTGAAAGGAACTCTGAAAGTCCATTTTTCACAAGTCTTAAAGTGCTATATAAATACTACGATTACTATTAGTAGGCTCTGTAGCTGTCAGTCTTCACAACCCCATTTGGGGTTTTCTGGACAAAGACACTGGAGCAGTCTGCCATTTGCTTCTCCAGCTCATTTTACAGATGAAGAACTGAGGTAAAGAGGGTGAAGTGACTCACCTAGGGTCACACAGCCAGTGTCTGAAGGCAAATTTGAACTCAGGTTTTCCTGCGTCCAAGTGTAGCACTCTATCAACTGAGCCATTTAACTGTCTCCATTTACTAGGGTATAGAAGAGTCAGTGAAGGAAGAAGCATCCATAACGATGAAATCACTGGGCTTTTGTCATGCGGAGTGCAAAGAATGCTAGGTTTGAGCACTAACTTACAAGCTGGAAAAGTAACTTTATGGATCATTTTCATCTTTAAAATAAAAATCACCACCATTCTTCTCATCTTTCATTTAAGATTTAAGTGAGAAAATAGAAGAATAGTCCTTTAGAATAAGAGATTTTAGAAATCACCCAGTCTAACCCTTCATTTCACAGATAAGGAAACTAAAGGACGATGGGCACTAGAATGCAGTTCATACAGGCTCTCCTGAACCTGTTAACATTTTGGTGGGAACATTTACACCTCAGAAACTGGTAAATGTAACAAATCAGGGCTTGATTTATTGTTTTGCTGGTTGTCTAGACTTAAGGAAGTGGTGGAGAAAATATTAATAATGAAGATTAAACCTTAAATGGTAACCTATGTACATTTTTCCCCCTAGAAAGCTGATTGTTATACACTTACCAGCCCAAGTGTTAACTCTCTTAACTCTCAATCCAGTGTTCAAGAAAGGCTATATAAATGTAAGGTATTTGATCTGCTCATGGTAGTATAAAGAATTGTTTAGCTCCCCAGTGATATTCGAGGATGAGGATATTTACATTTTTGTCCCAAATGCAGTGTCTTATTTCAATTCCAATAAATGATGTTGTGATAAATGATGACGATGACCTTTCAATATATCCTTCAATATTTCAGAGGAGACATGGTCTCATTTGATGTGTATCTCCCTCCAATAGGACCAATGATCACACATCAATCACTTTTTATGAAAGGAGAATTAACATTTATCATAAATGATGATGGTAACTTAAAGTAGCCATTCAAAAAGAGAAAACATTTTTTAAAGGTAGGGGAGTTATAGGTTGCTGGTATAAAGACTAACAGGACAGTTAAGACTCATAATTATGAGGTACATGTGGGTAAGGAAAGCTACATACAGTGGTTTTCTTAAGTGTCATATATTAAATTAAGGAAAATTCAGTACCATACTTTTTGAAGTTTGATACTATGCTACATTTTTAAAAGGAAGCAGAAAAGTGGAGAAAGGTGCTACCAGGGACCTATGACCCATAAGCTATATTTCTTACATTTGCATACCGTATGCAGTTCTTGTGATAAGAAGAAACAATTTGATCCCCGAAGAATCAATAGCATAGGTCTCAAAGGTGACATTAAATGAGAAACAGTGGAAGGAGTGGCCCCAACAACAATCTGTCTCCTGCAGTACTGTGAGACAAATAGGAAGACCACATGGCAAGAAAGACAGTCTGAGTGTTTGGTTCTGTCTTGATTCTAATTAGTTGTGTGACTTTGGGCAGGTTACTTTACCTCTGAGTGTACATTTATTCATTTGGAAATTTGGGGAGGCTTGATGGACCACATAATTTCTAATTCTTTCAGGCTCCGATAGTCTGTTCTTTGGATGCCTTAAAAACCATTCTGGGGTGTGTGTGTGGTGATTGTCTATCTGTCATCCCTGCTACTGGGGAGGGTGAGGCTTGGAGACTACGTGAGCTTGTGAGACAATTAAGTGTCTGCACTAAGTCTGGCACTGACAAGGTGAGCTCTGGAGGGAAGGGACAGAGCATGAGACTGACTAAGGTGGGGCAAACCCACCTAGGTCAGAAATGGAGCCAGGTAAAGCTGCCAAGCTGATTAGCAGTGAGATGAGTCCTGTAAGTGAATGGCTGTTACACAAGTGGCCTGGGTAAAATGGGAAGGCCTAATTCCCAAAATACAAACAACAACAAATAAACAAACAAAAACTCACTGTGTTCAACTAAGGTTACAGCAAAGGTGTACTAATAAAAGTTTAACAACCGGCTGGTAGGAGCAGAATATATGCGGCACACACTTTTTAAGTTTAATTTTCACCATTAACATTTTCTCCACTACTTTCTTAACTCTAGACAATCAGCTAAACAAGTCCTGATTTGTGGCATTTGCCTGTTTCTGAGGTGTAAATGCTCACATGAAAAATATAACCATCAGCTCTGGAAAACCAGTTCAGAACACCCAGGGATCTTTTAAGAAGAGACTGGAGGGAACTGAAAGCTTGCTCGTCAAGTTTACAGATGAAAGCAAGCAATTATATGCAAAACTTTTCAAGGAACTTTATTAGAGGTAATTTTAGGAGCACAGCACTTTCTCAACTAGCAAGGGAATTTTTTTTTTTGATTGTATAGATAGCACAGTAGTTGGAAGTGTTGTTGGGGTTTTTTGTCTGTTTGTTTCTGTTTTTTTGTTGTTTTGAACTGTTTGCAACCAACCAGAAGCAAAAGGAGCATGCTAAGGTGTGGAGTTTCGAGGGTCATAGGGCAATCTAAGTTATATAGGAAGACAGACAGAAGAGAAAGCTCTTTGTGTAAAAAGACACACAGAAGTTGAAAAGCCAAGTAAGAAAATCCCTGAGGAGCAGTTAAAGGAGCAATTAACACCTCTCTAAGCTGAAACTGTAAACAAATAAGTGAAAGATTTAACACCCTGTCCTTTGTAAGCAGGTGTGGCAGCTACTTGGAAGCAAAAAGACAGGCAACAAGTTTAAACTTTCCTGAAAGAAAAAAAAAACACAAGAAAAAAATGAAAGTTCTTAAGCAGACATTATTAAAAGTTTACAGTATTTACCAGCTGTGAAGTTCACAGAAAGCGTCCTTAAGGTTCCAGAATACAGGTACTCGGTGGGAGGTAAGCGAAAGTGTAGAGATTAGCAGGAGCCAAGCCCTTCAAACTATCATAATCAACGTAGCCTGAACACCTCAGCTTCGGAGAGGAAGGGCAAAAACAGAGTAAGTTGAGAAGTCAGCTAGAATCATAATCTGTTTCTCGTCAGTTGTTGACTTTAGAAGGCAAGTTAGTCTAGGTCTGTATTCACTAGTATTAATGCCTCCTCCTGTACTAGTGATCTGAGTAGCACCTTTTCTCAGTTTGCTGAGAGGCTATTGCAAAGTTGTTACTCCAGGGTACTGTATAGCTAACATGCTCATTTATGACTTTGTACTCCAAGGAACCTCTCTGTCTATTGAGTCTAGATCTAAGTGTCATAGGGTTTAAGAGTGCTGGATCTGAATTCAAGAAGACTTGAGTTCAAATGCTGCCTCGGACACAGTCAGCTTTGTGACCCTGGGCAAATGACTTAACTTTCCTCAACCTGTTACCTCATCTATAAAATGAGAAGAGTAACAGTATATACTTCCTCGGATTGTTGTAAGGATCAAATGATGTAATATGTGTACAATACTTTGTAAACTTTAAAGGTTATATAAATGGTGGCTATGTTTTAAAAATCCTCTTTACTACTGCAAACATGTCAAACATCAATAAATATGAACATTTCTTTGTATAAAGAAAAATAGAAAATGAAGACCATGTGAAACCAGGAAACTCCATTAAGTACAAGGTTTTCTTAATATAATTCAAATTTAATATGGTAGTTCCAACACTGCCCCGCATGTCTGAGTCCCCTCCTAAATTTCTGTTCCCTGCTATTTTTCTTAATAATTCATTAGTAGTCTGTTATTTTTCTTCCATTTTTTTTGTTTCACTCTCACTACTACTTGCCAACCTCAACTCTCTCCTCTTAAAAAAGTACTCTTTTATAATTATACACACACAAAAAAATCCACATATTGACTGTCTGACAATATATGATTCATTCTCCCCCTTTATTCTCTCACTTATGATTCACCATCGATCTTAGAGGGTCATGATTGGTCTTTCCAGGTCATTCCAGGTTTCTCTGAATTTCTTAAGTTGTAATAATATTCATATACCACAATAAGATGTAATAAAATTTATATACCATAAATTGTTTCCCAATTCCCCAGTTAATGGGTATCCACCCCCCCCCCCCCATTCTTTTCTGCAACAAAATGGCACTGCTATATATTTTTTCTTTATTCTCTGTAAGAAAAAAACCCAAAATATTGCTGGGTCAAACAAAGTATGCAAAGTTTAGTAACTTGTATGCATTATTCCAGATTGCTTTCCAGAATTGTTGGAACACTTCATAATTCCACAACAATGCATTATTATGCCTGTCTTCCCACATGCCTTCCAACAATTGTCATTTTCCGCTTTTGTCACCGTTGCCAATTTGATGGGAAAGATTTAACCACAGAGTGGTTTTAATTTACTTTTTTCCTTGTTAGTTATGATGTGGGACATTGTTTTTCTTACCATTGTTGATAGCTTGCCTTTCTTCTTTTTGACAGCTGTTTATATCGTTTAATCATTTATCTAATGGGGAATAACTTTTGTTCTCATATATTTGTATTAATTCCATATATATCTTAGTCCTTTGTCAGAGACCTTTGTCCTTAGACCTTTGTCAGAGAATTTGCAACAAAGATTTTTCCCCAGTTACCTTTTTCCCTTCTAACTCTAACTGCATTGTTTTTGTTTGTGCAAGACTTTTCAATTTTATATAAGCAAAATTTTCCATTTTTTCCTCTCTCCTGTGGTCTGCTCTATCATGTTTAGTTTCTCAGGGACCTTTTTTTTCTTTTTTAATACATCTTAGGCTCTCTCTCTGGGTCAGAGACACTGGCATTTTGATGTATTACTTTGCTTCTCCTTGGCCCAAGCTTATGAAGAAGTTATGAAGCCCTTACCCTACTTATTTGTGAATATCATCAGGTGAACTATCATGTCATGACCTTTGAAAGCTACTCTTTTTATCTCTCTTGCTGAAGTAATGACTTAAAAAACTGGAACAATGTTCATATTATCACCGGCTTTGCATATTGAACAGAATGTTGAAGGTGGACTCAGGAAGATGTGGGTCCAAATGCCACCTCTCACACTTGGCCATATGAGCATGACTCTATCTGAACCTCAATTTCCTCATCTATGAAATGAAAAATATGGACTGGATGGCCTCTAAGTGTAATTAGAGCTCTTAATCTACGATCTTAAAATATTGAAAGATTCTCTAAGAAGGTCTTATCTATTATGTTGAAGAGTTATTAAAGAAATGTAGCTGAGTTGTCGCTTTTTTTAGGGATCTCTTACTGTTCCTCATTCAGTTGGGTGCAACAATGTTGTCCTTGGAGTTCTCTTGGCAAATATATTGAATAGTTTCATATTTCCTTCTCCAGAGGATGAAGGCAAACAGAGGTTAGTAAATGTGTAAGGCTGAATTTGAACCCAGATGTTGCTGACTCTAGACATTAAGCTCTATCCACAAAGACACTTACATACCTCTATTTCACCTCAAATAAACAAAACAAAAAAGCAAATACATAGGCAAGAATTAAGCATGGCATATAGTTGTTTATTCTGTACAAAGAAAAGTTGGATTGATCAGACCTAAAATTCTACTTATGAACCTACTCTACTAGGTAGGTTGTATACATCAGTTAACATGCATAATTTCTATTCCATCTGCTTTGAAGTAGATATAACCTTAGTTTTAATACAATAGGATCTTATCTTAACACAGAATAACAGTTTATGAATTTTATATACTAAATTACCTTTTAAAATGTCACAATTATATATCTATTTAAATATATAATTAAGCTATTAACATTTAAGTTAGCATTAATGAATACTACTTTGCAAAATCAGCTGCATAAAACAAATCTATTGTATTTATGTTGTCGTTTTACAGAAATTTCACAATGATAATTTTTATACTTATATTTTTACACTATATTTCATACTTTTTATTTTATACTATATTTTATACTTTTTACACTATATTTTACACTTTATATTTTAAAATTTTAAGTAATTGGTAAAAAAGGTATGATCTTTTTAGTTTTTGGTACATGTTATTGTCCCCTTCCACAAACCTCCCTACCCCTGGTTCCCTTCCCACCCTCCAAATATACTTTTAAACAATATCCTCCTCCTTCTTGAAACCTTTTCCTTTTGCTTCTATGAACTTATACTTTACTGGCCTCCTGCTTCAGGGACAGATCTTCTCCCTCCTTTGCTGAATCTTTTATGCTTTTCTGCTGTCTTCTAAGTCTAGGGATCCCAGAGGGCTTTGCCATAGATACTCCATTCTTTTCTATATATGCTAAACTGATCTCCAGAAGATCATTTACTCATAGCTTCAACTATTAAGTCTATACAAATGACTCCAAAAACTATATATTTATTGTCTATTTCAATTATGGTTATATATTTATATATAATCTAATTCTGCTCTACATAGTCCAACTTATTTTTCTCTACTCTCTAAGATGCACCTTCTACTCCAGTCAGATAATTTTCTTTATGTCTTTTGTATATGCCACACTTAATTCATGCCTTTGTCATTTACTTTGCTTTTCCTTTTCCTGAAATGTTCTCTCCTCTTTTATCCTCTTTTCAAATCATGTGTCCTTCAAAACACTGCTCATATCCTACCTTTTCTCCATGAAACTTTCTCCACTATTTCAGAGACGTTAGAGATTATCACTTAGTCCAATTCCTCCATTTTGTATGTGTAAAGACTGAAAAGTTAAGTGCCCAAGGTCATACTTGTGGTAACATCCAATAGCAGGAGGTTTCCTCTCTTAACTACAAATCCACGGCTCTTTCCATCACAATATTATTGTTGATCCTGTGTTTGCTTTGTCTCCTAATGAAAAGACCATCGTTTAAAATAATTTTGCTGTGTTGAGTTCTGTTTTCATTTAGTCTTAGGCTTAGAGCTGGAAGGGACCTCAGAAAATATCTAGTCTAACCGTCTTAACTTACAGATGAGGAAAGTGAATCCCAGGGAAGTGGAGTGTCCAAAGTCACACAAGTGATAAACTAGAAGCAGGCAGTATTCATATTTCAGGTTCACACTGCAGGAATCTGATTCAGGGTTAATTATTCATTCACTGTAAAGGAGCAATGAGTGAGCAGAGTAAAAAATAAAAAGAGAAACTAAAACCTGATTAAAATAATGGTTTAATTATATTACTGATTGGGATGACTCATAGTAGGTATTTCAATATTTGTTGAATTGAATTAAAGGCTGTAGAGCTGGGGAAGATATCCAATAGTTACCAACTAGTAGACAGTTGGTTTTTTCCTATCTTTCCATTAGGGTTTTTTTTTCCCTGCCAGAAATGAGACTCTACTTCCTAGTAGGAACTACCAAAGGATTTTTTTGAGGTGGGGTGGGGGGGTTTAGACCTGTTTAGAGAGTTGCCAACGGCACAGACAGTGACTTGTCCATGATCAGTCAGGTCTTTCTGATATCAACATCAGCTCAAAACTTTGTCAGTATCACTAACCCTGTTTGCTTCAGTTTCCCCATCTGTAAATTGAGCTAGAGAAGGAAATGGCAAACCACTCCAGTGTCTTTGCCAAGAAAACCCCAAATGGGTTGACAAAGAGTTGGACACAAGTGATAAATGATCAAACTGAAAAAATTATTATCTGACACACCCTAGGAAGAGCATTAGACTGAGTATCAGAAAACATGAGCTTGATCAGCCATGGCCACGTTACTTAACCTCTGATTCAATTTTCTTTTTTGTAAAGGGAGGATAATATTGCCTATAGTATTCACTACATAGGTTTGTTGTGAGGCTCAGATGAGATAATATACATATGGTACTTTACCAGCTTTAAAGCACCATGAAAGGCAATGTGGTCCCATGGAAAGAGCCATGGGTTGTTATCAGAAGACCTGAGATCACATGCTACCTTTGCCACTTACTACCTGTGACCTCTGACCTGTCATTTAATTTTTCTAGGCCTTAATTTTGTTATCTGAAAAAGAAGGGTGTGGAAATACATGCCTCTAAATCTGTGATTCTGTATATACATAAGTTATTATTACTAGCTGTATGATTATGGATCAAGTTATTTAACCTTGGTGGCCCCAATTTTCTCATCTGCAAAATGTGTTTTATCATAAACCCTGTCACCCTCGAAGGGCTGTTATGAGATTCAAATGAGATACTAAATCAAAAAGATGTTTTTAGGCTGTAAATCTTATGTAAATGTAAGTTTTTATTATCATGGGTTACAGTTTCAACTCCAGCTAGGTGACACAGTAGGTTGACAGCATTGAATTTGAAGTTAGAAAATCTGAGATAAAATTCAGCCTTAGGTATTTACAAGCTGTGTGATCATGGGCAAGCCACTTAACCTTTGCCTGCCTCAGTTTCCTCATCTGTAAAATGGAATCATAATAGTTCCCACCCAACAGGGTTGTTGCAAGAATTGAATGAGATAACAATTTGTAAAGTGCTTTGCAAAAGTTAAAGTGCTACCTAAACGGCAGGTGTGATGATGATGACTAATATAATCTCTTCTTGTTAGATGTCTTATAGTGAACTTCTAAGAAAGAAAAGAAGCATAACAGAGAGAATTACCACTCTAACGAAACTCCAAAACGTTTTTACTTTTAGGAACTTAACTCGTTGCAGCTTTGAAAAACTTAACTAAATGAAAACACTTTGCATTTGTGGAAATGAAATTTTTCTTGCTCCCTAGTGTTTAAAGTACACACAAACACAAGTATATTACTTCAACGCTGCTATGAAAGAGAAAGAAACAGAAGCCTATGCCCTTTCTTTTGTATGTGTATAATGATGTCAGGGCCTGTTATACCAAACTCAAAAGAAACTTTCTAAGTTATTGTTATACTAGAATTATTTTGTATTGAATAGGGATAGGGATTCAGCCAATTTCACTGGTATCTGAAACTCCCAGGTGAGGAAATTTCCTCTTCCAATCAATGCAGGGTATCTATCACCTTTTCCTGCAATTTATAGTCTTAGACTATCTAGAGCAGTGAGAGGCCAAGGGATTTGCCCATTCAGGTACAGGCAGAATGTGTCAGAGACAGAACTTGGGAAGCAGGATATGAATCCAGGTCCTTCTGGCTTCCCTTGCTAACTAGCTATCCACTATGGAATGTTGCTTCTCTTTGTATTGAATATTAACGAAAATAATTAATGTTTTTACTGAGGCTTGAAAAAAATGCATTTTGTTACATTTGTTGTAGCAGGATTTGATCTATGTTTTCTATTTAAGAGTCAGGAAACTGTACGGGGTGAAGAAAAGAGGAAAGCAGGGGAAAAGGATTATGGAAGTCAAGCTGAGGGTGGGGTTAAAAGAAAGAAGAGACGCTAATAAATAGCTTTGACAAAAAGATTAGATCTTTGACTCTTGGAACTCCAAGGTGGACCTCTCCATTTCCCAACACTTTTGTTATATTTGGAAAACACTGTTTTAAATGACGACGCTTAAGAATAAATTTTAATCCTGAAGATGGAAAGGACAAAGATTTCCATGAACAAAAATAAAATCATGCTTTCCTAAACATGATTTTCTGCTCTGATTCTGTTAGAAGTCCAAAAAGCCACGGACCTCTTCCAGAATTTCCATGCTAAGACAAATAATGTCTAACTGGACCAAATGCAGTCTTTTAAAGAAAAACAAAAAACAAGAATCCGTACAGATAAAGGTGAAGAAGGGGTGGGCAGCACCCCTAAATCATTAATGCCTAATTCAGGTGCTCGTCTTGCACAAACGCCTTTGTTCCTGTGCGTGCCTAACGATCAGCTGAACGGATTTCTGTCTCAATCTGAGTCTTCTTTCCCAGTTCCTAGAATACAGTCATGCCTACGAGCGGACAGGCAGCACAGTCACCGCACACTCTTCACTTCACTTTTAACCAGCGCACACAGAGGAAACCAGCAGCCCCAGGGCTCCCTGAGAGCTCTGCCCCAGAGGAAACACAAAGAGGAAGTCAGCCCCCGGCAGGACCGCAAGACATAATATTCGTAGAAGGTCGGGGCTGGCAGGGGCCCAGCGCGGCTTCCGAGCCCTCCTGGAGTGTCACCGACAAGTCCACCAGGCCTTTCTCAGTATTTTCGAATGCATGAAATATATAGAACTACACGGGAAACTGCATGGAAATACTTTTAAATAGACTGTGTGTATATATATATAAAACAATTCCGAGTTTCTGTCCCGGTTCCACGGACTCTATCTCCCTCATTCGACAAGGGAGGAAACTGAGGCACGGGGAGTTTCAGTGACTAGACCAGGGTAACGCAGTTCCAGTAAGCGCCTACATCACTCCAGGTTTCCAATCCAATTCTCTGGGCCACGAAAGCGATGAGGGGGGAATGGCGCGACCTCGGGCTCCAGCCCTCGCACCCTTTGGCGGGGTCAGGCTCCTTCCAGCGCACAGCCCGGCGAGCCCTACTCTAACCTTGGACGACCTCGGGTGACTCGGGGCGCCCGCGAACCTGCACTTCCCGGGAGCGCCCGGGGACCATGTAGAACTTCCCGGGCGAGCGGCACGCGGACACGCCATCGGGCGGGCAGGAGAGCCCGGGGCGGCCCAGGGCCGGGCGGAGGCGGCCGGGCTCTAGGGAAACGTGGGCCGGGGAGGCGGACGATAACGCCCATCTGCCTCATCCGGCTGGGCTGAGAATGTGAGTCTCGCGGACAAAGGATGGAAAAGCTTTGGCCGAAGCGCAGGCTGTAGTGGATGCGGGGACTTCAATAAACAAACTCCCTCCACCCTCCCGCCCCGCCGCGACGTACAGCTTCGGCCCCGCACAACCACCGAGTCGCCAACGAGGGCGAGGGAGGGACTAAATCAGTTCGTCTCATTTATCCCCCCCCCCCCCCCCCCCAAGCGGCTTAAGTAGCTCGGTCCCTCTATGGGTGCGCGAGTACGGGGCGGGGAAAGGAGGGGGGGGGCTGGAGCGGCGCCTCCTTTACTCGGGCTCCCTACTCATCCCCCCGGGAATCCGCCCCGGACCCCGCCGCCATGTTTGATCGGGATGTGTGACACGGTTTTGGCCGAGCCCGAGCCCGGGGGATTGCAGGGAAGGGCTGCCCAACGGCCCCCACCTCCGGGGAGGGAGGCTAGAACCGCGTGACCCCGGCCGCCGAGGGGGCACGAGTGGGGGGAGGGGGGGGGGGGTCCCCGCGCCGCCGCTGGGGGCCGGAAGGTGGGGGGTAGAGAGCAGGGTGGAGAAACGCGAGTTCCGGTGTCCTCGGGGCTTGCTCCCTCCCTCACGCGCGCAGGTAGCCGCAACGGCCGAGGAGGAGGAGGAGGAGGAGGAGAAGGAGGAGGAGGAGGAGGAGGGGCGGGAGGAGAGTAAGAGGCGGAGCCGAGCGAGAGGGCGGGCGGTGGAGGGGAGGAGAGAAGAGGTGGAGAGTGAGGGCCAGGGGTGGGGGGAGCCCGGGAATTCCCTCCTCCGTGAAGTGAGGAGTCTGGGGCTGGTTGCTGCTGCCGCCGACAGGCGCTCACGGAGGTGGAGGAGGCGGCGAGGGCGGCGGAGGGAGAGGGAGGTCCCGCTGGCCGCCCGGATCCCGCGGCTCTCGCCTCCACCTTGGTTTTCCCTCCCCTCCACCTTCCAGCCGAAGCTGCTGCCACCGCAGCCGACACTCATGTGAGCGGACCGAGAGCAGGTAAGGACCCGGCAGGGCCCCCCCTCCGCTCCCCGGGAGAGAAGTCGCCCGAGCCCCGAGAGCGCTAGGCCCCGGCAGCCCTCGGAGGCCACCTCCTTCCCCCTCCCCCCGTACGCGCCCCCCTCCTCGCTTTGGGACTCGTGTCTGGAAGTTGGGCAGAAACTTCTCTCCCCGTAGTGCCCCTTCCCGGGTCCGGGCTGGGGGAGGGGCCGCGCTGCGCTCTGGCCGCTCCCCCGCCGCTCTCCCCTCCCCCAGCGGGTGTGTCTCGCTTCCTTCCAGGTAGACCGGGTCCCCCTCCCTCCCCGGCGCCCGCGGGGTCGGGGCGGAGAGGCTCGTCTCCCGCCGCGAATGCCCCCGGAGCGGTGGAACGCTTCAGCCCTCGTGGGTGCCCGGGGCTGCCAACCTGGCGGGGAGGAGAGAGCGCCTTCTTCCCAGCCGGGGTCCCCGGCCGAGGCCGCGCTCCTGCCGGTCCTCCCGCGATCCGGGACCTGTCTGCTGGCTGACGCCTGGTGACAACTGCGCCGGGCTTGGGGCGAGCCTCCCCCGGGACGGGGTTGATTGAAAACCGCAGCGTGCGAAAGTTTTCCTTTGTTTTGGGCCCGGGCTTGTCACTCGGGAGCCGCTTCTCTTACTCGGGGCAGCTGAAAACTTGGCGTGGTTGGTTTTCTCTTGGTTCCCGGTCTCCGGGAGTGCGGCGGGGGGTGTTTTAAAACGATATTCGGAGGTTGGGCGCTTTGTCCTCCTTTCTTTTTCAGTTTTAGCTGCCTTGGTTGTCTAGAGATCAGAACACAGCGCAGCTTGGTTCTTGGTCAAATGCTCTTTTATAAATAATTAATGCAAAAAAAAAACAACTCACCTGAGTTCATGAATCCAGGAAATAAGATTAGGGTTCTAGTATGTAATTCCAAGCCCTTATAGACCTTGATTTGGCAGAATGCGTGGATTGGGTTCACACAGGAGGGCTGAGGCCGGACCGGTTGTTACTTATCTAGTTCACCTTAGTCACGGCCCTGTTGGTGGACTGTACTAGGGATTTAATGCTCGCTGAATGAATGCAACTCATGTGCATGGTGACAGTAATACTGATATCTCCGTAGGTATGGAAATGCGCTAAATTGTCATTATTAACGTGTGAAATGTGCGCATTTGTGTTTGCAGGCATCTCTCTAAATAGACATTCGCTAAGGGAACCAAAATAATTATTTCGCATTGGTTTCTTAAGTATTAGGAATGTTACTTGAATCGTACGTAATATTGATGTGCTAAGTAAGATTCTCTTAGTAATAAGCCACATTTGTAAAGAAAGTTCAGACACTTGTCATATTAAAGATTCAAGAAAAGAAAATGTTTTTGAAGTTTATTGGATTTTTATTTCTAACCATTTGAAAAAACTCCCTGAAGGTTTTTTCAAAGGGATTCAAGTTTGAGTTTACCAGAAACAACCGGGAAAAAAAGTTTTCTTTGGATTGAATCTACCTGTGAAATTTTAGCCCACTTTTCCCCCCAGGAAAAGAGAAGTTGGACCTATAACAAAAGTGGGTCTTTGGCCACAATTACCATGATGTTCTAACACAGCTTTAATTTTGCACAGTGTTTTTGCTGACTTCATAAACCACAAATTGACTCCTTTCTGCTCAACAGTAGACAATTCCTGAAGTGAAATTACAGCCTTGGCTTCTCTTTTGGGGATAGGTGGAATTGGTCTTATGGCCGAAGTATCTACTGGTTTAAGATTGAAAGGGATTTGTCAGTTATAAAGCAGAATGCACACTGTGATGCAGTAAAGTCTCTCATATCTGTAATATTAAAAGGATTCATGTTGAAATAATTTAACACGTCTGTTTTAATATTCATGCCTCATGGAAAAAAAGATTTGTAAACTCTTTCAAAATTTTGGTAATTTTGAAGCAGTAATATTTCATTAATGTACATGATTTATTACATAATGTAAAAAGTTAATTTAGAACTCATACTGACATCTGTTTGGGTAATTCGTTCACATGTTGGTACTTCTAGTGGTGAGGGGAAAAGTTGGTGGATGTCTTTTTCTGCAATGGAACAACCATCTATGTGTATGTATGTATATATACACCATACATGAAAAATGCAAGTAAAATTGGAGATCTTTCAAATCTGATAGTTTTCTTAAAAGTGAAATTCTTCCTTAAAGACTAAGACTGCTCAGATCACCTAGTTTAACTTTCCCGACATTCCATTTTACAGATGAGGAAACTGCCCAAAGTCAAACTATAGTAGTAAGAAGAAATAGTTAGGATTTGATTCCAGGTTCTTTGATTTGAAATCTAGTTCCCTTCCGGTAATGAAAGTATTAACAGGTTATCAAAATTTTGTCTGTGCAAAATCCAGAGTTCTGCAATTCCGAAAAATTTGGGGAAAATTATATTTGGCTATGAATATACAAGCCAAATACTTGTATACTGGAAATGTATCTCATTTTACTTATATACAAATGTGATGTATTTTTCTTCTCAGCATAAAAGACTGGGGTGGGGTATATGTATGTGTGTGCTTGTGTGTTCCCAAGCTACTGAGAGCTGTATAGATGGTATGGTTATCAAATTCTCTTGTCTTGGGAACTTAAAATCATTTTATGTGAACGAAGGTGCTGTTTGGGGCTTTAACTTTGACTTTTCACAATAGAAAATGTAAATAGATAGTTTACTTAATCTAGTGTACTTGACTAAATTTACATCTATGATTCATTGATTTCTTTTCATAGCAATTCACACTGGGAAATTTTAACCTGTTCATAATTTGAACATATTTCAAATCTTCAAAATTACCAAACTATTTTTGTTTTTGTACCTAGTGCTTTTTCCCCTCATTTGTAATGTGTTCATTTTATCACTCAGCATGGAGGGAGGGACCATGTATATTTTATTTCATTTGTATAGTACACAGCATCATTTTTCTTAGAATGTTTAAGCAAATTTGCTTTTTTAACATCAGAAATTTCCTTCGTTTGTGCAGACTTTGAAATTTTGAGTTTACAGAATTTATGAATAGGAGAAAAATATTGTATAATAATTTCATCCCTGTAAATAAATTGTAGTCGTTAGATTTGTAGAATTACATTTGCCTCTCTCTGTGCATGGATCCCTTGGATCTGAGGGGCTAAGAAGTTCTATGCTTCTACCCCCTTCCCTATTTTTTTTCCTCTTCAGAATTTGCTTTTAAAACATCTTTGTCTTTCTGTTAATTTGTCTAGGTCATTTTTGTGGTGTGTATCAATTTCAAAGTATATATATTATTTTCACTTTTCACTCTTTCAGCTGCTCTAGGATTGGGGGCCCTGGGTTCAGCTGCAGCTGCTGGGTGACTTTGACACCATCTACCTTCTGACAGCTCAGAAGGAGATGTAGCCGAAGGAGCTTTAAAAAGTAGCAGAAAGGAAAAGGAAATAACCAGTGTTGGGGCTAGTATTTATTTAACTTTTGTATGCCAAAAAATCTTTGATTACAAGGTCAGTGCTGCTGCTTTGGGAGATCAACTTTCTTTTGAAAAATAATTCTTTTTTATTAGGAACCTAATAAACATGAACATATCAATGTACATAGAACAAAAAAGGATTGTATATGAAAATGAACTTTTGTTATGAAATTTTTTAAAGTGTATATTACATTTGTTATCATAGTAAGAATGGATCTTCTGATTCTGTTCACTCTGCATACAAGTCTTCCCAAGGCTTCTCTGAGTCCATTTTTTTTCTCTTAAAAGAGCCATAATATTCCATTGCATTCATTTACCATAGTTTATTCACCAATTTCCCACTTGATGGGCATCTACTTTTGTTTCAAGGGTTTTGCTAACATAAAAAGTACTGCTGCTGCAAGTATTTTTGTGCATATTTTTTTCGCCAAAACTCTATTTGACTTTTTGAGGTATCTGCCTTGTAGTAGTATCATTAGGTCAAAGGGTATCCACAACTTAGTCACTTTTTTGGTATAGATACCAAAATACTTTCCACGGTGGTTGGACCAATTGACAGTGTATCTCTCTTTCCGTTGTCTCCTTTCATTGTCCTTGCAGCTAGCTATTGCTCTTTTCTTTTTGTTATTTTTGCCTAACCTGTGGGTTCAAGGTGTAGAACCTCTGTGTCATTTTTATTTGTATTTCTCTTACTAATGATTTGGGACAATAACTTTCTTTTGAGAACTATATATTCTTTGACCATTTATCTTTTCAGAAATGGCTCTTATTCTTATATATTTTTATCAATTCCTTATATATCTGTGACATTAGACTTTTATCACAGACATTTTTAGGATCTATGAACTCATTGACAGGATGACCTGGCCTGGTTGGGTATAGAGATGGTGTGGTTCCCTAAAAAACATAGGGGTGAGATACATGCTTACAAGATGCATGTGAGGCACAAATGAATTGAGTTCTGAGGCCCAGGAGTTAAATGACTTAACTTAAATGACTCATGGACCATTCCCAATACCCATCCCCACACCCCCTACTCCAAGATCCCTCGTTCCTTTCTGATTAGATGTATACTTCAAGCTAGATTTGAAGCTGTTAATTTCTTTATTTTCTGTTTTCCTTTCTTGGAAACACTCTCCTCTCTTATTGAAATGATCAATTTTTAGGTTTCTTTCATGAAGACCAGTGGTCTCCAGAGCCAGGTGGGTTGCATAAGAAAAAAATCTATTGAAATGCAGAAAAATAATACTAGAATGTCTACTTCTGTTTATTTTTGTCATTAAAAGTTATATTAAGCTTTACTAATTTTTGATATACAGATTGACACTGACCCTTTCACTCCTTTGTTAATCTCTTTCAGTACTGTGATGTATTACAATTTACAAGTGCCCAGTTGAGGGGATTTGTGGATTATGTTATTTAGTTTTAGCATAATTAATGCTGAAAAAAATGGATACATGGTGTAAAAAAGATAGCTACAAAGAAACCATGGATTGAGAATATTAATAATGAGATAAAACTGTTCACGTGTGAAGAAATCTGCCAAAAAAGTTTAAGATTTAAAAATAAATTTTTTTGTGCCATCAATAAGGACTCTTGCATTGGTAAGTCCCATCTCTAATATAGATTGGCTGTGTGACCCTGGACCAGTCCTTTAACCAACTTCTCAGTGCTTCAACAAATTCTCTAAGACTGTAAGTTGCAAAGAAGGATACTGTCTGCGTTGGTAGAGTAAATCTTTACCCAGGAGCTCCCAAAGTGACAGTTCCTGGCCCCCTTTCCCCCCCTCCCCCCCAAATCTATATACTTTTTTTAAAAATGTAAAAAAATAACTTTCTCATCTGTACAAAAGTCCTCCTGGTGAACAGTTTAAGTGGTCTTTGAACTGATTTGCTTAAAAATACAAATATGTAACACCTTCCAATTGTAGTTTGTAAGTACTACAACTGATTGACTTCAGGAACTGGATTGAAATACAAACCTTTGCATGATTGATGTGTAAGATTGAAAAATGAGTGTCCAATGTCCTGGCTTAATGAATGCAGCTAGTAATGTACTTCTTAAATTTGGAGCTGCATATCTTTGTGAGTTTTTTTAAAACATTGATATGGCTTTTAGATTCATAATCTCATTGAACACATTTTATAAACTGACAGTCATTAAAAACACATATTGAAACAAATTGAACTTAGAATGAGGCCTTTGAATCTCTATTTCACAAAATGCTAAATCAAGATTTTTAAAAATCATAATCATTTAATTATTCTACTGTCACTAAAATATATATGCCTATGGAATATATCACTACAAAAATTACAAAAATATTTATGCATAAAATACTAGTAATAATATTTTAATAAGGGTAAAAAAGCTTTTTACCCTTATTTTAATCCCTTGTTTTAAAGTACTATTTCACTTTTAGCCTATCCTTTGTTAATTTCTTTGTATATGTTTCATGATGTATTGGTTTTGTATGTGATATATTGGTTTTATATGTGATATTGGTTTTGTAGTATATGTATATAATTTATAAATAAATGAACATGTATCAGTGTAGTTGGAAATTTTTTGCTGTTGTAGTGCATGAACAAAAACATTTGGAGCCTAGTGATTTAGAGAGCTATTGTTATGTGGAATCCAGAAAGTTTAGAGGTTAGAACTCCAGTTGCCAGCTCTTTAGCTGAGAAGTGGAATTCTCCAGGAGATAGTGCTTGTCCCCATCCAGCTTTCCTTCTGTATGTAAAAGTCACACTTTTCAGTAATCCTTCTATATCCAGATGTTCAAACTATAACCATAGGTTTTCCCTTCTCTTTAGTCTCACACAAAGTCTTAGGGAGAGGTAAAAAAGAAAGACTTGTACAGATTTCTTATAAATAATGTAATGATGGTAATAGTATTTTTTGCCAAAATTCATAATTTTGAAAACATGCATTCTGTTTCATTTTGTAGCATTGTTAGACGAGGAAAAAACTTGTATAATTTAAGTATCCAAATATATAGTAAAGATAATTATCGGCTAGTAGAATGTAAGCTTCTTAAGGTATTTTGGATTTTTTGCATTTTTGCTAGGCACTGAAAATATACATGCTAAATTTCATGTTTTGAATGCTTAATACATACTGTTCACTTAAATTGGGAATTCATGTCCTTATTGAATGTTACAGACATATGTGCCTTTGTGTGTATACATACACGTATATACACACACATATATGCAATACATATATATACATAACACACACACACACATATATCTCCAAACTAACAGATGCCATTGGAAAATTGATACTTTTGAGACAATGCTGCTATTAATGTTAATGTAGTATAGGAACATCCCAAGTCAACCCCAATATCAATTTGACTTGTTTTTCTCTTCAAAACTTTTTCTTACTGTGATTGTCTAGAGTCTAAGCTGTTTGCCTTTACAATCCTGAAAGGAAGGATGGGAACATTTGAGAACACATTGTCAGTGTGGTACGTTGACATCAATACAGTGTATTGATATTGATTCTACGGACATATTTTATGCATTGCCTTTATAATGGAATTCATAATTTCAAACTTTTCCTATATCTTTTCGGGCCAAGTCTGATAGTGTTTAAATTTTAGGAGAATAGACAAGGATTGTTTTAAAGGCTAAGGAAGGCTAAATTCTATGTTCTAGAATGAGTTTGCAAAACATTCAGACTTTTTGGGGGATTGTGAATCTAACAGCCATTTTATTGATATGTGTAAATCTAACTTTAAAAATCATTGTGGTTCAAGTGAAATGAATCTTTACTCAGGACAGCTTCTGCCCCTTCTCCCCTTAGTCTTTTTTGTCCTGGTAAAAAGTACAAAGCAAAAGTATTGAAATATGAACTTTATTTGGTAACGTAAAAGTCTGTCAGTACACTAACAATGACAAGTCCATATCCTTTTAAGAAATAAATTTTAAGGTGGGAGAGGAAAGATTTTCTGATTTTCTTGATGAAGTAATGTGTGGTTTATTCACAGGATCTGTCTGGTGGGAGGATTAAAGGGGAGTGGAAGGGACTAGGACAAGACAGGAAGTACTGGGAGAAAGGATTGATGACTGAAACCTCAGAATAAAATTAATTTTCTACCAATATACATAACAATTTGTTTAATATGTCTGCTTTTTATGGAGGCCAGTTTTTAGAAAAAACTTCAGCATTGTTTTCATCTTATGCATTAGAAATTTTTTTGGTTAAGAATATGATAGATGCTTTTACTATGAAAATAGATTCTTATAAATATTCTATAGGAACCTTATTGATTTATGACTTTTTCAGGAAAGGCATACTGTTTTTTAAGAGAAACACAAATTTTAATATTTTTTTCCCTTCATGATCATGTAGCATAAATAAAAATACTTAAAAGTAGAAAAGAGGCAGTATGAAAAAAAGACTTGGATTCCACTTTGTAATCCTGTCTCTGGCTGGCCTCACTGTTCAAAAATTCCTTACAGCTTTGAAATTCTATGGCTTTTCAACTTCCAGTTTTTCTCCCTAAACCACACTAATAAGTGTTTAGGGAAGACCTTCAGAAATTTCAGATTCTGTCCAAATAAACTAGAAAATAAGCATGGTCCTATCAAATCTGAATATTAGGTTATCAGATGAGTCAGAATTGTAATTAAGACCTTTGATTCCGAGACTTGGCATTGAACTTGGTGATGATGTCTTTTGTGGGGTTTATTCTATATCCTGTGCAAATAATCATTTTGGTAGGTTAATAGGTTATGTAGTATAATGGAAAGATTACTAGATTATTGATGGAGTTGTGAATTGGTTTCAGTCATTCCAGAAAGCAGTTTAGAATTAGGCAAAGAAAGTAACTAAAATGTCATTGACCCACAGATTCCATTGCTACAAAGGTACAATAAGAGCACCAAAATATTTTATACACCTTACCCTTATATACCAAGATATTTTGTTTTATAGTAGCAAAGGCCTGGAAACAAATTCAGATGCCTGTCAATTATGGAATGAAAAATGCAAATGAAAAGCATAAAATTATGCCTCAAAATTATTATTACAAAGTTTGGTCACAAAGACAATATTTGAGGAAGCACCTCCTCTGTTTCCTTTGAAAAAGAACAGAGTGATGGGCATGGAACACCACATACGATGTCAGGATTTTTTGATATGTAATTTTGGTGAGCTGGCTTTTTGTCTTTTTTTTTTTTTAATTTAATAAGTAAGAAATAGTAATCTGGGAGGGAGTTGGGGGTAAAGGTACAATGGAAACTAAAAATAAAAAAGATTTAGTAAAAACATATTTCAAAAGTTTGGAAACAGGATAAATTTGTTTACATTCAGTTCTGAGAGATTTTCATTATAAAATTTGTATGTGTTGTTTAATGTTTCTATAAACATTAAAGCTTTTTCTTTTTTCTCCCTCAGCAAAATGAGAATCAACTTTAGCATATGGAAACATTTCTATACTGCAGATTATTCTGTTGGGGGTGGAACACAGGACCCAAGTATTTACAAATAATTGTCAAATGAGTATGTATTTTCAAATACTACTAAAATAACCAAAAATCCTTTGATGTAAGAATTGCCCACAGATACTAGAAGATGCTTCATTAACTTCATTTTTAGGAAGATCATGATGAAGAAAGAATGAGTAGTTTTTTCCTGTTGTATTCTTGTCCAGAAGCTTGTCTCTCATTGCTTCCGTAACAGTTAAGGATTTCTCATTCAACCTCTCTAAATAATCAGATGCTGCAAGAAGCTGCTTGCTTGTAGATACAGTGATCCTAAAGATGGGAAAAAATTGACCAAGCCTTTTCAAGAGCAGTATCTTTTCTTGAAATGTGTATTGGCGAATATTTAAGAATAACTAAAAATGTAGTAATGGCAGCTTCGAAGACAGAAAGACCAGGGCTAAGTGGCCCATACTGACTGTGATTCTGGACAAGTCATTTAAACTGAGACTATAAGTTGCAGAGAAGGTACTGACCTGCATCGGTCAATAGAGTTTCAAAACCTTGACCCCTGCTATACCAGTGAAATCACACAGATCTAATCTCTATCCCCCAAAATGTTATACCATTGGACTCAGATATTTCTTTGAGAGAGCATGTCTCTTAGGGTCAGAAATTGGAATTGGTCATGGAATCCATGAATATTTATTACCATGCTTATTATTACCATGTGCTAGGTGCTGTAGGAGTTGAAGAAAGTCTAAGGATCTGTGTATCCTATAGGACCTATAGATGCATGGACAAATGCCCAGAAGAAGAAATCAAACTTCATAATTACAGTTTAACCAGTTGTTGACAGAAGCAATAAAAAGAGATGCTATAGCAGATACTTATTTAATATTTTAAAAGAGTTCCAATTTTGTGTTGGCTACTATCGCTACTAATGCAGATTATGACTTTTCTAAGCCTTACAAGATGGTTTCATGAGTTTTTGTTTTTGTAGGCACCCCTTCCCACCCGCAGCGGATATCTGGTGGCCAATCTTTTACTGTAAATGGCTAGCCTGATACTCTTATAAGCATATAGGCTATTCTCAGGCCTGTATTTGAAACCTCTTTCAGTAGTATATATCAAAGCATGCTTTGTTGGCATAGTCTCTGTGAACTCAAATCATCTCCATGCTATGCTATGAGGAGGCACCATCAGAGTAGGACTATAGAGTATAAAACAAAACCACCAATCATAGAATCTGAGAGTTGGAAGGCACCCTAGTGACATTCTAGTCTAACTCATACGTGAATCTCCATTGTATTATACCTGATAAGTGGTCATCTAGACCTTCCCTGAACACCTCCACAAAAAGGGAAACTCATCATCTCCTTATATATCCCATTCCACTTTTGATAGCTCTAATTATTAAGAAATTTTTCCTACCATAAAGCCTAAATTTAATTCTTTTTTTTCTTCCTTATTTATTTATTTATTTAGCTTTTAACATTCATTTTCACAAAATTTTGGGTTCCAAATTTTCTCCCCTTTTGTCCCCTCCCCCACCCCAAAACACCAAGCATTCTAATTGCTCCTATCACCAATCTGCTCTCTCTTCTATCAACCCTCTCTTCCCTTGTCTCCATCTTCTCTTTTGTCCTGTAGGGCCAAATAACTTTCTATACCCCTTTTCCTGTATTTCTTATTTCCTAGTGGCAAGAACAGTACTCGACAGTTGTTCCTAAAACTTTGAGTTCCAACTTCTTTTCCTCCTTCCCTCCCTACCCCTTCCCTTTGGAAGGCAAGCAATTCAATATAGGCCAAATCTGTGTAGTTTTGCAAATGACTTCCATAATAGTCATCTTGTATAAGACTAACTATATTTCCCTCCATCCTCTCCTGTCTTCTATTCTCTCTTGTGATCCTGTGCCTCCCCATGAGTGTTGACCTCAAATTGCTCCCTCCTCCCCATGCCCTCCCTTCCATCATCCCCCCCACCCTGCTTATCCCCTTATCCCCCACTTTCCTGTATTGTAAGATAGATTTTCATACCAAAATGAGTGTGTGTTTTATTCCTTCCTTTAGTGGAATGTGATGAGAGTAAATTTCATGTTTTTCTCTCACCTCCCCTCTTTATCCCTCCACTAATAAGTCTTTTGCTTGCCTCTTTTATGAGAGATAATTTGCCCCATTCCATTTCTCCCTTTCTCCTCCCAATATATTTCTCTCTCGCTGCTTGATTTCATTTTTTTTAAGATATGATCCCATCTTCTTCAATTCACTCTGTGCACTCTGTCTCTATGTGTGTGTGTGTGCGTATGCATGTGTGTGTGTGTGTGTAATCCCACCCAGTACCCAGATACTGAATAGTTTCAAGAGTTACAAATATTGTCTTTCCATGTAGGAATGTAAACAGTTCAACTTTAGTAAAGTCCCTTATGACTTCTCTTTGCTATTTACTTTTTCATGCTTCTCTTGATTTTTGTGTTTGAAAGTCAAATTTTCTTTTCAGCTCTGGTCTTTTCATCAAGAATGCTTGAAAGTCCTCTATTTCATTGAAAGACCAATTTTTCCCCTGAAGTATTATACTCAGTTTTGCTGGGTAGGTGATTCTTGGTTTTAGTGCTAGTTCCTTTGACTTCTGGAATATCCTATTCCCTAAATTTAATTCTTTGCAATTTCCACTCAGTGCTTCTTTTTCTACCCTCTGGGGCCCAACAGAACAAGTCTGATCCTTCCTCCCTACTACAAATTCTTGAAGACAAATAATACGTTCTCCCTCAGTCTTCTGATGTTCAAGCTTAATACCCTTAGTTACTCCAACCAATCTTCACGTCATGAATTCCAGACTCTTGAAGGTCTCTGGACATTCTCTAACTTCTCTGAGCATACCCTATTTGTAAAATGCATAAAGCCCCATAGGACATAAAAATAATAGTAAATTCTCATAAAGCCTTAGTGTAATGTAACTAATTACTTAGTGCAATGTTAATTAGATCTTCCCTGCCCATTAATAGACCTCAAAATACCTTTTGTTAATTTCTTTTGAGGCCCTGGGTCAAAGGGCCTGCTCTCCAGCTCTGAAAAGTATATAAATACTCTGAGGTGAGATTTTACTTTGGGGCTTGTTTTTAGAAGAAGGTCTGCATGCCAGATGAGACTCTGGGAAGCCACTAAGGAGCCACCTCCTCCTCCACCCTCTTCCTCCCCCCCCAACCCCTCTTTTTGAAAACCCAGATCTTGGTGCCTCTCTTTCTGGTAACTGTGTATGTATTGCTTACGGTCAGACAGTTGGAACCCCTGTCTGTTGATGTTTATTTCTCCATAATTTCTCTGAAGTTCAGGGTGCTGACTTTTTCACCAAACTAAGTGAATGATATATGTGCTTGGTTAACCCCTCAAAAGTTGCTTTTCCTTTTAGAAAAGCAGATCAAAGAACCTGTGATAGCTGGCTGTCCTGAATGTTTCAGGGTGCTTGCTTTTACACCTGGCCCTTTGCTACTTTTCTAGTTTTCTTATACCTTACCTCTCCTTACTTATTTTACCATACAGTGATATTGGTTTCCTTGCTGTTCCCTAATCTTGTGACTCCAAGCATTTTCACTGGATATATCCCATTCCTAGAAAGTTTTCCCTGTTCTTCATAACTTCCCTGGCTTCCTTCAAGTCCCAACCAAACTCACTCTCATTCTAGAAGCCCTTCTAGTGCTTTCTTACTATTGATTATCTCCAATTTATCTTGTATCCTATCTGTGCAGAGTTGTTTGCAGGTTATCTTCCCCATTAGATTATAAGCTCCTTCAGAACAAGGACTCATCTTTTACCTTTCTTGGTATCTTCAACATCTACCACAGTGGTTGGCGCACAGTAGGCACTTGGTAAATATTTGTTGAATGATAAGTATGTTCCCTGACAAATGTCAGAATTTCTATATGAATTTACCAGATAACCGAGTAAACTCTCTAAATGTCAACATTTTTAAGCATAGTACTTTAAACATAATGTCCTTTTTCATGATTAATTTTCAGAAATTTCCACGAGCCATGGAGATGTTGAGGCTATTCCTATACCAAAGTCCCTCGACTCCAAGCTTTTTTAGTTCTTAGGTTTGGTTTTCATTGTGACACTTGCTTTTTGTTTGAGTGTCTGCCTCTAGCAGTCACTGTCTTCTCCCTGATTTTTTTCTTTAATTCTACTTCTAATCTCATGAGAACTAGAAAGGAACATAACAGTTTATTAAAATTATGTATAAAACAAAAGCAGACTCTTCATAAGGGCCTGTCTCTCTATGCTTTCAGTGTATGACTTTGCCCCAAAATTTTTGATTATTTGCCTAGAACTTTCCCTTCTCTTTTCTTCATCTCACAACATTTAGATTTCTTTTGCCATGGCCACCTTCAGGTGTTGAAGAGGTGACCCTTCACCTTGACAGAGCCAACCTTAATTCATGCACCCCGTGATCCCATTCTTTCCCAAAATCCCGAGCAGATAGCCCTCATCTTTATTTTCTCCCAGTCTCCTGGCTTCTTCCCTGCTGCCTACAAGCACACCTATCCCCTGTTCTGAAAAATACCTCAGTTGATCCAGTTATCTCTTTCCAGTAGCTATCTTCATCTTTCTCTTTTCCCGTTCCTGGGTTACCCCTTTAAAACCCTGTCTACATTAGGCGTCTCTACTTTCTTTCCTCTTTTACACTAGGTGTCTCTACTTCTTTTTCTCTTATGAACTGCAGTCTGGCTTCTGACCCCATCATTCAACTGAAACTTACCTCTCTAAAACTACCAGTGATCCCCAATTCTAATGGCTTCTTCTCAATCTCAGTGATTAGACACTGTTGATTACCTTCTCCTAGATACTCTTCCTCTCTAAATTTTAGTGAGATTCTTCTCTACAGTTTATTCTCTCTGCGTTATTGTCTGTCTGATCACTCATCCTCAGTCTCCTTTCCTAGTTATTCTGTGTCACTCTCCCTCTCTCACAAGGCTCTGTTCTGGGCCTTCTCTTCCTCTATAGTCTCTTGCTTGGTTATCTCAACACCTCCCTTGGGCTCAGGTATCATTTCTTAGCAGCAGACCATTTCCCAAATCAGTCTGCTCCACTTAGTCTCTCTTCTGAGCTGCCATCCCACGGTTGTTTCACAGACATATCTTGAGCTTCACATACCCAAAACAGAACTCATTCCCTTTTCCTCTCTTCCCAGCTTCTGTATTACCACTTTCCCAGTCACCTAGGCTCATAACCTACATCCATCTTTACTGCACTCTAATCTCACATATCCATTCCTTGCCAAATATTGTGTTTTCTGCTGTACCTTGCCAACAGTTAGCATAAGCTGTTACCAGGTTCATTGGCTTTATACATAATCCTAACAACTTAACTTTCCTTTTGTATAAATTTATATTGAATATCCCTATGTAGCCATTATAGAATATATCCATTCATACCTTTTCCTTAAAATTAAAAAATTAAAACTTTATCATAACTAAACAAGAAGGAAAGGGATAAGGGAAATAAACAATAATAATAACTAACATTTATATAGCAATTACTATGTGACGGGCATTGTGCTAAGGTGCTTTACAATTATTATTTCACTTGATCCTCCCAGTAACCCAGGGAGCTAGATGCTATTATTATCATGCCCATTTTGCAGTTGAGGTAACTGAGGCAGACAGTTTAAGGGAATTGCCAGGGTCACATAGCTAATGTTTGAGGCTGGTTTTGTACTGAGGTCTTGCTGATTGCAGGTCCAGTGCCCTTTCCACTGCACCACCAGCTGCCACTAAGAACATATTGAGGACTGTTATATTGAAAAAGAAACATAAATGGAGTGAAATTTAAAGAAGTTCAAACATCTTAATTCTGGTGCTTTCCTGTTAATTACTTTCTATTTATCCTCTATATAGCTTGCTTTGTATATTTGTTTTGTTTCCCTCGTTAGATTGTAAGTTCTTTGAGGGCAGAGACTGTCTTAATATTCCTAACATTTAACACAGTTCCAGGCACGTGGTAAACACTTTATAAATGTGTGTGGATTGATTAATTGATTGATGTAGGTGCTCTAGGTATCTTTGTTATTATTCATTCCTTTCAGTAGTGGAATATTCCACTCTTTGTGAACCTGAGAGGGTATGGGCCCCAACTGAGATCTTTACCCCAAAATAATTTGGGTCCCATTTTGTTTGAGGGGGGAATGACGGGTACAGCCCTGGAAAAACCCCTTCAAACTTACCTGGAACTTTCCCACATGGTCAAGTCTCTGGTGTTCCCCAGAGGCATTGACCCATCCTACTCAACTGGCCTTTCTTTGTAGTCTATGCCCAGTCTTCCAATTCTGTTACCCCTAAAGTAGCCCAACTCAGCTCCTTCATTGTCTGCTACTTCCATATGGCCCCTGGCTACTTCCCACCCTTGATCCTATCTAAACCCCATTCTTCCTGGGCCATGTGGCCCAGGTCCATGGCATTCTTGACCCTGCTGTGTTATGTCCCAGTCACTTCAGACTACTTGGCCACTCATAGATCCTTCCCACAGCCTTTCTATATATAATAAGATCCATCTTGCCTCCATAAAGGTGTTCAGATTCTTTAAGAGTCTGGCCAGTATGGCAGGTTTTTAGAATCACATCCACCTTCTATTGGTGTTCTAATTAATCTTGTCTTTGTCTGAAAGAAGGCTTGGGTTGAATTGATTTGGGCAGGACCTACATGTCACTATTTCGGTGTCCCAGAACCTCTAAACCTTGAGTAGGTTGTCATTTCCTCCTCCAGTTTATTTTACAGATGAGGAAACTGAGGCAAGTAGACTTGCCTCAGTGACTTGCCCAGGGTTACATAAGTAGCAAGTGTCTGAGGCCAAATTTGACTCCAGGCCCAACCTAGTGTCTTAATACAGTTATTCCTGATCTGCTTTAATCTAATGTTGATCTACCCTTCTCTTTGTTGCCTTATTATTAATATCAAAGGATATATAAAAAGATAAGTTCTTATTTTCTAAAAATGAAGGGTAAATTAAACAGTCAAAATTCTGTTTTTCCAGGGGGTACTAACACATTCAGAACAGAGTAATAATGAGTGTTTATTCTTTAACTTCATCCTTAACGAAAATTGTTTTTCACATTTGAAAAACTTCATATAAACATGTAAATAAGATGGAAGAATGAGAGGAGTGAGAGAGGTAAGATGCTAGTTAAGTTTTGAGCCTGTCAATAACAGGAAAGTTAGGAAGAGGGGAGGATACATACTCAGGCATGCTTTATAGTCTTGGGATATTTTTTCCATAAATATTTCTTGAATACCTACTTTGTATATGGTGGTTTCTGCTAGAAATATGGCAGACAGAGCTAAGACTTTGAGCAGAATTGTGCTTCCCTTCTAACTTTTACTACAGTAGATTTATTATATTGTTATATCCATTTGGAGCTTATCTTGAGGAGTTGGTCTAAACTTATTTTCTGCCACACTCCTATCCAGTTTTCCCAGCAGTTCTGGGATCTCTGGCTTTATTAAACACTTCTACTGTGTTTGCGTGCTTCTTTATGTTGTTAGCTTAATTTTGTCCTCTCCCTTTTTTGGACCAGTACCAAGTCATTTTAGGGATTGATAATCTGTAGTACTGTTTGAGATCTGGTACTTATAGATCAGATCCCCTTCCTTTATACTTTTTCTCCATTATTACCTTTGAGATTCTTAACTTTTAGTTCTTCTATATGGATTTTATTATAACTTTTTCTAGGTCTATAATTTTTTCTTTTGGGAGTTTGGTTGTATATTACTGAATAAGTGAATGAATTTAGGTAGTATTGGCATTTTTATTACATTGGCTTGACCTACTCATGAACAATTCATATTTCTCCAAATATTTAAGTTTATTGTTATATCTTCTAAGAATTAAGATTCTAATGGAACTTAATTGTGTACAGATATCTATTTATCAGTTTTTCATTTCTCTCTTTGGATACAAGTAATGTCTTCAGAGGTCCTTTGTAGTTAATTTGGTACTTAATACTAGTCAAAATGACTTAGTCACACAGAGTTGTTCTTAAAATAATATTGCTATTACTATATACAACATTTTATTGGTTCTGCTCATTTCACTCTTTCTTCATGCAGGTCTATCCATGTTTTTCTGAGATCATTGAGCTTATCATTTCTTATAGTATAGTAGTATTCCATCATGATCACATACTACAGTTTGTTCAGGCATTCCCCAATTGATGGATATCCTCACAATTTCCAGTTCTTTGCCACCACAAAACCTGTAGGCTCTTTTTCTTTGTCCCTAATCACCTTTGAAAGAAACAGACCTAGTAGTGGTATTACTGGGTCAAAGGATATATCGGCAATGTAATAACTCTTTAGGCATAATTCCAGATTGCTCTTCAAAACGATTGTATAAGTGCACAATTCCACCAATTCTTAATTTTTGCACATCCCCTCCAGCATTTGTTGCTTTCCCCTTCAATCATTTTAGCCATCTGGTAGGTGTAAAATGATATCTCAAGGTTGTTTTAATGTGTATTTCTCTAATCAATAACGATTTAGAGCATTTTTCATATAACTAAAAATTGTTTTGATTTCTTCATTGGAAAACTGCCTCTTCATATGCTTTGGCCATTTATTAATTAAGGAGTGACTCATATTCTTACAGATTTTACAAAGTTCTATGGCTTTTAAAAAGTTGGAGAGACAAAATTTTGGGGTAATTAGCCATTTCATTAATAATGCTAGCATTTTATTAATAAATAAGTCAGTGGCACTCTTGAATACCAAAGGTCCCACATGGAACCCACCCAACACTAATATACTCTTGGAAGGGTAGGTGTTCCTGAGGGTGGCAGTCTGCTCTGATTGGTTGACAAATAATGGGAAAATGAATATTATAATGAGATGTGGGCCCATTCTAATGAGAGACTTGAGAGTATCTGATTTGGATCACCCAAGTCTTGGTCAAAGAGACATAATTTTCCACATCACCTGTCTGACAAAAGGGACCTGTCTCAGTAAACACAATGATCAGGAGTCTACCCATTTGCCAAAATTTAGAATTTCTTTTACTGTCTTTGATTAGATCTTAGCCTGGGTAAGCCCAAGATTTTCCACATGGGTTGATTTCTGGATGAGGAAGTAGAAAAGAGGAAAAACATTGATCCTAATTCAATAATTATTTATTAATACAAGAGAGAAACAGTAATTTCTTTCATTCCACCATTTGATTCTATTCAGTGACTCCCTGAATGACATGACAAATATTTAATCAAGGGTTCTTAACTATGGGGCTTATAAAGTAAAATAGTGTAAGGGGAAAAGGGAAAAAGATGGGTGTATTGACAGAATCAAAGGGGGCAGTCCCCTTTGTTAAATAGCCCTTATAGATAAAAGGTACATAGGGAAAAAAGCAGATAATAAAAAAAATGAAAATAATTGTCCGTTTCATAGAAGTCTCATCTCATGCAGTTGAATGGTTCTCTGGAAACATCTGATGCAGCCCTCATATTTGAGTGTGGTCTTCAGAGCAGTTTCCCACTGACTGGCTTCTTAGACTCAGGTCACTTCTTTGCTAAAAATTTTCCTACAAAATTGGTCTTAACACATTTAAATGTTTTTTTTTTTTGCCAATAATCAGGTCAAATATCAAAAGTTAGCTCACACTTTATGTCTCTATTATTAGAAAATCAAATATGGAACCTTTTAGACTCAAGAATTTACAATTTTGGGTTAGCCGGTTGGTATATCCAAGAAACTCAAATACAAATCGAAAATTAGAACTCAGTTTTTATACTTGGCATTGTTCAGTTCTTTATATATATTTGAGACATGAGACCTTTATCTAAGAAACTGTCCATAGGAATTTTTTCCCAATTTTTTGCTTTTATTCTGATCTTGGCTACATTTTTTTGTTTGTACAAAACCCATTTTAATTTAATGTAATCAGAATGATCCATTTTATATCTCACACTGCTCTCTGTCTCTTGTTTATTCATAAATTGCTTGCCTATCTGTTATTCATAAATTATTTGCTTATCCATATATCTTGATAGGTAACATTCCATCAGATTTTTCCTGTAATATCTAGTTCATGTACCCATTTTGACATTATCTTGGTAAAAGGTGTAAGATATTGGTCTGTGCCCAGTTTCTGCTAGACTGTTTTCAGCTTTCCTAACAATTTTTACCAAATAGTGAATTTTTATCCAAAATTTTAAATCTTGACACTTGCCAAATACAAAGTTATTATGTTTATTTGCGGCTGCAAATTGTATGTCCATTCTCTTTCGCTGATCTACCTTTCTATTTCGTAACCAGTACCAGATAGTTTTGGTAATTATTGCTGTATAATATAGTTTAAGGTCTGGTACTGCTAAACCTCTTTCCTTTATATCTTTTCATTATTTTTTTTATATTCTTGACCTTTTGTTTTTCCAAATGAATTTTATTTTTTCTAACTCAGTTTTCGGTTATTTAATTGGAATGGCATTGAGTATATGAATTAGTTTAGATAAAATTGTCATTTTTATTATATTGACCCTGCATAACAATGAACACTTAATATTTCTTCAATTATTAAAATTTGTATAAAAGGTTTTTTTATAATTTTATTCATATAGTTCCTGGGTTTGTTTTGGTAGGTGTACTCCCAGGTCTTATATGCTGCTGCGAGAGTCATTTTAAATGGGATATTTCTTACTGTCTCTTCTTGGAGGCTTTTGTTTGTGATATATAAGAATGCTGATGATTTATATGGATTTACTTTATATACTGCTACTTTGCTAAAATTATTGTTTCAACTAACTTTTCAGGTGAGTCTTTGGGATTTTCCAAGTGTATCATCTGCAGAAAGAGATAGTTTTATTACCTCATTTCCTATTCTGATCCCTTCTATTTCTTTTTCTTTCCTTATTGCTATTCCTAGGATTTCCAAGAATAATATTGGTGGCAGTGGGCATCCTTGTTTCACAAAATCTGATATTACTGGGAAGGCTTCTAGCTTATCCATACTACAAATAAATAAATGTTTAATTATGAACACAGTGCCTTGCAGATAGTAGTAGGTGCTTACATAAATTCTATTATATCATTATTGTCATCATTAAAAATGCATTCTGAGTTCCATCTGTCTTGTGTAACTATATAATATATCATCTGGATCAGCCTTTCCATTGGCACTCCTGGCAACCTTTCTTGTCTTTACAAGGCCTCTAACCTCTTTGCTTTAGTGGGCTCCTGGGACAATGATAACCCAGTTGACTTCATTCCTCAGTGATAACTGCATTCCCACCCTATAGTCCCCCGCCTCACTACAGTGATTCTGAATTTTGGCTGTCATTGTCCTCCACTGACTTCTCTCGTGTTCCCATTCCCCTCACTACCCCACTCCCCCAGGTTATCCTCAAGATCTTACCTCTTACACTGTTTTCTCTGGCATGCTTACTTCATGGGTAACAAACTTGCTTTGATCTTAAACCTTATCCTTTCTTACTCTTTACATATTCTCTACTCAGAATTTACTCTTTCCTGATGACACAGCTGTTTTTGGCTACCTTTCCAGCACTGGTTTTATTTTTGCTTGTAATGGCCACACAGTCCTTGCCACATAGTAGGCATTTAACAAATGTTTATTGATTAGTTGATGCATGATAGTGGAATTGGAATATTCCTGCTCCCCATCACCACCTACAAATTCTCCCACTACCCCTATCACTCAGTAATCTCTTTTGAAGTTTGTTTAGTCAAACTAATCAAGATAATGAGTTCAGTGCTTGACTCAGTCTTTTTCTTCTTAACTCCTGCCCTTGTTAATTCCTGCTTCTCTACTAGGGGATTTCAGCATATATTTGATTACTCCCTCAAACACTCCTAACTTCCCAAATCCTCAGCTTTAATCATTTCACTTGGACCTATTCCTCCACTACACTTTAGCCACACACAGAGGTAGTCATATCCTAGAGTCCCAATTTCCTTTATCTGATCATAATCTTTTGGTCATTCTACCTTTTCCCTTTACTGTCTCTGATCTCATTCTTTGTCCTCACTGTGACCTCCAGCCCCTCCACCCCTTAATTCTTTCCCCAGCTAATACCCCTACAACATTCTCTTCCTTTCCCCATTTTAACCTTTGGTAAACCACCGCCCTCTTCTGTCCAGTCTCATGATGTTTTTTTATCCTGTTGCTAATCTTGCCCTCCCAAGACTTACTGTTGAATTACGCTCATCATTCACTGCCCTCATTCCTATTAATGTGATGCTGAATGAGGCCTGTACAACATACGACCTTCTGGCTGCTTGTGGCCCATCAAATGATTTCAGGTGGCCCTCGAAAAATGTATAGGATGTAAAAGAAAGTAAAGATGTAACAAGTGCTTTGTCTGTGCCCCACCTAATCTGCCTTCCACTAGTCACTATTATGCCTGTCATGTAACTTGGTGGGTAAATTACCGCTGTGAACTCTGTCCTGTTTGTCAGTGACCCACAGCAACCAACAGTCCTTAGTCTGTCTCTACTCTGAGAAGAGCAAGAGTCGTATCTTTTTGCTGTGTTTTTTGTCATTACTGATGTTGAACAGGGACAAAGTGAGTAGAGCCACACACCAACAAAGTTGATGCCCTCTATTTGATGAGCAGCAACAACGTGAGGGCTTCTTCCTCTCCCTTGCTACTGGGCCACCCTCCAAGCTACGTGAGTGTCTGGTGCTCTCTCCAACATCAGACACTCAGTTCAGTATTTCTTTGTAGGTGAGCAGTTGCTGTGGAGAATTTTTGGTTCTAACATTAAATTTTTGGGGGTGACTTTGTAAAATGGGTAATAAAAAGAAGTAGAAGATCAAATCAGAACATGGAGTGTTTAATTTAGAGTGGACAAATATATGCTTGTTTATTTACATGAGAGACAAAATATTGTGCCTTGTTTGCCAAGAAGTAATCTCCATTCCAAAGGAATACAATCTTTGTTGCCATTTTGAATCAAAACATCCTGTCTTACACTAATTGGACACCAATAAAAAACAAATTAAAGCATCCAAATTGTTGAAAAATCTCAGTGAGGAACAACTGTTTCTCAAGAAAGTTAAACTCAGAGAACGAGGCAGCCACTAAAGTTAGTTTTCAGATTTCTAAAGAAATCAGGTTCAAATATGATTTCTGGAGTAAGACAAGCTGATTGCTGATAGGATGTGTAATATGTCCCATTAACTAAATATAAACAGTAAAAAAACCCTGGAAAATGTATTAAAACTTGTACTGCTTAGCAAAGTAATTTTTTAACAGTAATTTCATGATAAATAAAAATCTTAAGTAATAAGTATAATTAATTGATATTAATTAAAATTTCCCTTTTTAAATATATGGTTCATTTGCAAAATAGTTTAATCATTAATTATACCTTTACTTGGAAAGTGAGTCGATAGAAACCTATCTTCAGCCCAAAGAAGTTTAGACTGTTTTAATTTTGGTCCTTCTGTGCTCCATAGAGCATGAGAAAAATCACAAAATTGTGCTGACTGGGTCCATTATACACTTATCACATAATTTAATTGGACTCTCTCTTTGGCAAGGAGATCATTTTATATCACCCTAATGGATTCACTGTCCTCACCAAGTGGCTTTTTCCAGACCTTTTTCATCCCTTCTTAAACTTCCCATTGCTCCCTGTATCCCCACCTGCTCCACAAAGAACTTTCATTCATATTTCATTGAAAAAAATGAAGCCATTTACTGTGAGCTCCCTCTTCTCCCTTCATCTCATATCACTGAAATGCTATCTGCTTTTCTTTCACTTGAAGAAAGTGAATTGTTATCTTTTCCTGCAGATTCCCTACTCTCTCAGTAATCTTTCATTTCTTCATGTTTCCCCCATTATAAAAAACACACTCATTTGGTCTGTCCCTCACTTTTGAAGCTAAACTCCTTGAAAAGGCCATCTACAGTAGGTGACTCCACTTGCTTTCCTCTTAACTCTCTTGCAGTCTGGCTTCTGATATCATCATTCAATTGAATATGTTCTCCCCAAAGTTACTAAAGATCTTTTAATTGCATAATCTAACGATGCTTTCCTTTTTGATCTCCCTTGCAGTCTTGACATTTCAGTCACCCTCTTTTGGATACTCTCTTTCCTCTAGGTTTTTGTGACAGTTTCTCCTGGTTTTCCTCAAAAGTGTCAGACTACTCCTCAATTCCCTTTGCTGAATCATCATCCAGACTGTTCCTGCTAACCATGAATGCCTCCCAAGACTCTTTTCCCCTTTTTGCTTGATGTTCTTATCAGCTCCCAAGTTTCAATCTTCATCTCTATGCAGGTAATTCTTATATCTACTTAATCCAACTCAGCTGAGATTTCTTGTAACCTCCAGTCTCGAATATCCAACTGTTTATTAGGAATCTCTGATTAGATGTCCTTAAACTCAACATGTACAAAAAAGAACTTTATTATATCTTTTCCCTGAAGCCCTCCCTTCTTCCTAATGTAGGGCACCATCATCTTCCCAAACTCAGGCTCACAACCTAGATGTCATTATTGACACTCTCATCTCCCTTAGCCAATCTGCTGCCTTAATCTGAGGTTTTTATCTTCACAACCTCTCTCATATATGATCCTTTCTCTCCTGTCACACGGCAGCTATCTTGGTGCACTTCATGCTTGGGTTATTGCAGTAGTTTACAGGTTGGTCTACTTGTCTCTCAAGTTTCTCCTCACATCCTCCACACAGCTGTCAAATTGATCTTCGTGAACATAGCAACCCCTTTATTTATTCAGTTATAAAATTTTCTTATTTATTTAAAACACTCCATAAGTTGCCCCTCCTCCCCCCTGACCCCCACAATTCCAGTCTTTTTATCCTTGACTTCTTCTTACACCTGTACTCTGTGATCTGGTGACACTTGACCACCTTGCTGTTTCTTGCACATGATACTTCACTTCCTGAGCATTTTTATTGATGTTCCAGTGAACACATCTGGAATACCTGGAACTCTCTTCCCTCCTCATCTTTGCCTCCTGGCTTTCTTTAAAGTGTCAGCTAAAATTCCACCTCCTGCAAGAATTCTTCCCTAATTCTCCTTAATGCAAGTGCCTTTCCTCCAAAATGCTCTCCGATTTAATCTTTATATACCTTGACAACAGATTAAAAAGTTGTATTTTTGTTTAAGGTTTTCTATATTTACTTAGTTCTTGCAGTTTGTCTCTCCCATTAGACTGAGCTCCATGAGAGTAGAGACTTATTTGCTTTTCTTTGTGCCTTTTCACAATTTGTGGCACACAGTGGTCCTTTAATAAATTGTTATTGACTTCATTTGCCTTGACTTGGCAACTTCATATTTATACTGCATATATATGTATATGTACTTTATATGTACTTGTTTTTTTTCCTTTAGACTGTAAACTTCATTCTTTGTACTTGTATTCCTAGTGCTTAGCATAGTAGCTGATAATTAGAAAGCACCTAAATAAATACTTGTTGAATGATTGATACCATTCTTTATAGTTTACTTGACTTTCTACCCTTTTAAGAGGTATCTTTGTTTATTTTGAGTAGTGAGAGCAATGATTTTCCAGTTTCAGTTCTAAGGCCTGCGAAGCTACAAACTTCAGAGGTGGGACAGAGAAATATTTTTTAAGTACTGATGAAGTAGCATCAACAAAATGTAGCAACAAATCAGATGTAGAAAGATGATAGTACCATCAGGAGAAACAGAAATCAATCAGTAAGATGTTGATTTTTCAGTTATTCTTGGCACATCTAAGTGCTGTTTCAACAAGTAACGTAGTTGGAAATATGGGACTGAATTTGGGAAAGAATTACAGCTGAATGTATAGATTTGTGAGTCATTATGTAGAAATGATAATTGAACACTTAGGGGATGTGGATGGGATTGTAAGTAGATAAATTTATGAGAAGGCAAGTTGGGCAGAGCCTTCAGGGCCACCCATATTTACAAAGTAAGAAGATGATGAGAATTGGTGAGAGAGAGAGACCGTATGGGTTGTTAATTAGGAAAAGACTCAGGAGAGAACAGTGTCTGGAAAGATAAGAGGAAAAAAATATCAGTATGTGGTTAGGTGGTCATCAGGGTTCCTTTGTGCCAGTAAGGAGAATTGGGTGCATTTAAATGGGGAGCTGCCTGTACACACTTCTCATATTCTCTCTCTCCCTCCTTCCCCCTCCCCCATGTATGTGTGTGTATATACACATCTACCTAGAATTTGCAACAGTAGTAAAATAAATTGCAGTATAGTAGCACTTTATGTAGTGAGAACTAAAAACATAGTCGGTGCCTGATTAGAGGATGACTAAGCAAGTTTTGGTACATGAATATAATGAAAATTATAATTCCTTAAGAAATTATGAATGTGAGGAATTCAGAAAAGCATAGGAAGACGTAAACAGATTGTACAATGAAGAAAAGAGACAGAAAACAATGTACACAATGGATTACAAGGTAAATGGGGGGGGACCCCAAAACACTGATTTTAAGCACAATTTGAGGCAGTTAGGTGGACCAGTGGATAGAACGCTGAAGTCAAGTCAAGAAGACTTGAATTCAAATCCAGCCTCTCAGACACTTGCTAACTGTGTGACTTGGAGTTAGTCCCTTAGCTTCCTCTGGGGGTAGTTTAGAGGGAAGGCATTAAGATTAAGGAAGAGTGAGGAAATCTTCTTTCAGAAGATGGGAATTATAGGAAGCTAGGAAAAATAAGAGACAGAGGTGAGGGAAAAGTGGTCCAAGCACAGGGGACAGCTAGTTAAGAATGCCCAGGAGATGGAGTACAAGGGGCTAGAAACAGTAAGCAGGCCAGCGTTGTTGGATTGCAGAATACAAAGAAGGGAATAAGGTATAAAAAGAATAAAAAGACAGAAGCCAGATTATGAAGGACTTCAAAAGCCAATAGAGGATTTTATGTTTGATCCTTGAGTCAATAGGAAACCACTGGAGTTAATTGAATGGGATGAGAGGAGAGCATTGATAGCTTCAAACCTGTGCTTTGAAAGGTCAGTTTGACAGTTGAGTGGGCTAGATAGAGACTTGTAGGGAGATCAGCCAGCAGGCTATTGCAATAGTACAAGCATGTGGTGATGAGGTCCTTTACCAGGGTGGTTACACTATTAGAGGAGAGAAGGGGGCGTATGTGAAGAAAAGTTATGGAAGTAAAATCAACAGACTTTGGCAACTGATTGTATATAAATGAGAGAGAGTGAGGAGTTGAGATTTATACAACTAAGTTGCAAGTCTGGGTGACTGAGAAAATGGTGGTACCCCCAACAATAATAGGGAAGTTAGGAAATTACAAGAGTTTAAGGGGAAGGATGATGAGTTCAATTTTGGACACGTTTAGTTTGATGTCTACTGGACATTCAGTTTGAGATGTCTCACTGGCAATTAAAGTTCAAGATTGGAGGCCACCTGAAAGGTTAGGATAGGATAAGCAGATTTGTGAATCATTGCATAGAGATGATAAATGAATCCATTGAGAGATCATAGAGAGAAAATAAGATGAACTTTAAGTCACAGAACAAATCCCCTTAATAAATGAATTTGTTCTGTAAAACTTGGATTCAGTCAGAAGGCCAAGCACTCAAGGACCTAGAAGGCCACATTGGCCTCAAAGTCACAGGTTTCCCACTCACTAGAACAAAAGCTGGGGAGACATTCCACAGTTCATTGGAGAGAGCAATTTCATTTGAGTGTTAAAGTTGGAAGCCAGATTGCAAAGGGTTTAGAACAGTGGATATCTGCATCAGCCAAGTAAAAGCACACTTGCATGACCATTGTTGTCTCAAAATGAAATCATATCAGAAATATTTTTGGTCACTCATGATGGAAAATGCTGTTCATATCCAGAGAAAGAACTATGGAGTCAGATCGAAGAGTACTATTTTCTTTTTTTTTTGTTTGTTTTTTTTCTTTCTTGTAGTTTTTACCTTTTCGGATTCTTTCACAACATGACTAATGCAGAAATATCTTTAATATAACTATACATGTCTAGCCTATATCAGATTGCATTCCATCTTGGGGAAGGGGCAGGGAAGGGAAAAAAGAAAATTTAGAACTCACGATCTTTTAAAAGTGAATGTTGAAAACTAAAAATAATTAATTAAAAGAAAAAAAAGAAATATTCTTTGTCTCAAGTAATTTATACACCACTGTCCAAAGTCATTTTGGGTGAGACAGCTGGGAGGACAAGGAAGGCCCTTTTGAAGGAGCTGCGTTTACAGGAAAGTAGGAATTCTAAGAGGTTGAGATGAAAAGGGACTGAATTCCAGGTATGGTGGACTGACCATCTGTGCAAGAACATGAGAGATGGAAGAAGAAATATGTGTGAGAAATAGCAAAGTGGTCAATTTGTTTGAATTATAGAGTTTGTGAAAGGAAGTAATGTGTATTTAGATGGGGAAAGTTGCAGGTAGATTATGAGGACTTTAAATGCCAAACAGAGGAATCTGTAATTGATTCCAGAAGTAATCAGGAACCAAAGATTTTCTTGATCTAGAGGAGTAGTGTGGTAAGACGTGTGCTTTAGGAAAATGACCTTTGCAGCTTTATAGATGATGAACTGGAGGAGGAAGAACCTTGAGGTTAGGAGATCAATTGAGAAACTTTTGTAATAGTGCCTCTGAGAAGTATGAATGGAGAGGAAAAATCCAGATGGGAGAGATGTTGTAGAAGTAGAATCAGTAAAATTGGCAACTGATTAGATTTATGAAGCAGAGGAGAATAAATAGTTGAGAATTAGCTCAGTGTTGCAAACTAGGGTGCCTGAAAGGCCAGTGGGTGTTCATGACAAATAAGGAAATTTGGGAGAAAGATGAATTTGTCAGGGGAAAAATGAGTTTGTTTTGGCCATGCTGCATTTGAGATCTCATGAGATACCCATTTTTAAATGACCACTAGATAGTTGGGGATCAATGGGACTGGAACTCAGGAAAGAGACTTGAGCTAGATATATTCATCTGGGAGTCATCTGCCTAGTGATGATAATTGAATCCATGGGAGTTATTGAGGTCACCAGCAGAAAGTGTAGGAGAGAGCACAGGACCCAGGGGCTTTGGGATAGAGAGTATGCCAGAGGAGAGAATGGCCAGCAATGTCATGTTGCAGGGAGCTCCCAAGAGTGAGGAGAATTAAGAAAACTGTTTTTGACAATCAAAAGATCATTGGTAACTTTGGAGAGAGCAACTTCAGTTGAGCAAGGTCAAAAACTAGATTTCAAGGGATTGAGAAGTGAATAAGAAAGGAAAAAATGGGAACAAGGAGAATAAATAGCTTTTACTAGTTTCATTGTGAAAGGGGGAACATATATTAAGTAATTACCAGGCACTGGAGAAGACCTGTCACCACTGGGTTTTCTGTTACTCCATGAAGAGGCAAAAGATGATTTCAAGGTTTTTACTCTGGGGCCTTGGATAGTGGTTACATTATCTTTTTTTAAATAATGCAGAGGAGTGAGGTGGAAGCAGAACCAGAAAAACGGAGTGCACACTGATTATATAAGATGCTGAGTGAATGGGAATAAATGGACAATCAAAACAGCTAATAGAGACTTAGAATGACTGGCAAGTTGTTAGAGGACATTTCACATGTAGAAATTAATCTACCTAACATTAGCGAATGCAAAGCAAATTCAGTTGTCTTTATTGATATTTAATGCTATTTGTCATAAATTATAAATTAAAATTGAAATTGAGAAGGGGACAAAGAGCTGTGACTATATGATTTCAGATGTGGGTTTATTGAATTTGAAGTAATAATAGATTTCCCAAGTTAAAATATTCTGGAGTTTAGTTAAGAGATAAAACTGATGTAGATTCAAGAGTGTAAGTCAGCATAAGGTAATGCCTGGAACCACCATGTATGAGAAGTATAGAAAGATGGAAAGGGCAGAATGCTCACATTTAGGGAATAGAAAGGGAAATTAATAGTATATAATGGATTACCAGGACATAATACAGTTCATGGAACCTGAGGGAAGAAAATTTTTGAGGAAGAACAAAAAAGATCTTTTTGGATTTGTCAAGAAGGAAGTCATTAAAAGCGGGATTGTTGTTTAAAAGGATGAAATAGATTGAGGCAGAAATGAAAGGGAAAGGACTCATTCAAGTAGTTTAACAGCCATGAGGAGTCATTGGATCATAACCTGGAGAAACAGGAAGGTCAAGTAAAGGGCACTTTGTTTTTTTGCTGTAGGAGAGACCAAATCCATCAGTGAAGGAAAGAGTAGAGAGAAAAGGGATAATTGTAGAAATCAAGGTTCCTCAGGCAAGGGGTGTGATTAAGACTACAATTAGAGGGATTAATTTTGGAAAGGAGGAGGAAGGGATATCTTTCTTTTTAGAGACTATGAAGTAATTTTGTTTCCCATTTTTAAGATGAACATTTTTTTTGGTTAGTCATCATTTTTATGTTAGGTGAGATACAACTGCAAATCTTTGTTTCTAAGTGGAAGCTATTACCTACTTACCTCAGCAACATTTTTTTTTACTCTTATTTACAGTACCATTATGCCTTTCTCCCAGCTGTGAAAATGATTGTGAGGCTGGTAGTGTACAAGTAGCTCAGACATGGTTAAGGGCTCAAGCAAGTGTGCTTTATCAAATCTGACCTTTGTTCCCCATGGCAATTATAGGCAGGTAGCTTGGATAGAATTCATCCACTTGGCATTCATCATGGGGAAATGGCTTCACTTATCAGAATTTCATTTCCCAGCAAGCTTTTTTAATATGTACCCTTTCTGTGTTTGGGGAACTTCACTGATGGTTGTAGTAACCACTGCAGATGTGCCTTATATTAAGAAACACTGTTGTACAAAATCTAAACTTGTTTTTAACAAATAAATCATAGGATGATTATCATGTTACAAGATTCTTTACTTTAAAAAATTTATGGACTGCCAAATTTTCTTTTAATAGTGAATTTCTCACTAGCATTTAGAATGCAGTTTAATTTATTTGTAGGTGGTTAACAGACTTCAGCCATACTGATTACTATATTTTATAAATTGATTCCATCTGGGGTTCCATATGGTTTTAAAACCAAGAAATAAACTTTCTAGGAATTAACTACTGTCATTTTAAGTAAAGAATTTCCAATAGGATGTGAGAGTTTCAATAGTTTTGTATTTGAATACCATAGCCACACTGCACAGGGAATAAGTGAAGTTCATATTCATATATATTGGAATTATCAAATGTGGGGCAGATGTGTTTGCTGCTATGAAAGAGACTGTCCATCACACCTTCTGGGGTAATTGAATTCTCTGTATATCATGAAGTCTTCCAAATTCTCCTGCTGATTGAATTAATCCCCATTATACTATAGAACCTCCTCAGTGAATTTCATTATCCTTTTAAAAGATTTTGGGCTAATGATCCATGCTGGAAAAAATATGCAAGTTTGATGGACAGCCCTTTGAATTGGGCTGCCTCATATCTTGGGAAGCCTCTAATGGTAATCATAGAACTGGACCCCAAACTGAATAGTAGAACACTTTCATCAATCCCAAGCTTCTCCCTGAAACAAAAATGTCATCTTTTTAATATTATTCTAACAGTGGTGTGTACTATATGATTTATTCTTGGAACACTAAAATCTCTGAAGAGTCAAAATTGCAATGACTCAAAGGACAGTAGAGATGTAGTAGACATAAATAAGGACAGCTAGGTGTCACAGTGGATGGAGTGCGAGACCTAGAGTCAGGAAGACTCATCTTCCTGAGTCCAAATCTAGTCATGGACACCTACTAGCTGTGTGACCCCGGGCAAGTCATTTAACCCTGTTTCCCTAAGTTCCTCATCTGTAAATTGAACTGGAGAAGGAAATGGCAAACCATTCCATTATCTTTGCCAAGAAAACCCCAAATGAGGTAACAAGTTATCAACAATGACATGTGCTGGAAGTGAAAAAATTTATCATCCATATGATGTGTTGTCAACAACATTTTTAAGTGTCCCTTTGTGTGCCAACTTTTAGATGTGAAGAAATACAAAAGGAAGCAAAACACTTTGTGACTGCTAATAAAGATCTTGTAATCCAGTTCAGGATCTTTATTTGTACATGTAAGAGTCATGGAATATCTGATAGAGTCTTCACACTTTTTATATGTGGCTAGTCATTCCCCTTTCAAAGATTCTTTTGTGGTTTAGCAGATTATGTGTGTCACTTCCTCCAGAAAGAGTTTGATTCAGAGGACTCTAGGAAGACTTACATGAACTAACGTGGATCGAGGAGAAACAGGAGATCAGCTTATACAGTAACTACAACATTATGAAGAAAAGCAAGTTTGAAAGACTTACAACTCTGATCCATACAATGACTTAGGAGAATGATGAAGAATTACCCTGCCTGTTGCCTGATAGAAATGTGGGGAGGTACAAATTGAGACATAATATTTTCTCACATGGTCTACATATGGGTTTTTTTTATTTTTTGCTTAACTATTTTTATTTATTGCAAAGGGTTTTTGTTTGCTTTTTGTTTACTTTTAACTGGGGGTAAGGATTTGCGAGAGAGAGGGACAGTAGTGACCATAGCGATGCTTAAAAAGGAAATAATATCATTGTGGCATTTTAAAAAATTAATAGAATAGGAGGTTAAGCAGACACAAATAAAACATCTTTGAAACTAACAGGTAGAATTTGTTACATAATTTTGAAAAGAAATGCTGCAACTTGTACATAATAGAAATATGGAGTTCCTTATGCAATCTCTTTTTACTGTAATTTTTGTGTGAAAATGCTCATGTCTAATGATGTTTTCTAAGTTATGAATAACAGACAGTTTTTAATAAGAAAAATAACCTCTTAAATACCTTTTAGGTGGATTTCTAAGTGGTCTCTTTAATAAGCTTTCTTTGTCTTCTTAACAACCCAGTGGCATCTTTAGCATTTTAAACCTCAGATAGAAATTATTCTTTTTTTAAAATTTTACATTGTGATTACATAGAATATTCTGGTTATATAACTTGCTTTAACTATTTCTGTTATTTTTTTTTCTCATTTTAGCCTGTAGTTAAGTGTTTGTCACAACACCAGATTGCTTCCTTCCAGTTTCTTTAGGAAGTTTTCTTGACAGTTCACTTTAAGGCATATTTTCTTTAAATTCTAACATTGAACTACAGGCATTCTCCAAATTATGAATGGGTTTTATTCCAACGTTTTCTCTGCGTGTAGGTTGTTTGTGTCTATCGGAAAAAGCCTTATGAATTTCAGTATTAAAAATGATGGTTGTATTCCCAAGCTAGCACAGAAAAGTCCATTTAAGCTAGTGTTATCCTTCAGTGTTTTTCTCAAATTTTCACTTCCAATCACTCCATATATCTAATCTATTGACAAATCTTGTCATTTCCACTTAACATCTTTAGTATATGTCTTCCCTCCACTCAGGTGCAGTGGACACCAGAGCACCAGTGCAGGAGTCAGGAGGACCTGAGTTCAAATCTCACCTCAGACTCTTGACACTCACTAGCTGTGTGACCTTGGGCAAGTCACTTAATCCCAATTGCCTCATCCTGGGTCATCTCCAGTCATCCTGATGAATATCTGGTCACTGGGTTCAGATGGCTCTGGAGGAGAAGTGAGGCTGGTGACCTGCACAGCCCTCCCTCACTCAAAACAAAGTCAAATGCAAGTCATATCATTATTTCCCTGATGGCATGGTCTTCTCCGGCAACGAAGGAGGAACACACACACATTCCTCCATTCATACAGCTACTGCCTTGGTTCAGGCCTTCATCACCTCACACCTGAACTATTGTTGTTGCTTTCTAATTGGACTTCCTTCTTTGAATCTCTCCCAGCTCCAGTCTATCTTCTACACATTTACCAAAATTGTTTTCCTGAGTTGTTGTAGATCTACCCATGTTACCCCTCTACTGACAAATCCCTGGGTCTCTCTGTTGTCTCCAAGCTCAACTATATCGTCTGATGGTCTTATTTGACATTTAAATTTCTTCCCAATCCCCCCCCCCAATATTTTGCAGCCTAATTATACTGTTCTTCATAAAGAACACTCAGTATTCTATCATTATATACCTTTGTTGTCTTCAGTACCTGGAGTGTTCTCTTTTCTCACCTCTGCCTCTTAGAATCTCTGTCTTCCTTTAAGATTTAGCTCAAAAGTCATTTTATATAAAAGACCCTCCTTAAGCTGAGTTCTCCTAAGTTGCTAGAGCTGGACTCTCAAAGGTTACCATCCTTCTACTTTCAGTGTATTATATGTGATCATTTAAGTTTCATAAATGGAGTCCTGGACTTGGTGTCTGGAAGACCTGGGTTCAGATTCTGTCTGAGACACTTTCTAGCTGAGTGACCTTAGGCAAATCAGTTTACTTCTCTCATCTACAGTTTCCTCGTGCAAAATGGGGGATAATAATAGCATCTAACTGACAGGGTTTTTGTGAGGACCAAATTAGATAACATGTAAGATGCTTTACAAACCCTTAAAGTATTATATAAATGCTAGTCAGTCGTATTTTGAAGTAGCAGTAAAGTCATGAGAAAAGGGGCTGTTTTTGCCTTAGCACAATACATAATGCAAACACTTAATATATCTTTTTGACTGACTGGTGTTAACTATGGAGAGGAAAGGCTAGAGGCAAGAGAAATAGGAAACAGAATTAATAGCACCTAAGATTGGACATTGGGAAATGACACAAGAAGTAAAAGATAATTCAGAAGTTTCTAGTCTAAGGTGATAGGGAGAATAGCAGTACCACTAACAGAAAATAGGAAACCATAAAGATTTGGAAGTAATATATACTATGTAAGAGTAAATTGGAAACCTTGAGAACAGAGGAGATTGCAAAGGTGTACACAATAGTAAAATAATAAAGAAAAAGGGAGAAGGGATGTATTCTGAATTATACTATTTTTCAGCTGGAAGAGACTTGAGTTCCTTAAAATATTATGGAAATGTCACTATTAATTTAACTGAAGCTTCATGAATCTTACATTTTTGGTTTGCAAAATATCTTGGGGGTGTCATGACATGTTATCTTTAACAATACCTGTAAACATTCATAGCTACTTAATATGGCAACTTCTTACCAAAGAATAAGAAACTCACTCTACGTAAGATATCTCTGCCAGTTTTACTTTTTCTCTCTTATCTCTCATGAAACTTTTAGTTATTGTTTTTTCCATTTCTGTTTTCCATACCCTTCTTCTTGCTCTCACAGTGTCTCCAGGAAATGAAAAAGGGAGCACAACTGAGTTACTTCCTCCTCTTGTATTAGATTTTCTATAAAACCAGACAGTAGGAGACCTTTTGTAAATTAATCAGGAAACTGTGAATTTTGACTGCTTAACTAACTATAGTTACTACTATATAATTATAATAGTATAATATAATATTGTAATTATAATATATTATTATATTATAATTACTACTATAGTTTTTCCTTTATGGCCTCCCTTTTTTTCTTTACTTTTTGCTGTATACGACGGAAGATGCTTGATAACAATAGACTTGAGGAGGAGTGGAATTGATTAAAGTTTAATCTTATTTTGGCTATGATGTAAGCCCCATGTAATCTACAGAATTTGAAATTTTAAAGGATTTGTCACAGTGAAAATAGTAAATTTCATGCTTTCACAGATAAATGGACCTAGCAATATAGTTATAATAAGTGAAGATTAAAGTATTTATGCATGGTCAAAAAATGTAAATTGACTCGATGTCTTTAACTTTTAAAGGTAGAAGAATCACATGTATTGATTAATTGATAGAAGTCATGGCCGTTGCTGACAATTAAATGAAGCAGAAATTTATCCAGGATGAACAAATGTTTCATAATTTAACTTTTTACTTTAGTTGATGATTCATTTTCTGTCCCCTAATGATAACTCTGCTTTCCATAGCTTTTCCTCAGTCTTAATATACTTGACCATTGTCTTTTTAGACTGTTTTTGTTGTTGACTTTTATCATTGTTTCTCTTTTTTTCTCCCCCTCATCTTTCATCATTTTTCCCAATTGGATGCGTATTAAAGGAAGCCTCAGAGTTGTTTTTAACATTTTTTTCTCAAGTAATTTGAAGTGCTTTCCACATGGTTCCTAATAGTTCAGATTTCTTCTTTTGAAAACTATTAATGTCTTTTGTCCTTTTAATATTGGGGAAATGGCTCTCACTCTTGGATATTTATGTCAGTTTCCTATTTTGTATGTATATTTCCAATGTATGTTTTGTAAATATCACTTTTATCAAATGTTTGTTATGAGTATTCTCTGGTTTTTCAATTTCTCTTACTCTAATTACTGATTTTGTTCATGCAAAAATACTTTTAGTATTGAAGTTGTTTTACTTTTATCTCCTTTATTATTTAGCCATATCTGCCAAAAGTGTACCTCCTTTTACTTCCTAATTTTTAATGATTTAAAAAAAATATTTAGGTTAAGTATCCATCTCAAGAGTATTATGGTACAGAATAACATGCTTGTCTAGATCTGTTTTATTTTCTTTTAGATTGTCTACTTTTGGTCCTACAAATGAATTTTGATATTATTTTGTCTATTCTAGTCCTTCAGCAATTTAAGACAAAATCTGTAAGGTTTTTTTGGGTAGTGTTGCCGTTTTTATTATATTGGCATGGTCTAGCCATAAACAAGGACTTGTCTTCTTCTCAGTTATCTGTTTTCCTATGAATCCTATGTGTCTCTTAACTGAGGTTAACTCTCAAGCATTTTATGCATTTCATATCTATTTTGATTATAATCTCACTTTTAGCTCCATTTTTAAAATATATAGAATACATAGAAAAGTTGGTGACTTTTGTAAAATCTTACTTAACTGAAATTATTTAGTTTTTTTTGTTGAAACACTGGAGTTTTCTTAAGTTCTTGTGCTAGATGGTGCACTGAATAGAGCACTGGACATGGAGTCAGAAAGATCCACATTCAAATCTAGCCTTAGACTCTTGTGAGATGTGGGCAAGTAACTTCATTTAACCTTTATCTGCCTTAGTTTCCTCAACTGTAAAATGAGGATAATAGCAGCATCTACTTTAGGAGGTCATTGTGAGGATCAAGTGAGATTTGTGTTTGTAAAGCACTTTGTAAATCTTAAGTACCATTTAAATGCTTTTATTGTTAGATAGAAATCATTTTTATTCTTTTGTCTATTTTCATTCATTGTTTATTTTTATCTTATTGTTATAGGTTATAACATTTTTAGCACCAGATCATGTAATAGTGTAGTCCAGAGTTGACAAACTTAGGCAGCAACACTGCAAAACTCCAGTCAGGCATAATCAGATTAAAATGTAATTGGAAACTGTTGAACAAAATAAATAAAAAATACAATACAATATTCATTAAGTTTATTTTTATTGGTCTAAGTAGATATGTGAGGAGTAGAGATGCATAGACAATATACATTTTTGCTTGACCTCTGATCTTAATGGAAAAGGTTCCTAGTGTTTCTCCATTGCAGATATTCCAATTGTTGGTTTTAGATAATTTGAATCATTAAGGAAAGGCCCTTTTGTGCCTGTAATTTTAGTGTTTTTAATATAAATGCATGCTGTATTTTGTCAGACTTCCTGCATCTATTGATACAATCATGCTATTTTCTTTATTGATATAATTTGTTAGGAGCAGCTAGATTGTTCAGGGGATACAGTGCTAGGTCTTGAGTCAGGAAGACCTGAGTTCAGATGTGGCATCACACATTTGCTGTGTAACCCTGGGCAAGTCACTTAAACACTTTTTTGCTTTAAGGAAGGAAATGGCAAACCATTCCTGTATGCTTGCCAAGAAAATTGTATGGACAGTATGTTCCACAAGATTTACAGAATCACATGACTGAACGAGTGAATAATAACAACAATATAATTTGTTATATTTGTAGTTTGGCTAATGTTAAGTCATCTGCATATTTTTGCTATAAATTCAACCTGTCACATTGAATACTTTAAAGCATTTACTACTCTATCTTCTTTGTAGATTTTTTTTGTGATGTTAGTTATGTTGGTCTGTAATTCTTAGTCTCTCTGTTTCTCTTTCTCTCCCTTTCTCCCCCTCCCTACTTCCCTTTTTCCTCTTCTTTCCTCTTTCCTCTTCCCCCTCTGTGTTTTTCTCTCCCTGGTTTGCATATCAGTACACATTTGTTGCATCGAAAGGATTTGATGATGCTCTGCCATTCTCTATTTTTGTGGAATAAACTCTTTGGAGTGGACTGTTCCTTAAATGTTTGATACGGTTCACCCCATCTGAGTCTGATGTTTTTCTCTGGAAATTCTTTTATGGCTTTCTTTTTCTAGTAACAAGCTTTACAGTCTCTATTTCTGGTTCATTTAGGCTCAGTACTTAATATTTTTGTTAATATTTATTTCATTTGAGATTTAGGTTTTCATTATATGTATTTTGACATATGAACTATAAAATAGTTTCTGATAATTTTTATCAGATTTCATTTCCTCCCCATTTATTTATTTCTTCCCATTTTTCATACTGGCAATTCAATTTTCCTTTCTTCTTTAAAAAATTAAATTGACTTACTATTTTAATGCTTCTTGTTTATCTCAATAGTAATTTTGTTTTCAGTATTTCTAATACTATTAGGGGATTATTATTAATTTATTGGTTTTCTAGAAGTTTTTAGCTGATCTGATCTTTCTCTTATTTGTTGATATTAATGTTTAGGCATATTTTCCCTCCAGGTTTGCTCCCTTCAATATTGCTATTAAGTCTATTTCCTAATATGTTCTAAAATATTTATAGCAGTTCTCTTTGTGGTGGCAAAGAATTGGAAGTTGAAAGGGATGCCCATCAATTGGGGAGTGGCTAAACAAGTTGTGGTATATGATTGTGATGGAATACTACTGTGCTGTAAAAAAATGATGGGCTCAGTGATTTTAGAAAAACATGGAAAGACTTGCATGAAATAACAGAGAGTGGAATGAGCAGAACTAAGAGAACATTGTATACAATAACATCCGTATTATTTGAAGAACAGCTTGTAAACAACCAAGTTTTTCTGAGTATTATAAGTACTCAAATCAACTACAAAGCACCTATGGAGGAAGATCCTATCCACTATCCAGAGAAAACTGATAAATAGAAGTACACATAGTATGGTTATAGTATTTAGTATAGTATTTATATATCTGTGTCTATAGTGGTCTTCTGGGGTGGGGAAGGGAGGAGGGAGACAGTTTAGAACTTAAAATGTAACAAAAAATAAATTAAATTTTTTTAAAGGATTGCTACGCAGCTGCAACCCATACGTTTTAGTGTGCTGTTTTATTTTTTATATAGGTTTTTATTATTTCCATGGTTCTTAGGATTACATTATTTAATTTTCATTTAGATCTGAATTCTTTGTTTAGAGAGTACCAGAATAGGGTCTAGACCTGTGTTTTCAGTGGTATGAGAAATTCCTCTGTGAGAAAATTTCTTCTACTAATGTAGATGGGCACCTTTGCAATTTATAGTCATTGAGAGGTTGCATGGTGTGCCCTGGGTAACAAAGCCAGTTTGTGTCAGGTGCAAAATTTAACCCAAATCCCACCCAACTTTGAGGTGGATTCTTTATCCACTACTTTAGTCTGATTCAACTTCATTGGGAGCTTTTGTTATTTGTTTGCATTTTTATTGGATTGTGGTCTGTAAAAGATATATTATTCCTTTTTGCATTTATTTATGAATTCCTTTCGCTTTTGCACATTTATTTATAAGTTCCTTATACTCCAGCTTTTGTGTATGTGCCATGCAATCATCAAAAATAGATGTAATGCTCTTTAAGATTGCTATTCAGAAATTGTCACAGTCTTTCACATCTAACTTTTCTAATTTTTTTTCAACTTCTTAATTTACTGTTATTTTTTCTTATTTTTGTCTAAGCTTGAGGGAGGCAGGTTGAATCCTGTAGGACTATTGTCTAGACATTCCTATAATTTACTTAATTTGTTCCTTTAATTACCTAGTTGCTAAGCCATTTGATGTATGTATGTGTGTGTAATGCTGATATTAATTATTTATGGTGCTTTTAGTTTTAATATACTTACCTTCTTGTCTTTCAACCTTTTGTTACTATTGTCTTGTCTGTGATCAAGGTTTCTACTGCACCTTCTTTGGGTTAAAACATCTATCCCTTATTTCTCTAATGGACAAGAATATTTTCTGCTCACAATAAAGTAATAATCTACTAATCATATAGCAACACTTGGAGTAGTTAAATGTAAATATTATTTTTATGATCATTAGAGATGTTATACTTCATCAGTTTAGGACTCTCCTTTTCCAAGTTACTTTGTTTTTATGAATTGGAATATAAACTCTTTTCACATGTAAGCTCTTAATAAACGCTTGTTCACAATTTCATTCAGTTCCTTTACCTGGCAAAAGGAAGTATTTGTGTTATTAGTGTAATAGAGCTAATTCACTTTTACTTTCACAGTTCATCACTTTCATTATGTAATTACTTCTTCCATGCTATGGTAAGGAAGCTAAGGTATAGATAGGTAATATGTTAAAGACCAGATAGTAAAAGTAATCATATTAATTTTTGAATACTGTGTACATTTTTATCATTTCTGGGTAATGTGGACAGATTCTGTCTTCAAATCTTATCTTGCCAGGCCTAGAGGCCTGAGGGCTACCCGAGTCTTCCCTTACCTCTATCGGAGGTCTTCGGTTGGCCAAACCGGATGCTCGTATGAGAGAAAGGACGTTCCAGAGTCGAACAAGGGTTGAGCTTTATTTCAGGGTCTAGTTACAAGTGCAGGGGAATTCTTCCTTAGGAGGGAGCGAAGAATCTCCCAAGGAGGCAAAGATCTTACAATAAGAGATTGGAAGTAGAAGTATAAGTGAGGAGAGAGGGGGAGGGGAGAGAGGAGAGAGGAAAAGAGGAGCCTTGTTGTCCTGTCCGCTCCACGCCCCTCTGCCCAAGAGAACTTTCAGGCTTTCCTGATCCTACTTAAACTCTCCAGCAGCATAGTTTGCATCTGAATACCGTGCTGTTAGATAACAATAGTGTGCCCAGATCCGGGACAATCTCGAGGGCGGGGAGAGCTCTCTCCCATCACGTTTCTCACGGGAAGAGGCGGAAATACACGAGATAGCTCGGTTCACCTCGATTCCCAGTCGTTTCCTGGGGGGTCTCGTGAGAACTCTAAGATTTACAAGTTCCCACCTTTACCCGCCCGAGACTGTCCACATGGAATTGAGCTTCCATCCCCAGCATTATCTATATAATAATATTTTAAGAATGTAGACTCTTTGGATATAGATGTTCAAAATTCTCTTTTGATATTAACTTTCTGATATTTTAAAATTAGCATTCTAAATGGGAAAAATCTTTAAAACTTACTACTGTAACTCAAGATGTACTAATCATAGGTAAGATTTCAAACATTCACCAACTTAGAATGAATAATTAAAAAAAAATAATGTAGTTTGTCTTCATATGATTTGAAGGTAGGCTATTATAGTAGGAATAATATTGGTTTAGAAGGAGTTAGAAGGGTGGATGTAGCATTAAAAGTATTAATTAACATTGGCAGTATTGTCATTCTTATACCTGCACTACCCAGCCATGAGCACTGAATATTGCTCTAGCTGTTTAAATTGTTTGTGTGTATAACCCAGTTGAAGGAATTGGAACAAGTTTCTTGAGGATGGTAGCACTTAAATATTTTAGCCTTATCATTCACTCAATGAACATTTATTAAGCATCTACTATGTGCTAGGTACTGTGCTAAACTCTAGGGATTAAAAAAAAGCAAAAGACAGTCCCTACCTTCAAGGGGCTCACCACCTAATGGATCTAATGTACCAACTCTACAATTTGGAGTCTTAGAGATTTACAAGGGGGCGATGAAATATTAAATGACTTACCTTGGTCAAACAACCAGAATGTGTCAGACACAGGGCTTGAACCCAAGTCTTTCTGACCCTAAAGTCAGATTTCTGTGCTCCACTACGTAACAGTGCCTCTTGGCATAAAACTGATCATCCAAGATATGTCCAACTGGGAAATAAAGTGAGTTGGTCTTATAATGATGGCCAGCAATAGTAGATAACTTGAATGCTACAAAGATACCCAGAGAATGTTCAAAGACCTGTAGGAAAGTTTCAAGCATAATTGGGCAGATTTTTGAAGAACTGATGGAAAAAGATAACCCAGACAGCGCACAGTACACAGGGTATTCCAGCACGGTCCTCGCTGTGGCACGGCTGAGCAGGAAGCCCCAGGCAGTCTGAGACAGTGGCGTACTGCGAAATCTCAGGCATATCGGCCCAGGACAAGAGTCCAGCAGAACTAAGCAAGTGAGAGCCCAGAGCCACAGGTATCTGCAGCAGCTGTTCCTGAGACTATTAGCCCACAGATTAAATGTCTGTAAGTCACCTACTTGAACTTGCAGGAGCCAAGATGGCAGAGTGATCGATAAATGCTCTACACCTACCCTTGTTGACCTTGAAAGACCCATAAAAATATTTCCCCAGGATAAATCCTGAAACAGTGGAATCAGCTGAAGGGGCAAACAGTTTCTTAGCCTGTGAGGCTAGGAAAATCACTAAGGAGGGTCCCTCTTGCTGTGGCTGAAGGGCACCAGTGCAGGACTGAAGCTGTCCCATACAGCCCCACCTCAGCAAACCAGGAGGAGATCCAGAGCCCCAGAGGTTTAGAGCCACCAACACCAGGACCCCAGGCATGCTTCAGCACCCCAGGGAAATCAGGAAGACAGTAGGGAATCCTGGATCACCAACTGCAGAGCTTGCCTATACCCTAGCTCAGCTGAGGAGACCCCCTGTGGCCAGACCACTCCTCTGCCACACTTAAGGCAGCTAGCTCTGGGGTAACTCCAGGAAAACACAGAAACACTTCACCTGGCCTCTGCTTTCTCACACCAGCCAGCTCAGCACCAGATAAGCTACAGCATTTTAGCTTCTAGCTGAAAGAACCAGAAGCCAAACACACCAAGTCTCAAGTTCAAGGCACAAGAACTGTGAAATAGAACCCCTTGTGCCCCAGAAGCAGAGATGACTTTAAAAGCCAGGAAAAGGGTGATCATCATGAGTAGGAAGCAAAGCTGGAAAGAAAAGACCATAGAATCTTTCTATGGGGACTAGGACCGAAACATGAATACTAAAGAGGTCAGCGTTGAGACTGTACTCCCACCTGAAACTTTAGAAGGTAACATGAACTGGTCGTCAGCTCAAAGAGCGTTCTTGGAAAAGCTAAAGAAGGGTTTTAAAAGCCAAATTAGAAAAATAGAAGAAAAACTGGCCAGTGATTTTAAAAATATGAAAGAAGAAATCATAGAAGAATTTAAAAGGAAAGTTGGACAAATGGAAAAGGAAGTACAAAACCTAACTGGAGAAAATAACTCTTAAAAGGAACAATTGGACAGATGGAAAAGGAGATGCAAAAGCTAACTGAAGAAAACAATTTAATAAAAATTAGAATCAGGCAAATAGAAGCTAATGACTCTATGAGACATCAATAATCAGTCAAACAGAATCTAAAGAATGAAAAGATAGAAGAAAATGTAAAATATCTAATTGGAAAAACAACTGACCTGGAAAATAGATCCAGGAGAGAAAACCTAAGAATTATTGGTCTACTAGAAAGCCATGATGAAAGAAAGAGCCTGGACAATATCTTCCAAGAAATCATCAAGGAAAACTGCCCAGAAGTCCTAGATCCAGAGGGTAAAATAGTCATCAAAAGAATCTACTACTCACCTCCCAAAAGGGATCCCAAACTAAAAACACCAAGGACTATCCTGGCCAGATTCCAGAACTATCAAGTGAAGGAGAAAATACTCAGGCAGCCAGAAAGAAACTATTCAAATATTAAGGAGCTACAGTCAGGATCACACAAGACCTTGCAGCTTCTACATTAACAGATCAAAGAAATTGGAATATGATATTCCATAAGGCAAAGGAACTGGGATCAATTACCCAGCAAAGTTGAGCATACTATTTCAGGCAAGAAAATGGACATTCAGTGAAATAAGGAATTTCCAGGCCTTCCTGATGAAAAGACCAGAGCTCAAAAGAAAATTTGATCTGCAAACACAAGTCTCAAGAGAGCCATGAAAAAGGTAAACAGGTGGAAAAAACTTGTTATTCAGTATGGACAAACTGTTTACATCCCTATAAGGGAAGATGATACTTGTTAATCTTGAGAATTGTATATTTATTGTGATATATAAAAGGGATAGAAATAGATAGAGGGAGCAAGTATAAAATAAATGATGTGATGATAAAAATGTGATTTAAGGGTGCGAAGGGATTGTAACAGAAGATGTGAAAAGGAGGAGGCAGAAAATGGTAAATTACAACACAGAAGGAGGTACAAAAATACATTACAGTAGAGGGAAAGAGGGGAGGGAGATGAGCATTGTTTGAGATTTACTCTCATCTGATTTAGTTCAAGGAGAGGGAACAACAAACCCAGTTAAGTATAGAAATCTAGGTCTATGGGCAGTAGGAAGGGAAGGGGAAAAGAAAAGGGAGGGGAGGCTAAAAGAGAGGAAAGACTGAAGGAGGCAGTGGTCAAAAATTAAAGCTCTGTTGTAGAGGAGAAGGGAGAAGGAAGAACTAAAAGCACAAATCAGGGAAAAGAGGGTGGAGGGAAAGACGTAGTAATCATAACAGTGAATGTGAATGGAATGAACTCTCCCATAAAACAGAGAAGGATAGCAGAACCGATTAAAAACCATAATCCAACAATTTGTTGTTTACAAGAAACACATTTGAAATGAGGATACACACAGGGTAAACGTAAAAGGTTAGAGCAGAATATATTGTGCTTCAGTTGATGTAAAAAATAGCAGGGGTAGCAATCCTAATCTCAGACAAAGCAAAAGCAGAAATAGATCTAATCAAAAGAGGTAATAAGGAAGGAAACTATATTCTGCTAAAAGGCACTATAGACAATGAAGCAATATCATTACTCAGCATACATGCTCCAAGTGGTATAGCACCCAGATTCTTAGAGGAGAAATTAAGGGAGTTACAGGAAGAAATAGACAGCAAAACTATACTAGTCGGGGACCTCAACCTCCCCCTCTCTGAACTTGATAAATCTAACCTCAAAATAAACAAGAAAGAACTTAAGGAGGTGAATAAAACTCTGGATGAGGTGGTAGATATGATAGATCCCTGGAGAAAATTGAATGGGGATAGAAAGGAATATACCTTTTTCTCAGCAGTATGTGGCACATGTACAAAAATTGACCATGTACTAAGCCATAAAAATCTCACAGTTCAGTGCAGAAAGGCAGTGATAGTCAATGCATCCTTTTCAGATCATAATGCAGTAAAAATTAGTGTAATAAAAAGCCATGGAAAGATAGACCAAAAATTAATTGGAAGCTAAATAATCCTAAAGAATGAGTGGGTTAAACAACAGATCATAGCAACAATCAACCACTTCAGTCAAGAGAATGACAATAATGAGACAACCTACCGAATCTTATGGAATACTGCAAAAGCAATTCTTAGGGGAAGTTTTATATCTTTGAATTCTTACATGAATAAAATAGAGAAAGAGGAGATCAGTGACTTGGGCATGCAGCTGAAATAGGTAGAAAAAGAACAAATTGAAAATCCCTAAGTAAATACCAAAGTAGAAATACTGAAAACCAAAGGAGAGATTAATAAAATTGAAATTAAGAAAACTATTGAACTAATAAATAAAACTAAGAGTTGGTTTTATGAAAAAAACAATAAAATTGATGAACCTTTGGTCAATTTGATTTAAGAAAAGAAAACCAAATTACCAACATCAAAAATGAAAAGGGTGAACTTACCTCCAGTGAGGAGGAAATTAAAACAATAGTTATAAATTATTTTGCCCAACTGTATGCCCATAAATTCGACAATCTAAATGAGATGGATGATTATTTTAAAAATATAAATTGCCCAGATTCACAGAAGAGGAAGTTGAATACTTAAATAACCCCATCTCAGAAAAAACAAATTGAACAAGCCATCAATGAACTCCCTAGGAAAAAATCTCCGGGGCCAGATAGATTTACAAGTGAATTCTATCAAACAGTTAAAGAACAGTTAATTCTAATACTATGTAGACTATCTGGGAAAATTGGAGAAGAAAGAGTCCTACTAAATTCTTTTTATGATGCAAATATGGTTCTGATACCTAAACCAGGAAGAAACAAAACAGAGAAAGAAAATTATAGAACAATTTCTCTTAACAAACATAGATGCAAAAATTTTAAATAAGATATTAGCAAAAAGAATACAACAACTTATCATGAGAATAATACATTATGATCAGGTAGGATTTATACCAGGAATGCAGGGGTGGTTCAGTATTAGAAAAACTATTAGCGTTACTGAACATATCAACAACAAAACTAACAGAAACCACATGATTATCTCAATAGATGCAGAAAAAGGTTTTGACAAGATACAACACCCATTTCTATTGAAAACACTGGAGAGCATAGGAATAAGTGGAACTTTCCATAAAATAATAAGCAGTATCTACCTAACCCCTTCAGCAAGCACTATATGCAATGGGGATAAGCTAGATGCATTTCCAGTAAGATCAAGGGTGAAACATCGATGTCCATTATCACCACTATTATTCAATATGATAGTAGAAATGTTAGCTATAGCAATTAGACAAGATAAAGAAATTGAAGGCATTAGAAGAGGCAAAGAAGAAACTAAGTTATCACTCTTTGCAGATGATATGATGATATACTTAGAGAATCTCAGAGAATCAAGTAAAAAGCTACTTGAAATAATAAACAAGTTTGGCAGAGCTGCAGGTTACAAAATAAACCTACATATATCATCTACATTTTTGTATATTACTAACAAAACCCAACAGCAAGAGATAGAAAGAGAATTCTCGTTTAAAGCTACTGAAGACACTATAAAATATCAGGAAGTCTGCCTGCCAAAACAAACCCAGGGACTATGAACACAATTACAAAACACTTTTTGCACAAATGAAGTCAGATCTAAGTAAATGGAAAAACATCAGTTGCTTGTGGGTGGGTCAAGCCAATATAATAAAAATGACAATTCTTTCTTAATTAATTTACTTATTCAGTTCCATACCAGTTAAACTATCAGATAACTATTTTCTGGAGCCAGAAAAAATAATATCAGAATTCATCTGGAAGAACAAAAGGTCCAGAATATCAAGGGAACTAATGAAAAGACATGCTAGGGAAGGTGGCCTAGCCCTACCAGATCTCAAATTGTATTATAAAGCAGTAATTATCAAAACTACTTGGTACTGGCTAAGAAATAGAGGGGTAGACCGGTGGAATAGGTGAGGTACTCAAGACGCAGTAATCAATGAATATAGCAGTCTTCTGTTTGATAAACCCAAGGACCCCAGCTTCTGGGATAAGAACTCAGTGTTTGACAAAAATGCTGGGAAAACTGGATAACAGTGTGTCAGAAGTTGGGCATAGACCAATGCCTGACACTGTACACAAGAGTAAGGCGAAATGGGTACATGATCTAGGTATAAAGATTGACACTATAAACAAATTAGTGGAGCAAGGAATAGTGGATTTATCAGATTTGTGGAGAATGGAGAAATTTTTGGCTAAAGAGATAGAAAACATTATGAAGTGCAAAATGGATAATTTTGATTACGTTAAATTGAAAAGTTTTTGCCCAGACAAACCCAATGCAGCCAAGATCAGGAAGGAAGCAGAAAACTGGGAAAGAATTTTTGCAACTAGTGTCTGTGATAAAGACCTCATTTCTAAACTATGAAGAGAACTGAGTCAGATGTACAAGAATATAAGACATTCTCCAATTGATAAATGGTAGAAGGATATGAACAGGCAGTTTTCAGAGGAAGAAATTAAAGCTATCTATAATCATATGAAAAAATGCTCTAAATCACTATTGTTAGAGAGATGCAAATCAAAACAACTCTGAGGTACCACATCACAGCTATGAGATTGGCTGACATGGCAAAACAGGAAGATGATAAATGTTGGAGAAGATGTGGGAGAGTTGGAACACTAATTCATTGTTGCTGGAGTTGTGAGGTGATCCAGTCATTCTGGAGAGAAATTTGGAACTATGCCCAAAGAGCTACAAAAATGTGCATACCCTTTGACCAGCCATATTGCTTCTAGGACTGTATCCCAAAGAGATCATATAAATGGGAAAGGGTCCCACAGGTACAAAAATATTTATAGCAACTCTCTTTGTGGTGGTCAAAAACTGGAAATCAAAGGAATGCCCATCAATTGGGGAGTGACTGAACAAGTTATGGTATATGAATGTAATGGAATACTATTGTGCTGTAAGAAGTCATGAACAGAAATACTTCAGAGAGGCCTGAAAAGGCATATATGAACTGATGCTGAGTGAAAGAAGCAAAACCAGGAGAACTTTGTACACAGCAGCAACCACAGTGTGTGGGAAATTTTTCTGATAGACTTAGTCCTTCATAGCAATGCAAAGACCTAAAAAATTTCCAATGGACTTTTTGAGGCAAAATGCCTTCCACATCCAGAGAAACTATGAAATTGGATGGCAGAATGAGGCAGACCATTTTCTTTTGTGCTTTGTTTTGTTTTATGGTTTCTCCCATTTGTTTTAATTTTTCTATTCAACATGACTGGTGAAATTGTATTTAATAGAAATGTATGTGTAGAACCTATATAAGATTGCAAGCTGTCTCTGGGAAGGAGTGAGGAAGGAGAGGAAAAAATCTAAGATGTGGAAGTGATTATAGAACACTGAAAACAAATAAAATAATTATTAAAAAGAAAAAAAAGATAGCCCAGAATTCCAGAAAGAGAGCAGGTGTGGATGAATGATGATATGTATCTTTGGAGGGAGTGCCCACATAACATGAAGATCACATATACACACATGCATTGGAATTATGCAATCAGCAAGTTAATAGTAGATTAGATCCATTTTGACTTACAATAATCACTGTATCATAGAATATAGTGAAAACAATGTCCTTTTGGGACTTGAATAGGAAACTAAAATTTATGAAGTTAAGTTTATCTCATTTAACAAAATATGTGTTTAAATTGTCGCTGTGAAGTAATTCTTTGAACAAAGAATGAATCGAGTTTCGATTGTTTTTGAGTTATTTTTTTCAATAAAGTCATTTGATAGTTGAATATAATATTCTTTCCTTCACATTTGATCTTGCCAGCTCAATTACAAATACTTACCCATTTTTTCTCAAGAGATCTTAATTCTTTGATATTCAAATTATCCTTTATTGAAACATCATCATAATTTGTGAGAGAGGCCAACAAAGATCATAAATACAATGGACTGGTTTAAAGGTTGATAGTAAATAAAGGAAGGGTGTTTGAGTAGAGAGTAATTATTCATGCAGCCAGTTTATTAATGAATATTTTAGTGTTATGTTGAATATATATGGCACAGTGGGTAGAGAGATCTGCCAGTCAATAGAGAGATTTTTATGTAGTATATAAAATATTTGCCCAGATCCTGGATGTTTAGTCTTTAATAAATTATGTAGATGTCATTGTACTGCTTAGATAATTTTTTTAATATGATGATACTACAACAGAAAATTAAGTCAAATGAAAAGAATACCTTTATTCTCTTTTCTGCCAGAAGTAAGTAAGCCCTATATCCATTTAGTTTGGAAATTCAGTTCCATTCTACTTCAAATTATTCATTGAAGTGGAATTATGCAGCAATACCTGTTTGGAGTGATCTTAACCTGCATTTTAAGGCTTGCAGAAAAAATTATATACATTATTTCATTTGATCCTCATAATAATTGGATAAAGTAGGTACTATTATTCTCATATTGCAAATGAGGAAACTGAGGTAACACTGGTAAAATGACTTGCCCAAAGTCATACAGCTAAAAAGTGTCTCAGACAGAATTTGAACTCCTGTAGTCCTGACTCCAATCCTTTTTGTTGTACCATGCTATTTCATACATAACAATCTTTATGGCTTCTAAAACTCAAGTTGATAGTTATATTTTTATTTGCTCTTTGTTTTTTCTTCATCTTTGTAGAATCAACAATGGGGTGTATTAAAAGTAAGGAAGACAAAGGTCCAACTATGAAATACGGAACTGAAAGTAATCCAGAGCCTATTAGTATAAATGTCAGTCATTTTGGATCAGAACTTACCCCTGTGTGCCAGCCATCTTCAGTAAAGGGATCAACTGTTAATTTTACCAGTCATTCCATGGCACCATTTGGAGGTTCAGCAGGGATGACACCTTTTGGAGGTGCTACTTCTGCATTTTCATCTTTGCCAAGTTCACATTCTACTGGTCTAACAGGTGAGTTTTAAGTGAACATTTTTCACTTTTTGAATCCTGGCTTTAACAAAGAGTAGCATTATATACTCAAATGCCCAGTGGGATATATTTCCCTTATTTTAGATGATAAGTAAGGTCTCTATCATAAAGCTAGACTTTCTAGAATGTAGATATGAATAATGTTTTGGACAACTTCAGAAAATATTTGAATGGTGCTTTAGTTAAAATCAGTATTCTGCCCATCCTTTCTCTTTTTTTCTCACTAATGAAGCAGAAAAAATTAAGCTCCAGCTACCTGATGAACTGTGTTACTATAGTGTCTTTCTACATTGTTGAAACTACATGTGATATGTATTGCTTAATCAGTATGTATATACATAGAGGAATAAATGCATTTAGTGTTCTTATTTCCACCTTTGACAAATCCCAGTACTTTTTGAGACAGGATATAGTAAGGCATCCTTCTGTCATCAATCTTGTCATTTATTTAGGTCAATAAGCAAGTAGCAATGTAGGTTTTTTGGCATTAGACACCTGGCAATCAGTTTTTAGGCCTGTAGATGGTGATAATCTCCATTTCTGTCACGTGCATTAAAAGAGAGAAAGAGGAAAAGCATGTAACTAGGAAAGAGATCATTCATTACACACCAGTGTAATTTTCATTTCAACTCACTGATGATAGTTTTCATTTATTTCTACATTTTTAGAGGTTTGTCAGTGTTTAATTTATATATGTACATATATGTCCAATTGATGCTCTGTATTAACTAAAACCTTTATTTTATAGCATTATATGAGTGATATTTCCCAAAATTCTCTTAGTAAAATATTTGTGCAACTTGATGTGCCAAATATATTTGATCTTTAAAAATAGTTTGATGGCCTAAATATTTAGTTCATTAGATCTGAAATTAGGTATGCTGTTGAATCTAGATAATTTGCCTTTTTGAGCATATTGTGCTGATGTGAAATGAACCTACTCATTCAGTAAGTCAGCCCTCATGTCTGTATGTATATGTGAGGATTATGAGTGGTATTGAAATAGTTCAGAATTCTGTCTGAGCTAGAGGACTACTTTATAACTTTAGACTCCTTTCACAACACCTGAACCCACAGAATTTTAGGGACTTTAATGATAAGGAATACTTTGGTTATGAGATCTATAGAAAGTCAGAACACAACAATGAGAGTGTATATGGTAATTTTGATCTTGAAAAGATTTGTAGTCACATCATTATTTGTCATCAATGTCCATATAGACCTTTGAACTTAAAAATTGGAGTCACCAGAAGGAAAACGTACTCAGAAATAGAGACGTGGCATTTTTGAGCCACATTGCTAGATGGTCCCACAAATTATTTCCTGATACTTGTTCAGTATAAATTGCTGTTCTTGGGGAAACAAAGTAATGAAGAGAACCTCTTCTTATCTAGTAGAGCAAGAATGTTATATAGGAAAGTTGGAGTAATTTCAGAATTTTTCAGTTAGGATTATTGGAAATCTCAAATAAGGAGATGCCTTATACCTTTTCAATGACTCCAATCCTGAAGAGTGATATTCTTTTATGATAATGTGGCTTTAACCCAAAGGTTTCTCATGCTGTTAGACCATCAGCATTTTTCTGTCTTATTAGATTTTTCCAGTCTACTGCAGATTAGAAAAAGCAAATTAGAAGTAGGCAGAATATGTTTATTTGCTTATTTAACCAGAAGTGTTAAAAAGTTAAAAAAAAAACTTTTAAATCATTGGTTGTTGAGTCATTTCAGTTGTATCCAACTGTTTGTGACCCTATTTTGAGGTTTTCTTGGCAAAGAAACTAAAATGGTTTGCTATTTCCTTCTCTCGGCCCTTTTTACAGATGAGAAACTGAGGCAAATATGGTGAAGTGACTTGGCCAGGGTCACACAGTTACTCAATGTCTGAGGCTAGATTTGAAATCATGTAGATGAGTGTTCTAAGACCTAGCTACCTAAAAAATCATTGCAATTTTTTTTAAAAACCCAGCAACTTAAAGCCATTTAGTGTATGTCCAGAGTGCTGCTCACTTTAATAGAGTAGAAAGCATAACAAACAGTGGAATATAAGAGCCAAAAATGGCAGAATCATGAAACAGCTAAATTTTCTTATATGTGCTTTGTTAAAAAAGGTATGGAAATGTGTGATACATTTTAGAAAGATTTCCATCCAAAATGATTAGAAGAAAAATATTTTGGCATAGAGTGGTAAGCTTTGGCTGCCTTGATATTTCACTTTATGTACAACATATAATTTCCTTACAGTGACAGATAAATGTGTTATATTTATTTTCTATCCCTTCTTTGTACAGTTTCTGTTTTGGGAACAGAAAGTAGAAATCAAATAGAAGAGAAAAACAAGGTGGTCTGGTAGCTTATCTCTTCTGCTTCATAAGTTTTTTTAAATTCTGTTTTTATTAAATAGTGATAGTTCTTTTTTCTTCTGTGTTAGTACCACTCCTTTTGACATTTTAAAAATATGTTAGAATAACAACAAACTGGCCTACCATGTTAATTAAAATATATTAAATATAATAAATATCTGAAAGATTGAAAATTCCAGATTTTGAAGCAAAATATTTGGGTTTTTTTAAATTCTATTTTGAACTTAAAACATTCAAAATAGACCATTCCATAATATAGCAAAAAAAAACCCAAAAAGGATTCTGTGTGAAGCCATGCCAGCCCTATTTCATATTTCTTGCCTTTTTGAAAAATAATTTAGTCTTTTATTTTCCCCCAGTTACATGTAAAAATAATTTTTAACATTCATTTTAAAATTTTGAGTTCCAAATTCTCTTCCTCCCACCCCTTCCCCTTTATTGAAAAGGCAAGTAATTTGATATAGATTATATACATGTGCATTCATACAAAGCATTTCCATATTAGTCATGTTGTGAAAGAAAGCACAGACCAAAAAGAAAAAGAAAGTTTAAAAGGTATGTTTCAAACTACATTCAGATGCCATCAGTTCTTTCTCCGAGGATGGATACCATTTTTCACCATAAATCCTTCAGAATTGTCTTAGATTATTGTGTTGCTGAGAATAATCTAAGTCATTCACAGTTGATCATTGTATAATATTGCTGTTATTATGTTTAGTGTTCTGGTTCTGCTCACTAAAGTTTGTATGATTTTTGAAATCATCTTATTTGTCATCTCTTACAGCACAATTCCACCACAATCATATACCACAACTTGTTCAGCCATTACACAATTGATGTGTAAGCTCTCAATTTCCAATTCTTTGCCACCAGAAAAGAGCTACTATAAATATTTTTGTACATATAGGTCCTTTTCCTTTTTTTCTTTTTTATCTCTTGGATATAGACTTAGTAGTGGTATTGCTGGGTCACAGTGGTTTTATAGCCCTTTGGGCATAGTTCCAAAGTCTCCTTGCCTTTAAAAAAAATGTATTATAAATTCTACAGGTTACTTTGAAAACCATCTTGCCTTCTCTGTGCTTCCTCGGGAGCTTCCATCCTTTCTCTTCTGTGCATTCCAAAAATGATTCAGTGATCCTTTTTGTCTTGGTATTACTATTTCTTATCATACTTTCTTTCCAAACCCACTTCCCCAATTAAAAGCCAAGAAAAGGAAAAGAGAAAAAAAAACCCTTGTAAGAAATAAGCATGTTCAAGAAAAATAGTGGCCACATAATGGCCATGCTACAAAATGAATGTCTCTTTCTGTACCTAGAGTTCATCCCCTCTGGGACAAAAGGTAGCTACATACTTCATCATAAGCCGTCTATAGACATGGTTGATCACTGGGTTAGTCAAAATTCTTAAGTTTTTCAGAGTTTGTTTTTCTTTACACTGTGCTGTCTTTGTATAAAGTGTTGTCCTCACGTCATTTTGCATTAGGTCATAGGTCCTTGGATTCTGTGAAATTAACTTTTTCATCATTTCTTATGGTGCATTAATATTCCATTACGTTCACATGCCTTAATTTGTTCAACCATTCCCCCATTTGGTCGGCAGTCCTGTACATTTCTTTCTCTCCTCTAGTTGTCTGTCTGTACCTCTCCCTTTTCTTTTATCCTTTTAATTCTCATTTCATGATCAGAAGTTTTGTTTTGTTTGTGACTTCTCTCCACGGTATTATCGTCTCTTTCAGTTACCTTCTCCTCCCTTTCCCTGCTTTTTCCATGTAGGGTCTGATGTATTTCTATATCATACTCTCTCTGCATGTATGTGTTCAGCCCTCCTTTATCCATTTTAAATAAGAATAATTGACTCTATTCTCATCTGATGTTCACTCCCTCCCCCCTTCTTAATGATTATATACTCTATCATGTACCCCAGATAGAAACAATAAAAAACTCTACTCCTTCTTCCTACTTTCTACATTAGTATATTACTTTTATGCTTCATTCTCTTTCCTTTCTTCAAACCTACAGAACAGAGCCAGTATACCCCCAGTTCCTGTTTTTTCTGAGTTAACTTGTTTTATACCCTCTGATGACATTAAGATTCTGCAGGGATACATGTTTCTTCACCCTCTGTTATTATGTTAGTACTATGTCATCTTTTAGCTCCTTCAAGTTGCTCAAATAAATTTGCTGTTCTAAGTTTCTCTGGACTCCTGTCCATGAATTTCTGTAGTTTCTCATTGGATTTCTTGTCTGTTTCAAACTTCAAGCTTTCCCTAGGGTAGGTACTTGGGAGCTGGGAGCTCTTCCTCTCATTCAGGCAGACTTGTCTGAAAGTCCCAGAATTCCTGTCTTCAGTTTCTACGCTAAATTGAAATCATGTATTTGTTGCATAAATATGTTATATTACTCTTAGGAACAGAATTCTGAAATGGCATTTTATTTGACAATCATAAATTGCTAACCTGTATATTAAAATGAACTACTCATTTTATTTTTTAAGCATACTATATCTCATTATAAGTAAATGGTATGCTTTAAATAAACTTATTAATTTCTTAGCTTTGTTGCTAAAATTAGAATTACTTGGTGCCAAAATATTAAGCTATGGTGTCTGTAAAAATAGGAAGATAAGGCAACACTGCTATCTGAAGTTATTCATTAGGTTTTCATGCCCAGAGTATTTTAAGGAAAATTTGCCCTCAGGATAGAAATTTTGCTATTGCTGATTAGTGACATCTGTCAGTTTTGAATTTGATTCTCTGGTTCCATAGGATTTAATTCCTGTAGTTTCACAGAATACTTCTTTTGTTCACTTATAACCCTAGCTTTATTAAATCTCTGGTCAATCAGTGTGGGTACTCCCTGACTTTGTGCGCACTGCACCTCTCAGCATTCATATCCTGGCGAGATGATCCTCATTCTATAGGATCTTCCCAACATAATGGAAGTTATGAAGGTGTATTAACATTGCTTGGGTATTATTGTAACACTCAGGCTTTCTAGCTCTTCTGGGCCCTCCTTTCTCCCTTCTCTCTTTTACATGACTGCTCCATATCCTTTTCTAACCATCCATTTCCTGAATGATATCTTTTATATGTAGCCAATTCTTAGTTATCACTTAATAATATACTGAAGATTGATTATTTACCTTCATTGTGCATCTCTCCACTGCCTTTTGAACTCCCTGAAATTTTTATTCTTTTGGAGATCATGGTATTTACAGTGGCAGACAATCATGTAGCATCAACAGGAGAATGTTAGACTGTGCACTTGTTCCTATTCAATTCTGGGCCTATGGGTCCAAAATATGCATACTAATGAAACCATAACTTACAATCTGGGCACTATATGTTCTTCAAACCCTTGGTTCAGTAGTTCACTTCAACAAGCATTTGTTAAGGACCTACTCTTTGCAACACACTGCACTAAGGTGCTGTCAAAACAAAAGCAAAACATTCCCATTTCTTGAAGAGCTTAGTTACAGGATACACATATATGTGGTTAAGTAAAAATTAAAAATGTATAAAATAAATACAAAGTCATTTTGGGCAGGTTCTTTAACAAATGGTTTCAGGAAAGTCATAGAATCATAGATTTAGAGCTGGAAGGGGCCTCAGAGACCACTGAGCCCAACTGCCTCATCTTGCAAACAAGAATACTAAGGCTGAGAGGGTTTAGGATACACCCACACATCTAGTAAATATGAAGCTGGATTCAAACTCATTTTCCCCGACCCGAAGTTCAACATGCACTGCCTCCAACTTTTACTTGGAAGGGGCTTTGAGCTGAATCCTGAAGGGAGCTAAAGGTTCCAAGACTTCTTTCCAAATGTGGGGGGATCATTTCCAGAAGTAGAAAATGGAATGTTGTGTACTGTATAGCATCAATCTAACTGGAATAGAGGGTGTGGTATGCCAGGTATTGGGGATACAAATATAAAGAATGAAATAATCCCTACCTGAAAGGAGCTTACATTTTAATTGGGGAGCTTAACAAACAGAAACATATGGAAGACTTCAAAATGTATAGAGAATCCCCTTTCCATTTATTGTCCTACATTTCCATTGTAGGACATGAGGCAGTTTGGTCCTGTTTAAAGAAAATTGAATTTAAACAGAGAACCTGGATCACCTGTATTAATTTAAGTTGATCACTTCACTTTTCTTGATCTTAGTTTTCTCATCCATAAAATGAGGAGTTTGGTCTAGGCATTGCTCTAAAGACTCTTCTAGCTCTAAGAACATTTAGCAGTTTTGTCCATTTAATATTGACTATCAAATGGTCATTGAACAAGCTCTCTCTGTGGCTGAGATCAGAGAATTTTGTGTGATGTGAAAATACTCCTAGGAGACACCTTAATGACAGCAAGCCATTAAAGACATATTTTGCCATGCCTAATCAAATGTTTATGTTCATTTTCTTAATCAAAAATAAACAGGATCTTCAAAGAATAGAATCAAACTTTCCATTTTTTATGAGAATTTTTTCTGCTGTCCTTATCTACAATTTGCCCACCTGTCATTTTTTTTATCTGTTAGGTGGCGTTACCATATTTGTGGCCTTATATGATTATGAAGCTAGAACTACAGAAGATCTTTCTTTTAAGAAGGGTGAAAGATTTCAAATAATTAACAATACGTGAGTATTACAGTGTTTCACTGGAAAATACTGTTAAGTCAGCTTGTGATGATCAGTATCAGTCGTAGTAATGGTCTGTAAACTTGGGGTAAGGGACTTGTAGCCACTCAGAATATTTAAGGATAAAGTAATATTATAAAGCCATTAACATAAGTTAATAAGATTATGATTTCAGAGGTAGTTTGGCTAATAACATTATGAAGCCTATAGCTCCAGGACACTATAGGGTTTGATGTGAACAGTTCATGTCGAAATCACTAGCTCAGCCAACTGGTAACCTCTGCTCAAAATTCCTCTCTCTACTTTTTATCTCTTTGTCTCACTTTAAACAAAATTCATCATGTAAATTTTAAACATAAGTTTGTTATTTTTTCTTCCTGTCATCCTCTCAATTCCCAGTTCTTCTTTTACTTACCACTAAGCCATAATAAAAATCGAAAGTATGTTTTAAAATACTTATTTAAAAAAGATAATTTTATTTTCCTTATTAGTTTTAAAACCATATTAATTCAACTTTTAATATTTTTATTGTTCTCAAAAAAAACTCCCAAGACTCCAGAACTAAATGATTTTACTGAGTGTGGCCCTTACTTGTTCCCTCTTTTCCTTTTAGTATATTTGGCCTGCCTTTTTTTTTGTTATAGAAGTTCTTCATACTGAATACTGTAATTCATAAGCATGATTCAAGCATAATAAACCAATTACAACTTCAGGAAAGGGTATATTTATTGTCCACTATTTTTACTAAGAAATTTTATATCTTTTTTAAAAATATATTTTATTTTTTCTAATTACATGTAAAAACAGTTTTTAAGGTTCCTTTTTTTTTAATTTTGAGTTCCAAATTCTCTCCCTTTCTTCCCTCCCTCCTCATTGAGAAGTTAGGCTGAAAATGTTTTCATTGTGCAAATATCTGGTGATGCACAGCATGTCATACAAGAGAATTTAAACAATTTTGATTTTTGAAAATATTTTAACTTATGCATTTAATTGTATTACTGATGTGAGGTGTGTTTTCCTCCATTTTGTGTTTGCTCTGCTTTGAGAAAAGAAGAAGTACACCATTTTGAATTGCAAAACAAATAAGTTAGGCAATAACTACTTGTATTGCCATAGGAATCATCATATGTTTTAAAGAGCAAGCTCCTCTTAACATATGATTTACTTTAAAAATATTTTTCATTTCTAAAATGCCAGGTATACTTATATGTAAACTTAGTGCAATCTTTTTAAATTTGTGTTTATAATTGTAAGGCTGGTCAGAAATTCATTTAGTCATTGTATTCCTGCTTTTATTTGGGAAATCTAAGAATACGTTAGGTAATATTAAACAGATTCCCTATTATAATTATTCACTGTTAACATCTTGCTTACTAGAGTGTTAAGTATCTTACTCTTTTTCTAAAATGAATAAAAGGAGCAGTGAAGTTTTTAATGTAACATTAAAAACTGAATCATAAGCAAAACTGGGCAGTTAGTAAAAACTTATCATTGCTCCTAAGATTGTTTAATTTTAAGGATTTTGTTGTTCTTCTTGTTGTAAATCTTTTTGGTTTTGAAAGAATTACACAAGAGAGGGCCTTCTACTTCATGTTTTTATATTTTTTTGATAGTTTGATAGATCTGTGATCTATTGCCTAGGTACTTACTTCACAAGTACAGATCATAACTACCACCACTCTGTTCCTTGAAGCTATATGTCTTATGCAATTCTTGTCTATGTCATCCCATTAATACCTTTGTAGGTATTTATGTAATCAGGTACCTGATGTAATCAGGTCAGGAGGCCTTTCTCCATTATTTGTTTTAGTATTTTCAGGTTACCAGCACAACACTTCTAGTTGTTACCTCTCACTCTTTTACTTATTTGAATGGCTCACCTTATTTTTCCAATCATACATGTCAAATCAGTTAATTAAACCTTTATTAATCAGTTATTATGTTCAGAGCAACATAGTAGCTGTCAAATTAATAAGTCATTTCTTGACTTAATGGAATTTACATTCTACTGAAGGAATAGAATATGCAAAGAAAAAAAGAAATGCAAGCTAATTTGAGGAGGAAGTGTGTGCTAACAACTAAGAAAATTAGAGAAACTGGCTCCTGAGTTGATTATCTTGTAATACCACTTATCAAACATAAATTCTCACTTGCTACTTTTTATAACTGAACTAAAAAATAGTATTGCTAGTTTGGAATAGCAGAATATCAGAATTCCCTTGATTTGTGTGAGTTATTTTAGTGTGTCACAGTCCAAATACTAATCAGGTTAACAAGAGCAACAAAAATTGAAGCATGCTTCTTGCTAAAACTTAAATGGAAAATAACATTGCATATATTATGTCTTGGTTATTAACAATATCTACCCTGTAGTAATTGCTGTTGTATTTGTTACAGGGAAGGAGACTGGTGGGAAGCAAGATCTATAGCTACAGGAAAGACTGGATATATCCCTAGCAATTATGTAGCTCCTGCCGACTCCATTCAGGCAGAAGAGTAAGGCACTACTTCATATTTTATTTATACTTTTTTCAAATGTGTTTCAACATGCATTCTACAATGATGTAATGACCACAGAATTTTATGCCAATATTAATACTACTAATGTATCCTATTAATAGAAGATGTTATGTGAAACTCAATAATTCAATGATAAACATTTAGAGTACAATCATAAAAAGTGAGTATTCAGTATAAAACGATTTTAAAAGTTACAAGAAGTCCTGGATCCTTTGACAATTCAGTAATGGAACATCCCTCTTGCCCTAGAAAGCCATTTTCAAGTTTTGCAGTTTTATTCATTTGAAAATAAGTTTGCCCTTTATCCCAGGTAGTTATTGGCAAGACTAACTTAAAATGAGCTTATCATGTAAACTTTAAACTGTCTTTCTTGTAATTTTTTCTTTGTATAATAATAGGAAAAAAATTATCAAGTCACTTAATTTCTCAAAATCTCATTTTTCTTCTCTGTACAATAAGAGGGATTGCATTGCATGGGCTCAAAGATCCTTTCCAGCTCTACATTTTTTATATTAGCTCTAATTTCTGATTCTCTAAAATATACATATCTTTCCTTTGGCACTTATAAAGTGTACATTTTAGGGAAGGCATTACAGTGCAGTGGATAAAGGGACTAGACTTTGATTCTGATCCCGAGTTGGACACTTCACTAGACATGAAAATATAGGCTAGTCACATAATGTCCCTGAACCTGAATTTCCTCATTTGTAAAATGGGAGTGATAATAATGTACTAAAATAACAGGGTTATTGTAAAAAGCAAATGAGATCAAGCATGTAAAATACTTTGTTATGCAGTATAAATTTCAACTATATTTGTACTATTAGACATGCTTTTTACTTTAGCCATTATATAAATATTCTGTTTTCCAAATAGGGAATACCGATTCCTTTAATGTTAGTTATATTTCTTCCAAGGATACAGAAAGGATAATGTAAATTTTGCTCTTTATATCCGTCAAAAGTGATCAGTTTACTTTGTTAGGACAATTCACAGCAGCAAATTACTCTATCATTTTTCCATTCATATAGCATAGTTATTGTTAATTTATTGTGTTAGTTTATTAATCTGTATGTCTGTAGGTAGGATGGAATAAAACCTCAGTAATTGAGATCCTTCCTAATGAAAAATTCCCAATAATTTGGTCATGATATTCATGATTCTGATTGCATATTGGATATATAAATATATATCCAAGACATATAGTATGGATGCTACTGCCGTGGATGTATTATCTCCTGCCACATTTTCACTGTTTTTACTTCATATTGCTATTAACACAGATGAGCCACAGTTTCATTCTCTGCCCTAACTATTCCCTAGTAAACTGTGTATATTTTTATAAATTTAATTTCTATTTATAATGTTCCTATTTACTTAAAGATTTATATGTGACATTATTCTCAAAACTTCTTTTTCGTAGTACAGTATTCCTTGCTGTGATGAGTTACAGCATGCCATGGGAATCAGATTTGTACATGCATTTGCAAGTGTATATTCAATAGATTTTGCAGCACACCTTGCTAAATACCCCTTAGCACACTCTTTGAATAGCACTATCCATAGAGTTGAGGGCAGCTAGATGGGACAGTGGATGGAGTGCCAGGCCTGGAGTCAGGAAGACTCATCTCCTTAAGTTCAAATCTGACCTTAGATACTTATTAGCTGTGTGACCCTGGATAAGTCTCTTAACCCTGTTTGCCTCAGTTTCCTCTTCTACAGAATGAATTGGAGAAGGAAATGGCGGTATCTTTGCCAAGAAAATGCCAAATGAGGTCACAAAGAGTAGTATACGATTGAAACAACTAAACAACAAAAAATCCTTGAGTTCATTACAAAATAATTTTTAAGTATTTTCATGTATGTCAAATTTGCATGAAAAAATTTTAAATCACTTTCTCTATTTAATTGTTTAGCCTTTTATAATATTTTCAGCCATCCAAATTCTTTTTCCAGCCAGATATCTTACTATCATCGATAATTTTTCCCTCTTGCATCTTTGTAAGTTTCCTATCCTTGATTCCATCTTTACTTCCTAATACATCATTTTCCCCCCAGATGGTATTTTGGCAAAATGGGCAGAAAAGATGCTGAGAGACTACTTCTAAATCCTGGGAACCAGCGAGGTATCTTCTTAGTAAGAGAAAGTGAAACCACCAAAGGTATGGTCCTTGCTAAACTGATATATTTCTATAGCTAAAATAGTAAATGTTTTCTATAATGGTATTTTTAAAAAGATACAATAAAAGTTTCATTTTTCTAGGTGCTTTTTCCCTTTCTATTCGTGACTGGGATGAGATAAGGGGTGACAATGTGAAACACTACAAAATTAGGAAACTTGACAATGGTGGATACTATATCACAACCAGAGCACAGTTTGATACTTTGCAGAAACTAGTCAAACACTACACAGGTAGGTGAATACTTTAAAGTTATTAAGTGTAGCTACTTAAATATCATAAATTTTATAACATATGATTAGTAACGCACCTTCAGTATGCTTCCTCCACTGGGTCCTCACTGAAGCAGTGCAGTCCTTTTATTAGTCCCTTACTGATTGCTTGCTTCACTCTCCACAAAAGCTATTTCAGACCTTCTCTTCCCACTGTAACACTCCCACATCTTCTTTCCCTCACCCCCTCAGCACCTTCTCTTTTATGTCACAGAAAAGATTGAGGCCATTGATGTTAATTACCATTCTCTTTATCACATAATTTCCCGTTCTCTCCTTCTTTCTGCTGGTGTCTGACAAAGAGTTAGCCCTTCTTCTTGCCAAGGCCAACTCCTCTACATTTACATTTGATCCCTCAAATCTCTATCAGCAGATTGTATACTCAGTCATACTCCCTTTCGATCTTCAGCTTCTCCTTATCAGTTGGTTCCTTCCTTACTTCCTTCAAACAGACCTAAATCTTATCCATTAAAAAGAAACCAAAATTTTCACTAGGCCCTACCATCCCTTCATCATATGGCTCTCTTCTCTTTCTCAGCCAGATTCCTTAAAAAAAAAAAAGTTGTCTGCCTTTGCTGTATCTACTCCCTCCACCTTTTGTAGTATCACATCCTACATCATCATGCAACTAAATGATTTCTTCAAAATTACTAACAGTGTCTTCATTGCCAAATCACATTTGACACTGATTGTGCTGTGTTCTTGCATATTGTCTCCTCTCACTACTTTCTTCTGGTTCACTTTCTTACTTGTCTGACTCTCTCATTTTCCTTTGTTATCTCATCATCTACATCATACCTTTTAACTGTAGATGTTCCCCAAAATTCTGTCTTAGGACCTCTACTCTCATCAGCTCTTAATTTATCATATCTTTACAAATAAATCCCAGATCTACATATATACCCTTAGTCTGTCCCCTACATTTAGGTCCCATTTGGCTAATTGCATCCAACACTCATGTGTCTAAAACTGAACTCATCATCTTTCCCTCTAACGCTCTCACTTTTCTAAACTTCTCAATTTCTGTTGAAGACACCAGCATCCTTCAGCACAGATATGACTCTCCTACTCTCATTCAACTTCAGTGGCTTTCATATGCCTCTAGAACAGGATTTCTTACCCTGAGATCTCTGAACTTGGGTTTGTTTCTTTTTTAATTTTTAGCACTTTGCAAGCTATATGTTTTTTATGCTAACTATATTTCAGTATAATTTTTTTCCTTTGTAATCCTTTGTGCTTTATGCATTTAAAAACAATATTCTGAGAAATGATCCATTGGCTTCACCAAACTGCCAAAGGTATCTGTGACACACAAAAAAAGGTTAAGAATCCCTCCTCTATTAAAAAATATAAATAAAACTTCTCTGTTTGGCTTTTGAAAGCTACATAACCTGGCCCCAGCCTCTTTTGACCCTCCTTGGACTTCATTATTCTCCTCCTACACTTTGAGATCCATCCACATTGGCCATCTTTCTGTAGCTCACACAAAAGTATATCTGGCTATAACTACTACTGGCTGTCTTCCGTGTTGGGATATACTACCTCCTTACTTTCAGCCTCAGATTCTCTTTCTTCCTTTAAGATATAGCTCAAGTGTCATATGCATGAAATTTTCCCTGATGTCCCCAACTGCTAGTACTCTCCTTCCCTCTTAAGTACTTAACTACTTTTATGTATTTTTACTCATTTTATGTTTATGTTGTATGTTCTCTTATATACTTGCCTCACCCATTGGAATATAGGTTCCTTGTGAATAAGTAGTTTCATTCTTTTCAATTAATGCTCAATGCTTAGCACATGGTATGCATATAATTAATAAATACTTGTTGATCCATTGACCCACCCTTTTTATAGATGTTTCTAAGTAAGTTTAGCATTGTTTTGCTTGTACGTTTATATGAATTTTGTTATTTAGAATTTTTATTAAAAAGAGGAAATAACGCATATTTTTTTTAGTGCTTACTATGTTCCGGCCTCTGTATTCATTGCTTTTATAAATATTACCTCATCTGATAAAGAAAATTTATTGGATACAACTTAATTTTTCTAAGTAATGAAATTTCAAGTGCACTTATATTTAATTCTCCAGAACATGCTGATGGCTTATGCCATAAGTTAACAACTGTGTGTCCAACTGTGAAACCTCAGACACAAGGTCTGGCAAAAGATGCTTGGGAAATTCCTCGAGAATCTTTACGTCTAGAAGTTAAACTGGGTCAAGGATGTTTTGGTGAAGTATGGATGGGTAAGAAGCAATGACTTAAAAAACCCATAATTTCCTTGGTGAAAGTGATTCCTTCAAATGAAATCTCTTGCCAACTGATACTAAGTCACCCAATTGTATTATTTTATGTGGGACATATAGATAGTAATTAAAATATTACAGTTGAAACATCATTTTAACATTAATAGTGAAAACTGACCCTACTGGCTAATATATTAACAATATATATCATATAATATAGTAAGATCCTAAGTGGACTAAAAATAGTGATTCAAAATGATTTAGATTTAGCTGATGTCAGACTGCCTGCATCAGGAGGAAAATGTTTCTTCAGCACTAGGAGAGAGAAAGGTATGAAATTCTCTGCCTGGTCATAGCTAACAGCATTTGTATAGCTTACTTTATACCAGGCACTGTGCTAAGTGCTTTATAGTAATTAACTCATTTAAACCTCACAAGAACATTGGGAGGTAGGTGCTATTATTATCCCCTTTTACAGATGAGGAAATGAAGCAAACAGTGGTTAAGTGGCTTGTTCAGGGTCACACAGCTAGTGAGCCTAGATTTGAACTCAGGTCTTCCTGATTCTCTGCCCAGTGCTTTATCCACTGTTCCACCAGCTGCCTATGGTTTGAAATATTTGCTAAAGAAGAAAATAAGAATAGCATTGTGGAAGATGGAATGTATTGTAGCATAGAATCAGCATCTTGGAGTTCAGAATCCTACAAAGAATCCAGATATTAGGAATGAATCAGTTTGTCAGGGAGCTATAATTTTGTCAGTGTATCTATTCCACTAACACATCACTAGCACTCTGTAATTTAATAGATATTGTTTAAACATTCCTGTGACCAAGATTTATTATATGAAAGCCAACCAGATGATAAGATTTTCTGAGGACTTAGTGTCCTCAGATAACAAGCATCCCTTAATGGGCCTGTTCTTGAGCCTTTTGCATCTTGGTACATCCTGCCAGAGCTTGTGCTCTGTTATCATGGTCTTTGAGAACCTAGGGTGTGTCTGAGAACACTCAAGATGAGACATTGGGGTGGGATTTGAGTGGAGGAGTACAGTTTTTAATAACACATCTTAGGGGCATTCTTTCCATTTCAGCAGCCTTGCAAGTCGGGATAGTCAGTCTGTTATATGATATATATATAATTGTATAATTAGTTACATCCCCATACTTATCTTTTTTTTATTCCAAATTCCTAACATCTCAATAAGATTCATGTTCTGTAAAATTTGTAGCTGTTACTTGTTTTATTTGCTATTCAGGTTGACTTTTGCTACTGTTTTCACCATTGAACTTGAAATTTGGCACAAATGGCTTAAGTTGAAAATTCTCCAAAACTAACTAAAATAACAGAAGTTGTTGTTTCTCCAGGAACATGGAATGGAACCACAAAAGTAGCAATCAAAACCTTAAAGCCTGGTACAATGATGCCGGAAGCCTTTCTTCAGGAAGCTCAGATCATGAAGAAACTAAGACATGATAAACTTGTTCCACTATATGCTGTAGTTTCTGAGGAACCAATTTATATTGTCACTGAATTTATGTCAAAAGGTAAGTGTTCATGGACAGATGAGTAGAAATAAAGGTATTCATGTCATAAAAAATGTTTGTAAAAGACTATTTTAGGATAATGTTATTTATGTGTGTAAGATTTTTTTATCCTGTTGTGTTTCTAAAAAGATGTTTTCAACAAAACAGATTTACACACACACACATACACACACACACACACACACACACACACTTGTGAAATTTGGTGGGTTTTCTAATGGGAAAGTATGAGAGATTTTTTTTTCTCAAATGTATTCATTTGTTTCTTTTCAGTATTCACTTCCAAAAGTTTTCGATTTTTTCCCCCTCAATCCCTAAAATGGCATGCAATCTGATATGGGCTTTACACATACATTCCTATCAAACACATTTTCACATTAGTCATGTTGCATAGAAGAATTATAGCTAATGGAAGAAACTATGAGAAAAAACATAACAAAAAAGAAAGTAGTCTGCTACATTCTGCATTCTAACTCCATAATTCTTTCTCTGAATGTGAATGGTATTTTGCATCATGAGTCCTTTGGAAATGTTTTAGGTCCTTGCATTGCTGAGAAGAGCTTAGTCTGTCAAAATCAGTCCTTGCACACCGTGGCTGTTAACTATGTATAATGTTCTCCTGGTTCTGCTCACTTCACTCAACCTCAGTTCATATAAGTCTAGGTTTTTCTGAAATCTGCGTGTTTATCATTTCTTATAGCATAGTAGTATTCCATTACATTCATATACCACAATTTGTTCAGCCATTCCCTAATTGATGGGCATCCCCTCAATTTCTAGTTCTTAGCCACCCCAAAAAGAGCTGCTATAAATATTTATGTACATGTGGGTCCTTTTCCCATTTTTATGATCTCTTGGGAATACAGCCCTCAAAGTGGTATTGCTGGGCCAAAGGGTATGCACATTTTTATAGCCCTTTGGGCATAGTTCCAGATTGCTTTCCAAATACTTGTGTGTTTAGAACCTATGACAAATCAAATTGGGTCTCAAAAAAACCAGAGAATACACTTTGGTGAAATGTGTAGGTGATCCTTGGTTTAAGTAAATTCTATTTGCAAGCATTCCAATATACAAATGAGTGCCTTATCTACATGATAGTTAGAACCTTACTTCTCATCATTATATGTGTCACCCCCTCCTACCTATATCTAACTCAGCCCCTGCGTCTCACTTTACCCCCTAATGTGGATGTGGAGAAATGTCTTTAATAATAAGAACAGGTAGTGATAGGAGAAAACTGAGTGAATTCCTAGGGTTGCTACCTACCTTCTCTCTCTCTCTACCCTGAAGAACTCCATTAATCCTTGGGGAATTCATCTTACTTCTCACCAGAAAGACTCTTCCCTAGATTTCTGTGAGTGAGATGTCCAGACTAAGACTTGGTGAAGGAGGAGAGAGGAAGAGGGAATGGAGACAGAAGTGGGGATGAGTCAGATACTTTTTCTTTCTCTATCTGATCATTGCTCTGATATTTCAGGGAGTTCTTCATCTGCTGGGTGTTCAGGTGTTTTCAATCCAATCCAACTCTTTGTGACCCCACTTAGGACTTTCTTGGCAAAGATACTGGAGTGATTTGCCACTTCCTTCTTCAGCTCATTTGACAGATGAGGAAACTGAGACTGGATTTGAACTTAGGAGTTTTCCTGACCCACTGTGACACCTAGCTGCTCATCTGCTGAATAGACCTCTTTAGAATCTAGTTAAGCCTTTGATAAGAATTATTAAGTACAGTGAAGGCCAACAATGGTAAAATTTGATAGCCTTTTTCAAGATGAAATAGGTTTCATCTTTCTAGCTATGTTTATATCTTTTGATACTGTTAATTATCTACTTGTAGATATCTTCTAAATTTAATTTAATTTATCAAGAAATTAGTAAGTACAATTATCCCTTCCATATCATGACTTTCCCCATCATGGTTTCAGTATATTGTGGGTCAACATAAGAAAATAAATGAGAATTTTAGGGGAAGTTTTACAGAAGCTGTAGATGACACAGATACTTTGACCAAACCCTTAACCCAAATTTTACAATAAGGTAGTATAAACACCCCTCAAAAGAAAAAGAAAAAATTCAGACTTCTTCTCTGGCACAAAGGGAGGGCCAAAAAATTTTGCTTGGATTTTCCTGATTGAGGGGGTACCATGCCCCTAACACCCTCAGTGTGTGTCTGGAATTATTGTACCAACTATATACCAGGTACTATGGTATTATAAAGATAAAAAATGAAAATAGTCCCTGCCTTCAAGGAATTTTAAGTTTTATGCCATTCTCAGCTTTTGAGATGCTGCTTTATCTTGATTTCCTACCTGGCTAACCACTGTTCACTCTTTTGTTGCCTCATTATCTATCTTCCATCCCTGATTCCTTCTCAGCTCTGTGTCATGAGCCATCTTCCCTCTGCATGTTCTTTCTTGATGATCTTAGCTTCTAGAGAGGCAGCACCAGGATCTGAATTTGAGCTCATCTCTGTGTGGCAGAAAAAGAATTCTTACCCCTAAAAATTTGCTCCCCTATTTATTTTACTGTTTTATATTCTATCTGCTCAGTATATCTCAGCTCAGTGAGCAAAGATATTTCCTCTATTAGAAAAAAGAAAGGGCCTCTTAGGCAGCTAGTGGCACAGTGGATAGAGTTCAGGGTCTAGACTAGAGTTAGGAAGACTTGAAACAATTTTATCTCAGACACTTACCAGCTGTGTGATACTGGGCAAATCTCTTAACCTGTGTGCCTTAGTTTCATCAACTCTAAAGTGGGGATCTTAATATACCTAGCCTGCAGGGTTGTTGTAAGGATCAAATGAGGTAGTATTTGTTGAAATGCTTAACATAGTCCCTGATACATGGTGGATGCTATATGAATGCTTATTCTTTCCACTTAAGTTTCGTTTAACCAGTAATATACTGAAGAAAAAGGAATCTGTACCTTATCTATGTTATTTCCTACTTAACTTATATGTAACTTGCCCTATATATTTGTTTCCATGTTATTACACCCATTAACATTAAACTCCTTGAGGGCTTGCTTCTTTTGATATTCCCAGTGCTTAACACAATGCATGGCACTTAGGTGCTTACTAAATGTTTATTGATTGATTGAAATACTGAAGGTCACTGACTGTCCCTTCTTTGGGTTCCTATAGATGTCTTTCAGGAAAGGAGATTCTGTATCCCAGGCATGAATAATTTTGTCTCCCTCATTTTCTCAGTCTCAGAGACTTCCTTACTTCAGTTGTGCAACCTCATCCTAAACCTATCTTCTTCTCTGTTTCCTAGGCCTCCTGCATGCTTTTAAAGCTTTTCCCCTTCTATGATGTAGCCCTGTGGATTTACAAATTGTATAAATCTAACTTAAATTCCCTATCCTTTCCTCAGTTCTTTCCTTCTTCATGTGATCATGCTACCTAACTGTTTATGTGTTATATATGGATTGTTTTTAGTTTTGTCTTTGCAGCCACCATGCCTTGCACAAAGTAGTAACTTAATAAATGCTTGTTAAATTGACTTGAATTGGAAATTATCAAATAAAATGTTGATATGAATGACACACTTGTCTACTTCCAGCCCTTTCCTTCCCATCCTACAGTGTCTGTTTTTTTCAGACTCAACCAAAGATACCTTTCCTGTCTCTTGCCCTCGTGTCAAAATTCCTGGTTACAACTTTGCCTCATTATGTTTCCAGTTATCCCAAGGACTTTAATAGGACTGTCAAAAGAGTAAATTTTGATTCATTTTAATTCCAAAATAAATGTCATGACCTTTCTTTCTTTGCAGAAGTGTGGAATGTTTCATATATTCAGACTCAGTTGATGTATTGCTTAGTTTTACTGAATTTTTTTCCTTCTCTTCTTTGTTATAAAACATGGTTTTTTAGGTGTGAGAGGAAAGATGTAGTCATTGGGATATGAAGATAATATAAAAACAAAAGATATCAATAAAAATTACTTTTTTTCAAAAAGGTTTAAAATGTCATATAGAACTTTTAGAAGGGGTTAGGGTAGATAGAGGCATTGTCATAACTCTAGGACATTATTACAAGAAAGCTGGGAAACGCTGACTTTGATTGGAATTCTCCTATGTGATATTCATTGTTCTTCCTTCTCCTTTCCCATCCCTTACTTTAGGGATTGGGGATGGGGAGTGGGGGAAGTGTCAAGATGGAAGTAACCAGGGAAGAAGGTGGGGAAAGGTAACATTACCTTGAAGGTTTCAGGAACCTTCTCTGAAACATCTCAAGATAATATAAAAAAGAAATTGAGATGGAAATGATATTAAGAGGTGGGATGTTAAAGCTCAAAAATGTTGTTTTGTAATTTATCCTTTTTGTTTTGCTTCTCTTTTAAAAAATGTTTCTATTGCAGGAAGTTTATTAGATTTCCTTAAGGAAGGAGATGGGAAGTATTTGAAGTTGCCACAGCTGGTTGATATGGCTGCACAGGTAGTTCTTTATGTATATTTATAAATTGCTTGAAAAATTAAGAAAAATCCTAGAAAATGTAGTGGTTTTTTATCATAGAATTGAGCAGGGAGACCATGGGTATTACCCAGTTCAATACCTTGTAGACAGAAAACTTAAGACCCAGAGAGGTTAAGTGATTTGTCTAAGGTCACATGACTGACTAGTATCAGAAGTAACACAAAGGTCCCATTTTTTCTTTCCTAATCATTTGTGCTACTCCCACGGGCTACTTTAAAAAACAAAAGCAAAACTTAAATAACAAGGAAACTTTTAGAACTATATTTGTAAAGAAAAACTCATAAATTTGTTTATACATTTTGTTTCAATACTAGAGATACTTCCTAGCAAACACCTAAACAACAAATATTTATAAAATTCATTCCCAGAGAAAGATAGTTTGATCATTTATTAAAAGAAAGGAAAGATAAGCCCTTTAGCTTTGGCAATATGGTCCTAATATTGTATTTAATCAGATTCATTTCTTCTCCATATTGAATTTACTTACATTTTGGTAGTCATATATATTTTTGTCTCTACTTTCCTTGCTTATTCATGAAATTTGAATATATCCCATGGACATTATATTTTCCTATTTTGAAATCTTTAATTTCATCAGATAAATTACAAGAAATAGCAAATCAGTGATTGCCTTATTTGTCATAAACAATGTATAAATTATTAGACATTTGACTCTATGATAAAATAGTCCACAACAGTAACTTAAGAGGTCATTAAAGAAGGCAATGTACTGTGGTAGAAATGAACACTAGTTTTGGAGTTGAAAGACTTGAGTTCAAGGCCAAGTTTTGCAACTTAATAACTTTGTAACTTTGAACAAGTCACCTAATCTCTCTGCGCCTAGAATTCTTATTTAGAATGAAGATATTAATGCCTGTGAAGGTCAAATGAGATCAAGTATGTGAAAGGAAATCACAATAACAATTTAGGTCTCCTTTACTGCTTGCAAAGCACTTTCAAACTATAAAGCAATATAACAAGCCTAAGATAGTACCATCTTATGCACTTTACTGATCTGATTTTTTTTTTTGTCGATGTGAATGTGGGCTTTCCCTTTACTGCTACAAGTGAGAATTCCTGCAATCAGTTAATTAACGAGCATGTATTAAACACCAACTATATATGCCAAGCACTGTGGTTGGCTCTAGGGATACAATATAGACTGAGTTGGCCTCTGAGAATTCTTGCAGCCAAAAAATATATCACCCTGTGATCAGCCTGCTGATGTGTCCCTCTAAACTTAGCCAGGCTTATCCTTGAATAACGGACATAAAATATGTTATGGGGCCCATATTAAAAGTCTTTTCAGGTTAGTAAAGGGCCTGTCAGAGTTTGCACTCTGTTGGCAAATCCTTCAAAAACACATGAACAATCACTTAATGATGATATGTGATTCATGAACTTTTATGGAGAATTATTCTGCAATTTAGCATATATATATATGTATATGTATTTTCATTTGCTTGTTTTGGGCTTAACAGAAAAGACTTTCTGTTTGGAAGGTTTATTCTATAGAACCATAGTGATAAATTTTGAGTTGAAAATGATTGAGTAACATAGCCAATATACATTTAGGGATGTTCCTGATCTTTGAATTTTATGTTTTATGAGCCCAGTTTCCCTCATTAAGTGTTTGAGTATAGCAAAGAATTTGATATTGGTTGGTGTATTAACTTTCCAAAACATAAGCCAAACCTTTAGGCATTCTTTTTCCCATTCCAGTACTCGTGTAAACCTTGCTACCTGGAACATGCATGAAGCACCTTGTTTCATACACATTTCCAGGGCAGATTAGAACATGGGCTTGATATGCCCCTTCCATGGATTCATGTTGGGCTGTGTGAAATCTGCAGTTCTTTGTGGCGGTGGTAATAGTTTATCTTCATTTGGCAATGCTTATGAATGTGTATGATAACTAGATATATTAGTTTACTTAAAAGTCGTGGCCTGGAATGAACTGATGGACATTCATACCAATATTCTTTCAAATTCCTATTATCCACTCATTCCCTGGACTAATGCTGGTATAGTCAAATGGCTAGTAGAAATGCTAGGATCATAGAACTAGTATCTTCATAAGTTGAGAGGTGAGAAAAAACTCACTATGCCCAATCTAACCTTCGTGTTTTTTAATCTCAATTTTAACCTGATTTCATTATCATTAGATTGATATTTCTCCCACTATCTGTTAGAAACAGGTATTGACAGCAATTTACATTTCTAATCTTGCAAAGTGTCATTTTGACAGTTATCTAACTTGTATCTAAAATAGTTTCTAAATTGTTCCGTTTGGGTTTTTTCTCAAGATTGCTGATGGTATGGCATATATTGAAAGAATGAACTACATCCACCGAGATCTTCGAGCGGCTAACATCCTTGTCGGAGATAATCTTGTTTGTAAAATAGCAGATTTTGGATTAGCAAGGCTAATTGAAGACAATGAATATACTGCAAGGCAAGGTAAAACTGTTTTTGTTGTTGTTCAGTCTTTTCAGACTCTTCATAACCCCATATGGAGTTTTCTTGACAAAGATACAGAGTCGTTTGCCATTTTCCATCTCATTTTACAGATAAGGAACTGAAGCAAACAGGGTTAAGTGGCTTGCCCGAAAGTCACACAGCTTGTAAGTGTCTGAGGCCTGATTTGAACTCAGGTCTTCCTGACTCTAAGCCCAACACTGAACCATCTAACTGCCTCAAGATAAAACTAATATTTAATAAATGTTTGTTACCTTATTTTAGAATGAATTTGTACTGAATGTGCAAGCAAATACAGGTAGAAAAGAAGTGATTTGCATAGCAAAGCTATTTCCATGGGACAGTTATTTGTAAAATCAGCAGTGGCTTCTCTTAAAAATTTTTTATTGATTTTTTTATATTACCTAAATATTCATCTGATTTATCTCTTGTCGTCTTTCTCCCAGAGAACCATCCTTTATAACAAAGAATTACTTTTTTTTTCCTGAACTTAAGGAATAAAAACAAGCATTCCCTAACAAAGTAGACTAGAGAAAAAATATTGCACATGAAATTGCAAATCTATTATGTACAACTTTCTTTTCCTTTTAAATATGTAATAAAATTATCATGTAATTTTTTCCCCTTCTCCTCTACTCCAGCCCTAGAGATGGCTACCATTAGACACAAATCTGTATATAAATGTGAAGTGAGAATTACTTTTCATGAATAAGAGGAAAAGAAAAACATTGACAAAACATACTTAAATCCAAAAAGTCTAACATTTTATGCTGTGTTTCACACTCATGAAATGACCACTTCACTTCTGCAGAAGAGTGGGAATTGTGTTTTCATATATCTGTTTTTTGGGGGCTAATTTTATGCTTTGTAATTTTGTAACTTTTATTTTCTGTATTCATCAAATTCATCATTTTTTAATGTTTTTTAAAAAATAAATTTACAGGTATCTTTTTTTTTACATTGCTTAAATTTCTCCTGTATTCCTTCTTCCTTCCTCTCCCAGAAAACATAAATAATCTCTTCGGGGGAGGGGGGGGGCGTATTGTTCTTTGTAACTTTGCAACACTAATTTTCTGTTTTTTAATAAGTATTTCCTTATCTTATGTTTTTTATATCACCAATATTTCCCTTACTATTCCTTCACCTCCTTGTTCCCATAAAAGCTATCCCTTATTTAAAATATGAAATTTTTAAAAGCAGAAAAAAAGATGAAAAATCAGCAAAATTTATCAATTTCAGAAGTCACAACAAAAGCTTCTACAAAGGTATGAGGGTGGGAATATCATTCTATATCTCTTCTTTAGTTCAACGATTGTTGTTTCTAATTTTGTAAGATCCATTTTGATTTTTTAATTTGTTCTTAATATTTAATTTGTTGTCATTGTATATGTTATTTTCTTGGCTCTGAATATTTCAGTCTGCATCTTTTGATGTAGATGTTTTTCTGCATTCATCATTTCTTACACAATATTCCATTACATTCAAGTGCCACAGTTTGTTTAGCCATTCCATAATTAATATCATCTACTTTGTTTTCAATTCTTTGCTATTATAAAAAAGTGCTGTTATAAATATGTTTGTTTCTGTAGAGACTTTCTTATCAGTGTTCTTCTTAAGGTAGAAATTCTAGTAGTGGAATCTCTTGAGTCATAGAGTATGGATATTTTATTTACTTTATTTGCATAATTCAAAATTCCTTTCCAAAATGGTTGCACTGATTCACAACTCCACCAACAAGGCACCAGTATGCCTGTTTTCCAGCAGCCCTTCCACACTATTGACTGTTTTTCATCATTGGTCATCTTTGCCAATTTGGAGAGTATGAGGTAAAACCTCAAGAGCAACAGCTCTTGCATTTCTTGTAGTAGAGTGATTTAGAGGGTTCTTTCATATGGTTGTTAAGTGTTTGTATTTCTTCTTTTGAAACTGTTCATATCCTTGCAAAGTAAGAAAAAAAAGAATGTTATGTGCATAGCAGAACATAAGAAAGGATTCAAAATATGTAACAATAAATTTTCATTTCAAGAAAGCCTGTATGATAGTACATATTGTATTGAGAACTGTCCATCTTTGCTTCCTTGTAAGTTTTCTTTTGTTTTCTGCTGTGCACTTTTTTACTTTGTTCTTTTTTTCCCCTCTGCCCTCGCCCCTCTGGAAAGCTCCAGTTAAGTTTGGATATGTTTCTCTATAACTATAGATACATACATACACATATACATATGTAGACATATACTTTCCCAAACAAATTCTACTCCTGATCTTTATTTTTATGTTTGTACATATCTCTTATTTCCTGTCCCTCCTGCCTCTTCTACTTTACTTCTACCTACTACCTTGACCTCCTATTACTTGTCTACCCCACTCCAAGGATCCCTCACCTATCCTCCAATTCCCATAAATCTAAAGACCTTTCTATGCCCCCCTTTTACCTATTCCCGAACTCTCCTCTCTAAAGATCCCTCCCTTGTCCTCTCCCTGTCCCTCTGCCCCTAGTGTTTTATTTCTTCTGAATTTAGAAGACTTTTATACTCTTCTAAATATATATGTATTTTTCCCTCTTAAATCCATTCCTGATGAAAGTAGGTTTCCTAGAACTACCAGCCCTCCTCCCTCATCTAATTCCCTCTGTATTGATTGCACCTCATTTGTATAAAACCATTACTCTTTTTAGCTGTTCCTAAATGGTTTTACTTTTTAAATTCATATCATATGCAGGTTTACCCCAATCTTTTTTATGAACTACCTAATTAGTAATAAGACTTCTACATACATTTTACATATATAAAAAGTTAGCAGTCTGTTCTTATGAATCCCTTCTAATCAGTCTTTGGTATGTACCTTATATTTCTCTTGGCCCTTTCTAGTCTTCTTATAACTTACTCGCTAATATGAACTCTTCAGTCCAGTAAGTGTTCTCTTGCCTGTTCCGGAAAAAGATATTCCATCTCTTTGCATTTTTTCTAGCTTATCTGAAATGCTCTCCCTCTTCTGTCTTAACTGCTGACCTCCATGGCTTCCTTTAAGTCCCAAGTAAAATACTCCCTTCTGCAGGAAACCTCCCTACCCCCCTTTTAATTCCAGTGCTTTTTCTCTTTTAATGATTTCCTTTTAAACCTGTATATAACTTGTTTTGCATGTATTTGTTTGCATCTTGCCTCCTCCATTAAATTTTAACTCTTTAAGGGCAGGGCTTGTCTTTTGCTTCTTTTTTGTATTCCTACCACTTAACATAGTGCCTGGCACATAGTAGGCACATAATAAATGTTGAGTGATTTAAGATTGCGAATAAAACTAAAAGCTAGTTCTCTGAAATGACTAATAAAATTAATAAATCTTTAGTTAACCTGATTAATAGAGGATAGAAAATCCAAAACACCAAAACTGAATCACAACAAAAGTAGTTTTTGGGTTTTTTTTTTAGTTTTTTTTTTTTTATTTAACTTTTAACATTCATTTTCACAAAATTTTGGGTTCCAAATTTTCTCCCCTTTTGTCCTCTCCCCCCACCCCAAAACACCGAGCGTTCTAATTGCCCCTGTCTGCCAATCTGCCCTCTCTTCTATCATCCCTCTCTGCCCTTGTCTCCATCCTATACCCCTTTACCTGTATTTCTTATTTCCTAGTGGCAAGAACAGAACTCAACAGTTGTTCCTAAAACTTTGAGTTCCAACTTCTCTTCCTCCCTCCCTCCCCACCCCTTCCCTTTGGATGGCAAGCAATTCAATATAGGCCAAATCTGTGTAGTTTTGCAAATGACTTCCATAATAGTAGTGTTGTGTAAGAACTAATTATATTTCCCTCCATCCTATCCTGTCCCCCATTACTTCTATTCTCTCTTGTGATCCTGTCCCTCCCCATGAGTGTTGACCTCAAATTGCTCCCTCCTCCCCATGCCCTCCCTTCCATCATCCCCCCCACCCTGCTTATCCCCTTATCCCCCACTTTCCTGTATTGTAAGATAGGTTTTCATACCAAAATGAGTGTGCATTTTATTCCTTCCTTTAGTGGAATGTGATGGGAGTAAACTTCATGTTTTTCTCTCACCTCCCCTCTTTATCCCTCCACTAATAAGTCTTTTGCTTGCCTCTTTTATGAGAGATAATTTGCCCCATTCCATTTCTCCCTTTCTCCTCCCAATATATCTCTCTCACTGCTTGATTTCATTTTTTTAAGATATGATCCCATCCTCTTCAATTCACTCTGTGCACTCTGTCTCTATGTGTGTGTGCGTGTGCATGTGCATATGTGTGTGTTTAATCCCACCCAGTACCTAGATACTGAATAGTTTCAAGAGTTACAAATATTGTCTTTCCATGTAGGAATGTAAACAGTTCAACTTTAGTAAAGTCCCTTATGACTTCTCTTTGCTATTTACTTTTTCATGCTTCGCTTGATTCTTGTGTTTGAAAGTCAGATTTTCTTTTCAGCTCTGGTCTTTTCATCAAGAATGCTTGAAAGTCCTCTATTTCATCGAAATACCAATTTTTCCCTTTAAGTATTATACTCAGTTTTGCTGGGTAGATGATTCTTGGTTTTAGTCCTAGTTCCTTTGACTTCTGGAATATCCTATTCCATGCCCTTCGATCCCTTAATGTAGAAGCTGCTAGATCTTGTGTTATCCTGATTGTATTTCCACAATACTTGAATTGTTTCTTTCTAGCTGCTTGCAATATTTTCTCCTTGACCTGGGAACTCTGGTATTTGGCCACAATGTTCCTAGGAGTTTCTCTTTTTGGATCTCTTTCAGGCAGTGATCTGTGGATTCCTTGAATACTTATTTTGCCCTCTGGTTCTAGAATGTCAGGGCAGTTTTCCTTGATAATTTCATGAAAAATGATGTCTAGGCTCTTTTTTTGATCATGGCTTTCAGGTAGGCCCATAATTTTTAAATTGTCTCTCCTGGATCTAATCTCCAGGTCAGTTGTTTTTCCAATGAGATATTTCACATTATCTTCCATTTTGTCACTCTTTTGGTTTGGTTTTGTGATTTCTTGGTTTCTCCTAAAGTCATTAGCCTCCATCTGTTCCATTCTAATTTTGAAAGAACTATTTTCTTCAGTGAGCTTTTGAATCTCCTTTTCCATTTGGCTAACTCTGCTTTTGAAAGCATTCTTCTCCTCATTGGCTTTTTGAACTTCTTTTGCCAATTGAGTTAGCCTATTTTTCAAGGTGTTATTTTCTTCAGCATTTTTTTGGGTCTCCTTTAGCAGGGTGTTTACTTGTTTTTCATGCTTTGCTTGCATGTCACTCAATTCTCTTCCCAGTTTTTCCTCCACCTCTCTAACTTGATTTTCAAAATCCTTTTTGGGCTCTTCCATGGCCTGAGCCCATTGAGTGGGCTGGGATACGGAAGCCTTGACTTCTGCGTTTTTCCCTGATGGTAAGCATTGTTCTTCCTCATCAGAAAGGAAGGGAGGAAATGCCTGTTCATCAAGAAAGTAACCTTCTATAGTCTTATTTTTTTTCCCTTTTCTAGGCATTTTCCCAGCCAGTGACTTGACTTTTGAGTGTCCTCTCCATCCCCACCTTGCCTCCAGATCTGCCCAGCCAGCACTTGGGGTCTGAGATTCAAATGCTGCTTCCCAGCCTCAGGGCTGTTGGCGGGGGCAGGGCTGCTGTTCAGTGTGCTATTAAGTTCAGGTGCTCAGGTGGGGACAGGGCTGCCTCATGGGCTCCATTCCCTCAGGGGGTTTATGCAGAGACCTTCAACAATGGATCAGGGCTCCTATCTGCTTGGGGAGCCCTGGTCTGCTCCCGCCTCTGCTGCTGCCTCCCGAGGGGGCCTGAGTTATGGGGGCACCCCACTCCCCTCTCGACCCGCCAAAGAGACCCTCTCACCGACCCTTGTCACCTGTGGGTGGGGGACTCGTGCGGCTGCTGGAGATTCCGTCCCTGAAGCCTGCTTAGATCTGCTCCTTTCCGCGCTGCACCGCCGAGGCAGGGTTGGGTTCTGCTCCGGGTCCGGGGTGTGAGGGACCTTTTGCGAGAGGTTTTCAGGCTCTCTGGAGCAGAAATCTCATCCGCTCCGTTCTGTGGCTTCTGCTGCTCCAGAATTCGCCGGTGGTTCTTTTTTTTTACAGGTATTTTATGGGCAGTGGGTTCGGAGGTAGTGTATGTGCATCTTTCTACTCCGCCATCTTGGCTCCGCCCCAATTACAACAAAAGTAGAAAAAAATAAGAATTATCAGTTTTTGCTTGTGCAGTTGTATACTACCAAAACTGAGAACACAAAAGAAGTAGACAAGAATACCTTCAAAAATATAAAATAATCAAACTTACAGAAGACCAAATAGAAATCATTATATTATCCAGTCTTGACTTTAAAAAGAAATCGAATTGTAAAAGAGCTATCAAAGAATGAAACTTCTGGTCCTGATGGATTCGTAGGATAATTTTGTCAAACTTTTAAACAGCAATTAGTACTCATGCTACATAGATTATTAAAAATTTAAGAAGAAAGCACTATACTCATCTTGTTTTATGAGAAAAATATAGTCTTATTACATAAACTAAAGAAAGAGAAAACAGCCTATATTTTTTTGGATGATGAATTTTCTCCATCATCCAGATCAAAAACTTTGAAGGAATTTTAACTGTTGTTATTCAAATCACAAGTCTAGTCCTGTCTATCCTACCTTCACAATGTCACTTGCATTCCTTTTCCTCATTTAGTTTAGGCCCAGTATCAGTATTCAACTGGACTGATGTGATAGCTTTATTACTGACTTCTCTCTTCCAGCCTCTCTTCCCCAATCCTGTCTTCCCACCATTGCTGATCTTTGTAACGTATGCTTGTGATAGTCCCATACTCAGAAGTCTTCAGTGGCTTCCCATTGCTTGATAAACATATAATACTAGCTAATAGTAGCCATCATTTGTGTGGTTGTTAAATGTTTGTAACGACTTTACAGGTATTATCCCATTTCACCCTCATGACAACCCCCAGTTGGTTCTTTTATTTTAAAGATGAGGAAAACAGACTAAGAGAAGTTTGGTGACTTGCCTGAGGACACATAGCTATCATGTCTGAGGCATGTTAGCAGCTTTGCTAACTCTTTATCTCAGGGTTCTGTTGACTATACCATATTGACTCCTTAACCTGACATCTGTAGGTCTACATAATCCAATTCCAGCCTACCTGTTTTTTTAAATTCCATATTCAGCTTAAACTGGATTTATCTGTGTTCCCTTATTCTTGTCTTGACCTCTACCATCTCTCTGCCTTTGTACACACTTTCTCTCATGCCTAGAATGATCTTTTTCTTTGTCTCTATTGAGATCCTTCATTTCCTTTTAAGCATATGTGGTGCCCCCTAAGAAGTCTTTTACACTTCCTCAGGCAAGTTGTGATCCTTCCTTCCTTGAATGTTACATACCATTTTGGTTCACCTTCCTGGCCGCAGAGTTTAATAATTAGTATTATAATTATCTGTAAACAGACATTCCTTTCCCCTCTCTTCTTTTCCAGCCACAAAATCGGAAGGTCTTTACCTGATTTTTGTCATGGAGACACTTTGGAGGTCTGTTAAGCCTATCAACCTCTTCTTAGAATAATGTTTTTAAATGCATAAAGTACAATATTAATTGTGTAATTAATTGCATAAAATTTTTTTGCATAAAATACAAGATTACAAAGGAAACCAATTATAGAAGTAGAGTTATCAAAACAAAAATGAGCAGGTTACTGACCCCATGTTAAATTCTTGCAAGATTGTAAATTCCTTGGGAACTCTCGTTTTGTTTTTGTAGCATAAGCACTTGATGTAGGTAATTAATATTTTTTGGTAATTAATATTTGCAGATAACTAATGTTTGTTGAACTGAATGCCCCCTCAGAAGTCAGTCAATAAACATTTATTAAGCAACTACTATGTGCCAGACACTGTGCCAAGTGCTGGGAATGCACATATGAAAAAAGAAAGTCCCTGCCCTCAAGGAGTTTACATAGAATGGAGCAAGACAACACACAAAAGGAAGTTGAAAAGTGAGAGGCTAGAGGAGAGGTACGGTAGAAAAGTCAGAGAAATCACAAAGTAGTATAACCAGGTAAGAAATGAGATGTTCTGAGTTGAGTTTGTGGCTCCACCCTCCAATCAGAGGGACAGAAGATGGTAATGAAGTACAGTACCAAGGCTGATGCGATCCTTAGAGGGGGAATATAAGTATTTCCATAGCCTACTCTAGTGCCAGGCACTGTGCTAAAGCACTTTACAAATATTGTCTCGTTTGATCTTCATAATAACCCTGTAAGGTAGATGCTAATATTCCCATTTTATAGATGAGGAAATTAAGACATAAAAGTTAGGTGAAGTGAATTGCCCAAGGTCACACAGCTGGTAAATGTCTGTGGCCAGGGTCGGAGCCAAGATGGCAGCGTTAAAGTGCGGATTTCCCTGAGCTGTCCCTCAAAGTCCTCCAAATAACTGTAAAAAAAAAAAAAAGACTCTAAACAAGTTCGAGAGCTACAAAACCCACAAAATGACAGAGTAAAACAAATCCCCAGCCCATGACAACCTGGAAAGTCAGCACGAAGGTCTGTCTCACTGGGCAGGGAACAGAGTACAGTCCAGCATGGGCCACACCAGCACAAATGGGCCAGAGCAGGCCTGAAGGGACTAAATCATTGGAAGTTGGTGGTAATTTCCAGACTTCTCAACCCACAAATGCCAAAAAGGTCAGTGGGAAAACTCTGTGGGACCTGGGTGAAAGAGGAGTGCACCATCTGGCCAGGTTGGCCCCAGCCCCAGAGTGGGGGGGGGGGGGGGGGGGGGAGGGTGACATTAGTGGCAGAAGCTGCTTCTGGAGCTCTAGGCCCATAGATGGTGGGGGATCTAGAAACTAATACAAAATTCCTGAAACCTGGGACAGCAGCTCCACACCCACTGGAAGCAGAGTCCCACCTTGACAAAGAGTTAGAAAGTCAGCTATTTGGCTGAGAAGATGAGTAAACATTGTAAAAGAACTCAGACTATAGAATCTTACTTTGGTGACAAAGAAGATCAAAATATACAACTGGAAGGCAAAAAACTCAAAGTTCCTACATCAAAAGCCTCCAAGAAAAATATGAATTGGTCATGGGCCATGAAAGAGCTCCAAAAGGATTTTAAAAATCAAATAAGAGAGGTAGAGGAAAAATTGGGAAGAGAAATGAGAGTGATGTAAGAAAATCATGAAAATTGAGTCAATAGCTTGTTAAAGGAGACCCAAAATAAAAATGCTGAAGAAAATAACATCTTAAAAAATAGACTAACCCAAATGACAAAAGAAGTCCAGAAAGCCAATGAGGAGAAGAATGCCTTAAAAAAGCAGAATTGACCAAATGGAAAAGGAGGTCCAGAAGCCGACTGAAGAAAATAATTCCTTAAAAATTAGAATGGAACAGATGGAAGCTAATGACTTTATGAGAAATCAAGAAATTATAAAACAGAACCAAAAGAATGAAAATAAAAGAAGACAGTATGAAATATCTCATTGAAAAACCACTAATGTGGAAAATAGATCCAAGAGAGATCATTTTTAAATTATTGGACTACCTAAAAGCCATGATCACAAAAAGAATCTAGACATAATCTTTCAAGAAATCATCAAGGAAAACTACACTATTCTATTCTAGAACCAGAGGGTAAAATAGAAATTGGAAAAAATCCACCAATCACTTCTGGGAAGAGATGCTAAAAGGAACTCCTAGGAATATTGTAGTCAAATTCCAGTTCCCAGGTCAAGGAGGAAATAATACAAGGAGCCAGAAAGAAACAATTTGAGTATTGTGGAAATACAATCAGGATAACACAAGATCTAGCAGCTTCTACATTAAGGGACTGAAGGGCTTTGGATATGATATTCCAGAGATCAGTGGAACTAGGATTAAAACCAAGAATCACCTACTCAAGAAAACAGAGTGTAATCCTAGGAGGGAAAATGGACATTCAGTGAAACAGAACAATTTCAAGCATTCTTGATGAAAAAATCAAAGCTGAATAGAAAATTGAACTTTCATCCGCAAGAATCAAGAGAGACATGAAAAAGATCATAAGAGACTTATTAAAGTTGAACTTTTCCTACATGGAAAGATGATATTTGTAACTCATGAGACCTTTCTCAGTATAGGATAGTTGGAGGAAAATAGACAGATAAGTAAAATAAGATAGATTTCATAGGGTAAGTTGAATATGAAGGGATGATATCCAAAAAAATAAAATTAAGGGATGAGAGAGGAATATGTTGAGAGAAAGAGAAAGGAAGAGATGGAGTGGGATAAATTATCTCACATAAAAGAGGCAAGAAAAAGGTTTCACAATGGAGGGGGAGAAGGGAGAGGTGAGAAGCAATGAGTGAGGAGGAAATAACATACACACTTATTTGGGTATCTTACCCTACAGGAAGGTAGGGGGGAAGGGAATAAGGGTGGGGGAGGGAGGGCAGATTCGGGGAGGAGGTAGTCAGAAGCAAATACTTTTGAAAAGGGACAGGGTTAAAGGAGAAAATAGAACAATTGGGGGCAGGATAGGATGGAGGGAAATATAGTTAGTCTTCACAACATGACTATTATGGAAGTGTTTTGTATAATTACACATGTATAACCTATATTGAATTGCTTGCCTTCTCAGTGAGGGTGGGTGGAGAGGGAAGAAGGGAGAGAATTGTTTTAAAAACAAATGTTTGAAAATTGTTTTTACATGCAACTGGGAAATAAGATATACAGGTAGTGGGGTATAGAAATATCTTGCCTTCAAAAAAATAAAAGAGAAGGGGATGGGAGGATGATAAAAGGGAAGACACACTGGGGGAAGGAGTAATCAGAATGCATGCTATCTGGAGAGAGGAGAGATGGGGAGAAAATTTGGAACTCAAAATCTTGTGGAAATGAATGTTGAAAACTAAAAGTAAATAAATTTTAAAAATGAAAAAAAAATGTCTGAGGCCAGATTTTCAACTCTTTTCTTCCCTACTCCAGACCCAGTGCTCTATCCACTGCCACCAGCTCCCTATCTAGCTGTCATAGAAGTAATGTTGAAATTCTATACAACAAATAATCCTGTCCCATAAGTGTTTCCTTTGACCCTGGTTTATTTATTAGTTCTTATAAGAAAGAATGTGATTGTGTGCTTTCTATACAGGTGGTGTAAGACTAGAGCTCTTCATGTTTTTCTCTGTTGAAAAGTAACACACATTTGGACCCTTATACCTTTTCCTCTTAAAGACTTGACTTGATCTAACCAAAACCATGAAAAAAAAATTCCAGACTCAGGAGGAGAGAAGGGTGTTTTGCAAGATAAATCTCCTTCCTTAGTATGCCATCTAGAAATAGTTAAGGAAGCTCCTTTTTCAAAAAGGAACAGTGCATTGGTGATATAGTTTTCCTTAATGTATTTCTTTTGACAAAGTATCATTACAGTAAAACACTGGATATCCCATGACATTTGACAAAGGTGATTTTTATTTATGTGTTTGATGTTTTATTAGTAACAATAGTCAGTTTCAGTATGTTGTTTAGTCAGTCCATCAGCATGTATCAAGTACCTACTGTGTTCCAAGCACTGGGGTGTGTGTGTGTGTGTGTGTGTGTGTGTGTGTGTGTGTGTGTGTGTGTGTGTGTGTGTGTGTGTGTGTGTGTGTGTGTGTGTGTGTGTGTGTGTGTGTGTGTTGATTAGATCTGTTATTTAGGAGGAACGGAGACTTGTTGACAGCTACATTAACCGACCACTTTTGGAATAGTTTGAATGAAGTAATAAAGGCCTGTATCGTAATGATGGGCAATGTCAAGAGAGGAGGACTCATATGTAAAAGATGTTATAAAGATAAAATCAGCAGGCACTGGTATTCGATTTGGGTAGATGAGAAAAAGTGAAGGGTCAAAGTTGACTCTAGGTTTCAAGCCCAAATGACTAGGAAAATGCTAATACCTTTGACAACAGCAGGGTAGTCCAGAAAAGGGGAAGGTTTGGAAGGAACACTAATGAATTCTGTTTTGGATATGTTAAATTTAAGGTGTCTGCTGGACATCTAGTTCAAAAATACCTCTGAGAGGTATTTGGAGGTACAAATCTGGAGATCAGTGTTTAAATGATAACAATATATATGATTTGATGATATCACCAAATGAAATAATATGGAGCAAGGATGAGCAGATTACAGCCTAGGAACCGTTGGCCCACCTGTTTTTATACTTCAGAGAGTTCAGAATGATTTTTATACTTTTAAATAACGTTTTAGTGCATTTAATTCAATGCAAAATTCATTGATAGCTTGCCAGCCAGACCTGGCCAGATTTGCCTCTCAATCCATAGTTTGCTGACACTTAGCATAAAAGAGGAAGAGAAAAGAGATTGGAGCCCTATGGGACACCCATTGTTAGCAAATATGACCTGGATGAACATCCAGCAAAACAGACTGAGAAGTAGTCAGTATTGTTAGGACGAGGACCAAGAGAGAATAGTGTCATGAAAATATGAAGAGAAGAGAATATCAAGGACAAGAGTATAGTTGAGATAAAAGAGACTGCTGAGAGGTCAGTAAGGATTAGGATAGGAAATGGCCATTGGATGTGGTAAGTAAGAGGTCCGTTAGTAACTTTGGAGAGAGCAGTTTTGGTTGAACGATAAATTCAGAAGCCAGACTGAACCAAGTGAGAAGGAAAGTGGAAACATTGATTCTTGATGGTGTTCTCAAGGAGTTTAACCACAAAAGGGAGGAGAAGGAATGACAGCAAATTGGATGCATCAAGTAAAAGTTTTTTGAGGATGGAGGATATATAAACATCTTTATAGACAACAGAGAAAAACCAGTATACAGTGAAGATAAGTGAGAAAGTGGTGATGAGATAGGGAGCAGTCAGTTGGAGAAGATGGAAAGGAATTGGGATCACTTGTATATGTAGAAGGGTTTTAACTTTTGCAATATTTATTGTTTCTTTTACATATTATTTCTTAGAGGAAGTTAGGTATTGTAATGGATCGAGTGGCAGACCCTAGTTTGAATTCTGCTTCTGTCCCTAACACATGTGATTCTGAGCAAATCTTAGCTTCTTCTTCCCCATTTACAAAATGGGGCTAATGATAGTACCTACTCATAGGCTTATTGTGAGCATCAAATGAAATATGTGAAGTGCTTTTCGATCCTTAAAGCTCTATGTAAATGTTCTAATTATTATTTATGGGCACAGTGTTAGTTATTGGAGGAGTTGTCCTCATGTAGCTTGTATCTAATCAAAGCTTATGATACATATAAATATAATAAATATAGGAGCAAGGTTAATAAAAAATGTTACTGGACTTGAGAGGATAGGGAATTGTTACTGACTGGGATAATTAGGGAAGAATCACAGTGGAGATGGCACTGGAGCTGATTCTTAATGGATAGATGGGATTTCTGTAGGTAATTTTGGGGAAAGGCATTCCATAATTAGGAAGCAACAAAAGTAAAGGTATTGGAGGTAGGACGGCATGGGATATATTATTGGGAGTGGAGAATGACCGACTTCAGCAATAATGGCCTAATTTAGTGCATATGGAAAAGATTAATATAAAGTAAAGCTGGAAATGTAGAGTGGTGACCAATTGTAGATGGCCTTAAATGTCCAAGTAAGGATCTCCAACTTTATTTGGTTGATAATATAGAGCTAATGAAGAATTTTTTAGTAAAATTTTTTTATTGCAAACATATAATTAATAGAAGTGGGGCTCAGACTTGATTCAGAAAACAGGGAAATGGTGCTGGGTATCTTCTCTTTCCCCCAATACCTCTCAACTCTTGCATAATCGAAACTTTTTTTAAATTTTTTTTTATTTAATTCATTTTTTTAATTAATTGAAACCTATTTTGCCTCCCACCTCCTCCCTTGGAAAAACAAAACCCTTGTAACATATATGCCTAGTAAAGGAAAACAATTCCTGCAGTGATCATGTGTATCATGTGAGATATGTGTATCTCACAAAATGTGTTTCTCAATCTGCTTTTTGTATCTATCACCGCTCATCAGAAGGTGGCTAGCATGCTTCATCCTGAATCCTTTGGAATCAAGGTTGGTGTTAATTATGCTCATCAGAGTTTTTTAGTCTTTCAAAGTTTTTTCTATTATTGTTATTTTATAAACTGTTTTATTTTGTTAACTTTAGTTTGCATCAGTTTGTGTGCATTCCCAAGTTTCTCTGAAAATGTCCTCTTCATAATTTCTTATAGTTCAGTAGTCTTACATTACATTCATATACCAAAATTTAGCTACATTGCCACTACAAAGAGAACTGTAATAAATTTTTTTGTGGATAGGGGTCCATTTCCTCTGTCTTTAATCTCTTGAGGTATAGCCTAGTAGTATTGCTGGGCCAAAGAGTATGCACATTTGATAGCTTTCTGGGCTTAGTTCCAAATTGCTTTCCAGAACCTTTATTTAAAGAGGGCACAGAGCCAGTCAGTCATCTCTTCATTTCCTGCCAGGCTGTATTCATCTGGACTTCTCCATCATTTCCCCTCCTTCTATCTCTTTTCAGCTTCCTTGTATGTCATCTTCCTCATCAGAATGTAACCTCCTTGAGGGTACTGTCTTTTGTGTACATAACCACTTAAAAAAAAAAAATGCAAATGCCTTAGCTTGGCATTTGAGGCTTCTCCTCATACTCCCCAATGACTTTCCTAGGCTTAATCTCCTCCTGTTCCCATAAATGCACCCTGTGTGTTAGCAAAATTGAAGCATTTGCCATTCCCAAAACAGGCCTTTCCCACCTCTGGACATTTATTTATGAAATTAATCACTTTATTTGCCTAACTAACTCTGCACTCCCAGTCTATCTTTCTGATTTCAGCTAAATTGTTTCTGAAGTCTTTCCTGGTCACATCATTTAGAAGTAATTCTTTTTCAAATTATTGATGTATTTATAAAACCCTTGTGGAATTGATCACATTATTTTGTATGATAGTTATTTGTGTACATTTCTTATTTCCCAGGCTAGATTGAGGACAAGGATTCTGTCTTTGTATCCTTTTGAGTATGTAACACATTGTGTTAACACATAACAATAGTTAATAAGTATTTGTTGAATTAATTTCCATTGTTTATACAAATATATAAAAAATTTGCTTATTGATGTTAAGATTTTATTCATTTTAGGTGCCAAATTTCCAATCAAGTGGACAGCTCCTGAGGCTGCATTATATGGCCGTTTTACAATTAAATCTGATGTTTGGTCATTTGGAATTCTGCAGACAGAGCTTGTAACAAAGGGTAGAGTGCCATATCCAGGTAAGCATGCTTTTCAAGTCTTGGTTGTTCCATCAATTATTGCTCGCGCCCTCTTGATAGCTAGATAGAGAGATAGATATAGTTATAGTTATATTGTTTATATTTTTATTATATGCTGTATCCCTTCAGGGAATTTCCTATCAGTAATTTCCCCACACCAGTGAAATCCTAGGACTAAACAAAATGTCGGATGAGATAGATCAGTCCTCTGATGTTTTAAGACCCTTTACAACCTGGCCTTATCCTGTCTTTTCATCCTTATACAATATTCAACCTCACATACTCTGTGATCCTTTCAAACTGATCTCCTTGTTGTTCACATGCAACATTTCTTCTCCCATGACCATGCCTTTGCATAGGCTATTGTATGTATCTAGAATGCAGTCTCTTTACATCTATGCCTCTCCTCTTAAGGGTCCCAAACACAACACCAGAACTTTTACTAATTACCCTAATTATGCCTCCCATTCCCAAATTGCCTTTATTTCATCTTATATGTTATATATATTTTATATTGACTTATGTACTACATGTTATTCTTCTCCAGTAGAGTGCAAGCTTCTTGAAGGCAAATAGTTTAGCACAGTACTTAATACATAGTAGGTGTTTAATAAATTCTTGTTCATTTGATTGCTTGAGTTTCTTTTGGAAAACTTCATTGACATGCTATATTTTCAAAAACTTGATAGTGACTGATGAGAGGAAAAAGGAAACCTTTTCCCCTCTGAACAGAGGCAACAGATAAAACTCTATAATACTACTCCAAAAGAACTGAAAGAACTAAATCCTAACAGCAGTGCTGCAGAGTGGCCAACACTCCTACTTTTCTCTTCACCCAGTAAATTCTTGGTACCTCATAAATGTTTCCTTATCTCTATTACATATATCTTTAATCCTTTGTCTTCCTGTTTCACCTCCCTATAGAAACATTTTTTTGCTTCCACATCTTTTCCCATAATGTCTCTTACCTCTTTCAGCATCTAATACATTTAATACATACACAGGGGGACCTTCTACCACAGGTTCTTAGATCTGCATTCATAAAAAGAAAGCACCTTTCAAGGGTTAACAATCACTTCGATCAAGCACAGGTATCAGAAAAAATCAGTCAAAATTTCAGAGAAATCAAAAATCAACAGACAGCACTTCCACACTGCCCTTCCACTAACATAGATACATCTTTTTTTTTTTTTTCACTTTCCCCTCCTGAGTCATCTGGGTCCAGTACCCTGACATTCATCGGTACGGCTGGAGACAGCCCGGGAGGATCATAGATCATATTTATTTATTTATTTATTTATTTTGATGTTCTACAATCACTACCAAAAAGCTTAGATTTTTACCCCTCACCCACCCACCACCACCCCCCTCCCTCCCCAAGACGCCATACAATGCTGTATAGGATCTACGTATACTTTCCTATTGAATACGTTTTCACTATAGTCATGCTGTATAGACAAACTAAAATAAATGGAAGAAATCATATAACAAATCAAAACATAATACACATATATACACATACAAACATGATGTGCTACATTCTGCCAATGAATTCCATAGTTCTTTCTCTGAGTGTGGAAGGCATTTTGCCTTAGGAAATCATTGGGAATTATTATTATTTTTTTAAGTTCTTGCGTTATTATGAAGTTCCACATCTACCAGTAAAAACTCTCGCACGCTGTGGTCGTTGCTGTGCACAAAGTTCTCCAGGTTCTGCTCCTTTCAGTCAGCATCAGATCATATAAGTCCTTCCAGGCACCTCTGAAGTCTTCTTGTTCATTATTTCTTATGGTGCAATAGTACTTCATTCCATTCATATACCACAGCTTATTCAGACATTCCCCAATTGATGGGCATCTCCTTGATTTCCAGTTTTGGGCAATTACAAAGAGTGCTGCTATAAATATTTTTGTGCATGTGGGACCCTTTGCCATTTTTATGATCTCTTGGGGATACAGTCCTAGTAGTGATATTGCTGCGTCAAAGGGTATGCACATTTTTGTAGCCCTTTGGGCATAGTTCCAAACCACTCTCCAGAATGGTTGGATGAGCTCACAGCTCCACCAACAGTGAATTAGTGTTCCAACTCTCCCACATCCTCTCCAACATTTATCATTTTCCCGTTGTCATGTTTGCCAATTTTATAGGTATGATGTGGTACCTCAGAGTTGCTTTGATTTGCATCTCTCTAATCAAAAGTTATTTAGAGCATTTTTTCATATGATTATAGATATCTTTAATTTCTTCCTCTGAAAATTGCCTGTTCATATCCTTTGACCATTTATCATTTGGGGATAACATAGATACATCTTTGCCAGAGAGGGAAGCACGAACATCTGGGTTTTTAAAAAGTAGAAGGAGAGGGGCTGTTTTAGCTGCTTCCCAGAGTGTCCTCTGGCACACAGACCTTCCAAAAACTAAGTCCCCAAGTAAAACCTCACCCTCAGAGTATTTAAACCTTTTTTGGAGCCAGAGGGCATCCCAACCCTAACAAAAGCTGTGGATGTTCCTACTAATCTTCCTTGATCAGACTCCCCTTAATGGGCAAGCCCATTAATGGGAGGGGAAGATCTTCAATCACATTAAAATAATTAACAATACAAATACATACACTATTTCTAGTTAAAGAAACTCTTGTTTCTGTACTTTACCCCCCTTGTAAAGACTCTTGATTGATAAAAGCTAGAGTGAATCCTAGGGACTTGATTATACTAAAACAAAAACAGCAAAAGATCCTATTTTGATTGCCATCATGCTAATCAACTCCTTTACCATCTCTTCTACTTGTATGTTTTTAACCTAGTATACCCTTTCTATGCTCCATCTAACAAGAGATGAGGGGGAAAGGAAGAAAAGGGAGACGGGCATAACCATTTATTTTTATCCCTTTATATATTTATGTAGCACCAACTATGTGCCAAGCACTATGCTGAACACTTTTACAAATGTTACCTTATTTGACCCTCACAACAACCCTGAGAGTTAGGTGCTATCCCTATTTCATAGTAGGAGAAACTGAGGCAAACAGAGGTTAAGTGACTTGCCCATTGTCTCACAGCTAGTAAATGTCTGAAACCAGATTTAAAGTTAGGCCTTCTTGATTCTAGTTCCAATACTCTCATTGGATTTACGTATAATTTACCTTTTTTCAGTATTCTACCACACCCTTCCACAAAATGAAAAATGTTATAAAATTTTACCAATTTTCTAAGTAACGTTCGTCATTTTTCCAAGCAGAGCTCCATATGGTCTCAGGTCTTATTAGGTGCCCTTTTCATGTTAGAGAGTGAATCTTATTGCTTTAATTTCAACATACACATAGTTCTGTCAATGGCGTATTTACTAACAGAAAATCTGCAAAGCTAGTTTTGTTTTATCCAAGTATTTATGTGAAGTTACAAAAAGATACTCTGTATATCAGGCTTTTCTAGCAAGTAACTAGAAAACTTCAACACTCCTCTTTCCTAATTAAAACTCAACAGTTTTGTGAACTAACTGGATTCATTTTTAAACCTCCATTAACATCCTACACCATTGCTTTATCATGGTTAGGAAATGATTTGGTTTCTCAAAGATATGCTAATGGAGCACAAGCTTTGGCACATCCAATTACACTGCAGAGTCTTCAAATACAGTGTGTTCTATTTGAATCTGAGTCTGTTGGTCACAGAATGATAAATTTTAGCTGCAACATCTCTTAAAGGTAGAGTTACAAAGGGGTGGGATCTTTTTCTGTAGAGGGAATATCCATACCAGCAAAATTGTAGATCCCTGAAGTATCCTATTCCACACTTTGAATAATTACACACATACCTATAGACTATTATATAATGTTTAGCATGGTTAAACATTGGGACATTTTGTCTTAAATCAGATAATGTAGTTGACAAAGTAACTGTATACGTCTGTTTCACGGGTTACCAATTTTTAAGGAATTAGGCTGTAATAAATTGTCTATAGTAGCAAAACTTTAATAAATATTTTTGTCTTTGATATTCCTTTAAATAGGTAAAGCAGAGCCATTAACATAATATCCATAGAAATATCTTAAAGTAAAGGGTCATATGCTTTTTGAACCTCATATTGAAAGGAAATCATGATTTTATATAATATAAATAGGTATTTTTGCTGTGGAATACTGTTGCATCCTATAGCTTTCTTGTTTGTAACTAAAAGAAAACAAGTTAATTTCTATTCAGAAAAGAGGATAATGAGATCTTATTTTGAAGTCAGTAAGGCCTACAGCATTCCACAAAATTGTTCATCCTACCTTAGCTTAAAAACATCCCCTGAAAAGAAATTCGCTGCACCCAAGGCAGCCAATCTTATTCATGTTTTTCCCAGTTAGATAATTATACCTTTAGAAGATAATTATTTTCAGACCTGGGAGTTTCAAAAATGACTTGAAAGAAATGGGAAGTAAGAAGTGATAAATTTTTTTTAAAAGGTGATAGACTCAATCTACAGAATTTTGGACATGACTAATAGACAATTGTTTTGCCTAACTAAGCATATTTCCAATGAGGTTCTCTTTTTTCGAAGGGAGAGGTGCACAAGAGAACAAATAAATGCTTGTTAACTGAAAGAAAAATTTAATTAAAAATTAAATTTTAAAAAATGGAAAGTAATATTTTAAACACTAAACATTTGGTCATTTTAAACAATTTTATTTCAGCTACATAAATTCTGTTCCTCTAATGAAATCCTACTCTGGTGCTTTATTATGGCATAGAGGTGACCTTGAATTCTTAAATTCTATGCCAGTAAGAATAGGGCAGCTATTAATAAATAATATTGATAAAGAGGACAGTGGATGGAGTGCTGGACTTGGCATCAGGAAGACTCATCTTCCTGAGCTCAAATCTGTCCTCTGACACTTAATAACTTTGTGACACTAGGCAAGTCATTTAACTCTGCCTCAACTTCTTCATCTGTAAAATGAGCTAGAGAAGGAGATGGCAAACCACTCCAGTATTTTTGCCAAGAAAACCCCACATGGGGTCATGACAAGTCATACATGACTGAAACAACTGAACAACAACATGCCAGTTGCCAGTGAGAAGTATGAACTCTGGAAGGTCCTACCAAACCCAAGTATGTAGGCAAGATGACTTCTTTGCCTAGACCTAGCTAAGTTTAGAGAGTTAAGTCACTAAAAGACTAGTTATCAAGTGATGGCTCATAAAACTTTGTACTAAGACATAGAGGAGCCATAATCTCTGTTTTTATCTCTGTAGGAAGTATCCCCTGAAGTGTTTCAGTGTACATTTGTTTTCTGGTAGAGGTGATAGGCATCGTTTATAAACAATGGCACTTGTGATATAGCATCAGAGTTAATAGGACAAGCCAACTTTAATCAAACTCATAGTCCTTGGAATCTTTTAGTGTTGTGTTTTAAACAGAATAATAGGTTTCCTGTCATAGACCATCATCTCAGTTAAGGGATGAATATAGTTAAGATTCATGCTTCTGGTGGGGTTTGGATTTGAGAATCTCTAAGGTGGAGAAGAGGCAACTGCTACAACTAGGCACTATGCTAAATGTTTTACAAATGTTATGTCATTTGATAGAATTATTTGTTGTTGTTTGTCCTTCATTCTGGATCCAGGACCTCTGGAAGGTGATGTTTTGACTTGAAAGTGAATTGGATTTAAGTGAAGCTTTAAGTCATCTGCCTCACTCTGTCCTCCAGGGTCATCTGAGTTCCATGGCAAAACAATAAGTCAGGAAGACTGGAGATGACCCTGGATGCAGTGGGAGACCTTGGCCTTTTTATGCTAAGGTGTTTCCCAGATCATAGTTTATCTGAAGCAACACCCATTCTGTGACCAAAAAAGATAAGAAATGGAGCAAAAGATGACCTAGTTTGCCTATTCAAAAAAAGAAAGAAAGAAAGAAAGAAATCAAACTGGGAGGGGAAGACCCTTAGGGTTTCTGGCCAGAACAAAACAGTTTCTATTTGTACTTAGTCTGAGCCATCAAAACCCAACAATAACCAAGTAAGACTTGGGGTGGGACCTATCATTTGGCCAATTTGGACTGATTGGGGTTTAGGGCATGGTCAGGTCAACTCCATTTGAACCCCAGTGGGTTTTATCAGAGCCTGGTTTTCCAGACAGAGCTCTAATTCCCAAAATCATAAATGAAACTACATGGGACAAAAGATTTAATTGTCCCAGTTTTTAAAAAGTGGTAGAATAAATAAGTAGGGAAGAGAAAGGAAAAATCTGTCCCCTGATCCCCAAGATATCTTCTGATGTTTCAACAATCAAAATAGTACTTGAAAAAATTTAGTAAAGTACCCTAGTATGAACCTTTGGGATACTGGCTTCCTAAAAAGATATTTAGCAACATTCACCTGCCTCAGTTCTGTAGATTATATGATGCCTTAAATTTAAATGAGCACAAAAATTAGGATATTAATCATTATTTCTTGAATTTGCATCATTAAGAGATGCTGCAGAATTTCATTCAGTACATGTAATTTTCATGTTTATGTACTAATGTTTTTGTTGTTCAGTCTTTTCAGTTGTGTCTGACTCTTTGTGACCCCATTTGGGGTTTTCTTGGCAAAGATGCTGGAGTGGTTTGCCATTTCCTTCTCCAGCTCATTTTACAGATGAGAAAACTGAGGCAAACAGGGTTAAGTGAGTTGCCCAAAGTTACACAGCTAGTAAGTGTCTGAGGCCAGATTTGAGCTCACAAAGATGAGTATTCATGATTCTAGGCCTAGCAGTCTATCCACCTAGCTGCCCCTTATTTGCTAGTAGGGACCTAGAATTAGAGTCCTTCATTTTTTACATCATGACTATATCAAGAAGACAAAAGATCTTAAGGCAATAAATTATTTTTCTCAGAACGATAAACAAGCTCTTGGTAAAATACTTTCCTATTACATTGTTCATTTTCTATTAATAAACAATGTTTTAGATGTCAGTGACAGTGTCAAATTATTTTCATATTACATTACTGTTTCTTTTCCTCTTCACAGTGATCATCCTATAGACAGGGTGGTTTGATTTTGTTTTTTTAATCATTTTGCTATTGAGAAAATTAAGGCTGAGCTTAATTGACCTACCCAAAATCACAAAGTTCAGAAGTGGCAAAACCAGAAATAGAAACTGTCTTTATGATTTCTATCCTAATGATCTTTTTGTTATACAATACCATCTTTACTCTCTCAAGTTTGGGGTATCAGTAAGTGTTAGATTTATGATTTAACTGAAAAATGTTAGTATTCTCAACATACAAACCAAATTATTACTTATAACCACAGATCTTTGAAATTGCTCAGATTAAATTCATGAAAAAAACATCAAAAAGTATAAAAAATAAAATATGTCATAGCACAGGTTAACATGTTAATAAAATTCATTTTTTGCCTTGAGTACACTGAGATGTTTATTTTAGGAGATGCTATTTGCTCATGTTTCACTTTTGTTGAATTTTTAAAATTAGTCTTTCCCCCAAACAAATATACTTGATAGCACTCCTACATCCTATCCCCCCATCCTAATCCTACTACTTACTACTTTAAATTTTTTTGTACTAGGGATGGTAAATCGTGAAGTCCTGGAACAGGTAGAACGGGGATATAGAATGCCTTGTCCTCAAGGCTGTCCAGAATCTCTCCATGAGCTGATGAACCTTTGTTGGAAGAAGGACCCTGATGAAAGACCAACATTTGAATATATTCAGTCCTTTTTAGAAGACTACTTTACTGCTACAGAACCACAGTACCAGCCAGGTGACAATTTATAAGTCACAAGCCTACACTATATGCACAAATTTGCCAAAATGTAAAGAACTTGTGTAGAGTTCCTCACTTATGTAAAGGAATCTAAAGAAGAAAATCTTCTCCACTCTGCATGCTTTTCATGGCAAACTGGAATTCCAGATATGGTTGCACAAAACCACTTTTCAAGTGTTAAACTCTAAAGAACCAATGATGCAATTTTCCAATTTATTTCAGGGTCCAAAGGAAATTTAACCAAGATATTGATGACAGACAGTATGAGTGTCAGCATGATAATGAATAGCAACAAGGCTACTATTTGTAAATCCCTTTCTTTCTTTATTTCTCCCAAACTCACAAATTTCAACATTAGGGAAAAACTTTTTAGCAATTACGTATAAACCTGGGAGTTAAACACTAATGCAAAATGATACTACAATATAATTTTAAACCAAGGAACTTTTTGGTATGGGACCAAACACTTCCATTCCGGTTCTATAAAATTTCATCCATTCATAATTTTAAGAATTTATCATTTTTGATATATATATACCCACAACATTGATTTAATTTTTCTTTTGATAAGAAAATCCAGGTTTTGGAAGGAAGAAAAGTTAATCAAAACAGTATATTACTTGATTCAATGTTAGGTGTAAGGCAATGAAATTGGAAAGCATAATGCACTGTTAATACTTATTTTAATGTAACTGGAAAATAGCATGAGAGATTTTTCTTTTTAATTATGTTTTGCTTAGTTTAAATTAGAATAATGAGGTATCTAGGAAATGTGCTAATATTTTATAAGGTTTATGATAATAGGAGTTGACAATTTGTGACTTGAAACCATACCCTAGAATCTGAGGGGAGAGTTATTCATATTTAATTGGTGATAAGGAAAAAAAGACCAACCTTTAAACAGTGCATTTTTTAAAAATGAATTTGGTACTGTGAGATGTAGCTATGTACTCATGGTGATGGGTGCCACAAATGTAAAATGTCACTAGTTCAGGGATTTGAATGATTGCACTTTTGTTTTTCTTGAATATAACGTTTAACAGACAGAGGAAGTTATATCTAAAAGAAAAATAGGAAAAGAGGATTTGAAAAATTTATAGGTAGAGGGACAGAGTGTTTAATGTTGACCTAATATAGTGACAGCATGACTTTTCTGGCATTCAAAACATCCCACACTGTAACTATTTTCTGTGATTTCAGAAATAGATTATGTCATGAAGGTAATGAGACTGTGGTTTTTTAAAAATATATATCCAACTCTGTGTTGTCCCCTTTAAAGTAGTTAATGTGGAAGGCTATATACCCTTTATTCCAACAGTGCTGTCATTGCCCAAAACATTTTTGGAATGCTTTATTTGGAATTGCCTTCAAAACTTGTTTTCTTTTGAATATTCCCTGTGGTGTCACATCCTAGTCATGTGTTAGATGGATTTGCTTTTTGGAAATAGCCCAAAGTTCAGAATTAAGTATGGTGAATATGGTAGATGATCAAGTTGGATGATAACTCTTCAAACCTAACTTGTATTTGGTTTAAAAGAGAAAGAGATATTTGACTGTAAATTAATGAAAGTAATTTTATTGTGTTACTTACAAGCCGGCTTTGAAGGTAATTACATAAAAGGAGTTTCCCTTGCAATAAATGTAGTTTTCAAAGGAGACGTATTTTAAGGACATCATTTACGTTTTTAAAAAAAATAGCTTCTCTTTGTGCAGTCATACCATGTATTAAGCAATAACATCATGTCTCTACAGTTTGGGGATGAAGTTTTTAACTTTGTTACCTGAATAAATCATGAAAATTTTAATTTATGCTATGGTATCTGCTGAAATTCAAGCCATTTTTTAAAAGATGTGATGAAAACTTTTATGCAAGTGGGCAATAGAATTCTGGTACTAAAAATTATGATTTTTCATGTTTACATTACCTATTTAGTATTGAATCCCTCTACCAAATGGATCTTTCTAAGAATAGTGCCATCATATTATTTTCCCTTATCTTCTATAAACCTGTGATATCAGATTTTTAAAGGGCTTTATGTAAACTATGAAATTGTAATTTTTCTAAGCATTTAAAAAGGGTAACACAATTATATGTTTATGTACTAATGGTGTTAAAGAAAAAAAAAAGCCAGAAAATAATGCTGGTATTCATTAGGTTTTAACTGAATGGAACAGTTCCTTGTAATAACATTTGTATAGTAAAGAATTAAACACTAACTTAATATGTATTCATTTTAAATGCTTATGTATTTTTAAACTTGTTGAGAAAATCAACTTTATACATTAAAGATTTTTTTTCCAACAACTTTTCATCTCTAAAATGTTAATGTGGAACTTACCCTAACCAAAAATGAAAGTTGGCAGAAAAAAAAAATCTCTAGCACAAACACTTTTTAAAACTGAATAATGGTAGCCTAAAACTTAATATTTTTATAAAATATTGTAATATTGACTTGTTTTGTGGATACACTTGAAAATAAAAGTTCTCCTTGAATGCATCTGTTGCTGTTCAAGTTCTCTTTCTAACAAAAATTTTATGAGTATAAAAGATTTTTTTTGTTTTAAATAAAAGTTATTTTGAATGTATTTTATTTAAAACATTTTCCACTACTTGAAACTGAGGGCCTTGTTAGTTATTTCCTGATTTCATCTGGAACACTTTAAACAACTTGCTCTCTCTCTTCTCAGGTATCTAGGCACATAGTTCATTTTTCACCATTATTTCTCCACAAATATTCCCTTCCTACCAGTAGTCAATAATATGTGTGTGTGAATTGCTTAAATAATAGAAATTATAAAAATTACATGAAGTTATTTTAATATGAAGTTTCAGGTGAACCTGAATTATTTATTATTTTTATTTATTATTTTTTAATTATTTTTAATTATTTTTTATTATTTTTTATTTTTAAATTTATAAATTATTTATTCTTATTTATTTATTATTTTTACAATTATTTATTATTTTTTAAATTTATAAAGATAGTATTATCTTATTGTTGTACCATGTAAAGCCATTTACTACTGAATAATTTAAGAAAAATAATGGTTTTTTCAGTGTTTATTGATGCATTTTTCTTTTTTAACATTCCTCTTCCCCCTGCTCCATTAGAATTTCTATTTAAAACAAATAAAAACAATTAAGAAGAATAAATGAGCATATTGGTCACGTATATTTCATTTTGTAGCTATAATTTATCACCTTTCTGCCAACAGCCATGTTTCTTCATCAGTCATGCTGCATTGACCAGAGGTCTGAAGTCTTTGTGTTGACAAAAGTAACTTAATGTAATCATTGTTAACAAATGTTTTATCCATTTGGATTTAGCAAATGTCATTAGAATCACCTTCCTACTACTTACTATTTTTTTCTTAATTTTTTTTTCAGTTGTAACAAGTTTGTTGATAGTCGTTATACAGATAGATCTCTGATTTCATTGATTTGAATATTCCTTCCAGTGATGTGGTTTGCAACTCCTACCCATAGCATCGCATAAATTTCACTACAGGACATCCACCCAACATACAGGGGGCTGTTTTACATGCTCTTGACATTGCAAGAATATCAGTGGAATGCATATTCTGGTAGTTTTTCCTAACTCTTGCCATGTAGCTAGCCCATCTTTTTTCTCTTCCCCCTTTTCACACATTTTTTATAACCTTCTTTACCCTGGTAACCATCACTTTTCTTTTGTAATTTCTTAATTTATATTGTATTGCCAGCCTGCTCATCCTCACACCGCAGCTCTCAAAAGCCCTTCAAGGGATCATCAATTTGTATTCTTCAGAGATATCCATTTTCCATGACTCACATAAGCACTGAAAGAGAATAAGCATGTTTAAAAAAAAACAAAACATGAATTTTTGTTTTAGGGAAGAGCTTGGAGTCATAAAAAGAAATGGCAACTTCCTGATAGCAAATCCAGCCCATACTCTTCAGGCCCAATTCTTCGGCCATTTTCAGTTTCTATCTAACATGGATGAAAGAACAAATGAATGGATGTTTTCTGTCAATAATAAATGTTTTATATATAACATATATAATAATCTAGACCAGCATTTCAAAGGTTGACAAATACAGTGGTTTTTCAATTATTTTTGAAGGTAATATTTCATGCTATTTACCAACACAAGGCTTTTGGTATATGATACAAGTCTTTGGTCTTTCTCATTCCTTACTTGGGAACCATATTTTCCAACATATTTCTTTGACCTTCCCTAGTTTCAGCTTTGTATCAGAGTTACCAACTACCAAAATATCTATGTTGGTTTAATTTAGAGAGTCTTAATTATTCATATAATTTCTTTACCTCTTCATCCTCTGCATCAGATTTTTAGAACATAATCTGCAATTATTTTCAGTGGTTCTCTTTTTGTAAATAGTTCCTCATGAGCCCTGTAATTTGAGTTAATCAGATGTCCTATGAAATGATTTTCCTTGTTGCCTTTGGAGACATGATAAAACCAACTTGTTTATTTGCTTCTCCATTGAGAACTTAGAAGCTATCCTTCCATTTAAGTTGTAATATGCTTCATCTTCTGATTTTGTTAAGTGTGAGAAGTCAAGACTGATAAACGTTCAGTTGTATTTCAACTCAGTCAGTGGATAAGAATCTCACATTTAGGTTACCAACATCTACAATCCAAAATTGGGTGATTTTTAATATTCCGTGCCTTCCTTTGAGTTATTTTTTATTCTTTGCTTAATGAATAAATGACACCTTGCTATGCACCATATGCTTAAGCCCTGGGGTTACAAATAGAAGAAGCAAGACAATTCCCTGCTCTCAAGGAGCTCGTGTTCCATTACGGAGAAACACGACTTAGAACTTTCAACCAAGAAAGGTTTTTTTCTTTCTAATGATTTTTCCTTTTGTTCTGATTCTTCTTTTATGACATGACTAATGTGGAAATATGTTTGATATGATAGTACATGTATAACCTTAAAAAAAAAAAGGAAAAAAGTACTGCAATTCAAAAGAAAAAGAAAACTGCCTAGGCTATAAGAAAGACACTTGCTACACTAATAACTGCCATAGCTTTACACAGTTTTAAAACCCATTGCTATTGTTAAAATAATTTTGTTTATATGCTTAAAGTTATAACTTAACTAGGTTAGAAGCTTTTTACTTCCTCTCAATTTCATCCTACCATTTTTTAACCTCTGGAAGTCTTAAATATAAATGGAATCTTCCCAGATCACCTTTTGTGTGTTGCCTTCAAATAATAAGGCTATCCTCTTTTTGTAAGTCCTTTGAGGCCAGTGACTTACTTTTTACCTTTCTTTATCCAGTGCCTACCACAATTTCTCACACCCAGGACAAAATGTTTTTGGAATAGCTTATCAAAACCCAACCTCCATAGTAGTCCTGTCCTAGTCCCACCCCACAATCCCCAACAAGAAATTTCTTCCTCAGATGTGGGAGAGTTGGAACACTAATTCATCGTTGGTGGAGCTGTGAGCTGATCCAACCATTCTGCAGACCAATTTGGAACTATACCCAAAGGGCTACAAAAATGTGCATACCCTTTGACCCAGCAATACCACTTCTAGGACTCTATCCCAAAGAGATCATAAAAATGGGAAAGGGTCCCACATATACAAAAATATTTATAGCAGCTCTCTTTGTGGTAGAAACTGGAAATCAAAGGGATGCCCATCAATTGGGGAATGACTGAATAAATTATAGTTTATGAATGTAATGGAATATTATTATGCTAAAAGAAATGATGAAAAGGAAGACTTCAGAGAAACCTGGAACGACTTATATGAACTGATGCCGAGTGAAAGTATCAGAACCAGGAGAACTTTGTGCACAGCAACAACCACAGTGTGCAAGGAATTTTTCTGGTAGACTTAGTCCTTCATAGCAATGCAAGGACCTAAAAAATTCCCAATGGACTTGTGAGGCAAAATGCCTTCCACATCCAGAGAAAGAACTATGGAACTGGATCACAGAATGAAGCAGACCATTTTCTTTTGCATTTTGTTTTGTTTTGTTTTATGGTTTCTCCCATTGATTTTAATTCTTCTATGCAACAGGACTATGGTGAAATTGTATTTAATAGGAATATATGTATAGAACCTATATAAGATTGCAAGCTTTCTCAGTGAGGGAGGGGAAAAAAATCTAAGATATATGGAAATGATTATAGAACACTGGAAACAAATAAAATAATCATTAAAAAAATTTATTCCTCTTCCAAATTACCTTCATCCATTCTGTATATATCTTGTATATATCCACTTATTTATATATTGTTTTCCCTATTGGAATGTACTTTGAGGGTGATAAGATTTTTCACATAACAAATTGCCTTAGTATAAATATGTTTATACTATACTGTTACTTCTGTTTTTCCTATGATTTCATAAAGAAAGTAATCTTTAGAGCCCTAGAAAAGGAATTATCTTTTTAATAGTTCAGAATAGACTGCCTTATCAAATTTTCTTTTCAAAAGCCTCCTGCTGCATTTTTATCACCTCCATCAATTCAGTGCTCCAAGTCATCTAGATTTTCTATTGTACAACTGCCTAATAGACTGCTAGGTACATAATTGGCATTTGACAAAGCCTGTGGACAGATTAATTCTGTTTTAGGGGGGTTAAGTCAGAAACAATGATCTATGAGCTCTACCTCCTCTTTCTATACCTCAAAACCCTTGTATCAGTCCACTAACCATTCAACCAACCCTATACCATTCTTCAATCTAGAGTACAGATGTGGCACTTCTTGCCTTTAATTGGGCCTTTAAGCTCCTCCCCTCTCCTCTGTCATCTCTAATTTGCAATCTTTCTACTAGTTCCTTCCCTTCTACCATCAAACAAGTTCAAATCTCATTCTTATAACACCTTCACTTCACCCCTGCTATCTGCTCCAGCTTATTTCTGCTTTTTGCTGCCAACCTTACCTCCACTTTCTCATCTTTCATTCACTCTTCAAATTACTATCTCTTAATTGTTATAGCTGATGATCTTTTTTCACTTTTCATCCTGAGTTCTCTGTTGACCATGTCTTCCTCCTGAATACTCTCTCCTGACTCAACTTTTGTGACAATCCTCTCTCCTGGTTCCCTTCCTATCTGACCACTCCTGTCTCTTAAACATCTGTTCTAGTTACAAACCATGAGTTTCAGTCTCCCAGGGCTCTGTCCTTGGTTCTTTTCTCCTCATTAACCCTCCCTTCATGGTCTAATCAGTTTCCGTGGGTTCAAATATCATCTCTATGTACATGGCTTCTGGATCATATAACTAACCCCAACCTCTCTCTTGAGCTTAAGTCCTATACCAACATGGTTCACTCCTCCTGGATTTCTAATAGGCATATTAAATGCTGTGCATCCAAAACTGTCTGCCCCACGCACTAGTCTTTCCTCCAAACTTCTCTATTTCTGTTTAGCACATTATGATCTTTTAAAGTTACCCATATTTTCAAACCCAGAGTCATCTTTGATTCCATTCTCCCTCACATGCCATATGTAATATATTGCCTTGTTTGTCATCAATTCTGTCTTCTCAATATCTTTTTTTGTCCATTCACAATAAATATATCTTACCTCTTGAATCTATCCCCTTCTCATCATGGCCACCACTTTAGTTTTAAGCCATTATTGTCTCTCATCTAAATATTACAATAGCCTTCTGATTGGTGTCCTTGCTTCAACTAACCCCACCCAATATATACATATCATCCACACCACTATGAATATGATCTTCCTAATGCATAGGTCTAACCATGTCACTCTGCTAATCAAGAATTTGCAGTGGCTTCTTATATTTCCTAGGATAAAATACAAACTCATATTGTGGCATTCAAAGCCCTTTACAATGGAGCTTCAGCAAAACTTTTAAGACTTAACATTTTTTCTTTTAAACACTCTTTCCATTCCAACTAAACTGGCCCATACTAAGCATTCTGTCACCCACCTCCTTACCTTTGAAAGAGCTATGCCATCCTACAGACTTAGAATATACTCCCTTATCTCTGTCTCTTAGAATCTCCAGCTACCTTCTATAGGAAACCCTTTTCTGATTCCCCATGGTTGTTACTGCTCTCTATCTCCTTAAATTACCTTGTATTTTCCTACCTATGTACATATTTTATTAGAATTTAAGCTCTTTGAAGGCAGAGATTATTTTATTTTTATTTTTGTATCTCCAGCACCTAGAACAATGATTTGCACGTACCGGTTATTTGATTAACTGCTTGCTTGATGAATTAATTTAGAGGAGAAAAAAAGATGGAAATGTCAGAAATTTTGCAATGGGCAAGAGGATAAAATAGATACATTTCTACTGCAAACTTTTCATACATAAATATATAGTGTTTAAAAATTGATCCACTGAAGGATCTATGTGGATAGTTAGAGCAAAAGTTTTTGTTTCCGCCAAACTCAAGAAACTAGAGTAAAAGCTGTTGTTTCAGTCAAACTCAAGGAATATAAACAAGGCAAGACAAAAAAGCAGATTTGATTAAATTAAGAAACAAACAGTTAAAAGGTACCATAGTGAATAAATTAATATCAATACTTAACATGTCTGCACCAAATGGCATAGCATCAAAATACTTAGAAGAAAAACTAAACAAATTATGTGAATTATAAAAACTGACCATGTATTAGAGAGGTGATCAGTTCAAGAGATAAAATAAATTTATTGTGAATTGAAAAAAAAAGATACTGAGAAGGTAAGTTTGATGATGAGGCAACATATTACATATGTCATGGAGGGGAGAATAAGAGTCAAGGATGATTCTAAGGTTGGAAATAAGAGTAACTTAAAAATCTTACAAGCAGATGCAGGAAAGTATAAATATTAAACACTACTTTACTGACCACAATGCAATAAAATTATATTCAAAGGCCAGTGAAGAAATAATTAAAAATTAATTGGAAGACTAAATAACTTAGTCCTAAAGAACTGATGGGTTCAAAGAACAAATTATAGGAACCACAGGTAATATAAATTTGCAAACCTTAGAGTGCTGTATAATTTTTTTATTATCATTAACATGAAAGATAACAACAACAAAGAGAAAAGATAAGATTTTTTGGAATATCAGTCTTTAAGGCAAGAGTTTTTCAACTAGAGTCCATAGACCCCATGGATACATTTTAAAGAGTCTGATTAACCTGGATGAGGAAAAAATACATCTATTTCGTTGTAATTTGTTTCCTTCATAGTCCTATGTATTTTGTTTTACATATTTAAAAACATTCTGAGAAGGAGCCCAGGACACGAAAATGCCACAAGTCTTGTCCTAGGGGCAGTTATATCAGTAAGAGAAAGAATAGATCACTGAATTGGATATATAACTAAAAAACTAGAAAAGCAACAAATTCTGTAAGTGAGAAAAGTAACAAAATTCAAAGGACAAAAAAAATTTAAAACTAGGAGGTAGGCTTTTCTTTTTAATAGAATGATAAATCATTCTATCAAACTTTAGAAGAATAATTTTCCATTGCCACAAACTGTAGGCAAAAATGACAGAGGGATGTGAGGAAGGAGGAATTCTACTAAACTCTATGATACAACTATGGTCTGCTACCAAAATCAGTGAGATTCAAAACGGTAAAAACAAAACAACAACAAATATCCTTATACATTGATGCCCCTAAATGAGCATTGACACAGAAGTTTGAAATCAAATATTAGCAAAGAGGCTAGAGTAATATAAAAGATTATATGATCAAAAAGATAATATTATCAGGTTGGATTTATATCAGGAATGCAGGCTTGGTTCAAAATTAGAAAAATCATAAACATAATTTACTATGTTAATGACAACAAAAATACCAGATGCAGAAAAAAACTTAAAATACAACCCAGGTTTTGTTAAAAACAAAACAGCAACAAAAACTGCAAGAAAACATAGAAATGACATTTCCTTCACATGGTAAACAGTATCTTTGTAAAACCAAGAACCAGTATTATATGTAATGCAGATAAAAAGACAATTTAAACAAGTACAAGCATTCAACTCTACAGGCAACTAGGTAGCTTAGTGCATAAAGTGCTGACCCTGGAGTCAAAGATACTTGTTAGCTGTGTGACCCTGGGCAAGTCACTTAACAACCTCTGTCTGCCTTAATCCACTGGAGAAGGAAAAGGCAATGCACTCCTGTATCTCTGACAGGAAAACTCCATCAACACTATTGGCATACTATGGTTCACAGGGTCACAAAGAGTCAAACACAACTGAACAACAAAATGAACTCTTTTGCTGTTTTGAATGAGAATAAAGTTCATCTGATGCTGTCTCCTATGCATCCCAGTTTTGAGAAATAGCAAGTTCTGCCCCTTTCTTCCCCCTTTTAGCATTTGTATATTGCTTTTACACTCCTCCTTCCCCTTTTAAAACCCTCAGAACAGAACCAGTCCATCCCTAGGACCTCTGTCTTTCTTAACTCTCTTTATGCCTTTTTGGAATTAGCACTACATTATCATATAACCCTTTGCTCAAATAAGCTTACCTTTGTAGGTTTTTCTGAACTCTTGTGTTTGTATTTTAAAGTTCCTACTTAGCTCTGAGATTTTCATCTGAAATACTTGAAAGTCCTCTATCCCATTAAAGATCCAATTTTTTTCTTCTGTGGTTGTAAGCCTGCATCTTTTACCTTTTGGAATATGATATTCCAAAATCTCCCAATTATTAGAAGCCTCCAAATCTTACATGGTCTTGACTACAGATTTTTGGTTCTTAAACTGCTTCTCTCTGTATGTTTGCATTATTTTTTCTCTGACATTGGAGCTCTGGATTTTGTCTATGACATTCCTGAGACTTTTCCTTTTGGGGTTTCTTTTTTTAACGCTTTTAAACGAGTATTTTATTTTTTCCCAGTTACATGTAAAAACAATTTTAACATTCATTTTTAAAACTTTGAGTTCCAAATTTTCTCCCTTCCTCCCTCCTCACCGCCCCCATTGAGAAGGTAAACAATTCGATATAGGTTATACATGTGTTGTCATGCAAAACATATCCATAATAGTCATGTTCTGAAAGAAAATATAGACAAGAAAAAACTCAGAGAAATAAATTTTAAAAAATGCTTCATATTATTTGCCATCTCTTTTTTGTTTTGTTTTATTTCTTCTTTCTCATGGTTCATTCCATTGGTTATAATTCTTCTTTACAAAATGACTAATGTGAAAATGTTTAATATAAATGTATATGTAGAGCCTGTATCAGATTGCACACTGTCTTGGGGAAGGGGAGAAAATTTAAAACTTCAAAGCTTGTGGAACTGAATGTTGTAAACTAAAAATAAATTAAATATATATGTACGTATGTATGTATGCTTCAGATACCATCAGTTCTTTATCTGGGGATGTATAGCATTTTTCATCATAAGTCCTTCAGAGCTGGCTTGGATTGTTGTATTGCTGAGAATAGCTAAGTCATTTTATCAGTAAAGCCCTCAATATATACAGGGGGCCTGCTATCACAGGTTCTTAGAAATGCATTCATAAAAGAAAAGGAAACTCTTAAGGGGTTAACAATCCCTTTAAGCAAGCATATGTATCAATCCTTTAGTCCAGCGCATATATCATTCACCTAGTTCGAGTCAACACCCTGAGCCCCAAAGTAATCAACAAGACATGGCTTCCTCTGACCATAATTCAACAGACAGACAGCTGTCTGACCATAATTACCAGAGAGGGAAGCACAACATCTGGGTTCTCAAAGCCAGGAGCTCCTTATCGACTTCCCAGAGTCCTCCTCTGGCACTCAAACCATCTTACCAAAACTAAGCCCCAAAGTAAAACCTCACCCTCAGAGCCTTTATACACTTTTTAGAGCCAGAGGGCATCACATCCCTTGAGAACCAGTACCTCATTAACAAATGTGGACCTTCTTACAAATCTTCCCTGGCCTGATACTAGGTGGGAAAGATCCTCCCCAGTCACATTCAGATAGTAGCATTGTACATCTTGATTATGCTAAAACAAAAACAGCCAAAGATCCTGCTTTACTTGCCGTTACAGTCATTCACAACTGACCATCTTACGATATTGCTGCTACTTTGTACATAACTATATTTCACTTCGCATCAGCTCATGCAAGTCTTTTCAGGTTTTTCTGAGAGCATCCTGCCCATCATTTCTTATAGTAAAATAGTATTTCATCATAATCACATACCACAACCTGTTCCCCAATTGATGGGCATTCCCTAAACTTCTAATTCTTTACCTTGGGGTTTCTTTCATTAAGGGATCAGTAGTTTCCCTCTTCACTTTGCTTTCTGGTTTTAATAGATATGTATAGTTTTCATTTGCAATCTATTGAAAGATAGTGTGCATGCTTTTTTTCCCCTCTAAACATGGTTTTCAGGGAGTTTAGTGATTCTTAAATTATCTACCCTTGATGTTTTCCAGATCAGTTTTTTTTAATCTCAGATATCTTACATGTTCTTCTATTTCTCAATCCTTTGATTTTGCTCTAGTATTTCTTAATGTCTCATGGAGTCACTGGTTTCTATTTGGTATATTTCAGTTTATAGTAACTCCATTAGTGTTGACCACTTTCAATTCTAAGCTATTTATTTCCTTTAATTCCTGAACTGGGGTTTTATTCCAGGGCCAGGTTCCTCACTAAGCTTTGCTTTGGGGTAGTGTGGTTAGCACTGTTTGGCCTTGCACTGGATCCCCTGAATTTCTGAGTTGACTTCAACTTCCCAAGGATTAGCTTCCCATGATCTTGGAAAGTCAGACTGCTGGATCTTCCAGGGCCTTCTGTGGTGTCTCAGGGCAGAGTGCTAAGGGTCTCAAGAGGTCCTGGATTCCTGAACTGTCCCAGTCTAAACACTGCATCTTCACACTGGTCACTGCTGATCCCCTGTGGCTTCCAAAATCCTTCCACCATAGGGTTTTCTCATAGTAGTTCTCTACCTTCCTGCCTCCTGACACAGAGGCTTGCTGGCTTCATATAGATTTTATTACATTATGAAGCTAAGGGCTTGGTTGCCTGCATCATCTCTGGTTTTGCCCTCAGCCCTCTTTCCACTCTTGGTGCAGTTCTGGGGTAGAAGGAGTCACTTACTGTAGTATTTCATTGGATTTTTTTTTGCCTATTTAGTGTGAATTCAAGGTTTTGATGGAATAGGTCAGTGGAAGCTGTACAGTCTGCCTCTGTTCAGATAGCTCTCTTGGCCAGAAGACCACCAATTAACTCCTAAATTTATTGGCTTTCCCTCCAGTCCCTGTCTTTCTTAATCTCTCTAAAGTATCTGACACTATTGACCACCCCTCCCCTGAGTTGTGACACTGCAGTTTCTGAGTTTTCTTTCCACCTGTTTCTTTTATCCTAAGATTCTGACCTCAGCTCTTCTACTTTTTGTGCCCTTTTGCCAATCTCATCAACTCCCAGGAATTTAGTTATCATCTTTATGTTGATCTGCAGATCTGTGATTTCATTCATTGACTTTTAGATCAGAGGTTCCCCAACTTTTTGGCCTACCACCCCCTTTAAAAAAAATTACTCAGCAGCACTCTGGAAATCTACTTTCTACATTTTAATGGCTTTTAAAAATTTGTGTCCTTTAAAAAATGTATATTTTTTAAGATGACACATCTTAAATTTAATAATTTATTGTAAATTTGTGGTTTCTTTCCTCCATTTGAAATTTTGATGATGCAATATTGTGTCATGTAAGTGTCATGTGTCATGTTAAGTACAGTATTGTACTGTAAACAAGTCACTACATGCACATATTTCTGCCAATACATGCTGGACTTCATTTAGACATATTTGCTTGCCAACACTTGCTTCTTAAGACCTGTCAGTGGACTTGACCACTGATCAGTTATAACTTGCATTTTGTGTGTTATTTGGAAAGTAATGTAATCACTATGACTTTAACTGTTACACAACAGATGAAACATATACAAAGGTTTTTTCAAAATTTTCTTCTCTTCTTTCCTTATGTTTCCACTGACCCCTTATTTTTATTCAACTCTCCTCCCCAAATTGTGTCTGAGGGTACTACTGCCCACCATCATTCCAGTGTCCCCCAGGGGGCAGTATTACCCACTTTGGGAACCTATTTTTTAGATGAAGAAAATCCCTCTTTCAATGCAGGTAGGCACTTCAGCAATTTGTGGTCTTTGAGAGTTTGCACACATCTTATAAAACTAGCCATAATTTCCCACTTTCTCTTCTACTTGACTGTCCCATAGGTATTTTGAAGTCAATATATTTAAAATGAAACTCCTATTTCCTCATTAAACCCTCCCTCCCTTCCCTATTCCCTCCCTGTTTCTTTTGAGTACCATCATCCTTTTAGTTAAATAAATTTACAAGCTTGAAATCACTCAAGTCATTCTTCATTCTGCCTCCTATAACTGTATCTAACTTAAAGGAGCTTAAGTACCAAAAAAACTACAGTCAAAATCAGATTGGACTTGGAAGCCTTCTGGAATATTATATTCCAAAAGGCAAAAAGTATGGTAACAATCTGCAGAGGGAATAAACTGGATCTTAATAAAATAGAGGGCTTTCAAGTTTTATAGATTCTACTGCTATAACATCTCATATCTTTTCTCCACTCACATATCATCCTACCTCCCTTGATCTCTTACATTTGCCTCTTATTTGGCCTCTTGTCCCCAAATTCTTCTTTCCAATTCATCCTTCATATAAACTGCCACAATAATCTTCCCTAAGCACAGTCTGACCATATTACTAACCTGCTCATAAATCTTCAGGGGTTCCCTATTGCCTTTAGGATAAAATAAAACTCCTTAAAGCCCTCCATAGTTTGGCTTCAGCTCATCTTTCCAGACTCATTTGACATTTCTCTCCTTCCTGTATTCTTCTGCCATCTGAAGTGGCCTATCTCCTGTTCTACACACCCCTCATGATGTCTGTACTTGAGATTAAGTACTGTATGCTTTACTCTGTGCTCAGGTACTGCTCAGGTACTCAGGTAGCTCCTAATAGTCAAGAAACAGTTATTAAGCTGTGACTCTGTTCGAGGTACTATGGCAAGGGCTGGAATTACAAGACAGTTCCTGTTTGGAGCTGAAAAATGTAATGAGGGGACACAGACAGACACAGACACACACACACAGACACACAGACACACACACACACACACACACACACACACACTCCAGAGCGCTAGGGCAGCAGTGAGTACTGCAGCAAGGTGAGAAGTCAGGGGATAGGGAGCTGAACCCTCACCTTAAATGGAGGTTTGGACTTCATGGACCCACCCTACAGTCAGGGAGGCAGAGGATAATGAAAAGGTCCAGCCAACTCGAGGGTGATGAGATGATTCCACTAATAACCTTTCTGGGGCATGGAGAAGAGGAGGAGAGGTCTTAAGTTCTTAAGCAGTGAAGCCAGCTGAGAAATGAGAATCCTATTCAGTGGAGTCTCCAACCTCACATAGTTTTGTACGCCTTTGTCTTTAAGGATTCTATTCCCTCACTACAATTTAAGCTCCTTAAAGGGAGGGACTGGTGTTTTGTTTGATTTTTGAGTCCTCAGTGCCTAGCAGAGTGTTGTACACCTACTTAATAAATGCATTGTCAATGGATGAAAATAATTTGAAAAGTTTCTGCAAAACGAGCTAGGAATGACTGACAAAACTCAGCGTATGACTTCTTCAAGGGTATGAAATGCGTCTTAATGGAAGACAAACGTCATCGAGCCCGGGAATGACGATCTTTGCACCTTCGAGCGTCGGAGGGGATCGGGACTGCAGCCGAGTAGGGAACTGAAACTTTCTGAACAGCAGGTGGACGCTCCCAGCTCTGTAGTTCACAGAACTACACTTCCCATATGCTTAGGGGCCGGCCGCTCCCATCATGCTCCTGGGTATTTCATAATAACCTATTCTGTACATACACAGCGGAGAAAGGGAAGAGGGCGGGGACAGAATAGCGTGGGCGGTGTGAAAGTGACAACGCTCCAGCCAATCAGCCCCGGTGAGCCCTCCTCTTCCCCGGGTTTATAAACTGGACAGGTCCCGGACACCTCTCCTCTCCGCCCCCCCTCTCCGGGACTTGAAGTACTGCTTCTCCGAGAATAAGGGGAGCCAGATGGTGGGGGGCCGCATCACCCGGCTCACGGTCCACGATGTGCGTTTCCCAACCTCTCTTGGAGGCCATGGGTCCGATGCCATGGTAAGAGCGGGAGCTGCCCACCTACCCTGGCCCTGACCCCCGCCGGTCTGTGAGGCAGAGCTCAGGGCCGTCCGAATCCCCGGGAGGCACGGCTGGGGCGCCGCGTAGCCCGGACAGCCGGACCCTGGCCTCCTGCACGGTGGTTACGGCCAAGTTTCTCTGCTGCAGTTGCCCAACTTTCGAGAACTTCCGGGCGCTGTATTTTTCAGGTCTAGTCTCAATCCCTGCCCTACCCTACCTGCCCCACCAAGGCGTCAGCCGGGGGGGCAAACCCTCTCCTCCTCAAGTATGCGCTGGGCTCTTTCCCTTGGGACGACTGTCAGCAAGTTCTGCCTCGTATTGAGCCAAAATATGCGCCCCAGCTTCCTTTAAAAAACGAATTATTATCATATCTTAATGTATCTCCAACTTTAGTGACATAGGGAATTCCCAGTAAGAAACCTGCGTCTACCAACAATTCAGCCACAGCCGCAGCTTCGAGTTGTTGCCCGGGTCTCGCCAAGCTGCCACAATGTATCAGAGGGGCTTCCTTACTCTGGTCAATTCTCTACCTTCATGGCTACAGTGTCTCTATTTAAAATGTTAATGAAACATAAACAGGCGGAGGGCGAGGGGGGGGATGGGGGAGGGGGGGTGGGAAGGGGAGAGACCCTTATTAGAAAATTAATTTTTTAATAGTAGAAAAAAGAAGTGTGAAGGGCTGCTCTTTGGGAGTTCCTTTAGCTCAGTTTCATTTTAAAGATGAGGAAACAATCCCAAAGATTGTCCAGGATCCCACACCTAGTCTAAGATCTCAAACATACACTTGGCTTTTGTTGTTGTTTGTTGGGGAGAGCAGTAAAGGATTTGGGCCCTTTTTTCCTAACTGGTTGGTTCAGATAGTTCTTGAGGCTTAGAGAAACCATAAAATACTATATCAATCGTAAGATTGTTTCCAGTTCTGATATTCTGTGACACTAAGGCCTAGTCCAAATCCCTTTCTTCCAGATGAGAAAAGCGTGAGAGATTTATGGAACTTACCCAAGGTCACACAGGATTATAGGCTATAGAGGCAAAGGTGGTGGGGGGGGGTTTTTTAAGGACAGTGTAGACCCAAGAATATTTATAGGGTGTGGAAAATGAGTTTGTAGATTGGGAGAGATGGAAGATGGAAGGCATGTTACTGATGAGAAAAGATGCCTAAGCAGATGGGAGGGAATGACTTTCTAGGGTACAACAAAAGAGGTTAGTATCAGCAAGGAAATGAGTGCCTTATTCTCAAGTGACCAAAGCAAAAGGAGGTTAGGATAGATTATTGTTACTAGTAAGATGAATAGGAGCAGAACCTAAGTTTTCTTATTCCTACTCCAGAGGGCAAACCTTACTCCCTTGCTCCCCTCCCCCCTTTTAAAAAATTTAACTTTAAAACCCCATGTTTTAATATCTTTTTTCATTAGAATGTTGCTAAAAGATAATTTTTCTCCTGTAATTCTTACAAATTCTTTTATTTATTCATTCATTCATTCATTCATTTATTTGTTTATTACTCTTTTAACATTCATTTTCACAAAATTTTGGGTTCCAAATTTTTTCCCATTTTGTCCCTTCCCCCCACCCCAAAACACCAAGCATTCTAATTGCCTCTATCACCAATCTGCTCTCTCTTCTATCATCCCCCTCTGCCCTTGTCTCCATCTTCTCTTTTGTCCTGTAGGGCCAAATAACTTTCTATACCCCTTTACCTGTATTTCTTATTTCCTAGTGGCAAGAACAGTACTCGACAGTTGTTCCTAAAACTTTGAGTTCCAACTTCTTTTCCTCCCTCCCTCCCCACCCCTTCCCTTCGGAAGGCAAACAATTCAATATGCGCCAAATCTGTGTAGTTTTGCAAATGACTTCCATAATGGTCATGTTGTCTAAGACTAACTATATTTCCCTCCATCCTATCCTATCCCCCATTACTTCTATTCTCTCTTTTGATCCTGTCCATCCCCATGAGTGTCGACCTCAAATTGCTCCCTCCTCCCCATGCCCTCCCTTCCATCATCCCCCCCACCCTGCTTATCCCCTTATCCCCCTCTTTCCTATATTGCAAGATAGGTTTTCATACCAAAATGAGTGTGCATTTTATTTCTTCCTTTAGTGGAATGTGATGAGAGTAAACTTCATGTTTTTCTCTCCCCTCCCCTCTTTATCCCTCCACTAATAAGTCTTTTGCTTGCCTCTTTTATGAGAGATAATTTGCCCCATTCCATTTCTCCCTTTTTCCTCCCAATATATTTCTCTCTCACTGCTTGATTTCATTTTTTTAAGATATGATCCCATCCTCTTCAATTCACTCTGTGCACTCTGTCTCTATGTGTGTGTGCGTGTGCGTGTGCGTGTGCATGTGCATGTGTGTAATCCCACCCAGTACCCAGATACTGAATAGTTTCAAAAGTTACAAATATTGTCTTTCCATGTAGGAATGTAAACAGTTCAACTTTTATAAGTCCCTTATGACTTTTCTTTGCTGTTTACCTTTTCATGCTTCTCCTCATTCTTGTGAATGAAAGTCAAATTTTCTTTTCAGCTCTGGTCTTTTCACCAAGAATGCTTGAAAGTCCTCCATTTCATTGAAAGACCAATTTTTCCCCTGAAGTATTACACTCAGTTTTGCTGGGTAGGTGATTCTTGGTTTTAGTCCTAGTTCCTTTGACTTCTGGAATATCCTATTCCACGCCCTTTGATCGCTTAATGTAGAAGCTGCTAGATCTTGTGTTATCCTCATTGTATTTCCACAATACTTTCTAGCCGCTTTCAATATTTTCTCCTTGACCAGGGAACTCTGGAATTTGGCCACAATGTTCCTAAGAGTTTCTCTTTTTGGATTTCTTTCAGGCAGTGATCTGTGGATTCCTTGAATACTTATTTTGCTCTCTGGTTCTAGAATCTCAGGGCAGTTTTCCTTGCTAATTTCATGAAAGATGATGTCTATGCTCTTTTTTTGATCATGGCTTTCAGGTAGGCCCATAATTTTTAAATTGTGTATTTTCCAGGTCAGTTGTTTTTCCAGTGAGATATTTCACATTATCTTCCATTTTTTCATTCTTTTGGTTTTGTTTTGTAATTTCTTGGTTTCTCATAACGTCATTAGCCTCCATCTGTTCCATTCTAATTTTGAAAGAACTGTTTTCTTCAGTGAGCTTTTGAATCTCCTTTTCCATTTGGCTAATTCTGCTTTTGAAAGCATTCTTCTCCTCATTGGCTTTTTGAAGCTCTTTTGCCAATTGAGTTAGCCTATTTTTCAAGGTGTTATTTTCTTCAGCATTTTTTTGGGTCTCCTTTAGCAGGGTGTTTACTTGTATTTCATGCTTTGCTTGGATGTCTTTCATTTCTCTTTCCAGTTTTTCCTCCACCTCTCTAACTTGATTTTCAAAATCCTTTTTGAGCTGTTCCAGGGCCTGAGCCCATTGAGTGGACTGGGATACAGAAGCCTTGACTTCTGTGTCTTTGCCTGATGGTAAGCATTGTTCTTCCTCATCAGAAAGGAAGGGAGGAAATACATGTTCACCAAGAAAGTAACCTTCTATAGTCTTATTTTTTTTCCCTTTTCTGGGCATTTTCCCAGCCAATGACTTGACTTCTGAATATTCTCTTTACACCCACTTCACCTCCAGATCCGCCCACCCAGCGCTTGAGGTCTGAGATTCAAATGGTGCTTCCCAGCCTCAGGGCTTCAGTGGGGGCGGGGTTGCTATTCAGTGTGAGATTAAGTTCAGGTGCTCAGGTGGGGGCAGGGCCGCCTCATGGGCTCAGTTCCCTCAGGGGGTTTATGCAGAGACCTTCAATAATGGATCAGGGCTCCTGTCTGCTTGGGGAGCCCCAGTCTGCTCCCGCCTCTGCTGCTGCCTCCCGAAGGGGCCTGAGTTATGGGGGCACCCCAGTCCCCTCTCGGCAAACCAAGAAGACCTTCTCACCAACCTTTGGGGCCCGTGGGTGGAGGGACCCGTGTAGCTGCTGGAGATTCTGTCCCTGAAGCCTGCTCAGATCTGCTCCTCTCGGTGCCACGAGGCCAAGGCAGGGCTGGGCTTGGCTCCGGGGCCATAGCGCAAAGGACCTTTTGCGAGAGGTTTTAAGGGCTCTCTGGAACAGAAATCTCGTCTGCTCCGTTGTTCTGTGGCTTCTGCTGCTCCAGAATTTGTTGGGAGTTCTTTTTTACAGATATTTTATGGGCTGTGGGTTCGGAGCTAGCGTATGTGTGTCTTTCTACTCTGCCATCTTGGCTCTGCCCCCCAATTCTTACAAATTCTTAGCCAAAATGCTTACATTTTAATTTTAAAAATTAATTAATGGATTTCATAGGATACAGTGTAAATAGCCTTGGATCCATGGTCAAAAACTCTGGATTCTAGGGTCAGATTTGCAACAAATTTGTGTAATCTTGGGTGTGGCCTCAGTTTCTTTATCTATAAAATGTGGGAATTGGTCTAGTTGGCCTTTTGACTCTTAACATTTAGTAATTCCATCACTTGAAGGAAGTTTCTTGGACTTTGCCCACATACTTCCTACTACTTCCTACTTCATACTAAATATTATGTTCTTATACTATAACGTGTTCTTATAGTCCCCAATCATGGGTACTCTTTTAATTCTAATTTTTGGGAAAACCAAAAGGTTTTTTACACGTGAATAACTTTCCTCTTTTTAAAAATCTCTATAGGGCATATGCCTAGTCGTGATGTGGCTAGGTGAAAGGGAATGAACCGTTTTTAGTGCCGTTTAGGGTGTAGTCCTAGTTTGCATTCCGGTATGACTTAGTCACCTTGATACCAACATCCTTAGTGTCTTCCCATAAAATCTAATAATTATCACTTTACTTTTTGTCATCTTTGTCAATCTGATGTGTACGATCTTACTGTTGGTTTTTGAAGCATTTTTTTCTTATAGTTGTTGATAGTTTGCCTTTTCATATGTTGAACAACCTGTTCAAATCCTTTAGTCATTTGTCTCTTAGTGAATGGTTCTTGTTCTTACATATTTGAATACCAGTATATCTTATAGGATACTGTTGTCAGAAAAATTTGATGCAAAACTAAGTCAATTTTAATTTTAAGGCGTTGACTTGCATCTGCAAAACTTTTCTCCATTTTTATGTAATCAAAATTATCCATTTTCTCTCATGTAATCCTATCTGTCGTTTATTTGGTCAAGAATTCTTCTTCTACCTGTAGTTACAAATGATATCTCCTTTCCCACTCCTCTAATTTATTTATGACATTACCTTTTAAATCTAAGCCATGTATCAATTTGGAACTTATTGTATTATACAGTGTGAGATATTGATCTAAACCCAGTTTCTACCTCACAGCTTTCCAGTTTTCCTTGAAATTTTTGTTGAAATCCTTACCCTGGCATTTAGAGTCTTTGAGTTTGTTGAACACTGGCATTATTTTTGATTGCTTCTCGATCTTGTAAACTGCTTGGAAGTAAAGTCTACTTCTTTATAATTCTAGGTGCCTAGCACAGTGCCTTGCCTGTTGTGTAGGTACTTCGTAAATGGGTACTTAATAAAGACTGAGTGGTTGATAGGAGATCCTCACTTCTCATATGTACGTGTAGCTCAGCTATTTCAGCTCTTCTACTTTGGAAGGAACCTTAGAGGCTATCTAATTCAACACCTTAATTTTGTACATGAAAAGTGATTTGCTTGCCCAAGGTCAAAAAAGTACTGATCAGCAAGCATTTATTAAGTGGCTGTTATGCCAGATACTCTGGTGCTGAGGATACAAGAGACAAAATGAGCATATATAAATATGTATGAATTAGATGCAACTTGAATGAATGTCTGGAGGAGGCTGGTGGAGGAGAGGGTAAGAATTGGGAAAACCTTGAGGAAGGTGCTATTTCATCTGAGTCTTGAAGGAGATGCAGGATTCTAAGGTGAAGAAGAAGGAGTACCTGTAAGACATGCCAACAACCAATGCATAAGCACAAAAATAGGAGACAGACTGCAGTATATGAAGAATACTAAGATGGCCAGTTTGCCTTAGGGACTGGATTGTAAAATCTGTAAAGGGCAGTCATGTGTAAAAAGGCTGCATGGGGCCAGGTTGTAAAGGCATCATAGGATCTTAGATCTGTAGCTCGAAGGGACCTTAAAGACCATCTGTCCACCTGATTCTTAGATTAAATGACTTGCCCATGGTCACACAACCAGTATAGGAGGTGGAATTTGACACCTGGTCTTCTGACTACAGGTCCAGCACTCTACTTAATATGCCATGCTACCTCCTAAAGGGCTTTAAATGCCAAGCAGAACAGTGTATGATTTGATCCTAGGAAGGGACTGCATTGTGTTGAGTAGGGAAATGACCAGTCAGACTTGCATCAAGCAGGATTTGAGTCTAGGTACTCTTGATATCTGTGTCCACTAAAAAGCCATAGCTCAAAGTCCTTATCAGTCAATTTACTTTTATTACTCAATAAATAGCAATAAAATATTCCAACATAAACCATGCCCATGCCCAGAGAACATACAAGGCAAACATAAGGAACACATAGGCAGAACACATTCATGGAGGAGCACCTCATGACCACCATGCCGGTGATGTTTTCACACTGGTTGTAGTTGGCAATACAGTTTCTGTCAAGCGTATGGTCACTAAGAGACATTGCTATGCTATCAAATTAGGGGAAATGTTTAGCAGCTTTCTCTCCATGAGGAGCATCCCAAAGGCTTAGCTATGTATAGCTTTTCTATGTAGGAGAATATTCCCTCCAGACACCATGGGCTTTTAGAAGCCAGCTAAGCAGAACCTACAGGCATGTAATCTTCCTTTAAATATACTTCCTCCTGCTCATCAAGAGCAATACTTCTGTCCCAAGCCTATATTAAGATTTAGGACTAGAAATTTCCCTTTAATCTTCAAAATTTCCTCCTTGTCAACCTTCACTCTTCAGAAGTCATTTTAAGGATTTTTCTTCAACAAATCACCAGTGGTTGGGTCTTAATCTCCATATTTTTTCTTAATCCCCCAAGGTCCTTTGGTCCACAGTATGAATGAAAGGGAAAGGGAAACAGCATGAACAAAAGACTCTCTTAAGGCAGTGAAGTATCTCTCTCTCTCTGCCTCCCAGACTTGGAGCTATTGTACATGTACATGTCCACATTCCTTTCCACCATCACCAAAGCTAAACATTGTACCATCTCCACTTCCCAGTATACTCTTGCACTCTAGGTTGTCTTTTTATGACTCCTTTCCCCTATTAGTGCTGTCCCATTGTTCATTTAATCTGATTTCAAAGTCCTACTCCAGTGCCTCACCCTGGTACAGAAGGGATCATGGATTGCCCAAGCCTATTTGAGCCATGAACTAGTCCTAGCAGGTTCTGCCATTGCAGAAGCTTCAAGGGGACCCTACTGTTATCTTCCAAGACCAGTTTGAATAGGCTAAGGGGATGATTTTTTGTTTATCAGGTATACTGAGGAAAAGGGATTGCTATTACATCATTGGAAGGGATAAGCACACTGGTGAAATTAGATCTATTTTTTTTTTATTAAATTGTGGTGCAGAGAAGGGTAAAAATGTGTGAATTTTCCTGTTCTTTGAATTTTGAGATTCATTGTGTCCTTTAATTGGAAAGCTAAGGTGACCCAGTGGATAGACTACTGGGCCTAGAGTCAGGAAGACTCTAGGAAGTCAGTAAGATTCCTGAGTTCAAATCAGACACTTAACAGCTGTGTGACCCTGTACAACTCACTTAAACTTGTTTGCCTCAGTTCTTTGTCAGTAAACTGAGCTGGAGAAGGATATGGCAAACCTCTCTCCAAGAAAACTCCAAATAGGGTCACAAAGAGTTGGACACAACTGTAACAGTAAGCACCTCAACATACACTGGGGGGAGGAGGGGGGGGGCTGCTGCCTCAGGTCTTTGATCTGCTTTTCTAAAAGGAAAGGCAACTTTTGAGGGATTAACAATCACTTTAATCAAGCACAGGTATCAGAAAATCAAAACCAAAATTTCAGAGAAATAAAAAATCAACAGATAACGCTTCCAGACTGCCTGACTCTTAACATACATACATCTTTACCAGAGAGGGAAGTACCAACATCTGAGTTTTCAAAGGTGGGGGGGGGGGGGGGGAGTTGGGGGAGGCTGCTTAGCAGCTTCCCAGAGTCTCTCATCTGGCACACAAACCTTTTGCCAAAAATTAAGCCGCAAAGTAAAACCTCACTCAGAGTATTTTTATACTTTTTAGAGCCAGAGGGCATGACCCTCTGACCCAATGCCTCAATAGAAAAAACAAAAGATACTTGGGACACTCATAAAACAACTCCCCTAATCTAGCTTCCCTCAGCAGACAGGCCCAACAATGGGTGGGAAAGATCCTCCTTAATCACATTATTTTGAGGCATTATACTTCATGGTATAAACAAAAACAGCAAAAAAGATTCTACTTTGCTAGCCTGGAACAACTGAAAATGACTGACCTTGCCCTTTAGTAGCATTCCGTTCTATCCTGTCTTCATGGTTTTTTTCCATGTGTATGGTCATTTTGCATATTGTTTTTCTGCTTCTGCTTACTTCATTTTGTATCAGTCCATGTAAGTCTCCCCATGCTTCTTTATAGTCATTGTATTCATTCTTTCTTATAGCACAGAAGTACTCCATTACATCCATGCACTGTAATTTATTTAACCATTCCCCAATTATGAGCATCAACTTTATTTCCTTCTTTGCTGCTTCAAAAAGTGCTGCTGTGTATTAATATAACCATTTTGCTTGACTGTTCATCGTTTGTTCTCCAGTGATATCTAGGGTGATGTCTTGACTTGCCCATGAATTGGATATGAGTGGGTAGAGCAGTGCAAAGTTGGCAGCCTCACTCTCTCCTCCAGCATCATCTAAGTATAGTGTCAAGACCAAGGTCATGGTCCTGGGTGGTGGCCCAGGATGCAGTGAGTGACCTTGCCTTTCTAAATTAAGGTCTTTTCCAGGTCTGAATTTGTCTGAGGCCTCCCCCATTTATTGACTATGGGCTGGTTAAGAGTTGAGACAAAAGATGGCTTAATTTATCATGTCAAAGACATAAATCTGGGAGGGGGAAGACCCTTGGACCCTGAACAGAAAAAGTTACTATTCTCGTTCTAAGAGCCTTGGAAACAATGAACTAAAGAGGTTTGGGTTGGGGCTATTATTGGCCATTCAGTGAAAGTCATTTAGGTTTTCTGGTCTCAAGTAGCTCCATTTAAAACACTGTGGTGCTTCTGAAAGTCTGTCTTTTCATAGCTATATTTCAATAAATCAAAAATGAAAACCTCGAAGGACAAAAAGTAAATTGTAGTAGGTTTAAGGTTAAAGCTCAGACTTGGTTTGATTTGAACTTCTTTTTCAATAATATCTCTTACACTTCTTGCAAGCACAATGCAGCCTAATTCAACCTAATTAAGCTTTTCATACTCCTTGAGTTACTTATTATATTGCTTCATTCAGGATTATGCGGTTCTAAGATCTGCAGCTTATAGAGACAGCAGCATTACCGGGAGAATTATGACTTTTAGAGAAACACAGTTTTGTAGCATCGAATTATCTGAGACAATTGGAAGCATAGGTTGGCCAGCTCTTCCCAAGGTCCATCCAGCCTCATTTCTTCCACTGCTCAGTTTGGGGTCAGTCTATGGCTTATCTGCAGCACCCATCCATTGTCACGCTATTAGTGACAGACTGCTACAGTCTAGGCAATATGAATTTTTCATTCACGGTTTTTGAACTGCAGAAGAAGACGTTTGCATTTCTTGGGAATTTCATTGTGAATGCTTGATAGCATTTTAGAGCTTGATATATAGTTTGTACCGTGTCATATACAAAATGTAGTGCTTGGAGACGCTGCTGCAACAGGTGGGACACACCCTATCAGGATATCTTTTTTGAAAAGAAAATAAACATACAGAAGAATGATACTGATTATAGGACACATAGATTTTATACAAATTAGATCTTGAGGGAGAAACTGTTACATATATATTTGTACTAATGTAGCATGGTGCTTACATCATTCACATGCTGTGGCTTGTATTATTTTTAGCATTTTAGAGGTTACTCTTTCTTTCTCTCTGTCTGCGTTCATCTTTCATTTTCAAAGAGGACCATGACATCAGAGAAATGATGACATGACTTGCACTTGACTTTGTTCTGAGTGAGGGAGGACTGTGCAATTTCACCAGCCTCACTTTTCCTCCTGGGCCATCTGCGTCTAATGACCAGATGTTCTTCAGGATGACTGGGGAAGGCCCAGGATGCACTGGAAGACCTTGGCCTATTCAGGTACTCACTTAGAGTGAGATAATGCCCATTCAGTGAATTGCCTCTTTAAGAAGTAAACAGGGAATTGCCTCTTTAATGAGCAAAAGATAAGTTAATCCAGGTGGGAGGGAAAGAGCTACCATTACTATTGATAATCACTGAAGCCAGGAGGGTCCCCAAAAGAGGCATTAAGTAGAGTTTAGGCAGGGACCTATTGTTGTGCGCTATATGGGCACAACAAAGTGCACTTTACTCTCTCTGTAGATGGTGATCTCCTTAAGGCAGGAGTTCTTAAGTTTTTTATGTTTTACAGACCACTTTAGTGGTCTGGTGAGGTCTATTGACCCTATGCCATAAAATACATAGGACTAAAAAGGAAGCCAGTTATATTGAAATAGGTATCAAAATATTTACAAAACAAGTTCAAAGTTCAGAACCCCTGCTTAAGGCCAGGGACTATATGTGTGTGTGTATACACACAGACACACAGTAACATAGAACTTCTCTACCACCACCCCTTCACCATTGTCCCTGGGTCACACTTTATTACCCAGTCTATGCTTTTCGGTTTTACTCATTGGTAATCAATGCACCAGTCCTTGGTACGGCTTAAGTGGTGCAGTGGATAGACTGCTGGAACGCAATCAGGAAGACTCATTTTCCTGAGTTCAAATACAGCCTCACATACTAGCTGTGTGACTCTGGGCAAGTGACTTAACCTTATTTGCCTCACTTTCCCCATCTTTAAAATGAACTGGAGAAGGAAATGGCAAATCCCTCCAGTATCTGCCAGTGAAACCCCAAATAAGGTCAAAAAGAGTCAGGCATAATTGAAAAGGACTAAACAACAAAGCACCACTCCTTGGGGAGTTGCATTGCATTAAAGCTTCAGCTCTCTGCATATTTCCCTTCGCGTCTGGTACTTCTACCCCCTGTATAAACTGGGCTTCTGCATAAAAGCAGCTTCCATCTTCCTTCAGAGTTTTCAGAAGACTTGATTTGTACAATGTGAAATTGTGTGGGGTACTGTGCTCAAAGATCTGAAGAGGGAAATAGATATTCATCAATCTGACATGAGTAAACGTTCATGGATATAAAATCCACTGGAGTGCCATTATATTTGTAATTTGACAACTGAATTGATCAATGTAAAATAAATTCCCTCACTTGATTTTATCAGTGTGGCTACTATCTCCTTGGAAGAAGCACATCCCCCAACTATGCTTATTAAAATGTTTTCTTGAGTTGCTGTAGTCAAAAAAAAAACCAACTTCATCACTTAGTGACCAGGCTCCCTGTGGTGATGAGCGTCTCTTAGTTGAATTGGGCTAGTCTTCAGATAATATATGTCCTGGTCAGATCCTTACTCAAACCCTTGGTCACTGTGTGAGACCTAACAGAGGCAGCATTCCACTGGCACAACCTCTGTGATTCCAGGTTCATCTGGAATTGGAGGGAAGACTGATGGAGAAATTTCGTGCATCACCACCAGTTTACTCAAATTAATCTATTATTGGGCTAACTCTTACTTATATTGCCTATGACTTCCATTTACTTAAGATTGCTAACATTTTTATTTGGGGGGGTATTGGAATGTTGTCATGCAGCACACTGACCCGGATTATTCTGCGGCCTATGTCATAATAGAGACAGATGCAAAGGATGGACTCAAGGGACATGGAATCACCTTTACTTTGGGGAAAGGAACTGAAGTCGGTAAGTTGACTTTTCTTCTGGTATAGAACGTTAGTATTTAGGCATCTTTCAGTTTTGTATCTTTCCCTTCCTCTCCCTTCTTCCTGAGACAGTAAGCTATTAGATATAATTTTCATATTAGTCATTTTTATACAAGAAGACTCAAATGAAAGAAAGTGAAAAATAGTATGCTTCAGTCTGTATTCAATCAATATCATTTCTTTCTCAGGAGGTGGACAGTATAATCCTTTGGGATTGTCTTGGATCAGGTGGGAGGATTTCTAAGGAAAATTGGCCCTTTTCCTCCTCAGCCACCCACAAGATGTTTCAAAAGTAACCCTCTTGGACCCATTTTCTCATTGTTTCCAATGAGGGTGTCTTTCATAGTATTAACTTGTTGCTTGGCTTAAAATTCAGCTTAAGCAATGAAGTTTATCATTTTAATATAAGTGGCCTAATGGATAGAGTGTTGGACTTGGAGTCAGGAAGACCTGAGTTCAAATCCTATCTCATGCCAGCTACGTGGCCCTGGGCAAGTCACAACTCTTGTCAGCCTTAGTTTCCTCGGCTATCAAATAGGGATAATACTAGCACCTACCTTTCCATACAAACCAAGTTGTTAGGAAGAAATGAGCCATTTACCACAGACATATCTGGTATGTCTGTTAACAGCCTGAGATTGAAAATTCAGTTTCCAAAGTGACCTGACTTGAAAGCAGAGCAATAAATGGGGTTAACCTCAGACAGAATTCTAAAGTAGCTGAATGCTTTCTGTGTCCTTTTTCTCCTCAATATCTAATTCTTTAGTCCTTTCTTTCCCCCTCTTAAAATCTGTTTTCAGGAAAGTGTATGACATCAGAGGGCTTTTGAACTGAAAGGATAGCCAAGTAACTGCATGAGAGATTCGATCTGGTCTGATCTGGTCTTTCAGTCAATCAGCAGCACGTGTCTGTGTACAGGGTCTAGTGTACACCAGAAGCTACTGACAGACCCTGAGGATACAAAGGAAGAATGAAACAGCCCCTGTGTGAAGGGAGCTGACCTTCTAATGGGGAAGATAACAAGCACTTCCATCCACATAGGGAGCCGAAATAAAAAGTAAATAAATATGAGTGTGTGTATACAAGGAAGTTGGGGGAAGAACATGTGATAGCCTTTGCAAGGCTCAGGAAAGGCTTCAGGCAGAGCTTGGTTGAGTCTCAGAGGAAGAGAGACTAAATTGTATGAGTCAGAAGTAAGGGAGTGCCCTTTGAGACCACTAAAAGGCCCATTTAAATCAACTGCAAGCGTAAGGTTATCTTTATTCAGTTCTATCAAATATTGTTCAGGGTTAGATGAACCTCTTTTGTTTCTGGGATCCCACTGGTTGTCTGGTAAAGCATAGGACCCCTTTCCCACCATTATGTTTTGAAATACATAGAGTTACAAAGGGAATGGATTAAATACAATTGTCAAAATTTTTTTTTTTAAAGCCAAAGAAAACAAAGTTTATTAAAGATTTGTCATCTTGGGTTGGCTCTTAAGGAGCCAACACTTAGGCATTTGTAACGCTTGTATTCACAGGCGGGCCAGATAGAATCCCAGTTAGACTGAGTCTGAGCTGGATTGAATCTGAGCGCCTTCATGGAGGAGAGATGGAACTAAATACAGAAATGACTATAGGAGGGATCTGGGGGTGGTCTGGTAGTCTAGGATGATGGGAGGAAGGGTTTAGGAAGGGTCTTGAGGAAAAGAGGAGGGAATCCAAGGAGGGTCAATCAGCTGGAGGCTATCAGGAGATATCAGATGGAGGGTTTGGATGGGAAGCAGGTGGGGCAATCTAGAGATCTTGATAGGAGCTGTATGGGAGTGAAAACAGATCCTGATGGGAGTGGTCAGCAGCCTGGGGAAAGGGTTTTGAAAAATATTTTTTTAAAATAAATTCATGGACCTCAGGTTAGGATCCTTGGTTTAATACTTGTGTTTGTGCTAGGAACAGGGATACCTTATATCATATAGGAGTCTTCTTTTTGAAGGCAGTTGGCATTAAGTGACTTGTCCAAGGTCACACAGCTAGTAAGTATCTGAAGTCAAGTTTGAATTTGGGTCCTTCTGACTGTAGAGCAAGTCTTTTCTTATATTTGCTGTGGATATGCTACATGTCCCATAATAACTGACTTTATGAGGTACTTTAAAGTCTTTCACAAATCTTGGAGTTGCATTTTTTTTTTTATTATCTTGGATGCTCTCATGTTTAGCCCATAAGATTTTTTACAACTCAGATTCATATTTTTTCTTGTTGAATTATTTTATTTGTTTTCAGTGTTCCACAGTCACTTCCATATATTTTAGATTTTTTTCCACTCCCTCCCTCTTATTGCCCCCTCCCTCCCCACTCCCTTCCTGAGAGTGCATACGGTCTTATACAGGTGGTACTTTAACGTCTTCAAAGAGTGCTTTTTGTTTATTATCTCATTTGAGCTTTGTTACAGCCTTTGTGAGGTATGTGATAAAAATATTTTCCTTATTTTTTTTTAGTTGAGTTAAGCTTTTTATTTAATGTTACAAACAATCCAACAGACCGAAGCCTATGTCATGATCAGATTCCTCAGATTCTCCCTTTTTTGCTTCCTCTTCTTTTCCTCAGCTGGGGCAGCTGTGCTAGCAGGAGCAGCTCCTCCTGCAGGGGCAACACCACCAGCTTCTGAGGCAGGTCCACCAACTCCTATGTTGCAGATGTGACTTGGCAATATTTACATTGGACAGGGCCTTTGCAAATAATCCAGGCCAGAATGGTTCAGCATTTATACCTGCTGCTTTAATGAGGGCATTGATTTTATCCTCCGTGACCGTAACCTCATCCTTGTGAAGGATGAAGGCTGAGTGTGTGCGAGGGAGCTGGGAGTCAGCCATTTCAGCAGATGCATAAAGAGAGATTTGTTTGTAGTGGTGCCAGTTGTTGGCTGAAGTGAGGGTTCACCCCAACTTGGCCTTAGCTTCCAAAGAAGAACCAAGCACTTTACAGACAACTGAGGAGAATATTTTCCCTATTTTACACATGCAGAAAGTAGTAGTGGGAACTTCAAAGGCTATGTGATCATTTTACAGATGAGGAAACTGAGGCCCAGGGAGGTTAAAGTAACTTTTACACAGTTAGAAAATGTCACAAGGCAGAATTCGAACTCAGATCATCTTGACTGTAAGCCCAGCACTTGATCCTCTATGCCATTTTACTCAGATAATTATATCATTTTAATTTAAGTGTTTATTTCATATTGATTCCATTCTCTGAATCTCCTTAGGATTGTTTGCTTTAAGTGGGGTTCGGCTTTATTTCTTTGCTCATGTTGGAAGATGGTGTTCATAAACAAATATGTCTTCAAGCTCTGCCTTTTAGTTAAAAGTGGTAGAATATCTGGCTTTTATAATTCCATCTCTGAACATTAATGATTTCCTCCTGGAAATCTTTTAATGCTAGTAAAGCTAGCGTTCACTTCTAGGATCTTTTTGAAATGCCTTAGGCATTGGCCTTTCATATGTTTTTGTAACTAATGGAATGGTTGAATTTAAGGGAATAATTTTTTTTAACTTTGCATGTTGAAAATACTAATTAAGTACATGGTTTCTTTTTGGAGCTTGGTGTTTTGAATCCTTAGTTAAATTTTTTGGACTTTAGATGTAAATACTTTAACCAAGCTTCTCAATGCCACTTGCCCTAGCTTAGGCAGCTAATTTTAATAATTTACAAATTTTTGATCCTAAAATTCATGGCAACCATTTTGAACAATGCTATGCAGTATCAGGATTGAACCTGCTACCTATTGAATACCTATAAGAGTAAACAAGGATATAGTGTGGCATGGTGGGAAAAAACATGGTAAAGGTGACAGATAACCTGGGCTGGAATCCCATTTTTTCTATTTGCTACCGACCTCACTTAAGGCAAGTCACTTCACCCTAGTGGGCCATAGTTTCCCCATGTGCACAAATTAGAGGATTGTTCTGGATTAGCTCTGTAGTTCCTTTCAGACCTAAATCCTATTAGGGTCATGTGATCTCCAGTCATTCAACAGGAATGGTTCCATCAACAAGTAGATTCCGTCTACAACATACATATACATATATATATCTTTCTGATCCATTATTCCGTTGGCTGCCTACTAACTGTACAACCGTGGTCAAGTGGATTGTCCTTTCTGGGTCTCGGTGTCCTGATTTGGACTGAATGGCCTCTCCAGCCCCTTCTTGCTCTAACTCTGATCTTGTGATCAGGGGAACATTGTACGTAGAGGTTATCTAGATTTTAAAGCATTTGACCAATAGTAATAACAATAATTGACATTTCTATATTTAATGTTGGCAAAGTACATTTATATGTATCATTTCTTTTTAAGTCTAAAAAAAACCCCTGTGAAGTGTGTACCATCGATATTATTATCTTTTTTTTTTTTTAGCAGTTGAGGAAGCTGAGGATCAGGGAGGGTAAGGGATTTGGTCATAGCCATGCAGCTAGTAAGTGCTGATGCAAACCCAGGTCAGCTCTGTCCACAATGCCGTACTCATTTAATTTTTGTGCATAAGATGGAGAAATGTGTGCTAGCCAGTAGTATAGACGGGAGATTGTTGTTGTGTTCATGAGGTCAGTGACATCAGGAGAGTGATATCTTGACTTGTATGATAGGAAATCAGAAACTAGCTGAATAGCTGGACTTAAGGAGTAGTCATTAAGCATTCAATGTCATCTTAAAAGGAAATCTCTGCTGGAGCACTGCAAGGATCCATTCTTGAGACTTTGTTGTATTTAATATTTTTAGCAGTGGTTCAGGGGTGTGGCCTCAAGACCACATGTGTTCCTCTAGATCCTAAGTGCGGCCTTTTGATTGAATCCAAACTTCACAGAATAAATCTCCTTAAAAAAAGGATTTGTTCTGTAAAACTTAGTCAAAGGGCCGCACTTGAGCATCTATCAGGCCACATGTGGCCTTGAGGCCGCAGGTTCTCCACCCCTGGTAGATGAAACATAAATGGCATATTTATTAAGTTAGCAAATGGCACAAAGATAGGAGGGAAAGCCAACACATTGAATGATGGGACCAAAAAACAAATCTCAGCAAGCTGGAGTTGGTTGAATCTATTAAGCTGAAATTGAATAGAAGTGAATATAGTCTTATATTTGTGTTAAAAAAAAATCAGTTTCACAAAGATGAGAAGACACAGGCTGTGTCTAGTCAGTAGTTCATCTGAAGTATATCTTAGGGCTTTAAGGGATTGTAAACTTACTGTAAATGACATGGATGATAAACAGAAAGGCTAAGAGAGACGTAATGTCCAGCACTAGGGAGGTCACGGTACTGCTTTGTGTTCTCCCTGATCAGACCCCATCTAGAGTATTATGTTCATTTCTGAGCATCACCTGTTAGGAAAGAGGTTGATAAGCTGAACTGCATTCAGAAGATGGTATAAGGCCTAGCTGTTTTTCACTCATTTTTTAGTTGTGTCCAACTCTTTATTGACTAACTTACTTATTTTTAGTTTTCAGCATTCACTTCTACAAGATTGTGAGTTCCAGATTTTCTCCCCATCTCTCCCCTCCCACCTTGTCCAACTCTTTGTGTGACCCTATTTGGAGTTTTCATGGCAAAGACACTGGAGTAGTTTGCTAATTCTTTCTCTAGGTCATTTTACAGATGAGGAAACTGAGTCAAACAGGATTAAGTAACTTGCCTAGGGTCATCTAACTAGTAAGTTATCTGAGGCCGGATTTGAACTCAGGACTTGCTGGCTCCAGATCCCAGCACTCTATCCACTGGGCCACCTAACTGCTTAGAGAATCTTCCATATGAGGATTGATTGCAGGAATTTATGGTAGTTAGCTAGGTGCAGAGAAGGAAAGGAGGGGAAGAGATATGACAGCTGTCTTCAAGTATTTGAATTACTGTCTTGTAAAAGAAGGATTATACAAGTTATGTTTGACCCAGCCTAGAAGGCAGAAATAAGAGTAACGATGGGTGTAAGCCACAGAGGCCAATTTCAGCCTGACATCAGGAAGGATCTCCTAATAATTAGAAGTTTCCCAAAATGGCATGGGCTGCCTCAGGAGGCAGTAAGTTCCTTCAGACAAAGGATATGTTGTGAAGGGTTTACCTGTTCAAATACAGGATAGACTGTTAAAGTCTAAGATGACAAAGTTTGGGGCAGGCAGAGGTCATGGGGACTTGGCCATTATGGTATAGGAAAAGGAACGTTGGATTTGAAGTCGAGGAACCAGATACCATTTCTGATGCTTGTTTCCTGTATGATCCCAAGCAAATCACCTTCTCTCCCAGAACCTTAGTGTTCTCAGCAGTAAAATGAGGGCCATAAATAATGTCATCTCTAGGGTGCCTTCTATCACTTTGACCTTTGACTGAGCCTTTTGACTTATGACTCTGCCCTTGAAGTTATATCATTTATTATTCCTGAGGCACTAGGAGTGAGAAACAGTACTGCTGATGACACTGCTAATTGTAACATGTTTATGTGGCTCTTGGCTGTTTACAGAAGATTTTCATCATAACAACCCTAGTAAGATGTATCTTAAAATGAACTAGCTTCCACTGTCCCCTGATGTAAGTCAAGCTTCTTTAACCATTTCAAAGCCTTTTTGTCATAGCCAGTGTTGAGAAAAATACAGCCAAGTTCACAAAGACTGAGAGACCGAACTCCTCAAAGATAGTGACAGTTTCCTAGCTTTGTGCCTGGCCTTTGGAACCATTACCTGTGAGGTAGATAACCAAGGCTTTTGACTGCTCAGTTCACACTTTGCTGATTTCTCTTCATTTCTTTGGTGAGAGAGGGCTAAAAACTCAGTTTGGAAATTTAGCCAAGACCTCTCTCTGAATGTGGCCACATGAGTTAGCCTTCATCTAATATTGCCCATTAGCTTAAGGTTTTATGATAGATCTCCACCTGTGGATCACTAGTTCCTGACTTTGGGATCTTGAAGAGCACATACGAACACCCCCAATTTTCCTGCCTGCCTTCTGGTCCAAGGGGGCAAAAACAGATTTTTTTCCTTCTTAATACTTTACTGTAAAGTTTTTGTTTCTGCCTCTCTGAGGCCACAGCATGCCAGAACCCATTTGAATCTGACCACACGGATCAAGTGACTCATAGTGGTCTCATTAAATGTGTTCTGCTGATGAGACCTCATATGCATGCGAGATAAAGCATCTCCATTGGGTTTTTTTTAATATTTAAAGCAACTTCACTCAGCTTACTTAGTATTTCTATAACCACATGATTCAGAAAAGAGGGGAAAATGTTGTACTTTTACCCATTTCAGTTAGAACTTTTTAAAACACATAAAAAGACAGATTTTCCCCCTACCAACCACTAGAGCAACACTCAGCTGAGGCTGGGAACGACGAAGCCACATAATCAGTGGAGATACCACAGAAGTTTAGAACAATGTTCCTAGCTATTGATGGGTTAACATACATCTATCTGTGCATCATATACGTGGAAAGTATACTTTGACATTTTAAGGATCTGTACTTTCATTTTGTGAGTCCTCCCTCTACAGTGGCCCCAGAGAGTTAATGTGACCAGACCCATCATCCTGAGACCAACTCCTTGCTGAGCACCGTCAAACTTAGCCAGCCTGCTCCTTGAACAACATGTCCTGGGGCCCATGTTCCAAGCCTCTCTAAGTTGGTTGGGCCTGCCAGGGCCAACACTCTGCTAGGATAATCTTCAAGAACCCAGGGTTCTCCATATCATGATGATAGCATTTGGAGTAGGACTTTAGTGGAATGTTAAATCCTAATTAGTAATCAGGGTCCTGATTAGTGAAAATAATGAATCCATATACTCAAATTTTCACAATCCCAAGTTGTATAATTATGTAAAAAATGATAATTGGTTCCAGCCCATTGTAAAAATTCACTGTGAATTTGAATTTGACTGCTTCATGGGATTCATTATTCTAACTAATTGAGACCTAGCTATATATTATCAGGGGATTTTCTCAGCCTCTTAGGAACAGCGTACCCATCAATGGCACACTGAGTGTTGGTCAAAGATAGATCACAATGAAAGCAAAGAGATTTATGGGCACGCCAAGGAAACTACTGATAGCAGTGTCAGCTTCCTACAAGTACAGCTCTGCTTAGAGTACATAGCCAATCCGCAGACAAAACTTCAAGGTGGAGGTCACTATTTAAACAAGACTAAGGTGTCTTATCCAAGGACTAGAAGTACTTTTTAAAAGAGTGGATGAGACCATTCTCCTTACTTTCCACTGTTTGGCCACCAGATAACTGGAGGATTTCCACATTTTTAGTCCATCAAGATGTTGTGAAATGATCGTGATTCCCATCCCCATATATGTATTATAGTGTATTATTGCTATGGTCCCAAACTATCAAATTACTACAGTTTTTTAGATCTGATTGTCACAATTTCAGTAATTAAAATCCATTTTCTTTATTAGTCTAATTGTAAAATACAATAGAAAAATACAGTTGTGTAGTCTTCACACAGCATCCAGGATTTTGTGAAGGCACTTGGTGTTTTCTCATGTGATCTGCTGATCAAGGCATGGTCAGTGATTCATAGTATCGAGCCAAATCAAGGGACCCAAAGTTTAATATAGATTAGAATGTAACATACCAGAAGTTCTTATCTTCAACTTCCTTGTATATACAAGGACACAAATTCCTTTTGAAAAGAATGCATAATTAGTTGTTAACCACTGAGGAACAAACACCACGTTTACTTCTCACTGTTCTTAGGAAAAGCCAGCACTCCCTTCACTGTCCTACACTGATAGATGATGACACACAAATGACTTCCACCTCCCAGAGCCACTGTTAATAACAACAGTAATTATAATTAGCATTTATATTGTACTTCCAGATTTGCAAAACACTTTACATACATTATCTCATTTGATCCTCACCGTGCCCAGTGAGAGAGGGGCTATTATTATCCCCATTTTACAGGTGAGAAAATTGAAGGTTAGAGAGAGTAAGTGATTCTTAGAAAGGTTATGTGTGACTCCAGGCTCACATTTTTAATAAGTAGAAGAGGGGATGGGATTTGAACACAAAGTCCAGGAAACATTAAACTACCTAGGCTGTCTATCCCAATGGGTTTACTTTACAAACATGACAACTATATTATTATTACTTAATACAGCAATAAATCTTATTTCATCAGTAAAAAGTGGTTCTGGATAGGTTCTCGATATAGAAACATTTTGATAGCAAATATTCATGTGCTCAAAAGTAATGTTGAATTTTAAAACAATTTTCTGTTGTTCCAACTCCCCTTTCTCCCAATTACTCTGAACAGGTGACGTTTAACCCTAGATTTGATTGTTGGTCAAATACAGAAGGACAGCTAGGTAGCTCAGTGGATAGAATACCAGGTCTAGTAATCCAGATAGACCTGAGTTCAAATATGGCCTCAGACACTTATTTAGCTCTGTGACTCAAGACAAGTCACTTAACCCCATTTGGCTCAGTTTACTCTTCTGTAAAATAAGCTGGAAAAGGAAATGGCAAACCACTGCAGTATCTCTGCCAAGAAAACTCCACATGGGCTCACAGAGAGTCAGACATGATGATCAACAAGAAATGTAAAAAGGAAAATAAGAACATCACAATTTAAACTTTCAGGGCCTTATTTCCTGCATTAAGTCCAAACAGGATATTCATTTTCTCTACTAGTAAAGGGCATAGTATTTGTGAGTTATTCACTTAGGATAGTTGGAAAAGATCTATTTGGGGATCCTTTTTAAAGTTTAAAATATTTTACAAAATACACAGATTGGTTTTAAGTTGTTGAGTTGATGAAATATTTTCCTCAATATATTGGCTTACTGTGGAGAAAAAAGAAAACCAAAAACCAAATGCTTGTGTTTTACAGTTGTCTGTGCCGTAAATGCACTTTCCCATCATGTGCTTAATAAAGACCTTGGAGATATTGTCAGAGACTTCAGAGGATTCTACAGGCAGCTCACTAGTGACGGACAGCTCAGATGGGTAAGATGCTTATTTTATAGAATGTTGATGTGACTCATGGTTTAGCAAAGAAAATCTGAGGTATGCAGTGAACATAAGCAACTATCATAAAAATATCAAGTATGCCTCACAGTGGAAACTCCTACAGAGGGAAATATCTATGATAGGGACAAGTTAGGATTTTAGGGGTTTGATGAAGCTATTTTTGAAGATAACTGATAGAATTATGTTCCCTGAATAAGCAACATTGATTGCCCTGACCCACACCGAAAGCTCAGAGTGATCCTGGAAGAGGCCATCCCACCACCCCTTCCTTATCTAATCCCAGTGTTTTAGGGAGATTAGTCTACACTGGAACTGTGGGTTTCTCCAAGCATGTGGATTCATAACCAGGCTGGAAACAGAACCCAAAAGCCAATAAAAGGAAAATATGTATCATAGACTTTATCACAGAAAGAGATGCCATCTAGTGCAGACCTTTCATTTTACAGATAAAACAAAACAAGACCCAGTCCTGGGGAGGTGATATGATTAAAACCATGCAGGTTAGGAAGGAGCAGAGCTGAGTCCCAGGCTCCTTCTAGTACTTGGTGCTGCTGAAAGACGTGAACAAGGCAGTGGAGTAACTTCAGGACTGGTGTTTGGAAATGGGAGAGGATGGGGCACCATTGTATAGGGTTATGCTTTCACATTAATTCTGAAAGTTATTCAGAAGTTATTCTAACTTTGTTAGAGGCAGCTGGAGAAGAACCGAGGGTGGAGCTTTGGACATGAGGAATGACTGAATTCAAATCCAGCCTCAGATACTTACTAGCTATCCGACCCTGGGCAAGGTCACTTAACCTTTGTCTCAGTTGCCTTATCTGTAGAATGGAGAGCATAATAGCACTTACATCTCGGGGCTGTTGTGAGGATTAAAGGAGATAATATTTGTAAAAAGGTCTTTGCCAAACTTAAAGTGTCATATAAATGCTAGCTATTCTTATTATTTCTTCCATATGCCTTATTTGAAAAAAACACCACTATTCAATTATGGGGTTTTTGTTATTGTTCAGTCATTTCAGTCACGTCCTACTGTCTGTGACTCCACTTGGAATTTTCTTGGCAAAGATACTAGAGCAGTTTGCCATTTCCTTCTCCAGCTCATTTTACATTTGAGGAAACTGAGGCAAAAAGGGTTAAGTGATTTGCTCACACATCTAGTAAGTGTCTGAAGCCAGATTTGAACTCAGAAAAATGAGTATTTCTGACTCCAGATCCAATCCAATAAACATTTTTAGAGTGTTTACTATATCCCAGGCACCGTGCTGAGTGCTGGGATATGATTAATAAAAAGAAAGATAGTTCCTGCTCTCAAGGAGCTTACAATCTAACAGGGAGACAGCACACAAAAGGAGTCGGGAAAGTAGGGGTGTGGGGGATAGGGGATGGAGATGTGACACCAGGGGTACCTAGTGCGGGAGGCAACTTGTTCCATGGAGCTGAAACCAGTTAGAGCAGCAGATGCAAAATGGAGTGAGCCCACAAAGCCCAATTTCTACCCCCTATAAAGGAAGGCATTGGGAGGAGTTTGGTATTCCACCCAGAAATAGTGTGGCAGAAATGTGACTTTTGTAAGATACTTCTTTTTTAAAAAAGACATTTCAGCCTTAAAGTGCTATATACATGTTGTTGCTGGTTGAAGATGATGATAGTGATGAAGAGCAGAATTCCCCATTACTTTCACCGTAGCTATGCCTGCTTGAAACAAAAGCTGGCTGTTACATAAACAGATCCGTACTGTCTTGCAAATTCCCAGTTAGCTGTCTTCCCTGGTTCTAGCTACTGCCCTCCCCGGCTTCCTTTAAACCCCAGCTAAAGTTCCACCTGCCACAGGAACCTCTCATGTTGTTACTTATCTTGTATATCGCTTGTTTGTACGTACTTGTTGGTATGTTGTCTCCTCTGTTAGAACGCAAAGCTAGAGTCCCTGGAGAACCTGGGTTGGGATGAAAGGTGGAAGAAGGCTAGATAGGTGTGGGAGTGGGAATTCAGGAAGAACTTTGAATGTTACACAGGATTTTACAAGTTCTATAAGGAGCCACTGAATTCACTGAGTGAGGATGAGGGAAGGGTGTGACCCAGTCAGAACTTTTCTCTAGGAAAATCACTCTAACAGCTCAGTGGAGAATGGATTACAGTGGGGAGAAAACTTTTGGTGAGGAGACCAACTCTAATATATCCAAAACAAGAAACAGGCTAGAGGGGAAAGAGCCCTGGGCTAGGAATGTGAAAGACAGTGTGTCATAGTTCTACTGTAAACTGGGCATGAGAACATGAAGCTCTGAGCTTCAGGTATCATAGGAGGACATCTTGAAACAACGAAGGCCTACTCTTCAATCCTACTTTGGACACTTAGCAGCAGCATGATGACAGAAAATGTCTCTCTGTTTGCTCATCTGTGTGGAATTTCCATTTTTAACTGCAAGCTAAGAAAGAACAGACTTATCAAGTCCCTCATGGAGGTTTATTTAGTTTTTTTTTTAACTTTGTGACTCTTGGGGAAGCTGGAAATACAGGGTGTCCCAAAAGTCTTAGTGCAACATCCATCTTTATAATTTCCAAATACTTATGTTGTATTTTGTCTCCCATTAGATTGGTCCAGAGAAAGGTGTTGTGCATTTAGCCACGGCAGCTGTTTTGAATGCCTTGTGGGACTTATGGGCCAAGCAGGAGGGAAAGGTAAAGTTGTAGCATTTTCTTAAAATTAAGCTTAGTTGGGTTATCTTTTTCATTATTGTGGTTAGCATTTACTGGGCATTGGTATTTTGCCTGTGAATATGCGTATTGTATGACAAAAGGCTAATAGCACTTTCCTAAACTTGTTTCTTGGTGAGGAGGAGGGGGTGGGTCGAGGGACAGGTTTTCTGTGATTTGGAGACACTAAAAATTGGTTTGTTTTCATCAAAGGTGTGAGGAGGGGTGGAGACATGAACCAAGTGGAGGAGGAGGTAACAAAGGTGTAGGAGAAAACAGAAGGCCATAGGGAGAAAATGTTGGGAAAGAGGGTAGCATAGATATTTGTCACATGGAGTCAGTTTGGGGCTGACACGTTTTCTATCAGAAAAAAAAAGTGATGTGGGTGTTTGTTGGGCTACTTTTGCACATAAGTTTAATAAATGTTGTCTTCTTTTTTTCTTAACAGCCCCTTTGGAAATTACTTGTTGACATGGTAAGAAAATGCTTTTAAATTATACTCAATGTATCACTGTAGCACAGTTGCTTCCTTCAGCCCTGGAGGGAGTAGTAATTTTATTAGTGTAGGCATATTCCCACTTCCAACCAGACAACTTCAAAGACGGTCTGGGAGATTTTTTGTAACTGCACAACTCACCCTGGTGATTGAGCTTCCCTCAGCTTAGTGAGGCTGGTCTGCTACAACAGATGTCTCTAGTCCTCTACTAGAAGCCTTTCCAGCTGGGTAGGATCTGCTAAAATAAAGCTTGTGTTCCACTGGTATAAGCCTTCAAGACCTGAGTCTTCATGCACCATGGCATATTGGAACAGAGCATCAGCAGAGCTGGCACAGTTACTGTGCCTTATAAGTAGTAGTATAACTGACTCAGTGTCCCTACAGTCACACAGCAAAAAGTCTATTTAAAATCTAAGCTTCTTCTGCTGTGCTATTGAGCACATCTGTGCTCAACCATTCGCATTGATTCCAAGAATAAATGGCCTAGAACAGGATTTGGAGATCACTGTGATGCCTGAGTGAGAAGGCTGTGTCTTAGCCCTTTTCCTTCTCATTACTTAGAAGCTTTATAATTGCTATTACCAGTGCATCAATCACTTGACTGATGAGGAAGAAGAATGTGGACAAATTCAAAGATAAGAACAATGTTGGTCTGCCCTAAAGGATTCTTGGATATTTTTTCAGTGGCCTGTGTACTTGCTTATAATTGGTGGGATGGAGGCAAAATAGTGGAACATCTGCCATGAGCTTCACCTCTGTCCAACCCATAGGAATGGCAATACCATTACTAGGTCTGTTTCCAAAGATGATTGGGGAACCTATATATTCTAAAATGTTTATAGCAACTCTCTTTGTGGTGGCAAAGAACTAGAAACTGCAGGGATGCCCATCTATTGGAGAAGGGCTTGTGGTTTTTATCAATTTTATCAGTTCTGTGAATTTCTCTCTTAGTAGAGTCATGTATTAGCTTGACAACATGAGATTTTATTTGAGTCAAACAGTATAATATAAACCAAATTTTGAGGAAATAGAGATCTTTAAATTTTTTTCTAACAGTCTGAAAGAGAAAAGCAACCTTTTATATAGCAAGATGGTACATTTTTTTTAGTGGCAAGTACAGATGGAGACTTAATAAAAGTATGAAAATGGAAGTTCATTCTTAAAATATAAATACCCTCAAGAGGGATAATGCTTTAAAACATAAGCCATTTATACCTCAGTGTGAATGGATTTATTTTATGTTTTCCCAAAGAGCAGCTAGCTGGAAGCAGATTTCACTGATGATGAGGGAAGGGAGAAGGGAGGACCTGAATATGGAGCTGTGTCTGAGGAAATAAGGTCTGTCTGTACTAAGCTGTGATCCATCATTTTGTTTCAGATTAACCTGGGGAAGGGGGTAGGGGGCCACACAGAGAGAAGAGTGGTGAGAAGGGACATGGGATTAGGCCATTAGTTGATGAAATAGAATCTTGGCATCCTAACCAAGTCAACCTCACCTCCAAAGGTACCTTCATTTAGAAGAGCAGGCACAGCCACATTTTTGTGTTGACACAGCCTTACAAACCTCATTGGTATTTGTATTTAACCAGGGTGCTCTTTTTCATTTCCCTATTTGCTTTTTCCCTCTCTACCATTGTACTGCCAGGACCCCAGGCAGCTGTTATCCTGCATAGATTTCAGGTACATCACAGATGCCTTAACTGAAGAGGAAGCCTATGGTAAGTCCCTTAGCAGCCTTTTTGTTGTATAAGCAGAGCAGAACCACTCCTTGTCTGAAAGGATGGGTAATCAGCGCTTTTATATTTTCAGAAATATTGCAGAAGGGGAGCATCGGCAGAAAGGACAGAGGTACGGTGAGAGAAAAATGTTGTTTTCTTTTTCTAATGTTGTTGGTTGTCTGGGTAAGCTTTCTATACCAAACAGGAACATTTGGTGTAGAAACAAATATACCCTTCCTGAGGGTGCATTTTATCATACCGAATACCTCACTTACTTTGCAGTGAGGCCTTTAGGCAGAAGCCAACAGAATCCTGAATGTGTTTTAGGCCTAAGGGTTGGGTATGGGCCTGTAGTTTCACTGGTCTGGGAAACTCCCAATTGTAGAAATTTCCTTTACTAATGCAGATAGCCACTTTCTTTGTGACTTAGAGTCTTAGAGAGCTGCTTAGAGTACTCTAAGACCCGCTGTGCCTCTCCATATTTTATGTATATGTGCACATGCGTATGTATACTTGTATCTGTTTAGATCTATAGATTCACTTCAGTAATTGTTTAATTATGGCCAGCTTTAGGGTGAAGCAAATGAGATAGGCCTGCCCTCCCAGAGGCAGTGGGCATCTAGAAGACAACTTCGAGCATGGCGTCTTCACCTGTTTGTGTCCTGGGTTCATTTGGCAGTCTGGTGAAGGCTATGGACCCCTTGTCAGAATAGTGTTTTTAAATGCACAAAATAAATTATATAACTGAGAGAAATGCTAAATTAATTCAACATTAGTAAAAAGTAAAGATATCTTTTTTCCTTCCCATGAAGGTAAGTTCATAGATCCCCTAAAATGAATCGTTGGTTAAGAACCCCTGCTCTAGAAGATTACAGAGAGTTGAAATATTGAAAAAGAGACTTGGTCATTCTGGTACCACCCTATTTACACTTTAGAAAGTAAGCTCTTTGAGAGCAGGAACTAATTTTTTTTAACCTTCATGCTGAGTACAATGCCTACTACATAGCAGTGCTTGCTAAATGCTGTTGGTTTGAACTGAAAAGATTATGAATTCTGCTTGTGAGATGGGGATCATATCAGCCAAAATGGCAGTCTGTGGTTTGCTAGGTTGGTAGTAGCTGTGGTATGTCTAAGGACAGGTATTAATAGGGAAAACCTATGTGCTTTAGCAAGTGTTTGGGATTTACATAAATAGCAGAAAGTAGGCTGTAGGTATTTCTAGACCTATTTTTCCAGCAGAATTGACCCATAGGCAATGTCAGATGGCCACTTCAAAAATTGTGTCTTTGCAGAAAAACAGATGTTGGAGTGTGGCTACCCTGCATATACTACTTCCTGTGCCTGGCTGGGTTACTCTGACCAGCAGTTAAAGCAGGTTTGTACTTTGGATATTTTATGAGGAAGAATTCCTGAAACGAGCTGCATGGCAGACTGTGTGATCATAGATCTAGAGCCAGAAAGATTCTCAGAGGTCATCAAATCCAACCCCCTGTTTTTACAAATGAAGAAATTAAAGTCCAGGGTAGCTTAAGTGATTTGCCTGAGAAGTCACAGGTAGCAAGCATCAGAGGTGAGATTTAAACCCAAATCCTTTGAAGCCAGAGCCAGTGTACTTTCTGCTGCCTAGACATAGACTACTGTGTTGTCCACTTTTCATAATCATTTTGGAACTTGATAAGAAAAATAATATACACATGGAGGCCTCTCAAGTTGTATTTTATACATGGATTATTATTTGAAACTGGATAGCAGTGTACTCCCAACGATTAAAAACATTTAGCTTTCAGATCTTGTCTACCCCTCTGGATCTCCATCTCTTTCCTGTCAAGTATATGGCTAATGCAGGTAGATCCCAAAAGAATAAGCACTTGGGATTTTCATTTCATATTTAATAGAGGTATATATGTTACAGAATCTCCTTCTATTAAAGAGTATTAATGAATTTTTTTTCCTTCTAAGAATGCTTTGATGACTAATAAAATGAAACCTATCAAGAGATTAGGGGACTCCATAAATACAAAGAATTACTTTATGTTAGCCAGGCAACCAGAGTTTAAGCAAAATGTAGCATACTCCTCTACTGTAAGCCATAAACACCAAGTATGTTACATCCAGAAAAGAAATGACTTAGGTATTTATTACAGCAAGGACAGCCATGTGAATAAATATTTCCCAGTTGTAGGGTATTCTGTTGATCAGTGTGTAATACCAGAATTACATCTCTTTTTCTCCTCAGTTATGCACTGAAGCACTCAAGGAGGGCTGGACAAGGTACGTTGTTTCAGCGTAATAGTGGACTTTACTCTTCCCTGGTAAGGAGCAAGAGAACTATGTCAGAAGCCTGAGGACTGATAGTTAAAAATCAAACACACTCCCTAAAACACTCCTTCTGCTTTGGAATTTGATAAGTATGAGATAACTCTCAGAAGGATTACCTCCAACAAGGATTTGAGCAACACCCAGTAAGAGCTTCCTAATTCTAGAAAGTGGAGTGGTTAGAATCAGTCTCTTTTGTAAGTTTTATAGTTGTTTCATTTTCACATTGCAAACATTTTCAGATTGTGTCCCACCCTGTGACAGCAGCAATTAGCAATTAAGCAAAGCTAACAATACAGTGGCCTACTCTGAAAGTAGCCTCTCTGTCCTCTCTTTTTAATGAACAGATATCTGTTTACTCCTCCCATTTCATTAATCCCCTGGAAAAAGAAAAATAAATTCATGGTAAAAATATGCACAATGAAGCAAAATAAATTCCCTCCTAGACTATATATGTGTGTGTGTGTGTGTGTGTGTGTGTGTGTCTGTGTGTGTGTCTGTGTCTGTCTATGTCTATGTATGCAGCTAAGTGGTACAATGGATACAGTGCCAGGCCTGGAATCATGAAGACTTGAATTCAAATCTGGCCTCAGACACTTAAAAGCTGTGTGACCCTGGACAAGTCACTTAACCCTGTTTGCCTCAATTTCCTCATCTGTAAAATTGGCTGGAGAAGGAAATGGCAAACCATTCCATATCTTTACCCAGAAAACTCCAAAAAGGATCACGAACAGTTGGGCACAATTGAAACAACTGAACCAACCAATAACGTGTGTGTGTGTGTGTGTGTGTGTGTGTGTGTGTGTGTGTATAAAATCTTTTTTTAAATTTTTATTTAGTTTCAGTGTTCTACAATCACTGCCATATAACTTAGATTATTATTTTTCCCTACCTCCCCCCTCCCTCCCTGAGACGGCATACAATTCTGTATGGGTTCTACTCAAACATTCTTATTAAATGCATTTTCACTATAGTCATGCTGTGTAGAAGAATTAAATTGAATGGGAGAAATCATATAACAAACCAAAACTTAATACACTGTGTGTGTGTAATCTTGGTCTGCACCCTAAATCCATTACTGCTCTGTCAGGAGGTGGATAAAGAGCATGTATCAGTACTGACCCTCTGGATGGTGCTTGTTCTTCATTTTCACAGTTTTCAAAATTGTTTATCTTAACAGTGTTATCTAGTTCTGTTTGTTTTATTTATCAGTTTTTAAAAGTCTTCAAAAGTATTCATTCAGTAATCTTGATGTTACACTATAACCTATTCTGACTTTTCTTCCTTCACTTTGCTTCAGCAGTTTGGCAACTACTTCATTTTATTTGTGATATTGTGATTTAAGGGTATTCCCTCCAATTATCCATAGCTTCTCATTCTGTGTAGTTTTTGTCCATGGTCCTGCTAAAAATCTGCTATAGGAGCCTTCCTTCAGACACTTTCATGTAGGAGCTGTCTAATCAATTATCTCTCTCTATTTCTACTTGCCTAACACATCTTTGTGATGGATGAAATCCTTTATGATGATTCTTCATGCAGTTCTTCATTGGTGTTGTCTTGCTGCCTACTCTTAGGCACTAAGTACCTCTCCAGTCCCCCAGGGAACCAGCTCCTTTAATTAGTTTGTTTGTGGTATTCCATCATCCATCACTATCACTGGAAAACTTTTTGCTCTTAAAAAGATATGTCTGTATTTCAGAGAGAAACTTAGGGGTCATTACCATCTCTGTACAATTTCTCCAGAGCAATCCAATTGACTCTTCACTTCAGTTCTGGACCTATTTCATTGTCCATTTGCGCTGACTGTTCGAGAATATACGTGCTAATAACTCTAGACTGCCTGTCCAGCTACATTCTTGTAGTCTGGACAGTCGGCACTTTCATTCCTTTGGTTTTTCCTGTATGGATAATGAGGTTGAATTCTTGAATGACTATCATTAGTGTAGAAGGCACTGTTGTGGCCTAGAGCTTGACACAATTGACACAATTGACACAAAGACATCTACCTGGAAGACTTCACTGTCTGCAGACAAATCTTCTGATGGATACTTAACCTCCAGGATAGTGATGAATACATGTGGCTAGCATGTTTCCTGTCTGAACAAAATTATTCCTATCGTTACATCTTTTAAAGAATCTTCTACAATTTTGATATAGGTATGAGAGATTTCCTGGTTAAAGAAGAGGCTTTTAATGAGACATTTTTACTTAATCAAGTGATTTTTTTAATAGTTAAAAATAGTAAATTTTCTACACCTTTCAGTCAGTTGGATGACTGTAATAATGTAATCTACTGTGGAATGTGTTTTTTGCATAAAACTTTAGAATCCTGCCCTACACTCACCCTGGGGTCTGAACAGCCAAGGCAGCCAGCTCTTCTCCTCATGGTACTGAAGAGTATCTCCACTCTTGGTTGCTTAGCCAAGGCTACAGCCCAGTCCTGGACTTAGTGAGAGGCTGAACTTCCCAGACTGTAACCTGGCACGATGTTTGTAGATCTGGCCTAAGGCCTTTGATACTGTTAGTCATGAGGGCTTAATGGAAAATTATATCACAATTTTGTTGCCCAGAGAAGTTCATCAGCATTGTATGTCAATTTCATGACAGCATGCTTGTCCGGATTCTGGATAATGGACAATGCTCCTGTGCCTTCCCATTCACCAACGGAGTGAAACAGGGTTGCTTGCTTGCTTCCGTGCTTTTTAGCATGATGCTTTCAGCCATGTTGTCAAATATTTTCCATGAAGATGAGCATGGCATCAAGGTCAGCTACCTCACTGATGGTAAATTCTTCAGCTTGAAAAGCCAAGACCAAAGTAGAGGGAGTGTTGGTGCACAATTTTCTGTTTGCAGATGATTGTGCACTCAATGCAGCCTCTGAAGCTGAGATGCAACAAAGTATGGATCAGTTCTCTGCTGCCTGTGCTAATTTTGACCTAACAATTAATACCAAGAAAACACAGGTGCTCCATAAGCCATCACCACACCATCCATATGTTATGGCAAATGGAGAAGTTTTAAATGCAGCATTCAAATTTTTTTTTTTTTTAATCAGGACAAAGGAAGGGACAGTGAACTTCAAAGTGGCTTTGTGGAGCTATTCAATTAGTAACTGAGTAACATAAGTCTTCTTACCCAAACCTATAATGCTTCCCGGCTTGCTAATTAATACCTTCTGACCCCACTGATCATTTGCTCATTTCCAAGAGGGTCATGAAGTGTCCTGGACTTTGGAGCAAACTGAGAACAAAGACCACATGATGATAACCAAAAGAGAAAAAAAACAAACCTCTGAGTTAGCTACTCAGAACTAAACACCACAGTTCTCAGTATGGTTTAAAATAGCATCAGCTTTTTTGACTGCCTCATCACACTGTTGTCTTATTTTGAGCTTGTAGTCCACTGAAACTGTCAAATAGGATATAAATCATTGTCCACCATACTCCTCACTATCCAGTATTTGTCCAGTTTTTTTGTTGTTTTTTTTTAACGAGTGTAGGAATTGATACTTGCTATTTCATTTAAATTAGACTTGGCTGATCATTTTATAGCCTGTCAGAATTTTTTTGAATTATCTCAAATTTCTCTCCTCAACTTCTATGACCCAGCTAAACTGATCTGTTTGTCATATCCCCAGACATGTACCTTGTCCCTAGTTTTTTAAATCCATGTCTTTATGCTGTTCCCAGAGCCCTCAACTTACTTTTCTTTTCCTTGTTGAATTTCTACTCATGTTTAAAAGCCTGATACCAAAGCCATGACCAGGACGGCTTACTGATTGCCCTCCCCAGCAATCACCTTTCCCTCAATTGAATCTCACATTTCCTTTGGGCTCTTTTCCATTAAAAATAAAAGTTGGATGACATGATCTCTGCAGTCCTTTCCAGCTCTTAATTAAATGAACACAATACTACAAATGTAATTTGACCAACTCAGAGTACAGGAGGACTTTGACCTCCCCTGATCAGGACTCTAAACTTATTATTAACTATCAGCAACTAGGTGGCACAGTGGATAGAGTGTTAGACCTGGAATCAGGAAGTGCTTAATCTGAATCCCACCTCAAATAGCTATGTGATGATGGGCAAGTCACTTAGCCTCTACCTGACTCAGTTTCTTCATGGGTACGATGGTAATAATAGTACCTACCTACCAGGGTCATTGTGAGGATCAAATAAGATAATATTTATAAAAACGTTATGTAAATCTTAAAGCAATATGTAAACAATATGATTGTTATTATTAACTCAGCCCAAGACTTTTTTTTATAAGATAGATCACTGTTGGATTGACATTGACCTTGTGATCATCTCAAATTCTCAAGTGCTGTTTTTTTGTATGAGTTGCAATCAATTTACTTATCTCCTTAATTAAAGCATTGGTAAGTAAGGTTAGGAAAACTTGGTGAATTGTGACTAGTTATCTAGAGAAGAGAGAGTTAGGAAAGATCTTCAAGTATCCAGCAGATTACATCCCAAGACTTAAATGGCTGCTTTCTGTTTACTGATAGAGGCCAGAGCATACCTATGAGCCACAGGGGAAATCATAGTCACAGAAAGATGACTGGAGAAAGTTAGGCCTGAGCCCAGAACATATGAGGAAATAATATCAAGCTTTGTAAATAGCCACAGATGCGACTGTTAGCCAACAAGCAAGCAGTCTTTGCTCAGATCACATCATAGAAAAGCTTGGTCAGTGATAGAAAATAGTTTTGAGTGTCATATACAAACATGGTACTCAGACACAAGGGATGAAAATAGGATTCTGTCTTGAAAACTGAAAAAGAAATGCTGAGACATTGGGGACATCTCAGTTCTCTGTTATCCTTTCACTTCTTAACTCCCTGTGGTTGACTTCCTGTTACCATTACTCAAACTACCAAAGTTACCAATGATTTCTTAATTGCCAAATCTAATATCTTCTTCTCCGTTCTCATTCTTTTTGATCTCTGAAGCATTGATACTGTTGACCACCCATTTTTTCTTGACAGTGTCTCCCTTACAGGTTTTTGTGACCCTGCTCTTAATCACATTATCCCCTTCTCTACCTCACCACTACTTCTCACTTCCCTTGGCTCATTCATCATCCAAATCATGCCTACCAGCTATGGGTATATACTGTGGCTCTGTTGTATCTCCTTGTCTCTTTCTTGGTAACCTCATCAGCTTCCATGGGTGCAGTTATTATCTCTGTGCCAATGATTCCTAAATCTATGTGTCTAGCTCTTGCCACTTTCACATCACAACAGTCTATTGGACATTTTCAACGAATGTCCTGTAGACAGCTCAAACTCAACATGTCCAAAACAGAAATAATCATCTTTTCCCTAAAACCCACTTCTCTTCCTAATTTCACAATTACTGTTGAAGGTACCACCATACTTCCCGTTAGCCAGGTTTAAAACTTCATTATCACCCTCAGTTCTGCCTTTTCTCTCATCCCATATATCCAATCAGTTGTTAAATTTCCTGTCTCTACATATCTCCTCTATGTCTACGCTACTCTCACAGCTACCAGCCTGATTCAGGCCCTCTCATCTCTACTATGCAACGCCTCCTATTTAATCTTTCTACCTTAAACCTTCTCCCCCTCCAAGCTCTGTATTCCTAGTGTTTAGCAACAATGCTGGCACAGAGTAAACTTTTAATAAATGTTTGTTGGTAGGTTGATTACAGAAAGGTTGTTAGACTTTGGAATGCATATTTGTGTTTTCTCTGGGCTCTAATTAGAGAGCTTATAGACTTTGCTTATTTGTAAGCCTTTAAAAGTCAGGTAGAATGCTTTAGAAACTAAAGCGTTGTATCAATATGACTTGTTAGTTTAGGTTATAGTTTAAATCATATGGCTGCAATAACATCCCTTCCAATCTGAGTTACCAACAATTTTATTTCTTTTGCAAGTGCAGTAAATAAATGATGATAATACTAAAGATCCTATTTATCTAGTATCTCCTTGAGCCAGCCAGTAATTTGTAGCTACTGCTTGTCAGCACTAAGTGATTCATTTAAGTTCTCTTGGAAAAGAACTGAAGGTTATTGAGAAATTGATATCTGTGAATTATAGGCAGATGTGATTGTTTCTGTAGAAAATTCTCTTCATTTTGTCATGTTTTGTGGAGAGATCTAAACTTCAAAACCAAATGTATTTTTTAGGTTTAAAGTAAAAGTTGGTGCTGATCTTGAAGATGACATTCGTAGATGCAGACTTATAAGAGATATGATTGGGCCTGAAAAGATTTTGGTAAATAGCTTCTTAAATATACAGCTTTGAATACGTAAGTTTACTTACCTGAGGAACAACTAGTATTAAGAATTGGGGGTTTATGGTAAGGTAGATAAACTGTTTAAAAAAAATTGGAGGAGTGAGACAGGGGTAGATAGAGAAATTATAGATCTGTAATCTACAGAATCTGTATAGAGAATGTATAGGCTTATATATTCTATAAGGATGCAAGTAAAATATGATACTAAAGCCTCTAATTCTTTGTCCCTTTCTGTCTTAATCTTAGCTAGTATTTACATATTTTTGAGCAAAACCTTCTCCTTTCAGCATATCAGTTCATTTACCCAAACAGGAATAGTTATTCCATATTCCTGACATTTGAAACTACCAACTTCCTTGGTTGGTATGTAATGGTGAGCCAACTTCAAGCAAAGAACATTAAAGAACACTGGCTGAGATGACAAGTGTTTTTGTTTTACCCATGTGTGTTTTGATTATATAACATCTACAGAATGTTTTTTAGAAAGTAGATGAAGTCACTGAGATTTTTTTCCCACTAAAGTTTAAGGCCTGCTACATAGTTCAGATTGGCTGTTTTGTACTAGTATTTTTATATATATTTGGGGTCCGTACATGTGGTTTTAGTGGTGTGGAAAACTCTCAGGATGGAAATTTCCTCCACCAATCTGGGTCAGAAACTTTAACCTATAGTTTTAGAGAGCTGCCAAAGGTTTTGGGAAAATTAAGTGGCTTGCCCACAATAAGAAATGTGAATAGGTATCCAAGGCAAGACTTGAACCCATTTCCTCCAGCCTTGTAGCCATTATGCCGCTATCATCGGTAAGAGTGTGAGATAAGAAAATACTATCACCCTGTCTTATCACCTTATATTAAATTTACAGTATATTACACAACATACAATACAACGTACAATGTCTGGTAATTTTTAACAAGTTTAATAATTAGTAAAGCTTAAAACTGTTAAGACTTTTAGGATGCCCTATATATGTCTTTCTGACCTCATTGTCATGCAGGATCCCAAATAATTTTTGTTATCTTATTCTGAGAATTATAAACACTAAAATTCCATAAACTGCTAAATATCAGCTCTATAGAAGAGTTCAGTACAGCAGAAGATGGTATTGTCTATAGCATGTTAACGGCAAATAGAATAGGGACTTTTAAAGGCAATGTTCAAATCAGAAATTTATGAGAAGGGCAGATAGGTGGCTCAGTAGGTAGAGGGAGTCGGTAGGACCTGAATTCAAATCTGGCTTCAGATTCTTGACAATAGTTGTATGACTCTGGACAAGTCACTTAACCCCAATTGCCTCACCAAAAAGAAAGGAAATTGGCCAAAACACCAGGTCTGGCTAAAGTCTTCATGGGAAGTGTCCTCACCTCTTCTTAAGATCATACATCATTAGAGATCCAGTTCGCATATCTCCAGAAGGCAGTTTTTAATGCAAAAACTGGCTGTGAAAGCTCTGGGTGTCTTCGCTTCTCTTTGACTCACTAAATTATGCCTGCATGTTGTGCTTCATAGGTAGGCAGTGTTTTGCCCATCGTTCGTTCAACGACTTCTTAGGCAGTCAGTTCATTCATGTTCAGCAGCTTCTGTACAGTCAACATTGCTTTCCTTAGCTTAGGAATACAGTTAGCATGTGTGTTTTAAAGTTTAAAATCCAAACACCTGGATAAATGTAGAATGATGAATGAATTCTCATTCCCTTTAGATGGTGGATGCCAACCAGCGATGGGACGTGCCAGAAGCAGTGGAGTGGATGTTACAGTTGGCTGAATTTAAGCCTCTGTGGATTGAGGAGCCGACCTCCCCCGATGACGTTCTTGGACATGCCACCATCTCTAAGGTAGAAGTGTTGTCTTTCTTCTTTAACAGGTGGTCATTATAGATATTGAAATTCTTTTATTTCTTTGGTTTTCTACTTTTCCTGATGAAGAATTAAAAGAAGTAACTTCTAGCAATGACTAAGTTTAAAGATTTCACATCCTTTTATTCTCTTCTGATGTTTAGTAACTTCCTTGGAGTTCACCTCCTCCCCCCAGACAGTAGCCTTATAATTCTGGGCAAGTCACTTAACCTCTCTAGCCTCAGTTTCCTTATCTATAAAGTGAAGGAATTGGATTCAGTGACATCTAGGATCCTTTCTAGCTCTAAAACTTAGGATACTGTGAATTAATTTTTAAGGAACGGCTAAAGTTTTTCCAGAGATTAACTACAATAAATCTTACATAATTATGGAAATACTGACTGTGATTTATTTTATTCACCCAAACATAAGAAAATGTGGAATATCATAATGGGTCTGGGAAGTGTTTGAAATGCCCCAGTTGAGGAATGGGGGCAGCGAGGTGGCACAGTGGATACATAGTGCTAGGCCTGGAGTCAGGAAGACTTATTTTTCTGAGTCCAATTCAAGCCTTAGATTTCCTCATTTGCAAAATGAGCTGGAGAAGTCAATGGCACAGCACTACTCTGTCTCTGCCAAGAAAATTCCAAATTGGGCCACAGAGTCAGACACAACTGAAAAGACCGAACAGTCTAGGAATAGCTTTCTGTTTTATAAATTGGTCAGGTATTATTGAGTACCCAGCACTGAGCTTTGTTTTACAAAGGAAATCTCAGAGATGATAGCAACTCTCAAAAAGTTTAATGATCTAGCTGGCTTAGCAAAACTTGCATGCATGAAATTCTTACAGACAATCAAGAAAAGTAAGCAAGAATTTAGTAAGCATCTACTATACCTCAGCTATTGTGGTAGGGGCTAGGGATTCGAAGACAAGATATGAAATAATCTCAATGAGTTTTCATTCTTTTGAAGGAGATAATTTGTATAAAAGTATGTGTGACAAGATTTCCAGGTTGACTACCGCATATTGTAAAAGCCAGCACTCTGACACACACAGGAGTGTTATTATACAGAATACATACTAAATGGATACAAGATAATTGGGGAGAATGGGTACTAAGAATTGAGTGGATCAGAAAAAGACATGTAGAATTGAGTCTTAAAGATATTCTGTGAAAGAGAGATTCTGTGAGGCAGAAGTGAAAAACAAGAATATGCTAGGCATTTCAGATGGGAGAAATTATCATCTTCTGAGAGTGTAGATGGGGGAAGGATTTGAGGTTTATGGGAAGAAAGTTTTGAGTAAACATTATATTGTATTAGGGAGACCAGGAGAGATGAGTAAAAGGGTTGGCAGGTAGTAACAAAGGCCAGGCTGAAGCAGGTATTCAGCAGTGAGGCAGAGCTGCTGATTATATTGGACATTTTTGTTTGCCCTTTTTCCCTCCCCCTTTTACACTATAAGCTCCTTGAGGACAAGGATTGTCTTTTGCCACATGTTTTTTGATGGATTAGTATTTCCCCTAACATTCTTTAATTGCATTCAGTTTACAGTATGTGAACAAAAATGTTCCCTTCAGCCATAAATATTTTTAAATTTTCAGAATTACAGTTTAGAAACTTATGAAAATTACACCTCATTTTATGTCTTTTTTTTTAGGCCTTAGCCCCATTAGGAATTGGTGTTGCAACAGGAGAACAGGTAAGTGCTCAGCACTGCATCCCTGCCAACAGTTCTTGACCATTTGCTGACAGTGTCCTACTGTAGCCTCCTCTCAAGAGGTTGTCATGTTTTAGAAATTTCTATAACATTTAGAATTGGAATCATTTCAGAACCATTGTGGAGGCTGATTTAGCACCTGGCATAGAGCGAGTGATGAATAAATGTTTATTGACTGAAGTAAAATGTCAGAAATGTGTGCATCACCACAATTCAGATGACTAAGTGTATATTTTTCCTCTCTTACACATCTAATCACTACCAAAAAAAAATTTTAAGCTCTTGATGCAAGCCGATAAATTTACATTTTGTCATTTTAAGGAAGCCAACTTCTGAACTGAATCAATATTGTAAATTTATGTTCTTTTTCTGTGCTTATAAATTAAATACATCTGCCTGCCAAAATCTGCTCTAGTCATCTTGAAGAGCCTGCTGAGAAGGAAGTCATGGAAACTCAGAGCAGGGCCAGGACCAGGAAGATGGATCTTGACTAAGGGAGCAGATTCACAGCCCTCCCCCACAAAAGGAGACTTAGTACCTTGCCCAGGTCATTTGTGAATTCTGTGCTGTCTGTTGCTCAGGGCTTTCTTTCATCATAATTCATTTTGATGTTTCACTTTATCTCCGACCTGCCAAGAGCCATGATACGTAGGTGTTTCTTAATGAAAGGAGAATTGGTTTGTTTCTTTCTGATAGTGCAGGCCAATTCACTGACTGAGAAAATTTGTTTAAGAGGGAGCACAGTTCCTACTAATCCCCTTCAGCCAAGTGATCACAAAAGAAAAAGAGAGTCCTGGTCTCACAAAGGACCCAGGGCCTCTGGAATAATGATCTTTCAGCTCCGAATTAACCCTGTTGCCATTTACAAAGATTTTGAAGGTTAAGACCAAGGCTGACTTTTTGTTGGCTTTTATTTTTAATTCTATCTCCAGTGCCACAATAGAGTGATATTTAAACAGCTCCTACAGGCTGGCGCCCTACAGTTTCTCCAGATTGACAGCTGCAGACTGGGAAGTGTCAATGAGAATCTCTCTGTGTTACTGATGGCCAAAAAATTTCAAAGTAAGGGTTTGGGAGAAGTTGAAAACCAATCAGTCCTTTTTCCCTGAGTAGAAGTTAGCAGATAACCCTGTAATTCCTTCCACTGTGCTTATTTTTTAATTCATATGTAAGTGCTGGTCCTATGATGGATTACATGTCTGCTGTTTGAAGACTAATTTGGCCATTGGCAGTGAATTTATTGGCTACAGCAGCTTTGGAAGTCCATCTATTAAATTATAGGGGGATTGTTACCCGCAGTGGGGAAAGGACCACTCAGTAAAATGACAGATCCTTCAAGGACAGAAGTGAGTGTATTTTTCTCTTTTGATTTTTGGTGCCACACGGTCTTTAATCTGAAGTATCTGATTTATTAGTCCTGGGATTTTGTTTTCCTAAATACTAATGAATACTAACATCGACAGCCATTCAAAAAATTACAAGTTCATCTTCTAACTTCCAGACTTTTAGCATTTTATTGCAACTTAACGTTCTTCACATTAAATTGGATTTATCTGATTCGCTTTCAGTTCCTGTTTGCCCCCATGCGGGAGGAGTTGGCCTTTGTGAGTTGGTACAGCATTTAATAATATTTGACTATATATCTGTATCTGGAAGCCTTGAAAACAGGTCAGTAATGTACTCTTAAGAATCATAGAAGTTTAATTCTGGAAGGGACCTTAAACAACCTGTTAAGACTGATTTCTACTTACCTAGCATCTCCAACCTGGTCACTTTTTCTTTTCCAGATTTTTTAGATTCAGCTATGGTGACAGTGCTAACTCTTAATCCATGTCTAGTTGTAAATGAGTGAAAGAACAAATGAGAAAAGAATTTAGTGCTTACTGTGGGCAAAGCACTGGGGATACAGAGGGGAAAGCAGGACAGGAGCTACTATCCAGGAGTTCACATTCTAACAGGGAGAGATCACACACATAGACTTCTGCTACAAGTTCCATGGAAGAGCTCAGTGGTCTTTTGGGTGCATTGGCAAAGCAGATGGTAATCTCTTAATGTTCTTTCCATTAACAAAATCATATCCATTTCTGATGTTAAACCACTTAACAGTGGAAGGACTTTGGTTTGGAGAATTTTCTTTTCCTGGGTCTTCAGTAGCAATGGCTACTGCCAAGGAGGTGGGAGCTGCACTCCCTGTAGAGGTGGGTGCCAGCTGAGTCACCCTATAGTTGTTCCCTTAGCGGATGGCTTCAGGGACTGTGCTGAAATCAGTACTTGTGGTCTGGAGATTGCCGCTTGTCCTGAGGCTCTTGGACTGAACTGGTCTAGCCGTGTGATCTTAAGTTAAAGGTTACGTTGGCTCTGATTCCTCACAAAATCAGTAGCAAGTGTCCGTATTTTTTAAGGTTTATAGAGTACTTTCCTCACAGTACTGTGGTAGGTAGTACAAATATCTTCATTTTATAGATGAGGAAACTGAAGATTAGACACAGTAAATGAACTTGTCAGATAACAAAAAAGCACCAGAACCAAGATTTGAGCATGGTCTCCTGATTCCCAAGACCAATGCTCTTTCTGCTATACCATGTAAACTCTCAAAATTATTTAATTTTAGGGTTAAAGGGCTAACTAAACTAATCCCACCCCTTTGTGCAGCACGAATCTTCTCTAAAACATCCCCAACAAAAGCCTGGCTTAGTATCCTCTTAAAGGCCTACACTTAGCCAGACCAGACAGTCAGAAGCTGTGTACCTGAAGCAGGTCTAGGTGTACCCAGCATTGCTGACTCTGATAAACCTTGTCATTGCCAGCTGCCGCACAAGCTTGAATTTTTGTATGGTGATAATGTATTTTATAGTGAACCAAAATTGATCTGCAACTTCTACCTGTTCACTCCTTTAGGGCCAAACTGAATAAATCTAATTCTTCCCCAGAGACAGTTCTCTACTTAGCCAGGGGAAATGAGAGTATGAATTCATCAGTGAACAACTCTCTCTCCCAATTTATTCTGTAGGTTTGTAACTTCATTGATTATATACCTAGAACTTAGACCAAACCCCTCATTTTACAGGTGAGGAAGTAAAGAGGTTAAATTCAAGTTTGCACAGGTAGTAATGGAGAGAGCAAGGTAATGAGATATTGTATGTAATTCGTACATAGAATGTTGGACTTGAGTTAGGAAAACAAGTTCAAATCCTGCTTTAGATACTGACCCTGGGCAACTCATTGAACCTTTAAGCCTCAGTTTCCTCATCAGGTTAATAATAGTGCCTACTTCATGGGATTATTGTGAGGATGAAATGAGATAATATATGGAAAGTACTTTGTGAACCCTAAATTCCAGTTATTATTATTAATGCTTATGGAACCACAGAACTAAGAGCTCTAAGGGGCCTTTGAAAACTCATCTTACAGGAGTACGAACTGGCAGAGCCAGGATTTCACGTTAAGAGCTCTTTCCATTCTAACAAACTGTCTTGTAAACAGTGTACTTTTCACAGGGACTTAATAGAGGCCTTTCTGTGGAATATCAAGGCCCCTTTGAGAAATATGGCCTCCTTGCTGTGCTGATGCCGGTCACCCATTAATACTGGAGACCCTAAGCCCTGCTGTTGGTGGTTAGGGCAATTAATAGTTGATTAAGTGGATTTGAAACAAGATCACTATTTGAAGCTTACTGAAGCATTAATATCATGTAATTTCCTAAATCATTTCTCTTCCATTAGGCTTCCATCCCTTTCACTATAACTCCTTCCTGGAATTGAAGGTGGGGAAGGGGTGAGCTCCCATACATATAACATCCTGCTGCTTGAGGGTGCTATCTCAGGCTAGTATAGAAAGAGCCCCAGAGAAGACTGAACCAATGGGCCAAAAAGGAACCTTCAGTGGCCCTCTGGGAATTCTAATCCAGGTCCTGTACCTCCTAGGAATCACACACAGTGCCCAATTGCTCCCAGTTGGATAATACTTTGAAAAAAATCTAAAAGCATTTTCAAAGACCATCAGACATCATTCTGAGCAGTGTGGCATGCTGTTCCTTCCTCTTAGAAAATTAACAGGATTGGCTTTACCTAATTTATGCACTAATATCCCAATTTACTTTTTTTTTCTAGGATGTGTGAATATGTAGCTCATCTGCATGAACACTTCAAGTATCCTGTAGTAATCAAAAATGCCTCTTACATGCCTCCTAAGGTAGGCTGAGGACAGTTTCTGTAACGTGTATCTAAGATATAGCAAGTAGTCTAAATGAATTCTCTCAGCCCTCTCTTATGTATTTAACAGTGCCTACCCTGGCTCCTATTACCTGAAGACTAAGTGTGAGAACCCCAGGGTTCCCTGGTACCCTTAAAGGGAACTTGAGGGTATCTAGTCTCTGCCATTAGCTCAAGCCCCTACCAGTTATATTCTTTTGGGGGGGTCTACTGCATCTTAGTTCCATTTAATCACTTAGATTACCTTTAACTGAAGAATATTTACTCTGTAGGTACAATAAAGACATACAAATATCCCCCCTGCAAACCTGGGGGTGGGGGGAGTAACATAATCCCCTACTATACCACCTTAGTTCCTCGGGATGGGATTTAACTTGGTTCCTATGTAGCACAGTCCCACCAGATCCAGAATCCAAAACCTGACTTGGGCCTGAGTCCCAAGTACCCAGGCTTCCATGATAGGTTGACAGCAACATTTGGCCTGGAATCCTGCCTCGAAAGTCACTTTGGCTCAAGCTATGTGGCTACCAGAGGAGATTGCAACACCTGTGCCTAAAAGAGGACAAACAAAACAGAACCCCAAGCTTAATTCTTGGGGCCACAGAGCCTAGAAGGGACAGGGGGCAAGATAGCCCTTTATCCCACCCAGCTCAGTTCATGGAACTTGTGCTGTGGGTGAACAGGACCTTCAACCCCTTGGGTACTGCTGGAAAGAAACTCTGAGAGTCTGGTAATTTGAAAGATGCACCAGTAGGGTCTGTTCCCACCCATTTGGTAGGGGAGTTCAAAAAATATCCTCTTTGAAAAGCAGGTTCCTGGCATATCCCACATAGGTGACCTGGGCATACACATGTATAGTTGTTGGAGGTTGAGAGAGTGGGAGGTGGGCAATGTATGATTTTGTTGGTATAGGCAATCTTTACTAATGCAGAACCATAACTCTTGTGAGAGTTGTCTTTTTATAAAATTGCCTGCAGACATTAACAATAAGAAGTTAAGTGACTGGCTCCAGGTCACAGCCAGAATGTTATCAGAAGCAGCATTTAAATTCAGATTTTCCTGTGTCAGGGACCAGCTCTTTTGTCTATTACAACATGCTGCTTTTCTTGTGTGGAATTATATTAATTAAATTACTTGTTAACCTGGGTTAAAACTGAAAAAGAGCCAGATAGGAGGTTTGCAGACTTTGATGATATCTGATCATCCCCCAACACATAGACTGGTAGGCAGGTAGATAGATAGATAGATAGATAGATAGATAGATAGATAGATAGATAGATAGATAAATTCAAATTGGATAAAGGACTTTGCATTTCATCCCTTGGGTGACAGGTGAAATTTTGTTGATTTGTTCAATTCTTTAAAAAAAATAATAAAACTAAAACATCATGACTCCGCTGCTGGAAGCATCTTCAACCTCTATGACCAAGAGCCAGAATTGTTCTTTATTCATCAATGTACCAAAAACATACTTTATGAGGGCCAGAATATAGAAGTCAGATGCTTTCTTTTATAAGGTTTCTCTTGTGCTTACATGTTTACAATAGGCTGCTAGATGATACAGAGGGTACAGAGCTGGGCTTGGAATCAGGAAGGCCTGAGTTCAAATGCTTCCTTAGTCACTACAGTGTGACCCTGGGCAAGTCACTCAATCTGTGCCTGTTTTTCTCTTCCATAAAGTGGGGATAACAATAGCACCTACATCCCAGGGTTGTTGTGACATCAGATGAGATACTTGTAAGGAAATGCCAGCTAGCATCATCTCTATTATCACCCAAATCTCTAGGACTAAGACTTTGTAATGAGCTGCAGCCTTACACAACAGACATAAAATAGCTCACGTTCTTTAGCTACTATGTAAGTTTTGATTACCGTGGCTTCAGGACTTCCTTGAACAGGCTTCTCACGAAAGCACTTTAGATACCATTTCTGTTATAATCGTTGGGTGTGAACATCATAGTCTTCAGTCAGAAAGCTTTGAAAGCATTGATGGTTTCAGCTTCTTGAGGATTTTGAACCTGGAGAGGGGAAAGCTCAAGACAAGAGTTTATGCCGTTGTTCTCTTGCCCATCCACATTCGTGGTTAGAGCCGTGAACTTGAAAGTCCGGAAGAGGATTTGAAATCCTGCCTCAGATACTTACCAGTTGTATGTCTTGACAAATAATAATCATAAGAACAGCTAGCATTTACAAAGTGCTTTAATGTTTGCACATTGTCTACATATTTTCTCATCACCTAACCTAGCAACCTCAGTTTACTCATGTTATTACAGTTCAGTCATAGTCATGTCCGACTCTTTGTGACCCCTGTTGGGGTTTTCTTGGCAAAGATACTTGAGTGGTTTGCCATTTCTTTCTCCAATTCTCCTTGCCTATAAAATGACAGGAAACTCAGACAGACCAGGTTAAACTTGCTCAGGGTCATAAACAGCTTAGTAAGTGTCTGAGACCAGATTTTAATTCAGAAAGTTGAGTTTTCCTGATTTCAGGCCTAGTACCCTATCCACTGCTCCACCTAACTGCCCACTAGCTCATCTGTACCATCAGGATAATAGTACCTACAACATGGTTGTTGTGAGGATCAACTGTAAACATTAGCTATTCTTAATCAATTAAATAATTATTAGAGACTATAATTGTTCAGTTTCACCTTCGTAGGCATTAACTATACAGGCCAAGAAAAGTAGGAAGTTTTTCCAAGTTTATCCTTTAGTTCTCAGTTCAGTTTGATGATATTCCACCTTATTTAAAGACTTGGAAGTTGACAAATAAATTCAATTTAAAACATTCATTAAAAAGAGGTCAAGGCAACTCTATTTCTGCGAGTAGCATATCACACTGAGCACAGAAGGCTGACATTTCTGTTCCCTTAAGATAGCACTTCTTAATTAAACTCTGTACTTTTTTTTTAAGGATGCTGGCTATTCCACGGAAATGAAGGAAGAATCTGTAAAGAAGCACCAGTTTCCAGAGGGTGAAATTTGGCAGAAACTCCTGGCTGCTCAGCAAAATTAAGTTCTTAGCCTTACTATGGTTTTTTTCTCTTGTACAGATAAATTTTTAATGAGGGAGAGGGGAGGGAAGCTTTTCTGATTTGACCTATCAAAATAACAGTATTATCCAAATCACCGTCAAGATTTAACCATTCATTTAAATGATCTGAGCCACATTCTTTATATTCTTAAAGAGGAAGCAGACTGTCATGTATGCTAATCCCTTCATGTAGTATTGCAACTCAAGTGACAAATCTACCTTTTAAGTAATGTTATGTCATAATGTGTTATTCTTTTGCCATTCCTACAAATGTAACAACAAAAAGACAAGCCCTGAAATCCCAGGTGTGATGTTTGAAGGGCAGGACAAGAACACAGATATCAAAGGGAGCTTGGGAAATGATAGGAAATTTCCATAGTTGTATTCCCTTTTGTAATATTGATTGCTTGAATTTTATACTAAGAAAAATGCCAACATGTTCTAAAACTCCTTGTGTGGATAAAAGGTCAAGTATATCTTTTGACATTTATTTAGTAGTCCATAAATATATAACTAACTCTACAAGTAGAATAATGGGAGGACAGGGTGGCAAAGGTAATGAAATAATATAGAATTAGACAGTTTTAGAGGTAGAGGTATGATGGGTCCAAGCGAATGTCCTCATTTTACAGATGAGGAAATCAAGGCAGAGTAGCAAACTGACTATCCCAAAGTCAAGTAACTAGTTAGGGGTAGGCAGAATGAGAACCCAAGACCCTGACCTGCTGTCCAGTACAGCACACACAACCTTGATAGTACATAAAAATGAACAGACGTGGGGATGGCTGGGTCCTGGATAGAGAATAGTACTGTGAATTGGATGCTGAGACTTTTACAAAGACAAAAATTAACCTTGCCCTCAAAGTGTTTATATACTTTGAGAGGAAACCACACAGAGAAGTCAAAACAGAACATTTACTTTCAAAGGGGTGAGCAGAAATAACTGGAATGGGAAGGTCAGGATATGCCTCCTGTAGGAATAACATTTGGAGTCTTTGATGGCCGGCAACCTCCTGTGCAGGCAACTCGAGGCCACTGAGCATGCTCCTGCAGGGCACCAGATTTCTTATCCTCCAAAACTGCTTATCAGCCCTCTCTCCCCAAGAAAAAAGTAGGTCCAAGCACACCCAAGAACTACACCATTGGTGTCAAGGCTGTGTTGCTTCAGAGCACAGGTACCTTCATGACTCATTTGTTGTTTTGAGAAGGTAAACAGATAAAGCAGGATATTTGTGGGGGCAAGGATAGCTCTGCTCTCCTGAGCCATGCCTTGGGTACATACACCATAGGAACAGGCCTCCTTAAGGCCAGGCCCAAAGACATTACTGGAACAGCAGCTTTCATGACTCCATCTATGAAACTCTTATTTCCTATGCCATCTATTCCTGGGGAGGGGCGGGAAGGAAACCTCTGAAATACAGAAAGAATTATTGTAGAAGGGATTATTTTCCGAAAGCTGACAGAATTTGATGGCCACATGGTTCTTTCAGTTCAGATTCTGTAACAAGCAAAGCCAACCCATAATGAAACTCAGTTTTCAGAAAGTAGAAAAATCCTATACCTAGAGTGACTTCCATGAATTATTGGTTTTGTCATCTATATACAATCATTGTGTAACAACATATGTTATTTCCCCATCTTTCATGGTGTCAAAAAATGTTACTTGCTAACGAATTTTTAAATGGAAAAAAGTCAAAGAGTGATATTTTAGTTGTCTTGTACCTTACACCCGCCTCAATGTTCTACACTTAGTAAATGCTCCATAAAGCATCTGTTGATGGAGATAGAGTAAGATAGTACAGTGACTTCTCCCACTGGTGACTAGAGAATTCATGTGTAGTGAGACACAGCTGTAGTGCATTAGAGAATAAGAAAATAACCTACTCTGCAATGCAAGAACTGCTTTATTTTAATAATTACATAAGACTAAAACTGTCACTTTGTTTATGACCATTCCATACATTTGGAATAGTGGCATTCACTTGTGGACTTATTTCAGATCCAACTATTTTATATACATGTACACACACATGATAATAACTGGATCTGTGAGCACCTGTGTTTCCTAACCCTTTTTCATGTCTTTATGATATAAACTACATTCTACACCATATCCTGGAAAAGAGGGAACACATTTTCAGCTGGGCATCAGGCTACTTTAGACGGCCATCTCCATTTTAATAGCTGGGTGAGGGTTGTAATCTTCAATCAGGAAGTCCTCAGCCTTGAAATCATCAATGGTTTCAACTCTTCGAAGAATTTTGAGCTTAGGGAAAGGTCTTGGTTCTCGCTGAATCTAAAAGTTAAGTTAAAAGGTTGTCAGATTACCACTACACAGCCATAGAAAATGACTCACCTGAATTTTTTGTGGCTGAATATGGGAAACCATCATTTAGGCACCATATGAGTTGGCAATACAGCATATGTAGTGCAAACTTAAGTGTCTACACAGCAGCAGTGGATAGTGTTAGGCCTGAATTCAGGAAGACCTGAGTTTAAATCCAGCCTCAGATAAATACTAGCTGCATGAACCTGGACAAGTCACTTTACCTGTCTGCCTCAGTTTCCTCAACTGTAAAATGAAAATAGTAATAGCACCTACCTGCACATGTCTGGCATGTTTTAGGTGCTTAATAAATGCTTGTTTCCTTCTTACATAAGCAACAACCTGTTCTAGGTATCTGCAGGCTTTCCTGCATAGGTAGGCTAAGCATATTTTTAATAAACTTTCTTCCCTATTTCCAAACTACGGATTAATTCTAGGGTCTGCATTTTAGAAATACATTATAGAATTATTGATTTGATGAGCAGTCAGATTACCAATAAGTGAATACAGCTTTGATAGAAGCTACAGATATATGGAGCTGGCTCAAAATTAAATTCAAAGGTGAGGCTTTCCATGATGCCAAACTGCTCATTATTGTAAAGAATGATGTCTTCACTGTGGTATGCCCCATGTCTAGGGATGCAAATCAGAATACTACATATTTGGAAGAATGAAAATAACAAGTAACTCAGAGAATGACAGATTCATGGTGGGCATTAGTAGGCTACAGCATACAAGAGAGCTAGTGGTTCAGTAGATAAGAGTATTGTGCCTGGAGTCAGACCTGAGTTCAAATCCAGCCTTAAACACTTTCTAGTTATGTGACTCTGGGCAAGTCACCTAACTTCTGATAGCCTGCCAGAAGGATCCACAGGATAAAGAAATGGCAAACTACTCTAACATCTTTGCCAAGAAAACTCCATGGACAGTAGGTCCATGAAGTCACAAAGAGTCAGACATGATTGATCAACTGAATGAGGCAGCTAGGTGGTGCAGTAGATAGATCTTTCTGACTCCAGGACCGGTGATCTGAGTTCAAATATGACCTCAGACACTTAGCAGCTACATGACCCTGATCAGGTCATTTAACCCTGTTTACCTTTATCCGCTGGAGAAGGAAATGGCAAACCAATCTAGTACCTTGGCCAAGAAAACCCCACAGACAGATGTAGAGTTGGACAGAACAACACTGCACATGCACAAACACACGTACACATGCACTCAGAAAAACTGCCTTACCTGAATTTTCAGTGGCTCAATATGATTCAGGTATATGTGAGCATCTCCCAGAGTGTGTACAAAATCACCTGGCTAAAATACAGTGAGAAGAAACAAAGCAGTAATGGTGCTAGTTTAAACTCAAACCAAAGAAAACACAGTACACGATCCACTTTTTCCAAAACAAAAGATCCCAAACAACTCAGTTAAAAAATATAAGTCACACCAGGCACTTTAATAAGTCTTGAACTCACCATGCTTGTTTTAGACTTGCTCTTCCTATAAAATGTCATAAAATCAAAGATTCGGACTAGGAAGATCTCTTAGAGATCAAGTTCAACATCCTCATTTTATTTTTTTATTAATATTTATTGAGCAAGTTAAGAAGCATATTTGACATTTTATGATCTACTCCTGTCAGTTTTAGGAATTCTTTATATATTTCCCTAGGTGGCCTTATCTCAACCTTTTAAGAATGAGTTCATTTATTTTTCTTTCTGAAAGCCTTGGAAGTAACCAGGGTTTTTTTTTTAACCTTATTTAAAGGTTTTGAGTTTCAAATTCTATTCCCCTTTCCTCCAGCCTCCCTTTGCACTTCACTGACAGTGAGCCATCAGAGGTAGGTTATACATGTGCGACGAACATCCTCATTTTAAAGAGGAGAAAAGTGAGGCAGACAAAAGTTAAGTGACATAGCTAATGTCTGAGATAGGATTTGAACTCAGGTCTTCCTGACTTCCATCTAGGATTCTGTCCACTCCACTGTACTGCCTTTCATCAAAACCTTTCCTTGTAACACACGGCAACAAGAAAATTAAAGGTTTAGTCCCCAATTTTATTGGAAGGTAAAGAATGAAACAATTCTCATTCTTAAAATTTATTTTCTCCATCTGATCCTAAAAAGTGGTAAATGATTATTCTAACACTGAGGAACACAGTGGTTCATTTGATGCTTAAGAGGTTTCTTACCTTCAGGCCTGTGACATGAGCAATCATGTAGGTGAGCAGGGCATAACTGGCGATGTTGAACGGCACCCCGAGGCCCATGTCTCCAGAGCGCTGGTACAGCTGACAAGAAAGCTCACCATTCAGTACGTAGAACTGGCAGAGAGCATGGCATGGAGGCAGTGCCATCAGAGGAAGATCTGAGACCAGGAGCGGGAGAAAAGGGAGACAGTGTATCAGCATAGCTCTAAAGATATGACATGACGGGACGTTAAAAACACGCCAACTACTGTACTCTTTATTTAAACTGGCATCAAAATAACGCGGTGATGACCAAGATGATGGCAGCTGGTGTTTATGCAGAACTTTAGGATAGCAAAGTGCTTTGCAAACTTTACTTTGTTTGATTCTCGGAACAACACTGAAAGGTAGGGGCTGTTATCCCCATTTTACAGAGAGGAAACTGAGTCAGGTAGACGTTAAGTGGCTTGCCCAAGGTCACACAGATGCTAAGTGTCAGAAGCTGGATTTGAACTCTGGTTTTCCTGACCCTGGATCTGGAGCTCTACTCATGAGCCATATAGATGCTACAGTGACAGTAAGAGAAAGATGACTAGTTAGAACTCTGGTAGATTATATATGGCCAGGGACTTTTGTTTCTCTCTGTACCCCTGATGCCTGGCACATAATTTGTTGTTGAGTCATTTTTCAGTCTCTTCATGACCCCATTTGGTGTTTTCTTGCCAAAGTCACTGGAATGGTTTGCCAATTCCTTCTCCAGCTCATTTTACAGATGAGAAAACTGAGGCAAACAGGGTTAAGTGACTTGCCCAGGGTCATGTAGCTAGTAAGTATCAGAGACTAGACTTGAACTCCTGAAGATGAACTCCTGATTCCAAGCCCAGTACACTATTTACTACTGCGCCACCTAGCTGCCCTGGCTAATAGTAGGTGTTAAATGCTTACTAGCTGGGAAAAGATAAGGATTTTAAGCTTCCACATTTAGTTTCTTTTGCTCAGTATAGCAGGGATTACAGGCTTCATGTCCTTTTCTGGGCAACTGTGGGATTACATAATACCTGTAATGTTATATGAAGGTAACGGGCACCATCTTGTTCTTAACAACTTTTAAAACAGGACTGAAATTAGATTAGAGCTCTGTCAGAATTCTCTGTTAACGATCCCATTTGGGTTCTCTTGGCAAAGATAATGGAGTGGTTTGTCATTTCCTTCTCTAGCTCATTTTACAGGTGAGGAAACTGAGGCAAACAGGGTTAAGTGACTCGTCCAGGACATTACATAGCTAGTACCTGAGGCCAGATTTGAACTTATGAGGATAGTCTTCCTGACTCTAGGGCCAGAGTTCTATACACTAGCTGTCCAGCAACAACGAAGGTCGACTCCTTCCAGCTCTAAAATTCTACAGTCTTTTGTATCTTCTTTCTGCTCTCATCCTACTGTTTCTAAATATTTCTGAATTTTTTTTTCTGTTACGATGCCTCCCCAGAACAGAACTATTAAGAAAAGTTTTGCACAAGTGATGGGCTGGCCAGAGGTTCAAAGAAAGCTCTTACCCTATATGCCAACATATAATTTTTAGATATCTCCTAAATGCTTAAATCCAAATGAATTCTGATGTTTTTGAAAAGCCAGTTTATGATTATGATTTATTTGAAAGTGTAGCTACCTTTAGGATTCCAAGCACACATAATGATCCTTCTGTCATCAGGGTTGGTTTTAATTGTATCAATGACCTTCTGTAGTTGATCCACTCCTTGCCCAGAGTAATCTGAAGGAAAAAAAATCCCAGAAATATTTAAACAACAGAACAAGAGCAGAAAGAACAGAGAAGATTGTAGAATCTTTAACCTTCTACTTAAAAATGCTGAAATCATGAAATAGCCTTTACCAGTGCTAGAAGGTTCCTCTGTTGGAAGGTTCTTTCTTAGACTGAGCTAAAGATTCAAACTGAGGTCTTCTTGGCTCTAAGGGTATCATTCTACCTACTACATAATGCTTGCCTGTTATCCTGTACCCCAAACAGCTGTTACTTGGCTTTGAATTTGTAAAAACTTTTTTCAAAAGAGGATTATGAGTTTGGTTGTTTTAAAAGACACCAAAGTTAGAGATAAATTAGGGAAACTATGTCCTTGAAGGGATGCCAAGTAGAATAGGTGGTAGCAGTGGCTAGGATCAGGCAGGCCAAGTCCCAGGAATTCCCGAAAGCCTGTGATGATAAGTGCTTTATTGTGGATAAAAATTATTATGTTATTTTTTTATTTTAAAATCCAGTTTTATTTTCACTTCCAAATTCCCCACCCCACTGAGAAGGCAAGAAAAACAAAGCTCATTATTACAACCAGGAATAATTGTACAAAACATTCTATGTTATTTCTATTATGTGTAAAGCACTTAGATTATTGTAAATCTATAAAGAGATAAATAGAGGCAAATAGGGAGAGCTCCCAGATAGACTAACAAAGATAGGACCAAGGGGAAGTAAGTTCTGCTATTTGGAGCCTGTGGATTGAGTCTGTTAGCCTGATGTCTTGGGTTCAAATGCCACCTCTGGGTCCTCAGTGTGATCTTAGAACCTTCTCAGGCCTGTTTCCTCATCTGTAAAATGAGAGGGTTAGACTAGACTATCTCTGAGGCCTCTTCCAACTCTATAATCTATGATCCCCTATAAAGAAACCTCCCTGGGGAAAATGCTTTGGGGTTCAGCTTTGGAAGGTATGCCCTGCCTCCCCAGCATTTCTTCACACAACCCACGAGAGAGATATTTCTCCAGGAAACCTCATATGGGTACAGAATGAGTACTTTTTTTCTCCCCCAGTATACTTATTTCCTCACACTCTTGTCTGAAATAAAAGAATACGCCTACACTCTTGGCAACACAAGTGAAAATCTGACTCATTGCTCATGTCTCCTCACCTGTGTTCATCTCTTTGTATTCTGCCCCAAAATGTCTCCACTGGAAACCATACACTGGTCCCAAATCTCCTTCCTCCCTGGTAGTGAACCCCTGCTTGTCCAAAAAGTCTCGAGATCCATTGGCATCCCAGATTTTCACTCCTTTGGCAGAGAGCTCTTTAGCATTTGTGGAACCCTAGGAGAAGTAGGGAAAAAAGTGCAGTCATTTTATACACCTAGAAGAAAACTCAAGGGCCTGATGAGATGGCATTGCCTATCCATGGTAATTCTTGCCCTCTGTGAAAGCAGTGAGATACATCTCTATCTTTTAAGTTCCCAAGAGAGGCTAGATGGTGTGGTGGAATCACACTTAGGAGACACAAGACATAGGCTTCATGAAGCAGGCTCACTCATCTTGGACAAGTCACTTAATTTCTTTGACCCAAAACCTCCTTATCTGTAAAATGGGGATAATATGGATGAAACCTGCATTGCACTGTATCTCCCCTCACAGGACTGTTATAAGGATCAAATGAAGTAATGGCTGTAAGACCACCTTGTAAGAAGATACTATTTTCCCCATTTTCCAGATGAGTGAAAAGTGCCACATAAATATAAACCAAAGAGCAGGGGAAAATAAATATGTATCTTCTCCCTCCTCCCAAAAAAAAAAAAACCAACCCAAAACCAAGCTGCTATTTCTTGCCTCTCCTCCCTTCTCCCTTAAAGTCAATTTTTTCTTTACCTCTCACCTTTTCTAAGTACTCCCATTTTTCAACACATTTTTTTCTACCTTCCAAATAACTCTTCAAAATAGTCTATTCTCCATCCTTTTCTCATAAAAAATTCAATTTGAAAGTTCCCATTTCTCTAATTTTTTCTTTTTCCAAGGTTTATTAAGCACTTACTATGTAACCAGTACTGCTAGGCCCCAGGAATAGTGACAAAAGATCATGGTTCCTGCTATCAGACAGGTTACACAATCAGAATACAATTAAATGCATCTCAGAGATGAAAGTGCTAGAGGAGATTCAAGGAAGGAGGGATAACTAGCAGTTGAGGGAAGGGGAGGCTTTCTGAAGGTGGTGGACCTTGGAAAGAATTTCACCAGCTGTGGCTTCCAGGAAACAACACAGACAAATTAGAGAGTCAAGAGAACAGGATGCAATGGAATGGATAAGCAGGAACAGTTTGGCTGGAATGTAGACTGTGTTCAGAGGAGCAGTATACATTACGCCTGAAAACCAGGTTGGGCCACATTCTGGAGGGTCTTTAAGTAGGCCAAGCAAAGATGCCTGCATTTTGTCTGGTGGGCAGTGGGGAGCCACTGAAGCTTTTTGAGCAAAGAAATGAGACAATTTTTAGCGGCAATGTGAAGGAGAGCCTAGAGAAAAAGGGAGACCAGTCAGGAGGCTGTTTTAATAGTGCAAACAAGAGCGTTAATGAGGGCGTAAAAGCTAGCAGGGGGAATGGAAAAGGCTAAATGTGAGAGATAATTGCCAATGCAGAATCAACAGGCCTTGGGAATGGATTAGAATGGAAGAGGGAAGAGTCAGGTGCCAAGTCAGCTGAGTCAGCAAGCATCAACAGAAGGAAGTGCTGAGATTAAGAGGGACCACAAAAGGCTTCTTGAATATTTTGGGGGACTTGAAGGAAACCAAGGAAGCCAGGAGCAGGGAGATGAGGGAGAGAATTCCAGGCTTGAGAAAATGCCCAGAATCCAGACACAGAATGTCCTGTGTGAAAAACAGCAAGGAGGCTGGCATCACTGGACACGCCTTGAAACCATTTTGGGGAGGGCCTTCTGGAATGATACCCAAAGAGTTAAGAACAACTTCAAGCGATCAAGGCATTTTGACTACTATAAATACCCAAACTAACTAATTGCAAAGGACATAAGAAGGAAGATGCTATCTGCATCCAGAGAAAAAACTGATAAATGGAAGTACGTATGGAACAGTTTTATATATACACATACACACACATTTATGTCTAATGGTAGCCATGGGAGGAGGGAAGAAAAAAAAAGATTTACATGATAATGTTAAATATTTTAAAGAAATATCAAGTTATACATAAAAGATTTGCTGTTTCATATGCAATCTTTTTAAAAATTATGTTAAGAAAATGCTTGTTTTATTCCATAAATGAAAAGTAAGAGAAATAAATTAAAAAAAAATGTTTATGTCATCAAAAAAACCATACTCAGGAAGAAAAGCAGAATGGAAACAGGGAATGAGGAATTCTATTTTAGACCAGGTGATTTTGTTTACACAATATCCAAGTGTTACACCAGCAGGCAATTGGAAATATAGGAATGGAGCCTGGGGAAGGGTTAAAACTACACTTGAGAATCATTTGCATGAAGGAGATAACCAGAGTCATCCTAAGAGATGAAAACTGCCAAGGCAGAGAGACTCTTGAGAACAGAGAACTGAGCACATCCACACTTAAGGGGGAGAAGGAAGAAATATAAGACACAGGACAGCAATATCAGTCCTCCCTCAGCTTCCATATCAAGTTGTTCAGTCACATCCAACTCTTCCTGACCCCATTTGAGGTTTTTTTGGCAATGATAATGGAGTGGTTTGCCATTTCCTTCAGGAACTAAGGCAAACAGGATCAAGTGACTTATCCAGGGTCACACAGCCAGTTAAGTGTCTGAGACCCTGTTTGAACTCCAGGTCTGGCACTGTATCCACTGCTCCATCTAGCTGCCCAAGACTTTTGGCTTAGTGCTGTTAAGTTCTAGAGTCAAAGATTAGGTAATTGAATCTTTTGATAATGGGCTTTAGCGTTATTCTAACAGCTCAACACCTGGGAAGATACATTAGACCTAACATAGAGCATCCATGGCCTCCAGGCATAAGAATCTCACAGCTTGTGGGTAGGGAAGGAAGGCCAGAATATGACAAGCCCTGAGAGGAGGAGGAGGAGGAAGAGGATAAAGGAAGAGATCATAGGGGTTTTGGGACATGGCCAGTTATATCTGACTGTCTTCTCTTCCCTGTGAACCATTTTTAATTCAGTTCTTGTGAATAGTGATACTTTCTCACTAAGATGTTTTTTTATCTTAAAAAAATAAGTTATTGATAGCTTTCTTATATCGCCTTCTTTTCCAAATATGTCTCTCCCTCTGCTTTATCTAGGGAGCCAGCTCTTGAGAAAAAAACAGCTCAGAAAAACTAACACATCAATCTTCTAGTATATGTAATGTTCCACACCCATAGCCTGCCTCCTCTGGGGCTTCTATTTTCTAAGCAGATAACTTCAATGGCTTCCTGCCTGTCCCAGAGGTGAGGCAGAGTTTAACATCATGATGTTAGGGAAAACCAAAGCAGTAATAACACTGTTCTTTAGAGAAATTAGATGATGAGAACTTCAGGCATCCAGCTAGAAATACTTTACCTTAATAAACCACAGCAGCTCCTCCAGCACACCCTTCCAGAACACACGCTTGGTTGTCAGCAAAGGAAACTCATCTGAAAAAACCCCCACAAAGAATCACAGAAAATTTTGCATTAGAAAGTAAGGTTACCCTGAAAGGGCTATTCTGTGCTGCTACAAAAATTTGTGCAAAGGGAGTCACTGCCCTCCATAGCCACATAGCACTGATGTTACCTACATTAGCAAAAAACCAAACTAGGAAACCATGGATTCATTACAACCAGCCTCTTACCACCTGCCACACACAATTCAAGGTGTTCTGCTGAAAAAAGTTAGGATGCCCAGATGGAAACAAAAAATGTGTTCTGGTGTGTCACACAAGCTGCCTCTTTAGCTCAAATGTTGTAGACCACCATGAAAACACCCTCCAGGACAAAGTCCCCTGAATCTTGATGGATACCAGAAAAGACTCAGGGCTGGGCGACTACTCCATAGTCCATTTATCCCACAAATGATTAATTTGCTCAATCTAGCAGGGCCAAAAAGAAATTAGGTTAAAGGCAAATGAAAGTATTAAAAATTAGGAATCCAAATAACTGCTCGTGGATATTGAATATCTTCATATCATTTGCTTAGAACAGAACCTAAACTATACCATGCACATGTACTTTTCACAACCTCTGGAGGATGGATGGGTATCATTTGCATTTGGCAAGGGTTAGAAAATTTTTATTTAAGTCAATGTTCTGAATATAGTTGGAAAGAACTTCAGAGGCTATTATCTAGTCCAGTCCCTTTATTTCACTGAGGCAATTGGGGTTAAGTAACTTGCGCAGGGTCAGGCAGTAGTTAAGTACCCAGTGTCTGAGGCCAAATTTGAACATGGGTCCTCCTGACTCCAGGACTGGAGGACATGGAGGACACTCCATGTGTCCTATCCACAGGCCCCTTATTTTAAAGGTGAGGAAGTGAAGGCCCAGAGTTCAGCTGACTTCTCCCAATTCACAAGGTACTAAGCAGCAGGTCCTGTATACCAAACCCATGGTCCTTTTCCACTTTCTCAGTATATTTCCAAGGGGAACCTGTATCCCAAAATACTTTCCTGTGGGACTTTTAGGTACCTTTGGGAATCATGGGTGATCTTGCCTTCCTGGTGCTGGGGTACAGGCCTCAATCTGACTCCAAAGGTGCAGAGCAGGGTTTAGGCTTGTTATATCAACACATCTCCCTGGTTATCAATAATCCCAAAATAACTGTAGATGGCTTGACTGAACTGCTGATTTTTCATGGAACTGAAATGCACAGTGTATTTGTGGAGCAGGGATGAAGAAGGCACTTGGAGGATCTCTCATATTCTTTGTGTCAGTGACAGATAGGAATGAAACTGGTGGGGATGACTAGTCAGGGAAACTGAGGGATAGCAGGTGGAACACATACTCCTAGTTCTCTCTTCCTCTGCTTCAAGTATCAAGTGAAATTTCCAGCTCCCATTTCTATATTGCATACTCAAATGGTACACTCCCCTTGCATGTTACTTTGGCCACCAAATCCCAATGACCAGGGCAAGGGGTTAACAACAACAGAAGCCTTTCTTAAAGGCTTCTCATACCTCAATCAAATGAGATATTATGTTCAGAACTTTGTAATCCTTAAGTCCTATAATATTATTATTATTCTGTTAAGATTATTATATTCTAGCTATTATGATGATTATTTCAGAGCCTGTTTCTTTTTTTGTTTCTAGTGTCTAACACATAGAGGGTGCTTAAAAATGCTTTTTGATAATTAGATTCAGTCTCCTCGTTGAGATAAGAGGCAAGAATATAAGTCTTATTATCACAGAAACCCTGCTACACATCATATGAAGGAAGGAACTAGAGGATCTTAGAACCAGAACTGGAAGAGACCTCAAAGACCACCTGGTCCAACCCTCTGACTTTGGAGACAAAGAAACTGAGGTAATTTTAAGGCAGCCAGACAGTTTAGTGGATAGTACACTTGATGTGGAGAGTCAGGAAAACCTAAATTCAAATCTAGCTTCAGACACTAGCTGTGTGACCCTGGGCAAGTCACTTAACCTTCACTTGATTAGGGTTCTCCATCTGTGCAACGTGGATAATAATAGCCCCTGCCTCCCAGGGTTGCTGTAAGGATTCAATAAGACAATATTGTTAAGAATTTTGCAAACCTTAAAAAGCTATATAAACGCTAGATATTATTAAAACAACTTGCCCCAGATCACACAAGTGATAAACAGGAGAGGTAAGTAAGCACCATCTCTAGGTGGAGTAGTGGATGGAGCTGGACTTGGAGGCAGGAAGAGCCCAGTTCAAATTCTGCCAGGATACTATTAACTATGGCACTGAGGAAATCACTCAGCCATCTCTCTGGCCTAAGTGTTTACGTTTGTAAAATGGAGGGGGTTGGCCTGGATGACATCCTGCTCTAAATCTGTGATCCTATAATTGGGTCCTCAAGTCCAACTTGAAGGTGTCTGTCCCTCTTTTCCCGGTCTCTATGGGCTGGCTGAAGTACACTGGACAGCCCTGGGTTGGCTGGCCTTAAGATCCCAATGCTGCCAAGTTTTGGTGGTGTCCTATTGAGCATATCCAGGTAGCTAGGTGGGGAAGCAGATAGAGGGGCCTCCCTGCAGTCAGGAGGGCCTGAGCTCAAATCTAGCCTCAGACAGTTCCTAGCGGTGTGACCCTGGGCAAATCACTTAATCTGGTTCCCTTTATCTACTGAAGAAGATGGCAACCCCCTGCAGTGTCTCCCCAAATTAGGTCACGAAGAATTAGGCACGAAAAAATCTACTGAGCAAGTCTCCCGAGGGCTGTGGGGACGGGGTCGACATAAGGACCAAACGCTGTGAAACGGTGATGCCCAAGCTTGGACCCAAAGGGGCAGAAGAAGGCCCCTGCCCCGGCCCTGGGCAGAGGGGCCTCCCCTGGGCACGCACTGTCAGGCCTTCTCACTGTTACTCTGAGAGACGGGCAGGGGCTTAGGTAATGGAGGGGGATGCCAATACAAAACCCCACGTGCCTCTCGTGGGTGACTTTCCTCGGTTACCAGGACGTCCTAAGGCCTGCGAAGCGCTGGGCTCCCACGACCACCCAGGGAGGCCGGGCACGCCGGCGGGCCCACCTCAGCCTGGAGAAGAGGGGCCATATGGACCCCGATCAGTCCCCGAGGTAAGAGTCAGAGCTGGGCGGGAAAGGGACCGCGTGGCGTGGGCGCCTCGGGCCTGGCCCGCCCTCCCTCTCCCAGCCCCGCCCCGCCAGCCCCCGTCCCGAACCTCGGAGGTTGTAGCGGGCTTGCAGACCGAACACAGACACGGTGCCAGTGCCCGTGCGGTCCTCCTTCTTGCAGCCGTGCTGGAGGATGTGCTCGATCTGGTCCAGATACTGCTTCTCCCCGTGCAGCCCGGGCGGCGGGCTGGGGCTGGGGCTGGGGCTGGAGCCGGGGCTGGGGCTGGAGTCGGAGCCCGGGCCGGCGGCGGCGGCGTCCCGGGGCTCGGCCCTGGGCTCCGGGGCCAGTTGGCTCTGCAGTTCAGACCCTGCGGCGGGCATGGCTGGGGTGCGGGGTAGGAGACCCGGGGACGGCAGAGTACCGCAGCCTGAGCTGGCCCTGTTTGGCGCCTTTTGTTTTAATTTGGGCAACTCCTCTTCCTGCTGCACGAAATAAACGAAATTTCCGCTCCCAGAGACCAAGAGGAGGACGCCCCGGCCGCGGCGTGTGCCCCGGGGCGTGCGGAGGTCGGGCCGGGGCGAGAACTCGCCGGCAGCCCTCTCCCCCTGCTCCCCGGGGCTCCCAGCTGCGCAGTTCTGGCGTCCGAGTGGTGCAGGCGGCTGAGCCTGGGCAGAGCGGTCTGCTGGGGACCCTCAGCACCGAGCCCCCCACCTTCCCAGCCTGACCTCCGGGCTGCCCCCTCACCACACGTGCCCGCCCTGGCTCCTGGAATGCCCTCCTTCCTCCGCCCAGACCACTCACTGCCCAGGCCGCCTTCCAAAAGGTCCCAGGAAGGCCTTCCCCGACCCTTAGGCACTTAGTCCGCGAGCCTTCCCTTAGTGGATACTTTGTATACCTCCGCTTGCCTGGTTTCCGCCCGTTAGATTGCAAGCTCCCTGAGGGCCAGGCTCGCCTTTCGCCTCTTTGTATCCTCCGCGCTTGGCTTTGTGCCTGGCGCTTGATAGGCGCCTTCTAAATGGTCATGAATTGCGTAATGGATAACCTCACCGGAGGAGAAGGGAAGCTCCTGGAGAGCAGGGGGTATCCCTTGTCTCTTTCTGAATGCTCTAATGCTTAGCACTGCGGCCAGGCACATAACAGGCGTTTAACCAATACTCGTTGATAGATAAACCATAAATAACCGTCCTCACCCCAATAGAATATAAGCACCTTAAAGGCAGGGGGATAATTGAAAAATGCTCTTTGAATGGAAGTGATTCGAAAGAGAGATCCTGGAACCTCTTTCCATCCTCAGAAGAGACCGGTTTCCTCAAAGCCTGGGGCCTTAGGATTTCGGTTCAGTATATAGCTTGGGTTGTAAACATTTGAGAGGCATTTAATAAAAATACAGAGCTCATGAAGCCAGGAAGACCTGTTTACAAATCCCTGGCAGGTACTGGTTCTGTGACTTTGGGCCAGAAGGTTCAACCTACATTAATAGGGATTTGCTCAATTTCTCACATCCCAGTGAATCACAGATCTGGCCCCTATCCCTGTATGCGTATATCCAGAACTCATTTAGGGTTCCCCATCTATTCCCAACAGGTACTGACTTTTAATGTGGTCATAACTGCAGACAAGAATCATGCCCTTGATGTTCCTGAAGTCTAACTTTATAGCTATAAATCAAGTGATTATAAATTCCCCGTATTCTCCTTGCTAAATTGTCTGGAAGGGGTAGTATCATAGAGTAGAGGAACTTTCAAGGTTAACCAGCCTCAATCTCCCACCACTCCTGAATCCCCTCTGCTCCTACTCTTGTCTTTCAGTCATGTCCCACTCTTTGTGACCCTACTTGGGATTTTCATGGAGTGGTTTGCCATATCCTTCGACAGCTCATTTTACAGATGAGAAACTGAGGCAAACAAGGTTAAGTGACTTGCCCAGGGTCACACAGTTAGTATTAGGCTGTATTTGAACTCGGGTAGTCCTGACTCCAAGCTTCCAGTAAGGAGCCCTGGAATAGCCTTTAAACAGGAGTTGGATGGATAACAATTAGCTCCTCTTAAGGATTTATGAGATCTTTGTAGTTCAGTAAACATCTGTGGCCAAAGGAACTATAGTTATCCATCTTTGGTAGTTTTCTTGACTTCTGGGGGATCAACCCCTAGAAATTAGAAAACGTTTTCCCCGTCAGTCCCTGGTTCCACTACCTAACTTGATGAACAAAAACAGAAAAATATTCTTTTATCCAGCAGGAGGTCTTTTTCCAAATAAACCACTTTCTAAAAGACACTTCACTGAACAGTAATCTGACAGAACAGAAGAAAGAAATTAAAAGACTAGGCAGCAAGAATTCATATGAGCATCCCCAAAGGCCTTTAAAGTTGAGGTCACTCATATTCTTTTTCAGGTTGTGTATTTGGCTTTAAGTCAAAAGTGCCACAAGAACATGGGAAATCTTCATAGATAATGGAAAACTCCAAGTTTAAAAACATCCACTTTGCTGCTTTTTTGGCATAAAAATTTTAATACAGGGCTAGAAAAGAACTTGAAGTTGTTTCAGTACATCCTGATCCCTTTGGTCAGACCATTCCACAAAAGGGAGTTAGCTCAAGTTTTGAAGGCCTGACTTAATCTGTCATAGTAAATTTCTTCCTATGCAATATGGATATAAAATGTGTATGACTTGCCACACAGGACTGTTGTGAAGAAAGTACACTAGAAACCTTAAAGTACTGTATAAATGAGTTGTTATTTTTAACATTAAATTCAGGTGATTTTGTGGATTATCTGCCATCTCAGATTTTGATGTCTCTACTAGGTAGAATTATTGGAGGTTGACTTTAATAAGGCTAATTTTGGATTTTTCATGCACTCTACATCCTAGCTCCCCAAATTCAGTGTTCCCTGACCTGTGCCCAAACTATGGTATACACTGATTTCCTCTCCATCTCACTGAAATGCACCCTCATTTCACTTTTACCTCTTATAATTCCTAGCTTTCTTCAAAGTCCAGGTGTTTCCTCTTATGGGCAGCCTTTCCTGATTCTCCTCACCCCCACAGCTGCTCCCCACAATCTGTTGGTGCTCTGTCTATCCCCATTACATTGTATTTAAAAATGAGAAGCTTTTGCTGATTCCCATCCCCCACTGCACCCCAATGATTCTCCAATCCATTATCTTGTATTTATTTATTCGAGTTAATGCATCCCCTGGGTAAATTCCTTGGAGAGGGGGAAGTTTTCTTCCTTTTGTCTTTGTTTTCTCAGAACTTATCACAGTGCCTTTCACCCAGTTCAGGTGCTTAAATAAATACATCTTGGAGTAGATTGGAAAACATCTTTCCCAGCACAGATATTTCAAGCCACCTGATCATTATAGATTGAAATAACAGAGCACATGCTCCTGTAAAAGCTTCCTAATTACAGGATTTTCAGGATGTTTTGTGTACGATGTAAAAGATGCACCATTTTAATTCATTTTGTGTGACCTACATCCACATTAACATCAAAAGAGCCCTGTGACCAACCTTCAATGAATAGAAGTCAAGGTAGGGGTTGAGGGGGTGACTGAGAAAAGGGCTGGAATAAGAGAAAAATGTCAGTTTTTCTTAACAATTCTTCATTAGCATTTCTGAGATACCCATTATATGCAGAGCATTAGTGTAGACTCTCTTTTTCCTTTTACATGACCTTCTCCCTCCCCATTTCTTTTTCTTGCCTTCTTTCTTAGTTTCAGTTAAGAAGGTAGCACCTTGTGACCTGAGTTGAACTTAAAGTCTGAAAGACCTGCATTCAAATCGTGCCTGAGATACGTACTGGCTACATGACCCTGAGCAAGTCACTCTCAGAAACCCGTTTTTTCATCTGTAAAATGCAGGAGTTGGACTTAATGTCCTTCCAGCTCTAAATCGATGAGTGCATGATTACACACGTTTATTATTATATATAACTATATATTATACATAAATGCTTATTCCTTTTTCCTCCCCCTTATACCTTAGAAATCGCTACACTACACATCAGGGCTTGCTTGCCTGATCTTTTTGCTGATTCTCTAGACTTAAGAAACCGATGGAGAAAATGTTAATAATGCAGATTAAACGCTTGCCCTGGAGTCTGGAGCACCTGAATTCAAATTTGACCTCTGATACTAGCTGTATGACCCTGGGCAACTCACTTAACCACAATTGCCTCCAAAAGACAAACAAAAATTAAAAGTGTGTCATGCACGCATTTTCCCCCCCAGAAAGCCACTTGTAAAACATTTACAGTACATAACCAGTACACCCCTGATTCAAGAAAAAGAATTCTTAAATCAAAGGGAATGTGTATATGTATGTGCAAATGGCCAAGAAATACATGTGTTCAATTACAAGGCAGTTTTAGACATGGACATTAAGATTACCTCAGAACTAGCTGTCTGGAAAAGGTAAATGCATTCTTAAGCATAGGTCAAAACTCAATATTTTGATATGCAGGTGAGGGCAAAAGCTATGCACAAATAAGTTTTATATTTTGTCCCTCTTTGTTTCCAGCTTTACTTCAAAACAATTCTTCCAGTTTGAATCAGAGGAGGTTTCTAGACTTCTGGTTTAGCTCTAAGTGATCAGATTTCCATCTTGACCTATTCTCACCTTGTCCTAAAATCATAGACAGAGGATGTGGTAAAGATCATAAAATATTAGAGCTTGAAACAATCTTAAAGGTCATTTACTGGAATCCATTATTTCATAAAAGAGGAAATGGATGATTGAGGGAGGGGAAGCCAGAGACTCAAGTTTTCATGATATTAAGGGTATTAGATGAGTTCTTGAAATAGCATTTCCCAATGGCCTCCTCTAATTTATCAGGCCATAAGTGCCTAGAAAAAAGACAAAGTCTTATCTAACCTTTGTATTTCCTCCAGAATGTACAAGAAATATTTGCTGAATTTAATTCACATCAGATCTGTAACAAATGTTTTCCCCAATTAAATTGAATTGACTTACCCTCAGTTGCTAAGTGGCAGGGCCAGGACTATATTCAAGCACTCAATTTCCAGTAATCTTTCCATTTCATATCAAATATTAGATCCATCATGAAAGTACTCAAGTACCTCCCATGGAGTAATTTAATGCTAGAAAAATCTGGCTGAATGGGCCCTATACATTTGAGATGCAACATGGAAGAATGAAAGAATATCATTCTTTATACAAAGGGTATATATACTTCTTGGTGTTAATTATTAGGCCAAAATTAGCACAGGCAGCAGAGAATTGATCCATACTTTGTTGCATCTCGGCTTCAGAGACTGCACTGAGTACACAATCATCTGCAAACAGAATATCACGCACCAACACTCCCTCCACTTTGGTCTTGGCTTGTAGCCTTTTCAAATTGAAGAACTTACCATCAGTACAGTAGTTGACATTGATACCGTGTTCATCCTCATGGAAAGCATTTGTCAACATGGCTGGAAACATCATGCTAAAAAGCATGGGAGCAAGCATACAGCACTGTTTCACTCCATTGGTGACTGGGAAGGCACAAGAGCATTGTCCATTATCCAAAATCAGAGCAAACGTGCCATCATGAAATTGACATGTAATAGTGATGAACTTCTCCAGGCAACCAAATTTTGACATAATTTAATAACACAGGTACTCCATCAGCCATCATCACACCATTCATATGTGGAACCATTCATTACAATAAATGGAGAAGTTTTGAATGCTGTGGAGAAGTTCACTTACCTTGGTAGCATACTTTCCAGGGACATACACATTGACAAGGAGGTTGATGCACACATTGTCAGAGCTAGCTCAGTGTTTGGGAGGCTCCAAAGAAAAGTTTGGCAGAGAAGAGGTATTAGACTGACTACCAAACTGAAGGTCTACAGAGCCGTGTTGACCTCATTGTTGTATGCTTGTGAAGCATGGAGTCTACCAGTGCCATGCCAGGAAACTGAATCGCTTCCATTTGAACTGTATTAGGAAGATTCTGAGGATAATCCTGGCAGGATAAGGTACCAGACACTGAAGTCCTTGCTTGAGCTGAACTGCCAAGCATTCAAGCTATGCTTCAGAGAGCACAACTCCGATGGGCTGGCCATTTTGTTCTAATGCAAAATATGTACTTGCCAAAAAGACTATTTTATGGAGAACTCACATGGGGCAGGTGATCACATGGTCAGAAGAAGCGATACAAGGACACTCTTAAGGTCTCTCTCAAGAACTTTGGATTTGACTGCAACATGGGAGACACTGGCACAGGACTGCTCAGCATGGCGTGCCCACCTCAGAAAGGGTGCTGAGCTCTATGAGCAAAGCAGAATTGAGATTGCACAAAGTAAACGTAGGATGTGTAAATTTGGAGTATCCACCCCCCAAAATTTATACGTACTATCTGTGCCCAACCTGTGGTAGAGCATTCAGAGCTTGTATTGGTCTTGAATGGGAACAGATTTAGTGAAGACTTCTCAGGGATATGGAGTCTTCTCCTTAGAGTAAAAGAGACCTTGGGCCCAGGTTTCCATTCTTCCAGTCAGGTGATTTCCATATAAGGCTATGTAGTGCATTAGGATCAATGATTGGATATGACTCACTAACTCCTCAATACCTAATTTGCATATGCGCACCGCAGTCTGCAGTCCTCACATAAATCCACCTGATTTGCATAAGTTCTCAATGCCCAATTTGCATGAGTTGACGGTGCTTCATTTGCATATATTTTCAATGCCTAATTTGCATATAATGACATGTATTTTCATGGGCTTTGTAACGTTTAGCGAGAGGGGGAATTTGAACCGGGTTGCAAAAGGGATTGGTTAGATTTCACGCCTACGATGTAAGACCTTGCTTCTCAGCCAACGAGAATAATGGTCAGCGGTGGGAGGGGGAATTTTCGAGTCAGGGTCTGTATAAATTGCCATTTTACTTCTGTAAGGCTCCTCCTGACTCCAGCTTTACTGCTGAAGGGACCACTTCTCTTGAGAACTGAATAAAGGAGATTTTCTATTTTTACTTTGAGATGCCTCTGAGCAGTCAATCTGAGTAAGGCGGGGAGAGGGGGTCATGCTATCCCACACAGTCTGATCAGCCACAATTGGAAACACTGAAACTTCACTTTATCGTGGTAATGTCATTTTGGTCCTCTACAAAAACGTACAACAACCAACCAACCATATATACTTTAAAAAATAAAGAGAATCTGATTTTGCCATTTGCTTCCATTATAATTTTTTAAAACACTTTATCTTCCAGTGGGAATAATTATCTCCAATTTTCAGTGACTCCAGACAATTGAACATTCTCTGCTTGGTGTCTCTGGTCAAAGGGAGTAAACTAATGCAATCATTAAAGAGTTATGTAGAAAAGGAATTCCTTACATGAATTATTTTGTAAACCAAAAGAATCCTTTGTAAGGCTGAGTCACCTTTTTTCCTTGAAATACCTCTTGGGCCTTGGGCTAGTCCTTTATCTCACATCCTTCAAATTCATGATCTATAAGATTACACTGGTTAAGGTCTAAAGACTTCCTGTCGATCTCTAAGGTTCTAGGATCCTTTTTACTGATTTCACCAGCAAAGAGCAGTTTAACAAAAGCTTTAGTTTACATTCATGAGATGTTGCTAGTATGGTCCAAGAAGAACGACTGAATGTCAACCAAAAGCAACGTGTGTTTTTCATTAAAATATTTATTGCCATGTTTGAAAAAAATATTACTGTCAATTATCATTTTTAAAGTCAATGCCTACTATAAATGTGAAAATGAATTGAAGGAAAGCCGCCTTTCTTATTTAGAAAACAACATATTAGTAAAACAGACATTTCAGGGACTAGATCTTCATTTGTCTGGTGTTTAAACAAAACCCACAAGATATGAAGCATCTATGTAATTGCTTTACCTTAAAAAAAAAGCTTAAAGCATGTTTTAAAATTATAATACTAATTAAATTTTATTTAAATTATCCAATTATAATAGAATGTATTAAATTATAATAGAAAATTATTCACTTCTCAGTCCTTCGTGGCATTCAAAACTAATATTTTACCTTCAAAAAACTACATATTTAGTGTGTTCATCACATCGTTCTCCTCTATTTCACATTCTGGGACCTTCGACGAAGGGGTGAGTCTAGATCTTAGATGTTAGATGGGTCAGATCATCTCATCTTTAAAAAAGAAAGGCAGTAATAATATTATTGCAGAACACATCAGAAATCAAAATTCTGTATGTTTATTATCTGTACTGCTTTAGTTAGAATGGGATAGAAAGGATGTGTCCTTGTCAAGTTACAAATACTCCTCCAGTGTTTGGCATCATTTAGCTTCCTTTGGGGAAAAGTAAGAGAAAGAGTGATAAAACAGCAATATGAGGCTTCTAGTAATTACTTTTATCATTATAGTCTAAAGTGTAAGAAAATAGAATAAGTATCTTTAGTTCTTGAAAAATAAACAAATATTATTAGCCATTAAATAAGCAGCAAATTAACTGTAAAATTCTGTTTATTCCCTGTTTGATTAGATGTTCACTGCTTCCTGAGGTTTTCCTAGATCGTAGATGAACCTTTCTCTCTTGTGGGAAAGTCAAATAGCTTTTTGGTGCTTTCCCTGCTCCCAGTTGATGAACAATAAACATTTATTATTTATGGAATAACAGATACATTTCTGTTAAATTTGCACTTAATAAATAGGCACTTAATAGCACTTAATGTTCTAGGTATTATAAATGATAATATCGTAGAAGTATAGATTTAGAGAGGGAAGGGCCAACAGAAGCTATTGATTCCAGTCTATACATCATACAGATGAGGAAACTGAGACCCAGAGAGGTTCTAAGACTTTTCCAGGAGCGTGCAGCTATTAAGTGTGTGAGATGGGATTTGAACACAGGTCTTTCTGTTTCCTAAGTGCCCTATCCATAAAGTGGCATGTGGACAAGAGATAGACAAGTAAAGCATTTCCTAAATGCTTAGTAGGAGTCCCTGTGCTTGGGATACAAAACCCAGAAAACAAGAAACTTACACTCTAATAAAAGCGACGCTGAAAATGAGAGGAAACAGAATTCTCCCAGTAAGTCAAGCACTTTTTTTTTGTTGATGAAGGGATAGTGAGATGGGATGGCACTTCAAAATGGCCTGTTGTTCCTTATGAAAATTAAAGTTCACTTGGAGCTAAGTGCTTCCCTTGTAGTTTATAGCACCTAATAGGGAGGTGATATGATGTAGCAGAAAGAAAAATGAATCTGGAATGTGGAGAACTGACTTCAGTTGTAAGACCTTGAGTAAAGTCACCATCTTTCTGGTTCTGTTTCCTTCTCTATAAAATAAGGGAGTTGGACACTTTTATAGTTCTTAGAGCCCATGATAACATACCCAATATGTAAGGGGTGTGCGTGTTTGTGTGTGTGTGTGTGTGTGTGTGTGTGTGTGTGTGTGTGTGTGTGTGTTATTGAGTTAATTCATCAAATCCTCCCACCCCACTTAATGGCTTACAGTAATTGACAGGAGTTTACTAGGTTCCAGAGAGTTCACTGAGACAAACCATTCCAATTTGAATTTTATGAACAGCTAGGAAGGAATATCAAACACAGTTCGATCTAGTCACAAGCAATCAGTGACCTCCCAAAGAGGCCCAGTGCTAGATTCTACATTGCTGGCTGGCACTTGGAGTTGGACTACCTGGGAAATTTTAGGTAGGAAACAGCTCTCAGATTTGCATGACTTCCCACTATTGTTATAGAGCCATTTCCTCTTTCAAACTGAAAGACAGGAAGGCATTCTGTGAAGCCTTCCTAGCAGGATCCAGTCCCTGGCAGCCACACCTCCCTCTTTTAATCAAGATAATAGGGAAGGGGAAAGAAGCATTTATTAAACACCTGTCATTTTGTTGGCATTTGGTAATGCCCTTTAGTATAGTGCCCAAATACATAGTAGGCACCTGTAGAGGTTTCCTCCAATGCTCTGTCTTGGGCCCTCTTCTTTTTTTTTTTTTTTTGGTCTACCTCGCTTGGTGATCATATCAACTCCCATGATTTCACAGTCATTTTCATGTATATGATTCCCAGATACCTAGCCCTAATCTCCCTCCTGAGTACTAGTCACACATTATCAACTGACTTTAAAGGACATCTTGAACTGGATGTTACACAGGTGTTTCAGATTCATCATGTCATGTTTGTTAAACCGAACTCAATATCTTTTCCCTCAAAACCTACTAGCCCTCTTCCAGACTTTCCTAGTATTACTGAGAGTAGCCTCGCTCTCCCAGACACCTCTCTATCATTCTCTTTGACCACTCACTTTCCCTCCCCATATGTCCAAGCAAACCTTATTTCTACCTTCTCAACATCTTTCCCATTATGTCCCTTTCCACTCACATAACCACCACCCTAGTTTAGGCCCTTATCACATAGCCTTCTATGAACCAACTATGTGCCAGACCTACTATGTGCCAGACACTCTGCCAAGTGCTGCCTCATATCTTCATTCCAATCCATCTGCCACATAGCTGCCAAAATGAGTGCAGATCTAACCATGTCCTGTTCTCCTATTCAATAATCCCCAATGTTTCCCTATAGGGAATCTTCTTATAGAATCAAATATAACTTCCTTTGTTTAGCATTTAAAATTCTTCCCAACCAGAGCCTCTTGAGGATTAAATTCTAGTCCTTCTAATGGCAAGGGGCCACTTCTATGCCATGCTGCACTGCTAAGTGCTAAGAATACAAAGACAGAAGTGAAGCTGTCCCATCTTTGATGATAGCTCCTTGGACTTTGTGGTCCTTTTTTTCCTTCCTTTCTAGTCTTGTAACATTTCCATTCACCCTATGATATGGTCATACCGGTTTACTTGCTATTCTCAAACGATGCCCTATGTCCTGTCCCAAGAATATTGCATCCACTGTCCTCCACACGTGGAAATGCTCTCTCTCCTCACTTCTGTCTTTTGGAGTCCTTCCAAAGTCATCTTCTGGAGGAGGCCTTTCCTGGTCCTCCCAGAAGGGAGTGCCTTGATTTTTAGGGTGGCTACCTTCCAGGATATAATCTTAGAGGTTTTTCCCCATTAGTTTGTAAACTCTTTGAGGGCAGGATTGTTTTTGCTTTCCTTTTGTATTCTCAGGGTTTAGAACTTTCCCAGCAGGTGAAGGTGCTTAATAAATGCTTGTTGACTGGTTAAATCTATTATACTTGATAATAACCAGTTATTTAATGCTTCAGAAACTCCTTCCCCTGAGATAGATCACTACCTCCATTTTAGGGGAATTATCTGACTGAGAGGTTAAACTACCTGCCTCTGGTCACATAGGAGGCCTTAAATGGAAGTCTTTTTGACTTATGAAAGTTTCTGAGGAACTGATATTATTTGCTTTTGTCTTGGTATATCTGGGACCTAACACCTAGGAAACCTTGAATAAATGTTTGTCGAATGGAAATGGCTCAATCCCTAAATGCTTTTGAGCCATGGAGAGATAAGAAGACTTCACTAGGTCTTTGGCAGGTATCAGGATATGAGTGAGATCATTAGACTGAGGAAGGTACAGTAGCCTTTATGGAGGGACTCAGCAAGCTAAGCCAGGAGGAGTCTTGGCTTGGAGGGGAAGATGTCTGGGTCTAGAAGGCAGAGTCTGCTTCAAGGAAGTCTCACTGTTACAGCCCTTTTCTAGCTAGGTCTGACTAGCACTTAAAGGTTGCCAAGGGTGTGGTTTGTGTGAGTAAGTTGGCCCTGGCAGTGGGAACTCAACCTTATTAGGCTTGCTTCCCTCTGGATGATAGGGTAGGCACCAAGTAATTAGGAAGTCACTGGTTGTGGCATATTCTGGAGACTTTCCCTGATCCACATTGTATAGGACAGTTTAACAAATAGCTTTCATTTGTATTAAATTGCAAACAAGGCCCAACAAAAATTTTTCAACGTCACTAAAATACACCGAAAAACATAGGTAGAGACTACCCCAAAATGTCATATATAGCTTAATTATGCATTGAAGACAGTCCATTAAATATGGTGTCTCAGTAAGAAGATAGATCATAAAGAAGTGAGAGCCTTCAGGATGGAAGTTGCTAAAGTTCCCTTCTAATAATTACAAAAAAACAATGTTTAGATTCTGGCGATCACCGTTATAAAATAGGCCTAGTGGTCTAGAGACCTTTATGACAGTCTTCCCTTAAGGGAGGTTATAGTTTATAGAATCTAGTCATGGAGAAATACTGGCAATAATATTTTTTTAAAGTTAACCTTTCTGTGTATACCAAAATAATATTTTTTCTAACAGTTAGTGTGGTTTTTCACCCTATAGCTATGTACTCCCTAAAACCCCAAACCCTAAAAAATTACTGGCTCCAGGTGGCTACCAAAATCAGGGTTTAAGTATCCCTCTTTTAGGATGGCACCTTGGAGCATGCCTTTCCAGCTGAATGGACAACCTGTGTCTCCGTACTCTCCTTTATGTGAGTTATTCTCCATATTAGTAACAGGATTCCCACCTTAAGACCACTCCTCTTTTTACAACTCTCCTTTCTTACTATTAGGGGAGACCCTGTTTTCCAGAACTAAGGCGCAGCAAGCAAGCTGTGTCCTGAGCTTGGCATAACAATCTAAACAAAGCTAAATCATAGAATTGGCTCAAGCCAGTCCCAGGTAGTCCCTGAGCTTGGACAGGCACTTACAGGAACCACGCCCTGGTCATGAAGCCCTGCTAGGAACAGAATTTTTCCACTAGACATAACTGTCTCATTATTGCTGTCATTCCCTTCTTGCAGTCGCTAAACCTCTTTGTCTAGCCATGACTACATGTATCAAGGCTTAATCTCGTTGCTTTGGGTCTGCTCAGTCCTAGAGCACCCATGCCTGGTTTCCTGCCTCCAATGGAATAAAGAAGACCTTTTGCCTATAACCTCTGGGACCTCTTTGGTTTTATTTTATTTTTTGGAGTTTAACCTCTGTGGCTTTTTGGTCATATATTTTCAGAGTCTGAGATTAGTGTATGAGACTGAATTGTACAGTGGTTCCCCTTCAACCTTTCCCTTTCCCTCTCTTTTCCATTACTGCCAACAAAGCTTGCATTGGACTGACTCGCATTGTTTTCCCATTGTTTTTCTCAGCATCAGAACTCATTAAGGGATTATTTTGCCCAACATGCCTGACTGGCCCACAGGCCTTCCTTTAAACACAAACCAGGTATTGGTCAAGGACATAACATTGGTAACTGCACTTTTGCAGAGGAAGCTTGGTGCTATGAGCCCAGTCATAGAAAACAAGGATTAATAGGTGAATTCTGTGTTCTCCAGGAAGGGATTCACTTATACCAGGCTGGTCACAAATCAATCACATGTTCAATTAAATTTATTAAAGAAACTTAAAATGAAATATGCTTACATTTACTTGAAGATTCATTGTATTCCCAAAGCAGAGAATTGTCCTATTTAACTCTAATTGGGATATACATTTTATTTAAAAGAGTATTTTGTATCCACAAGAAATACAGTCCATTCACTTTAGTTGATGAAATCAGCCTTAGATGGTATAGCATTTTATTTTAATTTGTGGAAACTGAGATGATGTAAATCCTTTACCTGAATGGGACTATTTACACTTAAATTGTAAAATGCAAACTACATTGCATCTTGGTATGATCTATTTCTTTTACTTCTCTATAGAGATAAACATATTTCAAGAAAATACCCTCAATAGGGCTGATTTGCTTACCAGGCTCAAAAATGTTGCTTGTAATATTGTAAAGCTTTCCCAACCACATACTCAATGAAGTTGGGGTTCTCCATGTTGACATCCTGGGGTACTTTGATGGTGAAAGTAGGTGAAGTTAGTATGCTCACTTCAAGCAGAGTGTCATTTGGATTAGCAGACTTTTCTTTACCAGTTCTTGGAGCTACCTGGAGAAAATGTTTTTACGGTAAAGATTACTAGAGTTTTGTACATATTTAAGACTTACTTGAATTACAAATTTTATGTCTCAATTTTAAAAGCCATTTTTGCTAGAGAAGATAAATATTTCAATTAATCAAGCATTAATTATTGACTAGAAAAATCAATGGATGCAAAATATTATTGAAATAAAAAATTCCATTCTACTCTCTGTACTTTCTTTGCTTTGTGGCTAAAAAAAAAGCACTGGGTCAGCCTTCTAGGTTTTCTTAAATTCTAGGCCTTCTGATGTTAAGGGGCTTACTTATGTGCTGTGCCCTGCTAAGTACTGGGGATACAAAGACATAAGTAAAACTGTCCCTAACCTCAAGGAGCTTACATTCTCTGATGACTTCTTGTTTTTTTTCTGCAGTATTTTTATTTAGGAAGTACAACTATTAATAAAGCACAATAGTGATTCTCAAAGAATTCACACAGACATACATACATATATATATACATATAGTATATATGTATATGTTATATGCTATAACATGTATTATTTTGTTGTTCAGTTGTGTCTGACTCTATGACCCCATTTGGGGTTTTCTTGGCAAAGATACTGGAGTGGTTTCCATTTCCTTCTCCAGCTCATTTTACAGATAAGGAAACTAAGGCAAAGAGGGTTAAATGACTTGCCCAGGGTCACATAGCTAGTAAGGGTCTGAGACCAGATTTGAACTGAAAGATGAGTCTTCCTGATTATAAGCCTAGTGCTCTATCCATTGAGCCACCTATCTGTATCTATCTATCTATCTATCTATCTATCTATCTATCTATCTATCTGTCTGTCTGTCTGTCTGTCTGTCTGTCTATGTACTTTTCTCTCTCTGAATATGTATATGTATACACATGTGTGTGTGTATTGATTTAAGTAAAATATAAACTTTACCAATGCATAATTTGACATGAACTTTGGAAAAATATTTTCAAAAGTCTTTTTTCAGCAAATTCCCAAACATGTAAAAATTTATGTTTGTCGAGCAAAAGACTAGACCAAATGAAAATCTCAGTATTCTGCTAATTCCATATACAAAAGTGTAATTAGCATTGGTTATTTTACCTCTTGGTATTTGTATGTCTTACCAGATAAAGTCTCCTGAGTTGGCATCTGAAAGTATGGAGCTATATATGTATGTAATGAAATCACAGCCTTTTTTTGAGTAAAACAATTAAGGAAGAACCAAAACCAAATATACTAATATCCTACTTCCCCCTTCCCCCCACCTCCTCCCTGAAAAAAAACAAAAAACAAAAAACAAACCCACAACTTTAATGAAACCTAACATTTATATACTTTAAGTTTGTTCAAATCAAAGATACACAGTCTCTTTGGACCCTGTTAGAAGGTGCTGTTACCGTTGCCATTTTACAGATGGTGACATTGAGGTTATGTCACTTGCCCACACAGCTGGTTAAGTGCCTAAGGCAGGATCTGAACATAATTCTTCTTAACTCTAAGTTCAGTACTTTATTCACTATACCATTCCATATCTTTCATGTAAAGATAAATATAGGAATTTGTCAAATTCTTAAAACAAAGAGGAAGAAGGGTATTTTACCTATTTATGTCCATTGTACCAGGCTTTGACAAGTCTGACAATAACTTATCTGTTATCCTAAAACGATATAGGTAAGAATGGTTTGATCCTATCGGTAGAGTATACAAGGTGCTGCATCAATTTTTAAAAAACTGACAATAATATTTCATATATGCATAGCATTTCACAGTTTTGGAAGCATTTTTCTTTAAATAATATTTTTTCCAATTATATGTAAAAACAATTTTTAACATTTTAAATAAGATATTTTTCTTATTTCTCCCTCCTTCTTTCCCCTCCCCTTCCCTGAGACTGTAAGCAATTTGATATAGATTATATATGTACAATCATGTAAAACATGTTTCCATATTGTCATGTTGTAAAATAAAAAAAAGGAAAAAACTATGAAAACAGTAAAGTAAAAATAGTATGTTTTGATCTACAGTCAGACTATCGGTTCTTTCTCTGGATGCAAATAGCCTTTTGGAAGCATTTTTCACAAACATTATTTAATTTTTTTAAAGGTTCCATGTTTTCAAAAACCTCAAATTGTACTAAATCAAATGTCCATTATTGGGTGTAAGCACAGTGGTAATATATACATATAATCTATTTGTCCTTTCTTGGAAAGGGAATGAATTCTTTTTGCAGACTGAGGCATCACCTTTATAATATTGAAGATATTTTCTGATCCTCTGGTCCAGTGAGAGAGTTCAGTCACCCATCCAAATTTTTCCCTCATCTTCCCCATCATGGATATCATGTCTTCCATGTGATGGTGGGTCATCTGGAAAATCTGAGTATATTGCTGCTCAGAGATGTTAACCAGTTTAAAGGCTTCATCAAACTTCATGTGCAGCTCAGGGACATCAGGGCAGTCTGAGGAACAAGAAAAAACTTGGTTGGAAAATATTCCTGTATAGTCAAATTCTCCTTTTTCTTGACCATTCAGGGATCTCATAGACTTCTAGAGATAATCTAGTTGCAGAGCACCCTGGAGTCTGAGGCTCCCCATTCCATATTACTGGGCAAAGACTGCAGCTAGTCAAAGAATCTCTTTATTTTTATAATGGACATTACTATAGCCAGGATGAGCTCTACTCATTCCATAGTGTGTCACCTATGAAGACTTATTTTCCCTGATTGTCTGAAATATAAGTGAACCTATCCTCAATCACACTATCCTCTTCAGCCCTCAGTCATCTTTAGGCATAGTCCAGACAGAACAATTGAACTCAATAACCATCAATTAAACAAGTAGGATCTTCAAGAGTATTGTCTTATGCATTGGTAGAAATACCATGATGAATGAAAAGTGCTTTACACAGTGAAAAAAACCTTCAGATTTGGAAAGGACCTCAGTCTCTACCTAATCCATACATGAAAGACCATACATGAAAGGATTCCCACTATTGCATACCTAGCATGTATCAAAGAGGTTTGATTTCTATATTCCCAGAGATCTGATAACAGACAGGCATATACCACAAAGATGTTCAAGACAGAAGGAAAAGTCTCCTATTCACCACAATATTCATATTTTGTAGTAGCAAAGAAGTGAGAACAAGGTAGGTATACATTTATTAGTAGCTTCACAAATTGGGATACATTAATGGAGTGTTACTGCCCTGTAAGATATAACAAATATGAAGCATTCAGAGAAGGATGTATAGATTTATATGAACTGATCCAGTCTCCTGACCAAGGCAAATCCTTCTACAGGCATTTTAAATCTCATTTCATTCCGTCTTTTCCAGGAGATTGCCCCCTCCATCATCCCTACTTACTCACTAATCTTCAGTCTTTCCCTATTTACTATCTTGCTTCTCTTCTCCTACAAATGCATCTATGTCTCTCCCACATAGAAAATTTTGAAATTTTTCACTCCATCTGACCATCACCAATAGCTATTGTCCTATATCTCCCTTCTCTTTTTGTGGCTAAACTCAGAAAGCCATCTATAATTAGTGCATCACCTCCTTTCCTTTCATTCTCTTCAAAACCCATTGTAGTCTGGCTGTATTGTCCAGGCAATATTCATAGCACTGAGGGTGATTATGAATACGCTGGCATAGTTCTGAATCTCAAAGTATAACAGACTCCCCACATAGAAGGCAGAAGAAAAATATTTATTCAGACACCAGAAAGCCAAATCCCAACACCAGAAAACCAAATCTGTCATAGTAACCAAGAAGTCAGTACACATTATCACTGCAGGAGACAACACCATTCCCAAGCCTTCCCCCCTGTCCCCCATCTTCCCACAAACACTCATAGCCTAGCTGTCTGCTTGCCTGTGTCATCTTTCTCTCTCTTTGCCCTAACTGCTCTCACCAACTTCCTTCTAGTTCTGCTCTACCCTTTCTGTTCTACCCATTCAGCAAGCTCCTCCTACCACATGTAACTTAGGCTTTCCTGTGATTTAAGCAGGTCACATGGGTCTATTAATCAATGGGAAAGATCTTTCCATTTAAATTACCATTACACTGGCTTACTCCACATTTATACATTTATGAGTCACATCTCATGAGTCCTGCTCTCTTGATACCATACTCCCTTGCAAGCACTTGAGCCAACAAAACATTTAGCAAAAGACAGGTTTATTACAGACAGGGCTAACAAAGGGGGAAAAAAGCCCAATAGAAATCGCCTTCTGATGACAGATCTCTCTTATCCACAAGTTTCTAGACTTCCCTGCCAAGAACTCAGTTTAGTATTTTGTCACAGTGAGTCTGTGGACTTAGTGAAGGAGGAGCATCTGCTGAATACTTGCCTTCTTCCTCTGTTGCTACCATGGCACTAGATACTCTAAATCCTTCTCTGTAGTATCATCACTTTCAGTGGGTAGGTTCCTATATTTTTCAAGTTGTTCAGCCACAGTCCTTGCCCTTCTCAGTCCTTTTATATCTCTGGTAGATTGGCAGTGTGGTCACTGCCCTAGGCTGACTATATACATGTCTGGTATCCTTCCATCTTCCTTACCTCCCCAATCCATTAATACATAGAATATGGAACAAGTCATTTGATAAAGGAAAAAACCCATCCCTGCTTAGCACACATGTGCGGTGGGCCCCTTTTCATCCCACACAAGAGGGATAGCTTCAATGAGCCACTCTGCTCCCTTCAAAGCCACCTGAACCAACAGTGTACTTATTTTAAAATTAAATGACTAAATAAACATTATCATCACATTAAATGAACTACAATTTGCAGTTCTATCATCACATGATCCTCTAAGCCATATTTCCCCAATGCATAAGGAGGTATATCTGGAAGCTAAAAGAATTCTTGAAGGCCACAGTAACATAGTATTTCCACAGACTGAAAGAATTACAGAATCATCCCCAGCATGCCTTATTCCACTTGGACAATTTATCCAATAGGAGGAATTGCTTTGTTTATTTTTCAGTTTCATTATAATTTTATTATTAAATAATGTTTTTAATGCATTATTTCTTTTTTCTTAGTAAGCATTAATAACTTACCCTAATTAGCAGATATATAATTAGTGTTCTTTTCTGTTGGGGACATTAGTCTGTATTTAGTCTCTCATCATGAACTATGAGAAATTGAAGAAAATGGAAAGGCAAACCAAAATAATTGGTAGTGACAGGCTTTGAAATCTAGATTAAACATACCCCAGATGGTAAAATGTGGAAATGCATAGAAAGGAAAACAATTTATGAATTAAAAGGACTTAAAGCAAATCTTTGGACCTCTGAAAAAGTCATATTTCTTAGATACTTATCATACTGTATTTTGCATCAGAATAGTCTATGTATATATCTTATCTCCCTTAGGAGAGAATATGATATCTCTTATTCATCTGTATACCTCTCCCACCCAGGCTATCCTGATGCCTCTTACACTGAAGAAAAACAACAAAATCCAACCCCTGAATCCTGTTTATTAAATCAATGTCCATTGAAACAAATAAGAAAACATTAACTTACCTTGCAAGAGGTTTTCTTGACATTTTTGGCATCTTTCATGAAATTCAGAACATCCAGACAAATTCTGGCTCAGCTCTTTGCATGGTACTCTGTTGCGTCCAGGGAAAATCTCTGAAAACATACCTCCTTTGTCAGGCTCTGGGAGGAAGAGAAACTATTACTACAATGATTTCACTTCAGTTTTAGTTCCAGTGAATACAAATATGATTTTTTTAAACTGATACTCTCAATAAGAAAAAAAAAGATATTTTATTGAAAGGATATGAGTAGAAACCAAAGACTGAGAGAAGACATACAACATATAAACATATGTGTATACATACATAGCATGTATACACATGCATACAATATATTATCATATGCACATATATGCAATACACACAAATATAGACCATGCCTCTACACATAATGTAATAAAACATGCATGCATGTATATGTATACATATGCATACATATGTACATATATTTGTATGTGTATATATACATATTTGTATATATATGTCATGTTATGTTTATATATGTGAGAGAGAGAAAAGAGTGAGAAAGCAATATTTCTGGAAGAAATTTAAAGTTGTCAGCTGCATTTCATTCAAAAGGGAGATCAAGTTAAAAAGTGAATAATAAACTATGCAAGTCAATTCCTACAAAATATTAGAGTATTTCAGTATATTACCAATTTGGACATGCAAAGGTCAGGGACATAATTTTCCTGGAGTCTTTCATGTGTACACCAGTACAAAGATAGGTCCACAAGGTGCTTGTTAACTATTTTAATTGTTTCACATGCTACTGCTTATGCGTAATTCTTGATTGGTGGACAGAATGGCTTCTTGATGTTGGCCTGTGTGAGAGGTGGAGTTGGTGGGAGAATGTTGGAGAGGAAAGAAACATTCTTTATTCCAGCTACAAGAAAGAGACACATGGTTCCAGACACTGTTTGGAGAAAAACATGTGGACAGAGATAAAAGACTTTGGGAAGCAGCAAAGTAAAGAGCCAGAACCTCCATGTGTCTCTAAATCTCAGCTTGCCTCCCTAGAGACTTTTGGGAAATTCCCCTTAGGTGAAATGGGATGGAGAAGAAGCTTTTCTCTTTCTTGGTTAAAGGAGATGTCAGTTGGCTCCCATAATCAACTGACTCCTTTCCTGTGTATTTTCTGGTATATTCTAATCTAACTTCTCTGATTTCTGTGTGCTATCTGCTTGAATAAATGATTTTGCTCACAATTCAGAATTTGTGATGGTCTTTTGTGTAACTAGCATTTACAAGCCTATGGATGTAAGCCTAGGAACCCCTTCCTCTTTAAGGGAGGGTGCCCAGAGAAGTGACTTGAACCTAAAAAAAAATTCCCTTAGACAAGCAATATTTAGGGGGACAGATGGATATAATTCTAGTTGAGTACCCCCTTCAACTTCATGGTCCCTTCTATTCCCCTCCAGGAAAAAATAAAATTCCCTTGGAGAAGGTGGGCAGTTTCAGAAATATATACCCATACTTCACCATGATCTGTGTTTAGACTACCCATATGGGCATACACGTAACTCACATGGGCAACATATGCCCAACACTAATATTAGGGTTAGGAATTAGGCTTGTGATTTCATTTGCATAGGGAACTCTGAGTTGAGGGAACTCATTCTACCAATGCTGGTTGATATCTTCTCTGCAAATAATAATAACAGTAGCTAAAATAATAGCTAACATTTATATAGTACCTACTATGTGCCAGACACTGTGCTAAGTAATTTGCATATATTATCAGATTTTTATCCTCATGACAACCCTAAGGTATAAATCAGGAAACTGAGGCAGAGGTGAAATGACTTGCCCAGAGTCACAGAGCCAATGTGTGTCAGAAGTGGGACTTTAATTCAGGATGTCTTGGTTCTAATGCTGCCTTTCTGATAACTCTTATTCAATCATCATCATCATCATTCTTCTCCATGCTTGGAATACACTCTCTTCATCTCTGCCTCAGTCCCTTTCTTCCTTAAAGATGTAGCTCAAGTGCCATCTTTTCTATGAAGCATTTCTTTTTTTAAAATTTAATTAATTTATTTGTTTTCAGTTTTCAAGAATCACTTGCATAAGTCTTCAATCTTCTCCCCCTCCCTGAGACAGCTTGCAATCATATGTACACATATATTGATATTAAACACATTTTCACATTAGTCGTGTTGCCTAGAGGAATGAAAATGAATGGGAGAAACCATGAGAAAAACCAGACCAAAACAAAACATAACACAAGAGAAGATCGTCTACTATATGAAGCATTTCTTGATCTCTTAACTACCAGTATACTCTCTCCCAAACTACTTTAGTTTGAACCATTTTGCATTTTTTTGTGTTCCTTTTTTACATATCCTGTATATATATGTGTGTATGTGTGTGTGTGTGTACTTGTTATCTCCTCCACTAGACTATAAACTCTTTATGAATAGGGATTGTTACATTCATTGTATTCTTATCCCCATTACCTAACACAGTAACTGGCATAGGTAGGCAGCTAATAAATACCTATGACTGACTGATAACAAAGATGGTATCTTTAGTAATCTTTTCTAGCATCTCTTCTCTCCTTGTCCCAGTGAACCTTATTAGCCATCAGACACTATAGTTGGATTGCCATTATAAATAAAGATTGGCAAAGTCTGATAATACTAGGTTATTGAGGTTGATTTCCCAATGGCAGTAGACCAATATGGCTTTCCCATTGGAAAAGTACCAGTAAATCCCACACCCATATACAAATATCTGTTTGCTTTTTGACATAGCCTTAGTACTCTTAGCATCTGGTTTGCAGCAACCTTCCAAATAGCTCTACACTTACTTTACTTCCCTAGGGAGAATGAGATCTATGGTGAGGAGTGAGGATGCCATTAATGATCTACATATTTTCTGGCTAGAACCACCTGCATGTCAAAAGGTTGAGAGGAAATTAGACTGATGGGAGTTTTTTCCCTTAAATTCACCTTGAACATTGAAGTTCCAGCCCATTTGGGGCAAGGAAAAAGTGGAGGATAGGCTCTTCAATGGATGTGGTGAATTGGAAGAGAGCCATGGAAAACTGAGAAGGCAGATATTAACATTTTTCCTCATTTCAGAGGACTGGAATATACAGAGTTGTCTTGTGCTAGGAGAAATGATGGTATGTATAAACCAGGGAAGAATAGCAGCTTGCATTCAGAAATCTACCTGCATGATGTTAAGCAAATAAGTAAATTTTTCTGGGCCTCAGCTTTCTTTTCTGAAAGTGAAGGGGCTGGATTACAGGATCTCTGACATTCCCTTCCAGCCGTAAATCTATGATGCTATCACCTGGATTTAATTTCTGCCCTCCCCCCCATTTATTAGCTCTATGTGATTTGGTCAGACCATTTCTCATTAGAGAGACTCAGTTTTCTTTCTTTCTTTCTCTCTTTCTCTCCCTTCCTTTATTTATCTCTTTTGTCCTTCCTTCCTTCCTTCCCTCCTTCCTTCCTTCCTTCCTTCCTTCCTTCCTTCCTTCCTTCCTTCCTTCCTTCCTTCCTTCCTTCCTTCCTTCCTTCCTTCCTTCTTTCCTTCCTTCTTTCCTTCCTTCCTTCCTTCTTTCCTTTTTTCTCTCTTCTCTCCCTCCCTCCTTCCCCACCCCCCCTTCTCCTGACTCTGAGGATGGCTCTCTATCTACCATTCCACCTTGTCTCTCTTGTTATTTTATATGCATTATATTCATTAACACATATATATATTCCCAAATTTATAAATTATAGTAATATATCTCAATTATGATGTATAGAAAACATTTTCTAACAGTAAAGCATTTTGTAAATATGACTGACTATTACGTAATTGTAAGGATGATATATGATTTGAAACATTTAAATTCATCTACATATCAAAGAAACTTGATGTCCAGTAAAATTATTGGAATAAGTTTCTCCCTCCCCCCAATCCCCACTCCCATCCCATAATAACCCTGGCAGTGAATTATTTTGGCTAGGATCCTGTCTCTCTTATTGAACATTTGGAGAATGTTCAGAAATGATTGCCAGATTAAAGTCCTATCTTACTAGAAAAAACCATTGATCATTGAATCTAACTACTATTCCAGGTACGGAGTTTGTCTAGCTGACTGATTTCTGCCTATATAGCAAAGGTACAGGAGAGAAATCCAGCACCAAGTTTCTAAACTCTTACATAAAATAAATCAGTTCCAGGGAGATACCAGTCATTCAAAGTCCTAGCTAGCTATTGCAAGAACTTGCTTTACATTTTGGCAGCTACAACTGTTTCAGTTAGATGTCAGTCAGCAAAAAAGCCACTTTTCTCACCTTTCTTCTGGGAAAGAGCCCAGCAAAAAACAAGTTCAAGAATCCACACGTGCTTATTCCAGGTGTTGCCCATGTAGCAACACCTGTTTTTGAAAATTTTTGCTATCTAAATATCACAGAGAAATTCTGAGGAAGTCTTTTCCTCTCTTTTTTCAAGCTGAATTGTGGAAGATAAAATGAGAATTAACTCTTATCTCCTGACTTAAAAAAAATTAGTTTTTGATTTTTTAATATGGGGAAATACACTATTATCTGTAGGAAACAATACTTTTTTTCCTTTTCTGTCTTGTTCAGTTTGGGCCACATCTACAAGAATCTTATCCCACAATTCTTTGCATGAGGTTTCATGGCTTAAAGAATTATATCATCATAGCATTTTAGAATGAGAAGGGACCTTAGAGATCATATAGTCACTCAATCATATGGTCTTAGATCTTTAAGAGATCACAGAAGCCATCCTTCTCCATATGTGGGGAACCTGTGACATCAAGGCCATGTGTGGCCTTCTAGGTCCTTGGGTTTGGCCTTTTAACTGAGTTCAAGTTTTACAGAACAAATCCTTTTATTAAGAGGATTTGTTCTGTGAAGTTTGGATTTGGTCAAAGGGCCACACTTGAGGACCTAGAGGGCCACATGTGGCCTCGAGGCCACAGGGTCCCCACCCCTACGTGTACCTGTAATAAGAACCCTTCCACAATTTACATGATAAGTAGTCATCTAGCTTTTGCTTGAAGATTTCTGGTGAGAGAACCCCATGACTTCTTTGGGCAGCCCATTTTACTCTGAGGTAGCTCTAATTCTTGGGAAGTTTTTCCTTGCATTGAGCTTAAATCTGTCTTTTGCAATTTCAAACTATTGCTTCTAGTTTTGTCCTTGGAGCAGAACAATTTATCTTTCATTGACAATCCTTCAACCTTTCCAAAACTTGAAGACAGCTATCATGTTCCCCCTAAATCTCTCCTCCAGACTAAACAGCTTCAGTTTCTTCAACTATTCCTCCTATAACATACTTGCAAGTCCGTTCACCATTCTGGTTGCCCTCTTCAGGGGGAACATAGGGTGCCCAGGACTGAATAGAACATTCCAAATATGGTGTGCATGAGACAGAGTTCAGAGCAAAGATGACATCCCTTGTCCTGCACACTGACTGTGACTCTAAGTAAGCCTAAGTATTGAGGGTTTTTTGGCTATCACTTCACTCATTTTAGCTTGTGATTTTCAGCATGGGGTACCATGAAACCCATAGATCTTTTTTTCACATGACCTGATATGTCATCATACCTCTCCTGTGCTGCATTTGGAAAGGTGATTTTTTTAAAAATCCGAGTGCAAGATTTTATTTGTCCCTATCAAATTTTCTTTCATTAGGTTTCATCCTGTTACAACCTTTTTTTGGATTCTCACTCTTACATTCTAGTCTCTTTCTCTTAGCAACATAGCCAATGTGTTAACTATCTTCTTAGCTTTTTGTCATCTGAAAATTTGATAAGCATGCCATTTATATCTTGATCCAAATTATTGATTAAGCATAGTACTTAGCATGTTATCTGGCACAGAGTTGCTGTCATTCAGTTGTTTTAGTCATATCTGACTCTTTGTGACCATAACATGGAGTCATTGACTGGTAAATGCTTCTTAATCAACTGATAGATCTAAGGTGCTTTTCACTAAAGATATACTTTTAAACTGACCTTGCAACATTTGTCTTTCAACCAGACCTAGATCTGCCTTAATGTAGTATTGTCTAACTTATACCTCTCCATCTTGTCCACAAGAAAAAATGAGAGACTTTGTCAAATACTTCACTAAAATACTAATAAACTTCATGTGTAACATCCTCTTGAACTGAAAGTCTAGTAACCCTGTCCAAAAAATGTCCGGGACGAGGTGGCTTTGATTTACTCCACACTGGCACTATATGATTGCTGTTTCTTTTTCTAGATGCTCACTAACCATTGCTTGATAATATGCTTTAGAATTTTGCCAGAAATCAAAGTTTAGAGCTTCCAGACTCTGTACTTTCCTTTTTTGGAATTTTGTTATGTTCCTTTTCCCCAGACCTTCTGCCTTTCTCACGTCCTTAATGACCTTTCCAAGATCACTGACAATGTCCCAGTGATTGAAATTTTGTTAAATTTCAATGAGTGTCAAACTTTTCATTTTAAAGATGAGAAAACTGAGGCATAAAGAGATGATACTCTTTTCCCAGAGTCACGCTGGTGATAGAACAAGTTATGGATTCAAGTTATGGATTCAAACTCCAAATCCAGTCCTTTTTCTTCTATGGCTTACAGTCCTTCTTGCATTAAGACTCAGAGAAAACAGGGTAGGGCATTGAGTTCTACCTGCATATAAAGCTAGATGAATATTTCTAGAACTTGGCACTGAGTCCCAAAGAGTGTCTAGAGAAGGTCACAAAGAATAGAACTGTGTGAGTGAAGTATGGAGAAAAAGGAGAACTCTTAACAATGGCCCCCATGATTAAAATGATAAGCCCAACAAAGCAAAGGTGAATGCTATGTGATCATAATGATTAAACTTGGCTCCAAAGAAGAAGAAATGCACCTCCCTCCCCTAACTGGAGAGGTGGGGAATTGTTGTTGATGTATTGGTTGTCTTTGATTAATTTTTTTTTTCTTTTTCAGTCTTTGTTACAAGGAAAGATTCACCAATTGAGAGTTGGGGATGGGAGGGACGTATCCTGAGATGAATAAAATGCAAAAACAAAAGACATAATTTTAAACAGAAGAATGCAACTGTGGGACTCCATGTAGCTCTTTGGTTCAGGAAACTAAATGCAGATTACATAAATCTAAAGAAGGGGCAGCTAGCTATGTGGCACGGCGGATAGAGCCACGAGCCTGAAGTCACAAAGACATTTTAGGACAATGAGATTGGGCAGCTGTGTGGAGGACAGATTGAAGAGATGAGATCCTAGATGCACCAAGACCAATTAGTCATTAGAACAGGATTAGTCACCAGATGCCAGTGCTGAGAAAGCACTCTATTTTTGGAGGTATATTGTAATTCAGGTTAGTATAGGCTGTTAGGTTGATATGATCATTTATAACATTCACTTAAAAATTCAGTGTAAAGTGCTGGGATTGAAGCAGGGTACAAGTCTTACTGAACTATTCCTTTCTGGAACTTTCCCAAGGACAAACAAGGACACCAAAGTTTAGCTTTGGGCTACACCCTCAGTTAGGGCAGCTAGGTGAGATAGTGGAGAGAGTGCCCTGGCCTGGAATCAGGAAGACCTGAGTTCACATTCTACCTCAGACATTTACTAGCTGTGTGACCCTGGGCAAGTCACTTATTCCTGTCTGCCTCAGTTTCCTCATCTGTAAAATGAGCTGGAGAAGGGATGGCAAACCACTCCAGTATCTTTGCCAAGAAAAACCCAAATGGGGTCATGAAGAGTTGCACATGACTGAAAGGAATGTACAACAAAAGTGCAAATAGTACACTAATTTCTTCCATCTTCTATCTAAACTCTTTCCATCCCCTTTTACTCACATTGATGATTTTCATCTAAGTGAGGAGGTAGACTGGTATTTAATTTCAAACAGCAGGTTGGTGGTTGATGTGTAAGGAAGACACTATTTACTTTTTACATTCACTCTGTGCTAGGAGAGCAGGGATCTATTGTCCAATCTATGAGCTCCAGTGTGATTTGGTTTAAGACTTGGTCTTTGAGAAAGAAATCTAGCGTCCTAGCACAGAGTGAATGTAAATAATAACTGTTTCTCTTTTGGCCAGCAATCCTGAGGGTCTTCCCCTTCCAGTGTGATTTTATTTTCTTTTTTCTAATTAAAGGGACCATCCCTTGACTTACTCCTTAAAGTGAGACTCACTCCTATTCACTCATTGAATGGGCCTTACCTCACTCTAAGTGAGACCTTAGCTTTACGGGGCCAGGGTGTCCCATTGCATTCTGGGCCATCTTTAATCATCCTGATGAATATCTGGTCACTGGACCCAGATAACTCAGGAGGAGAAAGTGAAGCTGGTGACCTTGCACAGCCCTCCCTCACTCAAGTCAAAGTCAACTGCAAGTTACATCATCATTCCCTCCCATTATCGTCCTCTTCAAGAATGAAAGACAAACACAACAACAAGGAAGACAAACTGTGACATGGCAAGGAAGTCATCAAGAAGTTTGTGAAATGAATGGGTTAGAGTGGACTGATTAACTTGTACAGAAGGTGTGAGTTCATTCTTTCATCAGCATGTTCATTCTCAGCTGAGTATATTTGTAACAACCTGTTCCCCAAATGGCATGAAGTTCTTATCAGTCTATAAGCAGGGGCACAGGTCTTTAACTCACTTTCTATCAGAGTGAAGTGTCTTGTTCTAAAGGAATGGCTACTTATGATTTACCCATTTCACTCAGATGGACCCAGATGAATAAACTGGGGGGAAAATTATTCTGTGTCAAAATCCTGGAACCATTGCCTTACCACAGAAAGATACTTTAGGAATGATAAATAAGTAGGCAGTGAGATAATAAAAAGAGTGCTACACTGGGAATCAAAGGATCTGGGTTTAAATTTTGGTTCTTCCACTTACAACTTGTAGTAACCTTGTAGTGACCTTGAGCAAATCACTTCATTTCCCTGGGTCTCAGTTAGGTGTTAATTAGGGTGTTAGACTAGATGACCTCTAAAGACCATTTAAGTGCTAAATCTATGATCATCTCAATGAACTACTCAAAACTCTAACATTTGCAAATCTACGCAACACTAGATATTGGTACAGATGGTGGCACCAACTAGATTTTTATAATACTTGCCTTTCACTTGTTCTGGTAAATTCTTCATACCTTTTATCATTTCAGTAATCATTTCACCAATACCTATCAAAATTGATTTGCTGAAATCAAAAAATAGCTGTAAGAAATTGGGTATCTCCCAGCTTCTCAGAAGACTTGTGTTTTGGGGGGTTGTCTCTGATAAAGCTGGAAGGAAATAGGGCTCTGTTAAGTCTGCATCTGAGATGAAATATGTTTGGAAAGCCTGGTCAAATTCTTTCTGTATCTGTTTGAATACATCAGTGCTCTTCTTGAATAGTGTGTTCACATCCGTGGCAAGTTGGCTGAATGTGCCCTCCATTCGGGATAGTTGAGCATCCTCCTCATTTGACTTTTCAGTGACAGGAAGAGCTTTTACTTTATCCTCATGAAAAGGAAAAAATAACTGAGGCATTTTCTTGAAAAAGCTTTCAATCTGTAGGGGAACAGAAATGGAATCAAGTACTTACTTTCAATCTAGATCCTTTCCATGAACAAATTTTAAAATTCCTACATTAATGAAGTAGAGTTCAGACTGATTCCCAACTTGCTGGAGTAAGGGAGGCACTTAATAAATGATGACTGAATTGAATTCCTGGGTACCTTAGGAATAAGCAGTGAATTTTTAGGTAATGTACTAATTGTTCATTTCAGTTCTGTTAAGTACTTACTGAAAGAGCTAGGTGGCAAAATAATAGAGTGCTGGACCTAAAGTCAGGAAGACCTGAGTTCAAATCCAGCCTCAGACACTTCCTAACTGTGCGACCCTAGGACAAGTCACTTACCCCTATTTGCCTCAGTTTCCTCATCTGTAAAACAAGCTGGAGAAGGAAATGGCAAACTACTCCAGTATCTTTGCAACACCAAAGTTGTCTCACAAAGAGTCATCCACAACTGAAAATGACTGAATGACAACAACAAAAATGTTCAAGGTTGAATTAAATTCCTATAAAATTCTGACCAGAGAGTCTTGGTGATGCAAAATTGGCTCAAGTTTAATGACATTACCAAGGAACCACAATCTGAGGGATGGAATTTGGAACACAAAGATTATCAGAAGACACATAAGGTAGCATCCAGAGATTTTTGGAAAAAAAATACGGATAAGCCTAAGATTGTCTAAAGATCCTTTTCTTTAGCTTTTTAGTGGCATGCTCTCATCCCTGAGTCCTTTCTGAAAATTTTCTCCTTTGACTTAACCTACAAAAATGAACTCTTGGGAAAGGATCAGATAAAGTATTCACTCTGAGATGTATATAATTTGTAGGGCTTAGTATGTTGCTTCTACCAAGAAAGAGTATTTACATTTTTCAAAAATCAAAGCCAATGTTTAGTTTAAGCCAAACTCTAGTCAATGGATTTCAGATATCAACAACTTAGCAAGGAAGTTATTTTTTTGGAGGCACAGGGGTCTTCCTGGGCACCTTTGAAAGTAGACCACACATATACCTGCCTATTTTACCTCCTTATGTAAATATTCCTATACCCAAGCCAGAGCATTGGCTGTATTGGGACTATACAACAGGGTCTGCCTTGGCCACCCACTACACTTTCTGTTGCACTGCAACACCTCTCCATCATATCTGCCAATCCTTCACCTGCCTCTTCACATTCTATCTCCCATCTTCCTTATAGAGAAATCCTATGACTTTATTTAAAAACAATAACAAGAAAAAGCCAAGGAACAAACAATAAAAATAAATTTATGGTAAGCCTTCACACCAAAGAAGAGCAATTCACATTGAAAACCAGCTTTGACCTGAAGGATATACTTTACCATAATCTTTGTTTTCCGAGCAGTAATTGTCTAAGAACAGAAAACCATGGTTGCCTTCATTCTTGGTTAAGTATTGCCAACAGCAAAGCAAAAGAGGGAATTTAAGCAAATATTCAAAATCATTTATTTCCCTCTAACCAACATTAAAAAAAGTCTGCTACATATGAAGCTCTGTGCTAGGTGTTAGTGATAAAATGACCAAAATGAAATTAAGTTCCCATCTTTAAGGAGATTACTTTCTAGTGTGGAAACAACATGCACATAGAAGTAAATATAAAAATACATGTGAGGTAGATATAAAAGAATTTTGGAGGCAGGCATTAGCAAATGAGGGGGATAATCCAGAAAGACCTCACAATATAAGGTGACCCTTGAGTTCATCTCTGAAGAAAGCTAAGGTTTCTAAAGAAGTAGAGTTGTGGAGGGAGAGAATTCTGGGAATACCATGCTAAAAAGAGTCAACTGGCTACCATCCTTTTAGTAGATCAGTAGGTCATGCTCATGTTGTTATACCATTAGAGTGGACATAGATATGTTTATTTAACAAATGGCTGATCTTTTTATTAAAGATTTGAATTATAAAAAGATTTGGGGCAGGGCTGAGCAAATATTGGGGGGCTCAGACTGTCTGCAGGGATCTTCCTTCGGTTTCTGTCATAAGGAAGTTATGTTTTATGTCCTTTTAATTTTTATATTATTTTTATACATAGTATTTATTTTATCATGATGAAAACATATATAATATTTCTTGTTTTTTGTTACATTATATTTCAAGTTTTGATTAAAAAAAGGTTCTTGGATAGCAAAGGAAGGTTCTAGGAATAAGAAAATAACAAATAAAAATTAGTTTTAGAAAGAAAAGAGTAAAGACAATTACCACCGATCATTTGTCAGATGTAACAAATACAACTTTATATGCAAAATCACTTTTGTCTGTATATTGAGAGCATTATTTAAAATGAAAAGAAAAACCCTGTACTTTGTCTTATAATCTATTTGTACCAACACTTAGCTTTACTATCTTTAATTATGCTGATAACCTTTTGCAGTGTTTTATAGAATTAAAGAATGCTGGATTTGGAAGTGACTGAAGGAATCATCTCATCCAACCCACACATTTTGCAGAAGGGAAACTGAAGTTGAGGGGTTAAGTGATTTGCCCTGGATCACACTTCTGGGTAGTAGCAGTAAGACCTCTAGTCTTCACAGCACACTATGGATGTATTAGAGAGTAGAAGCAATCACAAAAGCCCAAAGATCCAGTTTAAGTGGAGAGCCAAGTAAATTTAGCTTCTTATTTATCCTGGGGATTATTCTATTTAATTAGGTATGGCACTGGCAAGCAAGAAGCTGTTCTTATTTCCCTTGGCGTTGTCCAATACTGGGCATGAAATCTTAGTCATCAAGCTCATGTCTCAACAATGTTGTTCATTCTTCATTTTTTTGAAGAGGACCGATGATGTCACCGATGATGTCTTGACTTGTGTATGAACTGGATTTAAGAGAGACAGTTGCGGGAAGGGGAAGAAATTCAGGATAGTAAGATAGGCCCCTTTAATATAGAGACTACCCTGGTGCATATTAGATCCACTAAGGTCTTCCTTTGATGCTCCATGACGATTTTGAAGTCATCCTGGGCACTTTAAGGCTATGGCAGCAAAAAGGAAGCTGAGGTAGGTTCTCCCAAGCTGGAAAGATTTTGTCCATGCCTGGTGAAAGATCACAGCTTTCCAACTGAAAACCTCGCTAAGTTTAGAGAGGCTTCTCCCAATGACAACTTACAAACTAAGGAGCAGAAGGGTTGTTATCTGCATTAGTGGAGGAAGTGCCCAAGCTGACAAACTTACAGTTCTCTGAAATATTGAAGAAATATGCAGGGAACCTCTCCATTTGTGCTTCTTGACCAGGGACCCCAGGATCTAGAGAGTAATGAGTCAGTTTCATGCATGTGACAGTGGGTGAGATAAGGGTGCAAGGGAGACTCTTGGCTCCAAGAAGAAAAAAATGAAGGAATGAATGAAACCTTATTACTGTTTTCTAGCAGTAGTCTTATAGCATTTTATAAATAATATATATAGATTATGAAGCATTGTAAACTATGTAAGTAAAAATACATTGCATCATTACCATAAAAATCAACACCATGCTTGTTCAGATTGCTGAAGGTGACATCAAATTGGGCACCTCTGTCCTTTGTTCTGAGATATTTCAATGGATCTGGATCTCACTGGCATAGGGAGTGTCTCCACTGGTACAAACTATAAGGCATTCATGTACTCTTACCCTGTGTGATTCTTACCTGTCAGGTAATTCTCTCAATCCTCCAGTGTGGATTTAGCCAACAAACTAGGGGTCTCCATTGGTTTCTTTTTAACATTGTGTTGATATCACAGCAACACTTGGGGAGTCCATCTTGTTTCCTCCGCCCTCACATTATGGCTGACTCATCTATCACTTTCTATACCTCCTCTTTTGTGGAACTCATCCGGTTTCCCTTCTATATCCCCTTTGGTTAACTTTCATCCCCCCCGCCCCCGCTTTGTTCTTCCTCCCTGCCCCTACCCCCCATTTGGAGCTGGAAGGGAACTTAGTTGAGTTCTAGGAATTTTGAAATTCTGAGACCTATTTATTTCCTTTACCTTATTTATCACAGTGGACCAACTTGGTTGGCAGGTTGTATAAAATCTCATGCAGCTACTTTCCAGACAAGACTTGCATTCATCCCATAAACCTGTCAAAGACACCTGGCATCGCTTTTCTTCCACCTCCAGTCTTTCTTTGACTTCATTCATAAGTTGGAGGGCCTCCTAATTGAAGGGGAGAAAATAACATGCCGTTTCAAAAAATAACATGCCATTTCAATGTCAAGTATCTTGGTACTTGCTGCTTTTAAAATGAGTGTTTCTAAGCTATTTTTCCAAATCATTTTCCTTTCCCCGCTCAGCAGCTGCCAGAGCATCTCCTCTCATCTGTTTGAATAAGACAGAAGTGGTCCCTGGACAAGCAATTCTCTCTGTAGACAATATAAGGTAAACTAGGTGGGCACAGTGGATTTAGGAAGACTAGTGGTCAATTCCTGCTTCAGATTATCAGCTGTGTGACTCTGGGCAAGTCATTTGATTCCTTGAAATCTCAGTTTCCTCATCTGTAAATTGGGGATGATAATTGCATCTATTTCCCAGGGTTGTTGTGAGGAACAAATTAAATAACATTTGTAAAGTGCATTGCAAGCCTTAAAGTGATATATAAATGTTAACTGTTATTACACATAGAAAAAATAAAAACCTAGGGGTTCTAAAAGTCTAAAACAATTAATTACATTTATATAGGTCTTTAAGATTTACAAAGTGTTTTACATATGTTAATTCCTTTAATTCTACAAACAACTCTCTGAAGTATGTTGTATTATTTCCATTTTATGGATGAGGAAACTGAGGCAGATAGAGGTTAAGTATCTTGTTCAAAATCACAGTTAGTAAGTGTCTGAGGCGGTATTTGAACTCAGATCTTTCTGACTTCCAGTCCCTCATAAGTATTTCTCAAAGTGAACATGTAAATGATTACTTTTATAGTCCATAAAACCATGAGATTTCAGTTGTACTGAATGTATGAATATATTTTTAACTACTGCATGTTAAGAAACATTTTTGGGGTCAGGTGACCCCTCCACATTAGGGGTGTCTGGAAACCCACATACCTGTGGGTACTACTGTCTATCCAAAGGCAGGGGTGTAGGGGCTGTCTAAGAATGGATCTGGGGACAGATGGCCACAGGTGTGTTATAGAAAGAGGAAGAGCACCCTCTAGTGGGCACCTTTTGGTGGTGACGGGAAGGACTCCCCTCCTATCTTCCCATCTATTTTATAGCATGGAAAGCAGAAACAGCCTGGAGCAATCCACCAATTGAGTTTCCCTGGTCTACATTCTGTCCTAGTAACTCAGGGGATGAATGATTGGTTTCTAACTTTGTGTGGCTCTCTCCCTTTTCTGAGCCTCAGCTTTTCCTTATGCTAACAGATTAGAAGAGACGCCAGGAAAATCCTTCTAGAGTACTCAGTGACAAGCCCTAGGTAAAGATTAAAGAGCATTCTTATTATTAATAAAGAATTTTGCAACTTTTGCAACTCTGAAAGTGTATGGAATCCTGAAATGCAGGATCCCAGGATGAAAAAATGTGGGTCACCAGCCTTTGCAGAATAAATCCCAATTCCTCCCTTGATTAATAACATAAAATGTGTTCTGCTAAGTAAATTTTTATAAATCAAAATTTCCCATTGTCTTACATCATGATTTCAGGGTCACCTGATTTTTATTATCTGTTCTCTTCTTTGGGGCAACTCGGTGGAACATTGGCTAGAATGCTGGACTTCTAGTCAAGATAGACCGGATTTCACATACTGATCCAGATATTTAATAGTCAACTCCAAATTTGTCTCTGGTCGGGTCACTTAAAGTTTCTCAGCCTCAGTTTCCTCATTTGTAAAATGAACATATTAATGGCACTTACCTCACTGGGTTATTCTGAGAATCAAATGAGAGAAAATATATATAGTTCTGCATAGTTCAAGTGCTATATAAATATTCTCTGGTAACCTTAGTCTATAAGCTCTACATAGAACATTTATATGTTCTGCATAGTTCTACACAGAACATTTAATACAATGCCTGGCACATAGTAGGCACTTAATAAATGCTAGCTGATTGACTAGTTAACTATAAAAATGTTAACAATAATTATTCTTTTTTCTTTTATGTTTAAGTATTTCTTTTTATGAAATTATTAATTTTGTTTTTTATTTTTATTTTGAGGAAGTTTAATATTGCTAACATGAGTAAAGAACTGTCCTTGGGGCTTGCCCTTGGAAATATCCTCTAGTGTTTGTCTAAGTTTAATCAGGGCTCTCCCAAAAGCATGGCAGCTATTGTAACAAAGGCTCCTCTCCTCCTGCTGCTTAGACCTTTGGATCCTTCTCAAATGTTTTTCCTGCTTGGTTCTTTCTCTCTCAGCTATGGGGAGATGCATTTAACAAGTAGCTTGTTTGGAGTTGACTGGCTCCAATACATTCCTGGAATACTGTTGTAAACCAGTCCAGAAAAGGACAGCTTGGTGATACAGTGGGTAAGAGCACTGTTCTTGGAGGCAGGAAAATCTGAGTTCAAATATTGGCTTCAGAAATCTGTATTTTGGGACAGCTAAGTGGTGCAGTGTAGAGCACCAGACTCATCTTCCTGAATTCACATCTGACCTCAGACACTTATTGGCTGTGTAACCCTAGTCAAATCACTGAACGTTTCTTGGCCTCAGTTTACTCATCTGTAAAATGGGGAAAACAACAGTCAATAGCAAAAGACAATAGCAACTCCTAGAGTTGTTGAGAGGATCAAATGAGATGACACGTGCACTACTTTGCTAACCTTAATGTGGTATATAAATGCTAGTTATTATAAAAGGAAATGAGTAATAGTCTGACAAGCCGTGTTCTTGATGTACTCATGCTCCATCACTGCTTCCTTTTCTATCAGCTAACACAAAATCCATTAAAAATGTATTCTAGAATATTGCCAGGCATCAAAGTCAACCTACAATGAGATAAACTCTCTTTTTTCTTTTTTGCTTAAAGTAAAAATTTCATATAGCCCTTGGGTCATAAAGACAAAGTTCTCTCTATCCTTTTATTTGTCACAGTATGGGATTAACTTGTGTTTAGGTTCAATGCATTTATTAGCTACATTATTACCAGATTATAGACCAAGAAAGTTACCAGAGAATATTTATATAGCACTTGAAAGTTTGCAAAACATTTCACTTGAGCCTCACATCAACTCCATGATAATACTACAAGTATTATTATCCCCATTTTACAGAAGAAGAAACTGAGATTTGGAGAATGACTTGCCCATGGTGATACCACATATCCATAATCGGTGTTGGAGGTGAATTTTAAAATTAGGTCTGCCTGAATCCATTTCTAGTACCTGATTCCCTACTGCACAATTCACCCAAATTTTATCACTGTCAGGGTGAGGAGATGGATCCCCATAGTGAGGGAGGGAAGTAAGGGGTTAACATCCACTTTGGAGATCTACTAAGATATTTATTCGTGTTTGAGATGAACACGTCCGGAAGTCTCAGATGAAGGTTCAACTGATTTTTGGGGGCAGTGCTTGGGAGGAAGGGACAGGGTTTTCTCCTATTAAGTAGAAAACTTGGAAGTGATAATTCAGGTAAACCCTCCCCTACCTACCCTGAATATAAGGTTTCAGAGAAGAGAGAGTTTGTTAGGTTGCTGCTTTGGTCAGATATGGCGTGGCTATTGAGAAGACAACACTACCTCAGAAAGAACAGATTTGGAGAAAAAAATTGCATTTGGAATTCTTCCCTCCTCGTAGGGTGATGTCATCTGTGCATAGCAAATGACTATTTTGGGAAGCTGAGTTTTGATGTAACCAAAATGATTGTCAGCTTATAAACACTGGAGGGAACAACTGCTCACTTGGGCTCCCCGTCACAGTCTATTTTCTCAGACCACTTTCAATCACCTGTTTTTCTTTACTGCTTTTCTTCAGGGTTTTCATTAGTTCTTTATGTTTTACTTCATTTCTTTCCATCACGATTTTCATCTGCTTAATTCCAATCAAAGCTTTCTTCACCTCTTCATCTACATATTGCTCTCCAACCATAGACAAGCCTGAGAGAATCACAGGATCTGTTTTTGGTTTTTTTGTTTTTGCTTTGATTACACAACTACGTTGCAAAACCAGTTCACCGATTTTTCATTCCCTTAAATAGAGGCCTAATTGCTCTTTTATAGCATCTGGCTTTGGAAGCCTTTCATAATGAATCAGCAGTAAGCTGCCACCCCGACAATACCTTCTGTTCCTGTGTTGTGAAAGCCTCCGTGTGCTGTGGGTTATTTGGACCCCATTCTTGTGACTTGCTTCAGTGACTTATTTTTATTTATTTAATGTATTTTTTGGTTTGGGAGTCAAAGTCTTGCCATTAAAAAAATAGGAAGCATAAATCGAACGTATACAACTAGGACATCAAGGATAATCTGTAACCTCAGCCTTTGTTCAAATAACCTCTATGGAAGCGTCAAACAAAAAACTATGCCTGGAAATTTTTGCACCTGGGCCTTATTGGGTGGCTGGGAAGGAAAGAAATAAATTCATCTGGGGTGTAGTACTCTAGGACACCACTATGGGGTAATGTATCAGTGCTTTCCTAAAAATCCTTTAAATTTCGTACCCTAAAGCAAAACTCCAGTCACTCCACTTTATTTACAATTCTGAACAAACATAATTGATTCATTGGCATGATCTTTCCCCCAGTAATGAGATTTCTTAATCTTTTTCTTTAAATACACTGTTTTCCTCATTCATGATGAATTGATTTAATAGGACTAGAATTCATTGTTTAGTATTCCCTCTTCTTTACAAGAGTAAATCTGATTTTTAAAGAGTAATTATAAACCTTCAAAACATTTTCTAACATGCCATTTTAGCAAATGTAATTATCAATATATGTGAAATACCCATTATCAAGGAAAGGTCACATTTAATTCTTAAAAAATTTTAAAATATTAAAATTAAATATTAAATTAAAATATTAAAATAATTGAGTTCTCACTCATTTAATGATCATAGAACTGCTAGATGCAATATGTTTGTTGTTTAATTTTCCACAGTATAAGGATAACTGCAAAGGTGTTCTTCATTGCTTCCATTTTTTTAAAAAGCTGGAATATCATTTTATTGTTCATTAGTCTGAATGTATATGACACCAAACATCTGGATGATACTGGAAATCCTGTCAAAAAATGGTCAGTTTTATCTCTACAATACCAACCAGCTGGCTATGGAGAAGTATTCAGATAATTGGCTAAATTTTTCCATTTTTGTCCAGATGTTTGGCATCATGTCTCCACAGCCTCTATGTTTAATATCAATCAGCCCCAGAGAAAGTTTTACAACAACATGAAACTGGAGAGCTGTAATGAAAGCTGTTATCTCTTAACTGTAAGCCCTCATAAATGCCAACAATGCATAGAAACAGGACAAGGGAGATAAAGAAAGCAAACCTACTCTTTAGGTTTTCACCAAGATCCGTTGTGTCTTTCCAAGCAGGAGCACACTGACTGACTTTCAGCCATAAGAGATGCACAGTAAGCATCAGAATTGGAGGCTTCATGTTCCCCATTACTGAAAAAGAAAAATAAACCTAAATTAAGTGCTAGCCGTTAGGTTGTTATTTTCAATTCAGTATCAAATGGAAACATATGTTACTCCAAAACATGTTATTGTTAAAAGTCGACCACTTTCACTTTATGAACTGAGACCACATATACTTATTTTAATGCTTCTCTTTGGGGGTATAGAAAAGACTAAAACTGATATCAAATGGCAAAGATTATTTTATTTGTATTCATGCTGATGGCTATAGGAGGACGCTATACCAAGAATCACCAGGCAATATGAGACCTCATAACTTCACAGATTCAAAACCTTATTTTTAAAACTTTATTATATTTTATTAAATTTATTAAGTTTTAAACTTTATTAAATATAAAGATCCCTGAGAAAAGTGGAAATATAGCCATAAAAATGCTTTTCCAAAATATTAATTTTTCAAATTGGTTTTTACAGAAATTTCTCTAATTTACTTGTGAAAGCAGAAAGAGTTATTTATAATTTTCCCTCTTTAAAAACAACTACAAAACCACTTTAAGCACTGATAACACCATACGTAGCAGGGCCAACAAACTTAAAAGTACCTCAAAGCTTGTCCCTTATGTCTGTTCTCTATAGTTTCTATGACTCCTTCCTATTATGTGTGGAAGGATATGGTTCTTAGAATTTTGCAAATGCGTATTTGCTTTCCTTTTTCACCCTTATGAATGCAGATAAATCAAAATTCCTTGCTTGATAATAAATATATGCATATACACATTTATCCACAACAATAAGTAGAACCACTGAAGTTTAATCCTCCTTTTCTATGGAATTTGAGGTCATACTTTATAGGTTGAATCCCAACTGGGAAAGTAAGATACCATGAGCCCCTCTATAAAGCCTGGGAAGCTACATTTGAGAGAATAAACTCATGTTATAAGGTCTTGAATGTGGTTTTCTTTTTGATAGTATACCTAAACAATATTGAATCAGGTTACAAGTTCATGCAAATTATTATTCAATTATATTCAAATATATTCAATTAATTTAATAATAAAAAAGAAGCAGCTACTAAAGTAAACTTAAAATATATACATATATGTATTATATCTTATATTTGTATTATATATACATTATATCATTATATCTTATATTTACCAGTAATTTTGAAATTTTTCCCTTGTAAAGTTGCTTCTCAGTGGCAGGAAAGAACCTCACTTTGCTCTGATCTAATTTTCATCTGTGTCAAGGATTTAGCATTGTTCTCTTTATCTGATGACAGGATCCCTAATCTCATTAATGAAATGTTTTGCTGTTAGATGGAAAGCTTGCTGTTGGTCTATGTACTAAAACTTTTCTGGGTTTAAAAGTAAACACTAGGGGGAGTGTTGCACAAACTGTTGGGACCAAAGACATTTGTCATTTCACACTTCAGACGTATTTCTTGTTTCTATAAACCATTTGGAGTCAATTCCATATTTTAAGAAAATACATGTTGATAAGATTAATTTAAGGTCTTGAAGGTTTGTGTATTTTTTAAAAAATCTCTGGCATGTGGCCCACAGTTAAAAGAAATTTTATGAGGTATCTAAAAAAAAAATTAGCTCCTTATATAATCATACTCCATAACTTACATGAGAAGGCAGACACAAGGGAGGAAGACAAAAAATGTTTTTGGAAAATACAACTCAGGATCAGAGTTAAAAAGGTAAATGGTTTCTAGAATCCTCAGATATTTTATGTTTGTATATGTATTTTTTTAATGGAAAGAATAAAGGTACTAGGTTGAGTAAACACCAAATGACATTGCAAAACATCAAATTGACTCCAATACTCCAATGGATTTATTGTCTTGTGTGATTCCTGTCCATATTATACTGTGAATTCACCATAATGGAATTAACCCATGTGCTTGGGGGCCTTTCTCATGTTCTTTTGTAATAACATGGATACTAATGGAATATGCATACTGTCCATTTGTCTCTCACTATTGCTAATGCAAATAAAAAGTAGTGGCTATTAATTATGTATGTGAACATTGCACAGCTGAACGAGTCAGAAATAACTGGTCACTTCTGATTATATATAGATAATTGATTGGATAAAGCAAAGCCAATATTAATTTAGAAGATTAAAGATGACAGATATTTGTGATTATAGCAGCTTCAGCCCTACCTGGGTGAACAAACTGTTAACTATGAAAAATCTGGACCTTCACAAAATGATATTGAGTTGATCACCCTAATTCTGAGGTGATGCAAAACACTCACCACAAGAATAGTGAAGGAAATAATAGCCAAGGACTGCAATACAAGCTGACTTGAAAAACATTATAGATGAGGAAGAGGAAGATGAAAGATGGAGAAGCATCATCTCACTAAATAGTGAAGCACAGTTGAGAAGAAAATGGGCCTGTAGAGTGTTTGGCATGAGATCTAGTCAAACTAGGTTTTCCTAAAGGCATTCATAGATGAAACTTGGAGGGGAAAAAAACCCAGCTGTCAAATGGAAAAGATCTCTGAGTAGTCTCATAGTAGTCTATTATTATCAACATGAATAGTGGAACCATCATATTTGGGTTTAGTATCTTGTGTCCTATGAGTTAATGGTAGGTATCCTTAAGGATCCAAAGCAAGAAAAGAGCCACCAGAGCAAAGTAGAAAAAAAAAATCTATGTTGAAAGTAATATAAATTTAAAGATAATAAAGATTGAGATAGATATCTCTAGAGATATCGAAAAGGTGAAAATCCAAAAAGAGTGGAAAGGATTGCAGCTCCCAGAAAGCAACTAAGAAAACACTGGTAATTCCCAAACCAATACTCATTTTCTCATCTATATATTATCTTTATGAGGATGGTCAATGCACACACACTAAGTGTATCCTGAATGAAAATAAGTGAAAGGAATGAACAGACTTTCCCAGCTGACCAAAAAAGTACGCTTCAATCTGCCATCAGAGTTTATCTGTTTTTTTCTCTGGAAATGGATATATTTTTTTTTTGTCATGAATCCCTTAGAACTGTCTTGATCATAATTACAATATTACTGTTATGCACACAGTAAGCATTTAATAAAAGTTTATTAAATTGACTGACTAACTGATTCTCTAGCAGTACAAAGAGTCCCTGGATGCTCACGTTTGAGTCCATTATGAACCTCAGAAAGCTACAACTCCTCCTCAATGAGATCTGTGGCAATTTGAAAGAGATTAACTTATCCATACAAAATGGAAAGCTGCCTATGAGTGTCTGTTCATTGATCTAGATGCCATAGAGAGTAACAATAACATAGGAACATAAATAGAAATAGAGAAACACAGAATTCTTAGGAATTTTGCTTTGTACCTCTCTAGTGCACTTTTCATACAATGTTGTAGGGTTTTGATATCAGTGTTGGTCTTATCCTGCTACTGAAAAGCTTTAAACTATAGATCAGGAGTTCTTAATTATGGTTGTGTCATGAACCTCTTTGGCAGCCTGCCGAAGCCTATAGAACCTTTTTCAGAAAAATGTTTTTAAATGCATAAAATAATACGTAAGCTTACAAATAAAAAACATAGGATACATTATACATACATAGATACACATATATGCATATAATACATTTGAGCATGTGTGTGTGTATGTGTGTGTGTGTGTGTGTGTGTGTGTGACCTCTGGGAGTAAATTTCAAGTCCTATTTATCACTTAGCCCCTTCCTACTTTTCCAGTCTTCTTACACATACTTCCATTCTGCCTCTATGTGCTCTGTGGTTCAGTGATACTGGCCTCCTTGCTGTTTTTTTTACAAAAGATGCTCCATTTCCTAACTCCAGACCTTTTCGCTGACTGATCCCCATGCCTGGAATTTTTCCCTTCTCATCTTCATCTCTTGGTTTCCTTCAAGGCTCAGGTGAAGTCATACCTTCTACAAGAAGTCATTCCCAGTCCTCCTTAGTCTTAGCTCCTTCTCTTTGAGATTAGCTTAACTTACTCTGTATATATCTTATTTGTATAGAGTTGTTTATATGTTATTGGAATGTACTTTCCATTAGACTTTGAAATCCTTGACAAAAAATACTATTTTTTTTTGCTTTTTTTTGTATTTATGTGCTTAGTATGGTTTCTGGCACATAGTAATTTCTTAATAAATTCTTCTTGACTTTGTTGGGTTATTTTATTGTATTAATTACCTATGAATTAACTATTTTGTCTGGGAATCTTTCAACTCCATGACAAAGCAAGTTGAGTCAAACCAAATATTTGGCTAAGACATTCTTGGAACCATCTGGTTTGAAAAGTTACTATCCTTCCCTACACACAGGTTTGGATTACCCTAGAGAGTGATTGGCTATTTGCCCAGCAGCCAATGGAATATCCAATACCTTTGGTACATTTCTCAGAAAAATGAAGGGCAGCTGTAGCTTGTTGTTCTTAGAAAGGTGACCTAAGAGTTGAGAATTATGGGAATTTACCTGTCCAGGAATCTGACCCAGCCTGTATGCATCAGTTGGTTCATCTTCAAAATGGTTCCTACTTTTGTGCATGCACCATCCTAGACAAGGCAATAATTCCAAAATGACATTCGGTTGCAAAATGGAAACAGCTTTCAGAAGTTCAGCTGGTTCCCTAGATCATTGGAGATATTTTTTTCCTTAGCCCTTATTCCATCTTTAAGTATAATTTCTGAGAACAGAATTTGACTGCAAATTTGTAGCAATGATTGGTAAATTATTCTGATGCTTCCCAAAGTTTTCCTTCTCTAATTACATCATCTGTTTTTTATAGCTGTCTTTTTGTCCTTAAGATTAGGCAATACTTCTCTTAGGTCCTGGTACTTCTAATATTTTGACATGTTATTATGTCCAAAATAAAAGTGTTTTTGTTGAGGTTTTAAATATTAAGGATAGATGTTAAGCCATTCCAGAGACCCAGAGGGAAAGACATCTTTATTAAGAAGGGCAATGGAAAGACCTAAGAAAAAGAAGTACACACACACACACACACACACACACACACACACACACACACACACGAGGGAAGACAAAGGCTTGAAAAAAAAGCAAGGGAAATCATTCATTTAGTTATAATTACTACATGTGGCACCTTAAGCCCACACATTACTCTTTGTGTGTCTACTTGAAAACATGGCTCACTGACACTCCAGTCTGGAACCTGATGACTCCAATTTTCTTTTCTAAATCTTGGATCGCTGACAGAAGAGGACAAAAATCTTTCTTTTACTCCATGACAACAGTATGCAAAATTAAAAAAAAATTATCCTGCACAATAGAGAAATACAAATGAGAGTCAGGATTTGCAAGCATCCTATCAGTTCCTTTTAGACTGCCTTGTTAATGTGTTGAGAACTTTGGAAAATGTCACAGGTGTCCAGGATTGCAGAATACCCTTCCCCAAGTTAGATCTTTTGGTGTAAAATCCCCTTGCTTTGACAGATTCCCTCTGAACTAGTAGAGTCCACACAAATGAGACTTTTCTACCCCTAGCTAGTTCTATCTTTATTAAAGGATCATTGTATCAGACTACCATTTTTCCCCTCTTTGGGTTTCCCAAGAATTATGTCCTACAACTTTCAGCTGGATCCCCCAACTTGGCATACTTATCTGTAAAAGCAAGGACCCTGACATATACAGGAGGATCTGCTGTACAGGATCTTAGATCTGCTTTTCTAAAAGGAAAACAACTTTTGAGGGGTTGACAATTACTTTAATCAAGCAAATGGATCATTCACTTAGTTCAGGGGGAAAAATCTGGACCCTGAACTTCAGAGAACATACAGAGAAATAAAGATCAACAGACAGGGCTTCCAGCTGCCTGACTATAAGCAATACATACATCACAGATCAATAGACAGGTCTGACCATACATACATAGTTACCAGAGAGAGATGCACTAACATCTGAATTTTCAAAACCGGGGTGGGGGTGGGCTACCCAGAGTCTCATCTGGCTAAACAAACACTTTCAATGAGTAAGCCCCAAAGTAAAACCTCACCTCAGAGTATTTATACATTTTTCAGAGCCAGAGGGCTCACAACCTTGAGAACCAGTGCCTCATTAACCAAAGGTGTGGGCCTTCCTACAAATCTCCCCAAATCAAACTCCCCTTAATGGGCAGACCCACTAATGGGTGGGGAAGAGCTTTAATCTCAGTAGCATTACACTATAGTGAGAAAGGAGTGAGCCTTTTCTCCGAGACTTTGAAACTTTGTTTGCCTTCTATTTAGCTAATCTTTTGAAACTAATCTTCAACAAATATTAAATAGCAGTATCTATGTCACTGGGAGAGATGTACCAGAGACCAAGGCTTGAAGGTTTCAATTCTTTTATCATGTGGCCCTAATTAATGGCTATTTTTTCCTGGTTCACAATTTCAGGAAATTCCTTTTCCTGAAATGCTTCACTTATAGCCATCTCTACTACTCATGATAACCATCTTGTTTCACTGTCTTCCCCCCCCCCCCCATTTGTGTATTGTCTTTCCTATTACAACGTAAACTCCTTAAGGACAGTCTCTTTTTTTCCTTTGTATTTCACCCCAGACTTAACACAATATAATAGCTAGCACTTACGTAGTACTTTAAGATTTGCAAAGCACTTTACACATATTGCTGTCTTACTCTATCCACTGCATCACTTAACTGCCTGTAAGAACAGATTTTTAAAATATTAGAATGACTTTTAGGTCACAGGTTTGGGTGCTGCTACTGGTAAAGAACAGAGCTGAACAGAGTGGAGAAAAGGGAGGGAAGACCTCAACTGGTCTCCAATTAGTGGAGTAACTACAGACTTGTTGTAGGTTTCTTAACATTGAAGTAAGGTTTAGGTTATAACATTTTAACACTATTATTATGAAACAGAATCAACTTCATGTAGGCAATCTCTGTAGAAAGCAATGAATGATGAGTTGTTCATCCATCCATTCACCACATATCAACTTCCTACTGGGTACATAGCACCATGCAAAGTATTGGTACAAATAAAATATTGCAATAAGTCAGTAAGCACTTATTAAGCACCAACTATGTGTCAGACACTTTAAGTGCCGGTGATCCAAGAAAAGCAAAAAGTCCTTAAGTGGATGGCTCATTACAAATTGGGGGGAGTATAAGAAACTAGGGAAAGCTTCCAGGTAGAGACAGCTTTGAATTAGGCTTTAGAAGATAGGTAAGAATTTAATAATTTTATAGCCAAACTCCTGCAAATAACTATCTAATTTTTCACCTCGACTTTCTTATCTCTTGACTCTTAAGCCCTGGCAATTTGGCTTCTGATCTCACCACTCAAATAAGGCTGCTCTCTCTAAGCAATAAACAGAAGGTCTATTTTGGTTAAAGCAATGACTTTTTCCTTGTACTTAGCCTTCTTGCTCTCTCTACAGAATTTGACATTCCCACCACTACCCTATCCCTGCCTCTCCCTCTCTCTACTGCCCCTGTACTCTCTTCCCTGGATTTTCTGACATAGTCCTCTCCTATTTCTCTTCCTATCTGTCTTATTGATCCTTCTCAGTCTCCTTCACAAGACTGTCTACTACTCACCTCTATGTGTACATGGACCGAAGGCTCTGTCTTAGACCCTCTTTTCAGCTCTTTTATTCTTCTTGACCTCGTCATTTCTCATTAGGTTCAACTATCATTTCTTTTCAGATGACCTTCAAAGTTACATATCCAGCCCTTATCTCTCTACTGAACTCCAATCTTCTATCTCCAACTGTCTGCTGGATATATCCATCTGGATGCCCTTAGGCATCTTAAAGCTAATATAGCCAAATTAGAACTAAGTAACCTATCTTCCTTATGAACTGTTGTGTTACTATCAAGAGTGCCACCATCCTTCCACTCCTCTTGGTTCTTCACCTCTCTTACCTTTAACTCTTCACTCCCATTTCCCATTTCCAATGAGATCCAAATCTTGTCAGTTCTGTCTCACAACATCCTTTGTACCTGTACTTGTTCCTTATTATCATTCACCATAACCACAATAATTCAAGCCCTCATCATTACTAACCTGAACTGCTAGAATGGTTTCTTATATGGTCTTCTTGGATCATTCTCTTTCCTCTCCAACCTCTCCCTCTCCCCAATATTAAACTGATTTTTCCAAAAGCATAAATATGACCATGTCATTCTTTGCTCAAAAAGATTCTACTGTTATGCATTACTTCTAGGATAAAATACAAACAACTTAGCTTGGCACTTAAACTCTCCATAGTCTGGCTCTGACTTATTGTTCCAAGACAACTACATACTATTGACCCTCAAGTATTTTACATACCAGTGAAATGTATCTTCTTGCTGTTCCCAGGCCCTGTGGCACAGTGGAAAGACTATTGGATTTGGGTTCAGAGAAACTAGGTTCAAATCCCAGTCTTGTTACTTACTGTGTAACCTTGGAAAAATTACATTAACATTCTAGGTTTTAGTTTCTTTAACTTTCAAGTAAGGTGGTTGGACTCAAAGGTCCCAGCTTTGGACCTGTGTTTCTGTGATCAACAACAGAGGCATCAAACATAGAGACTTTTGCTGCCTGCAAAACTCCCCTAGAACCTAAACCAGATTAAAATGTAATTGAAAATATTTAACAAAATAAATTAAAAATACCATGGAACCTAATAATGTTAAAAGCACCGAATATGATCCAGCCCAAATTGTCTCCCCTGCTCAATACTGGATCTAGTTCATTGTTTATCTTCGGCCTTGTCTGTATTTATTGATAGGCTAATTTAACAAGATTCCTTCTAGTTTCATATCATCATCATAATAATAGTACAATGTAATATATTTTATGTGTTATGCTACATTATATACAATATAATAAAACACATGTTATTAACATTGCATATATAATATAATAAAAATATGATAATAATAACTAATATCTATATAGAACTTTAAGGTTTGAAAAACATTTTACAGATATAGAATCCTCACTGGATTCTAACAACAGTTCTGAGGTGTAGATATTGTATTGTTATCTCCATGTTACATATGAGAAAACTGAGATAGGAAGGAAGCAAGCATTTATTACGTGCCTGCTATATGCTAAGCACTTTACAAATATCTTGTTTGATCCTTACGACAGTCCTAGGAGGTAGGTGCTATTACTGCTGCCATTTTGCAGTTGAGAAACTATATATATATATATGTATAGGTAAGTGACTTGGTTGGATTCAAACTTAGGTCTTCCTGAAGTCTACCCATTATGCCACTTAGCTGTCTTAATCTGATTAATACAGATTTTTCAGCAACTTGTTTTTTCTTTAGAGTAGATGAGTTCTTTTCATATTTCTGCAGATTTCCTTGAGGAGACTGTGGTATTACAGAATTCAATGCAATTAATGCAAAGCCATCTGTAAAAAGGATCACTTGGAGAAATTGACTATCAATGGGATCCTTCCTTAAAGTATGTTTTGTGTGTCCACATAGATCTGCCTAGATGTGGCAAGGGAGACATGAGTAGATATCTTTAGAATCTCTTCTACCCATACTTCTCCAAGAGAGATTTTGATTTTTGCTGAGGGGTGAGGGGAAGAGGGAGAATAAGATATTGGCAGCAGAGCCTGGCCATTTTGCTCTACTCAGAGAAAAGACTCTGTGCAGAGTCTTTCTATGATGCTGGAGAACATTGTAGGTGAGCAGACATCTCTGAGGTGTTTTTAATTTAATAAACTACAATCTTACTTATTCATTTAAAACTTAGTTGCTAGTTTTGTTAACTAGTCAATATAATTCTAAAGAATTCATGCATCCTTATTGATTGAGCCAAACAAAACAATGAAAATACATACAGAAAACCAGTTGGGAATAATTTTACATATATGACATTTCAAAATGAAAACCATTTTTAAAACCACAAAACCCAATGTAACTCATTTCTTATTAGGGCAGATGAGTGGAGCTTAAATTCATGCATATGTCTTTGTTTTCAAATACTTTGGAGTGCAGAGATTCTTTTAATTTAAAGGTGAACCCATAGAAAATAGGGAACATCTGTAGAAAATTGTATAGGAACTTAGTGCCATGGTCACTTTTTTTAGGTTAAGACACATAACCCCAGGGTGATCCCATCCTGGGCTCACCACTGTTCTAAATCATCAAAGACAGAAACCCCTATTCCCACCCCTACAAACAAGATGTCTCCCTCATATTAATTGTCTCATTTATTGATAAAGCCAAAAGGAAGACAAGGGTGGAGGGAAAGCCAGGTAACCTTTGAGCCGGAGACAACACAGTCTAATACAGACTCTGGAGAGTTTTTCCAAGGCAAGACACACAGTAGAGAACTTGTCAGCTGTTTTCATTAGATAGGAAGATATCTTAGCATGCTTTTTGAGAGGCTTAGAAAAACTCCAATGCCATGTCCCTTAAGTTCTTCAAGGTCATTCAAAGTTTAAGTGATTTTTATTACCCCACATTCCAACTAGGACTTTTCTATCAAATCATTTCCTGTGTAATTTCATCGCGCACTATATTTATTGCATTTTTATTAGGTAACAACATCTAATTGCCTCCCTGTAATTTGTACTACCTCATATTTCTGGAAGGTCATTTTTAGCTTGTTGCTGTCACTAACCAGAGGACATTAACAGTTCTGGGAAGGCAGCTAGAAATTATTTTTCATTTGAATGAAACTTTTAACATAGTTCTAAAAACTTAGACTAGATTTTCCATTCACAGAGACCAGTGATGTCCTAGGTAAAGAGAAACGAACATGGACGGAATTGTCATTTTCTCCTGTAAGATTTTTTAGTAAAATCTTTTTCAATGAAAATCTACTCTCTTTCTCTACCCATCTTCTACCTCCTCCCTCCCACATTAAGAAAAAAAAAACAAACCCCCTGTTACAAGCATGTTGTAGTCAAGCAAAAGAAATTTCTGTGTCAGCCAAAAAGAATATGTCTGTCTGTGCTCTGAGTCCTTTGCCTCTTGGACAGAAGGTAGGTACATGTTTGATCATGAGTCTTCTTCTTTTGCAAGATCTTCAACTTTATACTACTTAAAAAAGTAGGTTAAGTCGGACTAATCAGTCTAATCTAGTCCTATAAATACTCTATACAGCATCTTTATTCCATTAGTGCTAGTTAACTAATATTCTGCTCAGAAGCATAAACAGCGAATGAAATTAAAGGGGCCATCATTATATTTTTATGTTCAGTTAGCAGATTGGTTGAAATAATACCCTTTTTCTTAGCCCCCAGCATAGAATACTTGTTACTCCCCAAAACACTAGCCAACTCACAACTACTGGGAGGCAGTATGTATCAGTACAAGGGAACTTATACTATTCTAACTCAAGTTGGAGGACCCTGTTCAAATTTCACCTTTGGTATTTACTATGTGACCTTGGGTAAATCACTTAACTTTCCTGGACCTCAGTTTCCTCATCTGGAAAATGAAGGTGTTGAACCTTATGATCTCTAAGTTTCCTTCTAAATATTAGATCAATGATCTAGTATGATCTAGGATTGTTCTATACTATGAAAACCCGTGTTTACCCAGCTCAAGAACACTCACTGTTCTTATAATGGTAAACTTTGTTTTGTAAATAGCTCTCCACAACTTTAGACTTCATGAAAGGTCTCTCTTGGAGAACTCCTTATACTTTATAGTCTTCATCTCCAAACCCTTGTAGGGCAGCTAGGTGGTATGAGGCAGATAGGTGGCATAATGGATAGAGAGTTGGACTTGGAATCAAGACCTCAAAAAGCATGTTGAGATATCTTCCTATCAAATGAACAGAGCTGACACTTTCCAAGTCTTGCCTTGGATAGACTCTCCAGAGTCTATATTAGACTGTGTTGCCTCCTGCTCAGAGGTTACCTGGTTCTCTCCCCCCACCCCATTCTTATCTTCCTTTTGGTTGTATCAGTAAATGAGACAATTAATACCAGGGAGTCATCTTGTTTGTAGTGGTGGGAATAGGGGCTTCTGTCTTTGATGATTTAGAACAGTGGTGAACTCAGGGTGGGATCCTTTCTTAAAGTATGTTTTGTGTGTCCACATAGATCTGCCTAGATGTGGCAAGGGAGACATGAGTAGATATCTTTAGAATCTCTTCTACCCATACTTCTCCAAGAGAGATTTTGATTTTTGCTGAGGGGTGAGGGGAAGAGGGAGAATAAGATATTGGCAGCAGAGCCTGGCCATTTTGCTCTACTCAGAGAAAAGGTACCAGGCTAGAATTGTATATAGCCATACTTCTAAATATTGTTAGTCCAGGACAATAAATTTGTTTATAAATGTTTATAAAATTGTTTATAAATTAGTTTCTACTTGAGTTACTGATCAATGTCTCTTTATGGGGAAGGAATGCCCCAAGCTATATATTCAAAACTTGGTAATCTTCCTACACAGAGCAAATAGCAAATTAAGCCATTTATCCAAGCTAATACACAGGTATTATGTTAATCATTAATGATACAAATAAAGGCAAAAATAACCCCTGCCTTCAGAGAGCGCACAATCTCATGAATTTGTTTATTGTCTTTTTCATTTAAAAAATTGCTATCTTTTGTTTTCAAATCTTTTTTGTTTCCTTTTTTCTTTATGTACTTATTTTTAATAGTGTTTTATTTTTCTCAATTACATGTAAAGACAAATTTTAACATTCATTTTTTAAAAAATTTGACTTCCAAATTTTCTCCCTCCCTCCGTAGACTCCCTCCAAGACAGTAAGAAATGTGATACAGGTTATATATGTACAATCATGAAAAACATATTTCCATATGAGTCATGTTGTAAAGCAACATACAGACCAAAAGAAAAAAAACATAAAAAATAAAGTGAAAATAATATGATTCAATTTACAATCAGACCCATCAGCTCTTTCTCTGGATGTGGGTAGCATTTTTCATCATGAATCCTTTGAAATTGTCTTAGATCACTGCATTGCTGAGAATAGCTAAGTCATTGACTTAGCAATTGGTCATTGCATAATGTTGCTGTCTCTGTATACTATGTTCTCCTGGTTCTGCTCACTTTGCTTTGCTCCAGTTCATGTAAGCCTTTTCAGATTTTTTGAAATCCTACTTGTCATTTCTTATAGCACAATAGTATTCCATTACATTCATATATCACAACTGGTTCAGTCATTCCCCAGTTGATGGGCATCTTTTCAATTTCCAATTCTTTACCACCACAAAAAGTGCTGCTATACATACTTTTATACAAATAGGTTTTTCTCTCTTTAAAAAAATCTCTTTGGGTTACAGACCTAGTATTGGTATTTTGGGATCAAAAGGTGTATATACAGTTTGATTGCCCTTTGGACGTGGTTCTAAGTTGCTCTCCAGAATGGTTGGATCAGTTCCTAATTCCACCAACAGTGCCTCAGTGTTCTAATTTTTCCACATCCCTTCTATCACTTATCATTTTACTTTCTTGTCAAATTAACTAATCTGATAGGTGTGAGGTGGTACCTCAAAATTATTTTAATCTGTATTTCTATAATCAATAATGATTTAGAGCTTTTTTCATATGACTATAGATAGCTTTGATTTCTTTGATTTGATTTCTTTGATTTCTTCATCTGAAAACTGTTCATATTCTTTGACCATTTTTCAATTGGAAAATGACATATTTTTATAAATTTGACTCAGTTCTCTATATATTTGAGAAATGAGGCCTTTATCAGAAACACTGACTATAAAAATTGTTTCCCAACTTTCTGCTTTCCTTCTAATCTTGGTTGCTTTGGTTTTGTTTTGTGCAAAACTCTTTTTTAATTTAATATAATCAAAATTGATTTTACATCTCATGAAGCACTCTATCTCTTGTTTGTCATAAATTCTTCTCTTCTCCATAGTTCTTATGGGTAAACTATTTCTTACTCTCCTAATTTGCTTATGGTTTTACCCTTTATGTCTAGATCACATTACCCATTTTGACCTTATCTTGGTATATGGAATAAGATATTGGTCTATACCTAGTTTCTGTCATACTATTTCCTAACTTTCTCATGAGTTTTTGCCAAATAGTTAAATTCTTAGCCCAGAAGCTGGAGTCTTGGGGTTTATCAAATGCTGGATTCATATGGTCATTTACTAGTGTGTCTTGTGTACCTCATCTATCCCACTGATTCCACTGATCCACCACTTTATTTCTTAGCCAGTACCAGATAGCTTTGATGATTGCCACTTTATAATGTAGTTTGAAATCTGGTATAGATAGGTCACCTTCTTTTGCATTTTTCCTTAACTCTTGATATTCTTGACCTTTTGTTTCTATAGATGAATTTTGTTATTATATTTTCTAGCTCCATAAAGTAATTTTTTGGTAGTTTGATTGGTATGACACTGAATAAGTGAATTAATTTAGGTATAATTGTCATTTTTATTATATTGGTTCAGCCTACCTATGAGTTATTGATATTTATCCAATTGTTTAGATCTGACTTTGTGTGAAAAAATATTTGGTAATTTTGTTCATGTAGTTCCTGGGTTTGTCTCCGCAGGTTGTTTTCATTTCCAAATACAATGAGCTGTACTTTGTAACAAAGAATAAAAAAAAGAAAAAGAAAAGAAAAAACAGTTCATCAAAACATACCAGCAGTGTCTGACAGTATATTAAACTATCCCATCTGTAGTCTCCATGCTTAACTTTTGTCACATTTTCTTTTTTTTAATTTAATTTAATTCTTTAAAATTAATTTATTTAAATTGTAACATTCATTTTCACAAAATTTTGGGTTCCAAATTTTTTCCCATTTTGTCCCCTCCCCCCACCCCAAAACACCAAGCATTCTAATTGCCCCATCACCAATCTGTCTTCTCTTCTATCATCCCTGCCTTCCCTTGTCCCCATCTTCTTTTTTGTCCTGTAGGGCCAGATAACTTTCTATACCCCTTTACCTGTATTTCTTATTTCCTAGTAGCAAGAACAGTCCTTGACAGTTGTTCCTAAAACTTTGAGCTCCAACTTCTCTTCCTCCCTCCCTCCCCACCCCTTCCCTTTGGAAGGCAAGCAATTCAATATAGCCCATATCTGTGTGGTTTTGCAAATGACTTCCATAATAGTCGTGTTGTGTAAGACTAACTATATTTCCCTCCATCCTATCCTGCCCCCCATTGCTTCTATTCTCCCTTTTGATCCTGTCCCTCCCCAAGAGTGTTGACTTCAAATTGCCCCCTTCTCCCATTGCCCTCCCTTCCATCCTCCCCCACACCCTGCTTATCCCCTTGTCCCCCACTTTCCTGTATTGTAAGATAGGTTTTTATACCAAAATGACTGTGCATTTTATTCCTTCCTTTAGTGGAATGTGATGAGAGTAAACTTCATGTTTTTCTCTCACCTCCCCTCTTTTTCCCTCCACTAAAAAGTCTTTTGCTTTCCTCTTTTATGAGAGATAATTTGCCCCATTCCATTTCTCCCTTTTTCCTCCCGATATATTTCTCTCTCACCACTTAGTTTCTTTTTTTTCAGATATGATCCCATCCTATTCAAATTCACTCTGTGCTCTCTGTCTCTGTGTGTGTGTGCATGTGTGTGTATGTAATCCCACCCACTACCCAGATACTGAAAAGTTTCAAGAGTTACAGATGTTGTATTTCCATGTAGGAATGTAAACAGTTCAACTTTATTAAGTCCCTTATGACTTCTCTTTGCTGTTTACCTTTGCATGCTTCTCTTCATTCTTGTGTTTGAAAGTCAAATTTTCTTTTCAGCTCTGGTCTTTTCATCAAGAATGCTTGAAAGTCCCCAATTTCATTGAAAGACCATTATTTCCCCTGAAGTATTATACTCAGTTTCACTGGGTAGGTGATTCTTGGTTTTAGTGCTAGTTCCTTTGACTTCTGGAATATCCTATTCCACGCCCTTTGATCCCTTAATGTAGAAGCTGCTAGATCTTGTGTTATCCTGACTGTACTTCCACAATACTTGAATTGTTTCTTTCTAGCTGCTTGCAATATTTTCTCATTGACCTGGCAACTCTGGAATTTGGCCTAGGAGTTTCTCTTTTTGGATCTCTTTCAGGTGGTGATCAGTGGATTCCTTGAATACTTATTTTGCCCTCTGGTTCTAGAATCTCAGGACAGTTTTCCTTGATAATTTCATGAAAGATGATGTCTAGGCTCTTTTTTGATCATGGCTTTCAGGTAGTCCCATAATTTTTAAATTGTCTCTCCTGTATCTATTTTCCAGGTCAGTTGTTTTTCCAATGAGATATTTCACATTATCTTCCATTTTTTCATTCTTTTGGTTTTGTTTTGTGATTTCTTGGTTTCTCATAAAGTCATTAGCCTCCATCTGTTCCATTCTAATTTTGAAAGAACTATTTTTTTCAGTGAGCTTTTGGACCTCCTTTTCCATTTGATTAATTCTGCTTTTTAAAGCATTCTTCTCCTCATTGGCTTTTTGAAACTCTTTTGCCAGTTGAGTTAGCCTATTTTTCAGCATTTTTTTGGGTCTCCTTTAGCAAGGTGTTGACCTGCTTTTCATGCTTTTCTTGCATCTCTCTCATTTCTCTTCCCAGTTTTTCCTCCACCTCTCTTACTTGACTTTCAAAATCCTTTTTGAGCTCTTCCATAGCCTGAGCCCATGGTATATTTCTTTTGGATGTGTGGGATACAGAAGCCTTGACTTCTGTGTCTTTCCCTGATGGTAAGCATTGTTCTTCCTCATCAGAAAGGAAGGGAGGAATTATCTGTTCACCAAGAAAGTAACCTTCTATAGTCTTATTTTTTTTCCCTTTTCTGGGCATTTTCCCAGCCAGTGACTTGACTTCTGAGTTTTCTTTCCACACCCACCATGCCTCCAGATCCACCCAGCCAGTGCTTGGGGTCTGAGATTCAAAAGCTGCTCCCCAGCCTCAGGGCTTTGGGTGGGGGTGGGGCTGCTATTCAGTGTGCTATTAAATTCAGGTGCTCAGGTGGGGGCAGGGCCACCACATGGGACTCAGTTCCCTCAGGGGGTTTATATGGAGACCTTCAACAATTGATCAGGGCTCCTGCCTGCTTAGGGAGCCCCTGTCTGCCCCTGCCCCTGCTGCTGCCTCCCGAGGGGACCTGAGTTATGGGGACACCCCACTCCTCTCTCGACCAGCAAAGAGACCCTCTCGCCAACCCTTATCACCTGTGGGTGGAGAGACCTGCGTGGCTGCTGAGATTCCGTCCTGTCCCTGAAGCCTGCTCAGATCTACTCCTCTCAGTGCTGCTTGGCCAAGGCAGGGCTGGGCTCCTCTCAGGGTCTGGTGCACGACGGACCTTTGGTGTCTGTTTTCAGGGCTCTCTGGAACAGAAATCTTGTCCACTCCATTGTTCTGTGGTCCCTGCTGCTCCAGAATTTGTTGGGAGTTCTTCTTTACAGACATTTTATGGGCTGTGGGTTTGGAGCTAGCATATGTGTGTCTTTCTACTCCTCCATCTTGGCTCCTCCCCCCCACGTTTTCTCCAGGATTCCAGGATAATGCATGGTCATTATAATTATATGTCTACTACATTCATTTTCTTTTTAAAGATACATTTTTATTTATATCTTTTGTCTTTAAAACCACCTACATTTCCCAGTGTATCAGCTTTCCTCCTCAGCCTTACCTAATGGCAAAGAGTAAAAATGGGCAAAAACAGTTCAGCAAAACTAACCATAGTGTGGGCAAGTCATGTGCACATGAAAACTTGACCCCCATTCTTCTGTCTCTCTCCTCTCTTGGCTGGTTCGTTCTTGCTGGCAGGTGGTATGCTGTTAAATGTTTAGCTCTCTTAAAAAAAGTACACATGATATGCTTTTAAGTTTAATCTGCATTGTTGACATTTCTTCATAATTTTAAGTCTAGACCACAAAACAAAACAAAAAAATCAAGCCCTGATTTGTAACATTTTGCTAATTTCTGAAGTGTAAAGGCTAACATTGAAAATTTAACTGTCACCTCTTGTGAGTTGGTTCAATCTGGCTCCAGCAAACCCCTGGCTGGTTCCTGGAGGGGATGGTCATGCTGCTATAACTCATTTTCTCAGGGCTGTAGGGGTAGCGCTAGTGTGGGAAAGCTAGGTGACACAGTAGATAGAACCCAGAAGGCCAACAAGCCTGTTTTGTTACCAACCATTTCTGTTAAGAAAGCAAGATTCTCCTACCTCCAATTAACTCTCAGCAGTGATGCTGTTTCTACAATAAGCTCCCAGCAGCAAACTTTTACATCTAATCAGTTTGGCTGTAGAGGGAGATACAAATGCTAAGTTCTTTATTTCTGCCCTTTTCTACAAATTAAATTGTCCGAATCCAAAAGGGTGTATACCTTACATAACCAATACATCAAAAAAAAAAGTCTGACATCTGCAGCATTTCATCCATAGTGATAAATTTAATTTCAATGATAGGGTACATCTGTAAGCAGGAGACAGCAATGGGGAGGTAGGTAGGCTGAGCTGTCAGTCATCCACTAAGCCAGAAGACCTCTCTGAATATACTCTAATAATTTGTATTGTCTCCTTTCATGTAGGCCATATTCCTAATAGCTCACTTCAGGGCCATGATTTTCCCTTTCCAAGCAAATCACACATACACCCCCCCTTCATAGTGTGGTAGCCTTCCTTTCAAACCCCAGTGTGCTAAATGGCAAGATACCAGGGAGGAAAAGTAACAAAAATGCTGATGCATGTACCCTTATAGCCTGGGGTACTTTCCAGTTTGCCATTTCATTTCTATGGGCATCTGAATTCTAGATCCATAGCCAGGTTTAAAGTAATTTGGTTCATTATTGATCCCTTTCATTTTATCCTAATGCTCTAAAAATATGACTCCCAAAGATCTCAGTCTACGTTAGGCAGTCTCTTATTTTCAGAAAGGGAAATCTTTTGTTGAGTTGTTTCAGTTGTGTCTGACTTTTTGTGACCCCATTTGGGGTTTCACTGGCAAAGATACTGGCATGGTTTTCCATTACCTTCTCTAGCTCATTTTACAAATGAAAAAACTGAGGCAAACAGGGTTAAGTGACTTGCTCAGGGTCACACAGCTAATAAGTGTCTGAAATCAGATTTTTTAAATTTTTTTATTAGTATATAATTTATTTTTCTCTTTTCAACATTGACTTCCACAAGAATTTGAATTCAAATTTTTCTCCCCATTTCTCCCCACCCTCACCCTAGGACAGCATGCAACTCATCCACCCCTTTCTCCAATTTGTCCTCCCTTCTATTACCCTCTCCCCTTCCATCCCCCTTCCCTCTATTTTCCTGTAGGGCAAAATAGATTTCTATATCCCATTGCCTGTACATCTTATTTCCCAGTTGCATAGAAAAACAATTTTTAACATTCATTATTAAAGCTTTGAGTTCCATATTCCCTCCCTTCTTCCCTCCCCACCCACCCTCACTGAGAAAGCATGCAATTCAATATAGGTCATACATGTGTAGCCATACAAAACACTTCCATAATAGTTACATTGTGAAAGACTGACCACATTTCCCTCTGTACTATCCTGCCCTCCATTTATTCCATGCTCTCCCTTGACCTATCCCCCCACAATTGTGTTTGCTTCTGATTATCCCTTTCTCCAATTTGCTGTCCCTTCTATTATCTTCCCTTTTCTATCTCCTTCCCCCCTGCCTTCCTGCAGGGCAAAATAGATTTCCATATCCAATTGAGGGTGTATTATGCCCTCTTAAGCCAAATCCCGTGAGAATAAGGCTCACTTATTCCCTTTCATCTCCTACCTCTTTCCCTCCATTATAAAAGCTATTTCTTGCCTCTTTTATGTGAGATGATTGCTACATTCTACCTGTCCCTTTCTCTTACTCCTAGTACATTCCACTCAACAGTAAATTTTAATTTTTAGATATTCTCCCTTCATATTCAGCTCACCCTGTGCTCTCTGTATATGTACATATATATCTGTGTGTGTGTGTACAGACATATACATACCTACACATATATAATATATACATACATACTCATGCACATCCACATCTACATCTATATATATAGATATATATGTATATATATATTCACTCTAGCTGCCCTAATACTGAAAAAGGTCTTATGAGTTACAAATATCATCTTTCCATGTAGGAATATAAACAGTTCAACTTTAATAAGTCGCTTATGTCTTCTCTTTCCTATTTACCTTATCATAGTTCTCTTGATTCTTGTATTTGAAAGTTGCATTTTCTGTTTAGCTCTGGTCTTTTCAACAAGAATGCTTGGAAGTCCTCTATTTCATTGAAATTCCATTTTTTCATTAAGTATTGTAATAAGCTTTGCTAGGTAGGTGATTCTTGCTTTAAATCCTATCTCCTTTGATCCCTTAGTGTAGAAGCTGCTAAATCCTGTGTTATCCTGATTGTGTTACCATAATATTCAAGTTATATCTTTCTGGCTACTTATAATATTTTCTCCTTGACCTGGGAACACTGAAATTTAACAACAAGATTCCTAGGAGTTTTTTGGGGGGATTTCTCTCAGGAGGTGATTGGTAAATTCTTTCCATTTCTATTTTACCCTCTGGTTCTAGAATATCAGGACAGTTTTCCTTGATAATTTCTTGGAAGGTGATGTCTAGGCTCTTTTGTTAATCATGGTTTTCAGGTAGACCAATAATTTTTAAACTATCTCTCTTTGATCTATTTTCCAGGTCATTTGTTTTTTCCAATGAGATTATTTCATATTGTCTTCAATGTTTTCATCCTTTTGGTTTTGTTTTGCAATTTCTTGGTTTCTCATAAAATCATTAGCTTCCATCTGCTCCATTCTAATTTTTAAAGAACTATTTTCTTCAGGCAGTGTTTGGACCTCCTTTTCCATTTGGCCAATTCTGCTTTTTAAGACATTCTTCTCCTTATTGGTTTTTTGGACTTCTTTTGCCATTTGGGTTGTCTATTTTTAAAGATGCTATTTTCTTCAGCATTTTTTTGGGTTTCCTTTAGCAAGCTATTGACTTGTTTTTTGTGATTTTCTTGCATCACTCTTGTTTCCCTTTCCAATTTTTCCTCCATCTCTCTTATTTGATTTTCAAAATCCTTTTTGAGCTTTTCCATAGCTTGAGACATTGCATGTTTTTTTGGAGGCTTTGGATGTAGGATCCTTGACCTTTCTGTCTTCCTCCAGTTGTATGCTTTGGTCTTCTGATTGTATGCTTTGCTCTTCTTCATCCACAAGGATGGAAGAAAATGTCTTTTTTGCCAAGAAAGTAACCTTCTATAATCTTATTTTTTCACCCTTTGGGGCATTTTCCCAGTCAGTTACTTGACTTTTGAGTCCTTTGTCAAATGGAGGGTATACCACCCCAGGCTTCAAAGGTTTTGTGGAATTATTCTCTGAGAGAGCTCTAGGGAACTGTAAGTTCTCAGTTCCCCCAAAGTGGCATAGTCAAAGGAGAGATATTTATTCCTCTCTTCACCTGTGCTCTGGTCTTTGAGCAACCAAAAGCACTTTTTTTCTGCCCTGGAACTGCGAGTAGGATTGTCTCTCCATAGCCACCACCAGCTCCACCATGCCAGAGATCCTTTTCACCCCAGGACCACCACTCAGGTATGAGACCGAGAAAGCTGCTCAGTTCCCCCAGGGTTGGTAGGCCAAGAGCTCCAGAAGTTGCTGCTACTGGGCCAGTAGCTGCTTTACCCTAGGGTTGGGTCTGGAGATGGAGCCTCCCGTCTCACCTAGGTGAAAGAGATTTCTCACTGACCTTTGAAACTGTCTTTGGCATTTGTTGGGTGAGAAATCTGGAAACAGCAGCAGCTACCTGTTATTTCACACCCTGAAGCATGCTCCAGTTTTGTCTGTGCTGGCATGGCCCACAATGGGCTGAGTTCTGCTCTGAGCTGAGTGCAATAGGCCCTTCATGTCGGCCTTCCAGGCTATCTTGGGCTGGAATTCTATTTCACTCTGATTTTGTGGTTTCTGCTGCTCTAGAATTTGCTTAGAGTCATTTTTCACAGGTATTTTAAGGGCTTTGGGGGGAGAGCTGGAGCAGGTATGTGCTTCTCCATCATCTTGGCTCTGCACCACCCTCCTTCCCCAGAACAGATTTGAACTCAGGAAGGTGAGTCTTTCTGACTCTAGGCAAGACACTCTAACCATTGTGTCACCTAGTTGCTCCATATTAGATACTGAGAAAAATCTGAGTTCTCTCTTTCTTTCTCCCTTCTGCTTTATATCTGTAAAATGTTAACCAATATGTAACACTACACCAGAATTGGCTTAGAAATCCCCCAGACAGACTTGATTTCAAAGAGCACATTTTTTGCTAAGACTTGAGATATGTAACATAATGTTCCATGGATACCAGTCATTTTAAGAACTTTTGTAATAGACCACCGGGGGAACTATTTTGAAGAGGCCAGAACTTCAAGGTATCATGAAAATTATATATCCATTAAAATATCTGTCATATTACTTTAGTCATACCACAAGTTGCAAATTTATCAGGCAAGAGATATAATAAAACACAAGGTGGAGATGTTTTCTCTAAGTATTAATGCTCTCCTTTGTTAGCGATTTACTAGTGTATTTTTGTTTTCTTTTGTCTTTAAGTAGGATGAAGTTTTTATTATTATTATTATAATGAAATTCTAACTGCAAATCCATTAGGCTTGAAAAGCCTATATCCAAAATTCCTTTTCATTGTGCATCTGAAAAACATCTAGGAAAATGGAGATCCCTGCTAAAGTATCTCAGCTTTCATAGTCTGTAATGCTTCCAAATATGATAGTAAAGTCAGAATATTCAGAATTCATTTTAATCACTTGGAAACAGATGTAGGGAGGGGAAGGAAAGGAAAAGGAAGAGAAAATATTAAAAACCATATAGCTCAACATTGCGCAGACAGAAAGACAGATTGAATTGAATGGGATATTTATAAAGTTTATTACAAAAATGGAGCAAGGACTTTTGCACACATAATATCTAACATTTAACTTTCACCCAGTCCAGGGTTTCTGTGGAATATGTTCAGTGTGGTCACAATCAAAGAATGTTTTCAAGTCCATATGATTAGCACTTTTTTCCCCCCTCTGGCATTCCAAATAAACCATGTATCCTAATAACTTTTTAAACCTTGAAATACATAATTTTTCATTTTCACCACAGAACCAACCATGTTGTAGAATACACACTTTGGTGGCTGTGCTTAGATGGTAGATATTGAAGAGATCCTATAGGAAGATCTGAAGTTTGTTTGTTTTTTTGAATTCAAAATTTTTTTCCAAACAAAAATCTGTCACTCTGTTTCCCTTTTCCCTCTAATGGGAAAGGAAGAAAAACAAAACCTCTCTCCTAAACATAAATAGTTAAGCAAAACACATCCCCATAGCGGCTCTTTCAAAAAATATGCCTCAATCTGAAGTATGAGTTCATCATATTTTGTCAGGAGGTGAGAAGCATGTTTCATCATGAGACCTCTGGGATTGTGGCTGGTCATTGTGTTGATCAGAGTTCCATGTCTTTCAACTTTTTTTGTCTTTATGATTTTGTTGTCATTGTGTATAAGCTGTTCTCCTGGTTCTGCTCACTGCACTTTGTATCAGTTTTTAAGGTGTCCCCAGATTTCCCCATCCCCTTCATTAAACAATCCCCTTCATAATTTCTAACAGTACAACAGTACTCTGTCATTCATATACCATAATCTGTTCATCCATTCTCTAGTTGATGGACACCTCCTCAGTTTCCAATTCTTTGCCATAATAAAGAGCTGCTATATATTTTTTGCTCAAATTTTAATTTAAAATTTTCCTTTTCCTTTGAACTTTTTGGGGTATAGATCTACTAGCAGTATCAATGGATTAAAGGATATTGGGTACTGAGATTTGTGCAACTCTACAACACAAGGGAAATCCTTTGATGGAGTGAAAAAATGGGATTACTGAGCAAAAAGAATGATATGTCCCTATCAAAGATTCTGCTTCAATATATTTTCACAAATAGTCAAAACTGATTTATTCTGTCAAGTAATTGATTAAATTATCACTTCCAGCTGACTGTGGTGGCTTGCCTCTGCAGTGGCTATTACTATATAAGTTGAGACTAGCGGAACAATTGAGTTTGAGAATTCTGTCTTCCAGTAGGGCTAAAGCCAATTGTATTTCTGCACTGTCTGAAACCAACATGGTGAGTTCCCAAGAATGGGGTCAAAACTTCCATGCCAATCAACAGTGGGATTGGGCTCAAGAGTGGTCACTGAACTTCCAGACTGGGCAACCTAAAAACAAATGAAAACATACAATTTTTAAAAATTTTGTTTATTTTTTTACATACAATTAAAAAAAGATCACTTCATATCTATAGCACAATGATAATACAACAAATTCATGTCAGCAACTATTTATTACTCTGTGTTCTGTGTGAAACGTCCAGAAATGATAAAACTGAGGCATTGGGATCTCTGAAGTGCTTTCTGCATCACCAAAAAAAGCTTCAGTTGTGTTTAGGTGGGTTTTAGTTTATAATGTTTTTAGTTTTAATGTTTATAATTGCATGTCAATGCTTCAAAAACTGGTTATCTGAGTATGATAGACAGGCTAACTCTCTTAACCAGAATAACATATTATCTGACCATAAATGTATGAGAGAATCTTTCCTGAAACTTGATGTCCTCCTAGGAAAAAACAGCCTACTGACATTGCCAGACTTCTTCCCATCCAGAAGCCTTGATTTTGGATGAGTGGAGATGGTGGGATATAATTGTGGTTGTCAATCTTTAGTTCATGTTTCAGATGGGCAAGAGCAACAGTTTATGTGGGCTGAATACTCTTGCCTTCACTTTCCCCTGATGTGTATACTTACTTGCTTCAAGTCTTCATCTTTCTTCCAAATCAAATGCCCTTCCTTCTCTTTGCTTCTTCTGAACTCGTCTTTCATAATTCACAAACCCCGTTCACCTCCCATTGATAGTTACAAGATATTGCTGGTAGAAATTGTCTTAATTATTACTTAATGTTTTAATGTGTGTGTGTGTGTGTGTGTGTGTGTGCGCGTGTGTGCGCATGAGCATGATGACACCTGTTTATAATGTAGAAAATCTGTGAAGACAAGATCCTAGAAAAGTCAGCAAGAGGTGTGTGTGAGATGGGGAAGATGGCACCAGAATGATGAGCTTTCAAAGGGGACCTCAGGGAGTATGTGAAACTAGTAACTTGACATAGGAAAAGTATAAACATGTCTAAGACCAGAACTGGGAACTTGGTGGGAAGTCTTAAGGGAATTGGATTTTCTTGGGGAACAGGAATAATAAGAAATATTCTGCTGGTCTATGGAGAAAATGATCATGGGATAGAGGTTCCAGAGGATTTACCTACAAGGCCACATGTTCTCTAGAGGAATTCAGTCTAAAATATTAGTTAATGGAATTGAGCTTTACTATGAAGGTAGAAATAACCTTAACAATTAATCAATTAACTTAAAGAATAATAGATTAAAAGCTGAAAGGGACATCAGAGGTCATTTAGTCTAACCCTTTCATTTTACATGTGAGGAAATCAAAGTGAGGAGAGGATTTGAATGAGGTCTCTAGTCACCCAGGTAGTAAGTGTGAGAGGAGGGATTTGAATTCAGATCCCTTGAGCTACCACTAAATCTCATCCTCCTTCAAATTGGTGAGAATAGAGAGAAACAGTCCAAGGGCAAGGTGATGTCCAAAGGACAAGATGTATCATCTGCAAGAGAGATGAAGGAGGTAGCTATGATGCTAGAGAAAATAGGAAAAGTCAAATCCTAAGGTAGATGTCCCACCCCTCCAGTAAGACTAAACAGCAGGATGGTGGAAGGGCTGAGAAGACTAACCTTCTCAACAACCATTCTACCTGAAAATGCTTAGCCTCTAGAGGCCAAGGACCTGGGTTCAAATCCCACTTCTTATGTTTAATTTCTGTGTGATCTGGAGAGGTCCAATGGTCTCTCTGGGTTCATGTTTCAATACTTGTAGAATGAGAGTGTTTGACTAGATGGCCTCATGGATCCCTTCCAATTCTAAATCTATGATTTTATGGTTTATTGTCCAAGTTGAATATAATTGGGGCTAGGTGAATCTAAGATAAGAACTTGAAGAATGATAAACTGTGATAAATTAGTCAGTAGAGGGGAGCTAAGATGGATAAAGGATTAGCTCCATTTATGTTTTCAGGGAAGACTTAGACTGCTTAATTCTATATGCTATGGTGATTTCTTATAGTTATCTTTTTCCTTTTCATATTTGTATCCCTAGTTCCTAGCACACAGTAGGTACATAATAAATGCTTGTTGATTATTTGCTATTTGAAATCACTATGCTTTCTCTATAGTTGCTAACATTAAAATCTGTATGGCACCTAAAAGAGAGTTTATGCTTATTCCAGAAACAGCTGGGTAGAAGAGAGGGTGGAAGCTTGCATCCCCTGCTAAAGAGAGATGGGGGGGGGGCTTTCTGAAGAGGAATTGAAGATGGAAAAAAAGAATTTTGACAGTAACAGTAAGAGGCAGAAGATAGTTGGGTTATGGGGCGCCATCTGGGCACTGAGAAGTATCTCCAAGGGATTACCACTTGCAGAAGGCCCCCACTAATAACATAGACCTTCTATTCTTTGTACCAATATAAGCCAGCATAAGTTGTATTAGAGAAAATGGATACTGCCTTGTACAAAGCTACATTTGGACAAGGTAGGATCCAAAGCAAAACAATTGTCTTAGAGTCCAGATGTGTCGAATCAAGACATATGTTAGTTACTATGAGGTTTCTTAGCAGAAAATTCTGACTGTGAGAGAAGGTGGTTGAATGCCTATTCCAGAGACAGCAGGGTGGAAGAAAGGTTGGCAGCCTGCTTCCTCTCCTGCAGAGAGAGCTGGGGGAGAAGAATTAGGGATGGAAGAAGGCATCTTAGCTTCCTATTATAGCTAATCATTCTGGCTAACTAGGTGCTAAGCTCAGCTGTTTTTACCAGCAAATAAGTAAAAGTATTGTCAACAGCCTCTAAATTTGAGGGAAAAGCTTGTTACCCAGCCTTAGTTATGTCTTGGGAAATGGGAATTTTGTTATTTTAAATCTGCTAAGCACTTGCCATGTTTGTCTAAATACTGTGCAAGTATCTGAACTGGTTGAATAAGTCCCTTTCTTTTTTTTATTCCCTTTGTCCACCTCTATCTCTTCATTCCAAAAAGTAAATAGATGGAGTTCCAGCTACGGTGAGGGTTGAAAGTGGGGAAGAGGAACAGTTTTAATGTCTTTATAATAATTTTAACATATATATGTATACACACGTATATTTATATAATACATATGTACATGCACATTTAGCTGAAGAGAAAAGAGAGGGGGTGTACCGACGGTGGAATAAGTATTATTATTTATTATTGTCAATCAGTCATAATCAATAATAATAGCTAATATACATAGCATTTTACGTAGATTATGTTTAAGTCACACTGGAGAATCAAGACAGCTGGGGAGAAAAAATGATGCTGGAATTTCACAGTTCGCGTCCTGGGGCCTGTGCAGCTCACTGATTTTTCGGGTTTGATTTCCCATTTGATTTCCAAAACATGAGAGAGGTGAAGTTCCCAAGTATTTTAAAATTTAAGTTGCCTTCAGTGAATTCCAGGTGCCATACCTGGGTTGAGTTGGTCTATCAGAGAGTGCCCTTTTTATGTTAGTCATTTATTTTTTATTTATTGCTACCCATTTCCCAAATGATTCAGAAGAAAGAAAACATGCAAATGTTTGATGTTTCTTCAGTTTGAGGACAACAATTCTGGTGGAGTGGGGGTGGGGAGCAGCTGAAATATGTGTTCTTAAATATGTGGAGTCATTTACAAGAAATGGACTCGGCAGCAGGGAGTTTTACAATCCCGGTGGTCCCTGAATAGGAATATAAAATCAAATTGTGTGACTCAGTATGGGCCCTTCTGGCAAGTCTGGAAACAGACAAAAATGTCCAGCCAAGGACTACATAACTTCTCATCCTACAAACCCCAGAAATAAAGAAACACTCCTCTCAGATACAAAAAACAGATTATGTTGTTTTGAGTGCTAGACTCAATATCCTAGGAAGAACTCACAAGGTTTGGAAAACACAGACACTTATTTTGATGCACAACTTGAGATGGTGGAGGCATTAACACAGGGAAAGAAAGAAAAAGAAGGTAGTATATGGAAAAGCACCCTAGATTTAAAGTCATGCTACCTGCATTTGTATCTGGGCTTTAATAATTCTTTGCTATGGTCCTAAGGGCAAACCACTTATACTCTCTGAGCCTTACTTTATCTGTAAAATGAGTATAAAAGCATTTCTTAGCTCACAAAGTTGTTGTGAGGGAAGAGCTTTATAAAACACCACATAAACACAAGTTATTAAAGATAACAAATTATTAATTATTGTTTTCCTCTTTCACTTCTAGCCCTGGCCATGGCTGGAATCCCATCCATCTACTGTTTAAAATGAAGGAATATCATTTGCTTGACTATTCATTCCTGTTCCCCAGTCTTCCCCCCCACACCAGTTGTGGGAGTGGGAAGGGAGGGGAGAGAGACAGTCAGTAAACATTTATTAAGAGCCAACTTTGTAAGTTCAAATGTGGCCTCAGACACTTATTAGCTGTGTGACCCTGGGCAAGTTACTTAACCCTGTTTCTCTCAGTTTCCTTATCTGTAAAATGAGCTGGAGAAAGAAATGGCAAGGTATTCCAATATCCTTGCCAAGAAAACCCCAAATGGGGTCATGAAGAGTCAGACATGACTAGCACTAAGCAATGAGCCAGGCACAATGTTAAATTCTGGGAATACAAAGAAAGACAGAAGACAATCCCTCCTCTCAAGGAACTCCCAATCTAATGTGAAACAACACACGAACAACTATATGTAAATAAGCTATGTACAGGCTTAATTGGAAATATTCGACAAAGGAAAAGCACTAGAATTAAGTGGGATTAGAAAAGACTTCCTGTAGAAAATGGGATTTTAGCTAAGGAAACCAAAGAAGCCAGGAAGCAGAGATGAAAAGACAATATAGGGATTAGAGATGGCCAGTGAATATGCCCAGAGTTAGGAGAGAGAATTTCTTGTTCAAGAAACAACAAGAAGGCTAGTGTCAATAGATCATAGCATATGTTGGTGAGGTTTAAAAAGACAGGGAAGGTTTTATGGGGGGAGGGTTGGGCAAAGTTATAAAGAGCTTTGAATGTCAAACAAGTATTTGTATTTGATCCTGGTAGAAATGAAGAACCACTAGAGTTTATTAAGTGGGGGTGTGTGTGTGTGTGACATAATCTGACTTGTACTTTAGGAAGATCACTTTGACAACTAAGTATGGAGTGGGAGTGAGTAAACTTTTGCCTTGAGCCATGGGGCTTTCCAGGTCCTTGGATGTGGCTTTTTGATTGAGTCCAAACTTTACAGAACAAATCCTGGTATGGAGGATGGATTGGAGCAAAAAACACTTCTGGTAATGGTACAAACATCCAGATATTACAATTGAGGTCATGAGGTCCTGCACCAGAGTATACGCCAGTGTTAGAGGAGAGAATGGGGAGTATTGAAAAGATATTACAAGAGTAAACAACAGATTGACTCTGGGAGGTGGGACAGAGTGAGGAATTGAGCATGACACCTAGATTGAGAACATGGGTGACTGAAGGATGTTGTCCCTCAACAATAATAGGGAAGTTCAGAAGAGGGGAAGGTTTAGAAGGAAAAAGAATGAGTTCAGTTTTGAACTTGTAGAATTTAAGATATCTACAGGACATCCAGTACAAGATGTTCAATAGTCAGTTGAAGATGTGAGTTTACAAGTCAGTGGGGAGGTTAGGCTTGGATAAGTGTATTTAAGAATCATCAGTACAGGAATGTAATTGAGTTCACTGGAGATGATGAGATCACCAAGCAGAATAGTACAGAAAGAGAAAAGAAGACCGCCCAGGACAGAACCTGGAGGGATGCAAATGGTTAGTGGGTGTGACCTGGATGAAGATCCAGAAAAGGAGACCGAGAAGGAGCAGTCTTATATTTAAGAGAACCAGAAGAGAATAATGCCATGAGAACCTTGATATTCCTTCCTATGAAGGAACAGAGGAGTGATTGATAGGATCAATGACTGCATAGAGGTCAAGAAGGATGAGGATAGAGCAAAGGCCATTATAGTTGGCAATTAAGAGATTCTTAATAAATTTGAAGAGGGCAATTCCAGTGGAATGCTAAGGCTGGGAGTCAAACAGGAAATAGTTAAGAAAGGCTGAGAGGAAAGGAAATGAAAGCATTGATTGTAGATGACCTTTTTTGGGAGTTTAACTACAAAAGGGAGAAGATATAAGGGATGGTGGTAAGGAATGGAAGGTTCAGTTGAGAGTTTTCTAATGATAGAAGTGACACAGGCATGTTTGTAGGCAGTGGGGAAGCAGCAAATGGAGACTGAAGATAAGTGAGAGAGAAAAGGTGATAGAAGTTCAATCTGCTGGAGAAGATGGGATGGAAGGAGGTCACTTGTATATGTAAAAGGGTTAGACTTGGCAAGGAGAAGAGCCACATCATCATGTGAGACAGAGTGAAGGATGAAATTATGGGTCATATGAGATGAGAAGAATGGAGAAGAGGGAGATCTTAGCAAATGTCCTCACATTTCTTCAGTAAAATATGAGACAAAGTTATCATCTGAGAGGATGGGGAAAGGGGAGACATGGGATGTTTGAGAAGAGGTTGAAGGTATGGCGAGTTCATTAGGGATGTGTTGAAGGATTGCCTACAAGCAGTGAGGGCCCAATCGAGGCTACCTAACATCAATTTATAGTGTACCCAGTCAGAATAGTTTTGTGATTTTCCCCACCTTTGTTCAGCAGCACATGTATGGAAACAAAGGCATTGGATGGCTGAGGCTTGTCAGGACAAGATAGTCAACACAATAAAAGGGCAGATGACTCAAGAGGCCATGTAGAGTTGAACTAGTTCACCAAGGGATCAAGATAGGGAAGGGAAGGAAAGTGTAATGGGGACAGGGAAAGTGATGGATAGGGAAAGAACTGAGGGTTGGATGGATTGGAGGTTACTGTAAATAAAGAACAGGGTTGGAGTTGCAAAGCAGGGGAAGATTTGGGGTGAAAATAAATTGTGATCAGATAAGGGAATTTGAGAGTCTGTGAACATGAAAACAGTGCGTTTGTGGGTGACGGCAAGATCAAGGGTATGGCTGTCTTTATATGTGGTTAAGATGGGATGGAAAAGTAGGGCATGAGAAATGAATAAGTTGAGGAACTGCCAAGTTAGAGTGTTTGAGGGAATATTGGTGTGTACGTTGAAGTGCCCTAGCACAAAGGCAGTAGTTGAGGTGGAAAGAAAAGAAAGATTGTGAGCCAGGCACTGAACTCATCAGGGGAATAAGCAGGGTATCTTGGATAAAGTACCAGAAATTTTACATTTTAGTGGAGAAGGCAGCAAACAAAAGGTAATGGTGGCCAGGGAAGGGCACTTTGGTCAAGAAAGTTACTGGGATGGTGAGTGGAACTATAAGAGAGTAGATGTTTGACATTCATCCAGGAAATGGCAGAATTGATTTGATCATGGTTCCTGGTGCCAGAACTGGGAGGTGGGAGAGGGAAGGAAAAATAAGAGGAGAAAGAGGGTTAAGTGTCACGCAGGTAAGATCACATAGTAAGTATCTGAATTCAAATTTGAACTCAGGGGGATGTCTTCCTGATTGCCAGCCTGAAACTCAATCAATCCATTTTGCCACTTAGCTGCCCACTATCTGAACCACCCTACCTAATTTAGGAAGCTGCTAGGTGGTGCAGTAGACAGATTGCTAAGCCAGGAATCAGGAAGACCTGAGTTGAAATCTTGCCTCAGACAATTACTGACTCTGTGCACAATTCTGGCAAAGTGAAATGGTCTACAAAGGGACAATAAACTCAAAGGTACAAGCACATTTTTATAGCCCATGCATTCCAACAGTGGGAAATTACTATTAATAAGAATGGTTAGCAATAATGATAATATAATTATATTAATTACTATTAGTATATTATATGATTATATTATGCTAATTACTTATATTATGAAATACCATAATTAGAAATAGCTAGCATTTATATAGTCCTTTACAATTTATAAAGCACTTTACATGTTATCAATGTTGATCCTTACAACAGCTCTGAGGAAACTGAGGCAGGCAGAGGTTAAGTTATTTGTCCAAGGTCACACAGCTAATAATTATCTGAGGCAGGATTTCAACAAAGATCTTCCTGACTCCAGGCCTAGCAATCTATCCACTGCACCACCTAGTAGCTTTCTAAATTAGACAGGGTAATTCAGATAGTGGACAGCTAAGTGCCAAAGTGTATTCATTTGCCCAGCCTAGAGTCAGGAAGATGAGTCTTCCTGACTTCAGATCTGGCCTCAGATACTTACTTAGCTATGTGATCCTGGACAAGTCAGTAAATCCTGTTTGCCTCAATTTCCTCATCTGTTAAATGATCTGGATTAGGAAATGGCAATCCACTCCAGCATTTTTGACAAGAAAACCCCAAATGGGGTCATGAAGAGTCAAACATGACTGAACAACAAAATTCAGTAGTGGTGCAATCAACAGACATTGGGGAATTTTGAGGATGGATAGGTTTTTTGGGGAAATAGAATAAGTTCTATTTTGGATACTCTCACTCTTTTTATGTTTTCTCCTAGAATTTTTTTTTATTCCAGGAGCTTTTTGGCTCACATAGCATAATTCATAGAGCAACAGAGAAATGCATTGTAATTCATTTGTAGGGATTGTCATTGTTCTCTTAAGAGAGGCAGCATCATGAAATGGAAACCATACTAGATTTGGAGTCAGAAGATTTTGATTCTGGTTCTGACTCATACTCGCTGTGTGGCCATAAACAAGTAAGTCATTTAACCACTCAGCCTCTGAATCTTAGTTTCCTTGTCTGTAAAAGGGGATTTATAATACTTATGCCATCTACTTCACAGGTTTTTTTTGACCAAAGTGCTTTGTAAATCTTAAAGTATTACACAAGTGCCAGTTATTATTAAAACTTGGGCATATGTGGGGCATAACAAGGAAAGAGAGGAGTTGAGGATGTAGAATTCTCTGCCTTGTCCTCTATGAGGAAAGTCTGATCTCTACTTCTCAGGTAAGAGAATTAAGTATAGCAACTTATTTTGAGACAATATAGTGAAATTCAGCAAAAATCTAATGGTGATACCTCATGATCATGGGTCCTTGTAGGCTTCGTCTGTGAAGCATTAGCTATGGCAGATTATACCAAGCCAGAAGTACACTGAGTATAGGTCTGGTGATAGTCTAGAAATAGAGCTAGCTGATTTTGGAGATTTAGCATGGTCACCGCTTGGTGAATTCTTTTTTGTCACAACTTTCTCTACGAAGTGACAGAACAGTTATGGTCTCAAATCTTAGAAGGATGATTAACTGATAGGAGACCAATCAATGAAAAAATACAGTGCCTTGCAAACTGTGAAGGACTACATAAATGCTAGCTATGATTAATGATGTCATAATTAATACAAAATAATATTGTTAATTAATATGATTATATTCACACTGTTGCTATTATTATTAACAGCTGCATTAGGAAACTACAAGAAAAAGAAACCTGAGAGTGAAGCTATGTTCCTTGTTCATAGAAGACATAATTAAAAGGAGAGGGGTTGAGGAGAAAGAAAGATCACTTTTGAACTAATAGTTTGCCTGCATTTTAAGGTCTTAGAAACACATCAAGGGAAAATCAGGAGGTCATTTTGGTATTCTCTAAAAGCAGAGGCTGCAAATTTTTTCACCACAAAGTAATCATATCACACAATCCCCAGCTGGGCTACTCAGTAGGGAAAAAAAAGCTCACAATTAGAGCAGGAGAGGATATGGATCCATGGGTCTTCCTTTTCTCTTCCCGGTTGACAGCTGCTGCTGACCACAGGTTTTTCATTCAGATGTCAGTGAGAGGCCTTTTCACCCTGTGTCTGCTCACCATCTCCACTTTTGACCCTAGGGGTTTCTTCATGTTCAGTCCTCATGATTTTCCATCTGTGGAGTTCTTTCCAAATTCCTTTACTTTCTGGCCCTCTCTTATCTGAAATCCCCATTCCTTTTTTTTCCTACTTGGCTTTAGCCAAGGTTCCATATGCTCATGAGGCTATGTGTTGTGCATAGCTTAGAGAGGGAAAGTGGTCATTTATTTGAGGTGATTTTTCCTCTTCTAGTTACATTCTTCATGGGAGATGCCTTGGTTCCCATGTGACTTCATGCCCCATTTCTCGCTGCACTGGCCCATATCCATATAGCATAAAGACTTTCATGTTGTCAGAAACCACTTGAAGCATTATTTCGCATAAAGGGACTGGAAGAGGGACTGGAGCTGTGATGTCGTTTGTATGTGAAACTCCCAGGTGAGGAAATTCTTTGCAATTTATAGTCTCAGAATTGTCTAGATCACTAGGAGTTTAAAGGACATGCTCAGGGTCACACAGCCAATATGGATCAGATGTGGGACTTAAACCTAGGGTTCTCTGGCTTTGAGGATAGCTCTTTATCTATTATACCATGCAGGTGAAAATGAGATTTGATTTTCTCACAACAATCTTGGGAAGTAGGTACTGTTATTGTCATCATTTTATAGTTGAAGAAACTGAGGCAGACAGAGATTGTGTGACTTGTCCAGTGTCACACAGCTAGTAAGTGTCTGGGACAGCATCTCAACTTAGGTCTCCCTAAGACTGAGAACAATAAAAGAAAGTCAGTCTCAGGTTGCTAAATCTTTGTTTCAGTTTCCAGGATCTCTGGAATAAGCCCAAGCATCTCATGCAAATTTATGAATTTTAAAACTTGATGGAACAAAAATAGGAATGTTGACAGACATCAGTTTTGCAAGGAGGAGTACAATACCTCTGACAGTCCACAATAAAGCCCCCCTTTCCATTTTGAAAATCCAGCAGAACTTTAATTAGAAGAAACTGCAACTGGGCAGCTTCATCGGGTCAGTGAGTAAGGATGGGATCACAAGACTGTACAGAAGACAGGTTGATGAGGGGAGGGAGCTGACAGAGGTTGAGGGGACAGTCTGATCCCCAGACAGACAACTGAATGCCACTTCTAGGTTGGATCATGATGTAAAACAAAGGGATGGCAATTGCCTTAGGGAGGGAGTATAGTTGTTGTCCTGAAGTAAGTACCTTGGGGCAGATGACCATTTGTCTCATGCTTGCTGTGGCTCTGACAGGCAGTGAACATTTTGGAGATGGTGACAACATCAATTACACTCTTACATACTCATACATTGCCCCAAAATGAGGACCTGGGTGAGAATTAAGAAGCAGCAAACTTAGTGTAGCAAAATTGTGGAGGGCTCCGTATGTGTAGAGAGGCCCACATGTGACAAGGTCTGTTGTTGTGTGACTCTAAGGGAAGCAGAATAAATGTCTCTAGTCTCTTTTCCCCCTACCCTCTTCCGAGGGAAAGTTTTATTCCTTCCAGAAAGGGAAGCAGGCAGGTGGGACTTGAAACTACTCTGCTCTCCTTGGAGGGCTAGAAGTATATCAATCTGCTCACTTCAACATTGTTAATCTAACTTCTGATCACTTTGTCATTTGGGGATGTAGGGGGGATCCTTTTATATTCAAGACTTGACCCCTTTTCTAACTGTTATGAGTTCCATAATGATCATTTATAGAGAATAGCAAAGAAACTCATTAATGCAAATGGTAGAAAAACAGAAATCAGAGAAGGTATACAAAGGAGAACATATACTAGACAATATAGAGTGAAGGAGCTCTCCCATTGAGAGTAAAATAACCCAGCTCAACCAAGAAGGAAGGTCTTGGATTTCACTAATGGAAAACTCTCAAAAATTTGTAGTGTAGGAGGCTGGGAACAGGGACATGATAGAGACTGGTGGCTCTTCACATGCTCTCCTTGAGTCTTTTTGTTCATTCACCTAAAGTAGGCTTGGCCTCTTCCATCTTCTGTCTTGAATTTGGAAGCCAGAAGCTCTGGAACTGACTCTACGAAGATGCTTGAGAGTCCTCAGAGGGGACAGAAAAGGAGATTGGCAAAAGTTTGAGCTTTCTCATCTCTCCCAACTCAGTCCCACCCCTCACACAGAATGGGGTCTTCATCTCCACTAATAAGGAACAAATCTCATATCAATGGGCCCTGGGACAGTGGTTACATTAGAATATGAAAAAGGGAATGTCTATGGAGATCCTCTAGGAATTTACCAGAATGGAATTGTGACAGAGATTGTCTACTGACAAAATGGTAGAGGAGATAGAAAACTGGCCTCAGAATTAAGAAGACTTGGATTCAGTCTCTGAAACATGGTGACTATTGAAACTCCAGGCAAGTCACTTAACTTCTCACTATATCAGACCATTCTCTCAGATTAAAAGGTTTAGATCAGGAACTCTTGGTGGAAGGTGTTTCCTCATCAGGAATTCTCAATATTAATGAAATTGTGGGTCAGTCAAAAAAAAAGTCTAAATCACTAGTATAAGAAAAACTGTAAGAGGACATAATAAGACAGAGATTCAGACAGAGACAGAGAGATAATAGATTATGTGGATAAACATAGATAGATAGATAGACAGACAGACAGATAGATAGATAGATGATAGATGGATAGATGAATAAGTGATGGGTATATGAATATAAGCAAAAAGGAAGACAATTCCTGCCCTTGAGGAGCTTACAGGGGGAAGACAATACATAAAAGAGAGCTGGAAAGCTAAGTGGGGAAGTGCTACCTTAGCCATGGGTTCAGCTGGGTTTGAACTGAGCATGGCTATCATGGCTGAGATGAAGTTTCTGAGGAGGAAGTCACCAACTGCAGGAGAAGGAGGCTATACCCATCAAGTCAAAGAGGTAGAGAAATCATGGGGGACTCAGGGACTGTGCTGGGTTTGAAGATATCATTTACATTTGGTTAAATAGGAAGTAAATATTCAGCAAAGAGTTCTTTCTATTCATGAGAAACTGCAAAATCAAGGGTTATTTGAGTCTGGATGTTCATTAAAACTGGCCAGATGTTATAATTCCATTGACCATCTTCAGAGACTGACCAACTACTGTAGTTTTTGACACCTTGGGGAGGGAATGTGTTGTAATGGAATAATCCCTGAATTTGGAGTCAGGAACTCAGGTTCAAATGGCAGCTCTGCTACTTACCAGCTGTGTGAACTTCAGCAGGTCATTTCATGCCTTTGAGCCTCAATTTCCTTATCTGTGAAATACAAATAATAGCATCTATACCAATGACCCCATAGAGTTTTGTTGTTAAAAAAATGATTTGTAAACCTCTGAGTGGCGTGTCCAAGTAAGGGAGCTATCACTATTCTAAGTTTGTCCAGTTCTATTCTTTAGTATATAATAAGAATTAATTAAAGCATTAATGGTTCTTTTGTATAACATAAGTTAATGAACTTTAATAAAGTAGAGGATCAGAACAGGAAATATTCTTATTGAATGTTCTGACAAGTTTTTTATATATCTATGTATTACATATATGTATGTATGTATTTATGTATATGTGTATATACATGTGTATATGTATATGTGTGTATATGTGTATATACACACATATTATATATATGTGTGTGTATATGTGTATATACACACATATTATATATATGTGTGTGTATATGTGTATATACACACATATTATATATATGTATATATATGATAAAGCATTTTTTGTGCTAGGCATATGTAAGCATATATTCTATGCTAAACTCTGGGGATACAAAGACAAGGAAGCAAGATAGTCTTTTTCCATCAAGAAATTTCCTTTCCAATGAGGGAAGACTAACCATAAAAGGTACTGGAGAAGGGAAGGTTGTGATGGTTATGGTGAGATGATGGCAAGAAAGTGCCATGAACCCTCGCAACATAAAATGAGGGGGTCTCCAAGGTTCTGATTGGAAGATGGCCTGAGAGCAGAAGGCATGGTATGTAGATGCTGGGAAGGGGCACAGAAGTCTGGGTGCTAGCAAGATAAGACTGTAGCACAGAAGGGCAAAATATTTACTGGTTTGCACTATATAGCTTTGATTTTCAGCTACCTCTGAATATAAAAGTCCTTTCTTATTAATTAGCATCACTAGCAGCAACATCTGTCTAAGCTTCTTCAATGTGTGTACAGTTATATGGGAAGTTTGCTGCTGCTGCTGCCGCTTTTGCTGCTGGGGAGATAAATGAGGTTTAAACCGCATTCATGGCACTAAGCACCTGGTGATAAGTGACACTCAGGTTTTAGACAAACCAGATCTGGGACATGGAGAAAATATTTTGGCTAATATAAGCTTTATAGTTGGATGGGCTATTTCAATTTTTACTTATGTTGTGATTTTTATTTTCTTATAGAGTTATACATTTTTTAAATGTAGCACCAAAACAATCAAGTTAGTTCTATGGATTTACAGAGATAGTGGAAAAAGTGTTGGATTTGGAATCATAAATACTGGGTTCAAAACCTAGCTCTATTACTGACAACTTGTGGGACCTTGAGCAAGCCTTCTAATCCTCAGTTTTCTCATATGTAAAATGAGGGGGTTGGATTAGATGACCTCTAAGATCCCTTCCACTTCTAAATCAATGGTTGTTCTCTGGATGTGATCCAACTGACTACAGGTCACACAGTTACTTGTACCCTATAAACGTGACCACTATCTTCGATATATGGTCAGATGGTGGCACCACAGGGATTCATATCTATTTCACATTTATTTCCTGTTTATTCAAAAGGTAAGCTAGCTCTGTTTTTGGTTCTTGTTGCTTTTTTGAAACCAGAAGGAGAAAGAGGAAAAAAGAGGTCACCCTGAAATATTCATTATATGAGCCAAAAAGAGAAAGTCACATTCTCTCTCCCCATCAATAACATAAACTTTCAAACAAGTAAGAAGAGTTAAAGATTCCTTCTGGCCTATTTTAAGGAACAAATTTATTGGTGCTATAGCATCTCGTAATCCTGAGGTATTTGGGAAAACTGCATTCTTGGGATTCTGGAACCCTTGTCGTTTCCCCTGCTACTTCAAATAATGTTGGTTTTGCTGATAATGCACTCTGTGAGCCAGCCGTGTTGTTTAATTGTAAGTAAATAATCTAGAAAGAAATCCATGCCTGACATACTGTCATATGATGTTTACTGCTCTGGAAGGGGGATTTATTTTGAGGATATTGAAAAATTCCATTGCTATTTAGGGGAAGCAGCAACTGGGACCCTCCATAAATTTAAGTGATTGACCTCTGTACAGTATATATGATCCAAAGCTTTGCACATGTACGAAAATGTCATGTTAGAAAAAAAGCAGGGCTGGACAAAAATACATAATGTTGCTAAATAAAAACAGATACCATAGAGACAACTGAACTGCTTAGATTTGCCAGGTCCAGACGCAGCTAATTTAGTCTTTCTAGAATTAATACACATGAGAGTTTGATAATGGGAAGGGAGGACTTGTTTAGTTCAAACTAGATTTTGCTTCACATGATCATTTCAATTTCAAACTCATTTCTTAAGCTGAAGGTTTTATTGTTCTTTTGTGTTATTTATTCTCATTAAAATGTTTTTAAAAATATATTAAAAAAATTTTTTTTTGCTTTTCTATCACAGCAATTTTTGGAATTACTCCTTCTCTCTTGTTTCCTCACCCACCAACGAAACTCTCTCTTGTAATAAAGAAAAGCAATTTAACAATAACACTCAATTAAGGGACCTCATCTCATAAGGTATATACCATTCTACCTCAGTCTTCTTTACCTATTGGAGGAAGCTATTTTTCTTTCTTTTTTAAAATGAACTTTTATTATCTTTTGTCTTTATGTTATCTACCTTTCCTAACCTTTCCCACCTTACTTACCCCACTCATAGAGAGCTATCCTTTATAACAATAAAAAGAGGGGAAAAACAGTTTAACTAAAAAATGTTATAGTTGAAAAAGTATGGCATTATACGTGGTATTGCACACCCACACAAAGCAGAGGGCAGAGGTAACTTCTCATATCTCTTCTTTATTTAAGTTCAGTCATTATAATTTTGCAGCATTTAGTTTTGATCATGATGTTATAGTTCTTTCCATTTACATTGTGCTAAAGGCAACCGGTGGGAAAGACATCCAGGAGGTATTATGCGTTAGACTAGTCCAATAACTGCAAACACTCTCCCTCAGATCTGGAGGGGACTGTAAGCCCCAAAGCCCTGGGTATAGCAGCACCTCCAGAACAACAGCCAGCTTCTAGTCCTAATTCCAGAGGCCTTAACGTAATTGAGGAGTCCAGTTCCCCCATCATCCTTGCTACTATCAAAACTAACTACTAACCAACTGCCACCTATGGGCAAGTGAGCCCAGGGTCCCCAAGAATGATAACCCCTCCCAAATCATTGGGTCACTATCTCACTTGGCCCCATAAGCATTATCCAGAGAGCAACTCCATCCGTGAAGAGGCCAGCTATCCCCATCTGCTGTCCTCTTGGGTAGGAAAGCCACTTTAGCTGAAACATCAAGGTATAATGAGAAATAGAGATTAAAAAAGCATCAAAACATCACCTCCACCTTGACCACAACCTTCCCTCAGACTCTGATAGAAAAGCTGGAATTTTGATCCTAGAATCCCTGGTAATAGCATTGTGCCCCAGTTCCCTCACCCACAATTTGCTGGTCCAGTTTCCAGGACCACCCTTGCAGTTATTACCAAGGAAAGCACTCCCCTGTGAGGATGCAACCTGCCAACTCCTTTAGGTGCTGAATCTTCCCTTCCTCAGCAGCTACACCTACAGAAGACAAGAGGGAAATGTGCCATACCAAAGTCCTTACTGTCAAATGGCTCCATGTCAAAAATAGATACAGTTTTATTAGTGGAAATGATATCAAAGGATATACACATGTTTTGCCATTGAACCATATGGACCATGGGACTTTCCATTTGATTTGAAACAAAACATTTGGAATGAATAGATGTGAATTTGGAATAAAATGAGAGCTCCTTGAGAGCACGGGATGTCTACATTTTTTCTATTTTTATCTCTAGAGCACAGTGTCTTGCACGTAGTAGGCACTGAATAATTGCTTTCTAGTTCAGAGTGTAATGGTAATTTAAATGGGAAGATTTTTCCCATTCATTAATAGGCCCATGTGACTTGCCTGGGTCACATGGAAGTCTGAGTCACATGGAGCCTGTGGTGGGAGGAGTTTGCTGAATGGGTGGAACAGGAAGGGATAGAGCAGGAAGGGTGGAGCAGAGCTGAGAGGAAGTGAGACAGAGCAGTCAGAGCTGAGAAAGAGAGAGAGAGAAAGCAGGCAGCTGGTTGTGGGTGGGAGAAGGGCATTTTGCTTGATGGCGTTCATTTGTGGGAAGACCTGATAATGTGTATAGACTTTTTGGTTACTATGATGGATTTCTTTGTTGCTATGATGGATTTGGTTTTCTGGTATTGAGATTTGGCTTTCTGGTGTCTGAATAAATGTTTTTCTTCTGCCTTCCATATGTAAAATCTGTTATATTTTGCATCACCCTCAGTGTTGTGAATATTGCCTTGGCGATACATTTGGTGTCAGGAACAGGTTTTCAGGGTATAAAATCTCTATTTGAAGGCAGAAGGGCTTTAGAGGAAGAAATGGGTATCCCTTGATGGGAGGATTTACCTTATTCCTCCCTACCAAGGGAATGGGCTAAAAGCACTGAACCCTGTGAAAACTGGGAACCTAGATTACAGGAGGGGGAACCTAGAGATCTGGAAAGGTGTTTGAAAGGAATACCAATAAAACCAGGGAAAGATCTGGCAGAGGTGTGTAGGAGAGGCTGAATTTTATTAACAAGTATTATGTGTAAAAGCAGAGATGAGCTGCTGAAGGAAAAAATTCAGATGGAAAATGTTAGCTAATTTGCGTGGGTATTCAGGCTCTCCTTTAAAAGAACAAGCTGGAGGGCCTCAGATGGTAGAAGGAAAAGCTGTTCATTTAGCTCAGAAGAAGAGAAAAGCTGGCAAAAGAAGTGTATATACAACCTTTGTACAGACCTACCCTCGTTTCCATGGTGGAGACTGTCAGAAGAGTGTAGGGAGGAAAATGTAACAAATTCAGAGTTGGAAGATGAAACAATGTTAGGAGGAGAAAAGTTTCAGAGTCAGAAGCATGCCCAATACTAAGACAAAAGTAGGGGCAGAAGGGATTTATAATTTGTTGAATGCCAGAGTTTTGAGCCAGTTGGGACCCTGGAAGCAAGGTTTTAAAAGGGGTTTTAGTCAGGCAATAAATGGCAGTTTTTCTCTATTTTTTCCCTCAAACTTAAAAAAATTCTGAATTTAACTTCATCAACAGACACAAAAATCCCTCCCCCCCCAAAAAAGACATAACTTCTGCTAAGTACATTTTTTAAAAGTGTATATTTATATTTTGTTTCCTTCTGTGGTATGTATTTTACATGTTCTTTCCCTCTCTCTCTTTTCCTACTAACTCATAAATTCTCTCCTATGTCAGCACCCTCCTTTTTAACAAATAAGCATAGTTAAGCAAATCACATAAATATATTTTAGTTCCCTGAGGAAAGAAGGGATTGTATCTTTTTTAATATTCATATCTCCTGAACCCAGCACAGTACCTTGTACACAATAGGTGCTTAATAATTATTTGTTGAATTAGATTGGAGCTGTGCCTATGAGCCTTTGTTGATTTTAACCCAAATGGCATTGACAGTCACTTAAATTCTAAGGTGCCTGAGGAAAGCTCTTTGCTTTACCTGGGCTAACATTCGAGTTTATTTATTTATATATTTCTTCTTACCTAAGTTTCTAAGTTAATAGGAGTACTTGCCAACCTTTGGCTATTTTTCCGTTCATTAGCAAACACTTCACAAGGACTTATATTTAAATAAGGCAATCTAAACAATTACTAGACTCGAGTTTCTTTGGCTTCATTATTTCAATTTCCCTTTTGTTTATAGAAATCTTTTCCAGGGGGACAAAGGAGAGCAGCATTCTATTTGCTCACTGCTTCAACGCTATCCTTTATTGCCTGTGGGCTAGAGTGTGTCTCTTTCTTTGAGCTTCCTTGGCTGTCTTGGTAGAAGATGAAAAACCAACAGGAGCCCTGATAGGGAATTTCCCCCTACTGGGTAAGCCTAGAAATTCAAATTGGGGGAGGTTTTGGTAATATCCCAATTCCAACTCACTTCCCCAGGGACAGACTACCTTTAGCTACACATAGCAAGTGAGTAGCAGCTAATAGTCTTCACAGTATAGTCATCTGTGATATAATCACTGCCACTCACCCCTGCCATGAGCTAACATTCCATTGCATGCTGAGATGGAGAAAAATATCATTAATGCCTTTAACACAATCACATAGTTACCTAGAGTGGGACTCTAGCAATGCTAGAAACAACTTTAATCATCGGGATCCCTTGCTGTGAAAGTATTTGAATAATTAAAAGCATTCCTCTGCCAAACAAGTCTCTTGATGGTGAAATTTGTTATTTCTGTAGTTTTTCTTCTTTCTTGGTCAAAACCTTCAAACCAAAGAAGTGACATCTGTACTAAGGAGAGAGACAGCTTTTAATTTTTACTTTCCACAAAGATTTAAGTCTTTGTCCTGAAGATCCTCTCATGAAGAGAAGACTAACAATGTGATGTTTATTTATTTGAGTTCCTATTCTGACTCAGAAAGACAAAAGCTCTCAAAGGTTCGGATAAGGATGATTAATTGGGTCACATAAGGAAATGTTTGTATTTTTGTGTGGGTATAAGAGGACTGGTTTTGCTTACACAGGAAATAGATGGGCAGAAAAACTTAGGAGCAGATTTCAGAGTCAATCACAATCTCTGCTGCAGGATGGGAACAGAAGCATGCAAACTTATAACAAATATGAATGTGGCTTTGCCTGCAGACTACAGTGGACAAGGCCATACTCATTGGGTTATAGGTCTAGCCTAAGAAGTACATAATTTAAGGCAAGAGAGAGCCAAAGTTAAAAGTCAGTAAGATAACACCACACCCAGATCAGAGAAGTACCCTCCTCAGAGACTGAATCCAACAAGGATCTATACACTGTAGGTGAGATTTTTTTTTTTTTATTTTTAACACAGTTCATGTCACATAAAACAATTCCAGCTTTTGGTCAGGTGATACGTCTTTTAAACCATTTACAATATAGATGACAAATGAATTTTTTTTAACATTAACCAAGACACAAATAATAACTATGTATGCTAACTTCACAAGCCCTTGACCTAAGTATCCCCACACTATCACTAAGAATTAAAAGACCCTTACTTATTGTTGTTAGTCTAAAGTCCTAAGCCTAATAGCTTAATTTTAGACTTAACCTCAAATGTTCCCCTACCAACAATCTATAATTTAATAGATCTGATATTAAGCTAAGCTTTTTGACTATAGGGAATTGCCACTAGGGTAGGGACATTGCAGGGAAACAATATCTCCCCAACTTCATGTCAATTCCAGGCAGGAGTAGATTGTCCACTTGCATTCAGTCAGGCTTAAAATCTGCCAAATGTCAGTGGGGAAATTGAGTCAGGAGAATCCTACCTCAGCCCAGGCTGAACAGCCACTCTCCCACCCTTCCCATGAGATCACCTTTTGCAGTTCATACCGGCATCTCACAGGCTTACTGGCATCATGGATTGGAGGTTCAGACCACCTTTCTTGCTATCCATACTTGGAGTTAGACTCAGAAGAACAGTCAGTTAATAGTCCCGTAGAATCTTAAAATAGCTAGTTCCAATAACCAGGTTTCAGATATGACTATAATTTCACATTGGCTAAGGAACATCTTTTGAGGCAAGTCTTAAGAGGCTTACATGCCTTTCTATACTTGCTCTAGTTCCTGATTAAATAACAATCATAAAATCAAATTTACCATTAAAACCTTAACTTTTCCATCAATGCCAAATTTTACCTAAGGTTACCTGCCTCTAGGAAACGGAGACTAAATTCTTTTCCCCCAAACTAAAGATGTGTCTGATTTCGTATCAGTAATTAATTCAGTCAATTGTTTTAATACTAATTGCTTTTACATCATTTTGTAACATGTCCAATTTTTCTCCCCATCTCTCCCCTCCCCCCACCCCCTAATACCTTGCATTTTGATTACCCCTTCTCTCAATGTACCCTCCCTTCTATCACACCCCACCCTTCCCTTATCCCATCTTCTCTCTTTTCTTGTAGGGCAAGATAAATTTCTATATTCCATTACCTGTGTTTCTTATTTCCTGGTTATATACAATGATAATTCTCAACCTTGGTTTCTAATACTTTGAATTCCAACTTCTCTCCCTCCCTCCCTCCTTACCCATCTCCATTGAGAAGGCAAGCAATTCAATACAGACTAAATATGTGTCATTTTGCAAAGACTTCCATAATAGTCATGTCGTGTAATACTAACTATATTGCCCTCTATCCTACTCTATCCCCCCTTATTTTTTTATTCCCTCATTTGACCTTGTCCCTTCCCAAAAGTGTTTATTTGTAGTTACTCCCTTCTCCCATTTGCCCTCCCTTCTATCATTCCCCTCATCCCACTTGTCGCCTCCTCCCCTACTTTCCTGTAGTGTAAGATAGATTTTCATACCAAATTTAGTGAGCATGTTACTCCCTCTTTAAGCCATATGTGGAGAGAGTAGCTTCACTTTTCCCCTCTCCCCTTCTCCCTTTTCTCTGCTATTGAACAAGATTTTTCTTATCTCTTTTATGTTATAGCTTGCCCCATTCCATTTCTCCCTTTCTCCTCTCAGTATTTTCCTCCCTCACTCCTTAATTTTTATTTTTTTTTTCTGGATATCATCTCTTCTGATTCATCACAACCTGTACTCTCTGTCTATATATGTGTGTGAATGTGTGTGTGTGTGTATTTGTATGTATGTATAATCCCTCTACTTACCCAAATACTGAGAAAAGTCTCAAGAGTTATAAATATTTTCTTTCCATGTAGGAATATAAACAGTTCAGCTTTAGAAAGTCTTGTATGATTTCTCTTTCCAGTTTACCTTTTCATGCTTCTCTTGATTCTTGTATTTGAAAGTCAAATTTTCTCTTCAGTTCTAGTCTTTTCATCATGAATGCTTGAAAGTCCTCTATATCACTGAATGACCATTTATTCCCTTGAAGTATTATACTCAGTTTTGCTGGGTATGTGATTCTTGGTTTTAATCCCAGTTCCTTTGACTTTTGGAATATCCTATTCTAAGACCTTTGATCCCTTAGTGTTGAAATTGCCAGGTCCTGTGTTATCCTGACTGTATTTCCACAATACTAGAATTGTTTCTTTCTAGCTGCTTGCATTTGACCTGGGAACTTTGAAATTTGGGCACAATATTCCCAGAAGTTTCTCTTTTTGGGTCTCTTTTAGGAGGTGATAGGTGGATTCTTTCAATATTTATTTTGCCCTCCAGTTCTAGAATATCTGGACAGTTTTCCTCAATAATTTCGTGGAAGATAATGTCTAGGCTCTTTTTTTGATCATGGCTTTCAGGTAGTCCCATAATTTTAAAATTGTCTCTCCTGAATCTATTTTCCAGGTCAGTTGTTTTTCCAATGAGATGTTTCACATTATCTTCCATTTTTTCAAACTTTTGGTTTTTTTTTTTTTAACTGCTTGGTTTATCTCATAGTCATTCATTTCCCTGAACTCAATTCTCTCTTTCAGAGAACTATTTTGTTCAGTGAGCTTTGGAATCTTCTCCTCCATTTGGCTAATTCTGCTTTTTAAAGCCTCTTTCTCCTCATTGGCTTTTTGAACCTCTTTTTCTAATTGAGTTAGCCTCTTTTCAAAGGTGTTATTTTCCTCAGCATTTTTTTGGTTCTCCTTTAGCAAGCTGCTAACTTGCTTTTCAAGCTCTTTTATTGCCTGAGCCTAGTTTAAGTTCCCTTTGAAGGCCTTGGAGGCAGGGACCTTGACTTCCTGTGATAGTATGCCTTGTTCTTCCTCAGCAGAAAGGATGGGAAGAGACATCTGTTCACCAAGAAAGTAGACTTCTATGGTCTTATTTTTTTTCCCTTTTTTGATCATTTTCCCAGCCAGTTACTTGACTTCTGAATCCTTTGTCAAGAGGATGGTCCTATTGCCTCCCCAGTATAGTGTTCAAGGCTGAGATTCAACTCAGCTGCTCGATTTCCCAGGGCTTTGGGTGGGGGCAGGGCTGTCACTCAGTGCTAAGGTTTACATGAGCTGCTCCCTACCACTAGAGGCCTTAAGCTGAACTGCTTGGACAATAGACCCAGGTTGCTTCCCCACCACTGTAGCTGTCTGTAGTCTGCTACCTTGACCTCTGCCTTTGCCTGGGGCTATTGCTGGAGGAGCCCCATTCCCCTCTCAACCAGCTGGGAAAGTCTTCCCACACTGACCTTTGGAGATTTCTTTGTCACTTGTGGGTTGAGGTATCTGGAACCCTCCCTGCTGGGAACTCTGTCCCGGCTGTCTGTTCAGGTCCTGTTCCTCCTAGTGCTGCATGGCCAGGACTGTGCTCTCTTCCACTCAGCATGCTGTGAGATAGACCTTTCCTGTTGGCCTTCCAGGTTACCTTTGGGTGGTAACTTCTTTCACTCTGTTGTTCTATGGCTTCTGCTGCTCTAGAATTTGTCATTTTTTACAGGTATTTTGTGGGCTGTGGGGGAAGTGCTAGAGTATATGTGTCTTTCTACTCCATCATCTTGGCTCCACCCCCTGTAGGTAAGATTTGAAGGAAGGAAGTTAGTATTATAGTGCTAATGTAAGGGGAATAGTGAGACTGCAAAAGGAAATATAAGATTTAAGGCAAGAGAGAATCTTAAAAAAGGTCAGCAAGGTGACATGATAATGATATCAGACCTATCCCCAAGGTAGTGGGGCAGATAAAAGTTGAATGGTGGATAGAAAATGACACAATGATAAGAGCCAATAGAAGGGGAATTATGTATAAGCATGGAGTCTAGAGATGTGTCTGAGGGATTTCAGTGTAATATAATGGTCTGGATAGTAAACACAAATCTCTCCAGGTGCTCACATGTTCCTATTGTGAGGAGGGGTGATTTACTAAGCTACTGTAGCTGATTGAAAAAATATCCCTTAAAATCATCTACAACCTTTGCTTTATATTTCATGTTTATCAAACCACCTTCTGTTTATGAATGAGGTTTCCCTGAGATCCTCAGTTAGGAGTTGTGAGTCCTTATGGCATGTATATCTCTTATTATAAATTGACTTCTTATTTATGATAAAAAAAAAAACCTCATGAATTTGGACACTGTGAATTAGTCCTCAGAAATCAATCACCTCTGGAGAACTGTTAAAATCATAGGATTATGCAATAGTGCTCAAAAAGACTTTACAAGACACCAAGTCCATTTTATTTTTATTTTTTTTAATTTTTTAAATTTTATTTTATTTTTTAATTTATTTATTTAACTTTTAACATTCATTTTCACAAAATTTTGGGTTCCAAATTTTCTCCCCATTTCTCCCCTCCCCCCACCCCAAAACACCCAGCATTCTAATTGCCCCTATCACCAATCTGCCCTCTCTTCTGTCATCCCTCCCTTCCCTTGTCCCCATCTTCTCTTTTGTCCTGTAAGACCAGATAACTTTCTATACCCCATTGCCTGTATTTCTTATTTCCTAGTAGCAAGAACAGTCCTTGACAGTTGTTCCTAAAACCTTGAGTTCCAACTTCTCTTCATCCCTCCCTCCCCACCCCTTCCCTTTGGGAAGGCAAACAATTCAGTATAGGCCATATCTGTGTAGTTTTGCAAATGACTTCCATAGTAGTTGTGTTGTGTAAGACTAACTATATTTCCCTCCATCCTATCCTGCCCCCCATTGCTTCTATTCTCTCTTTTGATCCTGTCCCTCCCCAAGAGTGTTGACTTCAAAGTGCTCCCTCCTCCCATTGACCTCTCTTCCATCCTCCCCCCCCTGCTTATCCCCTTCTCCCCCACTTTCCTGTATTGTAGGATAGGTTTTCATACCAAAATGAGTGTGTATTTTATTCCTTCCTTTAGTGGAATGTGATGAGAGTAAACTTCATGTTTTTCTCTCACCTCCCCTCTTTTTCCCTCCACTAAAAAGTCTTTTGCTTGCCTCTTTTATGAGGGATAATTTGCCCCATTCCATTTCTCCCTTTCTCCTCCCAATATATTTCTCTCTCACTGCTTAATTTCATTTTCTTAAGATATGATCCCATCTTATTCAATTCACTCTGTGCTCTGTGTGTGTGTGCATGTGTGTGTGCATGTGTGTGTGTGTGTGTGTGTGTGTGTGTGTAATCCCACCCACTACCCAGATACTGAAAAGTTTCAAGAGTTACAAATATTGTCTTTCCACGTAGGAATGTAAACAGTTCAATTTTAGTAAGTCCCTTATGACTTCTCTTTGCTGTTTACCTTTTCATGCTTCTCTTCATTCTTGTGTTTGAAAGTCAAATTTTCTTTTCAGCTATGGTCTTTTCATCAAGAATGCTTGAAAGTTTCATTGAAAGACCATTTTTTCCCCTGAAGTATTATACTCAGTTTTGCTGGGTAGGTGATTCTTGGTTTTAGTCCTAGTTCCTTTGACTTCTGGAATATCATATTCCATGCCCTTTTATCCCTTAGTGTAGAGGCTGCTAGATCTTGTGTTATCCTGACTGTATTTCCACAATACTTGAATTGTTTCTTTCTAGCTGCTTGCAATATTTTCTCCTTGACCTGGGAACTCTGGAATTTGGCCACAATGTTCCTAGGAGTTTCTCTTTTTGGATCTTTTTCAGGTGGTGATCAATGGATTTCTTGAATACTTATTTTGCCCTCTGGTTCTAGAATCTCAGGGCAGTTTTCCTTGATAATTTCATAAAAGATGATGTCTAGGCTCTTTTTTTGATCATGGCTTTCAGGTAGTCCCATAATTTTTAAATTGTCTCTCCTGGATCTATTTTCCAGGTCAGTTGTTTTTCCAATGAGTTATTTCACATTATCTTCCATTTTTTCATTCTTTTGGTTTTGTTTTGTGATTTCTCACCAAGTCCATTTTAGAGATGAGGAAACTGCATCAAATGACATGCCTGGAGTTAGTGTCTTAAAGTAGTTATCAGACCAACATCTCCCTGATTTGATGCCAGACTCTTTGTCTGCTGCACCATGCTGCCAGAGTAAGTGAAGCTATTAATCCAAGCACTGAACTCTACACTCTGATGATTCCATCTAGCTTCACTCATCTTCTTACTACATATTTTAGTAAAGATGATAATGAATTTGGAGGCTTCTTTCAAAATGCAGAGTAGAAATTTTCTCAGTAAAATTGCTAATGAGCTTGCCACCTACTGCCTGCCTTAAGGACTCAAGCCTCAGGACAAATTCTTGGAATGAACTATTTTAGTTGTTTATAGCATAAAAATATCTGTTAAAACCTGTATGCTAGGACTATATGGTCCCAGAAACAGGTTATGCCTTTGTAACTGAGCTTCCAACCAAGTCTAGGACATTTATCATGTAGAAGCAAACATGACTCTAGATTGGTTGTGAGAATGTTGAGGCAACGCTGTGCTCTCATTTAAGAGATTTAGTTGAGGAAAGAGTTTCTGGTAGAAAGAGAGAGAGAAATGTGGACAGAGGACATTGCAGGGAGTGGAGAAGAAAAGACTTTGGAAGCCACAGATAGCAGGAGACTCCAGCTCCTCAATATATGCCTGATTTCTAGTTTGCCTTCCTAAAGACTCCAGAGATATAACTTCTCATTGGGTGAGATTGGGATTTCTTTCTTGGTTTCAGTTGATACCTTATCCTACTCAAATCTAAAGATTTCATTTAGTCCTTTGTATTTTCTTGTATGCTTTTATAATCTGTATAACTTCTCTACTTTTTGTTTTCCATTTCTTTGGATACATTCATCTACTCACTATAATAATTTTGTAAACAGTGTTTGGTGAGAAGGATCTAAGCTGGCAAGTGTAAACCAAGGACTACTCTCCCTTAAGAGTGATCAGGGAAGCAGCTTTTGTTCTTAAGCTATTGTACCTTATATTTATACACACACTTGTATGTATACATACACACACCCATATATAGGTATGCATACACACATATGTGTATATACACATACATGTATATATATACACATATATGCCAGATATATCTATATCTCTTTCTATATATTTAACTGCACCAAGAAAACTCAGTGTCAGAGAAATTCTTTCTTATATAGTTAACTAAGAGTAGTAAAATCATTTTGGGGAGCTTCAAACTTCCCTTTGGCTCTACCTGAGGAATGTAATATTATTCCATAATCAAGTTTCGGTCAGGTGAAGTTAATATAAACAGAAAACTTTCAGTTAACCAAAAAGTTGTGGGAGGAATGGCTCTGATCCCAAACAATAAATACAAAGCATTAGGGCATACCTTTCTTTTAGGCAAGCATAAACACCATGATACAGAAAGCTAAAGCAATACAATAATGATCATTTATATTAAATAACACCAAGTTTCTTTGTAGTCTGATAACATACCCCAATGTCCACTTAATCACATTACATCTTGAGTTTCAGATAGTCCATATAACTGTCTGGTTCCTGGAAACATCTTCCCCTGGACATTCTGGAATAGACCTTGTTTCAGTGCAGTTCTGAAAGGGGCTCCTCTGAGGGGATCTGATTCTTTGGTTCCAAATCACTTGCATGGATTCCTAAGTAATTCTGCTAAAATCTGCCAATAACAAGACTCAACATAATTTAACACCAACTCTTAATTTGCTTTGTCAGTAGAAAAATAACTCATACCTTTATGGATCTAATTCTATGAACACCAGAGCTATAAGAATCACAAATTAAGAACCCCAAATTCATCTGAAACATAAGAGATTTTCAGTTTTCATATATGGCTTACTCTTTCTATTTTTACCCAAACCCTGTACCTGATATGAATAATGCCATCAAGAGAATGCAGGAAGAATCTTTTAAAAAAGAAAAAAGATCTAAAGTACCTGACTTGTAAAATGAGTCCTTCTGTCTCTTAATAATATCACACAGATGCTTCAAAAGAGGAAAAATGATTTAAAAATTCTTTACAATAATAATGCAATTTTATATGTAAAATCTTTAATCCTATTCTGAGAACTTATTACTAAAACACACTCAAGGGAAGCCAATCATATGTGTGTGCATATGTGTATATATATATATATATACATATATATACATATATGCGTGTATATGTATGTGTGTGTGTGAGTATGTACGCTCACACATGAAATAAAAACTTAGAACGATATCAAATTACAATCCGTAGGATGATATCTCAAATACCAAAATTTTGCTAATCCCAGCCTAGGGATAAGTTATTATTTCTCTCATGTTTCAACAGTTGTTAACAATGAACACAATAAGGGTATCTTATTTATTGTTCATTTATAAATTTAAAAGGATCACATTCTGGAGTTTCTCTCATACAATGAATACATGGTAGTTGACTTAAAACCACATGAAGTGCTGACTATGGTAAGCTCCTAATATGCACTCCCTATTAACCATAAAGCAAAAATGAAATCTTTTAAGCTAAGGTCAATTTTTACTGAGTTGGCTCAAAGGTATACCTTCAATACATACTATTTAGTAACAGGTACAATTTCATTATTTCCATTAGTAACAGCCAAATAGTCTATCAGATAAACCCACTCTTTACTATAAGCAAACTTGTCAGTCCCTCCCCTGTTTTGGCTGAGAGTGGGCCCAATTTCTCAAACTTATTACTGTAGAATGTGACAACACGCAGTCAGCAGGGTTGATAAGATCTTATGAATCTTTCCAATTAGAAAGTCTCAAAACTTTATTCATTTTAAAGCAGAACATTTTCAATTAAATATTTAATGGTTTCCAAATAGTGTGACCACATTCTATAGTATCCAGATTAAAACAGAAGTTATTTTCTTAATGACATAATTTCAACATTTCATTTTTCAAGTTAAAAGCAATTCTTATATGATAGTTTCCCAAAATTCACAATACAAGAAAATTTAGAAGTCTCACAATAACATAAACAGTATAAGGGATTTAAAAACTATAACAGATTTTTTTTTGTCAATAAGATAATATCCATTCATTTGAATGCCATTCTTGGTATATCGAAAGTAATCGTATATAAATTTGATATTCTATACTAGTCATATTTGAAACCCACTATAGAGTATGAAAATAATAATCACTAGGATTTTATATATAGTGTTATGTGCCAGGCACTATGCTAAGCACTTTACAATAATTATGTCATTTGATCTAACAACTCTGGGAGGTAGGTGCCATCATTATATGTTTTATAGATGGGGAAACAGGAGAAGTGAAGTTACTTGCTTAAGGTCGCACAGTTAATGATATTCTGAGACTGGATTTGAACTCAGATTTTTCTGATGTATGCATTTTCCTAAGCATATTGCCTTAATGCCAAGTAGCAAATTTATTTCACATTAAATTCTGATTTTCCACAATTATCTTTGTACAATACCAATTAACTGCTATACTTTTTCAGCAGTTAGAAAATCTTTAAACTATAATTTAGAAATTTCCATTAAGGATTACATTTCATTTACAAAGTTTTGTTTCTAACTAATTTACAAGGCCATAAATTTCTTCAAACCGGGGAAGGAGGGAAAGAAAAAATTTTTCCCTTCTTTTTATCTGTCTTTACCTCTGCAGTTTTCAACCTGGCCAGAGTTGTGAAGGCATAGAGAAACTCCCAATTTTTCTTTTCATCTTCCACTGAAAGTCTAATCAAAAGTCAGTTAGAGCAAATCCCAGTTTAATGTTACTAACAACCTCATTTGAAGTTTTCAAGGATTATGGGTGCCAAAGCAAAGGTAGGGGATTCAAAGCAAAGGAGGGGTTCTATATGAGATGTGATTCCTCATAGGGGCTCCCTTTGGATAACTTGGGAGCTATTGACCTTTGCTGGAGGTTTCCTCTCGCTTGTGTTTCCTACAGTCCCTCTCAAGTGCCTCCTATTAAACTAAAGTACACTGGTCCCCTTCTCCCTATTGTCTGAATCTCCCTTTCCAGTTCTTTGTCCCTTTTCCTTTTTAAAGTTCCTCTTTCTCTCATTATTCCCTACAAAAGTGGTTTCTTAGGAGTGCCACAGTCTCTCTCTCTCCCTCTCTTGAGAAATCCAGATTTTTTTTGAGGAGTAGTCTCGATTAGAAAATCCTGCCCCATTGCACCCTTTTCCTAGGCTCTTGTTTTTCAGTTTTTAGCATGCAAAGCTGACAATAATCAAAGGTCCCATATTTACCTGGCCAAATTTGTTTCCCGATATTATTTAAGTACTGATTGCAGTATGAGCTGAGTTCTATTGCTTGAGCTATGAACATTCTTGGCTGCATGGGCAGCCTTACCTTATCCCAAGCATTTAGCATTTACCTAGTGAGGAGTTGGCAGGAGGCTCCCTCTGTCCCCGTCCCATATTAATCATGTATCTCTTTGTCATTTGATTCCTTGGCAATCTAATATTGGACAAAGACCGGTACTCATCCCTACTTCATTTTCCATGCTCCCTTTCCTTTCTTCATGCACAAATGAGAAAGAATCAGTTTTGAGCTCAAGACCTATTTCTCCTTATCCTTCTTGAGTTTGGGGAGTTTAATTCTCCAACCACTTCATGGTTGACTAACTGCTGGGGGAGATCACTCCAACCCATGATTGGACAAAGACCTGAGTGCCAGCTGGAAGGATGGAGGAGCTCACTCTGTGATAGTCATGTGAGTGAAGGGCCCCTCCTGACTGGCTTGCCAAATTGCTAAAATGATTTCTTTTTATGGGCCTCACCCTGATTAAAAAAGAAAACTCAGAAAAAGAAGTTGAAAAGGAGTTTTTTCAGCACACCAAGGCAATTAGTAGTAGGAGTGTGACTGACCATGATTCAAACTGCATACTGATTTATAGACAGGAATAAACAACTCTCACACAAAAGAAAGACTATACTAATTCTTCTACATTTCAATGAGGAGACGGAGTTGGCACTGCCTCAGCTACTCCCTAAGTATTTTGGTTAGTACACGTTTCAATGAGAAGATGGGGTAAGTGAACACATATATCATCACCTTATATAAGCTAACTGCCATGGACTCAAAGTCTAAATGAGGTTTTAAAAATGAAGTTACTTAGATTGACTCAGTACAAATGTCAACACGGTCCAACATTTCTTAAAGTAAAATAGTATGTTGTTGCAAGCATATACCATAACTGGTTCATGGAAATTTCCTCAGTTTCTAGTTTTTTGCCACTACAGAAAGAGCTGCTATAAATAATTTTGTAAACAAGGACCCTTTACCTTTTTCTTTGATTTCTTTGGAGTACAGAGCTAGAAGCACTATTGCTCAAAGGGTATACACAGTTTTATAACCCTTTAGGGATAGTTCTAAATTGTTCTCCAGAATGGGTGGACTAGTCCACAACTTCACCAACAGTGCATTAGTGCACCTATTTTTTCACATCTCCATATGTCATTTTCCTTTTCTATCATGTTAGTCAATCTGATAGGTGTGAGGTAGTGCCTCAGAGTTGTTTTAATGCACATTTCTCTAATAGTGATTTAGATCATTTTCCACATGACTGTTGATAGTTTTCATTTCTTCTTCTGAAAGCTGCCTGTTCATATTCTTTGACTATCAACTGGGATTGGCATTCATTTTTGTAACTTTGAATCAGTTTTCTATATATCTGAGAAGCTAAATCTTTATCAGAGAAACTTGTACATATTTTCCCCAGTTTCCTGCTTTTCTTCTTATTTTGGCTACATTGGTTTTTTGTGTGTGCAAAAGTTTTTTTAATTTTCTGCAATCAACATTATACATTTTCCCCTCCTGTGATCTTCTCTATCTCTTGTTTGATCATATAAACTCTTCCCCTATTCATAGAGCTGATTACTCAATTTCTTCCATGCTTCCCTAATTTGCTCATGATATCATACTTTATGTCTAAATCATGTACTCATTTTGACCTTATCTTGGTATGCAGCATGAGATATTTGTCTATGTTTACTTTCTGATAAACTGCTTTCCAGTTTTCCTGGAAAATTTTGTCAAAAAGTGTGTTCTTGCCCCCAAAGCTTAGACCTTTGGATTTATCAAACACTAGTTGCTGTGATTATTTACTTCTGACTATTGTGTACCTAATCGATTCCATTGACCAACCACTCTACTCTTTATCCAGTAGTACATTGTTTTAATGATTACTGTTTTGTAGGACAGTTTGAAATCAGGTACAAGTAGGCCACCTTCCTTCACTTTTTTTCCAGTGATTTCCTTCATTTGCTTGACCTTTTGTTCTTGTTGTTGTCTCCAGATAAATTTTGTAATTTTTTTTCTAGCTCTCTAATCTAATTCTTTGGAGGTTTGATTGGTATGGCACCAAATGAGCAATTTAATTAGGTGGTATTGTGATTTCTATTATATTGACTCAAACAGTACAATAGCAATTGTCCATGAGAAAGTAATATTTCTCCACTTGTTTAGCTCTGTCTTTATTTGTGTGAAGGATGTTGTTAAACTGTGTTCATGTAGTTCCTATATGTGTCTTTGCAGGTAGACTTCCAAGGATTTTATATTTATGCATTTGTTTTAGATGAAATTCTCTTTCTACCTCTTCTTGCTTGGTTTTATTGGTAATATATTGAAATGCTAATGATTTATGTAGATTTATTTTATATCTTGAAACTATGTTAATGTTGTTGTTTCAAATAGTTTTTTTAGTTGAGTATCTAGGAGTCTATAAGTTATGCCATCATGTCATCTGCAAAAAGTGATAGTTTGGTTTTTTCTTTCTATTCTTATGCTTTTAATTTCCTTTTCATGTCTTATTACTACAACTAGCATTTCTTGGATGATGTTGAATAATGGTGATGAGAGTGGTTTCATCTTGATCTAATTAGAAAGAGTTCTAGTTTCTCCCCATTACAGATAATCCTTGAACTTGGTTTTAGGTAGATACTACTTATCATTTTAAGAAAAGTTCTATTTGTTCCTATGCTTTTTAGTGTTTTTAATGGGAGTAGGTGTTTTATTTTGTTAAAAGCTTTTTCCTGTATCTATTGATATAATCATGTTTTTGTTAATAGTATGGGCAATTATGTTTGTAGTTTTTCTAATATTGAATTGAATTTTCATTCTCAGACCAATGATATTTGAAGGGGTGGATAGCTGTGCTAAAGCCCAAACTAATACCCCTGTTGGAGAGAGATGAGGGAAGGAGCAAGCACTCATCCATGGCCCTTCTGTTCCCCTCAAGGCAGAAATCTCAGTCTCCTTTGGAGAAAGGTGAGTCAGATTCGAGTTATTTATCTATTCATCTAATATCTTAAATCTGTACACATATCTTTGGCTATACCAAAGCCATATCTATACACTTAGAAAATCCATGTTGATAGACATATCTTACATTAGGATAGACACATCTCTCCACTAGGATGACTACTTGGTGATGAATCACCTATGAAGCAAAGAAATATATAAAATGATATGAAATGGCCTTTGGTACTTTGCCCTCTTCTTCTATAGTAATGGTGGTAGAGTGACAGACAATGGGGTAAGACCATTCAGAATTATACAATTTTTAGACTGTCTATATTAACTTTAAATTATTTTAAATTAAATTAAAAGTTAAACTTAAAAAAAGAAAAACATTAACAGCTATTGGGACTCCAAATGTGAGATCAATAAGTAGAAATACAAAAGGAGGTGCTGAATAAAATAAATTATTAAATGTTCATGATAAAGAAAATCAAGAAATAAAAGAATATTATAGCTAAATGAATGTCTGGGTCACAAGTCCTCAGAAAAAAAGTTTATCAACCAAAGTCTGAAAAAGCTGTCTATGCTTGATGCCTTTACTTCCTTTCCTCTCACTCAGTCCTCAGCTTTTACAATATGGCTTCTGACCTCATCATGCAGCCAAAATTGCTCTCTCCAAAGTTACCAACAATATCTTAATTGCCAAATCTGATGGTCTTTTCTCATTCCTCATTTGTCTTAACCTGTCTGCTACATCTGACACTATTGACTACTCCTTCCTCCTGGATGTCTTTGCTTTATTGGTTTTAATTACACTATTCTTTGCTCCTTCATCTTCTACTTGTCTGACCCCTCCTCAATCACTGTTGCTAGTTCATAACCATATCACATCCCCTTATGGTAGGAGGTCCTTAAATTTCTGTCCTAAGCATTCTTCTTTTCTCTTTCTCTACTCTCTCTTGGTAACCTCATCAGCTTTCATGAGTTTAACTATCATCTCCATGCATATGATTCCCACCTTCCCTTGACTGATGCCAACATGGATCTGGAGTCCAAGGACCTGGGTTCAAGTCCTGGTTCCACTATTTACAACTTCTGTGACTATGGATAAGTCATTTAGAATGTGAGTGTCTTGAGAGGTCTTCCCTCTTTAAGGGTGTGTTTTACTTTTCTCTTTGTATCTCACAGTGCCTAACACAGTATTTTGTGTATGGTTAAGCTCACAATAATTAGCTATCAGACATTTCAAATTGAATGTCAAGGTCACCACCATCTTTCTAGTCTTTCAAGTTTGTAATCTCCACATTATCCTCAACCCCCTTCCCTCACCCCCATTTTCCTTCAACTTACGTATGCAACTGATTTCCAAATGTTGCTATTTCTGTCCACAAATGTCTCATATCCAGCCTTTCCTGTTCATTCACTTAACACCTTAGTTCAGATCCTCATCATGTTTCACTTAGATTACTGCAACAACCTCCTATTTGGGCTTCTTGCTTTCAATCTCTTCCTACTCCAGTCTATCCTACATATTTCTATTAAAATAATTTTACTTAAGGACACATCTGACTGTATTACTACCCTACTCAAACAACAATAGTAGCTTCCTATTGCCTCAAGGATAAAATATAAACTTCTTTGTTTGCTTTTACAACCTGGTTCCTACATGTCTTTCCAATTCCAGTGAATATCATGCCTCTCTTCCATTTCATGCTCTGCAACCCAGCCAAACTAGCCTTCTCTCTATTCCTCATACATGATACTTCATCTTTAGTCTCTGCTCCTGTGCATTGATCATTCCATATACTTGGAGTACCCTCAAGGGAATACAACCCTCAAATGCTCTGCAGCTGATTTTCCCAATCCCTGAATATTAGTCCTTCTTGTCTTCCCGGGTTTCCTTCTCATAGTTTATGCTCAATGGGTACTTCTCTCCAAAAGCTTACTCTTTCCTGCCCCATCCCCATTCCCATCCAGAAAGGACTCTTTTCTGTCTTCTCCTGACTCTGATTCCCTACCTCTTGTCCTGTAGTCCTCCAATTCTTGGCAACAGAACACATGAAGAATTGGCCTTCCTACCAGAGCTGTAACCCAGAATTCTTTCACATGGCACAATTCTTTCACATGGCTTACATTTCCTCCTTACCTCCTCCCCATAGAGCTCCTCTCTTTAAGATGCAGTTCAAGTACTATCTTCTGCTTGAAACAAACTGTTAGTACCCTACCTCCCAAACTACCTTATATTTATCTAATTTGTATGTACTTGTTTCTGTCATTCAGTCATGTCTCTTTGTGACCCTGTGAACCATAGCATTCAGGGTTTTCTTGGCAAAGATATTGGAGTGGTTTGTCATTTTCTTCTCCAGCGAATCACGTTTTGTCAGAACTCTCCAGTATGGCCCGTCTTGGGTAATGTTGAATAGCATAGCTCACAGTTTCATTGAGCTATACAAGCCCCACCACCAGGACAAGGCAGTGATCCAGGAAGGCCTGTATATATTATAAATGTATTTATTGTCTCCCCTCTTATAATCTAAGTTCTTTCTGAATGAGATTGTTTCATTCTTTGTATTCTCAGTGCTTTGAACAGTTTTTGTTTTTTAGTGAATCAGTCATGTCTGACTCTTCGTGACCCCATTTGAGGTTTTCTTGGCAAAGATGCTGCTAGGTTTTGCTATGTCCTTCTCCAGTTGATTTTACAGCTGAGAATAATGAAGCAAACAGGATTAAGTGACTTACCCAGGGTCACACAGCTAATAAGAGTCTGAGGCCAGAGTTGAACTCATGCCCTCCTGATTCTAGGGCCAGTGCTCTATCCACCTATGCCACCTAGCTGTCCCCCTGGCACACAGTAGACACTTAATAAATGTGTATTAGTTGAATAAAAGGTTAAAAGGAGAGGTTAGAGAGGTCATAAGGAGCAGAGGAGAGCAATGTTACAGAAGAAAAAAAAGTATATCCAGAACCACCTTCTGGGCGATTAATAGTGTCAGAAGCTTTGGAAAGACCAGAGAGGATGAGAACTGAGAAAAGGCTATTGGATATGGTAGTTAAAAGCTATAGGGGACTTTAAAAAGGGCTGTTTTAGTGGAGCTGGAAGCCAGATCTCGAGGAATTGAGGTTCTACTTTCTTGAGAATTGGCAAGAAAAGAGAAGAAATGTGGTATAGTAGAAACACCAGTGGTTCTGCAATCAGAGGACCTTAGTTCAAACCATACTGATGATGTTTGCTATATATTTGACCTTGAACGAGTTACTCAGACTCCCAAGGGGACTTCAGCTTCCTCATACGTAAAGTAAGGGGTTTGGGTTAGATGACCTCTGGGATCCCATCTAGCTCTTGGTTTGTCATCCTTTTAAAGCAGGATAGCTTGGGTTGGTGATAAGGTCAAGGAAAGTATTTTAAGGACAGGGAAATCTCACTGTGTTTGTAGGAAAAGAGATAAGAAACCTATAGAGAGGGAACTCTTGAAGATAAATGAAAGGAGGTGATTGATGGGCATTAACTGTTAGAGAGAATAGGAAAGGATGGGATCTATGGTATAAGTGGAGGGCCTTGGTCAAAGAGATGGACCACTTCTTCAAAACAGGAGGAAAGGAAAATAAAAATGGGTGAAGATTTAGACATTTTTTAGGCATGGAAAGGGAGACAGAGAAGAATGATGAATTTAAGCAACATCTCCACGGACAAAATGAAAGAGCAAGAAATTTTCCTAATGGTTTGATTAATGTACATACTAACACCAATAATTTCGAGGAAAATCCACCTATTTTTTTCCTCACAGGAGATAATTGCCTGAACTCTTCCCTTCCCTTTTCTAGTGTAGATATAGCCTAAGGCTTTGGCAGGAATGAGATGGCTTTATACTAATTAGAAAAAGAAGAAATTGGCAGCTGCTCTTTTAAAGTGCTTTGAACAGCACTCCAGAGAGCACTTTCAATAGCCAAAAAACCAAAGCAAAAATGTACATTATTAAGATCATATCCATTCAAAAGGCAATTGTTCACCATTAGTTCCAAAAAGAATAGAGAGTTCAGATTCCCAGAATTCATCTCGCCAAGTTTTCGCTTTCCAAGTTTTCCTCCTTGCTCTTTGCCTCTACACATTACACATTACAGTTCTATTCCATAAGATGTAAGTGATATTTATAGGAAATCCTGAGTATTGCCAATGAGTGAATAGTTACATTAAACACATTTTAAAACAACCTTTTCTCACAGTTGTTTATAATAACCTCTCAAAAGTTTGAAATTAAAGTCTGTTTCCTATCCAACCTTTCTGCTCACACTTCCCTTTTCCCCATTGACTAAAGCCAAAAATTTGCCCTTGAATCTGCGTCAACTGCCTTGGCCCACCACCCTCAAATGCTCTGTAGCTGATTTTCCCAATCCCTGAATATTAGTCCTTCTTGTCTTCCCGGGTTTCCTTCTCATAGTTCATGCTCAATGGGTACTTCTCTCCAAAAGCTTACTCTTTCCTGCCCCATCCCCATTCCCATCCAGAAAGGACTCTTTTCTGTCTTCTCCTGACTCTGATTCCCTACCTCTTGTCCTGTTGTCCTCCAGTTCTTGGCAACAGAACACATGAAGAATTGGCCTTCCTACCAGAGCTGTAACCCAGAATTCTTTCACATGGCACAAAAACAATAGAAAAGACTGGGATGTTGGTACTGCAGGAGACAGATTTGATTACAAGACAGTTTTGCCTGGGAGGTCCATCTCTTAGAGATTCAGTTCTTTGCCCTTGTGGAGATTAAGGGGAAGGGGAAGCCCAGGAGATGGATACTACTGTGATGGGACCCTGGTAATGGTCACATTCCACATGGTATGGAGGGCTGGTAGAGAAGGTTGAATGAACTGTGAATATGGTATTTTACCCAGGAAGAAGCAAACCTTCTGAGGACAAATTTCAATCTTTGTATTTCAGGATCCCAAGGCAAAGTTCCATTTGCTTAATGTTACTTGGGTCCTGCTTTTTTTTTTTTTTACCTCAGCAGCTATTCTGCACTCACCGGTATCCAAGACATTTAATATATTTCAGTCTATATAGCACAGAGGCAAGATGACTGTAAATACTGTACTCCGATTAGATGGGAACAAAGAACAAAAAAATTATTTACATAGAATTAGAGGATTTAGAGCTGGGGCAGCTAGATGGAGCAGTGGATAGAGCACTGAGCCTAGAATCAGGAAAACTTCAGTTCAAATCTGGCCTCAGACACTTAGTAACCACATAAGGGCAAGTCACTTAGTCTTGTTTGCCTCAGTTTCCTCATCTGTAAAATGAGCTGGAAAAGGATATGGTAAACCACTCCAGTGTCTTTGCCAAAAAATCCCCAAATGCGGTCACAAAAAGTCAGACACATCTGAACTATGACAGTAACAAGAATTTTAGATCATTTTGTTGAGCCTTCTCATTTTATAGTTGAGAAAACTGAGGGTCAGAGAGATTAAGTGACTTGTCCGAAGCCACACAGGTATAATTAGCAGAGTTGAGATTTTAACCTAGGTTTTCTGATCCCAGATTTGGTATTTTTATTTTAACATTGAGTAAAATAGAATGCAATGGGGCAAATGGGCTACTTAACATTTGGGAGATTCAGGCATGCTAAAGATTTACTATTCATTTCTGCCTCAGCTACTGCCTCTCCCAATCTACCATGTCTACAACTTTATCCCAAGCTACCAAACCCCCAGCTGACATTTCACCCAATCAAAAATCTTTGCCAGCAGTTTTTTTGAGAGTGTTTTTGACCAAAGGGTTTAGGCAGAAGGAGGTGTTTTTAGACCAAGCAAAGTCAACTCCATGCAGAATTATCACCATTTCTTTCATGCCCATCATGTCCTGTCCATTTCTGCATGATCTACAAAAACTCGATTTGTGGGTGAGCGGGTGGGAAGGGTGGGGAGTACATAGAGTGGTGAAGAAAATTGTGAATTCACACAAAGTGCTTGTTGGGTAGAATCAGGAATGGGTGGTGAGAGGGGTTTCTTATCTTCTCAGTGCTTAAGGGTATATTATTGTGTTCTGTGGAGCTTGTAACTGAAAAATAGTCATAAAAATATTTTTTTGAGAGTACCTAGTTCCTCTGAACAACCAAATCCATTTGCATGAATTCATTTCCTGTCAAAACACTGATAAGCATGCAGATCCCAGCTCAGTCTAAGCCAAGTACAGAAAGCCACCTTTATGTAGTGAATACATTTCTTCAACATTTACTGATCTCTACTTCTCACTTCTATTTTTTTAAACTTCAAAAAGCTTTTGGTTGTATTCCAACACTTTCTCCACATCCTTTTTAAAAGGAAGCATGGGGAACTCAGCTTCCTTCTCTGGGCATCCTGCTAAGGCTAAGGGAACTACTTTCTTCTCCTTTTTGGATGGTAGCTCTACCTGCACCAAGCTGTCTCTAGGATTTGGTTCAAAAGTATTCTGTTCTTTGTACATAACATCTTAAGATTTAGAAAGGATCTTCAAGGTTATCTGTTCCAACCTCATGCTTGATGTCATAATCCCTTTTATAATATCTGTGACAACTGATCAATCAGCTTCTGCTTGAATATGTAAGTTCCTTCTTTCCACCTTTGTACGATCATGTTAAACACATTTCCATGTTAATCATGTTGTGAAATAAGAATCAGAACAAAAGGGAAAAACCACAAGAAAGAAAAAAAGAGAAAATGGTGTGCTTTGATCTATATTAAGACTCCATAGTTCTTTCTCTGGATGTGGATAGCATTTTCCATCACGAGTCAAATCTTATCAAATCTTAGATCATTGCATTGCTCAAGAAGAGCTAAGAAACTCACATTCTAATAGGGGAGGGAACACAAGTGGAAAGTTCCAGCTGCAAGTACAATGGAAGGGTCCAACAGTCCTGATGGGGAAGTGCCAAGGCGGATGCTAATATCTCTTCTTTACTCTCATTCCCACTGACAAAGGTTTATCAGTTTCTGATGTAGAACCATTTGGCAGTGCCAAAGACTTTGGCAGCAAAAGCTTCATTTGCTGAGTCTTCAAAAGATGTGGCTGTAGTATCTGTGGGAGCAATTGCCAGGCTGCATCTCTACCAGGCTTGCTTCCCAACTTGTTGGGAAGCATTGCTGTTCCCAAGACTCCTGGGTTCAGGGTCCTGGGCTGTCTCCATCAGAATCTTAGGGGAGATGATAGCAAAGGTGGTGGTAGTGGTTTAACTTTTTTGGCTCATATTGTCTCTCTATATCTTGTCTGTCTCTCTGTCTCTGTCTGTCTCTTTCTCTGTAACTTATTCCCTCAGAAAGGTTGGCTTGCCTGTCTTGTGGGTAGCATTTGGTTGATGGTAGTGAGAATAGCTGTCCCCTTCTTCACAAGTTCTATTTCCCTAGATAATGGTTGTGAGAACTGGCCTAGAAATAGGACCAGGGGTTTGTTGGGTGCTGCCCCTCCCAGGGCTCCTGTACACACCTGCCTGCTAGTGGCAATTGATTAGCATTTGTTGCTGCTGGTGGGATGCTGAAGGTAAGTCCCTTCTCCACAGTGATCTCTCCCCTCAATGATGGCTGCTGGGACTGGACTGGAAGCAAGTCTGATGGTTTGCAAGGCACTGTTCTTGGTCCCAGAGCCCCACGCTATTTCCATCAAGGTCTGAAGGAAGATGATGATCAGGGTGAAGGTGGTGGCCCAAGTTGCCTAGAATATGCTGCCTATTGTCATTCCCTCAGAGGATCCTACTGCTTCAGCGAGACTGCCTTGCCTGCTGGTGGGGATACATTATGGTAGAGGGAAAAAAATGAAGTAAACATTCCTTCACATTGGTAACTTGTTAACTTTGTACATGAAACCAGAAAAGGTATCTCTTTGTATCTATGTATTTGCTTAATAGAAGGTAATTATGTAGGTCAATTACTCTACAGATGTTCACAGCTGGAGAATAAAGAGTAGTCTTTTCCCTTTCATGGGGGACTTTATCTCAAATTTTCCTGCCACCTATTCATACCTATGGAATTTTTTGTAAACATCTTCAATACTTATGGATGTTGGTTTTGCCTATGTGATGACTTTACACATTCCTGAGATCAACATCCCTGGAAGGCTATGGTCAGAAAAACAATAAAAGTATAAAAATCAGCATTGCTTGAGGTAGACATTTTAACTTTGAGAGAATAGAAAGAATTACATTATTTCTATTTTCCTTGTGGTTTTTGGAGGGGGGGAAGAGGGAAGAATGGGCTTCCAGGTGGAAAAGAGAATAAATGTGACTAATAAGAAACTGAAGCCTCAAAATGCAACAGCATTGCTATATGATAATAACAAAATCCAAGAGGCAGTAATAAAAAGGAAAATCTCATTCCAAATAATTACAATAAGCACAAATTATCCAGGGATCAATCTACTAAAATACATAAAATATTTGTATAGATTCAGTTATGAAATATTCTGAAAGAAATTAAGAAGAACTTAAATAACTGGAGAAATATTCAGTGCTCATGGCTAGGCCATGCCAATATAATAAAAATGAAAATATTTCCTAAGTTAATTTGCACTTTTAATACAATATCAATCAAATTATCAAGGGGATACTTTATAGGCTTCAATAAAATAATAACAATATTCATTTGGAAAAACAAAGGTCTAGAATATCCAGGAAAGTTATGAAAAGAGGAAGGGACAAAGAGGGAATAGGATTTCCAGGTTCCAAACTTCCAGGGTAGTACTTGAAGGACTCAAACTATTGTAAAGCAGTGGTCATCAAAACCATCTGGTATTACTTAAAAAAAATAAAAAATAGAGAAGTAGATCAAAGAGACAGACTAGAAAAGGGAGAACTGGAAACAATGGAACTCAATACTCAGTGTTCAATAAATTAAAAAAACCATAAAATACTTAGGAAAAAACAAACTATTTGATAAAAGCTACTGGGAAAACTTGAAAAGTTTTGCAAGAATTAGGCTTAGACCAACCCTTACCTCATATTCTAACACTTATTTCACAATCCAGTCTAAAAGGATACTTGACCTTAATATAATGAATATCTAGTCACTGGATTCAGATGACTCTGGGGGACAGTGAGGCTAGTAACCTGTAGAGCCCTCCCTCACTCAAAACAAAGTCAAGTGCAAGTCATGTCATCGTTTCTCTGATAGCATGGTCTTCTTCAGCAATGAAGGACAAACTCAAACAATGTTCAGACTACAAAACATTAGAAGAGGAACAGATCACATACCTCTTTCAGTTATGGGTAGAAGATGTATTCTTAACCTAACAAGGGATAGAGGTAAGTACAGAATATAAAAACAGATCATTTTGATTAAACTGAAAAACTTTTACACAAACAAAATTAATATACTTAAGATAAGAAGGAAAGCAGTTGAATGGGAAAAATCTTTTTATCAAGTTTCTCTGATAAAGATTTGCTATCTAAGATATATAAACAATTAACATACATATGTATGTACATACATATATATGTGAATACAAGGTAGCTAAATGGTGCAGAGGATAGAGTGTCAGGCATGGAGACAAAAAAACCTGGGTTCAAATCCAGCCTCAGAAACTTACTACCTAGATGACCCTAGGCAAGTCACTTAACCTTATTTACCTCAGTTTCCTCATCTGTAAAATGAGCTGGAGAAGGCAATGGTAAACCATTCCAGTATCTTTGCCAAGAAAACCCTAAAAGCAGTCACAAGAAGTAGGACACAACTAAGAACAACTAAACAACAACACATAAATACATATATATGTGTGGTTTTGAGGTATACCCTATACAACTACTCTTCTATCCCTCTCTTCATTGCTAAACTTCTTGAAAAACATGTCTACTCTGATGCTTTTACTTTCTTACTACAAACTTTTCCCTCACCTCGCAAATTTGGTGTCTACTCCTATCATTCTTACCAACATTTTCTCCCCAATGTCTCCAGTGACCTGTTAATTGCAAATTCAATGACCTTTTTTAGTTTTTGTCCTTTCTTTTTCTTTCTTTCTTTTTCTTCCTTCCTTCCTTCCTTCCTTCCTTCCTTCCTTCCTTCCTTCCTTCCTTCCTTCCTTCCTTCCTTCCTTCCTTCTTTCCTTCCTTCCTTCCTTCCTTCCTTCCTTCCTTCCTTCCTTCCTTCCTTCCTTCCTTCCTTCCTTCCTTCCTTTCTTTCTTTCTTTCTTTCTTTCTTTCTTTCTTTCTTTCTTCTTTTTTAATACAAAAGAAAATGGTCTGCTACATTCTGTGATTGAGTTCTTTCTCTGGTTGTGGAAGGCGTTTTGCTTCAAAAGTTCATTGAGAATTTTTTTAGGTCCTTGCATTGCTATGAAAGACTAAGTTTCCCAGAAAAATTCCTCACACACTGGTTGTTGCTGTGTACAAAGTTCTACTGGTTTTGCTCCTTTCACTCAGCCTCAGTTCATATAAGTCTTTCCAGGCTTCTCTGAAGTCTTCCTGTTCATCATTTCTTATTGCACAATAGTATTCCATTACATTCATATACCACAATTTATTCAGTCACTCCCCAATTGATAGGCATCCCCTTGATTTCCAGTTTTTGTCCACCGCAAAGAGTGCTGCTATAAATATTTTTATACATGTGGGACCCTTTCCCATTTATATGATCTCTTTGGGATACAGTCCTAGAAGCGATATGGCTGGGTCAAAGGGTATGCATATTTTTGTAGCCCTTTGGGCATAGCTCCAAATTGTTCTCCAGAATGACTGAATCATCTCACAACTCCACCAACGATGAATTAGTGTTCCAACTCTCCCACATCTTCTCTAACATTTATCATCTTCCTGTTTTGTCACGTTAGCCAATCTGATAGATGTGATGTGGTATCTCAGAGTTGTTTTGATTTGCATCTCTCTAATCAATAGTGATTTAGAATATTTTTCATATGACTATAGATAGCTTTAATTTCTTCCTCTGAAAACTGCCTGTTCATATCCTTTGACCCTTTATCAATTGGGGAATGACTTGTATTCTTGTATATTTGACTCAGTTCTCTATATTTTTTAGAAATGAGGCCTTCATCAGAGATACTAGTGGCAAAAATTCTTTCCCAGTTTTCTGCTTCCCTCCTAAGCTTGGTTGTATTGGGTTTGTTAGTTAGTTTTTGTCCTTTCTCTTTAGCTTTTAGCACTAAAGACCACTTTCTTCTCCCTTGGCTTCAGAAAACCACACTCATCGGATTTTCTTGCTACCTTTATGACTGAGTTGTCTTTGCTAATCCTGCATCTTCTCAACTCTTTAAGCATATGTTCACTGAGATCCCATTGCTGATATACTGGTTCTCTCTACACTCTATATTTTTGAAATCTCATTTCCTCCTATGACTTCAATTGTCTACTCTGTGCAGATCATCCCCAAATCTATCCCCGCCCTTGACGTCTCTTCCAAGCTTTTCATTTACACATCCCTAGATGCTGAAAGAATCTATCTACCAAGTGTTCTACTGGCACCTCAAACTTAACATGACCCATCTTGGCTTACACTATCTTTGCCTCCTGCTTCCTTCTGACTTTGGTATTTTTACCAGTGATACCACTAAGCATCTTGGTCTGCAGTGTTAGCAATTTAGGTGTTATTTTGTTCTCTGCCCTCTTTCTTACTTTTCATGCAAGAGTACCTTGGAGATATTAGGGGTTCAGTTCCAGATCACTATAATAAAGCAAATATTCCAATAAAGCGAGTCAAAAGGTTTTTGGTTTTTTTAGTGCATATAAAAGTTATGTTTACACTATACTGTAGTTTATTAAGTGTATAATAGTATTTTATCTAAAAAAGCAATGTATATAACTTAATTTAAAAATACTTTATTGCTAAAAAAAATGCTAACTGTCCTCTGAGCCTTCAGCCAGTTCTAAATTTTTTTTCTGGTCAAGGGTCTTGCCTCATTGTTGATGGCTGCTGACTGATCAGGGTAGGGGTTGTTGAAGGCTGGGGTGGATGTGGCAGTTTCTTCAAATAAGACACAAGGAAGTTAACCACATTGACTGACCCTTCCTTTCAAGAAAGATTTCTCTGGAGCATGAGAGTCTATTTGACAGCATATTGTTCATAGTAGAACTTTCAAAATTGGAGTGATTTCTATCAAACTCTGCCACCACTTTATCAGCTAAGTTTATGTGATATTTTTTGATATTGCTGTGTCACAGGAAATAGACCAGAAGAGAAGGAGAGAGCCAGAACGGCCAGTTGGTGGAGCAGTCAAGACACACACAACATTCAAGCGTTAAGCTCTCTATCTCCTGTGGGTGCAGTTTGTGGTGCCTCAAAGGAATTATAATAAGAACGTCAAAGATCACTGATCACAGATCACTATGGCATATATAGTTACAAGGAAAAACTTTGAAATATTAGGAGAATTACTGAAATGTGACATAGAGACATGATGTGAGTACGTGGCTGTTAGAAAAGTGGTGCTTGATGCAGGTTTGCTGCAAACCTTTATGTTGTAAAAACAAAACAAAACAAAACAAAAAACCCCATAATAAAGTGAAGCATAATAAAATGAGGCATGCTTGTATATAATTTGCAATTGAATCCTATGCACTATCCCTCCGCATTGTCTTTCCTCTTTTTCTCTTCCTCTATTCTTTTTAAATTTATTTTAGTTTTCAACATTCATTTTAATAAGATTTTGACTTCTAAATTTTCCCCTCTCCCTCCACTCTCCCCTTCCCAAGGTGATATGCAATCTGATATGGGCTATAAACTCACGATCATATTAAATATATTTCCACATTAGTCATGTTGCAAAAGAAGAATCAGAACAAAAGGGAAAAACCATGAGAAAGAAAAAACAAAAAAGAGAAAATAGTATGCTTCGATCCGCATTCAGACTCCAGAGTTCTTTCTCTGGGTGATCTTCCTCTATTCTCAATGCCACTATGGTATTCAGACTTTCATTACTATTGTCCAGACAATTTCAATACCTTTTAAATAAAAGGTTTATTGATGTATTTCATTTTTACATTACATATTTATGGATTTCATTTTACAGAGTAATGTGTGGATTACTTCTACTTCATGAGAGTTCTCTTATAACAAAGTAAAATAGTAAAGTAAAACTAATAATACAGTGAAAGTACATGCTATATTTCACATCTAAACCATCCCTACTCCTCTATTTAAGAAATTAACAGAAATCTCTTTTCTCTCCTTTCCATTCTCCCCTCCCCCCCGCAGTTCTTGTAACAATTATGCACAGTCAAGTAAAATAAATTCCCTCAATGGCTGTATATATATACATATATGAGTGTATATGTCTCATTTTGCTCATAATTCATCATCAGTCCTCTTGAATCATAAATGGTCATTGTATTGTAAAAGCCATTTTTGTAAGATCTTTTGTTTTTACATTTTATCTTGATTTTCTCCTACGTTCTTCCCTTTTCCCCATCTAGAGAGCTATCTCTTATAACAAAGATTTTTAAAAGAGAGAAAAAATTTAGCAAAACTTATCAATACGTGGGAAAAAAATCTGACATTATACACAGTATTTCACAGTTACAAATCTCTCATTTGTGCAAAAGAAAGGAAGAAGGTATTTTCTCAGATCTCTTCTTTAAGACTAAGAATATTCTGTATAATTTTGGTACATTCATTTTCTACTGTTTTTATGATTCTTCTTTTCACTTGAATTAATGTCATCATCACGTATATTTCTAGTTCGGCTCATGTTACTTTGCATCAGTTCATGATATTCGGCATTCCTTATAGGACAGTAGCATACTGTTACATTTACGTATCACAATTTCATGAGCTATTCCCCAAATCAATGGATATCTAGTTTGTTTCTAGTTCTTTGCTACCACAAAATTTCTGCTATAAATGTTTTGGTGTATTAGAATCTTTCTTTTTGTCAATTATCTCCTTGGGGATGTACACTTAACAGTGGAATCTTTGGGACACAAGCTATGATTTCAGTCACTTTATTTACACAGTTCCAAATGGCTTCCCCAAATGGTTGAATTAAGTCACAGCTCCACCAAGAATGCACCATTGCATCTATCTTTCCACAATCCCTCCAATACTAAGTATTCTCATCTTTTGTCATATTTTCTAATTTGCTTGGCATGAGGTGAAACATCAGGGTTGTTTTGGTTTGCATTTCTCTCATTATAAGTGATCCAGAGCATTCTTTTCTATGGTTAGTAATAGTTTGCAATTTTTTCAATAGCAGTTCATATCCTTTGATCAATTATCTTTTGGAGAATGACTTTTGGTCTTAAATATTTCTGTTACTTGTCAAAATATTTTGTATATCAAACCTTTATCCAAGAACTTTGATACAAGGTTGTTTTTTCCCCCTCAGTAGACTTCTTTCCTTCTTATCATAGACTTTCATTTCATACGTACAAAAGCTTTTTAATTTCATACTATCAAAATTGTCTTTCTTATCTTTTAAGTTGCCTCTACACTTTGGCAAATCCATCCCCTACTCATAGCAGTGAAAGGTATACAATCTAATTCACTTTTTTTTCATGTATGATCTTTAATATTAAAGTTACATATCCATTTTGAGTTTATTGGGGAATGTTACAACATATTGATCTAAGCCTAATTTTGACCAGGCTGCTTTTTCATTTTTTCCAGCAGTTGAAATCAAATAGGGAGGTTTTTTCCTAAGTAATTTATGTTTTGAGGTTTATTGAACACTGGGTTATTGAGTTTCATTACTTTTGATTCTCCCTTGGTAAGTCTGTTCCATTGATCTAATTTTCTATTTTTCAACTAATACCAAATGGTTTTTATGATTGCTGTTTTATAATATAGTTTGAGGTCTGGAAGTGATATTCCCTCTCCATTTCTACCCCTTTTCATTATTTCCCTTGATATTCTATATCTTTTATTCCTCCAAATAAATTTTGTTATTTTATCAAGTTATTTTATAAAATATCCTTTTGATAATTAGATTGGTATAGCATTAAGACTGTAACTTAACTTTAGTAGTATTGTCATTTTTATTATCTTGGCACAACCCAGTCCTGAGCATTGAATATTCTTCCAACCATTTAGATTGTTTATTTCCTTAAGGACCATTTTGTAATTCAATCTATACAAGTATGAGATGTGGCTTTAGTGGATTGGCTCCCAAATATTATATTTATACCAAACATTGTAGTTATTTTGAATAAGACTTCCCTTTCCATTATTACCTCTTGTGTTTGGTTGTTATCATATAGAAATTCTGTAATGTGGAATTTTGCTGAAGTTATTGCCTTAGTTTCTTAACTGATTCTCTAGGAATTTTTAAGTATGCCATTATGTCGTTAGCAAATAAGGGATTTCAGTACTTCTTAACAAGTTTTTCTGTGTCCACTTTATTCTCTTTACCCTCCTCTCCCAACTCATTCCTCCTCTAAACTAATTTTCCTTCTACATAGATCATGACATACCTCTACTCTACTGAAAAAAAAAAGTCAGTGCCTGCCAAACTCCCTTGCTTAACATTGAAATCCCTCTATAATCTGGTACCACCCTACCATCCAGCCTTATTTTATTCTGTTCCCAGGGGAAACTCTGCTCTAACCAAATAGGACTGTTCTCTGTCCTTTGAACTGCTCTATTATGATTTCCTGTTTTCACACTTTACCTTTTTACTCAAACCATCTTTCTTTCCCATCCTCGCTTTTAAAAATTACTGCCCAGCATTTTGGGGCAGCTAGATGTCTCAGCGGGTAGAATGCTGGGATTGGAGTCAGGAAGATCTGAGTTCAAATCTGGCCTCAGACACTTGCTACTAGCTGTGTGACCCTGGGAAAGTCACTTAACCTCTGTTTGCCATAATCCACTGGAGAAGGATATGGAAAACCACTCCAGTATCTTTGCCAAGAAAACCCCATGGATGGTATGGGAGTGCTGTGGTCCATGGGGACACTAAGAGTCAGACATACTGACCAACAACCCATCAATTAGCACTTAACTCAAATGAGAAGGGTTGTGTAAGACTCTTAGCAATCGGATTTTTTAAAATAATGCTGATGATTCTAATATGTAAAGCATAGCAGCATGTTAAAATAAAACAGAACTGCTTTTTCATCTGATCATTGCCATGGTAATCTAAACACTTCATCTTCTTTTCTCAAAAGCTTGCATGGAAAGTCAATGTCATAGTAACACCTATTTATCAAACCTAAGAACTTGCCTGTTCTTATGATTACTGTGTTCTAGAAATTCCATTCCAGTGATCTGAGTGTTCCCACACCCTGTTTGAATGACGGGTATTACTCTTTATTTCCCACTCACTACTTTCATGGTTGGTCAATTCAATTTTTAAAAAATCCATTTATACTAAGTTTTTTGTTTGCTGATGCTTTGAAAGCCACTGATCACCATCAAAATGTTGCCATAGTGACAGTCCTCTCACTGACCTACCTTGTATCCCCAAACAAGGATCAACCTTAATAAAAAATGAGAAATAAACACCTTCTGATTACCCTTTCTTCTTCCTTCTCCTAATGCAGGCAGGTAGATTTAGGTTTGATGCAAACCTAAATCTATCCTAACATATGGATCTCAAAAAATGAATGTTTACCCTCAGGAGAAAACTTACACTCTCTCTCCTCTACCAGCTCTTGGGTTCTAGGTGGGCCCTATTGAAATTATCTTTCTTCCTCCCTCAAACCCTCTTCCCCAATAGAAAACAATCTCCTATTCTTTCAATGCAGCCTTACTCTGTTAAGAGGAAAGCAAACTTTACACTAAGGTGTGGATAATGGATAGCCCTGAATGGGAGTGGGGCAAGAGGAATTTTAGAAGGATATTTGTTAAAAAGGAATCTTCTAATATGTACATTTTTATATATTCTGAAAGAGTGGAGTGAAGACTTTCAGGTGGTGGGTTGTAGAGTGCCCTTTATATCACACTACATAGAGCAGACAGTAAGTAGGTAGTGCAGTGGATAGAGTGCCCAGCCAGGAATCAGGAAGATCTGAGTTCAAATCTAGCCTTAGACGCTTACAAGTAGTCACTCAATCTCCGTTTGCCTCATTTGTTGTTGTCTGTCCATCTGTAGAATGGGATAATAATAACACTTACCTCACAGGATTGTTGTGGGGATCAAATGAGATAATGACTGTAAAGTCCTTAGACCAGCGCATAGCACAAAGTAAGCGTTATATAAATATTAACTATTTTTATTTCTCACCTTTAAGGTTGGCTTTCATTCTTTCCCTTCTGCCTAAGATCCCCTCATTGGTAAAAGTACTTTTTCAGTTCTGATACATTAAGAGTAGAGTGGGTAGATCCCCTGCTCACTACCTTTCACGAGCTTCCAACTTCTGTAATATATACCATCTATCAGTACTGCTGAGGTTCATTGCATAGGAACCACACTAAGGAATAATTACAACAATAATTAAGAAATCCTATAAAGCACTGTTTTATTTATTGATTCAATAACTTTGCATGGATCATCAAATAACTTATTTTCCCTCTCTGAAATATGTTTTTCTTTTGCTTCATATATCCATTTTTATTAGTCTTTGTGGAAAATGAGGCTTGCATTGACTTAAAATTAAGCCATCTGGATTTGTGCTTTTAACCAATATTAATGAGTGGTCCAAATCTAAGAAAGAAATGCAAATAATGATTTCTAAGGGATTTTCATTCACTGTAATAGGGAAAAAAAGATGTAGAGTGCATTTTTTAAAAATGGAGTTTTAACTTTTCCCAAGGCTTTTAAAATGAAATGGTGGGATACAAACTTAGGTTTCCATTTCCATTCATAAGAGATATTTAATCTTAAAAATAAGACAATCTAACAAATCAACTTTGCAAGTAAAAGGAAAGGGAGACATGGGCTCAACAGCAATTGATCTGAGGGGTGTTAGTAGACTGTAAGCTCAATATGAGTTGACAATGTCATACGTTAACCATAAAAGCTAGTACAATCTTAAGTTGCATTAAGAGAGAGGCAATGGTGTCTAAGACTAGGCTGCTAAAAGTCCCACTGTACTTTGTCCTATTTTTACCACATCTGGAGTGCTGTGTTCAGTCCTAGGTATCACACCTTAGAAAAGACATTAAGATACTGAGAGAGCCACCAGAACCAAGAGCCTGGAGCTGGTGCCAAATGAGGATAGGTTAAAAGAAAAGAAGGGGAGAAGGAGGGACATAGCCTGGAGAATGGAAACCATGGAAGACATGTTAACAGTTTTCAGGCATTTGAAGGGCCACCACTGGAAGAGATTAGACTGGTGATTGGCCCCAGAGGGCAGACTCAGGGAAAATGCAGGCAGAGAGATTTAGGTTTGATGCAAACCTAAATCCATCCTAACATATGGCTCTCAAAAAGTGGAATGTTCACCCTCAGGAGAAAGCAGCTTTCTATTTCATGGAATTCTTTAAGAAAAGCCTGAATGATTACTTGTCAGGTATGTTCCCAGAGGTATCTCCCCTGCTTGCTCAGGCAACAGAGGGATTACAAGTCTTGTGAGACTTTTTCCAAATCTGAGACCGTGGAAGTAGACAAAAAAGACAAAATATATTCCTGCACAAGAATAAATAGCCAGTAATAGCTGGTCAGTCAGCAAGCATTTATTAAGTACTTACTATGCGCCAGGCATTGTGCCACTCATTGGGGATATAAAAAAAAGACAAGAGACAATTCCTTTCCTCAAGGAGATCACATTATAATGAAGGAGACGATGAAAACAACTCTGGGCAAACAAAATATATACAAGACAGGAGAAAGCATTTTCAAAAAATGGAACATTTGTGTAAAAGCAAGTTCCTACGAGGAACAAGTTCCTGTTTTACTTTTTTGGCATGTTTCATTCCATTGTTGTATCTCTACAGTTTGAATATCAGGTTACTGCACAGCAGTCACTATAACATGCTGTGACTAGGGTCAGGGTAGATGTGGATCCACTCTTAAAGGAAAGGACCCAATGCATTATTTGTGCTCGGTGTGGGCAGCCATTGACTTTGCACTGGTCACCTTTTCTTCCTGTACTTGTTTCTGTCCTAAAACGTATCTGATGATACCTCCATGTCTGGTCTTTTAAAAAAAGAAGCTAAAGATACAAAGGCATTAGATACCAAGGTTTTAAGTCTGCTTGTTAATGGGAGAACTTGAGAGTATGAAGACAGGGTACAGAGCTTACAGACTCAACTAACTGCCTAATAGCAAACATTTTGGTGAAATATTTCATTATGCTGATCTGGTTCATTTAAAATAACGTTGATAGTTATATAACGCTTTAAAGTTTGCCAAATACTTTTCTTACATTAGTTCATTTTTCGGGGGTTTTCTCAGTAGTGGTATGCTGGTAAGTGGGCAGCTGGATAGAGTGCCACTCCTGGAATCAGGAAGACTCATCTTCCTGAGCTCAAATCTGGCCTCAGACATTTGTTTGCTGTAACTCTGGGCAAATCGCTTAACCTTGTTTGCCTCAGTTTCCTCATCTGTAAAATGAGCTGGAGAAGGAAATGGTAAATCACCCCAGTGTCTTTGCTCAAATGGAGTCATGGATAGTTGGACATGACTGAAAAACGACTGAAAAATAACAAAAGTGGTGGTGAACAACTCCATCATCAAAAAATGTATATGCAACACATTTTTAATTTAAATCTGAATTATTAACATTTCTCTAACACTTTAAGTCCAGCCAATCAACAAAACAATACATCAAGCCCTGATTTATAGCTTTTGACAATTTCCAAGATGCAAATGCATATACTGAAAATTTAACAATTGACTGGTTGGAGCTAGCCGATTACAGGTATTCTCATTTTACAAGTGTGAAAACTGAGGCACAGAGAAGGTGAGCAATATCCCCATGTTCATATAGTAAGAGTTAGAGAAAGGATTTGAACTTAGGTATTTCTGATTACAAGTCAAGAACTCTATCCACTAGGTCATACTTCTTCTCCTCTGTTTTAATACTAAGAATGCCCAGAGATTGTTCATCATTTTATGAAAATAGGTTTAATATACAAAAGTGACTGATCTATGAAGGAAAATCTGATACCTTACAAGTTCTTGAACCTATCTTGATACCAGTAGTGTTATTTGAACCAGATTTTGAATCTGGAATCTAGGATTTAGTCTCTCATTTGCAATTAACTATGTGACATTGGGCCAATCACAGCCTCTCTAGCCCTTGATTTTTCTTACTTTGTAAGATGAGAAGGTTGAAGTGAATGAACTCAAAGGCCCTTTCTGACCTTAACATTTCATAATTCTATGCATGGCTTGATGCTTGACTTCATTTAAGCTTTTCAATAAAGTGAAGAATTGTTCATCCTGAAACTATGTATTGAGGAAGGCAGTGCTGAGGAGAAGAAAGGTACGGGAATGGAACAGGTAGCACACATCAGAGAACCCCCAGCATTCTGTCCTAAAAATAATCAAATGATCCTTTCTGGGGCCCCTCTCTGGGCAGACAACACCCCAAAGGCCCAGACCATTTCTGCCTAAGCTACAAAAGCCATCTATTTTTAATTACATGAAAATAGATTTAACCCTGGAAGGGACCTCAGAAGATATATAGTTCAACTCCTTCATTTTCCAAATGAAGAGCTGGAGACTCTAGGGAATTTGAAAGATTCATCCAAGATCACATGATCAATAAATATCAGAGTCTGGATTTGAACCTAGGATCTGACTCCAGAATCAATACTCTTCCTCTGTACAATGCTGTCTGCCTACAGTAAATAGTGTGGCTCCTTAGGCACTCCTTCTAAGGTCTTATTTTCTCCCTGTGGTTATAATTTAGGGACATTTTGTCACACTGGATATCTGGATGGAAGAACCCCAGACCACAGTCTGGCTGTGTCCTCATAGGCAAAAGGAAGTAAACAGCCAAGCAATGCATTATCCAGTAAGTTCAACCACTATGGACAGACAGTCTAGATAGTTCGGGCCAGAAAATGAGTGCTTTTCTTGACAAGAACAAAAACTTTTTTGGGGGATGGGGAAGCAGCTTCAATTATCTGTATAATTACCTCAAGTCTCTCTACTTTATTTACCAGTTCAAACTCAAGTAAAATGCTATTTTTCCAATAAGAAATAAATATTCAATTTAAATTCACACTTAAACAAAACCAAGGTTAGGTACTGAAAACCAGGCCTAATTTTATTATTTTCAGTCAAAAGCTCAGAGAAGAAACTCAGATTTTCAGAATAAGTTACAGAATCTTAAGATTCAAGCATTAGATACTTACATTGGACAGAAAAAAATAATATGGATCATACTCTAACTTGGGAGAGAAAGGATTCTCATGGCATCTGCCCTTAGTCATGGCATATATGCATCTTAAGAAGAAATAATCTCAGTTCTGTTTAGTCAAGTCAAGTCAAAAAACATTTATTAATCACCTACTGTGTCAGGCCCTGGGCTAACACCATGGATACAAAGAAAGATAAAGAGCAGTTCTTGCCTTCAAGGAGGTCATGGTCTAATGGGGGAGACAGCATGCAATGATTATGTACATACAACGTATATAGAGTATAAACTGGAGATAATTACAGCAGGGAAAGCACTAACATCAAGGGGGATCAGGAAAGACTCCTTGCAGGAGGTGCGATTTTAGCTAGGAAGCCAGGAGGTGGAGATGACAAGTGAGAGCATTCCAGGCATGGGAGACAACCAGTAAAAACACCCGCAGTTGGGAAATGAAGTGTCTTGTTTGAGAAATATCAAGGAGGCCAGTGTCACTGGATAATAGCTGTCCCAGAGGTGTTAATCAGTTACCAGTGAATTTATCTACCACCTAGCAGGGTTGGACACAGTCATCAAATTCATCACACTGGCTCCAGTCTTTTACGGCCCCACCTCATGCAACAGCTTGGCGAGGTCTAGCAGGTGTTAACAGAGGTGAGGAACCTGTTGCCTCAAGGCCACATGTGGCCTTCTGGGACCTTGGGCCTTTGCAGCCTTAACAGAACAAATCCTTATATTAAGAGGATTTGTTCAGTGAAGTTTGGATTCAATCAAAGGGCCACCCTTGAGGACCTAGAGGGCCACATGGCTGTGTAGGGTATATCACCTAGCAGGTGCAGGCATTTTCTCTCTGTTGCTCATGCTTCTGTCTCCAACAATCTCCAAACATGTTTAAACGCCATTACTGTTCCTCCCTGTTTCTCATTCTCTTGAATTCATACTTCTGACATCTGCCAGTGCTCTTAAAAAAACCAACAAAAACAAACAAACCCCCACAACTCTTCTACTCAGAGAGTTGTCCCCATGCCTCACTCATTTACAGTTCCCTGGGATTTTCAGTTCAGGACTTTCTCTCAATAAGAAAGTCTTTCTGAGTCCCCCCAAATTATTGGAAAATGGCAATCCTTCAAGGAGAGGCCTACTACAAATATGTTTTAATTTGTGGTAGACCACATGGCTTAAATACACACATACACACAAACTTCAGATTGGAGTTTTATAGACTCAGTATCTAAGTTATACTGAAACAAAGAAAGGGATAAGTTATTCAAAGAATTTAAGGGTATTCTTTGGAAGATTCATCAGCAACAGATAAACTGTTTTCCTTGCCTGTGATCATGCATTTTGAGCACTTTTCTATACTTGTGAAATGTTGAAAATTTTTGTTTTATAGATATGACTTTAGGTTACTCACTAAACCTCTTGTGACTCTGTTTCCTCCCCTGAAAAAAGTAAGAATTTGAATTAGAGCATCCTTAAGATCTCTTCCAGCTCTAAAATTCTATGATTATGAATAAAATGTGTATATTTGAGAATTGAATTCCTGATAATTTTATTACTCTCAATGATCTATTATAGTTTATTTAATTTATCTGTTTCTGATTGTCAGGAACTCAGGGGAATTCCATCCAATAGTGAACAGTAGATGTCTAGGCAATCAAGTAGGTGGTGATCATGAGGAATATCATGGTGGTTAATAGGAGGTGTTCATGGGAAGTGAGTGGCTCATGGAATCAGGGTCGTCTGGTGACAGACATTAGAATAGAAAAATTTAGGCAGGCAGATAATCTATATTACAAAATCTCAGGGTTTGAGGAAATCTTAGAGCCCTCTAGTCTAATCTGTGCATAGAAATCTCCTCTACAACTTAAATGACAAATGGTTATCACCTCATTTGAAAAGCTCTATTCAGGACAAACTCACTGCCTTCTAATGAAGTCAGTTCCACTTTTGGTTAGTTTAAATGTCAGAAAGTTTTTCCTTATGATAAGCCAAAATCTACCCTTTTATGATTTCTATCCATTGATCAGAGTTCAGTCTTCTGGGATTAAGCATAACAAGCTTAATTCCTAGTCCAACTCTTTCATACACTATTTCCTTTGAGGAAACTGAGCCCCAGAGAAGAGTCAAAATTTTAAAAATGACCTGAGCCTTAAAAAGGGATAGCCCCACATTGTCCTCATATGTGTCATACACCTTGGAACACAAAAAGTATAATTTTACTTCCAACCCTCAGAGGGGGCTAAGGAGTAAACTATTAAATGCCTCTAACAACAAGGAATGAAATGATTTTGTGCAAGCAGTAGAAAAGACAGAGCATCATAGACAGGGTTGGAAAGGATTTTAGAGGCCATAAAGTTCAGCCTCCTCATTTTACAGATGAGGAAACTGAGGTATAGAAAGATGATGGACTTGCCCAGGATCACACAGCTAGTGTGTCTAAGGCAGCATTTAAATCCAGGTATTTCTGACTCCAAAGACCAGTGTCCTATCTACCATAGCACACAGGGAAGATGTATAAAGGATTTCCACCTTCCATTGGTTTCCAAGTCTCTTTTTTTGTGTCCACATCAGGGACTGCTCATTGAAGTAGACAGATTAGTGACTCAGAGGCAGCCTTCCTCCCCATGACTTCTAACCTCCGCTCCCCCTCCATGTTCTTCTTTTTGGCAGGAAGATCAGCACCCAGATGCAGCACCTCCCTTCTCTTTTCTTTCTGAATTCCAGCCAAGATCAGTTGTAGCTTCCCTCTCCCCACTTGGCCTGGAGCTGATATATCTCCATGACCTCCTGCCAGATAAATGTAGAGAGGTCTTGGAAGTCCTGATTTGTTTTATAGTTCTATCTTCAAAGAATCATAGAATGCTAGACCTGAAAGGGACTTAAAGGTAATTTAATGCAACACTTTTATTTTGCAGTTAAAGAAACTGAGGGATATTCAAAGAAATAAAGACACATTAATAGCATTCACAGAGTGCTTTATTTTAGTATTTGCAAAGCATTTTACATGTCATCTTGTTTGATCCTCAAAAGAATACTGGGAGATAGGTGCTATGATTAATCTCTGTTTTACCGAGGCTGAGAGGTTGTGAGTTGTCCAGGGCCGCACAGCTGATATATGTCTGAGGCAGGATTCGAACTCCAATTTTCCTGACTCCAAACTGAACATTCCTTCTGCTGCATCATCGAGATGCCCGAAGCTTGCCTAATGTCACATAGCTAATAAATGGCAGACACTTGGGCTCAAGTCTTCTGGCTCTAAGTCCAGTGCTCATTCCACTCTGTCTTACTTTCTCTGTATCTATAGGGTTATTGTTAAGAATTATGCTCTCAACTGATAGAAGTCATTTTTTATATATTTCCATATTTTTATGGAACCAAAAATACTTCTCCAATTCACTTGCTGTTATCATTTGCAGTCTACTCAATGTTTGCTCCTTAAGGAACTTGTTTTATTGAGAAATTTATAGTGCCACAAGATACTAGGAATTCTGGGGTTCCTGGATGTCGAGGGGAATCAGTCAACTAAACCTGAAACTCTTTCCTCTAAAGAGTTCTTAGATGGTAGGTATTATTCATAATACTGTGCAGCACTGGTGGTGGGGCAGTGAATAAAGAATGGAGCTCAGAGTTAGGAAAATCTGAGTCTGAATCCTATTTCAGTCACTAGCTGTGTGACCCTGGGCCAGTCACTTAGCTGCTTTGTGTCTCAGTTTCCTCCTCTGTAAAATGGGAACAATAATAGCATCTCCCTGAAAGGGTTGTTGTGAAAATAAAGTAAATTAGCATATGTCAAATGTTTTTGAACTGGAAAATGCTATATAAATGTTAGCTATTATTATTCTAAGAGGGAAAGAGATTGAGCAGTGGAAGATGATGCATTTTTAAATATATATATGTTTTTAAAATCTGTTTTCTTTTTTTAAGTGATAAGATTGAACATCAGTTGTATTTTTTAGGTTCTGAAACATACACATTCACATGCTTTTGAATACAGTATATTTGACATAGTCATGTTTATAATGAAAATATCACTAATGAATGGCAAGAAATTCAAATTGCATCCACAAAGGAGAAAATCCTATACAAATAAAGAATCACAAAAAGTCCCCAAAACTGAATACATTTTCTATAGAGTTAAGACTACTTTGAACATAATTTTTAAAAATGGTAATTGCTGGGCCTTTTTTGAGAGAGAGAAGAGACTGAGATTTTTTCATCTTTATTTTGAAAAAATTATTATTTATTTATTTTAAATATTTTCTCATTTAAAATTTTAAGTTTCAGATTCTCTTCCTCCGCCCCAACCCTTCCCCACCCCTGAAAAGGCAAACAATGTGATATCAATTATACATATGAAATCATGCAAAACAGTTCCATATTAGCCATATTGCAAAACAAAGCACTCAGAGTTCATCAGTCTTCTTTCAGAAGGTGGATAGCATTTTTGTTCATCATGAATCCTTTGAAACGGTCCTGGATCATCATATTGATCAGAGTAGCTAAGTCTTTCCTAGCTGATCATCATTACAACATTGCTATTGCTGTGCACAATGACTGATCTACTGGTTCTTTTCACTTGACTTTGTATCAGTTCGTATAGGTCTTACATATTTTTCTGAAACTCCCCCTTGTCATTTCTTATAACACAATAGTATTCCATTGCAATCATATGCCACTTGTTCAGCCATTCCGCAATTGCTTGATTTCCAATTCTTTGCCACCACAAAAAGAGCTGCTGTAAATATTTTTGTACACATGGGTCCTTTTCCTTTTCTTTTGAACTCTTTGAGGTACAGACTTAGTCGTGGTCTTGCTGGAACAAAGAGTATGCAGTCTTACAGCCCTTTGGGCATAGTTCCAGATTGTTCTCCAGGATGGATGGACCAGTTCACTACTCCACCAACAATTCATTAATGTACCTATTTCCTACATCCCCTCTAGCATTTGTCATTTCTGATAGGTGTGAGGTGGTACCTCAGAAGTGCTTAAATTTGCCTTTCTCTTAATAATTGTGATTAAGAGCATTTTTTTGTATTACTATAGATAAATTTGCTTTCTTCTGAAAACTGTCTGTTCATATCACTTGACCATTTAGAAACTGCAGAAGGATGATGCACTGTTGAAATAGCTGTCTAAATATAGTTTGTTGTGGCAGCAAAGAACTAGAGATAAAGTGGATGCCCATCAATTGGGGAATACCTGAAGAAACTATGATACATGAATGGGATGGAGCATTAATTGTGCAGTAAGAGAGGGTAATATGGGCAATTCAGAAAAACATGGAAATATTTTTATTAAACCACAGTGAATGAAATGAACAGAACGAAAGGAACAATATACACATCAACTAGAACAGTCAATGTCAACAAAAAGGTCATTTAAAGGAGTTATTTGAAAAACCAGCGAAGGGGCTGGAGAACAGGTAGTGAATGACACAGCCGAGGAAGTCAGGGAATTACTAGGGCATTATATGAATTGCCAGATTTGCTTACAGTATTTTACTTAATTGTCTTTGTCATAAAGGAGGATTCATTTTGGAGAGGGGAAGGCAGTTCCCCCAGGAAATGACTATGATATAAAAACAAGATGCCAGTAAGACACATTTTAAAAAATGAAATAGCTGACAAGGATCAAGAGTGTGAAAAGAGGGAAGTGGATAATAATGACAGCTGGCATTTAGATGGTATTTTGACATCATGGTCCTCTGGTTCTCTGGCCCTTCTTCCTCTGTGAGAATGGCAGCAGTTTGACTGCTTGGTGGTGAGTAAGGAAGGAAGTGATGAGTCGAGATTCCAGCTCAGAGGTGGTGTGGATGAAGTCAAGGACTTAGAAAATGAGAGGAATGGATCATGCTTCTCAGTTATAGAAATTTGAATTGAAGAGGTCAAGGTCAGAGAAAAAAGAAAATAGAGATGACAAAGAGTAGGACATTGGATACAGAGAATTTCTTTGCTTGTCTGACCTACCCTTGTCTGTACGCACACTAATTGTGTTGAAAAACGTGATTGGTATTTGGTCTCTGCCAGCAAAGATTGAAAGGAGAAATCTTGGTCATCAGGAGTTTCAGCCTCTAATAGTTCCCAAGGTCCATCACATATATGAGGGGCTAAGACTCAGGTCCAAAGTTCCTAAGTTTTATGACTACTTAATGATCTACTCTACTGTGTAACAAGAGTCAAAAATCAGTGGAGAATTGTGTTGTGTTGTCTGCACTCTTTATCTTGCTTCTAAGAGGGTGACCATTGAGGTAGGTGTGAGATGAACTGTCTTTCCTGGGGTTTCTAGTGTATATATGCTGTTGGCAAATGAAAGGGGGTAGTTTAGGTCTAAATTGCTGGTGCACAGTTGTGCGATAGATATTATGTATTTCTTATTGTTCCTACGACAAGAGTAAAACACTATATACAGTTGAGCATGCTCTATATGCTCCAGTGTACAACTGTGGCTGATCAGACCAATACGTGCTTGGAATGCTCTACCACAGATTGGGCACAGATACTCCATGTGAATATTTGGGGTGGTTGCTCCAATGTTTTCCTTCTGCTGTTTAATTCTGTTTTGCTCATAGAGCACAGCACCTTTTCTGATGTTGGCACGCCATGCTGAGCAGTCCACTTTATCATGATGATGTCATTTTGGTCCTCTTTGAGAACAAAGGACAACAACAAACCAACCAACCAAGTTTCAGTGGAGAAATGACTCCAATTTGCCAAAATCATGTAATTAGAGCTCAGTGAACAGTGTCATATTTAGAGAGAAAGTGTGGGAGCTTAATTTGGGTCATTGGGAAAATCTACACTAGACACATATTTAATACCAAGGATGTACAAGGAGAGAAGATTGCCCACTGTCTGAGAACCACTTAATACTTCCCTTATCAATTTCACTTAGCAGGAAGAGGTACATGACTGCCAAAGTGTGAATGGAACTTGTTCAGAACATTTTCCTTGCTATCAAATAGGATCAGGTTGGTGGCCAGCAGTATTAACTAATAATTAAGTTAAGGGTTATGAGGATTACATACATTCCCTAATTTAGTGTGCATAAGAACACAGATTGTTCATCCTTCATTTTCTTTTCTTTTTTTTAAAATTTATTTATTTATTTCACTTTTAACATTCATTTTCACGGAATTTTTGGGCTCCAAATTTTCTCCCCCCTTGTTCCCTCCCCCCGCCCCAAAACACCGAGCATTCTAATTGCCCCCATCACCACTCCACTCTCTCCTCCATCATTCCTCTCTGCCCTTGTCTCCATCCTCTCCTCTGTCCTGTTGGGCCAAATAACTTTCTATACCCTTTTACCTGTATTTCTTATTTCCTAGCGGCAAGAACAGTACTTGACAGTTATTCCTAAAACTTTGAGTTCCAACTTCTTTTCCTCCCTCCCTCCCCACCCTCTCCCTTTGGAAGGCAAGCAATTCAATATAGGGCAAATCTGTGTAGTTTTGCAAATGACTTCCATAATAGTCGTGTTGTATAAGACTAACTATATTTCCCTCCATCCTATCCTGCTTCCAATTACTTCTATTCTCTCTTTTGATCCTGTCCCTCCCTGTGAGTGTCGACCTCAAATTGTACCCTCCTCCCCATGCCCTCCCTTCCATCGTCCCCCCCACCCTGTTTATCCCCTTGTCCCCCACCTTCCTGTATTGTAAGATAGGTTTTCATACCAAAATGAGTGTGCATTTTATTCCTTCCTTTAGTGGAATGTGATGAGAGTAAACTTCATGTTTTTCTCTCACCTCCCCTCTTTTTCCCCAAACTGAAAAAATCTTTTGCTTGCCTCTTTTATGAGAGATAATTTGCCCCATTCCATTTCTCCTTTTCTCCTCCCATATATTTCTCTCTCACTGCTTGATTTCATTTTTTTTTAAAGATATGATCCCATCCTATTCAATTCACTCTGCGCACTCTGTCTCTATGAGTGTGTGCATGTGCATGTGTGTGTGTGTAATCCCACCCAGTACCCAGATACTGAATAGTTTCAAGAGTTGCTAATATTGTCTTTCCATGTAGGGATGTAAACAGTTCAACTTTTATAAGTCCCTTATGACTTCTCTTTGCTGTTTACCTTTTCATTCTTCTCTTCATTCTTGTGTTTGAAAGTCAAATTTTCTTTTTAGCTCTGGTCTTTTCATCAAGAATGCTTGAAAGTCCTCTATTTCATTGAAAGACCAATTTTTCCCCTGAAGTATTATACTCAGTTTTGCTGGGTAGGTGATTCTTGGTTTTAGTCCTAGTTCCTTTGACTTCTGGAATATCCTATTCCATGCCCTTCAAACCCTTAATGTAAAAGCTGCTATATCTTGTGTTATCCTGATTGTATTTCCATAATACTTGAATTGTTTCTTTCTAGCTGCTTGCAATATTTTCTCCTTGACCTGGGAATTCTGGAATTTGGCCACAATATTCCTAGAGTTTCTCTTTTTGGATCTTTTTCAGGTGGTGATCGGTGGATTCTTTCAATATTTATTTTGCCCTCTGGGTCTAGAATCTCAGGGCAGTTTTCCTTGATAATTTCATGAAAGATGATGTCTAGGCTCTTTTTTTGATCATGGCTTTTAGGTAGTCCCATAATTTTTAAATTGTCTCTCCTGGATCTATTTTCCAGGTCAGTTGTTTTTCCAATGAGATATTTCACATTATCTTCCATTTTTTCATTCTTTTGGTTTTGTTTTGTGATTTCTTGGTTTCTCATAAAGTCATTAGCCTCCATCTGTTCCATTCTAATTTTGAAAGAACTATTTTCTTCAGTGAGCTTTTGAATCTCCTTTTCCATTTGGCTAATTCTGCTTTTGAAAGCATTCTTCTCCTCATTGGCTTCTTGAACCTCCTTTGCCAATTGAGTTAGCCTATTTTTCAGGGTGTTATTTTCTTCAGCATTTTTTTGGGTCTCCTTTAGCAGGGTGCTGATCTGTTGTTCATACTTTGCTTGCAAATCTTTTATTGCTCTTCCCAGTTTTTCCTCCACCTCTCTAACAGAATTTTGAAAATTTTTTGAGCTCTTTATGAGCTTTTCCCAGGTCTGATCCCATTGAGTGGGCTGGGATGTAGAAGCACTGACTTCCGTGTCTTCCCCTGATGGTGAGCACCACTCTTCCTCATCAGAAAGGAGGGGAGGAGAAACCTGCTCACCAAGAAAGTAACCCTCTATAGTCTTGGTTTTTTTCCCTTTTCTGGGCATTTTCCCAGCCAGTGACTTGAGCTCTGAATATTCTCCTCACACCCACCTCACCTCCTGATCCTCCCAGCCAATGCTTGGGGTCTGAGACTCAAATGTTGCTTCCTAGCCTCAGGGCTTTGGGCGGGGGCAGGGCTGCTATTCAGTGTGAGATTAAGTTCAGGTGCTCAGGTGTGGGCAGGGCCACCTCACAGGCTCAGTTCCCTCAGGGGGTTTATGCAGAGACCTTCAACAATGGATCCAGGCTCCTGCCTGCTTGGGGAGCCTTGGTCTGCTCCCGCCTCTGCTGTTGCCTCCCAAGGGGGCCTGAGTATGGGTGCACCCCACTCCCCTCTTGACCCACCAAAGAGACCTTCTCACCGACCCCCGTCACCTGTGGGTGGAGAGACCCGCGTGGCTGCTGGAGATCCCGTCCCTGAAGTCTGCTCGGATCTTCTCCTCTTGGTGCCCAGGCCGGGGCAGGGCTGGGCTGGTCTCCACATCTGCAGCGCGATGGACCTTTTGCGAGAGGTTTGCAGGTCCCTCTGGAACAGAAATCTTATCTGCTCCGCTGTTATGTGGCTTCTCCTGCTCCCGAATTTATTGGCAGCTCTTTACTACAGATATTTCATGGGCTGTGGGTCCAGAGCTAGCGTATTTGTGTGTTTCTACTCCGCCATCTTGGCTCTGCCCCCCATCCTTCATTTTCAAAGATGTCTTGACTTGGGCATGAATTGGATTTAAGTGTGGCAGAGTTGTCAGCCTCACTCTCTCTTCTAGTCATTGAAGTCCAGTAGGACAGAAGTCAAGACATCTGGGAATGACCCAGGATACAGTGGATGACCTTGGTGTCTTCTATGTCTGACCAAGTTCAAAGCACTCCACAGAGCCTTCTTTAGCCAACTTTGTGGCTCATGGAACAAACTATTCTTTTCTGCCTATTCTACTGGGGGAAGTTTTCACATGCTTGAGGCAGACATTACCCTAACTCACCAACAGGTTTGAGGCCTGTCAGTTACTCTCAACTTGATTTAGCCAATCTGATGAAATGATTTTACTAGGGTGTGATTCCTATGTACACTACGGCTTCTTGGAGCCATAGATGACAGTTGGATGACAGGTGGACACCAAAGGGGGATGGGCAACCCCAAAAAGCGTTCTTTGAACTCTTGTTCAAGAGGTGCTAATCCTCCTTAAACACACCAAAATAAAGTGATTTGCCATTTCCTTCTCCAGTGGATTAAGGCAGAAGTTAAGTGATTTGCCCTAGGTAGTGACCACCTGAGGTCAAATGCAAAATCAAGTCTTCCTGAATCTAGGCCCAGTGCTCTATCCACTGAGCCATCTAACTGCCTCATTATAATCCCAGTTTTACAGATGAAGAAATTAAGACAGAAGTAAAGCAGTTTACCCATGGTCACCGTTAGGATTGATGATAGACCAAAACCAGGTCTGTCCTAACTTCAAGTCTAATACCATGCCGCCTCTCTGAACACAGAGCAGGAGTTATGACTGGACGAGCAGGGAAAGATGTAAGGACCAAAGATTGCAGTGAAGTCAAAGAAGAGGTTTAAGAGGAGAGACACAGTAAGAGAACAGGCTAAGGGAGACTGAAGGTGGATGTCATGGGAAATGAAGAAGTTAACGAACTGACAGGTACAGGGGTGGGGAACCTGCAGCCTCGAGGCCACATGTGGCCCTCTAGGTCTTCAAGTGCAGCCCTTTGACTGAATCCAAACTTCACAGAAAAGGATTTGTTTGGATTTGTTCCCCACCCCTGGGCTAGGGAGATTAAAGAGCCATCAGTGTGAAAACTGAAATTACCAACAAGTGATGGCAGGTCCTAGGGTGAAAAGGAAAACTGTAAACCACATGTTAAAGCCATTAAGAAAGGTGGAAGAGTGATCTGAAGGTCAGTATTTGGAAGCAATAAGGACCGAATCATTATCATCATATAGCATCTAGTAGCTCTTAATGAGAGTATAGACTCCTGGGATTTAGAGCAGGAAGAGTTCCAGTTGTTGAATGATGGGATGTGGAACTAATCATCTTTCTCCTTTTGGCATTTGACTCATTTTAGAAATGTTCTTGAACCTTTCTCAAACCCAAACCGTCTCAGTGACACAGGAACACTAATACTTTGCTTCCTTAATTCTTTGATACTGCTAAATTTCAAGAATTGAAATAACTTTATTCCCAGAATTCAACTTTAGTGTTTTTAGCCATGGGTAGTTAGGTGGCATACTGTACTTAGAATCAGGAAGACTCATCCTCATGAGTTCAAATCCAGTCTCAAATACTAGCTGTGTTTGGGCAAGTCACTGTGGGCAAGTTACTTAATCACTTAATCCATTTGCCTCAATTCCCCATCTGTAAAATAAGTTGGAGAAACATATAGGAAGTCATTTTAGTATCTTTGTCAAGAAGATCCTAAAAAAGTGTCGGAAAGAGTTGGACATGGCTGAAAAATGACTGAAAAGAGAAAGTACTTTTAGCCAGCATTGGGAGTTGCTTTTCATTGTTCTAATTTGTGTCATCCATAAAATGGGCTGGAGAAGGAAATGGCAAGCCTCTCCACTTTGCCAAGCAAACAACAAATGGGGTCATGAGGAGTTGGACACAACTAATCAACTAAAGTGACAACAAATTAGATTCAGTCCAACAAATATTGATTGCTCATTCATCATGTACATAGTGTTATTTTAGGCATACTCATACAAGCATGAGTTCAAATCAGTTCTGGCCCTCAAAGAGTTTACAGTATAGTAATGGGAAATATATAATGTATAAATAATTATAGTGAGAGGCAAAATACGTAAGAACAATAAGAAAGGTACAAAATTTTATAAGGATTCAGATAGAGAATTAACATTTAGTAGTGATTAGGGGAAGATTGGTGAAGGTTTCATTGAGGAAGTATCATTTGAACTGGACCTTGAAGAATGGATGAGATTTCTATAAGCATGTGGGGTCAAAGTGAGGGATCAGACTTCAGACAGAGGGGATAGTATGAGTAAGGGCTGTTTAATGAGTGATCTTGACAATAAATTTTGAACCACTAAACCCAACTTCACTCTGACACTTGAATGTCAGTAACAGGATTGTAGGGAGAGGAAAGGAATATGTAGACCAGGCAAGAAACCAGAACCAAGAGCCCTAGGAATCTGCTAAGGCTTAGAAGGCTAGATGGTGGGTCCTCAGTTAGGGGAGTAGTCAGAAATTTGGAGGCATACATGAATTGATGTTCAAGTTGGAGAAGTGAGGTGGAAAATGATCAGGTAAACAAATGCTAGAATAGATATAAAAGGCAAGTAGAGGATCAGTAATGAGTAAGGTAAGAGAGAACATGGAGGATGAAAGAGGCCAGTTCCAGAAGATGAGGCAAAACTGAGGGTTCAAAGGCCAGGCATGTGAACAAAATTTCGGAGATCCACAAGAATCAAAGGGATAGAGCCAAAAGTAATCAAGAAAACTACTGTATGTAGCCTATTAGCATCAGCAAGACCTGCTTTTAGGGACATATCCTTGTCCTGGCAGCTAGCTATGCTTCCTGTTGGGAGTACTACTTTTTGGGCTCATGGTTTATAAAGTCCACAGATAGAAGCAGGAAAATGCTACACTGGCTTGAGGGATGTATAAAGATATGTAACAGGCCCTTCGAAGAGTAAGGAAACCTTCACTGACTTCTGTCCTTTACAAGATATTATGTAGGTGAAAAAGGACCCACATAAAGCTGGACTCTTGTGAACCTTAACTTGACCTATACCCAGAAGAAGTCGACAGGCCAAAGAGAGACACCCCAAAAATCACTGAGCTTAAGTGTAAAACATCAAAATTTTTGATTACTATAATCAACTAGAGATTCATAAGCTTAGTAAATGTCAGTGTTGGTCATGGGTAAGAAAATCCATAGGTACACAGTAAACGTAAGTCCCATCCAGACTTCGAAAATACGCAGGCTTTCATGCAAAAACTACTTCAAATCAATTTGAAAATATTCAGTAAATATTTATCAAGTGCCTATTTTAGGCTTGATACTGTGCTAGATGCTGGAGATAACAAGCTGAAAATAATAGTTTCTTCTGGGTGGGAAAATAAAGACCTTGACTTATAGAAACTGAGCAAGGCAGAACAGTTCCAACTAGAAGCTGAATAAAAATCTCTTTAGGAATATTCCCCCTAAAAGGTGAGCCAGCCTGCAGTTGAAGACATCTAGTGAGAGCAATCCACTACTTCCCAAGGAGGTCTTTTTCCTTTCTTGACAACTTTTCTTATTGGGAAGTTTTTCTTTACATCAAGCCCACATCTACTTCTCTTCTATTTCTTTTTTATTTCTTTCTTTTCTTTTTAATTTATGGAATACAACAAGTATTTCCTGATGAGCAGGGGGATTTAGAAAAGCCTGGAAAGACTTATATGAACTGAGGGTGAATGAAGTGAGCAGAACCAGGACCACACATAGTAGCAGCAACATTGTGTGATGACCAACCTTGATAGACTTAGCACTTCTCAGCAGTACAATGATCTGAGAGAGTTCCAAAAGACTCATGAAGGAAAATTATACCCACATTCAGAGAAAGAGCTATTGAGTCTGAATGCAGATCAAAGCAGACTATTTTCACTTTTTTTGTTTTTCTTTCCTTTGGTTTTTCTCTTTTCCTTCTGATTGTTCTTTCATAATATGAGCAATTGTAATGCTAATGAGATTAAAGATCTTCCTCACACATTAATGGGGCTGTCCATTAAGGGGAAGTTTGATTAGGGGAAGCCCACACCTTTTGTTAATTTTCTAATGAGGCACTGGTACTCAAGGGTTGTGATGTGCTCAGGCTCTGAAAAGTGTATAAATACTCTGAGGTGAGGTTTTACTTTGGGACTTAGTTTTTGGAAGAAGGTTTGTGTACCAGATGAGACTCTGGAAAACCACTTAGCAGACACCCCCCTCTCCCCCCACACACATAGTAACAGCTTTGAAAACCCAGATGTTGGTGCTTCTCTCTCTGGTAGCTATGTATGTATGGTCAGACAGTTGGATCTGTCCTTTGATCTGTGATGTATGTATTGCTTATGGTCAGACAGCTAGAAGCTCTATCTGTTGATCTCTATTTCTCTGTATTTTCTCTGAAGTTCAGAGTGCTGACTTTTCCCCCTGAACTAAGTGAATGATATATATGTTCTTGATTAAAGTGATTGTTGACTTCTCAAAAGTTGCCTTCCTTTTAGAAATGCAGATCTAAGAACCTTTGATAGCAGGCCCTCCTGCTTATGTTGGGGTGCTTGCTTTTACAGTAATGTGGAAATATTTTTAATGTGATTGTATATGTACAACCTACATCAGATTGCTTGCTGTCCTGGGAAAGGGGGAAGGGAGAGAGGGAGGGAAAAATTTTGGAATTCAAAACCTTATAAAATTGAATGTTGTGAACAGAAAATAAATAAATATGAGGAAAAAACATGTATTTTCATAACATAGCATAATAAAAAATGATTGCACATGAAATTGCAAATCTATTATGTACAACTTGCTGTTCTTTTTAAATTTATAATAAAGTTTTTCTCCCTGCCCCAAGACATGGCTACCATTCATTAGACACTAATATGTGTGTATGTATACGCATACACATACACACCCATATATATACGTGTATATGTATATATACACATATATATGCATATATATATATATATATATATATATATATATATACATTTTCTAAACATCTTTCTAAACATCTACTTATCAATTCTTTCTCTGGACGCAAATGGTGTCTTCCTTCATAACTCTTTTGTAGTTGTGAAAACAAAGTTGCTCTTACTGTATACAGCATACTCCTGGTTCTGCTCATTTTGCTTCTCTTTCCACCCATTATTTTTAGCTCTGGATTATCAGGATAATAAATTAAATCAATCTCTACTTTAACAGCTCTTTAAGATAATTGAAGGCAACTTTCACGTCCTGCCTAAATCTTCTCCAACTTAAACATCTCTAATTCCCTCAATCAATCCTCATGTTGCATCATTTTGAGGCACTTGATCACCTGGTCACCTTTTGCTGGCTTCTCCTCAACTTATCAATATCTTTCCTGAAATGTGGCACCTAGAACCAAACTCAGTAAACTCTTCCAAATGTATTATGACCAGTGACGAATACAGATATACAGTCATGTTCCTCATTCTGGGTTTGGGCTACCATATCATAACATTCCTCTAAAAAGTCCTTTCCTATCTCTCATTATGGTGTGAGGACGACCCTGGATTCTCAACGGCTGCGAGATAATATTTGTAAAAGTGCTTAGCATAGTACCTGGCACATAGTAGGTGCAATACAAACGCTCATTCCCTTCCTTTCCCTTATTTTCCCCTTTCCTATGTCAGTAGAATACAAGCATGAGAAGGCCCTTTCACATTGGAAAAGCTCAGAATCTTAAATTTACCATCAAAACACTATGTATGTATTCTGAAGACCCTTCTAAGTACAGAGAGGCTTATTGCCCCACAACTTGACTACCTGACCACACATTCTTTGGCCATGACCACCCATGAATTAAACAACGTTACAAAATAACCTTAGTCCTACGTGTCCCTTCTTCTTCTACAGTAGTGACCAATGACCTTTAGTCACTAATTGCTTTTTCTTAATAATTACTCTCCCTGGTTTTTCTGAAACTTTTAGTATTATTAATTATCCCGAAAGTGACTCTGGAACATATTTTCTTCTCTTAGCATTTTCTATGACACTGCTTTCTCCAGCTCCTTTCCAACCACTCTTTTTTAATTTCCATTCCATTCATCAGTTAATAACTACATGATTGAGTACTGATTACATGTTAAGCATCGTGGTAGGGACTGAGGATACAAACACAAAGAATGAAACAACTGCTCACAAAGAGCTTACTTCCTAATGGAAGATACGTATGTGAATGTGTGTATATATACAGCATAATTATAGGACAACTAGGTGGCATAATGGATAAAGGGCCAGACTGGAGTCAGGAAGGTCTGAGTTCAAATCCGGCTTCAGACACTTACCAGTTGTATAACCCAGGGCTTAATCCTATTTGCCTAAAATTAGCTGGAGAAGGAAATAGCAAACCACTCCATTATCTTTGCCAAGAAAACTCCAGATATGGTCACAAAGAGTTGGATGTGACTGAATTGATATGAATGTATACAAAGTAGTTAAATATGAGGTAGATTGGGAAAGAAGCTACAAAAGGTTTGGATAATCAGAAAAGCCTTTATTCAGAAGATGGTACTTGAGCTGAACCTTAACGAAAAAGACTGTAAGGAGGAGGTAAGGAAAGAGACAGCCAATGCAAAGGAATGGAGAGAAGAGGTAGAACATCATGTACAAGGAGACCAATTTGGCTGGATCACAGAGTGAGGAGGGAGAGGAATACTCAGAGAGCCTGGAAAGACAGGTTGGGACCAGGTTTTTAGTCCCAACTTTAAAAGCTAATCAGAAGAATTTATAATTTTATCCTAGTGGCAATAGGAAACCTCTGGTTTTAATTGAGGAGAGTCACCGTGCTGCAACCTCTAGGCTTCAGTCTGGATCTAATCTTGAATTCTGGGACTAACAAGCTAATTCTGGGCCTAAGAAGTTGGCACAGGATCAGGCCGTGGCTAAGCTGGGGACAGCAAAGTAAGTGTGAAAGGTCATTGCTTACCTCTGCTGTTGTACAGTTTAGGAATTAGAGTAAGAAGCCTGTAGTAGAGACGGATTGCATTGTAGCAAATATTCAGAAAAGTTGGTGACTTAACCAAAATCCAAGATTTAATGCATGATAGTGAATTAGAATGAGGAGGAATTTTTAAAGTATTTTAAGTAGTTAGAGATGAAAGCATTAATAATAGGTCAAGAAGTGGCTACTGCCTGCAGAGTCAGGATCTTCACCAAGAGCTGTTAATAGGTGTTTAGCTTGAATGATCAAAGTGATAACTTTCCAGGCCTCCTCTTGAAATGAGATAAGGAAATACTGTTAAGAAAATCTACACATCCTCAGTACTTTCCTTGCTTCACATGTTTTCCTCTTTAAACATGACTAAGGGTCATCTCAGGGTCATTGCTGACCATGGGACCTTCTTTTGCAAGACCAAGAAAGGTCAGTGGAATCAAGAAACCAGTGTGATTTCTATCGAACACAATGATAAAAAAAAAAGTTAGTGTAGTAACTGGAAAAGAAAAAAACATCCTTTTCATGTATTTTGTTTGGTTTTTTAAAATAGACTTATTGGATTTTATGACAGAGAATGAAGCAGAAAGAAAATAAATAGATGCTGTAGAATTCATTGCCAAACTTTTGAATTAAAATGGTTTATAATGATCCAACCAAGATCATTTTATGTGAAGCATTTATTTTTTAATTGTAGTACTCGTCTGTGTCATGAGGCCAAATTGTGCAGTTCGTCTGGAAGAGTCAGTGGTGAATAGAACTTGGGATCATGTCCCCAACCACAGAAGGGTGCTTGTGTCCAATTAAAATTCCCATGTAGCAAATGATTTTATTCAACATAGAGAATAAAATTTCAAATCTTTTTAAAAAATAAGCCTACAAATAAAAACCCCATCAAAATCATATCATATTCAAGTAACCCAAATAAAAATATAAGTACTATTATCAGATTGTCAGGAATTTAGAGTTTTTAAAGTAACTCATCTGTCTGTCTTCCTCTTTTGCTGTATCTTTAGATGTAAAATCAACATAAGCCAGAAATAGTTATTAGAGCAACCCTAAATTGCTATCATTATATCCCATGTCCTGAGACTTCAAAGGTTACTAATTTTGTCTATAAATAATAATTTACATAAACCACAGATTATTATATATCCTAAGCATGACAGCAAAGACCCACAGACTTCTGGAGTTGGAAAAGCTCTTAGTGTAACTCTCTCCTTTTACAGGTAAGAAAACTGAGAACCAGAGAGTTTAAATTTTTGCCCAGTTTCATACCCAGGAAGAATTTCAGATAAATGATCTTTTTTCACTAAGAAGTTAGTACTTTAGTCTTTTGCAGTGATTCCTTATGCCCTTAGCTGATGGTCTAAAAAACAAGGAACTGAATAAAAAAACTATTTGAATTTTTATGATTATTTCATAATTATATTTTACAGTAATTAGAAAAGTCACAATTTTTACTTTTAAGCTTCAGCTTAGTTTTTTATTTTTCTATACCAATGAAGAACAAACATAATTAAAGGCAATTTATTGAATAATTTAGTATTTGTTTGCCCTGGACATAATTAATACAAGGGTCTTAGCCTCAATCCTGTGTAATATTGCCTTAGGACATTCTGTCCCTGATTTTTTTATGTATTTGCATATTAATTTATTAAAATATATCATTTATGAGTGTTAGCTTCAACTATTTGGATATATTTCAATTACATTTGACTATTTAAAAAAACCACATTGTTTGAGTCTAAAGAGCAAATTAACTCACCTAGCTGTTTTGAGGATTCACGAGCTATTTAGAAATCAACAGAATTAACAAAAACATATTTAATTCCTGAGGGAAAATAACATGGAAGTAAGAAGATAACTATTATTTAGTAAGTATATTTTCATTTACTTATCTTTATTTTTAAAAATAGCTTTAATAACATTTAGGTATACCATAAAATCTTACAGTAGGTCAGGGCAAGCATGGAATATGTCTGGGGCGTGATGAATAGTTACATTTGACTGGAGAGGCTGCATGAATAAGACAATATTCTAAGTGCTGTGTGGGATAGAAAGAAAGTATGAAATTCTGGTATTTATTTTAGAAGCATGAATATGAAGAAAATGCTATTTCTTGAATTCAGGAAATCCAACATACATCAACTAATTACTGAAATTAAATCCTTGTACATAGTAGGTATTCAACAGATATTTGCTAAATGAATGACAGCTGCTTGTTCTCTCAATATTTGCATCTTTTTACTAAGAAAAATTTCTTTATCCATAGGGAAAAACTTCTAGTTTAATGAAGAATTCTGGTGAACGGGGTGACACTTAATTTGATTTATTTTAATAATAGTAATGAATCAGCTAGGTGGCACAGTGGGTAGTGTGCTGGGCCTAGAGTCAGGATGACTCCTCTTCCTGAGTTCAAATCTGGCCTCAGACACTGGATGTATGACTAGGCAAGCCATTTAAATGTTTACCTCAGTTTCCTCATCTGTAAAATGAGCTGGAAAAGGAAATAGTAAATCCAGTATCTCTGCCAAGAAAACCCAAAATGAGGAGATGAAAAGTTGGTCACCACTGAAAAACACCTTAACAGCTTAACAATGATAGTAGTCATAAATTTCCATAGAAATCTAAAAACAAATTCTATTAAAATTAATTCATTTCAACCAATATTTAATGGTGTTTAACTTGGTGCTGAGAATAGGGGCAGGAAGGGATGTAAAGATGAATAAGATATAACCTAAGAAGAAGAAAAAACCCTTTCAAATCTTCCAAATGGAAGAACTTCAGCAGACAATACAAGATAGGAACAGAATTATGGAGCATAACCAATAACTTGGAATTTGTAATGATGGACACTGGTTGAGCTGAAATACATAACCTTTTTAATAGTGATCAAAGCTTATTTTATAACATTAATAGTAAAGTTAGCATTTAAACCACATAATAGTACAAATTATTCAAGCACCCATTTACTTACAAACAATGGATGTGCTGATTATGAACATTTAAAAAAATCCATTCAATAAGCACTGCTGTACCTGGAGGTGATCTTTCTTTGTTCTAACTAATATGGCCCTGTGTAACTCTCTAATTCACATATTTTATATGATAATTATCAATGCGTATCATCCCTCCTACTAGACTTTAAGCTCCTTGAGGGTAGACCTATTTCTTCTCTGTGTTATTATCACCTCCCACAGTACCAATGAGCTCTCTCTGCGTTTTTCTGGTGCTGTTTCTTACACCTGGCATGCCCTCCTCATAAGCCACAATCCCTTCCTTCATCTCTGTGTACTGAAATGCTATCCATCATCAAGGTCCCACTCAACCTCAGAAAGAAGTTTTCCTGAAGTATTTCCTATCGCTAGTCAGAATAGATGTCTAAATTTTTATATCACCGTTTGTACTTCCCTTATATAGTTATATTTTGTTTTTAAATAGTTGTTTGTGTAGATATCTCATCTTACTAGATTATAAACTTCTGGAAGAAAGAGGCTATGTAGGTACACCCTCCCTCGTTTCGATAATTGGTTCCATGAAACCCTGGCAGTAGATAAGAAAATATTGGGAGGTAAAGTCAAGTTATGGGGAGCAACGCAGTGAGCTCCTCTCCACAAACTTCTCCTAACAGATTTAGAAAGTCACCCTAAATACACACTGAATTCTTAAGGGAAATCCAAAAAAGGTGCCAATTGCTAGCTTTGTCTCCCACTCCCCTCCTCCAAGTCAAAGATGAGGGAGAAAGCAGAGGAAGAAAGGGACTGGGGCATGGCAGTGACCTTCTGAGGAAGGAAGTGACTGGGAAGAAACAAGAAGGGCAAATGCCAGCAGCAGAAGCAGCAGCAACGTCAGAGGTGTGACCCAAACCTTGGGCACAAAGCAGGACCTTACTTCCAATGTCTATCTCAGCCTGCAGACAAATAACAAGGTCAGGAATCCCAAACCAAAGGGGAGTCCACAATTCAACTTCTAGCCAACAGAGCTTTCTAGCTGGTTGATAGGGGCTTAGTCTAATGTTGCTCAGACCCAAACTCAGGTCAGGAACTTGCAGACCTCAGATCGGGGGGCAGCAATCCGACTTTACCCTGGATCGGACCACTTTGGGAGCACTGAAAACTTGCAGGTCCCCAGTGTATTCCTGAGATCATGCCACAGAGCCCAACCCTAACATCAAGTCGAGACTGGAAGAATGGGCAAATAAAATGAGTTTTCACGGTGGCAGGGACACTCAAAACACAGGCTCAGAAGAGAGTGACAGCAAAAGCATTGACTCTGAGAAAAACAGGACTTGGATATAAACTTAACTAGAATTCTTGGGCGAGACGAAGCGAGAGTTAAAGAAAGAATTTAAGATGTTTTTAATAAATGAAATGAAAGCCCTTGAGGAAAAAATTGAAAAGAAATGAGAACTATTGAAGAAAGAATGAGAATGGAAATTAACAGACTGGAACAAGAGAGACAAAATCTTGCGCAAGCAACAAACTCCCCCCAGATTCAAAAGGACCAAACAGAAGTCAATAACTACATGAGGCACCAGGAAATATTAAAATAAAATCAAAAGTGAAAAAATAGAAGGAAATGTTCAACATTTCATGGCAGAAATGATTGATTTGGCAAACAGATCAAGATAGAAAAATTAAGAATCATTGGATTAGCTAAAGGATGTGACTAGAACAAGGCTAGACATATTTCAAGAAATCTTAAATGACTCTAGATGTCTAGATGTTTTAGAACCAGACAGCGAAACACAAATGGAAAGAATCTACAAGTCCCTTCCTGGAAAAAAATGAAAACTCTCAGGAATATCTTAACCAAAACCCAGAGCTTCAAGTTTTAAAAAAAATGCAAGCAGCCAGAAAGAAAAAAAATCAAAAACTTAGGATACAGTCAGGATGACATGTGATTTAGCAGCCACCACTATAAAGAAATGGGAACTGAGAATGATATTTCAGAAGGCAAATAACATAGGCTCAAAGCCAAGAATAATTTATGCAGAAAAACTGAGTATATAGTGCCAAGGGGTAAAAATGGATTTTTAATGAAATAGAGGACTTTCAAGCATTCCTGATGGAAAGACCAGAGCTGCAAAGAAACTTTGAAATACAAAGGAGTGAAAAGAAACACAAAAAGGTAAACAAGAGTGAACAGTGATAAGGGATTAAATAAAGATAAATTACTTACATTCAAATGTAGAAATATGACACTTTTGCCTTTTTTGATCCCTACCATCAGCAAGGTGCACAGAAGGAATCTCATTAGACAGAAGGCCTGGGAGTTGTTCTGTTATCTCGTGATCTTGCTGTGACTGCTGTTGTCCTTTGTTCTTGAAGAGGACCATGACCTTAGGGAGGCGAAGCCATGATGTGCAAGTGAATTGGATTTTTGTGAGAGAGAGCTGTGCAGTCACCAGTCTCACTTTCTCCTCTAGAGACATCTGGGTCCCGTGGCCAGATATGGAGCAGGACAACTGATCCAGGACTCAGTGGGAGACCTTGGCCTTTTCAATCTAAGGTCTTTTAAAGGTCTTCAGGTAGCACCCTTTCAGCGATATAGGCAAAAAATAGCCTCTTAAAAAAAAAAGAATAATTCTGGACCCTCAAGGTTTCAACAATTGTTTATTTAGTTTCATTCTGAGACAATCAGGGCCCAAACAGTGACCAAGCAGGGCTTGGTCCAGACTCAGAAAGATTTGGGGTTGAGACTGGTCTTTAAGAGGAAAAAAAAGTTTCAGAAATTAAAAGAAGAATGGAAAGAGAGGGAGAGGGAGAGAAAGGAAAGGAAGGTTAGGATAAATTATCTCAATTAATTGAGAGGCGCAAGTAGAAGTCTATATAAACAAGGAGAAGAGAGTGGGAGTTGCTATTTGAACTTCATTCTCATCTGAACTGGTAAAAAGAGGGAGAATACACACTCAGGGTTGGACACCAATATATGTTACTCAACAGGGAAAAACAAGGGAAAGGAATGGAGGAGAAAATAGGAGAGGAATCAATTAAAGGAGGATTTAGACCTTAATAAAACAAATTCTAAGGATATACAAAAAATATTTATAGCTCTTTTTGAGGTGACAAAGAATGAGAATCTGAGGGGGGATTGCCCATAAGTTGGAGAGTAGATGAATGAGTTGTGGCACAAAAATATAATAGAATACTATTGTACTGAACTTTGATCAATATAACGACAAACCAGGGTTCCAGAGGACTAATGAGGAAATATGCAACATACTTCCTGATAGAGAGGTGAAAGACCCAAAATGCAGAAGGAGAAAATTTTAAAAAAATTTAGCTAATGTGGAAAATTGTTTTGATTGACTTTACATGTTGTTGATGGGGTTTGTTTCTTGTGTTCTCCCAGAGGTGGGATGGGAATGTGAGAAGATAGATCTTGACTGGTTATAACTAAGTCTCTGTCTCTCTCTTTTTCTCCGTCTCCATCTCTCTCTCTGTCTCTTTCTCTGTCTCCGTCTCTGTCTGTCTGTCTCTTTCTCTCCCTCCTGAAAACTTGGAAACTCTGATCAACACAATGACTAACCACAATTCCACCGGACTCTTGATGAAGCACACTGACCACTCCCTGACAAAGAGGCATTGGACTTAGAGTTCAGGGTGAGACATTATTTTTTTAGACATGGCCAATGAGAAATTTCATTTTACTTGATTATATATGCCTATGTTGTTTTTCTTGCATTTCTCTTTGGGGATGAAGAGGGAAGCAGGAGGGAGAGAATAAAATAAAATTTAAAAAAAGACAATATTACAGGGTTAACGTGGTGGCCTTTATAGGGAATACAATGCAATGAACATGGGGTGCATGGACAGGCCCACTGGAAGGTGACTAGGATTGTCCTATGTCCAAAAGAAGGGGAGGGGAGGGTCAAGGGAAAAATCTGAGCCTGAATAAACTGAGAACTCTACCTGCTTTTTGTTTTTTAAACCCAGGATGAAGGGTGAGGCTGAAGAAATTAGGAGTAATCTAATCTAAGGAACCCTCTAAAATATTTGTTGGGCAGAACCAAGCTAGAACAGGAGTTCTAGCTGAGTAGTCAGAGGTAGAGAGAACACTTTTGCAGGAGAAAGGAGACCTTGGATGACCCTCAGGTAAGAAGAAGGGAGAGAAGAGTTAAGCAGAATAGGATAGTTATGCTTCTGTCTGGTTCCTAGACCAGCTATGGCCTTATAAGTGATTTTTATGATGTTAATGATGGAATTTAGTTTCTAATGCATTAAGAATGTTAATGCGAGATGAGGTCAAGATGATTTATGCAGGGTATGGTGGAGGATAGATAATTAGGTGGCACAGTAGACAGAGTATCAGGCCTGAAGTTTGGAAGATTTCTCTTTATGAGTTCACATTTTGCCTCCAACACTTACTTGCTCTGTGACCCTGGGCAAATCACTTACTCCCGTTTGCCTCAGTTTCATCATCTGTAAAATGAAGAGGAGAAGGAAATGGCAAATCAGCCCAGTATTGCTGCCAAGAAAACCCCAAATGGGGGTCACAAAGAGTAGGACATGACTGAGAACAATTGAACAATAGATAGTGGAGGCTATGTCTGCATGGACCCCATTTCTCTTTGGATTACATGTACTAGACAACTGTGTATGAACTTTGCTGCATGGCTGGCTCTACCCAAAAATATTTTGGCAACAGTGATATGCGCTCCCAGCACATGTGGTTTAAAGAAAAGATAACATTACAAGTCTGGTGTGTGTATATGTGCATGCGTGTGTGTGTATATGTGTGTATGTGCATGTGCATATGTGTGTATGTATATGCGTGTGTATGTGTGCATGTGCATGTGTGTGTGTGTGTGTGAGGTGGGGGAAATAGAGAAGGAATAGCTGGAGAAGCAAAGGAACAACGATAGTGTCTGGACAGTGATAAGAGTGGAGATGTGGGTGGTGAAACCCAGGCTGACATGGAAAGAGCGTCGAGACATGGGAACAGACAATACAACATTCACTGGTTGATGCATCAAAATGGAAACTTGAAAAATTCATTGGAGACCGCTTGAAGTTGTTACTCTCTAATACTCTGCTATGTGTTTAAATGAACTGTATGCTTCCCCTAATAGATTGAGGACACAGTGGAGAAATGGGAATTTGATATGCAATCTACATGGGCTGCCTGGGAGGGCAGCCATCTGGGTATAGATGCAGAGGACTTTTGCTACTTAATTCCATTCCTTGCTATTTACTTTGCATTTTGTCTTATTCAAATGTCTTTTTTTTGGCCATGATTTCAGGTGTCTCATTCTGGCATAGTCTGGCAGGGCTGCACCTGACTGGGGACAAATGAGGCAAAGAATGTTGTGCAAGACCCCCCTGAAGACTGAATCTGGTCTGTGTAAACTCAGAGTGAAGGTTCTGGGCCAAGGACTACATTTTGTGGGATCTTATCCAGGATCTATTACTAACCAGATGAGTTTAGGCTACCTACTCTTGTATTACAGGAAAGCTATTTAAGATTTATCATTTTTTCCTTTTATTTTTTAAAGACTTCAGAATGACAGTAATGTTCCCAGTAAGTTTTACATGCCAGACAAGTTGATTCAAGTAACAACAATATTATTGTGGGTCAAAAAACTATTTGAGTTTGGGGTGTCCAATTCTCTAGTGATATTGCTCAATGGTCATTTTCAATTGTACACTACGTCTTAGATTAAGCAGTTGCTTTGAGTATGCAGCTTTTGGAAGATCTGGATTCCTTCACAGGACTGGATGCTCATCAGTGACTATTGGTTTTTGAGGGTTCTTGTTTACTCTGATGACGATGACATAATAAAAGCTTTATACCATGTTGTTTACCATTTGGGAGAATATAAAGTATGGACTACAGGGAAGAAAGAGAAGCAATAGCTGCCTTATATAAATAGTGCAACATTCCAGTATTTCCAAAGTGATAATTTTGTGTGGAAACTATTCAGTCAACTCTTTACTGCTGACCAAGAGATAATGAGAAAGTTTAAGGCCTTCCTAGTAAGAGAAGAGGTGCCTAAAGATTATGTGAAGAGGCCTGCTGGGATGGGGAATACCAACCTTAACATTTCAGGATTCAGTGGGAGCACCGTCCTCAGCTGCTCAGATTTCGGTGAAAGGCAGAGTGGTATAATGACCAAAAAAAAAAAAAAAAAAAAAAAAGGACCCCAGGAGGGACCTTAGTTCAAATTCTACCTTTACCACTTACCAGTTTTATAACTGTGAGAAAGTCATTTAACTTCTCTGAGATTCAGTTTCCTCATCTATAAAATAGGGATAAAAAGCCTAAAGTACATGTTATTGTGAGGAATAAATAAAAATTATATTTAGCTAACACTTATATAGCACTTTAAATTTTGCAGAGTATTTTACAAATATAAGCTCATTTTATCCTTACAACAACCTGGGCAGGTAGGAGCTATTAATATACTTATTTTGTTGTGACTGCTTATTCATTTCAGTCATACCTGACTCTCCATGACCCCTTTTTTGGGTTTTCTTGGCAGAGATCCTAGAGTGGTTTGCCATTTCCTTCTCCAGCTCATTTTACAGATGAGGAAACTGAGGTAAACTGGGTTGAATGACTTACCCAGGGTCACATAGATATTAATTGTCTCAGGCCACATTTTAACTCTGGTCTTCCTGATTCCAGTGCTCTATTCTCTGTACCACCTAGCTGCCTCATAAACCTTAAAGTGCTGTACAAAATCCAGTTGTTTTCTTCATTATTCAGTGGCAGTAGCACTCTGAACAGGTAGTGACCTAGCAGAAATATCATCATCCAGTAGTCAGTGACTTGCTGCCCACGCTCCTCAACAGTCAGTTAACTTGTGGCAAAAGTTACTCATCACAGAAGACAGTCTGTCAGTCTAACAATACTCCCACATGGTACGCAACATGAAAAGACTGAGTCCTTCTCAGGTGGGCAGCCCATACACTAAATGAGAAACATTTTGAGTCCTAGCCTGCATATGCCTCTGAAATACTGCAGAAGTGGTGAGATACTGATGCCAAGAGAAGGAGAAGGCTTCCTCTATTTGTAGATGTCTATTGTGTCTCTGCTAAGTTTTGTCTCCAAAACATCCCCAGATCCTTGTATGGCATAGTTTCCAGTCCTATCACCATCCTAGGGGCCCCCAGCTAGATGCGCTTCTTAATGCACTCCCTTTTGAAATGACTCTGAATATACTTCGTATTTACTTAACTGTGTAAAATGTGGCATCATCCAGTAAAATGTAACCTCCTTGCTAGCAGGGAGTTTTGTTGCCCTGGTATGACACAAGGCACGTGATAATTGCTTTATATGTTTCTTGAATTCAATGAAAATGTTCTGTAAGATCCTATCTAGCTCTAAAAGTCAATGAATCCATTTTTAGACAATGAGGAAAGTAAACTATCACTTTTTGCAGATGATAGGATGTTATATTTAGAAAATCCTAGAGAAACTATTTGAAATTATTAATAACTTTAGCAAAGTTGCAGGATGCAAAATAAACCCATATAAATCATCAGCATTTCTATATATTATCAACAAAAACTGGCAGCAAGAAATAGAGAAATTCCACTTAAAATAACTATAGACAATATAAAATACTTGCGAGTCTACCTGTCAAGATAAAGTCAGGAAGTATAGGAACACAACTATAAAACACTTTTCACACAAAAGAAGTCATATCTAAACAATTGGAAAAATACCAATTGCTCATGGGTAGGCTGAACCAAAACAATAAAAATGACAATTCTACCTAAATTAATCTATTTATTAAGTGCCATGCCAACCAAACTACAAAAATATTTTATAGACCTAGAAAAAAAATAATAAAATTCACCTGGAAGAACAGCTCAGTGATATGAAAAAAAAAATGCAAAAGAAGGTAGTCTACCCATACCAGATCTCAAACTGTGTTATAAAGTGATAATTAGCAAAACAATCTGGTACTGGTTAAGAAATAGAGAGGTGGACCAGTGAAAGAGATTAGGTACAAATTACACTGTAGTAAATGACCATAGTAATACAGTATATGATAAACCCAAAGATTCAATCTTTTGGAGCAAAAACTCATTATTTGACAAAAGCTGCTGGGAAAACTGGAAAACAGTATGGGAGAAACTAGGTACAGTATAGACCAACATCTCACACTATATACTAAGATTCGGTCAAAATGGGTACATGATTTGCACATGAAGAGTGACGCCATAAGCAAATCATGAGACCATGGAATAGTTTATCTGTCTGATTTATGGATAAGGGAAGAATTTAGGACCCCAAAAGATATAGAGAGCACTATGTAATGTAAAATAGATAATTTTTACTATATAAAATTTAAAAGGTTTTGCACAGACAAAACCAATGCCATCAAAATTATAAGGAAAGCAGAAAACTGAGGAAATTTTTTTGCAACAAGTATCTGTGATAAAGGTATCATTTCTAAATGTATAGAGAACTGAGTCAAATTTATGAAAATACAGGTCATTCCCCAACTGATAAATGGTCAAAGGATATGAATAGGCAGTTTTCAGACAAGAAGTAAAAGCTATGTGTAGTTATATGAAAAAATGCTCCAAATCACTATTGATTAGAGAAATGCAAATTAAAACAACTCTGAGGTACCTATCAGATTGGCTAATATTACAGAAAATGAAAATGTTCGCTATTAGAGGGAATATGGGGAAAACTGGGACACTAATGCACTGTTGGTGGAGTTGTGAACTGATCAAACCATTCTGGAGAACAATTTGGAACTATGCCCAAAGGGCTATAAAACTGTGCATACTTTTTGATCCAGCAATGCTGAAGTCAGGTCTATATTTCAAAGATATCCAAAAAAAGAGAAAGGACCTGTTTGTACAAAAAATATTTACAGCAGCTCTTTGTGTGGTGACTAAGAATTGGAAATTGAAGGGATTCCTCATAAATTGGGGAATTGCTAAACAAGCTGTGAGATATGCTTCTAATGGAATATTATTGTGCTATAAGAAATGACAAGCAGGATGATTTCAGAAAAACCTGGAAAGATTTACATGAACTGATGCATAGTGAAATGAACAGAACCAAGAGAACATTGTACATAGTAACAGCAACATTGTTGGATGAAGAACTGTGAATGACTTAGCTGTTTTCAGCAATGCAATGATCCAAGATAATCCCAAAGCAGTAATGATGAAGTTTACCGTCTGCCTCCAGAGGAAGAATTGATACCATCTGAATACAGTCTGAATGAAGCATGCTGTTTTTCACTTTCATTTTTTTCTTTTATTTAAGTCGTGTACAAAATGACTAATATGGAAACGTTTTATATAATTGCATATATATATATATACATATAACCTACATCTGATTGCTTATCATCTCAGGGAAGAGAGAGGGAGGAGAAGAAAGGAGGGATAGAATTTAGAACTCAAAACTCTAAATAAAAATGCTTAAATGAAAAAAAACAGTCAAAATAACTATTTTCTGAGACTTTTTTTTAAAAAAACATTTTTATAAGAACCAACTCAGAGATCATCAGTAAGACTTATGAAATATAGTGGCTATTCCATTAGTTTTTCAAGATACCCCACATATAAATTAAGTCATACTTGTGAGCTATTCCTCAGTTTTTAAAGGTCTCCAAGTCCAAAATCACCAACTGTATCCTGTACCATCACCAGTTATCTTGACTTTTGTCCTGCCATTGGACTTTGTTAGCGAGGCTGATGACTTTGTGCATCTCTACCTCATTTGAATCCAACTCACTTACAAGTCAAGATATCACCCCATGATGTCATTGGTCCCCTAAAAATGAAGATCACCACTACCAATACCCCCAACAACAGCAACAACAAAAGGCACTAATTACAAAAAAGAAAAACTTATAGAAATATTGTCACCTTGAAATATACTAGACTATCCAAACTCTCTGCTTCTTGGTTGAGTATTTCACTCGATTCTTAAATGATGTTCTATGGAAGTTCTATATCCTCAAATTACAGCACTTTAAAGCTGGAAGGGGGATGTGGATATGGAAGATAAGAGAAGTTAAGTGATTTGCCCAAAGTTCAGTTTGAACCTCTGTCCTTTGACTCCAGAACCATGTTGCTTGAAAAAGCCAACTATTAAGTGTCAGTCGGGCTAGAGTCTAGATCCAGTGCCAAGTACTATTGATATTATTGCTGATAGACTGGATCTTTAACCCTCACTTCCTTCAACCACATTGTGACGATTTTACTAGAATGTACATTTTTCTTTGTTGAGTGAAATGAAGTATCTCCTTCATCTGAGTCTTCCCAACAACTGTAAGAAAAGCATAAGAACATCTTATGGATAGGTCAGTGGCCTGAAATACATTAATAATAAATTTTTCTAACAGCTTCAGATAAGTTAAATAAAAAATTAAAATAGCACTTTAAGGTTTTTAAAGATTGTGTTTATTAACTCATTTGATTCTCACAACAAATCTAGGAGATAGGTGTATGTGTGTTCGTCCTTCGTAGCTGAAGAAGAACATGTCATCAGAGAAGTAATGACATGACTTGCACTTGACTTTGTTTTGAGTGAGGGAGGGCTGTGCAGGTCACCAGCCTCACTTCTCCTCCAGAGCCATCTGAATCCAGTGACCAGATATTTATCAGGATGACTGGAGATGACCCAGGATGAGGCAGTTGGGGTTGTGACTTGCCCAAGGTCACACATCTAGTGAGTGTCAAGTGTCTGAGGTGAGATTTTAACTCAGGTCCTCCTGACTCCTGCACTGGTGCTCTATCCACTGCATCACCTAGCTGCCCTAGGAGGTAGGTACTATTATTGTTCCTATCATATAGATTATGAAACTGAGGCACAGAACAACTAGGTGGATTACTCAGGGTCACACAGCTAGTAAGTATCCGAGGTAATATTTGAATCCAGGTCTTCCTGATTCCAAATCTAGCTCATTCATAATTTGTCAAGAGGTGTAAGACCTGTGTTATTCTTGCACCATATCTATCATTATAATGATGTGTAGCTAAAATGATCCAACTCACCAAGTTATTACCATTCTAGTGAATGTGGCTGTAGTGTAGAAAAGGACGTGGTCATACAGCTATTTGAGGTTATTCTTCTAAAATTCTAAAGCATTAAGAAAAACTGGTCTGTCAGTTTTCTGGATAAATAGGGAAACCATCTGTCAACCCTAGCTAACACTCAAAAGCTCAAACATTTAAAATTCTAGAGAAAAATAAAAATATCAATATTAAATTGCATAATATTTAAATACCCAAAAGTTATTACTCTATTAAAGATATTTTTAAAATATCCCAAACACAACCCCATACTTAGCTGGAATGCTTGCCTACTGGCCCCGAGGCCAACCAAAATGAAAAAGGAAGTAATTTTGGGCTCCTTTCCCCAGCTTCATCAGTCCCTATAATGGGAGCATAACCTTTATTTTTCAATACATTTTTAAAAAATCTTTCGTTTTTATATCACTTACATTTCTCAGTATATTCCTCCTTTTTCCTCTTGCCAGAAAGAGAAGAACCATTTCAACAAAGCTACAAACGCTTGACATAGTCTTACGTTAGAAGCCATGTTTCGCAATCATTGTCCTTCATCTCTACAAAGAAGATAGTTGGGAGTGCATAAATACAACTTTCCAATAAGATTTCCCCACTTTTTAATGCTATAGTTCAATTCAAGACCAGTAGAATTAAAAGCAAAACAAAAAAAAGCCAATTACTGAGTGCCTTTTATGTATGAAGATGTTTATGCTAGGTGCTGAGGATACAAAAACAAAACCAAGAAAACCAAATTTTTAAAAACACACACATAGAAAACAGTTGTCCTCAAGGAGCATAATTATATTCTATTAAGACAAAAGTTCTTAACCTAGAGCTTTGAAATTAAACATTTTTTTAATAATGTATTTCATTGTTATTAGTTTCCTTTATACGGATGCAATCCCATTTATCATAATTTATGCATTTAAAAACAATTTTCTGAAGGATCCGTAGGACCAGACTGCAGAAGGGGTCCTTGATACTAAAAGGATTAAGAGTCTCTGTAGTAGAGAGACATGATGTATAGATAGATAACTAAATAAAGATAATTTCTGGATAGACTGGAGGGAGTCTTCACAACTAAGAAAGAGGTGGTACTTGAGTTGAGTCTTAGAAGATAAGAATTCTTGGAGGCAGAGGTTAGGAGACAGTGCACTCCAGATAAGGGATATGCTTTGTGCAAATGCCCAGAACCTGGAGGTAGAATGCTGAGTTTGAGGAAGTTAGGAAACCAGTTTACTTGGCTGTAGAATGCACGAAGGGAGGCAAAATGAGTAAGTTTGGAAAGGTAGGTTTCCTGTCTTTAACAGTGGGAAGGGAGTCATTTTATGGAGAGCTTGAAATGCCAGATGAAGTTTGTATTTCACTCTGTAAGCGATAAAAGAGCCACTGAAGATATTTGAACACAGCAGTGAACTAAGTCATACCTGTTCCCAAAAAACTTAATTTGCTATCTGTGTAAAGGATATAGAGGACAGGAAAATGAATGAAAGTGGGAAGTACAGTAGTCCAGATGAGAGGTAAATATCATTATGAAAAATTTCCATTCTCTGTGAGGCATAAAAAATATCAACAAGTGACTCAAGTTATGACATTCTACACTCTGTGATCTGTTTTTGGAGAGCAAGCTTGTCTTCCTGTTAGGTTGTTAAAACTTGATTGTGAAAAGAGGGAGAAACCATTGATTTGTAGTAAAAATAGAACTATTTGGTGCTCTATTATTGATAGAAGACTTGCTTGAATTAATATCTTATAGTCTGTATCAAATTTCTATAGATTGTGACCACCTGACTTTTATCAGCAGTATTTAATGCAAAGATTTTCCCCCCAATCCTTATCTTTTCTTCTGATTCTACTTGTAATCATTTCATTTGTACAAAAAAAATTTTAATTCTATACAATCACAATCATTTATTTTGTGTTTGATGCTGTCTTCTATCCCATGTCTGGTTATGAGTTTTCGTCCTACTCATAGTATTATTCTCTTTTAATTTTTATATGACTTTTTATACTTAAATTGTTTATTGCTGGTATATGGCATAAGATAATGAGCTAAACTTACTTTCCACTAAAGTGGTTTCCAGTTTCCCTGTAGTTCTTGTTGAACAAAGAACTCTTCACAATAATTTGTCCTTGTGGGTTTATCAAACATTTGACTGCTATTCTGAATTTTTTTTGGCTATGTTTTACTTATCTTTCCAGTGATCTCTTTTTTTAGCCCATTGGTTGAGAGTTTTGATAATTGCTGCTTTATAATATAATTTGAGACCTGATAATGCCATGCTTATCCTTGTTTTCAGTTTGTTTCATCATGTCCCTTGATAGTCTTTTTATTTATCCATATAGGTTTTGTTATTACTTTGTTTAATTCCTCCACAAAATTTTACTCTAGTATCTTATCATGACTTAGAAGTGATCCTAGGTTCTCAAAATCTAGGTTCGCAGAATATAAGCTCTGGAAGATTCTACCAGGTTCAAAAAACTTCAAGTATGGTGCTGGCAATAGACTGGGTCTGTATGAGAGAACTTTTATCAGTCACAGAGAGACACAGTGCTAGTAGGCTGGCCATTTGCGATGTCATTTTTGGGGGGAGGGGCCATGGCAACTCATTAAAAAAATTAAAATAGACTTCAGTCCTGTATGGTTGCCTCTGCTTTGGAAATGATGATGATAGGGTGGCAGAAAATGAAGCAGAGATTACCAAGGATCATACAATTTTTAGATCACCATTAAGCTTTAATGTGATTTTTGGTACTCCAAATTTAAGATCATTGTCTGCTGTCTGACAAGTGAGCATATTACTAGGGGAGTAAAATCACACCAATCTTGTCATTCTTGCTATAAATTAAACCAGGAGAAAGAAAGGAAGAGAGAGAGAGAGAGAGAGAGAGAGAGAGAGAGAGAGCGAGAGAGAGAGTCACAATTAAATGAAATTATGGCTCACAGGTACTCTTTGGAAAGACAAGGAAAGGAGTTGATGAAGTGAGTTTATCATGCGCACAGAATCTATAGGAAACGTTATTTCATAGGACATTTTGTAGAATTAAAGATAATTGTTTTAAATTAAATTTTATTTTTTAATAAATAAAAGCCTGCCCTTTTCCCTTTCTATCCCACCTCCCCCTCAGTTAAGAATGACAGAAAAACAAAACCCCTTTTACAAAAATGTATAGTCAAGCAAAACAAATTTCCTCATCTGATAATGTCCAAAGACAAAATAAATACACATAAATACATGTGTATATATACACATATATATCCACATAAACATGTTTGTAATAACACATGTGTACATATTTCTGTATATGTATAGACATATTTACATATGTCTATACACATGTTTGTATATCATTCTGTACTCCTAATCTCTCATCTCTTTCTAAGGAGGTGTGCAATGCATTTCATCATTTGTCCTCCAAAAAAAAAAAAAATTCCGGTGTTGACCAGAGCTCCTAATTCTTTCAAAGCTCTCTTTAATATCGTTGATACTGTACAAATTATTCTCCTGATTCTGCTTAATTCACTCTGCTTCAACTCATACAAGTCTCCCCAGATTTCTCTGAAACCATCACTTCATCATGTCTTGTATGTATGACATCCAACCTGTTCAACCAATTGATGGTCACTCCCTCAAATTCCAATTCTTTGCCAACTCAAAAAGAGCTATACATATTTTTGCACATCCTTAGCTACAGTTTGTTTTGCCTAGGACTAATTCCTCCCTTAATCTGCCTTCTCCCTAATTCCTTCTTTTTCTGTCTTCCCTTTCCCTCCTATTTCCCTGTTGCGTGATATGTAGTTCTGTATCTAATTAGTGTAGTGCCAGTGAGATATTCACAATGCCTGCCATGGGCATGAATATCTCAGCGCAATTCTGAATCGCAAAATACAAAAGACTTCACATGGAAGACAGAACCAAAACATTTATTCAGACACCAGAAAGCCAAATCCATCTTAGTAACGAAAATCTATATACAATAACAATGCAGAGGACAACACCATCCCTAAGCCTTCCCCCTGCTATGCTTTCCACAAACCAGCTCCATTAAACAAATCATAAGCAGTCTCCCTTAAACAAATTCACAAACGTTCTTTCACTCATGCCAATCAGCTGCCTGCTCACCTACATCTTTCCTAGCTCTGACTGCTCTCATGACTAACTTTCCTCTCAGCTCTGCTGTAGCTCTGCCTCTTCTTGCTCTATCCTTTCAGCAAACTCCTCCCTCCACAGTCTCATGTGACTCAGGCTACATTGTGACTATTAATGAATGGGAAAGACACGTACTTAGATATGTATATTCTTCCCTCCTTTCTTGAGTTCAGATAAGAGTGTAGTTCAAGTATCATCTATTTACTCTACCCCTTCCTCCTTGTTTGTATAGACTTGTTCACCCCAGTTATGGGAGATACTTTTCTCTAACTTTTTCCTTTCCCACATATCATTCCCAACGTATTCCTTTTCACCTCCCTTCTAATTCTTTTTTAAGGATTGTCAGTACATAACAGAACCAGTCCCAGGACTTCCAATTAAGCTCTCTCTATGACCTTTGATTACAGTAGAATTCAAAAGGGGCACATGTATCATCTCCTCACATAAAAATATAAGTAGTTTATCCTTGTTTTGTCCTTTGTCATTGTTCATACATGTTTACTTTTTTTTTTTCTTAATTCCCAAAGTTTGAACTTCTATACAATTTTGGTCTTTTTATCAGGAATTCTTTGAAATCCTCTATTTCGCCTCCCCTTCTGCTCCCCTCCCTCCCCGCACCATAGAATTATACTTGAATGGGTGTTTTTTTCTGTACGTTATTCTTGACTCTAAGTCTATATAATGTGGTTTCTGAAATATCATATTCCAAGTTCACCACTCCTTTCCAGTGGTGACTGATAAATTATAGGTGATTCTGATTGTGCCTCCTCAGTCCTTGAATTCTTTCTTTTTGACTACTTGCAGTATTTTTTCCTTGACTTAGTAGCTCTGGATTTTGGCTACACTATTCTAGGGAGTTTTCATTTGTGGGTTTCTCTCAGGAGGTGGCTGATGGATTCTTTCTATTTCTACTTTGCCCTCTGATTCTAAGAGATCTGGAAAATTGTCTTTTAAGGTTTCTTGAAATATGATGTCTAGGCTTCTTTTTTTGGTTATGGTTTTCATATAGTCCAGCAATTCTTAATTTTTTTTTACCTCAATCTGCTTTTCAGGTCAATTATTTTTGCCAAAAGATATATTTTACATTTTTCTTCTACTTTTTCAGTTTTTGGCCTTGTTTTCATATCTCCCGTTGTCCTTTGGTGTCAAAGAAGGTGGTTTGGTAGTACCAGATCTTAAACTATTTTATAAGACAGTAATTATCAAAACTATCTGGTACTTGCCCAAAGGGTTATAAAACTGTGCATATCTTTTAATCCAGCAATACCACAGCTAGGTTTACATCCCAAAGACATCAGAAAAAAAAGGGCAAATAACTTATTTGTACAAAAATATTTATAGCACTTCTTTTTGTGGTGACTGAGAACTGGAAACTGAAGGGCTGCCCATCAATTGGGGAATGGCTAAACAAGCTCTGGGACATAATTATGATGTAATACTATTGTGCTATAAGAAATGACAAGCAGGATGATTTCAGAAAAATATGAACTGAATACAAAGTGAACAGAATCATGGAAATATTGTATACAATAACAGCAATATTGTTGGATGAAGAAATATGAATGACTTAGCTATTTTCTGCAATACAATGATCCAAGACAAGCCAAAAGGACTAATGATGAAGCTTGCTATCTGATTCCAGAGAAAGAGCTGACACTGAATATAGACTGAAGCACTGTACTTTCCACTTCCTTTTATTCTATTCCTTTTATTCAAGTCTTCTTGTGTAAAATTATTAATATGGAAATGTTTTACATGATTGCACATGTATGACCCATATCTGATTGTTTGCCATTTCAGGGAGGGGAAGGGGAGGAGAGGGAGGGATAGAATTTGGAACTCAAAGCTTTAAAAAAAGCTTTAAAAATCCCCAAATGTTAAAAAATTATTTTAGCATATAATTGGGGAAAATATGTATGTGTGTATATACACACATATACATATGCATATGGATATATGTATGTGTGTGATTATGCACATGTACATATACATACATACGTGTGTGTGTGTGTGTGTGTGTGTATGTCTGGTCCTGACTGAAAAGTAGAAAGCTAGAGCAATGGAACAGACTAGACATACAGTTTATAGTAGCAAATAAATATAATAATCTTGTACTTGACATGTGTAAAGACAAGATTTTGGGATAAGAATTAATTATTTGGTAAAAAAAAAAAATTGTTGGGAAAACTGACAGAAACTGGCCATAGACCAATATCTTGCACAAAGTCAAAATGCTGTCATCAGCTTCTATTTGGCCCATTTGAATTTTCAGTGAGTTTACTATTTGAGGATGGTTTTGTACCTCTTATGCCATGCTCTTTAATTCTCTTTCCTGGTTTTTTCTTCTGTGTCTCTCATTTCTTTTTTTCCTCTAGTGCTCTCATATATATTAAAATACACCTTTGCTTCATCCTTTCCAGGAATTCTGGTTGAATTTGTGTCCAACCTATGTTTTTCTTTGTGGCTTTGCCTATAGTTGTTTCAGAGTCATTCTCTTCTTCTGGGTTTGCATCTTGAGTAACCCTATCAGTCTAATAGTCTTTTTAAAATTAATTTATTTATTTTTAGTTTTCATAATTCATTTCCACAAGATTTTGAGTTCCAAATTTTCTCCCCATCTCTCCCCTCCCCACTAAGACATCATGCTTTCTGACTACCCCTTCCTCCAATCTGCCCTCCCTTCTATCACACCCCTCCCTTCCCTTATCTCCATCTCTTCTATTTTCTTATAGAGCAAGATAGATTTCTATACCCCATTACCTGTATTTATTATTTACCAGTTGCATGTAAAAACAATTTTTAACATTCGTTTTTAAAACTTTGAGTTCCAACTTCTCTCCCTTCCTCCCTCCTCACCCATCCCCACTGAGAAGGCAAGCAATTCAATACAGGTTATACATGTGCAGTTATGCAAAAGACTTCCATAAAACTCATGTTGTGACTTTTAAAACTATATTGCCCTCCATCTTATTCTGGCCACCCATTTATTCTATTCTCTCTTTTGACCTTGTCTCTCCCCTAAAATGTTTACTTCTAACTGCCCCCTCCTCCCATTTGCCCTCCTTTCTATCATCCCCACCACTTATCCCCTTCTCCTCTACTTCTCTGTAGTGTAAGATAGATTTTTATGCCAAATTGAGCGTGCATGTTACTCCCTTCTTAAGCCAAATGTGGTGAGAATAAGCTTCATTTTTTCCCCTCACTTCCCCCTTTTCCCCTCCCCTAAAAAAGTATTTTCTTGCTCTTTTATGAGAAATAATTTGCCCCATTCCATTTCTCCCTTTCTCCTCCCAATATATTCCTCTCTCACCCCTTAATTTTGTTTTTTTTTAGATATCATCCCTTCCTATTCAACTCCCCTATGCCCTCTGTGTATATGTATATAATCCCTCCAACTATCCAAATACTGAGAAAAGTCTCAAGAGTTACAAATATTATCTTTCCATGTAGGAATGTAAACAGTTCAGCTTTAGAAAGTCTTTTATGATTTCTCTTTTCTGTTTACCTTTTCATGCTTCTCTTGATTCTTGTGTTTGAAAGTCAAATTTTCTCTTCAGTTCTAGTCTTTTCATCATGAGTGCTTGAAAGTCCTCTATATCACTGAATGACCATTTATTCCCTTGAAGTATTATACTCAGTTTTGCAGGGTAGGTGATTCTTGGTTTTACTCCCTGTTCCTTTGACTTTTGGAATATCCTATTCCAAGCCCTTTGATCCCTTAATGTTGAAGCTGCCAGGTCCTGTGTTATCCTGATTGTATTTCCACAATACTAGAATTGTTTCTTTCTAGCTGCTTGCAGTATTTGAACTGGGAACTCTGAAATGTGGCCACAATATTCCTAGGAATATTTTTGGGTCTCTTTTAGGGGGTGATAGGTGGATTCTTTCAATATTTATTTTACCCTTTGGTTCTACAATATCAGGGCAGTTTTCCTTGATAATTTCATGAAACATGATACCTAGGCTGTTTTTTTGATTATGGCTTTCAGGCAGTCCCATAATTTTTTAAATTGTGTCTCCTGAATCTACTTTCCAGGTCAGTTGTTTTTCCAATGAGACATTTCACATTGTCTGCTATTTTTTCATTCCTTTAGTTTTGTTTTATAATTTCTTGATTTTTCATAAAGTCATTAGCTTCCTTCTGCTCCATTATCATCTTTAAGGAATTATTTTATTCAGTGAGCTTTTGGATCTCCTTTTCTATCTGGCCAATTCTGCTTTTTAGGGTATTCTTCTCCTCATTGGCTTTTTGGATCTCTTTTACCATTTGGGTTAGTCTATTTTTTAAAGTATTATTTTCTTCAGCATTTTTTGGGGTTTCCTTTAGCAAGCAGTTGACTCACTTTTCATGATTTTCTTGCATTCCTCCCATTTCTCTTCCCAATTTTTGCTCTGCTTCTCTTACTGATTTTCAAAGTCCTTTTTGAGCTCTTCCAAGGCCTGAGACCAATTCATATTTTTCTTGGAGACTTTAGCTGGAGGAGCTTTGACTTTGTTTTTTTTCCATTTGCATGCTTTGGTCTTCCTTGTCACCAAAATAAGATTCTGTAGTCTGATTCTTTTTCCAGTTTTTGCTCATTTCCCCAGCCATTTACTTGACTTTTGAGCTCTTTGTCAAGGGAGTTCCCTGCTTCCAGTGAGGGTGGGGGTGTACTGTAAGCTGCTTGATTTCCCCACAGTCTGTGGGCCTAGAGTTCCAGAAACAGTGACCACAGCTGTTCCTGCTGCTGCTGTGGCTGCTGTGGGTTCCTCTGTACCCTCCCCCTTCAGACACTCTGGGGCTGGGGCCAGACCACTCCTCTCTCCTGAACTTGTCCCCACAGGCTTTTCCCACTGACCTTCCAATTTATCCTTGACATTTTGGGGTCATGAAATCTGGAAACCACCACAGATGTGAGAGATTCAGTCCCCCTGAGGCCTACTCAAGTCTCCTCTGTGCCAGCGTGGTCCATGTTGGACTGCACAATGCTCCCAGCATGGTGCAATAGACACTTCCTTTGCTTCACTCCATCATTCTGTGGGTTCTGCAGCTCCAGAATTTGTTTAGTACCATTTTTTACAGGTATTTGGCTGGACTCGGCTGGAACACTCTAGAAAGTCTGTGCCGTTACTCTGCCATCTTGGCTCTGCCCCCAGCCTAATAGTTTTTTAACGGTATTTTTGTTTGTTTGCTAATTCAACCTACTTTCTGACTTTTGAATGTTATGTTTGAAGGTCTGGAATGGTTATCTTGCTGCTTTCTTGGGATTATTGAGCATTATATTATTCCAAGATCTCAGGGACAGTTCAGGCCAGGGATTTGTAAGTTTTCAATGTTCCCTAAGTGTTCTGATAAAGGGCAAAGTCTGATTGTTGCTCCCCTCACCTGACCTTTGCAAGTTTCCATCCTGGGTTTGGGTCTGACCAACAGCAGACTGCTGCTGGAATGCCCCTACCAGGCATATGGACAATTCTGCTGGTTGAGTGACAGAATTTTATTCTTCTCTTTGATCTGAGATTTCTTCCCGTTTATTCCTCTTCAAGCTTCAGATTGGGTTAGAGACTACTCCACTCTTTGGGTCTGAGCCACACTATTGCTGCTTACTTCTGAATTTCTGGAACACCACCCAGGACTGAGAATAGCTCCTGACTTTGGACTCTCTCCTCTGGGTAAAACCTCCTCATCTTACTCTTGATCTGGGATTGGGACTGGACAGTGAGTGATGAAGCTGCCAAGTGGCCCCTAATTCTGCATCCTCTGGTGTTTTATATGGTTCTGGGACCTCCTCTTGCCCTGACACATAGCCCTTCCCTGTGCTAGAGGATTCCATGGCTGGGCTTCAGGTCAGACCTTATCTCTAGCTTCCAAAGACATCTCTGTCTTCCCAGGCTGAACCGAGCTAGAAAAGTTATGGGATCATGTGATTTTAAAAATAATTTTTCTTATTAGTACTTATTATTTTTCCTAATGTTCAATTATTCTTGTTTTCTAGTACAAATTTAATAGTCATAGTGAAAAAAATGTTGAATCTGTTACAATAGCCACTTTGCTAATATTTTGACTTAATAGTTTGGCATTACTTTTCATTAAAGGCCTACAGTTTTATTTCTTTGTGTATTGGGATTGGTCAACAAGGCCTCAGTCATTAGTCTAGCAATCAGACTGCACTGTTTGATGCAATCCTGCTTAGGATTCTCTGTCTCCTATTCACTTACTGTGTGTCAAAGAGGGATCTTTGGACTGGCTGCTCAACCGGAGTGAGTGTGCATACAAAAGGCCCCAGTGACTCTACCTCTCACTCCTACTCCTCTGTGTTTAATCAAGGAAGATGAACTGCTGTGGTCTTCTATGGAGGAGGAGCCTTGGGTCTTTTCTCACCCAGAACTGCCTTCAAGTAGGTTGGCACACAGCATCCCAGGTACTGCCTCTTGATTGTGTCTCCATTTTTTTGGTAGAAGGTCTTATGGTATTTCAAAGAGTTGGAAGATCAAGGAAACGGATCCCACACCAAAATTTAGGTAGCTAAGTGAATACAGCACTGAAGCTGGAGTTAGGAAGACCTAAGTTTAAATCTGACTTCAGACACTCAATAGCTGTGTGACCCTGGTCAATTCACTTAATCTTGTTTGCCTTAGTTTCCTCTCTATAAAATGAGCTAGAGAAGAAAATGGCACACCACTCCAGTATCTTTGCCAAGAAAACCCCCAAAGGGATGGTGAAAAGTTGGACATGACTAAAATGACTACATAACAATAACAAAATTCTGGTGAAGAACATAACCTTGAGTTGTGAGATTCTGCCCAGCATGGGCTCAACCTAGTAGCTGAGGCATCCTATCCTGAAGCAGGGATTCATCAGCTAAACCACTTTTGAAGTGAATGTGATGGGGCCAAATGCTTTAAGTCTGAGTTCACATTCTCTAGTGACTAAGGTGATACACAAGAGAGTGTACCCCCAGTCTGGGAGGAGATTTTTGTACTTATGTTTTTGCTATATCTTCTCAGTAAAATTCCTTTATTGATATTAACTAGGGACATTGATACTGAATAGTAATCACTGGGTCAATCAGATAAATAGAGTAAGTACTAATTATAACTGGGAATTGAGAACAGATTGGAGTAGGGGTAGCTGATAGCAGTGGAACTCCATAATTCTTCAGGGGTTTCCCTAAAACACAGAGGAGAAGATGTAGTTAGCCTTACTCTGGGGACCCCCCCTACTAGTGAGTGTTGTTGTTCAGTCATTTTCAGTTGTATCTGACTCTTGTGACCCCATTTAGGATTTTCTTGACAAACATTGGGTGCTGGTTTGCTATTTTCTTTTCCAGCTCATTTTACAGATGAAGAAACTGAGGTAAACAGGGTTAAGTGACTTGTCCAGGGTCACACAGCTACCGTCTACTAGCGAGTAGGAGTTGGAATAAGGATTCAGGAGTCCATATATTTGCTATATTTCCTATCTGTCCCTAGGCAGATTAGGTCCATATTTTTCTCCTAGAAGGAGCTTGCTCTCTTTCCATCTGCTCCAGCAGATTGCTCCTTCAAGCATTCTTTCTGACCCTATAATCTCCAACCTCTCCCTATACACTGGTTCCTTCTCTACTGCCTCTAAATAGTACTGGGTTTTGTATTTTGCTTAGTTCCCATGTATTGAGAAAGAAAGAAGGGGAAATAATTTCTCCTTTACAGAAAAGAGAGATGATATCTTGCCTCACACACTGTTTGGAATCATGCTTTAGAACCGTGAGAGGTATAAAGTGGGGAAGCCAGCTGTGGTATGTCTACTTAAATTTGAACTGATCATTAAAAAATGGACACAGAAGCCAGGGGTTACCATATTGGGGGGCTGGCTCAGCAATGCACAGATCTGCCACATTGCCATAGTTCTCAGCAACCAGTTTCAGAAGTGATCTGCCCTAGCCTAGAATGACATCTCCCCTGCTGCCCATACTCACCAACTAACTCATCATGTCTCTTTTACTTAGTTTCTAGTTCTCTTATCCAAAGGCCCTTTTATCAAAAGTTTATGTGTCAGAGGTTAGGGAAGTAGAAGTTTACAAATCTAAGTGGTGTCTGTCCAATGATTCAAGACCTTCCCCAAAATCTTCATGTCGCCTTTGTGGGTGTGAATCAGCTAGGGTTACACTAATGTCACAGGATCACAGAATTAAAAAGTTGGAAGGGACCTGAATGACCATCTAGTCCAGGCCAAACACTAAAAAACCATCCTCATTGTAATAACACACCTAAAGAGTGGACATCTAGTCTTTGCTTGAAGTCTTCCCAGGAGGGAAAATCCACCATCTGTGGAGGAAGCCTATCACTCTTTTGGAAAACTCTGATAGGAAGTTATCTAATATCAGGCCTAAATTTGTTTCCCTGCAATGTCTACCCATTGCTCCTGGTTCTGACCAATGAAACCAAAAAGAACAAGTCCAATACTCTATGTTCGTATACTTCCTGATTCTTTCCCCAATTTCTTCAACCAAACTTTATTTAAAATGTAGTGGAGGTCCTTTGTCAAACTGGTTGTCCTCCTCTGGCCTCTCTTTGGCCTATCAATGTCCTTCTTAAACTGAGGTGCCCAGAACTGAACACAGTACAACTCTATATGAGATCTGATAAGGACAGAATATAGAGGGATCATATGCATTAGTTTTTTATTTTGTCTTGTCTGGCACATAACACCACTGACTCCTATGGAGTTTGCAGTCCTCTAGACTCAAATTCTTAGAATTTTTTCAGACTTTTGTCTAATCATGCTGCCACATCCTATACTTGTGCAACTGATTTTTTTAAACCCAAATGTAAGGCTTTATGTTTATCCTTGTTGAATTTCATTTTATCTGATGCCCATGTTATTTATGCCTTCATTAAAATCATTAATAAAAATGTAAAACATTTATAAAAATATTAATTTTTAAAAATTTTTCAGAGTTTTTCATTTGCTTGCTATGCGTTGGACTTCTCTTCCTTTTGTTAATACCAGTGTGCAGAGATGCAAAATTTCTTATCTTAGCTGCATGCCATAAATTTAGGTATGTTATCTCATCATTGTAATTTTCATTATCATCATTATTTAGCATCTTTATATTTTGTCTTTGATCTACTTATTTTTTAGGAAAAACACAATTTAGTCTTTTATATCAATTTTCTTTGTAGAGACCTTTTGTGATCTGTAATTTTATTTTTTGTTTTACTCTTCTCTAATAATTCTTATTCTTTTGATTCCTATCTCCTCCATTCTGTTTTTCAAAGTATTCATTGCTTTACTGTTTTCCTAGCTTCTTTTCCAAACCACTGATTTTCCTCTTTAGCTTTTAAAATTTGTTTTATGTCACATTGAAGCTCTTCAAGTTTAGTTTAGTTTTTTTTTTTTTTAATAAGGCCTCTTAATAGTTCTCTGGGTCATTGTTTTTTAAAGGATTATAGATCTAGATCATAAAGGGACTTCTAGACCATTTTACAAATGAGGAAATCGGGATCCAGTGCGGTTATGATTTTCTCAAGGTCCCACACAGGTATTAAATGTCAGAAGCAGATTTTGAATCCATAGCTTCATACTTCACAACCTGTTTTCTGAGATTCTATACGTAATTATTGCTGAGTTATTCTCTGGACACTTCTTCCCAATATTTGTTAACCCTATAGTAAGGAATGGGAATTTACTCATTGCTTTAGCTTCTCTGCCAATTTTTCTGTGGGATTTCCCTGTATTTCTTTACTTTTCCCTCTTTTTGTGATTATTCTTTTGGCCTATCTCTTGCCATTTTGAGGTGATGAGAGGTTGTTGGGCTTAGACACAGCCTCTCACTCAGCCATCTTGCCAAAAGTCACAGTAGGTAAATTTTGAGTTAGGCTCTAAAAGAAGTTATCTTAGAAAATTGAGCAAGTCCCTTAACCTCCAGTGACCTTGGTTTTCTCATCTTTAAAAAGAGGGAGTTATAACAGATGACTTCTGATGTCCCTTCCAGCTTTTACAATCTATGAATCCATGAAATTTGGGACAGCAGAAAGGAAAGAGAAAGATTTCAGAATGGGGATGTCAAAGTACACATATGGAAACAAGCAAACTGTGTGGGATATGTTTTAAACAGATTGCCTTGCCAAGAGTAGAAAGGTTGTGATAGAATAATGACGAACCAAGAGGTGGGGAATAGAGGAAAGAGTCAACTATGAAAGAGGGCAAAGAGAGGGCTAACTGATGGAGGAACCCCAATGCTGCATTTGGTTATAACAGAATGGTTTAGATGCATCACCACTGCTGGTGCTGAGTTTCCTAGACCATGAGAAAATATTGATAATAACAATTTGTATTTCTGTAGCACTTTATGGTTTAAAAAGTGTTTCCCTTCCCCCTCTTCCCAACCCCCCCAGCAACTCTGTGAGATTATTATGCCCATTTTGTAGATAAGGAAACTAAGGTTTCCTTATTTGACCAGGCTTACACAGAATCGGTCAGAGTCAAGATTTAATTTCAGGTCTTCTAACTCCAGGGCAGTTATCACACCCTTTTCTCCTCCCTACCCTGTCCTTGACTTTTTGGACTTCAAACCGTGCCTTCTCTGCTGCTGGAACTTCCCTCAGCACCTGGGGCTTCCTTGTACTGAAACAATCTGCCATCCTTACAAGCCACTCAACCTGGAACATTCCACTGCAAGACCTTCCCCACCCTCCAACTCTCCTACCCCATTCTTCCTGGAGCAGCCATTTTGTGGAAGGACCCAAACCTGTCTGCTTTCTTTCTCCTCCCAGCTCTGTCCCTGACTTTCTGGACTTCAAAAATTTCACAACCACGCTGCCATGAAAGGCGCGCTCCCTCTTGTCCTCCTACCCACTTTTCAGCTCTTTCTTGTCTTTGTTTTGCCTCATTAGAACATAAACTTGAGGACAGAGACTATCCTTCTTTTTGCTTGTATTTCTATCCCCAGCATTTAGCACAATGCCTGGCACGCAGTAAGCACTTAATAAAACTTTCCTTCCTTTTCCTTTCTTTCCTCCCTCCTCTTTCCTCTCTTTCCCTTTCTCCCTTCCTCCTTCCCTCTCTCCTTTCTTTCCTTTCTCCTTTCCTCCTTCCTCTCTCCTTCTTTCCTCCCTTCCTCCTTCTCTCTCCCTTCCTTCCTTCCTTCCTTCCTTCCTTCATTCCTTCATTCCTTCCTCTCTTGCCTTCCTTCCTCTCTTGCCTTCCTCCTTCTTCCCTCCATCCCTTTCTTGCTCTCACCTCAATTCTTTCCTTGACAAATGCCCCTGAAATCCTTTACTTTCCTTTCTCTATGTCTAGAATCATTCATTTCGAGCAAAATGAGAAACATAGATATGGAATCAGATAAATAATCAAGAATCAGATAAAACCAGGAGTAGCAGTAGCCAGGATTTTCAATCCAGATAATAACCTCAATATCAGAATGTTTTAGGCTAATACCAGACATGTGACAACATGCTAAAATAAAATATAATCTTGGCTTTGAGATAGCTTTGGAGATCAGTGTGGGACAGTGATGGATTGAGGTAGCTGAGCCCCAGCACCACATTGGCTTTAGTAATCAAGAAGGCTAGAAAAGCCCTGTTCAGGTCTCCTTGAAAATAAAAACGCATGGCCAACAGGCAGTTTGCCATAGGATTTCCCCACAAGTGTTGGACAGAAAAGCAACTAACAAGAAAGAAAAGATGGGAAGATCTCACTTCCAGAAAATATAGAAAACTAGGGGAATTTTGCTATGACCTGCACAGGGTGTATTCTTTCTGTGAGTTTGCCAATGCTAAGTTCCTGCTATGCATATATGAGGTAAAAGTTGCTCTCCATAGATTTTAGCAAAGCATTTTACAGTGTCTCTCATTCTGTCCTTGAAGGCAAGGCAGCAGGGGCTTAATAATGTTTGTTGAATTAAAGTTAGACTAGAGATAATGTAGACAAGAAGATTCAGAGTTAATTGGATGATTGAGTTGAAAGAATAGTCATTAATGACTCAATATTACCTTGGAGAAAGGTCTCAAGTGATAATAATGACTGGCATTTAATAGAGCATAAAAGCTTATAAAGCATTTTATATATACACTTTCCTTTGAGCATCACAGCAACCAGATGAAGTAGGTGCTAAATTGAGTATTATTCCAATTTTACAGTTAAGGAAACTGAGGCTAAGAAGGGTTAAGTAAATTGCCCATGGTTTTACAGTTGTAAAAAAGACCTACCAAAATATGTGTGAAAATGTGTGTGTGTGTGTGTGTGTGTGTGTGTGCATGTGTGTGTATATATATGCAAGGGGAGAAATAGTGACAGCAAAAGAGAGGTCCACATAAAGTGCTTTAAGACTATTTATTGAAAGAGAAAAACAGTTTCATCTAGAGGAATCAGGGCAGTACTACACAGAGCATGCAAAGAGGAAGAGGAGGAGGAGAGAGGGAAGGAGGGAGGGAGGAGGAGGAGGAGGATATAGTACTTCTGGGAATGAATGAGAATCATGCAAATGCTAAGAGCTGGGAGATAGCACTCTGAGTGTAAAAAAAATAATTTAGCTAGATGGATTTATGTCCCACAGGTGGTCTCTCTCGTCCTCGCTTTGTCCTGACTTTTAGGTTGAAACTGATACAGAATATTGTAGATGGAAGAGATCCAAAGCAGGCCCCAAGGCAGACTGCCCTCTGGTACACCTGAAGAAGCTTCGTTGTTTAGGGGCAATGCCTCCCTTAAATCCAATTTTAGAGCAAGTCAAGACTTGGCCCTTGCGATATCATTGGTCCTCTTCAAGAATGAGGGACCAATAACTGTAACAATAGCTGATCTAGGTAAAGCAATCTGAGTAGAGATGGCTCTAGGCAAAATTCTGATAATCTAAAGTTTATCTCTAGCGTTTCCTGCTTTCTCTTTGCTTTTCAGTAACTTTCCCAGTGCCCTTTAGAAAAGGTATCCTCATACTCTTATAAAATCTGTTCTAAAGAAAGGAGTTGATATCAGTCATTTAGATTTTAGGGTAAATTGATACCAGCATATCACCTTTTCAAAGGATATTTGCATTTAAAACCTTATGTCTAATTGTAGAATGAAAAATATTATTGAACAAATCAGAAAGATATTGGTGACGGTTGCTGGTGCTACTAAATGTTTTCTTTATTCCTTTAAACCAGGCGTATTTGGGGTTCATGAACTTGGTTTTTAAAATATGTAAATTTATATATGTATATATTATATATATTTAATATAATTGGTTTCCTTTGCAATACTAAAGATTTTGTTTTATGCATTTGAAAACATTACCCTGAGAAAAGGTCTTTAGTCTTTGCCAGACTCTTGAAGGGGTCTGTGACATACACAAAAAGAATTTAAGAACCTTTGCTTCAGATTATGAGGTGTAACATGAAAGGCAGCCAGGAGGGTCATTGCCTCAAAATTTCACTGCCCAGAATTTCACCTTTTGGGATTCATGTCTTTGTATCTTAAAGGTTTTCCAGTCTTTGAGGGCCCCTATTAAAAGGTAAGTACTGTTGAAAAGAGACACCTTAAGCCTCACCAGTTGCTATAAATAAATGAGTTAATGATCTCAAGACTCTGGAGAATGAGATATGGGATAGAGTCTGAGGTGGAGGATGAATAAAGAAAAGTTACTAGGAAGCAAGAGCAAGACTTTGAAACAGAAGGCAAGAATGAGTTAGAGATTTATTTCATCCTGACTAGGGTTACTCTGAGCCAGGAGACAGAAAGAAACACCCATGAAGAAAGGGTAGTCAAAAACAAGCCTTTCATAGAACGGAGGCTATTTTTGAGAAAAACAGTCCTCATGGCAAAGGGTCAGATTCCCAAGTAGCAGAAGGCTCTGCATACAAGTTATTTCATAACCAAAGTCTCCACCTGGGATAGAGAAGACCATTTGATCATAGATCTAAAGTTGGGAGGAGCCAACCTTCTCATTTTCCAGATGAGGAAACTGAGTCTCAGGGAAGTTAAGTGACTTGCCCAAGAGCACTCCAATCTAAGTGATGGGAGTAGAATTTGCTATTAAGTGAACATGGACAAGCTACTTTTTGGTCTATGGTCCATAGTGTCTTTAACTGCAAAATGGTGATAATACTTGCAATTTTTATCTCATGAATTTTGGGGTTTTGTTTCTAAGAAAATTGCTTTGAAAAATGTAAAACTTAATACACACACATAAACATATATATGTGTGTGTATTAAGTTTTACATTTTTCAAAGCAATTTTCAGGAGTCAGAAAAACCTAAGTTCAAATCTAGCTTCAGACATTTACCAGCTATGTAACTGTGAGCAAGTCACTTTGCTTCCACTTCCTTAATTATAAAATGGAGATAATAATGCCACCTAAACTTCCAGGGTTGTTGTGAGGATCAAATGAGATAATATTTGTAAGTATTTACCACCATGCAAGGCACATAGCTGGCATTTCATAAAATGCTTATTTAATTCTTCCGACCTCTTCCCCTATGATGTATATAATTGGGGGGTTGTTGTGATGCCCTCTAGTGGATGAGAGTTGCTAGTTAGTGGGAGGTACACATCTATGAGATTTGATTGGAGGATGAAACATACCCCCTAGACAAGAGGTTCCCAAACTTATTTGGTCTACTGCCCCCTTTTTAAAAAATTGCTCATAGCCCCCTGTGAAATCTACTTTCCTTAACCTTTTAATGATTTTTTTAAGGTTTGCCTCATTTATAATTTTTTTTAAATGATGCATCTTAAATATAATAATTTATTGTAGAGTTATGTTTTTTTCCTGCATTGAAATTTTGATGACACAATATTACTGCCATCTTCCTCAGGAATGCTTTTTCAAATGAGCTTGTATTCTAGACTGGGATCTCTCTTGGCTGCTATCTCTTTTGCCAAAGAGATTAAGGATTTGCTGGCTGAGGCAATATTATTATGTTGGGTATTATAACTATCTGTGTTGGTCTTTTATTCTTTTACTAGCTTCCAAATTCCTGGAGGGCAGAGACTTCCTCTTATCTAAACTTTGTATCTTACCCAGTGCCCAGAGCAGTGATCCTCACATAATAGGCGCTTAAAAATTAGTTTTATGGATATCTTTTTTTTCAAATATTATTCCAAACATATTCCTTCTTTCTTCCCTCCTCAAAGAGTCATTCTTTGGAGCAAAGAAAGAAAAAGAGAGAGAGAGAGAAAGAGAGAAGAAAAAAGCGCTTAACAAAATAAACCAGCATATCCATTGATTCTAATGATATGTGTATTTTTCCACACCATCGTCAGCCCTGTCTGCAAAGAAGCAGGGTGTATGTACGTGCATTTTCTCACCTCTTCCCTGAGGCCAGGCTAGATCATTTTAATTACACAGCATTTAGTTTTGGTTTTTGTTGTTCATATTAACTAGCATTTATAAAGCACTTTAAGGTTTTGTTGCTGTCCAATCATTTCATTCATGTCTGACTCTTCATGATCTCATTTGGGGTTTTCTTGGCAAAGATACTGGAGTGGTTGCCATTTCCTTCTTCAGGAAACTCATCTGTAAGGGTTAAGTGACTTGCCCAGGGTCACAAAGCTAGGTAAGTGTTTGAGGCCATAGTTGAACTCAGGTTTTGCTGACTCCAATCCTGGCACTTTATCTACTGTGCCACCTCACTGCCCGCTTCAAGGTTTATAATACGTCATCTCATTTGGTCCTCACAACAATCCTATGAGGAAAATGCTATTATTATCCCCATTTTAGAGAAGAGGAAACCAGGGCTGAGAAAGATTGAGGGACTAACCCAGGTCAAACAGCTAGTAAGGGGTCTGAGGGAGGATTTAAACTGAGGTCTTAACTGACTCCATGTCCTTTTCTTATTTCTTTAATCTCCATTGTTGCAGTGTTTGTATATATGTGTGGGATTTTTTTCTTGTTCTTCTTTCTTCATTTTGCATCGCTTCATATAAATCTCCCCATGCTCCACTGTATCCTTCATATTCATTATTTTTTATGGCCCCATAATATTCCACCTTGACAGTGTCCTTATATTGTTTCTTCTGACCCCTGTGTAAACACTGGTCTTATGTGAGTTTTCCAAAGAATAGTCTTTTTAGGCAAACATATGTTTGGCATTCAAACAATATAGTCAGCCCATCAGAGTTATTTCTCTCTTTCATTAATAGCTAATTATTGAATTAGGACCAAGGTTTTTCCCTTGTGCCCTGGTAAATGGGCATATAGCAGGTAGTTAAGAAATATTTTTTGTGTAGTGGTACCGTAACCTAATGACACATAATTTATCACCAAGTCATGCTTGAAGCCTCTCTGACTTCGGAGGGGCTGCCAGGGCTTGTGCTCATCACCTTCTAGAATTCAGACTCACTTCCATGGAATGAGTGATACACTTGAGCAGTACCCTCACCTAGAGAATCACTGCAAAAATGAAATTTGACTGATAGTTTCAATAAAGTAGCAGTATTTAAATAAATTCAAAAAAAAATCTTTTCTGAATATTTATTAGCAAAACTCACAAGAAAGTTTCTAGGAGAAAAAATACCATTAAGATAACAAAATACATTATGTATCTGGGAACTAACCTATCAGAATAGACATGAGGCTTACATAAATAAAACCACAAAGCAATTTTTTACATAAATAAAAGAGACTAAATGATTGGATATATATCCAGTGTTCATCTCTGGACCATAATCAAATCATCAGAAATGATTTATTTATAGAATTAGCTAAATACTCTAATGGATTTGCGATCTCGTTGACTTAGGAAGTCTCCAATGATGTGTGTTTTAATTCTTTCATGACCACCCAGCTCTTGTCTATTTCTTTCAACATTTGCTTCAGTGGGTGTACTCAGCTTGACTAGGGGATTTCCTCAGTCTCCCCTGGCATTGTGAAAGTTCCAGTGGAGTACTCTGGCTACCTCATATTTCACTAAAAAAAAGAATTGGAGTCATTTGCTGAAAACTGCCTTTTCTGCTCTCATCCCACATCAGATGCTTTCCGACACTACCTCCACCTTCATTGTTGTCTCAGATGAAAAGATGGCCCTTCTTGCCAAAGCAAATACCTTTGTATGCACAAGTGATCCCATTCCATAGTGTCTACTCTAGCAGATTACTTTCTCAGTCGTCTCCACTCTCTCACTTATCTTTATTCTTCACGTGATTACTAGTTACTTCCCCTACAAGTTCATATTTACCCCATCCTCAAAAAACCCATCTGGTATCTCTCCTCCCCTTTGTGGCTAAACTTCTTGAGAAGGCTCTCTCCAATAGTTGTCTTTACTTATGTTCTTCTCACACTCTTCTTAACTTTGCTATCTGTCTTCCAAACAAGTGATTCAACTGAAACTGCTCTTTGTCATAATTACCAATGATCTCTTCAGTCCCAAAACAAATGGTCTCTTCTTGATCTCTTTATAACTTTTGACAGTCAACCTCTCTCTTCTTCTTGATATTCTCTTTTTTTCTTTTGTAACCCAGTTGTGTTTGATTCTCCTCCTGCCTCTCTGATCTCTCCTCAGTCTCCTTTGCTGGATTCTCATCTGGGTCACATCTAGTGTGGTGCCTCCCAAAGATCTGTCCTTAGCCCTCTTCCTTTCTCTCCCTATACTGTACTGTTACTAGCTTATCTGAGTAGTTCTGGTGGATTCAATTACCATTTCTATATGAGTCTCACATCTCCAACTTCCTTTTGGATACCTTACCCTTGATTTTCTATGTTGGTTGTTGTCCTCTGTGCTTGAAGAGGACCAAAATGACACCACTGCATCATAGTTAAGGTACAATATGTTCAACTGTGGTTGATCAGATCAATACAAGCTTGAAAGGTTCTACTGCAGGTTGTGCCCAAATAGTCCATGCGAACATTTGGAGTGGAGATATCTCTAGGTATCCCTAAATATTTAGAGGTATACCTAAATGCATCTCATGTTTCTTTTCAGCTACTGCTATTCAGCTTTGCTCATGGAGCACAGCACCTTCTTTAATGAGGGCATGCCATGATGGGTGGTCCTGTGCCAGTGTCCCCCAGGTCTCACAATTGATCCCAAAATTCTTCAGAAAGACCTTGACAGTGTCTTTATATTGCTTCTTCTGACCTCTGTGAGCACTTGCCTTATGTGAGTTCTCCAAAGAATAGTCTTTTAGGCAAACATATGTTTGGCATTCAAACAATATAGTTGGCCCATCAGAGTTATTTCTCTCTTTTTGAATTTGGATCAAAGTTTTTCCCTTTCTTACTTTCTCATCCAGAAATCAACCAGTGTGAGAAATTTCTCTCCAAGATTTAGCCATTCACAATGGCTGAGATCTAATCAAAACAGTAAAAGAAATTCTAAGTTTAGGTTAAGGGATGGATTCCTGCTCATTGTATTTACTCATACAGGTGTGGGAAAATGTTGATTCTCCCTTTTGTCAGACAGGCAATATAGAAATTGACAAGTCTCTGATGAAGATTTGGGTGATCCAGTTATATAACCTAATTCTAATACAGTTCAGTCCTTCATTGTGATATTCATTTTCTCGTTATTTTTTAATCAACCAGAGTTTATTACCACCCTCAGGAACACCTGCTCTTCCATGGGTATATAAACTGTGAGTTAATCACCATGAAAGTTTTTTGGTCTAAGAGTGACAGCCAAATGAACATCCTTTTATTAATAAACATGCTCACCTTATTAATAAAATGATTAAATTACCCAGAAATTTCTTGAACTTTTTAAACATCACACTTGTCTGTCGCCACAGGACTTTAAGGTAGTAAAAATGGTAAAATGGTAAGGGTAATATTTTTTGACTTGTTCATAAATTGGATTTAAATGAGGAAAAGGTATGCAAAATCATGGGCCTTAATCTCTTTTCCAGAATCATAAATGTCCCGCAGCAAGACAAAAGTCTAGACAAACAGTAAATGACCTTGGCATCTTTGATATCTAATCAAGCTCTAAGTACTCCATAGTGCCTGCTTCTGCTTCCTTTGTGACCCATTGGAACAAATTGTTCACCTTTGTCAATTCCACTAGGGAAATCCTCATATGCTGGGGATAGATACTCCCTTAACTCACCAAAGGGGGAGTCATCCTTAACCTGGTTTAATCCTTCTGTCAAAATGCCTTACCAGAGTGTGGTTGCTGCATAGGCTACAGCTTCTTGGAGCCACAGGTAAAAGTTGGGTGACTCAGGTAAATGCCAAAAATGTAAAGCAGGCTTGAAAAGGCTCAGCAGCCCTCACACCAAAGTACTAGTCTCCCCTAAATACTCATACACTCTGGTTTCCTATATATGTCTATAATATTAATAGAATGAGAAGATCTTTCCTGCCCATTAATAGGCCTATGTGACCTCCTTTGAATTCAGGCCCAGCTGACTGCTGTGATGGAGCCTGAGTCACATGGAGTCCATGCTGAGAGGAGCAGAGAAGAGCAGCTAGCATGAGGAAGAAAGAGAGGAATTTTGCTAGAGGAGCTTGTTTGTGGGGAGGCCTAATGGAGAGAAGGCTTGAGGATATTGGTGCTCCCTGAATTGGTGACACATGTAAACTTCTTTGTTACCATGATGGAATTGACTTTCTGGTATCTGAATAAATATCTTGGTTTCATCTTTGAGGAAGAGAGTTTGTAATATTTTGTGATTCAACTCTAGAAATACATCTGCATATTCATAGCAGCTACTGTGGGTATTGCATTGGGGACATAACATCTTAAATATTTGGCAATGAGGATCGAATCACAAAATATAAAACCTCTACTTGGAAACAAGAATGCTCTAGGGAAGGAAATGTGTGTCCCATGATAGGAAGATTTACCTTATTCCTCCCTGGCAAGAGAATGAGCTAAAAGCACAGGACTTTGTGAAAATTGGGAACCCAGGCTATAAAAGGGAGAACTCAGAGATTTAGAAAGATATTTGCAAGGAATATCAATAGGACCACAGAAAGAAATGGCAGGGGTGTATAGAAGAGGATGGGCCTTGTTAACAAGTTACCACAGAAGCAAGACAAATTGCTGGAAGAAAAGGTTCAGGTGGAAAAGGAGTTAGCTGATTTGCATGCAAAACTTTCTGTGTTACAGCATTTGAACTTTCCATTAGAAGAGCAAGCTAGAAAGTATCAGTTGGTAGAAGAAAAAGGTAGCTGTGAGTGTAGTTAGGAAAAGGAAGAGAAAAGTTAACAGAAGGAAGGTGCATGCAACCTTTGCATGTGTCAAGCCTAATAGGGACACAGACACAGGGGAGGAAGATGAAGCAAATTCAGATGAGGAGGCTTCTAGAAATGTGGATGCTCATCTAATACTACAAAGGAAGCAGGAAAATCGGGGGGGCCATAAAGTATTTAAGGACGTAACTAAGAATTTTACTCGGCAGGAGTCACAAATATTTTAAATCGATACATGCTGCTAAAAAGGGAGAACCATTAGTATTTTGGATGGTGAGAATCAGTGATGAAGGCCCTGGAAGAGTATGGGTAGATAATATATATTGCTTGAAATTCATAGGTATTAGTCAGAATCCCTTTGTACAATAAGCTTTTAGGGATTACCATAGTCAAGAAGATAATGATGGGACTAATTTATTAGTTTTAGCTGTGGAGAGATGCAATAAACAGTATCCCACTGAGTCTATGTGGCCTAGTGGAGATAGACCCTCATATTCACTTATAGACTGTATGAGAAAGTGAAAGGAAAAGGTTATAAAACCTGCAATAATGGTAGGAGACACCAACACTTATCAGAGCACTTCCTTAACTGTTCCTCATAGAAATATAATAGTGGAGACTGCTTCTCCTGCTTATAAACACATAATTCTGATTCTACTAATTGGGGAAATAGGGCACCCTCTTTTGGAGGTGCTGGATAAAATTTCATAGTTAGGTGATTTAGGGGAAAAGATAAATTTCCTCAAGAGAGAAGGGTAAATAGCCAGTGGATTCAAAGTCAGAATAGACTAACAAGGAAGGAATTATTTATTGCTTTATTAAGAACAGAGATAGATTTTGGAAGAATAGATGGTATTCCAACTAACGAACTATTTAAGATGTACCGAGAAAAGGACTTAACATTAGATGGAATAGGAAAGTAAGAACTGCCCCTACAGATCCTCCTGAATCATTATATCCAAGTTTGTCATACCTTCAGGGAGAATAGGAAATTGACCAAGCCCCAGCTCAGATTAAAAAAATACATAGAGGGGATTACAGACCCCATATCAGTTTAACCATATAAAATGGATCAACTACTATAACTAGGGCATTAATAGATACTGGGGCAGAGATCTCTCTTATACATGGAAACCCTGATAAATTTAAATATGGAATGCCTATTACCATGACAAGACTGGGAGGGACTGAAATATCAGCCAGACAAGTTAAACTAACGATGAAAATTGGACAATTACCTAAGAAAGAATATGCTATGGTAATTGTACCCATTCCTGAATACACCATTGGAATAGATATATTGAGAGGTATGACTTTAAATTCACCTGAGGGGAGATACTAATTTGCAGTAAGAAAGATAGGAATTAATATAGCTTTAGTAGGTAAAATAAAAATGGACCCGTACCCCAAGATAAAGGATGCAAATTTATATGTACTTGTATTGGCACCTGTTCAGGTGTATTAGTGGCTTGTCCTTAGAAGAATGTGACCCAGAAAAACACCTTTTTACTCTAGATATCATAAATCTATATTATAGAACCCCAATGCAGATTCAAAGTGACAATGGGTCACATTCCCACCCATTAATAGGCCTGTATGACCTGCTTTGAGCTCAGGTCCAGATGATGCTGTGACAGAGCCTGAATCACATGGAGCCCATGGTAGGAGAATCTTGCTGAATGGGTGGAGCAGGAAGTGAGAGTGAGGCAGAGCTGGGAGAGAGTGAGGCAGTGCTGAGGCAGAACAGCTATCATGAGTGAGAGAGGGAGGAATTTTGCCTAAGGGAGCTTGTTTGTGGGAAGGCCTACTGGAAAGAAGGCTTGGGGATGTTGGTGCTCCCAGGATTGGTGATGTGGATAAACTTCTTTGTTATCATGGTGGAATTGGCTTTCTAGTAATTGCATAAATATCTTGGTTTCAACTTTGAGGAAGAGAGTTTGTTATATTTTGTGATTTAACTCTGGAAATACATCTGCATATTCATAGTGGTTGCTGTGGGTATGGCGATATAACATCTTAAACTCAATACGATCAAAACTGAATTTAATATTTTTATTATTATTATTAACTGATTATTCAAACTCTTCTTCTAATTACTCTCAAGGGCACCCAAAGTCACAACCTAAGTGTCATCCTTGATCCATCAATTGTTTGTCCTTGGTAACATCCCATTCATGCTCTTATCTCGCCTCTGACATTGCCTTTATTACCTCAGGCCTTAACTATTGCAATCTCCCTTCCTCAAGTCTCTCCCAAGTCCAATGCATCTTCTTCTACTTAATTCTCAAAATGATATTTCTAAAGCACAGGTTACTCTCCTGTTCAATAAACTCCAGTGGCTCCCTATTGCTGCAGGGTCAAATATATCTAGTCGGGGGAACAGCCAATGAGAATTCATGGAGTACGAAGATGGAATGTAGTGTGAAGAATAGTAAGGAGTCCAAAGTCATTGCTTCATAGATTATGTGGAAAGCAATAAGGTGTAAGAAGATTGGAATGGTAGGAAAGGGCCAGGTTATGAATTGCTTTAAAAGCCAGAGGATTTTACATAATAATTTGCACATTGTTTCTCCCACTAGACTGTGGCTCCTTGAAGGCAGGGATTATCTTTCGTCTTTCTTTGTATCCTCAGAATTTAGCATCGTGGTTGGCGCATGGTAGGTGCTTAACAAAAGCATCAGCATTTTCTCAGAAAATTATAGTAGTAGGAAGCTGCCTACGGCCCTGAAAGTTTTACCTGCAGTCATGTAGCTAGTGTGTGCCACAGGTGGGATCTGCTCCTGAGTCTTCCTGGCTCTGAAGGCAGCTAGCTCTCCGTTCCTTAGGTCACTGCATCCTCTCCAATATTTTCAATACATGACCATTCAGTCTCTGCTTACAAACCTTTAACCATGTTGTACTATATAAAGAACGACATGACTTTAAGAGAGGGAGATATCACATCCAGTTGAAGGAAGGATAACAACAACATTCATATAGCATTTTGGGGTTTAAAAAGTATTTCTTTTCTTTCTGAGGGCATCAGAGAGAAGGTGCGTTTGAGGTGGGCCTGGAATGTGGGGTTAGGGGAGGGCATTCAAGATACAGACAAAAGAAAGAACAAAGTCAGGAAGGTGGTAAGCTGAGGCAGCTGTTCAAATGGTAGAGAGTAATATGTTTTATCTGTGGTGTAGCAGAGTGGATAGAGACCTTGTCACTTTGGGGTGTTTTTTTAGGCAATTGAGGTTAAGTTACTTGCCCAGCACCACATAGCCAGTAAACATCTGAGGCTGGATTTGAACTCAGGTCCTCCTGACTCCAGGACTGATGCTCTATCTGCTATGCCACCTCAATGCTCTGAGACTTAATCTTGAAGCCTGGGACACCTGGATCCAAGTCCTACCATGGCATATACTGACTGTGTTATCCTGGACAAGTCATTTAACATCTTAGTGATATAGAGAGAATTTTCTCTTGTTGAGATATCAGGAGACAGTCTATTTTCCAGAGCTAAGGCCCAGCAAGCAAGCTGTGCCCTGAGCTTGACATAACAACAATCCTTTGTACTCCCCCTCTAGATGATCTCAGTCACAGATAAATCGCAGAACTGTTTCATATAATTATTGCATTTCTTTGACCAGCACCAGGTATTCTCTGAACTCAGGCAAGCACCTGCTGTACCCATGTTCTGGTCATGAAGCCTTGCTACGAATCAAACTGGTCCCATTGTTGTCATCAACCCTCATTGTCAGGGAGACAGCTCACTGGGTAGCCATTGGTATAAGTATTGAGATCTCCTCACACTGCCTTGGGTCCCTTGCACTAGGGGACAGGGCTCTGGCACATTTATCCTTGCTTCCAAGTCATTTTCCTCACTTTGAAATTAAACTTCTCTCTGATTCCTGACTCTTCTGTCTCTATCCTGCTCTGTTGGGCTCTGGTCATCCACAGGTTAGAGGCCAGCTCTGTCCAGATGACACTCTCCACCCTCTGGAAGTTCCCTACACCTTTGAAATTGTAGGTCCAGTACATGTCATTAATTGATAAATTGGAATCAAATTGTAGTGAACCTTGAATGACAAACTAATGAATTTACAATTTAATTGGCTCATGATGCACGGGAGGGCATTAAAGGCTTTTGAGCAGTAAAATGATGAAATCTGACCTATGCATTAGGAATTGGCAATGATATATATAATGGATTGGAAGTAGGACAGACTAGAAATTAAGATGCTGATTTTAAGAGCACTGCAATAGTTCTGGTGAGAGGTATTGAGAGTCAGAATTCAGTGGAGACACAGAAGTTGAAAGGGGAGTTGAATGTAACTGAGAATGCAGAAATATGTGTTTACACAAGGATGGAGAGAGGAGAAAGGTGTAGATATATGAGTACTTAACACAAATTATAATAGCTGACATCTATATAGCGCTCTGAAGTTCATTAAGTACTTTTCTCACAACAACCCTAAGAGGTAGGTAATATATTATGATCCTCATTTTACACATGAGAATATGGAGGCTCAAGGAATGAGTGCCTTACCCAAAGCTAGACCATTAATATTTGGCAAAGCAGGTCCTCAAACTCTAGCTTTGTGGGGACTCTTGGTCCAGTATTATTGTCACCATGTCAGACATTAAAACCAAGAAACAAAAAGGAAGACTAGGTGTTCAAGAACAGCTAGGTGGTATAGTCAATTGAGTGCCAGGCCTAGAGTCAGGAAGACTCCTGTTCCTGAGTTCAAATCTGGCATCAGACACTTACTAGCTGTGTCACCCCGGGCAAGTTATTTAAGTTTGCCTCAGTTTCCTCATCTATAAAAATGATCTGAATAAGGAAATCACAAACATCTCTGCCAAGAAAACCCCAAATGAGGTCATCAAGAGTTGGACAAGACTGAAAAACAACTGAATAACAATAAAGATGTCCTAGTTTTCCCTTCTTCTTTGCTGTATGAAGTCTGGTTTTGTTTTGTTTTTCCAGATTCTTTCCCCTGATGCTCAGCCATGATAGGGCTGGATAGAGATAAGCCTTATGAGGTACTTCCTGAAATATTCACTACTCATTGCTGCAAGACAGACTTTTCTGCGAAAAAAAGAAACCATGAATGCGATAGATTGCCTCTTCATACTTCTTTCTTAGAAAGTAATTTTAAAAATGATAACTTAATAACTATCTGAATTGAATGAAAACAATCCAATGAGCAAAATAAGGAATGACATCACATACAAAATAATAAACTCCAATTTTTAAAAGTTTAGTAAAATGGAAGAATTTTGTACCACATATCAACATTAACAATTAATTAAGTAATCTAATTTGCTCTTTGTCCCTGTCCAATGTCTTTTTCTGCTTGGGAGTTTTTGTTGAATTTTGTTGTGTCATACTTCCTCAAACTACTATATGGGCAAACAGAAAAACAACCATTTCATGGAGAGATTCCAAAGTTGTTGGTGTCCCAGTACTTTCATATTTTGCTAATATTTCATATCACTTGAACAAAACATTCATCCAAAATATGCCAATTTGTTGGACCTCCATTTATTTATTTATTTTTAAAACAGTCTGGCAAAGGGGTCTGATTTCAGTGGTTTCTGAGAACACAGGCAAACACATAGACTTCCTTAAATAACTGAGAATGGATATAGAAAAATGAACCTGGTGTAATGGAAAATCCCTGGGGGCAGAATCACAAGAGCTGAATTCCATTCCTAGTTCTGCCACTCACGTGACTTTAATCACTTATCTGCTCTGTGCCTCAGTTTCCCCATCTGTAAAATTAGAGATAACATAGAGTGATAACTAGAAGGCTTTCCCCAGAGTTTGGAAGACCTATATTCAGATCTCACTTCTGATACATAGACTGTGTGTTGTGAGCACTTCATTTAACTTCTCAGCACCCCAGACAATTCCCTAAGACCATAGGTTGCAGAGATGCTATCAAAAGAACTGCAATGGTTGAGAATTTTCTTATAGGGTGCTCCCTACACTGATCAAAAACAAAAAAACAAGGGTGGTCAGAAGAGAGGAGGATAATATGCTTTCCCTACCTGCTAAGTTTGTTTCAGCCTTCTCTGTGCCTCAGCCTTCTTGACTATAAAGGGGGGGATAATAACATATACTACCCACTAGGTCATAGGATCCTGAGCATCCAAGGGGAGAAAATATGTAAAGTATTTTGTAAACCTTAAGGAGAAAGGGATGGATTTGTCATTTCATAGGTATAAGAATCTTGTAGATTGGAAAACCCCCTCTCCCAGTGCAGGTTGGCATCTTATCTTCCTAGAATTGCCTAGAACACCTACAAGTTAAGAGACTTGTCCAAGGCCTTAAGGCCAGAATAAGTCAAGGAATTCTGAGTCCTCAGACTCAGTCCTGAGACTCAGAATTCCTGATTTCAAGGTTGGCTCTCCAACCACTGTGGCAGCCTTCCTTTCCTGTGAAGCCTAGAGTAAATAGATATTATTATTGGATAAAAAAATGTCCTGAATTAGTTATCTCCTTTTTTTACAAAGGAACAGATCAAGTCCAATGCCCAGGAAATAAATATGCATTCCTGATTATTTCCAGAGTAATAGGTGGGAAAGTAATTTTTTTAAAGCAAGATTTTTTTTTAACTCTCTCTTTTCTCAATATGTTGGCACAAGTATCATAAGAAATAAACAGCAAACAATTAGGTTAGCAATTAGGTTAAGTCTGTCCTTGATATTACCTATATGGATACTTCATGAATTCAGGGATTTCAGCCCCTCCGTGCCTTCTCATTCCATGCAGTTTTTGCCCACGTCTTTCCCTGAATTATCCAGAGAATGAGAAGATTTCCCCCTTCCCCCCAATATCTTTGAAGGCTCCTTCTTCGGTCTTCATATTTGACTAGGGTTCTAGTGCAGCACTCAAGTTGTCTATCACTTATACAGAGATACTCTATGTACTAGTTAAATAATTTTTGTTACAGAGTATTTGTTGGGTTTTCTTCCTTTTCATTATGTATCAGTTCAAAGTGAACTTTTGACTTTCACTACGCTAGATCGGCAAAAGTTAAGGCTGAAGAACAAGCAGTTAACTTGTTGGACCAGATCCAACTTATCTTAAAATTCTAGCCTCTGATCCTCAGAGAGCAAAGCAATCCAGAGGTCTTCGCAGGAGCTCTGGCGGTCATTGGTGGCAGCCCAGCAGTTTGGGAGACTCAGGGAGGGACACCCGCCCAGTAAACACCGGGATGTCACGCAGAGACAGAGAAAAGCCAACGAGAGAAAACCGAGGACAGGACCAAGCTGTGTGAGCGCAAAGAGCTCTGTAGCTACTACCCCCAGGTTCTCGCCGCCCTCTCCCCTTGGCTCTGAGGACTGGGGGAAAAGGGGAGGGGATGCTCTGGTGATTTGCGCCTCCTTTCGTTGGGTCGGGTGAGTGAGTGGTGTGTGATCTCCAAGTTTTCAGACTGGAAAGAGCCTGGGACGTAGAGCCCGAGCTCAGAGGACGGACTGGCTAGTCGGGAGGAGGACAGGCACCAGGCGCAGTCACCAGTCGGCAGCGGGCAGCAGCAGCAGCAGCATCCCACCGGGGCTTGAACATGGAAGTACAATAAGAAAGAGGACCTCGGCAAACTTCAGTCTAAGCAGCGCTCCAAGTCTCCCAGGCGGCTCCTCTTTTCTGTCAACATGAAAGGTCAGGCGAGGAGCGCGTGGGCACCCGGGGGTCTGGGGAGGTCTCTCAGCTTTTCTTGGCTGCCCTTAGGCTAAGGGGGGCATCTGTCAGTACCTGGCTGGCCAGTGTGGGGCAGGGGCGAGAGAGATACCTGCTCCAGACTCCTTCTGTTAGAGAGCATGGGGACCAAGGGAGGGAGGGAAGGAGGGAGAAAGCGGGTTCGGTAGCTGTCCCATAGGAACTTCTTGCCCACTCCTCGGGGGCGCCCACGCAGATCGCATGCGTGGGTGTGCGAGATCATGTGCATCTGTACGGAGGAATATGCACCCTGCAGACTGGATGTGTACACTTGGAAGTATTCACCCACTCCTCCCCCCTTGTCTCTGGAAGGAGTTCGAAACTCTAAGTAGTTGTTTACGGATTCCAGTTTCCAACTTTTTAATTGAAAAAATATGGTGAGGAGAGGAGAGTAGTAATAATTCTTCCCAGTCATTTTTTTCCCTTTAACTTTCTCAAGCATTTCTCAGCGTCTTTCCTATATTTTCGTTTTTCTTCGTTTGGGCATTTTGCCAGTCGAGGAGGTTGGTATGTTGAAGTTGTGAGTGTGCGTTTGCTCCACGATTTTGTGATGTTCTTGGTGTGCCTTCTAAACATCTGGCAGTGATTAGGTGCCAGTGGAGGTTTTTAGCTGGCTTGGGAAATGTATTTGGCATCTTTCTCCATAAGATCCACTGACTGGAAAAATAGCTGTTCTCGGTTTTGAATCTCTTAAAGTTGAAACCTCAGTTTACTTGTGTTTTTAAGTTTATTTGATGCACACATGTGCAAGTTAGTTGTGACACATTAGGTTTAAGACTCCACTGGATTGGATTCTCCTGAAGTTTTGTTTACGGAAGTATCAGATAATATCTTACCACAAAAAAATGAAATAGTTACAAGAAGGGCTTTGCAAGGCATCCTTCTGTTTGGGGGAAACTCGGGGCTTTGTCAGCAGGATCATGATTTATATCTCGGATAAATAATTACAGCGTGGGCATCAAAGGAAATTGTTTAGAGGTTAGCATGCAATTGTATATACATGAGATTCAAGTTTCCTTTTTTGTTTTGTTTAAGATAACACATTTCAATAAACATGCAAGCAGGCACCAGTTCAGAGCTCAAATTAGGTAGTTGAATGCTTAAAAATGCCATCCGGATACAGTTACAGTGAGTTTCCAGCACTCAAAAGACTAGTGATGTGATGACTTACTCATTTGCCAGAGTTGCTGTCTAAAGGGTGGAGCTTGTGTGTAAGCCCACACACACTTTTAAGGAAACTTTTGGCAGTGTGAAGACTTACTCTCCTAAAAGGCAACCACACCATATTGTTAGGAGTGACAATTTACATGAATTATTCTACATTCTCTAGTTATTTTAGTCCCTGTCTTAGATTTCCTATAGAGACCTACCACAAGCCAGGTGAAGAATACTCCTTTTCTGAAAGGGGGTTTTCTTCCTATTGGATACAGAAGCTTCAGAGTTACTGTTTTCTTATGTTGGGAGCAGGCCTAGTACCATTTAATCACTTACCAAAAGGGGAGAATGTTCAGATTGCTAAATGTTCCTTTTGTTATCTATTCCTGTCCCTTTGGTCAAAATTCACCCTTTCCTTTGCTTATCACCAAGGGCAACCAGCATGTCTTACCCCCATGGTTTTTAGACTTTGCATCCTGAGGGCAAATCACCAACTCCCACTTACCCCAAGTCCTCCCAAATTTTTGTCTCTGCAAAAATTACAAACAAAAAGGTAAGCTTTTTTACAGGCTATGTCATAACAATTACATTTTAAATGTGTTTGTCAGTGTTCTTTACAGTTTTGATTCTACTTTTCAGTAAAAAAAAAAAATATGTTCTCCCTCTTCCCATCCCCCACCAAAAAAACAAAAAAACAACTAAATGATTATTTTGAGGAATTTGCACTGCAATTTGGACTGGCCTACATAGAATCCAGAGAATCTTTATTTACCCACTGTGCCCTCATAGCCAGTTTCCTTCATGGTACAATTCAAGGGATGCCTAAAGACCTCTTGCCCAAAAACATCTCTTCCCTTGACTGCCTGAATTTGCCAGATTATTCATACTTTGTATAAGATATTAGATTGAAGGCCTCCATTAAATTGTAAATATTACCTGGAGAACTAACTCTCTTGGCCATTAGCACATCAGTTTAAGTTAATTTATTGAGTTTGCCCTAGCAGAAAGAATAGGACATAAGTCAGGCATAAGAGAGACAAAATGGGAACTAGAAACTGAAAAGTCCAAAACATGGGATACTTGTAGGAGGCACTACCAGGGGTTGCCCTCTTTGGAAAAGGGCCAACTGTTCAAGCCGACTGCAAACATAATATGAATAAGCAGTGAAATAGTGCGACTGAAAGAGCTAATTCAGTTTTGGTCTGGATTAGTAAACATAGAATGTTGAAAGCCAGAGAAGAAATGGTTCTGCTATATGCTCTCCGGGTCAGATCATGTACAGTACATTGTTTCCAGGTCAAGGTGCTGCATTTTAGGAGAGACATTGATAAGACTGAAAACTTCCAGGGGAGTGTGGCAAGGATGATTAGAGGGCTGGAAATCAAGAGGAAACAGTTGAAAGAACTGGGGATGTTTAGCTTGACAAAAAGAACTGATGGGGAGGTCAGGGGGAGATGATAACTGTCTTTAACGGTGTGACAGATTGTCATTAAGAAGAAGGATTAGATTTTTTTTTTCTGTTTGATCCCATAGGTGAAACTTGCAGCAAAGAGTTGAAGTGATAGTGAAATAGATAAGTCAACCTAAGCAAACACTTCCTAACAATTTTTGTGATTCATTCATTTCAGTTATGTCTCACTTTATGACCCTACCATTTAGAGTTTTCTTGGCAGAGATACTGGCATGGTTTGCTATTTCCTTCTCCAGCTCATTTTACAGATGAGGAAACTGAGGGAAACAGGATGAAGTGACTTACCCAGGGTCACATAGCTAGTAAGTGTCTGAGGCCAGACTTGAACTCAGGAAGATGTCTTTTTTTTTTTTTTAACATTTGATATTTTGTTAATTTTTGACTTCCAAATTCTATCCCTCCCTCCCTTTTCTCCTCCCTTCCTGAGACAGTAAGCAATCAGATATAGGCTATACATGTGCAGTCATGTAAAACATAGAAAGATGAGTCTCAACAAAAAGTCCTAACTACTAGAGCTGTCCAAAAGTTGAACGGACTGGCTCAGGGAATAGTGAGTTGCCCATCATTGAGTTATGATTAATCAGAGGCTCAGTGATCATTTGCCAGTATTATAGACATTAGACATGATTTTGGTACAGGTTACTCTCTAAGGTCCTTCTCAAATCAAGGATTCTGTGATTCTATGCCCAGCTAGTATGACCTTGAAGATTCAGGGGCAATCTGAAGACACCCTAGATTTGGTGGGAAAAGTAGCTGATAGAAGTGGGCTATGAAAATAGGGATGGGATAGTTTTAAAGGCAGACTTTGTCTGTTTACAATTTTGTCTTAAGTTTGCCCTTAGTGTACCATTTGAGAACCAAAGAAGCTAATGTGATTTTAGGTTCCATTAAGAGAGGCATAAGATTCAGGTGGGGTTGCTAATAGGGTGATTCCAAAGTGGAATGAGCTGCAATGGGAGGTAGCTCCCCTTCATTGAAGTTCTTGAGGCAAAGGCTAGATGGCCGTATATCAATATGCTCTAAAGGGCATTCTTTTTTTTAGGTATGGATTAGATAGTCTCTGAAGTTCCTTCTAAATCTCAAATTCTGTTCTTCTGCGAATTATTGTTCCAAAATAGAAGACCAGATGCAGGACTGGCATTGGCCTGTACTCTTCAATTTGTCATTGGCATCTGATCACAGTTTTTTTTTATCTTTCCATCTTTCCCTATGTCCTACAATCCCTAACTCATCTCCATCCTTACTGAGACATCCATGACTCCACCAAGGGGATGCTGGAGTCATCTTGAAGTGGCTCCAGAGAACTTATTATTAAATTTTCGGCATGAACATTTATGCCTCAGAAATTGCCAAATGCTATAAATCAAGGCTTGATTTGTTGTTTTGTTAGTTTTCTTAAGAAAATGATGGAGAAAAATGTTGAGAATTAAATTCAAGGTAAATGTGTGTATTGAGTATACTTTTAAAGAGCCACTTGTTAAACACACACCAGCACACCCTCTGACCCACCACCTCTGTTATTTCTCAAAACCTCACCCTTGCACTATACTCTCCTCCCTTCCCTTAGTGAACCAACTTAACTCCCTTTGGTGAACCAATTCAACTCTACAGTATCCCCTGCTCTAGGATCTCTTTCCTCTGTGTTCTGTCACCAATCAAGTCTTGTTAAACTCCAATCCTGTATTACTCCTTTCATGTACTACCTTCACTGTTATTCATGTGCTGCTGAGAAGAGCTAAAGGAAATCATGAAACTGTGCTTACTAGGTCCATTACAAATTTATATTATCTAATCTCAGCTGGGCCCTAACAAGCAAGGCTCAGATGAAGATGTGACCTTCTTCTTGCCAAGGCAGACCCCATACCCATACCCTGATCTCATGCCTTCCTATCTTCTCCAGCAGATTGCTCCCTACTATCATAACCACTTTCTTCTTATTTTCAATCTTTCCTTATCTACTGGCTATTTCCTTGCTGACTGTAAGCATAACCATTTCTTCCCCCTCCTTAAAAAATCCTCACTTACTCTTACTATTCACACTAGCCATCATTGTATATTTCTTCTCTCCTTCATAGATAAATACCTTGAGAAACTTGTCTACACTTGGTACCTCCACTTCCAGATCTCTGTAGCCAGCTCTAATCTCTCTCTTGAGCTACAATTCTGCATCTCCAATTGCCTTTGGAATATTTTGAACTGGATGTGCTGTAAGCATCTCAAACTTAACATTTCCAAAATAGAACCCATCATATTCTATCTCCCTCCAACCCTCCCCTCTTCTGAATGTTCCTACTATTATTAAGGCCACCACCATCCTCTCAGTCCTCCAGGCTTACAACCTCAGTGTCATCCTTGACTCTTGAACTATCCCATATATCCAATTAACAAATTAACAAATCTTGTTATTTCTACCTTTACAGTGTCATTAGTATATATTCCCTTCTCCCACACTCACTGCCCTAGTTCAGGCTTTCATCATATCATGCCTGGATTATTTATTTATGTTGGAGGCAATGCCCAAGGTCACTCAGCTACTAAGTGTCTAAGGCAGGATTTGAACTCACGTTCTCCTAACTCCAAAGCCAGTGCTCTATCCACTGTACCATCCAGCTGCCCTTCATACCTGGATTATTACAATACATATCTTTCTTTCGAGCCTCCCTGCTTCAAGTTTTTCCCCACTTGAAGTCATCCTTCAATTAGCTGAAAAGGTCAATTTATTTTTCTTACCATGTCATCTCCCTTTTCAATGAGCTCCAAGATGAAATGTAAATTCTTTTGTCTCTCATTTAAAGGAAATATAACTTGGACCCTTCCTATCTTTCCAGCCTTTTTAAATTTGACTCCTCTCTACTCACTCTCTTTTCAATCCATCTATTCTGACCTACTTGTACTTCCTAAAACATGACACTCTGTCATGCCTTTGCAGTGTCTCTCATACCTGTAGTATTTTGCCCCTTCACTTCTGCCTCTTAGTTTCCCTGGCTTTTAAAAAGTTAACTCAAATTTACCTTTTACAGGTAATCCTTCAAGCCCTGCCTCCAGACCACTTCCTTTCTCCTTATGTTGATGTTCCTAGATATTTCCAAGTTGTCTCTGGTGTTAGAAGGGACTATTTTGGCCATTCTTCATATGCACAGAACTTAGCACATAGTTAGCACTTGTGACTGACCAAGAACTAGAAGGAGTTTTATTGTTCTGTTTCTTCTTTCACAACATGACTAATGTGGAAATAAGTTTTATATAACTGCACACATGTAACCTATATCAAATTGTTTACCATCTGAAGGAGGAGGGAGGAGAAGGAAAGAGGGATAAACATTTGGAACTCAAAATCTTCTCAAAGAATGTTAAAAAATTGTCTTTCCATGTCATTGGAAAAAATAAAATACCATTAAAAATAAAGAAAAATATAAATTTTTTAAAAGTCCAACTATTTCATTTTGCAAATAAAGAAATTGAAGCTCGGAGAGATTAGGCAAACCTGCCCAAGGTAACATAGTAAATAACAGAGTTGGGATTAAAACTCAAACCCTCTTGAAATTCAATGTACTTTCCACTACTTCAGGTAGTTTGTCCTTATGTAAAAGAGGGACAATAATCCATGTCATTGGCTCAATTTATACAAATTTTTCAAAATGTTCTTTGTGACATCTTTGTTGAAAAAATAGTATTTTTTTCTTAACTCTATGATAGGTCCAAAAATTAGGACTGTTTGATATAACTGAAGTACAATCAACTCTATTATTTATTTAAATGGAGAGAAGGGCTACAAAAAAATAGGTAATTTTAAATCAATCAATTAACAAATAGTTATTAAATGTCTACTATGTGCAGGGTTCTTTGATGGGTGCTAGGAATACAAAGACAAGTTTAAAATTTCACATACATATTTAACCTTAAGTTGCTTTATGATTTTTTTTGTTAGAACAGATTTCCCTTCCTAATTAAGTTTCCCTGTAAATCATTGAAGAATTCTTTTGTGTACCTTGAGTAAACACCAAACAAATGGTTGGGTTACAAGGAAAGAGTTGGGAATTCAGAATCTGCTATTGTTATTCCCCTCGATCAATAAATCATTTGAGAGTTCTTTTAAGCTAAAGACAATAATAATGATAGTTAACATTTAGCAATATTGCCAGTGCAATTATTAAAATATTTCCTTGCCTTTTAATCATTAACCCACAACTCAGAAACCCAGAATTTCATGAATATTTGATTTCCAGAATTATGGAATCCAATATTAACCCTGTAAAACGGTCTTAAATTGGAGTATTAATGTAAAGCATTCTTTAACCAAACACAAAATCAATGGTCACCTCAAGAGGTATGGGAGTTTGTAAATAATGCAAAGGAAAATTTAGCCCCTACGTTCTTCTCCTGCCTTTTTAAGGTACATATTTGGCTTTCTAGTCCTGATGTTTAAACCTGGCTTGTCATGCTTAAGATTACTAGCACTTTTCAATGAAAGATATTCACACACTCCTCTTAGGAGTAACATTAACACAAGTCTACTGAGTTCAGCAAACAGCTGTCTCCATTTTTATTTCCTCTATCACTGGAATAACTAATAACAAAATAATTACATCATTATAAATTTGCAAAGAGCCAATGATATATTCTGTTCCTGGAATTGTGGGATTCTTTTAAGTTGATTAAAACCCGAAGTGCTTCTTAAATTGATAGCCAGGTCCACCCCCCAGTATGGAATAGTACTTATAAATCATGTGAAGATTTTCTAATAATTATTTAGTCCTGACTAAAGGATCTCTGATTCTTAATCTAGAGTAAGGTATGTCATTCCTAAATCACATTCTACAGTTCTGAACTTTAGGGATGTTTATGAGTTAACGATGCAGCATTTGTTGCCTAAGAAACAGCTGAAAACAACTGCCACACATTACAACATACATACAGAACCATTGGACTAATTTAACAAAGAGGAGGAAGGACATTGCTATTAAAATATGGTGTTCAGCTGCATATTTTTATGCTTTTGTATATAAACATGTTCGAAATGTTGTTTGGTAATAAAGAGTTTTAACAGGCATTAGTAAGTGGTATACTCCCCACCCCTATTTTCCTTCCCCCTCCCCCACACTACCTCCAAATTTTGGACTCATCATCTTTTGCCTTTCCAGGGCTTGTATAAGATTTTTCTCTTGTACAAGAACAAGAAAAAGCACATGCAAAGGCTGTTTCTCTGCAAGTCTAAGGGGATGATGTTAACTAAGGGGAAAACTAGAAAAAAAGAGAAGAAAGTTTTCTCCTTCACTAGGGTGGAGGGAGATTAAAAGGTAGAGGAAATAGATTGAGCTCTTTATTTTGATAGGCAAATTTTTACAGATGAGGAAACTGAGGTCCGGAAGAAGAGAGCGGAACTTGCTCAAAATCATGGACCCTATAAGTGACAAAACCAAGACTCAAAATCAGGCCCTGTAACTCCAGATCCAATGCGTTTCCCTCTGTGCAGCACTGAGTAAAGACATTAATCCTTTAGTCATTAGAAATGACTCCCTTAGGCTGAATTTAGGCCTGAATCAAGCACAATCCATTTTATAGGAGGTTGTGCTTACTGATGAATGAATAAATGGGAATAGTTCCCTGCTAGCCATCACCATTGAAAACAATTTGAGCATAAGCATTGCTGACAGTTTTGCCATGAAAAACTTAAATATTGTCAACAGTAGAATTTCCAGACGTAAATCATAACACATGGTGGGTGATCAGTAAGAAACAGAAATTGATGGCAATGAGGGACAGTAATATATCTCTATAATGTTCATAAATGTGTATATGTGCGTATTGTATGTACATTTATGTCCATATATACACACAATAAACATATATGCACAATCTTTAGAAAGAACATTTTATTCTCTATTTTTGTTAGCAGACATTTTCCTAACCACACAAACCATCTGAAGCTGGTGGGAGGTAAAATTCAAGTTTAAGCAACTGTATGATTTTCATTTAATTAAATGGAATGTGAACAGCCAAAACTAGTGTAGTGCTTTGAAAATGTCCTGTAGATCATTTAAGGGGAATGAAACTTGATGTTTATAATTGCGTAGCAACGAATGCCAACAAAACTGGAAATTAATATTACAGAATTAAGCTGCCAGTGAGTTCATATGAGCACTCATCAACTAATGTGGACATTTAAATGTGTCATGAAAATTAAGTCAACATTCTTTCTTGGTATTTGCGGTTGGTAGGGGGCATGAAAAACAAATCATTTGATTCAAATAGGTCTTTGTTACTGCATTATTAAAGGTACACTGACTATTACCCTGTGCCAGGAAGGTGATATTTGCTCAAAGAGGTCAAAGATTTGAAATTCTAAGTAAATCGCTGGTTTACCTCCCTTTCAAGTTTTGTGGAAGTTTCTTCACTTCTCTGGCCCTGGGTTTTTCCTTTACAACATAAAAATCTAACAAGGACATTTTTAAAGGAAATGATGATCCTTGAATGAACAAAAAATCTCCACATAAAATAGGTGAGAGATTTTTAAAAGGATTATAATAATTGTAAACATTCCATAAGATACCATGGTACTGAGAGATTCTGAGGCAGAATCTTAAACACTTTGGACAGGTCATTATATCTAAGAAGGAGTGGAGGGTCATATAAAGTCGGAGTCATTTAATCCTACAAGTCCATTTTAACTTAAAATCTCAGGTAACATGTCAAATAATTTAGATGAAAAGGTTCATATCGGGGTCAGGTATACTTAAGTCATTATAGATTTGTCAGAACTGACCTTGCCCTGGTATTTGGGAGCCAGTTTGCTCATTTTATTTGTCTTTAGCTGAGGGTACCTCTACTTCACCATCACCATGACCACCATCATCACAGTCACTTACTTTGAAGTTTCAGAAGGATGTTCTCTCTGAACTTGTATAATAAATCAGTAAAATGAGTGAGGTTTTCCTTTTTACATAGGCTGTCTGATCTAGTGCATGCCATCAGACATGGGACTAGGAGTAGGCAAGGTGGGATGCTGTCTAGGAAACAAAGCATAGAGGGGCCACAACAAGGGACACATTAAAGACTGCATACTTTTGGTATTTATTTTATTTTTATTTTATACATGTACATATATAATCATCATAACAAACACAAAATAAAATAGGCATTTTCATATACATGATAGAATAAAAAAAGGAGATTGCCCATGTGACTTTAGATTTTATTCTTCTTTTAAGTACATAAGTTCAAAGCTACCCTGCTTTCCTGTGTTTCTTTCTGGCCTTCCTTCTGTTCTTTTCTCTGCATTTTAAAGAAAAAAATAGATGCTTCAATGACCCTCTTTTATTTTATTTTATTCCCAAAATTCTATTGTCCTCTTTCTCACTTCCCTGACACTGTCTCTCCTACCCCAAAGGGACATGATCAAGCAAAATAAATTTGCTCATCAGCCAGGTCCAAAAGTTAGTCCATTACCACTCTGTCAGCAGATGGGTAGCTCACAGTGATTTGCTGCATGCTGGGAACTGTTTAACAACTCTCTGGGGGTGAGGCTGAGGCGGGGCTGGGATATACATAAGACTCAATTTCAAATTTAGCCTTCAGTATTAATATTTTCTCGTCTTCTTAAATCTGGACAATCAACAAAACAATGAACCAAATTTTAATTTGTAACATTTGTTGATTTCCAAGGTATAAAAGCCCATACTGAAAATTTAACACCCAGCTCCTTTGCTGGCTCCAGTGCAACCAGCATAGCCTTAGATGGAATTATAGTTGATCATAAATGCATGTATTTTCAATACCAGAAAATTCTTCTCTCAACAGGAAAGTATTTATGTTACGCTAAGTGCTCCAGTGAAAGCTCAAGTCCTTCACAGAGCAGAGACATGAAGTTGGCACAAATTTCAAATGTGGAGAAATGAAATTTTAAAACTTGATCAAGGGCAAATATTGGGTGGATCACTGTGACTATCAGAAGTCAGTCATAAACATTTATTGCCTACTATAATAATAAACATTGCCTACTATATATATTATATATAATCATATATTACATATGATTATATATAATATATATCAAATATAAAATATAATAATAAACATTGTCTACTACGTACTGATGCACACTGTGCTAATCACTGGAAATACATATATGAAAAGAGAAAATCTTGCTCACCAGGAGCTTACAATGTAATGGAAAGGGGCATGGCATCACAGAGCACCTAAGACTGGAGCAGGATGTTTCTGGAGTGAAAATTCAGCAGAGCAGCTGATAAGAAATGAAATTAGCCGGAAAATTATGAACCCTTTACAAAGTGAAGTTTCGTCCCTGTCTACCGCCCTTTAATCAGGAGGAAGAGACTCCTGTGGCTGCTGAGGAAGAGTTGAATATGAAAGCTGAAGCATTCTCTGAGATACTGAGATTTTAGGTGGTGAGCTCATCCTGTTGGAAAAATAGATCTATAGTCAGCATCATGACTGATTGCTTTATACCTATTTATATATCTATACCTGTATCTATTTTATTTATATCTGTTTATATTTATTTACATCTATTTACATTTATGTATCTCCCTCTATATATCATTCTCTACTCTTACCATCTTACAATGGGTCAACCAAGCCTAATTTCAAATAAAGATGTAAGAACAAAGGGCTATAGAAAACACCACACAAATTTGTCTCTGTGAGGTAGGAAAGAGGAGCAAGGTGGTGAAGGAGGAATGTGTTCTGGATTTGGAATCAAGGATCTGAGTTCTAATCCTGCCTCTGATAGTTTTACCCAGGTAACCTTAGATGATCCCAGTTTCTTCATCTATAAAATAAGAGGGTTAGACTATAGCATTTCTAAGCTACCTTCAGCTAGGTGGCGCAGTGCCAAACCTAGAAACAAAGTCTCTTCTTTCTGAGTTAAAATCTGTCTGAAGACACTTACTAGCTGTGTGATCCTGGGCCAGTCTCTTATCCTGTTTGCCTCAGTTTTCTCATGTGTAAAATGAGCTGGAGAAGGAAATAGCAAACCATTCCAGGATCTCTGTCAAGAAAACCCCAACTGGAGTCATGAAGAGTCAGACACAACTGGAATGACTGAACAATAACAGGCTACCTTCTGGCTTTAAATTTTTCGGATGATTACCTATGCCAGTCTGTGGCATAAATTTCCCAATAAGCTTCTTTTTTTATCTAACATTATTTTCTTTAATGTTTAGAAGTTTGTTTGTAATTTTTACCTTAGATGCTATCAGCGAATGATTGAATATTATCACAACAATTTCTATTCACTAAGTATTTTACTGATGGTCTTCTAACTGTATGTCGTTGGCCTAGGTACCATGAGGTACAATGATAAATGGGTAAGATTCAGTTCCCACCCTCAAGGAACTTTCTGTCTAGTAAGAAAGAAAAAAATTGTACACAAATAACTAATCACAAAGGATAGAGCATGAGAAGTAGTATCACGAGAAAGATACAAGGGGTTATATGAGTGCAGAGGAGAGATAGTTCACTTTTTATGGGAATACCTCAGGACATGCTTCATGGAGAAGGAGTCAATCGACAAGTAAATTCAAAGCTTCTGAAGGGAGATTTGCCTTGAAAAATGTATGAGATTTTAACCAATAGAAATGTAGAGGGCAGCATTACCGATGGAGGGGCATTGCAATCAAGTGATGAGTCGCACAGGTGGTAAGGGAATGGAAGTTCTAGATGGTAGAGCTTGTTTCCTTCTTTGCATTTGTATCCCAGTGCCTTGCATATAGTAGGTGCTTAATACGTACTTGTTGACTGATTGAGCTTGACTGGAACACAGGAGGAGAACAATCTGGAAAGTTAGGTCAGACCTAGATCATGGAGGGTTTCAAATGTCAAATTGCACGGTTTTTTCTTAATTCTGTAGTCAGTGAGGAAGCAATAAACTTTTATGTGTAAGGCAACGATGCTGTAAGAAGTAATAAAATGTGATTTTTTTTCTATTTAAATATTCAAATCTGAATCATTTTGCATTCTTTACAAAACACATTGCCATTTCATTTCTAAAGTTAGGTCCTTTTTTGCAGTATTCTTTGCTTTACTATGACTGGAGATGAATTATTTGTCCTTTTTTATTCTATTCCAAAATATTTCTCATGTTTTCACCATAATTATAATGATAATAATGTCACTATCATTATTTATCATGCTTTCTTTATGCTTAATAACAAACAATAGCATTATTATTACTTATATTTCCTTCATCGTAAATTTAATTTCGGATTGGATTATAAATAAAATGCTGATCCCTATCAAATAAGACAAGAATTAACAACCTCCTAATGAAGACAGGAGCAAAAACATTTTCCTGATTTCCGTGTGTTTAACATATAGGAAGCCAGGTTGGTGGAATGGACTGGGAGTTAGGAAGTCTTGAGTTCAAATCCTCCCTCTGCTAACCTATAACTAAGGGCAAGTCCTACAAGTTCTCAAAGTCTGTTGCTTCATCTATAAAATGAGGACAGTGATGGCTATGGAACCTACTTACAGGGCTGCTTTGAGTCCTGAGCTGCCAAAAGCATATGAAGGAATTTGCAAATCTAAAGCACTCTATGAATGATAAATATTACCAATTCCTCAAGGATCTGTAATTTTATCATTGTAGGTACTCCACTGATGCTGATTCTATCTCCTCTAGAGCTTATGTTGTTTTAAAGCTTTTATGTGGCCCCATGCTATTTTTTTCAAATTCTGATAGGACAAAAGTGATTAAGTTAAGAAGAATCACAAGCATCTAAGTTGAACCAGTAGCACCAAACCAAGCCCTCTAAAATATGCCATTTGAATGTGGGAGGTAGGAACAAAGAGATTTAATGCAGAATTCACTTGAACTGGGTTTCATAAGCCCAGTTTGGGCTCCTCATTTGCACTTAATCAGAGAAATATAGCTCTTGGCTTTTAGTACAGTTGTTTAGATAATCTAAAAATAAGGTTAAGTGATTTTTAAAAGAAAGCATATTTGTCAGTTTTCCACCATAGAATGTCTAACCACATAGCATTTGTGCCACAGAGATACACTGCTTGGTTCAGATTCTTCTGGCCAGTCACCTTGCATTATGGAACTTTTGTAGGCTTTGGAGGGAGGAATTCAGAAAGCTACAAAAACAATTAAATGGGAACCTCTCAAAAACTGAATGAAAATGTGAGTCATTTTCCATTTAATTTACTGAGTACTACTGATCTGTCAAAAGGGGCCTTTCAGGGCACACAATTTATCTCTTTACTCTTTAGTTCTCAGGTTGCAGAAATTAGAGGCAGTTGACTTAGTATAGATCATTATTCCCCCTAAACTCGCTTAATGGATAAAAAATGCCAAAGATTTCCCTAAACTTTGTCCAACTATGAAGAAATAAACATGATCTTCTATCTAACTTTATCTCTGTTTATCCTGAAAACAAACTCTGGAGTTTGTTACATTGATAGTAATTGCCTGCGGTACCTAAAATTGTCACGTTAGGTCTTAATTTTGAAAAAATCATTGTCTCTCCTGATTGCAAAACACTAAGTCTATGAAGTAACTGAAAGTAACTCAAGTCTACCTCTCGTGATGCCATTGAGCAATCCATGAATGATTAAATCATCCACACAGTCCATCTACTGTTTGAGGGAAGAACCTGAGGCTGTGGGAGGAAAAGGCAGATACAGTTAACCCTTTAAAATCATAAGTGTCAGCTAGTTAGTGATACCGCATTAAATTTATTTCATATGTTTGCAGTAACCTTTACAGCAACCATCTGGAAAGGCAGTTGGAAAAAAAGAAAACAACATAATAAAATATGTACACTTAAAATAAGCTTTAGAAAGCTGTAGACCAAGGACAAACATTCCCAAACATAGACTTCATGTAGATGAAATACACTTTTTAAAGACTTTCTTTCCTTCTTTTTTTTAACATCAATCAATCAAATCAGCATTTCTTAAGCACAAATAGTGTGCCAGGCACTGTGCTAAACACTGGAGATACAAGAACAAAAATGAAACAGCTCTTACCGTCACAGAGTTGAAAGTTCTATGGGAATATGTAAAAGGTAGCAAATGAAAGCAAACCTTCATTATCAAGTACCTTTCATGCAGCACCTGGCACTAGGTTCCTTGGAATGCTTGAGCAGGAGCATTTTTTCCATGGTTTGCCTATGAGGTGAGTGTCTGAATTCCTGGTTAGTGTTAGTGGGTTAATCACAGGGCATGAATCCCTATAAATGAAGAACTTGAGTTCAACTGAATAGTGAGCCAGCTGCTAGAATATACTGCTCGGAGTGACTGAAGGCCCAGTATTCATTCTTGATTAACTATGAATTAATAAACAAAAGTTATTGGTCCATTCCCTCCTAAGAACCTAGTCAACTATGTCAAACTGAAACCAAATCTATGTAATTAAAAAAACACTTTTGAAGTAAAAGGATGGAGCATCACTACAGTCTCCAAACCAAGCCTGGGCCAAGGATGGATTTATTAAGTCCCTACCTGAAGACCGTGGCAGCAAAGAGCCATGGTTTCACTGCTACTGCCCATGGGATGGCAGCTTTCTCCATGGCTCAGGACTGGTCTGGAAGCTATCACCTAGAATTCTTCCTTATTGTCATAACAGCTATGTACTTTCAGACCAGCCATAGAGTCAGAGTTATGAAGGACCTTAAAGAGATCTTCTGACTCTATGTTTTATCCCATGCAGAAGTTCTTCATTCTTGGGATGATTGGACATGGGGGGAAATAATGGGGGAAAGAGAAGGAAGAAAAAAATGTTTAAAGTTACATAATAACTTTATTATACATTTAAATGAGAATCTGATAAGACCTTAGCCTAAAATGGCCAAGGTCTCACATTGCATCCTGGGCTATCTCCAGTCATCCTGATGAATATCTGGCCACTGGACCCAGATGGCTCAGGAGAAGAAAGTGAGATTGGTGACCTTGCACAGCCCTCTCTCACTCAAATCAAAGTCAACTGCAAGTCATGTCATTATCCTGATGTTATCATCCTCTTCGAGAATAAAGGACAAACACAGCAACAAGAGGAATAGTAAGTTGTACACAATAGATTTGCAGTTTCATGTGCAATCATCTTTTAAAATTCTACTATGTTGTGGAAATGCTTATTTTATTTCTAAAAATCAAAAGTAAATAAAATTTAAAAAAAGAATGAAGAGGTAGTACAGCTGGGGGGAAGGAGGGTGGCTCTGGAATTAGAAACCCTGAATTCAAATCCTGCTTTTATAATGATAAATTCAAAAATCACTTAACTTTTTCTGGGCTTTAGTATGTTTTATGACGTAGTTTGACGAACTGGTCTCTAAGGTTCAGTCCTAGATCTGTGATTGTATGTAAACCTTTAAGGTTTACAAATTATTTTTCTCATAATAACCCAGTGAGATAAGTATTTTTTGGCTGTTATTGAGTTGCAATTGAGTTCAACTCTTCATGACCCCATTTGGGGTTTTCTTGGCAAAAATACTGGAGTGGTTTGCCATTTCCTTCTCCAGTTCATTTTACAGAGGAGGAAACTAAAGCAAATGGAGTTAAATGACTTGCTCAGAGTCACCCAAACAGCTAGTAAGTATGAGAATGGATTTGAACTCAGGTCCTTCTGACTCCTGGTTCAGTGCCAATTCATACCACCTCAATATAAATTAACCAAATACAGTTTTGACAAGGGGATATTTACAGAAAGTTGTGGCATGGTCTGCAGTACAAAATGTTTCCCAACTGGGACGTACTCTCCCCTCTACACCTCAGTCCTTGAGGAAAGTGGGTTCAAAGTTAAGGGGGTAGTTACAAAGATTCTTCTCATCATCATATCCCAGATGCAACATAAACTGTGGATGAGTTGCTCCCTTGTAGTCCATGGCTACCAAGTTGATCTGGCCTGGACCCCCCAAATCACCTCTCAGAGTTGCACTCCTCACAGGGCTCTGCTGTTGCATTTCTGGTGGCTTTCCTGACTTTGCAAGTCTTTGTAAGACCATGTAACAGAAGATACAAAAAGGAAGTAGCCTCATCCCAGACACAGGTTAGCCCAGGAGACCATTTGCTCAGGGCTGGCCCAGTAGTAGTGGTGGAGGGAACAGGGGAGAGCATTCTTTCCCCTCCTCAACCTCTTGAACTAAGAGAGTCTCCTTCATACCCTATACCAAAGCAAGAAGGAAGGTGGAAAATTTGGCCCACTAGTGCTTTTTTGTCTGCATACTCAGTCTGGCTTAGCAGGAAATCAAAAATCTTTCCATCATCACACAGCAAATTGACAGTAGTCACAGAACACCTGCCCACGCTCAGAAGAGGGCAAGACCCTCCATTCTGCTTTGCTTGAAGCAGGATCCCCAGACACAGTTGTGGGTAGTTAACAGGCTACACATGTTTGAAGGACTGGGCCCCCATAACCCAATCCCTTGCTATACATATATTGTTTTTGTGATTCTTCTTGCTTTGTACCAATCCATTTAAATCTTCCCATGCTCCTCTGAATCATATGTTATGGTACAGAAAGTGCCCTGTGCCACAACTCGTTTAGCCATCCTCCAATTAATGAGCAATTACTTTGCTACCAATTAACAATTACGGTTCTAATAATTAAAAAGTATAGGAACCCAAAATTTTGTGGAAATGAATGTTGAAAAGTTAAATAAATAAATTTTAAAAATAAATTAAAATAAAGAGAGAAGAAAAGCAAACTGCCAACATCAAAAATAAAAAGAGTGAATTCAACACTAATAAATAAGAAATTAAAGCAATGATTAGGAGCTATTTTGCCCAATGGTATGTCAGTAAATCTCACAATCTAAGTAAAATAGATAAATAAACGAACAAACAAATAAATAAACAGATAAATGCATTTTAAAAAGTATAATGGCTGCTTGTGCGGTAGTGAGGTCCCTTTTATTCAAAGTGTTCAGACAGAGGCTAGAGGACCATAGGCCAGGGATGTTGTGAAGAGGTTCACGGAATATATGGGGATAGGATGAATGACCTGTAAGGACCCTTCCATTCAAACCCTAGGAATCTATGAGTCTATGGTGGATCATTTAGTTTCCTCCGGCAGAGCTGGCAAGATGACAGTTCCTGTTTTCCTCAACATTTACTTTAATGTTTTAATTTTTAATAGATATAGGTAAACAAAAGCTCTTTGTTGGGTCACTAATAATATTAAGAGTGTAAAGGTATACCAAGACTAAAACATTTGAATACAACTGTATTAAAGGATCTTTAATCTCATTGGCACTGGTTTTATAATTTCCTAAGGAGATTATAACATCAACCTTATCCTGTAAAATGTTTTGTCCATGATCTCCCTGAAGTTCTCTATAGGAGATTTATCCAATGTTTGGTCCTTTGATTATTTTAGTTATCTTGAGGAGTACCAATGCCCCATTTGGGCTATCTTGCTTTGTACCAATTAGTTTTTAAAAGTAACATGGGCTGCTTGTGAAGTAGTGAGCTCCTTTTCAAACAAAAGCCAGATGACTAGTGGTAAGGGATGTTATAAAGAGGCTCATGGAACATAGGGGAATTGTTTCTCATTCATGTCATATGACTGGAGCATCTATTGTCACTTAAACTATTGTTTATAGGCAGGTCTCCCTCAGTAATATGCTACCATCTGCTTATAGCCATCACAAGTCTAGTCAGTAGGCATTTATTAAATACCTACTATGTGCCAGACATTATGCTAAACCCTGGCAATACAAAGAAAGACAAAAATAGCCCCAGGGCTCAAAGAGCTCATTTACAGTCTAATGGGAAGACAACATGGAAATAATTGTGTACAAACAAGATACAGATATATATACCCTAAATGGGAAATAAGTCAGGGAGGGAGCAAGGGGGTACTAATATTAAGAATAATACAAGTCTTTTTGTCACTTTTTTTTTGTTTTCATAATTATAATTTATCCAACATCATGATTTGCATCCACCTGGCATCATGGGGAAAATATCACTACTGAAGAGATAGGTGTCTGTGACAGCAAGCTACTGATTTTGGGATCACTAATGACCCTAAACCAAGAAAAGGATCAAAGTGCACAAGACATATGTCTGATAATACAGCAGATAACTTGCATTTAAATATGTGAAATTAAGGAACAGGGAAGGTTCCTGTGATTGCCTTCAAAAAAAATCATCTCCCTGCCATTTGAATTTTTTTTTCCTGGAATCTACAAGACTGTATTACATAAACATAGTAAAATAAGCTCTACTTGAACTTGTGTTACTATGTGAAAGCAAGACTCAAAGAATAAATCATCAGTAAAATTCTGTTCAACATACCATGTTGCATGATCTCGAGCCAGTTTGGCTCTGTGCCAGTTACCAAGGAGAGCTGGAGGGGGAAAAAATCACATTTCAAAACAATCCAGCAAAATACAGCATACCCCATAGGTATTAAAACTCTAAAATGCATCTGCCAAAGCCAAAAACTATGTTCTCCTTGATAGAAATCTTAAATTAAACACTTTCATTGTTATTTAATTTGTTAAGGTCACCTCTTCCCTGAAGACAAGTTGCTGTCAAAGATAGGAATCAAATTAAGGCAACTTCAGTGCCTGGGTCTTAAATCTCAACCAAATCTTTATTTATTTAGGAATTTAGTACTTGCTTTGACTTTGAATGTGTCAAAGACTATACTAGAAAAGTGTCAGGCTGCTTGGGAAACCTTTCTGGGAAGGGTATCAAGTTAGATGCTGTTCTCTTAGGGAAAAGATTATATTTGGGTTTGAAAAGCCAGAAGGAAGATTTTAAAAGAATTCTGGCACACTCCCCTATTGTGCCATGACACCTATGAAGATGGCTAGGGATATACTTAGCTTGTCTCTTCATGTCTTGAGAAAAATATTAGGAGACATCGTAAGGTTATATGTGCTGAGTCAAATATCATCAAGCCCATTTGGGGTTCAGAAAAGCCATTGTGTGATTGCCATATCTGAGAACATTTTTTAGGAAAGAAAATTCATTTTAAATTACTTATCTTGTGCCTGTACATTGCTAGAGTGACCCACACTCAGACATAACCTTGTCGAGTTATTCCATTTTCTCCAATTCCGTTTTTTGATCATCTGTGGCTCACTAGGTCTCCTGAGCCCTTATTGGAATGATCTGTTTGTAAAGGGAGCTGCCAGGAAACCAGGCTACTTGACTTTTAGGTGTAAGCAGCTGGGCAAAGGCAACAGAAAGAGGAACCTGGACACTCACACCCCTTTGAATATGGTATAACAGGCATGAATGTAAGCAACATGGTCATCTGTCCCATCAACAGACAAGGTTTTTCACTTAATTGTAGGGCAACCCAAACCTCTCATCAATTCAACTGACAGGAACTATTAGCCAAAGTAGATAGAAAGGTTACTATTCCTTTTGTCAACAAACTTTCCACATGGAACATAAAACTATGGATCTGTGGGTCAGAAATACCAATTCACTCATATACTCAGAGTATCCTCACAGACATCCAATCTCCTTTACTTCCTCACAATAAGTAGGATTGGCAAAATACAAATAGAAAAGGCTAAGAAAAGGTGCTACGGACTTCAAACCCATTCTTAAAATATATTTTCTCACAATAAATGAGCACCCCAAGTATACAATCTCATCCATTTGAGTATTTCAGACAAGTGTTGGACCTTTGGGGACAAGGGGTCATAATTTTCTGACCTGGTTGATCAGTCAATGAACATTTATTAATTTCCCACTATTTGTTGGGCATTGGGATAAGCTCTGGATCATTGAAAATGTGCATTTTTCACATCAGTTAGCCAAATAGTTTATCTTCCTAGACTCCTCCTAAGATCACAAAAGGAACCCAATGGAAATAAAGAACAAATCACTGGATTATGGCAACTGAATATATTTGTGAGGTAAATCAAGATTAGATGTGATAATGGTGATGAATAATAATTTTCTTAGAACACTCAGAGAGCTAGATATGGTATAATAAGACTTAATTTCCCTTATTAAATGTCTTCTGCTGTAATTTTAAAAAGCAGTAAAGTCTGCCCTACACAACCACACCTAATTTAAACTTTAAAATGGGAAATCTTAAAAGTTCCACCCTCATAGAATAGGGAGGCAACAGTCCACTGGAATGTTAAGCATTTGTATTTATCTGTATCTAGGAGGAGAATTTCAGGCAATTTAGAAGATAGCCTGACCTACACAACTTTTAATGCTCAGGTTTTTTTCCAAATTTGTCTTAAATCTTTTTCTTGTTAAGTGACCAAAGAATTCCACACAACAAGGAAAATTACCTGCACTTCTTTGGTTTGTAGTACGTTTTCATTGAATAAGCGGAGCAATATAAAGGAAAAAACACTAGACATGAAGCCAAATGACCTTTTCCTACCCTTGTGCACTCACATATGGTGGGGCCATTGCCCTCTACATCTCTGTTCTTTCTGCTGAGGAATTGTCACCTTTCTAGTCAGTCCTTCATTCAGCTGCCAACATCAATATTCAAATGACTCAGGTCTTCTGGTCATTTCATTGCCTTACTCAAAAACATTCAGTGGCTCCCTATTGTCTTTAAGATAAAATATCATTCTTTAACTTGGACTTAAGGTCCTCTCAAAACTGGCTCCAACTTTCCTTTCCAACCTTATTTTAAATTGCTCTCCTGCACTCACTCAACATTTCAGGCAGATTGGATGGCTACTTGTTCTGGAGTTTTGTCCAGCTTTTTTCTGCCTCTCCTCTTTGAAAGAGGCTATCCCTTATGCCTGCAGTGATTCCTTTCTTATCTCTCTTTTGAAATCTTTCTTTCCCTTCAAAGCTTAGTTATCAGGTCACCTCCTCCATAAAGACTTCTATAAGTCCCTAGATCAGTGGTGTCATACTCAAATAGAAAGTCAAACTAAATAGGGCCACTAATCCATACATAAGGAGCCTTGCTTAATTTTTAAATGTGATATCTATCTCTGTTTTCTTGTATTTTTATTTTGTTAAATATTTCCCAAATATATCTTAATCTGGTTCAAGCCATGCTGGGAAACATTGTGGGATGCTTTTGGCTTGCAGGTCAAGTGTTTGTCATCTATCCTAGATGAAGTTGATTTTTTTCCTCATATTTTCCTAGTAGCCTGGTTCTCTTTGCCCCTGGTATTATAAATGGATACATGTAGCATCCCTACCCATGAAGTAGATTGTAAGGTCAGTTCTTGAAGGCATTTTTAATTTTTATGTCTTCAGAACCTAGAATATTGTGCCTTGCTCATAACTGGTACATGTTTGCTGATTGTATTGCCTGTTGGAATCCATAAGACTTTCCCTGATTATTGAAGGTAAAGGGGATCATTCCCTCTATTCTTTCTGCTACGTTTCGATTTTTCCTCTACACTGAACACATTCTAATTAGTATTATAATTATTTGCATACATGTCTTATTCACCTATTAGAATGTAAGCTACCAGCAGTGTCTTTTTCCATCTTCGTACCCCTATCTGGTACAATGTTTTACACCTACTTGGAATTTAGTAAATTTAACAGATAATTTAATAAATCGAATTGACTGAAAGGTTCAGCTCTGCCATTTACTAACTGCGTAATTGTGAGTCACTTAACCTCTGAGCCTGTTTCCTCATCTCTAAAATAGGAATAATACCACTACCTACCTGTCAGTCTTGTAAAGAAAGCTTTGAATATGTCAGAGAATGTAGTGGAAAAGTGACAGGTTATTTGGGAAATTGATCTAAAAATGACAACTAGGTTTATCTATCTATCGTTGTATATTACATATTATATAAATGTAAACTATTAATATTATTTCTAGATATTTTAAATTACACTTGAAGCTCCCCATCTTAGGGAAGGAGATTAAGAAAGTTGTCATCCAAACAACATCTGATGGCCACTCGAATTTATGTCAGATGCATTGGATGTGAGGGTATACTTAGGAAATGTGGTCTGTATGCATCCATATTCAACATATCAACGTATCTGAATGCCCATAAGGTCAGTTACATGAAAATATCCCAACCACTTAAGCAGATACTAACTGAGCCACATGGTATTTCCAATATTATTTTTCAGCGCTAACATATCAATTCTCTACCTTTTGTTTCCTTGCAGACGATTTTGCAGAGGAGGACGAGGTGCAGTCCTTCGGTTACAAGAGGTTTGGTAAGTAAAGAGTACCATCTCCCCTTCCTTGTGTGTTGTTTCTGAGATAGAGAATAGAACTGTGAAGTAATCCGAACGAGATCAGCTCTGGGCATGTGCTAGCAGAGACTTTTCTGATGAACTCCTCTGGTTCTAGGGGTCTGTTTTATATTTAGTTTGACAATGGGATATCTATCAGTGTCTGAGGTAACTGGAACTGGTGCCAGTAGATGAACCATTGTGATGTAAGTTCAAGGGAGATGCATCTTGTGGGAGAAATACTTTGTTCTTGGGGAATAAATCTCCAACAGCTGTAAAACCCTCTGGGGATAGTAGCAACTAGAAAAAGAGGGGGATGCTGAAGTCTCCAAGGAGTTGTCCCCTGAATATAAGACTGACATTTCAGCTAGGTGAAGAAGTAGTAAAGACGGGACATGCAAACTTTTAACAAGACAGAGGTTAAACACATGATATTTCTTGATTCAGCTGTTAAGAGAACAGCTGTATTTTCCTTACGTGACCTGCTACTCATTTCTCATCCAAACCCCAACCTCACCATTATCTCAGTTAACATCAATTTAGCAATGGTAGTGATTTCATTTTGGTCTTCTTCAAGAATGAAGGACAACAACCAAAAAAAAAAAATGTTCCTTCGAGTTTCTTGATCAGGAAGCAAACTGGAGGTCATGAGGCAGCCATCGCTACCTGCCTTGAGAATGCATTTCATGGATCCTTTGCTTTGGTTTTTCAGATTCGCAAAAAACAAACAAAACAAAACCATTTTAAAGATTTTAAAGAGAATTCAGTTTCATCTACCTACATGGTTTTTATGGGGAGGAGGCAGAAAAGAGAGACAGAGAGATGTGGAGAGAGAAAGAAAGGGAGAGAAGAAAGGAGGAGACAAACAGAGATAGATAGAGACAGACAGAAAGACAGAAACAGGGAAAGACAGAAAGACATGAGAAAGATTCTGGAGAGAGGCTGAAACAGACTGCTCTTTGATTTAAGTTAGCAATCCCCAGCTGTACTAGCTCACTACTTGTTTTTACCTTTTTTCATTCTAAATGTCCCTTCCCAAGTATAGCTGCACCTTACTTTTTTCTTGTCTTTGTCTTTTTCTGGGTAAATAGTGTTTTTAGATTGGAATACGGTCATATTAAACCCACAGTTGCTCCAGAAGCACAGGCAGAGCAGTATATTTGGCTGTTCACACAGAATCTCTCTCTACCCCTGGCCAAGGCAGCAGTGTTAATATTTCTGGCACGTGTGTTGGGTTAGTATATTTGGGAGTTCATTGAAGTGAGGGAGAGGTGAGGAAGAATGAAGATGAAACCAGAAACTATTAAAGGAGGCATTCGAAAAAGAACTAGGCAGAATAAAGCAAACTAATGTAGTAGTAGTGATTGGTAGACAGGCAGATACAAAATACAAGAGAGAGAAGCAATTAGGAAAATAAAAAAGAGATACGTATGGGCTTAGGGTATCACCAAAACTGTTTTGAACAGTGAGCAAAAAGAATTCCTTTGGCAATGTTGACTTTGAGAGAAATTTTATTTGTCACTTGCTGGGGAAAGTTTCATAGTTCTTAAATTGTAGAGAGATTAGTGGGAGCTTTGTGAAAAGCAAGAAAAAATAAAATGAAGAAGAATCTGGAGGGATTAATTTATGATAACTAAGGAGTTAAATATGTGAGTAGAAATTGCTAAACAGGGATGATTAAAGGGAAAAATGATAACAGCCAGCAACTGTTTGAAAACAGTATCAACTCCAGGAAGCGAGATGAATGATACTGGGTGGTACAACTTACGGAAAAGAGGAGAATGAAGTTACAAATGGGAAAATTGGATCAGGATAAAGAATTTTGATGATTTTCAGATAAATTGATGGGTGTCCCATTCAGAATAAAGTTAAATTTTAGAGCTGGAAGGGACCTAAGACTTCATGTAGTTCAATTCCTTCATTTTACAGAAGAGGAAACTAAGGCCCAATGGGAGGTGATCTGACTTGCCAAAGGTTACATAAGGCATTGTACTACATATACCAATGTTTAGCAAAGTGCCTGGCACATAGGAAACCCTTAATATAAGTATTTATTGACTGAATAGAACTGATATAACCTACACTCAGGATAGCCACTGTAACAAGTCAACATGTCAACATGCTACAAATTTGAGTTTATATGTAATGTGTGTGTTTGTGTGTGTATATGTATACACATATTATATAATATATATCTCCATAAACTATAATGTGCTAGATAGATGGGGGTAACTAGGTAGTATAGTAGATAGAGCACCAGGCCTGGAGTCAGAAAGACCCAGGTTCAAATGTGGTATCAGACACTTACTAGCTGTGTGACCCTGGGCGAGTCACTTACCCCTGTTTATCTCAGTTTCCTTGTCTGTTGAATAAGCTGGAGAATGAAATGGCAAATCACTCCAATATCTTTGCCAAGAAAGCCCCAAATGAGGATATGATTCAACAACATAAAGTGCTACGATACCTAAAAAATGATACAGGAATGAATCTGTCGTGAGTATGGTTAGACCAGTAACTTGTATGATCTAGCTCACTGAGCATAGGTACATCTCCCTTAATAAAATGAACATACAAAAACCTGAATTTAGAAAAATTATGGAGATATTTACAGCATTTAGCATTACTTTAATAAAGGATTCACTGCAGAAGTCCTTTAAATAATATACTCCTTTATTATACTTAATATATTTTATTTACAAAAAGCATAGATTTACATGGACCTATTTATGGCAGAAAATAAGGAATAGATGTTATATTGTAATTTCATGCTATAATTTTGTATTTTATAATTATAGATACATAATTATAAATTATAATTTTGTAATTTTATTGGTGTTATTTAATCAGTTAATCAACAAACATTTATTAAGCGCTCACTATGTGCTAAGCACTGTGTTACTCCCTGAAGAACCATAGACAAAAAGGAAACAGTATTTTTCCCTAAGAAGCTTACCTGTTCTAGGGAGAAAACAAGTGCACAAAAAGTATATACAAAAATAAAGAAAATGTAATGGGGAATGGGAGCTTTAGGGATTAGAAGGTGCCGAGTGGCCCAGGAGAGGTCTGATACAGGAGCTGCTGCTTGAATTGTTCTCAGAGGGAAAAGAGGGATTACAAAAAATGGCACTCAGGAGGGAATGCTTTCCTGACATGAGGGCATGGCCTAGGCAAAAGCATGGAGATGGAGATAGGCTGTAGCATGTGGAGAATAGCAAGAAAGTTGTTTTGACCCGACCTCAATGTACTTGATGAGGAGTAGCACGTGGAAAGGAGAATTGGAGCCAGTTTGTGAAGAGTTTTGAATGCTGAATGGAGGATGTCGTGTCTGATGCTCCTTCTTTTTCTTCTTGTTCTTGTTCTTGTTCTTCTCCTTCTCCTCCTCTTCCTTCTTCTTCTTCTCCTTCTCCTTCTCCTTCTCCTTCTCCTTCTCCTTCTTCTTCTTCTTCTTCTTCTTCTTCTTCTTCTTCTTCTTCTTCTTCTTCTTCTTCTTCTTCTCTTCCAGATTTGTGGTTTCATTACTACAGGGATCTCTGGAGGAAGAACCCCCCTGTTGTAATGTACATGGATGGCTATTCTGCAATTTAATAGTCTTAGAGAGTTGCCTGGGACACTGAGAAATTAAGTGACTTACCCAGTTACATCTCTAGTTAAGTGACAGAACCCAAGGGCTTAAGCTCAAGGTGTTCTGGCTCCCAGACTAATCCTATAAAGCAGGGGTGGGGAACCTGCATGCCCTCAAAGCCACATGTGGCCTTCTAGATTCTTTGGATGTAGCCTTTTGACTGAGTCTGAGTTTTACAGAACAAATCCTTTTATTGAGATAATTTGTTCTCTGAAGCTTGGATTCAGTCAAAGGACCATACTTGAGGACCTAGAGGGCCATATATAACCTTGAAGCCACAGGTTCCCCACCCCTGCTCTAGATACACTACCATGGTGCCTCTCAGTGACTTAAATATACTACATTTGGATTGCTCTTTACAATATTCAAAGCATTGTCACATGCATTATTTCATTTGATCTTCACATCAACTCTGTGAGGTAGGCAGGGCAGGTATTATCATTATCATCAGCACCATTATTCTAATTCTAAAGATGAGGATGCTAAAACACAAAAAAGTCAGGTGAATTGTCCAAAGTTTTGTCCAAAGCTGTTACATAGCTAGTAAGTAGGATAAAGTGAAGATGGTCTTCAGAGGGAAGGTACTGCCCAAGCTTGAGACTTGAACCCAAGCCTCTGATCCCTAGCTCAACTCCCTTTCCATTCTTCAGTGTGATGTCTCTACACAGGCTTAATCCTTAGCTTATTTCTTATGTAGAAATGGTAGGCACATCTGGACAGTAGCTAAGTGACAGAGCAGTTGGGAGACAGGGAAGGTTATCCTCTTTAAATTCTCATTTTCCTCTTCCATCAACTGGAAATCATAATCTCTTCTCTGCTCACCTCACGGGGGTCTAGTAAGGGCAAAAGAAGATAATGGAGGTGAGAACATTATGGATTTAAGAGGTGTCATGGTGACAACGATGATGATGACGATATGGGTGCTCTCCATTTGACGTTTTTATTATGCTGAATGGAGTTGTGATCCTGGGCTTCAATTTCCTCATCTGAAACATGGGAATGATAATATCATCCATTTCCCAGAACTGATGTAAGGATAAAATGAGATAATATTTGTAAAGCCCTTTGCAAAACTTAAAAGTGTTATATAAATGTCAGCTGGGCATGGGAAGAGTAGAAAAATATTTGCTTGGTAGCCAGGTGAACTTAAGGCTGGTTCCAAGCTTCACCGCTTATTAACTATTTAGTTTTAGACAAATCAGTTAATGACTATGTGCCTCCGTTTGCTCATTTGTAAAATTGTGTCTCTATTATCCTTTCTATCACTAGCATTCCTTGATTCTGTGACACAGTACCTTTGTGGGCTTGATGGAGCTCCAGAGTAGGTGACTTCTTAATTCCAAGAATCTCAGAGTTGTTGCTCAGATTACAGAAAAAATCCAAAAGGATTTAAATTCACTCTTAGCATTCTGCCTGGGGCAGGCAGCCTTGGCAGTGCCTTCCTTCTGAGGTTATCACCAGTTGTTCTCATATGTGTTCTTATTTGCATGTTGTCTCTCCCATTAGACTGTGAGATTTTAAGGGCAGAGACTAGGTTTGGGTGTTTTGATTTGGTTTGGTTTTGCCTTCCTTTATATCTCCAGTGCTCAGCACAATGCCTAGCACATAGTAGACACTTAAGATGTGTTGACTTGTTGACTTAACTCAGTAGTGAGGAGCAGACCTTTGGAGAGGAGTCACTAGAATTTTCAAGTTTCTTTGTTCTGTGACATAACCTTGCCTGTCTCCCTGACCTCATCCCCCCGATCCATGGTGAGGGAAGGGTGGAGATAAATCCAATTTTGTTTCCTTCATTTGCTTTTGTTATTTTTGGAATGCAAATTCATTTAATAACAGGATGCTCAAAGTCTGAATTATGGAAGACCAGGAGATACATTGCTGAGCCTATGAAAAACATGGGTAAAAATCCTGTAGATTTAAAAGTTTACAATGAGTAATTGTGGGCAGCTGGAAACATTTGTTGGTCAGTGTTTGGCAAACAAAGCTCTAACCAAATTGCTTCCCTGGGGCTCAGCTTTAGGGATTATTAATAGCCATAGTGTGTTTGTTGTCATTAGTCACATCACAAGAGAGAAACAGATCCATAAGGTTGCAAGTTGTGAAACAACAGTAACAAATAGGAGGAAGTCATTCTCTGTGAAGTGAAATTCAGTTCTTTGTGGAAATGAAGTGATAAAGTCTCAAGGAGAAAACCTGGAGAAGAGTATTTATGGGAAAGAGGTTTGTTATTGGGGCTTTTTTAAAGACACATCCTGTGTATTTATGACCACCTCCCATGCCAATGGACACAAATGTGCATTCCAATTTGACCTTAAAGAACCTTACTTGACCACGACTTCACATGTATACTCAGATTATTTTCATAAACTATAAGAGAGTTAATACTTAAACTACCTATTTTCCTTGTACAATCTAGGGTGAAGAAAGTGGGGTTTTTTGTACATTTTATTGATGCCATTTGCTTTTACGTTGCCTAAATTTCTTCCTTTAATTCTCCCCCTCCTCTGTCCAGAAAGCCATTCCATCCTAAAGACTTTTTTCTAAAAAAGAAAGAAAAATAGGAAGAAGAAAAAAAATCAAACCAATCAATTCATCAAAAAGTCTGAAAATACATACAATGTTCTACTCGCCTTATACTACTCCCTTTCTCTATACAACTCTGCCAAGGAGTTGGAGAAAGTATCTTCTCATATGCTTGCTTTGGGTCAAGCTTGTTCTTTCTAATTTTGTAATATTTATTTTTAATTGTTTGTGCTTGTCTTTTTCCATTCCTACTGTTGTAGTCATTTGGGTGCTGCCTACTTCACTCTGCATCAGTTTATGCCTTTCCATGCTTCTCTGAATTCAGCACAGTTGTTGTTTCTTATAGCACAGTGATATTCCACTACATTTATGTACCATAACTTGTTTAGCCACTCCCCAATTGACTCAAGTTTTGTGGTTTTCAGTTCTGTGATACCACAAAAAATGTATATACATATATACACACATATTAAATATATGTGTATGTATACATGCATATGTGTGTATATGCATACATATATACATACACACATATACATATACACATGTGTGTATGTGTGTATATATATGCATATATATATACATATAATAGTACTTTCTTATCAATGGCCTCCTTGAAATATAAGCCTAGTAATGGAATCTCTGGATCAGGTCATAGATCTTTTAGTCACTTTGTTCACGTAATTCCAAACTGCTTTCCAAAATGACTGTCCTAATTCATAGCTTACATTACATTTCCTATGGAAAAAAGTATTTTCTACAAAGTGCTAGATATATGAAAATCATTGTCATGATTCACTGACATGTTAAGGCCCCTCTTATCCCTCTCTCTAATGCCCTCCCTTTCAAAATAATGAATGAATAATATAAATGAACAAATAAATGAACAATAATTTTATTAGGCAGTTTAATTGGCAAAATGCTAAGTCTATAGCAGGGCTCAATAAATACTTCTTGAATTGGGATCAGTCCTGAGGTTTCACCACTGTCTTCACCTTCCCCTTTCCTGGCCTTTGTTCATCATTCACCTCCCAGTGCACTAACGCAATGTACAAAACTTGCATTTTGTGCCTATTGTCAACTCCCTGACCCGCTGCCTGACATAAAACTAAGAGCGTGCGGAAGGAGTAAGAGTGTGGTGGATTATTTGGACTTTCTTTTGAAAAAGAAAAAACATTCATCCTCATCTATTTTCCTATCAGCAGAAATGATAATGAATAAATAAATAAATGAAAATTCTTTGAAGTTTCTGGTTTCAGTGGAGAAAAAACCCTGAAGTAGTTTCCTGAGTAGATGCTGCTAAGGGCAAACGGTCTGATGTCCCAGGTGGGTTCCCCTGCTTGGGCTTTGGGGACCCAACTGCCCTTCTCAAAGCGTCTCCCTGACTGGGCCTTCAGATTTGAGGAGAGAAATGCCTTTGAAGTCATCTGTTTCAGAAAACAAACTATTGCTTTCCTCTCACATTCCTCTCACCACCTTCCTGCCCAAAGACTGACACCAGCAACGTTAACCCTTTCCCCTGAGAAGAATGTTAGGAATTTCGATCATTTCCTGTGGGGAATGGCTAAATGAGCCCAGTGTGAGGGCGGTCCTGTCAGCAATACCTTTTCCGAACATCTTTAAACAGAAAGAATGAAAAAATAAGTCAGAGGGATGGACTGAAAGAGAAATGTGTTAAAGAACAATAGAACATGTCTGGCTTAGTGTCCCTGTGAATTTTTTTTGAATATTCAAAGCTATAAAGTAAGCATCTCTACATAGATGTCAGTAACTCTAGCACTATTTACGTTCTATAAACCGTAATGGATTCAGCTATGTCTGAGTCTGTGAGAGTTTACATGCAATATAATGTACGGAGCAGGCACAGAAAGAAAGTTATCAGACATAATTTCTTTTAACTGTTCAAATAATCCAACTGTTGGATGGGACCTCAATGGATCATCTAGTCTATTCCCCTGCTTCTGGGAGGACAATATTCATAGTCTTTTAGAAAGGTAACTTTCTATTGCTTTTACTTAAACTCTCTTGGAAAAGATTTTTCTAAAGAAATTTGTTTACTTATTTCTCAAATTAAGGCAGCAGAGCAGATTGGTATAGTAGATAGATTACTGGTCTTGGAGCCAGGAAGACATGAGTTCAAATCCTGCTTCAGACAATTACTAGCTATGTGACCCTGGGTAAATCATTTCTTTTCTTTGTGCCTCAGACTCCTTATATGTAAAATGAGAGGTTGGACTTGAAGATCTCTTGTAAGATCCCTTACAGCTCTAATTTTATGATCATATAAGTCAGGAAAGTCTAGGTTCAAATTTTGCCCTTAATATTTACTTATTCTGTGACCTTAAACTGTGTGCCTCAAACAAGTCTGTAAGACATAGCTACTGAGTCATAGACCTATTTACACAGTCATAAAATTAAAGGGTTTGGGAGGCTCCAAAGAACCATCTTAGTGTCCGTTTCATAAATTATAGTTTTGCCAAAAAAACAAAACCAAACCAACAACCCAAAAATGGAATCTAACCTGATTTCTGCTTCAAACATAAATAATAAATTTGGTGGTTTCTACTATGGCTTTTGGGAGAGACAACTTAGACTGTAAATTGAATTTTTCACAACTTCCATTTTTCAATATCTCAAAGCCTTTGCTGGAGAAAAAATAATTTGGTGAATTTATAGAGACCAAATCAATAGTAGCTCATCATTTCATAATGGCTGTAGTACAGAATACAGCAGTCAAAATTGCCCAATTGTTTCAAATAATTCCCACCCCAACTTTCCTGGTTTTCAGTTGCTCATAAATTTGGGTGAGGGGGTAGTATAGGGAATCTATTTCCTATACTTGGTCATAAGCTGAATATGTTTTGTTTTTATTTCTGGAGAAGTTTTAGAAAAATCCACTGAACTGTTTTTTTGATGGCATGAAAAATTAGGATTTTTTTTTCTAGAGGTGGACTATAGGGAGTAAGATGGAAAGAAATCAATCCTTTTGGGGGAAAAAAATCAAGAGACTAAAAAAAAAAAACCCAGCAGAATTTTGAAGATTTGTTTACATTAATGTTAATTGCTCAGAGACCTTTCATAAAGAGCAGGACATCCATGACTGCTAGTCTAGGGCTACAGGTTTTGGGGAAACTCATATCATGATTAAGGGCGCTATCCATGGTCAATCCAAGAAAAACTGTGTCTTTGACATTTTCCATTTTCTGGTTTTTTTTTTTTGAGGGAGTTTTTATACTTTCTATTTTTAGGTGAATCTAGTCCTCGAGGCCAGCCTCCCTAGTGCCATCTTTATCCCTTTCTGTCTCTCTTTTCTACTCCAGGCTTCAGTGCTCAAGTAGAACATTCTCCTCCTCTTCCCTTCACACTCAACATCTGCCTTTCCTGTTTTCTATTTGCCTCAGTGTCATGATCTGTTCCCTGCTAATACAATTAAGGCAGGGTCTCTTAACCTTGAGTTCAAAAGGTGTCTGGATAGAATTCATGGGGTCAATGAACTTGAATGGGGGAAAAAATTGCATTTTTATTTCAATGCTACTGATTTCTTTGACAATCTGATGTATTTTATTTTATTCATTTGAAACCATTCTGAGAGGGGATCCATAGGCTTCACCTCTGCCAAAGGGAACCATGACACAAAAAGGTTAAGCATACCAGGTTAAGGGTTATAGGTCAGTCAGTCAACAAACATTTAAGTACGTACTACCTACTAATACTATATACTATTCTAAGTACTTGGGATACAAAGACAAAAGCATAACCCCTGCCTTCAGGGAGCTTACATTCTAAGAGGGGAAATGAAATGCAAGCAACTATGTACCTATAAAATATAGCAAGTATAAATGTAACATAATCCCTGAAGGAAGGCATAAGAGGAGAGGTAGGAGAGGGGAGGAGGAGAAGGATTGGGGAAGACCAAGAAAGACCTTTTGAAAGAAGGTAGGATCTGAATTGAGTTTTGAGAGAAGAAAAGGAAGCCCAAAGCTGGAAGTGAAGAGGCAGAGTATTGTAGATATAAGGCATGAAGTAGAGAGCTGTAGTGTTGTGTAAGCATCAAATAACAAGAAAGATGGTGTAGCTAAATCATAGAGGACATGGAGGGAATAAAGCATACAAAAACTGGAAAGAGAGGAGGGGGCCAGGATGATTCATGAGACCTCCTGGAGACAAGGACCAGAGGCAGTCAAATAGAGTAAATGATTTAAAATTTTGTTAATTCAAATGCATAGCCAGTGGAGAAAAATTCTGAATTGGAATAGGGGTTTGCAAAACATGGGCCTCTTTGCATCCCTCCACGGCCATTTCGTAGTTGAAGCCGAGGCTTGGCTCCATCATCTTCCCTCTCCAATCTATCCTTTGGTTACCAAAATAATTTTCCTAATGCCCAGGTTTAACCATGTTATTTTCCTTTTTAAAATCCTTGGGCTCCCTATTGCTTTAAAACGTGGTGGTGGTGTGCATGTGGTGGGGGGGGTATTCAGAATAAAATCAAGTTCCTTAGCCTAGCATTTAGGGGACTCTGCAGTCTAGCTCTAATTTATTTTTGTAGCTTTATTATATACATTCTAAGTCCTAGTCAAATGGGATGACTAGGTATTGCATGATCTTAATCTTTTATATTTTTTATCTGTGCATTTCCACAGATTAGGCATTCCCACATGCCTAGAATATGCTCCCTCTTTATCTCTCCCTTTAAAATCCTTCTCATCCTTCAAGGCTCAGTTGGGATGGAGGCTTCTTCACCAAGCCTTCCTTGATTCTCCCTCATTCTCTTCGATCTCTATGTAGCTTCCCTTTATCACTCTCCTTTTCTACACTGTATTATACTTACTTGTAAGCATGTCATAACCTCCTTCTCCCCTCCCTCCATTATCCTGCAAGCTCCTTAAAGACAAGAATTGTGTAATTTTTCATCTTTGTAGCTCCAGTACCATAAACAGGCCCTTGTATAAAGCAATTTCTTGCATAAAAGGTTATTTTATTTCAGGCTAGATTCTTCTCAGCCTCTCCCCTAGTATTTGAAGTGCTCCTGGGTCAGGCCAGTGTGTTACTACCAAGAGCTAGGGCCATCCTTGTAAGCTACTATTGTCAAACCTCATGTTCTTCCTGTTTTCCTTCAATCAAAGAGTAGCTGTGGGGACTCTTAAAATGTCCAAATTTATTCCAAAAAAGTATTTATTAAGCAGCTCCTATATTTGAGCACAGTGCTAGGTTTTGGGGATAAAATGACAAAAGGAAGAAACAATTCTTACGTTAATGTAGCTTACATTCTACTGAGGAGGGGGGAAGTACTGGCTCCTTTATCCTCCTCCTTACCTATGTAATACTAGAGGGTTAATCACTCCTGCTGGGGCTGCTGCTATTTTTTCTGTTCTCAGCAAATTCTTCCTGGAAGACTGCCTTGGATTTCTCAGAGCTGCAGGGTCTCACACCATTCTGTGTTATATTATTCTCATTATCATTGGTATTTAGCATTAGTGTGGTATTAGAGTGAATAAAAGACCTCCAGATGCTCTGTGTCCCACACTGTTTGAAATTACCTGTAACACATCATGTCCTAAGGGTATTGTTTGTTTTATAATCTGATACCGTTTTCATTTCTGCCTTTTAATCTTGTCTCCAAGAGATTTGGAGCAGTGCAAACTGCTGACTAAATCATAATGTTCTCATTCTAATCATGTTTTAAGTCTCACTCTAGGAGATCTTGAATCATCCTCAGCTTCATTCTTCCTGTTTTTTAATAAAATTTTCACTTACTTCCTTTTGTATTTGTCAGTGAAAATACAGTCTCAAAACAATATCAGGGCTGTCCAGCAAAAGTGTCCTTTCTGTTTAGGTTGTAGCCATTGCTAGGGATAATTTTACATGTAAATCTCCCTCTTGCATACATTTTAGAAATCAATTTAGGGAAGTATAAACTGTGTAGCAATATATGAACATTCTATGTCAAGCATTTTATTCATCAGTCTAAAAAGAATTTTACATTCTGATCTTTTCTATCATATAAAACAAAACAATAATTTCAGGAGGGGAAAACCTTTTTGTCTAATTTTTTTTTTCCTGTTTTCCCTGTCCTAATCAAAAACTTTACTTTTCTAATTGTCTTACCAATTAGCCACATGTTGGTGGCTCAAGTCAGAGTTCCCAAGGTAAATGCTAAGGTATGTTTGCAATGAGAATGTCATTGTGACATGGTACTTCATGCCAAGGACTCAGAAAGGTGGGAATAGGGGAAAGGAGCAAAAGGGAATTTTTTAAAAATAAAAGTTACTCATTGGATCACAAAGAAGGTGAGTACAGAGGATAAGTGAGAACTTGAAGAAAAATGTAGAGAAGAGCTTAAGGAGTGCTCCTTTCATGAAAATGTATGCACTTCGTGAGATTTGCAGAGAAATTGAAACAAGCAAGACTCTTTAAAATGGGGAAATGACCTTTTTAGTTGAGACGTAAAAATTATGACATTTATTAATCATCCATATTGCTGGGCATCATGCATAATTTTAAAAAGTAGAAGGCCTTGTTTTAGTGTAAGTTGATGAAGAACAAAGACTCATATAAACAATGATGGACTTGAATGAAAGAAACATAATAGCCAGTTATAAAAATGTCTCCCCTCCCACCAGCAGGATTTCCAAAAGTACAATAGAAACACTTCAAGCTAGGGGGGATGGATGCTGCCTCTCCTTCATTCTTTCTTCACCCTCTTCCTCCTCCTGGAGGGGAACTAGGGACTTGAAGATTGACAGATTTAAATGTTCTAGGGAAAAAAATGTTCAACATTTTTTCCTACCCCAGATTCTTCCCCTCCTCTACTTCTGCCCTCCATGAATACACTGGTCCCTTTAACTAAAAGGTTTTTATTCATTTTTATTTTTTATTTATTATGCCTTTATTTATATATTTATTTATCATGTATAAATTTATAAATTTATTTATTATGTCTCCTTGTGCCCAGCAGCAAAGATGCCATACCAAGGCAGAGATCCTGCCTGGCTGAAGCCCTAGAGAGTCATTTGAGAAAGGTGTTTCCTTTCCCAATTGCTTCACATGTCCTGAATCATTGGAGCTATTAAGTGTTAACATATGAACCCGTGCTAATATTAACAGTGGCTTTTAATTGGCTCTGGAAATATTTAATAAGCTAATTTGGTTCAAAGGCACTAACTTTTTATAGGAGGAAAATCTTGGAAAGGCATAAAGTTATCTGAGAACTCAAGAATGGGAATACATTAACAGAGTTGGAGAGAGAAAGAACTAGGAATTTTCCATCTATAAAATGGACACAGTACTTCTTAGTATCACACAATTAAGGACATTATGTGAATTGATGTTTTAATGTGAATTGAACTTTGAAGATGTATGTCATCATTCAATCTGTGTCATACTTATAAGAAAAATATGGGATTATAAGTGGGCTTAAAAACTAAACTTTAAACATTTGGTAAAAATTAACAAGTGGAAAATTCAGACCAATCCATTCTTGGTTCCAGGCTGGAATGGTCTGTTCTATGTTCTTTTCATGTACTTTCTCAATCCCATAGAGATATGTAGCAAAGCTCTTGTATCTTGAATCAATCTTCTTTCAAATCAAAATATGAAAGAGTTCATTCCCCACCAATAACATTAAATCAATTGAATCATTCTTTAAATGCATGTATATGCAAAATTAATAAAACTATAGTGTTGCCATTAATAATAATCTCAAGGAAATGAATTCAGTGATCTGGTCATATTTATCATATTATAAGATTTTTGTTTGTGTTTTTCATGTTAATGGAAGACATGCTGAATCAAAATCTTAACCCCACTTGTTAAGATCAAACCAGTATCACCAGTATCACATTTGTTATGACCTTTCTTGAACTGACAATCCAAAAGAAACTATGACTTTTCAAATCTCCTCTTACCTATGGAAATATTCCCTGATCTAGTTGGTGACCTTGTAGAAGACTATGAAAACAGAGTAGTAGGTGGTCCTATAAATCTTAGGACTTTTCCCCTTTTGTCTCCCAAACTCTATAACAAGAGTGAGCCCCTTTCCCTGAGTAATAAAATATTAGTTCAATTCTCTAATTTCGTGCATAACCAGTGTTTCTTTTGATATTTTTTCAAATTTGTAAGCAGAGAATCATACTATATAAAATTAACAAACCATGGTGGCCAGCCAGGAAGAATGAATTTTCTTGAACAACATTAGTAGTTTTGATTGGCGTGGGGTGAGGTTATCTAAAGACTCCATTCCTTTTAATATCATCATACTTCCCAAGAGAATAACCCTTGAGTCTGGAACCCTTGAGTTTCAAGACTGGAACTGAGATTATATGGCTTCCTCAAGGCTGAGTTGGGGCAGTAGGTTATGCAAACAGACACTTGGAATTAAGGTGGTTCTGTGAGACAGTTCAAGATAACAATGAATAGAGTGAGTCTAGGGAGAAACTAGAGGAATTGCTAGAGTCAAGAAACTAGGTAGTCAGGACATGACTCTAAGGCCCCTTTGAAGGTCTCCACAAAACTTCAAAATAGCTTGTCTTCTTGCTTTTCCATTTAAAAATGGCATTTGGTAGGCTTCTTGCTCATAAATCTCTCCTCCACACTATCTGAAATGATCCATTTCATTTTACATGGGGTCACTTTAATATGAATTGGATTATTATAGTGCTATCCATGTATTCCCTATGTGAAAAAAATCATTGCACCAAAGGAAGTGGAATTTTTACAAAGGTGAGAAGTGAAAGGGGGAGGCCCTTTGAGATCAAGGTATTTTTGAGAGTGAAAGATTTGGGCTCTGTCTCTGACCCGTTTCTCTTTTATTCTCTACACTTTTTCATTTTGTGATCCCATCAGTTATTCATGGGATCAATTATCATCTCTATGCAGATGACTTAAATCTATATTTATTTAGCCCTAGTCTCTCTCTTGATTTACAATTCTGAATCATTAGCACCCTACTAGAAATTTCAAAATAAGCATCTCATAGACATCTCAAATTCAAACATGTTCAAAACAAAACAAGTAGAAGTAGCCTGATATTGCTTTAGCCCCCAGACATGGGAGCATACCTGGAAAACTGTAGACTCCAAGAAGCCTTAGAGTTGCTGGGTTTACAGAAAGAGTACATGTATAATGCTTCTGCTTTACTAAAAGAACCTAAAGCTACCTCAGAGGCCTGAGAGTTGCAGAAAAGTGACTTCTTCCAGGGAAAGAGTAAAGAATCTTTGAAGAGAACCAAGTAATTTGCAGTAATTCAAATCAATAATTCATTAAACATTTATTAAGCATCTACTACGTACCCGTCACCATGCAAAGTCCTGGGGATACAAAAAGAGACAAAATACAGTTCTGATGCGCAAGATTGTTCCTTAAAAGAGACCACTACCATTTAGACCTGCAGTCCAGAGTTCTAATTTGATCTTGGGCACATGGATTTCCCTACTGAAGTGCCTTGCTGCTAGGTTTTTGTAAGTGTATTCATTGTCCTCCAGAGACTGTGCATTGGTGGGAGAGTGTGACCTATGTTTATGAGTAGACTATTATTTTGATTGTACAACAATCCATATGACAGTGTGCTTTTGTCTTTTTTTTTTTTTAGTAAATTATCATTTTAAGATTATTATGACTTTTGCTTCTCATTTAACAGATATTTTAAGTGTTAATGGTGTTATTGTGACTACTTTGTATAAATGGGAAGTGCACCAGTGGGGGCTCAGAAACTACAGTTGCAAGTAGTAGTAGCATATTCCTCACACAAAGATCTCCCCTAGGACCTGGAGAATGAACAGAAGATGAGTGGTCATGGCTGTGGTCAGCCCACCAAATATCATCCTTCCCCCAGTCTCCCAGGTAGATAGCACCAACCATGCTGGCTGTGTAGCTTGTGGGCGTGATCTCCAATTTAGCAATTGCACTCCCACCTTCTGTTTCTCTGAGCTGACTTAGTCACCTCCAACTGAGAGGTGTGTGTGTGTGTGTGTGTGTGTGTGTGTGTGATTGTTTTCCCTTTTTCTTTATATTCCTAGAGCTTAGCGTAGTGCTTGACAAAGTCACAGAAAGGAATAACATATACTTCACAATTTTCCTAGGATCAGCCCTACTTCTATTCCCAGAGACTAGATTGAAGGAGCCTACCATATTTAAAAAATCCCCAGGGACATCTGCCAGGCCAATAATCCTCCTACATCTTTGGATTTAGGGCCCTAGGGTAAGGGAAACCCCACATGTCCCTGACTTGGAGAGACTGAAGAAGAATGCTGGATTGGTTTTCCCCAATCCAGCTAATTTATCTAGTTCTAGAACATTTTCCTTGTTGGCACATCCATTTTCTGTGGGTTGGGAAAGGTATCCATTCCATAGATGAGATTACAGATCCTCAATGATTTTGTCACCTGGAGATCAGCAGCTGAGGTGATATAAATCTTCCCAGTATTCACCTCCCCCAATATCAAGGTAGGGAGGAATTTCTCATTTCCCTCTGTGGAGCTCCAGGAGCATCATTATTATACTCTGTAGAGGAAGAAGTGAAGAATCAGACTATTTATTCATGAAAATTATTCTTCAATGACTAAGAGATTAGAGGCAGCATGGACTAGTAAGAGGATGTTTGACTTGGAATCAAGAGACTTGTGCTCAAATCCTGACTTAGACATGTACGTACTATGTGACCTTGGACAAGTAAAACCTCTTTGGCCCTCAGTTTCCTTATCTGTAAAGATAAAGGAATTGGACCTGAGAAGGATCATCACAGATTGAACTCTGGATTCCAAATAAAGAAGGTCTAAGTTCAGATCCTGTTCCAGACATCTATTAGCTGTGCAACCCTGGGCAAGTCACTTAACTTCTGTTAGCCTCAGTTTCATCATCTATAAAATGGCAATGATGACATGTACCTCACAGTTTGTTATTAGTATAAAATCAGATAATATATGTAAAACAATTTGCAAAATGTAGCTATTATTAGTAGTAATAGTTTTGATAATGGTCATGACAAAAATAATCTAGCTCTAAGATGATAAGCACTTCAGATCAGTGATAGTGGGAATGAAAAGGGAGGTATACAGGATGGGTATTTGAAAGGAAAACTCCTAGGACTTGGCTAGTTAGATAAGGGGGTTAAAGAAGAAGACTCAAAAATAACTTGAAAGTTACCCCCCTCCCTGCAACTTCCCTTTGGTGTCTGATAGCATCTCCTTGGTTAAATCCAAAGATGCAGTGAGTGAGTAAAAAACCAAAGCTTGTCAAAACTAACACCTCCGGAGAAATCCACAGGACCCATTCTAAGCATTCTTGAAATGTAAAGCAGAAACTTACAATTTGATTTGCCTTCAGCAGTTCTTAAGGATTACCGTATTATTAGTTATATCAGGGGAGAGGGATGGCCATTTGTCATCTTTTGGGGGGGATTGTTTTCTAGACATAGTTAAATCTTGTATAGTGGATGAATGCTGGGCTTTGAGTCAGGGAGACTGAGTTCAAATTTGGCCTCAGACACTTCCCAGCTGTGTGACCCTGGGCAAGTCCCTTAACCTTTGTTTGCCTCAGTTTTCTCCATTATAAATTGGAGATAAGAACAGTACTTTCCTCTCAGGGTCATTATGAGAGTCAAATGAGATATTTGTAAAAAGTGCCTGGCACATAGTGGGCACTACCTAAATGCTCATTCCCTTCCGCCTCTTTTGGATTGTGTTCCAGGCATGGCGAAGCCTGGATTTTGTTACCTTTGGCATCTAGATGTATTAGTAGTATTAGCATTGGATACAGAATATGATTTCCCTGCAGTTATCTGGAGTTTTGTCTGCACAGGCACATTAAGATAATTTCCACTTCATCACTCAATTCTCCAGTGGATCTGTGATCTCATCATTGTGGGTATTCTCATGGTACAGATCATAATCCATCCACTCCTGCCCTTCCTGTGAAACCTTCATCCATCATCCATATCATTTTACAGATTCATCACGGAAGATTTACCCAATGGCCTGAGGGTATTCCTTGTGTTCTCTTGACACTGCATGGAAATCAGTTGAGCATATGGGCTATCCATCAGTCATCCCTCTCTCTTATTCTTGATAAGTGACTACTATCCCATCTTTCCCAGTAATACATTTCTCTGATGTCATGCTTTACACCACTTTCCTACACAATTCTTCATTGGCAATGTGTTGTTGCTGCCTTCTCACATCTCTTCATTGGCCTTTGGGCATTTCTCCACTTAATTCCTTCAGAGACTATAACATTCCATGGCTTATAGCTATATAACATCACCAGAAGAACATTGGTGTTAAAAGGAAGAACATTTCTAGCCTATTCTTTTTCTTCAGTCTTCTAATGATCCTAGAATCATTAAATTGTGTTATTTCCCCAAAGCAATCCATTCTGTTCTTCTCTGATCCATTTCTAAGTTCAATTCATTGATCTGCCTTCAACATCATGAAATTTTGGAGAAGGGTAGTGGAGTGGGAATCAGGGAGATCAAAGTTATGCAAAGCTTTATACAAAGCTCTAATATATAAATATTTTTAAAAAGAACATCTGTTAAACTACCCTGAGAAATGGGGAGGGGAAGAGATAATTATACTTTCTTCCAAAGGAATAAAAGTATAAGACTACTTTCTGTTGCTTATTTTTGTGGACACTTGGGAAAGAGAAATCCAGGGGAAAAGTGGGCAGGAAATGAAATTTAGCTAAGGAGTGGGTTATGAAAGAAAATAGAGACAATAGGAGCAAATGAGTCTTTTCTACCTCTTTCTACCATGTGCCCTCAATAACTGCTCTCAGTCTCAAAGAGCTGTCTTTGACATTCTATAGGGCTTAAATGTGAGAGCTGGGAATTTATTTCTCCTAGTGCTTTAGTACTGGCAAAGGAATAATGAAGAGGCAAAGGACTTGAACTGTTTCTTTCTCATATCTATTCTAGCCCAAACCTGCCCACCTCCAATGTTTTTATGGCAACTGAATCCACATCCATGTGCACTTCTTTACATAAGCACCTGACAGTCAAACTGAGGGATGGAGAGATCTCAGGTTCTCTGACATCTTGCCAGAAGGCCTCCTGAGTAGTCAGTCATCTTGAATGTGGTTTGAAGGGCCATTTTGTTTCCTGTTCTCCATTTCAAAAACGTCCTAGGAAAAGGGAAAAATCAGATCAAATTATGTTTCCATAGTACTGATTTTTAGCAAACTGGAGAATGATAGAATTGAAATGTCTTAAGAATGTTTTGACATAAGATGTCATTTAACCTCATGCAGGCCCCCCTGCCCCTGCCCAGGCTGCCATGAGGAAAGGAATAGGTTAGCTTATGCTTTCTCCCCTTTGTGCTAAGTTCCAATTCAAGCCAATCCTGTGGGAGGTGTGGCAAGACAAAACTTAGACATTACTTATGAGGCTCCCTTTGGAACTGATGGAAGAAAGGAAATTTAATTTAGCTAAACATCCTTGGGAAAACTCAAATGACACTTGTATTAGCAGATTTTTTTCATCCCTGAAGAGGGAACCCCTAAGTACCCAGCATTTTTGCTTCAAAGGAGTTTCTTTCAGCTTTCATCATTTAAACCCTATATTGTGTAAATCAAGGCCTAACCACTATTTTTAGGCACCCCAGTGGGCCAGGAGGAAGAAATCTTGGGAGTACCGAGAGTCCCTTAAAACTAATCTATATTGGGCTGGTCTTAGGTCATTTCCTCAAAACTAGTGTTTAAAAGCTTTCTACACTTAGACTTTTGGTGTATCTGACTAGTTAAAGTGGAAGGCTTTAAGAAAATGGAATCTGAGAGAAATGCTTTGTATCAGTTGTGATAACTTGGTTATCTGCTTGCTTCACCAAAATCTCAACTATTTTAAGGAAAGCCCTAGTGTTCCGTTACTTGAGGGCATTTTTTAAATTTCTCTCTACCCCAGAGTTCAGCACAGTGTTCTTCATGTATAACAACAGACCCTTGACACATTTTCCCAGGATCACAAAATTTCAGGGATAGATGGGAGTTCTGAGAGCATCTAGCCCACCTGAATCTGTATGTCCTTTATAATTTCCCTCCAAGTGATCATCCAGATCTTGCTTGAAGGCTTCTAAGAGCATGGAACTCAACCCATTCCAATGGTTGGGAAGTTGTTCATTACTATAAACCCCCTGAAACTTCCAACCATTGCCCCTGATTTTTCCCTCTGAGACCAAGTGCAAATTCTCCGGTGGAGCACCTTTCTTCCTTTCCTTGCTTCTGACCCTCCCCTCCAAACCCGAAGTTCTCACCAGAGTGTCAGCAATACCATTGACTGTTCATATCACTTGGATGAGTAGAGAGTAACCAATTACAAGCTTTCTAGTGAGAGGGAGAACCTTTAGGCCTTGTCATCTGATATGCTACTGTGTCCTAAAGTCCTCTGAATCTCACTGAATCACCTCACTGATTATGCCCAGGGTCACAGAACCAGTATGAGTCAGAGTAATGACCCATGAGTTTTGGAATGATAACCCAGGATTTAAATCCAGGTCTTCCTGGCTCTGAGGCCACTTCTTTATTCATCACACCAGGCTTTCTATCAAGGATAAGGTTGGTAAGAAATAGATTCTGATCCAGAAAATACCATTGCTAATGACCATCATTGCCTCCTGCCACTGTGCCCAAGAAACACTGTTCTAGCTTCGCAGAATAGATTGAAACTTATATTAATCTTTGTGATCATTCAAACAACTGATACTAGCCTTCCATTTCTCTTTATTCTTATGATGTAGTAAAGAGCTGGCATGTGGAATGACAGCAGGGCTGTACTTGAAGTCAGGAGATTCCTGGTTTTGACACTTCATAGCTGGGTGTCCATAGGCTCACTCTCTGTCCTGGTTTCTGACCCTCGTTCAGCTTTGGTTTCTTTGTCTATAAAAAAAGAAAAAATGCCTGCAATGTTGTGTTGGCAGGAGAAATCAGCTGAAATACTGGGAGGTAGGTGGCATAGGGCACCTGCGTCAGGAAGATCTAAATTCAAATCTGGCCCCAAATGCTTACTAGGTATGTGACCACGGGCAAGTCACTTGTCATCTGCCTCAATTTTCTCACCTGTAAAATGGGGATAGTAACACCTACCTCCTAGGCTTGTTCTGAGGATAAAAGGAGATAATATGTGTTAAACCCTTTGCAAATTTTAATAAGTGCTAGCTATTATTGTTGCTGTGTGTAAAGTGCTACATAAATTTCAAATAACACTATTAACTGTTGTTAAAAAAAATAAAAGATCTGACTTCTGCTATTTGCTTCCCTCCCCCTCTACTCCTTAGTTGCTCTGGCATAATTCTTTCTATCTATCAAATCACCTCCTCCCTTCTTTTAAAATCCTAACTCTCAAATCTACCTCTCACACAAGGAATCTCAGGGCATTCTAGATTTTTAGATTCCCCTTTAAAGCTGCTTTTTAGGATCTCAGCAAACATATGGTAATACTGGGTTGACCAGTTAGTAGTACCAGGCCCCAGACTGGGGACAAAGTTGTGAAAGGCAACACTACCATCCCAATATTCAATTTTGGAAGCTGGGGTTGAACCTCATTTACCTGAGGGTGGGTCTCTTGGCTGGCTCTTTTCATTGTCTCTCCTCCCTCCTGTTAGAAGCAAAGTCTCCTCTTCAAACTTTTCTTCCATTTCTGGACTTAAATGAAAACTTGTCTTCCCCCCCCCCCCCCCCCCCAAAAATACTTCCTAGCCTCCAATAACCTCTCCTACGGAGGCCTCATCTTCCTTGACTCAACAGAAGAACACACAGCAAGTTATTCCTGGCTCCCTAAAACTACTCCAAAACACCAATCTACAACCAAATGCTTAAATGATATAACAACACTACTTTGCTACTTCCTAAAAGTCACCACAACAAATCTAGTTCTTCTGAGCTTCCCAGAACAATGCTTTTGTTTCTCAAAGTAGCTAACAAGACAAGGTTAGTTTCTTCCTGCTCTATCCATGATTCTGTGAATCTCATCTTATGGACCAACCTTGCTTATGGAGTAATCTTTTTCTCATGTCTCCCCCTCCGCCTGTATAGTGGAAGCAGGTGGTAGTATTGTGTCTACTCCAGTTGCTTCTTTAAAATAAAAAAAAAACACTAAAATTATAAGAATATTAAGCGTCAACAATAAACAAAAAAATCAAATAAATATACAAAACAAGGGACAAAGTCTTACTGAAGCTCCTTAGCCTTTGATGAAGCAGAACTCAAAGAATTAACATGCAACAGGAAAAGTAAGATGCTGTTGTTCTACGTTTCCTTCCAGATCTGTCCAAAATTCTAGCATCCCCTCCCCTCCTTCCTCCTAGACTGATTTAACAGAGACATCGGAGGTACAGTCTCTTGTTTAGAACATTTCTAACACGTGGTCATCCACACTCTGCCTGAAGATCTCTGGAGGCAGCCCGTTGTGGAGATAACTGTAATTGTAAGGAAGCGTATTCTTTTGTTGAACTAAAATTTGCCTCCCTATCACTTCTAGTAATTGACTTTAATTCTTCCCTCTAGAACTAAGCAGAAAAGTCTTCTCTTTCTCTTTCACACACAGATGTAGTTATTACTCTGTTGTTTTCAGTCATGTCTGACTCTTCATATGACACTATAAGGGGTTTCCTTGGCAAAGATACTAGAGTACCATTTCCTTCTCCGATTCATTTTACAGATAAGGAAATTGAAATAAACAGGGTTAATTGACATGCTTAGGGTCACATAGTATATATCTGAGGCTGGATTTGAACTCAGGTCCTTCTGCCTCCAGAGCCAATGCTCTATCACTGCACCACCTAGCTGCCCACTATACCATCTCAAATAATCAAAAACTGATTTCACTTCCCCTCCACATAGCCTTATCATTTTCCCAAACTGGACTACTAGTTATTTCCAGAACTCATCACTCTTTCTCTTGACTCCATGAATTTGCACAAGTAACATTGCCATTGCTGGCCCCAGACCTAGAATTCTCCTGATTGGAATTGCTTAGAGATTCATTTTAATCCTTGTGGCAAGTCTCAGCTCAGCCTCTGCCTCCTCTATAAAGCCTTCTCTGATTACGCCACCTACTATTCTCAGATCACCCTTTTTCCATCCTTCTATTATCATTATCTACATAAATGCTGTTCTCTCCTTAAAAAGCATAAACTACCTGAGATGTGTCTTCTTTTTATCCCCAGAATTTAGGAGAATGGTTCAAATGGAAAAGGCATTTAATAAATGTTTAATTGAATTTAATTGCCCATTGTCATCTTCCTAGCCACAACAAGAAGCCTTATCTCTTTGGTGATCTTTGTAGAGTTGTAGCATCAGTATTCTTGGCAGCATCTCTTGTGAAATATATATATATACATATATATATATATAAAATGTGTCGTTGCTTTCAGTTTCAAATGGCTGCACATGAGGTTACATAATTCAACACAGTGAAAGAGCCAAATTTTGACAAGGGCATCACACAGTATAACTTGGCTTGAGTAAAGACCCCAAAGACACTGAAAATTCCTAAATTTATCTCCAAAGTGAAGAAAACTAAGACTTGAACTGATGTATAGAATAACATAAGGAAAAGATGAAGAAGGTGAGGAAAATCAGAAAGCTTTAGGATTTGCAATACATCAAGTATTGTGACACATTCTGTGGTCTGGCCCAGGTGGCCTCCTAAGAGAGAACCTTTTATAATGAGATAGAATAAGCATGAGTCTGAGATGACTACAGAGGGTCTCTATGTGAGCTGAAATAACCAAGCCAGTCAAAAACCTTCTCCTACCCTAACACTATTGTTTAGTAAGCTCAATGCCAGATCAGGAGAATTAAACCAATTTTTTACTCTTTTCCTCTTTCTCTTATTGGGAGGATTCCTGAAGCAGAATCTTAATCAGGTTAATGAATCATCATTCAGCACTTAATTTTTTTTTTTAAAGCAAGAATTTCAGGGCACTCTCCCCTGGGAAGTATTAGAAGGTCACAGAATGAGTTGGTTGACTAAAAAGCTGAATAATGCTGAAAGATGATGAATGAGGGGGAAAATCTGATAAACTGATGCATGTGTTTTGCACATGATTTCATTAAATTTCGAAGTTGATTTTAGGGCCTGCCTTAAGTGCTTTCAGAGGGTCCTGAACATGCCCCCTCTCTTTCTAAGCTCACCTAACTCACAATTGTAAGAAGAGAGCCAGGAAAGAGCTTCCTCTGGCTGGCTTTTCTTCCCTCACTGCTAATTATTGGAAGTGAAGGAGGAAGTGGAAAAAGCCATTTGTAGCAACCTGGAGATACTTGCCTATCCTGGTCATGGCAAAGGCCTATGGTCTTCATCCTTAGCAAACTTTGAAGCAAATGAAATTTGTTTTTGAGAAGCCTCATGATCTGTCCCCCCCCCCCCGCCCCAACCCTTTGTCCCACTTTCAACATGCCCTGTTATTGCCCCTCCCTAGTCATCCTTTCACGTAGTCCTGGGTCCCTTCTATGGAGAAAGGTGATTTGATAAACCAATTCACACTTAGGTGTTAATGACAATGTGTTATTCTTCCTGAGGTATTTGCTTTTTAAAAGGCCTTCAGAGAGAGGCAAAATTCACCTTAAAGGGGTGAGTCTCTAGTAATCATACTTCAGAACCTGAGCTGAGCCTTTATACCAGGAGGTGGAGAAGTGGAAATGACCAGGTAGTATATAGTTTAGGTAAGGGGAAGTATGGTTGTTCAGTTGTGTCCCACTCTTCATAACCTCATTTGGGGTTTTCTTGGCAAAGAGACTGGAGTGGTTTGCCATTTCCTTCTCCAGCTCATTTTACAGATGAGGAAACTGAGGCAAACAGGGTTAAGGGATTTGCTCAGGGTCATATAACTAGTAAATGTCTGAGGTCAGATTTGAACTCATGAAGATGAGTCTTCCTGACACACCAGGCCCATCATTCTACCCCTTGTACCACATAGCTGCCTTAAATGCATGCAAATGCATGGACTTGGGAGATATTTAAAGAGAGGCAGTAGGTACTACCTTCCCCTTAAATCACATTAGCAGGGCAGCCATCTATGTCATTCAAGTATTAGGAACTCCTTCAGCCTTGTATAGTCTAACAGCTAGCTGAATTATTGATAGCCTTAAGACTAGGTCTGTCTGATAATTAGTCAATTAGTCATTTAACAACCTTCATTGAGATAAGCACTATGTGTAAAGTACCAAATAAGGCCAGGTGAAGGATACAGAAGTAGGGTTCCTGGTTCTTGATCTTGAGAAGCTTGCATAAATAGGTCAGACGTTAATAAATATGTAGACATTTGATTAACAGAAACAACACATAGCTAGCCAGTTGAAGAGGAAAAATTTAAGGGGAACATGATTGTTGTCGTTAACTATCCAAAGGGCTCTATATGGAGGGATAAGCTTTATTCTGTGTGTCTCTAGAGATCAGAAATAGGACAGTGGATAGGGACTGTAGGGCAGTAGAGTTCAGCTAAGTATAGTGAATAGCTTTTTAATACTTAGAGCTGTCCATGATGTAATAGGATCTCTCTCAAAGTTCCATATTCCTTAACAAGAACGTTCACACATTGGCCGGAGGATTATCTATCAAAGCTGTTGTAGAAAGAATTCCTACATCAGACAAGAGATTGGACTCGGGAGCCAAGGTCCCTTCCAACTCTCAGATCTCAACATATGCCAATTTTCCAGGGATAGAGGACAAGTCCAGAACAACGAGGGAAATATGAAAGCTTGAACACAGAGAACTAGGTGGAGATGGATCCAGTAGATGGATTTAAGCAGCATAGACAACAGTCTTCTAGTGACAATGGACAGGAGAGAGAGCATATCTTTGTGATTTAAGGCAGGAGATGGGTGTGTCTGTTGCCTAAAAACTAGCCTCACCAGGATCTGAAGGGTATCGCCACCAAAAGATATTCTGCTGGCAGATGACTTTCTTTTAGCTGTGGGAACTTGTGAAAAGTGTCTAGGAGGGTGCAGAGGGACAAAGGGCTGGTTTTAACAGCAAGAAAATCTAGAATCAAGCCCTGCCTTTGAGACATGCTAGCTGTGCAAGGATGGACAAGTCACTAATCCTCTTGGTATTCCAGGCAATTGTCTTGAGTTATAAAATTGCTGCTAATCTCTATCACCGGAGAGAATTCCTATAGCCAGAACTGTTGACAAAAATGAAATCACCAGTCCAGGACAAAAGACCAAAAAATTTGGAGTTTTGACCAACTTCAATTAATGGAGACTCACATAAATCAATGACTTTTATACAGCACTTTAAGGTTTGCTAAATTTTTTTTTAACACTAGTCCCCCAGAGAAAGCAGTACAAATACTACTATTTCCATCTCATAAAATGGAAGAGAAAACATACTCTAAGAGGTTTCATGACTTGCTGTGAATAACACAACTAGCAAAATGGAAGGTTAGGATGCAAACCCAAGTCTTCTGACTTCAACTGTAACATTTCTTGTACTATACCACATTGCCTTTCGGATGAGTGAAGTGCTGTAATTAAACTGGGAAGAGCTGATATGCCTGAATCAGTAGGAGATGATCATAACTTGTTTGATATAGGAGACACACAGTGAGACATCTCAGAGTAAACAGGGTAAATATTTAGTATATGGTCAACATCAGCCACTCACCTCATGATGATGGTCATGTGACAATTCTTAGGTGAATCATGCTTCCAACATGTAAAACCAAACCCTTTCAGTCTTCCTTTAGTGCTTCAATAGTTCACGGAATACATGATCTCATTGATGTAAATGCTGTCTCCCTTGATGCAGGTCTTAATCTGTCTGTGACTGCCCATTGTTGGTGAATCTTATGGATCGTCCACAGACGAGATACCCTTCATACTGCAGACCTTCTTCTAGAATCTTTTTTACATTTCATGGGTTATCTATAGAGTACTCAGGCTGTCTGTCTCATATACCTTGTCCCCACTACAAGATCACTAGGCCCTCTCCATTTCAAATCATACGTTTCCTTGATGATATTTCTTTTACAATTTTTAAAGTATATGTCATCATTGGAAATATGCTTCAGCCTGCTTGTACCCATGATTTGTCTCTTCATTTTGGATGACCCAAATTTAGATTGTTTGGAGACCATGGTGTTTCAAGATTCTCAACCCTACAACAATGCTAGGAGAACATTTGTGTTGAGATGTTGTCTTTTCATTGTTGGGTAGCTTGGGATCATTCAAAACACTATCTAGTGTTGCAATCTAGTCCACTCTCTCTTTCTCTTATTTAATTCTAGACTCAACTTGTCCACCTGCAGTTATTGTACTTCCCAAAATGTACCAACATGCTAAAGTCTGTCCAATATTGTCCATCCAACTATATGTCATAGTTGAGACAACAGATATTTTCCATCCTTTTAGTTTTACTTTATGGACTGTTAGTCTGACTCTTGTGCTATGTTAGGACTTGGTTCAATTAGCAGGAGGTCAGCATTATGCCGTGGAAAGTATGTTGAATTTGATGTCTCTAACTTGAATTCAAATCCTGGCCCTGCCGCTTACTATATGATCTTGAAAAAGTCATTTAAGCTCTCTAGCACTCAGTATCCTCTCTAAAATGAGTGAGTTGACTCGATGACCTCTAAGGTCCCTTTTAGTGCTATATCTAGAATCCTAAAGACATCCCTGTCCTAAATATCATCTGCAAATAGAACTTTTCCATTTATAAGAGATCCACTCTTACTTGGTTCTCAAGTGAGACATCTTCCAGGACAATTCCCAACATCTTTAGCAAGCAAACATCTTCTAGTCCTGCTCCGTGGCTGAGGTTTATAACCTGACAGGTGCTGAACAGAATTATCTCCATGGTGTCATTTACCAAGGAATCAGCATAAAATTAGTATAGCATTAGTAGAATTTTAGCATACATATGAAAGTCTCCTTGTTAGAGAAGAGCCTTTACGGACTGAAGTTTTCTGATTTCCCAAAATCCCCTCTGGTAGTACAGTCCCTTTGCCACAATGAAAAATGTGGTGCATCTGGCAAGCCACATCTTCATGAAGTCACAAGATGTGTTTATGTAACTTAGTCAGAAGAACTTGAAAATATAAATTTGCAGCTCTTCAGACATAATGGAGCTTTTGAAAGACAATCTATATCCTGTCAGTGAGATACGCTACTCCCTTAATCACCAGCTCCAAATATCCCGAGATCCAGTTATTGTTGGCAATGATGTCCTCTAATGCTGAATGAAGACAGTTTTATTTCCCTGTGCTCAGCTTGGTGTGGAATGCTTGCTGAGAGAGGCAAAAAGTGGGAAATAGTATAGCAACCCAACAAGAAATCTTACAATTATGGAGAATGCTCCACCCTTGCTAGAGGGTTCTCAATTGACTTCATTTGCACATTATAAAAGTGAAAAAGAAAAAAAAGATACATTTCCTGACTTCTACCTTGTTTATTTTTTGGGGGGTGGAGGGAGGTTGTCTGATTTTAACAGTTACCCCACCACCGTACTGGAGATAAATCAACATAGTCCCTATAATCATTGGCCACATAAAATGCTTTCATGATAGTTGCACAGCATGGATACAGCTCACCGTGGTCTATATACTATACTTGACTTTGTTGGAGGAGAACATGAGTTTCGGACATTCTTCAAGGCAAGGTTAAAAACATCTGCAGTTTAGAAATCAGCAGAGTTCCCTGGGGGAGAGTGTTAAATCCAGAGTGTGCTGATCTGTTTCCTGTCTTTGTTATGATTTCTTCACTGTAACTGAATATCCCTCTGAGCTGCAGTGAATGAGTGGCCCTGGCGCAGCTGTGTCAGCAGGCCAAGGACTGTTGGCTTAACGGACTCCTTTCACGTTTACACAGCTAGCTTCCATAATCCCAGAGTCAGTCTTATTCATTTACAGGTTAAGCCGCTCCTTGTCTTAAGATCGATGGACTGTGCTATACACTCCATTCGGTGGTTCCATGCTGGGGAAATATAATCTAATTAAAAGTAATTAGGAGTGGGGGTTGAGACTGGAAAGCAATTACTTAGTCTTCTGGAGTCCTACCTACAGAAAACTCATAAGAGCATGAATACACCTCTTACTTAGGTCTTATAAAATGGTCAGGAAAAAATGTGGAAAAGCAGTATTACAATTAAGAATCTGAAAGGATTTCCTGATTAATCCTTAGAATTGTAAGAGGGCTAAGCATTCTACAGGAATAAATGAAGGAATGGAATCTTGAGGATCATGGGGATTACAGCCAATGGAAATCTTACCTACCTAATACATTGTTTTATTTTTACTTTCTGGAAAATGGTCTGATAACACCTTCCGATATTAGGACCTTATGGTTCCACACCAACTCTAACTATACAATCTCACGGTCCTATGACCCTTATTTTTTTTCCCATGTGTAATTTATCTAGTCTCAAAATGGTGAGCTGCCAGGAACTGACCACTACCAACAGTCCACAACCCAGTTGGAACACTCATACTCATTTTAAAAATGAGTCATTTAGGGACCTTGAAGATTACATATTCCATTCTTAAAACAAAGACTCAGCTGCCAACAGGTTTCCAGTAAACTAGAAGAGTATTTAACCCAAAGTGGGTTTGGTGACCTTCTTGAACTGAGAAGTGGGGCAGGTTCCAGTGAAGTGCGGGGAACAGAACATGAGTAATGCAAAAAAGAAAAAAAAAGATCAATGCATTTTTTCCAGCTTCAAGGAAGGGGGGTATGAGGGTGTGGAGGTGGAGGGGAGGAAAGCCAAGGCAGTTTAGCATTTCTATAGAGGTTTTGTCTGGGTGGTTTTTCCTTATTGCGCTTAACATTCAGCTGTGGATGCCTAACATTTGAGCATAACTCTACATATCACACTATTTACCCAGCCTCTCCCAATTCATTCTTCCTAATGAAGAAATCAATGAACATTTTACATGTTTGTGAGAAGGTGATAGAACACAGCACTGTGAGATAAGTATAGATGTTCTTAGCCAAGATCTTTAGCTCTGAAGCCATATACAATGATCATTATTGGTACAGTAGAATTCCAGCATGATTTTAGGGCCACAATGATTCTCTGATTCCACATAACTCTAGGGGGCCAAGTGGTTTTTAATGGTCATAATAACAAAAATAGCTAACATTTATATTGCATTTACTATGCACCAGGCACTGTGCTAAGTGAACTCTTTACAGTTATTATCTCGGTTGGTCTTCACATCCAACCCAAGAGGTAGGAGATACCAGGCCCATAGCCACCATGGAAGTGAGTAAATGCATATGTCAGATTATTTTTCTAAATCTTATGTCTAAATTCCATTTCATAATAGTAATGACACCATATTAATATAAAAATCATTCTTCCATCAACAGCATGCCTTATCATACCCTTTGTGCTCTCTCTCCTTATGTATACACTGGTAGAAGAATATGACCTAGGTTTTGAACCTTGAAGACTATATTTATTCATGCTCTTATTGTCTACTGAACAAATGATATAATTCTTACATCCTGAGTCATCTCCAGTCATCCTGATGAATATCTGGTCACTGGATTCAGGTGGCTGTGGAGGAGGTGAGGCTGGTGACCTGCACAGTCCTCTCTCACTCAAAACAAAGTCAAGTGCAAGTCATGTCATGCTTTCTCTGATGGCATAGTCTTCTTCAGCAACAAAGGAGGAACACATACCTTATGATACCACAGGAGACTCAACATATTGTCTAACTGTACACTCTGTTGGATATATGTTTTTCTTAAGCATGTCATTTAAAATATTTGCACTAATTTTGTATCATCATAAAATTCCAGTGCCTTTCATCTAGCTACAGCATAGTCAGAGAACATGAAACAACAATGCCTGTCATAGTGGTGTCTAATCCTCAACTGGACGGATTTGGGACCACAGACCTGTGGAGAGTACCCAGTGGGGAGTAAGAATACTGGGGCTCATATCCCACCTGTCACTACCTGTGTAATGTTGGTCAAGTCATTTCACTTTTTGGATCTCAGCTTCCTCATCTGTAAGATTAAGGGTTTGGGCTAGAGGTGCTCCAGCTCTAAATCTATGAACCTATGATCACCATTGAGAAATGCATTATCGACAACAAGAAAAGACCTTTATTGAGAAAGATGCTAGTGATGCATCACTAACCTTCTAAGTACACAGCAAAATGTCCTCCTCTACCCTTTCATATCCTTCCTGTATTCAACCTCATAGACACATGAAGGGAGAGGAGAAGGGAAGGAATGAGGATTCATATAGCCCTGAATATGTGCCAGGCATTGTGCTAAGCAGTTAAAAAATAATATCTCATTGGAGCCTCACAACAGCTCTGGGAGGTAGGTGCTATTATTATCACCATTTTACAGTTGAGGAAACTGAGGCAAACAGAGGTTGTGACTTACCCAGGGTCACACAGCTAGGAAGTATCTGAGGCTGGATTTGAACTCTAGTCTTCTTGACTCTAGACCCAACCCTTTGTCTACTATGCCACCAGCCGTCTCTGGGAGGTTTCTGCATGTAACAGAATCCTTGTTGTTTGTAATTGTTTTCAGTCATGTATGATTCTTTGTGACTGCTTTTGGGTGTTTTTTAGGCAAAGATACTGTAATGGCTTGACACAGCTACTAAGTGTCTGAGGCCATATTTGAACTCAGGTCTTCCTAACTCCAGGCCCTGACACTATCCACTGCATCACCTAGCTGCCCAGTTTCTTTGTGACTGCTTTTGGGTGTTTTTTAGGCAAAGATACTGTAATGGCTTGACACAGCTACTAAGTGTCTGAGGCCATATTTGAACTCAGGTCTTCCTAACTCCAGACCCTGACACTATCCACTGCATCACCTAGCTGCCCAGTTTCAATCAATACCAATACAAATTGTTTTACCGCTTTGCTTTTGTTAGATGGGCTTAGTGTGGTTAGTGAGTTCCTATGACCAAAAAAAAAAAAAAAAAGCATCATTATGTAGCCATTCTAGTCAAGTAGTCAAGAGCTCCTCCAAGTTCAGTTTAGCTAATCCTTGGACAGCAGATGTACTTGGATCATACTTCAAGCCTTCCAACTTGAACTCCACTGACATAGCCCTTAAGAACTCAGGCTCACCAAACCAGTAAAATGAGTCATGTCCATCACATCTTTCTATATTTAATTCAGCATTGTGTCTCACATCAGTCTTTCCCTGATCAGCCCCACCTGATTGATGCTTCCTTGGCTCAGTATCTACTTAGCAGTTCAATGCTTATCTTGCACTAGATTTATTTAATTTGTAGGTGTGGCTTTGTATTACTTTTCTAGTGTTTCATGCATGTGTGTTTTCTCCCTGAGTTTATTGCACATTCTTCATAAACAGGAACCCTACTTGTCCTTTCTTTTGTACTGTCCCTCTCTAGGGCCCTTCATACAGTAGGTACACAAGGCATTACTGTTGAAAGAATCGGAAAATTATGAAAAGAAACCCTGTCTTTGGGGAGATGACTTCAGCTGCCTGATCACAGTTAGGCAGCATTCTGTCTTTATTATTTTAATAGTTACTAATGCAATGAGAATTTTAGAGCTTATGTTATTTTTGTGCTTTGGACTGAATATAACTCTAGTTCCTTGTGCTCACCATATGATTTCTAGGATTAGTTATAACGATTTCTTTAAATTATAGAAGAAAGTCTTCTTAGCAGAGACATGGAATGACTAGCTCTCAATTTTTCATTTTTTTCGATAATAAAAGTTGAGTAAAGGTAAAAATGTGTTGATTGCCTCAATTGGAATTTTAAAAACCCATTCCTAAAGAATGAAATTAATATTTTAAGACCTAAATGCCAAATAATCTATGAAGGTCATTCCCTATTATCTAACCACAAGCACCTTCCCTTGCCCCACTTTCTTTTCCCTTCCATTTCCTTGATCGTTACTTCTTTTTCTCATTGATTATTTCTCAAATTGTAGTAGTCGTCACCAAATTCTAGGTACTTCAAACGTGAACCATCACAAGCAGATGTGATTAATGTTCAGGTGATACTCTGAGAAAAAGGTTGTCATGAATACAGGTTCAAATCCCAGGACATCCTTCCCTATGCTGATCTCCCAGTGGAAATCCCTCCAAGTAAGAATATGGCAATAATTACGAATTCTTACTTGCTGAATTCACTGTCACCTTTAAGTAGGGGAAGTTGGGTTGATGTGGAGGAAGCAGAAAAATAAACCACCAAGCCCTAGAGACCTCTCTTTGTTATTTAGAAATTCAGCTATGTATTAGAAGATGGATCTGGCACTTACAATAAAAATGACTCTAGTTTCCTGCTGGTTTTTAGGATGATGCCTTTTGGTTACATTCTTTCAAATTGTAGAATATTAATTTAGAATTCTCTTGGGTAAGGGCTTCTAGTTGGGTTGCCTCTGTGAGAGCACTGGGTCAAACAGGCAATATAATGAATGGCACTTACCCTACAGCCTTCTCTGTTACCAGCCCCACGTGGTGTTCAGGCACTTAGGGTTCCAGGTTTCAGTTGCCTCGTATGGCAGAAGATAGAGGTTTTGTAATGCTCAGAGAGGAGAAAGCAGGCCAAAATTGGCAGACATTTTTAAAAAACTGAAAAATGAAGGGCAATGTTTATTTATTTTTTCTATTTATTTTTCCTCTCATCTCCAGTTTTTGTTTGGAAGTTTTGTTCAGGGTAACTAAAGCTGTAATTCTTCATTGTTGCATTTCTCTGGAACCTTGCTGAATGCAAAGCCCAGGAGCACAGAACTATGACAATGAAAAGGATCTAAAAATAAATAATGATGATGAGTTTCTTAGGAAAAGAAGATAAACTTTTAAAATCAAAATACTCTAAAACAAAACATTTACAGTCTTAATAACAAGGAGGATAAATAAGGCATTTTTGTCTCCTAAGTAATGTTTGAAAATGGAACCCCCTGCATTTGGAGATCACACTCCTTGGGCATAAGTGTCCATGAGAGGCTGAGCCTTATCTGTATCCTATATAACTCAGCCTTTAACATTGACATTTTAATGAACCTGTCATTTCATTGCAGTGGGTCACTCCTTCCAAGAAAAAAAGATTGTAACCTCCTCTGGCCCTGTGCAATTCCTGTTCATGCCTTTTCATAAATCCCTCATAAAGGAGTCATCCAACATACTGGAGGCCTTCCTCTGGCTCTTTCACTCTCTCTGATGTACCAAGCTAGCATTCAAAGGGGTCTGGTCCATCTATCATCTCTCCGTCTTGCTTCATGACTCTCCTACCTGCTTTTCAATTTACTCCCTTGATGCTGTCTACACCCTTTCTATACATTTCTTCCTTAGAAGCCATCTTTTATAATATGCTTCCAACTATTGCTGTCCTGCCCCTTGGATTTTTTAAAAATAAGTTTTTATTGATGTCTTCTGTTTTCTCCATCACCATAGTTTCCCTCCCCTTCCTCCTCCTAGAGAGTTATTCCATATGACAAATAGCATTTTTAAGATAAAAAAGAGGGGAAAATCAACATAATTAATCAACACATCACAAAAATAAGAATGTATGTGTTATGTGCAACACTTGTGGGCCCCTTGCCTCTGCAAAAGGGTGGTAGAGGGGGAGTATCTTTTCATATCTTTTCCTTTGAGCCATGCTTGTCATATAATTTTGCAACATTCATTTTTAACTTTTTTGTAATTATTCTTTCCATTTACATCATTGTGATCATTGTTTGCTTGGCTCTGCTTGCTTCACTCTGTATCAGTTCACGTAAACTGATTATTTAGCCTACCATTCCCTTTTCAAAAAAAATTACTCAGTGTCCCCCTTTAACTTTTTTAATACTTTTTCAACCCTTTAACAGTTTTTTGAAATTTGTATTATTTCAAAAAATATATATATTTTTAAAAAGACACATTTTAAATTGAATAATTACTGTAAATTTGTGGGCTTTTTCCTGTATTGAAATTTTGATGATGCACTATTGCATCATGTAACCAGATAGTACTGAATTATAAACAAGTCATTATGTGCACATGTTTTTGTCGATGCATGCTGGAACTCCTAACAACAAGCAACACTTGCCTACCAACACTTGCTTGTTAAGACCTGTTAGCGGATTTGGTTACCGAAAGGTTATAATTTGCATTTTGTGCATTTATCTGGAAAATAATGTAACCACTATGATTTTAACTCAGTTACACAACAAATGAAACATGCAGTTTTTCAAAATTTTCTTCCCTTATCTTCTTTCCTTATGGCCTTACTTTTATTCAATGCCTCCCAATTGCTCCTGAGGCTACCAGAATTATTGCACCCCTGGATTATTTCAGCACTCCCAGGGGGCAGTATCACCCACTGAACCTATAAGTAGACCTTTCCATGTTTCTCTGTATTCATCAAATTTATTCTAACAACATATTAATATTTCATTATATTTTTGTGCCACAATTTGTTTAGCCATTCCCTAATTGAGGGACATATACTTCAATCCTAATTCTTTGCTTTTACCAAAAAAGGGCTGCTATAAATATTTTAGTTTCTGTAGAGACTTTCTTCTAATCAATGACTTCTTGTCCATTGGGCTTTGATATGTATTGGGGGGGGGGGTGTCTGGATATGGTCAGTGACAAATCTGAGAAAATTAGTATTAACATAATGAGAATGTGATGACAGAAGTTTGGACAACTTCTGCTTTTCCTACTTGCCGTTGTTAAGAGAATCCAAGGATGTTTGTGCAGAACAAGAGTTTCTGGATCAGTAACCATGCAGGATGGAGAAAGACTGGCAAGACTAAGCAAAAGAAGGGTGCATGTCCAATTCACACTGCCAGAACCACTTTGGCAAAGTCCAAGAGGTAGGCCAGACATGGACCAGTGTTTGGAAACTGTGCCTGACTCCTGGTGCCATGCCAAGAAACATGGTCTGGTTGTAAGGGAACTATTGCTGCCAAACTACTGAAGCCAGGCAGCCCCACCAGAGGCCAAAGAGAAGCTAGAAACAGATGGCATTGTTGCTCTAGCCTTGAAAGCTATGGCTTGATTATCAATTCAGTGACTTCTCTAAGTGGTTCTGAGAGTTTGTGGGGATAGTGAGCCAAATCTCTGTGGAAGGTTCACTGGGAAGACCTCTCCCAATGTCTTTCCTAAAGGTCTAAGCTTTTATAAATCCTTTCTGTGTTCTTGACCATCCTAAATAAACTTGATCTTTGTTTAATGCCTTTGTTAGCTTTCATGCTTACCCAGTGGTACTAAGGAACCTCTGAGAGACATAAGCTAAATTATTGTGTTCCCCAGGAAACTTCTAGGTAGAGATATGAACCATCAAGATCATTGTTAGAAAGAGGATCCTGAAAATTAATGTGGTCTAATGTGTCAGAGATAAAGATCTAATACTTCTGCCATCATCTTCACCTTGATCTCTTCTACCATTCTCCAGTATGGCAAACTTGGACTCTATCCTTGGATCCCATAGGGGCAGCTAGGTTGTGCAGTGGATAGAGCACCAGTGCAGGAGTCAGGAGGACCTGAGTTCAAATCTCACCTCAGACACTTGACACTCACTAGCTGTGTGACCTTGGGCAAGTCACTTAGCCCCAGTTGCCTCATCCTGGGTCACCTCCAGTCATCCTGATGAATATCTAGTCACTGGAATCAGATGGCTCTGGAGGAGAAGTGAGGCTGGTGACCTGCACAGCCCTCCCTCACTCAAAACAAAGTCAAGTGCAAAGTCATGTCATTATTTCTCTGTTGGCATGATCTTCTTCGACAATGAAGGATGAATACACACACACATCCTTGGATCCCATAGCTCTGATAAATGAGCTTTTACCTTACCTTGCCTGGAACCAAGGCTCTGTGACAGTCATTTACACACTATGCTTATGTGTCCATATTTCACCCTTTTCTATTTCCCCTTTATGCTTCTTTCCCCTCTTAAAATGCTTATTGAGGGCAAGAATTCTTTTGCTTGTTTCTATTTGTATCCCTGGTGCTTAGCTCAGTGGTTGGTTCCATAATAAGCATTTAATAAGCTTTGTCTATTGACTCAGTATCCATTTAAGAACTGTGATCCAAATAATTGGTGCAGGGAAGTGGCACCGTGGATAGAATGCCAAGCCAGTGGTCAGGTCAACCTGAGTTCAAATCTGGCATCATATACTTACTTGCTATGTGATGACAAGATAGAGTCAAGACCAGTGGAAAAAATGGAGTTGGTTTGGCGTGGGAATCAAGAGAACTAATTAGATTCTGTCTTATGAAGGCTGACTCCATCATGTGCTATATCTTGCTTTTCTGCAAATCACCCATGGGAAACTAGATGGTATAAGCCATCTATTGTTTTGTTAATGTAGGTGAACGCAATTAAGTACCATCTCTCAATTTTGGGAAAAGAAAGACGCTAAAACTTACTCATATACCCCCCTACCTCCTAACTCAACCAAAACTCTTTCCCCTTCTCAACTTGGAAAGTCTCTAATCTTTCCTCCAATTAGAATCAGATTACCTAATTTTGTATCTTAGCTTGTATTCTGTTCATTGCTTTCTTTTAATTAATTGATCTTATTTGATTAATTGTTTTTAGTATATAAAAATCTGTCTCATTCTGTGTTCAGGATCTTTGGACTTACTGGGGAGTCTGTTGACCTATTTTGCTAATAAATCATATAGTTCAGACTATTTCCTCAGTTATTATTGATTATCTACCACAAGTAGGCAAGTGGACAAGTCATTTAACTTCTGTTTCCCTCAATTTCCTCATCTGTAAATAATAGTACCTTGTGCTCAGGATTGTTGCGAGGATCAAATGGGATAATATGTGTAAATTGCTTACCGTGCCTGTCACACAGTAAACGCTATATAAATGTTAACTATTATTGTTGTTATCACCATCATCATCAAAATACATAGGTGATTCTGCCCTGAGTTACACATTCATGATAGCCATTGGTTGTCTTTTTTCAGCTACATACGTGCTTTGGAAAGTCAGTGTGTTTACACTTGACTTTAAGTCAAGACTATATTTTCACAACGTGCTTGCCAAACTTTGTCATTCTACTATGGAAATTCTGCCAGCACAAATATTAGGAGGATCAGGCTCTCAGGGCACATCCGAATTTATTTGTGAAAAGAAGTTCTGTCTTATTTCTACAATCCCAGACGCTCAATATCACGTTGGAAGCTCTATTATATTTATCCCATGACAATTAAAAAGTGTTTATAAGATTATTATGACCAAAAGAGATATCTTCAAGAGACACCCAAAGACAATGTTATAGATGAACTTCAAAAAAAAAAAAGACATTTGTTGACCACCATTTGGGTATTACAAAAGAAACAGAAGGTTGTTTTTTTCTCTCTCTTCATAAGTTTCAGTGTTTCCAGATTTTGCACAGCAGCCTTTTCTGATAACTTGCTTAAAACAAATTTGCTTTTCCAAAAATACAGGATTTATTAGAGCACTGGACTCCGAGTCAGGAATACCTGGGTTTAAATTACTCCCTATCCATTTACTAACTGGGTGACTTTGGGGAAGTCAATTAACCACTATCTGCCTCAATTTCCTCATCTGTAAAGTGGAAATAACAATACCTACTTCATAGGACATTTGTGAAGATAAAATGAGATAATATAACAAAATCCTTGGCAAACTTTAAGGTGTTATATAAATGTTGGCTATTAATTAGAACATTTTTGAGCTAATTTGAAAGAAGATGCAAAAAAGTCTTATTAAAACAAATCTCTCATGGTCATTGCCTGTATCTAATAGCTATTGCAGCTATTTTACCACATAAGAAAATTCTGAGCCTCTATCAACACTTCTTTTCTGTCCATCAGTTCCTCAGCATTTCCTAAGCCTTTATTGTATGCCAGGTACTGTGCTACTTACTAAGCACTGAGAATGCTAAGAAAAGCAAAAACCGTTCCTGCACTCAAGGAGTTCACAGTCTAATTGGGGAGACAACATGCAAACAACTATATGTATATGTGTGCATATATACACATATACATGTATATGTACATGCAAGCTATATACAGAATAGACGGAAGTTTGGTTGGTTGTTGTCCTTCGTCTTCAAAGAGGACCAAAATGACATCACCATTGTAAAGTGAAATTTCAGTGTATCCAGCTGCAGCTGATCAGACCAATGCGAGCTCTGAATGCTCTACCACAGGTTGGGCACAGATAGTCCATGTGAATATTTGGGGTAGATATCCCAAATTTGCTCATCCTGCATTTACTTTGTGCTGTCTCAATTGTGCTTTGCTCAAAGAGCACAGCACCTTTTCTTATGTGGGCATGCCATGCTGAGCAGTCCTGTGCCAGTGTCTCCCATGTTGCACAGTCAAATCCAAAGTTCTTGAGAGAGACCTTGAGAGTGTCCTTGTATTGTTTCTTCTGGCCACTATGTGATCACCTGCCCCATGCAAGTTCTCCATAAAACAGTCTTTTTGGCAAGCATACATTTTGCATTCGAACAATGTGGCCAGCCCATCAGAGTTGCACTCTCTGAAGCATAGTTTGAATGCTTGGCAGTTCAGCTTGAGCAAGGACTTCAGTGTCTGGTACCTTATCCTGCCAGGTGACCCTCAGAATCTTCCTATGACAGTTCAAATGGAAGCCATTCAGTTTCCTGGCCATGTTTCACAAGCATATAACAATGCTTGGGAAAGGTTTGGAAGAAAAGAGGTATTAGACTGACTACCAAATTAAGGTCTACAGAACCATTGTGCTGACCTCATTGTTATATGTTATATGCTTGTGAGATGGAAGGTAATCTCAGAGAAGACACCTGGTGGTATGGAAAGAGGGGAGTGGAAGAAGGGAAAGACTTGCAGAAAGTCAGATTTGAGCTGAGCCTTGATAGAATCCAGGGAAATTGATAGGCAAAGGTGGGAGGGATGACCATTTGAGGAATGGCAATAGCCCTTGAAAAGGCACAGAATAGAGAAATGGAGCTTCCTATATGATTAACAGGATGAAGGCAAAGGTTGCTGGGTTGTAACAGTGGAGGGGAGTAAAGTGTGAGAAGATTGAAAAGATAGGTATGATCGAGGTTGTGAAGGGCTTTAAATGCCAAAGAAAGCCTCTTGTATTTGGTCTTGAGTCATCAGCTTTTATTGAGTGGAGGTAGGAGGTTTGTGTGTGGGAGCAGGGGTAACATGGTCAGATGTAAGCTTTTGAACAATCATTTTGGCAGATGAGAAGAGGCATGGGAAGAGACATGAGGCAGGGCACACCCACCAGAAGGCTATTGCAATAGTCCAGGAATGAGGTGATGAGGGCTTGCATCTGGGTGGCAGCCATTTAAGTGGAGAAAAGGAGATGTATACCAGAAATGTTATGAAGGTAGAATAATATGAAACTTATTGGATATATGGTGTGGGTACAAGAGAGGAGTCTCAGATAATGCTGACGTTTGCAAGTCCAGAAGACTGGGGAAATGGCCATACCCTTGGCAGTGATAGGGAAGTTTGGAAAAGGGGATATTTGGGGGGAAAGCCAATGAGTTCTGTTCAGAATGTATTGAGTTTATGAGCACTATAGGATATCCAGGTTGAGATATACAAATGCTTTCACAAATAAATCAGAATATACACTAATGCCCTGATCCTCCCAATTCCTTGTTACAGCCTATGAAGATAGATTGTAACCAGAATATGACAGGCTTTAAATGTCAAACAAGAGTTTTATCTTAGCACAGAGGTAAGGGAGAACACAAAAGCTTCATGACTATAGGAAAGAGATGATTAGATCTATACTTTATCAGTATCTCTTTGGCAACTGTATGGATGATATATTGGAGTGAGGAGAAAAGGGATATGGTGAAATTAGTTAGGAGACTGTTGGAATAGTCCATGCCAGAGATGATGAGGGCCTGAACTAGAGTGGTTATGACTTCAATAGAGAGAAAGAAATGGATTGTGAAATGTCAAATTAACAAGATTTTGAGGATGGCTCCTCATTTGTGAAGTTGTGTGTCTGGAAGCATTGTGGTATCCTCAACAGAAACAAGAAAGTTTGGAAAACAGATGGGTTTAGGGGAAAAGACAGTGATTTCAGCTTGGGGCATGTTAACTCTGATGGGACATTCAGGTGGAGAGGAGAGGCATCCAGATGGAGATACTATGCTGAAACTCAGGAAAGAGATGAAAGCTGAACATATAGATTTGGGAATCATCTACATGAAGATGATAATTGAATCCATGAGAGCTGATGAAGTCACCAAGAGAACAAATGGAGAGAGAAAGGAGGAAGGGGACCATGCAGATCAGTCTTGGAGTACATCCATGCAGTGCAGTAGGACATAAATGATGATCTTGCAAAAGGGAATAAGAAAGAACAGTTGTATGGGGCAGGAAGGTAACACAAAATTATCATAAAAATCCAGAGTAGAAGTATCCAGAAAGAGAGGGTCGTCATTGTCCAAATGCTACAGAGATGACAAGAAGGATGAGGGACAAAGGTCCACTGGATTTAGTGACAGAGAGATCATCAGTGACTTTGGAGAGAACAGTTACTATGAAATGGTGTAGACTGGAAGCCTGCCTATGAGGGTTTGAGGAGTGAGTGGAAGGTGAGAAAGTAGAGACAATGAGTGAAGATAATTTTTTCTAGGATTTGAGCTGTGAAAGGGAGAAGAAAAATAAGATGGTAAGTGGAGCAGACAGTTTTACAGTAGTACAGTCCCAACTCCATGATTTTAGTACTTTACTAACTGGAGAGGCAAACTAAATTTAATCATCGGTTTAATTTTAAAAGTTCAATTTGGATTTGATTTTGTTTGTTTACGTATGAATGATATTATTTCTCTATCTACCCCTTTGTGTAAGGTTGTGGGAGTAGGGGGTTTCCATATGAGGAGATTCCCGATCTGTATGGCTTTTGCTGTAAATGAAAACCAAACTTGGATGTGTATTTCTGGGAAACGACATTTCTAATTTTTTCTTTATTGAGAATTATGTCACTATATAACATCGAATATGTTATGGTACTGTGCATCGTTGGACACAGACCAAGCTTCAGTATTCTTAACAGCAGCAAATGTGGCTGTATTTGTAAAACACTGTGATATTTTTTGAGACTAACTCCCACAATGTCTTATTGGCATTATTCTACTCCCTAGTGTACACTAAAGATTCTTGTCCGTTTATCAAGCTTTTAATGTTATAAATTTTTGAAAATCAACTATTCCTTACATAACATATAATAAACACTATGCTTATATACAGCGTATAGTATTTTATTAAGCCCTGTATGAATAAATAGATACAGAAATTGACCTGGAAATCTATGGCTCAGTGATCAGAAGGAAAAAACATTCATACAGAATATACTGACACACACAAACATATGTGTATATACTCCTACCTCCCATTTTCCACATATATGCACAATTGCTTCATTCTAGAAGGATAGAACAAGATAGAACTCTTAAGTGCACCTCCGTGTTCAGATTGATGCAGATGCTACTTCTGATTGGTTCTAGACTCAGTGATTCCAAATAGGTTGCAGAAAGATTTCAATAAATTTAATAAAGCATAACCTACAAGTGTAACCTACAGTTCAGCATTTGGTCTATTTTCTCCTTGGTAATTGGGTTGCAGACTTCTGAGCCTCAAAAATTTGCAGTATGGTATATATTAAAAGTACTCAATTACGAGGGAAGAGATCCGAGTTCTGAGTACTGGTTGTCACACAACCTAGTTGTGTGACCTCATCTTGGGCAGGTCTCTTCCCCTCTCCAGACTTCAGTTTCTCCATATGAGAAACGAAGAAGTTAAACTAGATGATCTTTAAAATCTTTTCAAATTTTAATGTTTATTCCACGAAAGATTTTCACTTCCCAAATATTTAGTGCCTTCTTTGTAGAAGTCAGCATTATCATCTAACAAATATCACAAGATGCTTAGAAGTAAACAAGATGCTAAGAACTAAAATATACTAATAACCACCAAGAAATAAGCATTATCTTTAGGGGAAATCACGCAATATCTCTTACAACTCTTGCCATCGGAAAATTTTCTTCCTTTCTCATCTATAAATCTACAAAAATTTACTGAGAAACCAACAATGCTTGTTTACATTCAGTAATAATAAAACTAAGTCCTTTTGAACCAGGTGCCACATGATAGACTACTAATTGACCCCCATTAAACTTTTAAGAGAATCCTGCACGTTCTCGTAGGTTTGTGTAAAATACAGTCCCTCAACACACGTTTTAGGGAGGCTGAAACCTAGTACATGAAGCCTGTGTATCCATTTTCTTGCCTACAATGTGCAGGATGGTACAACAGTGTTTCTACTTCTACTTTAGCCATTCACTATGTGATCTTGGGCAAACCAGTTAGATGCAAATGCCCTTCTTAAACTTGGGACTCAAGTGCCATCTGTCTGCCTTATGCAGATTTTAGGAGAGCAAAGGGAGTCAAATGTACTAAATTTTCGGGTAGGGATCTTATAGAGGGAAATTGGATGGAAATAGGACATAGACCAAAAATGTTTTAAAATGCTTTGAATTAATTACACAGACAGAATTGTTTATGAAACTTTTCCTATTGTTTTCTGGAGGTAGTGCTTATTGGGAGAAACATCTAAGAAGCACATGTGGACAGATTTGACCATAAACTTTTGGTCAAAGGATTCATTTACCAATAAGTGACTTGCAGGATCTCCATGGCCACAGGAGGAAATGGTATGCTGACCCCACTCAGCAATCTCAGAGGTTGACTTATTCCCTAGTGACTGCAGAGTCCCAGGGATCTCACATTTGTCATTTTTTCCACTCAGCAGGTTTCTTTGGTGATCCAAGTAATATGTGCTCATTTTCAGGGACAAATTTCCAGAACTTGTGGAGAATAAACATTATGATAGTGTTTATCCAAAGGAAGGCATGAAGAAGTCCTAAGAAGCAACAGTATTCAAGTCTACCCAGTATTCTTAATCTACATAATCTTTCTTGGGAATAATAATACATTTTCTCTTTGACACATTCATAGTTCTGATGAAAGAACAGGTTATTGAGAAAGATTCTCATTATCTACTTTGATTTTAGATAGAGATATGTAAAATAATAATGTTTAAAAATAGTAAGTTAAAGGAAATCATAAAATAAAATCAAATTTAGATGAGACTTCAAAAATTATTTCCTCCAGTCCCCTAGACTTCATGAATGTTGCTGAAGTTTTTATCTTTAAAATCCACTAAGAAGAAAATTCCATACACTCCTTGAATAGCCTGTTGAAGTACTTAACAATCCTTCTTGCCAGGAAGTTCTTCCTTCTATCTAGCTTAAATATTTCCTGATATAATTTAAGCCTGTTTCCTCTTGTTCTGACCCTTTTCAAATTAGGCTTACTATAGTAAAATCCTAGAAAAATGCACCTACATCCTCCAATTTAAATGCTGTTTTACCTAAAGTGAAAGAAAAGAGGAAAAACATCAAAGGCACCAAGTTCCAAGCAGCCTTCTCTCTAGTTATTGAAATGAGAAAGTGTAGGTTTCACAGAAATAGAATTTTCCCTCATATCACTTTTTATAGTAGCTATGAAAGAAGTAAGCTTCTAACTTTCCAAAGATAACTCCACAACCTGTTAATGGCTTAGACACATATGGAGGATCTAGTTCCATAGTTATAATTGTGTCATCAACTTCTGTTCTCCAAGAGGTCAAATTGGACATCCTCTACAAAGTAAGCTAACAAGTTTCCCAAAATGCTTGGACTTTTAAGTAGAATTTACAAAGGTGGAAAATCACAGGTCCTTCTTCTCATGTCACTGGAATCTGCTAAGGTAAAAAACTGTCCTCTCTTCCCACTCCTGGAAAAATGGTTGCTACTCTAAATGACACTTGGAAGGTAATATCAGAGTTAAGCATCTTAAAGGTACCCGAAAAAGGTAGCTGTGTGAGTTAGTAATGTTATCCTAGAGATTGTGCTCAGGGTACAGAAACCTCGTGTGAGTGTGTCATCTGCAGGGCTTGGAGAGACCTGAATAGAGTGGAAGATGAGTAAAAAGTGATTCCATATCATGAATATCTGTTGTTGTTCCACAGGACATTCAGCTGCTATCTCTCATATATCTCATATAGTCTCTCATATATCTCTCATATATCTCATATAGTCTCTCACCAATAAATGAAGTCAGAAAGTGAACTTACTATGATTGGACGATGTAAAAAGTCAAGAACATTATCTCTAATAGGAATAGTATTAAGGCAGGAAAGATCAACCCACATAACCCAGATCAGATATAATGACACAAATCTATTTTCACAGGCTCCTCACTATTAAAATATCACAGAGCATTAAAGTATCACTGTACAGGGCACAATATGTAAAGCAAAATGCAAGCTCATAATATATATAGTAGAACTTGTATAATGCAGACTAAGTAGAGGGAGGACCAGTTTGGAGTTTTTTTTTTAAAGTGTTAATTATAAAATATTTTGAAAGTAATGCCTCTTAAGTCTTGCAAGAATAGTGACTAACAATGTTCTGTCATATTTAAGTTCTCCTGAAGCTGCTTAATAAATAAGAATGTGTAATTAGAAAATTAACTATTTTATGAAAATAGTATTAGTTTTAGAAGGATCTGAAAATAATTTGTTTTACTATTCAGACAAAAATTATTCTTGGAATCTTGTTTCCCTATTGATTTGCTTAACAAACCTGTCCTTATGGATAGCACCAAGACAAACTTTAACTGAACCCGTGTCCTGATGCTCACAAATGTTGAATTGGTGGCGTCCACATTGATGAGGTTTTTGTAGTATGATGTAGGCAACTTTTGTGAGTGAGAAAGATCAAGAATAAAAAACAGGACAGAGTAATAATGTTTTTACCAGGGTCTTCTGAAATCCACATGAAATGGAATCTGCTGAGACATGAGTTTTGCCACATTGAAAGAACAAGAGCATGTTTTTACACTTCTGGCACTGATTTCATTCTGTTCTCTGCATGAACATTATTGCACTGGTCAGGTTTGATGACTCTATTATATGTGCAGTCCATAATGCCAAGTTTCATGTGGGAAAGCCATTTTCAATAGAAATAAATGAACTGTGAGAGCTGCAGGAAAGGAAAAAAGTAATAAGGGAGACTTGACTCCATTTAGAAATAATGTATATGAAAAGGATCTCCATTGGTCTGTTTTCAGCTGACAAACAGGAAAAAAATGAGGGGTGAAACCTTGTTCCAGATCTGGGAAAGTCCTGAACATGTGATCCTCCTCACTGTTAAATCATGTTCTATGATCTACCGCCTCCAGATATCTGATCCCAGAGTTCTGGGGTATAGTGAGGTGAGTTCAAGATGTAGTTTCTGACTTAATTCTAAATTTCTTAATTTAAAGATACATGAAACATAGTGGATTTATTAATTTTTGTAATCTGGATTTTTTTGTCACTGGAATTCCTTAAATTTTTTTCATTCTTCCAAAAATTTTTTTCACTTTTTGCCATATCCTTTGTTCCTTCTTGAGAAAAGAGATATCCTTTCACAAAAGCTGAAAGCATAAAAATGTAATCAGTTTTTTTAGATGGGACAATTTCTCAGAAATTATTCTCCATAAAACTACTACATGGAACTTACTGTTTAAATATTTAAGATGAACTTTTTTTCCTTAAATGGTTATATTAAATAATTTTACCAATAGGTTAAATTTTAAAAAATGTAAATCTGTCAATATTTTCACCATCCATAGAATTTTTACTGTCCCTGTCTTCAACTGTCAGTACAACACATTCTCATCATTTAACATTTAATAATTATACCTATGGACCTACATGAAATGGGGCACTGCACCTTCTCCTTCACTAAGGAGCATATCTATTGTGGATATACATTTGTAGTGTGGACCAGTTCTGAGGAGGCCCAGCCTCCAATGAGATGATCAGATTTCTTTTTTCCCACTCCCCAACCTTGCTCCCCCAGGGAATATTTACTTAAAGGTTAGGTTTTGTTTATATCTAAAGTCCCCTCAAAGAGAATATTCAATATTCTCTCAATATTCAATATGAATCAGGTATGGGATAGGTATTTATTACCTATCCATAAAAGAAATGCTACATATCAAATATTCACAAGTGTGCATTGACAGAAAGGCTTAAAACAGGTTGCATTAACTTAATTTATAACAACTGTTACACTACTCTCCTAAGAGATTAAGACTTAAACCCCATAGGACCATAGAGCAATATAGGAGCCTAATGAATAGTCATCATTACATTTCATCTTGGCTCTGTATGGTTCCCTCTCTTTCAATGTCTTTGGGCCATCCATGGCCAGTGCTTCATTTTCTCTGATGTAGAAACCTCTCTTCAGAGCAACAAGAAACCAGTTAGGACCTCAAGAACTTGGAAATTCATAAAATCACCTCCAAACACAGACAGTGCATTTCAAGAGTGATGTTCAGTTATCTATATATACTCAGGAAAGAAACATAAAACAGAAGTATTGGATAGGGCTATGCAATTCACTGGTAAGCTTGTCTGTATAAGACATGTACATTAGCTGCCATGTTCTCATAGCTGCATGTTGGTCATGTTGGAGAAGTGGGTGAACTGCCCTCTCTCCTAACCCTCACAGAAAGTCACAGAGTTGCACTGTGCCACCTGGAGAGTAGAAGAAAGAGCCATGGGTAGAATCATCTACAGGTTCTAGGGATTGCTTCCTGATGTTCCAAAACACTGAACTAACATGCATGGTTGACTGCAGGTAGGCAGGGGAGCCTTGAGATTTCTTCATGCAATCCCTGGTTATAATAAACTTTAAAGTTAGGAGGGACCTTAGAAATCACCTAATCCAAGCTCATTATGTGGACGAGGAAACTGAAGTCTGAAGACATCATCTGACTTTTCCAAGGGGAAAAAATTGTTATAGGATCATAGATTTAGGGCTGGAAGAGAACTTTGAGGTCATCAAGTCCAACCCACTAATTTATAGATGAAGGAATTGATACTCAAAAAGGTTTAATAACTTGCCTAGGGTCACACAGCTAGTAACATTCGGAGGTAATATTTAAACCCAGTCTTACTGACTCCAAATCTAGTGCTCAATTTACTATACCAGACATGTCAAACATGCAACCCACAGCACTCCTGAGTGTGGCCTGGATCAGATTAAAATGTAATTAGGAAATATTTAACAAAATAAATAAAAGCACAATAAAACATAGATAATATTACATTTTAAAACTAAGTCAATATGTGGCCTGCAGGGATCCTTATACATGGTTTGGTTGTTGTTGTTCAATCAGATCCAACTCTACATGACCCCATTTGGGATTTTTTTGACAAAGATACTGGAGTGGTTTGCCATTTCCTTCGCCAGATAATGTTACAAGGAGGAATTGAGGCAAACAGTGTTTAAGTGACTTACCCAGGATCACACAGCTAGTAAGCATCAGAGATCAGAGCTGAACTTAGAAAGATGAGTCTTTCTGACTCCAGACCTGGCACTCCATCCACTCTGCTATCTAGTTGCTCCATACGTGATTTAGTGGCCCCCATTTCTATTTGAATTTCCCACCACTGCATTATACTATTCTGCCTCTCAAGTAGTAAGAATTGTAGGAGAAAGGAGACTTGAACTCAAGACTTCTGACTCCAATCCCATGCCCATCCTTATATATTACTTTAGGATTATCATATCATAATACATATTTCTTGGCCTCATCCTTCTTTTGTGTCAACATCTGCATTGCTGGGATAAAAGAACAGAGGCATATCCTGTAGCCAAATATATTTTAGAGAACATTCCCCTCCCAATAAAAACATAAAAATCTAACATGTCTTAAAAAATGTCATTTTTACCCAACATTAAGACAGAAAACCCAGCAGGTTTTTCAACCAGAAAATTAAAGTAGGTTCACCTCATAAACCAAAAGGGATGGAAATGGAGAAGATGCAGAGCTTACTGAGTTTCCTTTAAGCCTAACATGTTTTCCTTCCAGTCACAGGGAAATAGATATGCTTGTTTATTTAGATATTGTTGGTCTGTTGGTCATAATTTAACTCCTGTTCTGAAAGGGGTATTTGAAAGATAATTTAACTCTATGAAATTTAACAAGCATTTATTAAGTACCTACTATGTGCCAGGTCCTGGGTTACATTTGGTGTCATGTTCTATTAGGGATATTAGAAACCACAAAAACCAGCCTCTGCACCTTAGGAGCCTGCTGTCTAGTTGCAGAGAAAAGTTATACTTGGGGAAGGGGGAAAGGGGAATGAATTAAACAAATCCAGTCTATAAGAAGTGGCAAGAGATGCTAACAGTCAGTATGTACAATTGGAGTCCAGAAGAGGAAGACCTCCCTGTGAGCTGAAGTTATTAGAGAAAGTTTTTAGAGGAAAAGGGACTTGAAATGGACCTTTACAAATGGGTATACTTCCAGAAGATACTAAAAAGCATTTAAGCAGGGAAGAAAGGGAAGTGAATGAGTACAGAGGAAGGAATGCATGAGGCTTGTTTGGGAAATAGTGTGTAGACCAGCATGCCTAAAGCAGAAGGCCCTTGCGGGGTTGAAGTCAAAAATAACCTTGCAAATGAAGATTGCGCCTCCAGTGTGTTAGATCTTAATCCCACAAAGAAGTCTGGACTTTATCTAAGAGAGGATTTGAAGGATTTTGTGTAGTGGCATGATGGAAATGGTATTTTAGGATAATAAATATGGACAAAGCATGCAGGAAAGATTGGGAGGGGACAGACCAGAGGCAAGGAGAGCAATTGGGAAGCTATTACAGCTATCCAGATATGAGATGGTATGGGGATGGCAATGGAAAAGGACACTGCAAAGGAAAAATCAGCAAGACTTGGGGATTGATTGGGGATGAGAGGATAGGAGAAAGACATGTAAAAGATAAACTTGAGATTTTTTAAAGTCTTGACAACTAGGAAAATTGAAGTAGAATTAATAAAAATAAGTTGTGTTTATCCTTTGTTCTCAAAGAGGATCATGACATCAGGGAGACAGCGACATGACTTGCAGTTGACATTGATTTGAGTGAGAGAGTGCAAGGTCACCAGCCTCACTTTCTCCCCCTGAGTCATCTGGATCCAGTAGCCAGATATTCAACAGGAGGACTGAAGATTGCTTAGGATGAATGAGAGAATAGGAGACCCTGGCCCTTTCAGGCTAAGTTCTTTCCAGGTTCTCACTTTGAGTGAGGTAATGCCCATTCAGTGAATAGGCCTTTTTAAGAAGTGAATCAAGGGATGGCCCTTTTAATCACAAAAAAATCAAACTGTGAGGGGAAGACCCTCAGGGTTGCTGGCCAAAAGAGAAACAGTTACTACATTCACTCTGTTCCAGGAGGTTCAAAAAATATAGCCATTAAATGGTGTTTGGGCAGGGACCGGACAACAATAAAAATAAAACATGTTAGAACAGTGAGTGGAAGGCAGGAGAAAAAATGATGAGTGACATTTGAGACCTGTTTAGTTTCATGTGATCAGGGAAAATAAGAAATAGCTAACAAGTACAGCATGAAGTTACATATGGGACCAGTGCTCAGAAGAGAGGGTTAGAAATGTATTAGGAAATGTCACTGGCACAGAGGTGATAGCTAAAGTCTTTAGAGTAGATGAGATCTGAGAGAGAAAGAGAGAGAGAGAGAGAGAGAGAGACAGACAGACAGACAGAGAGAGACAGACAGACAGAGACAGAGAGAGAACAATGATAGGGAGAGGACTGAAGTCTGAACTTTGGTGAACACCCAATTTGGGGAGGACAAAGAAATAGCAGAGAGGAAGAAGAACCAGATTAATGTGATTTCAAGGAAAACAAGAAAGGAAAGAGCTCCAAGAAAGGAGCTTCATCAAGTGAAGCAGATAGTTGAAAGAGGTTGCAGGCTCAGAAAAAGGTCTTTGAATTTGAAGATTGGGAGATCAATGGTGACCTTCCAGAGAACAATTTCAGTAAAAGCCAAAATGAAGATGGTTGAAGAAAGTGGATAATGAGGATGTAGAGGATGTCATTGTAAGCTATGTGTAGAAGAAGTTTAGAATTGAAAGGAATTAGAGATAAGATGGTAACCAAAGACAACAAAGGGATTTTTCAACTTAAGAGAGACACAGCACTATTTACACAATTTTTTTTTTTTTTTTTACTAATGAGGAACCAGAAATAATTATGAGACACAAAAAAGTGGAGTTTACTATAGGAGAAAGAGAGATAAAGCCAGACTGGCTGAATAGGGGAAATCAAGGAATTAGAAGTACAGGTGAGATCAGTAAGTATGGGAGAAGTAGTAGTTGTAATCAAAGAGGTACAGCACCAAGCTTGAGATTACAAAGTTAGGATGGTGCCATGGGATGACAAAGGTCGGTCTATGGCCTCACTGCTTAATGGTTCATGGGCATGGAGATGACAAGATAGCCCTTGATTTGCTGTTCTGTAGTTATCCTCAAATCTTAACTCTCTTATCTCTCTCGATTCTACCTTCATATTGTTTGCACTGATCCCCTATTCTCCCCTCACAAAGTCACTCCTCCCAGGCCAGATGTTGATCATGTCTCATCTGAACTACAGCCTCTCCTCTCTCCAATTTCTTCTCCACACAGCTGCCAAATTAAAATAATTAAAGCACAAGTCTTACCATGCCATTCAATAGAGTGCTCAAGAAGCTTTGGCAACTCCCTATCTCTTCTTTTGAATGATTGATTGATTTTATTTGTTTTCAGTTTTCAACAGTCACTTCCATAAGCTTTAAATTTTCTCTCCCTCCCTCCCCTCTCCTTCCCACCTCCCTCTCTGAGATGGTGTGCAATTTTATATAGGTTCTACATATACATTCTTATTAAAGACATTTGCACATTAGTCATGTTGCATAGAAGAATTAAAACGAATGGGAGAAACCATGAGAAAAACCAAACCAAAACATATCGTAAGTTCTGGTTCGATAGTTCTTTCTCTGAATGTGGATGGCATTTTGGCCTCAAGAATCCTTTGGAAATGGTTTAGGTCCTTGCATTGCTGTGAAGGGCTAAGTCCATCAGAAACAGTTGTTGTACACTGTGGCTGTTACTGTGTGTAATGTTCTCCTGGTTCTGCTCATTTCATTCAGCATCAGTTCATATAAGTCTTTCCAGGTTTTCCTGAAGTCCGCCTATTCGCCATTTCTTATAGCACAATAGTATTCCATTACATTCATATACCACAGCTTGTTCAGCCATTCTCCAATTGACGGGCATCCCCTCGATTTCCAGTTCTTGGCCACCACAAAGAGAGCTGCTATAAATATTTTTGTATATGTGGGACTTTTTCCCATTTTTATGATCTCTTTGGGATACAGCCCTAGAAGAGATGCTGCTGTCACTTCTAAGATTAAATATATTCTTCTGTTTGGAATTTAAAGCCTCTTACCTAACTAGCACTAACATCTTTTTAGATTGATTTCACATTACTCTCATTTTTACACACTCTGCACTGTAGACAAACTGGCTTACGTGCTGTTCTCTGCATGTAGACACTACATTTCCTACCTCTGAGCATAGTCTGTTGTCCATGCCTTACTCTTCTCCTCCATCTATTGGAGTTCCTTTCTCCCTTCAAGGCTCAACTCAAACATTCCCTTCTACACAGATGTTATTTGTCCTTCGTTCTAGAAGAAGACTACGACATCAGGGAGATGATACCATAACGTGCAAGTGAACTGGATTTAATGAAGGAGGGTAAGGCCTCTTCTGGTCCTCCACCCTCCCCACCCAGCTGTTAGTATTGTCCCTCTCCCAAATTATTGCATAGTTTTATTGTCCATATCTAGTATTTATCTGTGCACTTGTATCCCAGTAGAATATAAGCTTCTTGAGGTCTTTGTATTTCCAGTAGCTGGTACAGTGCCTAGCACATAGCAGGTGTTTAAAAAGTACTTATTGAATCGAATTGAATTCACAGGGAGGACAGTTTATTTTTTAAACAGCATTTATCAAAGGCCCTTCTTAGTACAAAGCACCGTGTAAATCCAGAAATGTGAAATGTGGTAATCCATATAATTTTCCTTCCAAGTATTACATTCCTTTTCTTATCAGGAGACAGTATTCTTTCATTCAATGATTTCTAATGGAGTTTCCACCTGGCTTTCTGGCAGATAAATAAAATAACATTTTCGATCTATACAGTATCTTACAATTCACAATATCCCTGAAATAGCCAGGAAAGGTATTATTGTCCTCATTCTGTAGCATAGGAAACAGACTCAGATATATTTAATGATTTGCTAGACTAGCAGCTTTCTGCATGTTCAGTACTTACTTGATTCATGTCGCTGATGTAAGAACGTCCTAAAATATGAATTATAGAACAAAAATCCTGAGTGAATATTAACCTGTTTGGTGCACCATCATAGAAAACTTTAAAGTTTGGAGACTGGTCCAGGAAAATTAGGAGTTAAGTGAGGTCATGAACAAAACATCTTTTTTCCTTTCTTTGTTGTCATTTACTACCCTCAGCTGTGAGAATATACAGATGTTTGCCTCACAGACTCCAGCTGTAGGCCATGGAAGGAGCCAGATTCTTCCCCCTTTCCTTCTCTCCCTCTTTTTCCCCCCTTAGCTATTTATAATGCTCAGAGATCCCAAAGAATAGACTTGGAGATGGAGGCAGTGAACAATACCTTGCCTCCCTATGAATTAAATCATGGAAAATACAAACATAGACTGAGTGGCAAGGGAACTTCTGAGTCCCAATCAAGAGACGGAACTTTTTCTTTATATAAGAGAAAAACTAGCAAGGCATTTTTGTTTTTGTGGTCCTATGTACTAGTCTCACATGTTCTGGGTCCTTGACAAGGTCTGAATCACCAGCTGACATGGGACATGGGAGCCTCCCAGGCCAGTTAAGAATATATTTCTCACCCAAGGAAGCATTTAGAGAGCCAATAGCCATGTTCTTGCCTTCCCATCAACAACCCATTAATTTGTAATGACGATATCCTTCAATAAATTTGGCCCCAGATACATAAATTTTGTGCATGGACAGTCTTTCATTTTTCTCTGTTGTGTCCTCTAGATAACTTTTAAAATGACCAGTTTAGAATGCATTTTCTTCTACGTAGTGAGAAATTCATCAGGAGAAATCAACTGTCTCCAACAAACCTTCCCAAACTAAATCATGTAGACCAAGACCACGAAGCTAGACACAAAGGTGGAACTCAAGTGCTAGTCCAATGTTCATTGCCTTACAGTGAAGCTCTGTCACAGATGTATTGCACCAGAAAATAAAAAATGGCTTTGTTTTGTAGACAGGTTACAATAATTGATACACAGAATTTTAAGGTTCATTGCTGTATATACATTATCACATTTGATGTTCTTCGCAGCCATGTAAGGTAACGTTATTATACTCATTTTACAGATGATGAATAATAGCTGACATTTATGCAATAATAGTAGCCAAGCCCATTTTACAGATGAAGAAATTGTGACTTAACAAGAAGAGCTGGCATTTATGAGGCTTGCAAAGTGCTTTAAGTTAACTCAGTTGATCTTCATGACAATCTTGTTGAAGTAGGTTCTACTGTTATTTCTAAGAGGAAACTAAGGCAGAGAGGTTAAATGACTTGCCCAAGAACCCACAGCTTGTTAAGCCACAGAGTTAGCATTTGAACCCAGGCCTTTTTACCTAGCAAGGCATAGTAAAAAGAAAAAGAAAACAAGCAAAGATTAGGGATCAGGCACTAGAAAAATTTATTAATATTTATTAATATTATATCATTTGATCCTCAGCTCCTGGGAGGTAGATTTTATTACAACCTCCATTTTTCCATTGAGGAAACTGAGGCAGGCGGAGGTTAAGTGATTTATCCAGGGTCATACAGCTGGGAACTATCTGAAGCTGTATTTGAGCTCAGGTGTTTCTGATCCCAAACCCAGAGATCTATCTATTGTGTCACCTACCTGCCCCAGATATGTGGTCAACAGACATGGGTTTAAATCTGGGCTCTACCATGTACTGGCTAAGTGACCTTAAGCATTTAAACTTTGAGGGCTTCTGTTTCCTCATCACTTAGTGATGTCTGAAGTCCTTCTCAGCTTACGTTCAGTGATTCCATGACTCCAAGCCCAGTGCTCTTTCTTCCCCACCACATTTCCTCTCATGTCTTGGTTTGTAGCCAGACCATTTTTGAATCTGACATAAGACACAACAACTTTCTGGGCTCGGTTTCCTAGATGCTTATCTTCTTAGCATGTCATTTGGGAGTCTGTTACTGACAGAAGTGTAACAATTTTTAGTTTATAATGAAATTAGATTCATCTATATTTTAGAGGGGAAACCACACATTCTATCCAAAACATTTAAAAACTGGTGTTAGGTCACGAGTGGAGACCCTTGAGCAAAGAGCAGGGACGGGGACTATGGGTGGAATGGAAAAAACAAAGTTAGATGGGAATGAAGAGGTAAGTAAGGGGCTAAGAATGCTGCCAAATGAGATCAGCACTGAAAATAGCTTCAGAGTTTTACCATTTCTTCCTCCATACCCAGCACCATTACTGATAACTCAGATCCCTTCCTGCACTGGTCCTGAGGGGAGGTTAGAAGTAGGGACAAGGTAAGAGAATCAGTAGTCTCAGGTAGCAACTAGTGTAGACAGAAGGCATTTGACAGGGTCTTTCATGATATTCAAGGTCAAGATGGAGAGAAGTTAGCAAGTTAATAGTACACTTTGGTTGAAAAACTGAACCCCCAAAATAGTGAGTCATAGGTATATATAGATATATATATGTATATGGTAGGAATGTCATGTCTGGAGGCATGTCATAGGACTCCAATGGGACTCTAGCAATGCACTGTCCACCATTTTTATCAAATTTGGATGGAGTCATAGTTGTCGGCTTATTTAATGTAAAGGTGACACAGACCTGAAAAGAATACTAGCTAACACCTTAGATGACAGTGAGAATTCACAGGCAATAGATTAGAATATGAGCTAAATCTAGTTAGATAAAATTTAATAGAAATTTTTAAAGTTTTAATTTGAGCTTTTAAAAAATCAGTTTCACAAATATAAAATGGAAGAAGTATTGTTAAAAAATAGATCATGTGAAAAAGCTTAGAAATTTTTTGTGGGTACAGTTTGAGTTAACAGTATGATATGGCAGTCAGAAATGTTAATGTGATCTTAGACTGCCTTGAGAGGCGATAATCCTACTACATTCTACCCTAATCAGATAATATATCAAATGCTCTGTTCAATTCTAGGCCTCACATTTTAGGAAAAATATTGATAATCTGGAGAGTGACCAGGCAGGTAGAAGGCTATGAGATCAAGCCATATGACAATCAGATAAAGGAACTGGGATATTTGTCCTGGAGAAGACTTGGAATGGGCAGTTTTGACTTGCAGATAGTGCCTCATCATGGAAGACTACTTGTTGGTAATGTAGCAGAGAGGATTTAGACTTTAGGCATCAATTAGACAAAATTAATTCTGAGTTTTCTTTGAACTCTGTGACTTGAAGATTCTAGTGAAAAATGACATAAAAAATGCATCACATTCTGACAAATCTTCCATATGTATTTTAAATCAACCATATTTATGATTTAAACTCTAATAGCAGGTCATAGAATGTTAGTGCTAGGAGGGGTCTTATACAACTAGTTCAACTCCCCCATTTTAGAGATGACAAACTGAAGCATAATATTGGGGATTGACTTCAGAAAATTATACAAGTGCTAAGATATGATAAATATATGCATATATATGTTTGTGTATTATATTGTGTGTTATATATGTGTGCATGTATATTTATATAGCATGTTCCCAAAGTCTTAGTGTAGTTTGAATCTTAAAAACATATGCACATGCATGTATATATGAGACATGTATACTTAAATATGCACACATAGTCATATGTCTGTGTGTATATATGTACATATGTGTATATATACATATATGTATGTGTGTGTGTGTATATATACCATGGACAAATATGTATATACATACACAAGTACACCTGGTAAAATTTCAGCAAATTTAAAAAGTCTGGGGAGGAAAAGACAAAAGCATAAAAATGTAAAAGGGAAGGCCTTCAGATGCAAAATAAACATTCCATGCCTTAGTAAGGGTCTTGAACTGCACATGAAAGAGCCAGAAAAGACTAGCTTCTGGGCACAGGTTCCATTCTTATCTTTGTTCCCCTCTCCTTATCAGCATAAGAACCCAATAAGAGTCTGGGAAATATAACTGATTGGTAAGCATATTGGTATTGGTAAGCATAACCCAAGGAAGAGACCATGGCTTAAGCCTGCCGAAACTGTCGCTAAAAGAGGAATAACTGTCTAATATGAGAGTCTACCAGGGGTGGGGAACCTGTGGCCTCCAGGCCACATGTAACCCTCTAAGTCCTCAAGTTCAGCCCTTTGATTGAATCCAAACTTCACACAACAAATCCCCTTGATAAAAGGATTTATTCTGTAAAATGCAGATTCAGTTAAAAAGCCACACCTAAGGACCTAGAAGGCCTTGGGCCTCCAGGCTACAGTTTCCCCATCCCTGGCTAGACCTCTTCCACCTCCTGCCTGGAGGTGACAAAACTCAGAACCAAGGCTCTGAGAGGGTCAAAGAGGGGAGGCTTCTGCCAAACCTGGTCTATGGGTTATCACTGTAGTTGAAAGAGCACATGTGCACACATATGCACATAAGCAGTAGAACATACAGAGACATAAAAGCAGTGCTTTTAATTAAATGTAAACATTATTTTAAAAAATTTATTAAGCATATCTCTAAACTTACTTCAAATAAATTATAGAAATTTGCTTAGTGTTTTATCACTTGTGTATCAATTGACAAAATTATTAGCTCTGCAGCCATAAAAAAAAGAGAAAAAAGTATGAAAGTAAAATATAGGGAAGATTTCATCTCTGGCTGAGAATGAATGTAGCTTGTCTGGGCTTCTCAGGGAAATTAATTATTTGCAAATATAATATATAGTATTTGTAAGTACTAAATAGTAATTGTTTCTCTTTTACTCAGGAACCCTGTGGGTCTTCCCCACCCATTTAGATTTTTTAAAAAAAATTTTATTAAAAGGAGCCATCTGTTGAGTAAGTACTTAAAGAAGTCTATTCATTGAATGAATGTATATCTCACTCAAAGTGAGAATCTCATAAAACCTTAGTCTAAAAATGACCACATTGTATCCTGGGTCATCTCCAATTGTCCTGATGAATATCAGGTCACCGGACCCAGATGATTCTGGAGGAGAAAGTGAGGCTGATGACTTTGTACAGTCCACCCTCACTCAAATCAAAGTCAACTGCAATTCATGGTCCTCTTCAAGAACGAAGGACAAACACAACAGTTATTTGCGATAATAAGAAGTTAAGATCTACTTTTGACTCATACTCCTTTAGAGAACTCATTTATGCACTTTAAGAGTAAAAATATAAACTAAAGGTAACTTCTGTTGGAAAAGGAGGAGGAGGAGGAAGAGGGAGGCAGAAATGAGGATTTATGTGATCATTAGTTATAATTTTACATCCATGAATGTGTTCTATGGGGTGAGAAGTCAAAAGCTTTGAATCCAGTCTTTTTCAGACTATTTCATTAATAATCAATGAGACATTATATCTATTTTCCTGGCCTCTATAACTATTTACTCTTAACTGGGTTGTGGTTCACTCACAGACAGTCATTTCCCATTGCAAAGACCTTTTCAAGTTCTATAACAAAATATCTCCATTCATTCTCTCACCTCACTCTACTCAAATTAGAATAAAACTTTTTAATCCCAGGAATTCTATCCTTTCTGAATGAACAGTGAAACTTACTGAAGAAAAAGAATTTGCTTTGCCATCTGCTATCTGCTGAACAACTTAATGACAACTTCCCTATTCCTGACCTCACAATGAAAACCAATTTTGATCTATGAAAGAAGAGAGAGGATGAAATAAATTTGTTAAAAAAAAAATTTGTTAAGTGGAGAGTCATGGGACAGGTCATCCTGGGCAGGGAAAGAATGTTGAAGAAATGAAAATCCAGTGCAGGTGGCCACCCTGAAGCTAGTTTAACTTGGATCAACTATGATCTCTTCCAGCTGTTAGAATATATATAGTGGCATAATGACCCAGATGTTCTCTACTTGGTCTTCTTCATAACACACTGTTTTTTCTTTACTTACTACATAACCAGTGAATCCTAAACAGAACTGAGATTTAAGTTGGGGCTGGTGGAAGGAAAGAACTATGAATGTTAAGTTGGATGGATCCAGTAGGACCTACCTAGTAGACCCCAGGATAAGTAAGTTACCACTATACTTCTTTCCTATTGAATCCCACCTTCCTTTTCTATCTTGTTCTTCTCTTGCTGCTCCCTCTCCCCACTTGATAATCTTTCTTAGAATGACTTTTGGTTTAAGTGGCTATCAGAGTGTACCCAAGATCTCAGGCCTGGTCTCTACAGGTTAATCTGGACGAAAGGTAACTATATCATGAGCTTACATTTAGTGTCCCCCAAACTGAGCTCAAAACCCCAAATCCAATCATTTGAGGAAAAAGGAGGAGGACAAGGAGGAGGAAGAGAAGTTAATGGCTCAACAAGGAGGACATTTATAGGTCAGTAGCTGATTGTCCTTAAAGCTACCTACAGAAAGAACTGAACTTTCAACAGACTTTTAGCTAGCTCCTCCCCTCTAATTTGTTATTTGCAAAATAAGCAGTGACCTAGCAAAGAGAATGTGCCCATCCCTCATCTTTAATTCCCTTTCAATGTAGAAGCTGCTTATGAATTATTTCTACCATTGATTAAAACTCTTCTACATAGCCTAAGTTAGTGGAAAAGAAAGGCAAATATGAAGACAAATGGTTGATGGATAACTAAGAGTTACTAGTTTCACAGGGGTCATCTGGCTGACATACCTACTATGCACATTAGTCATGGATTTCTATTTCAATTCCCCCCTCCCTCCAGAGATAACATGGATGCATTGAAAGTGAAGGGGAAATGTGGCCAGTTATTAAGGGCACCTGACTGTCAGGAAAACAAGAGGTTTTTGTGGCTACTTAAGATGAGCAGTCTGGATTTCAATACAGGAAATTTCTGCTCTGCATTGTCAGATAGGAGAGTGCAAAATTCCAGGAAACTCTTGAACATAACCAAATAAAATAATAACCATAATATTTTTATTACAACATTTTTGCATTTTGAAAATGTTAACTTTTACTTTACTACTAGTATGATATGTACAAAGTATATGAATTGAAAGCTGTGACTGCAGTGTCTAATGTCCACATGGAAAATTTTTAGATGTAATACTAAACCTGATGGTTCATCTATACAATGACTATTATCTGATTATTTGGATTCTTTCTTCTTCTTTGGTTTATAGAAAAAGAACCCTATACGGCTAAATAAATGTATAACTAGTCATAGGAATGAACTTGCAGTGCGGTCTACAATATGCAATAGAAAGCTAGCTAATTTGGTCAAAAACATAACAGTGCTACAACAGTCACTTATATTGTCATTCGTAATAATCCTGGGATATTGTATAGCATGAAAGAATCTTAATTATATTAATTAACATTAATTAGTTGTTAGCAATAGCATCAAATATGTCCTTAATAATTTGGATTTTAAAATAGGACTTGCTTCCAATACCAAATATTGATCATTTAGAATTCTTGGAAGGAATTGAATCCAGAGTTGCCAAGTTTTGACTTTGAACCACTTCATATCATACTATATCATATCACAGTGTTGACTGTGCAGAGAAATAGACATTTCATTAAATGATCCAGTACGATAAATAAGAAAACATCTTCAGTAGACTGAGTGAAGAGCAGTGTATATCTATTCAAGACATTTGTCACAAGTATATAGAAACTGTGTTTAATAAAATATCAGTTCATTTAAATGTGTTGCTCAATTCATACTTGCTTTTTTGCCATCATGTTCTCAATTAATGCTTGGTTGTTGTCCTTTGTTCTCGAAGAGGACCAAAGTGACGTCACTATGATAAAGTGAAGTTTCAGTGTGTCCGACTATGGTTGATCAGACCAATACGAGTTGGAATGCTCTACCACAGTTTGGGCACAGATAGTCCATGTGAACATTTGGAGTGGTTACTCCAAATTTGTTTATCCTGTGTTTACTTTGTGCTGCTTCAATTCTGCTTTGCTCATAGAGCACAGCACCCTTTCTAATGTGGGCATGCCTCGCTAAGCAGTCCTGTGCCAGTGTCTCCCATGTCAAACTCAAAGTTCTTGAGAGTGTCCTTGTATTGCTTCTTCTGACCATCATGTGACCACCTGCCCCATGTGAGTTCTCAATTAATAGATATTAATAGTATACCTACTATCATATGTGGGGTCTGCGAAAGTTTTCTATGAAAAAGGGCCTCTCAAATTTGAAAAGGTTAGGAATCATTAGACTAGATATTTGCCAAGGTGTTTTCCATTTCTACTGTATGATGTAGTGAGATTAGTAAGGAATTGGAGCTCTTTGGATGATGGTAGTTTGAGGTCCCAAACTGGGACCTCTTCCTGGGGAGAGATGTCCAAAAGGTTGTTTGAAGTTACAGTTGAATTTTCAGTGAGAGGTCAGGGCTAGAGATAGCTGTTCGGAAATAACATACATAGAGATGTTCCCTGAAACCGAGGAAATAGATAAGATCACACCAGGATAGTGCAGAGAAAAGAGGAAAAGAATAAGAACAAAATCTTAGGGAAACACCTATAATTAGGGTAGAGAATAAAGGAAAGGATGAAGATAGAAGAAGCAAGTAGACAGATAAGAGAATGAGGAGAATGAGAATAGTATGTCAAAGAAGCCAATGTAGCCTTTCTAGAATGTTGAATCCTGGAGCTCAGGATTCAAAAAAGGCCTTGAATTTGCAACCTTTGAGAGAACAGTCTTAGCAGAGCAGAGGGAAGGCTATGGCTTGGAAGCAATATCAAAGTAGAGGACATGTATTTTTAGGATGGCGTGACTTCAGTAGGTTCACAGGTGGGGGGAAATGAATCTAGTTAAGATGGAAAAATTGATGGAGCCAGCTCTCTGAAGAAATGGGAGGTATGGTCTCAAGAACACAGGTGGACCTAGCCTTGGTGAGAAAGAGGGTATTTCTCCAAGATTCAATTAGAGAAGAGGGTTTGAGATGGAGAGAAGGGAACCTGAGGAAATTTAGATCATTGAATATTCTCAGTACGGTAGGAAGTGATTTCATCTGCTAAAAAAGTGAAGGGACAGGCATGGAAATAGCCCCTTGAAAGAGGAGAAAATATTTGAAAGTCACTAGATAATTCTAGAGATGGATTAAAAACACAGTTAGGACCTAGCTCATGCAAACTAGCATGATATTGTGAGAAACCCAGTCAACTCAGTTTTGTGAATTTTTCCAACAGTGCAAAAGCCTAGAACTAAGAATGGGGAAAAGTAAACAGTAAGGTTACCTAGAGATAGGAAACAATAAAATGGAAATGGCAGAAGGCCTAGATTGGGTAGGGAGGCAAATGAAAATAGAATAAGGGAACTGGATTGGAATATTAGAGAAGTTAGAGAGAGTGAAGAACCATGGCTCAATAAGAGAGGTCAAAGATGGGGAGGAAAAGAGTTGTGAAAAAGAAAAAAAATCTTGACTATGGGGAATGAACAAGGAAATTTTGAATTCCATGTTAAATCCTTCAGAATTATTATCAATTATTTTGAGTTTCTATCTTTTTAAATATGAGAGGTTTTTAAGATTGAAAATACAAAGCCCAAAAGAAACCAAAGAAATTGAAAAAGCCTCCCTTTGATTGGTTTATTTTTCCATAATAATTCATTGCTATCTAAATTCAGTCTGCAACAGGCAACATGAGTTTTTAAATAGATGTTCTTCCTTTCTTCTAGCCAGTGAGGATGTAATGATTTATGGGTAATAGTGTAAAAGAATACTATACAAACACAAGATACTGTATTATTTATTAACAGTAATAAGAGTCACAATAATGTCATATATTTGCGTAATGACTCCATGACTCAGCTTGTTTTTTCAAGGGGGTTCACTCTTATGGGGCATAACCTTCTATGATGTTCCTTTTTTAATGTTGCAAAGAGGTTAACAGCCCACAGAGTCCAGTCCACTCCTTAACACACTAGCCCTGGAGCTTCTAGAATCCAAGGGACAACTGTGAGGAGTCAGATTACCAATGGAGATGAGTCAAGTTTGAACATCCTTTAATTATGGCAGGGGGTGCTCTCTAAAATGGTCTGACTCCCAGGCTGGGGTACAGTCTGACTGCTAGGCCCTATTTTACTCTTTTGCAAAATGAATGTTTGGTTACCATAGCAGACTCAGAGACCAAACAAAACTAACCCATTCATTGGAGGATCCTGAAGACTTCTGGGGCCCCAAAGTGGGCTCTCCCAGGCTGCCACAGTAATGCCCATGCTGATCTAAATCTTCAGAGATCCCTGGGCTACTGCTTACAGGTGGGGGGGAGCTTCTCTAGAGAACTGAACTCCCAAGTAGATGGAGGGCGTGGTTTTGTCTTGAAGAAAAAGAGAGGAATTAGATTAAAGCAAATAAATGTTGATTATTTTAAGGATATAAGTTGATCCTTAAAAAGTGAGTCTTAAGAGGCCTCTCTGAAGTAAAACTGAAAATTGGGCCACTGTGCCTTCTTGGAATTTTTCTTCTTGGATCATCAAGTGAGATTAGATTCATTTCAGCTTCCCACTGATTTGACTCGGTCTGGCAGGATTTTTTGGAAGGCCTATCAGATTTAACACTAAATCTAGGAACAACACAGTGGAGTTTCAATGTATTTTAAAAGCCATTATCATCTTTATTATTGTCGATATTTTTCCAGCACAAAAACTGTTTAATGTGAGTATTATATTATGAAGATATGATAGATGCCAGGCTTGCATCTACCTAATTCAAGGACCCAAAAAGATACGTAGTTGTCTTTGAAAAGTATGACCTTTTAAATGATTTTCCTTCCCTCAGAATAAAAACAAAAACAACTTAAGATGCTGGCTTATGTCTTGGCTCCCCGACCAGCCCACCCACTCTTCCTTCTTCCTTTGACTGTTGAGACTTGGGACACAGAGGATGAACAGGTGTGGCAGGGCTTGGGTTGGGGATGAGTAACTTTGTTAAAGAAATTTTCTCAGAACATTAAGTTATAAAATGTCTGGAGCTATCCTTAGCTTATGCCTTACTCATTCTGCACACTACTTGTCTCCACACCTTTGCACCAACTTCTCCACGACTGAATTGTTCAGCCCTTTCATTTCTGCCTCTTCTATTCTCTGGCTTCTTTCATGACTCACCTCAAAGCCCACCTTCAGCTAGAAACCTTTACCTACCCTCCTCCCACACCCTCTGCCCCCTACTGCTAGTGAGGTACCACTGAGGGTTGTCTTCCCTAGATCTTATATGGATAGTTATTGAGATATTACCTCCCCATTAGCATGTGAGTATCCTCAAAATGGGTTATTTTGCCCCTTTTTTTGTATCCCAGGCACTTAACACAGTAACTGGCACATGGAACGAATTAAATTGATTGTCCTGTCCCCATCCCACCCCCCCCACCCCCACCCCGGTCTATAAAACTCTTACTTCTCATCACTGCCTCCTGGCTTCTTTTAAGTCAGCTCATATCTCATCATTTGCAAAAGGCCTTTCCTAGTCTTCTCCCTAACTTCCCCTCCGCAACTGATTACCTCCCATCCATTCTGTCTCTATCTTACGGGCACTCAGTTATACTTATGGGGTTACTTTCCTTAGAATGCAAGCTCCTTGAGGGCAAGGACTATTTTCACTTTTCTTTGTATCTTCAGCACTTAGCCCAGTACCTCACATATAGAAGCCCCTTAATAAAATTTTGGATTGATTATTAAAGGTTATTATTATTAAAGACTATTTTAACACTAGGTAGACAAGAATTGTTAAAATTTTAGATATGAAATTCTAGAATATCAAAGCTGAAGGGTGCCTTTGAATGTATTCAGTTTAATACCTGAACATTGTGCCCATGGTCATATAGCTAATACTGGCAAGTAAGGAATAAAATCACCAAATTTTAGAGCTAGAACTTTTAGTCATCCTACTTATTCTAGATATGAGAAAGGAGGAGCCCAGAGAAGTTATGATTTGTCTCAGGTCACTCAGCTGGTCATTGGCAAAACTGGAACCAGAGCCCAAGTTACTCTGCTCTTGACCCAAAGTTCTTCCTACTACTCCACGCTGCCTAAGAGTAATGAATTCATTTGGATTCCTTGTTTCTGTCTGGTTTTCCTGAAAAACAGCCCTAAACTACACTGGCTTGACATGTGCATATGTATATGCAATAAGACATAGTAGGAAGGCTATCTAATTTTTTTTTCTTTTTTTTCAGGAGGAAATGTATTCTTTTTTTTTTTTTTTAACTTTTAACATTTATTTTCACAACATTTTGGGTTACAAATTTTCTCCCCTTTTATCCCCTCCCCCCCCCCAGACCCAAGCATTCTAATTGCCCCTGTGATCAATCTGCTCTCTCTTCTATCATCCCTCTCTGCCCTTGTCTCTGTCTTCTCTTTTGTCCTGTAGGGCCAGATAGCTTTCTTTACCCCTTAACCTGTATTTCTTATTTCCTAGTGGTAAGAACATTACAGTTGATCCTAACACTTTGAGTTCCAACTTCTTTAGCTCCCTCCCTCTCCACCCCTTCCCTTTGGAAGGCAAGCAATTCAATATAAGCCAAATCTGTGTAGTTTTGCAAATGATTTCCATAATAGTTGTGTTGTATAGGACTAACTATATTCCCCTCCTTCCTATCCTGTCCCCCATTACTTCTATTCTCTTATGATCCTTTCCCTCCCCATGTGTGTCGACCTCGGATTGCATTCTCCTCCCCATGTCCTCCCCTCTATCCTCCCCCCCACTCTGCTTGTGCCCTTGTCCCCCACTCTCCTGTATTGTGAGATAGGTTTTCCTATCAAAATGAGTGTGCATTTTATTCTTTCCTTTAGTGGAATGTGATGAGAGTAGACCTCATGTTTTTCTCTCGCCTCCCCTCTTTATCCCTCCACTAATGAGTCTTTTGCTTGCCTCTTTTATGAGAGATAATTTGCCCCATTCCATTTCTCCCTTTTTCCTCCCAATATTTCTCTCTCACCGCTTGATTTCATTTTTTTTTTTAAGATATGATCCCATCCTCTTCAATTCACTCTGTGCACTCTGTCTCTATGTATGTGTGCGTGTGTGCATGTGTGTGTGTGTACTCCCACCCAGTACCCAGATACTGAAAAGTTTCAAGAGTTACAAATATTGTCTTTCCATGTAGGAATGTAAACAGTTCAACTTTAGTAAGTCCCTTATGACTTCTCTTTGCTGTTCACCTTTTCATGGTTCTCTTCATTCTTGTTTTTGAAAGTCAAATTTTCTTTTCAGCTCTGGTCTTTTCATCAAGAAAATTTGAAAATCCTCTATTTCGTTGAAAGACCAATTTTTCTCCTGAAGTATTATACTCAGTTTTGCTGGGTAGGTGATTCTTGGTTTTAGTCCTAGTTCCTTTGACTTCTGGAATATCCTATTCCATGCCCTTCGATCCCTTAATGTAAAAGCTGCTAGATCTTGTGTTATCCTGATTGTATTTCCACAATACTTGAATTGTTTCTTTCTAGCTGCTTGCAATATTTTCTCTTTCACCTGGGAATTCTGGAATTTGGCCACAATGTTCCTAGGAGTTTCTCTTTTTGGATCTCTTTCAGGCGGTGTTCTGCGGATTCCTTGAATATTTATTTTGCCCTCTGGTTCTAGAATCTCAGGGCAGTTTTCCTTGATGATTTCATGGAAGATGATGTCTAGGCTCTTCTTTTGATCATGGCTTTCAGGTAGTCCCAAGATTTTTACATTGTCTCTCCTGAATCTATTTTCCAGGTCAGTTGTTTTTCCATTGAGATATTTCACATTATCTTCCATTTTTCCAATCTTCTTGCTATGTTCTGTGATATCTTGCTTTCTCACAAAGTCCTTAGCATCCATCTGTGCCATTCTAGTTTTGAAAGAACTATTTTCTTCAGTGAGCTTTTGAATCTCCTTTTCCATTTGGCTAATTCTGCTTTTGAAAGCATTCTTCTCCTCATTGGCTTTTTGAACCTCTTTTGCCAATTGAGTTAGGCTAGTTTTCAAGGTGTTAATTTCTTCAACATTTTTTTCGTTCTCCTTTAGCAGGGAGCTGATCTGCTTTTCATGCTTTTCTTTCATCTCTCTCATTTCTCTTCCCAGTTTTTCCTCCACCTCTCTAACTTGATTTTCAAAATTCTTTTTGAGCTCTTCCATGGCCTGAGCCCATTGGGTGGGCTGGGACACAGAAGCCTTGATTTCTGTGTCTTTGCCTGATGGTAAGCATTGTTCTTCCTCATCAGAAAGAAAGGGAGGAAATGCCTGTTCTCCAAGAAAGTAGCCTTCAATAGTCTTATTTCTTTTCCCTTTTCTGGGCATTTTCCCCAGCCAGTGACTTGACCTCTGAATACTCTCTTCACACCCACCTCGCCTCCTGGTCCTCCCAGCCAGCGTTTGGGGACTGAGATTCAAATGCTGCTTCCCACCTTAGGGCTTTTGGAGGGGGCAGGACTGCTATTCAGTGTGAGAATTAAGTTCAGGTGGTCAGGTCGGGGCAGGGCCACCTCTCAGGTTCAGTTCCCTCAGGGGGTTTATGCACAGACCTTCCACAATGGATCCAGGCTCCCGCCCGCTTGGGGAGCCCCTGTCTGCAGCCGCCTCTCAGCTTCCACCTCCCGGGGGGGCCCGAATTATGGGGGTACCCCACTCCCCTCTCGACCCGCCAAAGAGACTCTCTCACCAACCCCCATCACCTGTGGGTGGAGGGACTTGTGCGGCCGCTGGAGATCCTGTCCCTGAAGCCTGCTCGGGTCTGTTTCTCTTGGTGCTGTGGCCGCAGCAGATCTGGGCTGGGCTGGGCTCCGCGTCTGCAGCGCGACGGACCTTTTGTGAGAGGTTTGCAGGTCCCTCTGTGGGTGGAGGGACCCGCGTGGCCGCTGGAGATCCCGTCCCTGAAGCCCGCTCAGATCTTTTCCTCTCGGTGCCGCAGCAGGGCTGCCCTCTGCTCCCAGTCCTGGCGCCCAGTCCTCAGCGCGAAGGACCCCCCGCGAGAGGTTTGCCCGTCTCTCCGGAACCGAAATCTCCCTCGCTCCAATATTTCATGGCCTCTGGGTGCAGAATTCACCGTGATTTGCTCCCCTGTAGCCGATCTGTGGGTTGTGGGTTCGGAGCTATGTGTATGTGCGTCTTTCTACTCCGCCATCTTGGCTCCACCCGAAGGCTATCTAATTTTATCAAAGACAAAACTGTGTGCTGTGGCAGTCGTCATGTCATTCACAACAATCCCAGGGTATTGCATAGCATGAAAAGACAATTAATTGTAGCATCAAATATATATTCCATAATTTGGACTTTAATATAGGATGAGCTTCCAAGTCCAGACACTGACAATTCATAGTTCTAAGAAATTATTGAATCCAGCATCTTCATGTTTTAACTTTCAACCCCTTCACATCATATCATGCTGTAGCAGCAAGCACCCTGGCATACACAGAGGGGCCTGCTAAGCAGGTTCTTAGATCTGCTTTTCTAAAAGGAAAGCAACTTTTGAGGAGTCAACAATCTGTGGGGGCAGAACACATACACTGAGAATATGTATGGCCTAGATATACTCATAACCCGTGAAACTCATGATATCAGCATGCTTCCTTCTGCTCTTTTCTGCTTGGCATCATCTCAGCTTTCCACCGGGATGCATCACCCCTCTGATCTTGGGGTTGGTATTATACCTTACTTCCTACTACCAATTTCTAGACTTCTTCTCTTTAGGGCCACCTGCTAGCAATCGACACATATCTATGAGCTTACTGCCACTAGAAATTCTTTAGCTGATAACAACTAATAATAGGTGCCAGCTCTTTAGTCATAAAGAGATTATGAGCCACCATATCCAACTAAAGAGGGGCCAAACAAATTCCAAATCAAGCACTCCAGGCTAAGATTAAATTTTTCTTTTAAATTACCCTTATTTGTGCCTTAATCAAAGTCCAAAATAACTATCTGATTTCGGATTAGAAAATCCTTGTAACTCCCATTTAATCCCTTAAGGGAATTATATGCCCTTCAAACTGATTTCCTTGGTCTTCTCTCCACATCCTCTCTCCAGACAAAAGCCAAAGCTTTGTGGAAGCTGGGTAAGAAACCCATTTTGCTTTTAAAATTCACTCTGGGCTGGCATGCAAATGAATCTAAACAAGCACAAAAATTAAGAAAGGAGGTAAGATCCTCATCCTCTAACTTCGTGGCCTGTCATCCTGCCTTTACTATGTATTTCACTACTGAAAAAAAGAAAACTTAAAATAAAACAAAATAAAACAAAAAGATCAAACTCTGGTTTAGGTGCTGAATCTCGGTTAATGAAAAACCTCACTATCTTTCTAAATTTCAAACACAAAACATCTAAAAATTTACAAATGTTACTAATTTGTACTTGAAATTACTAATTGCCAACTCTTCACCTGACACAGAACAGACAAGACACGGGTGGGCTCTGGTATGCATAATGGGCAGTACATTAATTGAGGGTCACTGATTTGGTAGTTCAGTTTTTGCCTGGTCCATCTAATCCCAGTAGACCTTACTAACCACTTTAAGTAGATTTCTCTCCATGGATTTAGGACATGGCTATATATCCAGGATTTTACTTCTCACTTAACCCACAAAATCGATGGTTTATATTTTGAAATAGTTTTAAAGTTTGGGCCCATAGGGACAGGATAGGATGGAGGGAAATATAGTTAGTCTTATACAACACGACTATTATGGAAGTCATTTGCAAAACTACACAGATTTGGCCTATATTGAATTGCTTGCCTTCCAAAGAGAAGGGGTGGGAAGGGAGGGAGGAAGAGAAGTTGGAAATCAAAGTTTTAGGAACAACTGTCGAGTACTGTTCTTGCCACTAGGAAATAAGAAATACAGGTAAAGGGGTATAGAAAGTTATTTGGCCCTACAGGACAAAAGAGAAGATGGATGGAGACAAGGGCAGAGAGGGATGATAGAAGAGAGAGCAGATTGGTGATAGGGGCAATTAGAATGCTTGGTGTTTTGGGGTGGGGGGAGGGGACAAAAGGGGAGAAAATTTGGAACCCAAAATTTTGTGAAAATGAATGTTAAAAGTTAAATAAATAAGTAAATACTTAAAAAAATTTGGACCCATAGATTTTCAAAAATGGACATTCAAAGAAAATTTAATTTGTAAATATAATTCTTTGCATATAACAGGTACTTTATAAGTATTTGTTGGATGCTCTCTGGTCTTCAGTTTTTAACCATTTAAAAATGCTTTTCTATTTGAGTATGGACTTATGATTAAGGTTCACATAACTGTAAGAATAACAGTAATCTCATTAGTTTAAATACCACATTTTAATCAAGATATCACTTGAAATTAACTTTTCAAGGACAATTTTTATATATCTATAGACTGATATGAGCATGTACATATAATTAACAATAGGTTTTGCCTGTAATACTATATTACTATAAATTTCTAATGTGCTGAATGTCTAACTACTCTTTAAAAAACATATCAAATGACACTTCTTCTAAGAAGTCTTCTCTGATTTCCCTAGTCAATAATGACTTCCTCGCCTGCCCTTGGATTTTGCACAGCATATTACTTGTACCTCTCCTGAGTACTTATGTATTATTTTCTGCTATAGCTGTATATCATATCTCCTGTTAGACTACAAGTCTTATGAAGGCAAAGACTATGCCTCAGCTAAATGTTTTTTCTCTCTCAGCACAGAGTTCTGTACCTAGGATGGGGTTAATCAATGTTTATGGAATGTAGCATGTTTCAAATTTGTTTTTAAATTAGATTTTTATGTATATCTTTTATTTTTACATTACCTATAGTACCCCCTTTATCCCTTCTCTGTCCTGCTCCCAGAGAACTGTCCCTTATGACAAATTTTTTTTAAAAGAAAATTTCAAAATCATCACAATGAACAAGGAAAACTTTGTTTTTCAAAGTATACTTTTTAGTGAGTTAGGAAATATTTTCAAAAGGCTATTTTAATAGTAATATTATGCAACACAAAGTCATAGAATTTAAAACTGGAAAGGATCTCAAGTCATCTGGTCCAACCTCCTTATTTTTATAGAAAAGAAATGAAGAGCCTAGAAGATAAATCAGCTTGTTCAAGGTCAAACTAATAGAGGCAGGTTTAAAACTCGGGTCTTCTGATTCCAAAAGAATACTATACATTTCTTATAGATTGTATGAATTACACACTGTATGGTATTTTAGGAGTATGCTAAATATATAATTGTTATGTACAATTGTAAGTAGACAAACTTGCAATCTACATCTTGCCGATAGACACTAAGACAGAAATATAGATAGCTAGAATCAGAAATTAAAGCTGGAAGAAACCTTAAAAATCATACAGATTATTAACCTCTTATTTTAGAAATCATAGGATCACAGAATAACTGAGGTGGAATGGAGAGAAGGAATCTTATGTATCACCTGTACGGAGAGGAAACAGACCACAAGACTAGCACAAGAGCATAACATGGCAGTGATGGGAGAGTTTTAATTATCTAGACATCTGCTACAGTTTGCCTGCTTCCTAAAACAGAGTAGCTGACTGTTTCTAGTCTTACTTTAAGCATAGTTTTATCCTTTAAAAGGTAGAGGAAGTATAGATCCTCATTTGATAGATCACAGAATCATACACTCAGTGAAAGGGACCACAGTTACCATCCAGGGGTGGGGAATCATGTGGTCCTCAAGTGCATCCCTTTGAATCCAAACCTCACAGAACAAATTCCCCCCACTCTCTGAGTCTAGGCATTCAACCAGCTTTGAATTCATCTAATTATATTACTGTCTAACCCACATTTCTCTAGTTTTTTCCACAAGAATAATGAGATATTTTATCAAATGTTTTTTCTAAAATCCAGGTATACAATATATACAGACTTCTCTTAATTTACCAATACAGTAACAATGTCAGAAAAAGAAAATAAGGTTAGCCTGACATGACCTGTTCTTACTCAAGTCATGCAGGGTCTTTATAATCACTGCTTCCATCTTTAGGTGTTCATTAACCACCTCTTTAATAATAGGTTCTAGAATTTTCTCAGAAATCAAAGTGATATTCACCGACCTAGAGTTAGCAGATTCTTCTCTTCCTTTTTTTTTTTTTTTTTTTTGTGGAAATTGGGACAAATTTGCCTTTCTTCAATCCTGTAATTCCTTTCCCATTTCCTACAATCTTTTAAATACCACTTAGGGCAGCTCTGTAATCACATTCACCAGTTCTTTTACTACCTGAAGATTTTGTTCATCTGAGCCAGGTGACTTTAACTCATCAAGGACTACAAAGTGCCCTTTTCCAATTTTATATTGGTTACTAATTCCCTATTAACCATTTTATATTTATATTATATTATTATTTTTATTGTTTAGTTGTTTTTTAGTCATATCCGACTCTTTGTGACCCCATATGTGGCAAGTCATGCCCTGGCTACTTCTTAAACAGGCCTATTCTATGAATGGGTGTTTCCTCACCCTGAGTGAGTGCCTGCAAAGACCTTGGCCTAAAGGGTCCAAGGTCTCCCAGTGCATCCTGCGTCATCTTCAGTCATCCTGAGGAATATCAAGTCTCTGGATTCAGATGGCTCTGGAGGAGAATTGAGGTTGGTGACCTGCACAGCCCTCCCTCACTCAAAACAAAGTCAAGTGCAAGTCATGTCATCATTTCTCTGATGGCATGGTCTTCTTTGGCAACGAAGGATGAGCACAACAATCCTGCTCATCAGAATTTTCCCTTTTTTTCTTCCCAATCTCATATTTGAAAGTTTGTCATCCTTTTTGCTCTTACTTTTTCCTATAGAATTTCAGTCCATAGTGCCCTTCCTATCTTTCCTTTGTAGGCTTTGAAATTGATTCTCCCCAAAATCCAAGATATATTCCTGATGATGCCTGGATTTCCTGTCCTTCTCTAGCACAAAGTCTAAGAAGTAATAGTCACTGCCCACCAGCCCCAAAGTTCCCATTGTTGCCATCCCAGCAACCAGTTCTTCTCTGTTAGTGAGAATCGTATTCAGAATAGAATTTCCTCTTGTTGATTTCTCCATCTTTTAAAGGAATAAATTATCCTTAAAGCAAAACTAGAAATTGTTAAGTGCTCTGTTTTTAGGCAGAGAGCAACCTCCAGAAGATGTCTGGATAATGTAAATTCTCCTATCACTGTATTACATCATGCCCCTATGCCGGCATGGTGGCCTGTTTCCTGAATTCTTAATATATTTAATCTTTTTTTAAATTTATTTTTAACACAGTTTATAACAGATAAAGCAATTCAAACTTTTGGTCAGGTGATACTTCTTTTTACAGCATTTACAGTATGGAGCACAAAAGAATTTTTTTTTTAAACATTAACCAACTGAGACACAAATAATATTTATGTTATTAACTTCACAAGCTCTTCACCTAATTGTCTCCACATTATTACTAAGAATTAAAGGACCCTAACTTGTTGTTGGTCTAAAGTCCTAAGCCTAATAGCTTAATTTTAGACAACCTCGGATGTTCTCCTACCCATAATCTATAATTTAATAGATCTGGTATTAAGCTTACAAACCTTTTGACTATAGGAAATTGCCACTAAGAGTAGGGACATTGCAAGGAACCAATATCTCCCCAACTTCATGTCAGTTCCAGGCAGGATTAGATTATCCACTTGCATTCAGTCAGGCTTAAAGTCTGCCAACTGTCAGTGGGGAAACTGAGTCAGGAGAATCCCACCTCAGCCCATGCTGAACAGCCGCTCTCCCACCCTTCCCTTGAGATCACCTTATGCAGTTCATACCAGCATCTCATCAGCTTACTGGCATCATGGATTGGAGGCTCAGATCGCCATTCTTGCTACCCATACCTGGAGTTAGACTCAGAAGAACAGTCACTTAATAGTCCCATAGCATCTAAAAATGGCAAGTTCCAATAACCAGGTTTCAAGTATGATTATAGTTTCACTTTGGCTAAGGAACATCTTTTAGGCTTCCCTGCCTTTTTATACATGTTCTAGTTCCTGATTAAATGGCAATCATAAAATCAAATTTACCATTAAAACCTTGATTTTTCCATAAGTGCCAAATTTTACCAGAGATTACTTTCCTCTAGGAAATTTAGACTGAAATTCTTTTCTCCAAACTAAAGATGTCATTGATTTATTCTCAGTAATTAATTCAGTCTATTGTTTTAATACTAATTGCTTTTACCTCACTTTGTAACATGTCCAATTTTTCTCCCATCACTCCCCTCCCCCCACTTCCTAATACCTTGCATTCTGATTACTCCTTCCCTCAATGGACCCTCCCCTCCTAATCTTTTTTTTTTTTAATCAAGAATGGTTATAGTATATTCTAATGCTATTTTTTCTCCTACATTTTTCTTTACCCAGAGTCTCTCCACCATCTCCCCTTCTCTGTTCTTGGGTTTCCTTACATGAAGTTCACCTTCTTAATTTATAAGGTGGAAACAAAATGTGGAATGGTTAAGTGACTTTCCTTCCCTAGTCATATGGTAGGAAGTAGCAGAAGTCAATTTTGAATCCAGATCTTCTGAACTCTGAGGTTCAAGTGAACATCACGGGCATGACCTCCACTATACTCTAGCAACCTTTCAAGACATACTCCTTTACCTGTTCTCAATTTCACAGCCAAATAGTTAGAAAAAGTAGTCCATATACATTGCCTCCATTTCCAGGGGTGGGAAACCTGTGTCCTCGAGGCCACATGTGGCCTTCTAGGTCCTTGAATGTAGCCTTTTGACTGAGTCCAAATATTAGAGAACAAATCCTTTTATTAAGGACTTTTGTTCTGTGAAGTTTGAATTCAGTCAAAGGGCCACACTTGAGGACCTAGAGGTCCACCTGTGACCTTGAGGCTGCAGGTTCCCCACCCCTGCACGATTCTTTTCACAATACCTTGCAGTCTGACATCCAACTCCACCATTCAGTTAAAAACATTTTCTGAAACATTGCCAACAATGTCTTAATAGCTAAATCCTATGTTCTTTTTTTTAAAAAATCACTCCCAGTTCTTTTTAAAAATCCCTCTTCAATAGCATTCTATTCTACCTCAAATTAAGAAATTTATCTGTATACATATTGTGGTTTCCCAGAGAACATAAACACTAGGAAGGGGACCACTTTTTCTCCCCAGTCCTTAGCATACATTAGGCTTAGCTCTTTCTAGACATGGTCTTTGGAGATTGGGTTTGGAGAGTTCAGCAAAACAGCAGTAGGGTAGCAGGGCAGGAAGATTTCTGGAGTGAAGCTAATGTATAACAATATTTTCTGCACAGTTTATGGTTTAGCTGAGCCCATGTAATGCCAATGCAGTACCCACAGCAGCCACTATGAATATACAGGCGTATTTCCAGTATAAATTCACAAAGTATAAACTTTCTTCCTCAAAGACAAAATCAAAATATTTATTCAGATATCAGAAAGTCAATTCCACCATGGTAACAAAGAAGTTTGTACACATTACCAATAGAGGGAAGACAGCCATCCCCAAGCATTCCCTCCATCAGGCCTCCACACAAAATGCCCTCTCTCACCAGGCTAGCTGCTCTGCTTTGCTCTGCTCTGCCTGCTGCCTCCCTCTCTGCTCCACCTCACTCTTCCTTACTCTGCACCATTCCCTGCTCCACCCAACAAACTCCTCCCACCATCCCCTCCTTGTAACTCAACCTGTGGGCTGGGCCAAAGCTCAAAGCAGGTCACATGACTGATTTGATCCTGCCATCCAAGGTATTCTCAAAAGTCTTCTCTAGCACAGTTCAAAAATGTCAATTCTGCAATTCTCTACTTTCTTTATAGTCCCACTCTCAGTTATATACTGCTATTGGAAAAATAATAACTTTGATTATATAGTCCTTCATTGGCAAGGTGATGTCTCTGCTTTTTAGTATGCTATCCAGATTTGCCATAACTTTCCTTCCAAGGAGTGTCTTTTAATCGTATGGCTGCAGCCACAATCTGCAGTGATCTTTGAGCCCAAAAATATAAAATCTGGCACTGATTCCACTTCTCCATCCATTTGCCGGGAAGTAATGGGCCTATTAAGGGGCAGGTAAGATCTTCAAATTCCCTTAACATAATATACTCCCTGTTGTAATCCAGAGAGCTTGGAATGATCAACTTTTTACTTTGTTTAAAGCAAGTTACTCTCTCCACTCATCATGCTTATCAAAGCATCTTACTGCCATCTCCCAAACACATTTTAGGGAAACTAATGCCCAACCTTGATGAGTCTTCATTGAGGATAAGAACTGCAAAGGCTGCTGGCACAGTAGAAAGACCATTAACTTTGTAGGGAAAAGAAATAAATGTGAATGCTGGTTTACTACCTGCATGAACTTAATCAAGTCACTTAACTTCTCCAGCAGACTTTAAGAACAAGAAAGAGGTTTCTGCTTACATTTTTGTTTACTTAAATATTTTTTATTTGAACTATAGAGGAATAGCCAAGCCTTTATTGGTTGTTATACTCAGTAGATTATCATCACTACATGTTATAAGCCATATGGAATAACTGTAAATATAATAGTCATTTCTGTTTCTATTCTTCCCTCAGTTCAAGCTTTTCAAAGCACTTCTCTAGCATTCACCAATTTACCCTAAAAACACTATAATTAAGTTGATCATTGTCAGATATTATTGCCTGGTATTGTAGTTGTCTTTTGTCTTTAATTTTATTTTATTTTATCTTTTATTTCATTTTCCCATTCTATTCCTATCTCACAGGGTTCAGAACCTCTCCAGATTACCATAAGAATACTATTTAAACTTGCCCATTATTTTATGGAATTTGAAGGCAAGTGGAAGGGAGTAGAAGGAGGATTATCTTTTACCTAGCATGTTCCAGTGCTAGTTCCCAAAATTCAATAGGGATATCAAAAATTTGAAGTCGTGCTAGAAATAGGTGAGGAACCTTGACAATAGTTGAAAAAAACTGGAAGAGCAGTCATATGTGGAAGGGCTTGTGATTACTTACCCTTGAAAAGTAGCAATATCAGCATTCATTCAACAAATATTTATGAAGCACCTATGTGTGCATGTATTCCCCCTCACTCCATCCAATCAGTCATTTCCACCTCCTTAACATATCTTCTATCTTTGATCTCTCTTCTATTTCCTTACTCATAGCACAATTACTCTAGTATGGGCCTTTATCACCTCTTGCCTAGAGTTACAGTGGGGACAAAGATAATGAGTTCTGTTTTGAACACGTGGAGTTTGAGGTGCCTACGTGAGGTCCACTTCACAATATCTACTAGGCAGTTTATGATAAGGGACTTGAACTTATGATAGAAACTAGGGTTGAATATATTGATCTGGGAGTCGCTGACACATGTCACATCCCTGGTCAAAAACCTTCTGTTACCTCCTAGCAAACAAAACAAAGCAAAATAAAACAAAAAACTCCTTAGACAATCATTCAAGACTCTTCACATTTTTACTCCAGCCTAGCTTTCCAATTTTCTGATGTTACTTTCCCTGAATGTACTCTCTACTCTATCACAACAGTTAGTCTTCCAGTTCCCCAATTTCATCCTGCCATCCCCAGTCTCCATGTTTTGGTGCATGCTACCCCTGAGGTCTAGAATGGATTTTCCTATCCCACTAAGCCCATTTCTATCTTCCCATCCTTCAAGGTCTAGCCCAGGGTGGGGAACCTGCCAGCTTCAAGGCCATGCATGGTCCTCTAGGTCCTTGAGTGTGGCCTTTTGACTGAATCCAAACTTCATAGAACAAATCCCCTTAATAAAAAGGATTTATTCTGTAAAACCTGGACTCCATCAAAGGGCCATACCCAAGGACCTAGGCCACATGTAGCCTCTAGGTCAAAGGCTCCCCACTTCTGGGCTAATCCATGGATGACATGTAAGGGTCTTAATCACTAAACACACGGTTCCTGCAACGTCTAATTCAGACACTCCTAAGAGAACAAGGAAGGACTTAGAAGGGACTATAAAGAGCCCAACTATTACAGACCCTGTTACCCAAGGTCACCATTTCTCAGCCCTTTAGCTTAGTCTTGGCCTGAAACATCAAGCAGCTTGAGCATAGCCCATTGACAGAAGACTTTCCCCAGAAATACATTCAACACAGATCAAGTGTCCTACTTCCTCCATGAAACCCTTCCTGATCCCCACTTGCCCCTGCAAGTAGAAATATTCATCCTCTCCTCAAACTTCTCAGGCCAGTCTTCTCTTTCCTATGCAAGCGCCTAGCACAGTTCCTTGAACAGAATAGAACTTAATAAATACTCACTTGAAATGCTAACTCTAGAATAAATCCCAGGGAACTTGTGGAGTTTGGTTCCTTGAAGGAAGGATCTGTGTCTTATTTTGTTGTTGTTTTATTCCTACCCATAGTGCTTCATTTTGTACAGAAAAATATAAGTAATATATAGGGTTTTTAAATTGCACTGGAGATTTATAAGAATGTAAAAGGCACCTAACTTCCTTGGGTGACACAGGCAGATTCAGCAAGCAAAGGCTTAAATCCACTCTTTTTTTAGTGGGAACATATAAGGACCAGGGAAGGACACTTGGGTTCCCTCTCTCAAATTCAGCACCACGGGGTTGTGGGGTGGAATATGGTCCTTCAGGACTGGACCACATTATTAGCATCTCCTCCAGTACCTGAAAAGCTACCATGGCCATTTACAAGATCTTTCAAAAGTAAGTGGGATCCCACAAGTTTCTGTGAAGGAAACAAATGAAGTTTGATGTCCTGATAGCCCTGTTTCTTGTCTGTCTGAAGTTAAGTCAACAGAAACCATGATACCTGTGGTATGGGGAGAACTCAGAGGCTCAGGTTAGACAGTACAGGAAAGCTTGAGCTGGGCTGTCCTTTGTTGTACCAAAAAGTAGAAAGTCTAAGTCCAAATCTCCAAGCTAGGAGTAGGACTATTTTCATCTTTCTCAGAGACAGCATCTGTAAATAATCAGGCAGAAGCCTTTCTATAAAATAACACAGCAAAACCTCAAAGAGGATTCTAAGTCTGCAACATTTAAACAAGATTTTTAACCCGTGCAGGAGCCAAGATCAACACACAGCTTCCTGCACATAAAAGCCTGGAATTTCATCACAGTGTGGGGGCAAAAGCGACAATCACGTTTTCACTTTTCTGAAATCAAATGCTGCTTAACATTACTATAAGGATGGGTGGAATGGAGTCAGGCCTGTGGGTTAGATATCTATATGCCAATACCTATATGCCACCTGTACATGGGGGCATCCAGCTTCCATATGTAAGAAAGAAAAAAGAAAACGGGAATTTAGCCAGACTAATTAGACTGATGGAAGTCAGGAAGAAAAAAAGAGGAAAAGAAAAAGATCACTTCAAGGTCAGGCTACTCAATGTAATTTGTAACTGGACTTTGACTTTTCACAGAATAATATAATCAGTGGAGTTTATAGTATAAAATGTTCTGCCTCTGAGGATGCTTTGCCTAAAAACAACCCTAGGACACAGCTGTAAACACCCATCCAGATGAAGCACAATTGAAACCAATTTATTTTCCTTTCTAATTCCTGTTCCATGGGGAGAAGGAGCAAGAACTCGGTCCACATGTTTGTGGGGGAGAGAACAAGTAGCCAGTGTGGGACTGAAACGAAGTGAGTGAGTAGGAGGGCTGCAAACTGCATTTTGATAAACTGAAGAGGCTTTCAATTCAAACAATTATCTTCTCCTGAGCAACCAATGACTCAAGACTTCTTGGCCCCAGCCAAGCTTATGTGGTCATGGGACCACATGAGCACACTGCTGCTGGGCTAGGTTCACCCACAAATGATCAGGGACTTCTAGAAGCTCTCAAATTCATCCTTACTTGGAGGTTCAATGCCATATGTGCCAGGGGTGTGGAACCTGCAGACTCGAGGCGACATATGATCCTCTAGGTCCTCAAGGGTGACCCTTTGACTAAATCCAAACTTCACAGACCAAATCTACTTAACACAAGGATTTGTTCGTAAAACTTGGGCTCAGTCAAAAGGCCACACCAAAGGACCTAGAAGGCAACATGTCACTTGAGGCCACAGGTTCCTCACCCCTGTGGGCAGTCATGTGGTATGAGATTCTGTTTGTCCTCAGAGGGCAGAATTAGAATTAGAAGCAATGGATTAGGGAAGTTAGGGAGAGACAGATTTTGGCTTAACATATGGAAAAACAATGACAGTGATATCTGTCCAGAAGGTGAATGAACTGACTTGGGAGTCCAATTCAATTAAAAATATATACTTATACACACATGTATCTATCAATCTAATTCTGCATAAAACATGGTGCTAAGGTTGAGGATTTTTTTTTTTTTTTTAAGTTGCAAACCCTATCTTCAAGGAAGCAAACTCCAAAATCTCCCTGGGACTTGTTCTAGGGTTAACAAATCTAATCGACGTCAGTAAGCATTTATTACATTTTATTCTGTGTGAGTAACTGTGCGAGATAGCACTGGCAATGCAAAGTTTTGGGGTTTGTTTTTTTTTAATCATCTCTATTGCCATATTATAGTGGGGCATGAGTGACATAAACAAATAGTAATAGTACAAGTTAGTTAATGAGAGCTCCACCCCCAATCTCTAGAGGCCTTCACTTAACCATTAGATGACTACTTGTTTGGGGTATTACAGAAGACTTTCCTCCTAAGAATTGGACTTCATGATGTCCAGCTCAAGAGATCCTATGATTCTGAGACACCTTCTTAATTAGAAGGATCTTTTCCTATTGTTCTATAATGTTATCAGAAAATTCCTCCAACAAAGTTATTCATAAATGGGCTTCAAGAAACCTATGCATTGTTACCAGGTCAAAGCATTCAATTATTTTGGAGGGGAGATTTGTTAGCTAGTTAATACATTAACATAGACTGTTCATCTTGAAGGAAGAGACATGATATTCTTCTCTAGAAGCCCCCACTAAAGTCCTACTCCATTGTCTCATGGTAGTTTGGAGGTGACTCTGGAATTCCAAAGGCTCTGGTGAGCCATACCAAGTTGTAAAGGCTTTCATTACAGGCCTAGCAACTGGCTATTTGTCTTTCATTCCAAGAACCAGACTCAAGTGTGTAAAGTCTCTACCAGAAAACTAGCTTCTATGTGGCAAATTTTTTAGCTTCTACAATACATAAAAATGGATTTAGCCCCTATCATCCATAAAAATCTGTAACGGGTAGATAGGTGGTATAGTGGATAAAGAGCTGGGCCTGAAGTTCAAATCCAGCCTTAGATACTTACTAGCTGTGTGAACCTGGACAAGTCGCTTAACCAGTTGCCTCGGTTTCCTCATTGTAAAGTGAGCTGAAAAAGGCAATGGCACTTCAGTATCTTTGCTAAGAAAACCCCAAATGGAGTCAAGAAGAGTCAGATACAGCTGAAAGGACTGAACATCAACAAAAACAGTCTATAATAGTGGAAGGAAGCGGTGTAAGGGACCTTTGAAAACATCTAGTCCAGGGGTGGGGACCCTGTAGCCTTGAGGCCATATGGTTCTAGGTCCTAGGGTGTGGCCTTTTGACTGACTCCAAGTTTTACAGAACAAATCCTTTTTTATTAAGGATTATATTATTTACAGATGCATAAAATTTTACAGATGCCCAGTATGGGAGGTGACTTGCTCAAAGTCATAGCGTCAGTAAGTAGCAAAGTATCCTCTCACACCAAAAGTACACAGTAGGTAATCACTGAAGGAAATAGAATTAACTTCTTCAAAGGCAGGAATCAGACCTTCTACGCCTTTTGTATCCATCATAATGCCAAACAGAGTGTCAGACACAACAGGCAAAATTTAATGAGTTCTGTGAACATGATGTGGTAGATAGAGAAACCCTCTCAGAGCCAAAGAAAATCTGGTTCAAGTCCTACTTCTCATACAGACGGTATAGGCTGTGGGACCAAAGGCAAATAAATCGTTTAACCTCTCAGTGCTCTAGGCAAGTCTGTGATACTGTAAGTTGAAGAGGGAAGACCTATCTACACTGGGAATTCTGAATACCAGTGAAGTCCCAGGTTCAGTCTCTATCTTTATCTTTTGGAGTGAGTGAAGGCTGACATGAGCACAAAGAATTTTAGTGGTCGATTCACAGTACCAGTACATGTGTTTTCTCATCTCTTCTCCAAAGCTAACCATGATCATTATGATGCTATAACATTCAGTCTCCTTTTCTTTTTTCTTCTTTTTTTTTTTAAACCTGTACATTATTGTAATTTCTGGTTCTGATTTCTTAGCATTAGTTCATAAAAATCTTCCAATGCTTCTCTGAATTCTTCATATTTGTTGTTTACAATGCAACAATGTTGCATTATATTCATGTACCACAACTTGTCTAGCCATACCCTAATTGATGAGCATCTATCTACCTTATTTCTGTACATTGGCTGTCACAAAAATTGTTGCTGTAATTTTTTTGTATATGTGACACCTTCTGTTTTTAATCTTCTTGAGTTATATAACTAGCAGTGGTAGCTACATATCAATGGATATTTAATATTTCATTATTACTCTTTTCTTTCTTGTTATGTACGATACCGCTATTATTCTTTTTTTAAAAAAATTCTAATTTATTTATTTATTTTTAGTTTTCAACATTCATTTCCACAAGATTTCAAGTTCCAAATTTTCTCTTCTCTGTCCACCCCAAGACAGTGGGTATTCTGATTATCCCTTCCCCCAACTGCCCTCCCTTCTGTCACACCCCTCCCTTCTCTTACTCCCATCCCCTCTATTTCTTGGAGGACAAGATAGATTTCTATACCCCATTTCCTATATATCTTATTTTCCAGTTGCATGTAAAAACAATTTTTATTTTTTATTTTATTTTTTTAAATTATTTTATTTGTTTTCAGTGTTCTACAATCACTTCCATATATCTTAGATTTTTCCCTTCCTTCCTCCTTCCTTCCCCCCTCCTTTCCTACTCCGTCCCTGAGATGGCATACAATTTTATATAGGTTCTACACATACATTCCTACTAAATATGTTTTCATCTTAGTCATTTTGCACAGAAGAATTAAAATGGGAGAAATCATAAAACAAAACAAAACATCATACAAAAGAAAATGGTCTGCTTCATTTTGCTATCAAATTCCATAGTTCTTTCTCTGGATTACCACAGTTCTTTCTCTGGATTACCACTATTATTCTTCCCACAAAGACATCCTAACAAACAAAAAATACATAGAAATTTTAAGACACTTCTTTGTAACAAACAAGTTATATAGTAAAGCTAAACAGATCCATACATTGGTTATTTCAGAAAACGTATGTTTTATTGTAGTACCTCTAGTCTATCATCTCTCTATCAAGAGTTAGGAGATATGATTCATTATTGGCCTTCTAGAGTCATGGCTGTTCATTGAATTTATCAAAGTTCTTAATTCTTTCAAACTTGTTTTCTTTTATAATGGTTGTAGTTATTGTAAAAAAAAATTGTTTTCTGATTTAATTCATTCTGCATTAGTTTGTTCAATAAGTTTGTTCAGGTAGCTCTGAATCTGTCCTTTTCATTGTTTCTTACATTGCAATTATATTCAAATATCATAATTTGCTCAGTCATTCCACAATTGATGGGCAATTCTTTGTTTCCAGTATCTTGCTGCCCTGAAAAGTACTGCCATAAATATTTTTTTGATGAGTCCTTTCCCTCTTTCTTTCTTTCTTTCTTTCTTCCTTTCTTTCTTTCTTTCTTTCTTTCTTTCTTTCTTTCTTTCTTTCTTTCTTTTTTTCTTCCTTTCTTCCTTCCTTCCTTCCTTCCTTCCTTTCTTTCTTTCTTTCAACTCTTTGGAGCATAAGTCTAGTAGTGATATCACTGAGTAGAAGGGTATGAACAGAAGAGTTATATGGCATTTAGTTCCAAACGAATGCTTTCTAGAATGGTTGGAAAGACTCACAGATATGCTAACAGTGTATTAGTGTGCCCAGATAAGTAGACTCTTGTAAGTTGAACAAAAGGATGGACTTTACACAAAAGGCATTGACTTGGTGAGAGATCAAGAATAGAAAAGTCCATTTGGTTTCTCATTGCAAAAATACTTTCTTTTGTGTCTTTGGAAACACTGAACCAAATATACTTATAGACATTCAAATCAGGTTTATTAATATTAGTCCATGACTTAGGTGGTGTGATAAAAATATTTCTATTGGTTTGTCTTTCTTTTTCTTTCTTTCCTTTTTTTTCTTTCTTTCTTTTTTTTTTTTTGCCATACAGTTGAAAAGTATTATAGAACAAGGGAAAATCATATGACCAGTAGTACTGCCACTCTGACCTTGAAACATTTGGTTAGGAGTGATCCATCTTATTTATCCCTGGAGTAAGAACCATCTATGAGTCTTACTCAACTATGGACATGTTAGGTAATATTCCTCATTATATGATGTCTAGGTCCCAACGACCATTCATTTGTTTGAACAGGCCCTATCTTGATGTCATGTAGACTGGATCGAGAAAAAAAATCCATTCCCATTTGGTGCCCCAGTGTAGGCACCAACAGCATGCCATTTTACCAGAGTGTCTGTGCTTGCGTTTGTCAGCTGTGAATTGAGCTGAGATACTTAAAAATATGCTTACTGACGGAAATATGGTGGGTTTCAAATAAATAAATAGAAAGCATCCCAAAGGCAAGAATTTCTAGATGAGACCACTGTCAGTGCCAGTTGACTGTTGGAATCTTTCAAATGTTTCTATGAAGTGAGATAAAGTGCCACTTATCTTCAGTATGGGTGGCAGAGTTCTGCTTAAATGTGGTTATTGCACAGACTTTCTGTGTATGACTTAAATTGTGGAAATAGGTGATTTAAACCACTAACTTCCTAAATTAAAGGCATAAAAGTCAGACATATAATTTCTTCAATTACACACCCATATTTCTCCTACATTCCTTTGGATCTTTCATGTCTGTCTTCTGCTACTTTTATATCCTCTTCATAGGAAATGAGCACTAGGGAACATGGACCAACTGCAAGGGAATGAAAAAATGAATTCCATTTTCTTGCATTTATTTTTAATGAGCATTATTTTCTTGGACAAAATTAAAATTGCTCTGCTTAAAAATCATTTCATTGTGAACTCTGCTGGCATACCTGTCTTAACACTGTTCCAACCAATTTTAATTCATAATTCTGAGGCTATTAGGGAACACAAATATAAGGAATATAAAAAATATGGAAAGACATTTATGAAGTAATTCAAGGAATGAGAAGGAAACCAAAGCAGAAGGTCAATATAAACTTTGACTATGGCTACATGAAAAACAAATTAAAAATACAAAGGCTGATAGACAACCAATGGAAGTATCTGCTGACACTTGGAGACAGTCTTTGCTATACAGAGTAGTGAGGAGAATTCTATCAGGAGTTTTCTATCTGGGGCAAATCCAGAGGAAGCCAGAGAACCCAGCTAGTCCTATGCAATTAAGCATAAAAACATGCATGCACAGACAAAACACTGAGAGAATTCTTAGTCAGAATCAGCCCTTACTGTCTACTTTAGTACCTAATTTCTGCAACCTAATCCTGGATCTTGCTGCATTTGGCCTGGGTCCCTTGGATGTTGTCAATTTCAGTTCTGACCCTTTTGCTACTCAGACAATGCTTTCCACGTCTGGCTCTTGAGCTTTATGAGCTTTATCTTGATTTCCCTCCTCATGGGAGTTTTTTGTGGAACACTTTTGGACCCCTACCTAATAAGAATCTCTTAGCTTCTGTGGGAAAATTTCAACAACCTCTATGAAACCTGCCTGGTTAAAGCTCATGACAGCTCCAGTCCTGGTCCTGGTTCTGGACTGAGTCAGAGGGAACATCAAAGAAGAAGATATATAGAGAATAATAAGATTCTTAAAGATATCTGCATGTCAGAGATAACTTTTTAGCATTTAATTAGTTGTAACTTTCACTATAGCTCTATTCCAATGATCCATGATGATCTGTGGTTCTTGAAGGTGCTTTCAGAGACAAGGTAAGCTCTGAAAAGTTCAATACATCTGAAAAAACTTTGGCTATGCATCCAGAGATAGATTGGACTTTTGTGTTCTGAAGACTAGACCAACTCAAGACTAGAATGATGGCCACCAGGAAAGAAATTTTCAGCAGCTCACTAATGAAGTCACCGATCCTTGAAATATTGAAGTGATTAGATGCAAATATAAATGTAATCAGCTTAGTTTAAAGTTAATTTAACAATAAATTACCCATTTAAAAAACACAAAAAGAAACTCTAACCAAACCTTACCCTAATAAGCAAAACCCTACCATAATATCATTTAGTTAATCTCCCTGTTTATAAGAGTGTTCCTAATTCTGTCCATAAATTTCATTTCACACAAAACTATGTTTTCTCAGAACATTATGAGGGTGAGCAAGGTTATTCCCATACTAAATTATTCAAATTATAAGATAGTAATATCTCTCAGGACAGAAGAAAGGAGTTTTTCGATGACAGTATCTGGTTTCCCTTGGATTTGATTATGTCCTTGATCTATCTTGCAGCCTAATTTCCTGCTCTGCCACTTCATGAACTCTAGACTCCAGGCAAATTAGTCTTCATGATTCCATGACCACCTCTCACACTTTCTTGTCTTTATGCCTTTGCCCACAAACCTGGAAAGTCTCTCTTTCTTATTTCCATCTGTTGAAATTCTACTTATCTTTCCAGATGAAGATCTTTTCTATGAAGCCTTCCTTCTTCCCCCTAGTCATAAATGATCTTTCCCCATTCTGAGTTCTCAGCATGTGCCCTTCATACATTTATCATGTTCTCTTTTGTACTAGAAATTTTGCATGTATATGTCATCTGTTCTACTAGATCATAAGCTACTTGAGGACAGAGACTAGTCTCTGTTGGGGAGAGGGTTCTTCAGTGGCTATCACAATGCATGATATGGTCATTTAACAAGTATTTGTCATCATGGTTGAATCAAATTGATTTAAATCACTAGATGAGAGCTCAATTTAAATAAATATTTTAAAAGGCTTAACATTCCTTTTCTATAAAAAAGGGCCAAAGAATTGTGGGGGGGGGGGGGGTATACCATTCCACGTTTATCTAGGCTTATCCTTGAACATAAGATCTAATCTGTTGGTCATGTATATATATGTTCACATACATGATTTATACTTGAAGCTTTTAAAGCTGAGTGTAGCATGACAGAGCACTTTGCTGCTATAACCTTCAAGAACTCATGTTTACCTCCATCAGATATCTGAGTAGGACTTTTGTGGACATAAATGTACATTGCAGTTTTAGAAAGTTTATGCCACCATTCAATTTCAAGCAGCAGTTCATTGTGACATTTTTCTACCTTAATAGCACGGAGAAGATTTCTGAAAATCATAGAATACTGGAGCTTTACAGGGTCCATACATATCTTCTAGTAAGAATTCTGAAGTGTGTTTGTAAACCAGCTCTTTGGGGGGGGGGGGGGGTGCAGAGAACACACTTTTATGTTTAATCTGCATTATTAAAATTTTTCACTTTCTGAAGTCTAAATCATACCTACCAAAATACTGAAGTTCTGCCAGCATTCCCATAGTACAACCAAAACCAAATTAAATGTAATTGGGAAATATTTAACAAAATAAGTAAAAATAGAACAGAACATAGATGATGTTCATACCTGGTTTCCTAAGTTAATATTAATATGTTAATAAGGCACAGGGAGCCTTATGTATGGTTTAGTAGCCCCATGTTCTAGATAGTTGACCCAATTTGAGATATCCCTCTGAAATGTGTCACTCTGAGGATGATTAATCAATTTGGTTTCTTTAAGTCCTCCCAAGTTATCTTTTATGGAGTAATGTGGTACTTTTCCTCAGCATGTTAGAGATGTCATTTTTAATTAACAACCCTAAGTATGCATGATGTTTCTAGAGCGTTAACCTCTAAGGGCTCAACATGGCTTTTTTTTAAAAATGAGAATTAAAATTATGTCCAAAAATATAGTTCTTTCTTCTACCATATTTCATTTAAAGGAAGAGATACAGTCCTGGCTGTTCTTTTACTATGCAATATTTTAGAGATTGGGTTTTTTCCCCCACTGTCCTTATTCATATGTGAGAAAGAACTGAGAAGGTTACATATTAGTAATCATTTCTAGGACTCGCTAGTGAATTATATCCTGAAGAACAGAGGATTTTGCTATATTTTCCACATTCTGAGACTTACATTTTTATAGACTGTAATCTCATTTTAGTGACATGCACTTTCATAAATTTCAGGGAAATATTTTATCATTTTGTTTGATGGATACGCCCACTAACATCACCACATATAACAAATGCCAGAAGGAGAATATTGTTCTTTATTAACCCCAAATCAAACCCTGCCTTTGTTCATAAGATAGATGTTTCATCATATTTCATATCATTATATAGAGTAGACTCATAAAGGTAACATTTCTATAAGAACTAATCTTCCTGTGATTGCAGCTAAGTCCCAGTGAAAATTATAATTATTTCTTTTTTTCCTCAAAGAGCTTTTCATATTTTTCTCCTGTTCTCAAAGATAATCTGCTTAATTATATGTATAAGTATATATGTATAAACCAACATTTTTTTTTAAAAGATAGAGGATTTAATCATCATTAAACCAAGTGCTGGAATGAATCCATTTGCTTCACCCAAGAAAACAAAGTTCTTTAGTCCTCAGGTTCTTCATTCATTTGTTCATGTCATAAATGTTTATAAAGGGCTAATTTTGTGGAAAGTATTTTTCGAGGTACTGGGAAAATACAAAACTTAGATAAAGCAGTGCCTGCCTTCATAGGGTTTACTGTCTAGTCAGGAAATAATCATTATAATGACACATTTATTATGTAACATTTTAAATTTAAAAAACACTTCTCTCACATAGCACAAACTATTAACACACAACTATAATACCTATTATATGACAAGTGAGTTAGAAAGTTAGAAAAAATTGCTGTTTGATGTTTGAGGGGGAAGGTCATAACCAAGGAGTTTGGGGAAGGAGGACAATAAGGGAAGACTTCTAGCAGGAAATGGTTGCTAAGTTGACCTTTTAAAGGGTAGATAGGTATTCGAGAGACAAAGAGAAACATTTCTAGCTATAAGGAAGAGCTAGAGCAAAAACAGATAAGTTGGAGAATATATAGCATATTCAGGGAAGAAAGAATACACTAGTTTGATTAAAGTATAAATTATAGGGAAGGAGATAATCTGAGATAAAGTTAAAAAGGTAAAATAGCAGTAGGTCAGAAAAGACATCGAATGCTACATGAAATAATTTGAACTTGCCTCTGCAGGCAATAGGGAGCCATTGAAGATTTTTTAAAAGATCATCATAACTATAAACATAAAATAATGAGTCTGTCAATGCTATGAATGATGGCTTTTAGGCAAGAAGAGAGTGAAGGTCAGAAGTTCTGTTAGGAGGTTATATCAATAATCTAGGCGGGTGGTAATGAGGATTGTACTGTGGTAGTAGGAGTGAGAATAAATAGAAATAAGAATAAATAGAAATAAGGAGCTTGTATAACTGAACGAGATAAGGGGTTGATTTCTCACACCCAATTATTCCCTATTAAATTTCATCTTACTGGATTTAACCCACCATTCTAACCTTTCAAGACAATTTTGTATCCTATCTCTCATTTAACATATTAGTATACTTTGTGTCACCTGTAAATTTAATAAGTATGTCATCTATCTATGCATTCATCCAAGATATTTATAAAAACATTTAACAGCACAGCACTGAGGACAGATCCCTGAAACACTCCACTACATACAGTCCTCTAGACATCACTTCACTAATGGCCATTCTTTGGGTCTGGTCATTTGACTAAATTCACCTAATTTGCTACCACCTAGCCCACATCTCTCCCCAAATCTAGCACCCATGACAGGCTGTTCCCAGCTTTCCTTTTATCTACTTCATATTCTAGGATGGAATCTCTACTTTTCCCTCAAATTCCCATCATTTCTATTTCAGCAACTGGTTCTACTGGTTAGTTATTTAGAATCTGATCAAGAAGAGCAGTTCTTACTCTGTTATCACCAAGATACAGGATTGGTCATCCTGAGAGGTCAGGCAAGACTAGATATAAGAATTTTGGGGCCATTTATGAACCAAAGGTATCTGACTAGATGATCTCAAAAATCCTTTCCAGCTCTAAGATTCTATGTTTCATGTTCTTGTTTTTACTTTTCTAGTTTCATGAACTTGGAATAGAATGAAGGTTCTACATAGACTAGTATTATAATGACAATCATTTGTGGGTAAAATTTTCCTTACAGAGGAGAGAATGAAAAGACTGAAAAAGAAGACATCTAAAACACAGGAGAATCTTTTCTCTTTGTACTTTGTCTGGACTTCACTTTTGCTCCTATCTCATTCTTTCCACTGGATCTGTGTAGATACTTTTAATGGATTTTTAACTTTTAATGGATTATTCATTCTTCTCGAATATGATCAGCTGACAGGCTTTGCTGAGGATGGCCCTCAGCATCTGGGGATGGAGTGGTGGAGGGAAGAGGAAAAAGTGAGATTTGGTACAATGGCATTTTCTGCTTTATCATTTTTCTTGATCTATATCATATATCTATATCTTCAGTACCCAGGACAGTACATTGCTTATTAGATTTCACTAGTGATTTCACTGGCATAGGGAATTCCCAATGAGGAAACTCTGCCCATGCATTTTATAATCTTAGGGTTGCCAGAGGATACTGCAAGAGTAAATAATATGCTCAGGATCGTGCAAGTAATGTGTGTCAGAAGTTTTATTTAAACCTAGCTTTTCTTGACAGTCAACAAGTATTTATTAAGTATGTATGACATGCTAGGTGCTGCACTAAGCACTGGGGATATAAAGAAAAGTATGTCATTGGTCCCCTTGGAAAACAAAGAACAAGTCACAAAAGACAGTCCCTACTCTCAAGGAGTATAGAGTCTAAACAACACTGAGGCCAGCACTGTATCCATACTGTTATCTTGCCAACTTAACATGGGCTTTTCTCATAGTACCATTTGCACATAGTAGATATTTAATAATCATTTGTTGAATAGAAAGAGAAAAGAAAGGAGGGCTACTGAGCTCTTCCAATGAGAAAGAACTAATAAGGGAAAACTCCCGAAGCTCAAAGCTTTGTATTATTAGCTCAGGGGAGAGCAAAAACTTTTAGAATTCAGTTACTACAAGATTGGCTGACATTTCTTAAAACTTGCTTGCCACAAATGCATTAGAGATGATGTCACTAAAGGGACTTACGATGATGACAAAGTTGAATATGTCATTATTCCAAATCTCACCCTTGCCTCTTCCCCTCCCCTCTCCATCTCCAGATGCTGAGGGTTTCCATAAGCATGTCAGTGGAATCTGCTGGTTCACACTGTTCTTTTTCTGATATGACAGCATGATGGTGTTTCTGAAAGTTTGGCTCCAAACACCTCCAAATATATTCTCAGAGAGAGGGGAAAATCATAACAGAAAAGAATGGAATGAGTACAGTTTTAAAAATAAGAAGGAAAAAAGACTGAATTTGTCATCATTGGCCCAGCCAGATTGTTCATTTAGTCTGTAAAAGGTTTTTTCACCACCTACCTCAGAGGATGAGGCGAAGAAAGAGCTTGGCAAACTTCAAGCGCTTCACACCCCTCCACTTGGATGTGAGTTTACATTGGATTATAATGCCTCCAAATGCAAGGGCAAAAGTTTAATACCTGCAGTGATTATTGTATAGGTTGGCCAGACATCTTACATACTGTGGCCCACTATGGTCACAGAGGAAACTGGGAAGAGAATGAATTGTTCGGAGGAAATCATCACCAAGATCCAGAGAGTCAAGTTCATGTGCTGTTAAAAGTAGGTCCTCGACATCTTTAGATACAAAAAGAAGCAGCACATATTCTACATAATTGCTAATTTTCTCCTGACTGGCTCAGACAGCACCACCTTCCTTCCAAATATCCTCATATCAGCCCTTCCCAGTTGTGAATACCATGGCCGCATCATACAGGAAGCATCTCAATTATCATATAAGCTAAGAAAATAACAAGGGCCCGGTGACAACCCCAGAACTACATAATCTGAATTCAAATGTGGACTGAACTCCATCCTCATGATGGAAAAGATTGCTAGCCAGAGTGGAAGCACAGAAGCTGCTTTCCCTGAATCGTGGGAATTGCTCCAGGATATAATAACAAGACAATTAACAGAAACATTGAGTGAACACTTAAAAAGACCCATAACTCACAGCAATTATTGCAGCAACTCTCCCATTACATGCTGTGCTCAGGCTCTGACCTGATCTGTTTTTCTTTTCCTCCTTCCTCTCAAACCATAATGAACTTTTAAAATTCAGTTCTGCTTAATGTTTCTACCACTTACAATGACAAACCAGTAACCAATGTTTCCTCAATAGCTATTCACTGGTAATATAGCAGACTCTGAGTTTATTTAATTATTTGATTTAAAAAATAGACCAAATTCCATGTTTGTTATGTCAACACTCACAAAAGGTCAGTTCTGAATTTCTGTCAGGTCTAGTATGACCTGTGTCTTTAAGAAAAAAGAAAGTAGCAATTCCTTCCCTCATACAGAGAGGTTTAATTTATCAATCATGCGGAGTGGATATTTCAATAATATTCTACTTTATTACACACATACACACACATATATATTTATAATATCATATATCTATATCTTCAGAACCCAGGACAGTACCTTGCTCATTAGACTTTACTGGTGATTTGACTGGTATAGGGAATTCCCAATGAGAAAACTCTACCCATGCAATTTATAATCTAAGTGTTGCTGGGGGCACTGATATATACATACATATATATATACACACACATATACACGTACATGTACATATGTGTGTATGTATGCATATATGTGCATATATACATACACATACACATGTGTATATATATTTCATAAACTTACAATTTTTTTCCCTAACTTTTCTGTTATGATGATGACTCTGATGACTATAGTGAAAACCATCCACCTAAGGAAAAGCTGGTACCATTCATCACAAATTCTACTACTTTTCTTACTGCAGCCCAAACTTAGACCCAACATGGCTAAGACAGATGTCTTGACTGGTTAAAGAGGACAGGTGGAAACAAATTACAACATAATCTAGTTCATATGTCACTGTGACAGGCAGCCAGAGGACCTTCCAAGTTACTGCATAATGAGCAGGAAATGCTGAGCAGTTTTTCTTAGCTCTATATAAGCCAATTTCCTTTTCCCTTAGTGAATGTATAGCTGCTAACCCAATACCATATAAAACTTTCCTTCCTGTAATCTAAGGTTCAAAGCATCTGAATTTCATGTTCTGAATTCAGAGAAGTCTTCTAATCAGCATTTTTATGCTACATTAAAAAAGGCACAGTGTCCAAGAATGGGGTAGCAACAGTCCCACTATATTCTGCCACGGTCAGACTGTATCTGGAGTATTATGTTCAGTTCTAAATTACACATTTTAGGAAGGGCAGTGATAAATTGGAGTGTGTCCTGAGAAGCACAGCCAGCATGATGAATAGTTCCAAGCCCTGTTGAGGGAGCTGGTGATTTTTAGCCTAGAGAATAGAAGACTAGGACAGAAGTAGGCAAGGGCTGGGGGATGAGATCTCTACTTCCAATCTGAGGGATTGTCATTTGGAAGAGTAATTAGAATTATTCTGTCTGGTCCCAAAGACAAAATTACAAGCAATGGGAGGAAGTTGAAAAGGCAAATTTAGGCTTGATATAAGGAAAAATTCCCAGTTAGAGCTCTCAAAAAGTCCAATTTACTGCCTCAGGAAAAAGTGGGCTCTCACTTACTAAGTATTTTCCAATGAAGATCCATTAGTTGAGTATGCTGGAGGGTGGATTCTTGTTCAGGTATAGTGTAGATTGGTTGACCTCTGAGGTCACTTCCAACACTGACACTCTGTATTCTCTACAACTGACAGGTTTACTAGTGAGTGAAAATAAAAACAAAAGGGAAATGATTAAAAGGGCAATCATCTATCTTTGCATATAATCTATTGAAAATTCAAAGTACTCTTTCTAGAACAGGAAGCCCTTCTAATTGATTATGAAATTAACCCTGTTTTAGAATAGTGACAAATCTAATTGACAATGAAAATAGTAGTGGAGGTGTTCAATTTAACTTAATAAGCACGTATTAAGTGCCTAGTATTTGTCAGGAACTGTGCTAAGTGCTGGGATACAAAGATGAGATCAAATAGTCCCTGTCTTTAGGAAACTTCCACTCTATTGGGGGAATATACCATGTTCATAGGTAAGCAACGACAAGCTATATACAAAGTAATTTCCAAGGGAAGAGCACCGGTCTAACATGAGGGGCATTTTGTTAATACTAGAACCAGAGTTGTGGAGGGCAGAATGGAAGGGTAGGAAATAGTGACAGGGAAGGACTCAAGAGAAATAGGATGGACATGAACATGAGGATGAGGACGAGGTAGCAGGGCATGATAGTCAAGGAAGAGAATATCTGCTAAGCCAGCACAGGAATATTGAGGGGAGCAGTAAAACAGTAGATTAACTCACTCTTCATAGTAAAAAAATAATGTTGAAATGATCATTAATCCTTAAGAAATGGGAGGAGGTATTTAGCCAGTTGCTTTTAATAGGACCCCCAGACTAGGGGAGCTAGGTGGCACAGTGGATAGAGCTCCAGGGCTGCAGTCAAGGACTCCAGAACTGAGTTCAAATCCAGCCTCAGGCACTTAATAGCTATATATCCCTGGGCAAGTCACTTGACCCTGTTTGCCTCAGTTTCCTCATCTGTAAAATGAGCTGGAGAAAAAAAAGGCAAATCACTCCAATATCTTTGCCAAGAAAACTCTTGGGGTTATGAAGAGTAAGACATGACTGAAATGATTGAACAGTAAAAGACAATATGCTAATTATCATCAAGTGTGATCATTTCAATAGAATTATTCTATTTCTTGTATTTCTATGTTGTACCATTAATTATAACACAAAGTTCCACCACAAATTAAATCATCTTGATCTGCCACAGAAATTATTTGAAGGAGCAAAATGAACCATGAGGTCCAGGGCATAAAGAGTTATATAGTAAGGTCAGACTAATCTTGGAGATAGCAAAACAGAGTTTCATAAATGGAGTTCCCACCTGATAGAGTGTACATAGTGGAGACAAATATTTTTAGCCTCTAGATTTGAGGGTGAAAGAACTCAATTAGGTGAGTATATATAAAGTACCTTAATGTGGTGGTATATCTAGCAGGTGGTATAGCTAGCTGAATGTCTTTGCACATAGTACGCTGTTTGCTCCTAGATCTTATCCAACTCATCCCCTCCATTCCCATGGCCCCATCACCTCCCAAATGAACTACTGTAGAATCCTCTAACTGGTCTCCTTCCTTCTAACCTATACTTTCTTCAGTATATCCCTCACACTGCTGCCACAGAAAGTTTGCCAAAGGCCTACTCTGAACACATCACTCCTCATTTCCAAAAGGTTCCCCATTATCTACTAAATCATGTCTGTTTGCTTACCATGACACAGTACTCATATAGGCCATTAGTGATTTTATAATAAGCATGTATTCTACTTCAAAGCTTATAAGATACATTTTGAATTGAACCTTTGGAAATGACTGCCATTATACAGTGTTATTCTGGTTCTGCTTACCTCACTCAGTATCACTTTATACAAGTCTTTTCAGGTTTCTCTGAAACCATCCCACTTATTCTTTCTTATGGCACAATGGTACTCCACTATATTCATGTAATCCAAATTTCAGAGTAAGACACACATTTATGCCCACTGTGGGAATTTGTTTTGCTTGACTATACAGGATTTTCATTTTCTTTTTTAGTTGGGAAGAATAGAAAAGAAAACAAATACTTTTTAATTTTTAAAAAATAATATTTAACTTGATAAGAGAAAAATATTGTTAATATCTTCTCCATGCTGTAGCAATAAAAATGGGCAGAGAGAAGTTAAAGAATATGCTAAACATATAGATATTATTATATATATAATGTATAGTCATATATAGTGTATGTATGTATTCAATGTGTGTATGTGTATATGTATATACATATATATGTGCCTATATATACATACATATGCATGCACATACACACATATATGTGTGTCCATATATGTGTGTGTATGTATGTATGTATATATATATGTATGTATGTGTATATATATATATATATATATATGATACATATACACATACACACTGCAAAAAGAGTATATTTCCAAACACTTTGCCCAGGAGGATTCAGAGAAGTAATACTCATGTATGCAAAGGGATCTTATCAACTCAGGATTTGCTTCTCTCCGTATACATTACAACCTATCCATTCTTACCCATCTGATGATACTCTTATCTATGTCCCTCCCGTAGGTTTGTCACAGGAAGTCCACCCACTGTTCTGGAGGTCTTCCTTGCTTTCTCCTGGTATTCCAGGGAGTGCTCTTGCTGTCTACCTGTATTTCCACATTCTTGGCATATGACTAGTTCATCTTCTTTTCCTATCACACAGGTTTTGATGGTATACTTTACATGGTGGTGTTCAGACATTTTTTAGTCATGTCCAACGCTTCATGATCCCATTTGGGTCACTAGAATGGTTTGCCATTTTCTTTTCCAGCTCACTTTACAGATGAAGAAACTAAGGCAAACAGGGTTAAGTCACACAGCTAGTCGGTGCCTGAGGCTATATTCAAACTCGGGGAAAGTGAGCCTTCCTGACCCCAGGTCCATTACTCTATCCACTGCACCAATTAGCTGCATCTTTTACACAGTAGACCCTTAATAAATACCATTTGACTGACTTTGGAGTCATGTGTTACAGCCTACTCACACCATGCCTTCAGCATGATACTCTAGTTCTCTGGAGGCAATGGATTTTAATATCTTGCTGTCATATGCCAACACCAATAGACTACTAATATTTCAAAGATGAATCTTTGCTTCCCTGAGAAGCTTGGAGTCATTAAAGGAGCTTTGCAATTTCCTAACTGTAAGCAGCTCTGGCCCAGCTCAGTATCCTTCTGAACCATCTGTGCATTCTACATACTGATGGACTAGCTATATAGGATTTCCATCTAAACGTAGGTTGAAATCTGGATAATAGATATTCTTTATATACTTGATCTTTCCTGTGTAGATATTCAGGCCAAATTCTTTTGAGTGATTACAGATATTTTCAAGGAGGTTCCATAATATCCTCAGACTTGAAGCAATTAGAAAAGTTTCCTCTGTATATAGGAGCACCTGGAGGACCTTACTATCCATAGGAAATCCTTCTTGAACCTGAATTCAGTGCTGGATCTTCTCCAACACAGTGGTGAATACCTTTGCAACCACACACTTCCCTGTTTTGTGCCTCATTTGATTTCTCATCAGAGTTATTCAACAGAGTTCTTTCTTTTGTTACACCTTCTAAGGAATCCTGAATGATTTTGAGGTACAGATGTGAATCACCTTATTGTGACAGTGCCTGTAAGGTACCCTTTTGTTATACTGAGTCAAATGCATTTTCATAATCAACAAATAATAAGTACAGTAGGATCTTATATTCTCTGTATAGTTTTCCACTATTTAAAAAATGCTAAAGATGTTGTTCATTGTTAAATATAATTTGGGGGAGTTTTCTTGTTCTCTACTAATTTATTGAAGATGACCTCAGTTTTTATAAAGATGACTTTAGTAAAGATTATGTGTAGATGGAAGAGTAGGTGTATGGGTAATTTATGATGTTCTCTCTTACCTTTTTCAGTATTAAAAAGGTCTGAGTTGTTTTTTTCCCCATGCCTTTGGCATTTTCCCTTTCTTCACGTACCTACTATATGAGCATAGTTCTCTTCTGTATGTACTTCATCCATTCTGGACATTCCCCCCGTTTTCCTGTCTTTGATGCTGTTTCTACCTCCTCTGTAAGCATATCAATGGCTGTGATATTGGGATCCAAGCACAGTTGCTCCACTGTCCTTAATGGATAAAACAGTTATGATGATCTTTGCAAATCTTTTCCATTCTTCTGTTTTTAATTCTTTTTTCCTTTACATACTTGAATGCCCTCAGAATGACTTTACTTAGTTGTATGTCTTGCCAAGCGTGCTTGTAACTGGTTTCACTTTACATTACTTCTTTCTGTTTTATGAGATGATACAGCTCTTAATCATCTGTTATCATTCTCTGTAAGATTTTACAAATAAGTTTATATTCTAACCCAGTGTTGCCTTTGGCAGTCATCTCTTACCATTTAGGAAGTAAGTTTAGACGTTCCCCGTTTAAGGTACTTTCTGAGCTCTTTTGGTCTCCTGTTAGAGAAATTCATTTACACTGGTTAAACTTCTATATAAAAATTTTATAGACAGTGTCTCTCTCCTTTTTATTATCCATTTCCAGTTTTGATTTTTTTTAAGGTTAAGTTGTTTTGATATTTTTTTCTTATCATTCTGCCTTGTTTTGTTTTTATTAATTCTGAGATCATATCTCACAAGTTAAGGATCTGAGTGTACACAGATAGATGACTCAGGGATAATCCCGCATCAGTTACAAGACTTTTTCTTTTCATTAACATATAAACTATTTCATTCTTTATCGTGCTATTTATTGTGTTATTAGGTCCAGCCTTGACCAAATCTTCTCTTGCCAAAAATGTTCAAGCTATAGGAGTTTCTGGGTAATCTGTAAGTCACTGGCCTCTCTCATTCTGATTTCCCTTATATTTCTCCATCCTCATGTTTTCTTACCTTTACATTGTAGTCACCAAGTATCTGAATGTATACTGATTTGGAGGATCTTAAAATTCCTTATGGAATATCTCTACTTATCATTATACTTATCATACTAATTATCATCAGTGCCATATGTGATAACCAAATATCCCATAAAATAATGTTTCTTACTACTTTTAAGACTGAGATAAAACCTACTTCAACACTCCATGTCTTTCCATCTCAAAAGAGTACCTATGAACTGTGCTTTCAGATGAGTACATCTTCCTTTTTTTCCCCTAGTTTCATTTATAGCAGGATGGTCAATATTGATATGATTCATTTCCTTCATAAATATATCTACTCATTAGTCATTAGAGTATCAATAGACAAATTAATGTTGATTATAGGCTTAAAGGCTTATACTATTAATATAATCGGCCAATTTTCCTGCCAGTCTGTCATCATCATTGAAGAAGCTGAAGGGACTACATAAGGCTGAGAGTCATTTTTTATTTTTCTTTGTTTCATAGTTTGCTGTGGCCAAAAAAAAAAAAAAAATCTATCACCCTACCCTGCCAGCCTACCAGTGATGAGCTTCTCCCTAGCTACCTAGGCTGATTCTTGGAAAACAGACTCAGTCTGTGGCTAGATATTTTAATTTTTTTTCAGCATGGTAGAACTCTATGCCCCAATAAGGCACCAGAGTAGATTTTTTTTTGGAGAGTCATTCAACTTCCTGCCTATAGACTGATAGCATGCATTGAATGGTAATTCAAAAGATGCCTCTCCCTCCTTTCAATGGTCCAGTGGCTGTATGTCCAGGAAAAAAGCCATGGATTGAGAATCAAGAAGTGCTATGTTCTAGCTATGGTTCTGTCACTGATAAGTAATGCATCCTTAAGCAAGCACATTATTTCTTGTGTCTTAGTTTTGTCATCTATAAAATGAGATGAGGCTCTATATATGATGGCCCTTTCTAATTCGAATGTTCTGTGATTTCTTTCTACTTATTTCAACACAAACATCTTTAAGTGCCTCCTCTGGATGATGCAGAGTACTAGGAGCTTGGGATACAAAGTTGAAAATAGGCTCAGTCCTTGCTACTGAGGAGCTTACAATCTTGTAAGTGCAACACACGCACACACACACACGTACACACACACACGTACACACACAGACAGACAAACACATAACTATAATACCAGGAAGACTATTTATAAGTGCATAAAGGAAGTTTGCGCAAAGGAGAGAAGGATCACTTTTAGCAGAGAAAATTTCATGGAAGAAATGTCACCTCAGCTGAACTTGCAAGAAAGGAAAAAATTTCAATAAGGGGAGAAAGTCCATTTCAGGTAAAGCATGCCCTTAAACTCATGGAAGTAGAAAAGGGCAGCACAGGATTGGGGAAGAGTTAATAGTCCAGCCTGACTGGAACTAAGTACATATTAAGGAGATGGGTATCGTGAAATAAGGCCAGAAAGTGGTATGAAGAAGGAATCGGAGAGGGAGAGAATGGATGGACAAGGAGAAAAAGATTTTTCTTCACTAGTTTGTAAGTGACAACCTAAAAGTCTGTTGTGCTCAGTTGGTGGACTCTATTTTGAAACTAACTGCTCTTCAGAGAAACAGTAACCTCATACCCAGATACATGAGTTGCTAAATCACAGGAAACGTTTTCAATATCACCCATGGTTTCTATCAACTACTTTGCTAGCTTCTCAGTGGGGACTTCTACCCAATAAGAGAATACAGAGGGAGCCTAGTGTAATTGAACAAGCATTTGACGAAGTCAAGAGACCTGCATTCATGTCCCACATCGTATATTTACCAGCTATGTGACCTTGGGCATGTCACTTGCAATAATGCTAGTATTACCTCCTTCACATGAATGTTGTGAGGAACGCAAAAATGAAAAGATTTAAGATAGAAACCCTGTTTTCCCCAAAGGTACTTCAGGTAGAAGTGTATTTAAGCACATTGCAATTCAAAATTCTGAAATGGCAACTGCTTTTTCCTAACCTTTGTAATTCAGTGGAAAATAGCGTGACAAACAAGAGGATAAATATGTAGAACATAGCCATTCTGTACACAACACACACAGACAGATCATGTTGACAAGACAGTGGTACTGGTGTGAAATTATTGTGGTCTAGCCTAGTGTGAGGTCTTTGAGAGAATCTATCCTGTATTAAAAAATAATAACATTTGTTACTTAACAGCAAGTATTAATGATGAAAAATGCTTTTGATAACATAGTGTGACCAATAAAATTTCGTACAAACAAAAAAAGTATTGCATTTTATTAAACATATAAGGACTTCATTATCTGTACAATGGGAAGAGGAGAGATTGACTACCAGGGATCCATGAACTTGTTTTCTCAAATATTTTAATAACTGTACTTCATCATTTATACTTTCCTTTATAATCCAATGTATTTTATTCTATTTAAAAACATTAAATATATTATTCTGAGAAGGGTTCTATAGGCTTCCCCAGACTTTTGGATCTATGATACAAAAAAAGTTTAAGGACCAATGAACAAGTCAATCAATTCAATTCAAAATGCATTTATTATGTACTTAATATATATTATATGATAGAAATGGGATGACCAAAGAAAAAACTGTTCCTCTCTTCAAAAATTGCATTCTCCTGGGGGGCATGCAATATTATACAGAGTAAATAATTAAGCAGAAGGCAATTTGAGGAGAATAGAATGAGGGTGGGGGAAGGAGGAGAATAACAACAGAGGTGGGGGAAGGATGAAAGGTTTCCAGCTGAGAATGGCACCTTCATTGAGACTAGATGGAAGCCAAGGTGAAGGTGAATAGAGGCTGAATTCCAGGCAAGATGAACAATCTGAAGAACCATAAAAGGGTTGGGGATATCACTTTCTAAAGGTGTGAACATCATGTACTAAGAGCAGAAAGTAGACCAGTTTGGCTGGAACATAGACTATTTGAAGAGGGGTAACATGAAATAAATCTAGAAAGGTGAGCTGTAGCCAGGTGCTAAAGTTTTAAATGCCAAGTGTGGAGTTGTATTTATTACTTGAGAGCCACTGGTGATTCTTGAGTAGTGAAGTTCCAAGATCAGACTTCTACTTTAGGAGGATGATTTTCACATCTGTATGGAGAGTGGTTTGTAGAAGAGACTGGAAACATAACAATAGGAGGCTTTCATAATTATCCAGGCAAGAATGGTTGCAAGCCATGTAAGTGGAGAGAAGGCTAGAGAATGGTGGCCATGTGAGTGGAGAGAATGATATAAATATGAAATATGTTGTGCAAGGAGAATTGAAAAAAAAACCAGCAACTACTTGGATATAGATTGTGAGGAAAAGAGAGGGAAGAACCAAAGATGACTCCAAGGTTATAAATGAACCTGACTAGAAGAATAGTGGTATTCTCAATGGAAGGGGAAGGGAAAAGAAATGAACCATCCCCACTACACCAGTTTCCGATATATAACTCAAATAATGCAATAATAATCTCTTTCCCTCTTTATGATTCCCTTTCTACATGTCTCTTTCTCTCTGTCTCTGTCAGTATTTAGAAATGCTTGAATTCTCTTAGGAGCCCAAGTTTAGCAACAACGATTAATTTAGATTTAATCTTGCATTTATCCTCTTTTGAGTTCCAAAGTTGACATCTTTCGTCTATTTATGAAGGGCAGGCTCTTTTGTTTTGAGAAAGTAATTGAAAAAAAAGATTGTCAAATGAGGAAAGATTATGTGATGTTTTATTTATTGAAAACATAGAAATGGTTCCATGTGTGGCATGGATCACTCTGCTCCACTGAAGTACTGGCATCCTGGGACTGAGTTTACAATTGTTCTCTGCTCCTCTCGAATTCCACTTCAGAAGCCACATCTGTCTCCCTGGCAATCGTTATGACATGGACATATAGCCTCATTGGCAGTGCTCCCTGAAAGCCTCAAATATTCCCAACATAGCTCCATATCTACCTTCTGTTTGTCACCCTTCCCCAGATCCTGTCTATTTTTGCCCTGTAACCCTTTAGTAGGCAAACACTTCAATTAATTTCGACAAATACTAAGTACTTACTATGTACAAGGTTTAAGAACATTCTTTTTAAGTGGGATTAAACAGAAGGTATAGTAGCATGGATTACCAAGGTCTGCTCCTCTCTATGTAATGGGCTTAGGTGGGAAGTTCATGTTTCAAGTTTGCTCATGCCACATCTACCCCTTGCCTAACCAATTCAGGATCTCTAGGGGCAAGATGTTAGGACAGCAAAGTATGGTACTTTCCTCCCAGTTGTTTCCTATTTTCTGAAAGGGTTGGTGATATGACTTTCCATATAGGCTTTGGGAGAAGGAGAGGAGAACAACTCTAAGAAAAATTTCAAGTGGAGAGATTTGACTTTGGTAATATCTCACCTCAGGATGCCTCTTCCCCTAACCCTTTCCAAAATGCCCAGTACCTTCATGCTACACTTTGGTCAACTAGGAAGCATTTATAGTTGACCGACTGACTTTACCGCCTAAAGCTTCTTTGTTACCCCCTCCATATCTTACTCAGGTGTGCCATTCTCTGTTGTGAAGCACCCTATGACTCCCCATTCCCAAAATTACCCATTCTTTCTCTCCCCTTCTCCCTACATTCAAAAAGTTTATTTCTTCTTAAGGGATGATCTCAGCTAAATATTGGAAGGAAAACGATCTAAGTAAACTAATTAACAATGAATCTGCCAAACCTTACAGACATGATTGCTTTTATTTGTTTTTACATTAGTCATTTCTCTTTAAGCTGAAACCATCTCCCTCCTTATCCTCTCCACCCCCACCAATAAAGTATTTAAGTAAAACCAGGAGACACTGTATGAAACAATAGCCTGTATCACACTTCTCATTCATAGTCTCCCATCTCCCTGAGAGGAAGGAGATATATTTCATCAACACTTCTTCAGGATTAAAGTTGGTTATTACAATTAATCAAAGGTCTTTTAGTATTGTTTTCATTACATTATTTTAGTCCTAAAAACTATGTTATTGTTCTCCTGGTATTGATTTTTTGGTTCTGTATCAGTTCATATAATTCTTTCTAGGTTTCTTTTGTTCCCTCATTCTCTTATAGACAATGAGGTGGTACAATGGATAGAGCGCCAGACCTGGAGTCAGGAAAATCTGTGTTCAAATCCAGCTTTACAAACTTACTATGCAATCATTTCACCTGTGTCTACATCAATCCCTTCATCTACAAAATGGGTATAATAATAGAACCTACTTCCCAGAGTTGTTATGAGGATAAAACCTTCAAATTCTATATAAATGCTAGGTGTAATTATTAGTCATCATTTCTTCTGGTATAATAACATTTCATTACACTAGTATACTAGAATTTGATATAAACCCATTTTGTTTTCTGGCTTTCATTTTGTTTTTTTTTTATTTTTTTTATTTTTTATTTTTTTTTATTATATTTTTTTATTTTATTTTTTTTATTATTTTAATTTGTTTTGTTTTATTTTTGCTACCACAAAAAGGAATGCTATGAATGTCTTGGTAAAAGGCACCTTTATTTCTGCTTTTTTTTCCCCCTGGAGAATATATTCAGTGGTAAGATCATGGAATCAAAAATTATAAACATATTAGTGACTTTTATTATTTTCCAGACTAGTTGGACTAATTCTTTGCTCCACTAACAGAATATTAATGTGTCTGCCTTCTCTCAGCTATTCCAACATTAACATTTCATTTTTAAAAATAGTCTTTGCTACTCTGAGTGGTATTAGATGACAAATGAGTTGTATTAATTTATATTTCTCTTATTATTAGTGATTTTGAGCAGTCTTACATATGGTTGTTGAAAGTTTGCCATTGTTTTTTGAAACTGTTTATATCTTTTGACTGTTTATTGGAAAAGAATAATAATAATAGCATTTATATAGAGGATTGTAAAGCTCTTCATAAATGTTATCTCAGTTTATCCTCACAACAATATGGGGAGAGAAGTACCATTTTATTCATCACTTTACAGATGAAGAAATTGAGGCAGACACTGATGAAATGACTTGCCCAGGGTCACATAGCAAGTATCTGAGGTCAGATTTGAACCCCAGGTCTTCCTGACTCCAGGTCCAGCAATCTATCCACTGTACCCCCTACTTGCCTTTAGCCCTAGATATCTGTCAATTCCCTACATGTCTGTTTTGTTTATTTTAACTTTTTAAATCAATAGGCATTTATTTTTTTCTCTTCCCTCCCCATTGCAAAGAAAAACAAAACCCTTGCAACAAACATGCATAGTCAAGTAAAACAAGTTCACACATTGGCCCTGTCCAGAAATGCTTATTTTATTCTACATTCTGAGTGCATCAACTCTTCAAATATTGTATTTAAATCCAGAGTAATAGCAGTACAGGGTGTTCCAAGAAGTCTTAGTGAGCTTTAAGTTATTAAAGCATAAAGACTATTTATCTTTCTAAAGGCCATTGCTTTGAACTATGGGGTTTGTGGAGGACAGCTTTCCCTTGTATACAATCCTTCCCTCACATTGATTATTTAGAAACATTTTATGTAAATGTATTAAAAATAATAAGCAAAGTACTCTTTCTGAGTGATAATAGTGCTTACAGTCTTTCACAATAATTAACTTGTTTTAAGCCAGAAGTTAATAATGGACCTCTAGTTAACCCCTCACCTCTTTTTGACTGAGGGACAACTGAGATTACTAGAAATGTTTGTGTAATAAAATAATAGATTACAGATTATGTTATAGTAGTTTTTGTTGGAGGAAGTTGGGGAAGGACAGAGTTTTTCTTGAGCCATGCCCTAGATCTTGATTAAGCAGATACACTGGTGCTGCAAGGTAGAGATAAGAAAAGACTTCCTGCAGAAGGTAGGACTTGAGAAGGAAGCCAACCAACCAAGGGGATGAGAAGGTGGAGCATTGCAGGCATGACCAGTTCATGCAAAGATAGAGAGTTGTTTTGTAATTTTCTCAAAGTAGAGTGGGCTGGCCTGATGATGATGGAAATCAACTCTGATTGGTTAACAATTAATAAGAGAATGGATATTGTAATGAGGGGTGGGCCTATTCTAATGAGGTTCTCCATTCATCTCTTAGTCTTGGTCAAAGAGACTTATCTATATTCATATTACTTGTCTGACAGAAGGGAGAGAATCCACATTTTCTCAGACCTGTCTGAGTAAAACACAATGGGCTGGAATCCATCAATTAACCTAACTTTAGCTTTTGAACAGATCTAAGTTCTACATCTCAGTGTCACCAGCCATCTGCCTAAGTAACCTACAGGAGCTGATTTCTGAATGAGGAAGTAGAAATGGAAAAACTTTGGTCCTAATTCTATAGTTAGTTATTAAATACAAGAGAGAAATAATCATTTCTCATTCAGAGAGAGTTAGAGAATATGTCTTAAGCATTTATTCTGCTCTAGGCACTTTGCTAAATGCTAGAAATACAAATGTATGCCAAAAGAAGGTAATCCTTTCCCTCAAGGAGTTTATATTCCAAAGAAGGAGGCCACTTGAAGGAAAGCTGCAAAAGAGGGTGGGGAGAATACTGATGAGGTGGTGAAGTCCAGACAGCCAGGAGTGAAGTGAGCATGTCCCGGGTGTCTTGCCATTGAATTTTGTGGATAATGATAGTGATGGTGATGAAGGGGAAGGGAAGGGCAGGAGCTAATTCTGCCTTGAAGAATCTGGGCTACTATTAGAGAAAAGGAATGAGCAACCTAATCAACCCCACAAACCAGTACAAAACTCTATTTTTTGTCTTCATCATTTTGAGAAGCAGTATGATACAACTGAGAAAACATAGGACCTAGAAGAAGAGTGATGCAGCTATTTTAGTGGCTTGTAAGCTTGCACCATGTTTGTGGTTTTGCCACAGGCAAAGTGGTCTCTCGTAGAGGAGAGGGATGAAAGAAAGTCCCCTGGCTCTTCAGCTTTTCAGGGAGGTTGGGGTGTTCCCTAGCAGCATGGAAGAAGAAATTCAGAATGAAAACAAACTTTTAAAAAAGAGTATATACCAACAGAGGGGAATCTAAATCAGTGGCTTGAAGGTCAGGAAGCTGGGAGATAGACCTGGACACTGGGAAAGGAGGTAGAAGAACGACTCCAGAGCATCTGGAGACCCAGTTCACATCCTGGCTCTTACTTGCCACAAGAACATGGGTCTAACCTCTGAATCATTATTTCCCCATCTCTCAAAAGAGAATATCCATATTCCCACTGCCAATGTCAGAGGGTAATTGAAAGACAATGATCCTGTAAATTGTAAAGTGCTTTATTGGTATGAGCAGTTATTAGAGAGGCTGAGAAGTGTCTCTTTTGACCGAGAGATAAAAAACTAAGGTTCAGGTTCTGATTCTGCCACATTCTACATATGTGATCCCAAACAAACTTTTTAACCTTTGAGTCTCAGTTTCTTCATATGTAAGATAGACATGATAATACTTGCACTACCTACCTCGAAGGGTTGTTCTGAGGATTAAATAGATAACATATATGAAGTGTATATATCATAGAGTACTACATAAGTGTATATACCATAAAGTAAGTATATATACTGTATATATAAATATATATATACCATAAGTGTATATGCCAGAAAGCACTACGTAAATGACACCTATTAGTATTATTTTCCTGTTAGAAACATAGACTTTTATTTCTGGGAGGAACCTTAGAGATAAATCCTTTCATTTTATGAGTCAGAAACCTGAGAACCAAACAGGTAAAATAGCCATTCCAAGTCCTCAGTGTCTAGTGGAAAGAGCATTAAATTTGGAATCAGAGGAACTGGATTAAAATCTTAGATCTGCCACTTATCACCTCTATGGCTTTGGACAAGGTACTTAACTTCTCTGGCCCTCAGCTTCCTGATCGGTAAAATAAGGCAATCGAACTAGATAATCTCAGAGACCCTTTCCACTCTACTATAGTCTTTGGACTCCGTATTCAGGACTGTTCTTCAGTCTGCATGTTCCATGACCCATTTCTGTGAATTTTGTTCCATTTAGTAAGACGAGTCTTTCCTTTCTCAGTCATAATAGCACTGAAGAAGTCTCTCATGGGTAGAGCAACATGGGAAGCAGAGAAACACGTTGGTTCTCTATTCACTTTAACGAATAACTTCATGACCACTTCATCAAGCCCTGCTCTAAGCTCTGTTCTGAATCTGTGGCTGGCTCCCATCTGCCCTTTGAACACACTCTAGTGTACAATAACAAAAAGTTCATGAGTCTGTCAGGAAAGCCTTAGTATATAAGACTATATAAACCAATTCTTAAATTCCTACCAGTCTGATGACAAGGGGATGTTCTGGAATTGGGTCATATTAGAGTGAATTTGAATTTCTTCTGTGACCTGTAAACAGTAGGCTAAGGTTCATATGGCAGTCATGTCTGACCGCTTGATGCTTTTACTACATTTTTCTAAGCTCTGAAGAGCGATTGTTAACTAACAAACAAAGCCACAGGAATCACTGCAGCTTAAGACAAAAAACAGGAAGCAACAAAGTCACCCAAGTTTACCCATCCATGGTTTCATGTTAGTTCTGAGTATTTTTTCTGCATAAAGATAGTTATTCAAAGTCTTCACTGCAATGTTCCCATATTGGGTGTTCACTCTATCCTCATTTGGCTTTTTTTAAGTGAATACTAGAGGGGTATCTGGTAACAGAAGATACTCTTCTGCTTGCTAAAATTACTTTATGAAACTTAAGATTGAGTTTGATTGTTTTTTTTTCCTATTCTGGTGCTTTAAACAAAACCTTTCATGACCCTGTGCTCTGTCTACTGGTTGTTGTCCTTCGTCTTCAAAGAGGACCAAAATGACATCACCACTGTAAAGTGGAATTTCAGTGTGTCCAGTTGTGGCTAATCAGACCAATACAAGCTCTGAATGCTCTACCACAGGTTGGGCACAGATAGTCTGTATGAATATTTGGGGTGGATATCCCAAATTCGTGCATCTTGCGTTTACTTTGTGCTGTCTCAATTCTGCTCTGCTCAAAGAGCACAGCACCTTTTCTTATGTGGGCACGCCATGCTGAGCGGTCCTGTGCCAGCATCTCCCATGTTGCACAGTCAAATTCAAAGTTCTTGAGAGAGACCTTGAGAGCATCCTGGTATCATTTCTTCTGGCCACCATGTGATTGCCTGCCCCATGCAAATTCTCCATATAATAGTCTTTTTGGCAAGCGTACATCTTGCATTCAAACAATGTGGACAGCAAAGGTATGGCCAGCACAGTTATAAACTGAGTCTACATGTGCAAAGCAAAATAGAGGCATCTGCTGAATTTAAGCTCTATAGATAAATAATTTGGACAACTTATTAGAACTTTCTTTTGATTTTTGTCTAAATTATCAAGACAGTTGTCTCAGTTCTCTATTCACTTAGCCAATGGAGACATGCTTCCACTAAAGTTCTACCCTGATGTCAAAATGTCACTGACTACCCCCTTCCCAATCAACAGCATTAGCTGCCTTTAAGGAAATGACTAGTATCCTGAGCCTCAATGAGTAAACAGAGACAGCTTTATTCAAGAAGGAGGGGGTCATATGAGAATTTGCAGGCTTGTCATCTTCTAGGTAACTTTCTAGCTAGAAATACTGGAATCCATTTTTTTAAAAAATGACTCCTATACATTAAGGTTATAATTCTTAACAATAAACCTGTGAAACCAGATGTGATAACACGTTCCTTTAAGCCCTGACAATGGAAAGGTTAATGCTGGTGGATTTTTTGAGCTCAAGAGTTCTGAGCTGCAGTTGAGGTAAATCTGATCAGGTGTCCACACTGAGTCTAGCACCAGCATAATGACCATGTGGGAGCAGGGAGCCACCAGGCTGCCTGTGGAGAACCAAACCTGCCTGTGTTAGAAATGGAATAGGTTAAAGATTCTAGGGTAGCTAGCTGGCACAGTAGACAGAATGCTGGCCTGGATGGGCTAAAAAATAATCATCTTCCTTAGTTCAAATTGAGCCTCAGACACTTACTAACTGTGTGAATCTGGGTGAGTCACTTAACCCTGTTTATCTCAGTTTCCTTATCTGTAAAATGATCTGGAGAAGGAAATGGCAAACCACTCCAGTATCTTTCCCAAGAAAACCCTCAGATGGAGTTATGAAGAGTAAGATACAAGACTGAACAATAATGACATAAAGTATTCTATGCTAATTAGCAATGGGGTAGGACCCCTGAAATTCCAGTATGAACAAGATAGGGACGTGCATTCTCAAAAAAAGAAACAACTGTGGAATATGATTAGGCTGTCAGAAATAATGGGCATGAGGAATATGAAGAAGGAAAGAAAGATTTATATGATATAAAGTGAAATAAACAGAACCAAAAAACAATATATTCAATGATGATGACAGAAGAAAATTCTGACCTCTATCACAGAGCCAATCCCCTCCTCTCCCCCCCCCCCCCCGCCCCCTTTCTCCCCTGGAAAAGGGTTGGTGAAGCCTTTTACTTGACAACAAGCAGCAAAGGGAGGAAGGCAGGAAATGGCTATTCCCCATTGCTCTATCTGCCAAAGAGCTGGAGAAGAGAATGTGTGCCTCTTCCCATAATCCTTTTCTATACTTCTAGCATAGATAGATCTTCCTAAAATCTCTATAGTTTACAGTCTCACAGGAAGGCTGATGGCAAAACTCATTCCATCTGCATTCTGAACTCCGTACCAAATTTGAGGATCACTGGGGATTGTCCCTATTTAAACATAGGTCACTTTTTCAATCAGGTCACGTTGCCCATTGCTTTTTCCCAAGTTCTGCTTGATTTCAGAAGGTAGTGACTAGGTAGATTGCAGTTCAGCACAAGAAAGATTTTTCTAACAAGTAGAACTGTACAAAATGGAATGCAATGGACTATTATCTATGTATCTTGTCCCTAGAATTTTCTACCTGAGGCTACATGACCACCTATTGGAGATGCTATAAAGGATATTCCTTTTTTAAAAATTTTCAATGAGTTCTGTTTTTATTACGGTATCTTTATTTCTCATTATATCTTTCCTACTCTCTCTCCCAGAGAGTCATTATAATAAAGAAGAAAAAACAAAGCAGTTCCACCAAGCTGATCAGTACCTCAACTGGAGGCAGCATAATGAACAGAGTGTGGGCTGGTAGCCAGAAAGACCCCGGTTCAAATGTAGTCTCAGATACTTACTCGCTGTGTGACCATAGGTAAATCATTTAGCCTCTGTTTGCTTCAGTTTCCTATTCTATAGATTATATTGGTATAATAATAGCAAGTTGTAGCATGTGCAGTGGCTACACACCAATAAACCATCTCTGCAGACAGGCTAAACCAGGTTGAGGGTAACTGACAATCTTCAAGCCTGTTAGTAAGTTAAGAGGATGTCTACCCCAAGCATGGGAAGACTTCCTCTGGCAGTATGGGCAGATGAGAACAATTTGTTCCAATGGTCAGGAAGGTGGCTGAAGCAGGCCCGGTAGAGCTCTTGGAGCTTGACCTGGCATCAGAGATGTCAGGGTCCTCCACTGTCTCAAAGTCAAGTGCCTTGGTTTTGTCTTGCTTTGGACCTCAATGGAGAGAGAATTAGACGGATGACTTTGAGCAACTCTGCTTCACTTAAATCCAATTCACTCACAAGTAAAGACATCACCCATAATGTCACAGGTCCTCTTCAAAAACAAAAGATAAACGGCAGCCACCATAATAATACCATGGATCAAATAAGATAATAATTGTAAAGCGCTTAGCACAAGGCCTAGGACCTAGTAAGTGCTATATAAATGTTATTTATTTATTCATGCATTCGTTCTTTTATTTATTATCAATTAAAATCTGACACTGTATTTAGCGTTCCATACACAGAGTTCCACGATCATGACTTTGAGAGTGTGTTCCCATAAAAGTAGAAGATTGGATTAAAGTCCTTTACAATCCTTCATTTGACAGAGGGACTCATTATGCAAATGAAGTACCCAGAAGGGTAAAGTGATTTTTTCCAAGTGAATGGCAGATTTGGGCATAGATCCCAAATCCCCTGAATGTTTGTATAATACTGTATCTGCTATACTGGGCTACCTCGCACCATGGAAGACCATGTTAGATTCTCAACTTTGAAACATCAGAATAGTTTCACCCATTTAAGGATTTTTCCCATGCAGTAGAACAGACCCAAACACAACCTCCTTCCCTTTGTAGTCAGAAAGACTGATGTCTTTGAACTTCCCATCTACCATAACAACTGTAACTCTGAAGTTGGGGACTATATATCCAATGCTTTTGTGTCTCTGGATGCTACCCACTAAAAAAGAGGAACTCAAGTGGTCCTCCTGGGAAATCTCATTATAAAACTGGTTTGCCAAAGAAGGTCCAAGGACATAGACCCCAGAAAGCTCAAGTTTCCAGCATAGACAGTCAGTTTGCTATGGTAAAAATAGGACTAGACTCAGATTCCAATAACTCAGGTTTTAATTCTAGCTCTACAATCTGTAGCTCACTGTATGACTCTGGACAAGTCACTTAATCTCTGGGAGCCTCAAATTCTTTCTCTGTAAAAAGGGACTAATACTTGCCTGAATTGTCTCCCTGGGTCATCGTAAGGATCAATAATAATGCCTGTAAAAACTCTTTGTGAACTATAACACATTTTTAAAAAGTTTCATTCCTTAAAACATCATTAAGAGTAGGACAGTAGCAGGTTTACCAACATTGTAATAGGCTCCTGATTGACCCCTACTTCCAGTCCACACAATCTGTTCTGTGTTATTGTTATGGTGTCATTTTCAGTCATATCTGACTTTTGGTAACTCCATTTGGGGTTTTCTTGGCAAATTTGCTATTTCCTTTTCTAGCTCATACAGATGAGGACAGTGAGGCAAACAAGGTTAAGTGATCACCCAGGGTCATACAGCTAGCAAGTGTCTGAGACCAGATTGGAACTCAGGAAGTTGAGTCTATATCTATAGACAACAAGACAATTGTATATAATTTAAATGATCTCATGTAATTTGTGAATATCTCTAAGCCTTGTTTGGTTAATAATTCTTTCAATAACCATAGTTGTGAAAGAGTTCATTCTGTACACTACTATCAAGTCAATCTTCCTAATACACAATTCTGTCTGTGTCACTCCTCAGAATCTTCAGTACCTCTCCATTGCTTATCAACTAAATTATTAACTCTTTAACTTGGCATTCAAGGCCCTATGAAATCTATCTCCAATCTACCTCTCAATTTTATCTTATAAAACACCTTTTATATACTCTACCCTTCAGTCATGCTAACATATTTACAATTCCTCAAACACAGATTGATTAAAAATTTTTTGCTTTAAATAGTATTTTTATTTTTTCCCACAATTACATATTAGGAAAATTTTTAGCATTCATTTTTACAAGATTTTGAGCTCTAAATTTTTCTTTTTCACTCCCTCTCTTCCCTTCTTCTGAAAATGGTAGGCAGTTTGATATGGTTTATACATATGCTATCATGTAAAATAGATTTCCATATTCATCACAATTGTGGAAAAAACTTATCAAAAGGAAAAAAAACACAAGAAAGAATAAAGTAAGTAAAAAAATATGCTTTGATCTTCATTCTGAGTCCATCAGTTTCATATCTGGATGTAGCATTTTCCCTCATGATTCCTTTCTACTTGTCTTGGATCATTGTGTTGCTGAGAAAAGCTGAGTCATTCATAGTTGATCATCCTATGATGTTGCTGATACCGTATACAGTGTTTTCCTGGTTCTGTTCATTTCACTTTGCATCAGTAACAGATTAATTGATCACATGAACATTATTGTTCATGGTCTTCTATAAACCTGGAATGCCTTCTCCTCCCTATCTTTACCTGGTAAAGTCCTCTTATCCTTCCAGTCCTTGGTCAAATGCCATCTCCTTCACAAAGTCTTTCCTGATAGAACTGATTTTCCTTTTTCTAAATACAACATAGAAAGGGACTAGAGACAGGCAGGGTAAGACTCCATATAGAGTAAAACACAGGGAAATGAGGTGAGGCACAGAGAAGTTAAGAGATTTGGTTATGTTCAGACAGCTTATGCCAGCCTTTCCTGATCTTCCCAGTTGCTGGTACCTCCCACTTAAAAATTACCTAACTTTTATATGGTCTATGTTTCATACCTACATGGAAGCATAAATGTTATTTCTCCTGATATAATGTAGACATTGAAGACACAGGTTGTTTTGGCTGTGTCATTTTATCTCTAGCCTCTAACATGGCACCTGGCTTATAAGAGGCACTTAATAAATGTTTGTTGACTAAGGGTCAAAGTTAAGACTCAAAGTTAGTTTCTCCATCCTTCTTCCCTCTTCTATACCATGTTGTTGCTTCTGTTGCTTCTGCTTCAGGGTTATGAATGGTAGTCATTATATCCCTTAGAATTTGGTGACTCACTAATATGTCACCTATTAAAACTATAGTGACTATCCAGATGTGACTATAAAATTTCATTATTTCATTAGATAGAATAGAAAGAACTCTGGAGTCAGAGGAGCTGGGTTCAGATACCATCTTTGATTGTTATATCATAAGTCAGAAGAATCATTTAACTTCCCCGAGCCTCAGTTTCCTCATCTGTAAAATTAGTAGGTCAAACTAGATGTCCTCTGAGGGTCCCTTCCAGCTCTTTCTATGATCCTATGAAAAGCTGCAAAACTACTAAAAGCAGTTTTGCATTCAGAAGAATCCATGAAGGAGTCAAAGAATCATTTATGTGAAATTAACCAGCCTGAGTCATTAAAAAACTGAATAGGAGAGACAGATAAACAGGGGGAAAATTGCTTCATTGGCCCTCGAGAGGAACTACTCTGAAGCCTTTGGATTCCTCAAAAGCAAGTCGAATATAAGCAACCTTGGAGGATAAGCAGCCCAGGAAGTGCTAACCATGTGGAATTCCTAGATAGGAGATGAGCATTGTTAGGACTCAAGTAAAATGTATTAAGAGGAAGTCAAAGTTCAATTCAGAGACCTTCTTTTAGTGTGTCCAGTACATCCATCTGATATTTCTCTATAGATAAGTTAGAAAGAAGGAGAGTTCCTTTAACTAACAGATGCTTGGCTTAACTTGGGATAAAGAATAAGTCTTAACAAAATGAGGAAGAACAGTTTATTTTTCAGGAAGCTTGAAGCATATGTTCCCAGATGTTGCCCGTGCCACATAAGTCAGGGAAAGAAGCTTTAGTATGCTTGTTTAAAGAAAAAAAAATACACACCAAATTGTTATTTTTGAAAACAGAAAAACAAGCCCTCCAATATAGTAAATGTTGCAGAAATCATAATAAATTGTGGCGGAAATGTCCATTTTACAAAACAAAGTCAGTCACGTCTCATGTTGCATAACAGGCAGCCATGTGTGCAGGCCTTTCTGTGCTGATTGAGGACACATTGCCATATTCATAAACATCCATCACAAGCTCCGCCACGCACCTCAGGATTCCTTGCAGGACCACAATGAACATTCCAGTTGTAGAGTATCCATGTTGGAGCAATTGGTACTCACCTATCCACGAGATCCTATTTGTGTCCAAATAAGCCATCTGAAAACCCACTCCCTCAATATAAGTAAGCACCTGGGGTGAAACAGCCTTTAGGAAACCTAATAAAGAAGAAAGGAAATGTGCAATTTGAAGCCAAAATTGCTTTCAAGTGTGATCAAATCCAATGTGAAAAACAATGGCCTTCTTCTGCCCCAGAGATGGATAGTAGCATATACCCTCCTACACAAACACACTTTTCACCCTCTTCAAATTTTATTACATATTTGAACATAGATTACCAGACATCCAATATGGGGGAATTTATAGTGGTCTGGAAATGATTAATGCCATGCCGTAACTTATTAAAAAACATAACGAGTGTAAGTTGGCCTCAAAGCCTCTTTATGCCCTAACAAATCACTTTTCCATCATTTGGGGCCTGACTTATTCAGATGATTGTTCCTCTGGACCCTTTTGTTTCTCCTTCTTGCCCCACTTGCTGCTTGGCTTTTTAGCATTTCTTTCCTTCTCAGAACCACTTAGCTACACTGAACTAGGGGCCTAAAAGAGAAGGGAAACTCAAACCACTTAATTTTGCTACTTGTTAGAAGGAAGGAAGCAATGCTAGTTGAATCCCAGGCACTCATCTGTCCCCAGAGTAATCCACTCAAACAGTACAAGAAAAATGAAACGAATGCTAAACTCATCTACGCTCTCTTTTATATTCAATTAACAAATAGGTTTTGACTGCTTAACACTGCAGCATATTCTGGTTTACAGAAGTACCTTCTTTGTCAAGAAATTTAGGGAACTTTTGGTGCCTTCTGCTTTGACCTCACAGGGGTGGAGAATCTGTGGCCTTGAGGCCATATGTGGCCCTCTAGGTCCTCAAGTGTGGCCTTTGACTGAATCCATACTTCACAGAACAAATCCCTTTAATAAAAGGATTTGTTCTTTAAAACCTGGATTCAGTCAAAAGGTACCACCTGAGGACCTAGAAGGCCACATGTGGCCTCCAGACCTTTTAGAACCTTTCATTCCCTTCGAGGCTCAGCCCAGGTGTCATCTCCTATCAGAAGCTTTCCCTGATCTTGTTAATTGTTAATGCACTCGTTCTCTTTTTTACTTATCTGTATACATACTGCATACCTGAAGTGGAATATATAGTTTCTTGGTCAGTCTCTCTCCTAACTTGTCACAAAATGTAAAGCCTTTCCCTGCTTGTGTGCTAGTGTGGTCCCTCTCTACTGACCCTGTGTTTATTTTGCATTTATTCTGTATTTATCCTGTGCATGCTTATTTATGTACATGTTGTCTCTCCTTTTCAAATATAAACTCCTTGAGACTAGAGATTGTTTCATGCTTTATATTTTGGATCATCATTGCTGAGCAAGTGCCTGGTGCCTAGTAGGCAGTGAATAAATGATTGTTGATTAACTGAAATCCACTTCTTTAAAACCTGTATATACCCTTTTAGGATATTATAAACATGATAAAGAGCTTATAGACTCTCCAAGCTAGAAAGGACTTCAAAAGTCACCTAGTTACCTGTCCTTGAACAGAAATGCCCTTCAGTATCAACCCCAGCAAGTGATCATACAAGCTCTGTTTGAAGCTTTCTCCTATGGGTGGGGAGGACCCCACTATCCCCCAACATAACTCATTCTTACCTTAAACATCTTTGATAGGAAGGTTTTCCTGACAAAAAGCCTCATTTTGCTTCCTTTCAACTTCTCTCAATTATTCCTGATTCTGTCTTTTCAGGGCCAGACAAAACAAGTCTAATCTCTTCTTCATCATAACAACACTTCAGAGCTAGCATTTAATACGTACCTACTTTGTGTGAGCATTGTGCTATGTTGTGGAAGCAATAAAAGGATTAACTTTAGCAGTTCTTCTATTTTCTAGCCCACCCTTCTGCCTACCTCTTTGTTGTTGCTGAATCATTTCAGTCATGTATGACCCTTTGTGATCCCATCTGGGGTTTTCTTGGTAAAGATACTAGAATGGTTTGTCATTTCCCTCTCCAATTCATTTTATAGATGAGGAAACTGGTGCAAACAGGGTTATGTGACTTGCCCAGGGTCACACAGCTATTAAGTTTCTGAGGTCAGATTTGAACTCATGAAGGTGAGTCTTCCTGATTCAAAATCCAGTGCTCTATCTACTGTGCCTGCTTTTATCCCCTCTTCCTACTGCTCCTGTATACACATATAGCTATTTTAATGCACATGCCTATGCATAAGCCCTAGGCTCTCAATTCCTGTCCTATTTCCCCCGACACTACTTCTCATCAATGACCAGCCACAGGAGCAGCAGACCATTCATTAATGCTCTGTTGTTTGGTCCATCAATGACACAATATCCTTTTTCTGTACCTAGTGATGTGGGAAATGTTCTCAGATAAAATAGTCACACAGGCAATGCTAACTGATACTAATTTAGCTCGTTCCCCTCACAATGGCACTGTGAGATAAGAATTACATTATTATCCCCAATTTATAGATGATGAAATTGGCTCACAAAGCCACTCCTGCCAAGAGCCTATAGCTACTAAGTGTTAGAAGAGGGATCCGAATGCCCATTTTCCTGAATTTAATGGCAATACTCTAGCTAACCCTACACTGCCTCTAAATAAACAACATAGCATAATAGAATGTTGGTTTTCGAATCGGTAGGTCTAATTCTGCCCTATATGTGATCTTGGACAAGTTACTTTGTCCTTCTGGGCCTCATTTTCATAACTTTTTACAAGGTAGTAACAACAGATGATCTCTAAGATCCCTTTCACCTTTAATCTAGTATCTTATGATTTTTCTGGGTCAGTATTTCTTTTATTTTATTTTTATTTTATTTTATTTTTTTATTTTTATTTTTAAATTTTATTTTTATTTTTATTTTATTTTTATTTTTATTTTTTTATTTTATTTTTATTTTTTTTATTTTTCTTTTCTTTTCTTTTTATTTTATTTTTAAAAATTTTTATTTTTAATTTATGGAATAAGGCATTTCTATAATGTAATATAATAAAAAAGATGACTGCAAATCTATTACATACAACTATTCCTTTAAAATATATGTATATATTATATATGCATATATATTTTTAACAATTCATTAGACTGCTGATAAAGTCACCTGATTTCAAAGTGTTAATTCTTTTTGTTTTTTGCCTCCTGGGTTTGACCAGATTAATAGAAAAAGAATCAAAATAATTCCGAAGTCTTTATTAGCATTGGACTTTAGGACTAACTTTTCATACCTAGGCCCCCTCTCCTACATACTTTCTTTGACTTTATGGTTCTCCACATTGTGTTATTTAAACACATGGAATTTCCAAATCAATATATAAACATCCCCAAGTAGCGTGAAAAGAGGCAGTGTGCCGAGCGTGCGGTAAAAACTGTCTGCTTCACACAGGCTCCCAAGGCACATGGAACTTCAGATGTTCTCAATTTCTGGCCTTCAGTTGGTTTCAATTTTTCTTTTCTTCTTACTCTTTTTTATGAAGTTCACTAATTTGAACTTCGTCACAGCATCTGCCATGTTAGAGAATGCTGTATTAGAGACTGATTGTTCTACAGTGTGAATGTTCATGCTTCATTGTTTCAAGGAGTCATTTATTTAAGCAGCATGGGGTACTTCTTCCACTCATTTACATTGTCACCTGGAGTTAAAGGTCCTTTTGAGCAGTTGCAACCAAAATGCCAACACAATCACACTCTAGACACCTGGCAGCCAGGCTTTCCAAAATTAGCTCAGTAGATCTTTGACTTGTAATCAAAGTTTTCCCACCATAGTAGGACTAAAAGTTTGTGGTCAAAGTCTTCAAGAACCTCTAGTTCACAAGGCATCAGAACAAAACCTTAGCAGAGAATGAATTTTCATATTTATTTCCATATTAATGTCCTCAGCCCCATTTCCCAGTCTTGCAATTCTAGTATGCATATTTCCCTTTTGTTTTCAAGAGAACTCCAACCTCAAGAGATGAGCGAACAGACAATGGGACAACTGGGCCAGGCTGGGCTTTTTACTTTAGCATTGGAAAACCAGCTTTTCTTGGCACCAGACTTCACTAGCAAAATTGAAAAAAATCCTCTTGATCTTTTATTTTTAACTACAGAAGTATGTAGAGAGGGGAATTTTGCTTTTAGCTCTTTTCATAAGATGCTGGGTATTTTTCTCTGTATTCATAATAAAATTCTAAAAGAAAAGTATCAATCATAACCCTTAACATTGAAAGTATAGAGAAGACATTTCATATATTTTTTAAACTCAGTCATATGACAAAAGGCTGCAGTTATTTATACTATTGTAACCCAGGTTTCAAGCCTGAAGCATTTTCTGTCTTTGGTGGAAAGACTGATGGATAACTTAAGGCTTCTGCATACTTGCAGAGTAGAGTTAGTATGAGACCTTTGTAGAGGAGAGTGATTCTTCATCCCTGATTCTACAGAAGTCACTCATAGTTCCACATTCTTTTCAGGGAGAGAGATCCAGAGAGAGAGAGAGAGAGAGATAACGAGCAGACTTTGGAAATGAGGGACATATTAAGCAACTGGCTTTCCCTTATATGTTTGCCTTCCAAGGTCTATTAATCTCTCTCTGTGTGTCTCTCTTTTTTCTCTCTCTCTCTCTCCCTCCCTCCCTTCTCCCCTTTAATCTCTTTCTGTCTCTCTCTGTTCTTCTGTCTGTGTCTTTCTATCTTTCTCTGTGTGTGTCTCTCCAAGTTTCTTGGAGAGTTTGAAATCACATATTTTCCAAAGTACTTCCATTATACATTACCACAATTCTCCTGGAAGCAGGTTCTCCAGCCTCCTCCACATGAGAAGATGCCATCAGAAGTACTCTGCCCAGGTGCCAGTCTCGAATTACAATTGTTTAACCTTTGGCAAGTGCTAAGGAGCCTGAGCTCCCTTTGTTCTGGATCCATTGGATGACCAATAGAAAAGAATTCTCCTTCCTAGTTCAGTTTATTATTTTGGAGAAGCTTATGGACTAAAGGTGTGTGGGGAACAGATCAGAGTTTTTCTTAATTTGAAAGTAATGCCATATATACGTCTCCTTTACAGATCCTTAAGCCAGTTGGACATGTTTAAGTTCTGTAACATCTCTTCACTTCTGAAACGTTCAAAACTCAAAATGATTTAAATGTGGAACCAATTGTAAAACTAAATATAGCTTGCTGGCAAGCACAAAATACTTTGTATTTTTTTCTTTTTACCAGCCTTTTGGTAATACATATCAGACTCATGTTGTATAGAATAAGCCTCAGGCTTTTGTCATAGGGTCCCCAGAGGCCAAGAAGAATGATATTGATGGCAACTATCCAAGAGATACCCTCTCTCCAACTCCTGTTATTCTATCCCTACAGATATCAGTGAAATTCAGAGTGGCCAGAGTGGATCATAACTTTCCAGTAGCTAGGGGAAAGCTGAGAGACTGATGGGTGCATCGGGGTGGGATCCACTGCTGAGCAGATACAAAAAAAAATGTCTAAAAAGTAGCATTATTCCCTGAGTCAAAGGAAGTAAATGGGAACAAGGATAGGAGCCCTAGCAGCAGAAGCAACAGAAGAACAAGGAGAGCATTTGTAAAAAAGAGGTTAGAGTATAATGTCCCCAGGAAATCCAGGGATGTGTCCCTCTGAGGAAGTCTCCAAAAGATGGAGACTCTCCAAAGCTAGAGATCCAGGCTGAGAGTTGCTTCCAGACCAGAATGAAGATGATAATCAGCCTGGCCATAGTTGAATCACTCCAAGAAGAACTGATCAAGTGCTGGCAGAATGAGGCCTTGGTAGAATCCACTAGAGACGCTACCCTGGCAGGCTTTCTATGCCATTGAACCCAATGGGAACACAGACAGGTTCCCTATAGCAAGAGCCAATTAGGGAAATGATAATAATAGCTGATATTTATACAATGCTTTAAAATTTGTGAAGCACTTTAAACATCCATTATCTCATTTGATCCTTATCACAACAGATATCACGATCCCCATTTTACAGTGGTGGAAACTGGGATTCAGAGAAGTTAAGCAGTTTATCAATGATCACAAAATTAGTATGGGGCTGAACCCACTTTTTATCTAGTTCCACATCTAGCGCTCTTTTCCTTCCATCATATCATCATCCTAGGTCACTGCCATTCATCTTGACTTTTGACTTGCCACTGGATTTTGGTAACTCAGAGAGAATAAGGCTGATAGTTTTTCACAACTCTACTTCACTTAAATCCAACTCATGTACAAGTCAAGACATCACCTGTGATGTCAGTGGTCCTCTTCCAAAAAAGAAGGACCACCACCAACATGTTTCAATTCACCATGAGAAAACAGCATGGTATAGCAGAAAAAAATATTGTTACTGGAGTCAGAAAAGCTGGTGATGATTACTACTGTGTCACCTTGAGCAAGTCATGTTAACTTTTCTGGGATTCTGATTGTATTTTTTCATCTTTAACATAAGAGTATTAAACTAGCTGACCTCTGAGATCCCCTCCAGCACTGTATCTATGATACCATGACTGAGCCGTGGATTGTTTCTAATCTAGGCAAATTAAATTTTTGTGTTTTTATCACTTTTAAAACTTTCTGGGTCACAAGAAGTAAGATGGGAAGAGTGAGGAGGCTTTTCCTTAAATCATGGGTATATCTAAACTGCTTCTAACACAGTTAATGAATTCTTTGAAGAAAACAATCAAAATCAGATTGACTGGTGCTGAATTTTCCATTTTTGAACCAAAGGATTATGTCTTTATGTAGACACAATCTAGGCACAATCTAAGTCTTTTTCTTTTCAGTCAATAATTGTACCACCAGAACTGGCCAAGCCCTGAGAATATATGGTTGTAAAAAGAATGATGACCATCACTATGGAGATATCTGTCTTTCAGAATGCTAGAGACCTAGATGGAGAAGGAGCAAATAGGGTATTTGCTTTGTAACTAACAAGTTTGAGCTCCAGATAAAATCTGCCCAGCACAGTGCCTAGCACATAGTAAATGCTTAATAAATGTTGATTGACTGGACAAGAGGATCAAGTTATTCCCTTTCAAAGGTCCACTGTGTCAACTGTATTACTCCATTATTTCAAAGGATCCAAGACTTTTAAATGTGAGTTGTTTCCTCTAAAGTGACCAGGGTGTGACTCTAATTCAACCCCTGTTCCATGTACAAAACTCAGTGGCTTTCAGAATCTAAGTTAAGTAGTGAATTGTCTCTCTGTCTCTGTCTCTGTCCCCCTCCTACCTTCCCTCCGTCTCTCTCTGTTACCTGGGGGACTGGAGCAGAGAAGAGACTCCACTTTCACTCTCATTCATTTCTAAATACATTTGCTGTGCCCATACCACCCAAATTCCCTCTCTGATTCTGAGAACCTATGTGGAATCTGTCAGTGAGGTGCCTGAACCTTGAAGCTGAGGAAGGTGCCACCTCCATTTAAGAAGCTGCTAGCAAGGTAATTAAAGGGAGCAGTAACCAGAGCCTGCAAGGCCAGTTCTTTGGCACTTTTCTCCAGCATGTTGTGCACACCAGGTCACTGAGGGCCTGTAAATTGTACGGTAATGGCTGGTTCCTCAGCAGGAATAAACATGTGCTTTCAGTTTTCTAAATGAGTCAGGCGCATGCTGCTGCGAGATAAATGCTGATAGCAAGCAGATGTGAAGTGTGCGCAGCAAAAAGGAGAGGGAGAGAGGGAAAATCATGGGCTGGCATCTGCCACCCTCCTCAAGACCGTACACTGATGCTTAATGGAGTCTGCCCTCTTTAAAAGCAGCATCTTTTTTTTTTCCATAAGAGTAATCTCCATTTCAGCCCTTCAATGTAAACGCATTCTGGCTCCAATTTGTCGGCTGACTCTAATCGCCTCAAAACTTATATAAACTCTAGGTGAGTAATTTCCCCCAAGTACAGTACATCTCTGGAATGCACGTGCTGTGAACTTGAATTAAACTTTTAACCTCAGATTTCTCTGGCGAGGGTTATTATCCACATTTTCATTGTACAGAAAGAAAGCTGAGACCCAAGCATGCTGCGTTCTTTCAGCAGTTCAGGTTTGTGTTGAGATGCTGGGTTTTCCCCATGAGGCTTCCCCTTGAGAGTCCATTGCTGGGGGTTATAATGAAGGCATTGTTTTTGCCAAATGAGGTTATATTCTAATGGAGCAGAGAGAGGCTATTCTGGAAGTAAGATTTCTCTGCACCCAGATTCCTTCTCTCTGCTTTGTGATGAGTCCCTTTGAGCTGAGTAAATCCAGAACTTATGGCAGGGTCTTCATTCCCTCCCAGCTTAAATATGCTTGTCTGGCGACTTTCTGAGAGTCAGTTGCAAACCAATACTTTGTAGGGAACAGAACAGAGCATTGGGTCCTACTCTAAGAGCAGTGTCCTATTCTCCCATCCTCAGCTGAATTTTTCTTCCTATCTTCTACTTTCTTCTGGCAACTGAATCGGCAGATGTTAGGGTGCTTAACAACTCCCCATTTCCAGTGCTGAGTCCGGACATTTCTCATGTCTTTACATTATCTAACCCTGCCCTCGTATCCTTGAATCCAACATCTATGGCGTACATCCTTGATTATTCCTTTATCTGTAACAAGCAAATCTCAATTCCTCAAACTTTACTGAGGTAATATTGTGATGGGAATTAATACATTAGCCCATCCTCCAAGGAATTACTCTTAATCTGTGCTTTTTGTTTGAAGGTGATGGAAAGGTGACATAATATAGTGAAAACAATACTGACCTGGGAATCAAGGAAACTACATTGCCATGACTATCTGTAAATATCGATGTGACGATAGACAAATTACTTAGTCTCTCTAAGCCTCAATTCCCAAACCTGTAAAATGAAGGGGTAAGATTAGATCACCCTTAAGGTCACATTTACTCCCAACAACCTATAATTCTGTGAGTTTAACTGTTAGGTTTTTAAGAAACTCAAATTAAAACACAAGATGTAAAAATAGGGGCCTACAAGGCAGAAGGGAATGTGAAGGTTGCTTTGGAATGTTATTGAAATCCATTCTATTTCAGTTTCTGATGAAAACACTGTGATGTTATTAATCCCACTTTACATCACATCTTCCAAAGGATTCTTAGGATTCCTGAACAAATGAGAAACATACTTTCCAGGCATTGGAAACATGAGAGGAGAAGTAGTAGTGTCATTCCCTCCCCAGGAACTGGAATATTTATTGGATAATTAGTTGCTGATGCTAAGTTTCCTTAAAACACCCTACTCCACCATTAGCTGCTCACCTTCCAGACCTTCTTCTTCCCTCCAATCTTTTTTTTTTAAGGCTGCAACACGCTGACATGAAATTTAGGGTATGGAAATGAGGGGCCACTCAAGGATTCTCATTGATGCTAAGCATAATACTGTGGAAAGAACATTAGACTAAAAGTTGAGAAATCTTACATCAAAGTCTGGCTCTGACACTACTCTATGACCAAGAAAGGCACTTCTGTCCTCTGAGCCTCTGTTTCCCCATCTGTAAAATGATAATAATAATACTCATACTATATGACAGGTTGGGTTTATTTGATTGATTTTTAAAATTTTGTGAAAAGTGTTTTGTAAACTTTTTAAAGGGATACGGAGATCTGAGTTGGTATTTATCATTGAATGGCAAGTCAAGGAAACAGTCTCTCATGTCCCTAACTCTTTTTATTACAGAGTAATTGATTTTTCAGAGTGCAGAATGATATGGTTTCCACTAACATTTTAATGCAACTTATTTATTATATTGTGGTCCTGAAATGAAAATGATCTTCCCTTCAACAGTTTCTCAGAGAAATTGCCCTAGGCCAATTTCAGAATTTGTTTATAATTACCTATGGTCCAGTATCCTTTGCCATGAAGAATCATGGCACAATGTTTAAGGTGAAAATTCCAGAAGAGTTGGGAGACTTATGCATAGGTGGTTATCCTTTGATAAGAGTCACCATTTTGTTGAACTCTTTGCCAATGTTTTGAGATCAGTGTCTATGTGATACAGACAGCTGTGGTTATTTTCAGGAGTATTATACTTACCATAATTTGTTGGGTAGTTAGTATTATACTTACCATAATTTGTTGGGTAGTCAATTTTATATCAAAATTTTAAAATAAATTTCCATTTTATCTACAATAACATAACATCCAACATTTCACAATGCACCGTTGGAGAAACACTGACCTACATATTTCCTTTATATTTAGCTTAATTAGTTATTTGTGTGTGGGTAGAGGAAGAGGGAGATGACACACAAATAATGTCATCTCCCTCTTCCAACAAATAGATTGTAAGCTCCTTGAGGCAAGGACCTGAATTGGATCTATCTCTGTAACCCCAGAATCTAGTACAGTACCTTACCTACAATAAGTGCTTAACAAATATTTTTGAGTAAATAAATGTATGAATGTTACTGATAATCACAATTATAAACTGCAGTAAATATTTGCTGAATTGAATGAGACACATCCTCACATGAAGTCTATCAGAATCATTACAAAAGCATCATCCTGTGCCATCAAAAATGAGAAGGATGAGGGAGAATTGTGAATTGTTATGATTACTTTTCTATTCTGAGCACCATAGCATAGTCAAAATAACTCAAGGTCAACTTTTTACCAGAATTTTAATTAATACCTGAAGTATTTACCCTAGAAAAGTCATTTCACCTCTTAGTACATCATGAAGCTCTCTATGAAGGTATATTGCCAAGGCAATACCCACAGCAGCTGCTATGAATATGCTGGAGAATTTCCAGGTTTGAATTACAAGATATAACAAACTCTCTTCATTGAACACGAAACCAAGATATTTATTCAAATCCCAAAAAGCCAAATCCATCATAGTAACAAAGAAATCCATCACATCCATAAGCAAGAAGTCTATACACATTATCAGGACTTCTCACAAACCAACTCCCTTAAACAAAATCACTCCCTTTCTCATTCACACCAGCTTTTTTGCTCTCTCTCTTTCCCAGCTCTGACTGTTCTGCCTCACTTCCTCTAAGCTCTACTCCACCCTTCCTGTTCCATCCTTTCTGTTCCACCCTTCCTGCTCCTTGTGACTTACATTCATGTGACTCAGGCTTCCATGTGATGTAAGTGGCCCACTATGGGAGGGATCTTCCCATTACATTAACAATACATTCAGCCCCAAGATCTTTCATATCCATTTCAAAGATCAGTGGGGCAACTGGTATCAACAGAACTTTACAATTATATAATAGGGATAACTCAAAATAAGCACATAAAACAATACCTTACAGTGGGGCTTGAGCACAAGCACTTCATCATTCTCCCCTCAAAGAAAGGGGCAAAGGTCTCTTTTTCTATAACTGTTCCCTGCTGAAATTGGATGTAGAGTTGTACCTGCCCCAAGAGGTTCTATCTGAGGGATCAGTTCTTTAGTCACCATCCAGAGCTTGGTGGATACCAGGTCCAGGGATGACACAGCATAAAAAGAGGTGACATCTTGGAAAAGGGGTGACATCTAGCTTAAGGGATCAAGAGTCTACAGGTGGAGAGTATTAAGTCTGCAGGAAACAAATCTAACAAACAAGGTGAACAGACAAAAAGCCAAAAAGAAACAAGAAGACAATAACCAGAAGCAGGGTAGATATTGGGTCAGCCATGCTTCTGGAGTGTATGAACCCTCTCTCATAGCCGTATTCATTGTTGTTTACTGTTTTCTAATTTGCAGACTTGGGGTCATCATTCTGGCTAGAGATGTACTTTCTTTAATCTAAGCTGGGGCCTGGCCAATTTGCCATTTTCCCTGCAGGTATGACAAACTTGGATACAATGTTTCAAGAGGATCTGTAGGGGCAGTTCTCACTTCCCTGTTCAGTCTATTATGAAGTTCCTTTTCTCAGTACAGTTTGAATACTTTGTTAGATGGAATGCCATCTATTCTTCCAAAATCTATTCCTGCTCTTCATAGAGCAGTGAACAATTCTTTCTGTATTATTCTATTCTGACTTTGAATCTGTTGGCTATTTACTCTTCTCTCTTGAGGAAATTTATCTTTTTTCCCATTTCCCTAAGTCACTTAATTGTGAAATCTTATCCAGCCTCTGAAAGAGGGTGCTCTATTTCCCCAATTAGTAGAGTCAAAATTAGGTGCTTATAAGCAAGAGGATCCGTCTTCACTATTATATTTCTATAAGGGAGTGTTATGATAAGCATCGGCATCTCTGACCATTATGACAGTTTTCGTTACCTCTTCCTTTATCTTTCTCATACAGTCTCTAAACAAATACCAAGGTCTATCTCCACTAGGCCACATAGAGTCAGTAGAATGTTGCTTACTATATCTTTCTGCAGCCAAAGATAACAGGTTAGTTCCATTGTTACCTCCTTGCATGTGGTAATCCCTTCTAAAGGAAAGTTCAAATGCCATAGCATAGAAATCTTCTCCTTTGCAAATCAGCGAACTCCTTTTCCATTGGAACCTTTTCTTCCAGCAATTTGTCTCTGCTTCTACACATAATACAATAACTTGTCAATAAGACTCATCCTCTCCTACACACCCCAGCCATTTCTTTCCCTGGTTCTATTGGTATTCCTTGCAAGCATCTTTCTAAGTCTCTAGGTTCTCCCTTCTGTAGCCTTGCATTCCAGTTTTCACAGTCTTTTAGCCCATTCTCTCACTAGAGAGGAATAAGCTAAATCCTCCCATCCCAGGATACTCTTTTCCTTCCCTAGAGCCTTGTAGCCTCCAAGTAGAGGTTTTATACCTTGCAATCCTGTTCATTTATTGCCAAGGCAATACCCACAGCAGCAACTATGAATATGCCAGAGAACTTCTAGATTTGAATCACAAGATATAACAGACTCTCTTCATTGAAGACAGAACTAAGACATTTATTCAAACACCAAAAAGCCAAATCCACCATAGTAACCAAGAAGTCTATACATTATCAGGCCTTCCCACAAACCACCTCTCTTCAGTGAAATCACTCCCTCTCTCACTCATCAGCTTTTTTTGCTTCCTCTTTCTTTCCCAGCTCTGACTGCTATGTCTCACTTCCTCTCAGCTCTGCTCCACCCTTCTTGTTCTACCTTTCCAGCTCCACTCTTTCCTATTCCATGTGACTTAGACTCTGTGACTCAGGCTTCCATGTGACTTAAGCAGGTCACATAGGCCTATTAATGGATGGAAAAGATCTTCCCATTCCATTAACAATACAGAAGGTACAGACAAATCGATAGTCTACTTAGTAACAGATACCCCTATGCCAGTGAAATCACAGGTCTAGACATGAAGTGGCTCATGGCTCAAACATCTTCTAAAAGTACTTGCTTTGGTCTGCAAAGTATTATTAGGGAACTCAACCTTATTTTCTTTTTGTATCTCTAAAAGTACAAAGGTGTGGGGGCAAATTTGGGACCAAGTGTAATTAAAGGTGACTGTTACCGCAAGACACAAAATAGTAGATAAGCTGTCTTTCCCCACCCCAACCCCACCCAGTAAGTAATTGATTTACTCTCAGGGAGTGATTATTGTCTACATACTATAGTTTAGCAAAAACCATCCCCTACACTCTACTTGTGTTTTTAGGTATGTACATGCATATACAGAGCTAGAGCAGGTATTAAAAATAAGACAAAGTATAGACCTGAACATTTGACAACAGGTATAGAGACTGGTCTGAGAAGTACACTTCAATAAAAATGTTTTTTTAAAAACAAAACTAGAAGTCAAGGTGAAAAAAAGATGGAACCACTTGCCTACAGAGATCCAGTTGCCCACAACTGTCTATATAAAGAAACGTTTTCAGTTCATCCCTAATGAAGCACTAGTTTGCTATTGTAGAGAATCCTGGGATCCCCTGAGTAATGCTGTCTCTTCCTTCCCTCAATCCTTCCTTAAGTGTTCCACCAACCACCAGGTAATGACTTGGGTAGCAGAAGAACTGAGACAATTAACTCTTTCAGACCACTAGGGTACCATTTAGTTCCTTAAGACTGTCATTGACTAAATTACCTCTTTCACAACACAAGGGCATCATTTAGTGAACAGAAGCAGTAATTTGCTAAATGATACCTTTGTGGCTTTAAAGAGTTAATGGAGCTTCCCCAAAAGTCTAATTTACTTTCAGGGTGTAGCTTTTACACTTTAAGATTCTGGCTCAATTTTCTCATTTTGCTTCTCTCATAGAAATAGCTCAAAGGAAGGGGAGGTATTGGCAGATCTTACATAACAGTGCCTAGTTTTATGCAGCACATACAAGTTCCATTTCCATATTCTCTGGGAAGCTAGGCTCATCTTGATATCCTGCTGTGCAAAAAGTCCTGAGAACTTCCCCCAGATGGGACAACATCTTTAAAAATAGTTTGTGAAATGTTGTTGTTGTTGTTGTTGTTGATGTCCTTGTTTTAATTTGTTGGAGGAAAACTTCAAGCCAAAATTGAACAGATTCCATCCAAGAGATTAAACACTATCCCTTTTCTTTGAAGGAAGTCGATCACTGTAGAACCTCAGAGCATCTGATCCTCACCATACCTGAACAGAAATCTCCTCTGCATTATCCACCAGTATGTGGTCATCTAGCTTCTGCCTCTATCTGTCAGTGATAGAGGAATCTTTAGAAGACAATATGTGTTCTTAGCTTTTGGGGATAGATGGGTGACACTTTGGATAGATCACTCAGGTCCACTATGTCCTCTGAGCACATAGGTCCTCAGAGTCAAGAAGATCAGGTCAAATTTGGCCTTAGATACTTACTAAATGTATTACCCTAGACAATCACTTAACCTATGTCTGATTTAGTTTCCCTCCACTGGAAGATGAGGATGATAATAACAGAGAGTTGTTGTGAGATTCAAATGAGATAATATTTGTAAAGTACTTGGCACATAATAGGCACTTAATAAAGGTCTGTTCTTTCCATCTCTTTCTCCCCTTCCATCCCATAATAGTAAATTAACTCTCATTGTAGGTTACTGTGCATTTATAAATTTGACCATGAATGATATTTCTAAAATTTTTGGTCAAGCACAAATGTCAAAGATCCATCCTAGAGACAATATGAACTAGTAGAGGTTCCCAAACTTATTTAGCCTCCTCTCCCTTTAAGAAAAAATTACTCAAATCTCAAGAAAGAAGCTTCAGATAAAGTGTACAATTATGCCAGAGGTTACCACCAACCCCACCCCCACCCCCACCCCCCCCAGATCAGTCCAGCTCCCCATAGAGGACAGTACCACCCACTTTGGGAACCACTGCTAGAGGAATGTACCCAGATGTAAAATAGGAGTATGATTTGGAGAAGGTAATTTTACAAGGGCAGCATCAGCCAGACAAACAATTACAGCACTAGAGGAACCTCTTCAGATCAGTCAAGACATTGTAGATGGGTCGAGGCTCAAAGAGAAGGAGCCTCTCTAGTGGTTTGAAGCTCCATGGTTTCCAAGAAAAGGTTGAGTAGTAGTACAGCTAATTTGAGGCACTTGAGAATTCTTCTGCTTTTGTTGTAATTTCCAGACCAAAGAACTGAGAACTGACTATACTTCTTCACCATTGTAGGACAAGGACAGCTTTGACAGAATGAAAATTGACAGATTTTATTGATAATAGCCAATGAAAATAACATAAACAATCAATTGCAAAATCAACACAAATAACCTAAGAAAGCCCACAAATTTCTCTAAAATTCTAGTGGTTTCTTTTTAGTTTATATCCAAGATGCAAAATAAAGGGCAGCTAGGTGGTATCACAATGCACAGTGCCAGATCTGGAGTCAGAATGACTCATTTTCTTGAGTTCAAATCTAGCCTCAGACACTAGCTGTGTGAACCTGGACAGAACACCTAACCCTGTTTAATTCAGTTTCCTCATCTGTAAAATGAACTAGAGAAGGAAATAATGAACCACATCCAGTATCTTTGCCAAAAAGACCCCAAACAGGTTCATGATGTGTTGGACACGACTAAATGACAACAAAATATGCAAAATAATTAAAGATATCTCTGTTTTTACTTTGTTGTTATTACTAGCATTTCATCTCTTTCTCTGTAGCACTTAGAAACACACAGCTCTGAATAAATGTGATCATGAGAAAGGGAAATCTCAGATTTTGCATAAAAAGGAGAATGCAGCATTCAGACAAAACACCAAAATCTCTACAAAATTAAGATTTCTTTTTAAAAAAAAAAAGAATAATATAGAGCAGGGGAAGAAAATCACTTGCTTTCACCAGTTGAAACTTATTCATGAGGTGTAAGGACCAGATGTTTCTGAACCTGTGGCTGTTATGTATCTAAGAATCAGAGCAGATCCAGATTGTGGAAAGGGAAATGGGGAACGAAGGCAAGAAAAGAGATTATACAGTCTCTCATTTTTTTAAATGCTATTTCAAGGAAGATTACAGTCCAGTCACTGCCATATCACGAATTCTGAAGGACATTCTTCAGTTCTTTTTGTAGTAAGACAGCATTTGCTCAATGTAGAACACACTTCAATCCCCAGAGATTAAAATAACAAATAATTAGGCCTGAGGCTCACTGGGACTAAAGTTTATTGGCAATAAAAGGCAGCTGCGTTGACAACTTTGCCAATTAATCTGCCAAATGCTGCTAGCATGTCACATTGTTAGAAAACAGGGCTGGAAATGTCCAGGGGTCTGTATAAAATACAGATAATATCCTCAAAGGATATTGTCAGCAACTTAGTACCACACCCTCCAGCAGATCTAGTGATGTCCCACAATTTTGGTTTCCATTGTCGGATGAAGGGATATACACTGAGCCATATAGAAATATCCTCAGACCATTATAGATCAAATCATGTGCACACTAGGGATGTTCTAGAGAGTTCTGGCTCTCCCAGGGAAACTCCAGCATTCAGTTCAGATTAAAATGTCTCCAAGATAGTCTATCCTAGAGCTACCTCAGAAATTCCACTCTAGGTCTAGAAAATTCACATTTCTGGACTTAGCCTACTTTAAAACTTTGACAAAACTGGAAGGATGTCATCACTGCCCTTCTCTCGAGGATAAATTTTAATAGGTAGTCATTCTTCAAATTATTAGTGGACAGACTCTCACAAGTAGTGGAATATAATAATATCAGCCAACCTGACCACTACTAAAAATGGACCCATCTTTCACATAAACATTGCCAGTCCTCCAATCTAGCAAATAAATATGGGCTCTGTAGTGCCTGCCTTCCCAATTTTGTCAATATGAATTCATAGTATAGGTGATAAGTATTTTTAATGGAAAGAACTTTTCAGGGAAAATATCCTTATACTTCTACTACTGTTAGTGAACAGGGTCCATGCCAAACATTTGCCCAAAATAAGTACGTGATCAATCATTTAATCTGAAAATCTAAGGGTCATTAACTTGGCAAATCATATAAATAGCTGGAATCCCCCCAGGACATACTGAAGTCATTTCATGTTGCTGTCTTTTATTTTGCATTACTTCATGAAGTTTATTTTATTGTAGAAAGGGATTTGAAGGATTTCAATCTTCCTGAATACTTATTTCTCTATCCCCAATATCCATACGGTTTATTCATTTGCTTAAAGATCTTTTCCTTGAGAGAGTAATTCTGCTGAATTAAACAAAACAGATGTTATCCCTTCTGAAATATAGTTAGTTGGTTAGTGAATATCTCTGCAGAGCACTGAAGTATTATGAGATCTAAAAGAATGAGAAGGCACTAAGGCTACCTTTTAGGAATTTACAAAGGCTGAGCTTAAGGTGCCACACATTTGTTTCTAGAATAGCATACTCTTACTTCAAGCAATATTGGACAAATAAGAAGAAAAGGCCCGAATTATATATACAAATAGTCCCCAACTTTCAAACCAGTTTCATTCCACAAGTTTATGTCAGTCATTTGCAACTCAGTAAATTATTTTCTCATAGAAATAATTTCATACAACATAGGTATTTTTTAGGAGAGCCATGAAAGCCTCTTTTCCCCAAGATATGCCCCATTATGTCCTTGCTAATGCTGAAACATAATACATGAGAATAACATATCTCAACTTTGCATATGTCATCCCCAACACATTTTATGCATATATAATGTAATATTACATTACATGAACTTTACCAATTAATCTGCCAAATGCTAGCACCTCACATTGTTAGAAAACAGGCCTGGAAATGACCAGAGGTCTGCGTAAAATACAGATAACATCCTCAAAGGACATTACATGAACTACCCCAGTGGACATTATCTGACTACATGAATAATCATCTCTCTCATTTGCCCCCAAGCATCACTTTGGTCTCTGACTCAATAGTACCAGCACTTCTAGTGTGATTTCTTGAGCTAGTGACTGACCCAAATTAACTCTGGTATCCTTAGACTGGCAAGTTTGTAGTTCCAGTCTGTGTGGATCATGTGGATGGCCCAAGGTGACTGTTATTATTCAAACTAGTACATCTTTTCAGATGCACTTAGTGTCCCAGGGGCCTCTACTCTGATATATTAGGCAGGAAAAAGGTTGCCTGTGGGTTCAGTCCTGCTTCTCCATCTGAATAGAGGTACCCTAGGACCAAGACAAGCTCTGCTATCTTCCCTTATCTTTTAGTGGGTACCAGCATACAGTGTCCTCCAAATCTCCATCTGAATCCTTACCACATGAGTTCATTTATTACATGATAACCTAAAGCAAGGGTCAACAAACTATGGCCCATGAGCCACATCTGGCCCACTACCTGTCTTCACACAGGGCTGAGAATTAAGAATGAGTTAACTCATAGACTCATATAAAAAATGGCAGAAAAACAGGCAGCAGGCTGGAACTGGTCTACAGCCTCCCTACCTGATAGATTCTGACTGACAGTCAGCGAGTAGGTGGTTTGTCCTTCTTGAGACATATTAACAAATGTAACCAAGGACTATGTGAAAGAGATAGATATCAGAAACCAGTATGGTCAGAGCATAGATGTGGAGGGCACACACATAGGAAACATGGTCAGGCAACAGCTCAAGCCCTCTCCCATCCTGGAGAGGACCTGTTAGCATCCAGTGTTGTCATTTCTGTGCTTGCTGTTGTCCTAGGTGAGCACAACATCCTCTGCTGAGTATAAGTTGTCTATGCTAGGAACCTCTGCTGGCCTCAGGGTCAGCGTTCTAGCCTTTGCTCCTGTCTTCTAGTCTTTAATTCTTTAAGGGCATCCACCAAATTTTCTTTTCCCTCCTACTATGATACAGAAGTTTCTTCCTAATCAGCACAGGCTAACACTATGAGCCAAACACCAAACTAAGCCAGGCAGCCAACAAAACCTAGTAAGAGTGCCCCCAGACTAAGACTGTTGATTTTTTAACTGTCCTTTTTTTTTTAGGATTCTCATTGAGGTCTACAATCCCAGACAAATATTTGACTGAGTTATATTTCTCGAAATTCCTAGAAAATTCCTTCAATTCTTGTTTAACCTCTAATTTAGCCTGGTCCCAAAACTTATTAAGGGAACTTTGCAAAACAAAACAAAACCTTCTAAGAGCTGCATGGAAGCTATGACCATAATATCAACCTACTCCCCAAATCATCTTTGATTGGTGCACAAATGCATTAGGGAAAGAACAAAAGGACCCGGTGAAGCAACAGTGCCTCAGTCCCTCCTTTATTACATATCTGCTGCAATAAAAGTGCTGACTTTTCTTTTGTTTACTTCTTTTATAGAGGCAAAATATCCTTACAAAAATTGGTAAAGGTAGCACCTGATCTAAGTGGTGAAAGAAGAGAAAGATTCTGAGAGATAGTGATAAATATGGAATACTTCACAGGCATATGTACATGCTTAGATGCAGAAGTGGCAGGTTAGACAGTGACAGTCCCTTTGGCTGAAATAGAATACCTGATAGGGGAATAGTGTAAAATAAGTCTGGAAGGACAATTCGAATCAAATCAAGAAGGGCCTTATAAATTTTATGAATTTATTTTATAAATGTTGTAAGTTCCACGCAAGATCATTTATATTTTATCTCATGGACAATGGTGAGCCAGTGAAGATTTTTTTAGTCAAAGAAATAACATTGTTGGACCTGTGGGGGGATTATTTTGGCAACTGTGTAAGGTTTGGACTAGAATGACTAGAAGTATAACAAAGACATTATTGTAATGGCCCAGGAAAGAGATGGTGAGGTCCTGAACTGTAGAAATGACAGTTTGAGCAGATAACAGTTTGATGAATGAAAAGGATATTGTGGCGTTAGAATCAATAGGACTTGGGGCAGCTAAGTGGCACAGTGAACAGATCACAGGACCTGAGTTCAAATCCAGCCTCAGACACTTATTGGCTGTGTGACCCTGGGCAAGTTACTTAACCCCAACTGCCTCCCTGAAAAAAAATGAAAAGCATATTCTAAAAAAAAACAAGAATCTATAGGACTTGGGTGGGGGGAAAGGAAGAGTATATGATCATTTCAAGGTTAGGGACCATCTATCAAAGACAATGATGGTACCCTCAACAGAAATGAGACTATCCAGCCTTGCAGTTATATAATAATTTAAAGTCTGCAATACACTTCACATATGTTTTCTCATTTGATGCTATAACAACCCTGTCAAGTAAATTCTATTATTATTTTTATTCTAGAGTTGAGGAAACTGAAGCTGAGAAAGGTTAAGTGAATTGCTCAGGACCTCATGGCTAGTAAATGTCTGTGGTAACATTCAAACTCAGGTCTTCCTGACTTCAAATTCAGTGCTCTATCCACCAAGCCATTTAGCTGCCTTGGGAAAAGAAGGAGATTTAGGTGCGATGATAATGAGCTCATGTTTGGACATTTTGAGTTTGAAATCTCTAGTAGGCTGTTAGAGATATGAGGTTGCAAATCAGAGGACACATTTTGGCTGGATATAGAGCGTTAGGCCTCATCTGCATGGATCATTGAGGAAGTAAGTAAAGAGAAGAGAAGAAATCTAAAAACAGACTCTTGAGGGAAAGACACAAGGAAGGGGAGGAAGAATGAGCTTGGGTCTACTGAGACACTCATTCTCTTTCTTTTCCCTTGTCATTAACTGTATCTTGCTTAAGCTGGTCATGCATGTGAAAACACCAGATGGCTCTTGTCTAATGCTTTGACTTGGCCCTTCTTCTGTCTTGATAAAATGAATGGATGCTTCCTCCCACCCCTGCTTTTTGAAACTTGGATGTCCACCTTACCAGAGTGCCTATTGCTGGGCAAGCTGAATTGAACTGTCACAGAAAGAGATTCATGAGCTCTCTAGGGAACCTGATCATTCTAGTCCTCTAAATCACTTGTCAGAGGAAGCAAGAAGCCATCACTTCATGGAACATTAGGAGGACTTTTAGTATTTTGAACTTTGAACTAGATGAGTTGTGGTTTCAACACTAACTCATTTTATTTTCTCCTCTATCTTCTTTTCCCTTTCTTTTCTTTTTTTCTCCCTTCTCCGTACTTTTTCTTCATTTCTCTTTTCCCCCAGTGTTCCCCAACTGTGGCATTGCCTGGACCTGATTTGTTGGAAAATAAGTCTTGTGCCCTGTACACTGTGATCACCTTTTCTGGGCAGTAGTGCTGAGCAGAAAAGGAAGAAATTGAAGGTTCCCCTAGGCCTGTGTTTAAAGTTGTAGAAACTGCCAAACTAGAGTGAACCCACCTCCTTAACCTCCCTGCTACCACAGAAAAAAGTGGTGTGGGAAGGTGCAGGAATGCTGGATAGTATCTCCTGACTTCAGCATGTCAGTATGATTACATGCCCTTGGCCCTCTGGAGATGCCATTTTCCAGGACAGACTTTTAAGGAGAACAACCAGATGTTAGAGTTTGACCTTGGAGGTCTGGGTCTTAGAGACTTGAGAATGACTTTGGGAAAGGATGATACAGTGCTTACAAGATCATGAAGAAACAAAGGTACGGATCAATGGGGTAAAGTTTGGGGAGCAAAGGAGAAAGGGAATGAATAGCAGCATTGCTGAGACTGGAAGTAAGTGATGGATAGATAGGAAAATTAAGGAGGCCACAGAGTGGGCTTTGAGAAGGTTACATTTAGGAATATTAAGGGAAGAGATAATTGAGGAAAGGGAAAAAAATGAGGTGAATATACAGGAAAGAGAAAGAAGCTCTTAGAGGTCATCAGAGACTGTTAGACTACCTTTATCTTAAAATTTCAGATATGTCATCCATTTAGAGCTAACAATGTCATTAGAAGCCTTTAAATCCAACCCCCTCACTTTACAGCTGAGGAAATTGAGGTTCAGAGAGATTACAGACTTACTGAGTTCACACAACTAGTAAGTAAATAAGGCAGAATTTGAACCCAGGTCTTTGTGACTCCAAGTCTAGTACCCTTTACTTTCCACCAATAGTGTCAAACTCAAATAGAAACAGAATCCACTAAACTATACATACTGACTTAGAAAACCACCCAGTAACATTATCTTTATTTTATCATATATTTATTTATTTTGTTAAGTATTTCCCAATCACATTTTAATCTGACTCAAGCAACAGTTCTAGTAGTGTGATTAATGACAACTCCATATTACACCATGCAGCCTGCAAAATACTTTCTTCATCACATATAATCTTATGAGGACATATGCAGAAATCTACTCCAGCTTACACAAAAAATAAATTCCCAGAAGGCCATCATAAAAAGTATTCAAGGTGAAACTTATTGCTTATAGCAACTTAGACTAAAATTTCGGGAAATACCTCTTATGGAATTCACCATCTCAACTGTAGCCTTCATGACCATTCATTCCATTCGCTTACACTTATTACCTATTAATTATGTCTCTTCCAGCTGCATGAGCCAAAATCTTGGGAGGTATCTTTCATATACTACAATAGTATATTCCTAATACACTAGTATATGTGTAAGAAGGTAGTAATATGGCATTTTCTTATACCTAGTAGTTACTCAGCAAATGTCTAGTGAATTAATAAATGAATGGGTAACTTATCAGAAAACCCATGGCAAGAAGAGAGATTGCCAGGTCTTTAAGATCAGTGGCTAACATGGGATTGAAAGCAGAGTAGATGTTCAGTGAATATGAATGAATGAATGAATGAATGAATGAATGAATGAAATGCATGGATCTCCACATATAGTAAGTTATCTGTTTTTTTTATTTAGTCCACAGAGCATTCCATGTAAAGCTTTTGAAAATAAATTTGCATGGTTATGAGGAAAATTTCCCAGGAAATTTATCAATAGTGTGGCCCATGGGAGCTACTTAACACAAGTCCAATCCTACCTACTGATAAGCATTTATTAAGCACCAGTACGTACTACTACATAACAAGGGCTGTGGTAGGCGCTGCAGATACAAAGACAAAAATGAAAATCCCTATCCTCGAGGAGTTTACAGTCTATTGAGAGAAATAACATATATACATATTCTTTATATGTACATACATGTATATATGCTCATGTATGTGTATACATGCGTACATGTCTACATATGTGTGCTGTTTATCTCACATGTACGTGTATGTATAAAGTAAATATAAGGTAATTTCAGGGAGAAAGCAATAGTAGCTGGAGGGATAAGGAGAATCCACATCTTGGAGATAATCACTGAGCTAGAAGCTCAGCTTGTTTTGCCCCAATTTTCACTGTGTCTCAATAGAATTCAGTTTTAGGAAGAATGTTGGGTGATGAGAATCCAGCGTCAATAGCAGAAGGTGTGTTTGAAGACTTTGGTATTTTCCACCCACAAGTGGTTTCTATAGTATTTTTAAATGTTTCTGTAAAGAAGAGGAGAATAGTGAATTGGGATTTGCAGTCCAAGGACTGGCACTCATAATTATAAATTTACAATTTCAAGTTTTGTCATATTTCCAATCTTGGACATTCTTTTTCTCCGCATGGCAATTCTGCCAATTCTAAGTGGGGGAGCCATGAACTCTTGGTAGGTAAAGCAGGCTCTCACATGCACCTGCTTCGTGAGAGTCTCTTAGAATTTACGTCACTCCAACATTAGATTGCTTGTCATTGTATTAGAAGGCTAGGGATTCAAGTTCAAACTTTGAACGGTCAGTTTTATAGAGAATGAGAGGCCTTCAAAAATGAAATGGGCCTCCAGTGCTGCCAGCAGGACGCAGGGATTCCCTCCTCTGCAGCATGAATCCAAAAGCTCAACCAAGCCCAAGTCTCCACAATTGCTTTGGAGAACTCATTCTATTTTAAAAATAGATGTATGCTGCCTTTCTGCATCCTAGCAGTGGATTTTAATGACAGCACATTTCTGGAGGGCTAATTTGGCTTCTTCTAGTTGGCTGGCTCTATGGTTACAGAACACACATCCAAGGGCAGAGACATGAAACCTATTATTCAGGCCACCCCAGAATATGCTATTTGAACCAAGTGTTAGGGGCTGCTTACACAGAAAGTCCTGAAAAGAGGTTTGAACTGGGCTAGAGTATCTATAGATATTTTTTCAACCTAATTAAAATGGGTTCTTTTATGTTTAATCAAAAGGTTGTCTATTAAAATCCATTAATATCCCTATTTAGTGTCACAATTGCTGACCCTTAATCTCATTTTTTGTGTTATGGACCTTTTTGGCAGTCTGATTAAGCTTATGGACCCCTTCTCAGTATATTTTTAAATGCATGAAATAAAATACGTAGGATTATAAAGGAAATCAACTATAATGAAATACAGTTATCAAAATATTTTTTTAAAGTTAACAGATCCAGGTTAAGAATAGGAAATAAAATCAGCATGGCTATGGACTTGACTTGGGAATTTTTTTCTTATTTCAGCTTGACAAATAGGAGTGACCTAGGGACTCAGAGCTAACTACCCTTTGTTTCCTGTAGAACTTCCAATCTGGAACTCTCCCAAGCCCCTCTCTTCTAGTCACACCTGGTCCCCTGTCTCCTGCTTTTCTCTTCCCCTCTAAGTTGCCTAGCACTCAATGCAACTTTCAGAAGGACCCTTGAACCAACCCTGGCTCCATTGCTCACTCTTTGTGTGGAAGTCAAGTAGTAGTCTGGAAAGACAGAGGGCTTTGGACTCTGTCCAATAGATGAGCTTCCTCACTCAGAAAGCAAGGGGGAAGAGTCATGATAAGTGTCTTACAAAAGTCCCTGAAAAAGTTGGCCCTTGTGTTAAGTGCCTATTGTGATTCTTTCATAGTTCTACCAAACAATGACAGGGTTTATCAGGAACTAGGTTGGAACTATAACTTTTCCACTACATATGTGTTTAGTAACAATTAGTGTCTCAAAACATCTCTCTGTCTCTGTCTCTGTCTCTGTCTCTGTCTCTCTCTCTCTCTCTCTTTCTCTCTCTCTCTCTCTCTCTCACTCACACACACACACACACGGAGAAGACATGGTTCTACTACTGTGGTACTCAAAAATGTAACAATTTTGGTCCAATCAGAAGGTTTGACTTGCTACAGTAGGATTGAGATCCCAGAACAGCGGAAGATCTAGGCAGAAAAAAGAAATATTCATTTCACACTAGACGGTGCAGCCCTAGGCTTCTCTAAGGAAGCAAAATGATCCTTTGAAAAGTAATTCACACAGAGTGTCAGCTTTTTGCCAACTCTAATTCAGTGCAACCAGCCAAAAACAGCCAAACTTTGTTTTGGGCTGTGAAAGCAGCTGTTATAATAAACTCCCTTTTTCTCTCTCTCTTTCTTTCCTGTGACGGTGGCATGACTGTTTAAAATAGATGTCTCCAACACATGCATTTTCTGGGGTCATGATAATATTTTTAATTTCTGAAGCCCAGTAAGTTTCTTCTGAAGTTCAGAAATAAAAAGCCACATAGGGTTTCATATTGTGTCCGTTTAGAATATGTGAGTGTAAAATCCTGTAGGAAGGAGCCCCATGAAACCTGTAGTCTCATCCTTGGGCCTTTGATTGGCAGGGCCAACCTGAGATTTTGAATACATCCTGTCTGTTGTGGCTTTTAGCTTCCCTTCCTATCCTAGACTACATTTCTAACTGAGGCAAATCCTTGCCACTGACTGCCCCCCTAGCTAACTAGGTGCTCAGCTTCCCAGCTGCCTAAAGATAAAACCAGATGTGGAGTGGTTGTGCTTTTGCTTAACTGCTGCTGCTGAATCACACAGAAAAGGGCTAACTTTTCAAGTTTTTAGAGTAGGGTATCTCATAGTAGGCCATCTGGACCTCAGTAGTCAACACTGGACTTGTTGCTTATAAGCATGAATGAACTATTTCCTAGCTTTTCTCTGTGTCTGTACAACCTCTGCCTTTTTTTAAAAGATGGTTTGTTCATGCTCCATGTCATACTCCCACTTCATCTTCAGCTGCTTGGTATGCTGGCCACATTGACACCCATGAACCAGGCTATGTCTTCATATGTTGAGATATGCATAGGTGCCAGAAAATAAACATTGCTGCAATTTGAAAAGCTGCCCCCACCACCACCAAGTGTGTTTGATGGGGGAAAGGAGGAAGAAAGAAGAGGAATAAATGCAGATAGATATTAGAATCTCAAAAGTAGATTTGTTTCAGGCTTGAGTAGGAGGGAGGATATTTTATATTCAAATAAAAATACTACAGAACATAAGCTTTCTGGCTACCTTGTCCAAAACTAATTAAATGTGCACTTTCCTGGTACTGCCTTTGAGTGGCTGGTGAATGACATGGGTCATACAATACAATACGAGAATAAAGAGCTTACTCGTATAGCCATAGTTTAAAGTCCATTTACACTTGGTGGAGATTGATTACTTAACATTCCAGGTCTGCATGAGGGGCAGAGTTAGTGGAGTTGGTGAGAGCCTGAGAGATGAGAAATAGCTTGTCATGATGTCATTGAGGTCCTGGCTCCTCTACATGTTGGCTTCTTTCCAGAGCCTTTTTCTTCTTCCAGAAACCTCTCCCTAAAGAAAATGGAGAATTGCATGTCTTCTCTCTCCAAGTTTAAAGCCAGAAGCCAAGATCTCTCTTTGCTCAAGCTCTCACCAACTCCACCTCTCCGGCAGGTGTGGACCATTGAATAATCAATCTCCACCGGTATGGAGTTTTGTTGTTAAGGCAATTCAATAGCCAAGGCAAAAAAGCATCAGGTGATTCATCTAAGGCCAGACTGGAAATCTGGAAGATGAGTCTTCCTGATTCCAAGCCCAGTGCTCTACCTACTGTGCTACCTAGCTGCCCATATTAAGTACCTATTATTTGTCAGACACTGTGCTAAGCCTTAAGGATACAAAAAGAGGCAAAAGATAGTTCCTACATTCCAGGAGCCTACTATCTAATGGTGAAGAAAATAAGCAAACAATTATACTTAAGCAAGCTATATATAAAGGATAAATAGCAAATAATTTTTAAAGGGAAGGTGTTAGAATTAAGAGGAGTTAGGATAGGCTTCCTATAGAAGATGGGATTTTAGCTGACTTAAAGGAAGCTAGGGAAGCCAAGAGGTAGAGATGAAAAGGGAGAATATTCCAGACTGGGGGAACAATCAGCTTAAATGCTCAGACCAAGAAATGAAATGTCTTATTCAGGGAACATCAAGAGGGCCAGTGTCATCAGATCAAAGAGTTAAGAGGAGAGGACCAAGGTATAAGAAGACCGAAAAGGTAGGATGGGGCTAGGTTACAAAGGGCTTTGAACATCAAATAAAGAATTTTGTATTTTGTCCTGGAGTCACTGGAGTGCAATATCAGAGTGGTGGTGGCAGTAGCAGAAAGAAGAGGGCATATTCAAGAGATGTTATGAAGGCAAAATCCATAAGTCTTGGTCACAAATCAGATATGGTAGAATTAGAGATAGTGAGGAATCAAGGATGATACCTAGGTCGTGAGCCTGGAGGACTAGGAAGATAATGGTACCTTCAACAATAATAGGGGGAAGTTTGGAGGGGGGAAAGTTTAGGGGGAAATACTAATTCAGGTTTGGATGTGTTGAATTTAAGATATCCACTGGACATTCAGTTTGAGATATCTTAGCTGTTAAGAGATGTGAGATTGGAGGAAGTCAGAGAGATTAGGACAGGATAGGATGCTAGTTACAGCAAGTCTCACAGTATTGCAGAGACTCCTGGATAAGATCCTGAACTACTCAAAAGAGTTTAACAACCATCTAGACAGACGAAACAAAGTGGATGAACAATGCCTCTCATCCAGATTATGATACATAGTTAAAGGATGGAGAAGCAACCTTTAGAACCCAGTTGGACAATGAGTTTGGTCCCAAATTGAGTAGTCGATCAGTCTGTATTGCCGTTGGGAAATTGCAAAGTTCCTTAAACGACCCCAAACTTTTCCCTGAAACAAAGGTGCATCTTTTCCATACCTATAGTCAATCTGTTTTGTTGTATAGCTGTGAATCATGAAACACTAGTCACTAAAGAAATAAAGTTGAGGACCACCCAAAGGACAATGCAAAGGCAAATCACAACAGAGACCAATTGCAACACATAACAAACAAGTAAGTACAAAGGAGAGGCAGTTTAAAGGACATTATCACATAAATGCAGGAGTGAAAAAAAATGTACAAGAGTGAAGGATGATGGTCAGTGGATAGCCTAAATGCTCCACTAGTCTCACTGCAATGTCAAGAAAACTTGAAGAAGGCCCAAAGTGTGTTGGACAAACCCTCTGTGGCGAACGTATTGGAGGTCACGTGTAGCACTAAAGTTTTTACAAAGAAATATTTACTTCAAATGGCATGATCATAAATATACAAACTTATTCCCACAACGCGTGTGAGACATAATCTCTCAGCCCTTATACTACCTCATTCTCTAAGAAGGGGGAAACAATTAGGTTCATAGCTTAGTTCAGTTACTATAAAGCATGCAGTCCCAGTTCCAAATCCAAAAGCCACTTTGAGCTTGAGTCCCAGATGCACTGACTTCTCAGAGGTTTATCCTGGACTGGCTGGCTGAACTCATGCCACCTGCGATATTGGCTCCAAGGTCACCATTGCTCCAATACCTGGGTCCAATGGGATCACGACTGTCACCTGAAACTCAGGACAAATGACACAGACTAGAGACAAACAACCCTGCATATTTCTTGGGGCCAGGGTAAAAAGAGGAGAGCAAAGGAAGGAAGTCCTTCCCCTCTCACTGATTCAGTTCATGGCATCTGCATGCCATGTGTGGGTGGATTGTGATCTTCACCCTCTGGACACAGCAGGAAGGGAACACATAGGAAAAAACACAAGTCAGAGAGTTCATCAGAAAAAGAGGGAGTGACCATTTCAGTCTTGCCAGTTTTAATGAAGCAGGCAGACAATTAAAAGAGGCTATCCCCAGCCCCTAAAGAGGCCTCCATGTTAAGGAATCTGGATATTCTGCAAATGGCCCCTCGGGGTGCCTCTATATTAGGCAATCTTGGCATAACCAGACAAGCCCAAGTCACATATGTATAATAGTTGCACAGTCTGGACAAGCCTGTTCTGCATCTATATTACATGGATGGTTGGCATTATGCATCGTTAGGAAAAATATCACATTGGTCAGCTCATAGACCTACTGAAGTATTAGAATAAATATTACCAAAAAATTTTATCACCTGATTGATTATATTCTGGTAATGAACATCTTCATATTTAGCTTTGTTGATCCCTAGATGACGGACACGCAAGCCTTCACTGAAATCATATCCAAAGTCTTTCCTGCTTTGTAGAAACTGTTAGAATTGTATGCTCTGTCACAATCACCTCCACAGACCCAAACTCACCTCCACAAAGCAATGAAGCATCTAGATAAGACTTTGGCAGATGAAATTACACAGCATAGCCATTTAAAATTTGTAGAACAAATGGATTTGAGAAGCAATACAAAGAAACAAAAATGTAAACCCTGGCTTTGTAAAACTCACATTCCAGTAGAAGAGAGAAAAACAAACCAATAAAGACATAAAGGAGAATGTGAAGGTACTACCAGAAGACTAGAAAATACTATGGGAGGTCAGAGAAGAGTTTCTTCCTCTGTCCTCTCTGTTCCTCCCTTTCCCCCACCCCCAGTTAAACGGAAGCTTCAGGAGGACAAGGACTATTTAGTTTTCTTTTTATGCCTAACACTTAGCACAGTGTTTTATACATAGCAGGTGTTTAAAAATGTTCATTGAATTTAACTGAACTAATGAAGATGACGTTTTTTCTGTATAGATGAAGGAAGGCTTCCTGGAGAAGTTAGAATTTTAGTTTGGCCTTGAAGGATGGGTAGAAATAATCTAAAGAAGCAGGTGACAGTAGAGAGGAGATATTCCAGATGGAAGGCTAGGCTTTAACAAAGGCAGGAAAGCTCAGAGTGTGTTCAAGATAGACTGTGTTTGCAGAAACAAACAATGCAGTTTGGTTGGAAAACAATTTACCTAAAGGGAAGTAGTGGGATAAAAGTCTGGAAAGATAAATGCAGGCCAGAGTGTGGCAGGCTAAGGGATCTGGATTTCATTTAGTAGGTTTTGAGGAGTCATTTAAGGTTTTTGAAGAATTTAGAGAAGAGTTGGGAGGAAAGAGTGATGATGACAAGATGTGGAGATATATAAAGGAATAAAAATGATATGTTATAAACTGGCTATATATAGCAACCTAGAGTATTTTTTAAAAAATTCAAACTGGTCCTTAGACATTTTTACTGCTTCCTAAGGTCTTCTGGTACAAGCAGACCCCTGTGCTAGGGCAAGGCTCAAGAATAAGGAAGAGCTTAGCAATTACGGTTTGTTTGTTTATTTAAGAAAAAAAAACCTTAGCAATTAATAGCAGCCACAGCACTACAGTAGAAGAGAGCTCAGATGTGGATTTTGTTTGTTTTCACATGACCAATTAACACTTGATGTGTAGTGAACACATAGGACACAATGAGTAAATGTGCTGGCTGACAGGTTAACATCATATGCTGGTAAAGTGAAGGAGGTGGTCTAGAAAATCTCAGAAGAACTTTCCATCCATCTCGATGGTTCTTTCTGTCCTGAAAATTTGACTTCTACTTTTACCTCCCAGAGTTTGCTACAACTAGGTACAAACCATACTAGACAGGGTTTACCAAAAAGAGCGGGGGAAGTGCTAATCCCCTGGCAGAAGACTGTGGCTTGGGTAAACCTCCTTTAGTCCATCAGTCATTGTCCTGTTGGTATACGTGAACTATCTTGATAGTTCATATCAATTGAGAACTGAACTTGACATCAGGAGACCTGGGTTTGAACCCCACCTTAGACACCCACTAGTTGTGTAACCTTGGACTGGTTTGTCCATTTCTCAAAGCCTCAGTCTCTTTATCTGTGAAATGGGAATAATACTGCCAACAGTCCATATCTCACAGAATTACTATGAGGAAAGGGTTTTGTCAACCTCACAGTGGGATTAGGAGCAGGGCAGGGCACCTGTTTACTGTGTGTTGTTAGGAAATTGAGTTTCAGAGACAATTCTGAAATATTTTGCTTACAGAAAATACTTTGGTTCCCCCAAATTCAGTGACGCAGTGGAGAAGTAGTAAAAAAAAAAAGTGGATATAGCTAGAAAAAGATGACATAAGTAAGTGGTTGTCAATTTTATGAATTTTTTTCAAGTTCTAAGTACTTTTTTGAGCCCAAGTACTGGTTGTTCAGGAATTTTGAAACATTCACAGAAACTAGAACCTTGAGTAACTTTGTTAGAATGTACAAGGACGTTGCTTAAATTGTGTGAGATTTGTTGGGATTCTAACTCTAGAGCTTTATTGGGGAGGAGAATTTGGAAAATATTTTGGGGTGTATTGTAGAGAGTGAGGTTCACTGTGTTTGGTGTGTGGCTATTTCTAAAAATCATATGATCAATTCATATAACATTTACCAAGCACCTATACAGTGCTGTGCTGAGAACTAAGGGAAGCAAAGATGAATGAGCAGTCTTTGACATTAAGGAGTTACAGTTTATTAAGAGAAACTATGACTTCTAATATAGAATACTCTATTAAAGATAGTTATAAACCTTTTTTTAAAAAATCTTTGTACCTTGATTGACTTGTCATTATGAAAATAACGTTGCCTGATTTCATCAGAGGGAGATAGTGGTTTCTAATTACACTCATTAGGCCGTATCATTTGATTTCTAACTTTCCCAGGTTTTATACAGCAGTTTCCTGTCCTTCATGCCACAGAGGCAGCCTTTTGTTACTCTCAGGAATTGTAGGTTCATATCTTTATACTGTTCTCAGTTTACAAATTACTTTCCTCACAAATAACATCATGAAGTAGGTTGCATTGGAATTACTGCCACCATTTTACCCAAATATGTACAGATTCTGTGAATATGGCAACATTGGAAGCTTCCAGGCTGGAACTGTCACCCAAGGCAGATTACATCCCATCAGTGACTAACAGATAAGTCTAGGGCATTGTTTGAAGCTCACTGAGATTAAGACCTACTAGGTCAGGGAGATGGCTCAGGAGAAGAAAGTAAAATTGATGACCTTGCACAGTCCTCCCTCACTCAAATCAAAGTCAACTGCAAGTCATGTCATCATCTTAATGTCATGGGCCTCTTAGAGAACAAAGGACAAACGACCTGTGAGTGAGTAGCAACTCCTCTCCTCTCCTGTTCTGTCCGGTCCTGTGATGTTCTACCCAGGGGAAAGTACACTCCATGACCAAAAGTTGCCTTTTTCCTTTGGGTTTATTGGTTACATTTCTTGCTCAAAAATCAGGCCTTGAACCCCATTCACTCTGGAGCTCATAGAATAGATAAGTCCCTGCCCACCTAGCACAGAGTGAATGTAATGACTAAATAGTAATTGTTTCTCTTTTACCCAGGAACCCTGAGGGTCTTACCCTCCCAGTTTGATTTTTTTTTTTATTAAAGTGGCCATTCCCTGAGTAATTACTTAAAGAAGCCTATTCATGGAATGAGTGTATCTCACTCAAAGTGACAATGTGATAAGACCTTAGCCCGAAACGGCCAGGGTCTCCCATTGCATCCTGGGCCATCTCCAGTCATCCTGATGAATATCAAGCCACTGGATCCAGATGGCTCAGGAGGAGAAAGTGAGGTTGGTGACCTTGCCCAGCCCTCCCTCCCTCAAATCAAAGTCAACTCCAAGTCATGTCATCATCTTGATGTCATGGTCCTCTTCGAGAACGAAGGACAAACACAACAACCAACCTACCTGGTCTAAATCACACAGCTAGTGAATGTCAGCAGTGAGATTTGACTCCAAGTCTTACTGACTCCAAGCCCAGAACTCTATCTACCTCACCACCTCTATTTTGTATATTTCATCACCATCCTAAAATAGATTGGTAGCAGAACAGAAGCTCGGACAGGCTTAATGACTTATCCAGTGTCTCACAGTTAGTTGTTGTGTTTTTTTGAGGGGGGCAGGGGGTGTTTGCCTAATTCAGCCTAGCAAAAAATTTCTGTAGCCCAGTGGGACGAGTGGAGGTACTGTTCTATTCAGATTCTATTCTGTGTCTCCTTCCACCCTATTCTTGGCAGCTTCTGGACTAAAGGATCCCACACCCCTCTGCCAGAGACCTCTGATTTTTTCATCTCCACTTTCATATATATATATCGGGCATGATTTGTGCCTAGTGACAGTTGACTCTGGAGCAGAGATAGAATTAATTGTCGGAACGGATCAGAACTCCAGAACTAAGAACCTTCAAGGAGAGCCAACCTCTGGATTTTACAGATATGGAAACAAAATGTCAGAGAGGTGCAGTAACTGAGCTCAAAGATCTCTCAGGTAGTCATGACAGAGACATGATTGGAATTTCATTCTCTCACTTTCCAGCCCAGTATTCCTTCAATCTCCAAATGCCAGTTCCGATCTCCCCCACCAAGCTCAAAGTCAGAATAATTTTCTTCACGTGTGTAATGCTAACTGCTTTTAAAAGCTTGAAGCTCAATGTTTACATACGTTTCAGAACTGTATGTTGCACAAGTAAATTAGAACCTCTGACTTTACTAGCCCTGTCACAACCACAGCTGAACGAGGGCTTTTTCTTTTCTTGTCTTTCCTTTTGCCTGGAGTGCACGTTCTTCTCCTTTACTAGGTGTTGTTTATTAGGTGTTTCCCCCTAACTGCGGTATAAAACTGACAGATTTGTTTCAAGGCAGCCAGTAGGCTCAGAATTAGTAGGTGGTTGCCTTTACTAGCTCTGCTGCTGCTGTTGCATAACTGGTTTCAGAAAGGAAGAAGCAATGCAGAATGGTCAGACCTGGAAATCAGAACTGCTGTCTGCTCTGATTTCAGGGACAGATGTTCTAGGACTTTGGGTGCGCTATCAATCATATCTCTGCAACTTACTCCCAATGATATTCAATTTCCTCAGGAGGCTTTACAGGATAATAGTAGACTTTCTAGCCTTTTTTGGGCAATGATGGTGTTGCCAACCTGTCATTAATAAGGCACAAACTTACAGTTGTTAAGGATGGTACACACACACACTTTCTGACTAAGGGCATACATTTGTGTGATGGTTTACATTTTTCAATCAATTACATGATGCAAAGATATGGTCTACTATGGAATATCTCTAGTGGGGGCCTTCTTGTTCCTTTCTAAGTATCTTCGTGAGGGATGCCCTCAACATATGTTCATCTTTAAATTTAACAATAAGATTATGTCCACTTTACAAATGGATTTTCGTCTATGGTCTACTGTATATACTGAAAATGTAAGAAAATAAAGGCAGTCTAGTCCAGAATATGTTTCTTACCATTTCATATAAATAATAACATAGGCCTATAGCTTAGTAGTTATTGATGTTATTTTGACACCTTTTTTGAGTAGTAATCAAGTATGACAGTGTTTTCACACTTTCAGCATTTTCTCTTTCAGATGTGTTGAGAATTGATCTTACAATGTCCTCACAATTGTCACCTCCAGCATGTATCCACCCTATTCATTTGGTCTAGTTCAGCTGCTTTTCCATCTTCATCCTCTTCCATGCCATTTCTATCTTTTCTGTAAGCACTAGTGGTGATTCCACTATCTTTGATAGTGAAAGAGTTTGTTATAAAAATCTTTGCTGATCTTTTCCATCTTTCTTTTGTTGTCCTCCTCCAGCTTCATCATTGAATGACTTTGGGACAGCTTTGCTTAGTTGAGTTTAAGCTTTCTTTAAACTAGTTTTACTCCCTACTGCTCCTCTTTGCTTCTTGGTAATATTTTACAAGTGAATTGGTATTCTAGACTGGCATTGTTTTTGACTTGCTGTATATCTCTAACTTCCAAGTAGGTCACAAGGTTACTAAGATGGATTTTTAGATCCTTTGGTCTCTTCAGTTTGGCTATTGATTTATATCGGCAGCATATTAGTATATTGACATATGATTTATATCTGATGTAGGGCCTTCTATTTTTTTTCTCAAAGTATTCATGAGGAATAGGCAGGAGGCTTCTGTGTATTCCACTAGTCTTTGTCCTCTCTCATTCTTAAATCCTAATCTATTCTTGACCCCTATTCTCCAACATGGTTGGGGTGGGATGGGGATACGGATGGGTTTTTTTTTTTCCAAGATTTTTTTTGCCACTTCTCCTATTCGCATTCTTGCATTGAAGGCTCTGAGTACCAAAGTGTATGATGATTTAATTTGAAGAGTCTTTATGAGTTCTTCCTAAAAGTTCTCAGTCTGTCCATCTTTTGAAACAAATGGTGGTGATTAAACTGCAGTTGCTTTCATGGTGGTCTTTTTGCAAATACTTATCATGAGCTCTGTAATATGAGAGGACCAAATATTTCAGAAAATTATTTTTCTTGTCTTTGGATGCATGATTAAAATCATCTCTGTATATTCAACTTTTAGAATTTATAGAATATCAGATGGAAGGGACTTTGGAGATCATCTTGTCCAAACTATTTTGTAGAAGAAGCTAATATAGGATTCTTTTGACTGTGCAATACTACCTCCCAAAACACATGAACCACTTAGACCTTCCCGAATGGGGTGCAAAATCATCCACATTATCGATCCAAATAGAAGCATCATCTTTAGTCTGATGATCTGTCATTCTCAGGGTGACTATGCTGAGTGTTGTCTCATTGTCTACTCAAACATAGCAATTACCTTTGGGGAATGTGCTATTGCACACTTTACAGTAATACTTTTCTGACATCTGTTCTGCTCTCAAAAATTTGCTTACATAGTGTTTTGCAAGTAAATTGTTTACACTTGTTCATCTATAAATGTAACTGTTTCTCTCACATCTAAAAATCAACTTCTTTGTTTAATTCAGTTAAAGGAACGGCCAAGTTAATGAGTGTCCAGTCTCTCATTTATTTTAAATTAGCTCTTCTGATGAAGTCTTACTTTGATAGTAGTCTCTCTAAATTCTCAAAGGCTTTGTTAGCAGGACATGAATCCTGAAAGGACATACCAAGCTAAAAAAAACTCCAAAGTCAGGCCTCTTAGTAGAGGCCTCCTATCATCCAAGGGCTAACCTGGTTAAACTCAGGAAGGCATATTGTTGGTTGACCACCAGGCATGAATGTTTTCAGTGAGGTAACTCATGAAGTAGCCTTTACTAAGGACATAAAGAGGTTGTGATTATATCAGTGGAGGGAGGAAGTACCCACAAAATCTAGAAATAAAAGTTTAAATTGAATGGTAACTCTGTAGTCTTAGCTACTATTTATTTCTGGGTTTATTTTTCAGTTTGTATTTTGGGGTATTAAAACAAACATAGTTGTCTGACCGATGAGTGCATTTTTTTACTTCCTCATCTGACTGTCCCATTTTAATAATGAGTATGTGACTAGATGAATGGGTTCTACTTCAATGAATCTGTGTGTAAGCTGCATTCCCAGTCTTGGTGGTCCCATTAGCCTGTAAAATAGCTCCCTCCCATTTCCCTCATTAGTTTTCTGCATTCTTTTGCTCATTTAGATCATTTCCAGTTAAGTGACTCATTTTTCACTCAGGTTTCAGAACTAAGTCCAAATTTAACTGTCCCAGAACAGTTAACCAGATTGTTGCTAGAATATCCTAGGACTAAGATCTGTCTTCTATGTTTTCATTTTCTTTCATTCTGAAGAGTCCTCGTTCTTATTACAGAATCACAAAGTTTAAAAGTTGGAAGACACCTCAGCAGCCATCTAATCCAATCCATACATGAAAGGAATATTCACTATAATATATCTGACAAGTGATCATTTGAGTTCTGCTTAAAGACCACCAAGGAGACCTCTCAAGGAAGTCCATTCTTTTTTTTTGAGACAGTTTTAATTGTTAGGAAATTTTCCTGACATCAGGCCTACATTTCCCTTCCTGCAGCTTCCTCCTGGGTCATTGCTCTGGGGCCCAAAAGAACAAGTCTAATCCTTCTCCCCCCTGAAAAATTCCTTGAAATGCCCGAAGATAGTTATCATGTTTCCCTTGAGTCTTCTTTTCTCCCGGTTAAAAATGCCCAGTTCCTTTAACTGATCCTCACGTTACACGGACTCAAGGCCTCTCATCATTCCAATTGCCGTCTTTGAGCCACTCTCCAGCTCATCAGCCTCTTTCTTAAACCGAGGTTCCCTAAACTGGACACAACACTAAATGAAGTCTAATGAGGGGAGGACTATAGTGGGACCATCACTTCCCTTTGCCTCTCTAAATAAAGTCTTAAATCTCAGTAGATTTTTTGCTTTGGTTTGGTTTTTTTGGACTGCTATATCACACTTCTGACTCTTATTGAGATTACAATCCACAGAAACCTCCAGATTTTCTTCAGAATATGTGTGTTCTTACCTCCCCCATCTTGTATTGATGCATTTACATTTTGGTGCCCAGATGTTATCCTTGTTGAATTTCTATTATTAAATTTAGCCCAGTGCTATAGCCTGTCAAAATCTTTTTGGATCTTGATCCCAGTCAGCTAGAGTGTTAGCTATTGCTCTAAACTTCACATCATCTGCAAATTAGATGTCTTTATCTGTCACCAATTTAAAATGTTAAACTACACGGAGCCAAACACAGGTCTCTGGGTCATCTGCTGACATTGCCCCATGAACTACTCTAAGATTTACCATCCAACCAGTTCTGAAAGCATCTTATATTATCATCTTGTTCACATCTCTACATCTTCTCAACAAATATAGTATGAAAAACTTCACCAAAAGCCTTGTTAAAATATAATTCGGCTATATTCACAATATTTCCCTCAACTACTGGTTTAGTAATCCTATCCAAAAAAAAAAAAGGAAATATGGTTAGTTTGACACGACCTGTTCTTGTTCTTTGTAATCGTGGCTTCCCCTTTCTAGATGTTTGCCAGCCATCTCTATAATCATCCATCCATGCCTCAGTTTCCACAGCTATAAAATAGGGATTATCATTCTTAGATTATCTCCAATACCTCTCAGAGTGGTGGTAAGGAAACTTCTTACAACAACTTGACTTTAAAGCACTGTAGAATTGTTGGATTGCATCGCATCATTGCATCATTGGATTGGATCCCATCTAAATAGGATTCTGTCTTGCAAACAACATAGGCTATATATAAAAAAATGGCACTTATGTTCCTTTGGAACCTTCATGAGTAACAAAATTACATCAGTGCCTTTTATTAGGACCATAAAATCAAGGCCCCAGGTCCCCCACCCCTGGAACTCTAGTACAAACCCTTTACTTTGCCATTAAGGATCTCTAGGCCCCAGACAGGTTTAGTGGCTTCCCAAGTTCACACTTGCTTCCTTAAGCTATGCAAGCAAATAATCTTATATTTCAATTTTCATTCACTTCCCTCAAGGAATTTAAAACCTTATAGAAGGACTAAGTCCTATAAACAAATAACTATGTTAGGGAGTAGAGTGTAGTAAGTACAAAGGAAAGATCTAAACAAAATGGAGAGATAATTATGCAAGGGTCACAGGAATTGATCAGGGGTAATTCTGAAATGTTTCACACAGCGAAAGGTTTTTTTGAGTTGAATTTTGATGGAAGAAAGGAATCTGTTTTAATGAAAGGGGGCACTTCAATCAGAAACAATGGTATAGGTTAAAATTGAGAAGGAAAAATAAGAAAGCAGTGATCTGAGGACAGTTAGTAAGTTTACTTGATGGAAACGGAGAGTCTGAGATAGGAGGTGGGCAAGATAAGAGAAAGCCATTTAGAAGAAGGTCCTGAAACCCATGCTAAGAAATTTCAGTTGTCTCTGATTAGCACTGGGGAACCTCTGTAAATTACTTAACAGTAGAGTGACACAGTTAAGGTGATATTTGAAAAGAGGATAATTCTTGCCAGCATAAGTAGGATCAATCAAAAAGAGTCTAGAGGCAAGCTCATCATGACTCAGTTTTTTAATACAGTTTCCTCTATGCTTCTTTCTTTCCATTGTGACCTCTTCTACCTTGTTTCCTTCAACTCCAGCTGTCGGTTAGTCTTTGGCCTGCTGGCATTTGTCATGGTTTTAACAGCTCATTGGTCCCTATGGAGTTTGACTCTGAGCTCTTCCAGTATACCAGAAACTTCAAAGGAGTTCAACAGACACAGCAACATTACTATGGTTTTAGGCTTAACCTGAGCAAAACTCCCAAGAGCCTTGTGGCTTCCCTTCTCCTCCCAACCCACCCACCCCTAATCCCACATTCCCCAACATTCCTGTCTCTTTTAGAAGTGCTTCCCCTGAGACATAAACAGCCCTCTTTTTGGCTTTCTAGAAAAAGTCCAAGGCATATGGGCTTTGTCTTGCTCAGGGGAGTAGTAAGGTGATTTTACCCTGTCTCTTGTCAAAGATCATGAGAACTTACTTACTTGGAAGGGAGGGGGGAATTGACTGACCTTTTAAGAGTGTCCCCACTAAACAGTGACAGAGACAACACAGTCCATCTAAGACTTTGGCAAAGAATCTGGCTTATTATGTCTAATTTTTGCTACTCCTTTCTGAGAAAGCATTGGCTACCAAAACATGAGATGTTTTGCTTTCCTTTCCTTTTAATGAGTGTCTCTTAATTAAACCATGGGTCTAACCTGCTTGTTTTCAACAATTTCACCTCCCTGAGTGGCTTTGCTGATTTTGTTTCCTCTTTGGAGGCAAACTCAGAAATTCCACTTTAGCTACGTATAATTAAAAGAGGTGACCACTCACTCATTGTACACTGTGTGTGTTGGAATGTGGCATAGCAAAAAGACAGTGTTGTGTTATGTTATGTCATGTTATATTATGTTGTATTATATCACAACTTATCATATTATTCGTCACTTAACTTCTCTGGATCGTAGTCACCTCATCTGTAAAATGGGAGATGGGTGTGGATTAGATTTTAGCTCTAAATCCTATGGCTTTCTGTAAAACCACACCAGGCTTTTGCTTGAGTTTTCCTCAAAATACCTGCTTAGTCTTGTGTATTGTCATAGCCCAAGATACCCAGCAGCCTCTGGGTAACCAAGTTGAAGCTGAACTTTTATGTACCCTTTTAATTAAGAGACTCAGTATTTAATCACAGTAGGGCATTGTTTGGTAGTGCCATATAATGAAAAGGTTAGGGCTGTTGAAATGTATCATTAAGACAGTGGACAATTCATTCAGTATCCATGGAATAAAATGAACAGGAACTGAGCCAAAAAGAAGATTAACCGGGATATACAAAGACATTGAGACATCATGGCTGGGCAGCACAATCAGTGGGGCTATCTCTCCCAGTAATGAGAGAATTTGTGTTTGGTACAAGGAAGGAGAAATTTCTCATGATGCAAATGAAAACAACTTGAGAGAAATAATGGCAGTCTTGTGAGACTCTATATGCTATGGCGAAGGCAAGAAAGTCTCGCTGAACGTGTGTTTGAAAAGGACAGTTTTCATTACTTGCCTGTTTGTTTTGCTTTTCTTTTAATGAATCACTAAGACCAAGCTAGGATTGGGTCTTTCTGCTTCTCCTGGAGATGAAGCTTTCCTTGATGCCTGTAAGTGCATAGAATTCAAAGCTTAGGGTGAAAACTGAGGTGTTTGGTCTCTCATAAAATCTTATTTTTAATATTTTTCCTAGTCTGAATATATTTTTAATAAATAAAGAAGTGCTGTCTTGCTTTGTTTACTTTATCCAGAAAGTGATTTTCATTTCCAATCCTTGTCCTGTTCCCATTTTCATGATTTTCCACATGGTTTAGGAAAATTGGCATAACAAGATGAATGGATGTCCAAAGCAGGCAATGACATTTGGAAAACTAAATTACTTACTAATAAATAATAAAAAAAATTTTACTAAATAAATACATCCTGTTGTTTCATAGATAGCTATTATAAAAAGAGAAAGCTAATACTTTGTGGGATAAAGTCAAATGTTTGTTATACTTCATTTCTGTTCTAGTAGCATTGAGTAATGTTCTGTGTTATGTTCTATGACTTTAGTCACTTTACTACTTTGTTGTCTTTGAGGGCACATTAATTATATGAATCAATTTGAACCATCAAATTCTGGCTCTAGAGCCAGATCACTTGCCAAGGTTTATGGGAATACACCTCGAGGCAGTAGATTAATAACTTTATAAAGAACCACATGAAAAAGAAATGGTGAATCTCAGATCCAATCTTGTAGTTTACTGGATTTTGAAACCAACCAGCTTTCTGAGGCTTGACTTCAGTAATCTGATCCATGTAATGACCCAGCTTACATGTCTACTTGTGATAATTAAAACAGACCCAGTGGCCACCCCTACATACCAAGCCCTACAAAATTTGCCCACTTTCCCAATGAGGAATGGTATTGGCCAACATTTATCTATCTTCAGGAAAGAGCCAAATTCCCTTAATTGATGATGGATATAGAAAAAGAAATGTTAGTAAACATAGAATGGCTGGTTTGGGGGGGGGGGGGGGTTGTTTTTTTTTTTCCAAAAAAGTATTCTGAATCACAGACTGAGATGAAAGCTAGGCCAAAAGGTTAGGGAGGCTTCTTTATGGAGAACATAGCAGAAAGTAATTCTCGTCGATGCTGAAATATTTGTCTCTGTGCATGATTCTTCCAGTTGAGTTTGAGGAAGTCTCCCTAAACATTTTTCCCCTTTCTTCTTTTCACTTTAGATGTGTCATGGGACACGTTACTATAGGGTACTTGGAGTTTTGACAACTGGGGCCAAATTCTTTACCTTTATGGTCCTCCAGGAGGATACTCAATGAGTTAAACAAGATGCCTATAGCTTGAATTGGTCCCCAAACTTCACCTTGCACCAGAAACTTGGATTCTGTAAGTTGTATAAAACAAGAGCCAAAAAATGAGTTCAATAGGAAATATTTTCATAGGGCCAAGAGTGAGGACAATACACAGGCTTCCATATGCTATCCGGGCCAGGTTTTTTGATAAGCCAAATCTCTCAAGGGCAAAGGGCAAAATTGCTTCACTTCCTGAAGTAGAATCTCTTATCATCAGCCCTCTGCAGAGCAAGTAATCAGCAATCTGAAGATGGGTGTCTTCCTCCTTCCCCCTACCCTCAGGAACCCCCATGTGAGAACAAAGTCCCTAGTATCTTGAAAGTAATGCTAAGAAAATAAACACTACAAAGACTGGTAACAGGGGGATGTCTCTCTTGCATGTTTTTTTGTGACCATCTTGGTTCAAGGAGAAGGGGGGTCCCCCAGATATATGAGCCAGCAGGATTTCTTTGTAGCAAGCATTAGTGTGTTTGGCCAGATGTCCTCCCAGTGGAGGGCAGACAGAGAAAGAAAAAACAGAATTCTTATTAAAAATAAGTCACGGGAGGAAAAAAACACACAGAGAAAGTGTGTCAAGTGGAACAGAGGCCCATGAGGTGCCATCTGATATTGATTAAATGCTGATAAAGTCAACAGAGAGAAATGCACATCGTGAGGAAGTGACCCTGGCTCTTCGGAATGCAAACCAGTGACAAATGTCTGGGAGCCAGTCTGCATTAATACCATATGTACTTGATACCGTGCTGAGAGCCCAAAGCTCAAAGGAATAGCCAAAGAGTATGGCCTGGCTGGGAGTCAGGAGACCCGGGTTTTAGTCCCAGGATTTAGTCTCAGTGACTCTGCTGCTAATTAGCTCTGAAACACTGACCAAACCACTTCACCTCTCTGTGCCTCAGTTTCCTTTTCTGTAAAATGAGATAGTTGATCTATGATCTCTCTAAGGTCCCTTGCAGCTCTAATATTTTATGATCACTAAAAACTAGTTCCCCAACAGGTGATTTTCATTTATTACCCTCAGGGACAACAATCTTTCATAGGCTCTGAAATTCTTCCAAATAAATATAATAGATCAGAGAGGAGAGGAGTGGAAAAATAATCCACTTGGGTCCTAAAATTCAAACAGAGGGAGATTTTTCTAAAGGCCATAAATGTGTCTACCAATCTTTCTTTATTTGAGGACAAGCCCCCATTTTGTGCCTCTGTGTTTTACAGTAGTACATGCTGATGTGGACATAAATGTGAGTGGGACCTGGGAAAGAAGAAAAACCTAAGGCTCTCTTTGACCACATGCCTACAATTCCCTATCAGCAGATTTCAAAAGCGTCTTCACTATGATACTTAACCCCCTTGTAAAGAATATGCATTCCTTAAAAAAACTGGTTATTTTTCTGGAAAGTTTAACCATTTTTTAAAAGAAAAAAAGAGACAATAGGTATAGGACTAGGGAGACTGTGCGGTATAAGTGAATTTGTGTAGGTGACTGAATAATGCAATCTGTATCTAAGGAGAAGATTTGACTTGGGCCAGTGTAAAAGCAAAACTTCCTGCTTTATAGCCCTGGGAGTCCTCTGAACAGCTTCACGGGGCCTCCAACCTTGTCTGATTGTGTTCATTCATTCATTCAGTTAGCAAGTATTTGTTGAGTGCCAGCTTTATGCATAGCATCATGCTGGGTGCTTAAGGTGATCCAAAAGAAATATGTCTATATTTGACTTTAGTCCCATTCTCTCAGGACTATGTCTTTTACACGTTAACACACACACACACACAGTTCTCCAGTACCCCTAGGGGGTTGAGGAATCTCACTTCTGTATTATTAGCTTCATCTTCCACTGACTGTGTTCTCCCCATTTTAGATACCCATTAATAGCATCCTTCCATTTAACCGCTTAACACTGGATTCACTTTTACAAAGAAATATTTACTTCAAAGATATAGAGAGGATAAATATACAAACATTTAACACCTCAAAGGGCATAATCCACCCACCAGCACTCACCCCCTACCATACTACCTGGGAAGGGGAAGAAGTTCAGGCTTACAGATTAGCTCAGTTTCTACATAGCATTAGTTCCACCAAATTCAAGCTCCTTGGCCCTGGACCTTTGCTCCTCAGGCTTTTGTTTGTGGGCTGTCTGCAACATGTGACCTGGATTGCTGGACTGTAAGACTCAAGTTTCCAGGTTAGAGATTCCATTCCCTTCACCTAGAACAGAAAAGGACAAAGAAAAAGGTCGAAGTCCTAGGCCCAAGGCTCAAGGATATATGGCCCAAAAGTGCACTAGGGAAAGAACTGGAGGAAGGAGGTAACCTTCAGATGTTCCTTCACCCTACACAGTGTCACCTGTCATAGAAGAATCCTTCCCCCTCAGAGAAGAATGCAGAAAAGCCCCAACTACATTCAGGCAGTTTTAAAGATGCAAACAATCTAGCCATATGTCCAGTGGGAAAAAGGCAGCTCCCAGCCATGTAGCAGGCCAATAAAGAATGTCCATGCATGCTGAAATCCTCTTCTCCCAGAATCAGGTACTCCCACATGGGGGATTACATCTTAGGTAGCTGAAGAATGTACGAAACCCCCATTACAAATGCTAGAACTTAAAATTCAAGTAGGAAAAGATTACACATATATATGAATTAAGTAGTCATGTTAAATGTGTAAAGAAAAGATCTGACCAGTCAATACAAAGGACATGGAAAATCGCTGTTGGTCAGATGGTCAGAGAAAGTATTAAGAAGCACATGTAGTATTGATCCTTGAATGAAGGGTACTCTTTAGATAAGTAAAGAGCAGGATGTCTTAAGTACGAGGAACAATCTGAACAAACTCAAAGCCCAGGAATGTGTTTAACTTTTTCAAGCAGTAGTAAAGAGATTGGTTTGACCTGACTGAAGGTTTCCCCTGAAGGAGTGGTAAGAATTGAATGGAGAAGTTTGGGCCAGATTATAGAAAGACTGACTTCCCAGACTCAGGAAAATTCACTTTATTCTGTAGTTAACATGGAAGTTTTTATTGGTTTTAAGTGGGACAGTGATTTGATAACATTATTATTTGAGAAAGTTTAGTAAAGGCAACTAGGTGACTCTTTGGATAGAGCACTGGACCTAGAGTTGGAAGAGACCTGAGTTCAAATCCAGCCTCAGACATTTACTAGCTATGTGACCCTAGGCAACTCACTTAACTTTCATTTGCCTTAATCCACTGGAGAAGGAAATGAAAAACCACTGCAGTGTCTTTGCCAAGAAAACCTGATATGGGGTCACAAAGAGTCAGACATGACTGAATAATGACAACAGTCTAGTAGTAATGTGTAGGATGAATTGCAATAAGGAGACAGCAGTCAGCAAGGAGGCAATTGCAGTTATCCAAGAGTGAAGTGATGAGGACTTTAGTCTAGGGTTTTGCCTGTAAGATTGGAGATGGTATTAGTGAATTAGCAAGTCTTAATGATGAATTGCATGGTGAAGATGGTGAGTGGGGGGAGGAAGAGGATAGAATGATCCAGAGACTGACTTTCTGGGCAACTGACTAAAATTGTGGTGGTACTATTGATGGAAATGGGAAAGATGGAAGGAAGAATTAGGTGATTTGTCAAGGAATATGATAAATACAAATATGTTGAATTTGAGTTAACATGAGGATGTCCAACTGAAAATGTTCAATATGCAAATGGAAATAGGAAACTAAACTCAAGTGAGAGAGTGGGACTAGAGGTCGAAAGTCATAGAAATAGGAATAATAAATGTAGTAAGAGATAAGAAAATGTCATTTAACAAAGAGATTACTTTCCAGATCTGCTTTTCCCTTGGGATGCTGCCCCTCCTCCCCCTTGTCCCCTAAATGTGTTTGTTAAGAGAATTTCTTTTTTGAGAGTATCTCATCTTTGAGCCTATAAAAACTTGGGTGACAGGATTCTATTTATCCTTTCTCTGAACTTTGAAATCCATCCCCTCCACCCTCTTCTCTATAGTCTCTCCTCTTGGCAGCTATATCCATGCCTATGTCTTCAGTTATCACTTCTATGCAGTTGACTCCAATGTAGTATCCCTAACCTCTGAGTTCCACTGCTGCATTTCCAGCTAGATATCATTACCTAAGTGTCCTGCCAATATCTCAAACTCAACATGTCCAAAACTGAGCTCATTTCCCCTCTAAAAGCTATCTTCATTCCTTCTCACTTCTCTATTTTTGTCATTATCACACCATCCTTATAATCACCCAGGCTAAAAAACCTTTGAACCATCTTTAACTCATTCCTCTCCTTCCCACCTCTAATCAATTACCAAATCTTATTGATTCTACCTCCACAATACTTCTCACATCTATCTTCTCTCCTCTTTCACTGCTGTCATCCTAGTTCAAGCACTCATTGCTCTTGTCTAGGCTATTGTTACAGCTTTCTAATCTGTCTACCTTCTATATCCTCTCCCCTTGTCCAATCAAGTCAGTCATCAAGCACATATTAAGCATTAACTATGTGTCAGATACTGTGGATATAGGGAGAGGTAAAATACTGTCTTTGCTCTCCGGGAGCTCACATACTAATGAAGGAGACAAGAGGTAAATAACTAGGTAAATATAAGACATATATCTATACATGTATAAAGTAGATGGAAGGTAATCTCAGAGGGAAGGCAATAAGGAAAGAGGAGAGAGGGCTGGAAGAGGTTCCATTCAGAAGGTAGAATTTAAGTTAAATCTCTAAGGAAGCCAAAAATTAAGACATAGAACTGGAGAAGAAAAGCAATCCAGGATGGGGAGACAGCCAGTACAAAGGCACAGACAGGAAATGGGATGTCCTGGGTGAAGAACAGTAAGTAGATAAGCGAGACAGAATTTTTAAGTATATGAAGGGGAGTTAAGTTAGTTGGTTGTTGTCTTTCATTCTCAAAGAGGACCAAAATGACATCACTGTGCTAGAGTCAGGTTTCAATGTGTCCGACTGGCTGATCAGACCAATACAAGCTTGGAATGCTCTACCACTGATGGGGCACAAAAATTCCATGTGAATATTTGGTGTGGATACGCTGTCTCAGTTATGTAGAGCACAGCACCTTCTCTGATGTGGGCATACCATGCTGAGTGGTCCTGTGTCATTGTCTCCTATGTCAAACAAACAATTCCAGAGTTTTTAAGAGAGACCTTGAGAGTGTCCTTGTATGGTTTCTTTTGACCACCATGTGAATAAGACTGGAAAGGTAGAAAGGGATGAAATTGTGATAGGCATAGGGTTAAACATAAGGTTGTGGCTGTGTTAGTAAAGATCAGGAAGTATATACCACAGACATTATGAAGGAAGAAACAAGATTTAGCAACAAATTGGACAAATGAAGTAAGAGTGATGAGTCCAGGATGAGCTGAGGTTGGAGTCTAAAGATAGGATACCACCTAGGATAATAGCGGTGCCCTCAATGGCAATAGAAAAGTTGAGAAGAGGGGAGAGTTTGAAGGGAAAGACAATGAGTTTAGTTTTGATCTTGTTGAACCTGACATATCCAAAATGCAGTTGGTAATACAGGACTAGAGCTCAGAAAACTGTCTGGATAAATAGATTTAGGAATCACTTGCAAAAAGATGATAATTGAATTCATGGTAGCTGATGAGATCACCAAGTGAGACAGTGTAGAGGGAAAAGAGGGCCCAGATTAGAACCTTGGGGGTCAACTATAGGTAGTAGGCACGATATAAAAGAATATCCAGCAAAAGACACTAAGAAAGGAGTGTTCGGACAAGAAGAACCAGGAAAGAATAGTGTCATGAAACCTTAGAACAATATCCAGGAGGAGATGGTGATCAAGTGTCAAAGACTGCAAAGAAGTCAACAAGGATGAGAATTTAAGGTTTTTTTTAAATATATTTGCCAATTAAGAGATCACCAATAACTTTAGAAAAGGCAGATTCAATTGAAGGATGAAGTTGGAAGCCATAATGCAGAGGATTCATAACTAAGTGAGAGGTGAGGAGGTAGAGGCATAAAGTATAGATCTCAGGGAATTTGATTATATATCAATTATTACAGGAATTGATTACATATCAGTTATAGATCTCAAGGAATTTAGCCAAGAAGAGGAAAAGAAATAGAGGCAATTGTTCACAGCAATTCTAGGAAGGATTTTTTTTAAGGATGGGAGAGATATAGACACATTTGTAGACAACAGAAAAGGAGCCAGGAGACAGGGAGAGACTGAAAATTAGAGAGAGAAAGAGACACAGAGAAGGACCAATTTTCTGGAAAAGGAGATAGGATCCATGTGGAGAGGTTTGTCTTGGCAAGGAGAATGTTTTCATCAGAGGCAAGATCTACCCGTCATACATCAGCCAGAGTAATCTTCCAAAATCTCATATGTGACTATGCTACCTCCTTTAGCATAAATCAAGAGAGCCAACAAGTAAGGGTAGAGGTCATTAAGGGCCTATTGGAATGGTTGGGGTCAAGAAATAAAGGCTGAGTGTGCTGAAAACATCAGAGTATCAAAGCATATCATATTTCATAAAAAAGATTCTGGTTACTTTACAAGTAAGCAAGGGTTTTCCTCTCCCAAAAAGAGAAAAACATGAGAGGTGGTGGTGAAGAAAGGGAAAATTGGAGTGTATAGAACTTGATTCATGCTTATCCATACGGTCAACACAATTGATTATTACTTGCCAAATGAAAAATGAAGGCATTGGGTCAGCAAGTATTTGATCCAAATTGTTTGCCTTAATCAGCAAAATCAGATTGAATCCATTCAACTTTTGCCTACGGCCCAGACACAAGGAGGCATGGGTGTGCCCAAGAACTTAAATTTCAGTCATTATTAACAGTCTGTTTTTCTCATCACTTTACAATAAACAGGGCCAACGATGCTTTTTCACCAAAGAATGTTGCTGTGTTATAAAATCATAAACTGAAGGAAAATAACTTCAACTGTTGCTCAAACCCCATCATTTATCCATCAAGAATTACTGAGCATGGTTACAATCAATCAGTCACTTATAAACTGTTACTCCCCAAGGCACACTATTAGTAGACACACATAGGAAAACAGATCAAGAAAACAAATGCATTCCTGATAGTCTTTACAACATGATTTTCACATCAAAATATCTAGTGTCTGTCTCCTGTATTTCTCATCAATTGGATGGAAATTTCCCCTTTTATGGTTTACTTTCTGTATGTACTTACAGAAATGACAGCTGGTTACTACTCAGACCAGTATGTACTTTAACAGGTTGAAACGACTATATATGCACTAAAACTTTACTCCCTCTCACCAAGAAAGCAAGCTCTTTGTTCCAAAACCAGACCATAACTTATAAATACAGACTAGTACTCCATATCCTACTGTTCCTCACAGTCCAAACACAATGGCTAATTAAACATTGCAGTTTTAAAATGATCTATGTTTGCTACTGAGAGGCAGCATGATATAGTGGATAGAGGCCTAGCTTCAGAACCAGGAAAACCTAGGCTCAAATTTGGCCTCTGATGTGTACTGACTCATAGGAAAGTCACTTAACCTCTCAGTACCTCAGTGACTCTCTAACAGTTGTCTATAGCACAAATCAGCTGTTGATTGATAGAGGGAGCTTACTTACCAGAAATTCCTTAAACCAATAAAATCACATGTCTGGATGTTTTTTTTTCTATTTTAACTGAGATTCCATCACAACAAATTCCAAAGGACTATCTAGACCAGGGGTGGGGAACATGTGGCCTCGAAGCCACATGTGGCCCTCTAGGAAAGGGATACACTTAAGGACCTAGAGGGCCATATGTGGTCTTAAGCCACAGGTTCCCCACCACTGATCTGTACTCTTAGGGTCAGCTGGTTGGCACAGTGGATAGAGTACTAAGCCTAACGTCAGGAAAACTCATCTCACAAAAAATCCAAAAATACTCATCTCCCTAAGTTCAAATATGGCTTCAGATACTTACTAGCTGTGTGACCTTAGGCAAGTCACTTAGCCCTGTATGCTTCAGTTTCCTCATACTCATCTGTAAAATGAGTGGAAAAGGAAATGACAAACCACTCTAGTATCTTTGCCAAGAAAACTCCAAATGGGGTCACAAAGAGTCAGACATAACTGAAACAACTGAACAACAAAATCTAGACTCTTCTACTGTGCTAAAAGTTGTCTTTTGTCCAATATTGCTAAAAACATAAATGGACTAGGATTTGAAATACTTTTGTCATAGCTATTTTCACTGAAATGTTATTATTACATTGAGATTTTGTTCCATGCCATGAAATAAAACCATGTACTATTTCCTAATTGTATGGAATATAGTCATTATTGGATATAGAGAGTCCCTCATGTTGCTAACATGATAGACAAGGAGTATATCCATTTTAAAAATGTTACTTATAACCATTGTTCCATTGCATCCAACCCTTCATGACACCATTTGGGGTCTTCTTGGCAAAAATACTGAAGTGGTTGGCCATCTCCTTCTCTACTCATTTTACAGATGAGGAAACTGAGGCAAACAGGGTTAAGTGACATACAGGGTTACACAGCTAGTAAAAGTGTCTGAGGCTAGATTTGAACTCAGGTCTTCCTGACTCCAGGCCTGGCATTAGTACACCACCTAGTTGCCCCATCAGTCATAGTATAGATACACAAATTCAGGACCTTTGTGTTTATAGTGTGATCCTTTTTAATCATTCTGTGTCTCTGAACACTTACTAGGGTAATATCTTCGAAATAACAATGCTGGGCATAGTTCTTAAAATATATCTTCTCTTACAGGTATTCAAGAAGGAACACAATGTACCAAATGTAAAAATAACTGGGCACTGAAGTTTTCTATCATATTATTATATATTCTGTGTGCCTTGCTAACAATCACTGTAGCCATTCTGGGATACAAAGGTATGTACCATATAAATTTTCCTTTCCAATAGCAAGTTAACTAACTATGGAATGAGAAGTGATTTATCTATAAGCGTAAACATCAAGTATCTTACTTGTATTGAACTTAGGAACATAACTTCAGGTCCTGTACCCTTGTCACTTTAGAGCAACTATAATGTCTAAGAGAAAAAACATCCCTCCCCTCACTGATTTCAGCGATGATTCCCTCCTACCTATGTGAGGATTTTTGTTTTTCAGGTCTTTGAGGTTGTACCATTTTCCTTGTCTGTGAAGTGAATTATCATTTCCAGCTACACTTTCTTCCTCCGTCTTTTCCTGCCCTATCTTAGTGGTCATATGAAAACCTCGGAGCCAACACACGTAAAACCATAGTGATGGTGGCCAAATAAAATAAAATATCTCCATGGTGACTAGTTCCTTCAGCCAGTGTCTACATAACCACTTCCCCCTTTTTCTCCTTAGCAGATTTACTGTGGTCACAGTTGATTTTGGCTAGTTTAATGCCAATGATATCTATAACACAATATAAACGCTACCTTGAAGAAGTTGAAAGGTAATGTAGGTGAAGATCAGAGCTATAATTCAGTTAACTTTCGTGAATTAAAGGGAAGGAAAGGCTGTTAGTTTTTTTCCAAACATCTGATCTCCCTTTCCTTTCATACTCCAAAGAATTACTCTGATTGAGTGAAATTTTCTTCTCCATTTGAAGCATTTTTTTTCCCTTGTGTGACTAAAAGTGAAAGTATCATAATTCAGATCACAGTGGAAAACAACAAAGAATCATGGAACCCTTCCTAGACACATCCATGTTAGGCTCATTTCTCTGATTTCAACACACAAACAGACATGGACAGAGTTTGCTAATCTTAATAACTTTAACTCAGCAGCCAAGTTCAGCTGCCTTCCCTCAGACTGACAGATTGTGCAACTGATACAGAAAAAGGAAAATTCAGAGACTCACTAGCTCTCTGCTCCTTTCGCTATGCCCTCTGTAGCTGCTTTGCGAGTGAGGGGGTGGGTGGGGAAGATCTCCTCAATATGTGGGTATCTTAGCCGTTTCCTTGCACCTTTTTTTCTTTTTAGAACTGTGTGGTTTACAATACTGATCACATGCAGAGCTAGACATTTTCTTGAAGTATTCTTCAATCTGACCCCTAATGCTCAGGTAGATTCAAAATAAAGCATAGCGTGGAGGTTCTCATTTATTCTCTGATGAATTGAGACAATAAAGAATTGGGAAAATTAACAGATCTTTTATTCCTTTTCAGCTGTGATACCCTCACCTAAGTAAAAGCCACCTGTATCGAGGAAATTTAGGTCCAACAAGTATAAATTCTCAGGATAGCTATATAGACAGACACATAGACAGACAGACAGATAGATAGACAGACAGATAGATAGACAGACAGACATATATTAGAGAACTGTGGTCACCTGAAAGTGTCTCCTCCTAAAAAAGAAAACTACTACAAAAGCTTCATTTTGTTATGGATGATTCAAATTAGCCAATTCCATCAAATTAGCCGGCTTTCTATTTCTTTCATTCTGTGTAAACATGATTAGTGAACCAGTGGCAAAGCGGTAACTAAAAATCAAGTGGTGACAATTAAGTTTTTATTGGGTCTCTCTAGGGGGCTCCTGTAGAGCAGTATTTTAAGCCCTTGGAGTTGAATATTTATTATAGAAAGAAAAGGCACAGTCCTTGCCTTTGAAGAGCTTACCTCTTTCTAACATTTGGCCAATTTTTAGTTTTGTTAGGAAATAATTTAGAGAAACTTTGTGTCTTCTTAAAGTACAAGGAAAAATCCAAAGGCAAGATTCTCTGTGACTTTTAGGTGTTACTTCCTCAGTTTTTATAACCTTAGAAAGGAAAATAGTGAACAAAAAGACCTCCTGGAAACCTCCTGGGATCTTTCCTACAAGCATCCCTTCACACTCCAAGTCATTGCTTATGACCATTTGATATCATCCAGCTCTCCTGTTCCCTGTTTTCTTTTTAGGCATTGTGTTCAAAAGTACAACTTTCTTGTGTTGTTCGTGTCTACTTCCTTTCTTTTCAGTTCAGCTATTTGCAAAAACCCACATATGCCATGGCTGTGCTATGGTCTTTCTCAAAGGGGAGACAGTCTCAGTAACCAGATTACACAGACAGATTTCTCTTAAGCCAAATAGCTCAAAGACTTATTTTGATATCACTTCCTTGTTCTGAATGTACTGGATCTGGAGTCTTGGGGGAAATATATTCCAAAGGAACTTTTGAAATTCCACCTCCTGACCTCCCCCATTCACCTCCACCCATTCCTCTTTTGTTTTTTTCTCCTTCTACATACCCCAAATTGGACTTTTTTAATAGCATTTTCTGCAGCAAAAAAGTTTATGTCAACAGCAGAGAATCCTCTAAACTCTTCACTTAAGATGTCCTCAATATGCCTGTGATTTATGGCTCACAAAGCTGCTTTGAAAACTTCGTTTATTGCGGATTCCTTGGACACTCTAGGGAAAGAGCAAAAACCACTCATTCATAAAGTTTGGGGCACCATTACTACATTCACCAAAAGTGTTTACCTGCATACTCTCTCCTAACCTTTATAGCTCAGCAGAGCACAAGAGTAAAAGAAATAAAATAAGCCTTCTGTTATTTTAACCTATCATTCGATCCGATCCAGCAAACATAATTAAGCACCTACTGTGTTCGAAGTGCCATGTGAGGTGCTAGACAAAAATAGCTGCTGCCTTCAAGGATATATTCTACATGGGGAACATAACATATATTCAGATAAACTAATACAAGGTGTAATTTATTTGAGCTAATGGGTGGGAGGGGAGTCAGGAAAGGTTTTGAAGCCAAAGTGACTCCTGAACTGAGCCTTGTCGAAAGATAAAGATTCCAAAAGGTGGATGTGAATTGTTACTTATCCAAAGCACACAAGCACATAGCTAGCTGAGGTATTCCTGAGTATTTTGAATTATTAGTCAAGAAAACCATTGGAACAGTCTTTCATGGGGAAAGGAGAACCACAGAATTTCAGTCATAGGAGACCCCAGGGGCCATTTAGTACAACCCATATGTGAAAAATAATCCCTTCTAAGCTATACTAGACAAAAAAAGTTATTGAGCCTTTACTTAAAGACTTCCAGGGAGTAGAAACTCATCTTCCTTAATTGTTAGAAAGTTTTTCCTCATATTTTTTTGCCCCTTCCCTTCATTATTCCTAATAATATTAATAAGAATTTAGCACTTCAAGGTTTGCAAAGCACTTTACAAATATTATATAATTTTATCCTTACAACATCCCTGGGAAGTAGTGCTAAAATAATAGTGTTATTTGTCCCTCCCTTTTTCAAAGGAAGAAGCTGAGACAGACAGAGATTAAACAATTTACCCAGGGTTACAAAGCTAGTATATGTCTGAGGTCACGTTTGAATTCTCATCTCCCTGACTCTAGGTCCGGTACTCTGATCCATCCTTCTGCTTAATTTTGAAGAGAGCTGTTCTGACCCTCTGTGTGTTTTCTTCTCTAAGCTAGGCATACCCTATTCCTTTAACTAATCTTTGAATGAAACAGACTCTGGACCCTTCACTATTTAACGGTTCTCCAGCTTTTCAATGCCCTTCCTAAAACAGGGCCCCAAAAGCATATAATATTCCAGATGTGGTCTCATCTGGACACAATAGTGTGGGACTACCACCTCCTTATTCCTGGAAGCTATGACTCCCAGTACAGCCTAAAATCACAACCACCTTTTTTGGCTGCCACACCAAACCATTGACATATTCAGCTTGTGGCCCACTCAATTCTTCCTAACATTTTTAGATAAACTTCCCCCTACTTGGAAAGTAGATTATTTTAGAAGCTAAGTGCTGCACTTTATATTTATCACTGTTAAATTTCATCTTGTTGGAATTAACCCAGTGACTTAGTAAAATCTTTTTGAATCCTGACTGCCATCCACTGTGTTCATTACCCCTCTCCGCTCTGTACCATCAGCAAGTTTGGTAAGAATGCCATCTGTGTCTTTATCTAAGTTATTGATAAAACTGTCAAGGAGATGTAGGTCAAGCACAGACACCTGGTGCACTGGAGTCATCCTCCCATGTTGACGTAAAACTGTAATGACTGTTCTTCCAGTCTGGTAATTCAACCAGTTCTGAATCGATCTAATTATACTATTATCTAGTCCAAATTATTCTGTTTTCCACATTAGGAGCACAAAATATTTTGTCAAATGCTATAAAGAGATGGAGACAGACAGAAAGAGAGATAGGACAAAGAGAGATAGATGAATATAGAGAGAGAGAAAAAAAGAGGAGAGAGAAAGGGGCAGAGAGAAAGAGAGAAGGAGGGGGACAGAGGGAGGGAGAGAAGGAGAGGAAGAGAGAGGGAAAGAGAGAGGGAGAGAGACAGAAACAGACAGAGAGAAGGAGGGGGAAGGGGGGGAGGGAAAGAAAGAAAAACAGGAAGAGAAAAAGAGACTGAGTCTGCCATGACCTGTCCTTGATGAAGTCAAGCTCTTGGTGATCTTCAGTGCTTTTCTAGATGTTCACTAATCATCCCTTTAATAATACACTCCAGGAGTTGGGCAGAAATGAAAATCAATCTGACTGACCTATAGTTTGAAGGCTCCATTTTCTTCCTTTGTTGGAAAATCAGATCATTTTGCCCATCTCTAATCATGTAGCACCTTCCTTGTTCTCCACAATCATTCAGAGATCATTGATTCAACAATAGACTTTAACTTTGTCAAAATGGGAATGACTATTAAATAAGAATTGAACCAACGATCTGTACACATATATAAACTAGAGGATTATGATACAGCTGTTGTTGGGATCCAGGCCATGAAACAGCCTTATAATAAGTTGGGGGGTTTTTTTTGGAATTTCCATAATTCAATCTTAATTGGATAGAGTCCAATGTTTTTGCTTTAGTACTTTGAAAAATCTACAATCTCATCGATGACTGTAATCCTACCATCAATGCAGGCTGCCATTCATATTTTGTGGTAAATACTACATGGATGACTTATCTGATGTATTAGGTGCTTTCTTTTTGTTCTTTATCTTGGAGTACCAATATACCTCATCATCTCTTCTTTGATCAGACATTCTTGATAAGGTCTCTTATTACACTTACGGAGTTTAAATCATCATTGGTAACATATTGCATCCATTTATATCCACCATCATCTTTTCTTTTGCTCTTTGATTTATGATTTTAATTCTTTTGAGAATATAGTCTTTCATATTTGGCAGCCATATAAAATCACTAGGAGAATATTAGCATTTAAAGAGATGATTCTGGTTGAATTTCACTCATATTGAAAAAGGGTTTGGGGGGAGATCCAATGCAGATACATGTTTGGGGAGGAAGACATTAAGCCAGACATGGTGCTAAGCACTTTACAAATATCATCTCCTTCTATCCTCACAACAACTCTTCAGAGTAGGTGGTATCATGATCCCTATTTTACACTGAGAAAACTGAGATAGACAGAGGTTGCGAGACTTGTCCAAGGTCCACAGTTAGAAAGTATCTGAAGTTAGATTTGAAGTTAGGTCTTTCTGACTCCAGGTCCAGCACTCTGTCAACTGTGCCCCATAGCTGCCACACAATAGCCTCTGTCTGGACCTCTTAGATAATTCCATTTCCCCTCTTCACTTTGTCCTTCATACAGTTAGTTTTTGTTATGCAACTAAATCTCTCTCTCTCTCTCTCTCTCTCTCTCTCTCTCTCTCCTCCCCCTCCATATAGATATAGAGATGTAGATATAGATATATCACTTATTGCTAACACATAATGATTGCTTAGTACATGCCTATTGAGTGATTGGTTGAAGATGGTACTCATAATACATAATATTAGATGATAAGTACATTAGAGAGTTGTAAATTAAAGGTTACTTAATAGATCTGGACTAAGTTTATAAATCTGTCCATGTCACTTCTCTGCTAAGACATGAGGTGTTAATTTGTCACCTGCTAAGTAAAATAGCCATAACTTGCAGGCTCCATTGATATCCATTCAATGTCAAGAGATCTGGAAGATGCCAAAAGGGTCTACTTAATGTACTTGGTTATAGGGCTGGTATATCCAATCTAAACTATAGATATAATATATATTCAGACTTCAAACTTGTATCTAGCTTTTAGACAAAGACTTTTAGAGAAAAAGAGGCTGCCTCATCACTAGTGGGGTAGACTGGACCACAGAGATGAGAGTATACTCTAATTTAACTACTAAGGAATTAAGAATGACAGGCAGAGAACCAAGGAACTTAACTCTATACCATGCTGTAAAATCAGCTGGGGTGAGAGGGTGAGGGGACCGTTCCCTATCATAGATCAAAGGAAATCATACTGTACCATTACTCGCTAAGTGTTCCTTGGCTCACAAAGCAAGACCTCCCCGTCTGTGGGAGCCCATGGGATAGGATAGGAGAGAACAGGAACATAAACATACCCCAGAGGCAGTTGACTGGCCCTCCTCCCAGGGGACAAAGATGCAGATTCCCTATAGTGGCAAGTAACTTCCACAGCTGAGTACCTAATGAAAAGATAACCAGGTCACTGATACCAGCTGCAAGATTGGGAGGGGGAATAGGGGAACATTGGAAGTGGGGTGGGAAAGGAAATACAAATTGTGAAACCTATTTGATTCAGTCCCATCCTCTAGGATTTTTGTATGCTAAGGCTTACCCAACCCAGAGACGAGGTATCTACACACACACACGTATGCAGATACACACACACACACACACACACACACACACACACACACACACACCAGATTTCATGCTGTGACACAGTTAGAATTAAGTTTCCTGGCTTCCTGTCTCATTTCTCATACCTTATTAAGCAATTCAGAGCATAACCTCATTTACTTCAGTCACCCACCAAAACCCACTGCTGGGTAATCATCTATTCATACCACATCAGCATTTTGTTCAGCCCTGAATGTGTGTCACTGTCCCTTGGCTTGGATGGTGTGAACATCCTGCTGCGCCTGTCCCTCCTAGATACTAGCCCTATTTTGCCTGTGAAATCGTGGGGCAATGGTGGCTATATACCCTTTGTTGTTCCCTGTTGGCATCTGTTTATCCAATACTAGTACTATGCCTGTGTGGTAGTGTCGCTTTTCAGGAACAGCTCTCTCCTTTTTGCACTGCAAAGGCCCTCCACAGTTTGGCACCATCCTAACTTTCAAGCGTTATATTTAACAACCCCTTAATAGGTACTCTGTGCCCTAGACAAATTAGACTATTCTGTTCCCCATACACACCCTGTCCTTTCCTTTCTTTTGCTCCCATCGTTCCCTCTGCCTAAAATATCCTTCTTCTTCCTCTTCCTCTCCATCTCTTGGATTCTTTCCCATCCTGTAATCTCTTCCATGAAGTTTTCTCTTATTCTCCCAGTTAATGATAACTTTTCCCTGCTTATACCTCAAACAGTACTTTGGTTCACATCTCTCTAAGGTACTTATTATGTATTAAAATTATTTCTGTGTATGTGTATATATATTTGTGTGTACATGTATGTATGTATATGCATATACATATATATATTATCCTCCTATTGACTGTGAACTACATGAAGATAGGGGCTATATCTTTTCTCAACTTTGATCTCCCCTAAAGCCCAGCATAGTGTTCTGCATATAGAAGGTGATTAAGAAATGCTTTTAATTTAAAACTTAAGAGTTGAAAAAAAGCCTAAAGATCATCTTGCTCAATTTCTTTTAACAGAGAAGGAAATTCAGATTTTTATTATAGTCAGAAACATAAAGTGAATTGCCTAAGGCAACATAAGTTATGGGGCAAAAACTGGGAATAAAACTAGAGTTATTGGTTTCCCCAGCATTCTTTCTATTACACCATCCTGTCTCCTTCTTCATCCTTTGAGTCCCTAAGGGAGTGCCCTCGGTGTAATAGATGTGCAATAAGTGTTTGTTGATGATTAAAGAAAAGTATAAAAATGAAACATCCGCTCAAGTCTTACTCCAATGCATCATTATGGTGTGGAGGTGCCTTTGCATTCTCAAAGACTGTACCAGGAAAGCACAATCTCTACTGGGTCTAGCCAAGCTAAAAAGGCTCCATTCACAATTCTGGTAAAATAGTGTGTGTGTTTCATTCAAGGACCAACCTACCAAAGGCCCATTACCATAAAGTTGACTAGTAGATGATGAAATTATTAACCAAAGCAATTCATAGAACATGGTGAGACTGCAATCTGCATCAGTGAAGGGATTAAGTGACCAATAAATCTGCCAAAATATTGAAGAATTGACAGAATCCTCATAGTGTTTGCCATTTGGTTAGAGAAACAACCTTATGCCTAATAAATGCTAAATGCTTTCAGCAAGATGGTGATGTTAATTGTAATGACTAAGCCCAGTCCCTCTGTACCACCTCAAAACAGTGGCAAATGAACCAAATCAAGCTAAAATACAACAAGAAAGAAAAGAAATTTGAAAAAACCTCACAGGAAAAAAAAACATGACAAGAAAAAGAAAAAATAAAGAAATAGGTAAGCAAAAAAATCCAACCTAATATAGTACATCAATATTAGTAAAAGTATAGCAGAATCTCCAGAAGGAAAAGACAAGACTATGATAATTATTCAATTAATAATTAAACACTTATTAAACACCTACTATGTACAGGCACTGTGCCAAGTGTTAGAGTTTTAAAAAAGAGGCAAAAGAGAGTTCTTGCCTGCAAGGAGATTGCAGTTTAATGGGATGACAACATGCAAACAAATATATATTAAGTTAAACTATACACAGGGTAAATAAGAATTAATTAACAGAGGGAGAAGTCTTATGAGGGACCGGGGAAGGCTTCTGTAGAAAAAGGAACTTTAGTTGGTTCTTAAAGGAAGCCAGGAGGTCAGTAGCTGGAGAGGAGGAGGGAGAGCATTCCAGGCATGGTGACAGAAAGAGAAAATGCCAGCCAACAACTGTACTTCTAAAAGAAAGAACAGATATACTGAAAGAATGTCCAGAGTGATTTAGAGTCATAGTAAGTATAAAAAAAGGAAGATCTGCCTCTATAACACTGGAAACAGTTTCACCTAAGGAAGAATTCAAGATGATTTTAATTTACATTTATTGACCTTATAATTGATAAAATAGAAAGTGGTGGATTAAGCAATGAACCAGTAGAATGAAAAGTGATGACATTAAATAACAAACAACGGAGCAAATTTTTTTAAAGTGTTTAACTAGGGGCAGCTAGGTGGTACTGTGAATAGAGCAGCAGCCTCACAGTTAGGAAGACCTAAGTTCAAATCCAGCTGCAGACACTTACCATGTATGTGATGCTGGGAAAATCACTTAACCCTGTTTGCTTCCAATAAATAAATAAAATTTTAAAACTGGAAAAATGGGTTAAGTTTCTACTGACCAAAGTAATAGAGCTAGAAAGATCGATGCAATCAGAAAATTTGAGAATTGTTGGCCTTCCAGAAAAATACAAAGAAACAGAGTCCAATTATATAGGAAATAATACCAAAAAAATTGCCTGTGTTGGAAAGAAGCGAACAAAATCAATAGGATGTTGAGAGGGGAAGGCTACATTTGATTCAGTCAGTGATAAAATTATCAAGTTCTAGAGTTTTAGCATCAGGTATAGAGGCTTGAAAGCTGCCAGGTGAAAGCAATTTACATCATCAACAGGATAGTTTGAATAACTCAAGATTATTAAACAACCACAAGATGTTGTAATAAAATATAGGAAAAATCAAGAGAAATTGGCCTGCATTGCAAGATTAATTCTCCTTTAAAACCTAAAGATGCTCCTTCATAGGAAAAATCATTCTTCAATGATGTCAAGAACATTCATTCTGAAAATTGAGAATTTGATAGGATCTTTGACAATGAATTAATAATGCTTAAATTAGCTTGAAGAAGAGATTTTGAAAACTGAAAGATGAGATTAATAATTTTAAAACTAAATTGATCAAGAAAACGAATAAGTTTTTAGAGACAGTAAAACCAAATTAATAAAACCAAGAATATGAAAGACAAATTCACAATAATTATAAAGAAAATTACCAGAAACTACTCTGTCTAATTATATGACAACAAAACGGACAGTCTAAATGACCTATATAAATAGCTAAGATAAAATAAAATAAAATGCTAAAATTATCAAATAAATTACCTAAATAACCCCTCAACAAGTAAGTAAATTTCCACAGAGAAACTGCAGATATAGAATAGTGAGTTCCATTATAAATACAAAGATCAAGTAATCTCTGTGCTACATAAACTATTTTCAATAGCAGAAAGTAAACACTCTATCAAACTGTTTCTGTGAGATGAACTTGCTCCTGATTTCCTAACCAGGAAGGGATAAAGCAGAAAAAGGAAATTAGATTACTATAACAAATTAATATTGAAGCAAAAATACTTTTAAATACTGACAAAGACATTATACCTTTGTATTTTTTTTAATCTACTGTGACAAAGTTAGATTTATACCAGGGAGGTAAGTATGGCTCAATATTAGGAAAGTAATTGACATAATAAATATTTTTAACAGACCTATGATGTCATTGGTAGGAAATTCCATTGAAAAAACTGTCTGCCTATGAAGATCAGCACCTGCTCTGCAACTTAGAGTCTTAGAGTACTGTGTAGAATACTGAGACACTGACTGGGACACATAAGTGATTTGTCCAAGATCACATAACCATTAGGTGTCAGAGGTGAGACTTGAACGCAAGTCCTCCTGACTTTGAGGCCTGCTTTCTATCAATCACATCATATTTACCTCTTATAACATGTAGTATTAATAACAAAATAAAAACCACATGATTATATATATATATTAAAAACAGAAAAAGACATTGATAAAATATAGTACTCATTTAAAAAACATGCCAAAACTTTGTAAATGAAGACAATTTTGAACAAAATTCAGATTTTAAAAAAAAGTTGGTCAATATTGGTACTAATTTGTAAAGCAATTCACCTGTCTGTTCTTTTTACTAATAGAAAACTCCTAGAGTAAAAATCTTAAGCACTCATTCATGGTTTTTACATAAGTATTTCAAGATTCATACATTAGGAGTACTCAACAGTAATGTATTAGGGATTTGAAGAATATATTGAAACAAAATTTATCAATAAAATTTTTCATAATGGTAGAATGATGGACTGGGAAGCAGGAGGATCAGAGTTCAAATCCTACCTCAAATACCTAAAATCTGTGTGCCTTTGCACTAGCACTTTAACCTCCCCGATTCTCAGTTCTTCGTTTGTAAAGTGAAAGATTTAGACTAGCCTTCTTACCGCTCTTCCATATCTCCATCTATCCTCCTATGATCCTAAAAGTGCTGTGCTGTATGATATAAATAAAAAATGTTACAAAGGTTCAGAAAAAGGAGAGATCAGTGTAAGGTAGAACAGTTGCAAAAGACTTTGGAGTTGAGAAAAGACTTGAACTAGGACTTCAAGGACAGGTAGGGCATGGAAGGTTAGGAGGAGGAGGAGAGCATGAATAAAACATAATAATCAAGTATTTTTACAAACAAAGGTAAAAATTGGCATTTGAATCCTGGCTATGGGAAGGGGAAACAACTGGGTACTAGGAAAAGGACATCTAGCTGGAGGAAGGGCCGAATTGAAAGTATTTTTCAACTCTTGCACACTCATTGAAACACCAATAATGTGGAAGAGAAATGCTCCATCAAGAAACAAATGGCCCCACAAAAAAGAGCTCTTACAAAACAATGATGGTTTTCCTTCTCCAAGAGTTATCTAACAAGGGCCATAGGTTGATAGACTTGTGGTCTCTAGACTAAGATAACATATGTTTTGTGTTAAAAAGTTAATAATAAGGACCAAGGAAAATGCTGTGGGATATTACAGCAAGTGTTAGTTCTGGATCACAACCAGTCTGCTATTTGTATGCAGTAGGCAAGCTGCCATCTTCTCAAGCCTGAAGTTTGGAGCTCCACACTAAAAGCTCTATTTTTAAACACAAACATACACAGATAAACATGGGGCTTCATGGAGCTAGCTCATTAACACTTGTGTACAGGGCAAATAGGTAGTTCCCTTGAAAAGTTCAAGTAAAAATTAATACTCTCATTAAAACATCTATTTGTTTTCTTTTTTAAACTGTAAACTCAGTTTTTTTTTAACAATTCTATGACTCTTTAAAACCAAAATAGAAGAAAAATAAAGAGGGAGAAAAATGAGTGACCATCAGCATATTTAGAGGAGAGTTTTACTGCCAGCAAAGGAGGGCGAGTCTTAAGGTCCTTCTTGTGGTTTAAGCACAGGCTGAGGCACATGTTTTGACTTGAGAATCAAGCCTGAATCTAAATGCGTAAACATTTTAACTTTTTTTCCCCTGTTCCTGCCCACAGTGTAATAATTTTATTTTTGCTTTACTGAGGCAGTTGTAACACTTTGTTCCTAGGGACTAAGAAATGTGCATATGAAGAAAACAAGTAAGCTAAGGGTGAAAATTATTATAGCCAAATCTATTATTACTAGACCATCAATGTACAGTATTATCAAAAGTCTATCAATAGATTTCCGTTCTTGTGAGTCTGTCTGTGATCTGAGGATCAACTCTTAATTCTTTTTGCCATTGTCACCTGAGGAGTTAATTCTAACACCATGACCTTTCAAGTCACATAACACCTTCCTCCTTCCAGATGCAGAAACCAGAAGATCTTCTCAAGGGAAGGGGCTCTGGTAGGGCAATAAAGTGATTCTACTGAGACAGAAACCAATCATTTCAAGGAAGTTGGTTACACAGATATATCTTTCATTTTTCTTCCCTTTCACCTTTTAATTATTAGAACATCTGAAAAAGTAAAAATTATTTATACTATATTCACTTGCTTAAAATAAGATGAATAATAATCGCTAGCAGTTATAGAGTTTTGTTTAAGGTTTGCAAAGCATTTTACACGTTATCTCATTTGATCCTTACAACAACTTTTTAAGTTAGTTTTATAATCCCCATTTTACAGGTGAGAAAACTGAGGATAAGAAACATCAAGAAACTTGCCCAGAGTCACACAGCTAGTGAGTGCCTGAGACAGGATTTGAACTCTGGTCTTCTTCACTCCAAGTCCAACACTCTATGCCGTGCTCCACTTAGCTGTCTAAAAAAAAGTTGATGCTGAAAAACATTCTTTTAAAAAAATCTGTTGCAAACCAGGAAGAGACAAAACAGAGAAAGAAAATTATAGGCCAATTTCCCTAATGAATATAGATGCAAAAATTTTAAATAAGATTTTAGCAAAACAAATACAGCATCTTATCATGAGATTAATACATTATGATCAGGTAGGATTCATGCCAGGACTACAGGGCTTGTTCAATATTAGGAAAACTATTAGCATTATCAATCACATCAACAACAAAGCTAACAAAAACCACATGATTATCTCAGATGCAGAAAAAGCTTTTGACAAAATACAACACCCATTCCTACTAAAAACACTGGAAAACGTAGGAATAAAGGGAACTTTCCATAAAATAATAAGCAGTATCTATCTAAAACCTTCAGCAAGCATTATATGCAATGGGGATAAGCTAGATGCATTCCCAATAAGATCAGGGGTGAAACAAGGTTGTCCATTATCACCACTATTATTCAATATGGTACTAGAAATGTAAGCTGTAGCAATTAGACAAGATAAAGATATTCAAGGAATAAGAATAGCCAAAGAAGAAACTAAGTTATCACTCTTTGCAGATGATATGATGATTTACCTAGAGAATCCCAGAGATTCAAGTAAAAAATTACTTGAATTAATAAACAACTTTGGCAAAGTTGCAGGTTACAAAATAAACCCACACAAATCTTCTGTGTTCCTATGTATTAGCAACAAAGTCCAACAGCAAGAGATAGAAAGAGAAATCCCATTTAAAGCTAGGGTAGACAGTATAAAATACTTAGGAGTCTACCTGCCAAAACAAACCCAGGGATTATATGAACACAATTACAAGACACTTTTTGCACAAATAAAGTCAGATTTAAGTAAGTGGAAAAACATTAGTTGCTCATGGGTAGGCCGTGCTAATATAATAAAAATGACAATTCTACCTAAATTAATATACTTATTTAGTGCCATACCAATTAAACTATCAGACAATTATTTTCTAGAGCTGGATAAAATAATATCAAAATTCATTTGGAAAAACAAAAGGTCCAGAATATCAAAGGAACTAATGAAAAGAAATGCTTGGGAAGGTGGCCTAGCGCTACCAGACCTCAAACTCTACTATAAAGCAGCAATTATCAAAACCACTTGGTATTGGCTAAGAAACAGAGAGGTAAACAAGTGGAATAGACTTGGCACTCAAGATGCAGTAGGCAAGGAATATAGCAACCTTCTGTTTGATAAACCCAAGGACCCTAGCTTCTGGGATAAGAACTCATTGTTTGACAAAAATTGCTGGGAAAACTGGATAACAGTGTGGCGGAAATTAGGCATAGACCCATACCTGACAACGTACACAAGAATAAAGTCCAAATGGGTACATGATTTAGGTATAAAGATTGATACCATGAATAAACTGGAGAAGCAAGGAATAGTGTATTTATCAGATCTATGGAGAAGGGAAGAATTCTTTACTAAAGGAGAGATAGAAAGCATTATGAAATGCAAAATGGATAACTTTGATTACATTAAACTGAGAAGTTTTTGCACAACCAAACCCAATGCAACCAAAATCCGGAGGGATGTAGTAAATTGGGAAAGAATTTTTACAGCTAAGCTCGGGGATAAAGGCCTCATTTCTAGAATATATAGAGAACTGACTCATATGTATAATCATACAAGTCATTCCCCAATTGATAAATGGTCAAAGTATATGAACAGGCAATTTTCAGAGGAAGAAATTAAAGCTATCTATAATCATATGAAAAAATACTCTAAATCACTATTGATTAGAGAGATGCAAATCAAAACAACTCTGAGGTACCACATCACACCTCTAAGATTGGCAAACATGACAGAACAAGAAAATGATAAATGCTGGAGAGGATGTGGGAAAGTTGGAACACTAATTCATCGTTGGTGGAGCTGCGAGCGCATCCAACCATTCTGGAGAGCAATTTGGAACTATGCCCAAAGGGCTACAAAAATGTGCATACCCTTTGACCCAGCAATATCGCTACTAGGACTATATCCCCAAGAGATCATAAAAATGGGAAAGGGTCCCACATGTACAAAAATATTTATAGCAGCACTCTATGTAGTTGCCAAAAACTGGAAGTCAAGGGGATGTCCATCAATTGGGGAATGGCTGAATAAATTATGGTATATGAATGTAATGGAGTACTATTGTGCCATAAGAAATGATGAACAAGAAGACTTCAGAGAGGCCTGGAAGGACTTATATGACCTGATGCTGAGTGAAAGGAGCAGAACCAGGAGAACTTTGTGCACAGCAACGACCACAGTGTGCGAGAGTTTTTTCTGGTAGACTTGGAATTTTGTAATAACACAAAAACTTCTTATAAAAAAAAAAAATCCCAAAGGTGGTTCTCAAGGCAAAATGCCTTCCACACTCAGAGAAAGAAATATGGAAGTCATTCACAAAATGTAGCAGATCATGTTTGTGTATGTGTATGTGTTTGTGTATCATGTTTTGATTTGTTATATGATTTCTTTCATTTATTTTAGTCTGACTACATAGCATGACTATAGTGAAAATATACTCAATAGGAAAGTATATGTAGAACCTATACAGAATTGTATACAGTCATGGGGAGGGAGGGGGGTAGTGGGGGGTAGGTGTGGGGGGGATAAAATCTCAATTGTATGGCAGTGATTGTTAAACATTAAAAAATAATAAAAAAAAATTTTTCCTCCCTAAAAAAAAAAAAAAATCTGTTGCAACCAACAGAAGGGCAACATTGGTACTGAGCTGGGAGCATACTGGTGATCTCTAGGAAATGTTAATACAAAATTTATCTGGAAATTTTTTCATAGTGGTAAAGTGTTGGACCTAGAGTCAGAAAAACCTAGTCTCAAACCCTACATCAGACACTTTCTAGTTGTGTGTAAGTCATTTAATCTCACTGAACTTCAGTTTCTTCATTTGAAAAATGAGAAGAATGGTGCCTGTGACATGTATCTCACAGGGTTGCAGTGAGGTTCAAATGAATGGATTTTTAAAAGCATTTATTAAGCATGTATTCAAGCACTAAAGCATTAAGGATTTTAAAAAAAGGCAAGACAGTTCCTGCTGTCAAGAAGTTCATTCTAATAGGAAACCTGAGATAATGTGTTAAACATTTTGAAGTCTTAAGGTGCTATTGGCAGGGCTGTAGAGGCAATGTTCAGAGTGGGGAATGAAGTGAAATGTGGCTTGGACTTTTCTGAAAGAGTGATCTGAGAGGTCATTAAGTAGAAGAAGAAGATAGCCTAGAGCAGACATTCCAGAGATGAAAGTGTTAAAACTCCCAGGGCATGGTCTTTGGTGGAGCTATAAGGCTGTTAGTGAGACTGATTAAAATGGCCAAAGACTGGAGAGTGAGTGGTCACATGCAGGCTAAAGGACATTATTAGTAAAAAGAATTTGACCAATCAGAATAGCTCAAAGTACTAATCTCACCACAAAACCCTGCCTCCTCCTTTCCTCTACTATATTTTCCTGAGTTCCATTCATACAACTATAACATAGTTTTATTGACTAGACTAGACAATCCAAAAAACAAGGGAGCATTTTAAACTCTGTATATGCTATTTTTTACTTACCTATTTATAGTGATGGCTCTAGACTCCATAGAATGAGAAAAACTACATTTTCCTTCAGGATTCTAAGGGTACTTTTGGATAGATTTGGGTTTCTTTCTCTAACACAATCTGAGAGAATCTTCCCCTCATCCCATTTTTCCCACACACACATGCTGCCACACAGCAGTAATTAGCTCTCCAATTCCACTTAACCAATTAATTTCAATTAGCTTTCACAAAAGGATAATTACTGTAAAGATATAACAAGAACAGAAGTTCAAACATTTCCCCAACACCTAAGGGCACACTCTCCCCTATGACATCTCAGTCTCTGGGGAGAATGGGTTCAAGCTTAATGTAGTTTCTACACTTCCAAATTCAACACAGTCACTAACTAAATCTTAGTTTTGGATACTGCTGAACACAATCCCACTAGTAAACTAGGTTGGATCACTCAGCTCCTTCCTCACTGGCCACAAAAATTTTCCTGAACTCCTCTTCTGGATTCTGGTGTTTTGTCTCCTGATCTTTCAAAGACAGCAAAGACACAGACATCATCAATCTCCTTCACCTAAAAGCAAGAAACAGATGACCACAGAGACAAAGCTACAGCGTTGCCGTATACTTCCTCAGAGTGCACACTGGAGCAGCTTCATGGGGGAGATAAAAGACTAAGGTCTCTCTTTCCATAGTTTTTGCCTCTTTACTTGAACATACCAGTGAAAAAAATTAAAAGTCAAGAAATTGGCCCTAACAGATTATGCCCTGCTCCTTTCTGAATGCACCTCAACTTTGGCTATGCAGCCAATCAACATGGGATTAGCAGATTCCAACCAACTACAGGAACAAATGCTCCGAATCTGGGAACAGGTCACTTCCATTATATGTCATCTTGACTTTCTGGAAGTAGGCTCCCCAGTCTCTTACACATGGGGGATTTCATCAGCTCTTCAATACAGACCCCCATTACATATTTATAGAATCAGGAAAAGGAATAGAATCACAAATACATTTAAACAACTACCACTCACATCTTCTTCCAGATTTAGAAGTTTTTAACCCCTCTTTAGATATACTCCAAACTCAGGAATTTGGGAAAAGACAGTTCAGTTCTCTAACCTCATTGTTTTCTCCCGTCCAGGAACAAGCAAAGAGCAACTTTGCCCTCCTACAAGGAACAAGCTATAAGATTTAGTTCCCAAATGCTGTCCCATTCCCATCCTTGAAAAGAGGAGAAACACACAGGCTGAGCTCCAAATACTACTACTTTTTTGTTCACAATTCTATTGTAGGCAGCAGCCTTCCCTCTCTGACTCCTAACTCTGTTCATTGACAGAGTTATGTAACATTTCAACAACTTGGCTTGGCTTGTTCATCACTAGCAGAGAGAGATATATGGCGGATAGTCAAGGGCAGACTAGGTGACTTGGACCAACTAGCTTTTTCTGTCCCTTTGAGTCCTTGACTGTCGTATATAGTTATTTGCATGTTGTCTTCCCCCACCACCTCTGGAATTTGATCTCCTTGAGGACAAGGGCCATGTTTTTGTCTGTATCCTGAATCTTTAGTACAGCATCTGGTACATAATAAGCATTTCATAAACGATTGTTGAATGACTGACTGACTGAAAACACAAGACAGAGAGTCAAATACTTAGAGGCTTGGGTGACTTTGAGGGTTAACTTTTCTGACATTCAGTGATCTGCCCTATTCAAGTAGCATGTCCCAGCTGCCTGATATGTTACGAGGGATCATAAAATAGAATTATAGATGAAAACTGTTTCCTAAATGAGCCATATACTTGGTGCCTAGATGCTGGAGATGTAAATAAATTATAAATGCCAAACCGAATATGATACTTTGTGGGAATTCCCATGGCATATTAAAATAAAGTCAGGTCCAAGCTAAATGCATAACATCTAAGACACAGCAAAATATTCCAGAGCAGAAGAGAATATAATATTCTTAAGTGGCAAAATGGAAAGTACACTGACCATCAGAAGACCTGGATTTGAGTCCCAGATCTGCCATCCATTAGTTGTGCCACTTTGGGCACATCACTTAATGTCTCAGAGCCACATTTCCGTCATCTGAAAGATGAAACTAATAATACTTGTCACAGCTACTTCATAGGGTTGTTGTAAAAAATAAATGAGACAACACCATGAGGGTACTTTGGAAATCATAAAGTGCTATGTAAATGTCAAATACTCACTTATTCATCTAACTCGGGGGTTTTAAGACAATCAAAACTAAGGATTCATCATTTGTTTTTCTTTATATGACCTGATTGCTTTAGTTTTTGCTCCATTCTGTATCCATCACCCTGTTATTCACTAGATCATAAATATTCTAATGTGTTGCTATAATGAAACAGCAGCCCGTATTACAACTAAAAAACCAAGCACAAATAAGGATGATTTTACTAATGAATTATTTTTCAAATGTCAGTTGTAGAGAAAATGGACAACGTCACAGGTGGCATGGAGACATCACATTTAAGATACAACGAGAAACTCACAGAAGTGGAAAGTGGCCTGAAGAAATTAGGTAATTCACAAGTGGAGCAAAACTTATTTCTCTAATTCTAATTTACATAAATAAGTAAAGCTTCTTCTAGCAGAATTCATGTACATTATTAACAGGTAGCCAGAAGAATGTTTAGATTTTGCATTGTCGGTAGAGTCTTTCCACTGAATGCAGTTCAGAAAAATTTTAAAGCTAAGGATTGGTTTGGGAATAGGTCCAATAAAATCTTTAGTAGGCCAAATAAAATCTTAAGACCTATCCTGATCTTAAGGTGCTATAAATGCCCTTCGTTAAATGCTGTTTTACTAAAGACTCTGTAGGTTTATTTTAATATGCTTCCGGTTGTAAATAACAGTTGCATAAATTAGTTTCATATCTGAAAGAGGGGCTGCAAATTATATTCCTCCATTTTTTACCCAGAGGAAAAAATATTTCTTAATGATTAAAGAGCAATAACTTACTTCCCCCTATGATATCCTACCCTGTGGCCTAGAGCAGGGAAAATTTTGAGGGCACAGAGTCATTCAACCATAGTTGTTTGGCAGTCCCAGCATTGGGCATTCTTGAGATATATCCATATAAATCAGGTTGTTAAGAGTTCAAGCTACCCAATTTGGGAACACATGCTTTTCATGCATGTAGATTGAAATCTATTCATGCCCAGATCATACCTCCCAAAGTTCATACACACCACTGTATGTCAATAAAAATCAGACTCTGAAAACCAGCCATGACGCTTTAACTCCTTTCAATGATATTGTGTCTCATTAATAATATTTTCTATTCCAGGAGACCAAACTGGGCAGAAAGCTGTGAGCACCAACACAGAACTTTCTTCCTTCAGATCAGACATACTGGACCTCAGACAACAACTTCGTGAGATTACAGAGAAAACCAGCAAGAATAAGGATGCACTAGAGAAGTTACAGGAGAGCGGGGATATACTAGATGACAGGCAGAGCCAAATGAAAGAAACGTTGGAAAATAACTCTTTCCTGATCACCACTGTCAACAAAACCCTCCAGGCTTACAATGGCTATGTCAACAATCTGCAGCAAGACACAAGCGTCCTCCAGGGAAATTTGCAGAGCCAAATGCATTCACATAATGTGGTCATCATGAACCTAAACAACCTGAATCTAACACAAGTACAACAAAGGAACCTAATAAGCAGTCTGCAGAGATCTGTGGATGACACGAGCCAAGCTATCCAACGAATTAAGAATGATTTCCAAAATCTGCAACAGGTTTTCCTTCAAGCAAGAAAGGACACCGATTGGCTTAAGGAGAAAGTACAGAACTTGCAAATGCTGGCTGCCAACAACTCAGCCTTAGCCAAAGCTAACAATGATACTTTAGAGGACATGAACAGCCAACTTAACTCTTTCAATGGTCAACTGGACAATATCACTACTGTCTCACAAGCCAATGAACAGAATCTGAAAGACCTTCAAGACTACCATAAAGAGTCGGAGAACAGAACCACCACCAAGTTTAATCAGTTAGAGGAACGATTTCAACTCTTTGAAACAGATATAGTTAATATTATTAGCAATATCAGCTATACAGCCCACCACTTGCGGACGCTGACCAGCAACCTGAATGATGTGAGGACAACTTGTACGGACACCTTAACCAAACACACAGATGACCTAACTGCCTTGAACAATACACTGGCCAACATTCGTTTGGATTCTACGACTCTCAGGATGCAGCAGGATGTCATGAGATCAAGGTTAGATATTGAAGTAGCCAACTTGTCCGTGATCATGGAGGAAATGAAGCTGGTAGACTCCAAGCACGGCCAACTCATCAAGAATTTTACAATATTACAAGGTAAATGGAAACCCCAGCTTTAGCTTGTATTTTTAATTCTGTTCCTGGTGCACAGCATCACAGCTTGTGGTGGTACTGTGAATTAAAGGTGAGAAGACATTAGCCCAATTTCCCCAGTGCCTTAGCTATTTTAGTTATAAGTCAAACCCCTTTATAGATTACATTAATCCTTCCAAGTCACAAGAATACCATTTATCCAGTTCCTGCCTCGTTAAATTAAGTACAGTCCTCCAACCCCAGGCTACAGGATCATATTGTAAGTGAGACTGCATTATAATGAGGTCCTTTTGGTGATTAGAACCCTGGGACAGAATCCAAAACTGACCCGTTTATACCATTTTCCACATGAGAGCATGTTGCATTATAGTGATTTTCAACTTTGCAACCTAGTGGCCTGAAAAACTTCATCCTAGTCTGTCTTCAAACTTGTAAGCGTTGTGAGATGAGTTTAAATATGGTGGTCACAAGAAGTTTTGCAGGACCTAGGGACTTCCTTTGCATATCTGGGCACCCCAGACTGAGAAACAGTGCTAGATAATTCTAGCAAAGTTAATTTTTATGAGGATCTCCTGGGGTAAAGCTAATTCACTATTTCTGAAAGGCAGTTTATTTACAAGGAATAGGTTCAGATAATTTTCTACTAGGAAATATGTAGTAATATGACATCAATTAAAAAATGAAGATTCAGATACATAGAACTCAGTGGGAGCTGTATGTGAAAATCTGAGGATTCAGTATTATTCATATCTGACTCTGATATTTCAAGGATCCACTATTTTTTCATTGTATTTCCTCAACCACTGCAGACTGCATCCCCTCTATGATATAGTAGATAATAGAATGGAAGGTCCTTGAAGGCAGGGACTGATTTGTTATTGTTGTTGTACAGCATTCTCAGCACCTAGTACAGTGCTTAGCAATTCACAGGAGTTTAATAAGTATTTTTGAACTGAAGAGTCTTCAGAGTTTCAATGGCCAAAAAATCCCAACATTCTGAACCCAACATGGTGGTGAGGTTCATCAAACTTAACGAGGCTGATTTTAAAATTACAGATATTTGATCCTCATACAGGGTGTATTCTCAAATATTTTCCCAAAAAAGGACTTTCTAAAACATCTTTTTTGGCATAACTTTCAAGAATTTAGGGTGATCTTTATGCTCCTAGTCTCTAAATATTAAAAGTATTTAGGTCAAAAAGAAGTCTTCAGGTGTTACTTTTTTATACTTTGTTATTCATAATACTTATAGATTAATGGTGCTTCATGTAACAAGTTCTGTTTTATGTCTATGATGACAATCAGATGACATTAAGGCTATACCTGAAATATAAAAAGTTGCCATGAATTTGTGGAATCTATCTGCTTCCTATGTAAATTATTAAATGCATGATTTATCTTTTCCTTTCCCTTCTTAATAACCTAAACATGGAAAGAAACAAATGACAAGAAGACTGACAATTTATTTATAGCATCAAAAAGACAATATTTTTCTGATTTTATCTTGGAATACCAATATTTTAGTCTCATCATGTTATACTATATATTTTCCCATAAGCTCTTGGACAATGTAGATTGAGAGAAAAAAACCTTAGTAGCTGTGGGTACATATGCCGGCTTTCCATTAACCATGCCTCTTCTTCTAGTGGAGAGTATAACAGGGCCAGGTGTTGTGCCTTTAATCATAGAATCACAGAATTGTAGAATTGTAAAGGACATAATAGGTAATCTAGTGCAACTCCCACCCACAAAACATATTCTATCTTCAACACCCTAAGCAAGTGATCATCAAAGTTTTACTTAAAGACCTCAAGTAATGAGAAACACATGGTTTTCTAGGTTAGTCCATTCCATTTTGGAACAGCTGTACTTGTTAGACAATTCCATGTATCATATGTATGCCCTCGTTTTTTTCTTCAAGGTCAAGTAGAAAAAGTTGAATCCCTCTTCCACATGAAGGAGGGGAAGGAGCAAACACACATTAAGTGCATAGGTTGTGCCAGGCTCTGTGCTAATAAGCACTTTACAGTTATCTCATTTTTAAAGACAGTTATCGAATCCTTCTCCACCACCACCCCAAGCCTTCTCTTCCCCAGGCTAAACCATTCCTCCTATGAAATGGTTTACCTTTCTCTGAATTCTTTTTAATTTACCAATGTCTCTTCTAAAATGTGGTGCCCAAAACTGGACACATTATACCAGTCATGGCCTCACCAAGATAGAGCATAGAAAAATCATCTCTACTGTCTTGCTCTAGACACTATTTTTCTATTTGGTAGCCCCAAATCATGTTAAAACTACTCTTATCACACTGATGAATCATTGAGCTTCCAAGCCATAAAAGACCCTAGGTCTTTCTCACAAGAACTGCTTTCCAGCTATTTTCTCCATATTGTATTTGTACAATTCTTTACATTCATCCTTATCAAGTCATATCTTGGAACCTGGAGCCCACCATTCCCACCTGTCAGAATCCCTTTTGATCTCGGTTCTGCCATCCAGCAATGACAAATCCCTTGTAGCACTTTACACTGTAATACAGTTTCAGAGTGTTATACAGCTTCACACTTCTGTACAGCTTCATACTTTTATATAGCCCTGATTATTGAAAAGTTTTTCCTTACACTAAGTTAAAATCTGCCATTCAGCAATATGCACCGTTTCTTCTACCTCTGCCCTCTGGGACCATACAGAATATGACAGGTCCTTCTAGCTCTTGAACATCATCATCTTGTCTCCTCTAAACCTTCTCTTCTCCAGGCTAAACGTTCACAGTTTCCTTCAACCAATCTTCACATCACATTGATGGTGCTGAGCCCTTAGTAGAATCTTAAGAAGTTTATGCTGGTTGATTAATTGATTGATTGATTTATCTTGATTACTGTCCTATGGAAACATTGTAGTTTGTCCATGCTCTACCTAAAATATGGTACCCAGGACTGAACACAATACTTTAGCATGAATCCTTTCCCACAAAATCTCAGTAATACTAAGAAGTTTTAACGTCCTTGTGTTAAGGACTTTTTTTTTTAGCCACTACCTCCTTTCTGCATTTGGGTCCCTCATTTGGAGCTTTAAGCAGCTACCAGAACTATGGTACCACACTGACTTCAGGGTAGCTGAAGGGAACAAGTAAGTTTTTTCCCAAATGCCTTGCCCCATTTAAATGTCAGTACATCAACATGCCAGGTTTGCTTTCTATCCTACTTTGGGGCTATGAAATAATGGAAATAGCAATGGCTTTAGAATCAAAGACCTAGCTCTGTGACTTATTCCCTGCAGGATCTCAAGAAAATCAACTTTGTTTCTGAGATCCTCAGTTTACCTCTCTGTAAAATTTAGTTCATCTAGATCACCTCAGAGATTTCTGCTATTTTGTGGACTGCTTGATATGTGCTAAGTATAATACTAATAGATTAGATTATATTGATTTCTATATGTTCCAAAATGCTTCCAAGTTTAGGTTATTTATTTACCCAATCAACAAACATTGATTGAGGCCTTCATTTCTCATCTAGACAATCCCCATTTTCAATTATATTAAATCTGTCACTATTATTGCTGCTGTTTACATTTCCTAATTAATCTCCTCGTAGTAAACATTGTATTATTACTATTTGATCTAATCCTGAGTTCCATCTACGAAACAAAGAAATACAGTAGGAAACAAGATATTTTGAAGGAAATGTTTGCTTATGGAAATTGATTCTTCTACTTAGTGAGACCACATAACACATGGGCCACATGAACCAATCAAGAGAAATTTATTTCCATAAATCTATTTCTTCAGAATATCCTAGTCTCCTATTGTATTTCTTTGTTTTATAGATAAAAATTTCATCCAAGACAGTGATGAAGTGGTGGAGGGCAATAAAGAACCAGGTATTATTGGATTATGTTGGCTTTATGTAGTGCCTTTCCTCCACAAAGCTCAAAATTCATTAATGCTTTCCTGGCAGGGCCTCCTTGTCCACTGTAATCCTGCCTTGCACTTCACATTTGTTCATTTCAAAGTTTGCCTGAGACACAAGCACAGCTGTGCAAAATTCTTGGCCTCCTCAAGAAACGAGCCAAAAGAAGCTGCTTTTGCTGAAGCTAAATTGTATCTGAAATTTCAACTAAATACATGCTGAGTCTTTATACTGGGAAAAGTTCATTTATGAACAAATGAACTTTTTTAGGAAAATATTTTGTTTTCAGTGTAGATAATTGAAGGATTTTTCTATTAACTCCACACAGAGGACATTCCAGGCCTTGTGTCACGTGCTTTTGAATAGCAAATTCACTAACCATTGAACCTACTTTTCTGCTTCATGTTCAGGAACACACAGGTAAAGCCATCTGAGTGCCATCCCCTCCCCAGATTCCACAGAATTTCTCTGAGAGAGTCTGTTCTAAGTAAACAATCACCTACAGGACTGTTGTAGCTCCAGGTAATTGAGAAGAGGCTTCCTGTTCATTCCAAATTATTGTGTACAAATTAGCAGTGGGAGTAAGGAGTAGGCAAGGAATGATCCTTCCCTAGTCAAGGATCACTGATGGAGGAACATTACAGCTGCACTTTGCTCTTGTTCAATTGTTTTTCAGTTTTTCAGACTCTCTGTGACCCTATTTGGGGTTTTCTTGGCAAAGCTACTGGAGTGGTTTGCCATTTACAGATGTTAAGTGATATACCTTAGGTCACCCAGCTAGTAAATATCTGAGGTCAAATTTGAACCCAGGGCTTCTTGACTTCAGGAATGGTACTCTATCCACTGCACCACATTTTTTTTATACTTTCAAAACCGTATATGTAAATAGCTCACAGTTCTATACTGTATCAAGGTTTTTTAAAGCTATTTTCTTTCAACATCCCTGTGAAATGGATCTCATAATTAGTATTATTTCCTAGGTAACTAACATTCAAAGAGATTTAGCACTTTTGCTCATAATTACCCAATAAGTATCAAAGCCAAGATTTGAAACCTTATTTCCAGTGCTCTTTCCCCTACCCTTTAAAAAGTATATAATGGGAGGCATGGTGGCATATGCCTGTAAGCCCTGCTGAAGCTCACTGGTCACTTGCTTGGCAGTTCTAAGCTACTGTAGAGCTAAAGTCTGTTGAGTGTCCACACTAATTCTGGTACCAATATGGTGAGCCCCCAGAGAAGGGACCATCAGACTATCCAAGATGGGTGTGAACCAGCTTGGGCCAGAAAGGGAGCAGCTCAAAGCTCCCATGCCAGTCGTAGTAGGATCAGGCCCCTGAGTGACTGCTGCTCTTCCAATGTCTCCAAAAGAATAAAATAAAACAGGGATAGTTATTGGACCTGAGATTTCATTGGTGGACTAGGGAAACCCTTCTAGAGGGAGAATGCAACTCCTTCTATATGCCAGTTGACACCTTTTCTGCAATTTTGGTATGAGAAAGCTGCTCAAGTATTTAGAATCAGCCAGATAATACATGGCCAAATTGAGACTTGAACCTCGATATCCTTGGCTTCAAGGCCAGCTCTCTAACCACGACACTAGGGGTGTCAAACTGAAATAGAAAGAAATCCCTGAAAACTTGGAAAACCACAAGTGAATATTATTTATATTACATCATATTTTTATTTATTTAGTCAAACATTTCCCCATTACATTTTAATCTGATCAGCAGCCTTCAGTCCATGAGCACTTCTGTACTACTCCTTGCCATCCCTCTCCCTCCCTCCCTCTCTCTTCATCCCTCTCCATATCTTTCCCTCCCTTTCTCTCTCTTCCTCCCCCATCCTCTTCGTTTCTCTCTCTCCCCCTCCCTCTTCCATCTCTCTCTTCCCATTTCCCTTCCTTCCTTCCCCCCTCTCTCCATCTCCAGTCTCTTCCTCTCCTTCTCCCTCTCCCTCCCCCCACATATAAATGGATTAATTAATGAATAAATTCATAAATAAATGAATGACTTGCTTAAAGTCACCTAAGCCATAAATAACAGTGCCCAAATTCAAACTCAGATGCTCAGATTTCCCCTTGCAGCACTCTGCCAGCCCACTGTGCTATGGAGTTCAGATTTCAGATTAACCAACAGTGACTCTACTCAAACACTGATTTTGAAATTTTCTTGTGCTTCTTGACTCTTGCCATTTGAACACCAATACAGGGCTGGAAAAGTAACTTAGAACATCCTTTTCTCTCTGAACAGCAATTTCTAAGGTCTTGGAATTTCAAGGCTTCAGGAATTCTTGAATCCAAGAAAAAGGGGGAAAAACACAAAGCTTCTTAGAATTTGGTTATTGTTCATGCTTATGCATTTCTGGATGCGATTGTGATGACTTTAGCAGGGAAATGGGCATCCTAGCACTTCAGGATCCTAAGCCAGGTAGCCACCCCTTTGGCCTTGAGATTTAATAACAATTTCAGTCAGTTTGACAGAAAATCAGAAATTAACCTGAAATGCTGCCTTAGCTATCACATTTACCTCTACATTCATAGTTTTAATATTTTTTTAGCTGAGGGTTAAAGCTGCTACTTTCATATGCTCAGATACATATATAGTTTCCATTGTTTTGGCTAAAGCCCCTTTTTTGAAGATGGATTTTATTTTAGCCTTAACAGCAGCCTAAAAAAAGAAATAGAGGAAGACATAATTAGTCAATGCTTTATGTCATTCCAGATGCTAACAAGTGATGCCAACTTGAGTATTCTGTGGGGACAGACTATGACCCTGGCATCAATCAGCTACTTTTTATGAGGAGCCAATGCTAACTTTCAAAACGGTTTTAGATGTTTTTCTCAATGATCAAACAAATCCATGGCAAACAGGCAAATTCCGAGTCAGGCTCCAATGAAAAGAGTTCACAATGTGCCCTACAGTATGCATATCATGAAATAGTACTTTAAACAGTGTCTGAAGGCATTCAGGGTCAGCTCTTAAAGCAGTGACTTAGATTCTGGCAGCAACCTGACACTATGGACAAAGACCTCAAAAACGATATTCTTGGCCAAAAGTTCACGTATAGTCATACATATTAAAGCACATTTTATTAAGAGAGACAGAGATGGTTGTAAATATTTCCCTCTGTGCCTTCATAAAATGTCCTTGGGCCATTTAACTCCCACCTGACCAAATCTCTTTGGTTAAAGTAGAAATGAACCTCAAATTGAGGGTCAGACCAACTGACGAGGTACAGAAACCTAATCTTTCCCTAATGAGTCTAAAACATTACCCAGGGATGATTTTAGACATTTATCCAGAGCAAATTTCTCCCTTGTTTTTCCTTAAATTCTCCATCCTTTACTAGTTCCATAAATCAGTATCATACAAGAATGTATTTCCTCCTCAAGTATGGTACTGACTATGGGTATCTGCTTTTGATGTTACCCTTAAAAGTGAGTCAAGTGGATAAGGAACCATTCCTAGCTCTAAGGGAAATCACTAGAAAGCCTGAGATAGACTGAGGTAGATAGACTGAGACTCCCATCTCAAGTAGAAGTTCAATAAAAAATCAGATCCTGCGGAGACTAGAAAGATAGAGTTGATAATCCACCTACATAGTGAGAGTCATCAGGGTAGAGATGACATTTGAACCCATAGAGTTGACAAGATCAACAAAAGAAAGTTTGTAGAGAATCCAGGACAGTAGAGAATCCAGGACTGGGCTCACTATGTCAACACAGAAGAAAGGATACAAAAGTAGGGAAGTGTATTTCAGATTTAGAGTCTTGCAGATATCCCTTAACCTAAGGATGGGTCCCAGTCCAAAGTTACTCCATTTTCAGTCTCACTCCCTTCCTCTTCATGGGGTTAGGCAAAGTCAGTGACTGCTGCTCATTTTGCAGTGATGTGTGCAAACAGAATCAAGGTCACGGAATCAGGGAGTAGAGGAGAAGACTGCTCCTGAATTCTAGGTCCAAGCTTTTGAATTAGCTTGTGTCCCTACTGCAGTAACATAACTGGAAGAGATGGAAGAGGAGTGGAGTGTGGGGTGTGAGCATTTTAACACAATTCTTCCACTCTTTATGTGAGTATTCAGCAGGGCTACCGGCAGCCCTAAGCTGGAAGCTTTGACCCAAAAGAGGGAATCAGTTGAAAGAGACAAGGGGCCATGTAGAAGAGGGAGAGTCAAAGGGCATATTGACAGTAAAGCAATAAAAGGTCTAAGTAAAGGAAGCACTAAATACTCAGCTGGAAAGAATCCTGAGCTCATTCTCAACTGCCTTTCAAAGGACTACAAAATCCTATAGGAGATTGTGGAGAGCTTGAGAAGAATGAGAACTGATCACTCATTTCAACAGGAAGGAAGGAAGGAAGGAAGGAAGGAAGGAAGGAAGGAAGGAAGGAAGGAAGGAAGGAAGGAAGGAAGGAAGGAAGGAAGGAAGGAAGGAAGGAAAAGGAAGGAAGGAAGGAAGGAAAGAGAGAAGGAAGGAAGGAAGGAAGGAAGGAAGGAAGGAAGGAAGGAAGGAAGGAAGGAAGGAAGGAACTTGTTAATATTACTTATTAACATTATTACTATAGTCCAAGCACTGTGCTAAACACTTTACAAATATTATCTCATTTGATTTTCACAACTCTAGGAGGTAGGTGCTATTATTGTCTCCATTTTATAGTTGAAGAAACTGGGGCAGACAGAGGGTAAGTGATTTGTCCAAGGTCACATGACTAGTATGTGTCTGAGATTAGATTTGAACTCAGGGCTTCCTGACTCGAGGCCCAGTGCTCCATCTTCTATCTATAGTAAATAGTTGGAGACATACCCTTACCTAAGCTGTGCTACTAAAAAGCTGCTTATAAAGCATATATTTAAAATGGAGTAGGGAAAGTTGTTTTTTAAAAGGATTTTTTTTAATGAATCCTTAAAAAAAATAACACAGTAAAGAATCTTTTGATAAAGTCAATAATTGATCCATAATATGTACTATTTTGTAAGTTTAGTTTTTTGCATTTTGGAAATTTTCTACAAAAAAGTCTATAAATAGTGTTTTATCAGTCATTATTTATAGAGTCAATAATTGATCCATAATATATAGTGTTTTGTCAGTTTAGATTTTTGCACTTCAGAAATTTTCTATAAAAATTCTACAAATATTGTTGTCTTTTATTAACCATTATTTATATCAGTTACATTTTTTATTCTATTTCAGGCCCTCCTGGTCCCCGAGGACCTAAAGGTGACAGGGGACCCCAAGGACCTCTTGGTCCTACTGGTAACAAAGGACAAAAAGGAGAGAAAGGGGAGCCAGGGCCACCAGGCCCAACAGGTGAAAGAGGCCCGGTTGGACCAATTGGCCCTCCAGGGGACAAAGGCAGTAAGGGTTCCAAAGGATCTCAAGGACCGAAAGGACAAAGAGGATCCCCCGGAAAGACTGGCCCACCAGGACCAAGTGGAGACCCAGGCCCTCCAGGCCCTGCTGGCAAGGATGGTGCTCCTGGCCCACAGGGTCCCCCTGGCTTCCAAGGATTACAGGGCACTGTGGGAGAACCTGGAGTTCCTGGTCCCCGAGGACTTCCTGGACTACCTGGTGTGCCAGGCATGCCAGGTCCAAAGGGCCCACCTGGTCCACCAGGCCCCTCAGGAGCAATGGCTCCACTGGCTCTACAGAATGAACCAACACCAGCACCAGAGCCTAATGGTAAGTCTGGGTAGCCCCAGAGGAAAGCCAGGAGGGCATTCATCTACAGGGTAGAGCTCACAGCTTTGACTCACCTTTATAGAATGTTTACTGGGCTCTGTCCTGCTATCCCAGCTTATTTAGCAGTGAAAGTATCATGCAGGGTAAGCATGAGAACCCTGCTGCTTTAACAGGCCGAAGCACCATATGGTGTCACTCAAACTCGTATGTTTCATTCTCTCAATGTGATCAGGGTTTCTACCTCTTGTTTATTTAGCTGGGTTGGACTTTCAGAAAGCATGCCCTTCATTGAAACCTGAGGTTGGCCACCACATGAGTCTTCTTTTCATCTATTCTCTTCTCCCCAGGGATGAAAATGTTCTTCAATTCACCACATTAATATTCACACTGAGCCCCCTGTTACCCATCTATATGCAATTCATTTTTCTAAAATATGAGGTGGTTCCTATACTTATATGTTTATTACAGCTTTATGTTCATATATATATGTGTGTATGTATATATATGTATACCTATGTATATACATTTATACAGTCATATACCTATATATAGATAATGTCACTGCATATGTGTATACGTATATACACATATACACACATACATGTACATTCATGCAAACAAGGACAGGCTGTTTGGAAGAGCCCTTGGGTCCAGAAAGAACTGGGTTTTAAATCCCATCTGTAACAATTACTGGCTGTGTACCTCTGGGCAAATCACTTAACTTTTCAGTGCCCCAGGTGACTCTAAACCTGTCTATAAATTGCAGAGCAGGTGCCAGTTTGCATTGGTAGAAGGGATTTCCTAATAATGAAATCGCAGGTCTGCCTCTCCAAAGAAAGTTGTTAGAATTTAGATTTAACTTTTTCATCAACCCAGACCCAGACCCAATTCTGAACAGCAAAATGCTCTTCGAGAAGACGCAGGTTTTCATTATTGCTACCTTGGTTTATTTTCTTTGTCCTAAGTCCTGGGTCCTCACATCCAATTATTTATAGACACCATATGGATTCCAGGCTATGGTGCACATCTGTGCCTTCTTCAGTTTTTTTTTGAACAGACTAATCCAGATGTAGATCGAATGTAAAGACAGGGAAATAATAGTCCCACAAATAGCTATTTCCCAAATTGTGTGGTCTCAACTACTGTATGGAATTTTACAACCTTAACAAAGATTAAACTTTATATTAAGCACTTAAGTAAAGTTTTGCAATGTGTGTCTCTTTGTGGGCTCTGCACAACAAAATGCATGGATGTCCCTTGGATATAGAAGCAACCAGGGACCAACTGTATGTCTCAAATATCCCTAAAAAGATACATCATACTCATGCTATTTTAACCAGTGTTTAATGTTCATTTTCCCAGGATGCCCCCCTCACTGGAAGAACTACACAGACAAATGCTACTATTTTTCAACAGAAAAAGAAATTTTTCATGATGCAAAACTTTTCTGTGAAGACAAGTCTTCACATCTCATCTTCATAAACACAAGAGAAGAACAGGTATGCGTATGGCAATGAAAGGATATTTGGAGACGAGATCACAGGACTGGGGAGAGGTGGATACAAAGATACTGAGCGTTCATAGTCAAGTAAGCACGTCCAGAAGGCAAACTCTCAGCATTTATCCAAAAGAGAACTGATGTTACAGAAAGATTTTCTCATCCCCTCTAGTCTGTAAATGCTACTTAATTTTGTTAAAAGGGCTAATTATTAGACCCCCAAAGTAACCATGTTGATAGACTAGGGAGTTTTTCCTTTTGTGCCTATACATTAACAGAAAAGCAGAGAAACAAAAGTATTATGAGGAAAATGGGAGAGCCCTTCAAGGAAATATAGTAATAAGCATTCATTCATGTACACAACAAGAATTTAAGTTCCTAATATGTACAGAACATCATTCTAGAGGGAAACATAAAAATCAGTAAAATGAAGTCCCTGATCTTACGGAGATTATAATTTACTAGGTATGGGGAGGAAAAAACATATACACAAATAATCATAATACCAAGAAGTTCCTGGAAAAGATCATTTACAACTATAGAAATAAAGAAACACTTCATGGAAAAAGTAACATTTGAACTGGGTCCTAGAGAAGTGGGTTGAAATTCATCAGGAAGAGATGAGGAAAAAAAAGTGTACATTCCAGACACAGGAATTGGCTTAAGTATAAACAAAGTTGTGGAAAACTATGAGATGTGTATGTGTTCGGTCATTTTTCAGTTGTGTCTCTTGGGGTATTCTTGGCAGAGATACTGGAATGATTTGCCATTTTCTTCTGTAGCTCATTTTACAGATGAAGAAACTGAGGCAAACAGGGTTAAGTGACTTGCCCAGTCTGAGTCTGGATAGTGTCTGAGACTGGATTTGAACTCAGGAAGATGAGCCTTCCTGACTTCAGGCCAGGCACTGTATTGTTCACTGCGCCACCTAACTGCTGAAGATGTGTACTGTGGATATCAAATAATGCAATTTGGCTGACTTAGGAGTTGGTTGCATATGTAGTAGAGGATGGGGCAGGAAGAGCACAGTAGGCTGCATAGAGTATGGCACTTAGAATGTTCTTGTTTGTCTCTACTAAGACCCTCCTACAGTAGCTTCCTGGAGCCCTTCCCACAATAGCCAACCAGATTTGGATCACAGAAGAAAAGATGTCAGTGGGGTCAAGGGTTCCAAGGGTTTTCAGCGGGTCATCCTAAAATAATTTATCATCAAAGAAAAGCAACTATCACAACCCCATAAAGGATATGAAAGGGCAAAAGAGAAAGATAAATTGAAAAAAATATAATTAGAAATTAAAACAGGGTGGGAGAAGGCAGTTTAATGTATTCTAACAAATACGTTCCTTAAAAAACAGGCTGGATTTCTAAATGGTTTTTAAAAGAAGAGGTGGCTAACTGACCTCAAAACCCCGATAAGTCATCTGTCTTAAGGAACAGTAATAATGCCCTACCCCCTGTTTTGCAGCAATGGATAAAAAAGCAGATGGTGGGCAGAGATAGCTTCTGGATTGGCCTTACAGACTCCGAACAGGAGAATGAGTGGAAGTGGCTCGATGGAACTATCCCGAAATACACGTGAGTACTGAAAAGTTTTCTAGAGTTTGATGAAATTATATGTCCTTCACTAGATTGTAAGGTCCTTGACAGTAAGGCCTATCTTTTGCCCTTTTTTGTATCTCCAGCACTATGCACAGTGCTTGCACATAGTAGGCACTCAGTAGACATTTATTGATTAATAATGTGGTGGTTCAATAATTATGGTCTTTTCTTCCCTATTTCCTGTGCTCCTCCTTAGCCATACTACTTAGAGAGTAGTACTTGGAGTTAGAGAACTCCATCCAGATTTATAAACATTGGTAATTCTACATCAGGAAATTGCTGAGTCCTATGATGATGAGGATGAAGATGATGGTACTTATATAGTGCCTACTGTGTGTCAGGCACTGTGCTAAGTGCTGTATAAATATTATCACCTTTGATCCTCACAACAACTTTATGAGGCACTATTATTGTTCCCCATTTTACAGTTAAGGAAACTGAGGCAAACCTAGATTAAGTGACTTGCTCAAGGTCACATGGCAAATAAACGTCTACGGACTCCAGGCCTAGCACTTTGTCTACTGAGCCACCTAGATACCTAGAGCATTTGGTGGACTTTGGTTTTTGCTGGGTTTTTTGACCAAAAGGAAAATTGAATACTGAACAGAATCACAACATGATACTTTTTGCCCAGACACTTTTTTCTAAGTGCTATGTTGGGTGAACCAATAATGAAAGCCAGGAGTTTCCTGGTCACTGTGAGATTTTCCTCAGCAGCAATTCTGTTGGCTATTTTGCAGAGTGCCTGTCAGTGGCACGTTATCAGGAAAACTAAATCCAGTTTGTTATCCTGACCTAACATCTAATTATGAAATGTAAACATTATGCCCTTCTCACAAACTGGAATTTTAGTTGGGCAGCAAAACAATTGAAGTTGTAGACAATCAAGGATTTCTCATAAATTCAACTGAGATACTACCCCTATAAAAAATAAGCATAGAACAGTAGAAGCAATTTAAATTGACTTTCTGGACCACATTTTATACACAGTAACATCTCCAAACATTCAAGCCAATAGTTGCAGCCTCTTTTCCAACCCAAATAGAATTGTCTATTAACAAGGAAAAAAATATATAGATTTGAATTTTCCAAAATAAGACATGTAATAAAAACAACCCATTGCTGAGCCTGGATAGGTAAAAGCACTTATCTTTGCTCATTCCAAATAAGCATCCCCTTTCCTCTTTGGGAGTAACTAGGTGGTACAGTGGATAAGGCCTAGAGTCAGGAATATGCATGCTCATAAGTTCAAATCCTGCCTCGGACACTTACTACCTGTATGACTCTGGAAAAGTCACTTAACCCTGTTTGCCTCAGTTTCTCCATCTGTAAAATGAACAAGAGAAGGAAATGGCATACCACCCCAGTATCTTTGCCAAGAAAACCCCAAATGAAGTTACAAAGAATCATACATGACTGAAAGCGGCTGAACAACAATTTTTCTCTGAATACAAGTGGGCAGACTAGGTTCAGAACTGGTAGAGTTTGGCATGATTCTTTTCTCAAACTCTCTGGTTCTACCCTGAAGCCCCAAGAAAATGTATTTATAGCTTAAACTGGTTCATATCCAGATTCTCACTAAAAAAGGAGGGGGAAATAGAAAGATATTCCACTTACAATGTAAATCAGATATGGGGCAGCTATTTTCTTCCTCCACACAAAAGAAATACTTAACCCAAGAGAGTCACAAATACACATTGACAAAATATTTAAATACACATCAGCAGTAACAACTTACAGCTATTATTATACTCCCCCAAGAGGTTGATACTTAAAACATCAAGATATGAAGCAGGAACTGCTAAATTGGCACTTCCTATTTCTCCTTGGTTGTACATTGTCCAAATAATTCCCTTATCTTCTGCCAAGGTTACCCAGGAGGAAAGTGGAAGCAATTTAAATTGACTTCCTGGACCAAATTCTCCTCCATTCCACATACTCCTTCCCTCTCTGAAGCAGAAACTCTTCCTATTGTCAGTCAGTTCCCAACTGAAGAACCCATGATATCTAGGCCTTTCAAATTCATAATGTTGCCTCCAAGGCTGGAAATCTCCATGTCAGAATCACTACTTAGTCAGCCTTGCTCAAGAGAAGAATACAAATCACAAGAAGTAACCAGCAACCAAAGAAAGGTCCAGACTCAGGCTTCCTTAACCCAAAGCATGTGCTTTAACTGCCATGTGCTGGGGTGGAGAAAGGGTGTGAGGAATTATACCATTTTACAGATGAACAAATAGCAGAGGCAGCAAATGACTTGCCCAGTCACACAGTTAGTAAATAGCAGGGCCAGAGCTTAAATCCAGTTCTTCTGGCTTTATGTCCAGGGATGTTCCCACTAAATCAGATGAAGAGGGAGTATAATTCAAGAACACTCAGACAGTAGCAGGATATTAATTAGTCTTCATACTGCATGTAGAATTTCATAATTTAGAAAACATTTCTAAACCAGTAACACAGTTAGGAAATGCTTTAAAATTCATAAATGTATGTACCTAGGAAACAAAGGTAAATGCCAGATAGCTCCAAAATAATGCCTAGATATTGCAGTAAGGCCTTTAGCACATTGAGTAGCCATCACCAGTCATCTTAGCCTGTGTCTTGCCACTGGAATCTGGTGACTTTGGAGGAGAGAGTGAGGCTGACAACTCTGCACAGCCCTACTTCACTTAAATCCAATTCCCTTGCAAGTTTAAAACATCCCACTTCTGATGTCATTGGTCCCCTTCGAGAACAAAAGACAAGCACCAACAATAACCTGTGAGCACATTGAGTAGATACCCAATGAGAGATTCTTGGAAAGGCATGAACAAATTCACATGAGATGAGAAGATGTGAAATGGTTGCAATCTACTCTTTTAGAGGGAGGGCACACATTGAGGAGATTACAGATCCATCAACTGTATTGTTGAAGTGTTGAATTAAATGGCTTGCCTGAGTCAAAGAGGGGGACATAAGACTTGACATTATGAGGATATGTCTGCTAGTGAATGCAAAATAAAACTTTTCTCCTTAGGCTCACGATGCCTTGGATATCTAAGGAGATAGTCGTTGGATTCAGCTAGCAAAGCAAAGGCAGAAGCATCAAGAGTGTCAGTCAATCAATAGACATTTACTAAGTATGTACTATGTGTCTGGTACTATGCTAAGACCTGAAGATGAAAAGAAAAGTAGAAAACAATCCCTCAAAGAGCTGCTCGCAGTCTAATGTGGGAGACAACATGCAAACAACTATGTACAAGCAGGCTATCTACAGGATAAATTGGAGATAATCAATAGAGGGAAAGCATTAAATTAAGGGGAATATGTGAATGCACTTGAAAGTCAGAGGCCATGCTTGAACTTGGGTTTTCCTGGCCCTGAGGCTAATTTTCTATCTGCTACATACCGTGCTGCCTCACACATCCAGCCTTGGTAATCGTAAAAATCCTTTAAAGTTGCTATAATAGAAAAATGAAGCAAGAGCTACAGAGGAAAATGGCAAGGGAGGGGAAGGGCAGAAGTATAGACCATTAAAGAAAAGAAGATTGGCTTTCTCTGCTTGATAAGATGCCAGGATCATTATTTTTTATTTGGATAAGTCTTCTCCACAATTGCCGCACTTTCCTCATGTCTATAAATGCAAAAAAAGGCAAGAAAAGGGAAAGCTTTGAGTTGGACTATCCAAGAAATCCAATCTTAATCCTTTCCTCTAAGAAGAAGCCAATGCTGGCCCATATGGAATGGATTGAGCAGGAACAGATCTGTCCAGGCCAGCTCTCCCAAGATGAAACTGGGCTCTCCTTCCCCAGACTCCAGCAAGAATTATGTGCTTTAGGAATGAAGCACCATTGGTAGTACCTGGGACTCAGATAAGTTTTAAATAGCAAGCTATCTGGTTTGGAATGCAATCCCCAAACCACAGACGCTTACTCGGAGACCCTCTGAGAGTTTGGGCTTTTGCATCAGAGCCACAGGACTCAGATTCTGCTTCTCATTTTCCACAGGAAGGAAAAATGTAAATATAAGAATCTTGAAGTTCAAATTTTAAAATATAGTATGGCAAGAATAAAATATTCAGAGATAATACAAGGCCCCAAAAATGAAATACCAAGATGGATAAGAATGGATACTGCATAAACTGAGAGAGGACTCCACACATTGTTAAACTGCCTGATCACAGCTTCCTGTGGGAAAGTATAATTTAAAAAATCATTCATGATATATCTTACCACATACTTCACTGAAAAAAAAATGGAACCAATCATCACGTTCTTCCCATTTCTGCACTTACAGTCAGTTCAGCATCCTTCCCCATTGTCTCCTTTGCTCTAGTTTCTGGGGCAGAGATGGTTCTTGTCATTGCCAAGATCATCCCATCTATTTATACCTTTAATTTGATTTCATCCTGTCCCTTCTAGAACTTTTATTATGTACATTCCACCTATCACATCCAGTCTGTTTATATCTATTTTCTCCTTCTCTGCTGCCTACAGATGTCCCCCAAGTTTCTCCATTCTTTAAAAAAAAAGAAATTCATTTGACCCTGCCATCCTCTCAACTATCAACCTGTGCCTATCCTCTCTTTCATAGCCAAAGTCCTAGAAAAAGTCATTTATACCCATTGACTTAAATTTCTCACCTCCCACTCACTTCTCAATCCTTTTCATTGTGAGTTCACTCCATCATGTATGGAGTGGAAACTGCTCTCCATACCCAGCTCCATCCTCTGCTCATACCTGAAGTCACCACATCTTGATATGTAAGATTTTTGTGACATTAATGACACAATTGTAATGTGCATCAGCATTACAAAAGATGGAAACATAGTCTGTACATACTCTTTTCCTCTAATTGTTCATCCTCATGTCTTTGAAATGACTATAAGAATTTTTTTTAAAAAACACCTTAGAGAGTGACTATTTTGTACATTGAAATTGTAGCTAGGATCTCACTGACCAATAATAAGCTTGTCCAGACAAAGGAATAACACAGAGCAGAACATCAAGGGCAAGAGGATGTTTGGAGGGGCATAAGCAGTAACTCATTCCATTTTCACTCATCACAATTCAGCCAGAATGGCAATAGGCCAAACCACCACGGAGAAATCCTCTTCAATGCAGACCGCTGTACCAGGAAGGGATTCTCTAGCAAAAGCATTCTTCTTACTAGTAACACTTCCCAGTTATAAGGCCAGAGCTTAACCAATGGGAGTTTCTTGGCCATGAAATTTAGGTCAATTTTGTGGGCAATAAGAAAGCTCATTGGTTTGGGAGTCTGGAAAGGACCATGGCCAACATTTAGAACTTAAGTGCTGCCTCCCTCAAGATGAAAATGAAATCTGGGAAATTTCAGACCAACCAGTATAGCTCTGAGGATGCTGGAACATTTTTTAGGAGGTTTTCCTATTTGCGGGTAAGTTTATCAATGTGGTGGAAACAGTTTCAGAGTCTTCTGGTATACTCAAAATAGGTTGTTAAGGCACAAATGCTTTATACAAATAAATCCATTCAATCGTGAGCTCCTCAAGGGCAGAAACTATTCCTAGCCTGACATATAGTAGACACTAAATAAATACTTATTGACTGATCGACTGACAAATGCCTTGCTAGAATGTGTTGCTGTTTTTATGCCTACTACTGCATGAGATTCAGGCACTGTCCCCATCTCTGGTTTCAATCTCTCATGCTGTGAGATAGTACTCATAAATATAATATGTAACCAAGGGAAACATTTAAATATGAAAAATGCAATAGGTATATGGAGGAGGCATGGCGTGCACGCAGAAAAAAAAAACAATAGGTGTTTGTAGCATAGAGAGAAGGATGTTTCCCAGCCTTCACATATGGTTCAAGTTAAAATTTATTCTGGAATTCTTCAGCAAAATACATGTGATCTTTCTCTGCTCTATCCCCATCTTTCTCTCCACAATTGTAAATGTGTGCTGGGTCACTATTTTATTCTGATCCCACGCTACTATTTCTGACAAGTTTTGTCATGCAAACATTCCAATGTGTTTGTTCTTAGTCTTCTAATACAGGTTAATAATCTCTATGCTAGGCATTTAATAAATGCTTGTTGATGGATTGTCTCTCAGTTGTCCTAACTTCAAGTTACATTTCGAGACCATCTACATTATATGACTATTGAGGGTATACCACCCTCCCAGTTATCCAGACTTGAAACTAATGAGTCATCCTTGACTCCTCATTCTCTCTCACAGCCCCCATATCCAATCAATTGCCAAGTCTTGTCAATTCTGCCTTCTAAATATCTCCTGGATATACACCTCCCCTTCTCTTCTCTGATACTTCCACCCTCCTAATATAGGCCCTCATCACCTGGATTATTGCAACAGCCTGCTGATTGATCTCCCTGCCTTTGTAGTGTTGTTACACCTCACCTACGCTCCACCTCCTCTACAATTTGGTGACACTGACCTTGCTGGTGCTCACATTCCAATCTCCTGGACATTTTCACTGGCTGTCCCTCATTCCTGGAATGTTCTCCCTCCCTATTTCTACCTCCTAGCTTCCCAGGCTTCCTTCAAGTCTCAGCTAACATCCCACCTTCTGCAAGAAACCTTTCCCTCTCCTCCTCAAGTGCCTTCCCTCTGAGAATTTTGTTGTTTAGTCCTTTACAGTCATGACCCTGCTTTAGGTTTTCTTAGCAAAGACACTGAAGTGCTCTGTCATTTCCTTCTCCAGCTCATCTTATAGATGAGGAAACTGAGGCACACAGGGTCAAGTGACTAACCCAGGGTCACACAGCTCAAAAGCATCTGAAGCTAGAATTGAACTCAAGATAACTCTTTCAGACTCCAGGCCCAGCACTCTATGCCATCTAGTTGCCCTCAGTTGATTCCATATGTATATTGTATGTATGTAATTGTTTTCAGGTTCTCTTTCCTATTAGACTGTGAACTCCTTGAGAGTAGTTACCTTTTTTTTGCCTTTCTTTGTATCCCTACTGCTCAACACAATGCCTGGCACATAGTAATTGCTTAATAAATACTAATTGATCACAACCATAAAAATCATAACATAAAACTTAGAGGTCATCTTGTTCACCTCATACCAAAAGCATGGGCCCCTCCACAGTATCCCCATGATTCCTGTACGTTATCACTTAAATTTCATATAAAAACCTCTAAGGTCAACAGACAGCTTCCTGATATGGTCCATTCCAGGACAACTCTATGTGTGAGCCAGTTGATCTGCTTTTCTTTTCCTGTTGAGCTGGAGTCTAGCTCTGGGGCTGGCCATACACTGATGTTATCTGTCCTCTGGGGACATCCCTATTACCTTTGCTGCCAGCCCTAGTTGTTCACTCTGTGTCTGGCTCCAAATGAAGAACATTAAAAACATGAAAAAAGCTCAAGATAATTTTGTTAGTTAAGTGAAAGTTAAAGACAATGCTACTGGATCACAGCAACCCACACCACCTATGTAATTTTCAGCCAGTTACCCTTTTGTCTGTATCTCCTCCCATATTAAACTCAGCTGAATGAAAGATAATTTGAAAGTGAAGAACCAAATGAAAAGATTTCTGTTTGTCCTTTCTATGTGCTTGGCACAGTTAACACTTTTTGTTGCTCAGGCATTTCCGTTGTGTAGGATTCTTCATGACCCCATTTGGGATTTTCTTGGCAAAGATACTGGAGTGGTTTGCCATTTCCTTCTCTAGCACATTTTACAGATGAGGAAACTGAGGCAAACAAGGTTAAGTGACTTGCCAAGGGTCACATAGTAAGTGTCTGAGGTCAGGTCTTCCTGACTCCAGACCAGTGCTCTATCCACTATGCCATATGTACTCAATGCTTTTTCATTACTTTTATATGTAAGATTCACCCAGTTTATCAAGAAACTGAGAAGTGTATGGGGTGAGGGTAGAGGGGCAAAAGTAGCTCTAATAATTCTTGTTTATACGTTTGTGAACTACACAATGGCCACTGGCTCTCCAACTCACTATGGTCCTCAGCACACTGAGCAAAATTAAAATATAAGCCCAACCTCACCTGACTACAAAAAGTAAGAGACTTTACTAGTAATATCATGCTATTCAATGATCTGTGTACCATAATCACCTGCTGAAAAGACAGACAAGGTGATACAAAATTGATAAATGCAAGAGATAATGTAAATTCAGCAAACACTCTACATTCCAGTTCTCTGTGCATTTTCCTTACCTTTCTCACCTACCTTTGGAATCTTATCATCTTCAAAAGTATCTTTCCACTTTGGGACTCACATAAGGTAGTTTGATAGCTAGTTGACAGAAAAAGCATTTACTAAGAATTTCCTAAGTTCCAGGCAATACATTAAGTTCTGCCCTCAGATAACTTATTAGCAGAAGACAGTACATAAAGGAGAGCTAAAAAGAGAGAAGAGGACAGTATGGTGTGGACAAGGTGAGAAGTGATATTGAAACCTGCTTCCATATAGACAAGGTCAAAGCTCAGAGGTTAGCTCATAACTTGTTATAGCCTCCTTCAAGTTATCTTTCCATTACTAAATAGGTTTGATTATGGTCTTTTAGTCACTCTTTATAAAGAATACTCCAAAATACACATTTGAAAGCAAATTCTACCTTGTGTGTTTTTTTAAACTTACTATCAATATCAGATGTCTTTTGTAAACATGATTTGGGGCTGCTGGTCCTACCCTTAGAGGTTTCTGATAATATGGGGTATCCTTAAGTAACCTCAGGACTGTATGTTACTGATGGGAAAATGACTCATCGTTTCTGGAAAGCTGCGTGCATCCTTTTCCAGATGTTTTCTCAGACCCTCCACATCAGGCAGGCGTGTCCTAAAGCTGATCATGGCATCCTTTCAGGCAGTAACCACAAGCTTCTGTGTAGCAACCTGTTTCTTAGAGGGGGAAAAACTACTTCTGATGGCTGAGGTTGGAAGTACATCTAATTTGTTAAATAAAAACATAATCAAGAAGTGCGAACTCTGCCAAAGATCCTAAGGGTTGTTTCAAATTACACAGTCAAGGTTAACAAGCCTTAAAATGAACCCACCCTAAAGAAGTTTACTTTTTGTTTCTGGTTTTTAATTTCTTGAAAAAACTGAAATATTCTAAACAATAGTGAAATTAAATTTATCTTTCTCAGCTAGTGCAACTGACACAACCACCACCAAAGAAGTCATAGCCATTTGTTTATCATTAGAGGGACTTCTAGATGCATAAAATATTTCTTTTGTATACTGGGGGAGCTAGGCAGCATAGTAAATAGAGGACTGGGCCTGGAGTCAGAAGGCCTGAGTTCAATTCCAATCTCAGACACTAATTAGATGTGTGACCCCGGGCAAGTCACTTAACCTGTTTGACTCAGTTTCCTCATCTGGAAGATATGAATAATAATGGCACCTACCTCCCAGGGCATTATGAGGATCAAATGAGATAATTTCAAGCACTTAGAATATGCCTGGCAAATTACTACTATTGCTCTTAACAATTCTGTTCTTATTTTCAGTTCTTATTTATGTTTATATATTTCAAAAACATACAAAGATTCAAATGAGTTTCCAAAAGGCTCTCTGCTCAGAAGAAATAGAAAAAACAATATGTGGGAATAACATTTTTTCATATGTACAAATACAAACCACATTCTCCCATATTTCTCAAAGCCAAGGGAATGAGGACTGAATTTAGAAAATCCTAGCTCTGAAACTCACTGTGTGATCCTGAGCAAGTCAATTAAGCTCTCTGGGCTCCAGTTTCTTCATCTGTAAAATGAAAGTATAAAACTAAATGACCTCTAAAGTCCCTTCTTGAAAGCTATGACCTATGTTAAAAATTTATCATTTGCCTCATCATGATAAACTACATAATTTATTGAAAGTTGGGGTGATTTTTTTTCCCTACAGCTCTGCACTGAAATATCATACTGAGCTGATTTCATTGGGGCAAGGTAAACAAACACCCCGGGGAGTGCAGTATGGAAATCAGACTTGAGGCCTCATGACCTTGACATCCCCATTGTATTGACTTGAGAGACTGCCTTCTCAGCAGCTGCACGTGTGCTTCTCATTCCCAAAAAGAGCATGCACTGTTTTTTAAATAATGTATCTTCATTTCAGGAAAGATACAGTGGTTTAATTTTTTTTTTAAGTTTTTACTTTTCTCCTCTTGATCAAAGACGTCGCTCTGTACAAATAACACTCAATTTTTGTTTTCGCAAAAGAAATTGGAAAACTGGACAGCCCGATAACTGGGGTCATGGCCATGGACCAGGAGAAGACTGTGCTGGGCTAATCTATGCTGGGCAATGGAATGATTTCCAATGTGAAGACATTAACAACTTCATTTGTGAAAAAGACAGGGAGCCAGGTAAGTAGCATGGAGTTCTTAAAAGGAATAATTGTAGAGTCTGGGTCATTATCAGTGGATTTTTATCCATATAACCTTTATTATTCTTGACTGATCTAATACAACAGCATTCATTAAATTTTCCTGTCATAGGGCACCAACATCATGATTTTTTTCAAAAAAAATTGTTGGGAGAGAAAATAAATAATTTTTTATTGAAAAAAATTAAGAATTAAAAAAAAGACAAAGGCAGCATATGATCCCCAAAGACCCACATTGTGCCTTTATGAGATTTTTCTTGACAATCTCACATCACTAACTTAGCCTCCTTACACTCTTCTCTTTTACACTGGGGATTTTAATGCACCTCATCGCATCACATCATTCATTTAAAAGAATGGGGTCTACAGCAACTCAAATTTATGATTCGAATCAAGTTTAGCCAGTCTGATTGTCAGTGGAATAACTTCTAGGGATGAGCATCTGGCCCTTGAATCTGACTAGTAGTTTGGTTTTTTTTGGAGGGGAGGGGTATTAGGGAAGAATGAGTGTCAAAGGCTGTAGTTATTTCCCTTGCTAATTGTTCATCTCTGTGAAATTATATACACTGGGATGACTCTCAGGTGTACAGAGGGGCAGGATACAAAAGAAAATCTAGCCTATGTAAAAACAAAAGATATCAGCAAAAATCTATTTTTGAAAAGAAATTATATACATTATTGTTTAAACCATGCATTTTGGAATCTTGAACAGTAGAACAGATCAGGCAATCCTTATTATTTTAATATAATGTTAACTTGATTAAATATTAAAACTAGTTTTGTTCCTTTTAGCATCAACTTCTGCATTATAATAAGCTGTGAAATGCCAGACATGGACACAAATTCTGGACATCTCCCAAAAGTAAAGGATGTGCCTTTCTGACTAGATCATCTTTTTACCCCGTGGAATAAGAAAGCACTGAAAACTGGTTCAACAAAAATTCCTGCTGCAAATTTTTCTTCCTTTCACCATGACTCAAGGACTTGGGACCTAGTTGAGGGTCAGTGCACAGCTGGATGGAATCCCGTAGCCTTTCTCAGCCAATAACCACCCAAGTATGTGAGTTCTCACTTCAGAAGCACAGGGATACTCCATTCTGAATGAGTGCTTGTTATTCAACTATAGGAAAAGCTTAAACATCTACTGTGTAAACAGTGTGTTACATTTGCTAAAATCCCAAATGTAGGAAAATTATACAGATATACATATATATATATAGTCCAAACTCTTAGTAATAATATGGAATATACTTTTAAGAGCTTTTAAAACTTTGTATTTTTGTACAAAATATTTGCTTTTTATATATTTTTTTCTTTTTTATGGTCATTTTACCAATATACATGAAACCAAAGAAAACAATAATGGTACTAATAATAACTCATAGAATTTTCTTGTCAGATGCAGCTCTTCCCCGTGATAAAGGATGCTTTTTGGTTTTTTTTAATTACACACACATATATATTTATGTATATGTATATATACATATATGTATGTATGTAAATGTCTATATATGCATATACATATATGTATATGAGTGTATCATTTCCCCAGGGAGTTCACTAACTTGAAATAGCTTTATAGACTTTGGCAATGAGAAGTTTATGATTCTGTACAGGTCTAGACAACCAATGATGGTTAAAGTTGGTCTGTATTGGTCACAGGGCCTCTCGCTACATAGTGATCCTGCTCTTAACATTCAAAAGAAGTGGCTGAAGGCCGTTTCTCATTTCTTTATCTTGGTGGTGTTGATGGGAAGGTGTTTATTGGAAAATGTAGAAGGTCTCCATCTCTGGCTCTCTAAAGGGCTCCACTTAGGTTTCTAAGCATATGCCCAGTACTCCAGGAATCCCACAACAGCAGGTGTTGCCTGCCAAGAGATCCAAGGGTTAGTTCAGCCAACAGCGCTGTCTTTGGAAGGACAGAAATAAACTATGTGCTTCCTGAAATGTTTGCATTTTTTGAGTCAAGTTTCAGAAAAGTAGTTCCGAAGTACCTAAGTTCTCAAATGTTAGAGTAAATGAAGGGCCACTAAATCACAATCTTGAAAATGAACTATTCCCAACCCCTCTCCTCATGAGTCCTTCTCTAATATCTCCCTTCATTCAAAAAACTAAAGTAAAATATGTCTAAAACAGGCATTGGGCACTGCCCATGCTCAGGGGTGAGGTCTCCACCCAGCAGATAACCTATCCTCCCTTCCCCAAGGACCTGCCTGTGCAGTGCTGCTATCTATCGTAAATAAAATTTTTAAAGAATAAAGAAATAGTTCAACTTTATCAGTGGTGTGATTTGTCTTCAATTCGGCTACTCGCCATGATTTATGCCATCTGTACATCCTTTTAGCTTTGTGCCTGGAGTTTACTAGAGAAAAAACGACCAGTTCATGAAGGTTCTGCCTGAAGTTAGACTTCTAGCTACCCTGCTCCAAAGCTCAAACCCAAAGGAATCAGGCCTCTTATGACTCACAGGCCTTTGTGGGCAAACCTTGACCCCCTTTCTTCCTGTTTCTCATCTGTCAATTGTGATTTGTCTTGAGAAATAACTTTTAAAAAAATCCAAGGAATTTCTAATGTATACATCAGAAAGAAAGGCTAGTGCTGCTCGAACAGCTGAAAATATTCATGCCACAGTCAGTATTTTTCTTCCAGCAAGAATGTTTCAATTTTCAGAAGGTAATTTGGAAGACTTTTAATGATTTATTCAATAAAGTCAGATGGTTTAAAACATTATGAGGCAATCAATGCATGTAGGACAATGTATTTGACTGTGTATAGACCAGATGTTTCTCTGCACACTCCGAATTTAGGCCATTTTCAAGAGAATAAGTTTCACAAAAATGTGACATTATCAAATAAGAGAACATATGTCTAGCTCTTTGCAAACTTTAGAGCATGATATAAATGTTAACAATTATTATTATATGTAATGATATCTTCAGAAACCTGACTGGCTACTTGTGGTGAGGAGGTGGAAAATGGTTTCCCCATCAGTGGGCAAGGAAGAATGAAAGTTTCACTAAAAAGGGAAAAAAAACCCTTTCTCCTTCCTTCCTCTATGATCAGTGCTCATCATCTTTCTACATCCTTACAATTTTGAATCAGTTTGAGCTGAAGCAGGCAGCAAGCAGGAATAGCTACTACCACAGGAAGAAAGTTTTTAAGGAAGTAGAAAACTGTATTAATCAAATAACAACACTGAGCATGTAGATTTCTGCCCCAAACGGCAGAATTTATTTCCCCTTGAAAAAAAAAATATCTTTTTAACTTATGTTTGACTTCATAAGAACATGCTCCATTTTCGTTAGGAGGGGTAGGATGGCATTGTATAAAGTACCTTTGTTGTTTGGAGTCAGAATAACTGGATTTGAAAAATGACTATCACTAACTAGCTGGGAAACTTGAAATAAATGTCTTCACTCATCAGAGCATCAGTTTCATGTAGGACAACTCAAAGCTTGGGAAGTGTTTTGCTAGCTATGTAAACATAATAAAAACAATCTGCCCTTTTAGCTTTTTCCTTGCTCAAATTTATTTGCATGGCGAGATCAAAAGTATTTGAGGGTCCCAGGAATAAACTGCGGGGGCTCAAACCCACATAGTTGTATGGGGTTCTTTTTGCAAAGACTTCTAGGCAGAGAATGTATAGTAAAGAATCAACTTGGAGTTATAAGGACTTTCTAACTCTAAGTAAGATGGAGAGTGAGATGAAGATATGAATCCTCCTTGCAGGAGAAAGGAAGTTCAAAATTCAGGCTTGGTCTGGGGGCATCCTGTCTGACTTTTCTCCCTTAACTAGATATAGTGGCTCAGAACATCAGCTATAACTAAAGAGATGTCAGTCTGTTCCTATGAGGGAAAAGATTTCTAGATGTGGCACCCTAGCAGACAAGAGCCAGATGTCCAGTATATTCCCTGAGGAGATGAAGCCCAGAAGCTGGTAGCCCATAAACATTTGGCAAACATAAAACCAGTGGCAGACATGGAATAGAGAAACATCCAGTGGTGATTACGTGGTACTAGTAGAGAACAAGTGAGAATATATTGTATATGAGAGAAAAAAGGAGGAAGAGAGAAAGAAAGAGGAGAAAGGAAGAAAGAGAAAAAGAAAAGGGGAGTGAGAAAGGAGAAGGAAGAGGAGGCAGAGGAGGAGAAACAAGAAAAAGAGGAGAGAGAATATCCCACAAAAGAACAAAAGGCATCAGCGCAGTAGGAGCACCATGTTGACATCCCCAGAACACACCTTCATCTGTGTGGAATCCAATGCCTTTCACATGCATACACTGGCCATGTATGTTTCATACATGTGTTCCCCTAAACATAGGTCCCTATAGGTCCCTTCTCAATGACGTTACAGGTAGGTAGGAGATTATACCCAAAATTGAGGGGGCATATTCTCCCTAACTAGGGAGGGATTTTTATTACGTCTTATAGACTACATATGCTATATAGTATAGTATAGTGTATATAGTATATATGGTATGTATACTATATAATATACATAGTATAGTGTAGTATAGTATAACATACTACATTATTCCATATATATTTAGGATATACTAAAATATATTTTATATACCATGTTGTTTCAGCAGTGTTTAGCTCTTCATTTCCCCATTTGGGGTTTTCTTGGCAAAGATACTGAAGTGGTTTGCCCTTCCCTTCTCCAGCTCATTTTGCAAATGAGGAACTGAGGCAAAAAGGGTTAATAAGTGACTTGCCCAGGGACACACTGATATTAAGCATCCGAGGTCAGATCAGAAGTCCTGACTCTAAGCCTAGCGCTGTAGCCACTGCACCACCTAGCTGCTCTTTCATATACTATCCTATGGGACACGTTACTATATATTGTTTTTGCTATACTCTTTTATTAAATAACTTCACTTTGAACTACAGGAAAGTTGACAGATCTGACTGATATGTTAGTCAACTAGTATTTTTTAAGTATTCACCACATATTAGGCACTGTGCTAACCACTGGAGAGGAAATGAAAGGGAAAAAAAATCAGTCTGTTCTGAAGAAGCTAAACTCTGCGGGTACTGGAAATTCCTGAGCTATGGTTCTGAATAGATGGAGACTTACAGACTACCTTGAATCTGTGGTAACTTTTGTTCAAGCCCCTTGTGCTGAATGTGCAAGGCTTCACAAGCCACATGTAAAATGGGAATAATATTTAAATTGCCTATCCAGGATCATTGGGAGAATGAAGTAAGATAATGTATATGCATGTATATGATCATTACCTGCTCTAATATTGAGTTTAAGACTTCCATAGAAACTCACTGGAAAAAGATAGGCTTGCATATTTTACCTCGTGAAGAAGAAAACCCCAGATGGAGTCACAAAGAGCCAGATACGACTGAAATGACTGAACAGCAAAAACAATTTTCTTAGCAAAGATATTGGAAGGGATCGCCATTTCTTTCTCTAGCGTATACAGATGAGGAACGGAGGCAAATTAAGGATTAAATAAATTGGCTGGGCCACGCAGCTAGCAAGTGTCTGAGGTCACATTTGAACTCAGACCTTCCTGAGTTCAGGCCCAGTGCTCTATGCAATGTACCACTACTTGAGCCAGAATAATATGAGTACTATGCAAAATACTGAAGTATATTTAAGATAAATTGACAAAAAACAGAAATTTATGGGAGGAAAGTGAATTCACAGAAGAGACTATGACAGACAATAATAATGCTCATCAAGTGTCAGCTACATCCCTGGTTATTTCCAAAGGCTTTTTTGATCACCCAAGGAACACTTCCTAGAAGAAGTTAATTTTGAGAAGGATTCTGAAGGAATAAATTGCATTATGATTTATTGTGTATTAGATGATTTGCGTTATTATGTAAAATCTTAAAGTATCAAATATTTATTATATGCATTTCCATCACTGTGCTAGCTAGGAACCATGGAGTTTACAAAAACAGAAGGTAGCGTCTGCCTTTGGGAGATTATAATCTATTTAGGAAGACATTAAATAAATGCTGTAGGAACTGAGAAGGAAAAACTCAGGTTTTGCCAGCTTGGTTAGTCAGCTGCTAGGTCTTAAGTGAATTGAAAGGAGAGAAAAAGCAAACATATGAAAGAAACTATGTTGCCAGTCATTGATTCATTGGTGGAAAAGCAGTAAGGGAAAGACAGAGATTGATGGGGAGGCCCAGGAACGAACTCAGAGGCTAAAAAGGACCCCTTCTACTTAAAAAAAGAGCTAGAAACTGTTCCTTCATAGCAGGGCAGTGACAAAGCTTTTTCCCCACTAGCACGTTCAAAACCCATCCTTTAAAGTACAGAAACAAAATTCATGGCACCATCTACGTTCTGATGTATCACCACTTGGAGGAAATCTCTTAATGATTGGGTGTCATATTTATCTAATAACTCATAAAAAAGCTATCTGTAAAACTCCAACTTTGTGCGCTTTCCCTCTTTCCTGCCTCTTACAAATATAAATAATCTTTACACAATAACAACTTACAATAATTCAACTTAATGGACAAAGAGCAAGAGGAAAAGATCCCAAAGAACTTTTAGATTCTCCCAGTGCTGAAGAACTAGGAAAAGTTACAAGATGATATCTCTACTTTTCAATTGAATAAGCCTGTGGAACTACATCTACATAAAGCATCCATATCTAGAATTTGTCACTGCCTCCCCTCCAGATTCCAAGACCTTATTAGCACTTAATTTATAAAACAGAGACCTCGCAGATCATCTGAACAGCATTTGAGGGAGATTTATTGCTCCAACCATACAACTATAAACTTTTTTTAGTAATTAAAGGATCTCAATTTGATCCCCTAATGCAGTGGTATCAAACACTGTTTGTGGCCACATTGTGACCCCATAACACTCCCAAGAGCAGCAGAAATTAAATTTAAATATAATTCAGAATTATTTGACAAAATAAATAAGAACATTATAGAACATAGATAATGTTAATATATGGTTTTCTTAATCAGTATGTAGCCACTCATGGATCTTTCTGTGTATTTTAGTGGCTCCCAGTTTATGAGTTTGACACCACTGCCCTTTTATCATTTTCCAAAGTTTCACTCTTGAGGCAATTTTTATGTACAAGAGACAGTGTGATGTGGTTAAAAAAAATAGTGTTAGAGGAGAACTGCCACAAGATAGCTAAGTGAGTGTCAGTGACTTCAGCCCAGTTCTCCAAGGTTATCACAGCATCAACCAATGCACCAAATCAAAGAATGAGGGGGGAAAAAAGAGGAAGAGGAAAAAAAACTTTTCTGAGGGAAATACGCACAGGAAAAGCTAACAAGAGACTGGAAAAATGAGGAAACAAAAAAGAAACCTCAAAACAAAGCTTAAATACCCCAGGGGAAAGAATGCATGGATAAATCTTCAGAGGAAAAGAATAAAGTTACAACAGCAATGTGAGAGACAGCAAAAGTTAAGTTTCCACAGAAGTTATTCTTAGCTGATGAAGTCATGGAGAATAAGTCAGATAACAAGAAGGCCAGCAGACTGCAGGTGGACTCAACCAATCAAAGTTTTTAATAAAGGAACCAAATCTACAACTAGCTGGAACTAGTCAGGGAAAATGACCTAGAGTTACCGGGAGAAGAAGGCTTTTCTTCACTGTGCTTGCTTAATGAACCTCATGCATATAAGCAGACACCCCTCCCCCATAATATCATCCCTGCTTTTTCGGATCAGGGGTCCTATGTTAAAACATGTTTGCAAGGAGGGATCACACCAGGGATGGTTACGTAATAGGCATGTAGAGAAGATGGTGACCTAATGGAGAACAGATCAGTCTGTCTCCTGATGGGAGGATCTGTCCTGAACTAACAGTATAAAGCCAATCTCACTTCTGTATCTGAAGCTCCCTCCTCCTGAAAGGAGGGTGGGGGTCTGCTTTGGCCAAAGTATTCAATTCTTCTGAACTCTGATGCAATAAATTTTCCTTTATACCTTATTAGGGTCAAGTGTGTCTCTAATAGTAACAACAACAACTAGATCTCCCTAAGACATAATGGACCTATTGCAAGACTTTCCAGAGTTATTTAGAAACTCAAGATGTTACGTGGAGATCTGTCATTAACTACAGTGGTAATGTTATCAAAAGGAGAATGCAATGCAACAAATATGACAATCAATAGTGCAGAAAATAAGTTGAAAAATTCTATTGCAGTAGTAGATTTTAAGAATAATGACCCAGGCAAAACATGCAAAGATTAAAGAACAAATAATAGCAGGGGCACAACTGGAAGAAAATTTCTAATATTTATAAATATTAGAATATATAATAATATATTTTATATATATAATATAATAATAATATAAGAATATATATAATATAAGAATAATATAAGAATATATAAATAATATTTATAAATCAAAGCTAGAAGGCAGAGTTCAGTGAGATGGACTGAGACTAAAAACATATGAAGAAACTAATCTGATTTGTACATATCAGAAGATCATATCTGGAAATATTGGAAATAGTGAGCACAGCAAAAATTCAAAGAATCCAAAAGATTCTGACGGAGGGATACCCTAAGCATAATTCACACAGAAATATGTTCACCAAGAAATTTAATGTCAAAAAACAAATCTAGTACGCAGTAAAGAAGAAGCAATTCACATATCAAAAAAAAAAAGCATCAATTCAAATTATACAGTATTTTCCCATAAGGCCAAGAAACAAAAAGAGGCTAGAATGTATAATTGTAGAAAAACAAGGGACATCAACATGTATTTTTTAAAAAATCTACCCTAAAGAGAACAGTATATTTCAGTATTTTCAATGATGGCACCAATTTTCTCTTTCCTGTTAAAAGATTCAGTTCTTGCCAGGGCTTTTCACATTCACATTCAAAAAATCTAGAATAAGAAATTTAATAATGTAAATAGGACTTGAAAGCTAATAATGAGTACATATTGGCCCAAAGTTTATATACTATAAGGAAGTGATAAAATTATTTTAGTTTCTGAAATACCAATGGAGGGGGTGGAGCCAAGATGGCGGAGTAGAAAGACACGTATGCTAGCTCTTCCCCCACAGCCCATAAAATACCTGTAAAGAATGACTCAACAAATTCTAGAGCAGCAGAAACCACAGAACGATAGAGTGGAGGAGACTTCCAGCCCAGAATGACCTAGAAGACCAACAGGAAAGGTCTGCTGCACTGGACATGGAGTGGAGCCTAGCCCAGCCTTGACCATGCAGGGCAGGGAGGAAGATGGGAGCAGTCCTCAGGGCATAATCCCCAGTGGCAGCAGCTGCACTTTGCAGATTCCTTGACCCACAGGCACCAAAGGTCAGAGAGAGGGCTTTTTCAGTTGACTGAGAAGAGAGCATGGTCCCCCCCATAGTTCCAGCCCCAGGCGACAGTAGCAGAGGCCTCAGCAGGCAGCAGCTGACATCCATTGTTGGAGGCCTCATCGTAAAACCCCTGGGGGAATTGAGCAGCTGATCTGAACCTCAGCCCTCAGTGCTGGCATGGTGTAACTGGAGGTGAGGTTGTTGTGGAGAGGAAATACTACTACTCACAAATTCTGGGTGCAAAAGTTTCTGGTTGCTCCCAGATCAGTGTGCAGGCTTGATTGTGCCACCTTGGGGGAACTGAGATCTTCCAGAGTATACCCTACTCTTGACAAAGAACCCAAAAGTCAAGTAACTGGTTGGGAAAATGCCCCAAAAAGGGAGAAAAAATAAGACTATAGAAGGTTATTTTCTTGGTGAACAGGTACCTTACTAATTGCCCAACATGCCTGGAATTCCGTCCCTCCTCTTCTCTGCCTCCTGGCTTTCCTGGCTTCCTTCAAGTACTAGATAAAATCCTAGGTTCTATGAGAAGCCTTTATCAATCTCCCTTGATGTTTGTGTTGATTATATCCGAATTATCATATATTTTTATATACGTGTGTGTGTGTATGTACATTGTACACAGTTTGTTCGAATATTATCTTCCCCCTTAGAGTGTGAGCTCCTTGAGAACAAGGACTGACTTTTGCTTTCTTCGTATTCCTACAACTTAGCACAATGTCTGGAACATAATAGACCCAAAGTAAATGCTTGTTGATTGACTATTAACTGAAAACCAATTTAAAAAATTAAAAAAATAGAAAGAAGAGTTCACAACAAATAGAGAGGCAAAAAAGTAAGTTATTGGAAGCTACCATCCATAGTTATATGTTATCAAAACAGTCAAGATGAAATTTCAAAAACCTACTAAAATATGTTTTTAAAATGTAAAATATCAAAATCAACAAAAACAGAAATAGCTAACTTAACTAATCCAATCTCAGAAATAAACTCTCATGGGAACAACAACAAAAAAATCTAAAACCAGACAGATTTTCAAGTGAATTCTATCAAATATCTGACAAATAAACCTATGTTATATAAATTATTTTCAAAAATGGAGGAAAAGGGGGGCGGAGCGAAGATGGCGGAGTAGAAAGACACACATACACATAGCTCCGAACCCATAACCCATAGAACATCTACAAGAAAGTAACTCACGGCGAATTCTGCACCCAGAGGCCACAGAACATTGGAGCAAGGGAGATTTCTGTTCCAGAGAGACCTGCAAACCTCTCGCAAAAGGTCCTTCACGCTGCGGACTAGGCGCCGGGACTGGGAGCTGAGTACAGCCCTCCCGCGGCCGCGGCACCGAGAGGAAAAGATCTGAGCGGGCTTCAGGGATGGAATCTCCAGTGGCCACATGGGTCCCTCCAACCACAGGTGACAGGGGTCGGTGAGAGGGTCTCTTTGGCGGGTCGAGAGGGGAGTGGGGTGCCCCCATAACTCAGGCCCCCTCGGGAGGCAACAGCAGAGACGGGAGCAGACCGGGGCTCAGGGCTCCCCAAGCAGGCAGGAGCCCGGATCCTTTGTGGAAGGTCTCTGCATAAACCCTCTGAGGGAACTGAGCCCTTGAGGCGGCCCTGCCCCAACCTGAGCACCTGAACTTAATCACACACTGAATAGCAGCCCTGCCCCTGCCAAAAGCCCTGAGGCTGGCAAGCAGCATTTGAATCTCAAACCCCAAGCACTGGCTGGGAGGATCTGGAGGCAAAGTGGGTGTGAAGAGAATATTCAGAAGTCAAATCACTGGCTGGGAAAATGCCCAGAAAAGGGAAAAGAAATAAGACTATAGAAGGTTACTTTCTTGGTGAACAGGCATCTCCTCCCTTCCCTTCTGATGAGGAAGAACAATGCTTACCATCAGGGAAAGACACAGAAGTCAAGGCTTCTGTATCCCAGCCCACTCAATGGGCTCAGGCCCTGGAACAGCTCAAAAAGAATTTTGAAAATCAAGTTAGAGAGGTGGAGGAAAAGCTGGGAAGAGCAATGAGAGACATGCAGTCAAAGCATGAACAGCAGATCAGCTCCCTGCTAAAGGAGACCCAAAAAAAATGTTAAAGAAAATAACACCTTGAAAAATAGGCTAACTCAATTGGCAAAAGAGGTTCAAGAAGCCAATGAGGAGAAGAATGCTTTCAAAAGCAGAATTAGCCAGATGGAAAAGGAGATTCAAAAGCTCACTGAAGAAAATAATTCCTTCAAAATTAGAATGGAACAGATGGAGGCTAATGACTTTATGAGAAACCAAGAAATCACAAAACAAAACCAAAAGAATGAAAAATGGAAGATAATGTGAAATATCTCATTGGAAAAACAACTGACCTGGAGAATAGATCCAGGAGAGACAATTTAAAAATTATGGGACTACCTGAAAGCCAGGATCAAAAAAAGAGCCTAGACATCATCTTTCATGAAATTATCAAGGAAAACTGCCCTGAGATTCTAGAACCAGAGGGCAAAATAAGTATTCAAGGAATCCACATATCACCACCTGAAAGAGATCCAAAAAGAGAAACTCCTAGGAACATTGTGGCCAAATTCCAGAGTTCCCAGATCAAGGAGAAAATATTGCAAGCAGCTAGAAAGAAACAATTCAAGTATTGTGGAAATACAATCAAGATAACACAAGATCTAGCAGCTTCCACATTAAGGGATCGAAGGGCGTGGAATAGGATATTCCAGATGTCAAAGGAACTAGGACTAAAACCAAGAATCACCTACCCAGCAAAACTGAGTATAATACTTCAGGGGAAAAATTGGTCTTTCAATGAAATAGAGGACTTTCAAGCATTCTTGATGAAAAGACCAGAGCTGAAAAGAAAATTTGACTTTGAAACACAAGAATGAAGAGAAGCATGAAAAAGTAAATAGCAAAGAAAAGTCATAAGGGACTTTACAAAAGTTGAACTGTTTACATTCCTACATGGAAAGACAATATTTGTAACTCTTGAAACTATTCAGCATCTGGGTACAGGGTGGGATAACACACACACACACATGCACACGCACACGCACACACACATAGAGACAGAGTGCACAGAGTGAACTGAAGAGGAGGGGATCATATCTTAAAAAAAAAATGAAATCAAGCAGTGAGAGGGAAATATATTGGGAGAAGAAAGGGAGAAATGGAATGGGGCAAATTATCTCTCATAAAAGAGGCAAGCAAAAGACTTTTTAGTGAAGGGAAAAAGAGGGGAGGGGAGAGAAAAACATGAAGTTTACTCCCATCACATTCCACTAAAGGAAGGAATAAAATGCACAGTCATTTTGGTATGAAAACCTATCTTACAATACAGAAAAGTGGGGGATAAGGGGATAAGCAGGGTGGGGGGGATGATGGAAGGGAGGGCACGGGGAGGAGGGAGCAATTTGAGGTCAACACTCATGGGGAGGGTCAGGATCAAAAGAGAGAACAGAAGTAATGGGGGACAGGATAGGATGGAGGGAAATATAATTAGTTCTTACACAACACTACTATTATGGAAGTCATTTGCAAAACTACACAGATCTGGCCTATATAGAATTGCTTGTCTTCCAAAGGGAAGGGGTAGGGAGGGAGAGAGGGCAGATTGGCAGACAGGGGCAATTAGAACGCTCGGTGTTTTGGGGTGGGGGGAGGGGACAAAAGGGGAGAAAATGTGGAACCCAAGATTTTGTGAAAATGAATGTTAAAAGTTAAATAAATAAATAAATAAAAATGGAGGAAAAGGCAATCTAGAAAACTCTTTCTATGAGACAAAACATATCTCTGATCCTCAGATCAGAGAGGAATAAATGAAAGAAAAGTATGTATCAATAATGCTAAGAAAATTGATGCAAAAATATTAAGTGACATTAACAAAAAAAAGATTATAGCCATATGTCCAAAAAGCTATTCATTGTAATGAAATTGTATTTATAACAGGAATACAAGAATGCATCAGCATTAGGAAATTATTAGCAACATGGATGAAATAAAAAAACACACCACATTTCACATGATTATATTAACAAGTTTTTTCAAATAAAATTCAGCACATATTCATGTTGTTAAAAACACTGAAAGTCATTGGAAAAAAGAATTTTTCCTTAACATGATCAAAATCATTTATCTAAAAGTGAAAGAATTATTAATAGTATTTTCATGGAAGTTTTCCCATTTAATAATGGAATCTTTACTAATAATATAAGGAGCGTATAGGCATGTGCACTGTCATCTCATTATTAGGCAGAAAAATGGAATTGCTAGTTATAACAGTAAGCCAAGTAAAAAAAAAGTTAGCAGCATGAGACAAAATTACATCTATTAATGAAACAGTAGGATAGATTACTTAGAAAACCCTAGGGAATCAATAGAAAAATTAATGGATAATAATATAACTCCATAAAACAAGATGCAAAACAAAACCACCAACTATCAACATTTCTGTATTTCTACCCAAAACCAAAAAGGAAGAAGAGAAATGTCACTTACAACAACAAAGAATGCATTAAATACATAAAAGTTAACCTACCAAGAGATAAAGATGACTTATCTAAAGACAATTTTCACAGAAATAAAGGAAATTCTATAAAAGAGGAAAGATATTCAATGTACAGGTCATGCCATTATTACAAAAAATGACAATGATAACCATATTAAACTACAGATTTAACACTATATCAATAACATTACTAAAGGAATACTTTACAGGAATAGACAAAATAATATGAAAATTCATATAGGGGAACAAAAGGTCAAAAATATCAGTAAGGAAGATGGAAAAGTAAAAATGAGTGGGGGCTGGCATTAACAGATCTTGAATTATGTAATAAAACAATACTTATGCAAATTATTTGGTACTAGATAAAAATAGAAAAGTTGACCTGTAGGATAGATTAGATAATATTTAGAAGGAAAAGTACATAACAGTCTATTTTTTTTATAAACCAAGAACACAGAATACTAAGGAAAGAACTTTTTGTTAAAGAACTGGAGAACAGCTTGGCATAAACTAGTTTTAGATTAACATCTCATACCTTATACCACAACAAATTCCAAAAAGATGAAATATTTAAATATAAAAAGTCATAAAATTAAAAATTCAAGGAAAATGGAAAATTCTCTATTTGAAACTGTGGAGAGGGGATGAATTCATCTGTGGCACAAAGAATATGATGAAAAGCAAGCAAAAGAGATAATTTTAAGTATATAAAAATAAAAGTCTTTGCACAAATAAAATAGTGCAGCTAGAATAAGAAGAAAAGATACACATTAACATTTACCTTTACATTAAACATCTCTATGAAAAGTCCAATCCAATCTATAGGGATATGATACATGTTAAACAAGTGGTCAAAGCATGTCAACAAAGTGTTCTCCAAAGAAGAAATGTCAACTATCAACAACTGGCTGAAAAAGTTCTCAAACTTAATAATAATCAGACATGAAAATTAAAACAATGCTGAAGTATCACTTCACACTCAACAAATTGACAAAGATGATAAAAGATGAAAAATTCAGTGCTGGCTGTGCTGTGGAAAAACAGGCAAGCTTTTCATTTCTGGTAGAACTGTCATTGGTCCAACAAACTGAACTTGAGCAATAATGATTACTCATACCCTTTGGTTGAGTGATCATCCTATCCAATTTATACAAAAAGATGATTTGTAGCCAGAGAAAAAACTTATGCAAAAATATTCAAAGCAACCTTAATTATAATAGCAAAAAGTTGGAAACAAATTGTGTGCCCTACACATATTTATGTTATGAAATAACTTAGTTATTGAATAATAACTATGGAATAACTAAACAAATTACAGTATATGAATGCAATAGAATATATTGTACTATAAGAAATGACAAATATCTGGAATTAAAAAATATGAGAAGGTTTGTAAAGTAAAGAAAATGGAATAATATGAACAATATACACAAAGACAACTATATACATGAAGACAACTCTGTCAATAAAACAATAGTTAACAACAGTTTTGCTAATTTATTAAAGTCAAAACACATAAACAAAATATAAGATTTCATTTACATACCATCAGTGGAAATCACTCTTGCAATGTATTGCTTCACTATTTTCAAAGGTTGTGCTTTGTTCATATTTAATTATGAATTTTGTCAAGAGGTGTAGTCTATATCAAAACAAAAATTATCAATAAAGAAATGCTTTAAAAAGGTTTTGACCCTGGAGTCAGGGACAGACCTGAAGTCGAATCCTTCCTCTGACACTTTGTAATTGTGGAACCACTGGAAAATTGCTTACTTTATCCAAGTATCATCTGTAAATTGGGGATAATACCTGCAGTAATTACCTTGCAGAGTTGTTCTGAGGTTAAAATAAGATAATTTATTTAAAGTGAATGACTCTTCTCATAGGTAATACTTTTTTACCCAAAATAAAAAAAGTCAACCAAGAAGACATTAGGAAATATACAACCATGTGTATGGTTTCTCATCTTTATAAAAAAATTTACCAATATCCCTTTTTAAAATTAAATTTATTTTCATTTCCATCTTTATGAAGATACACACAAAGAAAAAAGGTCCTGTATACATGCATTTGTAAAGAACAATTTCCTATAGCAGATCACATCCTATCATGACACAGCTGTAAAGAGTAAAAGAACATACTCTGTTGAGTTTAAGTATTTTACTAAGTAGAACAAATTTTAGCTTTGAAGATTCTCCTCAGATAAGATATCTCACACAGGCAGTCTGCTGTTTTAAAAGCCTGTCCCTCTAATACCAATGGGGCAGCTAGGTGGTACAGTGGATAGAGAGCTGGACCTAAAAACAAGAAAACTCCTCTTCCTGAGTTCAAATCTGGTCTCTGACACTTACTACCTCTGTGACCCTGGGCTAGTCACTTATCCCTGTTTGCCTCATTTCCTCATCTGTAAAAATGAGTATCTTTGCTGAGAAAACTCCAAATAGGGTCACAAAGAGTTGGATACAACTGAACAACAAATAATACCAATATTTTCTAGTAATGTCTTAGAGCACTGAACTTCTGGAACACCATAATTTCTGAATTAAAATTGCAGGTGAAAGGGAAAGGATCCAGAAGGTATAGAAGTAACCCTATTAAAAATGCCAAAATTTGTAGGCAAGAACTAATATAAAAGACATTACTGAGGACATATGCCTTGCAATCTAGCTTGTTTACTTAAATTATCTGTTCCCAGGTGAAATCCAGGGAATTTCTCCAGGGACAAATTTACAAATCAAATTCCCAACCAAGAATATTCATTCCCTTCTTCTTGACCCCCTATAAACATGCCCTTTCTTCTACCTGTATTCTGCTGAATGCAGCTTTGGGGACACTACAATGGGATTTCTTTTATTATTTGTATTTTTTGAGTATGTATGTGCTCTTTATGCCACCTTCTCCTCCCTCACTCGAGAAAGTAAAAAACAGTAATACTAAAAATAAAATCTTTGTAATAAAAACAGCAAGGTTCCACAGTGGATAGAGTGCCAGACCAAGAGTTAGGAGATCTTGAATTCAAATCCTGCCTCAAACATTGACTATGGCTTCATGTGGGGAAGCCATTTAATCAACATCTGCCTCAATTTCCTCATCTGTAAAATAATAGCACCTACCTCCTAGGGAAATCTTGAGGATAAAATGAGATAGTACTTGTAAAATGTTTTGCAAATCTTAAAGCGCTTTTTAAATGCTAGCTATTATGACTATGAACTGTGCACAGGCAAAGAGCAAGGTCAGCAGGTGTTGGGGGTGTAAGCTCAGTTCCATGTGGACAGTCTCGGGCGGGTAAAGGTGAGAACTTCTAAACCTTAGAGTTCTCATGAGGCCCCCCAGGGAACAGCAGGGAATTGAGGTGTGAGACCGAGCTGTCTCATGAATTTCCGCCTCTTCCCGTGAGAAAAGTGATGGGAGAGAGCATCCCCGCCCTTGAGATTGGCCCGGGGGTCTGAGCACACCTATTGTTATCTAACAGGCACGGTATTCAGGTGCAAACTATGTGGCAGGAGAGCTTAAGTAGGGTCAGGAAAGCCTGAAGGCGCTCTTAGTGCTGAGGGGCCCTTACAGGACAGAAGGCCCCTCTTCCTTCTCTCCTCTCTTCACTCTTCCCTCTCCCCTCTCTCCCCACTTCCACTTCTGCTTTCATTCTCTTACTGTAAGATCTTTGCCTCCTTGGGAGATTTCTCTCTCTCTCTCCTAAGGAAGAGTTCCCCCTGCACATGTAACCAAGACCCTGAATAAAGCCTAACCCTCGTTCGACTCTGGAAAGTCTCTTCTCTCATACATTTATCCAGTTTGGCCAGCCAAAGACCTGCGATAGGTAAGGTAAGACTCGGGTAGCCCTCAGGCCTCTAGGCCTGGCAAGCAGGAAGCTTGAATGAGGAGGAAGGCCAACAGTTGTCTTGGACAACTTTGGCTTCCACTCCTAAGCTCATTTTGAGAGGAAAAAGTCATAAAAGTTGTCTCACTCATGTGCAACACCACCAGAAATATCACACAAACAAAAAGAGCGACACTTTAATGTAGTTTTAGAAAAGTTCTTTTTAAAGAAAAACATTCAATAAAACAAAAGAAAATGGAAAAGGAAAAAGAAAATGTCACTGGCCCACCCTCCCCCACCTCAGGAAGTAGAGGTAACAAAATAAAATCAGCAATCTTTCCAGCTCCTTCAGCATAAATGGTTACTGTGTTATGTGCCCAGTAAACCCTGAGACATGGCTTTGTTTTTCCATGATGGTGATAACTTCTTTCTCTATGGAAAAGCTCCTATTGAGGCAATAGTATGTTAAAAGCTGACAGATCTCCTTTGGACCACATTTCTTATGCCCCTTTTCCTAAGCCCTTTAATAAAATAACCCTACATTTATGATGCTATGAAATCCCACTGAAAGATATTTGTGGTGTAGTGGAAGGAGAGGGGAACTTGAAGTCAGAAGACCTAAATCATGATTCTGCCCATGAGCCACTGAACCTGTCTGAGCCTCATCTGTAAAATTGGGATGATGATACTTGCTATGGCAAAATTGCCTTGTCCTGTTTCTCAGCATTAGGAAGAGTGAAAAAGGAGAATAAGTTGATATTGCTGCATGTCCATTGACTTGGTTTGTAATTGTGATTTAAAAAAAGAAAACATGTAGTATATGGGATTTTCCACCCTCAGTACCCCACTTGGGGTGGAAAGTATGGATGAATGAGGATTGAGAATAGGGATCAAAAATCTGGCCTCTGAAGTAAAGAGGTTAAAACTAATACTTGAAAATAAGGAAGGATGTTCATTATTTATGGGCTTTGGAGTATAAGTATTAGTACATCTCTATGACAGAGTGGAACAAAAGCTAGGAATGGGCCCATCAATAAATACTGTTTCAGAATGAAAGAGGAGTATAATCTTGAAAGAGAGGTCATGCAGGGAACATCGTATATGTATGTATATATATACGTATATATATATATATATATACATTCTTCCTTCCTTTGACCAGTTCAGATGAGAGTGAGTTTCAAACATCACCCACTCTTCATACCACTGCCTCTTCCTTGTGCACTACATTTATATGAAATAATTTTCCCCATTCTTCTTTCCCTTCCCCCTCTCTCAATATATTACTTTTCCTTACCCTTTCCATACTTCTTTAAATATCATCAAGATATAACAGAATCACTCCTAGACCCTCTATCTAATGAGATTTCCCCAATGCCCTTGGTGACAACAGAATTCTGAGGGCCTACATGCATCATCTTCTCATATGAAAATGTCAACAATTTATTCTCATTCAATCCATTATGACTGCTCACACATTTACCTTTTTATACTTCTCTTAACTCCTATGTTTGTATGTTAAATATCCTACTCACTTCTGATCTTTCATCATGAATGCTTGGAATACCTCTATTTCATTAAAGATCCATTTTTCCCTCCTACAGGATTATAATCAGCTTTGCTGGGTAGGTTTTTTTTTTTTAAGCTCTTTACCTTCTGGAATATCATATTCCCAGCTCTCAGCTCCCTGAAGATGTTGGCTGCTATGTATGATCCTGACTGTGGCTCCTCAGTATTTGAATTCTTTCTCTGCAGTATTTTCTCTTTGATCTGGGAGTTCTGGATTTTGGCTATAATACTTCTATTCATCTTCATTTGGGTATTTCTTTTAGGAGGTGACTGGTAGAGTCTTTCCATTTTTTCTTTGTTCTCTGGTTCTCTGGGGAAATCTGGGGAATTTCCTATGATTTTTTTGAAATTTGCTGCTTGGTTATGACTTTCCCATAGGCAAGTGATTCTTACATTATCTCTCCTCAACCTGTTCTCCTCTCTATTATCCTTAGGGTCAGATCTCCACCTCCATCTGCTTTGGATTTATGACACAGAATTGGGTTGTGAATGACAGAGCTACCATATGACACCCATTCTCACCTTGTACACCAATTCAGGGGCTCCCTGGATCTTTTCCTGCCCCAGTGCAAAGCCTCTATCCTCTTTTAGTCACTGAGTACTGGAAAACTCTTTGCAGAATACTTTTAGCCAGACCTCAGTGTTCTCAGACCTTTCTGTCTATCTCCTTACGCTGACTTAGACTGGAAAAATGAGTTGGTGTAATTTTTTCTTGGATTTCTCAAATCAGGATTCAGTCTGATACATTTTCTAGATCTTTGTGGAGGTAGTATGATGGGAAAACTGGGATATTCATACTTCTCTACCATCTTTACACCTGAATAATATACCTTTTTTTAAAAAAAGCAAGAGGTATGGAAAGGGAGTTTGCAGTTTCATATACAATTCTATTTTTGTGTTCTGCCATAATTTTTATTGGTGTTCAAGTGCAAAATTTTTTAAAATTATTTTAAAATTTCATTAGCAATTTTAAAAACTTATTTGAGGCATTAGTAATGTCAGAAAAAAATACTAAGGCAGTGTGCAACTTTCAAAGAAATAGGAGGAGGGTTTGGGGATAAAAAGTAACATTTTCTCATCTAGTCAGGAAGCAGAACGTGGTTACAATCCAAACGATGAGACCAGTAAACTGGGTGAGATAGTGTCTCAAAGCAGGTGATATCCAAGAGATTCCTTCTCTGAGGCTTCCCTCGGGGTAGGAGCCTTCCCAGGGTAATACTTCTTTCCAAGTATAACTATCTTCCAGGATGATTGCAGAAGAATGAGACAACATTTGTGAAGCATTTTGTAATCCATAAAGGACTACATATGAGGCAACGTGGCATAGTTTTTAGGGCAGAGCTTCTTAAACTTTTCACTCATGACTCCTTCAGCCCTTCTTAAACTGTGGGTCACAACCCCATAGGACGTCCAGAAATACCTGGGTTCAGGTCCTGTTTAGGACACATACTAACTGTGTGGTTCTGGAGAATATCCTTAACCTCTCAGTGCCCCAGGCAGCTCTTTAAGAATATAATTTAAACATGACTACATTGAAATATGTTTTGCATGACTGCACATGTATAACCTATGTCAAATTGCTTGCCTCCTCAATGAAGGTGGAGGGGAGGGAAGGAAGGAAAGAATCTGGAGCTCAAAGTTTTAAGAAATTAATGTTTAAAATTGTTTTTACATGTAATTGAGAAAGAAATAAAACAATAATTTTTTAAAGAATATGTTAAAAATCAAGTCAAGCATTTATTAAAAATACTAAAATCATCTTTTCTTTTACAGAGCTTACAGTCTACTGGGATGTGACAATATACAAACATATACGTGCAAATGAAGGTACTGGATAAACTGGAGATGATCAGTTGAGGAGAGCATTAAGGAAGACTAGAAAAGTTTTCTTGCAGAAGGGAGGAATTTAGCTGAGAATTTTAGGTTACTAAGCAGTTTCAATATGCATTAGCATAAGGAGTTATCTACATTGATCAAATTCACATGATCAAAAAAAAGTGTCCTTCAAATTTTGGTGACTATTATTAGTATTTAAGCTCAGAAAATAGTTGATTACTTCATAGTGAATTCTTCTCTTTTGATTATATGCAGTGAAGAATATTGCTCTAACATGTAACAAGCCAAAAGCCACTAAGAGTAATCTGAGTATCTTCTTATAGATGCTAATATTTCAACAAAAAAAGAAGAAAGGAAGGAAGGAAAGAAGGAAGGAAGCAAGAAAAAAGGGGAAAACGTGAAAGAAAATAAAGATGCCAAAACACTATTACTTTTTCTTTTTAGCATAGGGAAGTATGAAAGTAGTCTATTTTGGTAGAGTTAACATTACCATTGAAAATTCATTTAAGTCCTCCAACTGGACCCCCAGTTGTAAGTTTTCGATTATGTTTATGATAGATTAGGAGAAGCTGGCTCCAGTATATATGTCATATTGAGAGAAAAAAAAAACACATCTGTTCAAAATCATTTGTGGTTGGTTCAACTCTGTAGGTATAGCATTTAGAAATTACAGACTACTATAAATTACCTTCTCAAAAAATTTCCGGGTGCCATCACAAGCAGCAAAGTCATGTGTCTTGCATTTTCCATAGCTCCACAGTAAAAATTGGCACCTTGGTCAAGAAGCCCTGAGGTTTGGGGTTACAGTATTTTCTTTTCTTTGGGAATAATTCTGCTCCCTGAGTAATTCAGCTCACTCAGAAATATTCTTAAAGAATGGGCATTTAGTGAGTGCAGAGCAGAGAAAGCCAGAAGCAGAGCTATTAATATACATAAGGCAAAAAGATCCCTTCCCACTAGAGCAGTCCAATTTTGTGTAGGGCCAACCCAGCTCTTCACAGTAATAAGGAGGTCCAGCAACCTCCTACAAGGGATAGACAAAATCCTGATGTAGGCAAAGTTTTTCTTCAGGCTCAACCCCTCCCTGTTCTGAATATTTCTCCTTCCTCCTCCTTTCAATTCACTTTCTTCTACCCAAGAATCCAACTTTCAGGTTTCCCCTTCCCTTCCTACCAGGGAGAAAAACTTCTAAAAAATTAATTCATGCCCGTTTTAGTGGCAATGTGTTTATCTTCCCAGGGATATCTGCTAGTTTAAAAGTGTATATACTCATCAGAGGCTGGTGTTCAGAACAAAGGAGTGTCTTTTAATGATGAACTTCAGACAGTGAGAGATGGATTCTTTTTTAGCTGACTGGGAGGGGTAGAAGTCAAGGCAGCTAGGACCTTTCTAATGCCCTTCAACTAAAATTCCTAAGATTAAGATTTGTTCTCACTTAGACAAAAGACTATCCCCATGTGAAGCATAGGAACCAAGCCCCTTTTCCTTTTCAATAGAATGTAAACTTTTTAGTTTAAATCCTACCTCTGAAATTTACTAGTCATGTGACCTTGCACAAGTCACTTAACTTCTATCTACCTTATTTTTCTCATCTGTAAAATGAGAATAAGAATAGTACCTCCCTGGGTTGTTCTAAGGATAACATTATAGCATATTTGAAAAAATTACTTTGCAAAACTTAAAGTTTTATATAAATGCTAGTTATCACCATTATCATTACAATTCTTTATTATTTATCTTGATCATTTAAAATGATTCATCATCATTATAATTCTTTAAGATCATGGACTGTTTTTCATTTTGATTTCATATTCTCAGTGCCTACTATCATGCTTTCAACATAGAAAGTGCCAAATGAATGCTTCCTTTTATTTTTGCATCCAAAGACCCCAGATATAGGCAACTATTAAGAAACCATCGTGAGCTATACAAGAATAGGAGAATCTTAGAAAAGCCTGGGAGTGTGAAAGCAACAAGGTTCTTATTTTTTGTTGCATCTGACTCCTTCCACAAGCCTCTTACCATCATCATGCAGGTCCCTAATTTAAACAATCATGGAGCTGATGTCAGAAAAAAATACTAAGAAGGCAATGTGCTGCCGGAGCTGATGTCTACATACAGAGATGTCAGTCAGTAAACAAGCACTTATTAAGGGGCTGTTGGGTAACCATACTGAACATCATACCGAAAACAGTCCCTTCTCTTAAGGAGCTCACATTATAACGAGAGACCACACGCAAATAGCTACATACTAACAAGATATATACGTAGGATTAACTAAATAAACAGAGCAAAGGTACTAGTAAGTATTGAGTCAGTCCAGGAAAGGTTTCTTGCAGAAGGTGGGATTTTAGCTGAGACTTGGAGGAAGCCAAGAAAGTCAGAAGAAGAGCCAACGAGGGAGAAAATTCCAGGCATAGAGGATGGCCAGTGAAAATGCCTGAGAGATAGAGTGACGAGTGTGGGAGGAACAACAAAGCCAGTGTCCCTGGACTGTAGAGCACATGGAGGGGAATGAGGTATAAAAAGACTAGAATGGTGGAAGGATCCAAGTAATAGCTTTAAAAGTGAAAGAGATCATTTATATTTGATCCATGGTTAGAATGTACTCTCTTATTCCCTCTGCTTCTTAGAAACGCTATCTCTTGTTAAGGTTTGACTCAAGTGCCAGCTCCTATGAGACCTTTCCTGATTCCTGCAGCTTCAAGAGCTCCTACAGTATTTACTTGTATGTGTATGTGTTGTTTCCCTTCCCCTTCCCACCCCACTGAGGGTAAGTTCAGGTAGACAGGAACCATTTCACTGATGCCTTTATATCACCAGTGCTTATCAGTGTCTTGCATATAGTTTAGCAGTTAATAAATATTTGCTACTTGCTTGTCTGGAGCAAAGAAAGTGGATTCATCCAGGATCCTCCAGCACTTCCATGCCTCCTGTAACTGACTGACTGAAGTATCACCTAGCACCTCATCAGTCCCTTGCATTATTTAAAGGCAACCAAAACTTCTACTGTCTAGGTTTCAGTGAAAATTTTGATTGAAGCTATTTCAGGAATATGTGGATGGGGAAAGTATACAGGATTCTATACCTCTGAAACAATGCAATTCAGTGACATTGTGGAGGGGCAAAGGTCACATTTCTTAGAGAAGCTATATTATTCAGCTGAATGTGTTCGTACCAATGATCACTTGACAGTTCTTGTAGATCTTTAGATAGTGGAGTCAGGTTATACACCCCACGGGATTGAAGCAAAAGGAGTATCTATGCCAGAAAGGGGGCAATCAGTTGGGGGCTGTATACTACAACACATTCATCTTCTCTGTGATGATATCCCTACCATTCTTACACGTGTGCCTTCATGTAGCAGAACTGTAATAAATGCAACAAGGAAAATCTACAAGGAAATTAGAAGTCTGAAAAGATAGCTGCTGCTGGAGTCTTTTGCTTGAGCTCAGGAACAAGCAAAGAAAAATATAGCCATAAATACAAATATCTTCAGAAATTGTTCTACCTTCTTAGAGATCTGCAGATATACTGACTTCTCGATTTCACCTGACAAGCACTGAACTTGTCAGATGTGTGTGATTTCTTTTTGTTTGTTTGTTAAATTTAAACTATGAATTTTCTTGCTCTTGGAGATTTACTCAGTCCTGTCTCTTGTCCAAAGTTTACATTGCTTTCAAATGATCAGTTCCAATAGAGGTTTATGTATTGATGAGATTTTTGAGATCTTACTATGAGACTTCAAGGATCTGACTGACAAGAATTGTGTTGGAAAGAGGAGTAGCAGAGAAGAGATGCTCTAAAACAGTCATGCCACATTCCTGCCATCTCCACTTCAACATCCCATTTCAGTTTTCTCAGGCTCCTTTTAAACTAGTCCTTTTTCTCTCCCTCAAACCTTTATCTTCCAACAAGATGGATATTCCAGCAATTATTCGTAATCAATTCAAAAGATACCATTGTTTCTTAATAATGATGATGATGATAGCTAGTCAATTTATACAGTACCTACTATGTGCCCTGGCATACTTTGCTAAGCACTATATAAATATTATCTTATTTGCCACACAACCCTGAGAGTCAGGTAAAATCTCTATTTACAGATGAAGAAATTGAGGCAAAAAAAAAAGCTTAAGTGATTTCCCCCAAGTCATACCATTAGTAAGTGTCTGAGGCCAAATTTTAATTCAAGTCTTCCTGAGTCCAGTCCCCTATCCACTGTACCACCTAGTTGGAGACCTAATTAACTCACCACTGGCTGTGGGAAAACACCTGTCCAATTCCTCCATTCAGACTATATTTTCATCCATTTGGTCCATTTCCAGGACATAATCCCATCCTTCCAGGATAAGGGGGCCCCAGTGATAGATTCCCCTTCAGAGCTAGCTGAAACTAGACAAGAGACATCTGCTATTCATTAAAAAGATTGTTTTATAAGCCCAATTCTTGATCTTGCTCTTAGGCCTTCTAAATTTTTAAAAAATTTTTAAACAATAGAACATTGTCTCCTTAGGTATGTTGATCCCTAGTACTTTATCTTGATTGTGGTGGTGAAGTGTGCACTCATAGCCCCTTTGATTGAGTCTACTTAAAGATTTGGATGGGAGGGATGGGATTTGGATGGATTACCAAAGTGCTGAAGACTTCCTCCTAAAAGAGGTGGCACTTGAGAACATGAGGAAACTGGCTCTCCCCATTTTCTTTTCCCCATACACAGAAGGGCTTTGACTTCAAAATATACATCAGATAGAAAACAACATAGGAAAATATCACATCCATTTTGAACTTTCTTATAGAAAGGCACATAATTAATCATCAAGATCTTTTTTTAAAAAAACCCTAAAATTTCTACTTATTAGTCTTATGCTCACTGACATCTCGCCACCCAGTATCATTGTTTGAAAAAGAGAGTGATCTTTTCCTTCTAGATTTCTATCTGACCTATAACTCTTCCTGGGACCCCATTGTTATGAAATTCCTGCTTATGACCACAATAACATTTCTTTAATGATTCTCAAGAACAAGGAAGTTAAAACATTCTCTTTTATGGACATTTATGCCTTTTCAATGATGTTATAATGGTCAGGCGCTTCCATGAAAGGGAGATTTGTTAAGCCTGATAAAAATGTTGTATAGCGAAAGCTCTTAGTAATCATGTAGTTAAACTGCCTTCACTAAGGAACCTTATACATAATGACAATCTTCTATTTTCCTGAAAGGACTTTAAAAAAATAAAAGCATCAAATGGACTGTTTTCCCAATGAAATGCTGCTATTTAAACATGTTCCTTTCTATTAGGTGTTATGAGCCAAACCTCAATGAAAGAGCTAAAGGTCTGTGCCATGGGGCACCTGGGGTCTAGTTCATCATTACAGAAAATTAGGCCCAGTTGTGGGTGAGGAGAATTTACATCACACTTTAAAAACTCTCCATAGATGAATATCGGGGTGTATATTGAATAGACTCCTAGTGGTCAGAACAAGTTGCTATATTTCCCAAGAGTCTCTAGCTCTCACTAATGTTGGACAGGTCTTTTCCCTCATATATTCTAGTTAATTGAGTTTATTGATATTTGACATTTTTGTTCAAGTTAATCTTGGAAAAAAATTCCATGATGGTCACTAAAGCTCTGAGGGAAGATGTAGATATAGATTCTGGGAGTTACTACAGTCTAAATTTTGATTGAATGGTATCTTCTAGTCAGGTTATACTGAATGGCTATTTATGCCAAGATACTGACATTCTAAAATAAAAGTTCAATGGTTAGAAAATGTTTAGAAATACTAACACCTTCATAAAATCAATCTTAATAAATACTTTTGGAGATGTAAATGTGGAAATAACAGATTTAGAAGTATCCAAACAAAAACCAATAAAATATAAATGTAACATAGGGTCCAGCATGCCAAGACCTTCTCAAAAAGGACAGGAATTGATAGATTTCTCAAATATCGTCAAAAATGGGTTCAAAACTTGCAGAAATACTTCTTGAATAAACAGATATCACTTTACAAAGTAATAAACAAAACTGACGATGGGTATAAACCACTGGATTTATTCAATAAGTTCAATAAGCTGTTTGTTTTATTTAAATTTTGTTCATCTCTCCTTTGACTTCCAAGATTTCCATTTTGATATTCACCTGGGAACAGGGGAGGTAAATGGTTGGTTTTCTAGTTGTATGCCCAGTTGATTGATCTGTATTTTCTCACTTTTATTGGTAAAATTGTTTAGATATATAAATTTTTCCTTAAATACTGTTTTGTCTATATTCCTCAAATTTTGTTGTCTCGTCATTTTTTCATGACTAGTTTTTATTCATTTATCTTTCGTTTTCATCATCCACTTCCATAAGATTTTGAGTTCCAAATTTTCTACTTATCCCTTAACTTCCCCTGCCAAGAGGGCATACAATCTGATTCATATTAAACATGTTTTCATATTAGTCATATTGTAAAGAAGAATTAGAACTGATGGGAGAAAAACACAAGAAAGAAAGAAAAAAGGAGAGAAAAAGAGTAAATAGTATGCATTTAGACTCCAATAGTTCATTTTCTGGATGTGAATGTTGTCATTATTTTTAATGAAATTGTTTATTGTTTCTATGATTTGTTCTTTGACCCACCCATTTTTTGTGATTCATTTATTTAGTTTCCAATTGATTTTTTTAACCTATGCTTCAAAGTTCCCTTACTGAATATAATTTTTATTGGATTATGGTCATAAAAGAGTGCATTCAATCTTTCTGCTTTTCTTCATTTGTTTATAAGATTTTTATGCTCTTATAGTCAATTTTTATGAAGATGCTGAGAAATAGATATACTATTATTATTGTTACTATTTTGAATTGTTTCTTTCTAGCTGCTTGCAATATTTTCTCCTTGACCTGGGAGCTCTGGACTTTGGCTATAACATTCCTGAGAGTTTTCATTTTAAGATTTCTTTCAGGAGGATGGATTCTTTCAGTTTTTTTTTTACCCTCTGGATCTAAAATAGCAGGGGAGTTTTCCTTGATATTTTCTTGCAATATTATTTCTAGCTCTTTTTTTTATCATGGCTTTCAGATAGTACAATAATTCTTAAATTATCTTTCCCCAATCTAATTTCCAAGTCAGTTATTTTTCTGATGAGATATTTTACATTTTTTCTGCTTTTTGGCTTTGTTTTATTGTTTCTTGATGACTCATGAAGTTATTAGCTTCCACTTGTCTAATTCTAATTTTTAAGACCTTATTTTCTTCAGTGGATTTTTGTACTTCTTTTTCCATTTGGCCAATTCTGCTTTTTAAGTTCTTTTACCATTAGGCCAAATCTGTTTTTTAAGGTTCTATTTTCTTCAGTACTTTTTGTGCCTGTTTTACCAAGCTGTTAATTCTCTTTTTGTAGGTTTTTTTTGTATCACTCTCATTTCTTATCTAATTTCTTTCCTCTGCCACTTTTTTCTCTTTAACTTTTCCAGAAATTCTTGTTAATGTGTCTAATTAGCATTTTTTGAGATGTTGCTTGCTCTGTTCTCACATCGTTGTCTTTTTCTGAAAGACCTGATAGTTTTTTGTGGTCAAGTTCTTTTTTTTCTGTTTGCTCATTTTTACAGATTATTTTAAACTTGGCATATTTGGTTCTGCACACCTAAGGGTGGGGAGACACTATCCCAAGCTACTGACCTTTTCATGCTGCTTTTTTCAAAGCTAGTTCTGAGTGTCTGCACATTTTCGGTGCTTCCAAGGTGGTATTATGTGGAGAGTGATGTGGTCACCACTTTCCTGATCTGCACTCCAGTCTTTACCTACAAAGGACTCCTACTCCCCTGAAGCCACAAGTGCTAACACTCTTCTTGGCCCTGTAATTGTAATCAGGTCCCCGACTCTCCTGCAAATACAAGGACTAGTTCTTCTCTCCACCTTGGAGCTGCAACCAGTACCCCTGTTCCCTTGTGGCAGACAACAAGTGCTCCTCTCCACCCTGGAACTACAAGTCCAAATTCCTTATGAGCAACAGAGTTGACAATCAGGGACAGCTGCACCCAATGCCAGCAAAAAAATCACTTGTAATCTCTTTCTGATAAGTTTTCTAACCCTTTTACCATCTCTGTGCCGAAGGCTCCCAAAGTTGCTGCTGCTGTTGCTACCACCTCCAAAGCCTGACACTGGTCCTGCCTCTGTGTCCTTCAGACAGACCTCCAGTCTGGTGTCAAAGACGCTTCCTGCCTATCATCTAAATTGTCTTAGGCTAAAAAAATGACTCACCCTCACCTCTTGTTTACTCTGCTATTCCAAAATTTGATTTGAGTTAAAGTTGTTTGGAGGGAAACGTTGGGAGAGTTCAACTGGGTTACTGTCTGTCCTCTACCCACTTGACCTCTAATCCCTGCCCCCTGGTTTCTAAGACATTTGATTCATTTCCCATGATTTCTTGAAATATAATGTCTAACTTCTTTTTTTGTTCATGGCTTTCAGGTAATCCAGTGATTCTTACAATATCTTTCCTCAATGTATTTTCCATGTCAGTTATTTTTCCTATCAAATACCTCATATTTTCTTCTATGTTTTCAGTCTTTGGATTTCATTTTATTATTTCTTGATGTGTTATAAGATTATTAGTTTCTATTTGACTAATTCTAACTCTGGGGGCATTTATTGGGGATGCGCAAAATTTTACATCTTTTATCAAGCTATTAAGTCTCTTTTCATAACTTTATTTGTTAGTTCTCATTTTTTTCTCTCATACTCTTATTTAGCATTTTCTAAAAAAAACTTTTTCATCTTTTTTATATTTTTCTTTAACTTTTTTAGGACTTACTGTTTGGCTTTGTCCAATTTGTGTTTTCCTTTGAGGCTTTGCTTATTGATGTTTTCAAGTCACTGTCTTCTGTGTTTGTATCTTGAGCTTCCCTATCACCATAGTAGCTCTTTATGGTTGAGTTATTTTTTTGTTTACTCATTCTTCCAGTCTGTCTTGACTTTGAACTTTATGCTAGTATTGGGCTCTACTTACTCTTGGGGAGGTGTCTGCCTTGAGTTTCTGCTGCTTTCATGAATTATTCCAAGACCCTATAAATTTTCAGTGTTTCCAAAATGGTGTGATAAGGGAAAAGGTTTGTTCACAGCCTTCTTGGTCTGAGCCGTATACGTTGCTGACTCAGGTTTGAGTCTGTTGGCTGATGTGTAAGTGAGATTCAGTACACTATTGCTGGACTCAGTCACAGTAAGCTTGCTTATTCTGCAGGTTGACAGTGACTGAGCTTCTGGCTCCCTTTTGGTAATGTTCTTCAGCCTTGATTTTCCACTGAAGGTTTATGTGCTGCGCTAAAGATTAGAACTGAGTAATCACTCTGCTCCTGTTCTCAAAGCCACTGCCACCACTACCACCAAGCTGTACTCTTGATCCACCCCTACCTACCACAAGGTGCAAATCTGTTTATCTATCTTCCCAAACAGCCCTGGACTGGAAAAATAACTCACTGTGATTTTTTTATTGACTTTCCCAATCAGAATTAGTCCTGGAACTTTTTCTAGGTTGCTGTGGAGGAGGTGTGTTAGAAGAGCTAAACAAAAACTCTAATTTTCACTCTGCCATCTTGACCCTACCCCTCCATACCACTGGATTTATTGAATGTAACTAATATTGATTTACCTCCAAATGGAGTCTATGAAATAGCTCAGAGAGAAAAGCAGAACAAAAAGACCTTCCTTTCATGACATCTGCATGAATTCAAACAATGATATATTGACAAAGAAATGTTGAACAAATGGCGTAATCATGTGGTTTTGTTTACAGAAGCAAAAGGACATGTGATAGTGATACAGGGCCAGATCATTACAACCTGAAATTATAACAAGGTCAGCCATAAGGAACTTGGACAGAGTGGTCATTGAACATTAGGCAAGAAAGTGGTAGAAAACTGAACAACGTATCATTGCAAGATGCGAAAAACTAGCCCTTACTTAATACCTAAAAAGACATGATCAGAAAACCAGAATTACACATCAGAAGGTCTCTGTGCTTATAAACTAATAGGACAAATGCCTGAACTACAAATATAAACCCCAAAATATCTTTGAAAATTTAGCAAATAAATTGTACTGAAACCAGAGCATTGTCAGTTAATCCATTTGCAACTGAAAAACAACTGAACAAACAACAAATGTGCATTTATTAAGTCAGCACCCACCATCTGCCAGTGTGGTGGGCTCTGGGAACATAAAGCCTAAAGCAAAGTGGTCTGCGTCCCTTGTTAAGTCTAATGGGGGAGGCAACATTACATATACAACTATTACAAAACAGGTACAAGGTTACCTTGGGGACAGGAGGCATCAGCACCTGGGAGTGGAAAGGGACAGGAAGCAGAAAGGTGGCACTGGAGTTTGGTCTTGAAGGGAATACAAGAGATTCTAAGACAAAACTGTTGCCCATAATGACCCAGACATAGTACTTACCCGTAAAAATTTAAGAACAAATTCTGAAAATGGATGTTGACATACAAAATACCCATAAACTTCAAACTAAGTGAAATGAAAAGATTTCAAAATATAGAGACCTAACAGAAGAAATTAAAACCATGTGAGAACAGAATGAAGTTTATTGCATGCCATTGTCCCTTCTCCTAATGGAGTTATCCTGAAGATGATTTCAGTGAACATACAGAAGATGATCTTATATCCCAATATTTTTATTCTGCTGCAGAAAGAAGCATTTTATCCACCTGGTCAAAAGTCCCCCAAACATTAAATATAAAAAATGTAGAATAGAGACTTTTTCTAGGATTTTTTCTACCTGAACTCCACTGAATATGAGATGAGAACAAAAAAATTGATGTTAGAAATAATAAATGGCTTTACACAGTGATTTAAAGTTTGTAAGGTACATTACACACATTATCTCATTTTTGCCCCCTCATCCTCATCATCATAGTTAGAATTTATAGAGCACTTTAAGGTTTGCACAGTGCTTTACAAATATTATCTCATTTTATCTTCACAGCAACCCTGGGAGTTAGGTGCTATTATTATCTCTATTTTACAGATGAGGAAACTGAGGAAGAGAGCAGTTAAGTAACTTGCTCAGGATCACACAGCTAATAAATATTTGAGACCAGATTTAAATTTAGGTCTTCCCAAATCCAGGTCCAACAACCCATACACTGAACCACTTAGCAGTGAGGTAAGTATTGCAGGTAATCCACTTTACAGATGAGAAAACTGGGACTCTAAGAGGTTAAGTGGCTAGTCCATTATTACACCCTTCGGAAAAAGGAGAGCAGGGATTTAAGCCCATACCTTGGTACCTTGCCCAGCAACTACCCAAGATACTTCTCCGGAAACTAGGTTTTTGTTAGAGAACTATCTGAAAGGCCAGTTTCTAATGCTATCTAGTTAGTAAAGTACTCAGAGTCTTCACTTTGCATCAATCCATACAAGTATTCCCAGATTTCTCTGAAACAACTTTCTTTCATCTTTTCTTTTTTATGTTTTTTTAATTTTAGATTTAAATACTAAAACATAAGTACACAGTAAGAAAAGGAAAAAAACATTATAAAAAATATTAAAACTTAAATACAAAGTAAGAAAATTAAAAAAAAAAAACATGCTATGTGCACAGCAGAATATAAGAGAGGATTCAAAATATATAGCAATAAATTTCCATTTCAAGAAAGCCTATATCAAGAGTAGGAAACCTGCAGCCTCAAGGCCACATGTGGCCCCATAGGTCCTCGCATGGAGCCCTTTGAATCCAAATTTCACAGAACAAATACTAATTTAATCCTAATCCTAGAGGATTTGTTCAGGTAAGTTTGGATTCAGTCAAAGGGTTCCATGTGAGGACCTAGAGAGCCACATGTGGCCTCCAGTCTCTAGGTTCCCTACCTCTGGCCTTCTTAATAAATACTACAAGTTGGTTTGAGAGCTGTCTATCTTTTCTTTGCTTCCTTGTAAATTTTCTTTTGTTCTCTGCTGTTCACTTTTTCTTTTGCTCTTTTCCCCCTCTCTCCTTCAGAAGGCTACAATTAAACATGGATATATTTATATATAAATAGATATATACATACACATATACATATATACACATATACATAAACATATATTTTCCTAACAAATTCTACTCCTGATCTTCGTTATGTTTGCATGTATCATTTCCCATTCCTCCTGACTCCTCTACTTTACCCTACCTTGTCCTCCTATTACTTAACCTACCCCCCTCCAAATATTCCTCCCTTATTCTCCCATTCCCATAAATTTAAACACCCTTCTATACCCCCCTTTGACCTGTTCCCTCACCCTCCACTCTAGAGATCCCTCCCTTATGCTCTCACCTTCCCTATCCCCTTAGTGTTTTATTTCTTTCTGAATTTAGAAGACTTTTGTACTCTTCTAGATATACATGTATTGTTCCCTCTTAAACCCATTCCCAATGAAAGTAGGTTTCCAGAACTAGTAGTCTCCCTCCCCCATCTAATCCCTCTGTGTTGGTTCTTCTCACACTTCATTTCTATAAGATAATTATGCTTTTTAGCTGTTCCTAAATGGTTTTACTTTTTAAAATCGTATCACACTCAGGTCTACCTCAATCTTTCTTACAAAGTACCCAAATACTAATCTTACATACATGTCTTACATTTTACATACAAAGGTAAACAGTTTGTCCTTATTGAGTTCCTTGTAATTAGTCTTTGGTATGTACCTTATATTTTTCTTGACTCTTGTGTGTCAAATCTTCTATTAAGGTCAGGTTGTTGGGTTTGTTTGTTTGTTTGTTTTTTTAACAAAGCCCTGAAAATCTGACAATTCATTAAATATCCTTTTTTTCATTCAGGATTATCCTTAGCTTTGCTGGGTATGATATTTTCAGCCAGAACCCCAGTTCTTTTGCTATTTGATGTATATTATTTCAAGACTTTAGTGTTGCTGCTGTTAAGTCTTATGTGATTCTAATTGTGGCACTGTCATATTTAAATTGTTTTTTTCTTGTTGCTTGTAATATTTTATCCTTGTCTATCTCTCAGGCAATAATCATAGCTCTGAGGTGACTATGAATATGCCAGCATAATTCTGAATCACAAAATATAACAGACTCTCCATTTAAAAAGCAGAAGAAAAGCATTTATTCCCAGCACCAGAAAGCCAAATCTGTCATACTAACCAAGAAGTCAATACACATTAGCACTGCTAGGGACAAACATTTCCAAGTGCCCTCCCTCTCCTTCCCTTGGGGCCTTCCCACAAACAAACACTCAGGATCCCAGCTGTGTCTGCTTGCCTGTATCCTTCCCAGCTCTGACTAGCCTGACCAACTTCCTCTCAGTTCTACTTCACCCTTCCTGTTCCACCTATTCAGCAAGCTGCTCCCACCACATTTGACTTAGGCTTCCATATGATTTAAGCAGTTCATATGGACCTATTAATGAATGGGAAAGATCTTCCCATTCAAATTACCATTACCCCTTGAGCTGGGGGTTTTGGAATTTGACTATAATATTCCTGTGGGTTTTCCTTGTAGGATCTCTTTCAGGTGGTGATCAATGGATTTTTTTTCTATATCTACTTTTCTCTCTTGTTCTAAAGCTTTAGGACAGTTTTCTTTAGTTATTTCTTATATTATTACATCAAGATTCCTTTTCTGATCATAGCTTTCAGGTATTCTGATTATTCTTATGCTTCTTTTTCTCGATTTGGTCTCCAGATCAGTTGTTTTTCTTAGGAAATGTTTCACATTTTCTTCTATTTTTTCATTCTTTATATTTTGTTTTATTATTTCTTTATCTCTTATAACTCTGTTGTCTTCCCCTTGCCTATTTTGATTTTCAAGGACTTTTTTCTTCCTTAAGATTCTGAATCTCCTTTTCTAATTGATTGACTTTCTTATCATAATCTTTTTTTTCTGGATTGTTCCTTTTTTTTAAAGTTTTTCCTCAATTTTTCTCATTTGATTTTTAAAGGCTTTTTAAGTTCTTCTAAGAATTCTTTTTGGGCAGATGACCATTTGACATTACTCTCTGGGGTAGAAGAGGGTTTCTTTGCTTCAGTATCCTCCTCTGAAGAAGGTCTTCTCTATTCTCACAGTAACTCTCTATGGTTGGATTTTTTTCTCCTTTGCCTGTGCATTTTTTCATTTGTAGTAGCTTAGATTTGTAATCATCTCTAGTCCTTGAATGTGGGGGATGGTGCCTCTGACCTCAGATCTTCCTTCATTTCTCCCCTCTGGCCTGGAACCTAAACCAAGCCCTCCAGCCTCCTATAATTGTCCACAGCCAGGGAATCTCCACCCTACTGCTTCTGCACTCACTGGGTGCACTAAGTTTGGTGTTCCCTGTCAGCAGAGGTTTCCTCCATATTCCCTGGCACAGATGCCCAACTCCCCTCACTGTCTTGGAGGTAAAAGGTCCTGTGGCTGGGGCCAAGCCAACCTTAAATCCAGCTAACCCCAGGGCTTGCAGATTGCTGTTTAAGAAACCTAGCCTGGAGGTGTTCACTCTTCACAGGGACCAAATCTTATCCTGGGATTTTTCTCCAGATCTTTGTCTATTCTCCCAGAAGGACTCCTGCTGTGCTTCTACTCTTATTTATTTTTACCCACTCTGTGTTTGCCTTGAGGCACTATTTTCTCTTTTGAGGAAGAAAATTTTGAGAACTTGGAATTTTCTGACTTACTCTGACATCTTCCCAGAATTCTCTTTTTCATCTTTTCTTCAGGTATGCCCCAGATTTTCTTATAGGGTATGCCAAATTTTTCTAATATGATATCTTCATGTGCAAATTTTATTATAATAGTTATGGATCATATCAATATTATCATCAACAACACCACTAACAGGTGTTCTCTATTACTATAACATTTCCATTATATCCTCAAGCCTATTAGTGGTGTAGGATGAAAGAGGAAGATTTTTTCTCTGGTCTAGTATTCTTAAGCATTCTTGTGTTCCAGATATGTTAATTAAGTTCAGCCAGTTAGTTGCACTATCTAGAAGAAAGGAGAAAAAGACATGCGTTCCTCTCATTATATAAAATTGCAAGGTTTTATTGTTATTGTCATTGTATGAACTGATACAAAGTGAGGTGAACAGAATCAGAAAAATGATTTACATAAGAATAACAACCCTGCAAAGGAAAATAATCTTGAGAGACAAAAGAACTCTGATCAATGTAATGAGAGAACCAGTGAGGAAATGGGTTTCTCACTGCCTGACTAAGAGGTGATAGACTCAAGGGACAAAATAAGACATACATTTTTTGACACATTAAATGTGTGTGTGTGTGTGCACGCACTCACGCAAAGAGGTGGGAGAAGGTGTTGTTTGACAATGCACTTTTCTTACAATGATTTCTTTGTTTTCTTTCGATGGGTGTGGGGAAGTTGGGAGGGAGTTAGCAATTGGGTTAAAAAATAGAGGGAAAAAGATGGTCATTGAAATTTTTTTGTTTTCATTTTTGAGAATTTTTTATAAAGCACAGAAGTCCTAGTTAGTCTGTCTGATCTGAATTCATCCGCTTAAGCTGATCTTGTAGCATATTGGCAAAGAAGAAGAATTTATTTGTAACCTTTTTCTGTAGCCCTTGGCCTCCAAGGGCCAAATACTCCAGGATTTAAGTGTATCTAATCCAGGGAGAGGAGAAAGAAAACAGAAGGAAGTTTATAAACTCATAAAGCAGTTTTGGACTATGCTATCATAGTGAACTTTCAGCCTATTACAAACAGCATTTTAATCTATAATGTCTGTGTTCTGGACTTTAAACTAAGCAGATCTGTTAAGCTAGAATTCTCTAGTAAAGTTAGAAGAGAGGCTATTCAATCATATCTGCTACTAATTTTTCTTGATTCACTATGCATATAAGTATATGTAGATAGACCATTTTTTTTGTACTGGCCAGAATACAATGTGAAAATGCAACAAATAACAAAAGGCAAAGTCAATTTGAATGAGGGCTTATGAGAAGAGTAATAGGGTCAGTCAAATGAATAGACTTAATCTTTTTAAATATATTTTTTATTTCATTAAATATTTCCCAATCACATTTTAAAAAAATTTTTAGCATTTGTTTTTTTAAAAATTTTGAGTTCCAAAGTCTCTTCTTTCCTCCCATCCTTTCTCTAGCAAGCAATATGATATTGATTATACATGTGAAGTTATACAAAACATATTTCCATAATAGCCATCTTACAAAAGAAAACATAAATACACACACACCAAGGAAGGAAGGAAGCAAGGAAAGAAGAAGAAGAATGAAGGTGAAAAATGTGCCATTTAATCTGCACTCAGGATTCATCAGTTCTCTCTATGAAGGTGAATAGCATTTTTCATCATAGGTCCTTTTGAATTGTCTTGATGAGAGTAGCAAAGTCTCTTATAGTTGATCATCATTACAATATTGCTTTATTGACCATAATGCTCTTTTGGTTGCACTCATTTAATTTTGCATCAGTTCATATAACACTTTCCAGATTTTTCTAAAACAAACCTACTCTGAATTTCTTATGGAATGATAGTATTCCATTACAATCATATTCCACAACTTGCTCAGTTATTCCCCAAATGATGGACATTCCCTCAATTTCCAGTTCTTTACCATCACAAAAAGAGCAGCTATAAATATTTTTGTGCAAATAGGTCCTTCTCCCTTTACTTTTATCTCTTTGAGAAACAGGAGTAGTAGTGGTATTGTTGGGTCAAAGGATATGCATAGTTTTATAGCACTTTGGGCATAGTTCCAAATTGTTCTCTAGAATGATTAGACTAGTTCACAACTCCACCATTACAACTCCTCCATGTTAGTTGCTTGGGGGAGGGGAGGACCAGGAGTTTCCACATTCTCTCAGCATTTGTCATTTTTCTTTTCTGTCATGTTAGCTAATCTGACAGGTGTGGGGTGGTATCTCAGAATTGTTTTAATTTATATTTCTCTGATCAATAGTGATCAAGAGCATTTTTATGTAACTATCAATAGCTTTGATTTATTCTTTTGAGAACTGCTTGTTCATATCCTTTGACCATTTGTCAATTGGGGAATGGCTTGTATTTTTATAAATTTGGCTCAATTCCTCATATATTTGAGAAATAATCCTTTATTTCACACATGCGTGTGCCTGATCTTACTCTACAAACTGTTACTAAGTCAAAAGATACAATGTTTCATATAAAGAAGCACACAAGGACAGAGGATGCATCTCACAAAGGACCGGGATCGGGGTAAAACCAAACAGAAGAAAGCGATGTGACTGTTCCATTTACATTAAATTGAAAGCTAATTTAAAGATGACATCACTCATGTCAAGAGAAAGAGGAAATAGAGGGGTCTGTTCTCTTTATCTCCATAAAGGGCCCAATAAATTGGAAGATTTATCTGAGCATATCCAAAAATAATTGTGATATAAAAAACAAAGAGCATCAGTAAAACAAATAAAAAACTAAGGAAATTCTGAATATGAAGGTGGTAAACCAGCTAAGAAAGAAAAATGTTTATATGGGGATGCCTGTTAATGGAGAAATGTTTGAACAACTCTGGTCTGTGAATGGAATGGAATATTCCTGCACCAGACAAAACAAATATAAGGAATTCAGAGAAAAATGGGAAGATTTAAAGGAATGAATTCAAAGGGAAGAAAACAAAAGCAGAAACAACACAGAGTATCTAGAACATCTTCACACTGAACTTAAAACTGAACTAAGACTTTTGGGACACCCTGTGCATGCAAAGATCCACGGTAATGTAAATGAAAACAACTCTAAAAAGCAGTTGATCTTAGATTTATTGCAGTAACCAACATTTATTCCAAGATAAACAGATGACAAAACACATTCCCTTCTTCTCTATAGAGAGGTGCCTGACTATGGGTACACAATATTACATAATTGATCAGATACGGACTTTGTTAATTTTGCTTTACTGTTTTCTTTGTTACAAGTAACGGTTCAGCAGGGAAAGGGAATTTCCTTTATTAGGAAATGACTGTGGCGTAAAAAACAGAAAGCATCCATCAATAAAACATCTTTAAAGAAAGTGTAAATCAGTGTTGGAGTGGGAAATGAATATTAATACCACTTTGGTTTTGGACCTAAGGAGACCAGACCTATGGAAGACTCTTTACAAAGTTTTAAAATCCAATGCTTGCAAATATGTTTGGCTGCTGTGCTAATTACAAAGGGTGAGTGGAAGAGAGCAACCATTGAGTGTTCCAATACATACGGAAATATTTCAACACATTTTCACAGTAACATTATAAATATATCATAATCCAAGGCCCAGGGCAGAACTATAAAATCCCACCGTAATGCTGCTAAACGAATCAGTCATGTATATAACATTGTTCTTATAAGACTTATTGTGGCGTTCTGTCATTTTACCTAACCTGTTTTTGTGGAAATAATTTATGACATTAGGCAACGTATGTGTATGTTCATATCTATAATTTCTATATTATGTAGAACTGTATAAATTGGCAGAGTAGTGAGATTTTAATCTCTTCATTCAAAAGTTTATTTCTCTAAAGAATTAAGATAAATGGTGAAACAATTAGTCTGTAGTGGAAGCCTACCACACACAAGACTTTCTCTCAGATATGTACATGCCATTCTGGGCAGAGCTGCTGTTGGAACCTTTTGTGAAATACTTGCCATTTGTGGAACAGATCTCCAGGCTAGGAGGTCCCAAACACATGCTTTCCATGTGAAAGACAGTAGTCACTCCTTTTCCCTGACCAACTTCTATATGCTGGTCCCCCTTCCTCTCTCTGATCCAAATATGGATCATTAAGTGGTGTGAGTATATAAAGTCAATTGAAATGAAGATTCTTTTGCTAAAAGAGTGACTAACCATCAACAAGACCCTTTGGAATGACCATCTTTGTGTGTTTTGTTTGGGTCAGGAACCTAACAATCCTGAGGCACTTGGGAAGCCAGTTTCACAAAGAAGCAGGAGTGAAATCTATCCTCTGAGAGGGAAGGTGATAACTATTTTCCCAAAAAATAGTATTACAAAAAGTCAATTTGTCTAGACCATTCACTTGGCTAGAGAGAAGTTGCAACCCAGTATAATTTCATGTTCAACAGTTGCAAACACTTCAAAAAAAAACAAAACCAAAGAAATTCCAACTTTAAAGGCCTTTCTTACATTACTATTCTAGTTAGTAAGTAGATTTTACTGTTGGCATTACCCTGAACACCACTCACGACAGGCACATATTCCTGATCACACAAACACACTTCTAGTAAATGCCTGAATATGATTTGAGTCTGTGTCTTCCTGACTCCAAATCCAGTTCCTTACCCACTATGTCATGCTGCTTCTCTGACAAATTTTGCTATTAATAATTTTCAGAATAAAATGAAGCCATGTGTGGCGCAATATCCATCATCCCAAACTGGGATTCACTCATCACTTCTAGTGCCTTCCTTCTGTTCATTTTCTCTAGTTTGTCTTCTATGTAGCCTGTTTGTAAACAGTTGTTTGAATGTCATTTCCCTCATTAGATTGTGAGCTCTTCCAGACAAGGAACTATCTTTTCTTGTATCCCCAGCACTTAGCACAGAGCCTAGAACATAGTAGGCCTTTTCCAACTTCAAAGATTTCATTTCTTTCTGTCTCCATGGGCCCAAAGGAATAACAAATCATCCTGGCAACATCCTGGTAGCTCATAGCAGCAAACAAAAAAGCCCCCACAATCAACATCTATTGATTTGAAGAAGAGATATTTCCATTAATGAATGAAAAATCATTTATTAAGAACCTACTATGTAGCAAAAACACTAGAGATGTAAATATGAAAAGAAGGAGAGACCCTGGCCTCAGGGAGCTCATACTTTAATAGAGGAAGACAACACAAATAGACAAATGATGGCCAGGAAAGGGATCTGTGGTTTGGAGAGTTACAAATATGGGGATTTGCTATATAGGTCAGTCAATTGACACAACCTTTCCTGAAATAATGATATCATTAATTAATTAGATTAGATTACTATTCCCAGAGCAAAAGGTAGAAAGTGGGGGTAGGGGAAAGGAGCTCCAAAGATGGGTAGATTAACTTACCCAAGAATTTAGACGTTCAAGAGTATGAAGGTCAAGATCCAGAAGTCAAGATCTGGGATTGACAATGATGGTTCAGGTAGGAAAAAGTAGGGCAGTGGAGAAGGCATATTTTAAGATGAACTGGGTAGATAACTGAATGACCAGATGGGATTAAGGTGAAATGCAGTCTGGTGCTCAAAGCCAGAACTAGATATAATAGCCTAAATTGTCTAGTTTGCATTCACTGAACCACCAATCAACTGAGTTGAGTCCTAGTGCAAGAGCACTAGATATGAGTGTATTTATTCATCTGACTGGTCAAAATACTCTTCCTCTTAGACAAAATTTTTCAGGAAAGTAGATAGCAAACAAGTGTGAGTATTATATTCTTATAATTGAACTTCTTACTCTAGGATCTCCAAAAAAATTGTTAAACTATAGCATCTTTGATAAAGTCATTGTAATAATGATAATATTTGTAATACTATGACTTTCACCTAGGTGGTAAAATAATCACTATAATTACTATGAATTCAAAAAATTCAAACATAACTAATTTCAGCACCATTAGTGAAGCAAATTTTTTTCCCTTCACCTTTGCAATTAAGAAAATTGATGAACACACAGAAATTAAATGACAACCTCCTTGGACCTTTGTTTTCTCATCTGTAAAATGAGAGGATTCCCCTATGTAATCTCAAAAGTTCCTTCCAACACTAAGATTCTATAACTCCATAACTAATCCCATATTTTATGCCATTCATTAGATGATAGGGTATAGGATTCTGATGCCCTAAATCAGAATTCGTTCTTCTAAATTGTCTCTCTGTTTTGATCTCTGAATAGCAAGAAAGTAAGTCAACTTAGGGAGACGATGGAACTGTTTAGATGCAGCTAGGCAGCAAAATTTATAGAGCATTGGTTCTAGAGTCAGTGAATTAGTTTGACAGTCTATGGAGGTACAGTGGTCATATACAGACAATAACTACATAAAATAAGAAGACCTCTCTAGAAGGAGTACCCAAATCAGTGAATATCAGGTCTATTGAAGTGTTAAAATGCTAAAGTATAAAGTACATAAGTAATATTGATCCAACCATCTCTTATCCAACTCCCTGAGTGATCAACAATAAACTTTTTCAAAATAATAGGCCAGAATTTGGTATATAAAATGTGGATATGAGACAGAACAAGTCTATCTGACATACTAAGAATAAAGCTATTCAATATCGCTTCATTAATACCACTCTACCAAGTGAGAACCACTCCCTCATAGCTTAAATTAAGATAGCCTTTCCTGATCCTCTTAGTTAATAATAATAGCATTTATATAGCGCGTTAAGCTTTGTGAAGTACTTTACACGCATTATCTTATTTTATCCTCACAACAAACCTGTGAGGTGATATTATTATCCCTATTTTAGAGCAGAGGTTAAGTGACAAAGACAAAAAACTAGTCAGTGTTTGAGGGCGGATTTGAACTCGGATCTTCCTAACTCCAATTCCAGTGCTCTGATCACTGTGCCACCAAACTTACCTTTTCTCAAATAGTTTACCCCCCAAATCACCTCATACCCATTGTATATAGATAGGTGGCTATTGCTGTTCAGTTATGTCTGACTATGCATGATCTTATGGATCATTGTATGTCAGTGCTGTCCATGGAGTCTTCTTGGCAAAGATACTGGAGTGGGTTTACCATTTCCTTCTTCAGTGGACTAAGGCAAAGGGAAGTTAAGTGATTTGCCCAGGGTCACACAGCTAATGAGTGTCTAAGGCCCAATTTGAACTCAGGTCTTCCTGACTCCAGGCCCAGGACTCTATCCACTGAGCTGCCTAGCTGCCTCAAAGACAAATAGAGATTAAGTGGTTTGGCCAGTATCACACAGCTAGTAAATGTCTAATGCTGGATTTAAACGCAGATCTCCCTGATTCCAGGTCCAACACTCTATCTAGCCTCTATACCTACAGATAAGTTAGAGATCTTTAAATATGTACACATCTCTCCTTGCTGGACTGTAAGTTTCTTTAGGGCAAAGACTGTTTACACGTTTGTCTTTGTATTACCAGCACCCAGCATAGCTCCCAGCACATCGTAGGCACTTAATAAACGTTTGTTGATTGAATGATTCATTGATTAAAGAAAACACCAAACAGAATTCATAGCCCTTAAGTTGAATCACGACATTATTTAAAGTCAAATTCTGATTTGATGCAGGCAATAAGCAACTCGCTTGAAAACAAGAACTCAAGACATAGTCTAAATGTTAAAATTGTCATACAATTTTATATAACTTTGGGTTAGTATTAGTGAAATTCTTAAAACTCGAACCCATATATCACATTTGACACATACATGTCCTATCAAGGATGATAACATTCTAAAAGATAAAAGTTTTCCATATATCTCCTGACCCATCACAATGAATTGCCCATATGTATAGGCTCCAGTATGACAACCAATATGAAGATAAAAAAGAGGAGGAAGAGTAAAATTCCCATGATACCAGACTACCAGAGAGAGTTTGTTCAAGACAGACTCCAGGCTATAAATTATCTTTCCAGTCTCTTTGAAAAGTACAAAAAAGTGAAGTTTCCCAATAGACCACCGGACAAATACTCAACTGCCCTCTGGGGGGTCTAACCCTGGCTCATAATCTATGTCTTATGCTACAAAGAGATTGCATTCTTACTAGAATGTAGCAATTAAGAAAGCTGCTGGGGGTTGACTCAGGAAGGGGTAGTCAAGTGTTTTTCAGGAATTTAAAAGCTGTTGGATATTTCAAAGTAATAAGAAAGATTAATTTCCCTTTCTCTGGATTCACATCTTAAAAACCAGCCAAATCAGCATTCTTTTGTAATTGAAGTTGTTATTAAAAAAATATAATCATAAGCCCTGATAGCAAAGGTTATCACTGGCACACACACTTGAATCATAATCTGCTCAGCAACTGCAAGAAAACGTCAACTTTTGGTTCTGAGAGTTTATGGCTAAAGAAAAGATAACTTCCAAGTATCCTTGAAATCTTTTGTTTTCCTCTAAAACGAGGACTTTGCTTACTAGCTGAGCCTGGTCTGTCTAGGAGAGTTATAGTAGTACTGTTCTTGAGACTTGTTTGAGTTATCATTACTAAATCTAAGCTTAAAACCCTTCTTGGTCCCCTAATTATTACTGTTCACGCCTATGATCATGTGTACACTTATTTGTTTACATGCTTTATCTCCCCCAATTGAGGGCAGGGAATTTTTTTTCTTTTCTTTGTGTACCTATCACCTAAACCCAATGCTTTATAGATGGTAGACATTTAATAAATGCTTGTTAAAGAAGATTGAATCAGTGACTGAAGAATTGTAACTCCTCAGAAAGAAGTGAACCTTTATGTTACTCTGAATTCCCTTTAGGGAACCCTCTGGACATACCTTGGATCATGGCTACCAGTTCTCCCATGGTTTCCCAGAATCAAAGCAGTCCTCTTGGGATACAGTTCATTTGTCCCCATCATGGATAGGTCTGTGGGTATTCTTCTGGGACATTCTAACCCTTGAGTAATGTAATGTGCAAACTCCTAATGTGGCCCCTTAATGGCAAATAATAACAAAATAATGATAAAATCTAGCGTTTATATAAGGCATTGAAGTTCGCAAAGCAAATTGCAAATATCAAATCTGATTCTTACATCAACTCTGTGAGGTAGGTACTATTATTATCCCTATTTTGTAGTTGAAGAAAAGGAGGTAGAGAGGTTCAGTGATATGCCTCAGGTGTCCCTGCCAGTATTTGAGTAGGACTCAAACTCAAATTTTTCCTCCAATTCTCACACTCTATCTACTGCACTACCCACCTCATACAGCTCAATATAAGCCTACAATATGATGCAGTTGCTATAAAGAGAAAGATAGTCTCAGACTGCATTAATAGAACTTTAATATCTAGAACAAGGGAGGTAATGGTTCTGTTTGTATTACACTGGTAAGATCACATCTATACTACTGTATTCGTTTGGGACTTCACATTTTAAGAAAAACAATGATGAGCTAAAGTTCATTTAGAAGCAGCAACTAGTATGGTAAAAGGATAAAAAAAAATCTTGCTATATAAGAGGATGTGGAAATGTTTAACTTGAAGAAGAGAAGCCTTAAAGAAATCTTGGTCTCTGTCTCTAAATATTTAAAGGGCTGTCATGGAAGAATGATTAGATTTATTTCATGTGGTTCCAGAGGGCAGAACTAGGGTAAAAATAACAGGGAGTGGGAAAGATATCAATTCAGTATAATGACAAATTTCCTAGCAATTAAAATGGAATAGATCATACTTTGAGATCATAAGATACCCGTAACTGGAGGGAGTAATGTTTTTTGAGTAAAGATTGACTAAGTGATCTCTGAGGTCCCTTCCAACTGTAGAATTCTATCATTTATATCCCCAGACTGAAGGTTTGAACCTTGGGACAGGTTGCTGGACCAGTGGATCAGTGGCTGCCTTTTTGGTTCAAAGGAATGACCAGACTGGAGATGTAATTCTAGGGCCCTCTGAGCCCCAGAAAATTCCACAGGAGCCCAGTTTTATCCAGATCCCTAATGACCCTGCTGAAACTAACTTAATGTTTCCCTTTCTCAAGCAGCCAGTCCTACAGTGTTCAAGAAAAATTCATCTATCTTAATTCACAGCACATGAATCCCCATCTCCACCGAATGTCCCTAACCAAGTCAGAATAGAACCTATGACACCAAACAAAACTAAAGGATATTAACTTAAAACAGAAAGCAAACTAAGTAACAGGGTTTTAAATCAAGTGTCCAGCATTGGCACTACCCAATTCCCCAAAATACAATCTCCTTCACAAGTTTGAGGCTGTAATTCTGCTCATCTCTTCTCCCCATACTGATCCTCAACTCAATGTTATAGGTATAATGGGCATAATACATGCTGTGGAGTTACTTTCCCAAACCCTTTTTGCTCTAGCAGCCTAGGACCCCAGTTCAAGGCATTACATCTAAGAGCATCAAGTGTCTCCCTCATAAGTTTCGTGGTATTTTTCAAGTGCTATAGCTCACAAAACCATAAAGTTTGTGTGCTTTCTTCTGTAATTACCAGTTGATTTTGAGTAGATTACTAGACTTAGTTAACTTTTAGAAAGGGGTAGTTACTGAGTTTATATGATAAGAATAGTTGATATAAAATATCCCTCCAAAAGTCTGTGGCATCTCCCATAGGTATATATTAAGTTCTGGGGAAAATGGGCTCAAGCTTAGAAAGCCCAAGTAGCAAAAGGGAACCTCACCACTCCTAAATGCATGACATCCTTTTCTCCCCCCGTGAGATCAACCCTTAGACTTATTGTGGCTTTCTGCTAGACACTTTGTAGGGTCTTAAACATCCCTCTCCTCATTTTGTCTAGTTTATCCTGGCTTGTCTAGTTTGTCCTGGCTTATGTTACAGATGCTGCATAGCTATTCCAGGAATGTTGGGACTCTAGTGTACAGTACAAAATGGGCACCAGTGGGAAGTACAAAAATCTAACCCTCTAAGTTCACAAAGTTCTTGGTGAGTAAAAGGGGGAGAGGGTACCACAGCTTTCCTCTTCTTCTTCCCTTAATTACTTCTTAGGGGTTTGCCTGGAAGGCAAAGCTCCCAGAAGCTCAAGCCTCAACAGATTTCCTGAAACACCTAATTGAAATATCTCAGATTGCTTGATTCAGTGGATTGAATCCTATCTTGTTCTTAATCATACCTAGTTCACATTTCAGAATTATTCATTCAATTGAGATGTGTTCTCACCTACCATGTATCCCAAGAAGTATCTTCTAAGTTACTTTAAGTGAAGTAAGTAGAATTTGTTGATGGATTCAACAGACCCCTATTACAAAGAAAACTGGAAATGGTGTTTGAGGTCTGGGCATTGAACAAATAGTGACTTCTTGATGCCAGTAAGACACCACTTCTCACCACACAAATGCTGGAGCCTCAATCCCTGGAAGGCACTTTTCAGCACACAAATGGCAAAGCTTCAAGCCCTGGAAGGTATTTCTTATTAAAATACTCATTCGTTCTTCTTGGGACCTGGGGGGATAGAAATGCATTTTGTAATCCCTTCTACCAACTGGTACTGGCAACAGCTAAACACAACTGAGGGAAAATGTTTCTTACCCCGAGCAGCAGCATAAACTAAATGTATCTAAGGAAAAATGTTTCACACTGCTAGCATGAATTAGACATAGCTTGCATTTCTTTCTGCTCTCTCTCTCTACAGCTCTGTTGACCTGGCCTCCCGGCTATCTCACCCCTTTAAGAAATTCCCATCTTCATTTCAAACTGGGCACACCAAAAGCTGCTGAGTTAACATGCAGGCCTTTGGTAAATGTAATTCAGAGACTCATGGACCCCTCTATGGTAGTAACACCTGAAGCACTGGCATCTTCAAATATAAATGAGGTCTAGGTTGAAGGGAAATTATACTGTAATTTAGAAACCATCAACTCTATTACATATAGAACAGCACAGAGGCATTAAACCTGGGATCTCTTCTGAGCTCAACTACTTTACTTGCTAGCTATATGATCTTAGACAAATTTCTGATTCTTTATTTCTTTTTATGTTAAATGGAGAGGGGAAGGGGTTGAACTAGATGATTTTAATGAGCCTTTCAGTTTAGCATTTTATGATTATAGACATTATTTCTTATATTCTAAAATTAAGTTCTTTGGAAACACTAACAAGTGCATAATTTTACATCAAGAACTATGTGTTTGGGTAAATAAGAATTTTTAATGATTTTTCTACAAAATAGCAGTAGTTGTTATTTTTGACTGCCCTCTGTCTAAGACTGTAAGCTGCAGAAAAGGTACCAGTCTGCATTAATGGAGTGAATTCTTCACTAGGAACTCTACACTATTGAAAATGACAGGTCCAGAACAAAAAAAATGAAACTAAAATAAAATGACATATATAAAATTGAAGAGATATAGTTTTTGTTTGTTTATCTTTTTGATTCAATAGTTCTAAATCAGCTTCTATAACCCCAAAAGCTAATCCCTAGTACATCACATTATTTATGGGCTGTTGGAGATGAGAGTGATCAACCTTTCACCATACAAACTGTCAAGCAATCACTTGAAAACAAGTCCATGGGGTCAAAAAGAGCTCTTCATCATCACACTAATGAAGAAAGACATACAAAGCATGACCCAGATATCAAACAGAGGCTAGTACTTTTAGCAGATGCCCCTTGGCGTTGAACTAAGAGGCTGCTATCTGAAAAGCATGTTTAACAAAGAACATGATGAAGGGTTTTTGGGTGCTGGAATAAGCAACAATATATCGGGGAAAAGTCAAGATATGACCAGAGGGGAAAAATAATCTTGGGACTTGGGGGAGTGGAAAATGAGTTTTTTAAAAAAGTAATCTGAATGACTTCTGCAAAAAAACTAGTTATTTTGAATACACACACACACACACACACACACACACACACACACACACACACACACACACACACACACACCACTCTCCTTAATTATCTCCACCATCCACCCCGCCATAACTTGTAGTTAATTCAAGAATGAACATCACTTTAGTCTACACTGACCAACATAGTATTAGACTGCTACATATGTTTTTTCAGTGAGGTTCAGAATGACCATAATCTTAAAGAGAAGGGATAGCTCTATTTATCTCGGTACATCCCCTTAATGCTTTACTTAAAGTATACATTCAATAAATATTTATTAAAATAATGTTTGCTGAGTTCCCTATGGGCATGGTTTTTAGAGCATCAGTTCCATTAATAGCCATAACAAACGGTACACTGGGGAGTACTATATCCAGTCTTTAGAACATTAAGATCAGAAAGCCAATGAAATCTCAGATATTTTTCTAAACAATTTAATTTTTAAAATTCTTACGGGGGAAGCTAGCTAGCCTAAGTACAGGATAGATACCCATACAAGCACAAGGCTGACTTCTTAAATAATACCTTCTTCCAAAGGGAATGACATTTCAGTTTGGAAATTTTTAATATTTAATCTCTGGAAAAGTATGAAAACATATAATTAAGAGAATAAAAGAAAGAACCTAAGGAAAAAAGGCAGGACTGAAAGAGTATTTCTCCTACAAAACAAGGTAAAAGTTGGATTCAAGTTGGGGGGGGCAGGGAAAGGAGGGGAATGAAAGAGAAAAAAAAGAATGATAAGGAGATAGCTTTACAAAAAAAAACAAAAACCAACAACTCTTGTACTGACATTGAATTGCTTTGGAATTATCAGCAAATTCCATTCAACTGACACAGGAATTTGAGTGCTATCCAACCTGAAGGCAAGGGAATGGATCAATCAACAAATATTTATCAAGCAATTACTTTATAGTAGGAGCTATGAGGGTACTCAACGGTGTATCAAATGTGCTTTCTAGCCCTAGAATTCTATAATCTTGTGTGATCAAAGCTGATGATTTAAAGGCTTATCCAGGGCTGACTTCAAAACAGGAAACTTTTCATTGCTTTCCATCCACAAGGAAAGTAGAAAGAAGTGGAAACTGGGTCAAGGAATACTGGAGATGGAAAGTCTAACCTCCGTCAACAGTGGCTGTCCCTGTTATTCATCCCTAAAAGCAAAACATTTATTTTTTTCATTGAAATATTAAAAATTAAGCATGTCATTAAAACCTTAAAGGAAGCATGACTATTCATACTACCCATGTGTATAATTTTTGTTTGTTTTTAAGAATTGTCATAGGTAGAGTAACTGCTTCAAAGAAATCAACATTTAAGGCAACAAGAGCTTGCTGGCACCACAAGTTTAGAACAGTGTGAAGTGGCATACTAAGGAAAAGTGGTGTGACAAGGCAACGTTTTCTCCCTGCTCTTGCACAAAAATTTTCTTTAGTGTTTTACTAACAAACTTTGGTCAATCTAAGACTCAGGTTAGAGTCAGTACTGGAAACCCACTGAAATGCAAATCCATTTTTGTCTTAGTTTTTTTCACTTTGTTATTTTTTGGGGAGTAGTTTGCCATGCAGATACTGTCCTCTAGTGGTCTGAAAAAATGTGACCACACAATTATTTAATTTAGCAGAAACTTACATATCTACAGCATTTAAGCAAACAAATTTGTTGGTAACAATGTGACTAGGAGAGGGCAAAATAAATTAAATCCCCACATTTTATGGTAGGATATTTAATAATTTTCTCATCCATAAAATTCATTTTCCTTGATAATCATCATACCCTTTAGTTTCCTTTGTCTTCATTAAATTTAAGTTTTTTTCTTGATCCTCATCTTTTTCTACCATTATCCCGAATCCTTCCAACTAAACACATGCTTGATCTTTTTTTAAAATTACTTTAATTTATTTTATAATACCACTATGCATTGGGAAGTCCTTCCTGTGGTCACTAGATTGTCTGAGACAGGTTTCCTCTGAGGATTCTTTTTAGCTGCATCCTTATAATTTGGGTTTATCCAGTTTTGAGAGAGGATGTTTAGATTCTACTACATTGGTGGTTTTACAGTTTGGGCAATGGTGTGCAGCTTAGTAGATAGGTTGTCAGGACAAGAGTCAGGAAGACCAGTTCCAATGTGATCTCAGAAACTTGCTAGCTACGAGGACCCTGTGCCCATGATTCTCCCTAACAACAACCAGATATAAGGATAGAGACCCGGGAGATACGGCCTCTACATCTCAGTAGAAGTGTGCTGTGTGCCCAAATTACTGTTATCACTGTGTACATGTGGGTCTACAAAGTGAGGATACTACCATTCCCATCCCCGTGCTTATTTGTGTCTTCTAGACTACAGACCATTCACTTACAGTTGGTAACAAACAGTGGACACCAGCCCACACCCACCCATCATTCCTGGATGCGGCCTATGCTCAATTCCAGTCAACCTCCTTCCTAGGACCCCATGAGACAGGGGCAGCTCTACACTCCTTGCCAGCAGTTTCAGAAGCCAAGCCTTTTACCCCTTACCACCATGAAATCACAGACTTGTAAAGCTCAAAGAGACATTAGAATTCATCACGACCAACCCTCTCCTTCTGTAGATGAATAAAACCAAGTTCATGTTGCTGGTTATTGCCATGGCCAAGTCTAGAGTCAAAATTCAGTTCCAAGCCAAGGATCTTTCTACTTCATCTGATGGCTTCCAGCATCTTCTTAAACTATCTAATATTTCTTCTGAAAATTCTTCTCTAGGCCAATAGAGAAACATCAAAAAATGCTGAAAGAATATAAAGACTGAAATTATTTTCTCTGGATCCTGGTCCCCCCAGCTTTTCTTCCAAGGTTACCTTATATTTGTTTTTGTCGGCACATGCATAAACCCCATCAGCTTATTTGACTGGTGCAGCCTTTCCACATGAAGCAGGCTAAGGAATTTGCTTCTAAAATCTTGATAAGATGTAATGGAAGTGTCCTGGAGGGATGTGGAGGATGTGTGGATATTCTATAACTGATTCCCATCAGCTAACCATGTGGTGGAGAAGGGGTTCTTTGGTTGTCTTCAGAAATAGTTAAAATGGTTCATTGACATCTTTCTCCCCACCTGTTCTTGGGAGACCTCAGTAACTCTTTTCTTCAGCAAATGGTCACCTATAATCTCTTTCTGGCCACCTGTCTTACCCCTTACTGTCCGTGGAATGAGAGTTCCCAAAGCCACTACTGCTGCTACTACTGCTGCCTGCTATCCTGGTGTCACAGTTCCCTTCTGCTGACTGCCTAAGTTGTTTCAGGCTGGAAAAATGTCCCACTCTGACCTTTTGTTAGCGCTACAGCTCCAAAATTTGAGATGAGGAATTACTTTAAAGCCATTTAGAGGGGAATGTTGGAGGAATTCAGCATTCGGAATGCTGCCTATATTCTGCCATCTTCCCATGCTTTCCTGATTGATAAATATTCACCAAATCTAGCAGGCCTCAGATTCTCCATGTTGTACTCATGCCATCTTCCGGACATGCTGAAGGGTGACTGTCATCCTTTTTTCATCTTTTTGCTCTAGGAATAGTAATTAAATCAATACTACATCTATTGGAAAAAGTATATCAGACAATTGGCCTTTGACTCCATTGACCATCGTTGTAATATCCCAGACCAAAATACTCTTCTTTAGCTGCCACTCTCCTAGATATATGTATTCTCTTATTATAATGTAAGCCCCTTGCATCATATCACTTTTTGTATTTTTAGTCTCCTGCTTAGCACAGTGATTGGCACACAGTACTTAATAAATGCTTTTTGATCCATTAATTCATTCAATCAAACAACATTTATTAAGAGCTTAATATATGCTGGGACTTATGGTAATTAAGGGGATGCAAAGAAAAATATTTCCTGCCCTCATGGACTTTATATTCTATGAGTGAGGGCAAGATGTATGTAAACTATATTAAATTGCCTATCATTTTCAAAAGAGGGCAGGGAAGGGAAAAAGGAAGGGAGAAAAATTTGGAATTCAAAATTGTATAAAAATGAATGCTAAAAATTTTCTTGACGTGTAACTGAGAATAAAATAAAAAGCTATTTAAAAAGACAGATGCTAAAGGGAATGAAGAAAAATAGGTACACTAATAAACTGTTGGTGGAGTTGGTGAACTGGTCTGAAGAACAATTTCGAACTATGCCCAAAGGGCTGTAAAATTGTGCATGCATATTATGCAATATCACTGCTAGATCTGTACTCCAAAAAGATCAAAGAAAAAAGGAAACAACCTATGTGCATTTTATACACATACATAAATAATTTATTTCCGCTCTTTTTGTGGTGGCAAAGAATTGAAAATTGAGGGGATGATCATCCATTGAGGTATGGAATATAATTTTGATGGACAAGAAAAGATCAAGGGGGTTGGTTTCAGGGGGAAAAAACCCAGCAAGACCTATATGAAATGATGCAAAGTGAAAAGAGAAAAACTGGGAGATCATTGTGCACAGTCATAGCAATGCTATAATGATGATCAATTGCAAAAAACTTGGCTAATCTTATCAATACAATGATCTGAGATAATTCCAAATGATTCATGATGAAAAATTGTTGTCCACCTCCATAGAGAAAACTGATGAACTCTGAGGAAAAATTGAATTATAATATTTCTCACTTTCTTTTTTCTTTTTTCGCTATATATGGCTAGTATGAAAATATGTTTTGCATGATCTCACATGTATAATTAATTGATATCATTTTGCTTGGTTTCTCAGTAATTGCAGGAGGGATTGGTGTGAGGGGGAGAATTTAGAACTCAAAATTTAAAAAGAAAGAATGTTAAATAAATAATAATTTTTTTAAAAAGAGAGAGAGCAAGAACCAGGGCTAAAGCTAGAGGACTGGGTTGAAGGAAGTAGCACAGCAACAATATTATTGGCTCAACCATTCTAGCAAACAATTTTTAATCAAAAGTTTGACTGGAATGTTCTATTATCAGGCACTCAAATATAAATTCTTCATATCTGCACTTGAATTTCCCAGGTCCAAAATGGGTTGATAAAACAACATGCCAGTTTGACCTACAGGATATAAGCAAGTTTTTTCAGCCAATCTGAAGATATTTCCTATGTAACATCATTCCAATCCATCAAGGGCTTTGAAAAAAAACACTCAGGAGAAAGTTGATGATTAATTGATTCTATAAAGAAAGATTCTCGCCATTAAAGAATATGAACTTAGCCTATTGATATTTACTTTAAATAGGGTGGAGGGTATGATTGCTTTATGTAATAAATTCCCCCCACATCCTTATAGTATAAAGAAAAACACAAATTGGCCATCATTCTTGTGCTGCTTCGGCAACTAGTGGCAAAACGAAGAAAAGGGTAGCAAATTTGCTAAGAATTAGACAATTTTTAGTCCATCTACAAAAACTTAACTCTAAATAGGAGATCCTTGTCCAATAACCAATGAGTTGAAATACACTGAAAAAACTGAATCAAGAAAGTTGTGGCTAAAAGGAAGGATTCATCTTATAGAGATGCACAAAGGAGTTAGCTAAATTAGTTTTTTATGTATCCAAATCAGTAAGAAACATCACTTCATGGGTCATTTGGTCATCATCAGTTGTAGTATCCATGATAATTATTTGCAAGAGTATATGAAAATAATTGTAGTTTATGAGCCACCTGTCACAGAGGATGAAAAGCTAAAGATATTCTAGGAAAAATTCAGCAAGATCCTCCAAAGTAAATCACTGTATATTTTGATGACCAGTAACTTCAATGCAAAGGTGAGCAAAGGGAAGGAAAGAAAAAAAGTGTCTTAGAAAATATGACCTTAAAAAAAATAATGTGAAAATTCAAAGACATAGCTTATACTAAAGTCATGAACATTTTCTTTAAAAAGAAGAGTCAAAAATTAGAATGGCACAGATGGAGGCTAAGGACTGTATGAGAAAGCAAGAAATCACAGAACAAAGCCAGAGGAATGGAAAAATGGAAGATAATGTGAAATATCTCATTGGAAAAACAACTGACCTGGAAAATAGATCCAGGAGAGACAATTTAAAAATTATGGGACTACCTGAAAGCCATGATCAAAAGAAGAGCCTAGACATCATCTTTCATGAAATTATCAATGAAAACTGCCCTGAGATTCTAGAACCAGAGGGCAAAATAAATATTCAAGGAATCCACAGAACACCGCATGAAAGAGATCCAAAAAGAGAAACTCCTAGGAACATTGTGGCCAAATTCCAGAACTCCCAGGTGAAAGAGAAAATATTGCAAGCAGCTAGAAAGAAACAATTCAAGTATTGTGGAAATACAATCAGGATAACACAAGATCTAGCAGCTTCTACATTAAGGGATCGAAGGGCATGGAATAGGATATTCCAGAAGTCAAAGGAACTAGCACTAAAACCAAGAATCACCTACCCAGCAAAACTGAGTATAATACTTCAGGGGAAAAATTGGTCTTTCAATGAAATAGAGGATTTTCAAGCATTCTTGATGAAAAGACCAGAGCTGAAAAGAAAATTTGACTTCCAAACACAAGAATGAAGAGAACCATGAAAAGGTGAACAGCAAAGAGAAGTCATAAGGGACTTACTAAAGTTGAACTGTTTACATTCCTACATGGAAAGACAATATTTGTAACTCTTGAAACATTTCAGTATCTGGGTACTGGGTGGGATTACACACACACACACATGCACACATGCACACACACATAGAGACAGAGTGCACAGAGTGAATTGAAGAGGATGGGATCATATCTTAAAAAAAATGAAATCAAGCAGTGAGAGAGAAAGATATTGGGAGGAGAAAGGGAGAATTGAATGGGGCAAATTATCTCTCATAAAAGAGGCAAGCAAAAGACTCATTAGTGGAGGGATAAAGAGGGGAGGTGAGAGAAAAACATGAAGTCTACTCTCATCACATTCCACTAAAGGAAAGAATAAAATGCCTACTCATTTTGGTATGAAAACCTATCTTACAACACAGGAAAGTGGAGGATAAGGGGATAAGCAGAGTGGGGGGGGATGATAGAAGGGAGGGCATGGGGAGGAGAGTGCAATTTGAGGTCAACACTCGTGGGGAGGGATAGGATCAAAAGAGAATAGAAGTAATGGGGGACAGGATAGGATGGAGGGAAATATAGTTAGTCCTATACAACACAACTATTATGGAAGTCATTTGCAAAACTACACAGATTTGGCCTATATTGAATTGCTTGCCTTCCAAAGGGAAGGGGTGGAGAGGGAGGGAGCTAAAGAAGTGGGAACTCAAAGTGTTAGGATCAACTGTAATGTTCTTACCACTAGGAAATAAGAAATACAGGTAAAGGGGTATAGAAAGCTATCTGGCCCTACAGGACAAAAGAGAAGACAGAGACAAGGGCAGAGAGGGATGATAGAAGAGAGAGCAGATTGGTCATAGGGGCAATTAGAATGCTTGGCGTTTGGGGGGGGAGGGGAGAAAAGGGGAGAAAATTTGTAACCCAAAATTTTGTGAAAATGAATGTTAAAAGCTAAATAAAAAAAAAAAATGTCAAAAAAAAAAAAAAGAAGAATCAAATGGTGCTGATAGTGCTATGAACCATATAATATCACAAAAAAAAAATGAAGTTAGGCAGGAGCCTGGATCCATTGTTGAAGGTCTCTGCATAAACCCCCCGAGGGAACTGAGCCCGTGAAGCAGCCCTGCCCCCACCTGAGCACCTGAACTTAATCTCACACTGAATAGCAGCCCTGTCCCCGCTAAAAGCCCTGAGGCTAGGAAGCAGCATTTGAATCTCAAACCCCAAGCACTGGCTGGGAGGATCTGGAGGCAAAGTGGGTGTGAAGAGAATATTCAGAAGTCAAGTCACTGGCTGGGAAAATGCCCAGAAAAGGGAAAAGAAATAAGACTATAGAAGGTTCCTTTCTTGGTGAACAGGCATTTCCTCCCTTCCTTTCTGATGAGGAAGAACAATGCTTACCATCAGGGAAAGACACAGAAGTCAAGGCTTCTGTATCCCAGCCCACTCAATGGGCTCAGGCCCTGGAACAGCTCAAAAAGAATTTTGAAAATCAAGTTAGAGAGGTGGAGGAAAAGCTGGGAAGAGCAATGAGAGACATGCAGTCAAAGCATGAACAGCAGGTCAGCACCCTGCTAAAGGAGACCCAAAAAAATGCTGAAGAAAATAACATCTTGAAAAATAGGCTAACTCAATTGGCAAAAGAGGTTCAAAAAGCCAATGAGGAGAAGAATGCTTTCAAAAGCAGAATTAGCCAAATGGAAAAGGAGATTCAAAAGCTCACTGAAGAAAATAGTTCTTTCAAAATTAGAAAGGAATAGATGGAGGCTAATGACTTTATGAGAAACCAAGAAATCACAAAACAAAACCAAAAGAATGAAAAAATGGAAGATAATGTGAAATATATCATTGGAAAAACAACTGACCTGGAAAGGAGATCCAGGAGACACAATTTAAAAATTATGGGACTACCTGAAAGCCATGATCAAAAAAAGAGCCTAGACATCATCTTTCATGAAATTATCAAGGAAAACTGCCCTGAGATTCTAGAACCAGAGGGCAAAATAAGTATTCAAGGAATCCACCCATCACCACCTGAAAGAGATCCAAAAAGAGAAACTCCTAGGAACATTGTGGCCAAATTCCAGAGTTCCCAGATCAAGGAGAAAATATTGCAAGCAGCTAGAAAGAAACAATTCAAGTATTGTGGAAATACAATCAGGATAACACAAGATCTAGCAGCTTCTACATTAAGGGATCGAAGGGCATGGAATAGGATATTCCAGAAGTCAAAGGAACTAGCACTAAAACCAAGAATCACCTACCCAGCAAAACTGAGTATAATACTTCAGGGGAAAAATTGGTCTTTCAATGAAATAGAGGACTTTCAAGCATTCTTGATGAAAAGACCAGAGCTAAAAAGAAAATTTGACTTTCAAACACAAGAATGAAGAGAAGCATGAAAAAGTGAACAGCAAAGAGAAGTCATAAGGGACTTACTAAAGTTGAACTGTTTACATTCCTACATGGAAAGACAATATTTGTAACTCTTGAAACATTTCAGTATCTGGGTACTGGGTGGGATTACACACACACACACACATGCACACGCACACACACATAGAGACAGAGTGCACAGAGTGAATTGAAGAGGACAGAATCATATCTTTAAAAAATGAAATCAAGCAGTGAGAGAGAAATATATTGGGAGAAGAAAGGGAGAAATGGAATGGGGCAAATTATCTCTCATAAAAGAGGCAAGCAAAAGATTTTTTAGTGAAGGGAAAAAGAGGGGAGGGGAGAGAAAACCATGAAGTTTACTCACATCACATTCCACTAAAGAAGGAATAAAATGCACACTCATTTTGGTATGAAAACCTATCTTACAATACAGGAAAGTGGGGGATAAGGGGATAAGCAGGGTGGGGGGGATGATGGATGGGAGGGCATGGGGAGGAAGGAGCAATTTGAGGTCGACACTCATGGGGAGGGACAGGATAAAAAGAGAGAATAGAAGACAGGATAGGATGGAGGGAAATATAGTTAGTCTTATACAACACAACTGTTATGGAAGTCATTTGCAAAACTACACAGATATTGAATTGCTTGCCTTCCAAAGCAAAGGGGTGGGGAGGGAGGGAGGTAAAGAAGTTGGAACTCAAAGTATTAGGAACAACTGTTGAGTACTGTTCTTGCCACTAGGAAATAAGAAATACAGGTAAAGGGGTATAGAAAGTTATCTGGCCCTACAGGACAGAAGAGAAGATGGAGACAAGGGCAGAGAGGGATGATAGAAGAGAGAACAGATTGGTCATAGGGGCAATTAGAATGCTTGGTGTTTGGGGGGAGGGGACAAAAGGGAGAAAATTTGGAACTCAAAATTTTGTTAAAATGAATGTTAAAAGTTAAATAAATAAATAAATAAGTAAATAGAAAAAAAATGAAGTCAATTGTTTGTCAACAGACAGGAAATGACTATTAATGTAATCATCATTCCTGAATCAACTGTGTATAGTCACACCACTCGTTTCTTAAGAGAAAGATGAAAATTAGCACAAAACCAGAAGAAGAATAAAAATGAGGGGGTAAATGTCATGTAATTAAAAGAATTCTAACTTGACATATTTAACCAAGTTATTGAAGCCAAAAATGAGGAATGGTTGGGATAAAGGACATAAATAATAATTATAACAATCTCCTATGAAGTATAAGCAACGTAAATCAATGTCCCTACCAAGGAGACCCAAAGAGCCTTACAAAAACAAACAAAAAAAACCTTAATCAGCTAAACTCTGACCTACTAACCACACAAAGAAGTATGGTAGCCACGGACCACACCAATTTAGAATATGTTTGTAAAATCTTTCAGCATAATATGATAAATACTATAAGCAGTTTAAATATAACATTGCAAGAAATCCAACAAAACAAATCATCCCAAGAATATTTATGTATGAAAATGGACAAAAGATACAAACAGTCTCTAAAATCTTCACAAACTCTTTCATCATTGTCAGGATCCCCATGCCAAGACCACCTCTCTCTTTTTACTGTTCTCTTTATACTATTGAGAAACTCCCTTATTTCCAGAGCTGAAGCCCAAGAAGCAAGCTGTGTCCTGAGCTTAGCATAACAACAGTCCTTTGCACTCACCCTCTGTCTGAGCTCAGACAAGCACCTGTAGCACCCCTGTTCCAGTCATGAAGTCCTGCTATGAATTAAACTTGTCTCATTGTTGCTATTACCTCTCATTGTCAAGGCTACAGTTCATTGTGTCACCACTAGTATATGTATTGAGATTTGCCCACACTAAAGCAGATTGGGTCCCTGCACATGTGCCTAGTTTCCCTTCTCCAGCAGAATGAAGAAAGCTTTTTGTTTATGACCACTGCTATCTCTTTGGTTATATTTTGTTTTATTTTTTAGAGTTAAATGTGGTTTTGATAACCTGTATGAGCTCTCTGGGTTGTTTTTTTTTAGAGTTAACAGCAGTTGCAGCGCTGTTGTGGCTCTTTGGTCATTTGTAATCAGGGTTGACATCATCAAAGATCATGGAGCCACCTCAAATGGACTCCAGTATTACAATAGCAGATTTTCTTATAAAGTTAAGGTAAGGGTACTGAAGAAAACAAAGATTCAAAAACGAAACTGGATTGGACCAAATATAAAGAAGAGGTCTGTGCTGTTAGCTACACAATTTTGAGTTTATTAAGAGACCAGTTATCAAGATATGTGAAGGAAAGGAAGTTACCAAAGATACAGAAAACATCTCATATCTTATTACTACACAAGAAAAAAAAAAGGAACCAAGAGACTATCTATAACTACTGGCTCATTTGTCTAGCATTTGTCAGAAGAGCAATATGCTAACCACTGCCCATCACACTCTCATGCAAGTTAAACTAGTTTTCTTTAAAAGATATTGAAACCATCCTAGAGGCTTAATTATGTCAGGGGATTAATAGTTCTGGCTATTGACATCACTTCCTGGTCACCTGATGGCACAAGTGAGCTCCAGGTGCTCTCTGATGCTTGACTAGTGGATCACCATGGACCACAAAAAGGCAGAGAATCTTTATTCCACAGAATCAACACATAGTTTCTTTGATGCATATGCTCATTAAGTAGCCTTCCTCTGCTTTGACTAGAACTGGAATATTGAAATATTTATAACTATTCATCCAGCAAAAGTCCAGTCAACTATGGTGTATCTTAAGCCACAGAGTTAAAAAATAACTTAAACATTCAACTTCATTTTCATATTTATTTGTGCAACTGAAAACATAAATATAAAAGATCATGAATAATCCAAGGATCCATTTCTCTGGAGCACATAAAAGTGATCATTTTATTTATGTATGACATGGACTTCTCCATATAACTATTTTTAAGGTCCTCCTCGGTCCAGGAAGACAATGAAACAATGTATTAATTAGCCAGTCACTGACTTTAATTAGTTGCATGAAATATTTGAATTGCCCAATAGGTGGCACCTTACTTAAGCAATTAGCCAAGCCCACTCAATCCCTCTCTGGAACATGAGAGCAGCTGAAGACTTTTCCTAACCCCTTTTAGTAGACAGTAGCATTACCCTCTGGCCACTAGAGGGTAGTAAAGACTGAAAATAGTCTAGATGCTCTCCAGAAGCTTTGGTTAACACCTCAATGGCCTGGCTCCAAATCTGATAGGGAATGAAATTGAATAGTGCTCAAAATATGAAGACGTGTGATTTACTGTCTATATCTGGATGAACTTGTGAAATATTTTATTCTCTTGAGTCACTTCCTGATACATTCATAGATTAAGACAATTAAGCAGCTTGTGATTACACAGTTTATCGTACACTATAAGGGAAATTAGACAAGAAATTCCTACGTGAAGGCAGTCACTAGCAGCTATATTCCTGTCCTAGAACTCCTTCCACCTCTCTTCCAAATCTCTAGGAACAGCCAGGAGGAAAACCCCTGCATACATTGGCAGCTTAATGGAAAGGAAGGGTATTAAAGGAGACATTTACTTCTTACTTTATCTCATGGTTCAGAAGAGAAACCAGTTTATCCACAATACCTAAAACCAAGCAACTCTGGTTCTCTTTCCTCCTCACAGCTCCTGGTCACCATCTCTGATCCAAGACTGGAAGTTCTCCCGGTTTATACTTCTCATCCCACTCCACTTCCCTTAATCGTTTTGCTATCTGTAGGAACACTGCAGTCATGGTAGCTGCTAGACCTGGGTTGCTTCTAGCCAGCACTGACACAATGTCTACACTTCTTGTCACTACATGTCCTTAATCAGACAATCACTCCTGCCTCTCTGCCAGAAGTCCAAATGATAAGGTAAGATGAAGAAAGAAAGTGGAAAAGGGATCTACAAAACATAGATTGTTATTGTTCCATAGGTTTTCAATCATGTCCAACTCTTCCTAACCCCATTTGGAGTTTTCTTGGCAAAGGTACTGCAGATTTACCATTTCCTTCTCCGGTTCATTTTACTGATGAGGAACTGAGGCAAGTTGGGCTAAGTGACTTGCCCAGGGTCACACACATAACAAGTGTCTGAGGACAGGATTGAACTCATAAAGCTATCTTCCTGACTCCAGGCCTAGCACTCTATACTTCATCACTAGCTTCCCCAAAATACAGGAATCATCCTTTTATTCCAACGCAACTTCTACCCCTTTCACAAGATCAAGACTCTCATCCCAAATCTGGAACGGCAATGGTTAATCAGTTTATAGTTATAGAGTATCACTGGGAGAATAATGGTGTTGAAAAGATGGGTTTTGTATTGCTTAGCAGCTTGGAATTTCACAAATGTAATCTGTGTATAATTTCACAAATATATTATGTCTTAATCTCCTTTCAATTCTGGGCTTAATTTATTGTCCTTCTGTAGTACCTATCAAAGAAAGATATACTTCCAGCAATAGTGTGGTGGTATGTTGCTAGGCTGTGCAAGAGTGTAAAGTTAGTCATTCCTTCTCACCAGCCTCCACCCTTATGTGGGTCTGATTTCTCCTTTCCAACCACTTCCTTATCTCCTCCCCTTTAGGGGAGTGTTTTTCCTTTTAAACTAGCTTCTGGAAAACAATGTGAAAGGAAGTGACCAAGACCCTGCTGGGATCTCAAAGCCAGTCAGCTCTGTACAGCTTCCCTTGATCAAAACTTGACTCATTTTCAAAATGGATCAATAATTGCTTTTTGGTTCACTCCTAGCCTTGAAGCATAAACTGCCCAGGAAAACATACACTGCAGCTGTAAAAATCTTTCTCTCCTCTGGTGCCCACCCCTTTTGCTACTCTCTGCTATATTTAAGTACTACAGCACACGGCTCAGTAATGCAATAGTTAACTACGTTTATCTTTAAACCAACTTTAAAGAGAAAGTGAAAAGGGATGTAAAGCCATTTGAAGAAGCTGAAATAAGTTTTTTAAAGAGGTACACACTTTATCAAGTGAGGAATGAGGAGGAGAGTGAGCAAACACCATTTTGGAGGTCTGTCCTGCTAGGCGTTAAACAAAACTAAATCCATTCAGACGCTCTTCCTGATTTCAAAGTCTAGGGTGGGCAGCCGCATTACTGCAGTTCTCCTACTTCCAAAGGAATTGCTCTCCCAAGCTTTTGCTCTTCTGTTTCCCCTGCTCTGCTATTTGTGGAAGATGTTCCAGGGCACTCCCTCTTCAGCCCATAGGCACACCAGTGCACTAGCTCTGTTTGCCCTCTTGAAGGCTTGAGCCCTCTCCCCACTTAGAATCAAAGGGGCTAACATCAGCCAAAGTCCAACCCCAGTCAGTCATGGGATCGGTGCAACTCACTGTAAAATGCTAAGAGAGCTTTGTACTCTTATGGACTAATTAAGTGGTTGGCCCATCCAATTTGTATTTAGTTCTTTCTTTAAGTCCATATATATTTCATTAGTGTAGGGAACTCTCCCTATACCACCTTCATCTATGCTTAGATGAAACTCCCTCTGCCAATGCAGATTGGTAAACCTGCCTGTTGAACTCAAGCTGTCCTAATTTTAAGACCAACTGCATATCTGCTATCTACAGTTTATCTGGGCAATATATACATTCTTCATTTGCTTGTTTGTTGGTTGTTTTCTTCATGTCTGGATTTCTGCTTCAATCTCTCAAGTGGACACTCATTAAGTAGGTTTTGCAATGGTCTCAAGCTTAATGCAATTCACACAATATCTCCCATCAACTGGAGCATTAATACAAGGATCACTTTCATTTGGACTCTGAACATCCTCTATGATAATGCTGAACACATTTGTTTTATGTCTTGCTTATTATTGACAGTCAAAGAATTGTTGAACAAACTTATCTCTGTTGCGTTGATCAGGGAACCTGGTTATGATACTGACATATCTTAGGGAGACACCCTGTTGAAGAAGAATCTTTCAAGCTATAATTTGCTCAGCTAAGTCAAATACTTTTTTTAAAAGTTAAAAAAAATAGAGCCAGATCTTATATTTTCTATCCTCCTCACTCAAATGTATGCCTGTGAAGATGTGATTGGTTATATAAAATTGTCTGTAAACATCTGTTAAAAATATTAATAGCAACATTCTTTGTAATGGCAAAAACAAAGAGTCCCAAGGGTGAAACCCATGTGTCTAACGGAAGGGGAAATGACTAGACAGATCTTGATATACGGACATAATGGAATATTATTTTACCATAATGACAAAGATAAAAGATACAAATGTATATACATATACATGAGGACACATTTAGAGTATACACCCAGGGAATTTTTTAAGACTATTTACTAAATACCAAATGATAAAGGAGATTCTTTTTGTTCATTGGGTAAACTAGAGAAACAAAAACTTAACTAAATTTTAAAAATATCAACTTTCAAAACTAGATGCAAATAATTTTAAAAAAAACAACAGAGTATGCCTGGGTACATCAAACACATACTATACTGTACATATGGCTATGTACAAATGAGAAGACATGAAGTACTTTAAAAAGGAAGACATGTTTCAAGAGGAAAACAGAGGAAAAAGTACATAAAAGGGGAATGCATGCCATGTTGGGATGTTAGAGGGTAGAAGAATATATCATAGAGAAGGAAAGACCACTGAAAATTTGGAGTTGTACAGTAGAGAGGAGTCCTTTCTTGTGAGGAAAACTGAGCCATCACTAGAAGAAACAGCCTCTTATTCTCCAAGGAATGTGGTTGTGATGTTTAAGAAGGTTCAAAAGACATAGTTTCTGGATAATTTTATTGATAAGACTAGCAAGTTATTAATAAAAGGATAGTCATTTAGCTGTCTTTCTTAGACCAAAGACCTTAATTGGTAGTGGGGGTTACAGTTTAAGAGGAGGTAGTCCCAACGCATGGCAATCAAGTAGGATTGATTAACACAGTAATAGGTGTGGGCTATATTAAATGAAGGTCTTGGGGTACATTAGTTAGATCACTCAAATCCTGATCAAAGAGATATCAATTTCTATATCACTTGTCATGATAAGAAGAATCAACACTGTCTTTCCCTGGACCTATCTGAGCAAACACAATGAGCCGGAATACATCCATTAGCCTTAACTTAGAATTTCTTTTACTGTCTGATTAGATCTTGACACACTAATTTCCCACATAGTGGTTTCTGGATAAGAAAGTAGAAAGGGGGAAAAGCCTTGGTTCTAATACAATAATTAGTTATTAAATATAAGAGAGAAATATTTATTTCTCACAATGGATGAAGATCCAAAGAATATCATCAGGTAGCAGGTCATCCAGTAATGGTCAGAATAAGAAGAAGAAAATTAATGATAGTTGGTGATTTCCTGCTGAGGAATATTGAGGCAGATATTTGTTGACCTGACATAAAAAACAGAAAGGTTTTTAGTCTTGCTTGGGAATATATCTAAAATGTAATGGAGAGCCTACTAAGAACCATCAAATCTGAAGATGGTAACTGTGTTAGTGATTCACGTACTAATAAATGATGCCAAAAGCAGGAACTTGGAAAACATTGCTAAAAAAACATGAAATCCCAGGCAAAAGATGTCAAACACTTTCATTGGGACTCTCAGCATCTTCCATGACAGCACTGAAAACATTTGGTGGGTATATGTCACCATTTTATGCCTTGACTTGATATTGGCAATCAAAGACTTACTTTTGAACAGACTTGTCTCTATTGCATTGAACAAAGAACCTTATATGACATATATATCCATATATATATCCATATATGTGTGTGTGTGTGTGTGTGTGTGTGTGTGTGTGTGTGTGAGACACCTTTTTGGAAGAAAGTCTTTCAAGCTGTAACACATGACAAAAGACTGAGTCTTGGTCTCTTTACTTGAGACCTCCTTCCAAAATGATACAGAATAATTAATTGAGTAATTAGTGGAGCACTAGTGGTATTCCTAACAGAATACAGAAGGTAAACTATTAAGCAGAGAAATACAGATTTGGGAAGCAAAGATGGTTTTCAAAAGCTAAGATGATGTTCAATGATTAATCAGGATTCCTGAGGACAGTTAATAAAGAATGTAACCTACTTCCCAACAAAGAAATGATGGATTAATATGCAAAATGAAACATACACTTTTGGGCATGACCAATATAGGAATTTATTTTGCTTCACCATGCTTATTTGTTACAAGGGCTTTTGTTTTTAGTTTATTTTGTTGGTGGAGTGGTATGGAAGGGTAAGAGGGAGGAAAAAATAAATACTTGATCATTGAAAAAAATTAATTAAAAAATTATATTTGAGAATAAAATTTGTATTTTTAAACTATAATATAGGCTTAAAATACAGGACTCATGGGCTCTTGACAAAATTTGTAGTGTAACTAAAAAGGACTGGAATAAACATGTTTTTCTGGAGTCTTGTCAAGACTTTCCCAACAGGGTACACATGAGTATAAAACAGAAATCTCTGAAGCAAGAGGTTTTGAAAAGAACCTGGTTGGGTGAGGATAAGAGAGGGAAGCCATAAGCAAGATGGTAGAGAGGAGAAAGTAAGGGAAGAAAAAAGTTGCTGAATACAGAAAATACCACCTATGATACATCCTGCCAGGGTTTTTAGATATAGCAAGCACGTTCTGGCCTTATTCTCCCAGAGCCAGTCTAGCTAAATCTGCCCTTCAGGATTCTTGCTGTACCCAGAGAGGTTTGAAGGTGTCTCTTCTCTAAGACTATCAACTTGAGCTTCCATTGTGTACTCGTCACCCCCTCCCATTGTTAACCACCTGTGACTAGTATCTGAGGTCTATTTAATCACTTAACATTAATTAGCTTTTATAAAGAATATTAACCTCAAAAGTATAACATGGAGAGAGAATTATGGGAAGATGATGGCATAATGAGACAGGATTCTGGTTCTCTCAAATTCCTCCCCTCCCCCACCAAATAAAATAACACCTTAAAGTGAATTTTAGAGCAGCAGAAATAATAGTTGGGGTAAAGCAGCATCCAGTATAAGAAAGCTGTGACCTCCAGAGGTGGTGGTCCGGCCTGAGTGAAGTGCAGAGATCATCAGATCAACAAATAGCAAGCCCTGGGTGGCAGCTGTGTAGGTTGGTGGCTTCAGCTTCAGGAACTTTTGCCCCACAGAACCTGTGGGAGTCAGGCAGTGGATGGGGAAGAGTCTGGGGGGCCCTCTGCTGATGATGGATGCAGGGCCCAGGCTTGTTGACCAGACACAATCTCAGAATGTGGCAGCAGACAAGAAATAATCACAAGCCAGTAAGTGCAGTCACAGATGGGTGAGGGCCATGTTGGTTATGGCCACTCAGAGGAGAGCAGAGTCCCTAATTTTGGTTCCAGGGCAGAGGGGTGAACTGGCACTTATGGCTGCCAGAGGGTCTGCAGTGAGCAAGAACTTTTTCAGTGACAGTAGTGCTGGGTGCCCTAGTCAGGGCTCCAGAGTGAAGAGGAGTCCCTGAGGTCACTCATAAACGAAAGTCTGAGCTGGGGGAGCAGTAACCACACCTGACCTTGGATTACAGAACACTGAAAGAACCAAAAGGTCAAAGACTCCGGATAGAACTCAGAAAAAAAAAAATAGCAAGGAAAACCTGAAGCCTGAAATTATCCCCCATACCTCAGGAGCAGAGTCTGATCCTAACATAAAATTAAGACTTAAGAAATAGGCCATTTACCCATCATTTCCCAATTGATAAATGGTCAAAGGATATGAACAGGCAGTTTTCAAAGGAAGAAATTAAAGCTATCTATAGTCATAAGAAAAAATGGTCTAAATCACTATTGATTAGAGAGATGCAAATCAAAACAACTCTGAGGTACCACATCTCACCTATCAAATTGGCGAACACAACAAAAGAGGAAGATGATAAATGCTGGAAAAGATGTGGAAGAGTTGGAACAGTAATTCATTGTTGGTGGAGCTGTGAGCTGATCCAACCATTCTGGAGATCAATTTGGAATTATGCCCAAAGGGCTACAAAAATGTGCATACCCTTTGACCCAGCAATGTCGCTTCTAGGATTGTATCCCCAAGAGATCATAAAAATAGGAAAGGGTCCCACATGGACAAAAATATTTATAGCAGTTCTCTTTGTCATGGCCAAAAACTGGAAATCAAGGGGATGCCCATCAATTGGGGAATGGCTGAACAAGCTGTAGTATATGAATGTGATGGAATACTATTGTGCTATAAGAAATGATCAACAGGAAGACTTCAGAGAGGCCTGGAAAGACTTATATGAACTGATACTGAGTGAAAGGAGCAGAACCAGGAGAACACTGTACACAGCAACAACCACAGTGTGTGAGGAATTTTTGTAGTAGACTTAGTCCTTCACAGCAATGCAAGGACCTGAAAAACTCCCAATGGACTCTTGAGGCAAAATTCCTTCCACATCCAGGGAAAGAACTATGAAATTGGATCACAGAATGAAGCAGATCATTTTCTCTTGTGTTTTGTTTTGTGGTTTCTCCCAATCATTTTAATTTTTCTGTGCAACATGACAAAGGTAAAAATGTATTTAATAAGAATGTATGTGTAGAACCTATATAAGATTGCCCTCTGTCTCAGGGAGGGTGTGGCAAGGGAGGGGGAAAGGAGTGGGAGAGAGGAGGAAAAATCTAAGATTTGTGGAAGTGAATAATTATTGAAAAAATGAATAGGCCATTTAAAATGAGTAAAAAACAGAGAAAGAATCTGAAGATCAAGGTTCAAACTCAGAAGAAGGAATGAAGTTTAAACAACTACTGGTAAAGCTTCAAAGAAAAATGTAAAATGGCCACAAGCCCCAAAATTATCCTTGGAAGAGCTTAAAAAGGACTTTAAGAATCAATGAGAGGCTGAGTAAAAAATTGGGGAAAGAGATGAGTAATTCAAGAAATCAAGAAAATTATGAAAAGAAAGTCAACTAATTTGAAAAAGAGATCCAAAAACTTACGGAAGAAAATAACTCCTTAAAAATTAGAATTGAAGCTAATGACTTCATAAGATATCAAGCAATAATAAAACAAAATCAAAAGGATGAAAAAATAGAAGAGAACACAAAATATCCATTTTATCAGAAAATCGACTGACCTGGAAAACAGCTGGAGAGGCTACCTGAAAGTTATGATAAAAAAGATTCCAGACACTGTACTTCAAGAAATTATTAAGGAAAAATTACTCTGAAATTTTAGAACTAGAGGGTAAAGTAGAAATTTTTTAAATCTACCAATCACCACCTAAAAAGATCCAAAAATGAAAACTAACGCAAACATTATAGCTGGGTTTTTTTTGGTAAATTTTTGAAAACTTATTTTAAACTTAAATACAAAATGAGAAGGAAAAAGAAAACACTGCTATGTACACAGTAGAACATGAGAGGGGATTCAATATAAAACAATAACATTTCAAGAAAACCTATATAATGAATACTACATATTGTTTTCAAAGCTGCCCAGCTTGGTTTTCTTTTGTTCTCTGCTAAGAGAACTAGCTAAGTTTCAAGGCTCCCAGGTGAAGGAGTATGTATTACAAGCAACTAGAAAGAAACAATATAAATATTTTGAAGGTACAATCAATATAACTCAGATTGAATAGCTTCTACATTACAAGACTGAAGGACATAGAATATGATATTCTGACAAGCAAAGAAGCTGAGTTTACAACCAAGAATAACCTAACCAGCAAAATTGAATGTAATCCTGGAAGGGAAAAAATGATATTTAATGAATCAAAGGACTTTCAGATATTCTTGAGTAAAAGATCAGAATTAAACAGAAAATCTGACTTATAAGAATCAGGAGAAATATAAGGTAAACATGAAAGACTAATTATAAAAGATTTAATAAGATTAAATTGTTTACTTTTTATATGGGAAAAATGTGCAATTCTCAAGAATGTCATCATTACTAGGGTAGTTCAAAAGCATATACATTGATAGATGGCTTGGGGTTGAGTTGATTATGATGATCCTAAAAAATTAAATTGGACAGGAAGAAGAAAAATGGAGCAAATTATGTCATACAAAAGAGTCATGAATAGAAGAACTATTATAGCACAAAGGTGGAGGAAGTGGAAGGTGGGTAGTTCAGGGAGCCTTATTCTCATAGAAACTATATTAAAGATTGAATAGTATATACATCTAGTAAGGTATAAAAGTCTTCTTAACTTAGAGAAACAGAAAGGCAAGGGGATAAGATAAGGGATGGACTCTTAGAAGGGTGTGTGGAGTAGGGAGGCAGTAGTCATGGAAGGGTTAGAGAGAGGGAAGTCTTCAAAAGCTTGGAGTAGCCATCTCTCTAACTTACCAACAGGTTTGAGGCCTTTTGGTTACCCTCAACCTGGTAAAACCATTGTGATGGAATGCTACTGTGCTATAAAAAATGATAAGCAGGTTGATTTTAGGAAAAACATAGAAAAACTTACATGAAATAGTTAGTGAAATGAGTAGGACTAAGAAAATGTTGTATATAGTAACAGCAGTACTGTTCAAAGAGTAACTGTGAATGACTAAGCTATCCTGAGTAATATGAATATTCAAATCAACTACAAAGGACCTATGAAGGAAGATGCTATCCACTTCCGGAAAAAGAATTGATATATGTGTTATATAGTTTCACATATATATCTGTGTCAGATGTTGGCCTTCTCTAATGAAGGCTTGGAAGGGTATAGTAGCAAGTACCCTAGCACACCCAGGATGGCCTGCTAGCACAGGTTCTTTGCTGTCCTTTATAAAAGAAAGACAGTTTCAAAGGGGTTAACAATCTTTCTTTAATTAAACACATATAAGTCATTCATTACTTCAGGGGAAAGGTTAACACCCTGAATGTGGAGAAAATATAAGCAGAGAAGTTAGCACAAAGATCAACAGACAGGGCTCTAACTGTCTGACAAAGTAATACAACCACTTAGACGGGGGATCCCCAACAACATCTGCTTACTGGGGGGGGGGGGGCAGCTCTTAACAAAAAAATGGCTACTCAGAGTCCCATCCAGAGCATCAAAAGGTCCTTCTCACAAGTGGACCCCCAAAGCAAAATGTCAATCTCCCAGTATATATAACAAAGACTTGGCTCCTGACTGACTCAGAGCCAGTAGGCACAAAACCTACATGACTTAGCACAGCTATGAACCATCAGGGTTCAAAGGAGATCAGTCCTTCAGATGTTTTCAGTGAGCCTGGGAAACTGAACTCCAAAAAGAAAACTACAACAAAAATCTCACTTTGCTTGGTGTTACAGAGGGAGAAAAAAACTCTGAACTCAAGATGTAACAAAAAATAATTATTTTTTTAAAGGAAGGAAAAAAAACCAAAAGTACAAAATCCCACCTCCAACACCTCACTCCTTTACTACCTTGGTCTTGGTAGAGAATGGGCTTAGATTGAGCTCAATCACTACTTAGCATTAGTCCACTATGTTCATGTCCAAAGGCAGAGTAACTGCTAAATGCGATTTTGTTTCAGCTATCAATGGGATGCATCCTGAGGGTCACTCCTGAAGATCACTTCTTGCTCATTGGGCTATCTGTGGAAAGACTGGCTATAAAACCTAGCATGAACTTCTAGAATCCTAGACCAGAGTCTGGACTACTGGACACTTATTCTCTTGACCTTTGGAAACTCACAGTTAGAGCCTCCAGATTAATCTCTTTTACCCAAACAAAAGAACAAATGATGAGGAAAAAGTACCAAGGCCTCCCTTCCCTGCACCTCACCATATAATGCTTTCTCTCAGCAGTCACTATCAGTGAAGGAATCACACAAGGAGCAGAGATCCACAAGAAAGCAGCTGAAGAGAATGACTAAAGCTCTGGTTGGCAAAGTGCCTTTTCAAGGAGCTTCCAGTTCTACCTACATAGCCAGAAAAATCTTCTCCTGATCACATGGTTGTCATACTGGAACCAATTACAAAATGGGTATGTGTGCTCCACAGTCTTTCTATGACTCCTGTGTGGCACACAAGTAGGGTCCCCAGCCTCTTCTAAGTGGAGAGTAACATTACAGAGAGCTGTATAAGCGCCTGTCTCCTGTTACACAGACACGTCTCTGACATGATTCTGCCAAGGCAACTCTCTTGTAAGCAATGGAGGTTCCTCCATGACCGCAGATACCAGATTTTGGACGCCATGCCCTGGCTAATTGCCTTGTGAATCCTGTCTTTCCATGCTTGGAACAGGAGCTGCAGATTTTTGATGACTCAGTATCTCTGAAGCAAGCGGAAATGGCTTGTAGGTGTTAAGGCTGCACAGTTCCTGCAGCGGTGGACAAGCCTCTAATACCATATCCAATGTCCTTGATTAAGCAACCAAACTGAAAGCAGAAGTGCAGGGCTGGCACTGTGGTTCGACTTGCAACCTTCTGCCCTATATATTGGAGGTGGGGTGGGGTAGATAGTTTGGGGAAATACTAATTAAGTAGTTGCTATGGACCCTTCTTTCTGCTATTTTCCATGCTTTTCTGTATTAAATTGTTCCTTTTTGTACGTCACAATGAGATATGTAAACTGATTATTGGTTGGTTATGGGAAAGAAATTTGGAGAGAATATGAGTTCATAACATTAATCTGAATAGAAACAAACCGGAATCCAGTTTAGACATCAGGAAATAACATAAGGGATCTCTGCAGAATTTAGCACTGTTGAATACCCTTTCCTTCAGGATATTCTCTTTTCTCTGGATTTTCCTAATGTTGCTCTCTCTGCCTTTTCCTCCTACCTGTCTGACTACATGCTCTCAATCTCTTTTGCTAAATTACCATCCATATGTTATTCTCTTACTATATGTAATCCAAGGACCTGTTCTGGACCTGATCTCTTCTATCTCAGTACCCTCTATAAGCTCCATGGGTTTAAATATCATCTGTACAAATGACTCCCACATCTCTCTCTCTCTCTCTGTCTCTATATCTATCTATCTGTCTATCTATCATTTACCTATCTAGTTCTACTCTCCTGAGTTCTAGCATTAAATTACCAACTACTGACTAGACATTTTAAACTATCCTGCAGGCATCTCAAATTCAACATATCCAAAACATCACACACACACACATGCATACACACACACTCTTCAACCCTCTTCTGAACTTTTCCATATCTGTCCCAGGCCTCAGTTTGTCTGAGGTAATACCCTTTCAATGACTAAGGGTTAGATAAGAATTGAGACAAAGTTTACTATCACAAAAATATCAGTCTTCTTCAAGAACAAAGAATGAACAACTCTCCTTCACTGCACAGCTACCAAATCTTGATATTTCTATATCACCTTTCATGTATGACCCCTTCTCTTGACTCACATGTCTGCCACCCTAATTTAGGCCCCCATCACCTTTTGCCTAGAGGTGCCTCATCTCTCCCCTTTCCAACCCATCCTCCACTTTGCTGCCAGTGATTTCGTAAAGCACAAGTCTGTCCAGGTCACTCTACTACTCAATGAACTCCATGGTTCCTTATCACATCTAGCATTAAGTAGAAACTCCTGTGTCTAGCATGTAAGCCCCTTCACAACCTGCCTTTGCCCTACCTTTCCAGAACTATTATACATATTACTTTTCATGAATTCTATGGATCAACCAAACTGGGCTTCAATACTTCATATTCTGTCTCTGTGCCTTTGCTCATGCTGTCCTCCATGGCTACAATGCTTCTCCCTTAGTGTCCTTCAAAGTTTAGTTCAAGTGTCACCTTCTTCATTAGGCCTTATCTTATCCCCCAGCTAAAAGTGCCTTCCCCAATATCTGAGACAGGAGGATAGTGGATAGAGTACTAGGCCTGGAGTAAGGCAGAACTGAGTTCAAGTCCAGCCTCAGAAACTTACTGAAATTACTTTTGTGACACTGAACAAGTCACTTGATCATTCTCTGTCTCAGTTTCCTTAACTCTAAAATGGGGATAATCATAGCACTTACCTAACAGGGTTGTTCTGAGAATGAAATATTTGTAAAATCCTTAGCAGAGTGCTTGGAATATAGTAGGTGCTACATAAATGCTTATTTCCTTCTTTGCCCTCCATTTATGTATAACGTGGCTTATCTAGGCATGTTCTGTTTGCCTTACATGGAAGCTTCTTCATTCCCTACCACGTGGGTAGGGATAATCTCCTTTGCTTGGCTGTCTGTGTCTTTAAACCTGACAAGACTGAGGTGTTCTCTCTCCACTTCTGTTTTCAGTAACTCTTACTGGCTGCATCCAGAGGGTAAAGATCAGGGTTCACCCACAGCATGGGTGCCATGAACTGAACCAGATAAAGAGAAAGAACTTTTCTTCTGCTCCTTCTCTCTGATCCTGGCTCAGGAAGCAGACCTGGGGGCATTTGTTTCTATTCTGCGTCATTTGTTCTGTTTCAAATGCTGGAGGCAATTCCCAAAGGATCTGGGAGTTGGAGCTTCGGAGACCTTGAAACCAGGATTGCACGTAGGGTGGTACAGTCAGACAGCCTGGCATGGAAGCCCTAAGAAGCCAAGATGCCTGGGATTCAAGTCTAAGGAAGGTTTTAGACATGGAACTGAGACAGTGCTCTACGAGGACTGAGCTAAAGCTATGAACCTAATCCATTTCCCCTCCCCGAGATGGAGATAGTACAAAGGGAGAAGGTGTTATTCCAAGTGTTACGAGAGTAAGTTTGTATATTTGCCCCTATATTTGGAAGTAAATATTTCTGCATAAAAGCTAATCTAATTACCAGTAGTTGAATGGAACAGGGGTGCAGGGGTCCACTGCCTACACTTGAAGAAACATGCCTTTGAGGGCATCCTTGTGAGTGGGGTGATATGTAACCTACCTGGCCTTCAGGCAGTAGGGGCCAGGGTGGTATATGTTATATACATATTTATTGTGCATGTGTGTATTCTTGTATATGCTCATGTCCACATATAATTGCCATATCATCTCCCCTGATAGAATGTAAACTATTTCAGGACAATGACTGTTCCTTTTTATCTTTAGCAGCTATAGATGACCAAATTGAGTGCTAGGCCTACAGTAAGATCTGAGTGCAAATTTGGCCTCAGACACTAGCTATGTGATTTTGGGCATATCACTTAACTACTGTTTGCTTCAGTTTCCTCAACTGTAAAAATAAAGACAATAATAGCCCCTACTTCCCAGGGTTGTGAGAATCAAAGGGGATAATATCTATAAAGTATTTAGCACAGTGCCTGGTACATAGTAGGCACTATCTAAATGGTAGCTATATAGATACTAATATTTTTTGTTTCTGCATCTCCTGAAGTGTCCAGCACAGAGTAGATGCCTAATAAGTGTTTGTTGATTAACTGATTACATATTGTAACTATATACTCATGTAAAGAAGTCTAGGAACCTTAGCTAAGAAATATGATCAAGAGTATTTAAGAGAATCAAAGGACGGGAAACCAAAAGTAATATTGTTGTAGGATGACCAGGACATAAAAAGAATCAGATAAAAAATCTTCAGAACATCACAATCCTGGCAAAGAAACATGATATTGTCGTCATGGGGAATTTGTACTATCCAGACATCTGCTGGAATTCTTTCCTAAAAGCAAAGCAGATAATGAAATTTTCACTTACCTTAATGATATTCACTTCAATCAATAAATATTTTAAGACATGGAAATGTTGCTGAAGTAGAAAAATCGACCTTAAAGGCAAATGACTGCCCCATCTTAAGAGTTTATCTTAGTGAAAGTGAGGAAAACCATGCAATATGATCTGCATTTTATGACCTAAATTTTGGGAAAGCAAATTTCAAAAGGTTCAAAGAAAAAACACGAAAAATCAACATTCAATGGCCTAATATTTTTGCAGGGAAAGTTGTCCCTGAAGGATGGGAAGTTCTTTAAAATGAAATTCTGAAAAAAGAAGCAAAAATGAATGCCGTAAGCCAGGGGAAATATAAGTATTCTGTAGAAACTGACATAGACATTCATGGAAATAACTCATCATTGACCTTAGAAATTAAAAAGACAAATACAGAAAATAGAAGCAAAGGCAAGTAATTGAAGAGGAAGCACATTAAAAAAATATGTCAGGAGAACCTTAAGTTCAGAACAAATGGGGAACTAATGCTGAAGAAACTAAAGTTTTTAAACAAGGGCTCTACTCTTTTAGGTGAATTCTCTGTAGTGAATTTAAGAGAGTACAGATGAGAGGCCCACAGAGTAGGCAAGCATGGATGGGTTGTAATCTACATTTTTAGAGGGAATTCCTAGCTAAATACGATTACAGATGCATTGGGGTATTTGAGAAAATTGAGTGTATTGGCAGCAAGGGGAGAAAGAATCAAAAAAGGGATAGGACAACTATTGGGAATGGATGGGCTGATCTAAATTTATAATAGAGAAAAAAGAATTAACTAATATTTTTCTTCTGTTCTAACATGGAGAATGGCATTTCAACTGGAAAGGTCAGAACACCAACGATTAGCTGGAAGTGAAAGCCCAAAATAAATAAGATGATCAGGTAGTATCTAGTAGTCTTTAACTATGAATTCTGAAGCAGTCGTATACTAAAATCGTTTTTTATTTATCATTCTTATCAAAACTCTAACCAGTTCCTAACCCATCCCTGGGCCTATCTGATCATCCTAGGACTCCTCTTTGAAGTGATTAGGATAATGCTCAAATTAAGAGAAGGCTTTGCTTACTTCAGTTAATGGAATTACCTTATGAGCTTACCTTTGAGTCTTTGAAAGGAGTATCCTCAAAGGAAACAGACACTTTTAGATTTACTAGCTATCTACTGCCTCCCAACCACTCACCAAAATACCAAAACAAAACAAACAAAAAACCCTCCAAGTGAAAGCAGAAGAAAGAATACTTGAAGACTGTCACTGAAGCTGGATTAGTTCCTTGGCTTGAGACCTCTGGCTCACTCTGCCCACCCACCTGTCAACCTCAGTGTCTATCTTCCACCCTTCTGGCTTTGATCCCCCAAATGTAGTCTGTCCTCTCCTGTCTGTGCCCATGTCTGGCCCCTATCCTTCCTCTAGGGTTCCAGCCAGGGTTCCTCCTCATGCTTTCCCTTCTCTGTCCCTGGCACCCGCACCCCTGAATCGTGTGCTCCCTCCCTCACTCCATAGATGGGTGGCCCACTTCTTGCCTCCCTCTCTTGTCCATGGGCATTAAGTTACTTTATGAAGGGGGTCTGTGGACTGGTCTATAGGACTGCCTACAGTCAAAGAGGAATTGAATAGTTTCAGGAAAATCATTCCTTAAGATATGCCAAAAATTAAGTGACTATTTTTGATAGAGGCTGTCATCTAAACTCTGAACCCTTGCTCAATCTTGATTGTAAAAGTTTGTCTGCTGTTTGAAACTATAAATTGTAACTCCAAAATGGACTATGTTCAAGAGATTTCCAAGGTTATGAGGAGTCTGGATTATTGTCTAAGCAAAAAAAGCTTAACCTAAATTAGCAAAAATTGTTTTTATTAGGCTTGAAACTAAAATGAAGGTTACAAAGTTTTCTTCCACACTACAAATTAACCTTGGAGAGTACCTTTAATATGAAATTACATCATGAAAAAAATGTTTTAAAAAGGTAAAGCAACTTTAAACCTATGAATGTGTTGACTCAAAGTATGTTCAAATTATTTTGAAGAATTCAGCAAAAAGATTGTTTCATTTCCCATATTTTAATAGAGAAGACAAAGAATTAATGGCCACTAATAAACAATTAACCCAAGCTAGGTAAAAGGAATATTCTGATTGAGGAAGTCACAGATTTTAAAAAAAGCTGGAGGAGTGGAAGGAGAAAGAAAAAACTGGACAAACTCTAAACAACTCTTCTTTCTGAGTCTTGGAGAAGGGTGATGAAGTTGAAAGAGTTTGAATATTTTCTATCCATAATAGCAGAAACTGAGAAACTATGCTTAGTGAGGTGTATGCATGAGGGCAAAGGCTAGAATTAGATTAACACTAGTGAAATACATAAAACAAATAATAGGATATGTTTGACTAAAAATCAAACAATAATAATATTTAATGTAACTGAATTCAATTCCCCTACAAAGAGGATTTTAAAAGTATGACCCTACAGTACGTTGCCTACAGGAAACACACCTAAAGCATAAGGTCAAATACAGATTTAGAACAAGAGGTTGCAATAAAATTTACAATTCTTTAGCAAATGCCAGAAAATCGGGAGTGGCTGTCAGGATTTGAGACACAGCTGAATTCAAATTCTCAAAGGAGAAAGTAATGGGAAAGACAAAGAAGCTGTATCATACTTAAGGTACCTCAGGCAATGAAACAAAATCATATAATTTCCTAATGTGAGACAATTTTTTCTAAAACAATTTTTATTATGAATTTAACCATTAACAGTAATAAAACTCCATGTAAGACAAGGGGCTACTTCTTAACCAAACTCTTTAGCCTTTTAAAAAAACTGATGCTTTTATATTAATTTTCTCTCCACTCTCCTACTTAGTGAGATCTCCTTACAATCAATCTATCAATCAATTTGCATTGAGTTTATTCTTCCACTAGCACCTCTAGTGTGAGGGCTTGCTGGGCCCTTTTCAGGGCTGCTTATCCACCTTTGGGGTCCACCTGCGACTCAGCTCTCACTGTGACTCCAAAATGCTATAGCACGGTACACTGCCCACACCCTGGTAAAAGTGTCTCAGCAGATGGACAAAACCAGGGTGAGAGTAACCAAAAGGCTTCACACCTGTTGGTGAGTTAGGAGGACATCTACTCCAAGCATGTGAATGGGTAGATGAGAATAATTTATCTCAACAGGGACAGGAAGATGGTTACAGCAGGTGCTGTGGAGGGCTGAGAGTTTAGTTAGGCACTGCACATGCCACTGTATCCTGAGCTGTTGCCAGTTGTGTTGACTTCTGTCTTGCCACTTGACTTAGATGACTCTGGAAGAGAGAGTGAGGCTGATGACTTTGTGCAACTCTGTCTTCACTTTAACCTAACTTGCTCAAACAACTCATCACCCAATGATGTCACTGGCCCTATTTGAAAATGAAGGATGAACAACAACTCTGTGTCCAGCTAAGCCCTGGCAGGGTACTAAAAAAAGGCAAAAGACAATCCCTGCCCTCAAAGAACTTACAGTGTAATGGGAAAGCCAACATGCAAACAGATACATACAAAGCAATCTATATATGAGATAAATAAGAAATAATTAACAGAGTGAAGGCACTGGAATTAAGAGTGGTTGGAGAAGGGTCCCTGGAGAAGATGGGATTTTAGGTGAGACTTAAAAAGAAGTCAGGGAGGTTAGTGGGTGGACATGAGAAGTGAGAGCATTTCAGGCATGAGGGACAGCTAAAGAGAGTGCCTGTAGCCACAAAAACGGAGCATTTTGTTCATCAGAACAACCAAGAGCCCAGTGTTGCTGGATCAAAGAATATATGCAGGAGAGTACGTTATAAGAAGAGAGAAGGGGGATAGGTTATGAAGGGCTTTGAATGCCAAACCGAACATTTTGTTTTTGCTCTTGGAGGCAATAAGGAGTCACTAATAATTTATTGAAGAGGAGTGACATGATCAGAACTGTGTTTTAAGAAAATCACTTTAGTAGTTGAATAGAGGATGGATTGGAGTGGGGAGAGACTTGAGGCAGGCCAACTTACCAGCAGGCTATTGTAATAATCAAGGTGTGAGATGATGAGCTCCTGTACTAGTGGTGACAATGTCAGAAGAAGGAAGAGGGTATATTTGAGAGATGTTCCAAAAGTGAAACCAACAGGCTTTGGCAACAGATTTGATATGGTGTGTGTAGTGGGGGAGTTGGGGGGAGAGATGAAATGAGTGACAGGACTACAAGATGACTCCTAGGTTGCAAAGCCAGAGGGATTGGGACAATGTTGTTAGCCTGCACAAGAATATGGAAGGTAGGAGGTAGCAGAGGATCAATGAGATTTGTCTTGGACATACTGAGTTTAAGATGTCTACTGGACATCTGGTTTAAGATGTCTGAAAGGCAGCTGGTGATGGGAGACTGGAGAATCAGCAATGAGATAACTAAACCCATGGGAGCTGATGAGATCACCAAGCGAAGTAATATAAAGAAAAAAGAGGGCCCAGGACAGAACTCTAAAGGATCTCCACAATTAGAGGGCATGATCTGAAGGATGATCCAGATAGGTAGTGTCCTGGAAACCTAGAGAGAAAACAGTATCAATGAGGAGTGATCAACTATGTCAAAGGCTGCAGAGAGGTCACAGAGAATGCAGATGGACAAAAGGCCATTGGATTTGTCAAATAAAGAGATTAGTAACTTTGGAAAGAGTAGTCTCAGTGTAATGATAAGATCAGATGCCAGATTGTAAGGGGTTAAGAAGAGAGAGAAGTGAAAGTAGAGGCCTTTTCTAGGAATTTAGCCACAAAGGATAGAAGAGATATAGGATGGTAATTAGCAGTGAGGGTTTTTTCAAGATAGGGGAGACAGAGAGATGTTTGTAGGCAGAAGAAAATGAGGCAGTAGAGGAGAGATTGAAAATAAATATGAGTGGAGATGACAGAGGGGGCACATTAATCTGTTGGAGACAATGGAATGGGATCCCTTGAACAACTAAAGTGTTGCCTTTGGTAAGTCCTTTAGTAAGGCTCCTTCATTATGTGAGACAGGGGTGAAGAAGCAGAGCACAGAAGAGAGAGAAGGCAGCAAATGTCTTCAATTTTTTGTCCCCTAGAAAATATGAGGCCAGATTCTCAGCTGATAGTGGGGGAGGGGGAGCCATGGGAGGCTAGGCTAAAATGTTTTGGAAGAAAAATTAAAAGAGCAGTTCAGCAAATTTTTAAAGAAAAAATAAACTGCTGTTTCAAAGACTGATAGGAAAAAATAGGACACTAGACATCATACACCAAATTAAGATGAACAACTTAAAAGACTTCAAAAAAATGCTGCAAAATATGGAAAGAATCCACACCCTCCTCAATTCTTATCTTCATAACTCTGCTATGGCACCTGTAACCTCTTTTGTAAATCCTTCCAGCAATTCATTTGCCAGAATGAGCATTTAAATGTGCTTTAGGTCAGGCTGTTACATTAGATGGTTTTGCTCTTTGCTTAACTTTTTTTAAGGGAATGATGGCACCACAGGGTGAGGTGGAAGGAGAGCCGCTTACTGGGAAGTAACTAAGACATAAAAACACATCAAATTTTTTTTTTAAATCACTGAAATAGAAACATCTGGTCACCACAGACTTGTCGGATGACTGCAAACAAAATACCCCCCTGTCCTTTTTCCTGTTGACTCCAAACCCGCTCACCCTTGGTCTCCTGAAGCAACAGGAAAGAGAGAATTCAAGGAAAAAAGAGGACCAACGTACCCCCCACCCCCACCCCAAGCGCCAAACGGCCCAGCAACAGCTCCCCGGACCTACGATCTCCCCGGTGCTGGCACTGCACCCAAGCTACGCCTTGGCGGACCGGCAGTAGCTACGACCCCAACTCCATCTCTCGGGGGTCCCTCCGGTGACGAGGCCCTCCAAGGAGAGGCAGGCTGGGGGCTTCATTCGAATCCAAGCTTTCCCGGCTTGTTAGCGCCCCCCGGGGGACGGGCTTTAGGGACGACTTCGAGAGCCCGGGTCGGGTCACTTCTATGCCCTAGGGAGGCCTCAGGGTGGACGGCGAGCTCAACGGACAAAGGGGCAGCGGGGACAAGAGGGGAGCAGCAGGGTCGCCCCTTCAGGAAGCGCGACAAGGGTGGGCCGGAGGGGGGATTCGCCCACTTTTGCTCCGGCCCGGACCGCGTCCGAGCTCTCCGGCGGCGAACGGGGCTCTGGAGAGGAAGGGGGCGGGCCTCGCGCCACAGGGATCACTGAGGTGCTAACGCGAGAGGGAGACACCTTTTCTCCGAATCCCGCTCGATACCAACGGACAGGATCCGCACAACCACCAGGTGTTCCGGGGCGAGCACAGCCCTCGCGCCACCACCGCTGGCAGAACACGGAAACACCTCCTTCCTTCTGCGGCCGGCGCAGCGATACCGGCCCCTCCGCCAGAGCTCCGCCCCCTCCGCCGACGGCGCATGCGTCCCACACAACCGCCCGGTGCCGCTCTAGCCGCGCAAAGGAGCTCGCTGTGTGCCTGGGACCCTGCGTCATCAGGGGGCGCCACGGCGCGTTAGCGGGCACGCGCAAGCGAGAAGATGTCTCCGTCGCCGCCTCTCTTCAGTTTCCCCGAAGCACAGACTCGGTTTACGGTGAGATGTAGGAAGCGGAGGGGGTGGCCGAAAACCACTTTTTCCCCTTTCTCTCCTCTGCCTTCTCCGTGGTACACCGGCTCTCCCACGGGGAGGAACCCAGAGCAGGGGACGTGTGTACACAGCGGCGTTCTCTACTGGTTTTTTGGGGGGAGGGGCAGGCTACCTGGCCCTTCAGCGCGCGCGTCTCTGCCTCCCCAACCGCGGCAGCATTCCCACTCCCCGCGTGTCCCTCGCGACTCTCGCCACACCTGGTTCCCCACGCAGAGCTCCTCCGCCGCCTCCCCATTGAGGGTAGAGGCGGGAAAGCGCTGGCGCCGGGGGCGGGTGGGTGGTCAGCCTGTGCCTGAGGAGGGAAGACAGTTGAGGGCTGGGGTGGGGGGCTGTCACTTAAACGTGCTGCGTCTGAGAACCCCACAGCTCGCGTCCGCCCCGCGCCAGCGTCGATCGTGAGCTCGGCGGTTCGTTTGCCTTCCTTTCGCTTTTGGCTAAAATCAAGGGTAAATTCCGACTTCCAAAAGTGTGAAGCGTCTGCTGTGTCCTGAGGCACCCTGCTGGGTGCCGGGGGGTAGATGGGACATGACAGGTCATGACACAAAATAACGTGTGAAGTGGGCAGAGGCTGCAGCACGACGCGGGGGAAGTGCTGGGGGAGATCTCCTCGTGGACTGAGAGTGGGTGTGGAGAGGGCCCGCTGGGAAAAACCTGCAGGTGTTCCGCCTAGCTCCGTCGTGACAGCGCTTCACACTCACACCCCCTCCACCCCCCACCCCCACCCCCGGGACTTGGCGCCTGTGTATGTACAATTATGTCAAATTTTCTTTTTACTGGACACTCCCTCCACCGAGGAAGATCCACAGGTATCTTTGCAGGTGAGGACACTGAGGTGTCGGTTCAGCGACTTCTTCATTGTCCCCTCTGGTGGATCAGGATCTCAAACCCAGATCTTATACCTACCTAAACTAGGGCGATTCCCCCCACCATCCCACTGCTTATTTAGCTATTTTCTTCGTTTAATGCTGTTAGATGACTCATACCTGTTGTACAAGATTTGATTGAGTAATTAACATACTTAATTACATGGTCATGTAAATTGGTGCAGAAGTAGGAGCTCTAAAGAAAAAAACTGATCCTTTATGCTGTCACTGTATAAATTTCCTTACATGCTGATGTTTTCTTTGCAAAATGATTTGGGGGAGGGGGGAAATAGTAGATATGACATTGGTGTTATTTTCCATGCGTTCTTTTTTCCAAGTTACTATTTAAAATCGATCCCCTAGTCATTTGTAGTTCTTCTAAGAGGAACCACTTAATCATATTCACTGTCTAGACCTGGTGTGTATCTCCTTTAGAGGTCTTCAAGCAGAGGCTGACTGATCATTTTGTAGGACATATTTTCTGCTGTCAAGTGGACTACATGTCCCAGCTCTCAAATTCTGTGATTTTGTGACATCATCTTATCTACCCTAACCAATGATCCTTTCCCTTATTCGAGCCTCCTCTTTTTCTCAACATAATTTTTTAAAAACCCATTTTGTAGTCCTTAGCATGTTATTTATATACTTACATGTACAGTATAACTCATTCTGTATTTTAATCTTATTCTTATGGGACTAGGTCATTATTTTATATAATCAATTATTTTGGTTGATTGGTTATTTTCCTGTGAATCCACACAGGCTTTTTAGACAATTCTTTTCTCTCTTCATTGCAATCTTTTCTCTTTGTGTCTTCAGCATTTTGTTTTTAAATCCCTTCTGAGCTTTCTCCATAGAATTTTAGGTAAGGGCATTCACTTTCTGAATTCTGAAGTTTGGCTTCTCAAAATCTAAGGTTCATATGAAATTATGATAAGCTTTCTGTTTCCTTAGGAGAAATTCTGAGATGCAGGGATATCCACCTACAAAGTTGCCCTCATTTCTGTTTCAGCAAACTCCTTGTTGGTTAGATTCAAGTCCAGTACCTTGTTGCTTCTACATTTTGATTGGTCAGTAATTTATTAACTTTTTTTCTTTTGGACATCAAGAGAGACAGCTGGAAGATGAACTGATAATTGAAGTCTGTCATCACTACTGTATTATGTGTCAATACCCAGCTTTGACCTATTTCCCAAACTCATTTACTTGCTCCTTCTGTTTAGGTGGTCTGTTGTATCCTCCCATGGCAGTATTACTATTAAGAAGAGATAGAATGATGGTGATGATGACAGAGGAATAAGGGCTATCCAACATTTAATTTGCTTTTGTTTTCTTTGTCAAGGAGAATGGTGTGTGGATTGGAAAGGACAAAACAAAAATGGCTCCTAGAGAGCTGAAAACAAAGAGAAGTAAAGAGATAGAGAGCATCTTGGTACAGAATGTTATACGCTGTCAGCCATGGTGACTTTCATTTGTTTTTGCTTAATTGTTTGTTATAGGGAAGGGTTCAGTGGAAGGGAAAGAGAGTTAATCATTCAGGAATGACTGTGATGTATAAAAATCAATAAAACCCACTTTAAAACCGATCTTGGAGAATAGAAGAGATGCTACAGAAATGGAGAAGGGCAAATACCCTTTCAAGAAAGGGATGAAGGAAGCTGCAAACTATAGGCCATTGTTTGACCTTGACTCCTGGCAAAATTCTAGACATATATTATTATAAAGATGGTTAGTGAACGCCTGAAAAAGAAAGTAATGTTCACAAAGAGTGAGTGTAGCTTCAGCAAGAACAGGGCATGCCATTTTAGCCTCATTTCCTTTTTAGACAGGTAATTAGCCTGGAAAATTCAGGGAATGTTTAAATGTAATTTATTTAGATTTTAGCAATGTATTTGACAGTTTCTCATACTCTCCTGGTGGATAAGATGGAGACGTATAGGCCAGATGATAAAGTATTTAGGTGACTTCAGACCTGTTTGCATGACTGAACTAAAAAGGTAGGTCATTAATGGTTCATCATCATTTTTGAAGAATGTCTATAATGGAGTGCCCAAAGAGTGTTTTTGTCTCTCTGTATTTAATATTTTTATTAGAGACGAATAAAAAATAAATATATATACATATAAACATGTTTATTAAGTTTGCAAAAGGCATACAGCTTAGAAGCAGTTAGGTATAGTGGAAAGAGTGTTAGACATAAGTCTAAAAGAACTAGGTCCTTAGCTGCGTATGAGCATGGGCAAGTCATAGGATTGTAGGTTTAGAGTTGGATGGGACCTCAGAGAGCATTTGGCCCACCTCTTTTATTTTACAGTTTTAGGAAACTGAGGCCCAGGGAGGTTAAGTGACTTCTCCCAATTTATTTTGTATTTATGATATACATTCAAATATAGAATGTGTAATGAATGTTGTATATTCTGTATCTGCAAATATATAACTGTATACACACATACCAGTAGAATATAAATGCTTTGGAAGCAGGGAGTGTTTTATTTTTTGTATTTGTATTCCCAGCATAATTCCTGACCCCTGTCACCAAAGAAATGCTTTCAACTATTTATCTTCTTGAGAACAGAACTCTTCAATTTTTGTCCTTATGTCCCCAAAATGTAATACTTTTAGAAAATTTAGGAGCTTAATAAATGCTTGTCAGATTGTATATTTTTAGCTTACTCATGCTTGGTGGTATTTCAGAGCTGCATAGGGTCTGCTTAACCTACATAGTATTCAAAAAAAAAAAATCTCCAGTTGCCTTTTCCTTCTTGCGTATAAAACAGTACTATCATCAACTTCTGTTTCCACTGAGACCTTTACCAATTTACAATTCCGAGTAATTCTTCTCAAAAATCAGAATGAACAGTTTAGAAATTGCTAAGGGACTAATAATTACTACATGTATTCTTCTGGTACATTTGTAACACCAGTGGTTTTGTCACCCCAACATTTATTAAGTGTCTACTATGAAAATGAGAAGTTGTGTGGTCTAGTGGATGTGTAACAAATGATTATTGATTGAATATGCAATGTTATATAGGTAGCATCAGAGACAAGATTTGAACTCAGGTCTTCTAAGGCCAGTGCTCTTTCCATTTGCTTCTCTGTGGTGAAGATCAAATAAGAAAATATACATAAAAGATTTTGTAAACCTTAAAATGCTATGTAATTTCCAATTGATACTAAATTAGCATTTTAAATGATTAAGGATCTAAAAAGATCTTGATATTGGCAACGTGAAATTTAAGATTAAGATTACATTTATGAAGGATGAATGAAAAAGTCTTATATTTGAGTTCAAAAAAATTTCATAAGGTAAGGGAAATATGTTTAGATTGAGGGTTTATTAAATGGTGTGTTCACAGTGCCTATATAGCTAATGAATTCTCAAAATGTTTTAATGAAGGAATAGTGCTCAGAGTGAGTAAGTTGATAATCAGCAAGGATTTACTATGTGCCAATTGCTTTACTAAGTACTGGGGAGACAGACCTTTTAGACCTGATGGTCTCTAAAGTCCTTTCTGTCTCAAAGTCTATGATTCTGTTGAAAAAATGGAGGGATTTGCTAGTTTTCTCCAAGTGTTTGAAGGACTTTCCTGTGTAAAAGGGATTAGATTTGTTCTGTTTGACACTAGTGGACAAAACTAGGAATAATTAGTACAAAATACACAGTTAGGTTTTAGCTCAATATAAAGAAGAACTTTGGATGCAGTCCAGCTAAATATTAGTAAAATGTAAACTTCTTGAAGGTAGATGTGATCTTATATCCATATCTGAATCCCTAGCCCCTGACATAATGCCTTGTACATAGTAGACAATAGTAGACAATAAATACTTGCTTGCTTAATGGAATGAATGTATTCTTTCCCCTTAGGATCATAGTAAGTGTTTATTAAGGACCTGCTAATGTGTCAGAGACTGTGCTAAGTACTGGGAATACAGACAAAGGTATGAAATAGTCCCTCAAGGAGCTCACAGTTTAACAGAGGAAAACAACACATAAAAAGAAGCTGAAAAGCTGAGGAGGAAGGTGGTAAGCTACCCAGTTGGGGCCATGATGAACTGCAACCAGGATGGGAAAAGATGTGAGGAGGCAAGAGTTTCAGAGTAGATATCAGCTTGCAAAATGATAAGTTTCTGGAGATGATCAAGTCCAGAAGAACAAATGGATGGAAAGTAGTGAGAAGAATTCTCTGGGTTCTCTTAAATGATGGAGGACCTGGGAGTATCTCTCCAATGTCCACCCTCTCCACTCAGAGGGGGAGTGACACAGGAGCAAGGGTACTTAGGAAGTGGGAGTTTTAGAGTTGATTTCATCTTGAAGAATGATGAGTTTCTGGAGATGATCTGTAATCCAAGAAAGCAGACAGGTGGGAAATGATGAAGAGAATTCGCTAAGAACAGGAGAGAAGATGGTAAAAAACAATGACTAATAAATTCTTGTTGATTGATTGATTACCCAGTGTCACAAGGTAATAGTAAGCATAAGAGACAGGTTTTGATCTCAAAGCCACTTTTCACTTAACCTCTCTGAGCCTTTGAGAGTGGACGTGGCTTTAGGAAAAAATAGCTAGCTTTTATGTAGTTTGAAGGTTTTGTAAAGCTATTTACAACTTGTTTAATTTTCTTCTCACTACAACCATGAGAGGCAGGTGCTATTATCCCCACTTTACAGATGAGGAAATTGAGGCAGACAAAGATTAAGTGACTTGTCAAGAGTCACACAGCTAGTTAGTATCTGAGACTGGATTTAAACTCAAGTCTTCTTGACTATGTACTCTGTCATGTAAACTGCCAGTGTTGAGTCCTGCTCACTTGCTGTTGTGGTCAGACCATTTAATCTTACAGTCCCAAGACAACTCCCTTAAACTCTCAGTTACTGAGTCGCCAGGCTTTGTTAGCCTGGTACAGTGGAAATGACTTGGTTATGAAGTCAAAGGACCTAGGATCAAATCATAGGCAATGTGGGGAATAGCTGAACAAGCTGTGGTATATGAATGTAATGGAATACTATTGTTATAAGAAATGATGAACAGTGGGACTTCAGAGAGGCCTGGAAGGACTTACATGAACTGATGCTTAGTGAAAGGATCAGAACCAGGAGATCATTGTACGCAGTAACAACTACAGTGTGTGAGGAATTTTTCTGGTAGACTTCGCCCTTCACAGTAATGCAAGGACCTAAAACATTCCCAAAAGACTCTTGAGGCAAAATGTCATCCACATCCAGAGAAGGAACTATGGAATTGGAACACAGAATGAAGCAGAATATTTTCTCTTGTGTTATGTTTTGTTTGGGTTTTTCTCATGGTTTCTGCCATTCATTTTAATTCTTCCATGCAACATGACTAATGTGAAAATATGTATAATAACATATGTAATATGTATAATAACAATATGTGTAAGATTGCATGCTGTCTTGGGGAGAGAAGGGGGAGAAAATCTAAGACTTATTGAAGTGACTGTAGAAAACTGAAAATGTAGTGATGTCATGATTGTAGAAAACTGAAAGCAAATAAATTAATTTTAAAAAAAGAAAAAAACCAAATCATAGGCAATGATATGTCCTACTTGGGCAAGTTTCTTAACCTCTCTGGGCCTCAATTTTCTCCATAAAATGAGGGTTTGGAGCTAAATGGCCTCTTTCTTTCATCCTTAGATCTGTGATCCATTCATCTTTAACTCAAGATTCTAGATGATGAGTTCCTTACAGGTCTGGGTGCCAAAAAATGTACAAAACTTTGTTCTAGGTCATGAAAATACAAAGGAAAAAGAAGCCATCTCTGATCTTAAGGAGCTTCCTTCTGGGGAGATATAACATGTTCACAGATAGTTACAAAGTACATAAAGTAATTTTAAGATACAGAAGAAGGTGCTAACAGGTTTTTTGGAAAAAGGGACAGGAAAGGTCTTGTGTAAGAAAAAGGTAGCCACCTGAGCTGAGCTTTGAAGAAAGCTAGAGTTTCACATTGGAAAAAATGAAGATGTGATCCAGGCATGGTTTGTGTAGTATTAATAAGTCATGTCATTAGATTATGGTTTGTGCAGCTATATTTCTGTTCTTTGAGTACTGGAACTGGACTAACTCATTTGTCAGTGAAGGATGCATAACTCGAAATAAATTCAACAGCCTCATTTTGAAAGTATTCATCTAAGAACAAGAATCATTAAGCCAGCAGTATGGATTTCAGGTTGGAGAAGACTTCTGGATTCCTCGTTTTTCTGTGGCCAAGCATCTTTTAAAGTTGGAGTGCCTTTCTGTGAAGGAGAAAAGGAGATGGCTTAGGGAAAGAGGAAAAACAATAGTAAATATAGGGAACAGGATTACAAATAGACATTTCTTCTTTTAACAGTACTAAAAAGCTGTTGGCGTGTATCTACAGGGCAATGTAAATTAGAGAATTTTAGTATGTAGGTCATGAAATTAAATAAGCACTAATAGCAGTTCAATGTAGAGTTGATATTCCAAGCTGCAATAGAAGTCCAAGCTCTAGGACTTTGTTGATACTACATAAAGGATGGAAGGGGCAGAGCCCCATTGGTCTTTAGTATAGGAGAGAGAAAAATGTAAAGCCAATGACCTCTTATCTACTTCTATAAGTATGGATGGTGATAGGAATTGGGGGTTTAGAGGAATCATTGAAAAATCAACCCAGGGAAAATTAGCTAAATTATTGTGTATGAGATGTTGTTCAAAGTCTGAAGGAGCTTTCCAAAATAAATGAAGTTTCAGAGATTTTTCCAGTAGTGTTTAAGCTGTGTTCGTACATATTTTCAAAAAAAGGTATATGATTGCACTCTGGATACATACATTTGAGTTAATATGGTATAAAGAATATTGTTTTTGTTCATTGTAAAGTTAAAGTTGCATAGAACCTTTTATTCTACATGTGTCAGAGCAAATAAAAGTTGACAGTTTCAGTGAACTCAGATGTGTTCAAGTGAAAAAAGGTAGGAGATGACTGTTTGAATTACTAATTCAGTGATTTAGATTTTGAAATTTTATAATTGATTTTGTAGATTACAACACCTTTTACTTTAAATCCTTGACATTATGTGTCTGATAGTCTAGATTGGAGAACCTCCAGCTGCCCAGGTATTTATAACAAAGTGTTATCAAATCAAAGGTGGCAAGGGACCCACTGATGAAGGGTGATGGTTACACAAGATGAGGTCCCAGGGTACAAAATATTTTGAGTAGAGCAACTTCCACTCATGTCCCATGGAAGAGTTACCTTCAGACAGGGTCAGAAATCTCCTTGACCATTCTTAACCTTTTAGGACTATAAGTATGTCTTCATATGTATAGTTTATTGAGTTTTTACTTGACCTAGCTTTCAACATTGAGAGCCCCAAACTGAAATCAATTTACCTTATAGAGTGCATCTGATTAAGGCATGTACACCCAAACCCACATTTTCAACTCGAAACATAGGAAAATTGAACCTATGATCTCGGCATCGGCAGGGTCTTTAACATCTTCAGTACCTTCAGCCAGCTTCATAGAAGGGAGGAATGAGCCATTTCATCAACTCTTACACTGTCATCTGGCTTCTACGAACTCCCTAACATACTGGGGCATCTGCCTCACTTAGGTAGTGTTATCAATTGAACAACCAACCTCTGTTACCCAGCTATATGATGAAGTAAAGAGAATGAAAAGTCAGTCAGGTAAGGAAGAGGTGGAGAGACTAGAAAGTGAAACAGCTGATCTCTTGTTATTCAAAACAAGTAGGAAATTAAAATCTGTTAATACATCCTTTTGAATTCCTTTCCTATTCTGGATAATGATGATGCAGAAGGACCAGATCTGGTTAAGAAAATGTAGCATTTAAGATTAGGGAAATGTTTTCATATAGGCATAAGATACAGATCTATTTTTACAACTAGACACTGCCTACAGATTATATATAGTCCTGGCCTAGAAGTCCCATAGGGGAATCACCCTGGAAGAAGATATTGACCCCAACAATGATTTAGCAAGATCTAGGAGATATCTCATTTTAGAGAAATTCTGCTGAACACATCCTGGGGTGGGAGAACACCTGAGATTTTCTGAAATAGAATAAATAACTAATAGGATACTTGGACAGCAGTTCTAGACGTTTTTGCTTTGAATTTTCCCCATCCCCCTTTCCCTAATACTTTAGCGCATCTATAGTTTGGATTGTGGAAATACCCAATAGCATATTTTTCAGTTGGCTACATGATGTGGAGAAGAGTCACATCCAGGATTAAGATGACTGACCTCTAAGAGCCTGTTGGAGGAAACCAAGGCTATAATGTGGAATGGAACCAAGAGACAGTCTTTGGATTGCCTTACCACTTTTTGTCTTCATTGCTACCTCAGTCTGGTTAAACTATTCTGAGCCAGAAGGCAAGACCTTGCCAGATAATCAGAACTGAGCTGGGATGCCACCGAGACTGTTTTGGTTTTGTTCCTTCACATTGAAGAGGATAAGACTAGGATTGCCTTGTTCCTGCAAAGGCAGAAGATCTATAAAAGGCCAGCAGATGTGTGGGCTTGATCTGGAAGGTAACAGGACAAAAAGAAAAGCAATAGATTCAGCAAAGGACCTAGCAAAATATCTCCCACAAGATGATAGGCTCCCACAGTCCCAGGTCGATCCGGCCTACTTTCTTGAGTTTGCCTATATAATTCAAAATAACATGGTTCTCTATAGTTTTCCTACCATTGGCATCTAGAGCAAGTATGGTACCAGTTACAGTTTGTTCACCATGAATGTTAAATTAGATGCTGGATCTTCTTCTGGACTTTCTGGGGCATAGGGAGCAGACCTGCCTCAGATATCCCCATGTTAGGGAAAGAGGTGGTGAACAATAAATGTATCTAAGTTGTCTGAAGAAAAATGGTGGGTTTAGCAGCATGAGGGGAGTTGGGTTCTTTCCATAATACTCAGGGGTAGGTGTACCTAGCCACAGGAAGAATAACCTCCAGTAGAGGGATGTGGGATTGGGGATTGGCACCTTCTTACCAGGGAGATAGTCATATAATTTGTCAATGATTTTGACCATTAGTGTGGAGTCTTTCTTCTTCCAAAGAGGATTCCTATTCAGGTCCACAACCTTTTATGGGAAACAGTGACTGGGCACCAGTTGGCTGTTTTCTGTTGAGGTGACCTGCTGTATGTTCTCCTTGGAGGACATGGTCCCCTACCTACAGATTGTGGTATAGTTCTTCTACCCATCGTCAGAAACTGAGGATCATGAACAGAACTGGACAGCTACAGCTGAACTGGACAACAGCTTTGGTGGAAGTAATTCCTTTGTGCATCATATTATGTGTGCCTTTGTTTTAGATTTTCTTAGCTGCTGTATTAGGATGGTTTTATGTTTGTGGAGGTGGGTTGCTTTTTCAAGCACCAGTGCCTCAGACTTGGAAGGAACCTCAGTGCATGCACCATTATCAGTAAAGAAATAGAATGATACTGCCTGGCCAAATGGATTCCTTTTCCCCAGAGGGACTAATGCATGCAGTTAGACAGAAACAGCTTGAAAGACTAATGAATCCATAAGTGTAGACATCAAAGGAATTTGAACAGCCTTTGTGTAAAGGCTTGTCTGGCTTCTTCACGATTGGTGTGTTAGAAGTCCCTGGGAAGTGTCAGCTTATCCTAAATTAGAGTGTTTGGAAGGACTCTAAATCCCTCTTCCACTCCTTTCTCCCACCCACCCCCAACCCTAGGTAAAGCAGTGCTATGTCTTTACTTTTGCCACTCAGGCCTGCCCCACAGTTTTGGTTAAAACTGAGTTTCCTGAACTATATCACATTTACTACTTTTTCTCTCTGAGAACAAAACAAGTGAGAAACCATATTAACTCCTAAAAATGAGAGCTGCTTCAATAAGTCGTGTGGCTTCTCCTTCACAGGAGGTCTTTTAGCAAAAGCTAGATGACCATTTTTGAAGAATGTTGTAGAAGGAATTTTTATTCAGACATAAGTTGGACTAGGTCTTTTCTGAAATCCTTTCCAACTCTGAAATTGTATGATATTTAGAATTTTAGTCAGAATTTGAGATCTGGAAGAGATTTTTGTGATTCCATAGTCCAAACCAGAACATAAAGTGGTTAAATGACTTGCCCAAGGTCACAGTTGTAGACCCAGTATTGGCACCTACAGCTACTATGTAGTCTACATTGGAAAAAATAATTTTTGAATCACAGACTTTTAGAGTTGGAATGAACCCAGCTGTTAACCAGATTGGGACCTTTCCCTGATCCCTGACCAGTGATCATCCAGCCTTCATTTGAAGGCTCCACTGCCTTTCAAGACCAGTAATTCCATTTCTAGATATTCTTAAGTTATGAAGTTCTTTCTAAAAAAACTGAATTTCAGTAACTTCGCCCCATTGGTCTTAGTTTTCTTCCTCCAGAAGAAAACAGAAAGAATCCTAATTTGTCTTCTGTGATCCTTGGACACTTGAAGACTGAAGTCTTCTCTTTAAATAAAACATCCCCCATTTATTCTTCTGATGCTTATATGACTCAATTTCAAGTCTCATCCACACACTCCTACTTGACATCATTAAAATGTTTCATTTAAACCTGGATAATAATTTGCCAAGTATGGTCTGAAGAGGACGTGGTATAGGATTCACTCCCTAAATGCATCCTAAAGTCATATTAGATGTTTTGGCTACTATGTCATATTGTTGAATAACATAAGATTTCCATCCACTAAAAATCCCAATTTTCTCATTAACTGATTCATAGCTACATCTCTTTCATTTGTACTTGAATAATCAATTTTCTGAATCAAAACATGACTTTCCATTTGTTCCTATTACATTATTGTATATGGCCTTTAATTCTGTCCTGTTGGAATTTCTTTAGATCCTGATTGTGTTGCCCATTGTATTAGATATGCTTTTCAGTTTTAAGCCACTTGCAAGTTTGATGTGAATGTTTTCTGTATCGTCATCCAAGTTGTTAACTTTTTTTTTTAAAGGCAAAAGACAAACTATGGGGCTCATCATTAGAAATCTTCCTACAGGCTGACATAACTATCATTTTTTGAATTGAGCTCTTCAGCCAACCCTGTTTCCATTTAACTGTATTATTTAGTTCATCTCAGTATTTTGTCCACAAGAATACTGAGAGATTTTTTCAAATGCCTTTCCCAATTTCCACTACCTAACCATTCCTCTGCGTGTAGAGAAGCAGCATGGTATTGTAGAAAGTAATAATAATGGTTAAAAATGAACATTTATGTAGCGCTTTAGTGATTGCCAAGTATTTTATATGTATTCTTTTAATAGCTCTGTGAGCTATATACTGCTGTTATCTCTACTTTATAAATAGTATAAAAGGCTTAGAAAGGTTAAGGAAGTTATTCAAGGTCACATAGCTAATGAATGTCAGAGGTAGGTTTTGAACCCATGTTCTTCTGACTCTTAAGTCCAGGGTTCATTCCACTATACCATGCTTCTAGACTTAGAATCTGGCAAGACCTGCTTTAAATCTTACCTCTTATATTTGCTACTTGTGTGAGCATAGGCAAGTCGCTTGATATCTTGGGCCTTGGTTTCCTCATCTATTAAGTAGAGATAATAAACCTTTACTTGGCTTTTTCTTTTTCTTCTTAAAGAGGGGAGGTGGGAAGAAGAAGAAGCAGATTTTTTTTAAATGAAAAAAATTTAAAGTAAAATTTAAAAAAATTTTTGAAAGATAATATCTTTAGTATTTGTCTCCCAGGGTTGTTTTGAGATGCAAAAGAGATATGGTATGTAAAACACTCTGCAAACCTTAAAGTATTGTCAACTATTATTTTATTTTTCTGATCTAGCAGTCTATTTTTCTGATCATTCTGTGAGAAAAACAAAATTAAATAATGTCAGTCTATTCACACACACAAAAATTAGTCTGTTCACAGCCTACCCTTTTAAATGCCTACAAACTCTCCCTTATATAACCATTCTAGGATTTTGCTGTAAATCAGCATCAAAGTCGCTGGCCCATAAATTGAAGGATCTTTTTTTCACATCTTTGAAAAATCAACTTGTTTGGTTATCACCAGTTTTGGAAAACTCACCTCATTTCAATGATTACTTATACATAGAGAGAGGTTCAGGAGTCAAGATCAGTGAATATTGTAGGGTGTGAAGTATCAGGCTCAATTATCTCAAACTCCTTGAGGGAAGTTAGGTACTCTTCTACACTCTCCTTTCTTGTCTTGGGTTTTGATTACTCTCTAACCATGTATTTCTCCATCTGAAAAATCGCTTTTAGAGGAAAAAACTATAAAGGGTAATTATTCCTTCTTTTAACCATTTGTATCATTGTACCCTCCATCCAGTGTAGCATTTCAAAAAACAAGTTCCTTATTTTCTTCTTCCACTTGTCACACTCCCCAAAATCATGTGCTTTTTATTCTTGGCATTTATAGCAAGCCTCGGGTTATGCTATATTTGAGCTTTCTTGATGCTATTCTCATAGGACTGTGTTTTTCTTTTGGCATTTGTTTAATTATTCTCATCCTCCTTTTCATCTTTTGTCCTTCCAAAATTCACACTTACCAGTATCCCATGGAGTTGTACCAGCCTCTTATGTGCTCCTCTGTGGCCACAAATTATTCCATTGTCATAATTTCCTTAAGCCCTCCTCTTTGAACTGACGTTCCTTTTAAAAAGTCACATATATATAGTACTTTATGTTTTACAGATCATTTTCCTTGCTGTAATTTTATGAGGTCGACAGAGATAGCATAGTAAAGAAGAAAAGGGGTGGATAATAAGTCTTTTTTAAGGAAAGCTCAACAGGATGTTTTCCTCCAACACTTTTCTATAAGAGTACCTTTTGAAATTATGTATGGAGATACTTTGTTTTTCAGTCAACCAGCAAAATCTTTCCACAGATTTATCACTTTTATTTTCCTAGAATTCTGCCAGAGAAGCCTTGAACAACAAAAATATCAAGCCATTATTGAACACCTTCAGCCAATTAGCTGGCAGGTAAGAGCATCCATCTTCATCAGCAGTACATATCAAAGTTTTGTGTTTTTCTGAGCTCTTAACAAAATACAGGTTTTCTTTTGTTTTTGATAGTGAAAATGAGAAAAAATGTACCCTTGATCAAGCTTTCAGAGTTATTCTAGAAGAGGAAATTGTAAGTATACCTTTCTGTTACCAAATCTTAAAATTTTGCTGGCAAACTAAAGAGTTATTTTGTCATTTAAAAGTTACTTCTGTTTTAAGATGAATAGTTTAGTTTAAGATGAGAGCCATTTTGAAAAATAACTCAGTAGGACAAGAGACCAAATTGTATAGTGCAGCAGTTCTTAAACTGTGGGTTCCGACTCTGTGGGTCTTGAAAAATTTGGCAACGGGAAACGATTTCTGAACAAACTGTGGCCAAAAATTAATTAAAAATCAAACGTGTAATGAATCCGAGGTGTTTCTGGCAGCACTTGCTGGTGTTGCCTTGAGCAATATCACTGCAACCTTGGTTCTGAACACACAGCATGTACGCTTTGCATGGTATGTGCCCTCAGGCCATGCAGTGCGCCTAAATGCTGCCAAAACACAAAAAGGCATTGCCTGTGGAAAACGTTTAAGAAGACCTGGTATAGCGGATACAGTGCTAGGTCCTGTACTTGGAGTCAAGAAGAAAGACCCCAGTTCATAGCCTGCTTATGTGTGTGACCATGAGCAAGTTATTTAAATTCTCTGGGCTTCAGGAACTATGCTTAAGATTCCATATGATAAATGGGTTGTGTGTGTGTGAGACCTGACTCTGTGAAGTAAATTATCATATCTGTGAAATTACAGGTCCATAATGATAATTACTTATTGCTATATATTTGGGCCAGTTTCTCATAGTTAACTGTGTTATAATTGACATAGGCATTTCTGAACTAGTTTGAGTCAGTACCCACTGTTTGACAACTCATAGGCATTGTAAAAGCTTAAGACAGTAAGTTAGACTATCTCATCCAAAGGAAACTTTAGATTTTAAAGTATATCCAAAGACTTATATATACCCCAAGATGTAGTTAAAGGAAAGGGCATCTCATTTAATGAGAACAGCAGTGGAATAAATTTATAGTGACCAAAAAAGTCTAGCTGAGACTGGGTTAGTTACCTTTTTTCTGTTAGAATACCAAGGTGAGTTCTCACCTATAAGGCACCTGTCAGGAATAGCAAGAATTATTTATATAATATTTTTAAAAGATTATATTTTCCACATCATCTCTGTATGTACATATAGAGAGAACAAAAATGTTATGTTTTGCCAAAATGAAGTACATTTTATTTAGAAGTAAAAACAGTTCTTAGATATTTTTACTTATGCTTTTGTGAACTAAGAATTTGATGCTTAATTACAGTACTGTTGTCTTTAGGTGTCAGTTGTTTTCCAAGTGGGCACTTGTTTTTTGTGATTATGGACGTGTTTTAATTCAAATCACATGCCAACATAGATTCACAACAGCCTTCTAAAACTGCATAAGCCCCACTTTAAATTTTGGAAGAGTTTTTCTAAGTTTCATGTAACTATGTTACAATCACTGCTGTTAAGGTAAAGAGGGGAAAAAAAACAGTGGCTACATAATCCCAGAGAAATATAAATCTATAACAAGTTGTGATATATGAGTGTAACGGAACATTACTGTGCTATTAGAAATGATGAGCAGACTGATTTCAGAAAAACCTTGGAAAGACATGAACTGATGCAGAGTAAAATGAGGCAGAACCAGGAGAAACAGCAATACTGTGTGATGATCAGCTGTGATTGAATAACTTGAAAGTTCCAAAGGACTCATGATGAAAACTGCTATCCACTTGTAGAGAAAGAACCAGTAGAATCTGAATGCAGATCTAAGCATACTGTTATTCATGTTATGTATTTTTTTGGTGGTTTTTTTCCATAGACTGCTTCTTATATTAAACATACTCTTTTAGAAAAATTTTCATTGATCATAGAATTTAAATTTGGAAAGGAATTCAACAGCTATTTAGTATAACTCATATTTGAAAAGAAATCCTCACTATCACATACCCAACAAGTGGTTATCCAGGCTTTCTACTAGAAGCCTTTCAGTGAGGAAAGAACTCACTACTTCCCAAGGCAGGCCATCTCACTTTTGGATAGCTCTAGGGGTTTGGAAATTTTTCCTTATATCAAGCCTAAATTCAGTTGGTTGAAACTTCAGCACCTTGCTTTTGGTTCTGTCTTCTGAGGTCAAATGGGATATGTCTAATCCCTGTTATGTGATAGCCCTTCAAAGACTTGAGAGTGCTTCTCTTTAAGCTAAACATCTCTACTTCCTTCAGCTGGTCCTAAGAATGGCATGAACTCAAGACCCTTCTTTATCTCCATTGCCCTTCTAGACACCTTCCAACTTTTTAGTGTCCTTTCTAATAAACTGGTACTTAGAACTGAACATAATATGTTTTGTTTTAAAACAACAGATACTTCCCAACAAACTCCTGCAAAAATCTAGTAAATATTTAAGCAAAATGACCAAATGACATGATTGGTCATTTTATACTTTTGAAGTTAAAAAATAGTTTTTTATAATAAATTAACATATTCTAAGTATATTTTGTGAAATCATATTGTGTGATATTGGCATGAGTATGTAAGTTAACTTTTGAAACCTTGTGTAATGAGAAAATGTTGAACTTCTGTATACCAAAGTGGTTGAAGACTTTATATTGTCTTTTGATACGTTACTGAGTTTTGACTAGCATAACTTTTAATTTATTATAATGTATATTTTTTTTGTTGTGGGATTGGATAATAAGTTGACATTTATATAGAACTTTAAAATTTGCGAAGCTCATTTGAGTTTCTTAATCATTATGTGAGGTAGATGCTATAGGTGGTATTAGCTCTGTTTTACAAATGAGGAAACATTGTCAGAGAGGTTAAATGACTTATCTGTTCATGCATGCAGCTATATTAAGTGTTGGAAGCAGAATTTGAATTCATGTCTTCAGATTCCAAGTCCAGCACTCTATGTACTATTTTGCTAACAGCCAAATAAATTAATTATGGGGCAGCTAGTGTCTCAGTAAAAAGAGTGGTGCCAGGCCTGGAGTTAGGAAGACTTATGTTCCTGAGTTCAAATCTTATTAGCTGTGTCACCCTTGGCAAGTCACTTACCCTGTTTGCCTCACTTCCTCATCTGTAAAATGAACTGAAGAAGGAAATGGCAAATAGCTAGTATCTTTGCCAAGAAAATCTCAGGTGGGATCATGAAGAGTTGGACACAACTGAAACAGTTTAACAGTGTCAACAAAATAAATTGAAAAAGTTGTGTGGTGCTTAACACTTAATATAAGTAAGAAGATAATCTATCAGGATAGTTTGGTTTTGTAGGGAAGTGGCAGAAAAGTCTTGCGTATATGTTAAGTATTGACTGAAGGGATTGTAATTAAAATAATCATATGATGAGAAATGATATTTTTTTAATAAAATAGTTAAAGTCATCAAATTATTCCTTTGTTGGTAGATAACCCGTGCATCATGTGAAAATGTTTTGGCTATTATTTCTCTTGCTATTGGGGGAGTCACTGAAGGTAAGTATTTTTCGTAGATTAATCTGATTACTGAGATATTTGATTTTAAACTTTTTTCCTCCTTTCTCCCCATCTTTTCCAATCATGTGCCCATCCTTCAAAGCCCATCTCAAATGCCACTTCTGTAATTCCAGCAATACTGATTTACACTGATCTCTCTCCAGTTCCTGACCTTCATTGTACTCCCATGCTACATATTTTGATACTTAATCATATTTGTCTTATCCAGTTTTTAAATTGTGGCATATATATGAATGTGCAGTTGATGCCAGGGAATCTTACTTATGTGCTTGGAACCCTTTGTTATATTCTCTTAGCAAAACGTGGCTTTGAGCATGTAGGTTGTCTCAGTTATCTTTTTTTTTTTTTTTTGGTCATATATGTCTCCAGCTTCATCCTTTACACGATTTTTGAGAAATTTTTCATTTGTAAATGTGGCAGCCTGCCCATGCTGACTGTGTATATTTCCATATCCTCAACTTCAGTTCTTCTGGGACTACTGTTATAGAATTCACAGATATACAAGCTCACCAGAAGAATAGTATCATTAAAAAGGTGGACCTTAAAACTTGAGGTGATTAAAAAACAATTCAATCTGTTTTCCTCTTGTACAATTTTGAGTCCAGTTCATTGTCCATTTACAGTATCTCTCCAAGATATGCATTGTGAAGAATGTGCTCTATGGATTGTTCATCCAGCTACATATCAGAGTTTGGACAATATTCAGTCAATAATCATTTCTTAAGTACCTATACTATGTGCTAGACACTTTGTTAAGTGCTAGGGATTGGGGGAAAAAGGTAAATAATCTCTTTCTTTGAGGAGCTGACAATCTAATGGAAGAGACAACGTGTAAATATCTGAACAGGTAATAATTAGCAGAAGGAATTAAAAGAGATTAAGAAAGGCTTTCTGTAGAAGGTAGGATTTTGGCTAGGACTTGAAGAAAGCCAGGAGGCAGAGATGAGGAGAGGAAAACATTCCATGTATGAGGGACAGCTAGTAAAAATTTCTGCAGTTGCGTGGTGGAGGAATATTTTATTTTAGGCATAGCAAGGAGTCCTGTGTCAGTGAATCAGAGTACTGTGTGTACTGAGAGGGGTGAGGAAGGAGATGGCATAAAGATAAGGTGTAAATAGACTGGAAAGGGTGTTAAATGCCAAACAAAGGGTTTTGTATTTGATCCTAGAGGTGATAAGGAGCCACTAAAGTTTATTGAGGTGAGACTAATGGCATGGTCAAACTCGTGCTTTAGAAAGATCACTTTGACTGTCTAGTAGAATATCTACTGGAACCGTGAGAGACTTATGGCAGACAAACTAATCAGCAGCCTGTTTCAGTAGTCCAAGTATGAAATGATGAGGACTTTACCTGGGTTGAGGCGGTGTCAGAGGAGAGAAGGGGACATATATGAAGGATGTTATGAAGGCAAAATTGACCGATGTGGGCAACAGATTGAATATGGGGAATGAGAGTGTGGAGTTGAGGATAATGCATAAATTGTGTGAGCCTGAGTGACTGAGAGGATGACTGTGCTCTTGACAGTAAGTAGAATAGTTTGATGGAAGGAGAGCTTGGGGGAAAAGATTTTTGAGTTCAGTTTTGGACATGCTAAGAAGTGGAACTAAAATGGCAGAGAAAATCTGAAAGTGGAGCTCTGTTTCCCTCGAAACAACTAAATCCTGTCTCAAAATGAATTCTGAAGTGACAACCCAGAAAAGAATGGGGTAAACCAGTTTTCCAGTCCAAGATAACTTAGAAGGATTGCAGGAAAGGTCTGTCTCATTTGGGTAAAGGGGATAGCCCCCAACCTCTAGTGTAGGTGGTGTCCAATGGGAGGCCCCTAATTCCAACAGAGATAAACAAGCAAGGTCCTCACAGCCCTAGCTCCTCAGGCCACCTGTGTTCCAGCCCTCCAGGCCCAGTACCCCCTCCACCTCAGGAGTAGAGCTCAACTTTAAAAGGCAGGAAACAGAATGGAAATTAAGCAAACAAAAAAATGCCTTGATCGTAGAAAGCTACTATGGCCACAAGGAAGATAAAAGCACAGACTCCAAAGAGGATAAAAATGTCAGTGCCTACCATGCAAAGCCTCAAAGAGAAATATGAATTGATCTCAGGCCCAAAAAAATCATCCTGGAAGGAGCTCAAAAGGAATTTTAAAAATCAAATAAGTGAGGTAGAAGAAAAAGTGTACATGTTGAGTTTAAGGTATCTACAGGATATCCAGTACAAGATATCTAATAGGTAGTTGGAGGTGTGACACAAGAAGTCAATAGAGAAGTTAGGGCTAGACATTCACATTTAGTAGGTGTGACTGGGATGTGATGCAGAAAAGGATAGTCATAGATAAGTGAGAAGAACACCTGGAGAGAGTATCCCAAAAATCTAGTGAAAAGAAAGAGAGAATATCAAGAAGAAGGTGCTTGAATGGTGTCAACAAGGATGAAGAAAGTGAGAAAAAGCTATTAGATTTTGCGAGTAGGAAATCATTAGTACCTTTGGATAAAGCAATTTCATTTGAAAGATGAGGTCAGAAGCCAGACAGTAGAAGAGCTAAAAAGAGAATGAGAAGAAAAGAAGTGGAGGCATCCATTGTAGATAGCCTTGAAGTTTTGCCCCAAAAGGAGAGATACGGGATGATAGCTAGCAAGAATAGAAGGATCAAATAAAGGTTTTTGGGGAATTGGGGGAGACATGGACATGTTTGTAGACAAGACAGAGAGGTTGAAGATAAGTGAGAGAGTGGGAATGATAGAGGGAGCTGTCTGTTGGAAGAAGAGGGGATGGAATGAGATCACTTTTACACCTTAGAAGGATAAACCTGGGTAAGAAAAGATAATGACAGGCATCTGGGTGATGTGTGATGAAGAGGAGAGGAAAAGGGGAGCTCTTAGTGAATTTTTTTTTTTTTTTTCAGTAAATATGAGGCATGTAGGAGCCATGGAAATTTTGAGGAAGGATGAAAAAGTTTGAAAGAGCTGTTGTGAGTTTGAGAGTGAATTAATGAGGGAAGCATAAAAGGATTGCCTAACATCAGTGAGATTATATAACATAAATCTGAGGCAGCTAAGTAGGTGGCAAAGTGTTTAGAATACGAGACTTGGATCAGGAAAACCTAAGTTCTAATTGTTTTTGACTCTTCCTAGCTGAGTGACCCTGGGCAGTTCATGTAACCTCTCTGAGCTTCTGTTTCTTCATCTGTAAAATGGGGATAATAATAGCACCTACATCTTAAGTTTGTTGTGAAGATCAAGTGAGATAAAATATGTCAAGTGCTTTGCAAAACTTGGATAACTGTAAATGTGATGATGACGATGTTGATGATGTTCTTGCTTAAATAAAACTCCAAGTCTTGATACTCTGAACCTCTTTATTCTGACTTCAACCTTTATTTTCCAGCCTTATTTTTCTGCATTTTTCCCCTTCAGTTTTGGAACTAGGATAAAGTAACTGCTCTTTTTCCTAGAAGGATTATGTCAGTCTAATACCATATAGCCCCACCCACAATCCCTATTATCTTTCAGAACCAAAATACCCTTCCCTAGTCACCTTTCTTCTAAGTGAGTTGTCTTCCTCCTTAGAATTTAAGCTCCTTGAGGGTAGAGACCTTTTTTGCTTTTGTTTTTATAACTCTAGCACAGAGGTTCCCAAACTTATTTGAACTACCATACCCATTTCCAAAAAAAATTATTGAATAGGGGGCCCCAAAATCTACTTTCTTTTTAATCCTTGAATGGTTTTCTTGAAATTTGTGTCATTTCAAAAAAAATATATTTAAATGATACATCTTAAATTTAATAATTTATTGTAAACATGTTTGGTTTTTTTTTTCTCACATATTCCTGCCTATGCATGCTGGACTTCCCAACAACTCAAAACATGCCCACTTGCCACACTTCCTTATTAAGACCTGTCAGCCAGACTTGACCACTGATCAGTTGTAATTTGCATTTTGTGTGTTTATTTGGAAAATAATATAATCACTACAACTTTACCTGATACGTAATAGATGAAACATGTCCAAATGGTTTTATAAAATTTTCTTATCTTCTTTCTTTATGCTTCCACCGCCCCCTTAGCCCCCTTATTTTTATTCATCCTCCCCTAGTTGCACCTAGGTGTACTATCTATCATCCCCCTGAATCATTCCAGCTCCCCCCAGGGAGTGGTATCACCCACTTTAGGAACCTTTGGGAGATACCTTGAACAATACTTAATGCTTAGTAAGGGAATAGGGACTGGGACTGGACCTGTTAATTGATAAGTACAGAAAACTCAAATGAAGAAACATCCCTCTAGCAATGCAGATTGGTATTTTCTTTGCAACTTTCTAGTGTTAAAAAGTGGTTTAAAGAATTGATACATTGTGATTTTGCCACGTATGTCAGAAGGTGGGACTTGAACCTAGGTCTTCCTAGCTTCAGGCCTGCTCTTATCCATGACACCATGCTTCAGCTCTTTTTTTCTTTTAATTTGTATTCTGAGCACTTGGTACAGTGTTGGCATGTGATAAGTACTTAAAAGTTTTTCCATTCATTCATTCACACAATCTGTTTTTGTCAAACTTGAATACTTTTATTCTCCAACAACATTCCATCTCTAACCTTTATGAATTTTATTAAACTGTTCTCCATGCTTAAAATGTATTTCCTTATCATGTCTTTAAACATCCTTTTTCTTTTTTCAAATCATAAGTCAGGTGTCACTCCCTATATGAAATTTTCCTTGATTCCCTCCACACTCACCAAAAGTTGTTTCTTTCTCCTCAGATTTTCCTAGAGGACTTTACCTAGATCTCTCCTTTTGCATCTATCATACCAAACCTTGTATTGTATCTGTCTGTGTGCCTTTATCCATTCCAATTAAGTGTAAGCACTTTGAGAATTAGAACTGTATCATTATTATCTTTTTATGTCCCTGGCACTTAGAATGGTGCTTTGCATGTTGTAGGCTCTTGATAAATGTTTGTGGAATAGTAGTCATTCAGTAATCCACTTTTGAATCACAGCAATTAACTTGTATTTTTGTTTTTAACTGGTTAAATATGTGTTCATTAAAGAATTGTAGTATTTGTAGGGAAAAGTGGTATTTAACAATAGCAGTAAACTAAATTTGTGATATTAAGTATAGTTAGTATTTTCCATTTTTAGTACAGAATTTAGGTATGTATGTTTACCAATTCATGTGTTTATGAAAAATATTCCCTATTCAAATATTATCTGACTTCCCTTAAGTTCCAGCTAACATCCCACAGCAAGGAACCTTTTCAGAGTCCCTCTTAATGCTAGTGCCTTCCCTCCAAAATTACTTCCAGTTTATCCTGGCTATATCTTTTTTGCATTCAATTGTTCCCATGTTGTCTTTCCCATTAGACTGTGAGCTTCTGTGGAGCAGGGACTATTACTTGACACATAGCACTTAATAAATGCTTCCTGATTTGTTTTGACTAGTGCAAGCCTCAAGTCCAATGTATGTTATACAATTAATAAGTGGTAATAATAAGTAAATGCTTATTTTCGTATTCATGTGACCTTTGTGGGGGAAATGACATTAATTTTTTTTATTTGCAGTTCTGCTAAGTTAGCTCTTATAATTAATTTCTTCAGTTTGTCAGGGCTTGAGAACTTAAATTTTATAATGAAGGGTTGTGTCAAATTTAGTTGTAATTTAAAGGCAAAAATTTTTTCCTTGGAGAAAAAAATAACTCTTGTATAACATGTTTTAGATTTCTTCATAATGTTTAATTTTTTGATAGTTTCATATGTAGGTGTTAAATTAGTATATCTTTCCTTTTTCATCAATTTGCAATTAACTCATCAATTATATAATATCACTTTTTATTGTAATTATTATTATCACTTATTATTATATAATATTCTTTTTTGTTCCCTAATTGATTCTGGCATATTGAACTTTTCTTCCCAACTAGATTGTAAGCTCTTCAAGGGTAGGGGCAACTATGTCTCAGACATTTTCCTTTTCTCCTCACACTACCTTATAATAATTCACATTTATATACATAACTAATAATGCTGGATCTGGAACAGGAATCCAGATCTCCTAACTCTAAGGCCATCATTATTCTTTTCCTTATACCACAGTACCTCTCTAGAACAGTATAAAGCAGATAGGAAATGCTATGTGAGTACTTTTTGATAAGTACTTTTTTTGATAGTAAAAGGTAACAGCAATTCATATTTACATAGTGTTATTGGATTCCCAACACCCTGGTTTGGTAAATGGGGTAAATGTTATTAGAGAAACATGGTTTAGTGCATAGAGACAATCAGCCTAGGAGTCAGGAAGACCTGTGTACAAGTCCTACTTCTAATGCATGGGCTCTGGGAACCTCAGCATGTCACTTTACTTCTAAATTTCCAAGGCAACTCTTTAATACTTAAATTTCAGGGCAGTGCCAGTTTGTATTAGTAGAAGCAGTTTCCTCGCAGGTCCAGTTCAAAATTGTGTGTATGTGTGTGTGTTTATACGTGTGTGTGTGTTGTGTGTTTAGACATTGCATCCATGCATGTACATGTGTGTATCCATTGTATGGATAAATAAAAAGTCATCTCCATTTTACAGATAAAGAAATTGAGATTAAGTGATTTGCTACAGAGTTACCAACTAGAAAGTGGTGGAGCTGGGACTTGAAATTGGACTCGACTGAATTCTGATAGATATATATATATATATATACATATAACTAGTATGATTTCTTGGGGAGGAAAGTTTTCTGATTAAATAATGTTTGTTCATTGAGGATTTTTTAATAGCATTGACTTTAAAAGATAATACTATGAAAGACATATATAGAAAGAGGAGATAGAGTGAGAATGCCCTAAGTGCTAGGGATACAGGCATATTCTTGCCTTTCCAAGGTAATCTCTGTTCTCAAGAAACTTGCATTCTAATGGGGGAAGGAACAGGTAAAGTAGGAATAGAAGAGAGAGGTGGCTAAGAAGTAGCATGGAATCTTATTTCCATTCTTTTCTTAAATTGAAATCTCCCTGTGCTCTTTTTAAGAGTATTTTAAGTATCTGTTTTTAAAAATTCTGCATTATTCTTAATAGATTGTATAAACATGCAGATTTCTAAACTTTCTAATTGAAATATGCCCCCACTTAAAGGTATTTGTACAGCTTCTACACCTTTTGTACTATTGGGAGATGTTTTGGATTGTCTTCCTTTGGATCAGTGTGATACAGTCTTCACCTTTGTGGAGAAAAATGTTGCCACTTGGAAATCTGTAAGTTTGTTTCTCTTTTTTATTAACTCTGTTTTCCCCTCTTATTTATCTTTCTGGACGTTCTCCAGTATTATAACAGTATATCACATAATTCTGTTTATACTTCTACTTTGAGACAAAAGATCACATATTTGACAGTGATGGAAAGGATTATCCTTGTGTAAATTTTGCTGGTTGTCCTGAGACAACTTGCATTACTCTTAGATTCCTAGAGAGTCATGTGAGAATCATATCCCTGCAGAAAGCTGAAATATGAAGTTTGATCATGCAAAAGCAGTTAAACGAAGCTCTTGTTAATAATAAGTTTATTCATTGCTCTTGTATTTCTGAAATTAAGTTTTTTGTAATTGAAGAACAAACTTAGTTACGAGATTTCCTACTTTTGCTGCATTTGTAGAAGACTGCTAATGGAACTTGCTACAAAGATAATGGAACTTGCTACAAATTCCATGTAATAATAAGTATTTTTATTTACAGAATACATTCTATTCTGCTGGAAAAAACTATTTGTTGCGCATGTGCAATGGTAAGTAAAAACATTTAAAAGTAGAAATGTTATCCTGTTTATGATTGCATTTAGATTTGCGGGAATTATTTAATACAAGAAACAAAAATCTTAGCATTTACACCTTGAAAATTTGGATAGTGACATGCAAAATATGGCATAGTTTTATTTCTAGACAACGAGGTATAATGGAAAGAGCACTAGATTTGGAGTCAGAAAAGACCTGAGTTTGAATCTTGTTTCCATACTACCTTTGTGACCATAAACAAGTCAATTAGTCTTTTTGATTTCTGTTAAATAGGGATAATAATACCTACTTCATCGTGTTGTTTGGAATCATATATTTAAAGCACTATATAAAATATCAGCTTTTACTATGGTTATTTTGCAGCTTCTTATTTGTTAAAAATACTTTTAACAGCCTTAATATTTCAGGAGATTATAGCGCCAATGCTGTACTCACAGCAGCCACTATGGATATGCAGGCGTATTTCCAGGGTAAATTTGCAAAATATAAACTCTCTTCCTCAAAGACAAAGCCAGAATATTTATTTAGATACCAGAATGCCAATTCTACCGTGGTAAAAGAAATCTATACCTGTTATCAAAGCAGGGAGCATGGCCAACCCCAAGCTTTCCCTCCAGGCCTCCCCACCAACAAGCTTCCTTAGGCAAAATCACTCCCTCTCTCACTCACCCTAGCTGCTCTGCTCTGCCTGCTCTTTCTCTCAGCTACACCCTTCCTGCTCCACCTGTTCATCAAGCTCCTTCCACCATGGACTTCATGTGACTCAAGCTGTGGGCTGGGCCAGAGCTCAAAGCATGTCCTATAGACTTATTAAGGGGCAGGGAACATCTTCAAATTCCCTCAACATTACAGAGATTTAGAGTAATTCCCCTAGGGTAGTTGTTGTCAAACATTTTTAATCCATGGGAAAAGTGTTCCACAGACCATTTACTCCAATTCTTGCTCCTGAGATAAATAGAAACAGTAAGGGAAATGACTTTGAGAATAGGGACTACATTTTATTTTTCTGTGTATATGTTAATCATAATGCATTGCATATAATTTTGGGAAGTAAGTGATAAAATTAATGAGATGGCATTGATTACTAATAAATTGTATCTTAATCAAAGCTAACATCCATGCTATTTTAGATAAGAATAAATAGGGGGACCTTACAGACCACACTTGGAGAACTGCTGCTTATGGAAGAATATCTTTGACAATGTAGTTAACTAGGCACTTTGGTATGGTTGTAATAAATACAAGGTCCTCCTTTGTTTCTATTTTGCTTTCATTTCTATATATTGTTTTAGATCTCCTAAGAAGATTGTCAAAGTCCCAGAATACAGTGTTCTGTGGAAGGATTCAGCTTTTCTTGGCCAGACTTTTTCCTTTGTCAGAAAAATCAGGTGAGATTTTTACAAATTGGAACAAAGGACTTAATATCTGACTTTTGTACAATTGTTAAATTTATTGTTGTCTACTGTTCCTGGTAATGGAACCTTAACAAAGTTATTAATCATAATTGTGTAATTTCTTAAAAGGCATAGTAGAAATGTTATTGCTTGCTATTGTTTTGTTGGTAGATAAAGCCTATAGAAAAAAATGCCTTTTCTTCCTAAAGTAAAACCATTGGCTCCTTTTGTTGAAATTTTTAGTTAAAATAATGTCTTTCATTTTAATTGAACCTTTATTTTCAAAAATATTTTCACATCCATTATCTTATATCTTCAAAATTTCTGTGACGTAATTTTTTCCCTACTACTTTTTTTTCTAAGGAAGTAAGAAAGTAGTTGAGGCATCTGAATAGTCAGACTCTTAAGCTTTTGGGCTTATATATTCATGGATCCTGAACCAAATTTTCAAACATGGTTTCTACTATTCTCCATTGACTTCATCAAAAACGAAAGTATATGTTAATTAATTTAGAGTCTCATTATATTCTTTGTAGAACATCACTATTCACTCCTCCTTTGCAAAGGATATTGTATAAGCTGTAGTAATCTTCATTGTGATCTTTATAGGATCATAGATATTTTACAGATAAGAACACTGAGGGTTGAGAGCAGGTAAGTGATGTGCCTAGTATGTAAGTAAGAATCTCAGACAAGATTTGAACTTGGATCATCTTGATTGCATGCCTAGCACTCCATCAAGTGAGCTATCTAGCTGCGTTTGTTTCTTCATGCTTTCCCTGAGCACTTCAAGAAAAGATGACTTGATATATCATGCACTGACTTTCTTACTTCCTTGGATGTGTAATGAACTCCTTTTTGGCATTTCTTTTATTCACTTCCTTGAGGAATGCTTATGAGCTATCCAAATATACAGTTTATGAACCTTTACATCTTTATGTGCTGAAGCCTACAGAGAACTAGGGATGAACTCCAGGGAAACCAGCTTATACCAAGAAGATTTGTACTTGAAACTGAAAGAATAACAAAAAGAGATGAAGTTTAAACAAGTGGGTCAACATTTTTGTAATTCCACAATAGTGAAACCCCTACTTTTGGACTACACTCTCCTCTGTATTCAGTGTGCCTTTTGAGGAAGTGGCAGAAAACACTTCAGCTGAAGGATTAAGGAGATGCAGTTGGACCTTCATACAGAAGAAACCTGTGCTCATAGGGTGATAGCATTTGTGGGAATCTGTTCTCAAGATACCTCAAAGAAGGGGGAAACTCGGAAGAATAGAAATAATCAGATAGTATTTACCAAAAACAAAGCTAAGCACTTAGACACTGCTAGCCACTAGTCTATCTAAACCCTTTCTTATTGGCCTCAAATCATTTTGAGAATGAATCTACACAGACATTGAAGGCACCCTCAACGAAAATGTGAGAAGAAATAACTTATTTCACCAGATTAAGGGTGACACACTTTAGATTACAACTTTTAAAAAATTATATCTTATTTTTATTGCTCCCTTTTATTTTTATATCATATACATTTTTTAATGTAACCCTCCTCCCTCTCCCACCTATCAGGTCATCCTTTATGATAGCAAAGGTTTAAGACAGCTAGGTGGCATGGTAGATAAGAGCACTGGCGCTGGGATCAGGAGGACTTGAGTTCAAACCCAGCCTCAGACACTTAAATAGCTATGTGACCCTGAACAAGTCACTTAACCCTACTTGCCTCCAAAAAAAAGTGAGAAAAAAATAACAAAGGTGTTTTTTTTTTAAAGATATAAAAGGGTCGATTAACAAAATACATGAACCATATCAGATAGCATATACAATATTCCACATGGTTCCCCACCTGCACCTTTTTTTTTTTGAAGCATGCTTTTTAACTTTATTTTTCTTAGGTGTTTGTGTGTGTGTGTCCATGTTTTTCTTTTCACTTTTTAAAGTTAATTTATTTTAGTCAATATTCATTTCCACAAGATTTTGAGTTCCAGATTTTCTCCCCATCTTTTCCCTACCCCCCACCTCAAGATGGCTTGCATTCTGATTACTCCTTCCCCCAATCTGCCCTCCTGCCACCCCCGCCATGCCCCTCCCCCTTGCTTTCTTGTAGGGCAAGATAGATTTCTATACCCCATTGCCTGCACATCTTATTTCCCAGTTGCATGTAAAAACAGTGTCTAACATTTGTTTTTAAAACTTTGGATTCCAAATTTTCTCCCTCCTTCCCTTCTCACCCACCCTCATTGAGAAGCTAAGCAATTCAGTATAGGTTATACATGTGTAGTTGTGCAAAACACTTCCATAATAGTCGTGTTGTGAAAGACTAACTATATTTTCCTCCATCCTATTCCACCCCCTATTTATTCTATTCTCTCCTTTGACCCTGTTCCTTTTCAGAAGTGTTTGCTTCCATCTACCTCCTGTCCTTTCTTCTGTCATTCCCTCCCCCATCCTCTTTCCCCTGCTCTCCCATAGGGTAAAATAGTCAATTCATTGTGTATGTTATTCCGTCCTTAAGCCAGATCCAGTGAGGGTAAAGGTCACTCATTTCCTCTCGCCTCCCTCCTCTTCCCCTCCATTGTAAAAACTTTCTCTTGCCTCTTTTATGTGAGATAATTTGCCCCATTCTGTCTCTGTTTTTCTTCTCCTAATATTTTCCTCTCACCCCTTAATTTTCATTTTTAGATATCATCCCTTCATATTCAACTCAGCCTGTGCTGTGTGTGTGTGTATGTGTGTCTGTGTGTGTGTGTGTCTGTGTGTATGTATTTTCCCTCCAACTACCCTAATCCTGAGAAAGGTTTCATGAGTTACACATGTTAGCTTTCCATGCAGGAATGTAAACAGTTCAACTTTAGCAAGTCCCTTAGGATTTCTCTTTCCTATTTACCCTTTCATGCACCTTTTTTTAAAATACAGAACTACATCTTGTAGTAATAAAATGATCTGAGATACAGAGAATCAGATACTACTTTGTTGGGTGATTTCAAGAAAACACTTCAATTACAACAAAGCAGCCTTAAATGCTTTCTTCAGACAAGATGTTCATGTACATACGTCATAGTCATCCATAATCTCATGATAGACTTGAATACAGAGATAACTTTCTTCATTAATCTTTTGAATGTTGACACAAATAAGATATTGAGCAGGGAGATAGGTGGCCTGTTAAATTAGTCCATCGAGATGGATAAGGCTGTAAATTGATCTTTCAGGCTATTGACTGGAATATGGTTCTGGAATGCTACACCTAATTCAGAAAGCATCGTAGTAAGAGGGACAGGAAGAAATCACATTATTTATATATGTAGATATAGGTATACTCTTGAGAAACTCTAGGAACCAGGGAGTTGGGAATAAGATGATGATACAGCATAGTGGAGAGCATTTGGGTAAAGATAAGAAGCTGAAACACAAGTAATATTATCAACAAAGAATACTAAAGACCACCTTGTCAGAGGTGAGCCTTATGATTTTGATCATAAATCTGGCCTGGCAACATAGTACACAATTAGTGAGAAGCTTAAACAGATAGCTATTGGAAACACAATATTTCTGGCAAAAGCAGAGCTACTGTTGATTTCTTAATTAAATGATAACTTGATCTTTTAAAAGATGGAGGCACCAATGAGAGTAAGTGGTTTTGGACATTGTGGAAAATTATTACTAAACCATTTCAAATTTGTAATAGAAAAGAAGAGGAAACTCAGGCATGGTCTGACATGGTCTAAATAGGTTTCAAGATAGGGTTACTTCACAGTAGCTTTCCAAAGATAGGTAGGATTCTTTGGACATATCTACAGGGGAAACCAGTCCAAGAGGAACGGGAAGTTCTTAAGAAATATATTCTGAAGACACAAGATCATTTCTGATGAGGAGTAAAAAGATGGTTTATTTAAAGATGATAATATAGATACACACAACTCATGGACCAACTTAAATTTTTAACATGTGTATTTTTAAAATGTAAATTAAGTAGAGGCAAATTGTAAAGGAAGAGTGCAAAAGCAAGTTATGGTTCTTTAAGAATGGTGACAAAAATTCTAACGTTCAGATTGGTGAAGGCAAAGAGGATAGGAGTTAGCTGAATTGAGGAAAAGAAAAGGCTCAAAGAAAGGATAGGCTGCTGTTGGAAAATTAAGGCTAAAGGGAGAGGGTTATTTACCTTGGAGAAAAGAGTGATAAGACTGCTGGAGCAGTCTGGAATAATAATAACAGACAAGAAAGCGTCTCTCCTTAACTCTTAATTTTGCTTCTCTTTTTTCTGTTAAGGAGAAAAGTATTTGTACTGGAAAAGACAACAGAATTGACTGATAGGGAACTCATTGCCAAATATAACAGAGAGATAGTAAGAATGACCATAGATGTTCATGATTCATCAAATACATCAAATACAGCTGACCTGTAACCTAAAATAGTAAAAGAACTGGTAGATGTGATTACTAAGCTATTTACTGTCATTGATCTTTGAAAAATCTTAGAAGGGTCCACCTTCTGCTTTTCAAAGAAAAGAAAGAGAACAGATTCTGCAATTTGTATTTCAGCAAAATTGACTTCAATTTCTGAGCACAAGGAATTCATTTGAATATTTTAAAAGGGAAGTGGTGATTAAAAAGAACTAACATGTCTTCTTCAAGTATAGATTATCCTAAACTAATCTTTCTTTTTTTCATGTTACTAGGTCATTGGGACACTGTAGATTCATCATGCAAAGAGCATTTGACAAATTCTTCATAATTTTCTTAAAGGATAGATAGGGAGGACTACTAGGTGATAGTTGAATGATCAGACTGTTGAACAAGTAGTCAAATAGTTTAGTGTCTCTAATGAAGTGCCCTAGGGATTTATACTTGCGCCTGTGTTTGTTTAATATTTTTATCATTAACTTGGATTAGTCATCAGATGCACAGATAATACCAATTGGTATAGTAAACATGCTGAATAGCAGAGTTAAGATCTAAAAATACCTAGACAGTCAAAAATGTTGAATCAGAACTCATAAGATGAAATACTTTTGTTTTTTGTCCAGACCTATGATTTCATCTACATGCATTTCAACTACATAGACCTCCTGATATGGAAATTTAATTCTTTCGATACAGATGACCAACTGCTTTGTAACCTAAAGTCTTAGATAGCTGAGGGATTTGAAAAGTTAAATGATTTGCTTATGAGCACTCAACTGGTGTGTGTCAGAGACAGGAACTGAACTAAATTCTTTCTGGTTCCAAATTCAACCTTCTCTCCACTTACTGCCTCACAAGATAAAATTTAAAGAGAGAAATATAAAGTCTTATACTTGAATTCATAAAATCATCTCTGCAAGATGATTAGGTAGTTCATCTAAAGATTTGAGAGGGTTTAGTAGACTGCAAATTCTGAGTCATCAGAGCGATATGATCTTCGGTTACATTAAAAGAAGCATTAGTCATGACTAAGGGAGCAATGATCCCTCTTTAGTTTGTTCATGTAGATCATATCTGAATAATGTATTTAGATCTGGCACCACATTTTAAGAAAATTCTGATAAAACTGGAGATTGACCAGGATAATGAGAGTGACCTTGAGACTATGCCACATAAAGATCAGCTAAAGAAACTGGTAGGTTTTGTCTGTTTGTATTGGGAGTTATAACATCTGTCTTTGAGTGTTTAAGAAGCTGTTATGCCAAAGAAGAATTAGCATTTGTTTTGCTTGACCCACTGGGCAACGTTAGGAAGAAGTGAAAATTTAAGAGATTTTACATAAATAAAAGTTTCCTAACAATTGGAGTAGAATGAACTGTGTTGCAAGATAGTAAGTTTCTCCCATGAAATGTCTTCAGTCAAGGGTTTGAGTGCTCAGTTGGTGTCTGTGTAATAAGAAGAGATTCTTGGTTAAGCAAAGGCTGGACTAGATGCCTTCTGAGGTGCCTTTCCAACTCATTCTTTGATATCTTCCTCCTCCCACTCACCCCCCCAATGTCTTAAAAGTGGGCAAGATGGGGAGCTTCTAGGTATGTTGAGTAAATCTTTTATGCACGATTTAACAAAAAACTTTGACAAGAATCACACAAGATGACAAGATAAGATAATTGTAGCCAGGTGAGCTCCATTACTCAGTACAAATCATGAATTCATCAAAGTATCAAGTATCTGGAAATGGAGCCAGGTATTATCTGTGAGAAAGGTATTATTGTTTTTGTTTTTTCCTTTGAGGTGAGTATAAAGTGAAAGTAGGAATTTCAGCAAGGAATTTCAGAAAATAGGAATTACACCCTGTCATTTTTCAACCTTTTCTGTTTGCAGTCCATTTCCATTATATTTCAGATACTTCGTAATCTCTCTTCACTCCAGAATTGGTAATCTACATAGAGAAGCTACTCTTAGTATTTTCTGGTTTTCTAAAGCTTGTCCACTATCTAAAAGTAGATAGTTAAAGAACTAACAGGTTTTCATTGAAGATACCTCTTTATAAAGTAAATTTCAAAAGGGATTTGCAGACCAGTGGCTTAGTTTTAATTTTGTCTGTAAAGATGGTAGTTTGATTTTTAGATTAATTTGCTGTTGTTTTAACTTTATATCATCTTTGCCTTTCCTGCTACAAGTACTTTGGGTCTTTCAGTGTTTTGATACCAATAAGCTCTTTCATTATGACATACATGTTTTTGTTTATTTTTAAAAAGGCCTTAACTTACAAAGTCAGTTTAATCTTGAAAATGTCACTGTTTTCAACACCAATGAACAAGAGAGCACCTTGGGTCAGAAGGTGAGAACTGTTTTGAATTTTGCTTGCTGAATATTACAAGTTTGTTTTTAAAGGAGGGTTGGTATCAATTAGGAAATGCATTTTTACTGAGCATTAATTAAGTATTACATTACTTAAGCATTAGCAAATTTTCTTTTTAAAGATTTATAGCATATTAGTCTTAAACTTGGAAATTTCTGGTACACTTATCCTTCAGGTGGGGACACTATTAAAAACAAACTAGAAAACTGAGACTGATTTTGATGCATAGCTCAGGTGCCTAATCTGTAGTATTATACTAATAGTTATAATGGAGTCTATACTAGCATATACATTATTGCTCTAGGAAACCATTTAGTGCTCTAGCTTGGGAAACCAGGAATTCCTTCTTCTGGATTTGGATCCATTTTGAAGGTTAGGATGGTCTATGAGGAAAAAAAAGATCAAGCCTTTTCCCATTGTAAATTCCAGGGAACAATTCTTTTTCCTTGGCTAGCAACTGGTTACTTCTCTTTCAACTTTTTTTCTCTTTTAACTTCTAATACTTTTGCTTTTTAATGGAGATTTTTTTTTTTTGTCCTCTCCTGGTCCATGTTTTGTAAAACAAAAATCAGTTCCATAGCTTCCCCTATGCTTTTAGCCCTGTTGTCACTGAAAACACTACCTTGGACAGTCAAATAAGGAGATGGGGGGGATGGTGGTGACAGAGGTAGTGGTTCCAGGAAGCAGCTAGAAAAATTTGAAGGAGAATATCAGAAAAATCCCAAACAGTGGAAGTAGGGAGGAAAAAATGACTGTGACCACTGGGCATTTGTTACTCATCATGCATGGAAATGACTCGTGTCATGGATCATGGTCTTGAACTTGGGGACTAGGAGGGAACATATAAATCTGGATTCAGTGTAGCTTAAATCATCTTTTTCTCTTCATGACTACATTATAGCCTTTTAGCATGCCAAACTAACATGATACTTCAAAGATCATCTCACCCTGAAGTGTTAGGCATTATTTATTATAACTCTAATAGGTGCCTACAATAGCTTATAATATTTTATGATCTCCAAACTGCCATAATAGTGGCTGCCTGTTAAATACAGTGGTCTAGAATTCTAGCATTGTTCACGTCCCTTAAAACCAGCGTTGTCTTTTTCTTTTTAAAGCACATTGAGGATAGAGATGAAGGAATGGAAGTGGAGGAAGGAGAAATGGGAGATGATGAAGCTCCTACAAGTTGGTGAGTTTGGGGAACTTTTATTATTGTCTTTATTATAACACTATGACCTTTGCATCTTGCCAAGTACTAGAATGGATAAAGAACCAGAGCAGAGGAAAAATTGCTTTTAGGGAAGGTGTTAGGGGGCTAAAGACACACACCATCACCTTAAAGTTTTGTAATGTGGCCTGGGTAGTGAATGTCAGAGATAATAATATCTTTGATTAATATGACACTTTTTATTTATTACTCTCATATGTTTCCATAGGAATGTTGTTATAACAGGGGGATAGATTCTATACTAATATTATTACTGAACTAATAGGGAGTGGCAACTTGTGGCACTTCTAAAAAGATTTTGAATGTCATGACCCAGCCACTGCCACATCATTGTGAAATAGCTGAGATTTGTCTTTGGTCCCTTTCAAAGGACTTCTAAAAATTGCCACTTTGGTTTCTCAAGCTCTCTGTATCTTTCCACACCCTCTAGCCCCTTGTTCCAGTAGTTTGAGTGTAGGTTAATAATTGTTTAATGTGTGTCCCCTCATGGGACTTTTTGCATTTTCAAAAGGGATTCCCCAGGGTTATAAAAGGAAACAAAAAGAAATATAGGGCATCTTCAGCTCCCCAATATTATAGCAACATTGCTCTAAATTAATCTCCTCTGTGCATCTACCCTTGGACTAGTCTTGAATGTCTTACTTTGCATCAGCTTTTCTGGTAGATGCCCTTCCTGTCCCCAATCCCAATCAGTCCCTCATTTTCCTCACAAGGTTGTGAATAAATGAGGACTTAGAATCATAGAATTCTAGTTCTTGGAGAAACATTAGAGATCATCTGTTCCAAATCCTTAGTTGAACAGACTGGGAAGTTGATTTTGTCCATCATCTTAACCAATCATTCCAATCTCCTTTTCCCATCGAGAGCTTTTGTTAGGAAGGAGCAGAAAAGCAGATGAGTTTGTTTTCTTTCCATTTCTCCTTTGAGAAGCAGCATGGTATGACAAAAAAAGAAAGTTTAACTTAGAGTTCATTCCCAACTCTAGTATCAGTCAGTTAAATATCTCTGGGTAACCTTGGATTAGGAAAGGACTTCAGTGAACATCTGTTCTAATCAAGAACACTTAATCAGGAATTCCTTGTACAACATAACCCCAGAATGGTCACCTAGACTTTGCTTACTGAAAACCTCCACTGAAAGGGAAATGACCACCACCCTAGGAAGCCAGTGAATTTTCAGATAGATCTCATCATTAGGAAATTTTTCTGCATATCAAAACTAAATCTATACCTCTTTGAAACTTCCACCGGTTGCTCTGAGTTCCTCTGTCTTCAGGAGCCAAACAGAACAATTGTAATCCTTCTTCCACATGATAGACTTTCAGATACATTGACAGCTATTTTTTATCTAAGCTAAATTTACCCAGTTCCTTCAGCTGATCCTTAGCTGGCATGCTTTCACCATCCTCTTTGCCCTTCTGGATGCTGTTTAACTTAACTTAGTCTATCAGTTTTCTTCCTAAATCGTGTCTTCCAGAAATATTCACAGTACTTTTTGATGCAGACTAAGTTTGAGTTAGAGTTTGACTTTGATGTCATACTCTTAACTCATACTGAGCTTTCAGTCCACTAAAACGCTCAGACCTTTTTTGGGTGAACCATTACTTTGCCACAGTTTTCCCATCTTTTTCTTGTTGATTTTTTTACACCAAGCAAAACACTTGACAATTATGTTCCTATGTGAGTCCTCCTTAGGTCCTTGAGATAGGCAGAAAGGGCCTGGAGGGGAAAGAGGATCACTGGTTCTGAGTTCTGGAATCTGAGAATGTGGGAGACAGCATAGTACTCCATGGAATGAGCAGTTCTGAAGTGAGAGAACATGAGTTTAAATACTGCCTTTGATGCTTCCTACCTGTGTGAAGTTGGGCAAATCACTTAACCTCTCTATGCCTCATTTTCTTCACCTATAAAATGATGGAGTTAGACTATGTGGCCCCTGAAGGCTCTCCTAGATCTGGATGTTATCCTGTGACTAAAGTTCAGATCCTGCCTCTTTTACATAGTCCCAGTATGACTATGGACAAATCATTTAATTTCTAGGACTCCATTTCTTTAACTGTGAAATGAGGAGATTAGTCTAGATAATGTCCTCTAAGATCTCTTCCAATTCAAAACTGTGATTTTGTTTTTCAGCTCTTTCCCTTTTCTTCCTTCATCTCTTTAAGGAAGACTTGTGATCTTCACAAATTTCCCCTCCCCTAAATCTGATCTCCTTCACAATTTCAGAAAACCTCACAACTTCATAGTTCTTTCTCCATCTAAAGCTCTTATGTTCTGTCTCCCACAGTCTTCCAACACAGCCAAGACAAATTGCATGCCATATGCAATATAATTGTCAAGTATTTTGCTTGGTGTAAAAAAATCATTTTTACAAGTAAAAGATGGGGAAACTGGCCAAATAATGGTTCACTCATAAAAAGTCTGAGTGTTTTAGTGGACTGAAAGCTCAGTATGAGTTAAGAGTGTGATATTAAAGTCAAAATCTAATTCAAACTTAGTCTGCATCAAAAAGTACTGTGAATACTAATATCCTAGCTCCTTGGGTACTATTTCATATAAATGAATTTTTAAGATAAATTTACCATTTGTGTCAAAATTTATTTAAAAATCATTTTTGATGAAATCTTTCTAAAATGTATTATACCTTACTTAAACAAAGTTTAGTTGGAAGAACTCTCACAGGCTGTCCAGTCTAAACCCCTTATTTTATAGATGAAGAAACTAGACCCATGGAGGTTAAATGAATTGCCTAAAGCTCACAGGTAGTAAGTAAACTTCAAGACCAGAAATTGAACTAGGTCCTCTAATTTCTATTTCCTTGGCACAATGCTACAATTGAACTTTTAAAAATTCAAGGCAGGTCATTTTCTTCATCATCATCATCGTCATAGCTGATATTATGTAGTGCTGGTAAGATTTGCAAAACCTTGGCAAACCTTCCCTGATTTTCAGATTAGGTAGCCCAGTGAGGTAGGTCCTATAGGCATTATGATCCCATTTTGCAGTTGAGAAAACTCCAGATCCTGAGAAATGAATTGACTTTGCCATGATCACGTAGTAAGTGTCAAAATGAGATTTAAATTCAGTACCTCATGACTGTAGCTCCAGCATTCATTCATTACCATACCATACTTTTTTTTTATAATGAGCAATATAGTAATACCTTTGGTAGATTTCAGGGTTCACAGGGCTTAGTAAATGACTCCAGACTGTTGTGCTTTTTTAAAAAGTAGTTCTTCTTTTGTATAGTTCTTTTCTCTTCTTAGGTCCACCTCTTTTCTACCCTGGCTCTTGAATGAGAACTCGCGTTCAACCAAATTGCTTAAATTGTTTCTCGTAATTTACATATCATTCTAAGATACTGAGCTCTAGAGCAGAGTCTGACAAGGTCTTCATACCTTTCCTAAAGAGTAAAGTGCATAGACTTCATAATTCTTCCAGGCTATTTTCAGTTATTTATAGCTGTATTCCTGATAGTCGAGGTTACTGAAAATTTGACTTCTAGGAACTGTGGAGTTTTGCGCTGAAATTCTGATTCTGAATGTGGGTGTGAATATATTCACCAAATATTGTTTTTTTACTTAAGGATTTGGAGTTTTGCTTGCCTAATGTTCCTTGTGCATGGTGTGATTGAATTAATGTGACTGATTTTTTAATGAAATACCTGAATTTATACATCCAAATGAGTGCTAGCCTTTAGAGTAGTCACCTTGAGGAGGCTATACACTTACTCCAATGATACTACCACTGCTCAAAACATTTTTGGAGTTCATCTTTTGGTATTGCCTTCAGAAACACACAAGAAATTCATTCTTATTCCTTTATAGTTGCAGCTTGTTTTGGACTGAAAATAACAGGACCCAGCTACAGTCTGAATGACTATACTCACCAGATTTTGTTTCAAATGTTCATTGACTGTTTCCAAAAATAAAATCCATCTTCAAAGGAAAAAAATTGCCTCCACTGAGACTATTAAAAACAAAAATCCAAATTGTTCTGTAAGCATCAAGAGAGGAGATTGGAAAATGTTTTGAGGAGTGTCAGCAGCATTTGAATAAGTACATGGCCTTCCAAGGTAGCCACTTTGGAGGGAACGTAAGTTCTGGAATGTTTGATTAAAAACTTAATAGTCATACTACATTTAAAAGAATTGTATATATTGTATATAAATTCATTTTTGGCACCGCAGACATGTAGAATAGTCAATCAAAGAGTGGGTATTTTTGTAATTTTTAAAAAGCTTTACAAAAGTAAGGACTTAATTTTGTCATAATCCTAGCCTGTCTTTGAATTTTAAAAGTGAAATGATCTGAAAAATTAACGGTTTCCCTCTTACTGTAGGGCTTCTAGTGAAAAGTGGATTTCTGCTTGTTAGGAATGTTGTTGAGGGGGATTCACACTGAGCTATAGGTTGCAGTAGACAGCCTCTGCAGGTTATTTCCCATCCTTAGATTCTGTGATCACTAGGCAGCATAATGTAGTGGAAAGATCACTAATCAGGAAACTCAGTCAAATCCTAGTTCTCACACTTACTAGCTATCATCCTGGGTAGGTCATTTAACCTTTCTGACCCTCAGTTTTCTCATCTGTAAAGTGGGAAGAGGGTAATAATACTAAATAGTTTTGAGAGACAGTGTGGTATAATGGATTAAAAGGTAGCTTCAGAGTCAGGAAAACCTGAGTTCAAGTACTATACTTCCAACATTGTGGTTGTGTGACTTCTCACACATTGCCCTAAATTCCCCTTAAGGATTCTCAAAGAGCCAGTCTGCCTTAGCAAAAGAAGTTTGCTCAGTAGGTGTTCCCTATACCCATGAAATCACAAATCTGGCCTTCCATTCTTCCCCTCATTCCTCCTAATTTGCACCTACCTCACATGATTGTGAGTAAAGGCCTTTGTAATCCATTACACCATGGCTATAGCCACAGGCTCTATACTGAAGATGAAAATAAGCAGCTGCACCCATAATCTAACTTTCTGTTTATGCCTTGATCCATTTTACTACAGCAAACTTACAGCCTGCCTACTTAATGTACAAGCTACTTTGTAAGATGTTGGTTGTATAAATACAAAAACGACGTCTTAAAAGGAGCTGGGGTGGGAGAATGTGATTTGTATCAGACATATGTATGTGTCTGTATGTAAGTAAAGTTTTATACTTCTGAAATTGATTTTTTTTAAAAATCCAAGCATAAACTCTGGAGGGCATGGATAGACAGTATTTCATTGAGAAAAGGTTGAAGATTTTGGTGAACTGCAAATTCAGTGTGAAACACAGAGGTATATTTGGGTTTGATTTAAGGTAAAGCTTACTAACATTTAGAATTATCCAGAAGTGAAACAGGCTGCCTTGGGAAGCTGTGAAGACCTCCCCATTCACTTGAGGGTTTTCTTCAAGTGAAACCTAGATGACCACTTCTGGTTTATGTTCTAGAGAAGAGTCTTATTCAGGGACTGGTTGGACCAAGTGACTTCCATAATCTTTTCAATTTTGCATTTCTGTCATTTTATTTGCCTTAAATACTTTCTAAAGAAATAGAACGATATTATTAATATACTGTTTGTTTCTTTAGCTCCATTCCAATTGATTACAACCTATATAGAAAATTCTGGTCCCTTCAGGATTACTTCAGAAATCCTGTGCAGTGCTATGAGAAGATTTCATGGAAAACTTTTCTCAAGGTAAATTGCTTCATTAATTTCATGCTGTTATTCCAATTTTTTGTAGTTTTCAGAAGTTAAATTGTAATTACTATTTGAGCTGTTGTTCACATGACATATATTAAGGAATGATTTTAATTTGTTTTGGATTTAAAAGTTCTAGTTATAGCAAAAATGTGAATATAATAAAAAGAGCATTGGGCTAGACCATTTACTAGTTCTATGATCTTGGACCACCTTAACCTCTCTGTTTTTTCATTGGGAAAATGAATATAGTAATATATATTCTGTCCAATTCATAAAATTATTGGGAGAATCAAATGAGACAGTGGATGTGAAAACTTTTTATAAATTAAAAGCACTATGCAAATATAAGTTAGCATTCTCATGGTCATGTTCAAGAAATGTTTTACTTAATGATGAAATTAAACTGAAGGGGGGATGGTTTAACAGCAACTTTACCATACTTAGAGGTGATTTGATATTGCTGTTTATTTTTTCCTTTTATATTTTATTCACAAGAAATATTAGAGTAAAATAGTTCATCAGATGCTAGATATAGAGTTGGATGGATGCTGTGAAATGAGCTCCTGAGAGGCTGAGGGATCTGCCCAGCATCACACGTCTATGTAGAATTTGAGCCCACCTCTTCCTGACTCCAAATGAAGGGTTCTCTTCTACTTCATCAGTTGTTGAAACAGTTTCATCAGAGGATATATATAAAATATCAAAGCTTTTCTGCAGTTTGTCCTATATCCTAACTATATAAGAAATTAAAGGAGGGAAGATTTTAAAATAGTGAGAAATCTTATTTGATTGATAACTATCTCAATCATTTTTTTCTATGTTATAATATATAAATAAGCAGTCAGTTGCCAGGAAATGTCTGTTTTTCTAATAAGTACAAGGAAACAGATTATTTGGTGACTTGGGAAGATAAAATTCATTAGTATTTTCATTTTGCAGTATTCTGAAGAGGTTTTGGCTGTTTTTAAAAGTTATAAACTGGACGATACTCAGGCCTCAAGAAAGAAGTTAGAAGAATTGAAAACAGGAGGAGAACATGTATATTTTTCAAAATTCTTAACAAGTGAAAAGGTACAAAGCCTTTATTTTCACAAATATCCAACTTTAAAAATTGTCTTTACTTTTTACCACCTGATATCTGTTTCATACTATATTTAAGTTGGTTAAATGTGTTAAGTAATTGTGTTTAGACAGTACAATCTGAAGAAAGCTGCAGTTTCTATTTTATGTAAATAGTTTTAATTTGAACTTGCAGGATGGACATGTCGAGGAAAGATTGGTTCAATTTCGTGTTTTGGGTTTTTTTTTAATTGGACTAGAAGACATTTTAATATTAATTTCTTTTGAGCTTCCAAGTTACTTAAACTAGGCTAAGAAAGTCTTTAGAAATCTACACTAAATAAACAAGGATATTTTCTACTTAAAGTTGCTTTTTTAAATATAAGTGCTTGTTTCTTAAGTGCTTGAAAATAATTTTAGGTTGTTTAATTTCCTTTTATTCTTATTTACACAGTTTATGTGGCAAACCCTTTGTTCACAGATAATTCATAGCTAAATTTCAGCCTAAGTCCTGTTTTGAAAGTTCTCTCTTATCACAAAGTAAATAATGAAGTCTTGCTATTTTCATTTATAAGAAAAGCATTTAAAGTATACTTGTTTTAGTAGAGAGCCAGAATTCATAATTGACAGAACTTCAGGGCTGGAAGGTACATTATAGACCTATTCAATTCTGTTGGTTTACGGAAGAGATTAAGGCCCATGTATAAGTCTTGCTAAAGGGCATATAATAATAATCTTAAACTGACTATAAGAGAGGTTGGAAGTCATCCAGAAAGAGGCAACCAAGAAGGCGAAGCACTTTGAGTTCCTAACATATGAGAATTGATCAGGGATATTTATGCTAGGGAAGAGAAGACTTGTAGATGGAAGGAGGAATAAGAGCTGTCTTCAGCTATTTAAAGACTTGTCATGTGGAGAAAGGTGTAGAAGTTCTCTTTGGCCCTATTAGAACCAAAAGCAGTGGGAGGAAGTTACAAAGAGGAAAGTAGTAGGTTTGATGTCAGAAAAAGCTACATAAATATTAGAGCTATCCAGAAATGAAATGGACTATTTAGAAGCATTATTTTTAGACATCTAAATCTTTCCATTAGCCATCTATACAGATACTGTATTTTACCTGGTTTCCTTTTATGTTAAAAGATGAAGTTCATACTTGTTGATTTTCATTTGAAACTTAAGATTTCTGCTCAGTCTATGCCCAGTTCTCAGTACTCTGGATAAGAAAAATTGCTAGCCATTAATAACCATATATGATAAGAAAGAGGCCAATATATTTTCTCAATGGATTCTTCATTGGTGTATTATTCATCTTTTCTGTAGCAGAAAGCTATAAATTTAGGCCAATTTTGACTTTTGCTATGCTACACAAAGTCAGTATTGTTGTTCTTCTCCTGTGTTTATCTTTTGTGTGCATACAGCTTATGGATTTACAGCTGAGTGATAGTAATTTTCGTCGTCACATCCTTCTGCAGTATCTCATTTTATTTCAGTACCTCAAGGGGCAAGTGAAATTCAAAAGGTAAGATTATTGTAATTATTGAATTACTTATTAACAGAAGTCTGAAAAATATAACTAGAATTACAAAGTGAGGTTAGCTGTAAATATCATTGGACCTAGGTTGCCTCATGTTTTTTTTCTTTCTACTGTATCCAGGAGTCCCCTTTATGAATAAGGGACACAGAGCAACCATATGTTTGCAGTGGATATTTGCTATTTTAATCACTAGGAAATTGAGGGTGTCTTGCCAGAATAACTAGAAAACAGGGATTTTTTTATCCAAAATTGTATTGCTGTTGTAAGGAAATGGATTTCTAAGGGTTGGGTTATGGTACATGTTTGTTATTGTTCTATTTGGGTCATTTCTCCCACCCTAGATAGTTTAGGAACTAGCTCTCTAGAGCTAGTTATATATGTCATTGATCATTGATCTGAAGTACTCTTCCTTTTCCCAAAAAGGGTGAGGTAGAAACTGGTGACTACTTTTGGTTTGGAGAACCCATGAAATTTAATACCAGGATCTGAGTACTTCCAGGAAAAGATCACATCAGTAAATGGGCAGATCCAGGAACCAAAGGCCAAATACATATTCCTACTAAGAATCTGTAGTATGTCATTTTACACTTATCTTTTAATGTAATCTGTTCATATCCTTCTTAAGCAGTGGGGATCTCCAAATTTTCTGGGAGAGTACATTTTTTAATGATAGGTGAATATTCTAGATCTAGCCTTAAGGAATAGCCCTATATCCCTATACCTTCTTCTACCCAACTTAGGTCAGAATAGTAGTCTCGCTGTTTGGTTTTTTTTTTTACCTCAGCTTGTCTTCTCTTATGGGCCTTATTCATACCTCTTCCATAGCAACTCCCGCCTTATATCCCAACCCAGTTCATGGCCTAACTCAGTAGTCATGAATTTGGCGATCCAGCTAACTAAAAAAAAAAGTCTAAGATTATCTCCAGATAAGGTAGTTTTTTAGCCTTCTTTATTTACATATTTCAGTCTCATAAAATGTAATCAAGAAGTATTTTCTATTATAAGCATTTCTAACCTCAGTTAAACAAATTCCCTCTTGTCATGTCTATAATTGAAATGAGAGAATGATTATTCACAGCTATTTGTACTGCAGGCAAGAGCCTGTGTAGTATTACTGTGAGCACTGGTAAAGAGTTTAACTGCCCCTGCTGGCTTCCTCAACTGAGCAGTCCCCCTGACTTAGACTATCGATAGGAATTAGTAACCACTTAAACATAATAAAATTATACTTAAAATTGTTATGGTTGAATGTTTATTATTTTTGAGCTGCTGTAAACAGCCTCAGCTTCTATCAGAGGCAGGTACATTTTTTTGTATATTTTCTTTTCATTCCTACAGAAAAGAGGAAGAACAGGATTTCTTCTAAGTACCAACAGCATACTTAGAAAAGTAAATTGTGTCTTTATGCTCTGGTTGCTTCTCTGACTATTTTAGCAATAATGGCTATGAATTAAGTACAGAAAATAAAAAATAAAATATAGTATTCACAAATATATGATAACTATAAATTTTATATTCTATTTTAAGAATGCAGTGGGGTGGACTAGTCTTTGATTTTATTATTGTGATGCAGTTCCAGTGTGTAAACTCCTTTCTCCAATACAAAAAACAACTAGAGAAGCAACTCATTTGTAACTTAGAATTTTAGAAATCTGCCTGGTGGGGGTACTAAGAAAATTTGCTTATCATGGGGCAGCTGGGTGGTACAGTGAATAGAACAGTGGGCCTGGAATCAGGAAGACCTGAGTTCAAATAGGCATTGTGACCCTGGGCAAGTCACTTAACCCTGTTTTCTTAAGTTTCCTCATCTGTAAATGAGCTGAAGAGGGAAATGGCAAACCACTTCAATGTCATTGCCAAGAAAACCCCAGTGGGGTCACCAAGAGTCAGATACAACTGAAAGGACTGAAAAACAACAATTTGCCTCATCACACACTTCTAGTGTGCATCAGAGGCAATACTTGAATCCTGCCTGGTCTTCTTGACTTCAAGACTGGCTGTCTGTACAGTATATACCATGCCACCTCACAGAATGCAATAAATTTAGGAAAACTTCCAGGAATCATTTGTCGTATTTGTTACAGTAATGATTTATACTTAGGGATTATTGGGATTTGTTCCATATATAAACCCATATACATATATGTTAAAGCAAATATAAACCGTCCTAGCCAGTATATCAAACTCGGATAGAAACAGGAGTCACATAAACTGAATATAAAGGATCCCTGTAGACTGTATATTGACTTAGAAAACCATATATTAATATTGTTTTGTTTTATTGTATTTTTATTTCTTATAGTTAAATTTATTTCCCAGTTACATATTAATCTTGCTCAGGCCTCACTAGGGAGTGCTGTGGGCCATGAATTTGACATCTTTGTCTTACATTGAGCTCGTTTGTTCTCTTTTCCAGTTCAAACTATGTTCTAACTGATGAGCAATCCCTGTGGATTGAAGATACTACAAAATCAGTCTATCAAGTAAGTTCAGTACAAGACATCAGTGATCAAAGTCTTGGAAATTTGGAGTTTTCTCTGTTTATGAACTAGATTTAACAGTTTCAGCCTCATATAGGAAAATAAGGATAACATTAGTTCAGGTACGGGAGCCACAAACATTTTTATGGGGTCTCTGCCTGTAAACCATTCATATGATGCAGAAAGTTATTGAAAGCTTAGTGTGTGCTTTCTGATCACAGCTACTATCTGAAAACCCCCCTGATGGAGAGAGATTTTCAAAAATGGTAGAGGTATGTATTTTATGTTATTGTTATTTTTGCTACCATATAGAATTTCAAGTATTTCCTTTGTTCAGGTGTTAATCATATTTGTGTATTTTTTCCAGCATATATTAAACACTGAAGAAAATTGGAACTCATGGAAAAATGAAGGCTGTCCAAGTTTTGTGAAAGAAAGGTAAAAACCACAATAAAAAGTATCTAAAGGTATTTTCAGAAATTGGATAAGATGATGATTTTTCCATTTCCGTATCTGTACATAGGTACTTTTATACATCTGTGTTCTCATAAATACAAATACTCCCACAAGCAAGACAAGATTGCAACCCATCCATATCTTCTCATTCTGTGCAACTCTTCTATATCTCTCACCTCTCACTATGTTCTCTACAAAGGGTCTACCCAAAACACTAGAAACCTTTTCCTCTGGATGTCTTGACATAATGTTGATACTAGTAGAACACATGGAGTATCCATATATTATTCCTTGTTTTTATTATATGACTAGAGCACTTCCTCTTTTAGTCATACATCTCTTGATCTTTTATGCATCTTGGTAGATAGTTCTTTGTTGCTAAGGTGCTACAACCTAGCCATATGTACATTTTATGCTTTTCACAGTTGTAGAGTGATCTATGATTATAATTCTTTGAACACTCCTGTTCCATGTTTCTCAGCCATATAGCATCAACTTGGTATAAAAGTCTTGACATTCTTTTCCATTTTTATGTGTTTATTGTCCTGCTTCCAGTTTCATCCCCTCTCTTAGGATGATCGAGCTTAATTTGGTTTTAACAAACTTTCTATAAACTTGATTTTCTCTCCACTATTTTTTGAGAGTCTGGCTATAGATACTTTATGGATTAGAACATGACTCTCACATTAGTAACCAGTCTGATAAAATAGTTAATTTCATTTTTCATGCTAAGAATTGAATAACATAATGTGGAAAACATCTGTGTAATATGTTTAGCACCTTCTAGGTCTCTTCTGGAAGAAAATATTCTTGATACATATTTGTTAGGCCTGTGGATATTTTACATACCATTAGCCTCTTTCAGTTCTTAATCTTGAGCCATATTTTCCAGCATGTTGTACCATCTTGCCTTGTGCCATTTGTGTTACTAAGTATTCAAGCATAGGTTGATTTCATTTGGAGAGGTCTTCTCATATGCTTTCTAGAATTTCTCTTCCATTTTATCCTGGTGCATAAACTACATTTATCTCTATTATGGTTTTTTTTTTGCAAATATTGAAATATGGTGTAAAATATTGTTTCTTCTTGGCTTTGGACACAACAGTAAAATTGTGCAAACTCTTAGCTGCCTTTCCAGAGAGAACAGCATATGAGGCACTCATCTGTTTAGCTGCATCCTCATTTTTGTCTTCTAAGATCAGTTGTAGCAAGACAGTTGAATGATATGAATCATTTCCTTTAGTAGAACATCCCCTTGTAAGTCATCAGACAAGGGTCTCATATTTAGCACTCCAGCAGTTACAGTCATATTTATAAACAGTTTAAAGTTTATGATACATAGTACTCTCTTTCACCTTTTCTGCCATCCTGCCACAGAAGCTAAAGAAGTTGCATTGAACTGAGGGCCATGTTGTGTTTTTCTGTTTCATGTGTCTCGATGATCAGGGAATTTACCAAGTGACAAGTTTACTTCTAGTGAATCCCTCTGAACTTAATTAGGTTCATTGTCAGAAAACAGGCATTTTCTGTTACTGGTACTCAAAGCCATTAAAGATGGTAGAAACTACCAAAAGCTTGTATTCAACTGGCATAGCCTCTAAGAAATCAGGATTGCTTGCATGCCCCATTAATGCATGAGAGTAGGACTTTTATAGACATATATTATATAACTGATATGTATGTGGCATATATCAGTCAGCAGGGATTTATTATGTGAATCATTGGATTAGTTCCTGGAAAATACAAACACTAAGAATGAAATCTTGCTTCCAAGGAGTTTACATTCTTTTGGAAAAAATGAGATGGCAAGGAGGGGAAGGTAGAGGAACAGAATGTGTGAGGTCAGAGAGAAAAAGAGAGAGAACATAAGCATTTATTAAGTGTTTACTGTGTGCCAAGAGATTTGAAATGTAAATACAAGCAAACACGATAGTATCTGCCTTCAGGGAGCTTACATCCTTTTAAATTTAATAGATTTTTATATTAATATCCTTTGTTTTTACATTGCCTAGATAGCCCTCTGATTTATTTGAGGACAAGTTGTTCTTTACAATTTCCCATCATTCATCTTCAGCTGTTTTGTGGTGGGTTTTTTCCCCATTTACTTTGATTATAATCATACATACATGTACACATGTGAAGAGTTTTCCTGGTTCTACTTATTTCAGTTTGAATGAGTTCATGCAAGTCTTTCCGTGATTTCTATATTCATCATTCTAATGGGAGGCCTGAAAGAGGGAGGGCCTTTACTGTAGGGGTGTGGTTTGGAGTTGGTGGCAGGGAAGTGAGGTGGAGGCCTAGATCTATGCCATATAAGGCAAATGCTCACCTTTAAGAGCGTAGTTTGGGCTGGTTCCAAGAGCAGAGTCCAAGATTCCTATGAGGAAAGGACAGGGAGAGAATAAATGTAATTAAATATAAGGTAGTTAGGGAAAGAAGGGAAGTCAGGGACAGCATGAAAGGCTTCATTTAGAAAGTGGTACTTGAGCTATATCCTGAAGAGAGGAATTCTGTGAGTTAGAGATGAGAAGGGAAGGTATTATAGGCACAGAAGACAGGCACTGCAAAGGCACAGAGGTGGGAGAGAGAGTGCATAGAAAGAAGCCCAGTTCGGCTGACCCTTAGTTCAGTAGAAGAAGTAGAAGAAGGGAAATAATCTATAATGAGTAGGGAAGGCTAGGTTAAAGTCTTGTTGTGATGGACTTTAAAAGCCAGATAGCATGTGATCATAGAGGTAATAAAGAGCCATTGAAGTTTATTGAGTAGTAATGTGGTCACAGCTGCTTTTAAGGAAATAATTTTGGCAGCATTTGGAGGATGGACTGCAGCAGGAAGAGACTTGAGGCAGGGAGACCAATTAGGAGGCCATTACAATAGTATATGCAAGAGATGATGAGGACCTGGACTACAGTGGTGGTATCTGTATGAGTAAAGAACCAGGGTCAGATTTGAGAGTTGTTATGGAGGTAGAAATGTTAAGATTTGGCAGCAGATTGAATATGTGAGGTGAGGGAGAAGGAGAAGACAAGGATAACACTGAGGTTTTAAAACTGGGAGATAGGAAGAATGGTGTATGGGTGCATCTTTTTATATTTTATATTTACCTTAATGGGTTAACTCATTTCTTTTTGCCCATTAGTTCTTACTTCAGACATTCCCAAAACAAAACTGTCCTATTAGTTATTGAATTGTTTTATATGATTGCAAATTTTGGTACTTCCTCATCTAAAGCAGTATAATGCATTGATGTAAAACTTTTTAATCTTAAGAAAAGTGTCCTAAAAGTATTTCCTTATCAGATCTAAAATTTCTTCACTTTTCCTAACCACGTATAATTCCAAAAATAGTGTGCGTTCTATTTGCCGTAGACCATCAGACTCCAAGCCTCCGAGAGTTGTACGAAAGAGAACAGCACCGGAAGATTTCCTGGGAAAAGGACCCAACAAAAAAATTCTGATGGGAAAGTAGGTCAGCTTGTCTTCATATCTGGGCCAGAATTGGTAACTGTATATTTGATATGTTTGTTTTTTCAAAGGTACCGTTATAGAATTTTTATAGTTTGTTGTTGCCAAATGTCACTTGTTTGTTTCTATAAGAGTGGCTAAATATAACCTATGTTCCTTATCATGCTGCTCCTGCACCTAGTCTAAACTTTGATTTTTGGAGGTTACTTGGAAAGTCTGTGGATTCTTTCTGCACTGTGTCTTGATGAATTTTGGGCCACATCGAGTCACCTCACTTCGATTGTACCAGGTTGTCTTGATTGATCCCTGTGCTTCTTGTGCTTCTCAACAAGTAAATGCTCATGGATATGTTTGAGAAGAGTTCATGTGTTCAAATACTCTACCTGCTGTTCTGTTTCTCCCAGAAAGGTAGCATAGGGAGAAATGATTTCACTGCTTAGTATAAAAATATTATCAGTGTGATTGACTGAAAACTTGTATTTCCATAGGAACTTTAAGCATTCAAAAGCCATGGTTCTGACCCATTGTGAACTTCGATTATTTTTAGCATCACATTCTGTACATTTTGTTTATTTTTAATGAGTCTCTATTTTAAGATGACCTAAGCTTACATTGATATCTTTGTATTTTTTGACTGAGATAATTATAGGGGTATTTTCCTCTTTTGCTTTTCAGCGAGGAACTGACAAGACTTTGGAATCTCTGTCCTGATAACATGGAAGCTTGTAAATCAGAGACCAGGCAAGTGAAAATTGTCCTATTTCAGTGTAACTTTAACAAGAGTAAAGTCATGACTTTTCTCCTGGTAGCATCAGTCCTTTTTTAAGCTTTGAACCACACAAGAACAAAATTTTAAGATACTGTTGTGAGCAGCAATAACAAAAAGAAAACAAACAAAGACCTGGATTTTCAGAACCATTTATATCCGATGTTTCCACCTTTGTCTGATGATGGGCAAAGTAGCTTAGGGATTTGTGTGGTATTGAATTGTACCTGATTCATAGAGTGAAGTGCTTGGTTTGCTTTTGGGAAAGCTCAGTGTTCTTATTATCTCTGAAGGTAATTTATGGTCCTGAGATCTAATTTACTTAGTTTACCTAGTACATCAGTATTTTCTTTTGATAGTGTGACATTTCTGAATTTTACTTATAAAATGTCCAAATGATTGATGGTCTAAAATAGAGTGAAAATAGAGTGAAAGATAAACCCTTGACATTAGTGTGGTTAATATTAAATCTGAATGATAAAAAAAAAAATTGCAGGTTGGAAAATATTTTGATATCTCACCTCAAAATTTGAAAGACTATGAATGGCAGGGTATTGAGAAACTTCACGGCTCTTAGGTTGTACAAGAGTTGAATTATTCACTGTGCCATTTAAAATCTGGGCTTAGGAAAAAAGATTTCCAGATTCTTCTTTCCTTTTCTTATCCCCCTCCTTGGCCCTCTTCTTCACCCCCAAAATGAAAAAAATATCTATATTTGTTAAGCCAATAGAGAGCTTGTTTGGGGACATTTACATGTGTTCTTCACATTTTTTGTGCCACAGATGCATTTGGCAGTCTGCTGAAGCCTCTTCTCAAAAATAATGTTTTTAAAGGCATAGAATAAAATATATACAATTACAAAGAAAACCAATTATATTGAAATGTAATTGTCAAAATATTTTTTTTTAAATTTCACAGGCCCCTGGCTATGAGCCCCTGTACCTAGGAGAAAAAAGAGTCTGTAAAGTTGTAAAACTGTAGATAAAATCAAAATCTTCCATTTCCATAGTTTCTCAGTAAGATAAGATATCCTTTGAGAAAAAATAAGGCAGATATAGAAAAGAAACAGTATTAAAAATAAGAAATCTTGAATTCTTTTCTAATGTACAGGGAGTACATGCCAACTTTAGAAGAATTTTTTGAAGAAGCCATTGAACAGGCAGACCCAGAAAATATGGTTGAAAACGAATATAAGTAAGTAATGTTTTTCATGGTGTAATTTTAAATTTCCTTCCATCTTAGTAGGGTTTAGGTCTCCAGACAAAGCTTTGCATCTTGTAAATCATTAGAGTAATGATGTCTTGGATGTCGGCGTTGTTTCATGTTCTCAGTGAGATGACTCCCATCTATAATCATTATTAAACAGGCAGGGGTAGAACTGGTCCTAACAAGAAAATTTTACAACATAGGCTGAGAGTATAGGTGATTCCCTTCATGTAGAAGAAGATATCTTTTTTGGAGGTACAATTGGAAATTTTTAAAATGCCTAAGTGATACAGAGTAATATACTCTGGTGAACTGAGCACTTGTTTGAGGAACATAACTCCTAGAATCTTTATTATTCTGACTCTGAGACATTAAGACTTTTGGCCACTCCCAAGTCTGCAGCTATTAATTTTTCCCTCTGCAATTTCAGTGTGAAACCTCCCAAGCACCATCATTGCTACTTAGTAGTCATTCTACTATTCTCTTAGAGATTCCCCATATTTTCCACATAGACTGCACCATCTCAAGCTGCCAGCTATGTCCAGCAGGTACATATTGGTAGCAGCTGCCTTAATTTCCTAATTCGCTAAGACCAGTCCCTAAAATTCCCATCCTATTTCTTAAAACTTCCCAGTAGTAATATCATTCACTCACTCATCACCTAGTCCCAGTGTTGGAAGTCACACAGCCCCAAACCAAACCATATATCCCCAACAAATACCCAACCTTTGCTTGAAGACCTTCAAGTGAGGGGAACCTGTCACTCACTCTATGAGGCAAACCTGCTTTTGGTTTTGGGACCACTCTAATGATTGATATGTTTTTCCTAAAGTTAGGTCTAAATCAGCTTTATTGCAACTTGTTGCTTTTAGTTCTGCCCTCTGGGATCAAGCATAACAAACCTAATCCCTCTGCCATGTGACCACCCTTCAAGTACTTGAAAATAGTCATCATATTCTTCCCTCATCTCCTGATCCTTAATTCTCTTCTCTAGACTAAATAACCCCAGCACCTTCCTTCTGTTGAATCTTATAGCATAATTTCTAGTCCCCTTCACAATTGGATGCTCTCCAGTTTGTCAGTGTCCATACTAAAATGTGGTATCCAGAACTGAGTGTAAAAACCAAGTCTTTGATTCAAAATGCAACCTCAAAAGTATAAAATGGGGGCATGATGATTACATAACAAATAGTCTGAAAATATTGGGGAATGTGAATTGCAAACTCAGTGTGGACAATCATTGTGACAAGGCAGTCAGAAAAACCTAGCAGGCTATTATCCAGGACAGAAGAGTTGACAGTTGGTCCTAGTCAGATCACATTTGGAATATCTTATTCAGTTCTGGACACCATAATTTAGTAAGTACATTGGTAAGCTGGCAGAGGGTCACAGGATGAGAAAGGATGTCAAGGTCATCTCATTTGACGATCATTTGAAGGAGGGAATGATTGCCAGGATTGACAAACTGTGGCCCAAGGGCCAAATCTGGCCTGCTGCCTGAATTTTTTACAGCCCACATGTTGAGAATGGTTTTTACATTTTTTAACTTTGTTTAAAAGTTACATCAATGTAACTTTATTTAAAAATCTGATAACTCTTACGTCCAGAAACAGGTGGTGCTCCAGATTTGGCCATTGGGCTTTAGTTTGCTGACCCCTGGCTTGGAGGATAGGATACTTGGTGGGGAGGGGAAGTAATAGAATGGAGAATGACATGGCTCTTCAAGTATTTGGAGAGTTATCACGTAGAACAGGATTATCTTTTTCTGGTAGGAGAGGGGATGGATATGGTAAGGGAAGAGCAGAGTTGTAGAACTCAAAGCAGTGGATAAAAGTTACAGAGAGCTTAATTCAGACTTGGTACAGAGTAAGATTTCCTAAAAAATTTTTTTTCCTTGTTCCAAACCTGTGATTTTGTTGGTGTTTCACAGATAACACACGGGAGGCACTGGAGTTTTTGGATTCCAGCTTCTAACAGGTTCACTCTTGATCTGGTCAGACAGGTTCAAGGGGTTAATAATCAGCTTTATTCTAATCTAGTCTTCTCCAGTGGTTGCTGGGAGAACTAGCTCCTATAGCTTTCCCTAATCATCCTTCTCGCAGGGGCAGGCGAGAAAGGGGAGCAATTCCCCTACATCTCAGTGGGGTCAGTCAAGACAGGCACAGCTCATGCACTCCCCTAAATCCCCTCAAGCCTCAGCGGGGGCCAGTCGAGGTAGGTACATTCATTCCTCTATATATTATCCGTGGTTTCCCCCCACTCACTGACCAGTGCCCATCTGCTCTATAGGGCAACAGACAAAGAAGGCATCTGGCCAACATGAAGCTCACAAGCTAACTTTATCAATATCATCATTCTGTGCAAGCATAGTAAATATCACATTACGTCACCCCTTATCTCACTGTGCAGCCTCAGTAGGACTGTCTGTCACTATGATTCTAAGAACTACTATCTAGAATCCTTGGGGCTATTCTAGGAGTTATTATCTAACATCTGGAAACTAGACATTGCCATGGCCATGGATCCTGAGAAACTGAACTCTAAAAAGGATAACAAAAACCCTGCTTACATACAGTTGGTATAGGGAACTCCTAGGGAGGAAATTGCTGTGTCTATCATTATGCATCTGCAACTTATTATCCTGCCTCACCTGTCCCCTCTTCAGTCCATTCTCCAGACAGCTGTCAAAGAGATGTTCCTAAAGAATTAAGTCTGACCATGTCACTTTTCTATGCAGTAAACTCCAAAGCGTCCCAGTTGCATCTAACATCAAATATAAGTTCTCTCTGTTTAATTTTGAAAGCCCTACACAACCTGATTCAAACCACCTTTCCAGTCCTATTATACAGTATTCCCCTCCCCTTCACTCCATAATCCAGCCAAGCTATCCTTCTAATTCTATTATTAATAATAATAAGCTTTATAAATATTTCATTTATTCTTCACAACAACCTTGTGAATAGATGCTGTTATTATCCCCATTTTACAGATGAGGAAACTGAGACAAAGGAAGGTTAAATGACTTGTCCAGGGTCATACAGCTAATGTCTGAGGTCACATTTGAACTCAGGTCTTCTGACTCCAGGCCCAGCATTGTTATCTACTGCACCACCTGTCTTGAGGCTTTTGCACTCACTGACTGTCTCCCTTTTTCCTGGAACGCTATCTCACTTCTCTGCTTTTTGGGATTCTTGTTTTCTTCATAACTGTTCACATGTCATCTTTCCCAAATCAGATCTTCCTCATCTCCTTGGCTTCTCATGCCTTCCCTCCTCAAAAATTTTAGATTTTATATATATTTTATACATATGTGCATTTTGTCACCCCTGACAAAATAGAATGTAAGTTTATCTAGAACAAGGATTGTTTCATTTTTGTCCCTGTATCTCTAGAGCTTAGCTGTGTGCCTGGTAGGTATTAGGCATTTAGTAAACGTTGGCTGGTTGGTTATGTAACCTTGGGGCACGTATGTGACAAAGACAGCAGTTGAAGCCAGACCTTCTAGGATGCTTATCCACACGCCATGCTTCCTGGCCCTAACCTATCTGTCCAGCCTCTATGATTATTACTTCCCTTCCTGTACTTTGCAGTATAACCAAACTGACCTTCTCTCTGTTCCTCCTCCATGTCGCTCCATCTCCCATCTTTGAGCCTTTGCACTGGCCATTCCCACTGACTGAGAGGAAGAGGGAGTACATTGTAGCCATGGCAGGGGGCAGGGGAACATCGGTGCAAAGGTAACACTCAAGAGATAAGAGAGACAGGCATTTCAGCATATTATATACAGTATTGCCGCTGAAACCTGGCAAGATACACGGTAAGATGTAGCAGCAAAGAAGAAAATTCACCCAGAGCACATTTTTTAAAAAAACCTAACATTTATATGACAGCTCAATTTGTTTTGTTGTAAATGAACTCTCTAATGGTATTAGTTCCTATTTCTGAGTACTTATATTTAATGGGCATCCTAATGAGAATGAAATATTTTACTCCTCTTCCTTTAATATGAAGGTTAGGCATCATCTTCATGAGACCTTTCTGGACTTCCCCCAGCTGCTAGTCCCCTCCAGCTCAAACTGCCCTATATTTACGTGTTTGGTACTTAATTTTCTTTATGTTATTCATTATATATTTATATATGTACTGCTTATATTCACCATTAGAATGGGGAAGTTAGGCATTCCTTTCAAATTCGGCATTATTTCATTCATTATATTTATATACTGGTTGCAAATATTAAGCTTAATTAATACCTGTTGATTGATTGATTGCCTATCTCCTCCCAGCAAAAGCTATCCAAAGTGGTCTAGGCTTCCTCAGGAGGTAGTGGGGTTTCTTCCTTATTGTATGTTTCCAAGGAGAGGCTGGATGACCACTTGTAACCTGCTTTGGAGAAGAGATTCTTATTCACATACAAATTAGATGGCTGTTGAGAACCCTTCCAGTTCTGAGAGTATGTTTATCTATACATCCTCATTAAGGCTATATTCCTTTTGACTACATCTCAGTCTTCCAGACTTCTCCCAAGACCGTATTCAAATGATCTGCTTCCCTTTAATGCATCTTCAATTTTTCCATCTCTGCTGGCTTCTTCATCTTTTTTCAGAGATGTGGTCAGTTCTCAGTTCAAAAAAGCTTGACATTTCTACCATCTTTTACTGCCTCCCATGTGTTTACTTACTGAATATATGCCTTAATCTACACTGTCTTTGACAAACCTTTGCAATTTTTCCATCCTCACCACTATGCTGAAACTGCTAATTCTGGAATCATAATGACCTAATCACTAGATCCAATAACTCATTTATTTCTCTTCCTCCAGGAATTTCTCCTGCTGTATTCCTACCCATCTTATGAAGCCCATCTCAGACCCCTTTTCCTCTATAAACCCTGCTCTGATCTTGTCCACTGCATTTGGTGTAATGGCTTTTTTTATCCCCTACCCTCCAAGTTAATATAATGGTATGTCTGTGAGAGAGGTGCAAAATAATATATTCCTATTTTGTATTATAGTTACCTATTTTGTGTTAATTCTTAATTCTTATACCCCATAAAGTTGACAGGCATGATAACATATGTATCCACATTTTGTATTATCCCCCACCTTCTTCCTCCCACACCAAGGGTCTAGCTCAGTGTCCTATATAATTCAGTTTCTTCTTTTAAAATTTTTTTTATCAGCACATTTGTTTTTATATCATTTACAAATGTATTCCTCCCTGCCTCCCCTCTCCAACAACACATCCCTTATAACAAATAATAAAAAAAATGTGGAGGTAGGGAAGAAACAAGTCAAACTTAGAAACAGGTTGACTGATGTAATATTCCTCCCAAAGTCACCCACCTCTGCAAAGAAGCAAGGGAGGGGAGGGGATTTTTTCAGTTTAAGGATCAGTCTAAGTCATTATAATTAGAGGTATTTTACTTTTTAAATTCTTTACTTTTAGATTATTATCACTGTATTTATTATTTTCCTAGTTCCACGTACTTTGCCTCAGTTTACGTCTTTCCGTGTTCTTCATATGTCTTCCCGTGTTCTTCATATGTCTTCCCATAGTTCTCTAAATTCTTATTCTTTTATGTTATGACATGGTAATATCATGTTCATATGTAGTTTATTTAGTTACTCCCCTGTGGTTGGACATCTGCTCTGTTTCCACTTCTTTGCTATTACAAAAAGTTCTAATACATATTTTGGTGTATATGCAACCTTTATTTCTGTCTTCAATATTATCATTATCATTGTTGTGGCTATGGTGGTTGTTATATGCTTAGTAATGGGATCTGGGGGGCAGAGTATATATACATTTAATTAATTATGTTAATATATACATTTTAATTATACTATTCTTAATTACTTAAATACAAACTATTTTCCTGAATTTTTGGACCAGTTCACACATTCACTAGATGTGTTTGTCCACAGTTCCTTCAACATTCACTATTCTTAGACTTTATGATCTTTGCCAATTTGCTAGATGTGGGATGAAACCTCAGAGTTGTTCTGTTTTCTAATTTCTCTTATTCTCAGTGATTTGGATCTGTCTTTCGTATGATAGTTTCATTCACTTTCAGTTCAACAAGCTTTACTAAGACCTGCCATGTAATAGGCCCCCATCCTTGGCACTAGGAATACAGAAATAGAAACAAAGCCATGTCCATTCTCAGGGAGCCTACATTCTATAGGACAGAAAGCTTGTGTGCACAGATAAGTCAGTACAGAATAAATACAAAGTAATCAGGGGTAGCAGCGGGGCAGTGACAACTGAGGGAGTCAGGAAAGACCTCTGAGAGATGACAGAGGCTAGGGAGAAGATAGGTAGAGAGGAAAAGCAGTAGAGACGTCAGCCGGTTTGGCTAGAAAGTAGAATGCATTAGTAAGAATAACGTGAAAAACTTGTATTTTCTTCTTTTGGTAACAAGGAAACTTCTTGAGCAGAAATCACAGAACCATAGACCTGCCAGGGTGTAGTCCAGACTAAACATAACAGAAATACCCTTTGTGACATGTTCAAACAGTAATTATCTAGCCTTCACTTGAAGACCTCCACTGATGGGAAACTCACTACTCACAAGCAGTCCATTCCCCCTTTGTACAGTTCTAATAGGAAGGCTTGGGAGTTTTTGTTTTTAATTTAATGGAAACCTGCCTCTAGGCATCTTTTATCCACTACTTTCAAGTCTGCCTTCTGGGGGTAAGTAAAGCATCTTCTTCCACATGGTGACTCTTCAAAGAAGTCTGTCCCATTTTTCTCCAGGTTAAACACCTCCAGTTCATTTAACTGATTGTTCAGTATCTGCCTTCAGACTCATCCACATCCTAGTTCTCCTGTAGATATGCTCCAACAAAGTCCTTTCTAAAATGTGGCAGGCAGAACTAAACATAATACTTCAATATGATATCTGAACAAGACAGAGTATTAGTAGCACAATTATCTCCCTTGTACTAGGCACTTAAGTCTTTTTTATATATAGCAGACACTTAAATCTGTTAATAGATTTAAATTTAAATCATTGGTAGCATTATTAAGCACTATATGCTAATAAGAAAAATGTAGAACTGATCGGATGAGCATTAAAACAGTTCATTTCCATTAGGATAATTGACTGTGATATCATTTTAGAGAGTTCATTTAGAGCAGAGAGTTCCAAACATATTTGGCCTGCTGTCCTCTTTAAAAAAAAAAAAGTTAGCTTCCTCCTGGAAATCTGTTTTCTTGGCTTTTTAAAAAAATTTCTATCATTTCAAAAAATAGAAAATATTTTAAAATTTAATAATTTATTGCAAATTTGTGATTTTTTTCTTGCATTGAAAATTTGATGATGCAATATTGTGTCATGTAACCATCTAGTTTTCGATTGTAAACAAGTCATTACACTCACATATTCCTGCCCACGCACATGCAGCTTCTAGTGCTCACCTGCCAACACTTGCAAGACCTCTCAGCTAGCTTGACCACTGATGGATTGTAACTTGCATTTTGTGTGTTTATTTGGAAAATAATGTAATCACTGCTCTGTTACATAATAGATGAAACATGTACAGATGGTTTTTCAAAATTTTCTTCTTTTCTTATGCTTTCACTGCCCCCTTAATTTTCCCTTTTTATTCAACGCTCCCCAGTTGCACCCGAGGCTACTACTGCCCAGTCTGCCTTCCTCCCCTCATTCCAGTGCCCCCAGGGGGCAGTGTCACCCATGTTGGAAACCTGTGATTTAGAAGAAAACAAACTGAGTTGCCACATAAATATTAGGCTTTTTGGTTTTTCCTGTACTCTAGATAATTTCTCTGCTGCTACACCTTACTGTGTTTCAGGAGCACTGTTGTGTACAACACTGAAATGTCTCTGATATAGCTTCTTAGGAAGTAGCATATTCTGATGGACTTGGATTTAAATCAAAATAAAATTCTGTGCTTTATTCTGTTGCTGTGTGGCTTTTAGCTGTTTTTGTCCTATTTTATCTGTAAAAATGAAGTTAGTAATATTGAAAAGGAAGTGAGGAAATCATTATATTATGATAATTATGAAGTAGCAGTGCTTAAATTACTAGGATTCAAAATTCAATTTCAGATATGAATTTCTCAAAGTTGACAGTTCATTTCTGCAGGTACCATTAAAAATATGAATGTAATCTAGCTAAGTATGGTTAAACTTGGTTTTTTTAATCAGTTAATCACTGAACATTTATTAAGTACCTACTATGTGCTAGGCACTGTGCTAAGCACTGAAGATGAAAAAAAGGTAGTTTCTGCTTTACAGTCTTAACAGAGGAGACAACATAAAACAGATATATACAGGACAGATTGTTAAATAATAAAAACAAGGGAACCTGGCATTAAGAGGAATTAAGAGGAGTTGGGGGAGGCTTCCAGTAAAAGATAGGAATTTATTTGGGATTTAAAGGAAGTCTGGGAGGCCCAGAGTTAGCATGGAGGAGGGAGAGCTTTCTAGGTATGGAAGACAGCAAGAGGGAATGCCCTGAGCAAGAGATAGAATATATTGTTTCTGGAACAGCCGGGAGATCATTGTCACTGGATCAAAGAGTATGTGTTAGGGAGTAAAGTGTAAGAAAGACAAAAGGGAGGGAGGGGGCTAGGCTATGAAGGACTTTGAATGCCAAACAGAGTAGTTTGTATGTGATCCTGGATGTGACTGGTAGCCACTGGAGTTTATGGAAGGGGGAGGGGAAAGTTGACATAGCCAGACCTGAGCTTTGAGAAAGTCATTGACATTGAATGGAGGATGGATTGGAGTAGAGAGATTTGATTTAGGTAGACCCACCAGCAGGCTATTGCAGTATTGAAGGCATAATGAGGGCCTGCACTAGATTGCTGGAAATGTTCAGAGAGGAGGAGTCATATTTGAGAGAGGTTAAAAAGGTGAAACCAACAGGTGGGGGGGGGGGGGTGTGAAGGGGAGAGATGGTGAGAAATCTAGGATGACTCCTCAATTGTGAACCTAAGGGACTGAATGGGGTTGCCTTCTGCAGTAATAGGGAAGAAAGGAATGGGGGAGGGGATGGATTTAAGGGAAAGAAGACCCTTTGGTTTGGGACATACTGAATTTAAGATGTCTTGCCATTTCAATTTGTCTGAAAGGCAATTGAAGGAGGGTTTTGGTGACTGCTGCCCTGTGACAGGGCTGTAGGGAGACTGCAGCTAGGAACTGAAGTAGTTGCAGAAGCACCTAGGTATTCAATTAAAACTGTGATTAAGTGAAATTAAAATAATCTAGTTGAATGTGTTCTGAAAAATATAGTGCATCTCTTTAAGACTATAGATTCTAAAGTGTCATTTCTGTTCTTGTAAATTAATAGGAATAGAACATGCATTACAGATTGATGTTTCTGCATTAGACAGGTTTATGATACAGAGCAGTGCTTCAGCTCTGACATTAATGAGGAGTGTCAATGTACTTTAGAATTTTAACCATAAATGATGAAATTATCATCCATTTTGTTTTTATAGGGCTGTGAACAACTCCAATTATGGATGGAGAGCCCTGAGGCTGTTAGCACGTCGTAGTCCTCACTTTTTCCAGCCAACCAACCAGCAGTTTAAAAGTTTACCAGAATATCTAGAAAATATGGTTATAAAACTAGCCAAGGAGTTGCCAGTAAGTACTTTTGTCTTTATCATTTTCCTTCAAGTGTTAAATTTGCAGTATCTATAGTACTTTTTACGTCTTTTGCTTGAAGAATCTGTGGCTTCATCCTTTTGGGTTCTACCTCCAGCAGTGCAGATTGCAACCTCTCCTCACCTAAGATCGTCTCCATGTGTATTAAGAGTTGTATTACCTAATGGCCAAATTTCTGTTTCATTAGTGTAAATAAAAAGTGATAACTCACTTAAGTACTTTAAATAGTGATTTGCAAAGCCCTCAAAACAGCTTTTAAGATGCTAGTTATATGATTATGCTATTATATGCCATTTATATGTTTATTGAAAACCTATTACACTATGAGCTTAAAATCTCGTAAAATCATTTAGGATTATTATGGTCCTGTTGTTACAAATGTTACCCAAATAACTTATTTTTGTTTCCTTAAATTCAGGCAGAAATCACATAACTTGTCTATTGTGCCTCTAGCATAGATTCAGATGACTGAGATATCCATATATTTCATTCACCTTGTGCTTTCCATTCATTCAACAAACATTTATTAAATACTTACCAAGTACCAGACACTTGTGCCATAGCAAAAATATACTGTCATCAACAATCTTACATTCCCAGTCAATTCTAGACACAATATGAACCTGTTTATTCTTGTAGCACCATAATTTAATTTACCTATCTCTTAAAGAGACAGATAACTTAAAAATAACCTAATCCCCCTTGTACATATAGTGGCAAGTTTGTGGTATGTAAGAGCTGGGAGGGATTCTCAAAGGCCATTTACTCTAACCTATAGCTAAACATGATTAGGTGGTTGGTTATTCCACAACTACCCTTCAAATACTTGAGGACAGTTTTCATGTCCTCAACAGCAGATACATTTGATCATTTGTTTGGTTTTTTTTTTTATCCCCACCTTAGTAGGAATCAAGAAGTATTTGTTGAATCTCTTCTTTCCCTCCCCTTAAGTCTTTTCCAGGACAAATTTTTAATTGCTCCCTAAAACCATTTCATCATTCTAGCCACCCTCTCATTTCTCCTGCTTTCCAGTACCCTTAACATGTGGGATTCAGGACTGAACAGTGCTCCAGATATGGTCTGACCAAGGCAGAATACAAAATACAGTGGGATTTTCACCTCTTTTACATGATTATCTTTTAGGTGTGGGTAGCTAGATCACATTTGCTATTCTTTGAGTACTTTTAAGATAGACTTAATAACTTGAGCTGATTTGTGAGTAGTCTTAAAATCCACTTGGTCTACTAACCATTCAGTTTTTGCCAGTTCAAAGGTCATTCTTGGAAAAAGGAAAAACTCAAGTGTAACTCCTGTTTTGCCCCTTCTCCCCACTACAACATCTTTTTACTTTACTGAGATACACTATACAGTATACTAACTATGGAGTAAAGATCCTGAATTCTGTCTCCTGACTGCATATTTTTTCACTGCTTCAAAATTTCTGTACATTTTGTTTAACTTTAAAAGGACTATTTTTTTTTTATTTTAGCCTCCTTCTGAAGAAATAAAAACAGGTGAAGATGAAGATGAGGAAGATAATGATGCTTTACTGAAGGAAAATAATGAGAGTAAGTGTTAACTTGTCTTTTCAGCTCTTGTTAAAAACTGAAACTTTCTTTGATTTCACATCTATTCTGTCATTGAGCTTGTTGCTTTGGAGTAATTCGTTTTATCTCGAGTACATGCTCATTTCTTTTAGTAAGGAAATTATAAACAGCCCCCCAAATGAACTTGAGAGGTTTTATTCATAGAAAACCTTGAAATAGAAACCAAAATTTAAGTACATTTGGTGCAATAAATTAATTTTTAGAGGTTTTATGTTTGTAAAAAGTAATGGTTAAAAATTTACACAAAAAAATAGAAATGATTTATTTCTAAGGCAGTGAAAGCCTATTTTTAATTGAGACTAAGATAAAGTTTACTGATTATAATGAAAACTTGATTTAATCTTCGCAAGAAGAGTCTAGTTTAGATCAATTGCTTTAACTTTCAGAGAATACCATGTCTGTAATTATTGTGATTTCTAAAAACTTAAGAGAGTTCAATTTGTATGCCTGAAGATTAGGCTAAAAATGAATGGTGGTGTCTCTCCTGTTGCTTATTAGTCTTTTCCTTCTACCTTCTGCTGTAGACTATTACAAATCGTTGTCAGTAAGGCACATGGCGTCACCATTATTTTGAATACATAGAAAAGATAATTCAGCATGCCCTTGAGAAACAGAATCTTGTTTAACTTTCCCTACTTTTTTTCTAGGTCCTGATGTTCAGCTTGACAAACCTGTAACAGGGGACCAAATAGAGCTGTTTGCTAACAAGCTGGGAGAACAGTGGAAAATACTGGCTCCATACTTAGAAATGAAAGACTCTGATATAAGACAGATTGAGTCTGACAGTGAAGATATGAAGATGAGAGCTAAGCAGTTGTTGGTTGCCTGGCAGGACCAAGAGAGGATACATGCTACACCTGAGAATCTCATTAATGCATTAAATAAATCTGGATTAAGCGACCTTGCAGAAAGTCTAACTAATGACACTGAAACAAGTAGTTAACTTATTTGTTATTATATTTTTTTAATTAAAACTGTGATACGATTTTTGTTACCAAGCAGCATTTGATAAGAGATCCACTTGTTTTGGTAAACAATAAACATTTTTTTATATCATTTGTGTACAGTTGGTTAATGCTTTAATGACAGTGAAACAATGGCCAGTATTTATCTTAATATGGAAAACTCTAATTATCTTGTTAACTGGATAATCATACCTACAAAACATGCATGCAAATACCTATTTTATAAGATTATTTTCCTCAGGTATCTAATGGTGAAGAGTGAAAAAGAGAACTAATATGACAGGGAAATAGCCATAGATTAATGTACATAGTTTTTTTCCTAGGTTAAATGGGTAAACCTGTAAGCCCACATTTTCAGTGGTAAAATACAAAATCTAGACCTGCCAGGCAATGTGTCCTACATAAAGGTTAAGAGATTCTTATTAGGGCTCCCATAGTAAATACCATTTAACATTTACACCACAGAATCTGGCTCTTTAGCAGTACAGGTTAGACTGGTTTCTTCACTGCAAAGTGCTACTTGGGTTATTCTGTAAACACTTCCATTTAGTTACTCTTAAATTAACCAGCTCTTTCAACATGGTTCCCAAAACAATGGTCATATTGAAGGCAAGGAAGTAGGAAGTAGGTAACATCTGAATGCCCCTGGCTTTCATGACAATTATGAAGGCAGTGACAGTAATCAGGTAATCCTCCAGATGACCCTTCTAACTGTTCCAGGGTAGGCTTCCAATCCCTGTTCTGTTCTGTGACCTTAGTCAAATCACTAAGTTCTCAATTTGACCTTTTTCATCTGCAAAATGAAGACATTAGCCAGAATCATTTCTTGCTCTTTACTCCAGCAGCACTGTAATTTAGATTTGTATGTCTTGAGGTAAGCTGATTTTTTAATCCTCCTATGTCTGTCTTCACATGGTAGCTTTAAATGTTTAACACAAAGTAAAAGAGCAGTTATTTAAAGACTTGGTTAACATCTGTATTTACACTGTGGGACTGCACTGACCTCCTGAACAAAGAGAAACATTTTATATCATCAAATGAAATAAAGCCTCAACCTACTTTTCCAATAGGAAACGCTAATGGCTAAAATTAACAAATTTAGTTTACTAAATTCTCCAATTTGAACCAGTCATCTTAACTAAAGTAACCTTATCTAGTAAAATGTAGTCTCCTAGCTATCAACACCTACGTTGGCAGTCCTGTTCTACCTTTAATATGCTTTCTTTCTGTTCTTATATGAATCCTTTCTGTTTGTCAAGTAGGAAAAATATCTGCCTTTTATCAGCCACAAAGTTGTTCTCAGAATCAAATGGGAACCTCACCCATTACAAATTTGACTTTACCTCACTGTAAAGCATGTAATATTGCTCTAGCCTTAATGTAAAATACATAAAACAGGGAAAAGAATCTTGTATGGAATAGGGTTGGTTGCAGGAATTTTTATAGCAATGAAAGTGGATCAAAGTTTCACAGGGAGATTTTATTCTCATCCTCATTGTGACTGAATAAAGGATGCTAGAATCCTCATCCTCTCCTTTCTCCTTTGCTGAGTCCTTCTACAAAGTGCTCCCTGGCCGCAGTTGAGAATGCAAGTTGTTAGTTGTCCTGGACAAACACAAAGTCCTCAGGACTGCTGCTAAGTAAATCCCTCACCACCCACCTAATCCACCGAGAAGGGGTGTAACTTCCAGTTGGGGCTAAGGCACCATCCCAGCATAGTTATGAACCTAGCAAGGGGAAATATTTTTGGAGGGAAAAGTAACTTGAGTGTGAATGACGTATTTTGTCAAGAGACTAATCAAAGTAGAGGTAAATGGAAATGCAAAAAACACTAAGGAATCAGTTTCACTAGGGCAGAGGTTCCCAAATTTATCTGGCCTACTGCTTGCTTTAAAAAAAAAGTTACTCAGCACCCCCACCCAGAAATCTACTTTCTTCAACCTTTTAATGTTGTTTTTTTAAATTGGCATTTCAAAAGAAATCTTTTTTTAAAATGGTGCATCTTAAATATAATAATTTAAATTTGTGGGGTTTTTTCCTGCATTGAAATTTTGATGATGCAGTATTGTGTCATGGAATCATATAGTATAAATTGTAAAGAAGGCATTACATGTGCCTATTCCTGCCAATGCATGTAGACTTCCCGACAATACGTGACATGACTTGCTCGCCTGCCAACAGCTGCTTCTAAGACATGTCAACAGACTTGACCACTGATGGGTTATAATTTGCATTTTGTATGTTTATTTGGAAAATAATATAATCACTACGATTAACTGCTATACAACAGTTAAAATGTACAAATGGTCTCTTCTTTCCTTACACTTCCACCACCCCCTTATTTTTATTCAATGCCCCCCTAATTACACCTGGATTGTTCCAGGACCCCCCCCAAGGGGTGGTATCCCCCACTTTGGGAACCTAGGCACTAGAGCCTAAAGAAAGTTTTTAAGTGAAGGACTAGCTAATTAAAATTTATTGAAATGGAGGCTAAAATGAAACAATGTACCTCAAATACATCATTGCTATGACAAGTTTAAGACGTTTTATGGTCTCTTTTCCAAGAAATGAACCCAGATCCTCATAGTTATTTGTAGTCAACTTCTGTGGAAATGATTATTTGTAATTTTTTTTAAACTGAAAATCAGGATGTAGATGGAGCAAGTCAAATGTTCTGAAAAATGATGAATCCCTAAAAAACCTTTTTCTGTTAAAAGACCCTCTTGGGGAAAAAAAATAGCCATTGTTTGTTTAAGAGCTTAATAACTGTGCTGAACAGTAACAAGATTATGTACAGACACACTAAAAACACAGAAAACCGTAGTCATACGTACTGTTATTGATCACAATTTATTTTGAAGTCATGAAATGCCAGCAACAGAACAGACTGAGTCAGCAGGTCAGGCTGGACAAACACTTGATTGTAGCCATGTCTCCATGGGCTATGGGCAGCAGCACTGAGTCACACAACAAGGGCAACATTCTCCCTTCCACCTTCTGGCAACACTTTGTTAGATAAGGCAAAAGGATGGGCAGCTATTGAATGGTGGTTTGAACCATGCAAGAATAACAACAAATGATGGAATAATAGGTGTGCAATAAATATTTGATTGCTGAATCCTGGGCTGGAAAAGGCAGAAAAGAAATTAAAACACTAGGACAGAAGGTAGTGGTTGAAAGGCATTTCCATTTAGAATTTTTAAAAAAATTACACAAGAAATAAGCCTTTAAAAAAAAGTCTTCCTGCTTGCTACTTTTATAGAGGGGTAGCAGAGTCCAAAGACAAAACTCTTTTCTGCGAATCCTGTTTTTACTTTTGTTTGTTAAAACATGGAACAAATTTCTGATTTCACCCTCGTGGCTCCACATGAGGGGAAACCATGTAGAACCACTAAAATTTCTTCTAAAGTTCTGGGGTTTGAAAATGATCAACGAACAAAATTTATTCCACACCTAGTCAGAGACAGCTAAGATGACAGTTATTGTGAAGTTTCTTCTTCAATTACTTCAACTCTGCGAGGCCCGTATAATAGGACATATGCTATGTGCCAATCTCCACCACCAGATAACCGCAAAATATCTTCTGGTGTAACGATGCTGACCTTATCATCATCAAACTTAATCCACTCATCTAAATAACAAAAGAGAGAGGAGAGGTATAATTATAAAAGTCCTTTCAATGATCTGAAAATAGACACCAATAATTTCTAACAAATTATTTTACGGTTTTAAAAAATGGAATATTTTACCTTGTTTCCTTTTCACCCATGATACATAATGGCCTGAGGAACTAGACCTTCCCTGATGTGTTAGCACTGCTTGTAAGTCATAATAACCACAGTTGTTAGAGCCAATATCTAAAATAAAAAAAAAGAAAAGTGCACCCACAGAGATGAGAAAGTAAATGAATATATGGAGCAAGGTGGCACAGTAAACAGTGATGGGCCTAGAGTCAGGGAGACCTAATTTAAAATCCAGTCTCAGAAACTTAGCTGTGTGAGCCTTGGTAAGTCACTTAACTTCTACCTCAGTTTCCTTATCTGTAAAATAACAATAGTAGCTACATCCCAGAGGATCAAATGAGTTAATAATAGTGAAGTATTTAGCAGAGCCTGGCACAAAATTAGCACTATGTGTTAGCTATTATTATCACCATCATCATAAGCATTTTGATACAAAACAATAGAGAACTTAGAACATAAAGTATAGACCAGTGGTGTTAATCTCAAATAGAAACAGGAGGCACTAAACTATATATAAGAATCTCTGCAGGCCACATACTTACTTAGAAAAACCGCTCCCATTTCTTTTTTTTAATATGTTTTATTAAATACTTCCTGATTATATTTTAATCTAGTTCAGGCCATATTTGGAAGTGTTATGAGCCACGTGGGCCCCACAGCCCATATGTCTGAACCTCTGACAGAGACTACCAAAATGGAAGAGGTATCAAATTAACCAAGAAAGCCATGAGAGAAAGACGTCTTAAACAAAGTGATAGACAGAAACTGGCCAACAAAAATCCAAACAACGTCTGCCTAATTTAAGAGTTTACAATGTACTAATAAGCACTAATAAGCTAGGGGAAGATACCAAGTTTAAGAAGGAGTACGATCTTCCCTCACAGAGTTCACAGTGAGGTAGGGAAGTAACTTACACAGATTAACTATAAGTAATAATAGCTAACATTTATTTAACACTTCAACATTTGCAAAGCGCTTTGCATATTATCTCATCTCATACAACAACCCTGGTGAGGTGTGTGCCAATATTCACACTTTGCAGATAAGAAAACTAAAGTTTAGCGAGGTCAACCAGGATCACACAGCTAAGAAGAGTATGAGACAGGATATGAACTCAAATCCTCCTGATTTCAAGTTCTGGGCTCTAGTCACTGCAACTTAGCTGTCCACTATAACACTACTAATCAACAATAAAACAGAAGTGCATTTATTTGAAAGCTATCAAAAAATAATGAAGATACAAAAGGAGGGGATAAGAAGATAGCCCCTCCTCTTAGTTTGTTAATGTCAACAAAGGTGGGAAATAAGCATGATGTGGGGGAAGGGAAAGGAGACTCTTAACTTCAATGCAGAATCCATGTTGGAAGTAGTAAGCAAAAGTAAGGTTAGTCTAGGTAGCTCACCTCTGTAAGTAATTTTGTTTGCAAATACAGAAGCAATCAGAAAAAAGTTTCCCTTACCATCAGGAAAAGAAAATGGTTCATATTTAACTTCTTTCTGTGCACCACCACTTTTGCTAGACTGTAAAGAAAAAGATATTACTGTGATTCTGAATCATAAATTACCAGGGTTAATATTCTCAAATATCAAGTAGAAACCAAAATAACAATAACAACAACAACAACAAAAACAACCAGTGGTCTAGAATGGAAGAATCCTGTTATATGTTTGTAATAAACCACCTGACTGGGAAACCATAGTCCAATAAATATTATTAGTATTTCTGGAAGATAGTATAGTTTTTGGGGTTTTTTTTACACAGGACAAATAAAGGTATCATAACTGTCCTGCCTCAAATCAAGTCTGTGAAAACAAATTCTCCTTTAAGTGGTAAAATCAGGTTCCTTTAGTAATGGAAACAGATGTAATTAAATTACTTCTTTTATACCTTTCATCCAAGAACTCAAAGCACTTAAAATGTTATTTCATAGTAATGGCCACTGGCTGGAAACAGGAAACATAAATACACTATTTATATTGGAAGAGGCACAGTATATTTACCCGTAGGCAAGTGGGGGTGGGGATGAGGAACATGTCCCCAAACTCCAAGTTAATCAATAAATGAGAGGAACACAAAACAAAACCCCTGGCAGCCAAATCACAGTTTCAGACTGTTTATAATTTTCTTCAAAACCAGTTTCAGTTAAGATAGTGAAGAAGATGTCTACGGAATAGTCTTTTATATTCCAAGAAAGAAAAGTTCTCAATCTATACAATCTAGTTGAGTTCAGTTGGTATATATGCTACCTTCAAAAGACTTAGGTTTAAGTATATTTTCATTATATAAAAACTACAAGAACAAAACACACACAGTTACAACATATAAACAGATATCTATACAAATATAGATATACCAAGAAAACAGACCACTTTATGATCAATAATTTGTAGAAAATTATGATTTTAAAGATAATGGCATTCCAGCAGATGGAGCTCAGTGGCCTTGGGTGAATGAACTTTCTATACCTTCATTTCCATCTGTAAAAATGGGGATAATCCTATACTGTATAAGGAAAAACAACATAACATACCTATTTTACAGGCATGTTGAAAGGACTAAGTGAGTTTCTGTGAAGTGCTTTGAGAACCTCAGAAGAAAGGAGACATAAATTATAAACTGCAGATAGTATGGGAATAAAAAAAAAAACATATTGTACTTATAAGGAATGGAATACACCTCATGACCAAATACCAGATTCATAGTCCTTGTCTCTTATTTTAAGAATGTAAAAAAACTTTAAAAGCATATCAGATATATTTACCAATATAAATCATATAAATAAAGCACATTCAATTTCTAAGTTTAGGTTAGGTTTCACCTAATGTCATTTAAAGGTTACCAGTGGTTGTTGGCCCTGAATTTTAAATATTAAACTAACATCAAAAAATAAACCTACTGTCTTTGGCTGTTGATTTACTTTTTTGTCTTCTAGATCCTTGAATTTTGACCGAAAGGAGACCATTTTTTCTTGAAGTTCTGGTGTACATAGTTCATATACATCCAACATAAGAGGAAATTTAACATCCTATGAATAAAAACAGGAAAAGTCAGGGAGGGGGGCAGGGTGAATGGATACTGTAAAAACTGTTGGAAAAAAAATCAACAGAAATAGAATGGAGAAGAAGGGTTCAAGTTTTGATAATACGAGCTTACCTTACCAAAATATTTAAAATTTATACTTTTGAGAGTTAAAATAAAACATAAGCTTAACATAAAAATCATCTGGGGAAAAGCACAAAAATAAGAATAAATGATTGGGAAGATAATTCTTTTTGCTTTGGAATTTTATTTCCTTGGGGTTAGTCAAAGTGGCATTTAGATTCTGTCCTCTTAAAATAAGGAATTTTCATCATTTTACCTTTTATTCCTCCCAATCTTAAACTACTAAAATAAGAGAATTAGTATTCTACACACATTTGCAATTCTTTAAGATAAATGCCATGTTCCAAAAAATGGGTTATCAGCATAGATTGCCCCCATCTTAAAAAAATTGGGCATATGCAATTTTCCCACAAAAACATTATTATTCAGTTATTCAAACAATATCATTCACAGGATTAGGTCCTTAGGTCAACTCACAAAAGCTTATTTGACCCATATTTTAATAATATGTGGTATTCTTTTGGTGGGTATATTATTCACCAATACAAATCACAATCCCCCTACATCTCAGTAGATGGTCTTTAGGAGATGCTACAGTTTGGGGAAAAAAAAAACCCAATAACAACAATTACCCTACAGGCCAAAGTGGTGATGAATCTCTCAAACACAAGTTAGTTAGGTTCTTAGACTAGATACACGCACAAACCCATCACTGTGCACATATCTGAGGGTTTTATAACTTGGTAGGACCTTCCAAAATCAAAGCTCTACTAGCAAATCCTTCATGGACCTAGGGTCACCTCCTAACCAAGATAAGGTATCTGAGTAGGATGCTTTTATGGAGGATTTGACCGTCACGTATTTTACAAATAGAGCTCTAAAAGTTCTTTGAATGAGACACAGCCTGCAAATATAACATAACATTGATTCTACAGAAAAATGCATTCTGAGTTCCAATTTATTATTCCAGGAACACACTGCTCTTGGCATTATAAACGGTCCCTTTCCCCCTTCCATTGTGGCATCAGCACAGGGGGTCCCCAAATGAGAGGCAGTTGAATGACTAGGGCAGTAGAAAGGAAGCTGGAATATGTGTATGTATGTATGTAAACACAGGCACACACCGTTCCCCACTTCCTCCCTTGCTTACATCTCTAGATGAATTGTTCCATGAGGATTGTGAACTGGAAGACAAAGAAGAAACTGCTCCCACAGGGAAAAGGTCTTTAGGTATAAGTTCTTTTTCTCTCCACTTGCCCAAATATAAGTTAGTCTTGGCAATATAAATAATTTATTATATCAGCTAACCTTAAGAACTTTGGCATTCACAGATTCCTTCTCTTTGTAAAAAAATCGAACCATCTGAATAGTAAGGTAAGCAGGCAGCCGGCTAATCTTGGACTGAGGAAAAAGGAGAAGTGGCATTACATCTCAAAAGACTGTATTAGTCATTCACTTCTTAAAAAAACAAGTTGTTTACTCCTTGATGGTGAGAAAGATTTACCCAAACACAGTATTATTACCCTGGAGAATTGTCAATGTTACAAAATTGCAAAAATTTCAAAGCTAAATCCACTATACTCACAGATTTTATGTACAAAGCATTTCTTTGCAATGTTGGAGACTGTTTGGTGATTTCTTCCTGAAGTCTCTATAAAAGAATATGATAGAATTGAAAAGGTATTTTAAAGAATGAGGATGGCTGCTTTCCTGACAATGTTTTATAGATGAAGGAAGTTTTTTTTCCTCCCAAATCAAAAACAATAACTGGTACACAAATGTTCTATTGTAAGAAAATACTATATCAAAGGTCAAACTTATAAGACAAATGAATTAGCCCTCTAGATCCTGAAGTGCAACCTTCTGACTGAATCCAAACTTCACAGAATAAACTTGGGACTCGGTCAAAAGGCTGCAACCAAGGACCTAGAAGGCCACATGTAGCCTCAAAGACGCATGTAGCCTCAAAGCCACAGGTTCCACACCCCTGAATTACAGGATTATCCACAACACAAATGGAACTGCTTTAACTGAAGTACCTACAAATACTAACTACTCCCTAGCTACTTTGAAGAGACTAAAAGGCAGAAAAATTTTAACATTAGGAAATCATTGGCAAAATGAAGAAATCACAAATTGGAAACAGCAACTCTGAAATTATGATGCCAAGAATAAAGTGATTATATTCACCAAATTAAAAGTGTATCATTCAACTTCTCAGGAACATTTTAATAAATCAAGGTATGCCTACTAAATCTGATTTAAGATGATCATTCTTGTACTCTACCTATCATTACTAATCATAACCTAAATATATCAAGCAGACCTGTTTTCCCTATTATAAAATTAGAAAGGAAACAGCAACACCATTCTGAAGTTAGTCCCCATTTTGCTATGCTTCATTTTTTGATTATTCTCTCCAATTAATACCTTACATTTCATTTCTCACCACCTTTCATCAATCATTGCAGCAGGGCCCCCGAAATGACTTGCGGAGATAGTGGGTACATGTCAACAGACAGCTAACAATTTAAAAGCCTATGCATAATTTCCCCAACCCTATTGCTACCCTCTCAATCCACAAGGTAAGGCAAGATGATTCTACTCCAGCTTCCTACCCAACACCACCCACACTCCCATCCCTTGCGCCAGAGGATGCCCCTTGGAGACTGCTTTCTCTGTTCAAAGAAAACTGATGCTAAAGAAAGAGAAGATGAAGATGACTAGATTCAAAAAACTCAAAAATTCTTGGTAAAGACTCCAAGTATTTAAATAGGACCATGTTTTGTTTTGAAAATGATCTAGTTGCTATAAATTGCTATAATCCTGTTCAGCCACTTAAAATGGTCTGACCTTTGACCCTCAGTCTTCAATGAATGCTCACTAAGATTCTTTCCAAATCTAAAATTCTATACTGTAGACCTTAACCTTTCAAATAACAAGAACCATCCAAAAAAAAAAAAAAAAAGGAAAAAGGAAAAAGCTACCTCTTAATATATTTGGTACTGACAAAAGAACAAAAGTTATTAAAGCAGAGCCTGGTTGATTAAATGCTATTAGAAGTAATTTCTTAATAAATGTTGAACTACATACATACAGGCTCTAAGACAGCTTTTCAACTTAAGATATATGCCTTTATAATTAATGCCCATTTAATAATATACAAAAATTTTACTATTATAAATGTTTCAAAATTCTTGTGTTGGCTTTTATAATATTTTAAGCATAACCACTATTTCTTTGTTCCCAAGTCCTTGCTCAGGAATGCTGCCTACAATTATAATGGTGTTAATGAGAAAAAAATACCATGTATTTTACTTTCATTCACCAACTAAATGGAGCCCCAAACCTTTGCACAGAACTGATCTAAGGACTGCCTTATGACAGGAGCAGAGATGACATGTAACTATCAGAAAATCAAGCCCAGATATGCAGAATAGGTTTTTTGCATAATTAAGAGGTGTGGTTGAAGCCTGCCAAGTCAGTGCCAAAAATCTTTCTTTTTACCAATTTAAGTCCTGTGAACAGATACTTGACTTCTTGATTGATAAAACAGCTGAGCTGAAGCTGGTTCTCCTTCCCTTTGGTGGCTTCCTCTTCCTCAGCCTCTGTACATTTCATGCTTTATGGAATAAGTTAAGGTACATGTCATAGGATACTTGCTGAATTGAGCTGTTAAATGCTTAAATAAACAATAAAAATAATTGCCACTGATGTGCCTTTTCAGTTTACAAAGCACCTTATACACTACTTTGTTCAATCCTCACAACAACCCTGGAAGGTGAGGACACTGGAGCCCAGAGGGATTAAGTGACATGACTGAAGTTACACAGCCAGTTAACCACACAGCTAAGACAAGAATCTATGGATGACTCAAAACCCAGAGTCTTTCCACTACACTATTAAAATTGCTGATTTTGATATTATCAGCATTAGACATTACCAGTCTTTTAAAATTCAAGATTTTGGGTTTCATATCCAATGTTCCTTTGTTAATCTAGTTCCTACCTCAATTCCTTATTATCATCTTAATCATTTATACTTCTCATAATAACAGAAAGAAAAAAGCAATCCTTTCATGGCTCTAGAAAATAATATTTTCACTAAATTTATAATGATGTGAGTAAAAGTTGTTAAAATGTTCACAGTAACACGGTGTAGGAGTACAGGCAGCCTTAAATTGCCCCAAATCAATTCTCTCTCTGCTCCTTCAGCTGTCTCAATAAAATTAAAAGTATGTAGGCTTCCTTTTTGCTAAGAAATAACAAACTGGAAAAACAAAAAGGAACGTGTAAGTGCCAGCTGTAATCCCCAAGTTAGGCAGTTCTCTTTATCGGTTTTTAAGTGGAAAAATGGACATATCAAAACAAAATATCCATTTCCCCCCTAAAAGTATTAAGATTTTTTTCAAGTCTTCCCAATCGCCACAAACTCTTAACTTACCACCTATTTTGATCCAAACTATTTTATGTTAACTGAAAAACAGGTTTTTCACCAAGATAATCGGTAAAATGATCCAAAAAGATATTACTGTTCAATGAACTTTACCAAAACTTCCCATGCTTGAAATGTTTATCTTTTTCCAAATTCCTAATTGCTATTATATGACCCCTCCCTTTCAGGCAAACAAAGAAGCCAACTCAAAAAAATCTGCCTTCCTCAAACGTAACAGCCTATTCAATTTTTTCTTCTTTTCTTCATCTTATTCTCCTTTCATCAAGTCTGCATTAGTGAATCACTGTCTCTGAAATCAATCTTTCTTAAGGATACGTAGTTTCAAATTCAACACCAAAGAACTGATCAATTAAACTTTTCTTTTTAGAAGGTGCTTGGGCTGCTGCAGCAGGTGATGTATTGTCTGTCTGCAAATAAAAGAATAATCAAATAAATATTGTATTTTACTTTACACAAGGTATACTAAAGTACACTTCCCCCTTTACAACCATGTTTAATAACATTACTTATAAATATAATTTTTCTACAGATTTTTACCTGCATCAATCCAACCCACATTGCCTATGAAAAAGCATTAAATTACAAAAATATGAGGAGAATCGACTCAACTTATTTACTAAATACACATAAGCAATACTTTGCATTTAAAATTCTGTCCACTTGAACAAACATGTATTAAGCAAATACTGGATGAATGGAATGGTAAAGAGAGCTGGGCTCTTAAAGATGAATGTCCCTAATGTCCCCTGTCCTTATGGTAGGACAGTACAAAGAAATAGCAAATAATTATATTACAAATTAGAATAATATAATGAGAGTTATGAGATACCCTTGACAGAAGTAGGGAGAAGGAAAGGGAAAAAAATTAGGGAAGGTCTCGTGGAAGAAGAAGCCCTGAGGGCCTTATAAGGATAACAGGCAAAGTAGCTAATTAATCAATTGTAGTTATAAAGTAAGTAAAGGAATGGAAGTGAGAAAGGGTAGGATGGATAAAGTGTGTAGATTGGCTGCAGAACAGCAAATATGTAGGAACTACTTGCAGGTACAGGTCAAAATTACAGATTAAAACGTAAATACCATTTTGGAGTCTTATACATAAAAAGTCACCAAAGAATTTGAACCTAGGGAGTGGTGTGATTAGAGCTGTGATTTAGGTAGATTACTCGAGCAATTAATGTATGAGAATAGCACAGGGAAAGACTAGAAATACAGAGAAGCTAGGAAGCTATTTCAAAAATGCAGCTAAGAAGCAATAATGTAAATGGGAATGGAAAGATGTAAAAAATGTTGAGAACAGGAACTGGTCATGTAGATGTTGGACATACATTTTGAATGGCACTCTGAACAAAGAGTTAAAAGAATAAAGAAGTAAATGTCCATTCAATTGCAAAAAAATAGATGAAGAAAAGCCTCTGGAGGAAAAAAATAAACAAATTAGAGACAAAACTAAAGATTATAATCACTACTATAACTCAATTACCTCCATAACAGAATCACCTTCTAAAGCTTCCAGTTTTTGTTGTAGCACTCGCATCATTTGAATCCAACATTCATTAGCATCCTATAAATGGAAATGCAATAACGATTATGAATAAGACCTAGGCAATGATTATGGTCTTACCTTCTTACAATTTCTTGCAAAAGTCTGTACATTCTATCTAGAAGATAATGATTCTTACTTTAAGATAAAATAAATTTATGTTTCAATCTGTGACCTTAAAGAAAAAAAGCCAGAGATAACTTTCTGAATTATGTTATCTTCTCATATTTACCAAACATACTCAAATAACATGAAAAGCATCAAGACATCTCCCTGTTGTTTTTAAGTAATGTGACTTCACAAAGATTTACTAATTGAAAAACCACAACAGCCTTACACTGATTACCTGTTGAAGATATTGTCCTTGATCACCCTTCTCTGCAAACTGTGGGAAAGCCATATGCAAAAACTGCAGTAGAATAATAGGTGGGATACTGGAGGAAGTTTTGTCCATGGAATCAAACAAATCTCTAAGGGCTTAAAAAAAATATATTCTCTTAGAAATGTAGAAAACAGGAGTAAATTAAATTAAAATTAAACTGTGATCAGAATCTTGCTTCCTAACAGATCATTTATATACACATTAAACTACATGTAATTATTTAATATTCCCAAGTATACAGCTCTCACTTTCTGTAAGTTCACATTACACAAATTTCACTCCCCTGCAGGTGAGCAGCAGAACCCCATAGGGAGCTCAAGGCAGGGGTGGTGAAGCCAGGGTGGCAGCAGCAGCACTAGTAATGCAGCCCTGAGCCAGGGGTCCTCTGCTCCAGGCCCTGAAGCCCCTCCAACTACACAGAACCAAAACGCTGAAGCCAATCTGGCTGCAGGGGCATAGAGCTGCAGAGGAGTTCCCAAGGGGAAGGGGAGGTCTGCAGAACGCCCCACTTTCCGTAAATGAGAACTATCTGTACATGCATGTACAAATATGTGTCTCTAATATAGACATTTGCTTTAAACATAGGAACTTCTTTAGTTTTAAAACAATTAGAACTACCTTCTGAATCAGTGCAGCAAAAAGTAACCAATCAAAATACATTTAAGTCCTATGCTGGCAAGCGCTGGGGATATAAAGACAAAAACAGTTCTTTAAACTCAAGAAGCTCACATTCTAACAGAGACAGTAAAGAACTCGATACATGTAACATGATACAGTATAGATGGGAGGGAAACTCAGGAGGGAAGACATTAGCATCTAGGGGAACCAGGAAAGACTTTTTAAATCACATCCTTTTGCTCAGGACTTGAACTGAGCATTAAAAGAACTATTTAGGTCATGCTTTAGAAACATCATTTTGGTAGCTGTGTGGACTATGGATTGGAATGGGGAGAAATCTGAAGGGAGGTCTAATTAGAATAATCAGAACAATCCAGACAAGTGGTGGTGAAGGTCTGAACCAGAATGGCAGCAGTGTGAGTGAAGTAGATACCTGACAGATGCCATTTGGATAGAAAAAAATAAACTTGTCAATGAACTGTATGCATAAGGTAAAAGTGAGCAGCAGAAAACGACATCAGGGTTGCAAGTCTGAGTGACTGGGAAGATGGTGGTGCCCTCCATAGAAAGGAGGAAAAAGGTGAGTTCTTACTCGAAGCCTACAGGGCTCTGTGTTAACAAGTGGAGGGTTTCCATCAGAAAGCACCTGGTGACTGAAAACTTTCTAGAATCTATGAAAATTATTCCAAGGACTATAATACTATAATGATCTGTTATTCCCAAAATATAATTACATTAAAATTCCACTTTGTTTCTTGCCAAAAGAAAATTCATTTAAAATAATACAGAAAGCACTGGTCTAGGAACTAGGCAACACTCCTCCAATTACCGTAATCTAAATGACTTAAAAAAAACTATGTATTATCTAGGACAGCAACTCCAGTGTCTCATCTGTTAACATAATTAGCTAAACAAATCAGATATTCGTAGAGCACTGTTTTGTGGTTGTCACCAGGCTAAGTACAGGAAAGGTAGAAAGTATTCAGAGAAATCCTCCATTACAACATGCCTCAGACTGACCTGCAGTGATATACTGTGCCGAGGCCATTTCCCCTGAAGCTCGCAAGGCACCTGCATACCTGTGGTGACATTTGAGACAAGTATTAAACAACACAAACAATAGTAGTCTTTAATCTGTCACTCACAATGAGGATCAATTAATAAAAATTACAATGAAGATTAATAAAAATTATAGCAATTTAGTTAAGCCCCTCCACCTTCCCTTTGGACCTCCCTTTTTTCTCTCTTCTTCCTTTCTTGCCTCATCATCCTCTAACACACTGTGTAAATAAGAATGTGAAAGAAAAAGATAGATTAAAACTATAATTATTCCTTTCCTCTCCCTATCTCAAGACATAAAGACACACCTAAGAATCTTATGAAAGTAAAAGTACTTAGTTTCTTTCAAATCTTATCTGTTCTCTGAGACTATTAGAAGGTAACACTGCTTGAAGCCAAAAATACCCTAAGTACTAGCACTCGAGTTGCTTATTAGAAGAGACGCAATAGTTCAATGAATCTACAATCTCATATACAAATGAGCACATATGGTACAGATCCCATCGTGTTTCAGCCTTCCCATCCCAACAACTTCTTTCCCAGTCCCTTTCAAAAATTCCCCACAGAGAATCTACCAATATGACTTTATTTTGGTATGGAAGTGGTGACTCTTTGTTCTCAAAGGTCACACTAATGAAGCTTAAATTCTGGCTGATCTACCGAGCTAGAAAGGTCAAAAGTACAGTCCTAGCAATAGATTGTCAGCTTTTCCATCATAAGCACAGCTAAGTATGGAAAGGCTCTTCACCAGTGGACTAATCTAGGTGTTGAATGCTTTGGCTATGGTGAACATAACAGGTGACTTAAAATGACTACAGAGAGATGTGGAGTTAGTCATGAGACGGTGAAAATAAATGTGTATATATATAAATAAAATGCACATACATATGTATGTGTATGTGTGTGTGTGTGCTTATCATGTGGACTTATGTATTATTACTAGACCAGTAGCACCATTGAAGCCATAAAAAAATAAAATAAAATTGAGGGATCACTGTTTTCTATTTTCTGGCCACCTTTAAGTGAATGTTATTAAGATATCAAAAGCTAGTAGAATTACATGGGAAATCACCTTCTGTCAATATCTGGCATATGTAAATTTTCAAATTTTAGGAAACTAATTGAGAAGTCTTAACTTAGTCTCAATTTTCCAAGCACCAAAATGAGCACTGATATTTAATCATGAAAATGCTGCTGACCAAAAAGAAAGGAAAAAGCATGTGATGGAATGGTTCTATGTTAGGTTAAGTGTACTTATCACCCTAATTCAAACAGTCACATTAAAGAGACCTGCTTTTTTTCCTTATGCAACTTAAGGTATAGAAATCTTTATTTTCCTAGCTTTACAACTTAAGACCAGGACTACCAATCTTCTAGGAAGTCATCCCTCATATATTTCACAAGTTATAGGTTTTTATAACTCTAGCCTCTCCCATATGTATACAGCTGTTTTGGCCAGTCCTGCATATCTTTCTGTTCAACCTAGTTTCTTTCTTCTTCCCCACAATCAGTATATAGCCCTCTCTCCAACATTCTCAAAAAGCTGTTAAGGATTCACTGAAGATGATATACAACAATTAAAGTAAAACTATTACTATTTTATTTTTTCCTCTCCATTCTGTTCTCTTAACTAGTCTTTTTAAAGGCATGTCTCATTTCCCCCCCTTTGCAATTCACTGATTATCAAACTACTTCAAGAGCTGAGCAATATAATTTATTAGCATGCTACGTCAAATAACAATAAATGCATTGATGACTACGTATCTAAGCCATGAACTCTCCCAACCAAATATTGCTGACAAAAAAAGGTCTTTGCAAAAGCCAAGTTAGGGACAAATAAAGATAAAGCATTCAGTATTTCCAGTCGTCCCTAACCTGATCATGCAGCGATGAATAAAATAAATCACTATGCAAAAATCTATTTTTGCCTTAGAAGGTGAGAATTTTACAGCAATGGGTACGTTTCTGTACAATTCTTCTCTCATTCTTCTCAGTTCTACTGTAATACAATATTGTGCAAGCCTCCATAAAACAATGCTAGTCTTTATCAGAATATTTATTCCCAAGAACTGTACATTATTTTTAGAATTTATAATTTAGGGTGTCAAAGCTAAGCTACATTGAGGGAAAAAAAACCCAGTATTTTTAAACTGTATCTTTACCCAAAACAGTCCAACTGATGGAAATGCTGATCTTCACTTATTAAATACTCCATATGTTCCAAGAAGTTGAATATCAATTTTATTTACAGGATAGGAATATTTGTTTTTAAAGTTATACTTCTAACTTTAACTTTACCTTTTAAGGGCATCTTTGAGTTCTGGCACAGAGCGGATACACTGAACTGTAGCGTTCATGTAACAAGTGTTACCAAGATTTGTCAATCCACATGGCAATTCCATCTGATGAGACAAGCATTAAATTAATTTCATGAACAATATCTAAAATTATTATTACCACATAGCCTGAGGTAAAGACCAACAATTTGCCAACCTATAACAATTATTTAATCCCTATTTCAAAATATAATGGCTATATACCATCCCAATGATAGTAAAAATACTTTGTAAACTGTCCACGACAAAATTAGCATCATTTCCACAATTAAATGGCTATTATCTTGAAGGTTTTTATGATAAAATGTTGCGACTGACTGTGAAATTATTTAGGTAATGGCATACCATCTGCCAAAATCATTTACATACACTTAGAAATACACACAGAATATAAAGATAAAGACATGAGGGACCCTATACTAAATGTATTTGTTTACATTCTTCCATAAAAAATTTCACCCTGATATTTGTGTATCTTGAAATGGTATTTTCTTATTTCTTAAACAGCATTATTATGCCTTTAAATAAGGATGAGTTGAGGCTTGTTGGGGGTTTTTTGCTAAACCAAATATATGCATACCTCATTTTAAATCAAGCCCATTTTACATGCTTTAAGCAATTATAAATTTGACCAGATCACTCCTAACTTGTCATAAAGAACCAGAAAACTCACATCTAACAGATTTCTGGGCCACAAGTCTATCATGTGTTAGATGTCAGCTTCTAATAGTGTCTTTGGATGATGTAGTCCAATTTTGTTAGATTTTGTAAATATTTAGACAAAATGAAAAGGTATCAACTCTAGGATCTAAGTATATAGAAACAAGCACAGAAAAATATGTCATGTTCCCAGGCATACCAGAAGCAGTGAGGGGGCATAGTCTAAATTCTGGCAATTCAACAGCACTCCTAGCATACCGTTTTACTACCTTTATCTCTCTAATTTTATAATAAAAGTTGGAAGAAAAGTTTAGCTTTTTAAAAATTCAATTTGTAGCTGAATTTATCAGAATACATTCTTCATATAATCATACCTTATATCAATACTCCACTTTTTCTGGTATTCTGAAACAAGTCAGAATACAAATCTTGAATGTGGTATGGTCTGATAGAAGGAAGAGTCAGAAAACCTAAGGCTCTAGTCACAACATTACCCTTCTTTAGATGTATAGCCTAAAGTCTACTGAAATCTCTCTGTGCCTGAATTTCCTAATATATTGTCTTACATGGTTATTCTGAGAATAAAAAAAACAGAATACAAACTAAAAAAATGTAAAAAGCACAACATATAAAGGTAGTAATAAATGTGTATGTCTGAGAGGAGTCTAAAGCATAATGTTTAAACTGAGATTAATTTTTATTTAAGCATACAGATATAATAAAATATAAAAGATTATATCTTTAAAAAGTAGCAAATACATATATGCTTATAAGAAAAATTGTCAGAGAACTGAACTTCAAACTGTGGATAGAAAGATTTAAATTAAAAATCTGAACTAGTTTTATATAACTGTAAAAAAAAAAAAATTACTGAAGTATGGAACAGAGAAGCAGACTAAACTCAGAAAGCACGTGGCAACACTAGGTCTGGCTTAACCCAAATTTAAAAGCAATAAAATCCTATGGATTGTTGAATACACACATACTGACCGTTAACTATCAGATCCCAAGCAGAACTTCAAAACTGTCAGAAGTCATTTTTCTGAAACCCATTTTTAATAAATGTGTGCCGACAAGCAGTGATCCAATTAGATTATAAAATCTGTAATGTCTTACAGCAGATGCTAGCTGTTCTTCCGTCATGTCTTCTACGAAAACAGTTCTAGCTACAGGTTCCTCAGGCAGAGCATCTGCTGATCCCATCATTAACAGAGTCATTCCCTGTTTACAAAATAATAACAATAATGAAATCACTGGTTTCTCTTGGGAGAGCTCTTTAAATGATTATTATTAAATACTATCATTTTCTGAAGCTAGTAACTTCTATAAAACTAGCAGATCACTTCTGGGGAAGGCTAAAAATTTTAACATAAAAAACAAAAAACAAAAAAAATTTAACATAAAAATTTTAACATAAAAAATAAGAATTATTTCCATTCATAAATGAGAATCACTTCCTTTGAAGTCACAAATTGTATTCTAATTATTTAAAACACCAGGCTGATCACATAAAAAGGATTCCAAGTACCTACAGATTGCTGACATATGCTTAATAAACTTTAAGGGCATGTTTCTATTCAATAAATAGCCAAGAGTAACATACTATTTCATGCCACAGTAGAAAAATTCATGCACCTCAAATACATTAATGCCCTCCATTTTTTTTTAAATTTAAGTAGGCTGAGTGAAAGCAGTAAAGTAAACTTCTGCAAAGCAGCAAAAGCTAAAAACAGATTCAATGAAACAGCAGATTGGAAATAGAGTCAAGGGATAATAAGTAAAAGGAGATGAAAGGGAATAAAAATAGAAAAAAATTAGAAATAGAGTATCATCTCATTAGTCATAAGATGATTTTTTAACATTAAAAATCCATCTTCATGCCATTATTTTTATACCTGGAAATTAATTTTTGAAAGATTGCAAAAAAGCAGTAAAATTCCTGATATTTAAACTAGTTTCGGTCTCTGCCTAAAGTTGTCTATTGGTACGTAATAGTATGTGTTTAAGTATTCTTTACATATAGTGAATGTGTACTCTTTGAAAAGCTTTAATGCTATCAATATTTTCCCCTGTAAAATATTAAGACAGAGTAGTGTAACGTAATGGTGGAGAACAGTGAGAGGGAAGGAATTCAAATCCCAGACTTGCTATGTTACCCTAAGCCATTTTATCCTCAGGGTGAGGGAACAAAATTGCCTGTCAGCAGTAAAATGAAAGAGATTGGACTAAATGATCTTTAAGATACCTTCCACCTCTAAATTTATAATCCTAGGAAATAAAAGTTTGTGGATATGTCAAAAAATACCTATTTGGGTGGCATTTTTTTGGATACATAATTAAGTTCAATCTTCTCTATAAATGCCACAAAATTCCAACTACCCCTTGATCCAAGGCTTTATTTTCTTTCCTCACTATCATTCACAATTTTTGTTAAAGTAAGTTTATGGTCAATTAGGATGGGCACACTGGAGCAAGCACTATACCCTTCCTCTAATGAAGAAAAGTATAGCTGGATGGGGATGAATAGATACAAGATAGACATAAACCAAAATGTCAAAATATTCCCATTTCTCTCCCTAATTTTATTCCTTAAGTTTCACTAAGTGAAAGGCAAAGTACCATAATTGATAGAGAGCCGACCTTGGAGCCAAGAAGACCTGGGTTCAAGTGCTGCCTCTGACACATACGGTTATGTGCAACCCTGAGCCACTTAACATCTCAGTGCTCTAGGCCTGGGTCAGCAAACATTTTCTGTAAAGGGCCAGATAATAAATATTTTAGGCTTTGTAGGCCAAGAGGCAAAATCAAGACTACTGTGTAAGTACTTATGTAATAAGAAAACAAAATGTCTTTCAATTTTTTTATTGAGGAAATTTAAAATATAATTGAGTACTTTTTTTTTATTACCAGTCTAATGAAAAGAATGGAATTTTTTGGGGGGAGGATGGTAACATTTGCCTAATTGGGGTTCAAAGTTAGTGTTCCCTATGAACAAAATTGATCACAACTACTTTTCAGTTATTACTGATGAGATTTTTTACATATTCCATCTTTTGAAAATAACTGTCTTCTCACAGTCAGATACTGCCAAATATTGATACCAATCCATGAGCATATTACTTTAATTGAGTCAAAAGGTGACCAGTCTTAAAAAAGTTTTATTTTCTCTGAACACATCTCTTCTGCTGCTGCAATCAAACATAACAGTAAACAGTTCTGCTTACTTTCCTTACAAACGAGCCAATCAGAAACTTACTTTGGTTATAAGCTCATTTAAAAAAAAAAGTCAAATAATTCTATTGTGATTCCATTTTAAATTTTCTAAATTTTTCTGACGTTATTGTTTTCCTGTGGTTGGGAATACTGTGTTAAGTACTTACTCTGGTAATGTCAATGAATACTGTATTCTTTTAGCACAGTTACAGTATCGCTGTGCAATACAGTACTTTGCCAAACTCCATTGCACCTTAAAAGCAGGACATTCAAAGTCTACCTTCCTCTTCTTTTCTTGTTCTGATATGATGGATATGCACTGGTAATTAAATTAAAATGTCATGGCGCAGTGAAATCTGTGGGCACTTAATAGTTCTGTGTCACAGTGATTTGTAGTGCTCAGTGCAGCAATGTGACAATGAGAGTGCCACATATGGTCTTTGTCTCAACTAATGAATCAGAATGACCATGTTCCAATAAAACTTCACTTATGGGAATAAATCTAAATATCATATAATTTTCATATTGCAAAATATTCTTTTGATTATTTTCAACTGTTTAAAAATATAACAGGTGGCAAGCCCACATGCCTGGAGTTGTGACCTCTGCTCTAAGTAAGATCATAAATTAGAGCGAAGGTACTGAATAGGTCTTGTAAAGAAATCAAATCATAGCGCTAGTCCTTAATCTAATTCTACTAAGTTTCATTTACTCCTCTGATCTATCTACCCAAAGACTTAACCTTTTCAACTCCCGATATATCTAGACCAGCTCCAATCATGTTTACTCCTAGATATATTCAGTTAGCTACCTTCCACCATCTCCTACTTAACTACTACTCCTAGTTCCAGAATCATAATCAAATCAGTCCACATCACTATGACCCTAATTCTCCATCTCTATAAATTTCCAAAACCAAATACTCCTCCCTAGCTGCCAGAAGCAGTCTCTTCCATTAAATGGCTTTAAGTAGATGATGAAGAAGAAAAGTACTAGGCTATCACTCAGTACTTTTGTATTCATATACCTAGGGTTTAGCATAATGAACATATTCAGGTTTTAGTACACAGAATGGGCTTAAGAAATGCTTTCATTTACTTTACTTTTTCTCTTGTTTTTACAAGTGTAGAAATACAAAATTTAGTCTCCCCTTTTTGAAATAGTAAGAAACATAATGCTTAGTATGCTAATCTGAAACTTTATTATGCTAATCTGACTCAATCTTGGGGTCTAGTTTCCTGACCAGGATCAACATTTCAGGGGAACCCCACTCATGCTTACTTTTTTTTACGCCCAGTTCACTCACTCCCCAAACTGCTCAACCTCCTCAGCAGTAACAGGGACCCATCCTTTGCTCACTTTTCCAACTCCCCTTGATGCATAGGTAGTCTTTCCCCATTTAGACTAGGGAGCATCTCATTTCTTGAATTTATAACATCAGCATTTGGCACAGTGTCTAGCCCACAGGAAACACTTAATTATCAATCTAGCTGAATGAGAAACATTAACAGTTGCATTTACTATCAATTCTCTTATAAGAGTATACTGTCATACTGGGTAAGTTATGCTTGGTTGTAAGCAAAAATCAGTTTGCCTTCTGGAATATCATATTCCAAACTTTCCATTTCTTTATTATGGTGGCTGCTAAATCTTGTATGAACCTGACTATGATTCTTTGGTACTTGGAATTCTTTCTTTATGGATGTTTAAATTGTTTTTTCTTTGACCAGGGAGCTCTGGATTTTGGCTACAACATTCCAGGTAGTTTTTATTTGGGGGTTTCTTTAAGAAGACAATCAGTGGATTCTTTGTTTATATTTTACCCTTGAGAAGATTAAGATTGATCTATATCATTTTACTGATCCTATTTACAATTCATTGCTTTTGTCCTGTAACTGCTTTAAGTTATGGTTCTTTTATCTCTAAACCTAATTCATAATGCAGCTGGTCTGTAATGGGTTAAGTTTAAAAATCCTGCTCATTTGCTAATCACTGATCTGTTCTTGACTAAAGAAACTTAAGTGACCCTGAGGGATGCTTGTGAACAGAAAGCAGTTGGGTGTAATATCTTTACACCACCAAGCATGTTGGTTTGCTGTCCAAAAGTCTGGCCCACTGTCTTGCACCTAGACTCATAATCACTTCTTAGTCTCAATAGGGAAGGAAAAAGTCGTTGCTAGCCCTCATTACCAAACTTTCAACCAATAATATTATTCCTTGCACCTCAGTTGTGTAACCAATCATGTTCTTCCCAATCCCATGCTGTTTCTACCATTTTCTTTTTTTCTGTACACCCCGAAACCTATAAAAGGGTAACTGTCCTTTTGCTTATATCTTTGGCATAAATGGAGAAAGGCCAGACTCATTTACTGACAAACAGTATGCCTCTGCTAATAAATGTCATCTTGCTAGACTTGCCTCAGTTTACCCTTCTGTTAAATTTTACCCAATATACCTGCTGATTCTAAGAGATCTGAGCAGTTTTCTTTTACAATTTCTTGATATAGTGCAGCTCAATTCATTTTTTTGGTCATAGCTTTGAAGTAGTACAATGATTCTTAAATTATCTTCCTCAATCTGTTTTCCAGGTCATTAGTTTTTGCTGTAAGGTACCTTACATTTCATTCTATTTTTTGTTTTTGACTTTTAATATTTCTTGATGTCTCAAGGAGTTATTAGCGTCCATTTGATTAATTCGAATTTTCAGTGGGCTAAACTTTCTTGATTAAGGTTTTGTACCTATTACAAAATAGGCGCAAACTCGCCAACTGTTAATTCTTCATGTTTTCCAGAGTTCACATTTTCCATTTTTTTCTACTACTCTCATTTAATTTTTAATATCACACTTTTATCTTTTTTTTAACTCTTGCTTTACCTCTTCTAGAAATTTTCACTGAACTTATGTCCAAGCTCGCATTATTTTTGAGATGAAGCCTGTTTTTTGAATCATTTTCTTCTGGGTTTGTATCTTGAATTTCCCTGTTACCAAAATAGTTCTTTATGGTGGTATTCTTTTTTGGTTTGCTTATTCTTCCAACTTGACTTCTTAAGTTCGACTTTCATGTTAGGGCTGAGCTCTGGGCACTTCTGGGGGGGTCCTTTGGACTGGGCTTCTGTTCTCTTTCACCAAAGTTGGCTCACTGCTCTCCTAGTATAAGCTCTGTCAATTCCTGACCCAGGTTTATGTTGTTGTCTTTTCCTCGTTCCTAGTTGCTCATCTCAAATACTGGGAGGCTCCACGGTTTCAAAGCAACTGAACTGCAGGCCATCCTGATTGTTCCACTACAGGCTTTTGGTAGAAGCTAGAAATGAGTCCCTGCCCTACTTTTAGGATCAGAGCCAAACAGCTACTATTTGCTTCTGAACTCATGTCTCACTCAGGTCCCCTCCCCAGTCTGCCCTGGATCTTAGACCACAAACTGGGTAGTGGATGCAAGAGCTCCCAGATAACACCCATTCCTGCACCCTGTGTTAGTTCAGGGATCCTCTGGGATCTCTTCCTGACCCAAGGTCCAGTCTTGGCCCTCTCTCAATCCCAGGGTGCTAGAGTATACTATATACAGAATGCTCTTGGCCAGACCCTGTCCCCAGGATTCTGCTTTATGGAAGAAGTGTGGTAGGTAAGCTAGGCTATACTTCTTTCTGCTAATCCACCATCTTGACTCCCCTACTACCAATTCTCAAAACAATATCCAGCACTAAATCCTTTTCCTGCCTCACCAAAGGCCTTGCTGTCAGTCAGCTGTTTTCAGTCATGTCCAACTTTTCCTAACCCTGTTTGGGGTTTTCCTGGCAAAGATAGAATGATTTACCATTTTCTTCTCCAGCTCATTTTACAGATGAGGAAACTAAGTCAAATGGGATTAAGTGAATTGCCCAATATTACAAAGCTACTGTCCGAGGCTAGATCTGAACTCAGATCTACCTGACTCCAGGCCTGGCACTCTATATTCACTGCACCACCTACCTGCCAAAAGCCTAACCCGTTTTAAATCAACTCCTACACCCAGTGTCCAGTTTGTCTAGGAAGGACTTGTTTCTGAAGAGATGAGGGCCATGATGAGGCTAAAAGATGGAAAACGTTTTTAATTACTTAGATTAATAGAAGTATCTTCTGGGTTTGAATCTGACCAGAAGGAAATAAGAACACTTAAAGACAATTTTGAAGAAGGATTAAATGGTTTTAGAAAAATGACTCTCCAGTGTAAGCAGAAAGTTAATGTGACTATGACAAGACTATTGTCCTGTATGACATACTGTTAAATTACAAGGCAATTAGGTGGCACAGCATATACAGGTTGAGGTCTGGAGTCAGGAAAACTCATCTTCCTGAATTCAAATCTGGCTGTGTGAACCTGGACAAGTCACTTAACCCACTTTCTCTCAGTTTCCTCATCTGTAAAATGAGCTGGAAAAGGAAATGGTAAATCATTCCATTATCTTTGCCAAGAAAATACCATTAGGAGTCAGACATAACTGAAACAACTAAATTAACAATCATCTAAATTAATAGCAACTATTTCTGACAGGCTTGTAACTAAAATGCAAAGAACAGAATTTTCTTCCACACAACTACCTGAGGTAGTTTAAGTTAAAAATATTATATTACACGAGAGATAAGCATGCCCAAAACAAAAATAGCTATTTTTGGTGGAAGTATCTCCCACAGTAAATAATTACTTTGAAAGAATTAAAAAACCTACCCTAAAAGAAAAAAAATACACAATAAGATTAAGTTCATAAAATTTAAGAAAGCAGACTCTGGCAGGGTCACTACGATAAACCAAGAACTTTAGAAATCCCAAGATAAAGTAATACTCACAACAGAGTTACTAGAAGTTACACTGTGAAAAGGGAAAATGCTGAAAGACATGGAATCATTTGCTCCTAATGGATTTAAAATTAAACAAAACTTGACACATATTCAAGTGAACGTGTCCAGACGACATTGGGCTTAATCTATTACTCTTCCTTCTACACTCTTTGTCCATCTAGATATTGTTTTGCTTAGGACCTTCGCTGCAGTACAAACTAATTTTGAACTGAGTTTCACTTTAAATATCTACATTCAGAAGTATCTCTTTAAACATTTCCTATAGTCCAAAGCATGTTCATTTCTGGTTTAAGCATAACTTGTACATCTAGATCAATATCATCTCATGCATCTAGAACTATAATATGAAGAGAAGGGAGTTAAAAAATGCAACACATGATCAGTTTTTCTTGTGACCACTGTTTGAAATGTGACTACCAAATTAATTGTATGTCCTATTTTTCTCACTACTCAACTTCACATTCCTATAATGCATATTAATAAGAGATAATACTGTATCAAGTTAGTATTTTCTCTTGGGTTATAAATCAGGAAAAATGAGGATTGATAATTAAATTATAAAATAAGTATTAGAAATGCACTTCTCTAGAGCAATTACAACGCATGTGAAGATCCATAATCATTTCTTGGTCCCATCAGGGGCCTTTGCAAGTTGGAGGATATGTAACGCTGCCCAATCAAACATGTAGACAGGAAATGAAGACCTAAACATGTTACTTCTCTTGAGATCGGAAATGGACCCAAATGTAAACCTTCTTGGTTGAATGTGGGAACTAGAGGCTTTCCAAGCTGACTTTCACATAGGCTTATGCAAATACAAAAATTTCAAAACAATAAAGTGATTTTCATTCTTCACCAGTATCTAAAATCTTCATTAACAGTCAAGCTACTATAGATAACTCAAATGGTAAAATACAAAGGCAAACAATAAGATTTTTCCTAATGTATGAAAACCTGAAGAAATTATTTTGCTCATTTCTCAATCAGACCCCCAGCCAAGGCTTACATTAAAACATAAAAATATGAAATGGCAGATTCCTCCAACTCTAATATCTGTTTAGTAAAACTGTGATATAAAAAATATAATCTATCAAGTTATGTCAATCAAGATAAAATAGCATATTAAAATTTGCCAGGTGAGAAATGTTTCTGTACCATATAACACTGTAACTATTTTCTACTAAAACTTACTGCATCACCTGCCCTCCTCCTCCCTTCTGTGCAGGGGTGGGAGACTATGGGAGTGTAACACTGCATATAATGCCGGACTTGGTTGATGTGTTGGTTAGTTTTGCTTAACTGCTTATTTTTTCTTCTTTATTATTCTTTGTTTTAAGGGATGGTTCTCTGGGATGGGGAGAAGGGAAAGGTGCTATAAAAATAAAAGATATCAATAAAAATTTTTAAAAAGATGAAAAAAACTTTACTGCACCAAATTAAAAAATTCACAACTAGATAGTTTCTCAATCAGTACTGCTAGAAGCCACATGGAATGACCCAGGTTTTCATACTCCATAACCAACATATAAAAACAATAATTTTCCTTACATCAAACTCCTTAAATTAAGCAAGAAAAGAGAAAGGTAGATAACCAGAAAATAGTAACCCATATGAAAGTTTTCTCTAAAACTAAGCTAATTAGAACAATGTAAAATGATGCTAAAAAGGCAGCTGGATGCCAATTAATTCTAATGACAAAGCAGGGTTCTAAAAAACTGATGATGAAACACATCACACCTCACTCTTCTCAAATGTGGGGGAGTGTATACATATGGAATGCATTATCATCCTCTCTGAGACCAACAGTCCCTACGTCTGTTGGGTTTTTCCTTTGTTACAAGATACGGATCACTGTGGGAACAGACTCTTAAAAAAAATGACCCTGTAAAAATAAAAGGCAACAATAAAACTTAAACTTAAAAACAAAATAATATCTAACTAACCAGGCCAACTCAAAGAAAGTATTCACCTCCACACATACTCAGCAGGCCATTTGCAGTGGTTAAATCCTAATATACTTTTTTTTTTTTTAGAAACAGAATGTTTCTAAATGTTATTAGAATGTTATTTGTTTTCAAAATCTTACTACAATTCACATATGGATAGAATGAACTGCTATTCATTCTAAAGACACTTATCTGGGTTAACTAGCTATTTTATCAAGTATCACTCATAAATAAAGTTGCATCATATGCCAAAGAATCATGCTTTTAAAAACTTTTTTGACCCCCCAGCAGAGTTTCTGAAAACAACTTTAAATTCTCCTAAAATGGTCTAACATACAGACCATCTATATCTCAGTTCTAATACAAAAGTATTAATTGGAAAATGGGCAATTTATTGCCATATAAAAATTATGACCATTATCTCAAGTTAAAGGATATGACAAACATCTGGTAAGTAATATTCATAGCCCTTAAAACAGTCTTACGCTTAAGTTTAAGTGAATAAAGGAAATCTCACCTTTAGAATTCGAAAAATATCAAACATCCTGCCATTTCTAAAGAAAAGTTTTAGACCCTCTTTAGAATGGAAGGTTTTATACCTGTTTGTAATACTTAATTCATATAAAAAAATACAAAAATATAAGACTGATAAACTTCTAAATCTACTTTCCCATTATAGCCAATCAATAAGCATTTATGCAGTGCTACTATGTACTAGGCATTGTGCTAGATAGATGTTGGGGATACAAAGACAAAAATGAAACTGCTTCTCTCAAAGAATTTATATTCTATTAAGAAAGAAAACATGTACAGCTCATAAGCCTAACAGCATAAAATGACTGTAAGATGTACCCAACAAAGTAATAAACTGGCTTTAATTTTATTCATTTTAAAACAAGCATATCAGAATTTATATACCCAAATGAATACTGTTCTTTGAAGCAGCCACCTTGAGAGGTTAAACACTTTTGTTGTTGCTACCATTTAAAATATTTTTGAAACTCCTTATTCAGAATCATCTCCAAAACCCTTTTTACATATAAGTCATGTAAGATCAGCTGAATTACTTTTAGTCACAACTCTTCTTTTGAAATCCAAAATTTACACCTTTGACAAATAATAGCTGTGTGACCCTGGGCAAGTCACTATCTATTCAGGGCCTACAAGCAAATCTATAAGAATATAAAGTGGAAAACAGGTGCTGATACGCACTGGTTGTTGACAGGCTCCTTAGCAGGAGCTCCAGACATTGATGAAGTCAAAGGTTCAGACCAAATTACAAACACAGATGTTTCAAATTAAAGCTAGAAGGTAAATCAAATCAAGAGTTAAGATACTTGGAGAGAAGCTTGCTGTATTATCTATCAAAAAATTTTTTAATTCTGTTTATTTTTTTAAAAAATAAATAAATATTATTTTCTACAATCTGCCTCATGGTGGACAATCTACCTAGTTTGGTGGACTGAAAAGTTGTGCTCTATTTAGAAACCTGGGCTCACATCTTAAGTGTGACAACTACTAGCTTTTCTCAATAGGCCTTTCTAAGCCTGTCTCCATCTGTAAAATGGGCAATATAATTCCTAGAGTAAACATCTCATAGAATTGTTATGAAGTTAAAACAGAATAAGGTATATAAAGTGCTTTACAAACTTTAAAAAAAAACTAAATACCAGATGTCATCACTTTCTAAAGTATTTCTTCAGTTTTACATGCCATAATGCAGAACCGAAATTAACTGTAGAGCACTTAATGTCATAATAAACAAGCACCTAATTCATCCTAGAGAATATGGTGTTTCAACCACATTAAATGAATGCATTTGTAACCATACGGAAATAGGAAATGTCATTTTTCCTATGATAACTTATCCTATTTATACACTCCTGACTCAATCTCATAAACTTGATTCAGCTGATCAATAAACACACTATGGCACTGTGCTAACCACAAGCAGCTTACATTCCAATGGGAGAGAAAACACACAGTATAACTATTTAAAGAATAATACAAAATGAATACAAGGTAGTTTTGGGAGTGGGTGCCTGAAGGTACCAGGAAAGCTTCATGAAAAAAGTGGTGCTTGGGCAAAGTCCTAAAGGAAACTAGAGATTCCAAGAGGTGTAGGTGAGGAGGGATTACGGTGGCAGTAAGGTGAAAAAGCATGTAGACGGGGGATTGAGCACTGAGTGTTCAGACAATGCCAATAGGACTGAATCAGAAAAATGGAAGGAAATAAGCATAACAAGACTGGAAAGGTAAGAAGGGGTCAGCTTCTAAAGAGCTGTAAATGTCAAAGAGGAATTTATAATCAACCCAAGAGGCAACAAGGAGCCACTCTCTATTAAGAGAGTGAAATGGCCAATTCTGGAATTTTAGAAAATCACTAGTAGCAGTGCAGAGGATGAGTTGAAGTGTCAACGGATGACATAAAGTTATCAGTTAGAAGGTCAATGCAATAATTCAGGTGAAGGCCTAAACTAGATTGTTGGATGTTTGAATGGAGAGGAGATATATACAAGAGATGTTGTGGAAATACAAAAAAGAAAAAAAAAAAAGATTTAGCAATTGAGTAGTCATGGAATGAGTGAGACAGGAAAGACCACACCAAGATTTTGCACTTGAGTGACTGGAAAGATGATGCTGCTCTTTACAATAATTGCGGAACTTCAGCAGAGGAGGCTATAGGCAAAGATGAATTCTATTTTGGACATGCAGAGTTGGAAATGCCTTCAGGACATCAACTTTGATATGCACAATAGCCAGCTGGTATAATAATACCAGATTAGAGTTCAAGAGAGAACCTAGGGGTGATATATTCAAAGTTATCTGGGTGGAGATTATAAATGAACCAGTGATTAAGAAATCATACTCGATATCTGATATCATTACTCTTTAAAATGCATTTAAAGATTACCTTTTTACATCTCTGCATCTAATTATCAACTTTTAAAACTTCAACAACATTCCATTTCCTTAGATTTTTCTCTATTTTTTAACCAATTTGTCACAACTGCTAGTAGGTTACTCTGCCTTCTATTCCCCACACAGTAAGGATCTCTAACATTTCAGGAAACTGATTTTGGCAGGGTTATAAGGAAACATGGACTGTGTGCATATCAGGTGTATGTACTAGAAATCCATCAAGTCTATAGTTACATTATACATTTAGGTAACCTTTTTTCTCTTATAAGGATAAAACAAAGTACAACAGAAATTCTGACAAATGCATTTTACTATTTTCTTTATTTCTTCTTTGCCTTTTTCTAAGAAAACTAAACTGAAGAGACATAATAAATAACAGAACCAGAAAATTAGGTTCTAATCTTGGCTCTGCCATTAAGTATTGTAACTAGGCAAATTGTTTGACCTTTCTGGACCTCGATTTCTTAATATGGGGGTTAGATTAAATGATCCTTATTGTTTCTTTCATATCTGTATCTCAATCATCTGTTTAATGATGAAATAGCTTTTTCTTAAGAAATGAAATCTTATTAGTACTTACACTCTTTATCTTGAGGTTTCCCCAATCGTCATCCTGTTTTAAAGGAAAAATAATTATTTTTAATTTTTAGCATCTATGTCTATCACAATATCCAACTAATTTCAATCCCTAAAGTATTGGTCTGACTGTTAGCTATCAATTCTACAAGTGGATTTTCTAAAACAAAATAGCAAAAACCTATAGAAGTAGAGATGGTATTCTATTCACCCAAACATCTCCTTTCCTCTACCCCCTTCCTCAAATATAAACATCTCTCTTCTTCTGCCTTCTTACACAGAACTCAGCATTACTCAGCATTTCTAATAGCACCAAGAATTCAAAGACACTGATGCTAAGAAAACTGAGAGATAAGATTTTTAAATGAAAATTGTCCAGAGATGTTCATACGAGTAAGTGGCTCACATCAACACGAAAAATAAAAATTAGCATTTAATGAATTGCGCTTAAATGTACCATTCCAAAAGCTAACTATTTAAAAGACTCTGCCTTGAACTCAGCAAATAAAAATATGGTTTTCCTCCCACCCCCCCAAATATGTTTTAATTTCTTAAGTACTAAAAATATAGCTCTGGGAACCAAGCTGAACTCTTTCACATGTTCACAGCATTAATCAAGAAATTAGTCAGTACATACGTTGACACAAAGGGATCTACTGTACAGAAAACATGAGTTAATCTAAGATATTACCCTTAACACTCCTAACTTCACTTTCAATAATACACTATTACCAAAAAATATATTCAATTCCTTCTTGAATTCCTATATTCCCAATAGAAACCATGTAGCTATTAAAAAGTTCAAGTTTACAGCATATTGTTTCCCACTACTGTATTTTCTTCAAAGGTCTAAGGATATTCTCTAGTTTTAAAAGAGAAAATGTAGTTTGAAATAGAAATAAAAACATAAACACTGTTCATGAATTTATTGGAGTTTCTGCCAATTAGACAGACACACAGACGAACACAGACAGATACAGACACAGACACACACACACACACACGTATCCATCCCCTTGTATTATTCAGTTGTATCCAACCTTTATTACCCTGTGGACCACAGCACACCAATACTTGTCCATGCTGTTTTCCTGGAAAAGATACTGGAGTGGTTTGCCATTTCCTTCTCCACTGGGTTAAGGCAAAGGAAGGTTAAATGACTTGCTCAAGGTCACAGCTAGTAAGTGTCTGAAGCCAGATTTGAACTCAGGAAGATGACATCTTTTTGACTCCAGTTCTGGCACTCCATCCACTGTGCCACCTAGCTATTCTATGAGCCATCTAGTTGCCCCTATGTAAAGCACTATATATTATGATGTCATGCATAGTGGATAGAATTAGCTTCATGGTGAAGGATTCTAGTTATCTCTCTGACACCTAACAGAAGTACTGGCCATGTGATCCTAGGCAAGCTTTTTATAACCTCTGAGATGGCAAAAGCAACTTGGACTATGAGGTTGCAGACGAGTTGCCAATATGCACTGATAGAAAGAATTTCTTTACTGAGAGTTCCATACACAATAAAATCAAAAGTTCAAATAAACAAGTTTCCTTTTTCTCCCAACCAATATATATGTATTGCCCTACAGTTTACACCAGTTCAGATTTTAATACGAAAATAATTTAAACTTCTAATTCCCAAATGTGCTTAGATACTCAGTTTTCTATGTTAATCTGCACTTATTTGCAATGATTTAAAATTTTATTTTGTTCACAGACGTTAGAAATCACTATCTGGACTGCAGAGTCCTTGAAGAGAAAGTGCATCTTATTTATCTTGTATCAGAGCTTCCCTCCATTACTTGTATATATTACTAACATACTTAAGAAGCGACCCACATTTTTGAACATTACTTTCAACTTTCTTGAGACATCATCACCTCCTCTACTTAAATAACTATTACCATGTAATTTATAGTCAAGTAAGCAAAGATGGCTAACCAACAGCCCAAGAGCACCAAATGGCAATTTATGTGCACTCCTTGAAGAAAGAATAAATAATAGAAATAGTAAGTACTATTCCATATCACATCTATGCTGACTAAAACATGTGCTCTAAGATACCTAAAATATTATAACTCACATGTAAATAAGCTGCAGCATATTACCAACAATGACCTGTTGGTAAGAAGTCACATAAAAATATTTATGATTTGAAAAGGAGGTGAGCTGTTCATGTAGTAAAAGGGAGAAACAGCACATACAGACTATAGTCCAAGTATTGCACTGATATCCAGAAACCACTAAGACACCTAAAGAATGTCCTCTGGGTACAATGGTTATCTATTTAGGGAAGAATCACAAAGGATAAAAAGGAATGGGTAGGCTATGATATGCACGACAGAGAAAGTCTCATATGGATTTTTCATAGGTCTTGCAAGTACTGCTTGCTTTTTCTCCATGGTTTTGTGGCTGTTGGTCTAGAAAAGGTAAATCAATTTTAGTACTAGGCAAAAAACACATTAAAATAATTTTTCTATAAGATGATATGTATTTTAATTTTTAAAATTACAAAATAATACTTGTATGATATATTTGGGATTATCTATAATCCTATTCACCATCACCATAAATCCAGAATGGAGATTACATTTTACACATACATCCAGAATGAAATATATAACAAATACCCATAAATACCAAAGAAATGTTTCCAAGTATCAACCAATAACACTAATTATTGTTACGATGTATTGGGAAAAAACAGTACTATTGACTTTTACCTTCAGAGTGCCTCCTTTCACCATAACTTTCTGTCTAGCAGGCTGGACTCCAGTCAGTGCAAAAAGCTGAGCCTTGAATACCATGGGAGGTTCATCAGTATTCAGTTCCACACCGTCAAATTTCTCTTTTCCCCATTTTACATTAACTGTAAGTGAAAACACAATTGTACTGATTCACAATGGCACAGAATTTTGGAGCAAAAAGAAAAATGACAAGAAAATTCAAAACCAGATTGCTTAAATAGCCCAAAGTCCACACAGCCTATGCCCACATAAGCTTTCCTGGGACTGTAAATAAAAGGAGTCCTGAGATGAAACAGTTTGAGAACTGCTGGCCTATATCAAAATCTGGGGCTACTGACTCAGTCTAGTACTCTTTTATCTGCATTAAACTGACCTTCTCACAGAACTCAATCCATCATAATATTTACCAAAGAAATTTCTAATACTCTTGCAAATTATGATACTTGGAGACAGCAGATATTGTTGGGGGAGGAATCATAGCAAGGATGAGAAGGAGGGAGTAAAAGAGGAAAACTCTTAGGAGAAAGCAGGTTTTATACAGTTGTAATATTATATGATATTTTAGATCATTAAGAATAATGGTGCAGGGGAACGATTAAAGAACTCAAATGGTTCACACCTCTACAAAAAGTCTGTTGAGAGTCAGAAGGGTGTAAAATGACCTTAAAAAAATACTTTGAAAAAATGTCTTGAAAATGTAAATTTAAAATGACAAAATTATGTACAAAGCAAAAAATTGCCGATTAAAACAAACCAACAAAGAAGCATTTATTTTTCAATTGCCAGATATATACTAGTTTTTCTATAGAATATACTAACTAGTCCCTCAAAAATGTTTTATTTGATCTTCACTTTAGGGGAAATTGAAATTGGAGCAATTATATTTTAAAAAGTGTCTGTTCATTTTAGTTCCCCTTAGACTTATAAAATAAATGATTTTATAAAAAATTTGTATTTACCTCTTTATATAAATTCAGAATTCTTACTTGAAACTGGAATTAAACAGGTTTAAACAGATTTCAAAGCACATGATTTGGTCACTAAAAATTATTAAGCTTTATTAAATTAAGAACACCCTAATTAAAAAGAAAAAAGGAAAACAGATTTGCAGCACTATTGGATTAGAGCACTTAGCTCTGGACTTGAAAAAGCAGGGTTAGAAAGGTTTATACCCATGGGCAAAAAGTCTTGTTTCTGAGTCTCAGTTTGCTAAAATTCTATCTTTTTCACAGGTTGTCGCGAAGCTTCAGTAAGATATTGTATGTAAACGTTCAAGAGCAAGTAACATCTCAGTTTCTGTTATTACCTTTTCAACAACTTCCAGCACGGGATGCTACTCTAGTACTTTGACGTACAATGCACAGAAATGACGGTGACACAGGAGAGGAACGGGAGAATCCGTACCACTTAATTTACTAGTCCCCCAACGATCACACTCTACAGAGAATGACAATCTTTATCACACAGTGATCCTGAGAGGCTGCCAGGTCCTCTGATCAGCATGTCTTCGATAATGTGGAGATTTAAGTTACTACAGCTAAGAAGGGGCTCCTAAGAAGTCCTAAGAAATACAGTTAAGTGATTCAATAGGAGAAAAGGTGGCTTTAGTCGGGAAGACTGGACCCAAACCCCGCTTTGGCTCGGGGGCAGCACTACAGGCCGGCCACAACCTGTGCTCCCTGGTGAGGGCACCGCCACGTCAAGCTCCCCCATTCACGCTCATTTCCCTCCTACCTCCCCACCTTTTCCAGGGGGCGGCCCTGATACCGAGGGTCCTCGGATCCTACCTTCCCAAAGGGGAGGCCAAACTCTTAAAATTCTGGGAGACACAAATGGATAAGACGTTAGGACCCAAGACCATCAGCAAGAAGCCACATAAACTTTTCTTGCTGCCATTTTAAATGAGGCTGGTTTGGCACGTGCCAAGGTAAACACCGAGTCTGACAAAATAAGGTATCCCGGGTCACCGGGTCGAGGAGCAAGGTTTTCCCGCAGAGACCACGGCTATCCCCCAGGAGGTCTGGCCAATGACCGAGGGAGGAGGAAACACCGAGAAATGAAGCAGGAACGTACCGTTGGGGGTCTGAAAATCGCGCCCCGAGGGGCTGCGGGGGCCGGGGGCTCAAGGAAGGGCCAACTCAAACGCCCAGCGGCCACGGCACGCCCAAAACCTCGCTGGGTCGGGCGGATTCAGCCCTACGGCCGCAGCCGCGCTCCCTCCGCGACGGCCCCGGGCGGTGTGTGTGTCCAGGGGTGGGTGGTGTGTGTGGTGTGACGGACATCGAGGAGCGTTCTGCAAAGTCACCTCGCTGGGGAGGCCAGGCCCGCTCCCTCCCCACCTCGGCCTCCCCTCCCCCCGTCCCCACCCCCCCAGGCCGGGGCCCCGGACCGGCTGCCTAGGCCCCGGACCGAGGCGAGGAGGCCCCGGCAAAGGGAGCTGCACACGCCTCCCCCACCCCAGAGTCCGGGCTCAGCGGGGGCCTCCGCCCAAGGGAGGCCTAGTGCCCCGGGGAGCCGCCTTGGGGTGGAGGCGAAGCCAAGAGGCCCCGGCGGGAGCTCACCTGAGAAGAGCGGCATGGCTGAGGGAAGCGGCGGCACAGGAAGGCCGGGACTGGGGGCTACTGAGGAGGGGAAGGAACACGAGTTGGGGGCAGGAGAGGCTGCGGCGGCGGCGGTAAGGCTCGGGCTGGGCGTGAGATCCGGCGGCGGCAGCGGCGGCGACGGCGGCTCCGGCGCGACTCTTGAGTCTCATTCAAACCGGCCACTGACGATGACGCAGCAACACGCCGTTCGTCCGGCAGAGGAAGACCTCAGGGGAGGAGGGAGCGGGGAGGGAGGGAGGAGGAGGGACGAGCGGAGGGAGAGGAGAGGAGGAGGGAAGAGAGAAATTAGGAAGGGGGGAAGGAGGAGAAGGTGGGGCGGAGAGGAGTAGACGGAAGGGGAGGGGAGAAAAGAGTAAGGGGCGGGGAAGGATTAAGAGGAGGAAGGACGAAGAGGAGAGCCGATTGGGGAAGGGAGGGGAAGGGGCGGGAGAGGCCAGGGAGAGGCCCTGCTACGAAGGGGAGGGAAGGGAGAGAGAGGAAGGAGGGGTGGAGGAAGGACAGAGATCACAGATTGGGAAGAGGGGGAGGGAGGAAAGGAATGGGAAGGGGAAAGAAGTAAAAAGGGGGAAGGGGAGGGTGGAAGGAGCCGAGCGGGGCGGGGCGGGGCGGGACAAGGCTGGGGCCACGGGCCGCTCAATGGTGCTAGAGCGCATGCGCACGTACGTACGTGCGTAGTGCATGAACGAGCGAGGCGCGCTCAGGGACCCAAGCGTGACTCATGGCGCGTCGCCCTCTGCGCACCTGGAGCGTGCCTTCCCTGGGGCGTGGGACGGTGTGGTCACGCGGAGGCCGAGTGTGGCCCTGGCCGTGGTCATTCGAGTACTGAGCTCGGATTGGGAGTGTTTGCAGATCCCTGTCTTCCACTTTGAGAGCCTGGGTCAGCCATCAGTAGCGCCCCTTTCTCGTTTTGGCTCTTCTACCCCGTGAGTGTCACCCACTGGCCCTCACACGCGTGTCTTCGGGGACCCTCTATGGTTGTCCCTTTGTGGACGATAACGGTCGGAAGGGACCTAGACGTGCCTCAAGGAGGGATCCCTCGAGTTGGCCCCCTCTCCCGCCGTAGGCGGCACCCCATCCCCCACCCCCGCGAGCTTGCTTTTTTGTCTGCAGTATCGCACGCGTGGAGTGCGCTCTCCTCACCTCTGCCTCGTAGATCCCCTAGATTTCTACCCAGAGTCTTTCGTGATCCTCTCCAATCCGTCCTATGGCCAGGGATTTTCCAGGCCTGTCACATTCACAGGACCCGAGTCTTTCCGTTTCTTGCATCCCCAGCACTTAGCACAGTAAGAGCTACTGAATAACGCTTTTTGGCAGACCTCCGGGATCAAATTTAAATTTCTCCGTTGGGCTGTTAAGGCTCTACCGCACCCTTCCTGCCTTTCCAGGCTCCTCACATTTTGTTCTGTGTTTTACCGTAAGCTCGAAGTGTTCTCCCTCTTCTTCCCCTTGCCTCCTGGCACCTCTGTCTTCTTTCAAGATTCAGCTCAAATGCTTTTTACACGTCCTGGATGCTGCTTGAGCTTTTCCCTCTACAATTACCTTCTATATATATGTATCTTTTTATTTACATGTATATGATAAGCCCTTTGAGAGCAAGAACTGTTTTTGTTGAGCACAGTTGGGAGTCATTTGGAATCAAGGGGACTGATGGGGAGTCAGTGAAATCAATGATTGATTGAGTGATAGGAACCCACCCTCTTGGTTCCTCCCTCCATCAGATTACCTTGTATTTGTTTGTCTACACTAACAGTCAGTTATGAGGTGGTCAAGATAGTAATTGACTATGTTGATGAACTCCAAGCACCCAAAATTTGCCTCAATTTTCCACAAGACCTGACAACTGATGGTATCAAAGGCCTTTGTCAGATCAAAGGAGCATTGTGTATAGACCATTGTTCTGCTCCTGGCATTTTTTCTGGAGTTGTGTAATGGTAATTTAAATGGGAAGATCTTTCCCATTCATTAACAGGCCTATGTGACTTGCCTGGGTCACATGGAGCCTCTGGTGGTAGGAGTTTGCTGAATGGGTAGAACAGGAAGATCCAACTAGAGCATATCTGAGGGAAATTTGGTCATGAATCCAGTCAGAGCTAGGAAGGATGCAGGCTACTGGCTAGCGTGAGTCAAAGAGCTTGTTTGTGATTTTGTTTAAGGGGGCCTACCTGTGATTGTTTAATGGAGCTGGTTTGGGGGAGGGCTTGGGGATGGGGTTGTTCTCTGCATTGTTATTGTGTATAGATTTTTGTTACTGTGATGGATTTGGCTTTCTGGAGTCTGAATAAATGTTTTTTGGTTCTGTCTTCCATGTGGATAGTCGGTTGTATTTCTGCTCTGGGATATTCGTGGGCACCATAGGCACTGCGAATATCACATTGGCTCCACAAGTTGTCGGGAAACAAACACCATATCAAATATTCTTTGGACCTTTCTGAAGCCACACTGGCTCTCAAGTGGATTGTCATCTTCCAGGTGATGAATCAGTGTATTAAGGTAGACTGGCAAGGAAGAGACACCCCTGTAATTGTCACAGGACTGTCTATTTACCTTTATAGAGATAGACAGTGGAGTCATCCTTTAACTCCTAAGGGGTAACTTCTTGCCATACAAGCTGGAAATTTTCCATCAACTTTTGTATGAGCGGTGGACTCCATCTTGTAAATCTCAGCTGGAATAGAATCAGCATCAGGTGTTTTGCCTCAGGAGAGGAGCCTAATGGCCTTCATAACCTCTTCTTCAGTTGTATATTTGGCTATGGAGGGATTGACTTCAACCTTAGATAAATTTTTGGTCAGTGGCTTCAGCATTGATGACACTGTTGAAAATACTACAGAAGTGTTCAGCCCATCTCTCCAGAATCATGCCCTTTTTACTAACCAATGTGGCTCCATCAACACTTCAGTAAATGAGATGGACCAAAAGTCTTTGGCTCATAAATAACCTTAAGGGCATCATAAAAATGCTGTGGATTATTAGTATCTTCATAAAACTGAATTATATCTGCCATATTATTGAGCACATCTCTCTGAGCTTTGCTTGAACTTTACTTTTGATGGGGTTAAATACTGCCTTCTTAGAAATGGATAAACTATCCCACTGGTATACCCTGTGGAGTTCTTATTTTCTTTTAGCAACTTCTGAATTTCCCCATTTTCGTCAAACCAGTCTTAATGTTTCTGAGTGTTCTGACTCAGATGAATAAATGGGATGCTATACACCAAAATCTCTGAAAGCCACCCACTCCTTTTCTGCTCCACTATTGCCAACCATATGTTACCTCATTTTTCCCTCCAAGTTAACAACAAACTCTTCCTATTTGGAGGAGCACTCCAGTCTATTGGCATTAAGTCTTTTGGTAGGCATCTTACCTTGGCGCTGCCACTTTTGCTGAATGTGAATATTTAGCTTAGAGAAAATGTTCATGATCAGTCCTGCACTCTGGCCCATCCATCACATCCTGCTGTCTCTTCTCCTCACATTCACAGTCTCTTAAATGCCAGTTTGCCGTGAGGGTACATCCATAAAGTTTTATTGCATTTAAGTAAATGGAAGAAAGTGTTGGTGATAAGAAGGTCATGAGATGAAGAAGTCTTCAGTAGTAAGTGACCATAGTGTTGTTGTTTTTGACTCCATTCTTACCAAGGACCCCTCAACGCGTGATAGTCTATACCTACTCTTACATTGAAGTTACCTAGAATTATAAACTTGTCCCTTTTCAACACATTGATGATGAGGGTCTCCAGGTCTTAATAAAATTTTTCTTTGATGTCATCAGGGTTCATCATAGTGGGAGTCTATGCACTGAAAATGGTGGCCTGGCACTTCCTGCAAGTGGCAATCACATTGTTAAGAGACTGTCATTCACTCCTTTTGGTAGACAGCCAACCTTGACCAGGTTGGTTTTGATGGCAAAACCAACAACTTCACAGAATTCCCTTTCACTGCAGCCACTCCAGAAGGAAACATGTATCCAGTTCTAACTTTGGGAAACTAGCCTTCATTTGCCAGCCTTATTTCACTCAAAGCTGTCATTTGGATGCGATACCTGCAGAGTTTGCTTCCAACAAGAGCTATTCATCTTTCAGATATACTGGATTTCATATTGTCCATAAGCATGTGCACATTTCTGATGAGTGAAATCATCTTTGCAAAAGTTTTTGTACATTTTTTTGTTTCAACCACAGAAGGGGATCCCCACATTCCACAGTAAGCAGGCCAGGATTAGATAAAACAGATAATTTTTAGGGCACCTTTCCTATCCCTTTCTCTGTCATGCCAGGAAGTTAGCAATGTGGTCCTTCAAAAAAGCTGCTCAGACACTTAGGGTACTGCCAGATCTCACTGCTACTTCATTCCACTGAGAAGGTGACTCTATGGCCTAGGTCGCCTATGTGTAGGGTTATGATTACAGCTCCCACTGTGTCCAAGCTGGCTGCTTTGTCATTTGCCTGTTACTACAGGACTTTGAGGGTAGGTAGAAACTATAAAATGGTATGGGTGATAATTGATTCTTGTATAAATTGGGTTTAAGTGGCAGAGTTGTTTGAAGTTATCAGCTTCCCTCCCTCCTCCAGAGTCTTCACAGTCCTGTGGCAAGACAAAAGACAAGAAGACTGGTAATGACCTGGGATGCAGTGCATGACCTATCTTTTCCTAGAGGTAGGAGGTCCATAGGTGCTACACAATGCACCTATTCAGACTTTTTCAATATATCTACCAGTTGTGCTGATTTTCCCCGCTCTCCAAAATATATTATTTGTCATATGGGATGGCTCTCTCAGAGAGAAAGTTACACGGAATACTATAGTGATGTAAGAAATGGAAAATATCAGTAAAAACATAGATTACGAAGAAAGATCTAGAGAACACTGGGTGAACCCCTGTGGCAGATTTTTGGGAGGACAAGAACACTTACAAACGTGAGGAGGAATAGATTGATTGCTATTTGCATCCATGTACAGTCTACCAATATGAATGAGATAACATATCTACTGAAGTTGTGTGATGTTTAAATATATTAATATAGTAATTACTATTGAGTGAAGGTCTACCCTTATTTTGATCAACATAAAGACTAACACTTTTTAAATCTTTATTGATTGCTTCAACATGTGTATTTCTACATCTAGGATCATATAAATTATAGCTGTGAGGAGTCTTAGGGACAGGAAATTGAATCCTAGAGAGTTTAAGTGATTTGTCAAGATCAGTCATACAGATAGTAAAAAACAGCACGACATTTTGGGATTTGGGGGCCTAGTTTTTTTTTTTTTTAATTATTTCTATTATTGTTTCTGTTTTCAAAAAGCTGGACAATTTACTTTTTGTCCTCAATTTTTGCTTATGATTTCTTGAACAATAACTCTGGAAAAACAGGCTTTTAAAAAACCTATTATATTTCTAGTGGAGCTATATGACTAGCCATTAAACCCAAATCACTTTGGTTCTCATTGAATGGCTAAAAATAGCCCCCAACTTTGTGCCTCATGTTTTAGGTTTTGATGGCGTAGAATGAGTATAAATAGCAATTGTTTTCTATTCTGGCCAAAAACTCTAAGGGTCTTCCCTTCCCAGATTGATAGTTTTGTGTTGGTAAATTGGGCCAACTTTTGCCTCAATTCTTACCTAGTCCTAGTCATTGAATGAGCATTGCTTCAGACAAAGTGAAAGCTGGGAAAGTCCGTAATTTGGAAAGGGCAAGGTCACCCTCTGCCTCCTGGGCCATCACCAGTCATCTTGATTTTTGTCTTGCCTCTGGACTTGGATGACACTGAAGGTGAAAGCAAGGTTGAGAATTTTTTGCAGCTCTGACTCCCTTAAATCCGGTTCATGTGCAGGTCAAATCATCACACATTTGTCCTCTTTGAGAACAAAGGATAAACAACAGAGCTAGGGTTAAAACCTGTGTCTTCTGATTTCAAGTATACTGTTCTTTCTGCTACACGTACTGAATCAAGGCTGGCTTCTACTTTTGTACAGATTCCTACATTACTGGACAAAGACATTCTTCTATGCCCCCTAGCCTAGACAAAAGACTACTGTGTGACTGGGTGAGAGAAACTTCCCCCCAGGGAGTAACAGACTCTTACAGAAAGAACCACACCACCAGTGATCCAAAAGAGCAATAAGTAAACTAACTAAAGTACTACCCAACATCACCTCCCAAAAAACATAGAAGGAAGGTAGCTTATGCTTAGCACTGTACGTGGCTGTGAATTTAATGTTATCTTTGCTCTTTAATTTGATCTTTGGAAGGTATTATTTATTTTCTAAGGTTTCTATTTTGGATTTTTTTTGCTTTCTTTCAATAAAACTTACATGTTACATAGTATATATAACATATATGTTTTCTGATTGTCACTTTTATTTTTCAAGTAACAAGTTTTTTTTTAATAAATCTGTCTTTTCCTCCCCCCAAAAGATTACACAAATTTTAAAAATTCCTCAATAGATATATAGTCAAGTAAAATAAACTCCCACATTAGCAGTGTCCAAAACTACATGTGTCTTTTAAATGAGTAGCATGTTTAATCTTCATTCTTTGGTGCTCATGGGCTGTCATTGAAATAAGCATAAGCTTGCCTCTAACCCAGTTCCCCTTTTAGTTTAGGTTCTCTTAGGACAAAATGAGGCATTCGTTCAATGCCTCAGTGAATCATTAACAAGGAGGCTACAAACAGCAAGGTCCAGTTTACGAAACCTTCAAGAGCCTTTGCTCAAGACTTTCAAGTTTATGTTTGAACTTCTGCAACTATCTCAGTTCCTAGGTGGAGAGAGTCTCCTAAAAGCCTGCTCCCTCAGTGCAAGGAGTCATTATGGCCCTCTTCTAACTGCCTTTAAGACTTTTCTAGCTGATATCTTAAATGGAATATGTCCAAAACCAAACTCATTATCTTCCACCCTAAATTCTTCCCCACTTCTTTCACAAAAGTCAACACCATTCTCCCAGTCTTTCAGGTTCATAACCTAGGAATTATCCTGAATTCCTCACTATCTCTCACCCCATCCCCACCCCACCCATATCCAATTTGATTTCACTTTTGCAGTTTGTTTTGAATACGCAAACCTTTCTCTTCTCACATCACCTCTGCTTTCCCTCTACATCATCTGTCCTTAAGAATTGTGATTGGTCATCACATTGATCAGAGTACTAAATTCTTTCAAACTTATTTGTCTTTCAGTATTATTGTATATCATTCCCCTAGTTCTGATCGTTCTACATCAATTTGTACAAGTCTTCTTAGGTTTCTTTCAAGCCATCACATTCATAATTTCTTATAGCACAATAGTATTCAATTACATCCATATGCCATGATTTGTTCAGCTATCCTCCCAAGAATCGGTACTCCTTTTGCTTCCAATTCTTTGGCACTACAAAAAGAACTTCTACATATACTTTCCTTTGGGGACTTTTATTTCTGATTTTGATGACCTTGATATATATGCCTACCAGTGGGATCTCTGAGTCAAAGAGTTTGGCAGTTTTTTTTTTATCTTAGATTCCATTGCTTTCTAGAATGGTTGGACTAATTCACAGGGGCTGTTCTTTTTATACTGAGATAACAAAGGATTGAAGCTTTTTTAAACTGTATCAATTTAGGCTAAGCAAACCCCAAGCACATCTGATTACATTTATCCCTTCCACTTGCAGAGTGTAGGGGCACAGTATCTCCATGATCTGGAAAATCTACATAAAACATTTTGACCCTTTCTTTGTACCAGAAATCTTAATTTTCTCTTTTTCTTCTATGGGGTATTTACAGTACCTTATTGTAAGTATTTGGTCATATTCTCTATGTTGTCTGCTGGACTTTGTCACCTACTGCTTCTGCAGAACTCCCCAAAAATACCCAATTAATTTCTTATCCCAACCCTTGATATATTGAAACTTCAGTGGATAACTATATTTCAATCACAAGTAAGCAAGATAAGGCTCAGCACATTGGTTGGATGAAATCCTTGGTGTCAGGAGTTACACTCATAAATTCCTTCTGGGGAAGGGACTCAGTCTAACCAATGTGCATTGCTAGAAATCCAAAGAGATTTCATTTATGTATAAAAAAAGTACTGCATATAGCAAGACTTTCCCCCAACCTACAGCATTGGAGTGTTGTGTGGCTTCAAGGGAAGCAGAATACACATCTCTAGCCTCTTCTCTCCTGATCAGTTTCCAAGGTAGACTTTCATTCCTGTCAGGAGACAAAATAGAAGGTTGGAGCCAGAAACCACTCTGCCTTCCTCAGAGATAGAGAGTACCCAGCTAGAACTATATCTGCCTGCTCCCTTAAACATTGTTAGTCTAAGAGATACGATCAGATTCAATCAACTTCTGATTGCTGTTTCTCATTTTGGGGGTAGGGAGAGAAATCCTAATCTCTGTATTAAGACTTTCACACCAAATGCCAGTTCCATAATGAATAGCAAAGAAACCCATTTATCCAAAATCATAGCAAAACAGAAAACAGAGAAGGTATATATAGGAGGATATATACCAGATAATACAGAGCAAAGGAGCTTTCCCATTGAGCAAGAAGTAATGCAGTTCAAACCAGAGTCTCAAATCTCACTTGGTGGGAAAATTACCTAAAGTCTCTAATGTAACTAACTGACAATTGGTGGTATTGGTTGTTGTCCTTCGTTCTCCAAGAGGACCAAAATGACATCACCATGATAAGCTCAAGTTTCAGTGTGTCCAACTGTGGCTCATCAGACCAATACAAGCTTGGAATGCTCTACCACAGATTAGGCACAGATAGTCCATGTGAATATTTGGGGTGGATAATCCAAATTTGTGCATCCTACATTTACTTTGTGCTGTCTCAATTCTGCTTTGCTCATGGAGCACAGCACCCTTTCTGCTGTGGGCATACCATGTTGAGCGGTCCTGTGCCAGTGTCTCCCATGTCACACAATCAAATCCAAAGTTCTTGAGAGAGATCTTGAAAGTGTCCTTGTATCACTTCTTCTGACCACCATGTGATTGCCTATCCCATGTGAGTCCTCCAAAAAAGTCTTTTTGTCAAGCATTTTGCATTTGAACAACGTGGCCAGCCCATCAGAGTTGCACTCTCTGAAGCATAGTTCAAGCAAGGACCTCAGTGTCTGGAATCTTATCCTGCCAGGTCTTTCTTAGAATCTTCCTGAGACAGTTCAAATGCTAGTGATTCAGTTTCCTAGCATGGTGTTGGTAACTGGTAGTCCATGTTTCATGGGCATACAACATTGAGGTCATCACGTTGGCTCCATAGACCTTCAGTTTGGTAGTCAGTCTAATACCTCTTCTCTCCCAAACTTTTCTTCAGAGCCTCCTAAACACCGAACTAGCTCTGGCAAACCGTGTGTCAACCCCATTGTCAATGTGTACATCCCTGGAAAGCACACTACCAAAGTAAGTGAACTTATCCACAGCATTCAAAACTTCTCCATTTGTTGTAACCGATGGTTCCACGTATGGATGGTGTGGTGGAGGCTGATGGAGCACCTGTGTTTTGTTGGTGTTAATTATTAGGCCAAAATTAGCACAGGCAGTAGAGAATTGATCCATACTTGGTTGTATCTCAACTTCACTGGCTGCATTGAATGCACAATCATCTGCAAACAGAAAATCATGCACTAACACTCCCTCCATTTTGGTCTTGGCTTGTAGCCTTTTCAGATAGAAGAACTTATCATCAATATAGTAGTTGACCTTGTTGTCGTGTTTATCCTCATTGAAAGCATTTGACAACATGGCTGAAAACATCATGTTAAAAAGCATGGGAGCAAGCACACAGCCCTGTTTTACTCCATTGGTGACTGCGAAGGCATGAGAGCATTGTCCACTGTCCAGAACCTGGACAAACATGCCATCATAAAATTGATTTACAATACTGTTGAACTTCTCTGGGCAACCAAATTTTGACATAATTTTCCGTAAACCCTCACAACTAACAGTGTCAAAGGCCTTAGTCAGATCTACAAATGTTGTGTACAGACCTCTGTTCTGCTCCTGGCATTTCTCTTGGAGTTGTCAGGCAGCAGACACCATATCAACTGTTCCTCAGCCCTTTCTGAAGCCATACTGGCTCTCGGGTAGATGACCACCTTCCAGGTGAAGGATCAGCCTATTAAGGAGGACTCTAGTAAGAATCTTGCCAGCAATGACTAAGAGAACACCTCCCACCCCCCACACCATGATTATTGCAGGACAATCTATTCCCTTTACTTTTGTAGAAATGGACAATGGAGGCATCCTTGAACTCCTGGGTGATAACCTTCTCTTGCCATATAACCTGGAAAATTTCAATCAGTTTTTGTATGAGCAATGGTCCCTCTACCTTGTAAATCAGCTGGAATAGAATCAGCACCAGGTGCTTTGCCACATGAAAAGAGCCTAATGTCCATTAAAACCTCTTCTTCAGTTGGAAGTTCATTTAAGGAGGGATTGACTTCAACCTGAGGTAAATGGACAATGACCTCAGCATTGATTGATGATGGTCTGTTGAAAACAATATGGAAGTGTTCAGTCCACCTCTCTAGGATCATGTCCTTATCATTAATCAATGTGGCTCCATTAGCACTGAGTAATTGTGATGCACCATAGGTTTTTGGTGCATAAATTGCTTTAAGGGGATCATAAAAGTGCTAATAAAAATCAAAATAGCTAACTGGCAACAGGAACGTAATGAAGACTGCCAGCTTCTCTCATGTCTACCCAGTAACCTGAAGAGGGGTTGGCTTCTTCCATTTTCTCTCTTCAATCTGAAAGCCCAGAGCACCTGAAGCAATTCAATGTTCAAAAAAGATCAAAGAAGCCTAGTATTCTCTTGCTCTTGCCAACTGTGCTCCACCCCTCACTAGGTCAGGACATCATCTCTTCCAATAAGGAGAGAGTTCTTAAAGATTCACCACAATTTACTTAAGAAGAACCTACTGAAAAATGTGAGAGGCCATGGTGAAACTCAACTGATATGCCAAGAGCATGTATCAGTGAAAGACTACCAAAGCCATGTTAAGAACTATCAAATTAAAAAAATCAACAACAACCAAGCATTTTACAACACTGAAAAAGATTATTAAGAGGAGGCAGAAAGTGAGCAGATCAGATTAGAAGACTTTTAAGAGGAAAAAAGCCTTTAGGTGATAAGATTATTGTTGTTTGGCCTGCATTCTGGAAGAGGGCCATGACATCATGGAGGTGATGCCATGACATGCAAGTGGACTGGATTTAAGTGAGGGAGGTCTGTGCAAAGTCACCGACCTCACTTTCTCCTCTGGAGCTATGTGGCAGATACACATCAGACCTTACTGGGCCTTTTAAAGCTAAGGTGTTAAGGTCTCAGTTGGACTGAGGCAACACCCATTCAGTGATTAAGGATAGATTTAAAAAAAAATTTAATGAGGCAAAGAATGGCCTCTTTAACTAAATCCAGAGGGGGAAAAAAATCAAACTGGGAGAGGAAGACCCTTAGGTTTTGTGGCCAAAATAGAACAATTCCTGTTTACATTCATGCTGAGTCAATCAGGGCCCAAACAATGACCAAGTGGATCTGGGACTTATTGTTGGTCAATGAATGAGAGCCAGAGAAGGAAGGAAGGAAGGAAGAGGGGAGGGAAGAAAGGAAGGAGGGGAGTTGTTTTTGTCCTTCCTCTTGAGGAGGATCCTGATATCATGGAGGTGATGCCCTCCTCCCCAATAACATAGAGACAAAAAAGAAGGAATACCTACAGAAGGAAGAGAAGGCCAAGGAGAAGCACACTATATGAATTCAGTATCAGCTAACAATTGGGTCATAGTAAATAAATATGGAGAGCAGATTTTTTTGAGTTTTGAAAGAGCAAAGATAAATGCTCAAAGTGCTACTAAGAAATAAACAAAAGCAAAAGTTCTGAGGTGGGATTACCTCTACAGAGGATAGTGAAGAGACTGACCAGATAAGAAGGCAACTAAAAGTCATAGCTAGCATGTATATAGCACTTAAAGTTTATAAGTCAAAGTTTAAAGTTTATGATGTCATTTAATCCTCACAACAACCCTAGGTTGCTATTATTACCCCCATTTTACAGTAGAGAAGACTCAGGCAGACAGGTTTAGTTAGTGAGGTGAGGTAAACAGAAGTGCTCAAGGCAGATGGAGCAGGCAGGGTGCAGAATGTGAGATATAATATTAGATGCAGGATATGACCAGTCAGAAAAGAGATCGAAGAACACTATGCATTGAAGCCTCCCACTGTAGACTTAACTGTGTGCTTTCACAAAGCACCCCCTTACCTGATATTGCAGAACAGCTCTCCCCCTCCCCCTTTCCTATTTTCTTTGCTTATCTCTATGATAAAGACACCTCTGGATTACCTGGGCATTTCCTAGTCCCCCAAATTGTATTTAAACCAGACCTTTAACCTGACCAATCGCTTCTGCCTCCTACAGAAAGGGTCACTGCCTTCCTTAGGAGAACAGGGCCCACCACCTATGCTCTGCCCCCCACATGGAGTAGAGCCTTTTCAGATTCTGCCTTCCATGTGGAAGCAGGCCCCCTGGGGTGCATCACACTGATAAATGCCTTTCTTTAAGTTGGAGATTGAGTGAATTTGACTTCTTTCAAGCTACCTGTCTTGAAAGATCCACCTGTCTTATTTCTTATCATTTCAGGTGACACCCTAACTTTCTTGGAGTATACCCTGAACTTACCAGGGAACATTAGCAAAGAATCTGCACCAGGACCCTCAAATTAGTGACATGGGAAGATATAGCATAATGCAACCAAAAATATCATAGCTTAACACATAAACAGTATATTTAATTACTATGCTTTGAATTAACAACTTTTTTGCAGCAAAGAAATCTTAAAACTCCAAGAGATAATTCCCCATTTCTCTGTAATTGTGGATTTCTCCTTTAAAAGGTATGTGATTACTTTTCCTTTTAAATAGATTTTTATCTACATCTTTTGTTTTTACATTGCCTAAATTCAATTCCCCAGCTCCTTCTCCAGAGCTGTCCCTTAAAACAAATGTTTTTAAAGGATAAGAGGAAAAAATTCAACAAAACCGATCAATTCATAGGGGGAAAAAGGGAGCAAGTCTGCTTGGGTGTGTCACCCTGATAAGAACCTTTCTGGAGACTGCTCAAGTGAATTTGAATTCTTTCAAGACACTAGAACCCACACATCCATTCCTCATCATTTTAGGTGGCACCCCAGCATTCTTGGGGTGCACCCTAAACTCATCATAGTGACTTGCCCAGAAGGTAACCATCTGAACTCAAGTCTTCCTGATTCCAGAGCCATCCCTTGATCCACTGCACTACCAAGCTGCCTCTGTGGTTGGGGAGTAACTGAAGACAAAAGTGAATAAGAAAGGGTTCAAATAAATGCTAAAATGATAAGTTTAGAATGAAGTAGGTTTTGTGTTGTAAATCATTGCTGTCATTGTTCACCACGAACAACTTCTTGTGTTCCAACTTACATATGCTTGTTTGAAGTTTTCACATCTTACATTTCATAGTGGTACACTGTAATAAGATTCAAATAAACTCCTTTGGCATTTAAAGCTCTTTGTAAATTGGCTCTCTCCTGTATTCCCGGTCTTCCACTAAATTTCCCTAAATTTTGTAGCATTGAGCTACACTAATGTCATTGCTATTAGCTGCCTCTCATCTCCATGCTCTTGCCCTGGAGTCTGCCTCCTCACTTATGCCTCTTAGAATCTCTGGTTTCCTTCAGAACTTAGCTCAGCCACAAACTTCTACAGGAAGCCTTCCCAAGGACCTTCCCCTCTAAGGTTTCCTTGTTTCTAATCTGTTTTTATGTTGTATATACCTCTATATGGATCCTGATTATACCTGTTTATGTTTTCTCCCCCAACATGAAGTAAGCTCCCTGGCTGGCAGGGGCTTGTTTTGCTTTTTTTGGGTGTGTCCCCACAACTTACTACAGTTCCTGACACATAGTAGATAAATGCTTTGAAACACAGTGTGGCATGGTGCCTGGAGTGTTAACTTGCTGAGTCAGGACATGGTTTCATACTCTCTCTTTGATATTACTGACTGAGCAACCAGACCAGCCTTGTGGTCCCAGCAACTCTCTAAACTTCTTATGGCTCAAGGCAACTTTCTAAGATATTAAGACATAATTTAAAATAAGGTTCTGATACACTGAATGAAATTACAAGTTTCTCAAAACAATAAATAGTATCTAATAATATACTAATAATATTTACAATAATAAATAATAATATAATAATAATTATATAGTATAAAATAATAATAATACACTAATAATAATTAAGAATAAAGGTATAAGAACGTCAAACAGAGAGGCAGGAACATACTTCTCTAGCATCTCCTTTCTCCCACCATTCCAGCCAGAAAGGAAAGCAGGAAGTGGGGTCAAGAGGAGAGTTTCTCTGTGTTCCTCAAAGAGACAGAATACCAGGCTAAAACTGTATCTATCTTTAAGCTTACATATAGTAGTTCATAAAACACTTTCATGATCTTTATTCTGGGTCAAATCCCTATTTATTTTTCCTTTTAAAACAAATTATTTTTCAACTAACAAGCATTTATTTTCTCTCCCTACTATCCCCACTCCCAAACTGAAGAAAAGGAAAAGGGGAAAACAAAACTTTTATGACAAATATAGATAGTTGAGCAAAACAAATTCCACATTGTCCATGTCCAGAAATGTATATCTTATTCTGAATTTTGAGTCTCTCCCCCCTCTGTCAAGAGGTGGGTAGCATCTTTCATCGTTGGTCCTCTGGATTCATCATTAACAAGCATTAGTAAGGCACTGTGGTAAGCACTGGGAATACAAAGAACGACAAAAACATCAGCCTTATTCTCAAGGAGCTTACAGTCTAATTGACTGTATATTTTGCAAACAAGGTATATGCAAGATAGATACAGTGTAAATGGGAGGAAGTCTCAAAGGAATATACTACTCATTGAGAAGGGAATCTAGGCATATTAGTGGCTTGAGAGAGGTTCATTGAGGGAGGCAAATAATCGTAGACTTCTTTCATATCCCAACTTGTGGCACATAGTCATACTGTAATCTGTGAAGACCAGTACCTGTCTCACAGCAGGAAAGAGCAGGGGAAAGGAGAGCTTGAGTGAGTCTGAACAGCCTTCAGAGCACAGAAGAAGGCCTTGGAGCTGCAAGTGGCTTGCTCCCTGGAAGTCTCAGGAGTGAGGGACTTACAGATCCTAGGCCAGGAGCAGGGTTCCCTGGGAAATTTCAGTTAGAGAGGCCACATATGGGCATCGGGCAGAAGACATAGGTCATGGGAAGGAAGCCCTGGCTCCCAGGCTGACACAGGGATCCCTGGGAAATGTTGCTGCTCCTCAGGATTCTTAGGACTTTCATTGTTGCTTGGTTTTACATGCTGTGTTCTGGTTCTACTTACCTAACTGCATCATTTCAAAGAGACCTTCGCAGGCTCCTCTGAAACCATCCCTTTTGTTATTTTTTATGGCATCGTTACATTCATATACCATAATTTTTGTTCAACCATTCCACATTGCTGGATGCCCCCTTTGAACTGTTATTTTATATGCTTTGACCATTTGTGGATTGGAGAATGGCTTTTGGTTACATACAGACGCAAACATTTAGTAGTCTATAGATTGTGGATACCAAATTCATATCTGAAAAACTTCAAAGAAAGATTTTTCCCCCATTAGAGCATTCCTCTTCCCATCTTAAATGTATTGTTATTGTTTATGCAGAAGGTTTTCAAATTCATGTAATTAAAATGTCTATTTTTGTAATTGCCTCTGTCCTTTGTTTGACTAAAATAATGTATCTGTGATCTCCTGTTTAGTTTTTTAAAATATTATTATCTATAATATTAAAGTCATACATACATTTTTAATTTATTTTGTAACATGATATTAGATGTTGGTCTACCAGACTTCTAGTTTTTCTGATAGATTTTTTTTTTTTAAATATGGAGTTCTTTCCTAAATAACTTATGTTATTACTAATTATTATTATTTTTGTAATTAGATTTTGTTATTATTATACAGAAATACTATTTATTGGAGGACTTACTTTGTAACTTACAACTTTGCTGAAGTTATTGGTTCAATATCTTTTGATTCCCTAGGATTTTCTAAGTAAACTATAATGTCATCAGTAGATATAGATAGTTGATCTCCTCTTCATCTATCTTTATGCTTTTGATTTCTTTCTCCTGTCTCGTGACAATGTTATTGTTCTAAAGTTTTCTTTCTTTGTTTTATCTTTCCCTGGTTTAGGTATTAGAATAATTATGATTGCCTAATAAAAAGAGTATGACAGAGTACTTTCTCCATTTTTGAGAAAAATTTGTGTTGTATTGTTACTCATTATTCCTTAAAGGTTTTATAGAATTCTTCTGTTAAGAAATATGTGAGGATCAGGAAATTTTTTTTCCATAGTAGATCTTTTATAACTAATTCTATTTCATTTTCTGAGATTGGATTATTTCATTTCTACATTTGGTGTTCTATCAACTTAGGTATCTTATATTTTAAAAACTATTCCTCTATTTCTTTAGCATATGATAGCGTAGTAGGTTCTTTCTTCAGTTTTTGTTGTGATTTCATGTTATTCAATTGCTATTTAATTTTATTTTCTACCCCCTTTGTAATCAAGTTGGCTAAATATTTATCAATTTTGTAAATCTTTTGAAAGAAACAGCTTTTAGTTTTGTTAACTGTTTTTAGTCTTTTTAGTTTCCAGCTTCTTTTCTTCTTTAATTGTCAATATATTCTCTTTTGTGCTTACATAGGATTTATTTATTTGTTCGCTTTTATTTTTTTAATACCTATTTAGTTCACATTGTGTTTAGAGATATAATTTTCCCAAAGGATAGCATTTCAGAACTTTTGGCATCCTGTTTCATTATTATTGCCGTTTATATAATTATTATTTCTGTGTTTGTTTTTTGACCCATTCATTCAGTTGGCACTTTGTTTTCTGTTTTCAGAAGTTTGGGACAGTTTTCTTATATTATTTCTTGCATTATGGTTTTCAGGTTTTTTTTATTTGTCATGTTCTTTTTTGAGCTTTGATTTATCATGTAAAAGTAGTTACGTGTCCAAGAGGATAGAGAACTGGGCTAGGATTCAGAAAGATCTAAGTTCATATCTGGCTTCAGACAATTACTGACTGTGGGACCCTGAACAAGTCACTTAACCTCTTTTTGCCTCACTTTCCTTAAATGTAAATTGGGGATCAATAATAGCAACTACCTTACAGGATTGTTGTGAGGATCAAATGAGATATTTGTAAAGTACTTAGTACAAAGCCTGGCACATAGTAGGTTCTTAATATACACGTTTTCCTTCCTTCCATGAGGCCTATTATTCTTAAGTTGTCTCAGCTTATCCTGTATTCAAAATTTAGTACATTATGCTTCTATTGAGAGTACATTTTTAATATTATTGATTTTTCTTCTTCTAGATTGTCTTTCACTTCAGGGTATTTATATTTTCAATCAATTATTCTCTCTTATACTTCTTTAGGGAGAACACCATAGATTCAAGTTTTTCTAACCTAATTATTTCTATTATGAAGGCCATAAATTCAGCCTTTTGTTCCCTTTTGACTTATTTTGAAAAATCCTGCTTCATTCTATGTTCTTTTGGTCACAGGGTTCTGTATTTTATCAGATAATTGGCTCAATTTCCATTGTGTTGCAGTATTTAGATAGAGATGTTTTCAGTCATTCAGATGTGTTGATGGCCATTTCCCTCTCTGTTTTGTTACCTTCTCTGTTGATATATCTGCCTAAACTAAGTTTTCTTTCGCCTAAAATTTTTGGTAATTTGAATTTTTTCTACCTTTATATTACCTGATCACTCACTTTTTGACTTGTCCTTTGATGGCAAGTCCCCAGTGGGCTCAATATCAAAGCCATCTTTTTCCATATTAGAAGATTCACTTTTCACTAGCCTCAGTCTCATCCCCCAAAGGGCTTTTGGTGTCCTGGCCTCAGATGTATGCCAGTCCCCTTTGCTTCAAGCCTGGTGTAACTGCCACATGCATGCTAATGCTCTGCCCTAGTTCTTTTTGTTCTTTAGTGCTCTAGCTGAGCACTGCTGCCCTGGCATACTATCCATGACTATCCTACACTTCCCCTTCTATATTTGTGAGGGGGCAGAATTGAGGACTGCTGTTTGTTGCCACTGAATGATAGGGTGATGGCAGGAGCAGGGTGTGCAAGTAGATACTGTAACATAAACAGAGAAATTATAGGGTGATTCCTAGAGCATAAATTGGTGGATTGTGCCGCCTATCAGAGTTGAACGAATTAGGGATTATTGTTCTTTAGTGTTAGTTAATTCATAAGTTTGTTCTCTTGTTAAGTTTCTTGGTGACTTGGTCTGTGGAGAAAATTTCTTTAGATAAATCTTGTTATCATTTTTTTCTTTTTCTGTAAGGTAATGCTCTGGTAGTTTGGTATGATACTAAATTAGTAAATTAATTTAGGTAGTCTTGTCATCTTTACTATATTGGCTCATGAGCATTTAATATTTTTCCAATTATTTAGGACAGTCTTTCTGTAAAGAGTGTTTTATAGTTGTCTTCAGGTAGTTCCTATTGTACAGCTTTGTAGCTAGATGTCCAAGTATTTTAAAAACTCCATAGTTATTTAAATGGAATTTTTCTTCCTATTTCTTCCTATTAGATTTTGTTAGAAATATGCAGAAATGCTGATGATTTATGTGGATTATTTGATATCATGCAACTTTGCTGAAGTTATTGTTTTAATTAATTTTTTAGTTAATAGTTAAGAATTCTCTAAATAAACCACCATATCATCTACAAAAGGTGACAATTTTTTTATCTTTTTGTTTGTTATTTCACTCAATTTCTTTTTCTTATATTATCACTAGAGCTAGAATGTCTAATAGTGGTGACAGTAGACATCTTTGCTTCATTCTTGATCTTATTGGAACGGACTACAATTTATTCCTATTTACATATAATGTTGGCTTTTGATTTTCAGGTAGATAATACTTATTAAAGAAAGGTTCTTTATTCCTATGATTTTTTTAAATTTTAAATTTTTTTATTTTAGACAAATATTGAAACTTAAATACACAACAAGAAAAGGAAAAGAAACATAAATTTAAGAATAAAATAAGAAAAGAAAAAAACCTGTCATGTGCACAACAGAACAAAGAAGAAGATTCAGAATATATAGCAATAATTTATCATTTCAAGAAAGCCTGCATGTTAAATACTGTGTGTTGTGTTGAAAGCTGTCCATCTTTGCCTTGCTTTCTTGTAGGTTTTCTTTTGTTCTCTGCCATGCACTTTTTATTTTGTTCTTTCCCCTTTCCTCTCACCTCCCTACCATCCCAAGCCTACAGTTGAGCATGGATATGGATATACAGGTATTGATACACACATATTTATATATATACATATATACATACATACATAAATATATACTCTCCCTAAGAGATTCTAATACTAATCTTGTTTTATGTTTGTGCATATCTCTTTTTTCCTATCTCTCCTAACTCCTCCACTTTACCTCTACATGCTACCCTCCTATTGCTTAACCTACCCTGACTCCAGCAATCCCTCTCTTGTCCTCCCATTCTCCTAAATCTGAACACCCTTTTGTACACCCTTTTTACCTATTCTGTCCCCTTTCCCTCTAAAACTCTCTCCCTTATCCTCCCATTCCCCTAAATCTAAACAGTCTTCTATACCCCACCTTTTAATCTATTCCATCACCCTCCCCTCTAAAGATCTCTTTTATCCTCTCTCCACTCCCTATCCACTTAAAGTTTTATTTCTTTTTGAATTTAGAAGACTTTTATACTCTTACAGATATATATATATGTATTTTCCCCTCTTAAATCCATTCCTGATGAAAGTGGGTTTCCAGAACTAACGGCTTCCGACCCCCATCTACTCTGTATTGGTTCTTCTTCTCGCACCTCATTTTGTAGAAGATAATTACTCTTTTAGCTATTGTTGAAAGGTTTTAGTTTTTAAAGTCATATTATACTCGTGTCTACCTGGATCTTTCTTATAAGCTACCTAATTACCAATAACAGTCTTAGTCATAGATTTTATGTCTTCCATACATAAAAGGTAAACATGCTATTCCTATTTAGTTCCTTGTAATTGGTCATTGATATGTACCTTGTATTTTTCTTGTCTCTTGTATGTCATATCTTCTATTGAATTCAAGATTTTTTTTAACAAGAATCCTGAAACTCTGACAGTTGATCAAATGTCCATTTTTTTCATTCAGAATTATACTTTGCTGTGTATGATATTTTCATCTGGAGGCCCAATTCTTTTGCTCTTCAGTGTATAGCGTTACAACACCTGCGACCTTTTAGCATAGCCAGCTTTGGGTCATGTGTAATTCTAATTGTGTTACTATCATATGTAAATTTTTTTCCTTATTGCTTGTATTATTTTATCCTTGATCTGGGGGTTTCAGAATTTAACCATAATATTCCTGTGAGGTTTCCTTGTAGGATCTCTTTCAGGTGGTGATTGGTGGATTTTTTCTATTTCTACTTTCTTCTTTCCCCTCTTGTTCTAATGCTTCAGACAATTTTAATTATTTCTTGTATTATTGTATCAAGATTCTTTTTGTGATCAGAACTTTCAGGTAGTCCAATCATTCTTATGTTTTCTCTTCTTGATCTGTTCTCTAGATCTGTTGTTTTCCCTTTGAGATGTTTCACATTTTATTCTATTTTTTTTCATTCTTTATATTTTGGTTTTTGTTCCTTCATCTCTTATAACTTTGCTGGCTTTCCCTTGCCCAATATGATTTGCAAGGAGTCATTTTCTTCCTTAAGATTCTGGGTCTCTTTTTCTAATTGGTTGAATTTCTTTTCATAATCTTATTTTTCTTGTATTATTCTTATTTTGCTTTTTAATTTTTACTCAGTTTCTCTCATTTGATTTTTAAAGTCTTTTCTCAATTGAATTCTCAATGAATTCTTTTTGGGCAGGTGACCATTTAGCATTACTCTTTGGGAAAGATTTGCTTCAGTGTACTCCTTTGAACGTGGACCCCAGTCTTCTGTATTCCCATAGTAGCTCTCTATGTTTGGATTCTTTCTCCTTTGCCTATGCATTTTTTTGGCAATAATTTAGTTTTTATAATCACCTCTGGTTCTAGATTATGGAAAATGATGCCTCTGATCCTCTTCAGTTCTCCCCTCTGACCTTGACCTGAACCAAGACCTCCAGCCTCCTGTATGTGCCCACAGCCAGCAGAGGCTAGTCCCACTGCTTCTGTATTCACCAGACATGTGCTGAATTCTTCTTATCTAAATATGAGAAATGTGCTTACTCTAAACAAAGAACAATATTTACTGCAAAGACAGGAAAATTCTCATTTTCTTTTAGTCAGTTATTCTACGTTCCTAGTGAACAGGTCTCTCCCTAATGGAGGGGATACTTGCTCAGGCAAATGCAACACTTTTTATATTATTTCCAATTTGAATTTCCCACCTCACTCTTCATTGGCTAGATGTATTCTCCTGAACCTCTTGCTTCATGTTCTCCTTCTTGATGGGCTCCCCTTCAAACAGCTTGTAAGCATGCTTCATCAGAAGCATGGCTCTGCTAGGTCAAAATTCTGATTAGAACTAGTAACTTCTGGCTTACATTCTGCTATCACTCAAAGCTGGGTGGAGTTTTATCTTGTGGAAACAGAATCCCTCCTTTTGTTTCCCACAAATTCCCCCTTTTTTATTCAAATTTTATTTCTACATCTTTCATACTCCCTTACTCTCTTTTTCCATATGAATTCATCCCCTTATCTATCTCCCCTTCAAAGGGAGTTGACAAATTACAAGGGGGCAGTCCACTTTTATAATTACATATACAGAGACTCAAAAGAAAAAGGTAAATCAATGAATTGTCCATTTAGAAGCTCCATCTTATACATCTGATGCAATTTTCTAGTTTGCATGCTCATCAAACCGTCTTCAGCACAGCATCTTCCCATCACTTTCCCATAGAAACCCAGATGTCCATTCTCCTACAAAACTGCTATCCTTATAAAATCAAAATTGGAACCTTGGCCAATTGTCTATTATTTGTTCCCCTGTCAGGAGAATGAGATTTAATAGCAGGCTGTAGTACATATCAAGTCATAAAACAGTTCCAGCTTCTGGTCGTGTTATGCTTCTATACAACTTTTGACCACAAACCATTCTTCTTTTAACATTAATAGAGACAAGAATAATATGCTGATAACTACACATATATTGAATTGCTTGTCTTCTCAGTGGGGATGGGTGGGGAGGGAGGAAGGGAGAGAATTTGGAACTCAAAGTTATAGGAATGAATGTTGAGAATTGTTTTTGCATGCAACTGGGAAATAAGAAATACAGGTAATGGGGTATAGAATCTATCTTGCCCTACAAGAAAAGAAAGAAGATAGGGATGTGTGGTGTGTGGGAAGGGAAGGGAGGGGTGTGATAAAAGGGATGGCTAATAGGGGTAAGGGATAATCAGAATGCATGGTGTTTTGAAGGGGGAGAGATGGGGAGAAAATTGGGAACTCAAAATCTTGTGGAAATGAATGTTGAAAACTAAAAATAAATAAATTTAAAAAATAAAAATTAATGTTAATGTTAAAAAAAGTTAAAAAAAATATCTTTACATGTAATTGGAAAAAATAAAATACTATTTAAAAGTTTCAGGCAAAAAAAGAATAATATGCTGATTTCACAAGCCCTTGACTTAATTATCTCCATACTATTACTAAGAATTAAAGGACTCTAACTTATACAGGAATACCGGTAACAGATGTCAAGGCTAAATAGTTTGTTGAGCTAAAATCCTAAGCCTAATAATTCAGTCTTACTATATAACTTCAGATGTTCCTCCACCAAGCTATTATTTAATAGATCTGGTATTATGCTTACAAGACTTTTGATTATAGGAATTTGCCATCAAGAATAGGGAACTTGTGTTAAATGCTTTACAATTGTAAGGCCAAATAACAATATGTAAGTATTTTAATTACATATATATCATATATATTAATATTTACATATATACATATATGTATCTTAAAGTCCAATACCTCTGGCCTTTTACAAGGAAATATTATCCAAATTTGTACATTTTCCCCCAAAAGACACATGGCTGTATATTTCCAGTTCTGAACAACCCCTCCTCCACTTAGGCATCTCAACTCATAACTCCTATCCTTCAGGTTTTTTAAAAAAGTTTGAGCCCAAACAAAAGGCCTAAGGAATTTGAATAAAGTGTGGCCTGCTTTCCTCCCAAGCAGAAACCTTTGGAGTTTAATAATTAATTGAACCAATATCTTTGCCATAATCAACACCAATATTGAAGTCAATAAAACTCTCCCATAGATCCCTCCAAGAAGGGGATAGACATAATCACTTCTAACTTTCCATCATTACAAATTTTCCTTTTCAGTGCCCCTGACCTTGTACTCTTTAACATGCCCAAATCTTCTGAAGTAAGATGGGAGGAGGGAGTGACCCATGATCCTGAAGGCATATAGACTAGCTGCTGTCCCACCCAAATTCTTTTATATTTCAAATAAATTAAACACTTACCAATTTCATCCAGTTTCTCTGTTCCTTAAAAAAACCAAAAAAGCTAGGAGTTAAGTTAAATTAAATGCCTAACAATTTGTACACCAAGAGAACCACACTTCTCCCCTTATTTTGCAAATTTACCTTATTTTCCCTCTCTGTTTCTTCTGTGCTGCTTGGGTTCTAATTCTTTATCAGCTCTAAAAGGCTGCCAGTTATTTATTATTAACTTTTAGTCTGGCATCCCAACTTGGCTAGTGTTGAAACCCAAAAGGAAGAATCTTAATCTTCCATTGAAAGCCTAAGATGGGAGTTTTTTCGGCCTAGAGGCCGATGGACTACCCGAGCCTTCTTACCTTTTCACTGGTCTTCGGTGGCCAACCGGATAAACGTATTGAGAGAAGAGACTTTCCAGAGTCGAACAAGGGTTAGGCTTTATTCAGGGCCTTGGTTACATGTGCAGGGTGAATTCTTCCTCAGGAAAGAGGAATCCTCCTCCTCCCAAGGGGCAAGGATCATACAGCAAGAGGATGGGAGTGGAAGAGGGGAGGGACCCTCTTCCCTCTAAGGGCCCCTCAATGCAAAGAATGCCTTCAGGCTTTCCTGTCCCTACTTAAGCTCTCCCAGCCGCATAGTTTGCATATGAATACCATGCCTGCTCTCAGCCCCTAGCTAGTCAACAACAAGTGTGCTCAGACCACAGGCCAATCTCAAGGGTGGGATGCTCTCCCCAGCAAGTTTCCAACTGAGAAGAGGTGGAAATACACAAGATAGCCTGTGTTTCTCGCCTCAATCCCCAGCTGTTCTCTGGGGGACCTCATGAGAACTCTAAGATTTAGAGGTCCTCACTTTAACCTGCCCAAGACTGTCCTCATGAAACTGAGCTTACACCCCTAACAGAAGTTCTCTCCCAATATTCTCTTTCTCTAATTAAAGACCTTAGAAATTTCTCACCACAAAACATGAAACATTTCTCAAACACAGAGACAAGACATTAAACAAGACATTTGACAAGACAGCGTACTGGAGAAAACCAATTTACAAAATTCTAATTCAGACCAGTCAGAAGAAAACTCAGAGTTGTAGTTTACTCTGATTTTTAGCCAATTTCAAAAGGATATCCTTCCTGAGATCTCTGCCTCCCCAGCACCACAGACATGCTAAGATATTTCCACACCCTCCACTAAGGGACTATTTTTGGACTATCTCCTTGTTCTCATCCTACCTCTCTGGAATGAGACCTTTTTTATCTTACAGTCTCACTGTAGCTTCTCCCTTCTTTCTTCACAGGACCTGGATAAGTCATCCTCCTTCAGTTTGCTCACTTTTACCACAGAAGCTCTCAGACCTGTAAGATACTCCAACCATCAAAGTGATACTTAAATAGTCAATTTTCTCACTTTGACCTATGTACAAGGTCTCCTGAATTGCTGCAATTATATGTCTCTTATTATTTTACTCACATTCCTCGGCTCACAGTGATTCCAAAAATAGTCCTGGGAAGACAGCAGTCTGAAGAGGGGAGACTCAACCTGTGGATATTCCAGCCATTGGATACTAATGGGGTGCCTGCCATTCTCCATAGTGGGGTTCCCCATTTCTGATGCTAGATCCTGGACGAGTCCCCAGATTGTAAGAAATATGCTCACTAAACAAAGAACATTACTCACTGTGAAGCCAGGAAAAAAAATCTCATTTTCTTTTAAACAATTATCCTACATTTCTAGTGAATGGGTCCTCCCTAACGGAGAGAACGCTTGCTCAGACAAATGCAACACTTTTTATATTGTTCCCAATTTGAATTTCCCATCTCGCTCTTCATTGGCTAGACTTACATTCTGCTATCACTCAAAGCTGGGTGGAGTTTTATCCTGTGGAGACAGAACTCCTTTTGCTTCCCACACCACAGCTCTCTGCAGCACATCTGGGTCTGGTGTTCCTTGTCAGCAGAGGTCCCCTCGATCTTCCCCAGGTCAGATGTTCAACTCCCCTCACTGTCCTCAGGGGTAAAAGTTCCTGTGGAATGGTGAGGCAGCATCCCAACCCAGCTAACCTCAGACCTTGTGGCTTGTTGTTAAAGCTGACCTTAGTGTGGAAGTGTTTACTCTTCACAGGGAGGAAATCTAGTCCTGAGATTTTTCTTCTGGTCTTCTTTGATTGTCATAAGCGGATCCCAGTTCTGTCCCTACTCTTAATTGTTTTCTTGGCTCTATGTTCAACCTTCTTATGTAGAAGATCTTGAGAGCCTGAAATTTTCTGACCTACTCTGCCATTTTCTACTATAATTTTTAAAAAAATAATTTTAATAGAAGTGGGAACTATATTTTTGTCAAAATGTTTTCTGCACCTATTAATCCAATCATATGATTTTATTGTTTTTAATATGATCAATTATGTGTTTATATTTCATAATATTGAACTAATCACATAATCTTTTTTTATATTTTGATGTATCCTCCACTAATATTTTATTTAAAGTTGTTGTGTTGATGGGTACATACTGGTTTATTGTTTTAGTTCTCTGTTTTTATTGTCCCTGGTTTAGGTATCAAGAGCATATTTTTATAATAGAAGGACTTTTATAGGATCTTTTCCTATTTTTGCAAACAATGTGTGTAATATTGAAATTGGAAGAATGTTTGATAGAATTGATTGTAAATCCATATGATCCCGGGGTTTTTTCCCTTGGGAGTTTATAGTTTATTCAGTTTCTTTTTTCTGAGATTCAGTAGTTTAAAATTCTTTTCTTGTTATGGATATTTTATATTTTTAAATATGCATTAATTTCATTGTTATTTGTTTTATTGGCATTTGGTTGAGTGACTAGACTGACTAATAATTTCCTTTATTTCTTCTTCCTTTGTTGTGAATTCTTTTTCCTTTTTGATGCTTGTAATTTGGTTTTCCTTTATCTTAAAAATCAAATTAGCTGATCATTTATGTATTCTATTTTTAAAAATCTAACTTTGTTAATTTAATGGGTTTTTGCTTTCAATTCTATTGCTTTTTCCTTTGATGATCAGAATTTATGTTTTGGAGTTTATCTAGAATTAAAATTTATTGGTTTTCTAGAGTTGGGTTTTTTTTTTTTGGTTGTAATGGGGTGCTTGGATGCATGTGCTTGGACCCCAATTCTAAAAACACATTTCTCTTTAAAAATCACATTTCTCCTTAGCCTCAAAACACTATCCCAGGCAGTTTCTCTCCAGCCCAAAGACACAGCCTACCCCAGCAATAACTGTTATTTCCCTTCTTGCTACAGTAGCCAGCTGCACCTGTAGAACTTAGTAGTCTGAACCAGCCGTGTCCTGGCTGAACTGGCTGTGTACTGGGTTATAATGACATTTACTACTCACTGACCAATCATATGTATCCTAGACTTAGACACACGTAAACTCCCTTACATCTAGTTTGTCTAACAAGACATTGATGAGAGCAGCCTGGTATTCCTTAGTCCTGACGGCTAGTTGACTTAGTGACATTTCAGGCCTAAAGTCACACCTCCATGTAGGCCCCTTCCCTTGGTCTATTTCCCAATGAACTCTGGATAATATACCTTCATAGCAGGTTCCAAAAATGCATGTTCCTTTAAGGACTAGCCATTCCTTAACCACTCTCTCATCCCACCCTGAATCACCTAGTTAGTATATTTGGCACATGTTTTACTATAGAATATCCTATATAAACTTTACCCTGTACCCTTCTAAGGTTGCAAGTTCCCTAAGAACTCTTGCCTGCTGAAAAGCATAATAAATCTTTACCTTGACCTCAAGAATGCTTGAGGCCATGATTTCATTCTAGGAAACTTGCCCCTGGTACTCAGGTCTTTTTGGGAGTCTCACCCCCCACCCCCTTCCAACCCTCATCAGTTGCATCCCCAGTTGATTGGTTTGTTTTTTATTTCTTTTGTTAATAAGTGTTTAGAGATGTTAGAGACATTTTCCCTAAGTGGCTGCATCACCAACATTTTGGCATGTTTTCTCATTGTTGAAATTTTCTTTAATGAAATTATATAAAAGTTTTACTGTTTTAGCCACTAATTCTTTAGGATTTTTTCTTACTAGCTACTGCTTTATTTCAACATTCTCTCTTTTTTTTTAAATTTTGAGTTCCAGATTCTCTTCCTTCTGCTCCTACCCTACCTACTGAGAAGGCAAGCAGTATCAGTTTTACATGTGAAATCATGTAAAACATAGTTTCATATTAGCCATATCACAAAAAGTGAAAAATAAATTTAGAAAGTGAGGAAATTATACTTCACTTTGCACTCAGAGTTCATCAGTTATCTCCCTCTGGACATAGGTAGTACTTTTTCATTATGAGCCCTTTGGGATTGTCTTGTACCTTTGTATTAATTGGAGCAGCTAAGTCTTTCACAGGACTGTGGGTGGTTTGGGTGTAGGGATACGTTTTGCTGACCTAGGGTGACAAAAAGTCACTCAAAGCCCGTCATTGAATACCTGCTCTTTGAAGGGTCTATAAACTGTGAGCCTGCCTGCATGATGGTCTTTGCTCTATACTTTAAGAGAAATGGCCAAATAACTACCCTTTTATTAATAACATTGGCTTTATTGATAAAATGATTAAATTACCCAGAAATTATGTTTCTTGAGCCTCTTTAATCATCACATTTATGGTCACTATGAAAAGATGAGAACCTTGCACTCTAGATTATTAATAAACACCTCCCCTATATCAGGCCCACATCAAGAGTTTTCCACAAGGAGAGTTCTCCGTTGGGACTCCAGCTTTTATTTGACTCTCTCTTTTCTATTTATCTGTATTTGAGCCACAGCTTTCTAACTTTTACTCTCACAGGTGAGCATTTCGTCCAGTAGATGCATCTACTTCAAAGAGATCCCCTGAAGTAAGGGGATTGAAGGGGAAAACCTGTGCACACAGTAAAAGGCCACCTGGGAAATTCAGGATATTTTGGATTTCATCTTACGAAACCAACTGATGGTAGAACCCCAAAAGTACTAGCAATATATTTCTATTTTTTTTTTTTGCAGGAATTGAGTTTCAAAAAGTGAAATCAGGTCCATTACCCTATAGGAGAATCTCTAAAGCTACAGTTCTTGCTTTTAATTGCCACAAGACTAACAGCAACATGATTGGTTATGAAGCTGAGGCACAGGGAACAATATGATTGGTTGGAAGTTTGGTAATGGGGGGCTAGCAATGGAAACCTCCCCACATCCCCACCCCTTGAAACTAAGAAGTCCTCATTTTTTGAGTCCAAGTGCAAGACAGCAGTCCAGACTTTTGGACAGCGAACCAGACATCTTGAAGGATAGCTTGGTGGAATAAAAATATCAGGCCTGTGTCCCTTTCTTTCACCCACATTCCCTAAAATTCCTTGAAGCAAGAGCTAGATTTTAAAACTTAATACATTACAAGGCAACTAACCTCAGAACTAAGTTCACAGACAAAAAACCCATGATTTAAGTTGGCTGGCTGTTGTCCTTCATTCTCAAAGGGGACCAAAATGGCATCACCAAGATAAAGTGAAGTTTCAGTGTATCTGACTGTGGCTGATCAGACCAATACGAGCTTGGAATGCTCTACCACAGATTGGGCACAGATAGTCTGTGGGAACATTTGGGTGGTTACTCCAAATTTGCGCATCCTACGTTTCCTTTGTGCTGTTTCAGTTCTGCTTTGCTCATAGAGCACAACACCCTTACTCGTGTGGGCACACTATGCTGAGTGGGCCTGTGCCAGTGTCTTCCATGTTGCACAATCAAATCCAAAGTTCTTGAGAGAGACATTGAAAGTGTCCTTGTATCGCTTCCTCTGGCCACCATGTGATTGCCTGCCCCATGAAAGTTCTCCATAAAAAGTCTTTTTGGCAAGCATATGTTTTGCATTCGAACAGCGGTGGCCAGCCCATCAGAGTTGTACTCTCTGAAGCATAGTTTGAATACTTGGCAGTTTAGTTCAAGCAAGAACCTCAGTGTCTGGTACCTTATCCAGCCAGGTGATCTTCAGAATCTTCCTAAGACAGTTCAAATGGAAGCGATTCAGTTTCCTGGCATGGTGCTGGTAGACTTTCCATGTTTCACAGGCATACAACGAGGTCATCACAATGGCTCTATCGACCTTCAGTTTAGTAGTCAGTCTAATACCTCTTCTCTGCCAAACTTTTCTTTGGCAAACAGAAAATCATGCACCAATACTCCCTCCACTTTAGTCTTGGCTTATAGCCTTTTCAGAAAGTTTAAGAATTTACCATCAGTACACTAGCTGACTTGATGCCATGTTCATCATCATTGAAAACATTTGACAACATGGCTGAAAATACCATGCTCAAAAGCATAGGAGCAAGCACACAGCCTTGTTTCACTCCATTGGTGACTGGGAAGGCACAAGAACATTGTTCACTATCCAGAACCCGGGCCCACATGCTATTGTGAAACAAATCAGTACAATATTGATGAACTTCTCTGGGCAACCAAATTTTGACATAATTTTCCATAAGCCCTCATGACTAACAGTGTCAAAGGCCTTGGTCAGATCTACAAATGTTGTGTACAGACCTCTGTTCTGCTCCTGGCGTTTCTCCTGTAGTTGTTGGGCATCAAACACCATATCGATTGTTCCTTCAACCTTTCTGAAACCACGCTCGGTCTCAGGTAGATGACCACCTTCCAGGTGAAGCATCAGTCCATTAAGGAGGACTCTAGCAAGAATCTTGCCAGCAATGACTGAGAGAGAGATCTCCTCCCAACCCCCCGGGATTGTTGCAGGACAATCTATTTCCTTTACCTTTATAGAGATGGACAATTGAGGCATCCTTGAACTCCTGGGGGATAACCTCCTCTTGCCATATAACCTAGAAAGTTTCAGTCAGCTTTTGTATGAGCAATGGTCTCCCCCCCACCTTGCAAATCTGATCTGGAATAGAATCAGCACCAGGTGCTTTGTCACATGAAAGTAGCCTAATGGCCCTCAAAACCTCCCCTTCAGTTGGAAGTTCTGCTAAGGAGGGATTGACTTCAACCTAAGGTAAATGGTTAATGGCCTCAGCATTGATTGATGATGGTTTGTTAAGAACACTATGGAAGTGTTCAGCCCATCTCTCTAAGATCATGTCCTTATCACTAATCAATGTGGCTCCATCAGCACTGAGTAGTTGTGATGCACCATAGGTTTTTGGTCCATAAATAGCTTTCAGGGAATCATCAAACACTTTGGATTGTTACTATCAGCATAGAACTGAATTTCATCTGTCCTGTTACAGAGCCAGGAATCCTGCATCTCTCTAAGCTTTGCTTGTACTTTGCTTTTGATGGAATTAAATGCTGTCTACTTAGAGACGGATAAACTATCCTACAGGTAAATCCTGTGGAGTTCTCATTTTTCATTTAGCAGTTTCTGAATTTCCTCTTCATTTTCCTCAAAACAGTCTTGGTGCTTGCAAGTGTTCTGACCCACATGAGCAAATGCAGTGCTGTACACTAAATCTCTGAGAGCTGCCCACTCCTTTTCTGTTCCACTGTTGCCAACTGTGTGTTGGCTCAGCTTTCCCTCCAAGTTAGCAACAAACTGTTCACATATAGAGAAGAGCTCTAATTTGTTCACATTTATTCTTCTGGTAGTCATTTTATCTTGGGGGTGGCACTTTGGATGAATGTGAATATGATCAATCCAACACTTTGCACCACACGTAGCCTTTGTTACTCTCACATCTTGTCTGTCTCTTCTTACAGTCACATAGTCTATTAGATGCCAGTGTTTGCTGCAAGGATGCATCCATGAAGTTTTATTGTGTTTAGGTAAATGGAAAACAGTGTTGATGATGAGAAAGTCAAGCGATGCACAAGTATTCAGCAGTAAATGGCCATTGCTGTTACTGTTTCCAACTTCATTCCTCCGTAGGACTCCTTGCCAAGTCTGATAGTCTGAGCCTATTCTAATATTAAAGTCCCCCAGAATTATAAGTCTGCCTTCTTTTGGTACGTTGATGATAAGGATCTCTAGGTCTTCATAAAATTTTTCTTTGACCTCATCAGGGTTCATCATGGTGGGAGCATAGGCACTGATGATGATGGCATGGTTTTCCTGCAGGTGACAATAGTATTGCAATGAGCCTGTCCTTCAGTCCTTTTGGCAGGCATACCACCTTGCTGACTAGATTAGTTTTGACTGCAAAAGTAACTCAAGCTTCACAGTGCTCCCCTTCACTGTGGCCACTCCAGAAAAATGTGTATCCAGCTCCAACTTCAGGAAGCTGGCCTTCATTTGCCAGCCTTGTTTCAGTCAGGGCTACTATTTGGATGCGATACCTGTTGAGTTTTCTTGCAACAAGAGCAATTCGTCTTTCAGGTCTACTGGATTTTGTGTTGTCTATTACTGTGCACACGTTCCAGGTGCTAATAGTGAGTGGAATCATCTTTGCAGATGTTTTTGTACATTTTGTACATTTTTTTGTCTTTTGACTACATGGTGAGATTCCCCACCTGCCATGGTAATCAGGCCAGGGTTGGGTAAGCAGACAACGTTTAGGACGCTTTTCTAGCCCCCTTCCTCGTGCCAGGAGGTGAGCAATGCGATCAGACACCCTGCCAAGTCCCAATGCTGCTTCCAGTGAGAAGAATGACCCTATGGTCTGGCTCGCCCATGTGGAGGGTTGTGACAACAGCTCCCAGTGTATCCACCCCTGCTGCTTCATCACTTGCCTGTTGCCACAGGACTTCGAGGCATAATAGTAAAATGGTGTGGGTGATATCTTTTGATTCATACATAAATTGGATTTAATTGAGGCAGAGTTACACAAAGTCATCAGCCTCACTCTCTCCTCCAGAGTCATTGTAGTCCAATGGCAGGACAGAGTCAGAATGAGCTCAGGATGCAGTGGATGACCTTGGCATCTTTGGGGTCTTACCAAGCTCTAAGCACTCCACATCACCTGCTTCAGCTGCCTTCATGTCTGTTGGAACAAATTGTTCTCATTTGCCCATTCCACCAGGGGAAGTATCCACATGGTTGGAGTAGACACTCCCCTAACTCACCAATGGGTTTGAGACGCCTTGGTTAGCCTCAACCTGGTTTGGCCTGTCTGCAGAAATGGTTTACCAGGGTGTGGCCACTGTGCATGCTGCAGCTTCTTGGAGCCACATGTAAAGAGTTGGGTGGAATAGATGAACACCAAAGGTAAAAAGAGTCCTGAAAAGGGCTTGGCAGTCATCACACCAAAGTTACTGGTCCTTTCTGAACATACCCTATTACCCATGATTTAAGTAACTATAGGACAAAAGCAGTTATTTGAACAAAATCAGTTACTTGTAAGTAGGATCAAGAGAAAATGGGATCAGATTTCCAGATCTCATCTTCTCTTTTTGTCTTGTCACTCCTCCAAAGTCTGTTTTGCTTCTGACCATTTTGTCCCTTAATCTATCCTCCCTTTTATCACCATCATCCTCCTCCCCTATCCCTTTCCTCTCCTCTTTCCCTATTGGATAAGGTAGATTTCTGTACCCAACTGAATGTATGTGTTTGTGTATGTATACATTTCCTCTTTGAAACAATTCTGATGAGAGTGAAGTTCAAGCATTGCCTGCTCCCCCATTTTCCATTGCACTGCAAAAGCTCTTCTTTACAAGCTTCTTTCATGTGGGAAAATTTCCTTCATTCTTCCTCCTTCTTTCCCCTTCTCTCAATGCATCCCTCTTTCTCACCCCTTCACTTTTTTGAGATCATCCCACCATAATCAACTCACACTCATGCTCTCTGTCTATGTAGATTCCTCCTAACTGCTGTAATAATGATGACGTTCTCAAGATTTACATGCATCATCTTCTCATATAAAAATATAGATGGTTTAACTTTATTGAATCCCTTATGATAACTCTTCATGTTTATCTTTTTATGCTTCTCTTGAGTCTTATGTTTGAATGTAAAGTTTTCCATTCAGCAATTATCTTTTCAACATGAATGCTTGAAATTCCTTTACTTATTAAATATCCACTTTTCCCCCGAAGGATTATACTCAGTTTTGCGGGATAGGTTGTTCTTGGTTGTAATCCTAATTCCTTTGCCTCCTGGAATATCATATTCTAAGTCCTCTGCTCCTTTGACATGGAAGTTGCTAAATTTTGTGTGATCCTAATTCCATGATATTTGAATTTTTTCTTTCTGGCTGCTTGCAGTATTTTCTTTTTGACCTAGGAGAACAGGAATTTGGCTATTCTATTCTTGGGAGTTTTCATTTTGTGATTTCTTTCAGGAGGTGCCCAGTGAATTCTTTTAATTTCTGTTTTATCCTCTGGATCTAAGGCATCAGGGCAGTTTTCTTTAATTATGTCTTGAAATGTAGGTTCTTGTTTTGATTATGGTTTTCAGGTAGTTGAATAATTTTTAGATTATCTCTCCATCTATTTTCCAGGTCATTTGTTTTTCCAATAAGATGTTTCACACTTTCTTCTATTTTTTCTATTCTTTTGACTTGGTTGTATTGTTTCTTGATGTCTCATGGAGTCATTAGCTTTCACTTATACAATTCTAATTTTTAAGGAATTATTTTTTTCACTGAGCTGTGGTACCTCTTTTTCCATTTGGTCAGTTCTGCTTTTTAAGGAGTTCTTTTCTTCAGTGAATTTTTGTGCTTCTTTTATCATTAGGCCAATTCTGTTTTTTAAGTTGCTATTTTCTTCACTATTTCTTTGTGTCTATTTCCACAAAGCTGTTAATTCTCTTTTCATAATTTTTTGTATCACTGTCATTTCTTTTCCCATTTTTTCCTCTATTTTATCTCCTTTAACTCTTCTAGGAATTCTTGTTGGGCTTGTGTCCAATTAGCCTTTTTTTCTTTGAGGCTTTGCTTATGCCTGCTTTCATATGGTGTCTACTTCTAAGATTGGTCTTCCCTGACACTGTAGTAGCTTTATATGGTCAAGATTTTTTATTTGTTTGTTCCTTTGCTTTGCTGTTTGCTCCTTTTTCCAGCCTATTTCTTAACTTTGATTTTATGTTAAAGTTGTACCTGCAGATGGGGTGGCATTGTCCCAAGTTTCAGGATTTTTAATGCTGCAGTTTTCAAAACTAGTTCATGGGGTCTACAAGTTTTTGGTGTTTCCAAGGTGGTATAATTTGGGCAGAATTGCAGTCACTGCTCTCCTGGTATGCACTCTGGTCCTTACCTAAGTAGCGCCCCTGCTCTTCTGTAGCAACAAGCACTAATGCTCCTCCAGCCCTGTTCTCCTGTCAGCAAGTGCCAGCACTCCTTTGTGCCCTGTGACCATGGCCCTTGGTCCCTTATAACTGATCACAAGTACTGCTCTCCATCCTGGAACTGTGGCCCAGAACTGTATAAGGGCAGTATAGGTGTTGATCAGCCACAGTTACACCCAGTGTCAGGAAAAGGTCCCCTATGATCTCTTTCTGACCAGTTGTTCAACCCTCTTACCGTCTTTGGACTGAGAGGTTCCAAAGCTGTTGATGTTGATGCTCTTGCTACTGCCTCAGAGGCCCACTGTTGGTGTGTGCTCTGGGCCAGCCCCCATGCCAGTGTCACATACCTCTCCTGCTGACTGCCTGAGTTTTCATAGGCTGGAAAAAAATGTCTGATTCTGACCTTTTGTTGGCTCCACCACTCAAAAATTTGATTTGAAGCATTATTTTCAAGTTGTTTGAAAAAGAATGTTGAAATAATTTAGCTGAGTTGCTGCCTCTACTCCACTATCTTGGCTCCACCTCTTAAATTTATTTTTATTATTTTCTTAAATGATTTTTTTATTGAATGTTATTTTTTTTGCATTGGCCAGTAAGTGATATAGTTAATATTTCTGCTTGAATACACACTTGCTTTTTGTAAACGTACTAGCCATATTTCCCAGTGGATAAACGATCAAAAGATATGATTAATTTTCAGATGAAATAATCAAAGCTAGCTATAGCCATATAAAAAAATACTCTAATTTAGTATTTATTGAAGAAATGCAAATTAAAACATTTCTGAGGTACTCCCTCATACCTATCTATTAGATTGGCTAATAGATCAGAAAAGGTAAATGACAAATGTTGGAGGGGATGTGGGGAAAATGAGACATTACTGTCCTGTTGGTGAAGTTGTGAAGTGACTCAACCATTCTGTAGAGCAATTTGGAACTATGGCCAAAAGAGTTATAAAACCATGCATACCTTTTGATTTATCAATACCACTAGTAGGTATGTATCCCAGAAAGGAAAAGGACCTACATGTACAAAGTATTTATAGCAGCTCTTTTTGGGGGGCAAAGAATTAAAAATTGAGGAGATGCCCATCAAAAGTAGGGAGTAGCTGAACTAGTTGTGGTATGTGATTATGATGGAATACTATTATACAGGATGCTCTCAGAAAAAAAACTGAAAGACTTGCATGAGCTGATGCAAACTAAAATGTACAGTATAAAAAGTAACAGCAATATTGTAAGATGATCAGCCACAAATGACTGTATTCTCAGCAATGCAACGATCCAAGGCAACTCTGAAGAACTTATAATGAAAAATGCTATCCATCCCCAGAGAAAGAATTAATGGTGTCTGAATACAGATTGAAGTAAACTTTAAAAAAGGAACTTTATTTTTCTTGATTTTTTGTGTCTTTTTTCCGCAACATGACTATTATGGATATGTTTTGCATGACTACACATGTATAATCTATATTAAACTGCTTACTTTCTCAATGAGTAGGGAAGGGGGGAGAATTTGGAACTCAAAGTTTTAAAAACGAATGTTAAAAATAGTCTACCTGTAACTGAGGAAAAACAAAATACTACACAAAAGCTAAAAAAAAAAAAAGAACTGGGCATAGCTAAAATACATATACTCCTATATATTTCCTTCAGTAGTCCCAAGAGGTTTATTATATCTGTATTTTCTAAAATTCTATGTAGATTCTCAACTTCTTTCTTATCTATTGTCTAATTAGATTTGTTGTCTAGCTCTTAGAGAGATATATTGAGGTCCCCAAATTTTATAGTTTTACCACCTATTTTCTTTGCTATTTGCTTAGTTTTCCTTTAAGTATTTATGCCATTTGGTACATATATGTTAAGCATTGAAATGAATTCATTGTCTATGGTATCTTTCAGGAAAATGTAATTTCCTTGTTTATTTAATTAAGTCTACTTTTGCTATTGCCTTATTTGAAATTATGATAACTACCCCCCATTTTTTTGTTTTGTTTTAGTTCACCTTGGGCCAAATAGATTTTGCCCAAATTCCTTACTTTAATTCTGTTTGAATCTTTATGTTTCAACTGTGTGAGGTTGTTTGGTAAACAACATATTTTTGTAAACACTACAGTTTACATTTTGCGAACAACTGCTTTCTAATCCATTCTGTCATATTCTTCCATTCTATTGGATGAGTGCATATCATTCACATTTATAGCAATAAGCATTGTGTATTTCCCTCCATCTAATTTTCTTGTACTTTTTCTTCTTGTTTCTTACTCCCTTCATCTTTATCACAAGTGCTAACCCTTTTTTCTTTTCTGTTTAAATCCCTCTTCCCAATCCTCTTCTCCAAGTTTAGGATTTGTTTTGCTTATTACTAATATGTCCCTTAATCTTACCTGCCACTCATTCCCCCTCTTCTCCAACATGCTTTTTTCACCTCTCACTGTTCCCTCCTGTTTCCCATGTTCTATACCAGATTCTTTATAGGTATGTTCATCTATCCTTTGATCATTTCAGATAAAAGTGAGATTCAAGTGACACCTGTTCCCGCCACCCCTTCCTTACTTGTGTATACAACTACTTGTGTGTTCTGATTATGTGAGATAATAAGTTCTCAACTTTCCTTTTTTTTTCTGAATCAGTGTATCCTTTTTCTCCTCCTTTCCTTTTTTCTTTCAACATAATCAAAACTTAGAACAAGACCAAACACTGGTAGTCCCTTCGTCTTGCCTCTAATTACATTATGATTTGGAGAGGAAACTTATATCATCCTCACTCCCATAATATAATTGTTCATCCTTTCAAAGATGCTTCCAGTTATTTACCTGACATCCTGTTTTATGTTTTTCTTGATTCCTATGTTTGCATGTTAAAGTTTCTATTTAGCTTTAGGGTTTTGGTTTTTTTTTTAGTCAGGATTGTTTCGAAGTTCTCTTTTTCATTGAAGGTTTATTTTCTTTGTAGGAAAAAAAGACACTTTTATGGGTAATTAATTCACTTTTGATTGTAAACCTTATCTTTTGCCTTTTGGAATACCACATTCTCTTCATAATTTTATAGTAGTAGTAGTCAAAGCTTGTATGATCCTGTGATTTCTCAGTACTTAAATTCGTTCTTTGCAGCCATTTGTACTGGTTTTTCTTTGATATGGATGCACTAGATTTTGGGTATGGCTTTCCTGATATTTTTCATTAGGGGATTTCTTTTAGGAGATGAACAGTGGATTCTTTTTGTTTTCACTTTTTCCTCTCGTTCTAAGATGTCTGAAAAAGTTTTATTTTATGATTTTTTGAAATGATATCTAGACTTTTTTTGGTCTTTTAGGTTGTCCAGTGATTCTTATGTTAGCTTTGGCTTTGCTTTCAATATTTCTTATTGCCTTGTAGAATTATTAACTTCTGGTTGATTCTTTCTAATTTTCAGAGAATCTGTTACTTTGGTAAAGTTTTCTAACTTTTGTGCCAAGCTATTTTCTTTCCAAATCTTTTTTCCAGTTTTCATTTCTTTTCCAATTCTTTCCACTATTGCTCTCATTTATAATATCATTGCAACTCTCTTTTAAAATTCATCATTTTTTTAGAAATTCCAACTTATGGGCAAACTCTTTTTCCTTGAAGTTTTGCTTGTAAGTATTTTTGAGTTATTTTCCTTTTCTGGGTTTGTTTCTTGGAGTATTTCTGATATCATACCTTTTTAGTTTACTCATTCTTAGGAATCTGAGTAACATACTCCTCTTCCAGGGGTTGAGTCAATAAACATTTATTAAACTCCAACTATGTGCCAGGCACTGTGCTAAGGGATACAGATATGAAAGAAAAAGATAGTCCCTGCCCTCAAGGAGTTTACAATCCATTGGAGGAAGACAATGGATAAAAGAAAGGTGAAAAGCCAGAGAGAGGAGGAGAAAGGGGGAAAGATATATTGTTAAGAGTGTGTGGGAGAATTCAGTGAAGTAAAAATGAATAACAGCTTGGTGGCAAATGAGTCTCCAATCCCTCCTCTCCTGGAGATTAGAATGTAAGTGACTGTGCTAAAGCCTCTGGGATACGGATAGAAGAAGCCCTTTTCTTTACCCTAGGGACCATGTCCAAAATCTACCCTCCTCCAGGGACTGGGATTAGAGTGACAGAACTATGGTTCCTGTGCCCAGACCTGGGCTTTCTTGTTCTTCCTATTCTTCCATCTTGGTTGGTCTTCACTTCAACTTTTCCATGTTTCTTCATAATTCTCATATTTCAAAAATTGTATTGTATGCCATTCCATCAATATGCCAATCATTGAACTTCCATATTATTTCTAGTTTTTCTGGTAATATATTGGTTACATTTTAAAATGTGTTTTTATATAGGCTTTTAAATTATTCCCTTGGGATATATTCCCAGGTATGGAAAAACTAGACCAAAAGGAACAGCCAGTTATATGAAGCATGCATCACTTTTTAAAACTCAAAAGAATTCACAGCACACTTTGAAAGAGATTAAGTTTTGTCAGTAACATCTTATATTGAAGTAAAATACTGAGAATGGGAGAACATAGCAGCAATAGTGTGAGCTGTGATTACTGCTTAATTTCTCTGGGTCTTAGTATCCTGATCTATAAAATGGGAGGAGGAGTGCTGTGTACTTGATGATCTTCAAGGTTCTTTTCTGATGATTCCTTTCAATGCCACTTCACTGGAATGGACAAAAATTTGCATTTATTACCTCACCATTAGCCAATGAAGTATTGTTTGCATTTTCACTGAAGAGTCCATATATACTTTGTTCAAATAATAAAAGTATGAACACTCTAGAAGTAGTTTTCTATCTTAACAAAGTTTTAAATATGAATATAGCATTTTTTCCTGTCTTCAAGTTTATTAAAACAGGAACATACTAATATCTATTTTTACTATTGCTTACTTCTTTTTACATTAATATGGTGCTATAAGTCATAAACAACCTGCTAAGATCATTAAATGTTGGTGAAATAAGTTTCCCAACTTTTGCTGAAGAATTATTTCTAAAGTAAAAAATAAAATTTGTATCTGTAAAATATTTGGCCAGTTTGGGAGCAAAAAAATTTCCATTTGGCTCCTCTGCAGAAATTCAGATAATTTTACCATAGCTAGTTTGAAATGAGACTGAAATATGTTCTTGTAAACTTCCAAGATACCAAAATTCCCTAGGGAATCCAAATGTAAGCTATTTTTACTTTATTCCAACTTCTCTAGTTTAAATGCCAACACAGCCTGCATTTCACTATTTGCAGCCACCAGTATTACATAATCTTCACTTGATTCTCCTAAAACTTTCTGTAAAGACGTTAAAGATATTACTCTCCAAACTGAGCAAGATTTTAAAGTACTGATGACAAAAGCTAGAGACAAAATGATAAAGTTGGAGAGTTGGGTGGCAGTAAGTACCAGTGAAAACAAAGTAATAAAGAACTTTGATTTAACTACAGAAGTGGTGTATAGTATCAAATGATAAACTTAGCCTGACAGGATTTCTAAAATTATAATTATGCTAATTAATTACTGAAATTCCTACTGGCAGGTCACTCAGATACTATGGCAACCAGTTCAGATGTGTTTTTTCTTTGAAACCTGTTGCCTAGATGTCAACAAATCCATTAGAACAGGTTAACTTAATTGCCCAGGAAGTACCAAAATGTTTTTCTCATGTAGTGTACTTGCTTTCATCTGCTCCATAATTTGTTCCTTGTTTTTCTCTGATTCCATTTGCTTTGAACTAAAGAAAAGCTCATTGTCCCCATTAATTCTGAATTTTCTTGTAGCAATCATTCCTACAAATTGTTTTCCAATGCGCAACAGTCAGTTCATCAAAATCATTTTAACATTTTAACCCCCAAATAGCTATTTTGGGTTGTATCCTAGTATTCTTTGTGGGGGTCAGCAGAGTAGCAGATATGACAGAAATGGCTTCCTTAGTATTATTGTCATCTTTGGGTAGAATGAGTTTAACCCTTTTGTGCTGACATGGGTGCAGTGACAGCAGTATTGTTGTTGACCATCTTTCATTCTCGAAGAGGACCAATGATATCAGGAAGGTGATACCTTGATTTGCAAGTAAATTGGATTTAAGTCAGGCAGGGCTGTGCAAAGTCACCAGCCTCACTCTCTCCTCCACAGTCATGGGGTCCAGTGGCAAGATGTAGATCAGGACAACTGGAGACAGCCCTAGATGACGTGAAGACCTTGGCTTTTTAAGCTAAGGTCTTTCCTAGGTCTCAGTTTATCAGAGGTAATGCCCATTCAGTGATTAAGGCTAGGTAAGAAATGAGACAAAAAATGGACTCTTTTACCTAGTCACAAAAAAAAAAATCAATCTGGGAAGGGAAGACCCTCAGAGTTTCTGACCAAAACAGAAACAACTACTGTATATACATACTATAATTTGTAATAAGAAAGTAAGCAATAAAATTTCCATCGTATAACAAAGGAAAAAGCACTACAAAAATACTTAAGTACAAATTTTCACTGATACCCAGAAAACAGAACAAGAAAAATATCTTGAATTTTTATGACTCTGCTATACCAAACAGCTTGGGCAAAAATGTACTCCTGTATAGGTACTTTCCTGAGATCTTTCAGGTCCTAGTGCCTCCTAACCAAATTAACTTGTATTTATTTTGTATACATTTGTACTTATCTATGTATCTCTCTCTCTCTGTATATGTACAGAAAGGTGGTAGAAGACGTACTTTCAAATCTAAGCTTTATTACTTATCATTTGTGAGTGTAACTTCACCAAAACCTTCGTTTCTTGGCGTGGAATAGAATGCAATATAGATGTCAGTAATTTTGTTGCTGGCAGATATGTCTAATAATGTAATAGGGAACAGGGACATAACACAATAGCCCTGTCTGTATCACCAAGGCTTTTGTTCCCATCCTTAGATTTATTTGCTTACTAATGAAAAAAGCAATGGGAGGGAGGGGAACTTTATCACCTTGACTTTAAAAAATCTCTTATGGAGTTTTGTTCAGAGAATCTCAGGAATTGGTTTTGGGGACAAAGAATGATAATCAGGAATTTAATAGTGGAGAAAAAGACTTCAAATTATATTACAAAGTAGATTTTATCAGAATCAGCTGGTATTGGTTAAAAAATAAAGGTAGACCAGTGGAACAGATTGAACAAGAGAGAATCAGAAACAATGGAAATTAATAACCCAGTATTTGATAAACCCAAACACATAAACTACTTTGGAAAGGATGTCTTACTTGATAAAAATTGCTTGGAAAACTGCAAAGAGGTCTGGCAGGAATTACACTTACATCAACATCTTATACTCTGCTATACCATAAATTGTAAATGAGTACAAGATCATGCTATAAAAAATTAGAAGAGAAGCATATCATATACCTCTCACAGCTATAGGTAGGAGACATAACTTAACCAAACAAGGAACTGAGGCAATTACAAAAGATAGAATAGATAACTTTGATTACATGAAGCTGAAAAGCTTTTGCACAAACAAAATTAATGTATCTAGAATAAGAAAGGAAGCAATCAAATGGGTGAAAAAATATTTCATATTTTTCAGGTAAGGGTTTGGTATTCCAGATATGTAAAAAATGCACATAGCCTGTATATGCATATTTCAAAAGCATTTAACAAAAGCCATTCCCCAATAGGTAAGTCATCAAATGATATGAACAGACAGTTATCAAAAGAAGGATGCTCCAAATCAATGATAATAAGAGAAATGTAAAACAACCCTGAGAGCTCACCTCACAGTCTGCAAATTGACAAAGCTGTCAAGAGATGGAGTGGTTGTGGAAGAAAAGCCCACTAGACCATTGTTGGTGGAATTGTGAATCACTTTAACTATTTTAGGAAGCAATTTGGAATTATACAAATAAAGTGACCAGAATATTTATACCCTTGGACCCAGAGATTCCATTCCTAGACCAAGGTCATTGATAAGAAAGTCATTGTATATAACCAAAATATATATAACAACAATTTCTGTCTTGAAACAAAGTACATAACTATCAATTAGAGAATAGCTAAACAAATTGGGTTACATGAATGTAATGGAATATTGTTGTGAAACAAGAAATGTAACGACTGCAGAGAAACATGGAAAGATCCACATTAATCTAGCATTGCCAAGAAAACAACATACACAATGTTGTATTTACAATGATGTAAATACAACAATCACAAAAAAGTGAATGTTGCAAAATTATAAAGAAGAAGTATAGCTAGAAAGAAGAGATGTGAGAAGATACCCCCTTTTGCCCCTTTGCAAGGATGGGATGCCCTCAAATATACATTGCCCATATTTTCAGACTTTTTATGATGTATCCATCAGTTATGTTGATTTTCACCTTTTCTTTTTGTCTTTAAAAATACTATTTAATGTATGGGAAGGTTCTCTGGGAGGAGGAAGAGGAGAGAGATTATAGAAATTATGGTGATACAAAAAAAAAACCAAGACATTAATAAAAACTTATTTTAACTTAGTTTAAGTGAATGAAGAAACTATGAAGAAAAGTCATGGCTCAAAAGAATAGATATGAGACGACACCCCCAGAACACCGCCTTGTAAAAGGTTCACAAGTTCTGTACATTGCATCTATTTTCAAGCTTTTTCAATGTAGTGATCAACTATGCTGTTTTTTCCCCTCTTATTTTTCTTTCATTTCATTTCTTTCTTTTTTGGTTTTTAAAATACTATTGGCTATATGGAAAAGATCTCTGAGAGGGAAATGGAGTGGAGCACTGAGAGAAATTATGGCATGTAAAAAAGATATCAATAAAATCTATTTTCAAAAAAGAAAGTTTTCTAAACTTTTTAAAAAGAGATAGTTGCCTTGCAACTGTACCAAATAGTTGATATGGTGGGGAGATAGTAACCAAACAATAGAAAGTCTTAGCCTGGGTCATTCTGCTGGCATCTGTTGGCTGCCTGACTGGCAGTGGTCACTTATAGCCATAGTCTATGCACTAAAAGAATTTTAGCTTTCCTTTCCCAGGGAGTCTTAATAGCTGCTGTGTTCTAGTAGAGAACAGCAAAGTGCACCAGATGTGGATGAAGATCAGTAGATGGTAGCAGAGAACAGTTCAGTTACCATAAGATCACCAAAGATGTAGACACCATGCTCAACATATACAAATGTAACATCAAGAGAGAAGTGTAAACATGAAGCTTAACCTCTAGTAACGTGAGGAAATACCAAGAAGACATTGTTGACTCCGAGTTATGTTTCCTTGGCTTCATATTTGCCCTTCCTGCAGTAGTTTAGTGATGACAAAATTTTATCTTTATCCATGTGTCCTCTAGGCATTTCTGTGGCTACACATGTACCTCGCTTCTGTTCCTTTACATAAATATTCCCTACATGTGTGCTTTCTGTGAGTGGTCCCTGGTCATCCATTTCACAGAATTGCTGTAAGGATTAAACAAAATTATTTATGTAAAGAAGTTTGCAGACTTTTAAGTGCTATATAAATGAGTTATTATTTCTGCCCTTCTAACTTTTATGAGTTCTTTATGATAATTATTTTGTTTAAATTCCATGGGAACTTTAAAAGTCATGGAATCATCACTTTAAAGTGGTAAGGGACCTCAGAGGGCAACTAGTTTGTCTTACTCATTATATAGATGAGGATAACTGAGAGCCAGAGAACTTAAGTCATTTGCCCAACATCACACAGAACAGCGAGTAATAAACCTGGGAACTGAACCTGTGTCCTCTGATGCCAAATTCATTGGTCTTTTCACCGTGCCAGATTGATATGTTTTCTATGATTCCCATTCAGAAGACTATGTAGGTCTAGTGAATCCAACTTTTCCTAACATTTTTTCAAGTCTATTCTTTTCTTTTTCTATTGAGTTTATCAATCTCTGACAAAGGAAGGATTAAAGTCACCTAAAATTAGTGTTATACTGCCCATGCCTCTTCATTTCAGTTAGCTTTCCCTTAAGAACTGGGTTTTTTTTAAATAAATGAATGAAAAAATCATTAATTAAGCATACAGACTGGCATATATGATTATGTTATAGGTGTGGTGCTAAAGATGGAACACAAATACAAACATGTAAGATAATCTCTTCGCTCAAGGCACTAACTTTCTAATGGGGTGAGGGGAGGATGCAGCACACAAATGGGAGTTTTAAGGAAGTAGAATGGTACACATGCAGCAGTATATTTTGGAAATGGTCAGGAAATGATATGGAGGCTTGGTCCACAGTAAAGAAGTGGTGAAATCTTTATCAGAGGCCAGGTCCCAGAAAATGATTGTAGGTTTTGGTGGGAGACACGGGGGGAAATGGTCAGAAAATAGATGACTGTCATTTGCTGCACATCTACTAAATAACCACATTGTTTCACAACCTATATCAAGAGCATTTAGGTTTGCTCTACGTTTATATTAGATACTGCTGGAAACATCTGGTATCATGTGGAGATGTAATAGATTTTATTCCACTTGTTTTGAATCTGGATGAATTCTTATGCTTTATTATGCGTTTCTTATAAGATTATTTTCTAATCAATTCTATAAATTGTTTCCTTTTGATTGGTGTATATAACTCATAAGCATTCTTTATAATTGCTGTTTGGCTTTCCTTACATGCAATCTTTTAAAATTACCTTTCATTTTATCAGCACAAGGTGCTGTATTGTCAGTTTTGGGCTTTTTAACAGCTTGGTCTTGATTTAAATACAAAGTGTCTTTTATTTAAAGAGGAAAAGAATAATTTAAAGAGTTAGAAAAATATTCATTGCCCATAACGGGACCATTCTGACATAATAAAAATGACATTACCAAAGTTAAAGCTCTTATTCTATTGTAACTGAAGCTTGGCTTTACTTTGTTTTCTGCAAGTCCTGATCTCCTAGATCACCTAAGATTGGGATACTTTGCTTTTAGAAAATACTCTGCATTCCTATGCCACTTGGGTGGGAGTAGCCCCTTTCTACTGGCCACATAGCCATAACAGACTCTATCTTTAAAAATGATCAGACAAGGAAATGCTTTCTGTGTCTGTGTCTGTCTGTCTGTCTCTCTCTCTCCCTCTCTGTCTGTCTGTCTGTCTGTCTCTCTGTCTGTCTCTCTCTCCCTCTCTGTCTGTCTGTCTGTCTCTCTCTCTCTCTCTCTGTTTCTGTCTCTCTGTCTCTCTCTGTCTCTGTCTCTCTCTTTCTCTGTCTGTCTGTGTCTCTCTGCCTCTGTCTCTGTCTCTGTCTCTTCTGTAGTGTCCAGAATGTTCACCCATAGCATGCATACTTTGGCCCCAAGAATTGGGCTTGGGGTTCTGTTCTGTTCTAGTTCATTTGTCCTTTTCAGTACTAACTGCAGACAGTGGAATCCGCATTGGACCAGGATGTGAGCCATGACAATCTTGGAGACAGGAATCCAGACCAGAGTTACAGCTAACCAACTTAGCAGGGAAGCTTGGACAACCTAGGGTGCCCAGTATTTGAGCCCAAGGGAGTCATTGGACCTTAATTTGGGACTACGCTGCATAGGATCTGAAATAAACTGTGAATCTACACCCTATCTCTTCCATTCCCTTCCCCAGAGGCTGACGTGGTTCAGAGTAGGGGATTATGCCCCCCCAGATGTTGGATGGAGATGTTTGTATGTTTATTCTTATGATACCTTTTAAGTAGGTATTCTTTTATAAAAGCTAATCTGGCTGTTAAGTGGTTAAATGGAACTTAGTTGCAAGAACCCCCTAAAATTAGGGGAACACAATTAGTGGGGTCTAGGACCAATGGTAGAAAATATAGACACCCTGAAACTCCGTTAAAGGTATTGGTCTGTTTGAGGGATGGGTAAATGTAACACACTTGACATTTAGACAGTGGGGGCCAGGATAACCACCCTCACCTGTAGGGGCTCCTCTAAGACAAAACCAGACCCTTTACATTTAAATACAAGAACCTCTGGATAAATTCTTTGCCCAGGATTTTTAATTTATGGCATTCAAAACTTTGAGATCTTAGAGAAATTGGCAGTTTTCTCTCCCCCCACCCCAAACAGAACAAAGCAAAACAAAAAAACCGAAACTGTAATTGTACCATCAATTTTTTCTCTGGTCTGTGTTCCTTGACGTGTCAGTTTCATTGATTTAATCTTGAAAACTTTTCATTTATTACTTGTTTAAATATTGATGCTTTATTATTGAATCTGTATAACTTGATTTTAAGTTTGATGTGAGAAATCTGGACTCACTAGATTGCTACTGTCGAGCAGAAATGTTTGTTTTTAAGTTTTGCATTGAAAAAGACCTAAACCGCTTGCCTTTTTTTGCAAGAGCAAAATGTCCTACAACTTCTTAGGGTAATAATGTTTAAAATCCGCAAGTAGCTGACATTCTTCTCTCATTTCTACTTAGTTCTCTAGCTACTTCTCTAACTGACCCTGCTCTTGTCCTGATAGGTGAGTTTGCAATTCCAAGGGCTTCACCCTTCTTGCAGTGGTGGCAAGATTCCATGGGAGGAATCTGAGGTACCTTTTGGAATAAGAATTCGAGGGCATAACAGCCTTGGAGGCAGAATTACAAACCAGATGTACAGCCAGCCAGCCCAGCAGGGAAGTTTTGAGAAGAGAAGGTGCCTGGGATACAAGATTCTGGGTCCAGTGGGGATTTTACTACATGTGTCTAGAACTGCAAAAAACAAATGAAGCAAAACAGACCAAAACAACACTCCAACCCTGATTCTCGGGGCCACAGGGTGAAGGTGGAGAGAAAGATAGTTCTTTCCCTCATCTAGTTAATTCATGGCACCCATGCCTGGATCAAAATGACCTTACCCTCTTTGGGTGCTTCAGAAAAGTGAAAATCTGATTGTCCCAGTCCTGAAGTTTTAAAGATGCAGCCTGTTACAGCTACTGAGAAAACAGAAAGAGGCGACTCCTTCCCTCCTGGTAGGGGAACACAGCATGGATTCTCTCAGAAGCAGAGGGTCTCCATCTTAGGTGATCTGGACATACATCAAGCTAAGCCCTGTTTAGACTCTACCAATCAAACCGTCAAAGGGAACCTTTACAGAATTTGATATAGTAATACAATTTATTTGGAGGAATAAAAGATCTGGAATATCAGTGGAAATAGTAGAAGAGAAAGGACAGAAGAGGAATAGCATTTCTGGACCTGAAGCTATGTAGCACAGTGTGAGTCCTTGTACTAACACACAGCCCCCTCCCTCTGCAGCCAATGCCAAAAACTGATAATAGTGATCTTACTTTGTCATGATGCGCCGCTTCCCGACATGGCCTCACATTCACTCCAAATGCAGATTGTGGAATTTCTCTTTTGCAAATGAATATAATCTTTTTGTTGTCACTGTGGCTTGATCTATCTTCCCCAGATGAATGTAGCTTTGGAATTATGCTCTCTCCCCAACATCTGCTGTTTAACTTTCAATAATGGCATCAGATTTCAAATGTTATTTCATTTTTCCTGTAAACCTCTTTCCTTTTCAGTCATCCAGATGATGAGTTTCTAGGATACTAGGATCCTACATTCAGAACTGGATGGTACCTCAGAGGCCTACTAGTACAATCCCCTCATACTGAGGGTCATGGAAATTAAATGACCTACCCAGCGCCACATGGTTGAAGTGTCAGAGGCAGGATTTGGCCCCAGACCATCTGATTCTAGAGGCAGTTAGGTGGTGCAGTGTCTAAAGCATTGATTCTGAAGACTTGAAGATCTGAGTTCAAATCCTCCCTCAGGCACCTACTAGTTTTATGACCATAAGAAAGTCATTTAACCTATCTCAGTTTTTTATCTGCAAAAAAGAGATAAAAATGTTACCTATCTCCCAGAGCTGTTGTGAAGATCAATGAGAATAATATTTTCAAAGCACATTGCAAACCTTTAAATGCTAGATGTAATAATTATCATTATTATTTACATCGTACCATCTCCTCATTGGGATAGCAGTGTGAGGGGGAAACTCTTCCTTTGAATTTCTAGCTTTTATCTTTCGAGTGTCCTTATACCCCCCAAAAATCAATTAACTTACTGCAAAAGCAGCCTTACACCTTACTTACGTTAAATCCTAGGTTACCTTTTTAAAATTTCTTTTCGCCATTCAATCAATATATAGCAGTAAAGCCCCTCCCAGCTCTGGATTTCTCTTCAGGAAAGAATCAGAACTTCCAGCCTTCCTTGAGAAAGTTTTCTGTGATACATATGTTTATTTGTTCTTTAATCTTTACTTTTTTAGTCTGCTTAAGCTGCTCTCTTCTGAGTCTACTGTCCTGAGATTTTCCACATTTTTTTCTATAATGTCAGTTCTCATTTTCATCTTTTTAAATCTATCAGTTAACAGATATGTGAACTTAAAGATTTTTAATCTTTCTACTGCTTCCTTTGACTCTAAGTCATTCAGAAGGTTCTAGAAGGATATTAACTCTTGTTAGAGGTATAAATGCTGCTCCGGTATTGTTATTTTCTTCTGGGACGTTCTCTTCATTTTCTTCTACCCTGTATTTTTTATTAGTTATATTGAAAGTTCCTTATAGCTTTTATTTCTGTTCATTTTCCGTTGACTTCTCTTCTATGAGGTTTTTTTCTCCTCCTTTCTCCTGCTACGTTAATTTCTAACATCATATTTAGCACATTTGTCATTGTTTTGAGGTGGTACAAAGGAGTTGGGCTTAGCAACATCCATTTTTATTTTGGAAAAGTAAAAAGTTTACAGCCAACTCAGTTGGCCTGAAATGTGGTTTGCTAAAAAAATGGGCTTCTTCTGAGTTCCGTCTTAAAGATCACTGGGGAATTTGTTTCATCTATTTTGCAATCGCTTCCTATTACTCTTACATTGGTACACAGTGTGATTCTATTTTCAGTTCGTTTCTCTGAATTCTTTCCAAAATTTCTATGCAACTATTAAAAGGTTTCAGAACTCAACTAGTGCTGAATGCACATAAAGGGTATTTTAAAATCTCTTTCTTTGAAAAAAATCCATAATTTTTATTATGATAACTATAAACACCACCCAACACAATCATTTCTACATACAAAGAAGACACAAAGAGGACTGCATATTAAAACTATAAATCAATATTATACATAGTTTGGTTTTTTAAGTTTAAAGTAATTTTAGCACAGTAGTTAGTATAATACTGATGTTAGCATATATAATGCTGATTGATCTCTTCTATACATATTTTAAATGTTTTCTTCATTCTATTTCATTTCTTCTTTTTGGGGGGACCTTATTATCAGTACTTGTCCTTTCAATATTTCCTCCAAATCCCCAAATTAAAAGCTTTCCCTTGTAACAAAAAAGGTAAACAACTTCACTCATTGACTATGTCTGAAAATGTAGGTCTCATTCTACATCTGGCATTTAATAAATGCTAGTTGAATACCTGTCCTTCCATATCATCTTCAATAGTTTTCCTTTTTTGCATTTTTTTCCAAGTAAGATTTGCAAAGTGCCTCACACATATTTTCTTATTTGATTCTTAAAATAGCCATGTAAGTTAGGTGCTATTAGTGTTTCTATTTTATAGATGAAGAAACTGGGATGGAGAGAAATTAAGTGAATTGTCCAAGATCACAAAACTCTTGTTTGAGGATGGATTTGAAGTCAAGACTTCTTGACTACAAGTTCATCTCTTTATCCACAACATGACTTCTCTACCTCACTATCATTTATCTCTTGGAAAATAAAGGATCTTGTTCTTACATATTTGTATCAATTAAATGTATGTCTTGAATATGAGACTTTCACCTGGGAAATTTATTAAAAAGATCTCCCCCGCCCCATTTCTCTTCTAATTCTAAATGCATCAGTATTTGTGCAAAACCTTTTAAAATTTATGTAAGCAAAATCATCAGTTTTACCATTTTATCTCCTATGATTCTCTCTTTTGTTTGGTTAAGAACTCTTCCCCTTCCTTTAGCTATGAAAGGTATCTCTTCCATTGATTCTCCAATTATTTTGTGAAATGATCATTTATTGTTTAAAATGATCTGGTGTGAGATATTGATCTGTAACTAATTTCTGGCTTTCCAATTTTTGCAGAAATTTCCTGGTATTTGAAGTCTTTAGACTTATTGAATAATATACTAACATGTACAATTACCTGTGGTTCTTGTGTAATCTGTTCCACTGATCAAATTTTCTGTTTATTTAAACCAGTAAAAAATAACTGATTACTTTACTTCCTTAGGCATAGTTTAAGATCTGACTCCATTCAAGACTTCCTTCCTTTCTACTTTTTTCTCATTATTTACATTGATATTCTTGGCTTTCTGTTCTCTAATTATTGGCTTTTATTTCTGTAAAGGGTGTTCTGTAGTTAAATTACTATAGTCATGTTCTGTCTTAGTTGGATTCCTGGATATTTTATGCATTCTATTCCTATTTTGAATAGAATATATTTTTCTGTCTCTTCCTGCTGTGTTCGTTTGGTAATATAAAGATTGATTGTTTTTATAGGTTTATTTTATATCCTGTTATTTGGTTTAAACTATTGTTCAACTAATTTCTTAGTTGAATCTTTAGGGTTCTCTAAATCATAATCTCATTTGCAAAAAGTGAATTTTATTTTCTCTTTGTCTATTTTTATTCCTTCAATGGATTATTCTCATATTAATCTAAAACTAGTATTTCTAACTTATATCAAGTAGTAGTGATGACAACGAATAGCTATGCTTTCTCTTTTGATCTTATTATATATGCTATTTATCCTGTGCAGATAAGTTGGCTTATGGTTTTAGATAGTTATTATTTATCACATTAAGGAATGTTCCATGTAATCCAATTTTTCCTTACTGAGTCCCTTTTTAAAAATTAATTTTTTTAATAAATGGAAATCTCCCTTCTTTTGCTCTATCTCCTCACTACATTAAGGAAGAAGAAAAAAATCCCTGTTTCAAATATGTATAATCAAGGAAAACATTCACACCTAGACTTGGTCAAAAATAAAAAGTTTCTGTTTGCCTCCTGAATTTATCACCTCTCTATTAAAACGTGGGTAGCATGTTTTATCACGAGTCCTCTGGAACTGTGGTTATTGCACTGATGTTTTTCATAATTGTTTGTCTTTAAAATATTGTTTCCATGTAAATTGTTTTTCTATTTCTGCTCACTTTACTTTGTCATAGTTCATAAAAATCTTCCTCAGTTTCTCTAAAACTATTCCCTTCATCATTTCTTGTAGCAAATGTGTCATAACTTGTTCAGTCATTCCCTAATTCTTTGTTACCACAGAAAGAGCTGCTATAAATACTTTTGTACATCCTTATACTTTCTTTTGCTTAGAATGAATCTCTCCCTAGGTCCTCTTTCCTTCCTGTTTCCCTGTTTAATGAAATCTATTTAGTTACCCAACTGTGTGTGTATGCATGCACATGTATTCTTCTTTAACTTGGCAATTTCAAATGAAAGGGGGGTTCAAATGTCTCTTGTGTGTACTTCAATTTGTATGTCATGATGATTTGTGATCTTTTTCCCTTTCACTCCTTCTCCGGACCAGTTTCATTCCTCTTACCCTCCCTTTCCATTCTTGTGTTAAGATATCTATCGTCTCCCTTATTTAGAATGTGAACTCTTAGAGAGTAGGAACTGTCTGATTTTTCTATTTGCATCCCCATCATGTAACATTGTTCTTTGCACATACTAAGTTGTTAAAAAATACTTCATTCATCTTTTCAGTCAAAATCATCAAAACAGAAGAGAACTACTCCCCTTTTTACTCGCTCTATGATGACAGAGGTTGGAGGGCATACATAGATCATCCCCCTATATTTGGATATAAACAGTTTATCTTTGTATCCTTATGATTGTTTGCTCATTTACTTTTTTATGTTTCTCTTGACTCTTATGTTTATATTTCAAAATTGATAATCAGCTCTGGTCTTTTCATCAGGAATGTTTGGAAGTCCTCTATTTCTTAAAAGCCCATTTTTTTTCCCACTGTAGGATTATACTCAGTTTTACTGGGTAAATTATTTTTAATTGTATACCTATACCTTTTGTCTTTGGAATATTAGATTTCTGATCCTTTATAGTGGTGTCTGCTAAATCCTAACTGTGGATCCTTGGTACTTGAATTCTTTCTTTCTTTTTGCAACATTTTTACTTTGACCTGGAAGCTCTAGATTTTGGCTACAATAATATTTCTGAGAGGTTTTATTTGAAGTTTCTTTTAGAAGGTGACTGGTGAATTCTTTATTTCCACTTTGCTTTCTGATTTTTAAGAGATCTGGGCAGTTTTATGATTTATTGAAAAATTATGCCTAACGGGTTTTTTTTGTTATAGATTTGAGGTAGTTCAATGATTCTTAAATCATCTCTCCTTGAAATGTTTTTGTGGTGAGTCGTCTTTGCTGTGAGATAATTTATATTGCTTCTAATTTTTTTTTAGTCTTTTGACTTTAATATTTCTTCTTGTCTCATGGACTCATTATCCTTTTTTTTGGTGCATTCTAATTTCAGGGAGTTTGTTGCTTGGATAAGGTTTTGTATCTCTTGTAAACAATGTCTTAATTCTATTTCCAATTCTTTTTTCCATAGTTCTCATTTCTTTTCTACCCTTTTCCCTCAAGAGATCTTATTTTTTAAAAATATAAACATTTTTAAAAATTTAAAACCTCTTGCTTCATCTCTTCTAGGAATTCTAGTTGCATTTTTTTGCCCAAGATATTTTCTTTGAGGTTTTACTTATAGATGTTTTGGAATCATTATTTTCTTCTGAGTTTGTGTCAGTTAGTCAATCAATATTTAATAAGCACCTCCTGTGTGCCAGGCAAACAAGGAAAGGCCAAAAACAGTCCCTTCCCTCAAGAAGCTCACAATCTAATTGGGGAGCTCATGTGTAAACAATTATGTACAAACAAGCTACGTACAAGACAAATGGGAAATGATCAATAGAGGAAAGGCCCTAGAAGTAAGAGATATCAAGAAAGGTGGAATTTTCAGAGATCAGGAAGAGAATGTTCTAGGCATTGGGGTCAGTCAGGAGACAGGGAGTCTTGTGTAAGGAGAAAGCAAGGACACCAGTGTCACTAGGGTACATTGCAGACTGTAAGATGTAAGAAACCTGGAAAAGTAGGGAGGGGCCATGCTATGTAGTGCTTTAAATAGCAAACAAAGAATCTTATATTTTATCCTGGAGGTGATAGGGAAACATTGGAGTTTGTTGAGCAGGGGAGGGGTGGGTTACATGGTCAGATCTGTCAGATCCTCCAAGTGGAGGATGAATTGGAGTGGGAAGAGTCTTATGGCAGGAAGACCACCCAGTAGGCTTTCAGGTGTGAAGGTATGAGGGCCTGCACCAAGGAAGGTGGTGGCAGTGTCAGAGAAGAGAAGGGGTTATATGCAAAAGACTGACTCTTGGTGGGGGCGGGGTGGAAGAGAGTGAAGAGTCAAGGACTATATCTGCCTATACCAGTTGAGAGTCTGGGCAAACAGAAAGATGGTAGTATCCTTAACAGTAATAGGGAAGTATGGAAATGGAATGGTTTTGTGGGGAAAGGATGAGTTTAGTTTGAGACTTGTTGCATTTAAAATATCTACGGTACTTCCAGTAAGAGATGTCCAAAAGACAGCTGGAGGTAAGCAGAGAGGTTAGAGCTAGATTAATAAATTTGAGAATCATCATCAATATAGAGATAGTCATTGAATCTAGTTTGTGAAAGCTAATTAAGTGATTAAATGAGATATTATAGAGGAAAAAGATGAGAACCCAAGACAGAGCCTTGTGGAACACTCAAAGACAGCAGGCATGTCCTGTATGAAGGTCCAGCAAAAGACAATGAGAAGGAGTTGTCATATAGGTTGGAGGAGAATGAGGAGAGTAGTGTCTACAAAACCTGGAGAGATCAGAGTGTAAGGGAGAAGAGGGTGATTGACAGTGTTAAAGGCTGCAGAGAATTTAAAAATGGTGAAGACTGAGAAAAAAAATTAGATTTTGCAAGTAAGAGGTCACTGATAATTTGGGAGAGAGCAGTTTCAGTTGAATGATGAAGCCAGAAGTAAATCTAGAGAACTGAGTGAGAGGAGAGAAAGTAGAGGCACCTATTGTAGAAAACCTCAGAGTTTAGTCATAAAAATGAGGAAAGATATGGGATGACAGCTAGGGTAGGTTTTTTGCGGAGTGGGGAGACACGGGCATGTTTGTAGGCAGTAATGAAGCTGCTAGTAGACAAGGGGTGATCAAAACTAAGAGTGGGGATAATAGAGAGGACAGTCTGCTGGTGGGGATGGTACAGAATGGGACCACCTGTGCTTGCACAGGGCTTAGCATTGGTGAAGGGAAGAGCCATCACTGTGTCAGACAAGGCTGAAGGAGACAGTGGCTGAAGGCATTTGAATAATGTGAAGTAAGGAGAGGGACCTTGTGGAGAACAGCTTTAATTTTTTCTGTAAAATATGGGGCAAGGTTCTCAGCTGAAAGGGTAGGGGTATGAGGAGATGTAGGCAGTTTGAGGGGATGAAAAGGTTAGGAAGAACCCTTGTGACAAGTGGAATATGAAGCTGATGATGGAGGTATAAAAGAATTGCCTGGAAACAGTGAGGGTGGAGTTGAGGTTATGTAATATACATTTGTAGTGAACCCAGTTAGCAGAGTTGTATCATTATGATGATCATGCTTTGCTCTCCTCCCTTATGAAAACATCATAAGACTATTGGGACACTTCTCTTCCCACAGGAGACTTGGGACAGGTCAGGAAGCACAGGACAGTGGAATGGAGCTCTCCCCTTTCTCCACAAAAGAGCAGACAGATGCAACACAATGATGTCTTCTTCCTTTTAACTTAAAGGCAGGATACTGGTTTTTTCATGTAATATTTTATTTTCCCCAACTACATGTAAAAATAATTATTAATATTCTTTTTCAAAAAGTTTTGAATTCTGAATTCTATCCCTTCCTCCTTTCCCCACTCCCTGAGACAGTAAGCAGTATCTGATGTAGTTTATACATGTACACATGTAATATGTAACATGTACACATTTATACATGTATACATGTAAAACATTTCCATATTAGTCATTCTGTGCAAGAAAACTTGAACAGAACAAAAAAAAAAAGAAAGTGAAAAATAGCATGGTCTAGTGTGTATTCAGATGACAGTTCTTTCTCCTGAGATGGATAATATTTTTCATCATTAGGCTTTTGGGATTGTCTTGGATCATTATTGCTAAGAACAGCTTTCATTCACTGTTCATCATACAATATTGCTGTTACTGTTTACGATATTCTTCTGGTTCTGCTCACTTCACTTTGAAAGGGATACTGATTCTAGATGGAGTAGCTTTCCTTCTCTTCCAGAGGAAGTGTCTTGAATATCCCTGTCATCATAATAGCCTTTTTTTAAAAGGCAAGTTTTTATTGGTGACTTTTGTTTTTCACATCAGCACAGCTTTCCCTGATGTTCCTCCCTTCTCCCTTCCAGAGATCCATCCTATATTAAAAAAATAGTATATTCTTAAAGACAGAAAAGAAGAGGAAAAATCAGCATAAATTATTAAGACATTGAAAAAATCTGAAATATATGCAACATGCAACACTTGTCATCTGCTTCTACAGGGAGTGAGTTGGAGTGCCTTCTCATCTCTTCTTTCAAGCCATGCTTGCTCTTTATAATTCTGCAGCATCAGTTTTTGGTGTGTGACCATGCACACGCATGCACGCATGTGGGTTTATGTTCCTTCCCTTTACATTGTTGTACTCGTTGTCTGTTGTATCACCAAGGCAATATTCACAGCACTGAGGGCGACTATGAATATACTGACATAGTTCTGAATCGCAAAGAATAACAAGACTCTTCATATAGAAGGCAGAAGAAAAACATTTATTCAGACACCAGAAAGCCAAATCTGTCATAGTAACCAAGAAGTCAATACACATTAGCACTGTAGGGGACAAAGCCATTCCCAAGCCTCCTCCCCACCCCCCACTTTCCCACAAACAAGAATTCAAGAGTCTAGCTGTGCCTGCTTGCCTGTGTCCTCTCCTCCTTCGGCCCTAACTGCTCTCACTAACTTCCTCCCAGTTCTTCTCCACCCTTCCTGTGCCACCCTTTCAGCAAGCTCCTCCTACCACATGTGACTTAGGTTTCTATGTGATTTAAGCAGGTCACATGGGTTTATTGATGAATGGGAAAGTTCTACCCATTTAAATTACCATTGCACCAATTCATGTAGATTTTTCTGCATTTCTCTGTGTATTAATTAAATTCCTTAAAGCTCAGCAATGCTAGTCCATTACATTCAGGAACCAAAATTTGTGCAGCCATTCCCCAGTGGATGTTAATCTATTTTGTTTGTAATTCTTTGCTATCACAGAAAATGTTACTATAAAAATTTTTATGTGAATTTTCTTATTAATGGCTTACTTAATTTATAAGCTCAGTAACAGAATCTCTGGGTCAAAGTATATGGACTTTTTCATCACTTTATTTGCATCAATTCAAACTGATTTCCAAAATGAATGCACCAATTCACAGATATACCAACTAGGCAATTATGTGCCTTTTTTCCCACAACCTGTGGGAGAATGACTATTGCCATTTTTTGTCATTTTTGTCAATTTGCATGATGTAAGGTGAAACCTCACTGTTGTTTTGATTTTCATTTTTCTTCTTACTGATTTGGAGCATTCCTTCATGTGGTTGTTAACCTGTTTCAGTTCTTCTCTTAAGAACTATTTGTTCATATCCTGTGACCATTTATCTACTGGAGAATGACCATATGTAAATATACATATTATGTTCATTGTTCATATATCTTGGATAGCAAATCCTTAGCAGAAAAATTTGATAAATTTTTTTTGTTTGATTGCCTTCCTTCTATCTTACATTCGTCCATTTTACCTGTGCAGTTTTTCAATTTAGTACAGTCCAAATTATCTATTTTATCTCTTATAATTGCCTCTATCCATTGTTTGATTTTCCCAGTAGTTTTTTTTTTTTATCATATAGACATATGTAAGTAATGTACATTTTCTGGTTTATTGAATGCTGAATTGTTAGGTTCTATTGATTCTTCCTGGCCCGGTATGCTCCACTGATCTCTCTTTCAACAGAATATGGTTTTGATGACTACTGCTTTGTAATATAGTTTGAGGTCTTAACATGCTATTTTGCTTTCATCTCTACTTCTTTTCATAATTTTCTTTGTTCTTATTTTCCCAAATGAGTTTTATCATTTTATCAATATCTCCTTGGTTGTTTGCTTGGTACAACACTAAAAGGGGACTCTTGGCCCTTGCCTGTTTCCAGAGGTTTAATTTCATATTTTACCTTTTGCTTCATTTCTTTAAGTCATTCTTGTAATGCCTGTAGGGGGAGGCATGTTTTTTTTCTCTGAGGCTTTGCATGTACTTGTAGATTCACTCTCTTCTGTGTTTTCCTCTTGGGTTTCTTAACTTGCATTATAGGATTTCTTGACTCTCTGATGGGAGGTTTTTTATTTTCCTGTTTATTCATGTTTCCAGCCTCAGTTCTTAGATTGGGACTTTGTGCTACAGTCAGCCTCTGCTCTTTTGGATAGGGTGGGCTGGCTGCTATAATTGTGGCCTGGGTCAGTAAGAATAAGCCAAAGCTTCTATATCATTGTCCTAGTGGCTCAACGTAAGTTTTGGTCCTTGTCTCCTCTTTGAACAATCTCCTACTGAGACTTTGCTCTGCCCCTGATGTGGCCCTGGCAATCCCTAACCAGATATAGGTTGTGCTGGTCACAGGTCTTCTCCCTGAAGTCTACCACAGTGTACTGCCCCCCAAGTGATAGTTCTAGACCTTGTAGGTATATCAGTGGGCTGGCTAGGGGCTGTGCTGGTCCTGTCTCCTCCTGTGGTACTGGGCCTGCCTAGGTATTGGCTTCAGGCCTCACAGAATGCCCCAAGTGTGCCCACACTGCTTGGCTCTGTCTCCCTGTGCAGCAACCTTTGGGGACTGACTACTCTGACTCCAAACCTAATCAGCCTCTGCCTCTAACTCTACATTTGGATATCACCAGATGGTCAATATTGAAATCAGATTGAGTATATATTTTGCAGCTACAGGTGAAGCTCTATACAGTTGGTTAAAACAAGACCTGGAGCTGACTGTAGCTCAGACCATGAGTTTCTTGTTGCAAAATTCATATTTAAATTGAAGAAAAGTAGGGAAAACCCATTAAATCATATAGGTATGACCTAAATAACACCCCTTAAAATGAAGTGGAAGTGGTGAATAGCTGTAAGGGATTAGATCTAGTAAAGTGCCTGAAGAGCTATGACAGAAGTTAGTAATATCATGCAGAAAGCAGCAAAAAAAAAAATGACAAAGAAAAAAAGAGCAAGAAAGCAAATTGACCGTCTACAATGAGGCTGCACAAATAGCTGAGGAAAGAAGGAAAGGTAAATGAGAAAGGTGAATGATATACTCGAATTCCAGAGAATAGCAAAGAGAGCTACGGTTTTCTTAAATTAGCAATGCAAAGAAATACAAGAAAACAACTGAATGGGAGAGACAAAAGATCTCTTCAAGAAAATAAGAGGTACCAAGGGGATGTTTTATGAAAAAATAGGTATGATAAAAGACAAAAATAGCAGAAAAGATTAAGAGGTAGCAAATACATGAAAGAACTATATAAGAAAGATTTTAACATCACCAGTAACATGATGGTGTGATTACTGACTTAGAGCCACACATCTTAGAGAATGAAATCTTGCTAACAATAAGAAAAATAGTGGAGGTGACAATTCCAGCTGAGCTTTTTAAAATCCTAAAAGATGATGATGTTAAAGTACTGCACTCAAAATGCCTGCAAATTTGGGACACTCAATAGTGGTTGGTCACTGGACTGGAAAAGATCAGTTTATGTCCCAATTCTAAAGGAGGGCAATGTCAAGGAACGTTCACATTACTGAACAATTGCATTCATTTCAAACACCAACAAGGTTTATACACTTAAGATTCTGCAAGGTAGGCTTCAGCAATGTGTGAACCAAGAATAACCAGAACAGGATGGCTTTAGAAGAGCTAGAGAAACTACAGACCAAAATTGCCAACATTTTCTGGATTGTGGAGAAAGCAAGGGAGTTTGAAAAACATCCACTTCTGCTTCGCTGTCTATGCTAAAGCCTTTGACTGTGTGGATCACAATAAAATAGCAAGTCCTCAGAAATGGGAGTGCCGGATCATTTTACAGCTCCTGAGGAACTTGTATGTGGTCACAAACAACAGCTGGAACTGTTGTGTCCGACTCTTCATGACCCCATTTGGGGTTTTCTTGCCATTTCCTTTGCCTCATTTTACAGATGAAGAACAGAGGTTAAGTGACTTGCCTAGGATCATATAGCTAATAAGTATCTGAGGCTAGATCTGAACTCATGAAGATGGTTCTTCCTGACTCTGGGCTGGGCACTGCATGCCCTGCACCACCTTGCTTGCCCCATGTGCTGAGTACATCATGTGAAAAGCCAGGCTAGACAAATCAAAAGCCAGAGAAATATATCAACAGTCTTAGAAATGTAGATGATACCACTGATGGCAGAAAGTGAAGAATTGCAAAACTCCTTGATGAAGGTGAAAGAGAAGTGCAAAAGCTGGCTTGAAGCTTAACTTTAAAAAAAAAACACCTAAGGTCTTGGCCACTGGTCACATTACTCCTGGCAAATAGATAATAGAAGCAGGGTCAGATTTTATCTACTTGGGCTCAAAGGTCACTATAGACAGTGACTTCAGCCATGAAACTAAGATTCCTTGGAAGGAAAGCTTTGGCAAATCTGGACAGCACATTAAAAAAGTAGAGACATTACTTTGCCTGCAAAGGTCCACATGGTCAAAGTTCTGGTTTTTCCAGTAGTAAAGTCTGTAGTTGTAAAGTCTGTGAGAGCTGAACTATTAGGAAAGCTGAGCATCACAAAATCAATACTTTTGTGGATCAAATCAGTCAATACTTTAACTCAGATTACTCATTGGAAGGTCAAATACTGAAGCTGGAGCTTCATAACAAGCCACATAACAAGAAGACAGGAATCATTGGAAAAAACCCTGATGTTGGGAAAAACTGAAGGCAAAAGGAGAAGGAGACAGCAGAGCGTGAGATGGATCACGTCATGAACCAATGAACATGAGCTTGGACAGACTTTAGAAGATCGTGAAGGATGGAAGGGCTTGGTGTACGATGGTCCATGGGATCACGAAGAGTCAGACATGACTGAAGGAACAGCATCTGTCTGTCTCCTGCTCCTCACAGGCAAGGGTCTAAGGTCCACTGGCTCTTGATCGCTCAGAGTGCCCTGAGGCTTCTGGTATTCCTGGATCAAATCCAAGTGGAGGAAGAGGGGAAGCATTTATTCTGAGCACCTACTAGGTGCCAGGCATTACACTTGATCCTCAGACTCTGTGAGGTAGCTACTATTATTACTCATATTTTGCGGTTGAGGAAACTGAGGCAAACAGAGGTAAAGTCACTTGCCCAGGGTCATACAGCTAAGGTTGGATTTGAACTCAGGCCTTCCTATCTCGAGGCCTAGTGCTTTACATTGTGCTACTAAGCAGTAGATTATTTCTACTCTCTGGTTTTACCATTGCTTTTTAGTTGCATTTTGAGAACACTAATGGATGAGCCAGACTCATCCAATATATACTTTGTCATCTTAACCAATCTCCATAGCATATAAAAAAATGTTTATTTCTTTCATAGCATATATAACAAATTTTATTTCTTTTGGAGGATATGTAAAAATTTTTATTGAAACTTTGTTTTTACACTTTCTTTACTTCCCAATTTCCCACCCTTATTACAAAGAACAAAACAGAAAGAGGAAAAAAGCAGATTATTAACACCAATCAGTGCATCTACTGAGTTGATACTCTATAAAGTGTATTATAGTTTCCCACCTTTGCGAAGAAAGGAGAGCATATTCTCATCTTTTCTTTGAGGCCAAACTCAGTCATTATCATTATATTCTTTTTTGTTTGTTTGCATTTTCCAATTACATTGTTTTAGTCATTGTGTGTACTGTTTTATTTTTCCATACTTTACATTGCAGCCATTTGTCTGCCATGCTATGTGTCTTTGTCTACTTTATATTACTTCTAATAGTGTAGTAATATTCTGTTTCATTCATATTCTCCAGTTGACAGATGGGCACTTGGTTTCTAGTTCTTTGCTACTATGAAAATCACTGATAGACATATTTTCATCTATTTAGGAGCTTTCTATTTTTTAGTCTCTTTGGAGCATATGCCTCCCAGTGAGATATCTGCATCAAAGATTTTGAAATTTAAACTACTTTCTTGGGATAATTCAAGATTCATTGTACACATACTTTGATAAAATTTAGAAGAATGTTTTTTTGTTACTGTTAAAATAAAACTTAAAGTCCAAACCAAATAACAATGCAGGGCTCGCTCCGGCTCCGTATTCTTACCTGCACTATGCATACCTAATTAATCTACCCAGTAGTTCTGCAACTTGTTGAGCAATCACTTCCATGAATAAACTAATACAACTGATTGTTCAACCACATAGAGGACAGCAGTGCTCAGTATTGCTTCTACCCTCATATACATAAGACTAAGGCAGGTGCTAGACTGACTTGTACCTGAGTTTCTGGATAGTATCTGTTCTGATAGATTGTAAGGAAACAGGACAAACTAGTCTATTTTTTCTCTTTAAAATGGTATTCCATACCTGCTTTAGAGCAGAAACTACTGTGCTTTTTTTAGAGGGTCAGAAGAGATGCAAAACAGATGGCTGTAAAGGCTGCTGCAGGTGTGTGGCTTGGGTTTTGTTGTTTTTTTTAATAGAGTCTAATTTCAGAACCTTTTTTTTAGCCCTTTTAGAGGAATCAATTTTATATATATAAATATATATGTATATTTACACACACACACACAGACACACATATATACATATACACACATAAAAGTTGATTATTTTGTAGCATGCCCCTATGTATTCTAGAAAACATTCAATTTTAGAAAATATCATAACAGTCATTTCAAAAGTATCCTTTCATAAATTACTTTTATTTCTCATTAAATGAGCACAGAGTCATTAGCATATTAATAACAGATATGTTTATTATTACATATCCATCAGTGCGGCTTTCAATACCACTTGAAACATGCATATCGTCCTAGAGACGAATCAGTTTTCCAGTGCTTCTTATCTGATACACATAACTGCAAAGCCGTTATAAATTACTGAGGAGGTATTTGGTTAAAAAAAATAAAAAAAAAATCATACTGCCCAGACCAGGAATCAACTCTTATCCTAGAAGAAGAGTTTAACAGTATTTATCTGGTAATTCCTATATTAACTGGAAAACACCACAGATGTATGCCATACAGTTTGCTTTTGCTTTTATGAATGCACCTTTCTATACTTTTTGCAGATATCTTTATGAATTCATTCACTGTAGCAGGTAATTTCATGCAAAGATTGTACTCAATTTATGAAATTCAAACCAACCTCTAAAAATACTTTAAATTAAACCAGTTATCAATAAAAAGCCCACTGACACACATTGTCAGGAAATATGGTTTTGTTTTTTGAAATTTCTACATTTAGACATGGCAGTAAAATAATTCTCTCAAATTAAGGCACTAGAAGGGCAATGCACCACCCATTAAAAGTGTTCTAAAAATAATTTACATTTCAAACAGTGCATACATTTCTTATATGTTTGTTAACTTAACGTCTTTATCACTTAAAACCATAAGGAAATAACATTATAAAATTACAGAAATGATGTACCCGAAAATATGCTTTCAAACTTGGTTCTTTTGTACAGTTAGTTCCTAATGCCTCTAATATTACAATAATTCAGTATGGCTTGGCAAAAATGCATAGATTAAATGTAATTATTTTTTTGTCTTCTCCTACCCCTCAATCAAGAAATCTGCTGAGACATATACAGTATTTTGTAAAAGCATAATGTAAAATAATGGCCCACTCTAGAAAGGGTAATTAAAATTTAAGGCTGTTACACTTTACAGTGAGGGCACTGAAGTTCAAGTGATCATATTACTTCTTTAACATAGTTCTGCAGTCCTGCGAGAGCACAAAAACTTGAGTCTTTACAGAAATTTCAGTCTGTCTCATTTTGAGATAGTTTCTTTACTTCTCCCATGAGCTGATCTAGAATATTGAAATTCTCCCTTCCTCTCATCCACAAGAGGAAAATTCTGTTCCATCATGATTGACAGGCATTTTCTTAGAAATGTAAAAAGGCAGCACCTTTTAAAAAAATATACCTAGCTAAGCTTTTTATTTGCTTTTACTTGCATTACATAGTAATAATTAATCTAATCTACCTGTAGGCAAACCCGCAATAAAAACCCTCAGTGTGCTTTTGTGCCAAAGCAAGGAGGATAGAATAACAGCAATCTTAACCCTGAAGCCTGTGATAGTTGTGTCAGAAGGAACAGTCTGTCTGCCTCTGCATGGTTAAAGAAGCCCCGTTTCTCAGATGACATCCCACAAGATTCCGTAAATCAATATGATGTGGTTAGCTGTTAAAAAAAAAGTTTAATGTTTACATTCAGAAGGTGTATCACTAAATATTATTTTAATATTCAATTAATTTTCAATTAATATTCAACATCTGGAAAGTCATTTCTAAGCAATTAAAGCAATAATTTAGGATACATAAACTTAAGTAACATTTACTAAAATCATACAGATTTACTCTGTGGTGATAAATGATTTTACTGCCCTATTAAATATAAATACTAAATAAAACAAGTAGTAAAAGTCATAGCTCAACACGCCCCCCAAGTCAGAACTGTACTGCACATATAATAGGGTTAAGTTAACATTGCAGTTATTTTTAGATTATTATTAATTAATGTTTCTTAATGACAGTGCTAAGTAGTACAGCATTTGAAAGTACCTTCTGAATTAAAAAACTAAATTCTATTAGTCACAATTTTATAGTAAAGCATATTTTCATATTACTTTAATTCTTTAAAAAATGCTAATCTATGTAAGGTAACTCTCATAATATTAATCAATGAGTAAGTATTAATATGCTCAGCATTGTCCTGGGTACTGTAGTGGGATATAAAATAAGTAAAAAGACTTGTTACTTGTCCTCAAGAATTTGATAAACTCTGTTAAAGGGATGACTGATAGATATTATAGGGACAATACAAGAAAGCATACCAGGCACTAAATTGTGATTGATGTCAATTCAGAGGACTAGGGATCCATAAGGTTTGGTGCAATCAGGAAAATTTTCAAGAAGAAAGTGGAAGCAAGCAATGACGTAAGGCTATATGAAACTTGGAGAGGCACTGGGCAAGAGTGAAGTGACATGAAGATAGGAGACACATTTAGGGACTTGAAATCCCTGAGAAAAGTTCAAACTTGATGTAGTAGAAAATAGGGTTCCAGTGAAGTATTTTACAACAAGAACATTAAAGAAGCAGTGCCTAAGGAACAACAATCTAGCCAGCCACGTGGCTAGACTGGAGAAAAAATAAAAGAACTGGAGGCGGGGAGAAAGAAGTTAGCAGGTTATTACAATAAGGTGTAAAAATTTCATCGAGAGGTTGTGGCAGGAGAACTAATGAGGGAGGGAACTACCTAAGGGGCATTTGTAAGAAAGAACTTACAGGACTTGGTGACACTGCTAGATATCGGGGCAAGTAAATAAAAACTCTAAAGATTCTGAACATGAGTAACTTGGGAGGATGATGGTGCTGCTGATAATGACAAATCAGAAGCAAATCCAAGGACTAATTATTCTGGATAAAGGAGTTTGCCAAAATTAGAATTTTGAGAAGTCCAACATATCTCTCTAAGTTTATTACTTAAAAATCATCCAAACAAACACTTACAAGTGGGACAAAGTATTAACGGTTAAGGAGATCATTCTACCATAATTTCTTAAGGAATCTTTAAGCACCTTACAGCTAAAAGGTTTGCAACATAACTTGACTATCCAACATTTTAGTTCTGGAAAGAAAAATGTTCCTAAGTTAATGATACTTAACTTGATCATCCCTTTTTACCAGTTTGGAGGCGAGATGATCTTGTTTATTAGCTGCTCAACATTTACATGAAGGTGGAGGGTGCAAAATATGTTGTCCTGACTGTCGTTTATTTTCTTCCCTAAGTATAGACTGCTGACCTGGAGCTCAGTGTCAGTAGGCCTTCAGATTGCAAACCAATTCCTTATGAAATATGCACTACGGACAACCGTGCCTTCCATTTCCTTGGTTGGCCTCATGATTTAAATTCAGTCCTTTTATTTAACTTTATTTATACTTATATTTTTGGGGCAGGAGGTGCAACAAAGGTCAGCTGAATGGCCTGCACCCCACAAACACGGCAAGCTAGATGCCCTTTTCCCCAAAAAAGGTTTTTGGAGGCCTCTGCCACTGCTAAATAGGCTTCCCACTGCAGATTTAGATGGCCCTGATTTCATTCCTGAGAATAATGACAGCCTTATGCTTAAGAGCACAGCTCCTGGGAATCTAGTGGAGGGTCAAATGAAAGTCTCCTCTCAAGAGAACAGTAAGCCTAGTCCCAAATTTAGCTCAGGAGAGCTACTGGAAAAGTGTTATTTCCTTATATTCAGAACTATTTAGTTTTTATGTAAGTCATTCAAAAATTAAAAATAAGATGTCTGATTTACACAGTTTTTTATAAAAACATCAGAGCCTTCTCTAGCAAGTCCAATCCATATTCTGAGAAGGAAATGCATGGGAAACCATTCACAGGGAGGGTTCTGCTATGCATGTGCAAGGGAGTGGATTGAGGGGAGAAGAGAAACAGTCCTGAAGCTATCTCTAAGGCCCCATGGGAAAAGGTATAGTAAAGCACATTCCTTTATGGAGAAATAATTTACCAAGAACAGTCCATTTTATTACCATTAATACATTTCAAAAACCAAAAAAAATTTTCAAATTTTCCAACTTCTGTTGGACAATTTTTTTGTGGGGGGAGAGTGATTTAAGGAGGGGTTAAAGGAAAGCCACTCTTTATAAAAATTTCTTTTGGAAGGGAGAGACAAGGCAATAGGGGTTAAGTGACTTGCCCAAGGTCACATCAAGTGTCTGAGGCTGGATTTGAACTCGGGTCCCCCTCATTCCAGGGCTGGTGCTCTATTCACTATATTACTGAGCTTCCCCTGAAAAAATTCTTTAATCACCAATATGGTAAACATTCTACATACCTGCCATCTATATTTCTAGGGATCTCAATCATCTGGACCAAAGTCAGGTATATGAAGTGAGAAAATTTCTCTTAGAAAAAAAGTGGTTTTAAAAAAAAATGTTTGCTCTAGTGCAACTACCCACACTACTTAGAATGGTGCAAAATTAAGCTTAATTAGTAATAAGTCTTTTATTTGATTTGTTATACAGGATGGCATATGAAAAGGAAGGGGAGGGAATATTGTTGGAAGGTATCCTATGAGAGTTGAAAGCAAAGGTAGGGGAGACAACTAATAAAGCAGTGCAGTTCTGCACTTGTTTAACTATTGCTGAGGGTATGCTGTATCAGAATTCAGGAAAGGTTTCTAAGGCATCACAAAAAAGGTTAAATAATGTTCATCATACGACATAAGAAGACAAAGAGCTCTGTAATATGTGGGTAAAATAATTTTCAAAAAGTGGTTTCCTGCTGTCAATAAATGAGGTATCACTATACCTTAGTCACCAGTGAAAATGGATTAAAAGAAAACTCCTTTCTTTACTTTTGGATGTTTTATTATTCTAATTTTGGACTAAAATAGGACTACTTTATTATAGTTTATTATTTATTCTACATTATATTTTATTTATATAATCATATTTTATTATATTATAACAATTATTTTTATTATTTATTGTTATATTTATTATATTATTGTATTTTATTATATTATTATATATTATTATATTATAGGACTATTTATCAGAAATCCTCTTTCCATTTACAAAATGTGAAAATTATCACACTACACAGTATCATCTTGGGAAAGTTAAATTGCAGATTATCTAAGTCCACCCTCACTATAGTTTACACAGGGACTGAAACTGCTCAGTCACGGTCCCAGAGGTGGGCACTGGTAGAGTCCCAGGCTTCTTGATACCCAATCCACTGCTCTTCCTATAGTACTGTGTTCCCTTAGATTGAGGAATACTAAAGACCTACGTGTATAGCAATATACATTTAACTTGGAATTAGGGGGTAAATACAAAATGGATGCTCTACTCATTTGTAAATGTTCTTTGTTTCTAAAGACTCACTCAATTCATAACAATTTTTTAATTCATGTCTGAAATCCTTCTACAAATGATAATCTTTTTTATGAAAACTAGGTTTTAAGAACAAAGGTGTTACTACTGTTAACGAAAGATGCCTAATCACTGTGTTAGAAACAATGGTATTTAAAGTCTTACCTAGTTTTTCCAGATGTATTTTTGACAACTTTCCGGAAAGACTGATTTGCACTAGACCTGGTAGAAAGTGTTCTAGGAGATGCACGAACAAAACTGGATGGTGGATTTTTAGGGATCTTCTTTACTAAATGGGTTACCCATTTCTTCTGTTCATCCTGAGAACATGCTAACAGCAGCATATCTCTTGCTGATGTTACATCATAACTCACTATGAGTAGACAGGAAAACACAAAAATTAAATATGTAAGTAAATGTAAATTTCTAAATATGAGTTGTAATACCTCTCAATTTCAAAATATTTCTAATTGCTCTTATTTCATTACGTCAAAGATCTTATTAATGTGGACACTGTTTCCTTTAAAACCCAAGTGTATCTCCTGTTGTAATGGTGCTTATCCATGTCATTCGATAAATCCTTCCAGAAGATCAACATGTGGAAGACTTCCTCTGAGTCTTTAGGAGAGTTTCACTTCTTTTTTCAATCATACATTTCCTCAATGGTATCTCTTCTGCCATTGCTTACTTGCCAAGTCATCACTGGTAATTTACTGTGGTCTGTGTCAACTCTTTTCATACTGTTCTTTAGGTCACCAGTAAGGCCATATAATAACACTGAAAAAATCTTGATGCTAAAAAAAATTTTTTTTTTACCTTCAGAAGCACTGGATCCTTAAAACCACTGCCTCATTAACCAAGATCCATCAAATTTTCTTCCTTCTCCTAATCAATTATGTGATGAGTTCAGTGTCCATATGCAGGGCTTATTCAAGACATGTAATTCTTATATTTTATGGAACTTTTCATAATCATCACCTATTTTCCTAAGGCTGCCAGTTTTGGCCTAGGATTTCAGAATTTTAACAATGCTTTTTAAAGTTGCTTCTGATGGCATCAATGAATAACAATGTAAATAAACTTGTTCATCCAAAATATCCAAATATCTAAAACAAACTTGTTTATCCAAAGATAAAACTTAAAAACTATAGCTCATGTTAAAACTATTTAGGATTAAGAAGCTATACTTATCCCTTTCAAAAACATATAACAAACTATTCCTGGGATTAAATAATGTGAGCTCTATGCTTACAATCAAATTTATAGCTATAAAAACCTGGCTGTCTTCCTTGTATAATGTTTTGGTTAGAAGTGATGCTTTAAGTTCCTCAAAGTTAGGATTAAATGTATTAAAAGTTGTAAGAAAAAATATCTGCCTTTTTCTTTTACCTTTGCATGGTGAAATTAAGTCTTCTTTTTTGTCTAAATGATCTCTGTGGCACTTAACATGGCATCTTCGACATTCAAGGGCAGGGGGTGGCTTAAAAACATGCCAGAGAGGTTTGGCACAAGCCTCACAGTTGGCTGGAAAGTGATAGAGTGTAGGAATGAACTCATGGCCTTTGTGATTCTGGAAATTAGTCTTCTCAGCTTGTTGTACTGGCTCCATCTCCAAATCTTTCCTACATTCACCTTCATTTGCATATAGTATCTATTTTGAAAGAGTTGAGAAAGGAGATAAAATATCAATATATAGAGCAAAGAAATACTGAAACATTTTATATTTACTCTATAAACCAGATGCCCAATTAATACTGAATTAGCATTTAAAAAAATTGTCACTTAGCGTTTTCACCTGGAATATTTTAGGAATTTCTTCAGTTTCTGCTCTATATACATCACCTTGGGTTACAGGTCGAACATGGAATAGTTTGCTGAAATTATATAAAAAAGACATTTTTAAAAAGTCATCTATACTACATTTAATCTATGATAAAGTGAAAACCATTTGATAGAAGGGCTGGAGCACGATATACTTTTAAATCAATTTCCATAAGTATATCTATTTTCACCGCTTACTTGAAATTTCAGTCACCATCGATATTTTCCATCAAGAAGTATCAGAACTCTCAAGTATTTATCATTGTTCTATTGATCACCATCTTCCAATTCTAACAAGGAACCACAAATCCCTGAATTTTTAAAGGCCCTACTTAACATAAATGAACTTCATAAAAGGGAAAAAGTCCTGCTTATTACAGGATATAGCTATTATAAGTCAGTCTCTGCTTGCAATTATAGGACTTACTGCAGGGACTGCCTTTTATCTCAGTGGGCAGATATTCTTTATTTCCCTCCTACTTAGTAAACAGATATTATATGGCAGATTACTAAAACAGTGGTGGAGTAGACTACAACATGTTAGACTAGAATATGTTACCAAAGATAACTTGTAGAGGGAAAACCCCTCCCACAAAATCAGAGCTTTTATGACCAAAAAGGAGGTAGGTTAGCCTTGTAGTAAGATGGAGGATGGTTCACTCAACATGCTTCACCTAGTATCCATGCAACGTCAGAAGATCTCAAGGAAGATACTCATCAAGCTGCATGGCCAGCCTGCAGAAGATTTATGGGAGTGCACGGACAAGCCTCAGAGAGGATGGTTAGATGTGGGTGGTTTGTGATCTAAACCATCAGAGGAAATAACTACATCTACCAAAGAGATCCCAGATTAAGCATCATGATATCTACAATTTAAACCCATTCAGCACTTTAAATCTAAAGTGGAAAACCATAAGCCTTCACTTGTGGAATCTTTGAATCTAGAATTATGGTAGTTTTTCTTGCACATCTTGCCAAAGGAAGATAATAACATTATTTAAAGAAAATATATATGGTGAAAGAAAAATGTAGGTAGCTAAATGACACAGTAATTTGAAAATGACTGTTCTTTTTTAATAACATTAAACTCAAAGTAATTGTGATTACATTGAATTCCATACTTATTAAGAATAAGTTACCTAAAACTGAAAAGCAACTTACTCTATGTCTAGTACCATAGATGGATTTGACTGTTCCTTATCCTGTTCATCATTGTAGAACAAAATTTTTTTGCTGCTTACTACAACATACTGAAAAAAAGGAAAAAAGGGAAAAGTTAATGAGAACAAAACTTGCTTGGTTTAAAAATATAAGAAATCGTTAGAGTTGCATATTTATAGATATTCTAGAACTAAACTCTACTTAGCTTTGAACCTAATGATCTCTAAAGCAAAAATAACAGCCTGTACTAAATATTTACCTGAATCTAATATGAAAGAAGCAAAATCAAATGGAAAAAACTGTCAAATATTAAGTTTCATGTAAAACTCTGTACTCTTAAATTTTAAATTCAGTATATGCTACACATATTTTGATTATATAATATTATGCAACTGCTTTGAAATTAGTCCTATTTGGGCCGCAACATACACAACTTCTCTCTTTAAACAATAAATGGCATAAGTAAATGGCATGTATTAATCTTTAAAAATTCAGAAATAAGAAGTATATGCTACCTGTTTCTTCCAGCCGTATCGTTTTATATTTCCTCTGTTTGGGACTGATAGCCAACCTTCAATTCTTGATTCTATATCAAAACAAATTTCCAATTTGAGATCTTTAAATATATAACAGAGAAAATGAACATAAAGCACATGTGACAGCATGCAGTACAGGCGTTTGAAATAAAAAGTGCTATAATTTGCTTTTTCATGCGTCAATCACAAATTAACTTAACAGCCATACAAATACTGCAGGACAAAATAATAAGCTTTTCCCCCATTAAATTTAACATTTAACATTTAATTACAGAAGAACGGGGTAAAAATAAACCTTCAAGAGCAAGGCAAAAGTATTCAACAATGGATTGCAGCTAAAATGGAACATAATTTAAAAGATCATTTAACATTCAAAGTAGCTACAAAAAATATTTAGCAAAAAAGGATGCGGCAAGTAAAACAAACCAGAGCCATCATGTTTACACAAAAGAGGGCAAGCAAAAGTACACAAGTGTCCTATTACTCACAGAAGACAAGAATAGAAGATAAATAAATAAGGAATGCAGGAAGAATCAACTAGACATAAAGAATAAGAGACAAGCATTTTATTCAGTCTTCATAGGACAATATTCTAATGAGCACTGTGGTAAACCCAACCCAACTATATTAATAAATCTGTCCCAATTTTTAAAAAATGCATCTTTATCTCAATGAGTATAACATGTAAAATTCTCTTCCAAAAGTGAAATATAGGCCTTTTATGTTTGTGGTCTTGGAATTTAAGTATAACAACAACAAAAGAATCTGGGCAGCCAGAGTACAGCTAGAGTTTTTTTGGTAAGAGAAATTTCATTACAACAAATATGATCATGGAATTTCATTTATCATTATTATTATTGTTAGGAAAAATAACTTTTTCAGAAAATCACTCAAGTAAATGGTTCTATTGACAAGAGTTGTTTCACAGCAGGCTACAAAAACATGAAAATCTTCATCATCTATTTCAAACAAATGCTCTTCCAGATTTCCCGAGTAGTTCCTACTATTTTAGTGAAAAGAAATCACAACAGAACAACTCTACTCCAGCCACTTGTTCTTTCTGTCTAACAAGACAATGGAACTGCCACATGCAGTCATTTTTTGGATATCTGGGAAGGCAATGCTGGACTTGATGAATAGATACTAATACCGATCATGCCTATACTGCATTAAAAATTTTAAACCATGATCAATCTAATCCAAATTTTCAATATTAGCTTCTTATAAGTTACGTGAAGAAGCAACAGGTTCTGGATAGTCTGAATTTTTTTAAATTTCTGAATCAGAAATCATAAAAGGCCTGAATTTCACATATCTGTGATATCTGGTATGAGGCATACTCAGCATCTATAGCAGTTAAAATGCAAGAACCTTACGCTCAAATAAAGGTGGATTGAATTTATAGCTTTATGGAGGATACTGCCAAATAAAGAACGCTACAGTGATATGGAAATTTCTTATTGGGAATCAGAGGGCCTTCCTGCTTTCTTTAAAGATGTAGGAAAGGTCTAACAAATTAGAGCCCAGGAAAATTTTCTTTTTGAGGTGTGTAGTGGGTAGGAAGAGGAGAAAACATCACACAAATGCTCTTCCTTGCTCAATGCTCTCTCCCATCCCACTCCCATTCTTGTCATAAACCAAACTTATATGGAGTCCCCCAAAATGTTCACCAGTTACTATGTAACAGGATTTTTGTTACAGTTCTGCATCAAAGGCAAAGGGAACAAATCCATTAACAATGTAGGAAATGTTTCTAACATTTACAATACTTTAATGAATCTCTGATGTTATCTATGTGGACATTCCTTGCAGTGAGCAGAAAGGGAAGGGAAGATGCCTTTATACACAGCCCACTATATACTTTTTACATATATTATTATCTCATTTTATCCTTACAACTCTGCAAGGTAGGAGCTATTATCCTCATTTTACAATCGAGGAAACTGAAACAAAGTTTCAGTGACTTAACCAGGGCCACACACTTAGTGTCTGAGGCCAAATTACAATTCAGGTCTTCCTAATTTGAGGCCTGGTGCTCTATCCACTGAGTATTCAGCTGCTCTAAGATGATGTAGGCCATAATTCATCCATGTCTGCCCATGCAATGCTTCTCTCGCTCAGGGGAAACATGGAGCATGCTGGGGGCCCTCCTCAAGTTCTTTTGACATTGAAAAGATACCAGTGGATCATGCAAATTATGCATAGATTTACATTATTTCTAATATTAGAGTAAAAGTATGTTCTTTTCCTCAAATATTTGTTGCTTTTGGCTACCTCTCCATCACTGTTGATTTTTCTATGATGTCCTTGTTGTAGAGATGCTTGTTATGTCCACCCCTTTCCCTTTCCAGGGCCTTTTGCTTTTGTGCGTTTCCCATACTCTGTACTCTTGTTCTCTCTTCTTTCAGATTACCAAGTTTAGGGGATATCTTTATTTTCCAGAGGTGAGGGGGGTCAGTTGGGACACTGCAACAGGGAGACTCTGAGAAGCAATTGTAATTGGATATATTTTACTGGTCCCATTCTTAAAACACTGCCTTAAACCCAGAGGGTCTGGGTTCAAATACTTTCTGCCACCTAAGCTCGTGTTACATGAGTGAGTTGGACTAGATGACCTCTGAGGTTACTTAGAGCTGTATATCTATCATGTATTGTCTCTAAGGCTGATTTAAGGATTTGTAGCCATCCACTCTCTCTAGAAGTAGGTTCTTTTCCAGGGCTTTACCAAAGAGGCTAACTCCAATAGTTTGCCTAAAGCAGTAACAGCCATAAGGAACAGACAGCCAACCTGTGGTGGTATAGTCACGTGTGGTAGTGGGAAAAGCTGAGGCAGTAGTGCCAGGAATGACAGGCTACTGAGTCAGTCTTCAGTTATTTATTTATTTTTTCAATAAAAACTACCTTCTGGTTACATTTTTTGGTATTAATAAATTAGTGCTGCCTACCTACTGAAATCCATTTCTATTACTTTGTATTTATTTATCAATTTACTTACATCTCTCCAGTAGAAGGCAAGCTCCTTGAAGGCCAAGACTATTTCAGTTTCTATCTTTGAATCTTGGAGCCTAGGACTGTGCTTTACATGCTGTTGCTGTTCAATCCTTTCAGTTGTGTCCGACTCTTTTGTGACCCCACATGAGACTGTCTTGGCAAAGATACTGGAGTGCTTTGCCATTTCTTTCTCCAGCTTATTTTACAGATGAGGAAACTGAGGCAATAGGGTTCGGTGACTTGCTCAGGGTCACACAGCTAGTAAGTGTCTGAGGCCAGATTTGTACTTATGAAAATGAGTTTTCCTGACTTCAGGAACGATATTCTATCCATTGTACCAGTAAGATGCCTATTCCATGTCTGTTAAGTAAAATTCAACCCTTTAACAAACTCAAAGTCTTACTTCCTGTAACCATTTCTTATGAATTGTCAACACTACAATTATATTTTTGGGGAATCACTATAAGGCAGTTTTTGTTAGTCAACATTTACCTAATATGAATTTTCCAAGTTACTAGTAAGTAACAACATAAAACTGGGTAACAAAATCAAACTGTTCACATTATTCTACAATGTCTCTTTACAAATCTGAACATTTTAAGTTTTCCTCTTGAGTCTGCAAAATTTCAAGATAAGGAATATAGCAACAAGAAAAGGTTCACTTTTTTAGGTTTCATTTTTAAGATGTTACAAATTCATTTTTCTCATTTTTTCCCTCACTTTGCAATGTTTTTGCACTTGGTTCATTCTATACTTGCATTACATTTTATTATGTCAATTTACCCTTTAAGCTTTTGCATTCAAGTGGGTCAAAAACTAGAGAAAAATAATTAGAAATTATCTTCATCTAGATTTAGCACACATTTAGAATAAAAGTACAGAGTAAAATCCAATTTACACTCACTATTCACAACCTATATGGAAGAACAATGATGGGTGCTCAGAAAATAATTTCAGAGAGTTTTATTGACTAATGCTCTTCTTAAGGAATTGTTAAAACCCTCAAGGTTCAAAAATCAAAAGAATGATGAGAGGTATCAATAAAAGCTAGTTAGCAACTTCTTAGCAATGACTTTCCTTAAGTTAAGTGAGGTAGGAGAATGAGAGCCCCTCCTTTCTCTTGTACTTTAGATCTGCCCTTTTAAATTAAATCATCCAGTAGTCACAAATCGGTATTGATTCTCTACAAAATTTGACCTTATGTAAAGGAGAAAATGATACAAGTTCCTTTTGCATTTCTAAATAAGTTACCTCATTCTGTCAATTCTACCTCAGTCTCTTTCAATTAGCTTTATACCTATTACCTCTGCCACAACGATCAGAAATCCTCTTTCCCATAAATCTAAACATTGCAATAGCCAAAGACAGCTTTATGCCTTTCCTCTTCATTCCTCACATCCTTGTCATTCATTTTCCTGTAATCTTATCTGGTAATGCCTAAATGGTAATTCCTCTTATCAAAAAGCCTTCACAAGAGCTCCTAATTCTTCAGGAAGTAAAGCTCAAAGCCCTTTGCACAGTACTCATGGTCCTCTACAATCTGGCAGTAAACTTAATCTCATATACTCCCTTAAGCATACTCTATAATTTCAATCAAAGAATGTTTACTGTCCATCGAGCACATAAGCTCTCTTCCATTTTATTTATCTGCTCTCCTCTGTGGTTGGGACATGGTCTCTTTTTGATACCCTTTTGTTTAATTCCTCCTTCCCCAACTTTATTTTAAGATCCACATTTTCTTCCTTCTACCTCCTTTTCTAGTTCCGCTCCCCGCCTCCATCAAGAAAAATAAAACCCATTATAAATCATGTATCATTAGGCAAAACAAATTCCCACGTAAGTCATCTCAAAAAACAAAAAAAGTATTCATCTGCAGTGAGTCCATAAGTTCTCCATTTGGAGGTAGGGACCATGTTTCATCATGAGCTCTCTGGAATTGTGACTGGCCATTGTGTTGATCAGTGTTCCCAAGTCTTTCAAATTTACTGGGATTTTTTTTTTCTTTTTACAATAGTGCTGTTTTGTATAAATTGTTCTCCTGGTTTTGCTCACTTCACTTGAGATCAGTTCATACAAGTCTTCCTAGGTTTCTTTGAAACCACTGCTCTCATTTTTTATGGCACAATTATATTCCATCACATTCATATACCATAACTTTCTAAACCATTCCCATATTGATATACATCCCTTTGGTTTCTAATTCTCTGGTAGTACAAAAAGAAAGGTTCTATAAATATGTTTATACATACATCTCCTTTTCCTTTGATCTCTTAAGAGTACAGATGTAGCATTTGGGACCTAGTATTCGACCTACTATTTATAGGTCAAAGGGAAAGAACAGTTTAATAGCTTTCAGGGTTCAGTTCCAAATTGTTTTCCAGGCTCGAGCAGTTCACAATTCTAACAACAGTGCACTAATATACCAGTTTTCCCTCCTAGTAATTCTTTAAAGTCAAACCTAAAGACCACCTCTTCCAGAAAGTCTTTGGACTAGAAAAGAAAAGACAAAGATAACAGATACCCAAAATATATAAGAATGGAGTATGACAACACCTAGCTGCTGAGGGAAATTATTATTTTTCCATTATATTGATAATCAATTATTTAATTAGGATTAAAGTTTTTTTCCCTTTATCTCCTCATTCAGGGACCAGGCCCTATAAGCCAGTCTCTGAAGGGCATTGCTAATAGATGAGATTGCCCCAATCCTCTGGGTACATTCTCTGTGATCTTCAGTGGGACCCCACCCAACTAGAAAACCTTTCTTTAGAGAGTAAACAGAATCTAATTTAGGTGAATTCTTGCTTTTAGTAAATAAGCCTATGCCACTGTAACCTTTCAGTGGAGTTTAGGTTAACCCAGCTTATAAAGGAGAAAACCCAAAACCAGAGTGATCTGGGTAGAGACAGATTCCCCTGTCCAGATTGCTAGAAGCAGCTGAGTCTCATGAGCCACAGTCTCAGCAGGAGGAGCTGAAGATTTTGAGTCTACCTCCTCATTAATAAGTCCACTCCCTTATTAATTGTTACCAATCAGGGCTGTTTTTCACTTGTGAGGGACATCTCCTTTTCCAAAGATACTTACGCATTCAGGGGGATCTCCATGGTTTTGTCTTTGGTTACCAAGAGACCAATCAATGACCATCAATTTATTGATTAATTGCCACCCTAATTAATAAACTGATCATTACCCAGAAACTCTGTGTCTTGGGCTTTTCATTCATCTTACTGCTACTGATGAATTCAAGTAACTCCCCTAGATGAACTAGATCTTAGGATACTGAAGGAATTGAGGTATGTGATTGTAAAGCCACTGCCAGTAGTCTTTGAACAACTTTGGACATCGATTTGTGGAAAATTGTTGAAAAACCATGGAAACTTGGAAATATCATGGGACTGGAGTAAAACAAAGATTGCTCTAATTTTCAAAATAGGAAAGAGAAAGGAGTATGCTAACTACAGCCTGGTGGGCTTGATTTTGAATCTAAGTAAGATTCTAGAATATATCATTAAAAGGATGGTCAACGAATATCTAGAAGAGGAAGTAATGATCACAATGAACCAGTATGGCTTCACCAATTCTGGTTAAGTTGGACTAAACTTCATTTATTGTACTCTGCCATGGTCAGACCACATACAGGGTATTAGTTTCAGTTCTGGGTGCCATATTTCAGGAATGACACTGATTAATCTAGAGTATCCAGAAGAAGGTAACCAATAAGAGGATTCTGAGACCATGCCACGAAGATCAGCAGCCAGAGGCAACTGCACAGCCACCCTCAGGTACGTAGCTGTGCTCACATATGGGATGTGACCCAGGGCTTCTGAAGGTATGTCAGTGGTGCATAAACCCTGGCAAACTCTACTATGCTGAAAGGGCTTCAAGTATGGCCCCGATAAATGAATATGTATTTAAAATATAAAATTATATTTCAATACTAATAAACAACTCACATTATACTATGTTCAATTTATGACTACTAAGATGGACTTAAAAGTTCACACACCTCAAAGGATGAGTCAAACTTCCATGCCACCTTTCCCTACTAAGGGTATCATAAATCATAATCCTTAGTCCAAGAACACTAACAAGCTAATTTTGAAGAGCTGTTTTTCTTGAAAGAAGTTACAACTCTCTGTAAGTGCACTGGGACACAGAACTGATTTTGAATTTCTTCATAAGATTAGTACTGCTCACAACTGTTCCAAATCTCCTTAGTAACTGAGTCAAACAGTAATAGGTTCACTCTAGAACTATTTTTAGCAGTTTGACATTTATTCTATGTATGTTTAAGTCAATCTAAAATAACATGACTATGAAACTATTCAAGAGGCTTTTGCAAATAGAAATGAACATGTTCTTTAATTCCATGAACAAAACAGAATACAAAAAGTAGAAAATGAAATGAGAGAAAAACACCAATTCCCACAAAGTCAAAAACAATTAAAAAGGTAAATAAAATAGAAGCACCTTACCTGGAAGGTTTCCATCAGTTTCATCGGCACTAGGAAAACTAGTAACACTGGTAGAATCTGAAAGGTCCAAAAGTTTCCCACGCAATTGCTCTATGTCACTTTCTTTGCTAGCCAGCTGCATCTGAAGTTCATTCCTGTGTGTGCACTCTTCAACCAATTGCTGTGTTCATTTCATAATTTTTTAAAAAAATGCAAAGAATGTTAGAACCAAAGAATTTTCAATAACAAGGATCAATTATACTAAATTATAAACTCTCTAGAAACCAAAGAATAAAATGAAGATTACACATAAAAACTACAAAAATGTGTGATTACATGCAAGAAGTTATGAAACCTTGATAAGTAACAACCTCTCAGAAACTCAATTTCCTTATCTGAAAAAACTAGGATAAAAATAAATATGCTCACAACAGTTTATTGTGAGTATCAAATGGATGTAAAAGTATTTTGTAAATTATAAAACACTAGACAAACAATGATAAGAAAAACATTTTCAGAGCCTTGGGGTTTTGGAGATCCAATTCCCTGATTTTTATTATTCTCTTGGTAAGGAGGAGGACTTCTCCCAGTGACACATTTTTTAAAAAAATAATAAAAATTTATTATTATTGTTATTCCTTTAGTTCTTGTAATATGCTTTAAAATAAAATACGCAGTATAGAAAATGTTCAAAGTTGAAGAAAGCATTTTTTTCCTGCCCCAAAACAGCTTACATTAAACAAAAAACCTTCACGGGAAAAAGAAAATTTAATACCAGCAATTATATACTCTTTATTAGAGTATAATTATTAGAATTAGAATTAGAAACTGGTAGTCTAGTGGGAGTAAGTAAACTCTCATATTATTTGTTGCTATTCTGTCATTTCAGTCATGTCCAACTCTTCATGTCCCCATTTGGGGTTTTCTTGACAAAGATACTGGAGTGGTTTGCCATTTCCTTCTCCAGCTCATTTTACAGATGAGGAAACTGAGGCAAACTTGTTAAGCGCCTTGTCCAAGGTCACACAGCTAGTAAGTGTCTGAGGCCAGATTTGCACTTAGGAAGATGAGAATTCCCAACCCTCTATCCATTGTGCCATGTAACTGCCCCAAACTAAATTATCTTTTAAAACTTAAAAAACAATTAAAACCTCCAGCAGAAGTCAAATTCTATTCCAGATATACTAGTGACTGAGTTCTACCCTGCTCAGTTTCTGCCTTGAGATCCTAAGGTAATAGTATTTCTTTAGTTCTTTTTATCAGTCAAACAATACTTGTAGGAATCTTTTGCGGAATAATAGAACAGCTGGGAGGTAGGAGAGGTCCCTACTTCTGATCTCAAAAGTATGACAATCAATCTTAGGGAGAAGTATAAATGTGTAGACAGAAAAATTCAGGTCAGTCTATATAGCGGGTTAATTTGTACATTAGTTAAGACACAGTAAGTATACAAATAGGTATAGGACCTATACTTGGGTTTGGCCTTTTGAATGAGTCTAAGTTTTACAGAACAAATACTTTTATTAAGGGAGGTTGTTCCATGAAGCTTGGATTTGATCAAAGGGCTATATTTGAGAACTTAGAAGGCCACACGCAGCCTTGAGGCCGCAAGTTCCCACCCTCAGTATAGGTAATAAAGTTTTAAGAATAAAAAAAAATCCAACACAAATACAACTTTACCGCTTGCATTTCATTGAGCTCCTTCTGGTGTTTCACTACCATCTGATTGAATTTCTCTCTTTCTTGGTTGAGTTCCAACTGTAACTTTCTGTTTTCCTTTTCCTTCTTTCTCAAATCTTGTGTATTAGCCTTCTTTCTATCAATTTTAAAATCTTTGCGATTCATTATTTCTGCCAACTTGTTTACAGCCTATAAAGCATGCATGAAAAAGGACATAATAGTTCTCCATAAGCAATTTGAGCATTTTTAAAGGGAAAAACTTATTAATAAAAACTTATTCAATATCAAAGTGAAAAAGACTAGCGTAAATAGGCACATCAGTAAATCAACAAGGGCCTATTATGTGCGCGGTCATGTGGAAACAAAGGCAAAAATGAAGCAGTCCTCACGGAATTTACAATGCCGCTGCATTCCATTCTTATAATTTGTAAGACAGGCTTACAAAAATTCTTCAGTAGAGTGCAAGAAATTAAAGTCATCTATTATAAATGTCATTGTCGTTTCTAGAGTGAGAATTAGAAATTTGTATTCATATAAAAAACACCCATACACAACATTTTCCATGAACCCTCATCCTCTAAGTCAAACAGAGCAGTCCCAACGCAGTCCTCTGACCAGAATGAGGAAATTCGAGCCTCACATGACACAGCTTCAAGTTGTTCTGGTCCCTCTCACTCTCACTCTTGTGCCCATAAGTCACTTCACTAACTTTAGTCAATTTGTTCTCCTGCCCAGCCAGGCCCCCATCCATTCTTTCCCACTTTTAATTTCAGGTATTCTATGTAAAATGGAATAGAGCTGTTTTTCACAAATGCTAAGCTATTTTTCCTTCTCAGTACACCCTGAAAAGCTCTATTTTAAACATCAGTATGAATTGATTACTACATGCCCATTCATCCCATTAACAATAAATAAATACTACTATTTATTTTTAATATCATTAAATATAATTGTTAACTGCAAGGTTTTCAAAGGCAGGTCATGATTTATTTTGTTTAGTGTTAAATTACATAAATTAGCATAAACTTAAATATTAAGTTGACAACTGTAAAATAATCTGAAAAATAGTCAAAGTACATACCTGTATTTTTAGGGTTCTTTCAGTATTAATATTCTTTTCAAAAGAAGCTTTAAGATTATTGATCTCCTCTTCTTTCTTCAATTTATAATCTGTTCAATGAGTTAAAATATTTTGGGGAGGCAAAAATAAGTATTTTTCATAAAATAAATATTAAATAACAGGTGGGGTTTTTTTTCTCCTCCAAATTTATTTGTTTTCAATTTTCAACAATTCCATAAGTTTTAAATTTTCTCCCCTTTCCTCTTCCCTCCTCCCCAAGATGGCATGCAATATTATATGGGCTCTATACATACATTCTTATTAAATACATTTTCACATTAGTCATGTTGCATAGAAGAATTAAAACGAATGGGAGAGAGCATGAGTAAAACTAAACAAAACCAAACACAACAAAAGAGAAAATACTCTTTATTCTGTGATCTGATTCCATAGTTCTTTCTCTGGATGTGGATGGCATTTTGCATCGAGTCCTTTGGAAATGTTTTAGATCCTTGCATTGCTGAGAAGGGATAAGTGTATCAAAAATAGTCCTCAAACCCTGTGACTGTGACTGTGTATATTGTTCTCCTGGTTCTGCTTACTTCATTCAGCATCAGTTCATATAAGTCTATCCAGGTATTTCTGAAGTCTGCCTGTTCATCATTTCTTATAGCGCAATAGTATTCCATTACATTCATATACCACAACCTATTCAGCCATTCCCCAATTGATGGGCATTCCCTCGGTGGTGGAATTCTTGGCTAAAAAGAGCTGCTATAAATATTTTTGTACATGTGGGTTACAGGTGACTTTTAAACTTAATATTCTATTATATACTTAGATTTTTGAAAATTTATTTTACCTTAGTCTATTATACACTGAGCAAAATTTCTTTATTAATTATTAAAATCCACTTACCTTCTAGTCCCTTTATTTTTTCAGCAAATTCTTCATTTTCCTTTCTTAATAATTCAATATCTTTGGTTAATGTACTGTTTATTTCTTCCAGCTAAATGAGGCAAAAAAAAAATCACAACCTAAAACTGACTTTCAGTCAAACCAATGATCCTCAAAATGAATTTTTCACGTTTCATATAAATACAGATTATCATGAACTAATCATGGGGAATATCTGAATTTCAACTTAAAATATATTTATATAATAATTATTATAATTATATTACATTATATAACATACAATAAAATTTATTATTATAAAATTTATCATTTTAATCAATTTTAATCAATTCAGGTTCTGCTCATACCCTTTCCTTGCCAGATTAATATAGATGTTTATGGATATGTTCCCATGTGAAGAGTTATAAAAATCAGTCCTAGTTTTTTAGCAGTTGTTGCACAGATATTTCGCAATTTAAAAAGGAACCCAAACAAATCCATCTTTGCTCTCTCTACCCCACCAGTCTGTCTCATCCTGGCTGCTCAGAAGAATGAAGGGCTACAGAAATGCCCTCACATTTAGAGAGTCAGCTCTATAGCTACAGTCATAGAGTTATGTTACTCTAGGGAACTTAGAATCTTTTTGGGCCCAAATCCCTTCATTTGTCAAATAATGGGGTTGGACTAACTCATAGTACAGAGGGTTCAAAGTCAGGAAAGACTTCAGACCTCATCTAATCCAACTCCATCATTATACAGATGAGAAAACTGAGGCTAACAGATATAAAATGACTCGCCTAAAGTCACATAACTACATTAAACCAAATCTATGTTTCTTCATGTTTAAAATTCTATGATTCTAATATTAAGACCAGGTCATATCTGACTATACAATAAACTTTAGATGAAATGAATATATGTGATTATACACAAATATACACATACACACATACAATTTATTTAATATGCGGACCTTTGGAATATTTGGAGTAAATGCTCAGTTTCAAGTATGACTTCTTTCTACCTGGCACATGAGTCAGCACCACATTTTATATTAGTAGATACATGCATAGAAAATAAAAATAAATTTTAATATTTGCCCAAATAAAACTAAGAAAACATGATACCCCAAAGAGAATAGAATATGATACACTTCAAAGCAAAGTACATTTTAGAGTTATCAATGGTTTTGAACTTTCTAAGCTATTGCTCCTTGATTGGGGTAGCAGGAACATGCCAATAGCTAAGGATATAACACTTAGTGGTACTTAAATTCATTATTTTGGTAATGTCAACTTACCCGACTGACAGTGTGATCTTTATCTGCAATTTCTTGTTTATTTCGTGAAGCTACTTTCTTACACTCTTGGGTCAATTCAAAATATTGTTCTTCCAAGAGACGTCGAGCCAACTGCTCTGATTCAGCTTTTGTTTCTGCCAGGTCTAATTGTGCAGCAAACGTTTCTCTACAACAGAGAGTAAAAGATTTAAGAATGGATATTTTTAGGGAAAGTAAATAAATTGAAGTTATCCAATTGGATTATTTGTGTGTGTCTATAAACTGCCATTAAAAAGATCACAGGACCTACAATTTCTTAATCATGGGTATCACACTTAAACTGTTACAAAATCCCAATAAAGACATGAAGTTGGCCTTCATGTATCCCTCTGGAGCTATGAAAAAATAAAGTCAAATGTTTAACAAAGTATTTACTATTCTTTCACCTAAGCAGAGGCAGTAACTAAGTATTTAGTATTGAAAAAAACCTAATAATAGAGCTCTGTGCCAAAAGTTTTATTTCATTTGCCTATAATAAAACAAATTCAGAAACTCAATGTTAATGATGGGAGTAAGGGTCCAAATACACATTCCTCTAAATCACAATTTAGGCACTGGAGGATGTTAATTCTTTCCTGAGACTCAGAAGTTGAAGTATGAAGAATCCTCTCACAAAAATTCTGGCTACAATGCTAATCTGTTGAGCACGACTGCTAGGTTAAAATTTGTGGTGGCCATAGTCAACTGGCAACCACAGACAGTTACACACATTTTTATAGTCTGTAATCTGTGATTTCATTGGTAAGGAAACTCCCTTTACCAAGGCAGTTAAACAACTGCAAAGTCTGGCTTAGAGACCTGCCTGATCAAGTGATTTACTCAGGGTCACACAACCTAATTCATTAGAGGTACGACAAACCACAGCTTTTTGACTTTAAGGCCAGCTCTCTTATCTACTATGCAACACTGCCCCTCGGGGTGACATTCTAACATTTTAATAAGCTTGCCATGGAGGTATACATGGTACAGTTGGAAAAACTCTGCCTTTGGGAGACTGAAGATCTGTTCACATCCTGATGACGCTTAACACTTGTACAACCTTAGCAAAGTCACTCGGGGGCCTCAGATTCTTCATTTATAAAATGAAGTGACTGGATTGGACAGCCTCTGAAGTCACTTCCAATGCCAGCTCTATGATTTACCTTATATCTTGATTTGCTACAATTAACACAGGTTTATTTCTTTAAAATGAATGGGTCATAGAATCCTAGAAATGAGAAGGTCCTCAGAAGTCATACAATTCACTGTCTTGCTGTATCAAATAATTCCTTCTCAACTTTCTGGACAGGTGGCTGGTTATCCAGCCCCTTGCCTGAACATTTCAAATGATGGGAAACTCATTGCTTCACAAAGTAACTCATTTGGGATCTTAAAGACAATTTAAATTATTTTTAAAAGTTCTGCATTATGTTCAGCAGAATTCTGCCTCCTAATAGGTTTCACAATTTGGTCCTATCTCTGCCCTTTGGAGGAGTACCAAATAAATCTCTTTTTATTTGACAGTCATTTGATGTCTGAAGACTGCTATCATATCTCTCTCCTTCGCCAAGTCTATTATTTGTGAGATTATATTTTAAATACAGTTTCCATAATCTACTATCACCTAAATCTACCCTCACACTAAACTATAATCTATCTCTCTTACAATAGGACAATTACCTCCTTTGATTTCTTCTATTAACAATCTAAAATTATGTCAAGTCTATTTGACCAATATTTCAATGTTTTCTCTCATCATACTACCTCCTAACAACAAACTCAATAAGCTCTAAACTTCTGATTTTAAGTACCACACATAAATTTAGTAGCTTCCTATTACCTCAAGGATAAAACACAAACTCTACACCTGGAATTTAAGGCCCTTAACAACTGGCTTCCAACCTAGCTTCTTAGCTTTAAATCACAGTAATACCTTCACACGTGCTACATTCCCATCAAATGGGACTACAGATTTTCCTGGCTCAACATGCATTCATCGCTCTGTCCCGTAGAACTCAAATACAACCAAGTCTCCCTTCTTGTCTCTTAGAATCCTTATCTGACTGTTGTTGTTTGTCCTTCCTTCTTCAAGAGAGCTATGACATCAGGGAGGTGATGTCATGACATGCAAGTGAATTTGATTTAAGTGAGGGATGGTTAACTGTAAGACTCAGCTTTAGTACCACCTCCTTTTGAAGCCTTTCCTGCTTCTGTTCTCCACTCCCCCTCCCCTAAAACTCTCTCTAGGAATTAGTTCTGTCTTCTGTGTACATGTTGAAGTGGGAGACAGATTCATTTGTGTCTAGGTCCCAGTGTCTTGCACAAGTTAAGTACTTAATAAATGTTTGTTGAATTAAATGTTGAAACAAAATTAAAACTTCAGTTCAAACTTACTCCTAACTAGACCAAAAATAAAAAATATTGCATAGGACTGGATAAACTCAGCTAACTTCATTAGTTTTAGTGAATAATTTCAAACTAAAACTTAAGACAACTTTATGTGATTTCTGAGCCAAAGTAAAATAGACATACTTTTCATTTTGCAGTTCCTGTATTTTCTTTAGATTTTCTCGATTTTTTTCTTCAATGTCCTCTTTAAGTTCCTTTACCTGAGTTTTATAAAGTGTCTGCAAAATAAGTACCAAGGAGAAATAAGCGGTTTTTATGTAGCCAGTTAAAAAATAATTCAACTGAATTGTGTTAAGATAATCCAGCAAGCTAATCATCTGAACTTAATAACTACAACTTTTAAACATCACTTCATAAAGTTAATATTGTCTGCAAAACATTCTCCATTTTATTATTGAAATCTATCATATTTAATTTCAACAGTGTATAAATACTACAAAATTTAATTTCAAAATAATTACTTGACTCTAGGATCTAACACTTCCCAACTTTGATATACAATCCTTTAACTTTTATAATTACATTTATTTATTGAAATAAAATGTGGAGAAGGCAAAAGTTAAAGCATCATCTAGTACAGTAATATTTACAAGAAATACTTATGCTGCCAAAGTAACGACCCCTTTAAGCAGAAGCACAAGAATAGTTTACATGATGACATCAATAATGTAAATGGACACAAAAGTGAAAGATTTAAGAATGCTGATCAATGACTTCAGGGGATGCAATTAAGAAATATTGCCTGTCTCTTATTAGAGAGGTTGTGATGTATGGATGTACAATGAGGCATACATTTTCAGACATGGCCAATACACTTTGCTTAGCAGTATTTCTTTGTTACTGGTGACGCTTCTAGGACAGTGGGGAAGAAGCAGAGCAGTGTGGCACTGGGAAGTGATAGTGACTTATGCAAAAAGGACATTAGTAAAACATTTTTTAAAAAATAAGGAAAAGAAAGTTCACTCCTCCAAAGACAAGCTACATGGATGCCTACGGAAACGCAAATAAAATAAGAATGATGATGGCTTGATCTAGTTTAAGTGTCTACATGTCCTAAAGTGTTTCATTCTATCATTAGAAGTTACATTCTCTCACCTCTCTTTTAACCGTGAAATATTGAGCTTCACAAAGGAAACCTACCTAGGGATGAAAAATAATACTCTGCTTCTGAGCATTATAAGTAAGCGTTCACTGAAGTTCCTTACCATACTTGCTGATTACTTATTCTTATCTTCTTTCTTTCTTTTTTAAAAGACTAGATATCTCTATCTTGCCAACATTGGAAATACTGGGGGCTACTCATGGTCCTGGTCCCTCAGTAGCATGGGACCTTTGACCAGTTCCATTTTCTGACCTAGGTTGGTTTCCTCCCAACCTCCTCTTTGGGAAACTTGGTGACCTCTGCTCTCAGAGGCTCACCATATTAATATAGTTTATTCTTATTTTAAACAGTTTAAAACACAGTATTTTGAAGGTACCAAATCAGGCAAATCTTGGCCCTCATTCATAACTCATGTTTAAAAAAAAAAGTTCTCTTAAAATAACTAAGAAGTTTGAATAGATAAAATACGAAAGAATTTAGTATGTGCTATTACACTCTATGGAATATAACTTGAGAAATTACTTTATCTTTCATATTAAATGCCAAACATATGAAAACATTTCTTTTTAACCTATATTCAGGGTTTTAAAATGCCAGATTATTTTTATCAACCGGGCTTTCTGGATTGCTATGAGAATAAACTTCTATTTTTGCAATGTGCAGGGGGTAGGGGAAAGAAGCTGAAGTGGCAACTCATACTCATCAGGAAAGCACGGATTCTTTACAATTCTACAGGTACCCCAAAACAACAAGGCTGCTCTCAGCAGTCAGTGACATTGTGTTTGATCCTTCTCCTGTGAGCAATTCAGTAAAACAGGGCTATGTTACAGATTCAATGCTGCGCAATTACAATACAGAATATGTTCAAGACCCTGGCAGTTCTGTGAATGTGCTTTTCATCTTTTAACTAACAAGTCATTGTTGGTTTAAATTCAACATCCAAAACAGAATTTAATATTACAGAACATTTTACACAATCAGTGCAGTACTGGGAACTTATGAGAAGGGAAATAAAAGAGGCAGCTGAATCTTGCATAAGCAATACTGAACTAATTTTCCTTTTTACTATGAGAAGAGCATATTTTTCAGTTTTATATTGAGAATAAAAAGCAGAAAAGCAAATTAACAAAACATATTAAATCAAGTGATTGACAGAATAAATTATCAAGATAACAAGAGTCTCTTTACCAAACTAGAAAGTACCTCTGGTACATTCAGCTTTGTTTATGGGTGAAACCAGATAAGAATAACTGCCATAACACAAAGCAACACAAAAAACAGTGCTGGATAGAATATGTGCAAAGGACAGAGAACAGAGAGATACCAAAGATAGTAGTATTTCCTTTAATTATTAACCATATCATCAATTCCTTCCATTCAAAACAACAATACAGATCGGAAATGGAGGGAAAAGCCCTCCGCCTCTGACACTTGATAGGCAGAGCCTTTCACTTCTTAGAAGTAGCTGACCACATTTTAAGATTTTTTTTTTTTTACAATTCCTCTACAAAAATCAACAAATGCTTCTATAACTTACTGAAAAATATTGTTCAGCTTCAAGCTGATCCTGTAGTTCCCGCATCTGTCCTTCGTTTCCACAATATTGTCTTCAGAAAAAAGAGGAAAAAGTCAATAAATGTATCTGCTTATAATAAAGTAAATAGTTGTAGAACCTATTTAAACCTATTTAAAATAAAAACAGGATTGTTTAAATAGCTCTATTTTAAATATATCCCCATGCTACTAATATATAAATCAATAATTCAGTTAGTTACAGTATTGTTTCCATTCCTCTGTTGAAAAAAATATTGCATAAAGAACGTTTCTCTTAGTGAGGACCAACTATTCACAAAGGAAAAAAACAAAGAACAAACAACACTTAGGGACTGACCTTAATTGTAAAAAACAACTTAACTGAGTAGTTTGGGAGACTGAAAGAGAAACCAAAAGAGAACATAGATCTAATTTTAAAAAGCTGAACTTATACATTATAGTTAGTTAGGTAAAAGAGACAGAACAGGAAAGAAGGAGGAAGAAACAAAGAGGACAATGATGGAGAAAAGATAGCCTAATAAAGAAAAATTGATAAAAAGGAAGACAGAGAGGGGCAAAGAGGTATATAAATACACTTTATGAAAAACAAGCCCATAATCAAAGACCGAAAGATAGTGACACCAAAGCCGAGTGACACCCAAAGAGAGAAAAAAAATGTATATGTCTGTGTATATTTCATGAAAAAATTCTATCTAGTCACTCCTTAAAATATTCTAAACAATGAAAAATTATAACTACTTTTGAAATCAAGAGGTACAACCAGAGGCATCACATTTTAGTGTTTTCCTATAGGATGCATGACCTCCAAGTCATACCTTCCTCACTCCTACTATAAAACTCTCAACTCAGCAAAGACACTAGTTCTTTTGATACCTCAAGAGCATGGATACCCTTGAATGGTTGGTTGGGAGTAAGGACTAGAAAGAGAAGGGAGAGGGGCAGATTTTTACTGTATGTGCAAAGTATTCATTTTAACTGGTAAACAAACATACAATCTAAAAAGGTAGGAATGGGCATGATTTATGTATGATACAGCAACTTGAAAAGGAGGCATAAACTGTTTCCTAAAAACAGAAAGGTCCAAGAACAGATACTGATTATCTAATTGGCCCTACAGCTTCTCTTTTATCTCTATCCTATCAATGAGCTGGAAATGAGGAAATATGGTGGGAAGTATATTAAATAAAAGGCAGGAATTTGAAAAAGAAAAGAATGTAAGTTTGGTATAGGATCTAAAATTTACTATCTGTAAATTAAAGTGCCAAGTCAAGAGTCAGAGGAACTGAGTTTAAATTTCTATACCATTTATTATTTTTGTGACTCTGGCTAAGTCTCTTAACCTCTCTGGGATCTTAGTTTCTTTAACTGTAAAATGAGGTGGTTTGACAAAATGATGTCCAAGGATCCTTCAAGACCTAAACCTGTGATTTACATAAAAAAGAATTAAACCAACTGTCTCCAAGAGATAAGACCTGGTAGAAGTCACAGGGGAAGGTGGGGGGTAGGATGAGAGGGGGTGGTTGTTAGCTTAGGAAGTTGTTCCCTATAAATACGAAGGACTAAAAGAATTGATAAGACCTTTGTAAATTACAATTTTTTTCTGTTGATTTATCATTGCAATTCTTTATGTTTCCCTGAACTGCTTACTTATTTATTTGCTGTTTTCAGGGAGCACAGTTAAGGCTCCCTCTCTGAGAGCTAAGCTAGATATTGCAGGGACTTGGCTTTCAGAAAAGAAGAGTGGTTAACTATTAGAGAACAGGAGTCTTAGAAAACAGGAGTCAATAGTAAGCTCAATCCTGAAGCTTGCTAAAGGAGGAGAGTCGGAGAAGATCATGGTGGAAATCAGTGATCCCATGGTGCCAACAGCCCTTTAAAACACAAATTACTTTAACCAGTAGTAACTCCATAATAAAATAATCAAATTTTCCTAATAAGAAAAATGCAAATCAAGATAACCTTAGGATACTACTTTATATCCACTTTAAAAAAAAGCAGCAAAAATTAAATTTAATGCTGGTGGTAGTAGGAAAGTAGGTGTTCCAATACATTCCTTGGGGAGGGCTGTAGACTGGTTGAAACATTTATAACTTAGCAAGGATGGTTTGTTCAGCAGTTTCAGTTATGTCCTACTCTTTGTGACCCTATGTTAAGTCTTCTTGGAAAAGATATTAAAGTGGTTTGCCATTTCCTTCTCCAGCTCATTTTACAGATGAAGAACTGAGATGAACAGGGTTAAGTGACTCACTCAAGGTCACACAGCTAGTAAATGTCTTCCTGACTCCAGGCCTGGTGCTCTATTCACTGTACCACCTACCTGCCCAGCAAAAGCAGTTAAAGAGTTATTGAAATAATTGTACCTCTTGACCCAGCAATTGCAATGCCAGGACTTCATCTCAAAAACATCATAAAAAAAAGAAAAAAAAAGTTTACAAAAGTATTTATAGCTGTTCTATTGGAAATATCTCCCACCCCCAAAAAAAGAAACAATTCATTATAGTCTAATAACTGGAAGACAACTGAGCATGGAAATATAATACAATACAAAGAAAAAAGGGGAAAGACCTATACACAGTTATGTAAGTAAAGATCAGCAGACCTATCACCATATATACACTGAAAATGGTGTTGCAAAAAAAGAAGAAAAGAAAAAAACACCACAAGTAGCAAAGTTTCAGGAAGAACTGGAAGGAAACACAGAACAAAGGCATTTTAAAAGTCTTCACGTGTTAATTTGCTTTATTCTACCTATCAAATGTGAAAAGTTTGACATAAAACTTCTTTCTTATTATGAAGATATGAATTTTTTGTTGACATTAAGTTTACAATAAAATTTTTAAACAAAAATTATTTGCAGGAGATGCAGCATACCATCTTATGAATCAACAAGCTTTTAAGGTGAAAGTAATCTAACCAATGATGGAACTGGCTATTTTTCTTATTGTTATGAAGCTTAAACAGGTATCTGGACTAAATCTGGACCAATGTGAGAAACAGATCAGTCAGTACAATGCAAGGGGTTTTAACATATGGTTTCTATTGATCTAAACACATGTTATCAAAGTATCTTGCATACAATATACACCAACAAAAGATCTCAAGTTTATGAGAAAAGGAAATTCACTTAAAATGTTCATTTTATCACAACTTACCTTGTGAGCTGAGCTAGTTCAAATTCCAATAATCTCTTTGCTTCTAATAATGTATTGATCTCTTGTTTCATTTGCTTTTCTAACCCTTTCAAATTGTCCTTCTCAAAAGCTTGAGTTTTCAATTCATTCTGTATCAGTAACCGCTTATTTGATTCTTGCTCCAGCTGCAGTGTTAGATTCTTAACCTACGAATGAGAAACATATATACTTTTGCAACTGCTTAGTGTTCATTTGAAAGAATATTTAACAAACTTTAATGTCCATTATGGTTCCTTAACTTATTTGAGGACATCTAAGCACTCTTAAATGACCCTATTAAAAAGAATTTTTGATAAACCCTATTAACTTGGAAATCAAGCTATTAGTGGTGCATTGTAAACTTAGCTTCAAAAACTTAACTTCTGCCACCTCTATGGGAATGGGAATATATTCTAGAATTCTGCTAGGAAATGAAACCAAGTCCATTGGTCTACAGTTTTGAGTCTCATATTTTCTTCCAGCTTTCTGAAAACTGTCAAATGTTCTTTTCCAGTCCTGTGATGTGTCTCCCATTCACCACAATCTTTAAAATGTCACTGTTCCTTTAGCACCTTGGAATGTAGCTTCCTGGGCTTGGTGACTTCAACTCATTAAAAACAGTTAACACTACCATCAAAATGCTTCATACAGATTATCTCATTTGAGTTTCACAATCCTGTGACATAGGTGCTCTTTATCCCCATTTTACAGATGAAGGAAAAACTGAGGCTCAAAATGATAAAGTCATTCACCCCTGTTCACACAACCATTAAGTTTTGAAGGCAGAATTTGAATGTAGGTCTTCCTAAGGTTGGATCTGGCATTACACCACTTTGTTTTCTCAAGCCCTAGCCTCCTACCAAGTTGGAGAAGCAAATGGGCTTGCCTGATGCAGTCTCCAAGCAGAACTCTCCTTTCCAGGGAGGGTCTCTGGAGTCCAAGCATCACTCAGTCTCCTCATGGACCAAAGTTCTAATATCAAGCTGAATGAATCATTATTGGGAGAAGCAGATTTCGTAAAAAAAACAATTTCCCATTGGGAAGATGGGGATCAAATCTCTCCAAACACTACCTTCTCCTTTAACCCATTCTATACCTCAAGGGAGTAAAGAGAACTTTTGTTTGATGACACCAAGAGCTATACTACCTTGCTTGCTCTAGATAAGCTATGCTGCCCATGCAAAAAACAAAAACAAACCACTCAGTTCCACAGAGGGTCAGTCTGGGGGGACAGGAACATGGATATTCTAAATGATGGGTTCCCATATATCACAGGATCATATAAATGGTCTAAGAACATTTATTTAGACAGTTTAAATCTAAAGTTGACAGCCATGTTTGGGGTCAAAGAGGAAAATGGTTACAAAATTACAGATATTTAAGTTACTCTTTCTTGCGTGCTAGAGAGTAAAAGCTATCTCAAGTGCTCTAATTTTGATCAACTAAGTTTTCAAATCAAGTATCAATATACACAGTAAGTTCTTGAATGTATGAGAAACACACACCTGACACCAAGGATGCTAGTTACTCTTAATCTTCCTATTTACCTTGGGTTTCAATTCCCTAAGCCCCTTTGGGGCCTGACCTTTTGTATTAACCTTAGCTTTCCTCACCAGTCACAGTTTTGAGTTTTATTGCTGACAATTATTTCAGCACTATGCCATGTTTTTGTAGTTAACCTATTGGCTGTGCTTGCTTCTGTATTCTGTATGTTTAAATAAATATTGGTTATTTAGTTCCATGTGTATCTACATTAGTTCCTTTGTAATATATAATTCCTTTCTCCCTTTTCTTTTTCATGAGAATTATTTCTTTTGGTATCTTTAGAACCTTAGATCTTTACATTACTTACAGGCTGACTTCCTTTGGAGAATTTTAATCCATGGGATCTATGTATCCCTCTCCATGAAACATCTGAAATCTAATTTCCCCAAAGCTAGTGTCCATGTCAAATTTCACTCATTTTTCCTCTCCTCTATCACACTTTCTCCTCTAGGACTAGGCACTTTCTCCTCTCCTTCCTTTCCCCCTCCCCTGCCACATACTCATCATTTAGTTTTTCTTTTCTGGTACAGAAGACAAGTTTCTCTAATTTCTTGCTCTACCTTTTAAGGATTGAAAAATTAACCCCCTATCACTCTGACCACCTGGAAGGAAATTATCATCTACTTTGCTTTTAGCAGAAAGAAAAATTTAGTAGTTGTCCAGACACTGATAGCCTTCATCACTGTCTCTACGTCAAGGTTATGATTTGTTTTCTGATTTCATCTATTTCCTCTTTCTGTGCAGGTATTTATAGTATATATCAATGATAATACTGTTTCTGTTTTCGCCTCCACTTATTTGCTTTATAGCATATAGTTTTCCAAACCTCCCTCTGCCTTCTTCCTGAATTTATTCACACCCAGTCTTTTAACTATTCACTTTCTTCTAAATAAAGTATGTTCTTTGAGACCTGTATTTCAATCTTGGGTCTTAATCATGCATCTCATCATCCCAAGCCTCGAGTTTCTCCTTAGTTGGGATCTCCAGTTCACTAGGCCTATCATCCATACTTCAGATATAGCTACACTAAGTCATGCATTTATTGCTGGCTTGATTCATATACTTTTCAGTAACTCTTCTACCTAAGAAGTTATTCTTACTCCATTACAGACAGTATCTATATTATATCTAGGCTTGTGGATATACATGAACAGTTTTCTCCCTATCCCTTCTTTTTATTTTAACATCTTTTTGATTAGATTTTCAAGATTCCAGGAAAATATAGTTTTATTAGTCTTTGTTAGGTGTATTTTATCTTTAAACAAGATCTGAATCCCATTCTCAGAAAACTATTTTTAAAACAAGGCTATTCATTTCCAAATGTGCCCTTCTCTTCTGAAGTCCTTGCATTTGATAAGCAGCAGTGAGAAAACCACCACCCAAACCCCTAAGGTCTTCAGTTTCTTTCCCAAGACCCAATCATTTTTCATAATGCTTTCTAGATTTCTTCTAAGAGAAGAAATTCATGCCCATGTCATTTTTTTTAAATAGTGAAAATATGATTTGAAAATATTTGCAAGGTCATATCCTGAAAACATGCCAAGCAAGATCATAGGACTTATTTTCTAAAAAACATGGCAGATGGAATAAAGTAGCGAAAAAGTTGAGGTAGGGAATGTAATTACTATAGAAAGTTATTGTTAACATAGTCCAGGTGAGAGGTGATTGAACTTAAACTAGGATGGTAGCTCTGTGAGTGAAGAGAAGGGGATGTATATGAGACACTACAGAAAAAAAAAATATAGGATTTGACAAATGAATGGATATGTAGGGTGAGAAATCTAGGGTGACACTGGGGAAGCAGAAGTAAAATGGTGCCTTCAGGAGTAAGTGGGAAATTTGGAGGGGAGATGGGGGGGGAGAGGGGGGAAGACAAAGGAAAATAATAAGTTCTGCTTTAGATACTTGAATTTTGAGATGGCTGTGGGATATTCAGTTCAAATATATTCAACCAAAGCAGTTGGTGATGTGAGACTTGAGCTCTGAAGATAGACAAGGGCTAGATAAACAGATCTAGGAAACACTGTACATACAGTTGATCGATAAACCCATGGAAGCTGATGAGATTACTATAAGAGGGGGGAGGGAGAGAAAAACAGACATAGAGAGAAGATGACCCAATACAAAGTTCACAGTCAGTGAGCATGACATAGATCTTCCCACTCTAATCCATGCACACAGGGACCAAAGTGATTTTTCCTAAAGCATAGGACTAACCATGCTGATCACCCACTCAATAAACTCCAATGGTCCTTTAATATCTCTAGGATCAAATATACACTGCTTTGTCTGGAGTTTAAAGCTCTTCCCAACCTGGTCTATCTTTCCAGGATTTTTGTTTTACATAGTCTTTTCCTTCATGTACTCTGTGGTCTAGCCACACTTAAACTACTTGCCAATCCTGACTCATCATGCTCTCCCTCTTGCCCTCTACTTTTTTAAGAGTGCATGATATTCTTTTAAACTTCAGCTCAGTCACCACTTCCTATAGGAGGTTCCCCATCAGTCCCACAGCTGCCAATGTTTTTCCATTTGCTCTGTATTTATCTTGTGTGTTTAATGTATATGTTGTTTTCCCCTTTATAATGTAGGCTCCTTGATGGCAGAGACAGGTTTTTGTTTTTTTTCTTTTTACTCTCAGACTTTAGGACAGTGTCTGGAATATAACTGCTTAATAAATGTTCGATAACTGACTGATTCCTGACTCAAAAGTTCACTATTCAAAACTAGGACAGGCAGTAAACATCAAAGTGTGACAAAGTCTTTCAGCAACATAAGTAGTGCTAAAACTGATAATAAAAAAAAGGCAAGATAAAAAGGTTTTTTTCTAAAGCTATACTGGGATTGTAGAGGAGATTCTTTTTCATGTACAGGTTGGACTTGATTTCCTCTGAAATCCCTTCCAGTCCTGAGTTTGTGATTCTGTCATTTATCTAACATGTATTAGCTATAAAATAAAATGTTTTAAGCCAAATTAAATTCTCCATGTACTTAAGTTAAATATCTTCTGATATGTATATTTGCTCTTCTTCATATGATTTTTTAGTTAGTTAAAAATTATGAGTGTTTAAATACTATGTTTTAGATTTCATTTCAGGGTATAGCATATCCTATCATCAAAGATGATTTTATCACACAGTAAGTTCCTCTAAAGTTGGAGGTGAATTTCTATCATATTGTTTTATATTCCCAATGCTTAAGAGAATGGACAGTTTATAAGTATTTACCGATGCCCAATTTTGTTAGGAAGTACTCAAACCAACGAAATCACAGCTCTCTCCTACATCCCAACTTTTCTATCAATACCTTTTCTCTTTTTTCCCCACTCCTGGTTGGCTACTGCTGTTTCCCCCAATCCCTATACCACCTATATCCCTAAAGGAATGAATCCAGAGTTTTTTCTCCATTCAAACCCTTGGACTCTTTCCCTGATCTCCCCTTTGCAGCAATCATGAGCTAGATTCCTCTAGCTTTCCCACTCACAAGAACAGACATGGCCATTCACACTTTTTGTATGAGCAGTAAGTAACCAACTCTAATCCTTCCAGTAAGAGGGAAGACTACTGGGCTTTATCAATATGACAGACTGCCTTCTGGACCTCCACACATTGCTACCTTATCTGCTGATGCTCCCTTAGGGTCATTGGGCCTTACCATTTATCCAGCAGCTGACCCCTCCTATATATGTTATCTCCCCCTAATCAGAAAGTTAGCGTCTTGATAGCAAGGTCTATCTTTTATGTTTGCAACCCAGAACTTAGCACAGTCCTTGAAACATTCATTTATAACAGGCACAGCTTAATATCAAGTTATGTCCTTAACACAAATTATCTATACTATTTTACCTCATTCACAAACTTTCTTTAACACACAGCTGTTTCTCTTTCACACTAAGAACAAAGACAATAGTATCCTTTTTTTCTTACTTCATCTTCCATCCTTTCTTTGTGTTCTGTCAAATGCTCCAGTTTTTGCTGAGACTGTTTCAAGTCAACATCCAACATGGAACACTGCTTTTCAACATGAACAATTCTATTTTCAGCTTTCTCTCGTGCTGCTCTCTCTTCCTTCAGTTTCTTTTCCATTTCTATAAAATGATGGAATTAAATTAGTTCTTAACAACTAGCTTCTAATGAGACAATTTTGTTACTCTTTATTCAAAATGGTTCTATCAGCAAAATGCATGCCAAGTGTTTCTAATATCTATGACAATATGAAGTACCATTAACAAGTTTTTGTATACTTGAGTGTTTTTATAAGCAAATCATTACAGGAAGTATAAAAAAAACTGAATAATGTAGTAGACCCTTCCATGTACAGACTGGCCCAAAGGTTATCTGACATTTATCCAGAATCTTTTGTTCATGAGAAGGCAAAGAGCAAATCTGGAACATATATTGACCATAGTCTTCATTCCAAGCCAAGAGAAGAGGAGGAAAAGAAGATGAAAATTAGAAATGAAGAAGCAGCTGAAAATGAAGGCTGAGCAAGGACTAATCATCTCTGTATTTTCCACATCGCCTTGTACATAACAGAAGACCAACAAATACTTAACACACAGTGAAAATGAATGTCTTTTCTCATGGCAGATTTTGTTTTCTAAATTTTAAGCACTTCATAACATTTTAAAAGTCAACTTTATTGATGCTTCTTGTTGTTATTTCTAGGCACTGCACTTACATGGAATTGAATCCTCTCTTGGATTTTCTTTTTAAAAACTAATGCCTTTTGTTTTTATAGTACATTCATTCTTGAATATATCCTCCAAGTCACATGTGCATATATGTATGTATATGTGTACACACACACACACACACACACACATGATCTATGCAGTGTAAATGGGTAGAAATCTCAAAAGGAAGGAAAGCACTAGCAGTAAGAGACGACAGGGAAAAGTCTCTTGTAAATGGTAGTATATGAGATTAGTCTTGTAGGAGGTCTGGGAAGCCAAGAGAGACAGGTCAGAAGGATAAACATTTCAGGCATGGGGATCCACGTCAGTGAAAAGGTATGAATTCAGAAGGTGAGATGTTATGTGCAAGAAACAGCAAGTTGGCCAGTATTGTTGGATTTCAGAGTTGATTTTGGGGAGTAAATTAAGACGACTATAAAAGTAGGAAGTAGGTTGTGAATGGCTTTAAAATGCCCATATGATTATTTTTATATTTGATCCTGGAGACCAAGAGTTGCTGGAGTTTACTAAGTAGAGGAGTGACAAGGTCAGACTTGTACTTTAGAAAGCTCGATTTAGCAATCAGATGAAAGATGGGCTACAGTGGAAAGAGATGCAAGGTGTGGAGACCAACCAGAAAGCTACTGCAATGGCACAGATAAGAAATAATGAAGGACTGTACCAGGGGGAGGAGAAATCTCAAAGTTGTTTTACTTTGCACTTCTCTTATTACTAGTGATTTTGGTGCAAACATTTATGTAGTTGTTAATAGTTTGTAATTCTTAAGAACTGTTTCTTCATATGCTTTAACAGCTTACCCAATGAGGAATAGATCTTGGTCTTCTATATCTGTGTTAGTTCCTTTTTATCCTGGATATCAGATCCATATCAGAGATATATGATGCATCAGTTTTTTTCTTCAATCACTTATTTCTGATTTTATCCCAGCTGCATTAATCTTGCTCTTGTAAAAGCTTTGCAATTTCACACAACCATTATGTGGTCTATTTTACCTTTTACTTTCTCCTCTATGCCTTGTTTTCTTAAGAATTTTCTCCCCAAATTAGCAAAAACATGAATATTATGTATCTACACCCATATACACACATACTGTGTTTTCTTTTGCAACATGGCTAATATGGAAATATGTTTTGCATGACTTTACATGGATAATCGATACCAAAATTGCTTGCCTTCTCAAAAAGGGAAATGGAGAAGGATGGAGGGAATTTAGAACTCAAAATTTTTAAAAATGAATATTAAATATTTTTACATGCAAATGAGAAATATTTAATGAAATAAACAAAAATATATTCCATATACACTGTGTGTGTGTGTTGTGTTTATATTTGTTAGGTAATGGCCAAAGAAACTGTGGTGTATAACTATGACAAAATATGACTACACTTTAAGAAAAGATTAAAAAAAAAAGGAATTCAGAAAAGCACATGAAAGATTTGTATGAACTGATGCAGAGCCAAGAATAAAATACCAGGAAAACAATACACAAAATGATGACAACAGTATAAATGAAAAGACCTCTCCTTCTCCACCCCAAGGACAAACAATTTTGGCTCCAGAGGATAGATAAGAAAAAAGTACAGCCCTCCTTTCTTTGAAGAGGCTGGGGACTAGATTTGGAGTTTTACATAATCTGTCAGAATCAATTAATGTTCTGGTTAATTTAGCTGAATTGATTTTTTTCTTTCTTTTTTATTCTTTGTTAGAAGAGATGGCTGGGTAGGAAATAGGTAAAGAATATAATCAGGAAAAGAGTGCTTGAAAAAAACAAGATATTAATAAACATAAATAATTTTTAAAGTATTGGACTTTCTTTTAAGAATTAAAATACTGATGTCTGATTGGAACTATGGTTGCTCAAAATATAAAGATTACAAAAATTATTTAAAGCTATCAGCTTTCTGCTAATTTTATAGGGAAATATAAAAATTAACACTTACCACACATTGCTACTGATTTTGCCTCTTCAATAGACTGATGCTTGTCAGTTAAACGGGCTTTAGTCACTTTATGCTCATTTACTTCCTGTTCTAATCTTTGTTGTAACGATTTTAGCTTGTAATTTAAATCTATTTCCAAATTATTCTTTTCCTGCAATATAGGAGTAAGTCATATGTAGTTATAAAATAAAAATTGCCACAGAACTCAAATATCAGCTATCCTCATTATTAGTGGTATGAAATAATGATAGCATATTTAATTAGATATTTTTCCTTCCCTAAAACAGCTCCCAGTTAACCATATCAATAACAAAAATCAAGGAATTTTTTTTCCTTTGAATAAACTTTTTTTTTATCCTCTGAAATAGTCACTTATGCATATAGAAATGCTCTTAGGAGCTTAAAGAACATCAAGCAGATTCACAGCTGGAAAAAAATGAATATCATAATTTTTTATTTCTAATTTTTTGCTTCTTTTCTTATAGATCATGGTTGAGTATGTTTTGACAGAAGAGAAGCAAATAACATCAATGAAAAACTTGCCATTCTTCTTTCGACAGGAAAACAATTTACAGCCATTGTGAAATACTGTCTCAATCTAACGTAACCCTAATTTCTGGCTCCTTTAACTGTAACCAACTACATTCTTTATTCCTTCTCTCTTTCATTACTAGGTATAGTCATCTGGTTACTTCAGGTTCTAGCGAACCTGCAATTCTGGTGGGAAATGGGCAAGGGATAGGGATGTCATAGGGATGTCACATTGCACTGAGATGGACATGCAGCAGCTGGTTGCTCTTTTTGGCTGGAAAACCAGGAAACAACCAAAAAACGTGAAATTAGCAAAATAAGGAAATCCTAAATATTTTCAATTATTAGGCATTTTTACTTCTGCTTCTCTCTGCCTCTCACACACCCCCCTTTGACATATGACATAATTCCTTACTTGAAGCACTTTTTCCTCCTTACATTTAAAAAACTTGACTAATAAAATCTCTGCATGATACAAAAACATTTTAAATTTATTTAAAATACAGAATAACACAGTATTTAATTCTTCCCTTTCACAGATTTAAACATTTACATTTTAGGAAATTACTATTGCTTAAAATAGAAATATTAAAAATATGTTAATCTATTAATATTATCTCCAAAACCCAAAGTGAGATACTTCCTTCCATACTTTTTCTGAATGATTAAGCATATCTTGAGCCTCTTTTCTTTCCTCTTCCACTCTTTCAAGATTATGTTTAAGGTGTTTCACTTCCTCTTGTAAGGATGTAATTCGAGCTAACAAGAAAAGAGGAAAAAATCATAAATACTCTGGATAGTATAAATTTTGCTTTGTTTGTTCCTCACCCAGAGTAATTTGAAGCAGAAAATATCCCTATCTGGTGAAAATTATTAAATACATTCATGCAGGTTAGGTGATATAAATGCAAAACAAACAAAAACAAACCAACCAAAACTACTAGAACATTGTATCACCTAATATTAGCTTGTCTATTTCTACAGGCAAATTTCTCTCATAGCTTTTCTGAATTTTGAACCTGCTACAGATTATAGATACAAATCACATAAAAACAGTAAGTCACATCCATATAGGGCTTTAATGGACATGAAGAGCTTTTTATATAGTAATCAACCAACAAGCAATTTAGTAAGCATCTACAATGTGCTAAGCATTGTATTAGACCCTGAGGACACAGAGAAAAGTAACAGCTCTTGACCTCTAGGATTTTACAGTCTAGTAGGAGAAGACAACATATACATAAATAAGGATATCTATAAATCTATATAGACATATGTAGAAAGATATCTATCTATCTATCTAATAGGGATACAAAATAATTTGGGAAAGGAGAAAAACACAGGTGTGTAGAAAGTCCATTGTAGGTATGGGGACAGTCAACACTGAGAGAAGATGAAGAACCATGTTAATGTCACACTTCTTCCCTCTTGCCTCCTCTTTATATCTTCTACTTATATTGTCTTTTCCATTTCTTCCTCAATTTTAGATTTTTGTGGTATAAATGACAAATGACCCCTTTTTTAAAGAATCTCTTTTTATGCAATGACCTTGCTTTGAGCTATTCCATACACACATAAAAATTGGTTATATTATTTTCTGCTTTCAGCCTATGCTAACTCTTGATTCTAAAAACAAAAGTTCCTATTTTGTGATATTATGAAAACAACAAATCACGATCAGAAACTAAAGATTAGACTACACAGAGAAAGATAAAGGCCAGGATTAGGAGACCATGTGTACTGGCTGAAAAGAGTAGATATACTTAAGAGGGATTTATAATTAACCAGTAAACATTTATTAAAGGAAATAATGATCAATCACAAAATCAAGTTCTTTTTGAAAAGACTGCTATTTTAAAAGTTTTAAACTGGAACTAAAACGATGAAAGAATCCTAAGGTCATCTATCTCATCGACATTCTTTAAAGTAAGCATTATGAACCCTTCTAGGAAACTTCTGGGAAAATAAGAATTAATGTCATGAATGACTTCTTTGTTTTATTTTCTGTACCTGACCAAAAGGTTAATTTGGGTCTTTGTCTAATTTAAAGCCTATCCAACTTATTATTTTTAATTTTGAAATGCTTCCTGCTATATTTTAGCTAGTAACATATGTTTACATTGACATATAATATTTTACAGCCTATAAATAATTTCCTTAAAACTATGCAGTAGATATTTCTTCATTTTAGGGGAGGCGGGGAGGGGAAAATGAGACTCAGAAAGGTTAAGCTCCTCATTTTTAGTAAATGTTAGAACTGGGCCTTGAACTCAGGTTTTTCTGACTCCAAAAGCAGTTCTTTTTTTACCACACTATTTACTACAAACTAAACTATACCCTCCTTCAGGACAGGGGCCGTGTCTAAGCTTTGTACATATTAAACATAACAGAGTAAAATTATGTCAATCTTTAGGGAACTGATTCATTATAAAACCATGTAAATAACTACTCAATATTCTTCTCTGTTATCTAAAAACCAGCCTCTAATCAGAGGTGAAATGAGGTGGTAAAAAATCCTCTTGGCCTTTTGATGCATAAAGTTAATACTTCTCCTTGGTTCCAAGATAACACAAAACGTTCCTAGTAGATGATTACTGAGATAACTGTCAAGCATCATGTCGTGATGGTATAATAGAGTTGATTTTCTTTTGCTGCACTTTGGGATAAGTGTAGCCCTGAAAATGATCCAGTTTGCTGCAATAACTTCAGAACCAATGGGATGCCCTACTTTTTCTGCTTCCATAGCCACAGAAATTAAATTTAATTAGTATTCATTAAATAACTAGGAGAAGGCATGGCATTTTGGTAAGTAAAATGTTAAGGAAGGCATATTTCTGCTCTCAAGAACTTACAATTTACTCCTGTGATTTTCTCCATGGAACCAGAATTTAATACCAAACCTAACTTTGAAACCTTACGTATGCTTCCATACCATGATTAAAGCTCAAACATCCCTTTCTTCCTGGGTGTTGTTTTGCTACTGCCAATATTTACCTATTCTGCCATGTTGCAGATGCCTTAAAAGAACAGAGAAGCAGTTGGAATGAGCTGGGCAAACAATGTCAGATATATCTGGGGCAGATGACATTTCGTTTCTACTCCTAAACTAGTACTTCTAGGTCTTATACTCCTTCGTCCTTGTAAAACTCACCCAGAATTTCATTAATACCTTTATCACAACCCCTCCCAAATATTAGTCTCTGTGTACAAAGGTTATATTTCAACATTCATGTTCTCATTCCTGCTGATATAGGGCATAAAGCCATTCTCAGCCCTTATTTCTTAGGTGGGTAACACTCCTGATTCTAATCTCATTCAGTATAAATCTTATGTGAGTCTAAGGAAGTCATATAATTTCTGTTCTGTAGTTTCATCATCTGTAAAGCCATGGATTTTTCCATTTGTCTACCTTCTGGGTTTTACTTACCCTAGTAAGGGTAAAGCAAATTTAAAAAAATAAAAATATTTTAAGAAGTGGTAATGGCATTATGGCTTGAGTATATTTGGGTGCTGGGCCTGGAGTCAGAAAAACCTGGACTTAAATGCTGCCTTGACATTCATTAGCTGTGATGCCAGGGGTACATCCTGTAAGAACTATCTTCATTGGTGGAGGGAGGGTTACAATATCAACAATCCTCCAAGCTGATAAAGTTCAGAGACTCTCTGTGTATTTACAAAGTATAAGTCAAGTAAGGAATTAATTACTTTGAAAGAAATTAAACTGCACCTGCTTCTGGTTTCACCAAAGTATTTGGCTCTGTCCTCTTATTGGACACTTTACCTTGCAGATCTCCAATCAGCTCAGATCCGTGACTCCGGTCTCTTCGTTCAGCTTCTAACGCAGCCTGAAGCTGGTAATAATCCTTGTCCACTTGGGATTTGGTTGTCTCTAAAATTCTGTTTCGCTCTTGTAGTTCTCTGTTTAGGGACTCTAATTGACTTACTGACTTGCTCAGTTCTGTGTGGCTCTTTCTTAATCTTGCTGCTGTGTCTGATTCTGTCCTCAGTAAGTCATTGGCTTCTTTTAGCTGTTAGGAGAGAGACAAATGGGTCTTTGGCTAAAGTACAATCAGGACCACAAAACTATGGTTTAATTAAAATTTATTATTAATTAAAAATTAAAACCACAACACCAAAAGAAAAGTTGATTGTAAAAAGAAGTCTTACTTGCTTCTGTAACTGTGCCATTTTCTCATTTGTGAGCTGAGAATTCTGACTAATTTTCTTCAGGTCATCTAACTGATCTTTTAATGTAGAAACTAGAAAAAATGAACATAATATTTCAAAATTTCTCTCAGAAAAATGCTAAATTCTTTTAAAAAGACAGTCAGAGGTGAAAAATTCATTCACATTAGTCTTCCTCTATCAAGTCTTCAAGCCAAAGGATCTTGATTTCACAATGTAAAACTAAAAACTGATTCCTAATTATATAGCTGCAGTATATATTTTATCACTTTTAAATTTTTAACCATTAATACTCACAAATCTTCCTTAACTCTTCTAGTTGTCTCAATTTTTAAAATCAGAACCAAAATATATCACAACTTTGTTAAAACTATCAACAAGCATTTGTTAAGTGCTTGTATTGTGCTAAAACACACCTTGCTAAAAGAGAAGACTTCTATATAAATTTAATTTATAGTGGGCATCTTTTGAATTACTTCAGAGAGTCACAACCTTATTACCACAACATCTTCTAAAACATAGTGCCAGGGCACAGATCTTCAACCGCAGTGAATTCCAAAACTGTCACTTACCCTCATTCTCAACATTCCGTCTCTTCTCATTCTCCTGTTCTATTTTCCTTTGGTACTCATTAACTCTGTGTTGCAGTAACATTTTCTCTTTCTCAATCTGAGACACTGTGGATTCTAAATTTTTTCTTTGATTTCCCTGAAATAAGAGATATTAATAGATTTCTTACCTTATTGCCATTCTAATCTCTTTAAAATTTTGGAAGGTAGTCTTAAAAAAAAATCTATCAAGGATTATAAGATACTAAGAAGCCAAAGAGAAAGGTTTTGTTTTGTTATTTTTTCTAAAAAAATACAAGAAAAAACTTTTAAAAAACTGGAACTCTAACACTGATCTGCTGATCTGCCTCGTGAGGTAGAGAATTTCACCATTAGAAGTAAAACCTCCAGGAAATTCTGTAGTTATAGGAGGAAAACCTTTAATTGTTTTTCTATTTTTTCTTGAATTTAGGAGAAAATGAAAATATATGAAATGTTTATTACTTTTAGTGATCTCTACAGACCTATAGTGTTAATATAAAAACACAAAAAATATATTATCTTTTTCTGCTCACAAAATTATTGTTTGGCATATTAAATTTAAAAAGGATCATTTTAATCAAGACAATAATTCCAAATTTACTGGATGACTAAAAACGTAAATTAAATTAGTAATTTAATTATTCCTCAAACTTGTTATGAAATGAGCTAAAAATTGCTAAATTTTAATCAATACATCTTAATTTTCTTTGCCAGTTTCTAAGCAGCCAAAAACTTGATAATTGGAGTAGAAATCAAAATTACAGTAAAACAAAGTTACTATATTTTCTGTATTCAATGTCCCATCACTTAGATGCAAAAAACAAAGGAACTGAGGGAAAATAATTCAGTACGTATAATTTTTTTTGGCATATCAAATTCTATCTCATCAATTTCATGTTCTGAGACATCACTCCTAGTAAGCTGTTCTAATGAATAATCTCATAATGAATGTTGGACACGTGAAAGTGTGACTGGATTGAGACATTCTACTTCTTTACATGTTTATTTCTTGATGTGTTACCATTTTAAGCAGACCAATGCCTCTGACAAGCAACAGAAATTTAAGGAACCTAGAGCAGGTTTGTGAAGCATAAAGAATGAGAAGCTGGAAGCCAAGATGTCCAAGTAGCAGGAAGCAATACAACCTACTTCTTTCCCCTCAACCTCCTGTGCCTGCCTCATTTGCTCCAAAAAGACCTAGAAAATACACCAGACTGAATCCTGATAGGGGAATCCAAGAAAAAGTCACAGTGAGTTATTTTTTCCAGTCAAAGTTGGTACAGGGAAGCAGGAAGATCTAGGGACACTTAGATGGGTATGGAATCTGGCCAGAAGCAAAGTATCAAAGGAAAGGCTGTGTAATGGGGCAAGAGGAAGTCTCAGACTCATACCTAGGTAACCCAGATCTATTGCAGAACAGTAATGAGGACAGGTATCAACTGACAGTTTTGTTGCCTACTACCTAGTTCTAGGTCATAGATCCAAGGAGGTAGCATTTAGATAAGGAACAGTAGAAAAGCACTAAATAGTATATTGAGAAGGAACAAGTTCAGAAGCAAGCAGCAGCTGTGTAGCTCAGACCCCCAGAAAGAGAGTGGAGTCTCAGTTCGAGCTTCTCACCCAGTCTAGAAACTTGCAGAAGAATAATCAGGGCAGGAATCCCAGGCCAAAAAGAAGCTTGCATTGCTGTCACTCTGAAATAGCAGAGCTTCCCAGATGGCTAATAAGGGCTGAGCCTAGTGGCAGTCTGCTGTTACTTAGACCCAAATCCAAGTGAGGAATTTGCAGAGCTCAGACCAAGGGGGCAGCAATCAGATTTTGCCCTGGATCAGAACACTTAGTGAGCACTGAACGCTTACAGGTCTCTGCCAGGAGCTATCCCTCAGAACCTGGAATAACACAAAACTTAATACCTCAAGAAAGCAATAGCAGGACCTGCCCAGATCCAAAGTCAGGAAGCAGGCTGGAAGATTAAGCAAACAAAAATAAGAGTCCCATCATAAAAAACTACTGTAATGACAGGGATGCTTAAGATACAAATCCAGAAGAAGAGAATGAAAGCCTCAAAGAAAAACAGCTTGGACACAAATTAAATTAGATTCCTGGAAGAGATGAAGCAAGAATATTAAAAAAAGGAAAAAACGGAAAATAAATGAGAGTCATAGAAGAAAGAATTTCAAACAAGAAGCACAAAATCGTGCCCAAGTAACAAATGCCATGAAAATTGTTGTTGTTCAGTCATTTCATTTGTGCCCAACTCCTGGTAACCCCGTTTGGGGTTTTCTTCATTGAGATACTAGAGTGGCTCACCATTTCCTTCTCCAGCTCATTTTACAGATGAGGAGCCAAGGCAGAATTAAGTGACTTGCCCAGGGTCACACAGTTACTAAGTGTCTAAAGTCAGAACTGAACTCATGAAAATGAGTCTTCCTGACTCCAGGCCTGGCACTCTATCCACTGTGCCACCCAGCTGCCGCTGAAAATAAAAATGGAACAAATAGAAGCCAAGGATTTCATAAAGGGACAAGAAATATTAAAACGAAGTTAAAAGACTAAAAAGAAATAGAATGCATCTTATGACAAAAACAACTGACCTGGAAAACATCAAAGGAAAAAAATTAATTATCACTGGACTATCTGAACACTATGATCAGAAAAAAACCTAGGTATGATTTGTGAAATCTTAATGAGAATTCAAAGGAACATTATAGCCAAAATCTAAAGTTTCTGGGTCAAAAAAAAAAACCACAAGTAGCCAGAAAAAATGAATTCAGTTACCAAGGAGCTAGTCAGAATACATGATTTAGCAATCACCTCTCTGAAGGAATGAAGAGCTTGGAATATGTTACTCCAGAAGGCAAGTGACAGACTTGTAGCCAAGAATATAACTTATCCAGCAAAACTGAGCATAATCCTACATGGGAAAAATAAAACTTTAAATGAAATGGAGAATCTACAAGCATTCCTGAAGAAAAGACCTGTGAGCTATGTAGAAACTACGAGAGGGTAGGGGAAGCAGCTGACACCTGAATCTCATTCTCCTCTGACGTGGCCAGAAGAGGGGAATATACGAATACATGCACACGTACAGAAATACATTCACTCATTAGGGAAATGGGAAAGAAAAGGGGGAGGTGGACTTAGAGGGAGAATAAGTTAAGGGACAGGTTAGTCCTAAGCAAAACAATAAAGGTATATGAAAATATTTATAGCTTTTTAATGAGAATCTGGGAGGATGCCCCAAAACCAGGGCATATAGATAAACAAGTTACAGTATATAAATGTGATGGAGTAATTTTGTGCTGTAAGAAATGATGAAGGGGATGCTTTCAGAGAAACTTGGGAAGACTTGTATGACCTAACAGTGAAGTGAACAGAACCAGGAAAACAATTTACACAATAATAAGGTAAGGACAAATAACTCTGAAAGAATTAGGAACTCAAATCATGATGAAACATACTACCAATTTCATGAAAGGAAAGTAAAAGACTCAGAGTGCACAATGAGGTATATTTCTGAACATGACCCAAGTAGAAATTTGTTTTGTCTAAGTATTTGGTTTTTTTTTTTGGTTAGGTGATACTTTTTTTTCTTTCTTTTTTTTTTTTTAGCATGTAAAGCATCTTTATTTCAGACAGTATCATCATTTCATAATCAAATGTCCCTGTTAGGTTATATGTAGGTACACCTCATTTATCTGGCATCCCTGAGTGATGAGGGCCTCCACCTAAGTGAGTGTTCCTGATAGCTTGAGCCTTTTCTGTTTTTGATCATTTGATCATTTTTTGATTGTTTGATCATTCATTCAACAGAATTGATTTTAATTGTTTTTAAGGAGAATGGTTGCTAAAACACAGACCATCCCTTTATATATTTAAACTACACTAGAATTATGGCATGTTACGAATGGAAAATCAGTAAATCAGAAATAATGATAACATTGACAACACTAATAACTAATTTACATGATGCTTTAGGGCTTGGAAAATACATCACTTAATTATTTCACTGGATCCTCACATCCACCCTGTGAGGTAGGTGCTATTATGATCTCCATATTTTAGATATGGAGAACAAGAGCTTGTGACTTGCCCAGAGGTCATACATCTATTAAGTTTCATAGGCAGAATCTGAATTCGTATCTTCCTGAGTCCTTGTCCAACACTCTCTCCTCTGTGCCACCTCATCTTACAGAGAAGGAAAATGAAGCCTAAAGAGACTGTGACCTGTGCCATGTCATGTAGTTAAGTAAGAGGCCAAAGTGGCATGTGAAACAGGTCCTCTGATGCCAACACGTATGCTCTTTGCACTGGGACCCACATCATGCTGCCTTTCCCAGATCATTAAGCATATGCCTTCCTTCTTCCACCTCTGGCACTTTGGTATTTTTTTTTTAAATTTATTTATTTAACTTTTAAGATTCATTTCCACAAAATTTTGGGTTCCAAATTTTCTATTTGTCCCCTCCCCCCACCCCAAAACACCAAGCATTCTAATTGCCCCTATCACCAATCTGCCCTCTCCTCTATCATCCCTCCCTTCCCTTGTCCCCATCTTCTTTTTTTGTCCTGTAGGGCCAGATAACTTTCTATACCCCATTACCTGTAGTTCTTATTTCCTAGTAGCAAGAACAGTACTCGACAGTTGTTCCTAAAACTTTGAGTTCCCACTTCTCTTCATCCCTCCTTCCCCACCCATTCCCTTTGGGAAGACAAGCAATTCAATATAGGCCATATCTGTGTAGTTTTGCAAATGACTTCCATAACAGTTGTGTTGTGTAAGACTAACTATATTTCCCTCCACCCTATCCTGCCCCCCATTGCTTCTGTTCTCTCTTTTGATCCTATCCTTCCCCAAGAGTGTTGACTTCAAATTGCTCCCTCCTCCCGTTGCCCTCCCTTCCATCATCCCCCCCACCCTGCTTATCCCCTTCTCCCCCACATTTCTATATTGTAAGATAGGTTGTCATACCAAAATGAGTGTGCATTTTATTCCTTCCTTTAGTCAAATGTGATGAGAGTAAACTTTATGTTTTTCTCTTGCCTCCCCTCTTTTTCCCTCCACTAAAAAGTCTTTTGCTTGCCTCTTTTATGAGAGATAATTTGCCCCATTCCATTTCTCCCTTTCTCCTCCCAATATATTTCTTTCTCACTGCTTAATTTCATTTTTTAAAGATATGATCCCATCCTATTCAATTCACTCTGTGCGTGCGTGCGTGCGTGCATGCGTGTGTGTGTGTGTGTGTAATCCCACCCAGTACCCAGATACTGAAAAATTTCAAGAGTTACAAATATTGTCTTTCCATGTAGGAATGTAAACAGTTCAACTTTAGTAAGTCCCTTATGACTTCTCCTTGCTGTTTACCTTTTCATGCTTCTCTTCAATCTTGTGTTTGAAAGTCAAATTTTCTTTTCAGCTCTGGTCTTGTCATCAAGAATGCTTGAAAGTCCTCTATTTCATTGAAAGACCATTGTTCCCCCTGAAGTATTATACTCAGTTTTGTTGGGCAGGTGATTCTTGGTTTTAGTCCTAGTTCCTTTGACTTCTGGAATATCATATTCCATGCCCTTCGATCCCTTAATGTAGAAGCTGCTAGATCTTGTGTTATCCTGATTGTATTTCCACAATACTTGAATTGTTTCTTTCTAGCTGCTTGCAATATTTTCTCCTTGACCAGGGAACTCTGGAATGTGGCCACAATGTTCCTAGGAGTTTCTCTTTTTGGATCTCTTTCAGGTGGTGATCGGTGGATTCCCTGAATACTTATTTTGCCCTCTGGTTCTAGAATATCAGGGAAGTTTTCCTTCATAATTTCATGAAAGATGATATCTAGGCTCTTTTTTTGATCATGGCTTTCAAGTAGTCCTATAATTTTTAAGTTGTCTCTCCTGGATCTATTTTCCAGGTCAGTTGTTTTTCCAATGAGATATTTCACATTATCTTCCATTTTTTCATTCTTTTGGTTTTGTTTTGTGATTTCTTGGTTTCTCATAAAGTCATTGGCCTCCATCTGTTCCATTCTCATTTTGAAAGACCTATTTTCTTCAATGAGCTTTTGAACCTCCTTTTCCATTTGGCTAATTCTGCTTTTTAAAGCATTCTTCTCCTCATTGGCTTTTTGAACCTCTTTTGCCAATTGAGTTAGCCTATTTTTCCAGGTATTATTTTCTTCAGCATTTTTTTTGGGTCTCCTTTAGTAAGGTGTTGACCTGCTTTTCATGCTTTTCTTGCATCTCTCTCATTTCTCTTCCCAGTTTTTCCTCCACCTCTCTAACTTGATTTTCAAAATCCTTTTTGAGCTCTTCCATGGCCTGAGCCCATTGAATATTTATTTTGGATGTTTGGGATACAGAAGCCTTGATTTCTATGTCTTTCCCTGATGGTAAGCATTGTTCTTCCTCATCAAAAAGGATGGGAGGAGATATCTGTTCACCAAGAAAGTAACCTTCTATGGTCTTATTTTTTTTCCCTTTTCTGAGCATTTCCCCAGCCAGTTACTTGACTTCTGAGTTTCCTCTCCACACCAACCTCGCATCCAGATCCATCCAGCTAGTGCTTAGGGGCTGGAATTCAAATGCTGCTTCCCAGCCTCAGGGCTTTCAGCAGGGGTGGGGCTGCTATTCAGTGTGAAATTAAGTTCAGGTGCTGGGGTGGGGGCAGGGCCACCACAAGGGGCTCAGTTCCCTCAGGGGGTTTACAAGGAGACCTTCAACAATGGATCCAAGCTCCTGCCTGCTTTGAGAGCCCCTGTCCGCTGCCACCTCCGCTGCTGCCTCTCGAGGGGGCCTGAGTTATGGAGACACCCCGCTTCCCTCTCGGCAAGCTGAAAAGACCCTCTCGCTGACCTTTGGCACCTGTGGGTGGAGGGACCTGCGAGGCTGCTGAAGATTCCATCCCTGAAGCCTGCTCGGATCTGCTCCTCTTGGTGCCACATGGCCAAGGCAGGGCTGCGCTCTGCTCCGGGTCCGGTGTGCAATGGACCTTTCATGTCGGTTTTTCAGGTCTCTCTGGAACAGAAATCTCCACTTCATTGTTGTGTGGCTTCTGCTGCTCCAGGATTTGTTGGGAGTTCTTTACAGTTATTTTTTGGGCTGTGGGTTTGGAGCTAGCATATGTGTATCTTTGCACTCTGCCACCTTGGCTCCTCCCCCAGGTGATACTTCTTTTTAAAGCATTTACAATATGGAACACAAAAGGATTTTTTTTTTTTAAACATTAACCAACTGAGACACAAATAATATTTATGTTGCTAATTTCACAAGCTCTTGGCCCAATTGTCTCCATAGTATTACTAAGAATTAAAGGACCCTAACTTAATATTGTTGGTCTAAAGTCCTATGCCTAATAGCTTAATTTAAGACAACCTCGGATGTTCCCCTACCAATAATCTATAATTGAATAGATCTGGTATTAAGCTTACAAACCTTTTGACTATAGGAAATTGCCACCAAGAGTAGGGACATTGCGGGGATACAATATCTCCCCAACTTCATGTCTATTCCAGGCAGGATTAGATTATCCACGTGTATTCAGTCAGGTTTAAAGTCTGCCAGGGGAAAATGAGTCAGGAGAATCCCACCTTAGCCTATGCTGAACAGCCGCTCTCCCACCCTTCCCTTGAGATCACCTTATGCAGTTCATACCAGCATCTCATCAGCTTACTGGCATCATGGATTGGAGGCTAAGATCGCCTTTCTTGCTACCCATATCTGGAGTTAGACTCAGAAGAACATTCACTTAATAGTCCCATAGCATCTAAAAATGGCAAGTTCCATTAACCGGGTTTCAAATATGATTATAGTTTCACTTTGGCAAAGGAATATCTTTTGAGGCAAGTCTTAAGTGGCTTACATGTCTTTCTAGACATGTTCTAGTTCCCGATTAAATGGCAATCATAAAATCAAATTTACCATTAAAACCTTGACTTTTCCATCAGTGTCAAACTTTACCAGAGGTAACCTTCCTCTAGGAAATTTGGACTGAAATTCTTTTCTCCAAACTAAAGATGTCATTGATTTATTCTCAGTAATTATTTCAGTCTATTGTTTTAATACTAATTGCTTTTACCACACTTTGTAACATGTCCAGTTTTTCTCCCCATCACTCCTCTCCCCCCGCTTCCTAATACCTTGTATTCTGATTATTCCTTCCCTCCATGTACCCTCCCCTCCATCACACCCCACCCCTCTCCTATCCCCATCTTCTCTCTTTTCTTGCAGGGCAAGATAAATTTCCATACCCCATTCCCTGTAGTTCTTATTTCCCAATTATATGCAATAAAAATTCTCAGCATTCATTTCTAATACTTTGAATTCCAACTTCTCTCCCTCCCCAACCCCACTGAGAAGGGAAGCAATTCAATACAGACTAAGTATATGTTGTTTTGCAAAAGACTTCTAAAATAATGTTGTGTAATATTAATTATAATGGCCTCTGTCCTACCCTATCCCCCTTTATTTTTGCCCCCTACAATTGACCCTGTCCCTTCTCAAAAGTGTTTATTTCTAGTGACTCCCTTCTCTCATTTGCCCCCCACTTCTAACATTCCCCTCACTCCACTTGTCGCCTCCTCTCCTACTTTCCTGTGGTGTATATAAATTTTCATATCAAATTTAGTAAGCATGTTATTCTCTCCTTCAGCCACGTGTGGGGAGAGTAGCTTTATTCCCCCCCCCCTCCCCTTCTCCCTTATCTCCTTCATTGAATAAGATTTTTCTTATCTCTTTTATGAGTTATAGCCTGCCCTGTTCCATTGCTCCCTTTCTCTTCCCAGAATTTTCCTCCTTCACCCCTTAATTTTTATTTTATTTTATTGTGTGTGTGTGTATATATCATCTCTTCTGACATAACACACCCTGTACTCTGTGTGTGTGTGTGTGTGTGTGTGTGTGTACAATCTCTCCAACTACCCAAATACTGAGAAAAGATTCAAGAGTTAAACATATTTTCTTTCCATGTAGTAATGCAAACAGTTCAGCTTTAGAGAGTCTTTTATGATTTTTCTTTTCTGTTTACTTGTTCATGCTTCTCTTGATTTTTGTCTTAGGAAGCCAAATTTTTAAATACAGATCTGGTCTTTTCCTCAACATGAAATCTTGAAAGTCGTCAATATCATTGAATGACCATTTTTTCCCTTGAAGAATTATATTCATATTTGCTGGGTAGGTGATTCTTGGTTTCAATCCCAGTTCCTTTGACTTCTGAAATATCCCATTCCAAGCCCTTCGATCCCTTAATGTTGAAGCTGCCAGATCCTGTGTTATCCTGATTGTATTTCCACAGTACTCAAATTGTTTCTTTCTGGCTGCTTGCAGTATTTTCTCTTTGATTTGGGAACTCTGAAATTTGGCCACAATATTCCTAGGAGTTTCTCTGTTGGGGTTTCTTTCAGGAGGTGATCGGTGAATTCTTTCAACATCCATTTTGCCTCCTGATTCTAGAACACCAGGGCAGTTTTCCTTGATAATTTCATGGAAGATAACGTCTAGGCTCTTTTTTTGACTATGGCTTTCAGGTAGTCCAATAATTTTTAAATTATTTCTTCTGGATCTATTTTCCAGGTCAGTTGTTTTTCCAATGAGTTGTTTCACATTATCTTCTATTTTTTCAAATTTTTGGTTTTGTTTACTAACTTCTTGGTTTAACTCAGTCTTTCATCTCCCTGAACTCAATTCTCTCTTTCAACAAATTATTTTGTTCAGTGTGCTTTTGAACCTTCTCCTCCATCTGGCTAATTCTGCTTTTTAATATCTCCTCCTTGTTGGCTTTTTGGACCTCTTTTTCCAATTGAGTTAGCCTCTTTTTAAAGCTGTTATTTTCCTCAGCATTTTTTTGGTTCTCCTTTAATAAGCTGCTAACTTGTCTTTTAAGGTCTTCCATTGCCTGAGCCCAGTTTAAGTTCCCTTCGCAGGCAGATTCCTTGACTTCCTCTGACAGTATGCCTTGTTCTTCCTCATCCGAAAGGATGGGGGGGGGGGAGACACCTGTTCCCCAAGAAAGTAACCTTCTATGGTCTTATTTTTTTTCCCTTTTTTGGGCATTTTCCCAGCCAGTTACTTGACTTCTGAGTTTCCTCTCCATAACCACCTCGCCTCCAGTTCCACCCAGCCAGCACTTGGGGACTGAGATTCAAATGAGCAGCCCCCAAGTCTCAGGGCTTTTGGAGGGGGCAGGGCTGCTATTCAGTGTGACATTAAGATCAGCAGCTCCAGTGGGGGCAGGGCCGCCACCCAGGGCTCAGTTCCCTTAGGGACTTTCTGAAGAGACCTTCAACAGTGAATGTGTATTACTGCCTGCTTTGGGAGCCCCTGTCTGCTGCTGCCTCCTGAGGAGAGTTGAGTTATGGGGACACCCCGCTCCCCTCTCGGCCAGCTGAAAAGACCCTCTCACTGACCTTTGGCGCCTGTGGTTTGAGGGATCTGCGCTGATGCTGGAGATTCTGTCCCAGAAGCCTGCTCGGATATGCTCCTCTCGGTGCCACATGGCCAAGGCAGGGCTGGGCTCTGCTCCGTGTCTGGTGCACAACAGACCTTTCCCGTCGGTCTTTCAGGTCTCTCTGGAACAGAAATCTGCTCCACTCCCTTGTTCTGTGGCTTCTGCTGCTTCAGAATTTGTTGAGAGTTCTTCTTTACAGGTATTTTATGGGCTGTGGGGTAGAAGCTAAGCGTCTGTGCGTCTTTCTACTCCGCCATCTTGCTGCATATGTCGTGTCTAAGTATTTGTAACAATGGGTTTGTTTTTCTTTTGTTTTGACTCAGAAGTGGGGGTGGGAGTGGGGCTGAGGTAGGAGGGAGTAAAATCTGGTTTTTGCTAATTAAAAAAATAAACTTTGAATGAAATATAAATATTAAAGAAATCAGTCATTAGAAGCCTTCCTGTTGTCCATGTATTTGTTAAACATAAACAGTTCTCTCATCAAAAACAGAAGAGGCTATGCCATACAAAGGTTCTGCCACCATTTCATAGCAGTTATACTGGGCAGAGTAATCGATATAACAGAGTTAAAATGGATGGAAGATGAAAATTATATCAATTCGTTTTGCCTAATTTGTACAGTATTTTGCAACTCCTGAAAATAGCTTTCTAACATCAAATGCAAAGTACACTGGCTTGTTCTGTGGCTCAGGTGGATAAAGTAGCTGTTATCATCACTCCTATATCATGTCTTTGTACATCTTAAATTATGTAGATTAAATGAATTATCATTAAAATTCTTGAGATACTCTATTATTTTTCCTCAAAGAGCTTATCTGATTTTTAATAACGTTATAGAACAATATTGCTCTTTTTCATCAAAGGCCACTACCTCAGAATTTCCACATCACAATTTTCTTTATATCCTCTTATTTTTGTTGTTTCTAAGAGAGAAAGGATTATACAATTTCTTTCATTCTTCTAAAGATTTTTGGAAGCATGTCCAATTTCATGCTAGAGGAAGGCCCTATGATACAGGTCTTTTTGCAGTAACACTTGGACAGTTATCTAGTATGAGTTCTCTCGCTGACTTTATGCTTCAGGTCAGAAATCCTAGGATCAAGTTACAGCTTCTCTCCCACTCCAATTTTTTTTTTAAGAGATTCTCTTTTTCCCTCTGTTCTGAGTAATCAGGAAAAGCTCTTTGATTCTTATCTCTACCAGAAAAAAATGGATGTTACTGGCAGTGTTTACCCTACTCCCTTGAGACCTAGTAAGGAGAACAGGAAAAGCTCTACCAAATTATAGAACAAAAGTCAACAATAAGCCTCCTACAATAAAAAAAATGGCACTGAAACCATTTTTTTTCTTCTGTGAAAAAAGATAGTTTGCCTTGAGAGACAGAATTTGTTTTACTCTTGTAGTTGACAGTTATACTACAGGAACTAAAAATATGATACTAAAGATAGATATAAGAACTTTCACTCAGCATTGTAAAAATATTTTTATAACTGGGACACTAAGATTTTCCATGGAATAAAAAAGGTTAAAAGCAGATAAAGGCAGCATGTAGTGAACAGGGGGATGACCTAGCCTGGAGTGAAGAAGACTTGGTTCAAAACCACCTTTAATCCATATCAGCTGCTCAGACATATTAGATATGCCACCTAGGGCAAGCAGGGGAAACTTTCCGTTCCTCCAGACAACTCTAAGCCTTTAAGATTCACTGATCTGCATTGAAAGATGAAGCTTCCTCCAAGAGAGCTCCCAATACTAAACAAATAATGGATCTTAACTTTGCAACTTCCTCCCCATCTCCCATAACCATTCACTCTGTAGTGAGGTGATGGAGGTCTGAACTATGTTGACGGTAGTGTGAATGGAAGGAAAAGGAAAGAGATGAGAGACTGGTAGAGGTAGAATGAGTAAATTTGGCAACTGATGTAAATATGCAGAAAGAGAAAGAGTAAGGATGAATGTCTGGCATTTTAAACCTAGTGACCATAAAGATGGTGGGATAAGATAGGGAAGTTTGAAAGGGAAGTAAGTTTGCACATGTAAGATATCTATGGCACACCCAATTCAAAATATCCATTAAGCAAACAGATATATAAGAGAAAAACCTATAGCACTGGAATTAGTGGTAGGAATAATGCCAAAATAGACAAGGAAATACTTTAAAAGGGAAGCAAGTAGATCAAAGGTCACCATGCAAAGCCACTATGGGCAGCTGAATGGTACAGTGGATAGAGTGCCAAGACTATAGCCAAGAAGACTTGAACTTCAATCTATCCTCATACACTTACTGAGACCCTGGGCAAGTCATTTAACCCTGTTTGCCTCAGTTTCTTCACCTGTAAAATGAGCCAGAGAAGAAAATGGCAAAGTACTTTGGTATCTTTGCCAAGAAAACCCCAAATGTGGGGTGAGGAAAAATTGGACATGAATGAAATGACATATCATTTAAATCCATTTTTGTGTGTTTCTTAAAGGCATACTATCAGTATGTTTTATTATAGATTGGCTGAAAAAAAGTAGGACAGTCTAATTGCCCTATAAATAACTATTCCTATGACAAACAGCAATTACTACTACTTTTTCCTACAATCTAATTCTTTTAACCAAATGAACTAAATAATCTTAAACAAAACCTTGCCCATTTGAGAATACCTATGTTCACAAAAGTACTATATGTCAATTTTATGATACTATTTTCTTCTTACCCTACTCTTCTGCATTTTCTAGGTTCAAGTCTATTCTACCAGCTTTACTATATACTTTTCACCACTATTACCACCTACAATTGAGAGGCAGCAGTAAATGGTGGATTTAAGCTTCAGATTCAAATTGGTTAAAATACTAAACAAATATTTGGTATCTGTGACATTATGGCAAACCATGTAACCATTCAGGGCCTCAGTTTCCTCATCTATAAAAGGTAACATGCGCACTACATAGTATATAGTTGTTTATAGTAAAGTCCTCTGCAAATATTAAAGTTCTCTAGAAACAAATTATTTTGATTAAAACTTTGATGGCTACATGATCTCATCATTGTAGATACTCCATTAAAATTTGGAGAACACAACACACTCATGCCTTCACATGTGTGAAACTCTTGTCCATGTTCTCCCATGAATCCTTCATAGGAAATCTTATCCTGTGAGTTGGGGGAATCTTCTTCTAGATTTCCTGATCCTACATAGATATAAATAAGAGTATGTAGGCTATCCTGTTGGTTATCCCTTACTCTCAATACAAGACCAGCTTCTCTCTTTTTTCAGCCATACAGATGTACCTCTTATACCACTTTTCTTCTGTGACTTTTTGCTGTTAAGATACTATACTCTCCTCGTGTCAACCATGTGCCTCTCCATTGTCCTTTAGATCACCTATAATTTTTTTTCTAAAGAAGCAATGTGTGAATTCATTAGAAGTATTTTTGCCAACTATTTCAATAAAAAACAGTAATTTAGATTAAGGGGCAGTTAGAGCACCAGAACTGGAATCAGGAAGATCCAACTTCAATTCATTCTCAGACACTTACAAGCTCTGTGACACTGGGAGAGTCACTTAACCCTGTCTGCCTCAGTTTCCTCATCTGTAAAATGAGCTGGGGAAAGAAATGGCAAATTACTCCAGTATCTTTGCCAAGAAAACCCCAATGAGGTCATGGAGAGTTAGATGCAATTGAAATACAACTGAACAATGATTAAATTTAAATGAAATATATGACTATTCACAAAAACACAAACTGCAGACCAAAAAAAAAAAAAAAAAGAATAGCCTTCATAGTTTACCCCAAAGAATAAATTGAACAAATCATTATTTGAACTCTCAAAAAAAAAAAAAAAAGGGTAACCAGAAGGATTTATAAGAAAACCCTATCAAACATTCACCAAACAATTGAATCCAATATCATATTTTTTTTTAAAAAAATCAAAAAAATAGGAAAAGATGAGATCCTACTAAATGTCTACCATGACACAAACATGATCTTGACAATCAAATAAGAATCAAAACAGAAAGAAAACCAAACAACTTCCTCAAAGACACAAAAACTCAAGTAGAATATTAGTAAAGAGGTTACAGGAATACATCAAAAAGATTGAATAGAATAACCAAGTTAGATTCACTACAGCGATAGTGGAATACTAGGCAAACTATAAAAACAATCAAACACATCTACAATGAGAACAATAAAAATTATCTAAGGGAATAAATGCAGGCAAAGAAGAAATAGATCTCCTTAGAGAACCCATTAGCCAACTTTTAAAAATGGAAATAATAACGTTAGCAAAGTTGCAGGACACAAAATAAATCCATACAAGTCAATGGCATCTCCACAAACCACCAAAAAAACTCAATAGGAAGAAACAGAAAGAGAATGATGTTCAGGCAATACCTGCTCTCCCTACCCCTTCTTACATGTTTATGTATTCTTTTTATATACTTCAACTATAAGAATTAAGTTCCATTTCCTTCATCCTTGTTTCTTCCCAGTTTATTCAATTTTGTCTATATTTTTCCTCTTAAGACCATCAGGAGAATGAAACTGCCCCTAACATACTTATCTGTCCTATTTTAATTCTGTTTATGAAATATTACATCAACTATTAGAACATTAAGATTCTGAGTGTTTCTTTTTCTCCCGTTAGGATGACAACACTTAATCATTGTTTAAACCCTTCCAAATCATTCAACTTTTTGGGTTTAAAATTTTAATTATTCAATTCTATTTTATTTTCATTTCTAAATTATCTGCCCCAGTCATCTATAATTTTGAAATTTTTTTCTCAACTGTAGCCATGTTTACCTACTATTCTACTGAAATTTATACATAATATGCTAAAATGTCAAAGTATTCTAAAAATAAAGACATAAAAGACATAAAACAATGCTAAGCAACACAATGACCAAATATAATTTTGTAGTACCAGTAATGGAAAATGGTACCCACCTTCGGACAGAAGTTATAATCCCAATGTGCAGAATGAAAAGTACATTTTTAGACACAGCCAATATAAGAATTTATTTTCCTTACTTTGTTATAAATTTATTATGAGGTTGTTGTTTTTGTTTTTTCTTTTTTTCCAGAAGGGAAGGGAGAAAACAAATGATTTTCATTTAAAAAATTTTTTTTAAAGAAATGAAGTGTACCAGATCTCAAATTGTATTATAAAGCAGCAATTATCAAAACCACTTGGTACTGGCTAAGAAACAGAAGGGCAGACAAGTGGAATAGGCTACATACTCAAGACATAGTAGACAATGAATTTAGCAATCTACTATTTGATAAACCCAAGGACACCAGCTTCCGGGATAAGAACTCACTGTTCAACAAAAATTGCTGGGAAAACTGGATAAAAGTGTGGCAGAAACTAGGTATAGACCAATGCCTGACACCGTACACAAGAATAAAATCCAAATGGGTACATGATCTAGGTATAAAGATGGATAACTATGGACAAATTAGTGGAGCAAGGAATAGTGTATTTATCAGATTTGTGGAGAAGAGAAGAATTTTTGACTAAAGAAGAGACAGAAAACATTAGGAAGTGCAAGATGGATAATTTTCATTACATTAAGCTGAAAAGTTTTTGCACAACCAAACCCAATGCAACCAAAATTTGGAGGGATGTAGAAAATGGAAAGAATTTTTACAGCTAATCTTGGGAATAAAGGCCTCATTTCTATATATAGAGAACTGAGTCAAATGTACAAAAATATAAGTCATTTCACAATTGATAAATGGTCAAAGCATATGAACAGGCAATTTTCAGAGGAAGAAATTAAAGATATTTATAGTCATATGAAAAAATGCTCTAAATCACTACTGATTAGAGAGATGCAAATCAAAACAACTCTGAGGTACCACATCACACCTATCAGACTGGCAAACATGACAGAACAGGAAAATGATAAATGTTGGAGAGGATGTAGGAGAGTTGGAACACTAATTCCCTGTTGGTGTAGCTGTGAGCTGATGCAACCATTCTGGAGAGCAATTTGGAACTATGCCCAAAGGGCTACAAAAATATGCATACCCTTTGACCTAGCAATATTGCTTCTAGGACTGTATCCCCCAAGAGATTATAAAAATGGGATAGGGTCCCACATGTACAAAAATATTTACAGTAGCTCTCTTTGTGGCGGCTAAAAACTGGAAATCAAGGGGATGCCCATCAATTGGGGAATGGCTGAACAAGCTGTAGTATATGAATGTAATGGAATACTATTGTGTTATAAGAAATGATGAACAGGAAGACTTCAGAGAGGCCTGGCAAGATTTATATGATCTGATGCTAAGTGAAAGGAGCAGAAACAGGAGAACTTTGTGCACAGCAATGACCACAGTGTGCAAGAGTTTTTTCTGGTAGACCTGGAACTTCACTGCAATGCAAGGACTTAAAAAAAAAATTCCCAATGGTCTTCTAAGGCAAAATGCCTTCCACATTCACAGAAAGAACTATGGAACTCAACTGCAGATTGTAGCAGATTGTGTGTGTGTGTGTGTGTGTGTGTGTGTGTGTGTGTGTGTGTGTGTGTGTGTGTTGCGTTTTAGTTTGTTATATGATTTCTCCCACTCATTTTAATTCTTCAACACACCATGACTATAGTGAAAATGTATTTAATAGGAATGTATGTATAGAACCTATACAAAACTGTACGCTGTCTCGGGGAGGGAGGGGGGAAAAATAATAATCTAAGTTATATGGTAGTTATTGTAGAACACTGAAAATAAATAAAATTAATTAATAATAATAAAAGAAATGAAGTAATCAGGGAACTAAATTGATACAAAATATTCACTTCATAATTTTGAATTAATTATTGATTACAAACATATTCTGTGACCCATAGTATAGTTACATAGTATAGGCTTTAAAATCCAGTCCTCTATTTCATGGTGTGACTTTGAGTCGAAGGTCAAGCCTTCACCATAAGCTACCCTTCTATTTAGTATTTCAATATGTAGACTTTATGTTAAATATTGTTATGAGACACCAAAACAAACTTTTACATTTAAAAACTCTTAAAGGCCAGAAACCAAAACCTACCTCTTCATCCAGTTCTTTCATTATCTTGTCTAGTTTTATGTTTGAAGTTCTACAAAACAAAATTGGGTATGATGAAAATGCAATCCCTTCTTGATTATTTGGATACTGATTATCAACATCTCTCTTCCCTCTCGTTATTTGTATTTGCATTTTGGCTATTTCATTGATCATTGTCACTTTAATGGAGGATTGGGCAATGGAAAAAAAACCAATGATAAACTTCAAATAATACTGGCAAAAGTGAGGTTTTGGGATCATCTTTGTGTTTCATTTATCCAATAATATCCTACTCTGCGATGACAAGGATATCATTTTAATCTATGGTTATTTCAATCAAGAAACATTTACAGGTCATCTTTAAGTCCCCTACTATGCAGTTACTTAAAAAGAAATTCTCAAATCTTCTATCTTCTTAAGTATACTTTCCTTTCTTGAATTATACTAGAATTAAGCCATTAGAAAAACAGCATTAGGGCTACTGAAAATCACAACAGAAAATAGGGCGTTTCAACAGCATAGCTACATGAGAAATATATTTAAATCCAATCTTGTGATTCTGTCCATTTTACAAAAACTATTTTTTAATTTGTTCCTTCAGTTTGCCAACCAACACTGAACAGTCAACTGCAGTACCGTACTAAATGTCATGTAGATCATTTTAAAACTGTCATGCTACGAAAAAGAAACTGTATTTCAAAACTTTGGGAGAAAACATCTATCATAATTCCAACATCAGCAAATACTCATTTCCACTTCCTGAACAGACATACTCATGAGGCACATGTTCACAATAAGAACTATTAAATATTCCTTTGACAACTTTAAATTGATTATAAACACTTTCCATGACCCTTATTGTACAGGCTTTGAAATAAGCATCTTCTACACAATTTAAAGTTTGTAAGACATGCTATTCAAGTTTAGTCTCACCTGCACTTTTGCTCCATTTCATCTTTTAACTGTATTTCATTATGCAGTTGTTCTTCCAGCTTATAGATTGTATTTTGCAAACTTTCCTGCTTTAAAGAATAACATAACATTCATTTTTTACAAAAAACAGAGCATTCTAAGAGTAATGAACCAAATTTATAAAGATAAATCTCTACTATTTAGAGGCTAATTATTCCATTTTAGATTTTTCTGCTTTTTTGCTTATTACTTTCCAGATTTCACTGTTTGCAGTTCTGTAGGAAGGTTATTTAGATAAGGAGAAGAACTATAATTCAAATCAATAAATTTTCCAACTTTTCTACTTTTATAAAAAAAATTACAGAGGTTTTGGTTGGGGTTAAAGGTGTATTGAAACTAATGGACAAATGAGACCTCTAATAAAACAGCGAGTTTTTATAAAAAACTGATATTTAAATAAATGTAGCTATGTTTATTTGTAATTTGCAGTTAACTATACATTTATCATATAAAGAGACCAAGTTAGCCTAAAGTGGAAACCAAATTTGTTACTGTCTGAAAGACAAAAAAATGAACTCATGTTCATTCACATAGAGTATTATCACACTAAAAAGATAGTTAGAAAAGCTAAAGATTGCACATACAAACAATTATATCAACCATATGTAATGAGTTCCACAAAGGATTTCACTTGGCTTACTATAATGCTTTCAGATCTAAACATGTTAGTATGGAAATATCTTTAACAAAGCTCTACCAAAATGCTTTTAATCTAGGCACTAGATAAGGGGTTGTTAACCTTGCATACCCTGGCAAACTTGATTTTAAGAAAAAAGATTCTGATGATTTTATTTCAATGTAATCAATTTCTTTCATAATCTATATATTTTATTTTATGCAATTAAGAATATTTTTAAAATTCTGAGAAGGGGTCCATATGGGCACCACCAGACTTCCAAAGGAGTTCACAAAATTAAAATAGGTTAAGAGCCCCTATCTAGACGAATTTATATCTTTCAATGAGAGTAAGGAAAAAGACATTGACAAGGGACACTTGACTGACACAAATTATGATCAGTGCTAGTATATATATGGAATGATATTCAAGGAATCTATGAAAAGGTTCAATTAGGGAGTAGGTCACTATGTATGTCATGAGGATACTTTCTGGGATACATAATGAGTAAACAAAAAGCTCAGGCAGTCCCTTCCTTTCTTCAGTCTCCACCTATTCCTTCCCCTTAGCTGGATCCAAGGAGAGGGGAGCCCATACTGAAGCAAGTGCGCTGACAGCTAAGAAACTCAAGATCTCCCTTGGTAGGTAATCCTGTGCCCTTCCCAAGTGGTATAATTAAGTGGCACAGTCTTTTTTTCAGTTACTATAAGGAAGAGGTGCACAAAGAATAAAATAAATATAATATATAAATAAATAATTAATGATAATATTAAATAATAATTATATAATAATAATAAATATAAATTATTTACAAAATAAAATATAAAAATAAATAAATAAATAAATGATAGGGATGATAATAAATAGATAAATAAAATAAATATAAAAATAAAATAAAATTCTCTAATGACTTGGGAAAATGCATCTCTTCGCAGAGGAACAGAGCTATGTGTGTAAAATATTGCATATGCTATGTCAGATTCAGGTAATGACATTTTGGTGAATTTTGATGAACTTTATTCTTTTTCTTCTTTATTCTTTGCTACAAAGGATGGCTCACTGGGTAGGAGAAGGCGAAGAGACATATTTTGAAAATGACTGAATTGTAAAAACAAGTATCAATGAACTTTCAAAAAAATCTTATTTTTGAATTAAGTTGCAGCACCATCTATGTCTTACATTTTATCAGTCAGACACAACACAAAAATCAGTAAGTGCACACGTGATAACTTGGAGAAAGAGAAATTACTAGAAACTAGGGGAGAGGGAGATATGAGGGAAAGATTACAGCTAGCATTTATATACTGATCTAAGGTTTGCAAAACAATATACATGCATTAATATATGTATAATAACGCATACATTTACACATATAATTACAACAACTCTTACGAGTCAGATGCTATTATCATTCTCATCTCATAGATGAGTAAACTGAGTCTGAGAGCTGAAGTGACTTGTTCACACTAAGAAGTGTAAGCTGTGAAATATACCATTGAAGATGACTGGCCAACAACAAAGTAGCTTCATTAAGCATTTAAAATTTCAGTATGCCTTTAACTTTATAAGGAGATAGCAGTTATCTAACCCTACCTTCTGTAGACTCAAGATATTTTAAATTATACAACACCTAAAGAGAGATTCTACTTTGCTTTGTCACTAATTACTATATAACTAAATGTTCTATTGTCTGTGGAAGTAAAAATGGTGCACTACAATTAACTACAGACTAGAAGAAATAAAAAGACACAGGTTCTAATTCTAATTTTGTCAATATTATTTGAGTACCCTTGTGCAAGTCACTTAACTTCCCTGGACCTCTCAGTCTGCTCACCTGAAATAGTAGGTGGACAAGTTGATCTCTAAGGACTTTAAGGACAGTAAATCAAGATCTAGACCTTTTATGCTTTTCTTTTGTTCCATATCCCCTGCCAAATGCTTCAATTCATTTTTGGATGAAAAATATCAGGGAAAAGGGAAAGAATTACACAATTAAACATGGTTGAGAAAAATGTGCTATTTCTCACCAGATAATACACATTATTATTAACAAAGAGTTTGATGAATTGTAGGCTCCCAATGTAGCAGGAATAGGAAAAAAACTCTACTGGAGAACTGTTCCACTAAGTACGTGTAATTCATACTTCAGATTTCTTTGAAAAATACTAGTTAACAAAAAGAATCTCTATTTGTACACATGCACACTAACAAGTAAATTCCTTTCTTTGCTACTCTGTACTGTCTAGAACACCCATTAGAAAGAACTATTTTCCCTAATATTACCTTTCCAAGGCAGTATTTATGTTTCAATGGACAAAATAAATGAATTGTCAGATTCTAAACTCCTAGAATTAAAAGGATGCCTTGGAAAGAAGTTCCATAGCACACTTTTACTGAATAATTGCCTAACCATGAAACAATAACCTCATTTCACATTCAACCACATTTAAACCACACAAATAGTACTTCCTACTTCCATCCCAAACCAAAGTCAACTAATAATCATAAGGAAATACATACCAAGCTTTTATCCACATTGGAGGTGGTTCTATTATCATTAGGATTTGCTGAAGATACAGATAAATATCTAGGAGAGAGGGGTATAAAAAGATTTTAAAGGTTATTTTAAAAGCCAGTATCAATGATCAAGAATTGAACCTATGACATATTTAGTACTATGCTATAAAACAAATGCAAGGATACAAAAACGAAAATTAAAACATAACATAATACCTTATATACTGGGGTTTCCAAAGTTAAAAGTCTTATCTGAAATCGATAGCAAAGACATTAAGAGACTGATCACCTTCCTCACTGCCTGACCATCTCTTCACTGTATTGCTTGCTATCATTCTCAATCTTTCTTTTCCAGGCCCCAATTTTGAATGCTCTCTCTGAGTCTCCCAGCTCTAATTGGTGTTTTTTTACCTTTATCTTGCCCAGAAATAGGTTTTCATACCAACTCTCAGCCACTTCCACATCACGCCATCATGTGCTGCTTCCAGATTCCTGCTCCCCTTTAAATGCTATCTTCCTTTCAGAATATAAACTCCTTGAGGGCAGAGACTGTCTCATATGCTTGGATTTCTATTGCTTAGCACCGTGCCAGGCACATAGTAACCCCTTAATAAATGTTTTATCAATCTATTATCATTGAGTAAAATAAGATCATCCAAATTTCCACTACTTCCTGCTTTAACCCATCACTTGTAACTTTAGAGGTGGAGGAGGTATGAAACTTTAAATAGTTACTTCAAACCTGTCAGAATATCAAATATTCTAGAAAAAATAATACAACAAAAGTTTCTGGGACTCTGGAAGTATCAAGTAGAGGTCAAAGCCCTTAAAACCTTCAAATGGTGGTGTAATACAATGTCACTTCATGTGCACAGAGATATACAAAAAGGGAATAGAGCTGCTTTGAGAGAAGGACACAGGAAATATTAAAGTACAATCTGTCAGCGATCATTCAGACAGGATACCAATATACAATAGGATGTTTGTCATGTGCCTTCTAAGTATAGTGTCCTCCAGCTCTTAAGATTCTATGAAATAATTTTACCTCAGTCTCTCTAATGAATCTACAAGTGGGAAAAAGTTTTAAATACAGTATGGAAAATGCAAAGAAGCTACAAGCACTAAGTTTCTTCTTTTTCCTTTTCCAAAATGGTTCTTTTTTCCTCCCTGTATTGTTTTGTACATTTAGTAGATTTTTCTGGAGGAGAATAGAATAGTTAGGAATTCCAGAAGATAAAGGGAAGTAAAACAATCAAACTTCCTGCCTGAGTGCTATTCACAGCTTTTACTGTGAAGGCTAAGCCACAATTCAGTAGTAAAAAATGTTTCAACTTGATTACAGGGTATCTGGCTTTTACAATCTTCTATTTCACTTCAGAGAGAAGGAGGTTTAAAAAATAAACTTCATGATACCAATAGATCTGATCAATATAGGTGGACTTTACTTTGAGCATCTACAATGTTGCTAGATGCAACAAATATAAAATATGACAACAGAATAAATAAGACAATGCTATCAGTCAATTAATGTATATTTTTGTAAAGATTTTTATATACCAGGGATATTTTTATATACTAAGAAAAGAGACTGAGCTCACAGTTTTCTTGTTACAGGAAACTGCTAGGTGAGAAAAATCCCTCTACCAATGCACTTTGGGACCTTCTCTGCGGCCATACATCCCTCATCTTTTAATTGTGAAGTTGAAATTTGAAACCCAAATGTATTTGATTTCATCTTATTAAAACTGGTCCAAAACTCTAACCTGTCAAAATACATATACGTATCTTATAAATATACATTATGTGTGTATCTGTCATCCAATGTATTAGCTATGTGATCGAGATTCTCTTCATCAGTAGATATGTCTATTATCTATACTCTTATCCAAATCACTGATAAAAATGCTCAACAGTATAAGGCCAAAGCACAGACCTTTGGGAAAGTACATTAAAGACCTCAAGCTGACACCAGAGGATCTCTCTAAGTCTCATATCTGTTACTTAGCTTCAAATGTTCATTGGTTTTTGTTTTCTTTCTATTTTGACATAGATCAGGACTCTCATTTGGATGTTCATACTCTTTTTCTCTTGTTTTCACAATGACGTATTTCTCTGTTTTTAAGAGGACTATCCCTCCTGATAATCTGGAAAGTGGGAAAATATCTGAGGTCTTCTACCTTCTCTTCAATGAGACAGACTAGCTTGCACTTTAAGTAAAGAAAACTGCCACTCAGCTAAGGCAAAAATGCAAAACATTGTATATACTATATAGATCCCTGCAAAATTTGCCCTGCTTTCCATACTTTTTGGAAACGTGACTCTTAGTCCATTGTTATTCTTGTTAGTACCTCCTGGAGAACTCAAAAATAAGGTTTAACTGCTAAAAAATAATAAAAGCCAAGGTAGGCCTTTTCTAGGGGGAGGGAAGGGGAAAGAGAATTGGGTAGGACATTTGCAAAGAGATAAGAACAATGAGATTTTGGATCAAAGCTACTTTCCATCACCAATGGTAAGTTCACCAAAACCAAAACATAGCATTTATCAAAAAAAAATCAGAAGCATTAGAAAAAAAAGATTACTTTTTACAGTTTTGCTGTCTATATTTTGATATGGGATATTTTTCTTACAAACTACCAAAATGAAGTTTAGCCATTTATTTGGTACTATAACAAAAAAAACCCCATAACACAAAAGTCAATATTAATCCTGTGGTATTCATGATTAGAAGATACATAATGCAGTGTTAGTTTATTTTCTCATTTTTTCTGAGACAGATGTGAAGAGGATTCGGCATCTTTTGTAAAAAGATGCAGGTCAAAAAAAAATGAAAATTTTCATAGTAAGGCAATAAATATGGAAGTTTTCAAGGTAATAAAGTCAATTTTTTTTAAACCTGCTCTGTTGAAATGGATATGCAGGACTGGGTTATATAGGTCCTCTAATCAGAAAAAAAAAAAGTTGAGATAAGCAGGTTTACATTTCAGTAAATGTACAATTCTGTGAAATTTTTTGGTATTGTGCTAATTATTTCTCAGAAGGACTAAACTTTCCAAATTTTCAATTACAGAATGTGAGAGCTGCAAAAGATTTCAGAGCCTATTTAGTCCAACTAAATTCATTTTATATGAGAAAACTGAGGCCTAGAGATGGAAACTGATTCAGCTCTAGGTCAGTCAGCCAAGATCATAACCCAGACTTTTAAATTACCCAATTCAGTGCTACTTCCACTAGAACACACTGCCTTCTAGGCACATTCTTGGGTATATTTTTTAATGCTATGTATGATTAAAAAAAAACTAAGCCTTACACAAAGAAATACTAAGGGAAATATATTTTACATTTCCCCTAGTTTAATACAATTGTGGTACTTCTTCAGCAGTTATAGTAAGTCAAGTGGTGTTTTGAAACAAGCATTAAATGTTAATGTTAACTGACTGATTATAAGTTTCAAATATTTAATTAACCAAAGTTTAAATCTGCTCAATATTAGTAGGTTAATCCTAGCATTTTATAATAATTAAGCAATCAAATCAATGACACATATTCTAATAGACTAAAGAAGGCTTGCTCTTTAACTAAAGTTAAAGATGTATCCCAAAGAGCTAATAACTATGATTTTTCAATGGTATTAATTTAATGATAGTAGAATTTCAGGTTTCTGTTATTCTAAAATTCAATTTTTACCCAAATTCTTTGAATGTTAAAATTAACCATATCTTTGAATTTTAGCTATAATACATATACATAATACATGTAATACATAAAACACATAACACAAATGCCCAAATTTGAGGGAAAACATACATTCTGTGTAACTCAAAAGAATTTCTGAAAGGCAATGAGATTTTCACTAAACATGGAATAATATAAAAGAAATTAAATAGAAAATCCTGTAGCTTTTCTTGAAAAGCCAGAAGGTGGATTTAATGTTACTAAAACATCTTCTATGATGTGAAGTATTATTAAAATTATCTATCATATGATGATTTTGCTGTGTCTACTGCTGCTAATAAAAATATTTTTCAGAATGCTTACCTACGATTGCTATAATATGTAAATCCTACAAAAGGTAGCTGATTGCCAACAAAAGCTTTTGGAATAGGGAATGTTTCTTCATCTCCCTTGTCTTCTTCTAAGTCATCAAAATTACTGGTATCGATATCACTACTGAGATCAGGTACAACAGGTGCAACAGCTAAGGATAAAAAAAAAACTGGTTATTTGGCTAAAATGTAAAATAAAAATCAACAAAGAATCAATCCAAACTACTGAGAGTTTCACTTTTTTCTAAGTAACTTGAGGTTGTTCAAGTCTCATGTGGCAAATCTAAAATAATTATCAATAAGCTATATAAGTACATTCCCAATCCACAGAAATTAAGTATGGAATAAAATTGAATCCAGTTCCTCTAGTCATTCTATAATGAGTAAAAAGAAAATGATGTGCTTCTCCCTACAACACTTATATTATCACATTTAGCATATAATCAAATTATGGAATAACACTTATGCAGGAGGCATCACAAAAAAGATTTTTATTATATGGATGGACTAATGTGGAGGATTAAGTGTAACCAAGTTAGTAAAATACCAATAATATCATACAACCTGCTAGCTTGTGGTTATAGGGTTTTTGGACAAAATATTTCATTGTAATGACTATCATCATAAATAGATTTCATCTTTAATAACCATTACTGCCCATAATATTTTGAAATAGATTGAAAATGGCATTCAGAATCAGTCTTTGTTTCAATAATAAAACATCATGCTATTAATAACTTTTATTTCTTACATCTGATAGCTAATAAAGCACTTAGCCAACCACTGTGCCGAGCACTTTACAGTTATTATTTCACTCGATCTTCACAACAACCTTAGGACATAGGTGCTATTATTATCCTCATTTTACATGTGAGGAAACCGAGGCAAACAGATGTAACATCTAGTAAGTGCCTCAGGCCAGATCTGAATGCAGGTCTTCCTGACTTTAGGCCTGGTACTCTTTCCAGTGTACCAAATGCTCAACAAAATGCTGTTACCTAGTATTTTATACTAAATCCATCTTATGTGAGATTATGAGAAATTATGTGAATATTCATGGATGTTATTAGTACATATTCTTCTTCATGCAGATCAAATGACATCATGATGAACTTCATCGTTCTTCAAGTACAATTACAATTATGAGTTCTTCCTCAAGCTTAATTTAAACATTCAGAAAGATACTTCTGCTTTGGGGAGCCTTGTGGTTTTATAATAAATAAAATGCTTAATGCTCTTAAGAACCATAGTAAAAATTGGTTTTCAGAAAACTAAGTGGATTTCCTGTGTGGTAGTAGTGATACATATCAGAGTTCTCCAACACTGTGGGACTGACTATAATTCTTTTCCTTAAAAGAAACTGAAACTGTACTCAAGAGTTAACTGGTTAACTTAATCAGTGAATTAAGGCTCAAGCCATTAACACAGTTTTCTGGTCACCTAAGTAAAACAAATCCATCAGGCAGTCTAGTTGTTTCAGTGGCTTCAAACAAGCAGACCAGCAACATAACTAACACTAGGAGACTATGCTCAACTCAATTGACTATATCCTTGATTAATATCCTTCCTTTTCCTACTCTAAAAGTCCTTCCCCTACTATGGCTATGCAAACCTCCTCTGGTTATAGCTGAGTAAACTTCCTTTTGCTAAGTGTCTAGATGGACTACTAATATTCATTTTGTTCCAGTCTCAAATTTCCACCATATCAGTCTGGTCAGACTTGACCCACTACTACCTTATACTCAAAAAGAATTGACTATATTTAAATGTGGTGTTATTTGTTAACTTCCTTGTAGAATAATGAATGCAAGATGAGGCAGTGGACAGAGCCCTGGATATGGAGTCAAGAAGACCCTAGTTCAAATCTGACTTGGACACTTACTAGCTGTGGGACCCTGGGCAAATCATTAAACCCCATCTGCCTCAGTTTCCTCTTCTATAAAATGAGCTGGAGAAGGAAATGATAAATGACTACAATGTCTTTACCAAGAAAACTTCAAATGGAATCACAAAGAATCAGACAAGATTGAAACAACTGAACAACAACAAAAATTGTGTAACAAATTATAAATAAGAGTAATTTTTTGATACAACATGTCAATTTCTTCCTTTCCAATATTCTTTCCCAAATAACACATTCTTTAAAATTATTTCTGAAATAATCTATTGCTTATTCCTCTCACACTGACACACACACATACACATGCGCACACGCATGCACAGATGCACATACAATACGCACACGCATGCACATGCACTTTAAAAGTTTTGGGGGTTTTTTGTTGGCTTCATTTGTAATTGATTTTATCAAAGCTGCAAAAATTTTTCTAGACTTCCGCCATTCTTCAAATCATAGAAGTTTTATAGGCAAATATTGAACTTAAAAGTGAAAAATAAGTATCTACATAATAAAATGAGCATTTAAAATGTTTCTATTCTGAAAACACAAAAAACTTTACAACTTCCATATACACAATAGAATTCAAAAAAGAAAATATGTAAAATCATGAATCTTCACTCTGTACCACTTGTTTTTTTAAGTATATAATAAATAACACAAGTTGCTTTCAGTACTCTCTTGCTTCTTTGTGCTTGTTTCTGAACTTCCTTCTGTTTTCTTCTTTTAATTTTTTTTAAAATGTTATTTCAATGGCCCCTTTTATCCTAAACTCTTTACAACTAAAAGCGGTGTGGGGAAAAAAAACAATCTTTGTTATAAATAAGCATATTCAAGCAAAACAAATACACTCAGTGGCTATGTCCAAAATACATACACACAATTAAAAAATGTATTTTAGCGTTTGTTATCCACTGCAACATTCAAACATGTATTAAGCATTTCTTATGTACAATGTACTGTTAGGATCTAAGAAAAATACAAAATGTGACAGTCCCTCCTTCCTTCCAGGAGCTTGCATGACCCAGATAGCATGGGTGATAACAGAGAGATCCAAATACAAATGTGATAAGTACGTAGGAAAAATACAAAATCCTATGAGATCGTATGAAGGGGAAATCACTTTTGGCTGTAAAACGATGAGGCAGGAAAACTATAACAATTATACACAGTCCTACAAACTCACCACTAAAAAGTAACATTAGCACCTCATCATGATATGCAAGTGGCTCTAGGTTTCTGAATGTCCTCTCCAAATGGAACATTTTCCAGAGTGGATCTAAAAACATTGGCTCTACACCACCTATCATAAAACTACCTCATCACTAGAAGACTGTTCACTAGGGTCAAATATCTCTTCTGGCCACAGAAATCATTCTAGAGGCTAACTCTAGCTAGAGTTTAGAGGCTAATTTACCTATACTCAAGGAGGTACTAGCCACACCAATGAAATCATAGATTCTTAACATATAGAAGTAATCTCTTTAATGCAATGATTAAGCTATATAAATAAAACTCCATGTACCCAAGGATAAATGTATTATGTCATTACTCCATAACGTTTAGTGAATTGTCTTTTAATAACTTAAGATTTTAAATAACATATTTAAAATTAGGCCTGCTAAATAAAATCACTTTTATCATAAATTCTAAATTTTAAACCTTCTAAGCCCCCCAAATTTCTTTTTTGCACTAAGATCCAAAACTCAGTCTGTTTGATGTTGACAGTTTCCATTGAGGATTTTTACACAACAGTTTTAAAGATTTGATAGCAGATGCATTCTTGCTTTTCCTAGTCTGCTCTGGTGCAGATGGGCTCTAAGTGAAACAAAATAGTATAAGAGTTGCCCTTCTTGTAGCTTTCACTAAGTAGTAAGCTTCTTTGTTTTCACTATACAATATTACACATGTGGGAAAAACCTTTTCTAGTCTCTATTCTTTTTTGACAGAACTGGGAATAGTAAAAGTTATCATAATTCAATTCTGAAAACATCAGAAGGCCACATTATACCCAAAGTCATCATGAATAGAAGAGGTCACCTAAGCAGAATGAAAGAACTCTTGGTATTGGCTGGAATTAAAGGAAGAAGAGAATAACAATAAGATTAAACTCTTTTTTTCCTCAACCACAGAGCAAAGACTAAAGGGGTAAGTAAAACTACCAAAATGTCCATTAAAAGGCAAAATGCAACTGCCAGAGAGAGCTACTTTTTAACTCTCCTCACTACCGGGCTACATCTGGGGGTGATGGTATGCTGATTTCACATTGTACTTATCTCTCATTTAACCCCTGTGTTTGTACTTTCTGCTGCCCAGCTGCTTTATGAAGAATGCTGCAAAGCACAAACTACAGCACTGAATCAATTTAACCATTCACCAGTTCCTTCCTATACAACTAACTGCTTCATTCATGCATCTATTTCTGCTGCAGCATTAAAATGACATGTTCAAAAAATACTTTCCCCACTTTGGGGGAGGGGAATAGGGTAGATGATACCAAAATCTTACTGGTTTTGACATTCACTAAATGGGAAACCCTCACAATGAAAAATCTCCCAACATCTACCTTTCTAGCTAGAGTATTATTATTACTTTACTCTAAAAATAGTCCCTCTTGTCTTCTCAATATTTACTCTAATTTTTGTCACTGGAGCTTCATTTGTTGCTTCATTTATAAAACGTATTAACTAAAGGAAATAAAATTCCACTTTTTAATAAATACTCTATAGACCCTATTTTGTTCTTATTGATATAAGAGGCAGTCATAGAAGAGTGGAATGATAGCTGGCCTCAAGGCCAAAGAGACCTGGGGTCAAATCCTGCCTCTGACATATGCTGGCTGCATGACCCTAGAAATATCACATTCCTCTAGGCAACTCTCTAAGGCTTAAGTTTCAGAGAAAACACTGACTTGCATTAAGAGAGGTATTCTCCTCTCCCAGGAGTTCCCTTTATCAATGAACTCAGTGGGCTAGCCTTACCAATAACTGAACACGTTTTATCATAAAAATAAAAAATGCATCTCAGAAAATTTTATTTTATTTTATTTTTTTATCATTTTATTTATTTATCTAAATTTCTTTAACATTCATTTTCACAAAATTTTGGGTTCCAAATTTTCTCCCCATTTCTCCCCTCCTCCCACCCCAAAACACCAAGCACTGTAATTGCCCCTATCACCAATCTGCCCTCTCTTCCATCATCCCTCCCTTCCCTTGTCCCCATCTTCTCTTTTGTCCTGTAGGGCCAGATAACTTTCTATACCTCTTTACCTGTATTTCTTATTTCCTAGTAGCAAGAACAGTACTCAACAGTTGTTCCTAAAACTTTGAGTTCCAACTTCTCTTCATCCCTCCCTCCCCACCCATTCCCTTTGGGAAGACAAGCAATTCAATATAGGCCATATCTGTGTAGTTTTGCAAATGACTTCCATAATAGTTGTGTTGTGTAAGACAGACTATATTTCTCTCCATCCTATCCTGCCCCACATTGCTTCTACTCTCTCTTTTGATGCTGCCCCTTCCCAAGAGTGTAGTCTTCAAATTGCTCCCTCCTCCCACTGCCCTTCCTTCCATCATCCCCCCCCACCCTGCTTATCCCCTTCTCCCCCACTTTCCTGAACTATAAGATAGGCTTTCATACCAAAATGAGTATGCATTTTATTCCTTCCTTTAGTCGAATGTGATGAGAGTAATCTTCATGTTTTTCTCTCTCACCTCCCCTCTTTTTCCCTCCACTAAAAAGTCTTTTGCTTGCCTCTTTTATGAGAGATAATTTGCCCCATTCCATTTCTCCCCTTCTCCTTCCCAATATATCTCTCTCATCGCTTAATTTCATTTTTTAAAGATATGATCCCATCTTATTCAATTCACTCTGTGCTGTCTCTGTATGTGTGTGCATGTGTGCATGTATAATTCCACCAAATACCCAGATACTGAAAAGTTTCAAGAGTCACAAATATTGTCTTTCCATGTAGGAATGTAAACAGTTCAACTTTAGTAAGTCCCTTATGAATTCTCTTTGCTGTTTACCTTTTCATGCTTCTCTTCAATCTTGTGTTTGAAAGTCAAATTTTCTTTTCAGCTCTGGTTTTGTCATCAAGAATGCTTGAAAGTCTTCTATTTCATTGAAAGACCATTTTTTCCCCTGAAGTATTATACTCAGTTTTGTTGGGTAGGTGATTCTTGGTTTTAGTCCTAGTTCCTTTGACTTCTGGAATATCATATTCCATGCCCTTTGATCCCTTAATGTAGAAGCTGCTAGATCTTGTGTTATCCTGATTGTATTTCCACAATACTTGAATTGTTTCTTTCTAGCTGCTTGCAATATTTTCTCCTTGACCAGGGAACTCTGGAATTTGGCCACAGTGTTCCTAGGAGTTTCTCTTTTTGGATCTCTTTCAGGTGGTGATCGGTGGATTCCCTGAATACTTATTTTGCCCTCTGGTTCTAGAATATCAGGGAAGTTTTCCTTCATAATTTCATGAAAGATGATATCTAGGCTCTTTTTTTGATCATGGCTTTCAGGTAGTCCCATAATTTTTAAATTGTCTCTCCTGGATCTATTTTCCAGGTCAGTTGTTTTTCCAATGAGATATTTCACATTATCTTCCATTTTTTCATTCTTTTGGTTTTGTTTTGTGATTTCCTGGTTTCTCATAAAGTCATTGGCCTCCATCTGTTCCATTCTCATTTTGAAAGAACTATTTTCTTCAGTGAGCTTTTGAACCTCCTTTTCCATTTGGCTAATTCTGCTTTTTAAAGCATTCTTCTCCTCATTGGCTTTTTGAACCTCTTTTGCCAATTGAGTTAGCCTATTTTTTCAAGGTGTTATTTCCTTCAGCATTTTTTTGGGTCTCCTTTAGCAGGGTGTTAACCTGCTTTTCATGCTTTTCTTGCATCTCTCTCATTTCTCTTCCCAGTTTTTCCACCACCTCTAACTTGATTTTCAAAATCCTTTTTGAGCTCTTCCATGGCCTGAGCCCACTGAATATTAATTATGGATGTTTGGGATACAGAAGCCTTGATGTTTATGTCTTTCTCTGATGGTAAGCATTGTTCTTCCTCATCAAAAAGGATGGGAGGAGATATCTGTTCACCAAGAAAGTAGCCTTCTATGGTCTTATTTTTTTTCCCTTTTCTGGGCATTTTCCCTGCCAGTGACTAGACTTCTGAGTTTCCTTTCCACACCCACCTCGTGTCCAGATCCGCCCAGGTAGGCTTAGCAGCTGAGATTCAAATGCTGCTCCCCAGCCTCAGGTTTTTTGGTGGGAGCAGGGCTGTTATTCAGTGTGGAATTAAGTTCAGCTGCTCAGGTGGGAGCAGGGACGCCACAACAATGGATCCAAGCTCCTGTCTGTTTTGGGAGCCCCTGTCTGCTACAGCCTCTGCTGCTGCCTCCTGAGGGGGCCTGAGTTATGGGGACATCCCACTCCCCTCTCGGCAAGCCAAAAAGACTCTCTCACTGACCTTCAGCGCCTGTCGGTGGAGGGACCTGCACAGCCACTGGAGATTCCACCTCTGAAGCCTGCTTGGATCTGCTCCCCGTGGCGCCGCTTGGCCAAGGCAGGGCTGGGCTCTGCTCTGGGTCTGGTACGCGACAGACCTTTGGCGTCGGTTTTTTCAGGTCTCTCTGGAACAGAAATCTCCTCCACTTTGTTGTTGTGTGGCTTCTGCTGCTCCAGAATTTGTTGGGAGTTCTTCTTTACAGGTATTTTATGGGCTGTGGGTTCGGAGCTGGCATAGTGTATCTTTCTACTCCGCCATCTTGGCTCCTCCCCCTCCATCACAGAAAATTTTAAGGAACATAAATGATTTTTTTTCTCACTGTCTCGATTCCATAGGCAATATAAACACACATGACTTACAAACATCTTTTAATGCCAACTGCAGGTGCAGGTTAGTGCCTTCCTTGTTGCCACCCTGGTATTAAAGAAGGGTACATTTTCTTGCTTTTAATGATCTCTATCAAAATGTGAAATACTACTGATGTGCATAACGTGAGTTACTTATTTTTAAGCAGACACAAAAATGACCACATCAATTGGAAAGTAATTTTTTTTTTGAATAAAGAATTATCTCTGTGTACACACATGCATGTGTTAGGATAGAAGAATAGGGTGTGACAACTTACTGTCTCGAAGAGTTTCCCACGCCCACTGATCATTTTTGAAGAAGAGATGTCGTTTGATTTCTTCCACACCATTTCGTCCTAATCTCACTTCCCTGTTTTAAGAAATTAATGACACAAGACATTCTTAAGATACTAAAATAGTTCACAATTACATGGTATTTTATAGTTTATAAGAGTTTCTCACAAAAAAATAACAACACATATAGTAGGTAATAAGGGAGCTTACTGGCTATAAAATACACTGTATTTAAAAATAAAGTTATAATATCCTAAATGTTGATTAATATGAACTTGAAAAGGCTATTTGTAGAATTTTGTATAATTTGTATAATAATCATTTTGATCACACCTCAGCTTGGCTAATAACTGGAGAAAGTAGGAAAAAGGACATTAAAAAGGAAAGTTAGGAGAAATTTTAAGAAAAGAAGTTTCTTAACAGTCAAAGTGATTTTTTAAATTAATAATTAGAATTCATAGATCAAGTGTCTTTATGTAGTTCCATAATAAAACAAGTTCACTTTCTTTGATGACTTTTTAAAAAACTCCCTTAATATCCTAGATACAAATATTGCTTAATAGCTGACTTTTGAATTCTTATTTTTTAAGCAGTAGGAAATTTTGGTTTTGTTCAAACAACAGCCCTGCTGTCTTCTACCAGCTGCTGCATGAATGCTATCTTTTATAATATAACTATTCAAAAGTGGAGCAGTTGGGACCTGAAAACCCACGATAAAGGGACAACAAAACCATCTAAGTCATAGTTCTCATTTATATACGTAGCACTTTGAAAATAAAGTGCTTCTCTCAAAACAACTCTGAGATATGCAGGGGGGAAAAAGGTTTTAGATATAATTCAGAAACAAGGAAATGGAGGCTCAGAGGGTGAGTTGCCCAAGAAATAGAGCTAGTTAAATGGCAAAGTCCAGCCAAGAATTCACCATCTTGTCTTTACTCAGTCCCATGTTCTTTCCACTGTATCATGCTGCCTCCTGACCTCTCTAATAAGATAGGAAATGTTTATCAAAACAGAGAAGCAATGGCATTAAATAGTTATCTGTGGGTCTAACATATAAGCAAAACACATTGGAAAATCTGAAGTTCAACTGCAATCCCACAAACAACAGGAAATTTATCTGGTTTTCTACAAAAGACAGATGGATGCAATGATATTTAGACACAAATGAAAAGGCCAATGATTTGTTCAGTCAAATCATCTAAGTTAGATTTTTTACACGAGCTTATCAGCTTTCTAACCATCAAAAGACTATTAAAAATCTCCCCAGAGAAATTTCTGCACTATGATGCCTAACGTTGGTCCAAGAAGGACAACTGAAGCAGCACCTAGGTTCACCCTTCCAATTTTAAAATTACTAAATCTAAATTAAAGTTTTTTAGGAGGAGGAAGAATATTTTAAATTTCAAAAGCCCTCTGATTTATGCAAGAAATGTCTGTTAAATAGGAAGTTCCAATAAATTGAGATAATCTGTCTGAGTAGGAGAGAGAGTAATTGCTATGAAGATTTTCTACAGTTCCCAGGCCCTGCTTCTATTAATATTTGGTATGCATTGGACCTCTGTTTCTGTCTTTGGCCTCCTCTGGGGACAGTAATTACTAGATCAACAATTCAGGTCACTTTTCCAAATTGATTTCCGGATAGTTGAATAGGACCACCTCAATAGTCACTCCAAAATACAATCTCCACTTTAAAAAAAAATCATCTTTGGCATTGGGGTTTTTTTTTTGTTTTGTTTTGACTACATGTCACAATGACTTCCAGACGGCCTAATTACTTTACGTATAGGAGAGAGAAAAGAGTGTTCTTGAAGAATAAGCCCCTATGAATCATAGCTCTAAGTTCTTCTTTAAAGCTGCACACTTTATCTAAGCCCTCCAGCACTATACTATCTGTTCTCTAATGAACAATTACCTGGAAATTAACTAGATAGGAAAACAGAAAGAAGAGGCAAACCACAACCTCCTAAAATTCTATCTGTCCTTCTGCCTCACTCCTACCTAATCTATCCTGTATCCTCAGCAAGATCCCCAGTGACTCCACCTCTCCCTACTTTCCAGGTCTAGCATTTTTCTCTGGTTTCCCTTTTATCCCTTTGCTTCCTGCCCTTATAATTAATCACTTCAAATAAAAGTCTTTCCACTTTGTCCTACTGTCACTCATGCTCTGACAGATCTCAATCCTGTGTTGTCCTCCCATCATTCATCTATTGCTACACACAAGGGCTGCTGAATGTCACACTAAAGAAAGTTTCACACCTATGCTGTTAACAATATGGTATCCAATACTGACTGGGATCTCACTACTACAAGATAATCATTTTATCTTTTCCTGATTGATTTCCAATCCCACAGCAGCTATTTCAAACCTTCTCTTTTCTTTTCAAGCTTTCTATACCACCCAGTTCACCCACTCCTTCCCTCTCACTTGAGGAAAGCCACTTCTTACTTTACTCTAAGAAAAAAGTTATTCATTATGAATTCCCTCTTCTTGACTATTCATCAAAATATCTATATCATCCTACATTCTCTCCTCTTTTTCTCTTGCTTCTAAGGCTTGGATCTTCCTAAGACCAACTCCTCTACTTGTGCCTCTGATTCTATCTTTGCCTCTTTGATTATCTTTGTCCCACTCATTTGTAATCTCTCCTTCTCCACTAGTTCCTTCTCAACTGCCCAGAAATACACCCACATCTCCTCTGTTCTTAAAACATAACGCTCCCCCACAAAAAACCAGACACCTCACTTGACTCCTCTATTCCCCCTGCCATTTTAAAAGTGATTCTCCCATATCTCTTTACCTTTTCATAGACAAACTCTAAGAAAAAGTCATTCATATTGGTTGCATCCCATTTACTTATCAATCCCCTGCAATGTAACTTCCCTCTCAACTGAACTGGTTCTCTCCAAATAATTAAATCTGATGGAACTGTTCTCAGTCCTTCTCCTTTTTGCGTTTGCTTTTTTTGTGTTGCTTTTGACACTATGGACAATACCTGCTGGGCACTCCTTCCTCAAGGCAATGCTCTTTCCCGATTCTCCTGTCTTTCTGACCATTACTCCTTAGTTTCTTTTGCAAGGTCATTATCCAGATGTTACCCCAAATCTTGGGTGTATCAAATAACTATTCTCTGGGCTCTCTTCTTTCTCTTTGTGACTTCATCAGTTTCCCTTCAACCTCACTACCTTCCAACCACTCATTACAATAATCATTTCTAATGTGGATGATTCCTAAATCTATATCTCTATGCCTCATGTCTTTCCTGAACTCCATTTCTGTATCATCCATCAACTGCTGGGCATTTCCACTTGAATATTCACATGTAGCATTTTAAATTATATACGTCCAAAATGGAACTCCTTATCTGGAAGTCATCAAAAAAATGGTAAACAGCTGCTTTGTGCAATGGTCTAGAGAGAATTCCCTTTAAGGGACACATTGTACTGGACAAGGTCTGACATTGTTCCCAAATCTTATCTAAAATGCTGTGAAAAGAAAATCAAACCAATGTCTTCCCTTAAAAATTACCTCCAAAAAACATTTCCCCTGCTTTGAAATAATCAATTCACTACTGGAAGTTCCTCTAAGTAGACATACACTGTCCTTAAACCATCCCTCCTTTGGCTACACTGGAAAAGAAGTGAGCAGCACTTATTCCTCTTATCTGGCTGCTTGTCATCCTACCATTTCATTATCCTCATCTCCCTCTTCCCTCAAAATGAACTAAGTATACAAAACTAAACATTTTTTAAATTTTCCTTCCATGTTGATGGAAGATGCTAGCAATAAGTTGCAACTGTAGCCCCACAAGGTCATTTCACTGTTAGAAAGGACAAAGGCTCAAGAATGAAATCTGGGAACATGAAAGGTAAGTCTAAACAAAACACTAAGTCTTTCAATAACTTTAAAAGCTCCTTCCTCTCCTAAGCTCTTAGCTTTTGAAAATATGCATGCAGAAGTAGCTTCACATAAACAGTCTCAGTCTAAATATCAAGGAAATTCTGAAAGATGGAAGGTATTTTAAAATTAAATTACAACTAACTAATCCTTCTCCAGTGAATGGACATGAAATAAGTTCTAGGAATTCTAGCAGCACTAGGAAAGGAAGGTAACTTACAGAAGACTTAGCATGGCAAATAAGGTTTCTGCCAAGCAAGCATAACAATTCTATATGGCCAATGACAACTGTTGCAGAAAAGGAAAAGGAGTTAGGTCTTTATGTTACTACAAACCATACCCAACAAGGAAGAAGATAAGACTTGAAAATTTCAGATTAAGAATTAATTTACTTTTGCCTCAACTTTAGAACACCATACCTCAAGAAACTCAGGTACTACTCATAAAGTTCTGTTCTGAGATAGTTATGTGACCCCAGACAAATCAGGGGGCTATGAGCTTTTTCATTAGTAAAAGAGAAGTTATTAGAATAGATCAAGAATCTCAGATCCCAAAGATATAGCCCCACCTACAAGGAGTTCTTTTGTCTTTGTGAAGAAAAAAAAACATTATATAATACAATTGGACTAATACTCTAAACAAAATATGCGATTTTGATGTGAGATCACTGGATTCCATGATCTTTAAAATCCTTTCAACAGCTAAAATTCTATCAATCTATGATCATAGCTTATTTATTTCTGTGCTTTAGTCAATAGGGGAGAGAAGCTCAATGATTAATGAAGGTTGCCAAGAGTTTAAGGTACAAAACAAAATTCAAATACTAGGATAATATCCCTTCTCCCTACCACACACGTTGTTTCAGATTAAAACAAGAGAGAAAATTATGCAACTTTTACTGGGTTCATGAATGAGATACCTGTTAATTTAAAAATAAAACATTTGATATTATGAATACTTAATAGCCACAATATAGGTCCTCATTACAGATAAGATGGAGAATGAAAATCCCCTTGGCATTCTAGTTTTAAAATATTTTGTCTGCTTGTAAGATATTTTACCTGTCTGTAAGGAAGGCACAAATAAGATTTTTTGCTTCTTTTGATATATCATTATCATCAGGGAAGGTAAGAGAATTCTTATGGTTCATAATTTTGCTATATGTCCCAACCAGTGAATCTGCATAAAACGGTGTATCACCTGAAAAATGTAATATGAGAAATAAAACAAAATTTTCCTACATTTAAACCATCAAGATCAAGTTTAAAAAGCATACAAATTTACATGCAATACACATGAGTTAAAGCTAAAAGATAAGAATATTTGGCACTTCAAAAACACTGATATATCACTAAAATATACCTTATGGCTAAATTATTGACTTGAAGTTTTTCTTCCACATAAACAAAAATAAAAGCTAAAGGTTAACAGTTTAATGACAAGTTTTTAGGATAAATAAACTGTGCTATAAATATATTAAGTTCTGTTTTACTCACCTACAAGCATTTCATATAAAAATACTCCAACTGACCACCAGTCACATTCTCGCCCATAATAGCCATCACCACCTTGGGATTTTAATACTTCAGGAGAAATATAGTCAGGTGTTCCAACTGCTGTATCACATCGTACCATACCTTCCTATAAAAAGTGGAAAATCAGAGTATGAATCTGAATATAGAGAGAAACTCATGCAAAGGAATTTTTTTCCTTAATAAAACCTTTTTAGAATTACCACAGAGGAGGAATCAAGGAAAGCCTTCTTCCTTCACACACTGAAACCATCCAGCCTTCCCAGACTTCCAAATTATCTAGAAAAAGATATCTATCTGTCAAGTTTCTCTCACATCAAGAATCTACTTAGAATCTTGAAGTCAATTTATTCTCCATATTTCTAGAAAGTCGGAATTTCCTCTATCCCACAACAAAACTCCAAAACTCACACCCTCTTAAATCTTTCTGTGCAATAACACCACCTAATTAGGTGAAAAACTCTTTCTCCTGCTACTTTGATCCGTATTGTTGTACTTATTCAACCTAATTACACTTTCTCCCCAGTACCTATCCTTCTGTTTCCACCTTTGCCGCTATGTCCTCCAGATATTTATTCTACTGGCATCTTCCAATTTTTTCTTCTTTTACAGACCTTCTATTTTCTGGCACTAAATGAAAGAGGATACTCTTCACTATCACAGTAAGAGAGTATGAGAACACATGGAGAGAGAATGACTTCACTAATTCCTTACTGTCCACTTCCCTGTCGCAACAACCCCATCTCTCTTTCTTTCAAATTCATAAAACAAATGGATTATTCCACTCTTTTTGCATTCTTATCCCTGCCATCTACTGACCTCGAGGACCATCTCTTAACCTCCTCAATGAAAAACACTTAGTTAACAGTCTTCCTTTTCACCCCAACCATATCATCCCTGACAATTGAAAAAAATGGATACTGATGACCACTATACTGGTCTCTTAAGTTCATCAATGTCCTCTCCTTTGGTCCTTCAGATCCACTTGCCCTCAAGCCACCCAAAGAAGTGGCCACATTTTAGAGTTTCCTGTTACCTAAAACTTTTCTACTTCTAATACCCTTAAATCTGAAATTCCTTTTTCTGAACATAATCTCCTATCCTGCTGGACATATCAGTGTGCACACTATGAGTTTAGTCTATTTAAAGCAACCTTTATGTACCTATAGTATATATATCCCTTCTCTCATTTCCTTCTCTATTATCCCTGTTCTGGTTTCCTTTTTCCTCTTTTAATGGTCTTGAATCCAAAGTCAGTCACTTTAATAATACACTGCCCTAAGATGATAAAAGCTTAAACTGCCAATATTAAACGACCTATGAGAAGACAGGCACACTGGTACATTGCTGGTGGAAGTATGAATTAATCCAATCATTCTGAGAAGCAATTTGGAATTATGTGAAAAAAGAAAAAACTTACTATACTCTTCATACCCTTTGACCTAGCAAGTCTACTACTTGGCTTATGATTCCCCAATGAGTTCAGTAACAAAAATTATTTTTAGCATCACTTTTATAAAAGTTAGAAACTGAAAAAGACTGCCCATTAATTGAGGAATGAATGAATAAATCTTGGTATGTGAATGTAACGGATTAACATGTGATAAGGAAAAAAGAACATCGGGAATTCAAAGAAACATGCAAAGCCTCATATGAACTCATATAAAGTGATGAAAGAACTAATAAAATATATACGACTATAATAATGCATAATATATGTATAATAATGTACATATATAATAATGTGAGTATATATATAAAACAATATTAGAGGACAAAAGAAAATCAGAACACGTACAATACTCAATAATGATTCCAGGTGAATGATGTCAGAGCACGTTTCCTTCTTTTCAGAAGAGAAGTTACAGACTACCTCTCTTAGTCATGGCTAGTGTATGAAGGGGTATTGTTTAGAGCTGTTTTGCTGTTTCTGTTTTAAGGGAGAGTATACTTTGGGTGGGAGCAAAGTTCAATAAAAGCAAAACCTACAATAAAACAATCCTTAAAAACACACTATCTGTATCCTTAAAACTTGGTGTCCCCATCCCTTCTCTTTCTACTGTTCCAATCCTAGTAATCCCCAGAATCCCTCTCGTCTCATCACCACCTTTGCTACTAGAATGCTGTTGGAAAACATCACAGAACTGCATAATGAGACAACAAATTCATGCTGAATAACCTTAATTGGACCTTGAGTGTAGCATGGCATCTTACTCATCTACCTCTCTACCACATGCCATAAAGTAGATGTTCCAAACCTCCACTCTCCTCAAGTATCCATCCTCCCACTTCTACTATTAGTCCTTCTTAGTAGATGAACTTTCTCCTTCATTTTCCCTTTACACATCCCAATCTTGGTTCATTCTTTCTCTCTCTCAACTCTCCTGAGCTCATTTTTAATTGCTTGTTAAAAATCTTTTGCCACCAGTAACTCAAATGCAACACACTTGCAAGTGTAATCAGTGTGGTATAAAGGAATGAGTACTGGGTTTTGAGTCAAAGGACTTACAAATCTCAAGTCTGTCATTTACTACCTGTGGAACTCTGAGCAATTCACTTAACCTCAGAGACTCAGTCATCTACAGTGGGGTTGGACAAGATGTTCTTTAAATCCTAAGATCTTACCTGCTCCTCTTCCCTAAAACTTCCCTGTTTCTGTTGATGGCACCACCATCCTGCTGACCACCCAGCTTTAAAAACCTAATCAATTTTGAATCCTCCCATTTCCCCATCACTTCATTATCCAGTCCATTATCAAGCCTTTTTAATTATTCCTCAATAATCTTTCACATTCATTCTGCTATCTCTATTAGATAGCTAGCTTTCAAGTTCAACATCTCATTATTCCTTGCCCATGTTATTTTAACAACTTATCACTGGTATTCCTTCCAGTCTCCAGTCTCTTCCCTTTCCAATCTATATATTCATACTACTGACATCACCACCTTCCTAAAGCACAAATCTGACTGTCACTCCTGGGTTTTTTTTTAAGTGTCTTCCCCAAGCCTTTTAGATGAAATGCAAACCACTTAGGAATGGCATTTAAAGCCCTCAACAAGTTGGCTTCAATTTACCTTCCCAAACTGATTTCACATGACCTTCCCTATGACCTCCAGTCAAACTAGGATACTAGTTGAACCTTAATTAATACTTCCCTCTCCAAATGTGGTTTATCTGCATAGCCCATTCCCATGCCCAAACACACTCCTTTTACATTCTGGCATGTAAAAATTCCTTTACTTCATTTAAGGCCCTACTTTATGTATCAATTTTTCTCTGAAGATTCCCCTGATCTCTGCTGCTAAAAGTGATTTCTCTCACTTCAAGTTTCTTGTTTTTTGTCTGACCAGTTGGTCTTATGATCCTGCATCATACTTATTTGGGTGTGCCTGTTTTATCCTTCATCCCATTAGAGTATAAATTTCTTGAAGGGAGGTACTGTCATTTTTCATCTTTGTATCACTAACACTTAACAATGCCTTGCACAGTATATGCTAAATATTTGAGAAACCTCACTCAAGTGGAATTTTACAACTTTAAGGCATAACATATCTTTAAAGAACCATATATACCCTCAATAAATAAAGGCCTTAGTTATGAACTGCTTACTAAAAGATTCAATAAATAATGCCTGAAAATGCAAAGAGCAAATACAAAAATAAAACTATCTGCTGCCATCTTAAAATATAAGATTAACTACCTCCAACTCTAGGAAGCTTTACCAGATTCTTTCTTTCCTTCTCTAACATCCACCTCAAAGCTAAAGTTTCTCATCTGAACTCATGGAACATTATTCTTTTACAAATTTTTCTCTCCTAATACATTATATGTATCTGTGTATACATGACTTCTCATGTACTTACTAGAATGAACTACGGAAATAAGAGCTTTAAAAAGGTTTACTGAATTAACAAATTCTATATAATTTGTGCAAAACCTGTCCATTTATCAATTTTAAAAACTGCAATAAAACCTTTAGCATAAAAACTGCCAAAAAAGATTTCCTCCTAATACATAATAAACTAATAAATCTTATTTTCTTGGAAAAAGGTAATTTTTCACTATTTGGTGACTATTTTCTGACAAACCTTAAATACTAAAACAAAGTCCTACTTTAATGGGACACTTTTTTAGAGCTATGAACAATAAAATGTAACTCAGAAATCCAAAGACACAATAAAATGTAAAAGTATAAACACGCTGACAGAATTTGTCAGAGCCCACTCACAATACTGATACAACTATTTAGTAATATTAAAACTAAATCCATTTTCAGTTACCAATAAGTACATGTTATAAAGTTGTTATGAAGGATTTAGTAAATCTGGCAATCTACACTCACCCTAAATAGAGAGGAAAAAATAAATCATGAACAAGTTCTTTATACAGCATTGCTACCATGGTATCCAGTTCAACAAATAAAGACAATCCACGTCAATACTGCAGAAGCCCACATAAGGTTAGTAACACTTTCTAACAATGTAATTCGCTTCATTTGGCTAAACCATGTTTCTATCAAAATATACTAACCTTATTCATCTTCATACAAGTACCAAAATCAGCTAGCTTCAAGTGACCAGATTTATCCAGCAGCATGTTGTCAGGCTTCACATCTCTAGAAAAAAAAAAGTAGGCTAAATCCTAAAGTACTACAAAACATTTCTGGCAATGTCTTTCTATTATATCCTGTGTTTTTAAGTTAAGAAGTTAGAAGGAATGTTATGTAAGTATTATTGATTACATGAATGACCTCTACATTAAACAGACCGTGATGAAAATTGTAGAACAATGCATTGCTACCTATTTCAAAAGGAAAGATGAGCCTATGAATTTTAAAAGATTTATCTTCTGGAGTTACATTAGCTGAAAAGGAACCTCAATGCCAGGATATCCTATATAAATTTTTGCCTTTTAACAAACAACAAAATGATTGTTTATGATTTAAATTCTTACCTATGAATAAAGCCCATTGAATGGATTGCATCCAAAGCAAGAACTACTTCTGCAGTATAGAAGCGGGCCCACTTTTCAGGTACATCATAGTTGCTCATTAAATTAACAAGATCCCCACCAGGCATATATTCCATTACCATGTAGAGATACCGATCATCTTGGAATGCATAATAAAGCTATTTAAAACATGAATATACAAAATAGTCATTTTATCAGAAGAATATCAAGAAAATGGTTAGAAATACAAATTTTTTTACTCAGGATAGCCACGCTCTACATACTGTCTGACTCTAAATACCACAGCAAATAAAGTATTATACATTTAGAGCTAGAAGGAACTTCAGAGGTTGAATAGTTCAAGCCCCTTTTTATACATGTGAAAACTAAGGTTCAGAGATGTTAAGTGACTTGTCCAAGATCACAAGGCCCCTGGTTGGTCTTTTATTTTCATAGTTAAGTCATTTTACTTTTGTTAAGTTTCTGGTTTAAGTGATGAGGTTTTTTTTGCTTATTTTCTGAATTTGAAACTTAGAAGGAAGCCTACTATTTTCAGAGATGGAAGGATATCACAGTATATCACATATAACAAGAGGCTATCTACACTATTACATTTAAATCACTAGTATTTATAACCTGTTACTACAGGTTGAAGGGCAGCTCAGTGGACAGAATACTGGTTCTTGAGTCAAGAAGACCTGAGGTCAAATGCAACCTTAGACACTTACTTGTGACCCTAAGCAAGTCACTTAATCCTGTTTGCCTCAGTTTCCTCATCTGTAAAATGAGGTGAGGAAGGAAATGGCAAACCACTCTAGTATCTTAACTAAGAAAATCCCAAATCGGGTCACTAAGAGTTGGATATGGCTAAAAAGAGCTAAATGGTAACAACATTACAGGGATGTGGTTCTCCTTGAAGAAAAAAAAGCACTCCACTTTTTTTTTTTAAACTGTCCAAAAGATGCCAATGGCAATTTCCATTATTTTGATTTGAATCTCAAATTAAAGTTATGTACATATCAGATCACAAAATCAAGGTAATACCATTTATCTGATGAAAATTTCTTCTAATTTCAGGAAAAGTACTAGAGAAAAATGACCTGCCTAATGCTGGATTGAAAAATATTATTCCATAAAGAGAAGGTTAAGAAACTATCTAGAAATTCCTGTCTATGAATAAAACCTACTAAACAGATTGCATCAAATGCAAGAATACATCTGTTATATAGAAGCAGTCCCACTTTTCAGGCACATCATAGTTGCTCTTAACTCCACACAGATTTCCTCAACTATTTCTTATCAATAGCATGAACTTTAATGGCAACTGATTATAATATAACAGGTATGTTAAGTAATAAAAGTGTTTTTATTAAAGTAGAAAACTCTTTATTTAAGTTCCAAGGGTAGTTAGGTGGTGTAGAGGACAGAGTGCTGGCTTTGAGTCATTTGAACCTGAGTTGAAATCCAGCCTCAAACATTTAATAATTGTATGACGCTGGGCAAGTCACTTACCCTCTGTTTCAGCTTACTCAACTGTAAAATAGGGATAATAACTGTATCTACCTACCTCCCAGGGGTTGTTGTGAGAATCAAATAAGATAATATTTGTAAAGTCCTTAGCACAATGTCTGGCCTGTAGAAAGTATTTATTAAGTTCTTTATTCTTTCCTTCCTTCCATATCTTCTCTCATTCCTATTAAGACATTTGTGCTCTAATAAATAAAACAGTGGCACAACTATACCTGAACCACCCAGGGGCTGTTAGCAAAAGCCATAATGTCCCGTTCTTCCCAGAAGAAAGCAGAATCTGATCTCTTAATCATCTCAAATTTGCTCAGCAGCTTCATAGCATACACCTTCCTGGTAGATTTATGCCTTACCTTTAAAACAAAGGTTTTGTTTCAAATTATTACAGTATCTTACATAATGAAGCATTTCTTATTTTCAATAAGTCACAAGTGCAACAATTCACTAAATGAGTATAATAGCTTCATGAGATCTGATAAACATTTCAATTTAACAAAAAGCTATTTTAACAGCTCAGTCACTTCAATTATTCCTTCTTTAGCTGAAATATATATTTAACAAATTATATTAGACTTTAATTCACTTTAATAAAAGATAGAATTTTACTGTCTACATTTTCTGAAAATCTTTGACTATTGTCTTGTGCTATGCAATTACATAAAACAAAAAGTAACATCAAGTTAATTACTAATGTAAGTCAAAACTAATCAAACTGACAAACCAATCTCTATACTCACTTTCCTCCAACCCCTTGTGATGCCTAGCCCTTATCGTTTTGTTTCTACAATGAGATTATATGGAAGAAAAATACCATCTGTTTCAGTGATGGACACCATTTCTATATTAAAAGGAACTAAACAAGCTAGCTTTCAATTTAGGTTATTTATTTTTACACTCCTAATTAGAACTCTCAGTCTAACTCCTGGCTGAACTAACAGAACAGCAATTAATGGTTTGATGTTAGCTTAGAAGAAATACTCCAGCAGAAGAGCCCAGGTAGCCCTATGTTATTTAACACCTTTATCAATGACTTGGACAAAGGTATACAGAATTATTCAAAAATGGAATGGACTGCCTCAGGAAGTAAAGGTTTTTTTCCTAACATGTTTGGCAGCAGCACCTTAAGGGGTTTGGGAGAAAGAAACAGGTAGTAGAGAGAAATTAAGTAAAATTGAGAAGGTGAGGGGAAATGAGAAAAGCGGGTTGGAGGAGGAATCCACACACAACAGTTATCTGAACTTTCAGACTTTTACTCTTCTAAAAATTATACTTATCAGAAGTTATTAAGTTTCACTAGTTTCCTTATTCTATGTTGCTATCTTTAGCACTGTCCCCAAAAGGTTCTAATCTGTGAAACCTACCCACATTCCATATTTCTTAAAATTACTTCCTCTGTAAGAGAAAGAAAAAGGAAAAAGTACTTGAACTCTAACTGGAAGAAAATGAAAACATTTAGCCCCTTTTGGATAAAGGATTTCATTTACATTACTCTTTACTGTACCCCACATAAACTCCTTCCCCACCTTTTTCCAGCTCCCCTTTATGTGTTCTCTTTAATCATTAAAATGTTGGCTTGTAATTGTAATAATCTCAGAACTTAGAACAGTGCCTAGCACTAATAAGCTCATAAAAAATGCTTTATCTATCTTGGATTAGATCTTTAGTAATTAAAGGGATCTGGCTTAAGTGTGTATTCAAAGAAATCTACCAAAAGAAATCCAATAACATGAGAAAGACTCTGATACACAATGTACACTAAATATCATATAATAAACAGATCATTTGTCTGTCAATTTGAAAGTCAACTGGCTGTGAAAGCAAATAACCCAGCAAACCACTAAGATTACCATGCCAGGCAAATATCAGGAAAACACCAGTCTAGATCCAGTCTAGAGAAATACAGGATGGGATGAGACATATGAGGTGTGTTACAAGGTTAGGCAAACAGAAGGAAGTAGGAAGAAAATTATATCCCTCACTCCCAATCCTGCTACTTGAACAGACTATCTAAAACCTTATCGGATACTCAATTCTTACTAATAGGAAGACTCTAGTTCTGAAACTTCAAATTCCTTCTTTTCCTATGCACACATCTTAAGAGTCTTCTATGGAAGATACAGCATTGCAGGTTGAATTTTACCTCAGAATTTGCAGGCTTTTTCAGGAATTAGGCAACCAAAATTCAAACTAATCAATTTTTTAGAAAACCCAATAGTTTAAAATTAAAAACTGCTGAACCAATACAGGCATCCTTACCAAAATAATATATCATCATTAAGTTCACTGAAGTAACCTACCAATTGCACTTCTCCAAATGCACCTCTACCAATCACTTTTACTACTTCATAATCTTCAGCTTTCATGCGCAAATCTCTAATTTTATTCATTGTGTCTTTATCTGTGTAAAAAGAAAAGGTTAGAAATAAGTATTAAGCAATTATTATTTTTAGTGTCATTTATTCCATATTTCATTCCATATTCAAATTATCAGAATAAAATCCAAAATGACTAATAATTTCTCTGTTCAATAAAATATAAATTATAATATATATACTGTATAAAATTAGGCAAAAGGATTTTTTTTAAAGCCTATAACTCCTCTCTCTACTTAATTAATAGTAACACAGTAAAATACAATCTTAGCCACAAGAAAAACAAGTAATGAAAATAGAAAATAAAAGAAGCTTGGGCAGTTAATTTGCCAAGAGACGAACAGAAATTAAAATCAAAACGCTTTAAATGAATAAAGCAAAGAAGTAATATGCTCTGCTCTAAGTCAATGGGATAAAAATTTTATCTTCCTAATCAGAATTTTAAACCTTTTATTTTCTTTCTAAATGGTATAAATAAATGACTGAGATGTTACAAACAGGTACAAGGCACACTAACCTAATCTGGCATCTTCAGCACTTGTTTCATTATGTTTCTCTATTTGAAACTCAACTTTAATTTAAAGCAGCAGTGGGAATCACTGCAATCATTTATATAAACCTGTCATGCTATAAACTACAATAATTTACAAATTCCCAGTGGACAGATATTCTAATTCCAAATTTGGTCATGGGTTAAAATAAGGCTATTTTAATCTGCATGGGTCAACACTGGCATGAAATTACATGGAAAAGCTTCATATTTCAGAGTTGTACAAAGCACAGAACAACTATTAAACTCAAGTACCAAACTCTAATAAAAGTTGCATGGTACTATGCTTGTCTTGTTTCAAAAAGAAAGTTTAAAAAAAATCAAACACACACACACACTCAGTTCAGGCAGTTTTCAGCTGTGTCCTACTCTTCATGACCCCATGTGGGGTTTTCTTGGCAGAGATACTAGACTGGTTTGCCATTTCCTTCTCCAGCTCATTTTACAGATGAGGAAACTGAGGCAAACAGGGTGAAGTGACTTGCCCAAACTCATACAGCTTATAAGTGTATGAGGTCAGTTTTGAAGTCAGGAAAATAAGTCTTCCAGAAGCCAGGCCTAACACTCCATTGTGCCACCTAGCTGCTCCATATACATATAAATATACTGCAGCTTCTATATATGCCTACCTGCAGATAAGTTTATCACCTACTGATGATAAAATAGAGCAAAAAGGCACTGTGAAATTTCTATAAAGTGATAAAAAATAATCTAAATAAACTAGCCAAAGAAGAGTAAGTACCTAAAAAATATACCTCAATGAAATGTCAAAATGCAGCATGGTCATGTTATCATTTTCTAACTGTCCAGAATTAGAACACATTATTTACCTGGGGTAGACGAAATAGCACTGAACATGAAAGCAAAAGCTCTGGTTTCAAGTCCAGGCTTTGCCATTTACTACTAGCTGTGTAACTCTCGTTCAATCCCTTAACCTTTCTGTGACTCTGTTTCCTTATATATAAATTGAGGATAATAACTTTTACACTATCTCATATGAAATGAGGAAAGTTCTCTGTAAGCTATAAAGTGTGATATAAATATAAGCTATTATTATTTCTACAAAGAATTTGCAAGTTAGTGAATCAAAAAACTACGTAAAAATAACCATTATGACTGGAATTTTCTTTTTAAAAACATTAAAATAATAAGACTATTCCACTATACTAGTTTTGGTTAACTCTTTTTTTCTTCTTCTCAGATGTAAGTACATCATTTTTTATTGGAATCTTTTGTTTTTACTTTATCTATAGCTGACCCTGTTGACCATCACCTCCAACTAAATATAGTTTCCTCTCCCTTGATTTCAAAGAAACTCCATTCTCTTGGTTGTCTCTCTCTTCTTCTCTGTCCAATGAAGAATGACAAGAGATGTGCGAGAGGGCTGTGGGGAGGGGGAGTAACCTTATAATCAATCTTTTTTTACATGAAAGGTAGAAAGAAATAATCATAGGGCACCTTAAGAGTAAGCAAGATTTTAGTTCGAGGTCATCCTCCAACAAATAGCTGCGTGACCTGAGCCCAGGAAACTCTCTAAGACCACAAAGAGGCAGAGCTATTATTGATTCAAATTGGTACAGGGAATTTTTTTCCTTGAAGTCTTTTATACCAGTGAAATCATAGGTCTAGTCTGATGATGACTCCTACACTGAATCTTCCCCTTGTAACAAAGAAAAACAATTAAGCAAAGGCAAAAGACCTTAGTAGAAAGAACAGCTGACAGCTATCTAGAGCATCCTCTTGTTTTCTTCTTTTTTGTGTCTCCTCTCTTGAGGGACAGGAGAGAGTACATTCTGACAGTGAGACTGGACCCTACACTGGTCTTAAGGAAAAAAGGAAAAACAAAGTGGTAATGTTCTTATTCCTCATTCCCTGGTCTTCAGATTCCCCCCATCCCGCCCTGCCCAGCAATCTCAAGCTCTGACTATCTGTATGAACATATACTATCAGAACATGTTTTTCCTATTTGCCTCATAATCTTCAGGAGCTCAATTGAATTATCACCAACAACTTGATAATAGGTTTGTGTCAGATATGCTCTCCTTAACAGCAAAGTCTATATATAATAAAATAGGATTATCAATTTTACAAAAATGTTGTCATTGGACTAGCCTTAGTACCTTGTATGATATGTTGCTGCTCTCTCACTTCAGCCATTTCTGACTTTGTGGTCCTATCTGGGGGGTTTTCTTCACAAAGATACTACAGTGGTTTGCCATTACCTTCATCAGTGGCAGAGGTTAAGTAACTTGCCCAAGGTCACACAGCTAGTAAGTGTCTGGGGATGGATCTGAACTCAGGTCTTCCTAACTCCAAGCTCAGCATTCTCTCCACTGCTCTACCTAGCTGTTCCCCCAATTCTCTGGAAATGGGAAGGAAATACATTTCATTGATTTTTTTCTAGAATTAGTCATTATAATTAATCAGAGCTGCTTATTAGTGGCGCTTTTGTTTATGTTATTAGTCATTCTGTATACTGTTTCTTTCACTCTTCAAAAGCTCATATGAGTTCTCTGATGTTTCTCTGAATTCCTCATATTTATCATTTCATTTCTTATGGCCCAATATATCATAATATTAACATACAATTTGTTCAGCCACTTCCCTATCAATGGGTAACTTTTATTTCCTACTTTTTTGTCACTTCAAAAGGCAGTGTTCTGAATTACTGTGCCCTACAATTAATGATTTTAAAAAATGAAATTCATTAATATAATGCAATATTACTGAACCAAAAGATAAAGTGAGCAAAAAGTATTCTGAGAAACATGGTAAGACTTATAAGAAATGATGCAGAATGAAGTAAATAGAACCAAGAGAATAAATCTGCAGTGACTATTACAACATAAAGACAACATTAAAATGAAATACTCAGGTCAAAAACAATGGATGATGTTTGTTCCAAATAACTAAAATTTAAATAGCAAACTACAAAAATGAAAGGTTATAGATACCCTCATGTATAATTACATTAGATTTTTTTTCTCCTTAACTTTTTTTTTTTATGAGGGAGAATTATTTATTGAAAAGAGAATGATACCTCTATAAAAACTTCAAAAAAATGACATGGATAATTTGCCTTAGGAAGATTATCTTGGTATGTGGATAAATGACAAATTAGAGAGACAGGGAAATCATTAAGGAATCTAAGAAGTGATAAAAAAACTTAAAGAAGCTCATGTGTGAAACAAAAGAGAGGGAGAAAAAGTGATCCTATGGAGGTAAATTCAACAGAATTAATGACTGGATATAAAATTGAAAGGGTATAAAGTAGCAAAGGTTACAAACATAAGTGATCGGAGGATGCTGGTAGCCCTCAACAAGAGATCTGGGAAAATCAGTTTCATTCTAGATATTCTGAGTTTGAGATACAAGCATCCAGAAAAAAATTTCTAAAAATGGAAGTCCAAGATTGGAGTTCAGGAAAATGGTATCAAGATTTTGGAGTTATCTGTATATATGCGATAACTGAACCCATGGGAAGCTGATAAAATCACCAAGGGAGATAATACAGGGAAAGAAGAGAAGAGGACACAGAACAGAGTCTGGGGATAGTCAGAGTGGGAGAAGACTGGAACAGGAGAGGAATCCAGAACAGTAGAGAGAGTGGTATCATAGACATCAAAGCAAAGGAGAAAATCTAAAAGGAGGTTGTGAGAACTGAAAAGAGACCCTCATATTTTACAACTTAAAGATCATTGGCAACCTTCAAGAAAAACTTGTTGTTGGCTACAAGAGGCACAATTAGTACCAATGGGTAGAAATTAGAAAGTGGGACTTCAGCTCACCACAAGGAAGCACTTCCTAACAATAAGACCTGTCTAAAAATGAAATACACTGTGAAGCAGTGCAGTGAGGCAGTGAATTCCCCATTATTGGGCAGGGGTAACTGCCAAGTAAAACCTAGAAGTAGATCTTGGCACCAGTATTCAAAAGGATATACTTATTACACTCATATGAACTGAAGGGGAGTGAAATGAGCAGAACCAGGAGAACATCATATACAGTAACAGTCACAGTATGCAAGGACTGTTTGATAGACTTAGTCCCTCACAGAAATGCAAAGACCTAAAACATTTCCAAAGGACTCAATGCAAAATGCTATCCACATCCAGAGAAAGATCTATGGAGTCAGAACACAGAATGAAGCAGACTATTTTCTCTTTTGTTAAGCTTAGTTTTGTTTAGTTTTACTCATGCTTTCTCCCATTCGTTTTAATTCTTATATGCAACATGACTAACGTGAAAATGTGTTTAATAAAAATGTATGTGCAGAACTCATATAAAATTGCATTCTGTTTTGGGGAGAGAGGAAGGAGGGAGGGGGAGAAAATTTAAAACTGACGAAAGCTATTGATGAAAATTGAAAACAAATTAATAAATAAATTTGGAGATGACAAAAAAAAAGGATATACCTACTCAGGTAGAAGTTGAACTAGATGACCCTAGGCCTTTCCTAAGATACTATAATTTTCTTTTTATTTACTTCTCTTTATAACTTGGCATTCTATCCCTGCCTCCGTGTTTTTGAAAGGCCAGCTCCTATACCTAGAATTCACCCTTCTCTTCATCTCTACATGCCAGAATCTTTACCTTCCTTCAAGGCTTAGATCAGGTACACCAAGTTCTCCATGCAGTCTTGCCTTACCCTCCCTTACCTGACCTGACCCTTCTCTTTCTCCCCAAATATTCCTAGAGCATGTTGTCTGTTCTCTTGTCACCCATAACTCTACTTTATACTTAACTGGTGTGCAGACTATACTCCATTCCCTCAACTCCTAATCTCAGTAGACTCTAAGTTTCTTGATCCTCGTTTCATGATTGCCTAGAACAGTGATGTCCACATATATGGTACTTAATGTTTTTTGAACTGAACTGAATACAGAGGAGAGGTGAAACAAATTAAAGATAACAAACGTTTCTAGATAAGAATCTTGAAAAAATAGTGATAGTGACAGTACTGATTCTATTCAATTTAACAATTTTTTTGTTGACTAGAAAACTGTTCTTTAGGTGAACAAGTTGAGTTTATTTTGCGAAGAAAGCTGGATGAAAGGGTTCAAGAAGATAGAGGAAGCTTAAAACACTGCATTTTAATGTTATTAAATATGTAGGAGTAAGCTGTAGGCAACTGGAAATACAGAACTAGAATTAGGAATCAGGATTTGAATATCAATCTCAGAGAAGTGATCATTTTAGTCACAGTGGCAAAAGATTTCTAAAGGTAAGAGACTGCAAAAAGCCCAGCTGAAGACATAGCCACATAAAGGGAACATTCACCATTACCAGAGGAAGGGAAGAAAAGGAAGAGAGTCGGCAAAGACAAATCAAAGACAGAAGAAGAAAGCCAGGGAAGTACAATGTTACAGTAATGAAAAGAACAATGTTTCAAGGAGTGAGTTGTCAACGTTAAATGTTGAGGTCAAAAAGGACAAAGGCAAATTTTTTTTTTAAAGCACCGAATTTGGCAAGAAAAACACTAGTGACCTTTGAATGAAGTTTCAGTGGAGTGTTAGGGATGGAAACCAGATTAGAGAAAAAGAAGGAAATGAATTCAAGTCCATCTCTTCTATAGTCTTGCCTGAAATAACTTCATACTCTAAGCATTACACTTTTAATTTTTCTACTGCATTTTCATACTGTACTATTGATCACACACACACACACACACACACACACACACACACACACACACACTTTCCCCTACTGAACACCATAAGAGGATTTTATCTACCTTTTAAAAAACCAGTTACTTTTATTCTGAATTTAAACATGACATTAAAAAGGCACTTCTATATGACAATAATATAGTGCTTTAAGTGTGCAAAAGGGCTTTACACAAGTTACCTTATTTGGTTCTTAACTCAGGTAGGTACTATTATCCTCATTTTATAGGAGAGAAAAACTGAAGGAGAGAGAGGGTAAGTGACATGCCAAGGTCTGAGGATGATTTAAACTTAGAAATTCCTAACTCCAAGTCGAAGAAGAACACAAAAGAGGATTACTGAATATTCATGTTATGCCATATGTAATATATGCCACGTTACTTTCAAAACTATCGTGTCTAACTTCCTTCTGTTTTCTTTTGCACATTAAAAAAAAATATTTTGACAGCTATCTTGATTTTTGCATCACTATTCCCACCCTCTTCTCACTGACCTCCCTACATCAAGGACAGTTAAAAAACACACACACACAACCTACTATATACATCCTTGTAAAAAAGAGGCATATTCAAGCTAAAAAATACTCAGTGGCCATGTCAAAAAAAAAAAAACTCACCAAAAAAAACTTCCTTTCTGCATTGAGTCAATCATCTTTCTCTCAGGAGGTGTGTAACTTGTTTTATCATAGATCCTCTGGAGATTCAGCTCATTTGTCATTGCATTAATAGAGTTCTTTAGTCATTCAAAGTTGTTTTGTTTTAGCGTTATTTATTCTTATACAAACTTTTCTCCTGGTTTTTGCTCACTTCACTCAACAAGCAGATGTTCTTACTACTTAGGATTCTCTGAAATATCTTTTTCACCATTTCTTCCAGCATAATATTACATTATATTCATATAATACAATTTGTTTGGCCATTTCCCAACTGATGGACACTATCTTAGATTCTAATTCTTTTCTTTTCTCCCCCCAATCCCAAATCTTTTGATCTCCCCATAATTGTCAAGAAGTTTATTCCTGTTATTCTTGATTCTGTTTGGTCTCTTCTAGTTTTCAAGGAATCCATCACTTGGGTAAGGGTTACAACCTTCTCTTCTAAACTATTCTTCTATTTCTTTGCTCCAGAACTTCTATTTTATTTTCTATGTCTTACTACACTTCTAAGTATTCATGTTGTCTTTGCAGAAAATCTATTTTTTATATGAGTCTCTGATTAAAGTTATTACTGTTATTCTCTCTCCTTCTTTGGAAGGATTTCTAGATTTACAACAATTACTGGTAGGTGTCTTCTTGGTGCTTCCTAATGTGCTTTTAGGTGAGGTGTCTGGCCTTGTTTGGTCTTACCCTGTATCAGGTAGGTTCCTATGCTGACCTCTACTTCCCAGGGTTAGACCACCCTGGATTTTCAAATGAAAAACATTCCCTTTTCTTAAGGAACACACATTCTCCAGAGGGATAAAGGAAGTAAAGAGACAAAGATATAATAATCTAACAAGTGAGAGAAACTAACTACTTGGGGATCAGGAAAGGCTTCATGAAGGAGGCAGTATCTGAGGTGAGCCTTAAAGAATGTTGAGTAGTCATGGTAGGGAGTGAGTAAATTTCAAGGAAGGAGAAGGGCCTTTACAAAAACGTGGAAATGGAAAATGAAATACTGAGTTCTAAGAACAAGTAAGTCAATCTGGTTGGAACAAAGAATGAATTAAGTCAAATAATAGGAAATAAGTGTAAAAAAAGGAGAGGGTGGTCAAATTGAGACGGTTTTAAATCCTAAGCTAAGATCTTATTTTAACCTAGAAGTTAACAGAATTCTTGGACAGAGGAGTGGCATAGTCAGACTTATGGTTTAGAAAGGATGTTCTAGAAGCTTTGGAGAGGTGGAAAGGATGGCTTGAAAAGCAGAATGAATGACAGTAGGGAAGATAATTGGGAAGCTACTGTAATACTAGAGAGTCAAAAAGACAAAATCCCAGGGATAGAATAAAGGGCAAAAATAAAGGAGTTAGCATTACAAAGGAGACACCCTTTTGTCAGAAAGGAGAACAACTACAAGAAAATGATGACCAAACAGGAGTTCTGAGCTACAGAACAAAAATGCTTAATGTATAATGTTTATTTTCTAAGTCAAGTAAATCATAAGAGGAGTTGTGGTCCTCTACTGAGACAGGACAGTGGGTGTCATAGGAGGCTTGAGGACAGAAAAGAAGATTTACAATTATATTGTATCTCTCCTGAAAGAAGGTAGACTTCAAGAACACAAGGACTGTTTCAGTTTTGATTCTGTATTCCCAGGAAAAGTACAAAGCTTAGTACATATTAAGGACTTAATTGTTTTTGATTATTTGCAAGATACATGGTGAGGAGCACTACAGCTAATCAGAAAGGAGGATCTAGGAGGAAGCAAGAAGGGATGGGATCTAAAACAGAGGGCAGAATTACCCTTAATGAAGCATGAATAATGGTCTTTTTATAAGTACTTTAGATACTTCTCTAACTTAAAAATGAGTTAATTCAATAAACTCCATTTAATTCAATAAGTATTTATCTAATGATATATGGAATTATATAGCCTTTATAGATCAAAGATAACACGTTAAATATAAATTGAAAGTGAATCAATAATAATAATAGATTGATCCTGACAATAATCTTGAAAAGTAAGTGCTATTATCCCCATTTTTACAGAAGAGAAACCTGAGGCAGAGAAAAGTTGCCCAGGGTCACACAGCTAGTAAGTGTTAGAGGATTTTCACTCCTGCTTCCTGACTCCACTTCCTGTACCCACTATGTTCCCTTGCTGTCTCAATAGTTCTAAGAGACTAAGATATACGGCTATTAAATTCTACAATGTCAACTCCAAAAGTAGCATTATGTCTTAGTACAAAAAAATAATTCTCCACCCAAAAAAAACCCTCTAAGTAAATATCAAACCTGTGATTCTGTCTCAATAGGATTTTATAGATGATCAGTTTTCCACTTAAAGAGTTTGACACTAATTTTTGACAGGTTTTTCAGGCATATAAAAAAAAAAGTCTATATTACAACCCTCTAGACAAAGAAATCTTTTCAAACATCTTTCAGACAAATTTCTAAATAATACTGACACAACCCAAATATCTATTGTAATAAAAGACAAGCACAGAATCATATAAAAGAGGAGTAAGATAAGATAAACATAGTTTGTAACTTTAGAAACCCTTTCCACTTTGTGCTATATTTTTGTGCACACAATCTTTTACAAGTGTTATTAAGAAGCAATAAAAGTGATGATCCTCCTCCTCTCTGACCCTAACTAATCCTATGTTGGAAACTTTAATGAACAAGTGCTTTTTAACCACAGAATGGAAAGAAGAATACGAATTACACAAAATGAGTAGGTTTTAAAATAAGTAATATTTGGTTATATACGTATATGTCGCTCATTATCGAAGATGATTACTTACATTTGCTTAAAAAGTTGTCAATATTTTTGTTTTTTCTTAGTGCAGGAAAATCCAGATCATATACCAAAGCATCCAATCCATCCTAAAAACAAGCCAAAAAAAGATGATTAGTTTTCTTCACTACCTGAACAAAACTTTTTCCTCATTCATGTTCACAATATAAAGCAAATGCTTTGAATTTTTTTGTATACATTTTAAGAATACCCTCATTATTATGAGCAGCCAGAAACCTGGTGGTATTATGCTGGAATTTCTAAGGAATCAATGTTCAACAATCTAATCAAGACTAAAATAGTCTAGAAATCACTTCAACATGATATGAACAGATGTAGTTTAAATTATCAACTCACTTATAAGAGCTTACAAAGTAGGATATTAGAAGATTATCAACAGTAACAAAAATGCAATAGAAGGAAAAACAAATTTAAGGAATGAAAAGAAAGTGGAACAGGGAAGATAAAAATAGAAATCTCTAAAAAATTTATAATAAGCTTTTCACTATCAAGGTCAGTAGGGCCACCATGACTAAATTCTAACATTACAGTATTCAAGGTGCTACATCAAGTAGAAATTATGCTAAAAAACAGAGGTAGAAAGATAAGCTGGATCAGACAAAGTATGCATCAAGAAATTCCATGAGGAAATTGATTCCACCAGAGATTGAATTTGAAGGTATCTGAAAAATGAAAAAAAGCTAAAGATTTTTTGTGAGGTATGAGGTAAATCTCAGATCAAGAGATACTTGTACACAAGATACAAAGTACATACAAGGTAACCTTACAGAGGAAGTTACCTGGAGAGAGAGAGAGAGAGAGAGAGAGAGAGAGAGAGAGAGAGAGAGAGAGAGAGAGAGAGAGAGAGGAGGCCACCTGCTGAGTCTTGAAGCAAGACAGAGTTTCCAAGAAAGGAGAGCATTTTCGCCATGAGGGACTGCTAGTGTAAAAGCACGCAGATGAAAGATATGGTATACATTAGGTACTTAATAAATGTTTGCTGGGGAATAGCAAGCAAACCAAAAAGTACACTGGAGGGGAACAATATGTAGCACCACCAGAAAAGTAGAAAAAGGTCAGACTGTAAAAAAAACTTTAAATTCCAGACAGCAGTTTACGTTTGAATCTAGGGACAACAGGAGGCTACTGGAATTAATAAAGTGGAGGGAATATGGGGCAAAATTTGTTCAGAGCTTCACTTTAGGAAAATTACTTTGGCAACTGTGTGACAGATGTGAAGCAAGACTTAAAGCAGAGACCAAATAGCAGGCAGGACGCCATCAGCTTTATAAAAGCAGATAATATTTGTAAAGTGTTTTGCAAACCTTAAAGTGCTATGTGAATGCCAGCAATTATTAATATTATTATGACTGTCTACATATAATAGTTCAATCTATATATAGTGCTTTAAGGCATAACTTAACACTTTCTTTACAACAACTCTGGTAGATGACAAAACTGAAGCTCAGGTAAGTTAAGTAACTTGTCCATGGTCAGCCAGACATTAAATGTCAGCGGCAAGATCTGAACCCAGAACAACTTTTCCTCCAATTCACACACATGCTGAAGGAGCCACGTTGCCCTGTTTGCTTATTATATTGCAAGGTAATGGAGGCACGTTTTCCACTGGCCTGAAGCCTTGCCCAAGTCTCTTAGACATAATAACAGCAATAACAGCAGCTCACATTAACATATTGTTTTATGGTTTTAAAAAGTGAGTCCAATACAACAAGCCTGCAAAGTAAATGTTTCAGGCATTATTGTTATTTTTTACAAGTGAAGAAACTAACTGAGAAGGGTTAAATGACACAGTAAATAGTGGAGCTAGGATTTAAATTCAAGGTCTCTCCTTTTGTTCCTGCCACTTATTTCTCCCTCTTTCCTCCTCTTCATCACTAAAACTTGAGAAGATTTGCTGGTGTGATTAGTGAGAGGAGATCCCCCTAAAGCCTCTATCCCCAAAGAGTTTACAATTTGCTCTTCTACACCACTATGCATTTGTGGATGGATAAGCCTGAATATGTTACTACCCAATAAGCACTTGGCAGTTAGGTGGAGTTCTAGACTTAGAAGTCAGGAAGATAAGAGTTCAAATCTAATCTCAGGTCCTAGCTGTGTGATCCTGAACAAAGTACTTAACTTCTCTCAGTCTCAGTTTCTCCTCAGCCACTCAAATCCCTTCTATCTCTGTCCACATGAGGGTAGCATAGTTGTTATAATGTAAATTATAAAGGGGGATGGCTGACTGGTAAGAGGGAAGAATGGGGAGGCGAGTGGAGAGCACGAGGAAAGAGGAGAAGAAAAATAAAGTGAGAATGATCCATCTGGATTGTCAGCTTTCTCAGCTAATAAAATAGAAGAGTTCAATCTCCTACTTCATTTGCCATTCTAAATTTTTTCTTTACTGGATGGATTCTCTTTCAAATACCAAGTTTTAAACTTTTGTGCAGCAAAAACCAATATACTTTTAAGAAGAAAAAAATAACCAAACCTCTCTCAAATAACTTAGTAAAATTTTTACACAGTAACACTGTGTAATTATTTTTTAGTATTTACACTCTCTCTCCCTCTCTGAAGAAAGTCAAGTACTTAACTCACAACAATATTGTGAAGTAGAAAGTATTAGCATTATTATCTTAATTTTACAAATGTAAATGCAGCATAGGATAGTGGAAGCAATGCTAAATTTGAAGCTAAGAAACTTATATTAGCATACTAATAATTACCATACTAACTTAGAATGATTGTGGACAGAGGCTCAGTTTGCATATCTGTAAAACAGGGATAATTAGAGCCCTCAGAGGGTTATTGGGAAAGTGTCTTGTAAACACTACAAAAAATGTGAACTATTATGAGGAAATTAAGGCTCAGAGAGGTTAACTAATTTTCTCCTGGTCAAACAACAAGTAAAAAGGCAGTCAGAACTTGAGCCCAAGTCTTTTGACACTGACTCCAAATCTAATGTCATTATCACAGGATCAACTCCAATTCTCCAGAGCAGGGAACAGCCATCAAGTAATATAACAGGCCACTGGATAATAGTAAATTGAGCTAGCAGCTCTGAATTATGAAAACCAGAGGTCTTATCTAAAATATCATATAGGATTTCACTAAAATGGTCACATTTTCTAGAAAGGACCTCAGAGATCTAGTCAAACTTTCATCTATCGAGAAACTGAGGTCTCTACGAGCAAAATGATTTGCCCAAGGTCACAAAGCAAGTAAAATAGCAAGAACTGGTATCACCATGACCTCCTCTAGAAAAGTATTTTTCTGTGGAAACAGAATTGGAATTGGAAGTTTTGTAGATAGATCTCTAGTATCTAAATGTTTAGTATTGCAGTGAAAAGACATTTCTGAATGATGAAATAATAGCCTTTGAATACCATGGCAGGACAAGAACCTTGCATGCATAACTACTTTAAGTACAGAATAATCCAACAGGACCCATTGTCAAGTAACAACTTGTTCATAAAGGTTGTGATGAATTGTTTTTTAAATGAATAGCTTTTTTAAAAATATGGAATTGGAAAAGTGAAGCACATAAAATCATTTCATACATATCCAGTAAAACTAATTTTTTTCAAACCAAGTTCTACTTGTAAGAATATCTTAACCATTTTACGGAGGAAACATAAAGTCCACAAACAATGATTCTCATTTCTTATAGGGGAAGATTATCACTTGAAGCTTACTGTAACCACTCTCCCTGGACCTTGACCTGTGAGTGTGAGTTTTTGTTTCATTTTCCCTAGAATTCAGCCTCCATCTCACTTTCCAGTCACCACCAACAAACCATGCTGGATAACTTTCTCCTACTTTTCCAGATACCCTTTACCTTTCTTTTCACAACTGGAACAAAAACTCCTTGAGGGCCAGAACTCTCTTGCTTACTAGTATTTGTATCACCAAGGCTTAGCATATAATAAGCACTTAATAAATGGTTTACCTAGTTATTTATCCTTAAATATGGTATCTGGAAAAAAATTTCAAAAAAGTAATTAGCACCAAAATTAAATTTGCCTCAAGAAATTTAAGGATCCCTAACACCAAATTCAATTAAAATGCTTTCTGGATCTATTAAATGATATCAGTAGTAATCAAGAAGTAATGAAACCCACAAAAACAACTGCAACTTACAATACCATCTGTTGCAAAAAATGAGGCAGTGAAATTCTATGAACTCAATATGACTCTCAAAATTAAGGGACTTCAATCTAATAGAAAAGCCTGTGAGGAATGGTTCCAATGTAAGACGTGAGAGTCCAAAGATTTGTGGACTACATGCAAGCCTCACATCCATTCGTCATAAATACTTTCTTCGAGAAAAGTTTTCATGTCAGAAAATATTTTATCCATTTCATGTTGGAAACGAATGGAAATATCTTTGCTGTTCTTCACACAAGACACTGCATCACCAAACTCCAGGCATTTTCACTGGCTATTCCCCATGTCTGAAATGCTCTCCCTCCTCATCTCTGTCTCCTGGGCTACCCAGCTTCCATCAAGTCCTAGAAAAAAATCCCATCTTCTACAAGAAGACTTTTCTGATCTCCCTTAACGCTAGTGCTATTCCTCTATGATTATCTCTAGTGCATAGTTGTTTTCATTTTGTCTCTCCTATTGCCCTTTTTTGTAACCCCAGTCAGTGCCTAGAACATAGTAGGTGCTTAATAAATGCTTACAAAGTGAGGAAATAATATTAATATATATAATGATTTCATATAGAAGTTTAACTGACTGCGATCAAATGCCAAAGAAAAAAATGACCAAAAAATTAAGGGCCTGCCAGGTGGATGAGGAAGAGATAATGATGGACTGTCCAAATAATCCATCCGTATCAAAAGAAACAAAAGAAGTCTACAAGCATGAGTGGAAACCTTGAGGTCAATTTGTGGGAGGACATGAACAAGAGTCATACAGTATGGACAAGTATGCATGAGTTAAAAGCTACAATGTTGAACAGAGTAATTAGGTCACTAAAACTTTTCAGTATAAGATGAAGGGAGAATGATATGAGTGATACAAAGAAGCAAGAAAGGACAAAATAAGACCAAGGGATGACTAGGTATCTGGTTTGGTTGAAAAGTACACTAAATAAAGGGAAAAAATAGTAGAGTAAAATAAGATTAGCCTTGAAAACTAGTCCAAGGATCATACAGATTGAGAGCAGGTAGGAATCTCAGAGGTCATCTTGAATTTTATTCTGCAATAATGATAATAAGCTCAAATTTACACAGCACTTACTATGCATCAGGTACTATGCTAAGCATTTTAAAATTATCTCATTTTATCCTCACAACTCTGGGAGGTAGGAGCTATTCTCATCCCCATTTTACAGATGAGAAAACTGAGACAAACTAGTTAAGTGACTTGCACTTAAGTGCAAATGACGTACACCATAAACAATGGGAATTCCGTAAACGTTTTTTCCTGAGGAACAACATGTTTGGGTCTGTGAATTAGAAAGATTACTTTAGCAATAGAGTAAAGAATGAAGCAGAATGCTTTAACAGTTCAAAGTAAGTTATGACAGGGGCTTTAACAGGGTGATGGCAATGAGGGTAAAAAAGGAAGAAGAAGGTGTCAAATGCACTGCAATAATTGACAAAATTTGGTAAATGAGTATATTAGATGATCTGTCCTAACCATGAAGAGTTGGAAAAGCTAGTACTACCTTCTATCTCCAAAATTCCCTAATTTTCTTATCTAGAATTCCACAATAATTTCTTTTAATAATATAGGTAAATACACACACACACACCTTCTTTTCTCTGAGGGTACAATATAAGATGCTGACATGTTTTACATATATATACATTTTATCACCTGGGCCTCACAACAATCCTGAAAGTTAGGTACTATTATTTTTTATGTTAATTTGCTTGTACTGAAGTCAAGGCAAATAGTAGGTCTAGAAGAAAGCCTTTGGAAATCATAGCCTAATTCAATCATTCATTTTTGAAATAAGAAAACAGACCTAAGAGAGGTAACATAATTCTTTTCAAAAAAGCATCTTATAAATCTGAAAACATTATAAAATGTCAGTTACTACCATTATTAATAAACTATGCCTAAATATCCTATATTGTACCTTCCAAGAAAAATATTTTTACCTAAATTTATCCCTGCCTTTTCATCTTTTTATCCTATCATGACCTTGTTCATGAATTATTCCCTCTCTTGTACATATCATGTGTCCCAACCTACAAATATGCTCATCTTCCCTCTCATACAGGAAGAATACAAACTTGGGCTATCTTCCCAATACTGTCAAATTCCTAGTCAACCCTTGCTATCTCCAAGTATGGGCCTTGGTTTTCTCACCTGTAAAATCAAAGGCAAGGAAAAAATAATTCTAAAGTTCCCTCTAGTTCTGAAATTCAAGTGTTCAGGACACAAAGTAATGCTAAGATTAAATAAATTTTTAAAATTAGCATAGAGTGGTGTGGGTAAAATGAATTAGAAAAATTTATTTAACCAAGAGAAATGAAACACTCACTAATGAAACATATTAGAATTTATTAAGTGGCATGTATGTATGTGTGCATCTGTGTATGACAGACATATGCAGATCCTGCACTAAGTGCTGGGAATGCAAAGACATTACTGAAATAGCTCTTGCTCTGAAGATATACAGGTTCTATAGAGAATATCACATGTACACATAAAACACCATGAGCTAGGGAGGAAGAGAATCTGGAAAGACTCACGTAGGAAATATTTGAGCTACCCTTTGAAAGAAGACATGGATTTTAAGAGAAAAAAGTAAAGAAGGAGTATTTTCAAGGAGTGGGAGACAACTTTGGTCAGCAAAGGCACAAAGAAAGGAGACAATGTCAAGTGAGAAACAGCAAAAAAGCCAGCAATGAAAGGATCAAAGAGTGTGAAGGGGAGCAACATGTGATAAATGTGGAAAGGTAGGTAGCCAGGTTGTGAAGAGCTTTAATTGCCAAATGGAGACAAATTTGTATTGAGGCTGTCAATAAGGGTACCAATTATTTTTATAAGTTTTGCATCTTAGTAATATTGGTCTTCAGAAAATTTCAGAAAAAAGAATTAATGTTTTTAAATAAATTCTAAAGAAAAAAGGATCATATATATTTTCTAAAGAAATACACGGTATAAAAAATAATTTTCTTTAATGAAAAATTGTGAGAATTTAACCCAATATATGAGAAAAATACATTCAATTTCAATAAAACAATTGATAAAGTTGCTCAAACTATTCCATGTGAAAAAGATGGAGTGAGGTGGACTAAGTACTAATACAGCTAAACAGATTTCAAATCAGTTGAATAGCCAATCCCAAAAAAATGTAGTCATTTAAGAATTCAGTGTCAACTTGGAAAGGAATCTCCATTGAAGTTCCTTAGAGATCTGTGATTGGCTTTGTGCTGTTTAACAATTTTATTAATGACTTGGATGGAAGCATCGATGGCATGTTTATCAAATCAGAGGATATACAATGCTGTTATAGCCAACATTTTGTATAAGAGTTCAACACGCAACTCAACTTCCACTATATCACATCCATCAAGTGATCTAAAAAGATCCAAGAAATTAGCCTCAATCTCTAGACAGAATCTAATCAAAGGAAATTTCAAAAAGAAAGGTATAAAGTCTTACAGTTGGGTTTAAAAAAATAAACTTTTCAAATGTAACATGGAGAAGACATGGTTAGACAGACCCTTTTCTGACAATATTCTGGGAATTTTAGAAGACTGCAAATTCACTAAGTCAACATTGTAATATGGTAACCAAAAAATGTATGCAATCTTGAGCTGTATTAAGAGGAGTATAATAAACAGGGCTAAGGGGGTCATAATTCCACTATGCTCTATCCTTGTCAGATCACATCTGGATTATTTTGCTTAGTGTTCAGAGCACTATATTTTAAGAAAGACACTGAAAAACTGAAAAGTGTTCAGAGGAGGGCAACTAGAAATGGTGAAAGGTCTCAAATTATTGCCATATGAGGATTTCTTAGGAAATGGAGATGTTTAGCCCAGAAAGAAGTAGACTTGGGGTATGAATGGGGGAGGAAATGAGACATATGATAACTGTCTTTTAGCATTTGAAGGAATGACAAGTAAAAGAAGAAGTGATCAAACAGTTATTAAACACCTAATATGTGCCATACACTGTAGTAAGCACTTTACAAATATTATTTCATTTGATCCTCACAACAATCCTGTGAGATAAGTGTTAGTGTGATCCCTCATATTACAGCTGACTTACCCAGGAAAACAGTTATTAAATGTTTGAGACTTGATTTGAAGTCAAACCTTGTGGAATCTAGGCTCAGTGCTCTATGCATTGTGCCAACTGGCTGCCTCAGAAGTGTCAGACTTCTTGGCCTCAGTGACCAGAACTAGAACCAGTGGATAGAAGGTATGAAAATTCCAATTGAGATTGGACATAAGGAAAACTTTCTATCAATTAGAGCTATCAAAAAAAAAAAATGAGCAACATCAAGTGGTCGTAGGTTTCCCCTCACTGAGGATCTTGCAGCAAAGATTGGATAATTACTTCTTGGGACTACTATTAAAAAAAAAAGATTCATGTTCAAGTATGGGGGAGAAAAGATGACCAAAGAGCCATTCCAACTCTCAGATTTTATTCTGCTGATGGTGTGTCTACTAATGACACTATCATAGTCCCATCTGAGGAAAAATCTCCAATCTCATTCCTTGTCACTACTGCGGCATTGCCCTGCTGGTTGGTTGGCTGTTGTCCTTCGTTCTCAAAGAGGACCAAAATGACATCACCATGATAAACTCAAGTTTCAATGTGTCCAACTGTGACTGATCAGACCAATATGAGCTCGGAAAGCCATACTACAGATTGGGCACAGATAGTCTGTGGGAACACTTGGGGTGGATATCCAAATTTGTGAATCCTATGTTTCCTTTGTGCTGTCTCAATTCTGTTTTGCTCATAGAGCACAGCACCCTTTCTGATGTGGGCATACCATGCTGAGTGGTTCTGTGCTAGTGTCTCCTATGTCACACAATCAAATCCAAAGTTCTTGAGACAGATCTTGAGAGTATCTTTATATCGCTTCTTCTGACCACCATGTGATCACCTGCCCCATGCAAGTTCTCCATGAAACAGTCTTTTTGACAAGTGTACATTTTGCATTTGAACAATGCAGCCAGCCCATCGGAATTGTGCTCTCTGATGCATAGTCTGAATGCTTGGCAGTTTAGTTTGAGTAAGGAAGACCTGAGTTCAAATCTGGTTTCAGATACTTACTAGCTGTGTGATCCTGGGCAAGTCACTTAACCCTGTTTGCCTCAATTTCCTCAACTGTAAAATGAGCTCAAAAAGGAAATGGCAAACCATTCCAATACTTTTACCAAGAAAAGCCCAAATGGAGGCATGAAGACATAAATGAAATGACTAAACAGAATAAATCCTGACTGACTAATGTTTATGAGAACTTCCTTCTTATCAATGGCACCACTCCTGGGCATAAGTGCAATAATGGTATCACAGGTCAAAGGATATGGATATTTTAGTCACTTGATTTGCATGATTCCAAATAGCTTTCCAAAATGATTGATTCACCTCTCCATCAACAATGCACCAGTGTACCCATCTTCTCACAGCCTTTGCAACATGAAATCTTCCCATGTTTTGTCAATTTTGCCAATTTACAGGGTATAAGATGAAATTTTCAATGTTGTTTTGATTTGCATTTCTCTTACCATTAGTGATTTGGAGCATTCTTTCATAAGTAATTCTTCTTTTGGAAAATGTCTGTTTATATCCTTTGACCAGTTATCTATTGGTAAGGAATTTTTGGTCACATGTAAGTTAATGATCTATATATCTCCAATACCAAGCCCTTATCAAAGAAATGTGATACAAAGTTTTTTTTTCCAATTCAAACATTTCCTCCTTCTTATCTTAGGTACATTAATTTTGTTTGTGCAGAAGCTTTTCAGCTTCATATAATCAAAATTATGCATTTTGTCTTTTCTTATTACCTTCAGAGTATATCTCCTACCTAGAGCTACAGGAAGTATATGATCTGCTTCTCTTCCAATTTTTAATAGTATGATCTTTAATATTATAATCACGTATTCATTTAGAATGTATTGTGGAACGTAGTGTTTAAGGTATTAGGCTATGCCTCATTTCTGCCAGCAATTGTTTGTTTTTAAATTTCCCAGCAGTTTTTTCAAATAGGGAGATCTTAGATAAATTATTTTCTAGTTTATCAAATATTAGATTATTGAATTCTATTGTTTCTGAGTGTCCTTGTCTAATATGTTATATTGACTTACTCTATTTTTTTTTTTTTTACCAATATGAGATGGTTTTGATGACAGCTGCAATATAAATTTAACAGATTTTTCTGAGTTAGCCTGGGATCCTAATAATTATTTATCTCCCTGTTCCTATAGCAAAACTATTTCTGAATTGCAAATGACCAACTTAGAAATTACGTAGAACAGAATGTTTACAAATTGAAGAATGCTTTTACCAGAACTCTTGGGTGACTCATTTCAATTGAAAGCTTAACAGCAGAAACTTAGGCTGGGTAAATTATCTAAGCTTTTTTTAGAATCTACCAGTAACAGTTAGTTTCTCTTAACCAATTAGGTCAATCAAATCAACAAGTATTTATTAAACACTTCCTCTGAGCTAAGTATGATGTTAAGCACTAGTATATAAAAACAAACGAAGAGCCTTTGCCCTCAAGGAACTTCTATTCTATCGGAGGAGATGGAACACATGTATGTGTGTCCATGTAAGTATATACAAAACAAACACAATAATACAGGATATCTTGGGGAAAGGAAGAGAGCAAGAAAGGACTCACATAGAAAGTAATGTTTGAGCCAAACTTTGAAGGAAAGCTAGAGATTCTAGGGCATAGAGATGAAAAGAAAGAGAATGCCAAGTATGTAGGATAGCCTTGCAAAGGCACAAAGATAAGAGATGTACTATCATTGATGGGATACAGTAAAATGGCCAGTTTGTCTGTATCATAGAGAACACGAATGGAGTAATATATGCAAGCCTGGAAAAGTAGGCTTATAATTGGTTTAAATAACTTTTTCTCAATCTTTCCCACTTGTTGGTTCTTTTGCTATTGCTTACAAACATGCTTAAGACTTTCTGTCCACAAAAAAAAAAAAATTCTCATTTGACCTTACCAGTACCTCAAGAAATCACTCCTCCCCTTTCACAGACAAACTCCTGGGAGAGGAAGGGGAAAAGACTGTATATTTATTGCTTCTGCTATCTTTCCTCTCACACACATCATTGAATCCCCTTTCAATCTGGCTTCCATTCCCACTCAACTAAAATTCTCTCTCCAAATTTGTCAATAATCTCTTAATTGATAAGTCCAATGGTCTTTTCTTAATTTTCATCTTTCTAGATTTCTCTGGAAGCATCTGATACTGTTAACCACCTTTTTTCTCCTAGAGAAAGCTCCTTCTGTTTGTTTTTGTAACACTGCTGTATTGGTTCTCCTCCTATTTGCTTCCTTTTTCAGTCTTTTGTTGGATCATCATTTACATCCTGCCCCCAAAATGGAATTTACTGATTCTCTCTATAAGTTCTCTTGATTACCCTGCAGCTATCAGGAGTCTGAGTCTCCTTTCTAAAAGTACTAATAAGAAATGGCACTACTGTAAAAGTTTCATTTTTCCTTATTCCCAAGCCTGTTTAAGAATTCATTCAGTGTTACGTCAATTCAAAATAACTAAATTCAGATCTGATCATACATCAATCCTTGAAGAATTACAAAGTCATTCATACTTCACTGAATCTATATGAACTCATGGATTTGGGAATCCCTGCCATTGATGCAGATCATAACCCATCCCTGACTGTTCATCCTATACTACTATTATTCATGTTTTCTCAAAGTTTGCCACAAGGAATCCACTCAATATGCTGAAGATTTTCCTAAGTTTCACCTGATCTCAAAAGTATTATACCAGGGGAGAATTTCGGCTTTCTACTTCAATCTTGTCATGTGATTTACTGATATTTACTTGCTGACATACAAATTCCTTGATGACATACATTACCCTACTTCAAAATTCTTCATCCATCATGTTTGCTCCACTCATTACACTCTAGGTAGTACAACGAATAGAGGGCTGGGCATGGAGTCAGAAAGACCTCAGTTCAAATCCAGCCTCATATACTTACTACCAGTGTGACCCTGGGCAAGTCAATTATCTTGCCTCGGTATCCTCAACTGTAAAACGGGGATAATAAAAGTGCTTATCTCACAAGATTGCAGTGAGGATCAAATCAGAAAATATTTGTAAAGCACAAAGCACAGTGCCTAACATAGCAGATATTTAATAAATGCTTGTTCCCTTCCCCCAGAACCCATGTAATACTCATTTTAGTTCTTCAGAGGCAGCACTGGTAAAATATTAATATTGAAAAGATGAAGCTTCTTTGATAGGAAGTTTAGGATTATCCCCTCAAAGCAATCTAGATTGCTTTCTTCTTCCTTTTCAACTCCTGAGTCCAGTTCATTGTCTATTTCTATTATCACTGACAGATAAAAGTACAATTCAACAAGTTCCATAGGATATCTGTAGGATATAAGATATCATATCCATTCAAATACTTGTTGAAATTTAGACAAGGGACATTATTCATCCACCTGATTATTCCTTTATAGATGGACAGACCAAATGCCTTTTGAGTAATGTCAGGCCTTAATAAAATACACACAAAATCATTTTCACATGGGAGTATCTATCTGGAGGGTCTCACTAACCATGGAGATTCACTCCTCAACTTGGACTTTGTTCAGGATCTCCTCCATTATGGTGGCAAATACTTTTGGTGAGCTTACATCCAAGCCCATTGCCCGGTGAACAAGGATTTCACATTCAGAGTAGAACAGTCAAAATACACTAAGTACTACATTAATCGAAATGTCATCTGAATCTCAACTGAGCTACATTCCAGACATTTTCCCTTTAATTTAACAGACTTTGCAACTTGTTTTCCCTGATTGCGTTTTCTTCTAAATTTGAAAGTTTTCATTTATGCTGCCAAGAATTAAAATAATAGCTCGCTTCTTTGCAGCTTGCAGGACCTCTTTCAAGGACAAGGGGAAAAAAAAGATTCATATACTTGCATCAAGGCAAAGTCTGGCACTGTTAAAATGGTAAGTAGACCAAGGAATATAACTTGAAAGGAAAATATCACAGAAATATAAAACATTCTTTCCATAATGAGTCAATAAAAAGCAAAACCACGGACAGAGTTTCCACCTTTATGCCTTCATAAGCCTCTCTTTATACAATTAAACTTTGATTATCTGGATTGCTATAATGATAAATTTAATTTTCTAGCTAATTCAACAGAAAAAAAATCTTGCAATTAAATACTTTCTAAAATTGAATTCTCTGGGAATGAGGTTTTTATTACAAAGGCATTTTTTAAATAAAGATACAATCCTTTATAAAAATCAGTGCAAAAATAGCTACAATTTGCAAAGTTATATGACATTATATTTCCCTACAAAGTTTTTCTTTGTCCATATTCAGGGAGGTATAAATAGGGAAGAAGCTAACACAGCTGAGACAGCTGTAAAGTGTGTACTTTGCCTTGCCTTCCTTTTTTTTATACCCTTTAGTGATTATCAGCCCTATCAAAATGCTGAATAAGACAGCCATCTATCATTATGATCCTGTTTTAAAGTGACTTAAATTTTCAGTGTACGCACAACATTCTAAGTTTACAAACTAAAGAATAAGTTACTCATTTGCCACTAGAAACTTCTTCTCACTAGAACTTCCTGGCTTAATACCATAAGTCTAGTCTCCAGAAACAAACAAACAAAAAACACCAAGCTATTTCAACAATGAATTAGTAAACTCTCATTTTAGGCAAAGAAGACTATATTATTTATATCCTTGAGTGTCCCCACAAAGCCTCTGTCTTGAATGGGCCCTCTTCTCTTTTCATTCTATACTATCTTAACTTGGTGAACTCAATAGCATCCACGGGTTTATAATTATCATCTCTATACAAATGACTGAGATCTATGAATGGCAGGAGTTTATGGTCAGATAAAGGAATTTCAGTTTTGAATAGCAGAGGTGGAACACTTGGTGGTAATGCTAAGATTCAGGGATTATAATCACCTTCGTAAGTGGCTAAGGTGGAATAAAGGTACAGGTCATGAAAGTTGAGGAAAATGAAGAACTGGGAGGCCAGAGTGCTTAAAAGGATGTCAATATGTATAACTGAAGTTTCCAAGTGTAAGGGCAGGGCTAGAGAAAATGACTGTGTTAGGCAGAAACTCTTAGAGAAAACAGGGACAATGGCCTGGGGGCTGGTAGATAATTGTCACCAGTATCTGGATAGAGTGGTAAGTCTAGATGGAGTAACCCCATAAGGAGGAAAGGTTGCTAAGTGATGACACAAAGGGGAGAATTTATAAGTAGCAGTAAAAAACAAGAACGAAATCTACACCTCCCTGCAGTAAACTGAAAGGAATACTTAATACTGAAGAAGAATACCCAGAAATGCTTTGTCTTCTAAGGAAAGCCAGGTTTCCTCAAATGCAAGGAGACAGAAGAAGTTTTTTGGGGGAAGGTCTATATGAGAATGATCTAGTCATATGGTGGGCAAACTTGATGAAAACATGAAAAAGAAGAGGTCAGCTCATGCAAACATTATACAACAGATGACATCTTTATACTGTCACATAATTGAAATGTTCACAGAATAAAAGATTTGATTATTATTATTGTTAGATGAATATTTTTTTATTTGAAAAAAAAAAAGACTGCCATAAAGGTTTCCTTCCAATGTGGTGTCTCTGATACATATCAAGCACATATAAGGTTCTAAACACAGGGAAATGATTAATTTTTATTATTCTGATTATTAATATTAAGCAAGGCAAAAAATAAGAAATAGCATACATGCCAAAGGTGTTTGCCACCATCATGAATGTTATCCAACACACCGTTCAAACTTAAAAGGTATTCCATATAAGTGGCAAGATCTTCAAATATTCCTTTGCAGATGACATAATGCTGATTATTTCAAGCCTGAAACACTGCAAAGTCTCCTAAATGAGATTTTTAGTAACTCAGAATTCAGTATGATTATTTCCCCAAAGTAAGTGAATGGAGAATTCAATTGTTCAGCTTTTGATACACGATCACAGTACTGATCCATCAGTAATGGATAATAACTTGGGTGGACACTAGAGGTGGAATGTAAATTGGAATCAGAAAGTCAATAGGTGAAAAAGAGATGGGCTAGATTCCACTGCACTGTATATTTCTCTCAAACAAAATCTCATGACTTAACACCAACATTTTTCTGGTAATTCTGTATTGTGTGTGTTCGTCCTTTGCTGCCGAAGAAGACCATGACATCAGAGAAATGATGACATGACCTGCACTTGACTTTGTTTTGAGTGAGGGAGGGCTGTGCAGGTCACCAGCCTCACTTCTCCTCCACAGCCATCTGAATCCAGTGACCAGATATTCATCAGGATGACTGGAGATGACCCACGATAAGGCAATTGGGGTTAAGTGACTGGCCCAAGGTCACCCAAGCTAGTGAGTGTCAAGTGTCTGAGCTGAGATTTGATCTCAGGTGCTCCTGACTCTTGCACTGGTGCTCTATCCACTGCACCACCTAGCTGCCCTATTCCATATGACCAGAAAGCAGGGAAAACAAAATTTCACAAGAATTAAAGTTGCAAGTAATTGTAGTCAAAGGGCAATGAAGAAAGGCCTGGTGAGCATAAGAGGCTGTGGCATATGACCATTGAGGAACTGCATAGAATAAATAGCCTGAAATAAAAAAGGTATACAATCAGAAGAGATGGATCAGTCATGAATCAAGAGTAAGAGATAAGAGATGGACATTTGGAATGCTATACTGGTACATACAAAATGTCAAAAACACTAAAGGAAAGCCCCCAGCAAATTGTGTGGACGCTGCTGATATGTGGAAAGATACCAAAAAAGTATGGAATGAGATTAGAGAGAGTGGATGGGCTGAGACATGGACTGGATAATCTATAAATCTGTTCAATCACAGATCCATTGAAGTATTATTGCCATACAAATTAATATAACAGCAATTTAGTAAAGGATCTATTGACAAATATTTGGTAAATCTCTGCGAAAAGTTTCTCTAAAGTTTTAAAAATTAAAACTAAGTAATGATTTCTTCATTTTCATAGTTCACCAGAGGCTGGAAAACTATGGAAACAATCAGTAATAGCATTAAAAAGGTACTATCATTCTTCTGATCACAATTTTTAATTGGTTATACACTAATGAACATAATTACTTTGACTTTTATAACCCTATAGGGCATGAATTACTAAATTCATATAATTTCATTTCTACCCTGCTTCAAAGAATATTTATAGTGATAACTGAACCTTAAACCTAGAGGTCTTTCTCCTCTCATAACATTAACAAGCATGCACATGCACGCAAGTACACACAAGTATACATACTCATTCACAAACATACACACACACACACACACACACACACACACACACACACACACTTCTTCCCCTATCTTCACCCCTTATCCACAGAGATCATTCCTTTTGTTAAGGGACATGGGTCCAGAAAAGTACTTCTGCCTCCCACTTCATTTTATATAACTGATAAATCAATAAGTAGTTATCAATGTGAACATGGTTGGCATACAATAAAGTGCTGGGGTTGGGGATAGAGGGGACAGAAAAACACAATCCATACACATACTGGGGTCCTGTTTTGAGTATTTCCAAGGGAGTACTCTGTTACCAAGAAGTACATGGCATTTTGTTACTGTGGTTATGATACTTTTACATTCATCTCAGTTCTACTGTTTTCATTATTACATTGTTTTTGTGCCAGTACTGAAAATGTAGCGGTTTTTGTCCTCTACTGTTTAGGTTTGCCCCCATTTCCATCCCTCAGTCCAACTCAAAAAGTCTCTGGGTGTTTAAAAAAAAAATATTCCCCAAAGGCAGGCTTTTCTCCTAACTCCTATGTCTCCTTGGCTTCCTACTAAGTCCTAGAAAAGGGCTAGGACCATTCCATTCCCTCCAAATCTCATTCTACATACTTCTTTTATTCCCTGTCAGACCCATAAGCATTTATTAAGTCCACTGTGCAATGCTTTGTGCTAAGAGCTATGAATACAAAGAAATGGAGGAAAAAAGTTCCTGCTTTCAAGGAGCTTCAGAAGTCCATTAGTATTAGTATGGCATTCTCTAATTTTGTCATAGTCTAGAATACTTTTCTCTAATAGCAAGGTCATTCTGTTAAGATATAGCTCCTATCCTCAAGAAATTAATAATTTTGGTTGGAAGGTAAGACAATTTAAAAAATATATCTCAATGCATCCAATATCTCCACTGACAGAAAACAATGCTAAAAGATGTAAAATATTCCAAACAATAAACAAAAAAGTAGCCTCCAATTTATGAATGAACTGTGTTCCACATATCAACAGTTTTTCACTTGCATATACTTTCCAAAAGAAAAAAGTATTAAATATGGTGGTTAGGTTCCTGGGCCATTTAACAAACAAACAAACGAATGAATGAATGAATGAATGAATGAATGAATGAATGAATGAATGAATGACAACATAATACCCTATGGAACACTAAATGTTTCTTTTGAAAAAACGCATTTAAAATTCCAACTTGAGATACCAATAACATACAGCCTCCCCTACAGATTCTTCCATACTTAAAACAAAAATACCTTTAAAGGTTTCCTAAGGATCATCAACAAAATCTACAAGAAGAATAGATCAAACATGGAAAAAGTTTAAAGAAAGCTCAAAGTCAGACAATAAGATATGTGTTGGAGCATTTAAAATGTAAAAAGAGTTAGGCTTGAACTTTCTGTGCCCTATACAATTGCTTCCCTTTACAAATCTTAATTTGACGCTGGTGCTTGTCCATTCCATATGCTTCCTTCTTTGTCTGTCTCCGTCTGTGTCTCTGTCTCTGTCTCTGTCTCTCTCCCCCTACTAGGAGGATGAGAAAAGGATGATGGTAGGCCTTTAATTGGCCTACAATGGCTAATATAAGTTTCATTACCATTTTAGAGGAAAATCTAGGCTATTATTTAAGATTCTTCCATCTTTTCAAAGGAAAGGTATCGAAAACATTTTATCAAAGGAGTTGGAACAGGGTCTGTAGATAGTAATGGCTCTGAAAAATATTTCAAAAACAACAGTGCAGGAGGAGAAACTGGAACAGTTTTGGGGGAAGGTTAACTCCCTTAACCTCATTCACTGCTATTTCTGCAATTTTGGACCTGACACTGGTATGAGCTGAGAAATAGGAAAGGGAACGGCAAAAAAGGGGGGAGGACAGAGGGAGAGAAAGGAAAGTTATTCAGCTAAGGCTGCTATTAAAAGGACTTTTCTTTCAAATTACAACTCTATGGCTGAACAAGTTGTGGTATGTGATTATGACAGAATAAATCGTGCTAAAAGAAATGATGAGCATGATACTCTCAGAAAAACCTGAAAAGACTTACATGAACTGATACAAAGTGACATACACAAAACCAGGAGAACATTGTATACAGCAACAACAATACTATATGATGATCAACTGTTGAATAACTTAGCTACTCTCAGCAATACAAAGATCCAAGACAATTCCAAAGGACTTATGATGAAAAATGCTATCCACTTCCAGGGTGGATTGATTGAGAAAGAAGTGATGGAGTCTGAATGCAGATTGAAGCATACTATTTTTTACTTTATTTTTCTTCAGTTTTTTTTTGTCCATGTTTTCTTTTGCACCATGACTAACACGGAAATGTTCTGCATGGTGGCAAATGTATATATCCAATTGCTTGCCTTCTCATAGAGTAAGGAGGGGAGGGACAGAGGGAGAGAATCTAGAACTCACAATTTGTAAAAATAAAGTGTTAAAAATTGTTTTTACACATAATTAGAAAAATATTACTTAAATTACCAATTCCATCTATTCTTTCTCCATATCACTTATATCCAATTCATATCTTGCCTCTCTGAGACCTGCTACCTCATACCACGTACTACAATGGCCAATATTCTGAATCTGCCCTTGACTCCCCCTCCATTTTATCTTACTAACTGATGTCACAATCTTTCATATTTCAATCTGGAGCCGCTCTACTTTTTAATAATGCTGGCATTTTTCAACCAGGCTTAAGAGATCAATGCTTCTCATCAGCAGTATCTGTGACACATGGGGCTAGTCACCTCCTATTGCTGCCTGACTTCCAGTCTCCTCAAATGAGAAGAGAAACCAAACCTTCCTCTGACCACAGCCTTAAGCCTTCCATTTCCTGATGGGCATAGTATGCCTCCTGAGGGAAAGCAGCAAGGGCCTAGAGGCTGAGAGTCTAACATCTGCCCTAAAGAGGCTTCCCCCTGCAGAGGGAGTCTACCACTTCCAGCAGTGGCAACTGGAAATTTCCACCTTTCTCAGGTGAGAAGAGGTGCTGCAAAGGGTCAAGATAAGCATATTCCTTTGACCCCAAAGCAGCAGCAGCAAGGTAACTTACACATGCTGCTGCCTGCTCAATCTCCCAATCATGATGTAGAAAACCTCAGGTGCAAAAAGAAGCAACCTCCTTTTGACCTCAGGCCCTCCATCTCTTGCAGTGCCTATCCACTGAGGGAAGAGGAAAAGTTAAATTGGTGGGGAATGGGACTTTTTTCTCTAGCATACAGGTTTGATTTTCATCTCCTGCTGTGCCCTTTTACCTGCCTAATCTTCATCCTTCAGAGGGAAGAATAGTTAAGCAGCACCTTCCACTTGATCATCTGACCATTTGCCTCCTATTTTAGACTGCATTTGCCTCCAGCTCAATCTCCACACTCCTTTGAGAAAGTGGAGTGACACCCTCAGAAGCAATGATGAACATTCCCACACTGACTGGATCCTTCACATTCAACAACTCTGAACCCCTGGAGGTCATCATCTACACATCAGTTCCCCAACCCACCTCCCAATTTCTTATTGCAATCCTCAATCCTCCTTAATCCTGCCATCCCAAAGTTTCAACCAAATACTACTCTGAAGTTTTCATCCCAAAGTTTCAACCAAATACCACCCTTTTACTGAACCCTGAGGAATGCCTGTTTCATAGTCAACAATCTTCCCTTCATTCTAAATCATTTCTTCTACTCCTTCCACCTACTAGTTTTTACTGAAACCTGGTTCCCCTCTGATGACATGGTCTCTTTGGCTACCCTTTCAAGCACTAGCTACACCTTCACTCATTCCCCTCAGTTCACTGTTCAAGTCAGAAAGCTGAAATACTCCTTGCTCTCTGTTACTCCTTCCAACTTCTCTCCCTACCACCATCACTCAGTGACCTCTCCTCTGAGGTTCATGTTATTTATATCTACCACCCAATCAAAATTCTAGTAGTTGTTGCCTACAGGCTTCCAGGTCACTCCTCTTCTTTCCTCAACGAATCTACTATATGACTCACAATTTTTCTCTTTTCTCCAACTCCTGTCCTACGCTGACTCTTCCTCAAAAACCCTAACCACTCAGTTCCTCAACCTACTCCATTCCTATGTTTCACTCCTCTACCCTACCAAAGCCACACACAAAGATGCTCACATCCTTGACCTTGCCACCACCCCTAAAAGTATCACCTCTACATATAAAAATTCCAAAATTCCCTTAATCATAATCTATTGACTTTTTACCTCTCCTTCTATACTCCCTTACTATTCATGGTCTCCAATCCCTTGACAGTTCAAGTCTCTCTCAGGTCATATCCCCCTTCACTCTTGTCCCTACCCTGACCCATTCATGAACCAATCCAACTCTACATTTTCCTCCTCCCCCTAAATTCCCAGGCCTCTTTATCATTTTACCAATCACACTGTGCCAAACTTCAGCCTTGGACCAATCCCACCATTCACTGCCTTTGCTCCTACACATATGCAAAGGTGGAGAAAAATCACACAACTGTTCTAACTGGTCCACTACAAACTTATGTTGCACAACCTCATCTAGGTGCTCACTGCTGCTACTAAGCAATCCTTCTATAATTGCCTCATCGACCCATTATTCCATTCTCCACAATAGTTCAAAACTTTTCATCCTTCCTCAAAACTCCCATGACTTCCACTCTTCATACTCTCTCACAGCTGAGAACCTTGACTTACTTTTACAGAAAAAAAATTGAAGTCATCTGCAGTGAGCTTACTCTTCTACCTGTTGCCTCATCTCATATCACTCATGTGTTTTCTACCACTTTTACCTCTTTCACTTCTGTCTGAGATGATGAAGTAGCCTTACTCTTTACAAGGCTAACCCCTCTTCAAGTGATCCCATCCCATTCCTCCACTTCAGTAAATTGCACTCTCTATCATACCTAATCTCTCACATCTTCAAACTCTCCATCTACTAACTGCTTCCTTATTGCCTACAAAAATATGCCCATGTTTCCTCCATCTTCAAAAAACTTACTTGATCTTTCCATCCCTTCTATTGTCTCAATCTCTTCTGCCCTTTATGGCAAAACACTCAGAATAGTCCATCTGTGCCTCCTCTTTCTCTCCTCTCACTCTCTTAACTCCTTACAATCTGGCTTCCAACCTTACCATCCTATACAAACTTGACACTGTTGACCACCATCTCTTCTTTTCCCTAGGTTTTCAGGACAAGAGTCTTTCCAAGCTCTCCTGGATCTCCTCAATTTCCTTTACTTCCTATCTACATCTAAGTCATGCCCTCTAGCTATAAATGTCCTGAAGGGTTATGTTCTGGGTCATCTTCCCTTTTCTTCTGTACTCTTCTCCTTCTATACTAATTCACTGGGTAATCTCATCAGCTCCTACAAATTTGTCATCTCTATGCTAAATATTCTCAAATCTACTTATCCTGCCCCAAACTCTCCGCTGATCTCCAATCTGACATCTCTAACTGCCTTTCAGACATCTTAAACTCAACATATCCCAACTCTCTGCTGATCTCCAATCTCACATCTCTAACTGCCTTTCAGATATCTTAAACTCAATACATCGAAACCTGAAGTCTTTTGCACCAAACTTTCCTCCCTTCATACCTTCCCTATTACAGTAGAGGGCATCACCCTCCTCCCAGTTCCCTGAGGCTCACAGCCTATAAGCTCACAACCTCTAAGTTTTCTTGGGCTCTTTAGTATCTCAGTCCCCATATCCAATCTGATGCCAAGGCTTGTTGATTTCACCTCTACAAATATTACTTGAACATACTCTCTTTTCTCCTCTAAGTTCTAGTGTAAATCTTCATCACCTCAAGCCTGGACTACTGGAATAGGCTGCTGCCAGTTATTCCCCACTCTTCAATCACTAAAGTATTTTCCTAAAGCATAGGTCTGACCTCATCACCTCCCTATTCAATAAACTTCTGTCCTTACTGCATTCAAAGCCCTTCATAGCCTAGTCCCCCTTTCTACCTTTCCAGTCGTCTTATACCTTACTCCCACCACATACTTACTCTTCAATTTACAGACACTGCCTTCCTTGCTGTTGAACAAAGCAACAATCTGTGGCATACTGCCTCCATCTCTAAGCTCCAGGAATTTTTTCTGGCTGCCCCTGATCCCTAGATTACTCTCCTTTATTTCTGCCTATTGGCTTTACTGGCTTCCTTTAAGTCTCAACCAAAATCCCATCTTCTATATAAGAAACCTTTTCCAACCCCTTTTAATTCTAGCACCTTCCATCCCAATGATTTCCTATTGATCCTATGTATAGCTTGTTTGTATATATTTGTTTGTTTGATGTCTACCCCAGTAGATTATGAGCTCCTTGAGAGTACAGTTTGTCTTTTGCCTCTTTCCGTATCCCAAGTTTAGAAGTTCAGCACAGTGCCTGGCACACAGTAAGTACTTAACAAATGTTTACTGACTGACATCAAAACTACTTCGCTAAGAAAGAGAGTCGTGGATCAGTGGAACAGATTACGTACACAAGACACAGTAATCAATGTCTATAATAATCTATTGTTCGATAAACCCAAGAACTCCAGCTTCTGGGATAAGAACTCACTATATGACAAAAACTCCTGGAAAAACAAGAAAACAGTATTGCAGAAACTGGGCATAGACCAGTATTTTACACTGTATACCAAAATAAAGTCAAAATAGGTACATGATTTAGATATAAAGGCTGATACTATAAGCAAATAGGGAGTGCAAGGAATAGTTTACCTGTTAGATTTATGGAAAACAGAATTTATAACCAAACAAGAGAGAACATTATGAAATGCAAAATGGATTTAATGATTACATTAAATTGAAAATGTTTTTGCACAAATAGCCACTGCAACCAAGTTTTAGGAGAGAAGTAGAAAACTGGGAAAGAATTTTTTACAACCAGTGTCTCTTATAAAGGCCTCATTTCTAAAATATACAGAGAACTGAATCAAATTTACAAGAATACAAGTCATTCTCCAATTGATAAATGGTCAAAAGATTTGAACAGGCAGTTGTCTGAGGAAGAAGTTAAAGCTATCTATAGTCATATGAAAAAATACTCTAAATTACTGTTGATTAGAGAAATGCAAATCAAAACAACTCTGAAGTACTACATCACACCTATGAGATTGACTAACATGATAAAACAGGAAAATTATAAATGCTGGAGAAGATTTGGGAAAATTGAAACACTAATGCACTGTTGGTGGAATTGTGAACTGACCCGACCATTCTGAAGAGCAATTTGGAACTATGCCCAAAGAGCTATAATAATATGCATGCCCTCTGACCCAGCAATACCACCTCTAGGACTATATCCCAAAGAAATCATAAAAATGGGAAAAAGACCCACATGTGCAAAAGTATTTATAGCAGCTATGTTTTGTGGTGGCCATCAACTGGGGAATAGCTGAACAAGCCATGGTATACGAATGTAATAGAATAATATTGGGCTATAAGAAATAATGAGCAGGTGGACTTCTGAAAAACCTAGTTGTTGGGATTGGAAGCTCAAATCCGTGTGGATGGTCTCGGGCAGGTAGTCTTACGAGGCCCTCCATGAACAGCGGGGATTCGAGAAGGTCAGACTGAGCTAGCTCGGCTAGGGCTAGCTCGGGGGCCTCTCCCCGGGAGATACGTGATGGGTGGAGTCTCCCTGCCCTCGAGGTCGTCCCGGATCTGGGCACACTATTGTTATCTAACAGCATGGTATTGAGATGCAAACTGTGTGCCTGAAGGTTAAGTAGGATTGAGGAAGCCTGAAAGCTCTCTTAGCACATAAGGAGCCAAGAGGACAGTAGGCTCCGTTTCTCTCTTTCCTCTCTCCCCTCCCCCTCTCTCCCCGCTTGTACTTCTACTTCCAATCCCTTAAGATCTTAGCCTCCTTAGGAAATCTCCCCCTCTTCCTCCTAAGGAAGACCCCCCTGCACTTGTAACTAGACCCTGAAATAAAGCTCAACCCTTGTTCGACTCTGGAACGTCCTTTCTCTCATATGTGCATCCGGCGTGGCCAGCCGAAGACCTCGGAGGTGAGGTAAGAAAGACTCGGGTAGCCCACACAGGCCTCTAGGCCTGGCACCTAGTAAGACTTATATGGACTGATGCTGAGAAAGGGGAGCAGAACCAGGAAAACATTGTACACAGTTACAGCCACACTGTGTAATAACAAACTTTGAGAGACTTAGCTCTTCTCAGCAATGCAAGATTCTAAGACAACTCCAAAAGATTCATGATGGAAAATGCTATCTACACTCAGAGAAAGAACTACAGAGTCTAAATGCAGATTGAAACATACTATTTGCTCTCTCCCTCATTTTTTTGTTTCTTCTTTCCCATGGTTCATCTCATTAGTTCTAATTCATTCTTTACAACATGAATAATGTGAAAATATGTTTAATATGAATGTATATGTAGAGCCTATATCAGATTGCACACTGACTTGGGGAAGAGAGAAGGGGGCAGAGAAAATTTAAAACTCAAAAGCTTATGGAACTGAATGTTGAAAACTAAAAATAAATAAATTAAAATAAATAAATGTTTACTGATTGGCACTGATATGGGGGGGGGGGTTTGAGCATCTAATAAATGACTTTGGGATCTGAAAGAGGATTAGCTATTTACATTTAGAAATTTTATTGATGTATCTTTTAATATCACAGTAATTTCCTGATATTATTTGTCCCCTCAAACATAAATATGAATTAAAAAACTCAGCCACAAACCATATTTCAGCCAAACTAGACCACTTACTGTTCACTTGTTCAGGCTCTTCTATATACTTGGTTTATACCTTCCACTCCACCTCTTAACCTGCTGAATTCCTATGAATCCTTTAAAGAATTCAAACATCACTTTTCTCCAAGACACCTTCCTGCAAAGCATTTTATTTTCAATGTCTCTAATACACTGATGTTTATTTTTTTCTCAAGTGTCATTGAGAGTCATCTTCTCTCATAACAAGTGTAGTCAAGCAAAACACTTCAACACTCTGATCATGTCTGAAACTCTACTATCTGTACGTTTAGTCTATTACATGTCTGTTATAAGCTCATTGGCATACTTCACTAGGTCACTGCATTAGAATTCTTAGGTCTTTTAAAGTTATTTTCCTTCACATCAGACATATCAAACTGGTAGCCTGCAAATTCCCAAGTGCAGCCTGAACCATATTAAAATATAATTAGAAAGTGTTAAAATAAAGGTATAACAGAAATAATATTAAATTTGTAGTTTTCTAAATTAATATGCAGACCACAGGGATCTATTTCTATTTCATCCCACTGCTTTCCATTATTGTGACCACTGTATGAATTGTTCTAGTCTCATTTCATTCTGTATTAGAAACTTTTCTGGTTAGAATTAGGGTTAACATAAGTTCTTTGCATAGGTGGGCGAGTAAGGGTGCCAAATAGTACATGTAACATAAGTTTTTTCAACATGTTGATTAGTTTTGCCAAACTCTTTTCTTCCCTACTCTTTTTTTTTACTCTTTATTATAAGGAGTAGCTATTTGGGAAGAAATGGAGTAGAGTCAATGGGAAATTTAAGTGATTATAAAAGCAGAAGATATCAATAAAGTGGTTTTTTCCCCCTAAGAACTCTTAACCACTCCCCTCCCCAGTAACAATTTCAAAAGGAACTTGATCTGATTCTCTCCTAATTCTTTATTTTGTGACCTTTACTATTCAGGGAAAGCATCGCTTTTGAACTTATTGTAGTAAGCAGCATAAGCCTTGTTTCTGCTAAACTGTTTCCAGGTTTCCCAGCAAAAAGTCCTGTCAACAGAGATCTCCCCTACCCCACCCCCAAGTAATGTTGTTCTCAGATTTATGGTGCACCTCCTGTACTTCCTTTTTCTAGTCTCTTCTATTCGGCTATTTTTCAATATTTTAAACCAGTATCAGGTAGCTTTAATAATTATTAATTATAGTGTAATGAGATATGGAAGTGGAAAGTGGTCCTTCAAATCAAGAACTGGTATATAACTTGGGCAAAAAGGTTTCTCATTTACTTAACTTGGATTGTAAGTAGTATGTGTCAGAAGTAGAACTTGAACTCAGGTCCTCCTGACTCAGGTCAGTTCTATAACCTGTACATGAGTGCCAAACCTTATTAATCAGACCCCACCGTATCTATCCTCTGTCCTCTGTTATTACTCAGGACAAAGTATGGGTTGATTGCCTGTCTTTTTCTTCTCATGACTTATGATCAACAGAAAAAAATTAAATCCATTCAACTGTGTGCCTAACTTGCTATTTCACACTCAGTTTCTCCCAAGTCAGATATAAAGATAAGTAATATTTGCAAAAAGCCAAGAGTGGGAAGTGAATGTACCAGTAAGGCTGGGATATACACATGCCTATTTTATAAAACAGAAAAACATATAAGATTTCTCCATGCCTTTTTTTCAGTCATTTAGATGGCTTTTGGACCTATGAATGTTCCTACTCATTGTTAAAATACTGTAACAGAAATGTCTGCCACATTACAAATTAGAATGGCAAGTAAATTACCACCTGTAAACATTTTGGGGAAAAAAAATGAATATGTAAGGAACTACACTAAATATGACCTTTATCTGTAAAGAAAATGTGAAACCCTGAAGTTAAGAAAAAAAGAAATTCATAAATGAAGGGAAGACTAAACATCCTAGTTGACATAGACTTGAGCATCAGAATATTACAAGAATTAAAAAGTTTAATTTCAAACTTCTAAAAAAAATTTATTAAATAGCCAACAATTAAAACAATATTTACAGAACTAGATAATATTTGTGCTTTCATACTTTTTCTCCTGTATAGTCTACTTTCCTTAATTTTTATTTCCTCTCAAACAATTAATAATAGCATTCATTTAAAAACATTGGGATATTCAGCAACTTTTTTTTTTAAAGGCTACTGTACACCACACTTAAAATTTTCTTATGTGAGGAAAACCTATTCATTTGCCATTAAGTAAAACTTTTCTCATACTGGATGCATATGACACCAATTAGTGAAATAATCAAAAAGAAGAAAATGAACAATTCCCTTTGTTTACTAAAGATTTCTATATGTGGTCCCTTGGATTAAAAATATTTCTGGATAAATATGACTCAAGAGATTAATGAATGGCCTGATTCATGTCCCATCTATTCCCCTAAATGTTCCTCCATACACCCACAGAGTTGTTTATAGTGCAAGAGTGCCTATTTGTTGAATATGAATTGATATCAGAGTGTAAAGAAGGGAGTGACACATTAACTAAATCTCTATGATTTTCTGAACTTCAGCAATTTAGACTTACCCCACTCCCTGGCCAATAACATTGAGGCCCCCAATAATATTATATAGTAGAAACACAGAGTCCTAGATTCTAAGCCCAGGCTCCATCTCTGGCCTCAGTTTTCTCATCTTCAAAAAAAAAAAAAAGATAAAAACACCTACTCTGCATTCCCTAGAGAAGCAGATGGGAAGAATGGTAGATTGGGAATCAGAAGGCCTAAGGTTAAAGTACTGGCTCTAAGATTTACTGGCTGTATAACTTTGGACAAGTCACTCAACCTCCACAAATCTCAGTTTCCTCATCTGTAAAATGAGTATAATACTACTTGCACAATCTACCTCACAGAATCATGATTTTAAAAATTTCTTTATAAACCTCAAATAATTAAGTAAATGTTACCTAACAATAAGAAGTATTAGCACTTTCAATGGGGAAATATAATCATCAAAGGATCTGATATACATACAACAAGGCACTTTATATACTATAAAACCGTATACAACTATCAGGTTGCATAATTTCTTATTAAACCAAAACTCCCAACACAGAGCAGGTACTCAAGAAATCCCTCCCAAATTAAAATGAAACTCAAAATTCTTCAGCTGTTACTCCCCCCCAATTTGTCCTTTCTAAAAGCACCCCGATTTTCAGCTACATAAACAGACCAGGGACATGTGCTTCTTAAGGGTAGTGTTCCACACATAACACCACCTCCCCTAGGATTTAGGTTTCTTGCTATTTGCACATGACAACTATCAACATTTCCATATACAAAAAGATAAAAAGGATTACACAATGAATTTCTATTATATATATATATGTGTGTGTATATATATATCTCGCTTTTTTTTTAGTTGATAACAAATTCAACATGCTGATTCTGAAGTTGAACTACTGCTTTTCTGTGTTGTGCTCTAAACTTCTCTGTTCTCTTCTGGGCATTAAAAAAAAAAAGTTTCAGCGACATTCTTTTCTTTGTTATTTTTTGGCATCTCTATCACAATCTCCCCAGCCCCAAGGCTTCCCTTGTAACAGAAAAAAGTCAAGCAAAACTCATCCAGCTCCAGCCTATCTGCTGACTTCCAGTCTCACATCTCTCACTGTCTATCATTGGACATCTCAAACCGGATGTCCCATAACACATCCAACATCTCCAAACCTGAACTCATTATCTTTTCCCCCAAAATCCTCCACTCTTCCTAACCTCTATTGCTATCCAAGGTACTATCATTCTCCCAGTCACCCAGGTTCACCACCTGGGTATCATCTTCAACTCTTCACTCTCCCTCACTCCAACTCCACAAGGCCTATCCATTTTAATTTTTATCTGTAATAACATCTCTCTAATACTGCTCCTCTTCTCTCCTCTGACACTGCCACCACCTGACTACTGCAATAGCCTGCTGGTTGGTTTCCCTGTCACAAGTCCCTCCCCACTGCAGTTCAACCTTTAGCCACCAAAGTGGCTACAGTTTGTGTCTAACCATGACCTACATATGTGCACACATGCACACATTCTCTCCTTCTCTCTCTCTCTCTTTCTCTCTCTCTCTCTTTCTCTCTCTTTCACATTTCAGTGGCTCCCTATCATCTCTAGGATCAAATGTAAAATCCTGTTTGACATGCAAAGCCCTTTGTAACCTCCCTAGTCTTCTTATAACTTACACCATCCTTCTCCAGACCATGTATTCTGTGATCCAACAATACTAGCCTCTTTGCTATTCCTCAAACAAGACATTACATCTCTTGTCTCCAGGAATTTTCCCTGGTTATCCCTCCATATCAGGACTACTTTTTCCCTCAGTTAGTTGGTACAGTGCACAGAGTGCTGGACCTGGAATCAGGAAGACCTGAATTCAAATCTCACCTCAAACACTTACTAGCAAGACTCTGGGCAAGTCACTTAAGTTCTGTCCACCTTACTTTCCTCAACTATAAAATGAGATAATAACAGCACCTACCTCATGGGCTTGTTATGAGGATCAAAAAAAAAAAGTACTCACAGAGTGCTTTGCACATAGCAGGTTCTATATAAATCCTTATTTTATTCCTTTTCCCTTCCACCGTCATCTCTACCTCCTGGATTTCTAGCTTCCTTCAAGCATCAGCTAAAATTCTACCTTCTACAAGAAGCCTTCCCCAATCTTTCTTAATACAAAGGCCTTCTCACCATTCTATGATTTGGAATTTATTCTGCAGATACCTTATTTGTACATGGTTGTTTACATGTTGTCTCCATTAAACTGTGAGTTCCTTGAGAGCAGGACCTGTGTTTTGCCTTTGACGCTCTCTGTATCCCCAGTGCCACAGAGTAGGCACATTGCTGTTGTTGTTCAGTTATGCCCAACTCTTCATGACCCCATTTGGGGTTTTCTTGGCAAAGATACTGGAGTGGTTTGCCATTTCCTTCTCCAGCTCATTTTAAAGATAGAGAAACTGACGCAAAAACAGTTAACAGTAAGTATATGGGGCAGGTTTTGAATTCAGGTCCTCCTGACTCCAGCGCCTGGCAGAGCTAGCACTCATCTGTCTAAAAAATGTATGTCTCATTCTGCACCTCCAGTCCACCACCGTGTTGTCAAGAGCTGGGGTGGTATGCTTTATTATGGATCTTTTGGAGTTTTTGGTTATCACTGCCATGATCAAAGTTCTGAAGTCTTCAAAGTTGTTGTTTCTTTATAGCTTATTCTCCTAGTTCTGCTAACTTCATTCTTCATCAGCTCACACAAGATTTCCCAAGTATCTCCAAATCTGTGAGGACAGAGCTTTTTGAAGTGCCTATTAAGATGCTCTATGCAACAACCATACAACGTTCACTGCTCAGCAGTTTCTGTCATGAATTCTTGCCCAGACAATCTTCATTTTTATATTACAATGAGATGAAAGAGGAATGACTTCTACCAGGAAAGATGATAGTTGAGGCTGTGCAAACTAATTCAACGAGACAAGCGAAACTATTTGCCACAATGAAGTTTCAAACACTTAACAGACATTGAGGCAATGACTAGAAAGATAACTGACAAACATCTCATTTCCTCACTAAAAAAAAACATGGCAACATACGGAAGACAATTTTATATAAGTTATTACAGAGGATCACCAACCTAAAAACACTGCTCACAAATTTAGAGGTATTTTCTGGCATAAGAAATGTAACTATCATTATATCCAAATGGATATCAAAAAGGGAAAAATGGGTTTGCTACTAACTTCAAATGCATGCCAAAGAAATCAAACCACATGACTACCAGCCACATCTTTGGTTCAGTGGTTCTGAAAATTGTCCACAATTCAACAATCCTGAGGATTCCCACAAACCCTATATAAAAAAAAAAAAAAAAACCTTTCCAAAAAAGAAACAACTCTATAAGAAGCTAACTCTCCAGTCAAATGAAGGAAGGAGATGACATGAAGCAGGCTAAAAATGTGAAGTTCCCAAAATTGTGGTTAAGAAACACTGGCCAGGATGAGAAAGGCTTGCTATTGACAAAAGGTTTACAAATAGTTATTAATGTTCTGCCAAGCCAGAAAATAGAAAACTTTCCAAATGCAGGTTAGGAATAAAATCACAAACCCTACACAGAAAAGAAGTTCTTAGCTACATCACAGGTAAGTTGTGAGAACATATGTGAAAATGGCCAGTGTGCTAATGTACTTCGCTTGATCAAACTTATCTGTTGCTGGATAAGGGCAGTTAGTGGGTACTGGTAGTGATATAAAAAAAGAAAAAGGCACTGATTTTTTAAAAAATACACAGAAAAAACACAAAGTTCAAAAGGGACCACAAACAGGGAAATTTTGTCACTACCTTGTTAAAATTTAAAGTAGTCTTTTACTTAAAAAAATAACAAGTACAGTTTCATAAACAACCCTCTTTTTTGGTTCTTTATAAATTGAAATATTTAAGTTTACTGATGATTGTTTAGTTCATAACAAATACACACACATATACATATGTATGTGTGTGTATGTGAAAGAATTTGGGAGTTCTCAGGTGAGAAAACCTGTAATAGTCTAGACAGATATTATTCAGCAAGAATTCTGTTCATAAATAAATAGAGGTGTGACAAATTCTTACCTTCAGAATTTCTTTATTCTCTAAAAATTTCTCCATTCTTTGAGAAAAGAAAGACCACTATCAAAACAGTACAAGGGTCAGGTTTTTCTGTTTTGGTTTTTTTTGGTTTGGTGTTTTGTTTCGTTTTTTGGCTCTTCCTTTTCTGGTATCTAAGGTTTACCAATTTGCCTATTAATTTTCCCAAAAAGAAAAAAAAAACTTTCCTCTTTTCAGTTACTTAATAATAGTATTTCCCTATTTTAAACATTTTTTTAAATCCCCAGGCCCTAACATTATCTTCCTGAAGAGCAGCTTGATGCAGTGGATAGGGGGCAGTCAACAACAGGAAAAACAGTGGCCTAAGATCTGGCTGCATTTGAATTCAAGTTTTGTCCGTTATGCTAAATTATTTCTAGTTTATTTTTCCAGTTCTAACAATAAAAGAATCTAAAAAATGTATACCCAAGATATTTTTTCACATCAAACAACACAAAAATGGAAGTCAGTTCAGTAGATTATAAGGCAAATTAGAGTGGAAAGAGACTACAGGTGAGGAAACTTATTGGGAGTCTACAGCAGTACTCCAGATGTGTAATGATAAGGGTGTGAACATGAGTGGATAGCAAGGGAAACAGGAAAGAAAGGAGAGATACAAGAGATGTTGTGAAGGATAATGAACACAACAGGGTTTGGTGATTGGATGTGGTCAAGGATGAGTCAAATGACTTAAGATTTTAAGACTGATTGACAGGAAAGATTACAATACTCTTAAAGGAAAGATTACAATACTCTTAACAAAGTGTCCTTATTCTCACTTTCCTTCAGGTTAGAAATTCTTTCTAAATGCAGAACTCTCAGTAATTTGGACTTATGCATTTATTTCTATTTTTTAACTATCTAACTACCTTTCTTAACTCTGCCATTAGATGGTAAGTTTCTTGAAGGTAAAGTGTGTTATTTTTCTTTGTATCTTTCCTCATATCTAAGAATTTTATATTTGTTGAACTGAAATCAATTGAATTCCATTTCATATATAATTAATTCGCAGTAAGAGCAGACTACTGATTTCTCCCATTCATTTTAATTCTTCTATGTAACATGACTAAGGTGAAAATGTATTTAATAGAAATGTATGTGTAGAACCTATATAAAACTGTATGCCATCTCAGGGAGGGAGTGGGGAGGTAGGGGGTAAGGGAGGGGAAAAATCTAAGATATATGGAAGTGATTGTAGAACACTGAAAACAAATTTTAAAAAAAAGAGCAGACTATCCAAACAGAAATATCTACTAGATAGTAAGAAATACAGAACTAGATAAAGGGGAGAAAGAACAAGACTATGGATAATATTGAGAGTAATCCAAACAGGTGCCACTGAGGTTACAAGAATCAATTCAATGTAAACATTTATCAAATAGACTATTGTAAATGAAGCACCATGATATGAAATAGAGATTTAAAAAAGTACATGATCACTGCTCTCAAAGAGTTTATTATCTACAAAAGAATGAAATTTGTACATGAATAACTGTAATACAGGGTAGAAAATGTACCAATATAAGCATGTACACAAATAACCTTAAAGGAGAACTTTCCATTTAGTGGAAAAATGAAAGACTACTGCAAAAAATTGCATCTGAAATGGCACTTGAAGGAGGAGAAAGAATGGGAAGGCAAGGTGGGAGAACAGAGATGATCATTTCAGGAAGTGAAGAATGGTGTGCAAAACGTACAGTGTTAAGTTCAAGAGACAATGACTAATCTAGTTTGATTGGAAAAGAGAAAATAGGAATATGTGAAGGAAGCTTGGAAAGGTAGATTACAACCTAGCCACAGATGATGAGTCTTGAAGTCTTGGCTTAAGCAGCATGCATTTTATTCAACAGAAACAATGGAAAATCACAAATCATTTTTCAGAAGGAAAGTGCCATCATCAACCAGGGCAATAGAAAAATGCCTTTGGTAAAAGAGTGAAGCATGAATAACAGAGAGACCAGAAGCAGGGACACTAAATAAAAAGGCATTATTACTGGTGGGAGTGATAGGATAAACCACAATGATATGAGTGGAAAAGAGAGGTAAAATGGGAAAGATATCAAGGGAGAAAAGTTAGGACTTGGGAACTGAACAGATGCAGGGGAGGGTGGGATGCAAAAGACAGAAGAGGAAAAAAAAAACCTTTAACAAATACTTTGTATCTTGGAAGTATAAGTATTGCTAGGCAGTACTGCATACACAGAAGAGGATTTGTCGAAGAAGAGTGTCCAAAGCGAAGGCCAGAGAGGAAAGAAGACGTAACTGGGCAAGACACTTCCCTTGATCTGGAAGTTTTGTGTGTGTGTGTGTGTGTGTGTGTGTGTGTGTGTGTGTGTGTGTGTGTGTGTGTGTGTGTGTGTGGTGTGTGTCTGTGTCTGGGTGTGGGTGTGGGTGTGTGTGGGTGTCACCTACAGAATGAGCATACTATCTGCCCTGCAAACCTCACAGGAATGTTGTTTATATCCAAAGAGTTGAAGTGAAAGTACACTGAAAATTGTTAAACATGTGCATCAGGAGACATTATCAGAATAGGAGGTGGGTCACTCATGTGACAATAAAGGAAAATAGCTGTCTAGCTACTGGTAGCTACCTGAGACAGCTATACTGGTACCCATGGAACACTAAATAATCTAGAACCACTACTAGGTCTGTATCCCAAAGAGATCATTAAAAAGGGGAAAAGTATCTAAATGTACAAAAAATATTTATAGCAGCTCTTTTTGTGGTGGCAACGAACTGGAAATTGAGGGGATGCCCATCAATTGGGGAATGACTGAACAAGTTGTGATATATGACGGTAATGAAATACTATCTTTCTATAAGAAATGATAAGCAGGGGGATTTCAAAAATACCTGGGAAGACTTTACAGGAGCTGATGCTGAGTGAAGTGAGCAGAACCAAGAGGACACTGTACACAGTAACAGCAGCACTTCACTGTTACTCTTCAAAACAATACAATGATCTAAGACAATTCCAAAAAACTCATGATAGAAAATGCTATTCACATCCAGAGAGAGAACTAGAGAATCTGAATGCAAATAGAAATCATACTATTTTCTCTTTTTTTCTTTCTTGTGGTTTTTCCCTTATGTTCTGATTCTTCTTTTACAAACATGACTAATGTGGAAATACATCTAATAGGATTGTGCATGTATAGTTTACATCTCATCACATGCTGTCTTGGGGAGGGGGGAGGAGAGGGAAGGAGAAAAAAATCTGGAACTAAAAATTTTATAAAAGTAAATGTTAAAAACTACCTTCACACGTAATTGGAAAAAATAAAATGCTATTAAGTGGGAGAAAAAAAAGAAATCCTTGATCAAGAAGGCCTCCAGCACATTGGGTAGGCTTCCCATGGTAGACTCATGGGAAGAACATAGACTAGGGTCACACAACATAAGCACCAATGTTGATTCGATCACATATCCACAAAAGCCTAATGTATATAAATGGAAAGCATTATTATTCATTAACATTAAAGACAATACTTCAAAATTTTTCTTTTATCTGAATATTATTCCCACAAAATAGTGACATGAACCCCCACTGAAGAAGGAAAAATGGGGAAGCCAGATGCCTTCAATCGCAATCATTTTCATTCTATGTGTCCTTGTAATACATAATATTTTGCAAATTTCTATTTAATATATTATTCAACATTTATAGCACTTAAATGGTAGACATCTTCAATTTAGATGTGAGAAGTATGAGATCCTTATAGTTTAGTCTTCGTACTATCTAGACAGATTATTCAAGAGGAAGGAAGCTCTACTACATATAGAAAGAAACACTTAAGAGGTCAATAAATAGTTGAGGTGTTTTATATATAATTATAAATATGTATGTATACATAAAGAGATATATATATAATTTTTCTGGCAAAATAAAGTATATAAATCAAATATTTGCTGAATTCTTACTATGTGTTTAGCACTACATTAGACACTATGAGATACAGTAGTCGCATGGTTACCACATTGTTCTGCGTGATCTAGTCTAGAATTGGAAAAACCTTAGAAATTACGTAAGATCATTTTTACAGTGTAAGAAACTGAAGTCCAGAGTGCTTAGGTAACTTGTTCAAGGTCACATAGCCCAAGAGTCTGAGATGAGCTCTGAACCCAGATCTTCTAGACTCCAAATCCAATGTTTTATCCACTACAACACGCTATCTCTCAATTTTTATGTAAAATGCATTTATATTCCCACTGAAAAGCTCAGGAATTCAAAATATATAAGGTTATAGAGGAAAATAAAACTGCAAGCTTAAAAAAACTAAATGATTGTATCTGTAATTTTCATTATCAATGCCATGTCAAAAAGTATATGTTGACTTTAATAAAGCGTTATACATGTTAAAGTTGTATTCCTGATCCTTTCTTATCTTCGTTATGTGCATATGTAATATGAATTTATTGCTATGATTATCTCCTCCCCCTCCTCACTCACTAAATTTCAGTAGCTTCCTACTGCCTCCAGGATCAACTATAAAATCCTCTCTTTGGCCATCAAAACCCTTCATAACTTGACCCCTTCCTACCTTTCCTTACTCTTACTCCAATTCATGTACTGTGCAGACACAATACACTCTGTGCTTTTTGACAGACTGACCGCCATGCCTCAAAGATTTTCCCTCCTCACCTCTGCCTCCTGGCTTCCTTCAAGTGTCAACTATAAGGTCCCACCTTCTGCAAAGAATGTCTTCCTTAATCTTAGGACCTTCCCTCTGAGTACACCCCTAATTTATCCTGAATATATCTTTTGTCTACACATAGTTGTTGACATGTTGTTTCCCTGTTAGACTGTGAGTTTCATGGGGCAGTTAAGTGGTACAGTGGATAGTGTTGGGCCTGGAGTCAAGAAGAGAGTTCAAATATGGCCTCAGACACTTACTAGCTGTGTGATCTTGTTTAAGTCCCTTAATTCTGTTTGCCTCAGTTTTCTCATCTGTCAAATAAACTGGAGAAGGAAATGACAAAACACTGCAATATCTTTGCCAAGAAAACCCCAAACTGCGTCACAAAAGGTTGAATACAACTAAAAAAAACAGGAAAATCCTTCAGAAGCAAAATGATTTTTTTCCTTGCATTATATCCTCAGCTCTGAGCACAGTGATTGGCACATGGTAAGCACTTAATAAATTCAAGCTGACTTAACTGACATAAGGTGAGATGATATGGGGCATATAGCAGGCAAGAATATTAGTTTTGCTGAAATATAGACAGCACTATGAAATTAGGTTGAAAAGGAGGGTGGCACCAGATTGTAAAAGGTTTTAAATGACTGACATGAGGAAAATGCCTTGAATCAGTAGGCATCAGGGAGCCAATGAAGATTTTTGAGCAGATTACATGATTTAACTGACATGGATGAATCCATCATGTATACTGTTCTTTTGGTTCTATTTATCACTGCTTTATATCACTTCATATAACTTCTTCATATTGTTTCAAATCTTTACATTTCGTTCTCATGGTACCTTAATATGCCATACAGGTATTGTTGTTTCCATTTAACAAATAATGAAGCTGATTTGCCCAGAGTCACACAGCTAGTGCTGTTTTCAAACCTAAGCCCAGATCTTTGCCAACTCCAAGTCTGGCACTCCTTCCACTATACCACTATTGTCTGTCCAGTGAATTCACAGAAACCAAGAGTGAAGAGTCTGATCCAAAGAAAGGACACAGCAAGAATCAGACAAATAGAAGCCAAGAATGATTCATCTAAATTTGATATGTGGCATGGCAGCACATCAGTAATGGGTTTTGCTTTTGTTCAAGTCAATTTATCAAATATTTAAGCAACATCTGTATACAGAACATGAAATCAAACAAGATACAAAATTTGGAGATAAAAATTAAACAAGGTATAAAATTTAGGTGGACTATCCCTGTTCTCAAAAAGCCTATAATCTAGTGCAGGCTATAATGTGCAAAGAAATAATAATTATAATAATACTGCAAAGTAATACATAAGAGCATGAGAGAAGTGTAATGTGCTACCTGAAGCCTGAGGACCAAAAGCTCATGAACAACTGAAGGTAAGGGACAAAAAAAAAAAAAAAATCAAAGAAAGCCTCATGGAGAAGGCTTTTGAATTGTACTTCGAAAAATGAGCAGAGATTCAATGGGGGCAGGAGCTTCATATACAAAGAACAGCATAATCTAAAGGCTGAAGCTGAAATGGCATGGAGCATGTAGAGGGTAAGAATATTAATTTTGCTGAAATATAGACAGCACAATGAAATGAGGTTGAAAAGGAGGGTGGCACCAGATTGTAAAAGGTTTTGAATGCCTGGCATGAGTAAAATGCCTTGATTCAGTAGGCATTAGGGAGCCAATGAGGATTTTTGAGCAGATTACATGACCTTTTGCCCCACCAAAGCAGCCTGAAGATGGAAAAAATTTCAGAAACATTCAGAAAATCATTTTGAGAAATGTTGTCCATCAAAGCAGTGAGTGTATGATAGATACTTTAACCATTTTTTTTTTTTTGCACAAGTAAATGCACAGAGAGGAATAGGCAACCTGTGTAAAAGGTGCAGTAGTAAAAGCTGCAAAAAACAGGAACAAAGCTTTCCTTCAGTGTCTCTAACATCTGTTCCTTCTTTCACATTCCCATAATCCTAATGCTGGTCCATTTAGACTTATTGCAATAACAACTCATTTCCCAACTTTTAGCCTTTTTTCCATTCTATTCTGTGAAACAAATGCAACCAGATTCAACTTTCCAAAACATTTTTTTCATGCCCAATGGTACTGTCATAAAATCTATGATATCTATGATAGGGCTACCTACCCTCTAGTATCTACTTATCTCTGGGAGATTTTTTACTCTCTTTCATCTCCATAGCTAGCACCATCCACTAGATTTTAGTTTCCACGACTTCTACTCGTTCTCCTTCATTGCCCTCCCAGAATTCTGAGGGTGGGGATCTTCCAATCATCAATTTCTTCATCTTCTCTCCTTTGCCCCTAGTTTCCCAGGCATCATGTAATGTTGGTGTTTTTAAAGGAGATTTTCTACAAAGTACAACAGGTAGAGAAGATGGAGGGAACACTGAGTACATTCAGTATCAGAAAAAAGAGATAAAAAGGTTACTTATTCTTCAAGGTTTTTATGGTTTTATTCTATTTCTAAGCAGCAACTACATGGAATAGAGACTTTATTAGCCGCTCCTTTCCTGCTGACAAATCCTTGATGTTAGTTCAATTCTAGCTATTTTGCTGTGGATTTGGTTGGCAAGGCTATTTCTTAGGCTTCTTAAATCTACTCGCCTACATGGACATTTTGGGGTTTTAAGATAGCACCTCTCTCAAGAAGTTAATTCCATAACATTTAAGCACCTATAAGCATGCTAAGCTACATTTTCTCTAATTTAGTCATTCACAAGTATCTCAACCTAATGGAGGGGTTCTTAACCTTTTCTTTTGTCTTGGTCACAAGAGTGGGGAACCTCTAGATCCTCAAGTATGGCCCTTTGACTGAATCCAAACTTCACAGAATAAATCCCCTTAACAAAAAGATTTGTTCTGTAAAATTTGGACTCAGTCAAAAGACTGCACTGAAGGACCTAGAAGGCTACATGTGACCTTGACGCTGTAGGTTCCCCACCCCTAATGAACAGTCTGAAGTCTATGGACTCCTCAAAGTAATGTTTTTAAATGCATATAACATATAGGATTGTAAAGGAAACAAATTATGTCAAGATACTTTTTTTTTAAAGTTCACAGACCACAAATTAAGAACCCCTGACCTAGAGTCTAATCTGTCAACCATGGACTCAAGCAAGAGGGACCCTTGATCCCCTCAACCTACAAATGATTAAGACTCTTCCCAACCTGGGTCCCAAAACTATCTCCCCTCTCAGGCTTCAGCATTTTCAATCCTCTCACTCCTTATCTAAAGATCTCCCACTTGCTCCCCCACAAGAAAAAAAAGCTCTCTGGATGTGCTTGTTCACATTCCTTCACTCCCTCTCCTAAATCTGTCTTCCCTAGTCTCCCCTGATTTAACTGAAAATAATTATATAAAGGTTCTTCACCTATACATTACTCAGGCCTCTCTGGGCCTGGCCCTCTACCTTGTTCACAACATAACCTCCTTCCTAGCCTGTTGTGAACTACGTACACATGTGGCCCTGCCATTTACTAGCCAAGCAGATATATTCTACTGTCAGTTATACTAAATACTTTTCCTTATTCTCAGCTCTGAGTTTCAGTCATGACACATTCTAAAACTCTGTCAGAGGAGGGGGGGAGGAAGAAAAGAAATATTGACTCCTTGGACCTAAAAAAAAGTTTTTTGTCATAATTACAAATAACACTGCTGATGAACATACAGAGTACATCAACTGTATTTACCCATCTCCTTAACACTCCCTCCTGCCTTCAAAGGGCAGGGACATTTCACCATGACCAGCCTTGTACAGAAAACCTTCAAAGATTTTATTCTCTTGTTGACTGTTGTTGTTCAGTCCTGTTCAGTTGTTTTCATTCATGTCTGGCTCTTCATGACCCCACTTGGGGTTTTCTTGGCAAAGATAGCAGAGTGGTTTGCCATTTCCTTCTCCAGCTCATTTTACAGATGAGGAACAGAGACAAATGGAGTGAAGTGACTTAATCACAGTCACACAACTAGTAAGTGTCTGAGGCCAGATTTGAACTTAAGAAGATGAGTCTTGACTTCAATTCTAGTACTCTATCCACTGTCCACTGTTTAGCCTAGCTGCCCCATCCTGTTGATTAGCTATTCGTTTCTCCACAGTCTGCTCCTAATTTTTTACATTCTTTTCAGGTTCACAAACTCACTTTCACTGCTACTGTACAGCAGCAATTCTCATACCACTCTTAAAAATTATCAGTGACCCACAGGTGCTTTTGTTTATGTGGGTTATAACTCAATATTTGTCATAATAGAACTTAAAATACCTTAGAATTATTACAAAAAGTTTCAACTCACAGATTCCCTGAAAACGTTTCTGGATCCATGGACCACACTTTAAGAATTACTACTTTTACTGAGAAAGTTAAGTCTATCTAACCTGAGTTACCTCAATTTTCCTCCTTCAAATCTGAAAATTTCTCTATATCTGCACTCATTCTGCTTCAAGGAAAAATAATAATAGTATCTGACACAAGTGCTTTTCAATTGGCCATGTGCATCATACCTTATCTAGTTTGAGATGTCTTTTCCACTTTCCAAGAGTAACCATTTCCCACCAACTCTTTCAAGCTCTTCTTGCTCCAACAATAATCTCTCACACACATTTAAGTGGAGACCTCAGCTCAGACATCTCATTTCTCACCTGGCTGCACCACCTTGGGACTTCTCTGGCTTCTCCACCCTGAATCAGCTCTCTCCCCCATTTTCTCCTTTCAACTTCCTTTTTGTTTTGTCTTCCTCCAGTAGATTGTAATCTCCTTGGGCTCAAGGACTTTCTTCTTTCCTATTTGTATGCCAGTTTATGGAATATAGTAAGCACTTAATAAATGTTTATTAGCTTAATTTGACTCCCATATCTTCAGTTCCTCCTTCACTATCTCCTCACCCTCCATCTACAAGCATCTTCAGATCACACTTTGCTCCCCAAAGCCCTTCAACAACCCTGGAATCTGCTCCATATCTTACCTTCCTTTCACCATTACCCTTTCAAACTCATTAGCTACACTCGCTGCCTCCATTTTCTCATCACTTCTTAAAATCTGGCATTTGCCACAAGATTGGTAATGATCTCTTGATAATGAAGCATCTTTTTCATGATTCTGATCTTCCTTGACCTTTTGGTGAGGCTACCTTCTCCTTGCCCTCCCACTTCTCTAATCATTCTGTCTCTTCTCACTCCTGCCAAATGCAAGAGTGAGGAGTTCTGTTCTCAGACATTTTTCCTCTCCACCCTTTTCCTTGAAGATCTTATCCACACAGGGCTCCAGATTTCACTTCTACATATATGACACATAAACAGTCATCTCCAGGCTTGTCCTGTTACTTGGTAATCTAGAATTTCCAACTGTCTACAAGATATATCTCATCAGTCAGTGAAGCAATAAGCATCTATTAAGAACCTACTCTACATATCAGGCACTGTGCTAAGCCCTGGAGATACAAAGAAGGGCAAATGGCCATTCCTATCCTGAAGGAACTCAAAATCTAACAGGAGAAACAACATGAAAATAGGTACAAACAAGCTTAAAACAGGAAAAGAGAACAACGAGGCTACTGTCACTAGGTCAAAGGGTAGTGGGGAAGGGGGTGAGGGATAAGGTGTAAAACTAGAAAGGTTGGGGAAAAGGAAGAGGTGATGAAGAACTCTGAATGCCAAACAGAAGATTTTGCATTTGATCCTGAAAGTAATAGGAAGCCAATGAAGTTTAATTGAGTAGGGTGTCAGACCTGTGCTTTAGGAAAATCACTGTGACAGCTAAATAGAGGCTAGACTAGAATAAGGAGAGACTTGTAAGCAGATCAACTAGCAGGCTATTGTAATTACTGTTATATTGTATCACTATAGCAATAGTCTGGGTGTGAGGTGATGAGGGCCTACAACTATGTGGTAGTAGTGTCAGAGAAGAGAAGGGGACATATTCAAGAGACAGTGCAAAGGTTAAATTAAACAGGTCTTGGAGACAGATTGATTATGGCAGTGGTGGGGAACCTGGGGCCTTGAGGCCACATGTGACCCTCTAGGTCCTCAAGTGTGGCCCTCTGACTGAATCCAAATGTCACAGAACAAATTCCTTTAATAAAAGGATTTGTTCTGTAAAATTTGGACTCAGTCATAAGGCTGCACCCAAAGATCTAGAAGGCCACATGTGACCTCAAGGCTGCAGGTTCCCCACTCCCGGACCACGGGAAGTGAGAAAGAGTGAGGAGTGAAAGATGACATCCAGATTGAGACCTAAGGGATTTGGGTCCCAACTGAGAAGTTTGGAAAGGGGGAGATTTGGGTCCCAACTGAGAAGTTTGGAAAGGGGGAGGGTATAGGAGGAAAAATAATGAGCTCAGTTTCAGACATGTTCAGTTTAAGATATCTAGTGGATATCCAGTTTGAGATGTCTGAAAGGTAACTGGAGATGCAGAACTGGCTGGTCAGCAAAGAGGTTAGGACTGGATTCATAGATTTGAGAATTATCAGCATAGAGACAATAATTACATCTGTGGGAGCTAGTGAGATCACCAAGTGAAGCAGGATAGAGGAAGAGAAAAGGGCCCATGAGACACTCATAGTTAGTGGTTGTGACCTGGATGAAGAACCAGCAAAGGAGATTAAAGGAGCAGTAAGATATGTAGGAAGAGAATTTGAAGACAGTAGTGTCCCAAAAACCTAGACAGAAGAGATTATCAGGGAGAAAAAGGTGATCAAAAGTGTCAAAGGTCCAGAAAAATGAGAACTGAAAAAGGGCCACTGGATTTGGCAAGAAAGAGATCACTGGTAACTTTAGAGACAGTCATTTTGGTTGACTGATGAGACTGGGAGTCAGATTATACAGTTAAGAAGTGAGAGGAGAGAAAGTGAAGGCACCTACTGAAGAAGGCTTTTTCAAGGAGTTCAGACATAAAGGGCAAAATGTTAGTTTACTGAGGATGGAAAGATCAAATAAGAATTTTTTGAAGATAAGAGAGATATGAGCTTGTTTGTAAGCAGTAGGGAAGCAGCCAGGAGACAGAGATTGGAAATAAATGAGATTAGGATAATAGAGGAGGCACTGAAATGAGAATGGTTGTGCAGAGAGAGAAGTTTGCCTTGGCAAGGAGTAGGGTCACCTCTTCATGTGGGATGGGATGAAGGAAGAGATATCAGTAGAAAGCATTTGAGTGATGAGATGAGATGAGGAAGAGGAAAGAAGAAGGAGCTCTCAACAAATGACCTCAGTTTTGTAGTAAAATATGAGGCAAGGTTCTCAGCTGAGAAGGTAGGGGGAGGAGAAGCCATGGGAGGTTTGAGAAGGATGAAATAGCTTGGAAAAGCTTCTGTGGAGAGTGAAACAGTGAGTTGATAAGGGAGGTAAGAAAGGATTGCTTAGTAGCTTTGAGGGCCCAGCTGAGATTAGATAACACTGGTATAATGGACCCAATCCAGCAACTCATACTCAAACGTTTCAAACTGAACTCTTCATCTTTCCCCAAAAAAAGTCCTCTTTCTCTGAACTTCTCAATTTCTGTTGATGACAAAACCATTTTCTCTCACAGTCACCCAAACTTGAAACTTATGAGCTATTCTGACATCTGCAGCTCCCTCCACTTTTCAATTCTAGTTAATAGGTCCTATCAAATTTGATTTCCCAGTCTGTGTTAGTTCTCTATTCATTACTATCTGCAGCATGCCAGTCTCAGTCTTCATTAGCTCCTGCCTGGATTATTACAATAGCTTAACTGGTCTCCTTGCTTCAAGTTCTAGCCACAGAAATCATCCTAACAAAAAAGCAACTCTGATGTCACTGACCAATGAATTACAGTCCTAAACAAGTCTTTACTAAAGACCCTTCCTAATTTGATAGCAACCTACCTTTCTAGCCTGGTTTTTCAACTAGTCCTGTTTTGTATTTTCTAATGGAAACCAATGTATTGTTCCTGAACATACCATGATCTTTTCCTAACTTCATGCTTGTGTCATTCCAACTGCTTAGAATACCTCCTCTCCCCACCTCTGCAAAACCGTAAGATCCTTAAGATCAGGGTGGGTTTCACTCTTTATACCCTCTACAATGCACAAATAGTAGTAGTTCAATTCAACTGAAATATCTATTAAGTATCTACTACATAAAAGGTACAATTCTAAATACTAAAGATGCAAAGACAAGAATCAAGCAGTCCCTTTCTTCAAGGTGTTTGCATTTTACTGGGGGATACACCATGCACACAGAAAATACAATGCATTTTCGAGAGGAAACATACTAACCACTGGAGAAGGCAGCAAAATTAGGAGAGACATTTGAGTTTAAGCCTAGAAGAAAACTAAGAGTCCTAGAGGCAAAGGTAAAAAAGGAATATATTTTTGACCTGTGCAAAGGCAAAGAAACAAGAGGTGGAATGTCAAGTTTTGGGGAATAAGAGGGTAGTTCAGCTGAAAGAGAAGATATGAAGAAGCATAAAATAAATCTGGAAAGATGGGGTAGTTAAATTTTAAAGGGCTTCAATTAGCAAGTACTTTGCATTTCTTCCTAAAGACAAAAAGAAGATCAATAAAATGTTAACTGATTGAAGTGGGCTGACATTCAAAATCCTCCATAATCTATTTGGGAGATTTTACCTATTTACAGGAAAAATCACTGACTCTGGACTCAGAGCACTTAGGTTCAAATTCCATCCCTGAAGCTTACTAATTACTATTTGTGTGGCTTTAGGCAAGTCACTTAAGCTCTTCAGTTCCTCACTGGCAGCTGTTTATCCTTCATTTTCAGGGAAGAGGACCAATGACATCAAAGAATGACGTCTTACCTAGTGCACAAATTGGATTTAAGTTAGGCAGAGTTGCATAAAGTTGGCAGCCTCACTCTCTTCTACAGTCACTGAAGTGCAGTGGCAGGACAAAAGTCAAGACAACTGGGATGCAGTGGAAGACCTTGGCATCTTTAATGTCTGATAGAGCTCTAAGTGCTCCATAACCCCTGTTTCAACTGCCTTCATGGACGCTGGAACACTGTTCTCATTCACCTGTTCTGCCAGGGGAAGTCTTCACATGCTCAGGGTAGACATCCTCCTAACTCACTGATGGGTTTGAGGCCTGTCTGTTACCCTCAACCTGGTTTAGCCAGTTTACTGAGAGGACATTACAAGGTGAGACCCCTTCTCATGCCACATCTTCTTAGAACCACAGGTGAAAGTTAAGTGCCAGGTGGACAACAAAGGTGAACAAACAGCCCTACAAAGGGTTCAGCAAGCCCTCAAGCCAGAGGTGTTAGTCCTCCATGAACATGTATATGCCCCTCCTCACTCATAAAACAAGGAGGAAAGACTAAATGACCTTGAAAGTACCATCCAGCTCTAACTATGTGATCCTGTTCCTCTGTGATCTTTCAGGTATCTCCAAGCTCTGGATCTATGATCCTATAATCTTTTACTCCTCTCCTAATCTGAACATCCCTGAAACCCTGCAACTATACCCTGCCCCTATTCCTTTGTTCATTACATTCCCCCTTTCTCTCCAACTATAATAGGGTCTAAGTTCAACTTCCTTTATGAAGTTTTCTTTGACCACTTCAACCTACAGGGATTTCACTCTCCCTAGGATGAACACAGTACTTATTATCCATGAAGTTTTCCCAGATTTTCTCAGCCAAAAATGATGACAACTCTCACAGTATTCTGATGGCATCTCTTTTCCATTTTATGCCCTATTCTGTATCAGTGTACATGTCTTATCTTCCCTATTACACAGCAAGCCTAAAGGACTGAGTCAGAAGCCCCTTCCAACTATAACTCCATAATCCTATGCTCTTTGTACATCTCTCAGCTTTCAATAAAATAGGCCTTAAAGGTGTATTATTAAATATGTGCCCCTCCTTTGGCACATATGCTAGTCAGTTTTTCATTCATACTGTTCCCCCTATTAGATCACAAGCTCTTTAAAGAAAGAAAACTGTCTTATCATTCTTTGTTTCCTCTTAAGGAATCAAAATTCAACAAATAATTCCTGATTGATTTAATTCACCCATATAAAGGAAGACTTACAGAGGGATCATTTTTCATCTTAAGGACCCATCCAATTCTAAGAGCTATACTTGAGAAAGAAGGAGAAATTACCACTAAAAACACAACAAATAAAGAAAAAAACTGATTTAGAATGAGTTTCAAGAACACAGTAGTCACAAGTATAGAATAGAAAAAGATCTCTACATTAGGCCAAAATGTAATTGTAACCTGTCTACAAATGCTGTTTCACAGAATGATGAGTTCAATAGAGTTAAAAAAAAAAAAAAGATGAAAAAGTGGAAGCAACAGACATTAAACAATAAAATTTCTTAAACTTTATACATGCAAGGCCTGGCATATTTTAAGTGCTCAATAAATGTCTGATTAAATTACAAAGAAATCTCTATCAAGAAGAAATATCTTTCTATTCCCTTTCAACACTAAGTAAAACTCCTAAAAGATTCATAAAGCAAAGCAACCAATTATATATTTTAAAATGTTACATCTGTAAATATGGGCAAGACATTTCTCTATGTCTAAAACACTACTCCCAACAGCTTCAGCACTGCATAGAGATCCCAAATTAAGAAACAATGAAGACTTTAGTTTCTTACTGATAAAGGAGTTTTCAGTTTCTTGGTAACCTATATTCAATCCTCAACAATATTACATTCACTTTAAAATCAAAATAGTTGGATAAAACTAAAATCCATGTTAATTTAAAAACTATCCAACATAATTTGTGTCTTTTATCTAAGCATAACATTTAAAAATAGCATATTTCTCTCAATGACTCAATGACTACTATTTTTTAACTAGCCTCACATTCACTTAGCCCCAAATGGTAAGTTATAAACTGACCCCTTGCATTCTTAACACTAATTCCCCGGAGATACTGTGAAATCTTATCAGTACCCATGCTCCCTGTGACTTCATTTTAAAGAGGAATTTATTTTAGTCCACCAAATGATAATACTTTTACAACTTGGAAAAGCATCATTAGAAACTGACTTGATATAAAGGTCTATTTCAACAGAGCATACAAACAGTAATTTTGTAGAAAAGTGTCAAAACTCCAAAATTCTAAATTACTTGTAAATTGTACACACTATCAGTGCCCATCACTGATTTTTGAAATTGGACTTCGGCTTTCACTATAGAAAACGATAAAAAACAAAACAAAACAGTAGAGTGCTTTAATAGCTAAAGTATGACAAAAGTAATACTATGACTGCTGTTTTTTGTAATGCACAAAATTATTAGAAGATGTTAACAATGTGCTGAAATAAAAACCAACTAAGTCACTGGGAAGGGGAAAACCGACCAACACTCACCCTCCTCAGTTTCACAGAATGTGAGTCTTGGTTTTTTACACTTAACTAATCCAGCAAAAAAGCGGCCACTAAGTTTCTCAAAAGTTAACTACATTTTGGCTAAAAGTCACTTTTCCAAAACTAATCCTCTATGGTCACTTTCTAAGCACTCTGGTACATCTGTTGAAAGGAGAAGTGTGTCCTTTCGTACATAACTGTGTGACACTCATCAGGAAGAAAACTTCCTAATAGAACCTCTATTGCCTAACTACCGGTCCACGCGTCTAATGACAACTCTGACAAGAGAATGCCTTCTTCTGTGATCCCTGCAGTAACAGTTCATGAGTCCTAATACACAGGAGGGACTTGAGGTTGTACAGAGCTGATCAGCCAGGGAGAGAGCTTCCCACACTCCCTCGGGATGAACCACAGAACTGGAATGGTACACCAAGACTCCCGAGGGAATTTTTTTTATCGCGGTCGAGATGCTTTCCGTCGAGTCCCGGGCACAGAGGCAACTTTCCTCGGCAGCGCAGCACTCAAGGCCCCCAAGAGGAAATCAACCTAATCCCGGGCCGAGCGGAGCAAAACAAGGCGCGGCGCGGCCGAGCGGCCCCCACTTACCAGCAAACAATCCGAATTCACTTCCGACTTCGGGTCCCGCAGCAGGTTGTCGATTTTCTCAAACCGAGCCTCAAAACTGTCCCCAGTCGACATGGTGCTGCGGCGGTGACTATCCCCTTCTACCAGCAGCACTAGCGACGGAAAACGCTCGGAGCTCACTTCCTCCGCAGGGCGCCCGGGGCTCCGCGCCGCCCCTTCACTCAGCGGCTCTCCGCTCTCCCGGCCGGGCTCTGGGGGCGACGGCGACCCGTAGCCGCGCCGAAGCCCACAGGCGCATCCCACCCGACAGCCCGCCCCGCCGCTGTCGCCACCGGCCTCGGCGCCCCGGGGAAAGGTGCTCGCGCCTAGCGGGCCCGGGCCCCGGCCGCCGCGGCCGCCTCCATCAAGGGCCGGCCCCCCCTCTGGGGAGGGCAAGAGGGAAAAGAGGAGGCGGGAGGGGCAGGGAAGAGCCTCCCCGGCTAGTCAAGGGAGGGCAGAGCTGGCGCTCCCGGCTGACGCCGCCCGGCCCGCTCCGCTCCGCTCCCAGGCGCTGCAGGCAGGCTAGCTCCGCATGCCCGGCTCCGCTCGGCCAGGTCCGACGTGCGGCTCCGCCTCGCTCGAGAGCAGCTCTCCGCCGCGCTGCCTCACTCGCCCATTTTGTCCGCTCGCCGCCGCCGTTGTTGCCGCTGCTGCAGCGGCTAGAGCTGCTGCTACCGCCGCCGCGGGCTCCGGCGGGGCAGGGCGAGGCCGGTGACCGTCCGAGGAGGCTGGAGGGAAGGAAGGAAGGAAGGAAGGAAGGAAGGAAGGAAGAAAGGAGACGGGGCTGGGGCAGACAGGCCGAAGGGTCCGGTCACCACGACGACTGACTGGGGAGAGCGCCTGGGAGGGGCCGGTCAGCGAAGCCCGGGTTGGGGCGGGGAGGGGATGGTGGGAGGGGGTGGGAAAGGGAAGAGTGAGTTGCGGCCGCGAATGCCTCGGGGGGGTTAGAGGGACTAATATGTCCGCCTTCCTGTTCAAACAAACGGAGACCGCCCGCGCGTACTGCGCATGCGGGGCGGGGAGGATCGGAAGGGGAACCAGCCCTGGTGAGCGCCGCGTTCTCTGGGACCGGAGACAGAATGGGAGGGCAGACGTGCGCGCGCACGCTTGCGACTATCGCGCAGAATCTTTGGGGCGGGGAAGGGGAGGGGGAGGTGCGGACGCGAGCCCTAGGGGCGGGGGCGCGTTCCCCGGAGCTGGCTCCTTGGCCCCGCGGCCCTCGGAGGGGTGGGGCGGAGGCGGAGTGGCCGCGGGGCTCTGCAGCCAGTCCCGGCTCGAGTCCCCTGGGGGGCCCGAGGACATTCTTACCAAAACAGAACCAGACCCTCGAGGCCGTCCTTTTAGAACGAGGACGAGATGTTTCCGGGCATCATAAAATAGATTCTAAGGCATCCGCCACCTCTCAAACACTGCTTAAGATTTCCCTGGGGAGAAAAAAAAAAATAAGCTGCGGCTGCTGTTTGAGCTAAAAGCTGCCAGGGAGCTCAGTCAACCCACTGAGCAGGTTAGGTGATTTTGACCAAAGCCCCGAAGACGAGAGGAGATCTCCTTATGGGTACACCCAAAGGACAGTCAGACTGACCCCACAGAGGGAAATTTAGAGTTGTGATTTTCCCCAGAATGATGCAGGCTGAACAAACCCGTCATTTCCTCCTTGTTCACAGGTTGCTTCACTGGCTGTGCTGAGGAGCGAAAGAAAGGTTACTCAATCTGCAGATGTCCTGATAAAATAACGTAGCCTTGTTTTATTTTTGTTAAATATTTATTATTATAAACACTATATTTATTATATGGTATTAGAAATAAATATGAAATTTTTATTTTATTCTATTTGTTTTCTTTTTATTTATTTTTCATTTCAAGTTGTAGATTCATCAGAAGGGAGCCATGAGGATTTCACTATAAAACCTAGAAGGGACTAGCAAATTTCCTGTAACCAGAGTACTGTGTATGCTCCTGAACTAAAGTCAGTCACCAGGGTGATTAGAAACTTTGTAGTTTGTATGGTCATCTTTTCGCTGGAGTTGGTTTAACTGCCTTTGTTTAGATAGAAATAGGACATTTGATTTCACTTCATCTCATTTACATATAATACATTACAAAAGATCCTTAAGTTACTTTGTATTCATTATTGTTCAGTGGTTTCAAACTCTTCGTGATCCCTTTGGAGTTTTCTTGGCAGGCGCTGGAAAGGTTTGCCATTTTCTCTCCAACTCATTTGACAGATGAAAAAATTGAGGCCAACAGAGGTAAGTGATTTGTCCAATAGTCGGTCACACAGCTACTAAGTATCCAGCGTCAAATTTGAAAGTCTTCCTGACTTCAGGCCTGGCGCTCTATCCACTTTGACACCTAGCTGACATCGAATTTCAGAGATACTTTGTATTTGTAATACACTACAGAAGATTCTCAAGCCACTTTGTATTTATTTTTGCTTATTTATGTTTGTTTTGTATATAACTGTTTGTGTACACACACGTATAATATATACTTGTCTCCATTGTCAGCATGTAAGCTCCTTGTGAATAGGGATTGTTTCAATCATTGTACTGTATCCCCAGCACCTAGAACTTAATATTAATAACATTGTTCCTTTACAAAACTTAGATATTTTATTAAATGCAGTGACTTTTTGGACTCAAGTATTTAAATTATTTGAATTTTTTTAAATTAACCATATGAATTAGCACTGAGCCCAAGGTTTAAAATAAATCCAGCAAGTGACCTAAAATAAATTTACCAACTCTGCCTTTCCTTTTGATTACCATTTTTAGGGGTTCTTAGGAAATTGCTGTTTCTCAAAGAACTTGGAATAGTTTGACTTTCGGTTACTAACTGTTGGGGCCCACAATACAAAATAAAGCTTGAGATGAATGAATGACAAGAGTAATTACTGATGAATCATAAAATTTAGAACTGGAAGAGACCTTAGTTGATCTAGTTTAATCCCATCACTTAACAGAATTAACGAAATAAAGTGACTTACCCAAGAGTTGACATAGCCATTAAATGTCAGAGCAGAATCAAACTCCAACTCTATTCTGTTCCAGTAATCTTTCCATGACACCATGCTACACCTTGGTTCTTAGTCAAGTTTTATAGAGCTAGATGAAAAGGTATATAAATCTTAAGGGTTGTTTGTTTGTTTTGGGGGGGAGCTTTAATAATCTAAATAACTGCAAGGCTTTTCTAAGTATTTTCCTCTGAGATTTGAGTCTGGGCCCTGGCTTTGAATCTCACCTATTTTCTAGCTGTGAGAACTTGCGGCAAATCATTTAATCTTTTTGGGCCACATGAGCTCTGAGTCCCTTTCAGTACTAATTCCTAGAATCCTATGACGAGTAGCTTCCAGTCAATTAATATTTTTGTTTGTATCGTATGAAATAGGAGTAGTTGTCATACTCGTAGTAGCTAACATATGTAGTGCTTGCTATGTGCCAAGCACTATGGTAAATGCTTTACAATTATTATCTCATTCGATTCTCCTAGCCACCCTGAAAGGTAGGTGCTAAAATTATCCTCTCTACAAATGAGGAAACTGAGGCAAATAAGTTCAGTGACTTGCCCAGGGTGACTCAGCTAGTAAGTGTCTAAGACCAGATTTGAACTCAGGTCTTCTTGACTCCAGGTCCAGAGCTCTATCCACTACACCACTAAAATGTTATGATAGGATCTAAGTTTAACTTTTCATTCACTTTATATAGCATGAAGTAGAAGAAAAAGTTGTGGCCTGGAGTTTTACTGCCAGCTGTCAGGTAGTATGGCATTAGGCAATCATCTAACCCAGGGGTGGAAAACCTGGAAACATGTGTGACCTCGAAGCTGCGGGTTCCCCACCTCTGATCTCACCTCTCTAAACCTCAGTTCCTCCATATGTATAATGGGGGATGGTAGAAAGGATAAATGATCTCTAAAGTCCTTTCCAGCTCTCCAATTCAGTGATTCTAAAAGTCCTGTGTGTATTAAGGGGTTTAATGCTGGTGCAAAAATAATGGCACAGATATATTAAATGTAGCAAAATGAACATTCTGAGAAGCGAATTTCTATTACACAAATATGGAAATTAATCACTTTTACATCTGGTACATTAACACGCATAAATTATTCATAGAAAAGAAGTTAATAATCCTCAGCATGACTAAAGTCCATTGTAAACTCCTAGGGAGGAAACAGGGTAATCAAAGCACCAAATAGTGGGGGGTAGGGAGGACTGGGAAGGACTTTGGTAGCATCACCAAAGATAAGGTGGTTAATGTTGGAAGTACAGAGACTTAAAAGGAGGCTGGATTGATCCAAAGTCATGAAGCAATTAACTTCTTGGAAGGGAATAGGTATAATTGGAAAATACCTTTAAGGAAGAAAGAGAAACTTTGGCAGGAGACTTGTGCAAAGCAAAAGAGACTTTAAAATTCCTCCACATGTATTTACTCAGATGTTGTTCTTCATGTGTTTCTAAGAAGCTGAAAAGCAATCATTTAAAAAAATTTATTATTAAATTTATGTATTTGTAGTTTTCAATGTTCACTTCCATAAGATTTTGAGTTCTAAATTTTCTCCCCATTTCTCCCCTTCCCCCACCCCAAGACTGTGTGTAATTTGATATAAACTGTATATATACATTGATATTTAGCCTATTTTCACATTAGTCTGAAAAGCACTCATTTTAATATTTATGCAAATATGTGCAATGTGCAAATACATCTTATTGCAACAAGTTTTTAAACCATGGTATGTTGGTACCATTTATTCTCCTAGGAAAACTGCCCACAGGGGAGGCTTACAGAAAAGCAATGAATCATTCCATCTTTACCATGTATATCCCCACCAAACCTTCCTACTAAGAAGGCATGTACAAAACCTTTATAACCCTAAGATTAAAGGAAACTCTCATATGTCAAAAATATTACCAAGTTATAAAGCTACCATATTCTCAGAGACACCATATTGTACCTATGTTTGTTTTTTGCCAATTTCTTGCACTTTATTGCCTGTTCTATCTTAAGAACATACCATAAAATGCAGGTGTACACCATAAATTGTATATCAATTGTAATTCAGTACAGTAAATTGCATGTTATTTCAAAAATGCATGCCACAAATGTGTAAAGAATGTGATGTGGCCGAGTTACTATAGGAACCGTAGCTTTGTAGACAGTTCCAAGAAAGTAATAGGCTTAATGTAACTTTGCAAAAGTGCACTTAAGGAAAAATACACACACAGAGATACACATATACATATGTATTTACTAGAATAAGCTTCTTTTGATTTCAGGTAACTATAGAGAACAGATAATTAGTCACTGCAACTAAAACATAGTTTACCTTTTTTGTTGCAGTTTTTTTTCCTAACATTTTGTTCCTATGTCCTGGGAAATATCTGAGGCATATAAATTTTTCCAGGCATGGAAATACTTTGTTTAAATCTCAGGTAAATTTGCTTACGGGTAAACCATATGAAATCAGCCAATCTAATCTTATTTTAGAATCATAGGATTTAGAGTAGAAGGTGCCTTGGACATCATCTTCTAGTCTAACAGATGAGGAAACTGAGACACAGGGAAGTTAAATAACTTGCCCAAAGTTTTACTAGATACTAAATAGACGAGCTGGAATTCAAACCCACTTCTATGACTTTAAATCCTCTCTGTTGCCTCCCTCCTGGGAAGATATTCAGAATGGAAAAAAAAATCTTTTAGAGATTTAGGCATAGGTGTCATAGCTCTGGTTTAATGAAATCACAGCTCCAAGATGTTAGACAAGACAGCTCATTTCAGTATGGGTGCAGAGGGTAAGGGGACAGAAGATAGAGGGCCCTGGATCCAGAGCTAAACATAAGGACTTCTCCCTAGTCACACTTTATTCCTGCAATGCTTGCCTGTGCCATCTGTGTTCCATTTTTTCCCACTCTCTCCAGAAGCTGCAACTCTATGCTCCTACCAAAAAATCACCCTATTTATAGTGGTCCTGGTCTTTCCCTGGAAGTAAATAGATTCTAGGGACGTCCACACTAATACATGGGCTCCCCTGGAAAGATACCCCAAGTTCAAAGTACTCTGTGATTTACGTACATTCAACACCGTAACTCATGAGCCCCCACCAATGTATTTCTTTTTAACAATGTTGCACACCATAGCAACTACCCTCTTATGTTTTTTTGTGGGGGGTGGGTCCGGGCAGGTTCATTCATCCAACCTACAATCACACTGTCACTCACATTAGTGGTTCACAGAGGAAGAGGCCACACTGTTGCTACTCACTCAGGGTTCTAAGCTTAACCCTGGTGAGGAGATTACACTTCTACTACTCACAACTATAGTTTCCTGAGCCCCCACCAGTGTGCTTCCCATTTAACAAATCAGGCAGGATGAGACAGTTAACTCCTAATTCAGAACATTTACCAAAACAAAGGCAAAACAAAAATAATTATAGCATAACAACCTATACTCCTTCACTGATGCATGTTGTATATATGGGTAGAAAGTGGACACAAATTTACAGGACCATAGTGAGAAGCCACTTGTGCTGGGCACACATGTGCCCAGGAAACCTCATGATTCTGAATTCTGGACTTTGATGTCTTTCATCCTCTTCAGAAACAATCTACACAACAATTCACTGATGAACTTGACTGATTCTCTGCTGGCTACTGCACTCAGATCTCTCCCCTTCTGAGTAGATGAGGCAAGGTTAAGCTCTGAGCAAAACAAACCTTAAGCTTGGGATTGGCAGACATCTTCCAGGTCTGTTGCCTCAGCTAGGCTCTGAGGGGTTTTGACATCTCAGAAAGCAAGTACTAAGCTCTGAGGTCTATTCCCATTCCTCATCAGAGGTCTCCATTGAGCTCCCAGTTCAACTCTACTCTAAGCTCTGCTCTTCTTTGAGCTTTAAGCTCAGGTCAGCTCAGCTCCCAACCTAGCTCTTCTCTGAGCCCTCAACTCAATTCAGCTCCCAGTAGCAGATGGAAAGCCTTTTCCCCACTCCTGTCAGCTATTCCAAGAGCATTGTGGAACAATGCAGGCCCTGAGGTGTGTTTCTCAATCCAAATGGAGGTCTTTCTTGGTCACAACCCTGAAGATGCTACTCAGACCCAGTTTTAAGACCCCTACAACTCAGAGGTCTGATCATAACTAATCCTACTACTCCAAAGCAGAGTCTCTTGCATAATATGATCTACTTCTATTTCATGGTGAAAAACCAAATTCCATCTAAGCAGCAAGTAGACTATATATGTGCATATATACAAATACATGTGTGTATATGTGTGTGTGTGTATATATATGCCCTAAATGAATGTCTTTTCTCTATAGGGTTCCCTCCTCAGTGTTTCTCTAGCACCTGTCCTTGTTTCTGCCCCTTTCTATTAATGTTGTTTTTTTTGTCATTGTTCAGTCACTGCAGCTATATATGACTCTTTGTGACTCCATTTGGTGTTTTCTTGGCAAAAACAGAAGAGTGGTTTGCTGTTTCCTTCTCCAGCTCATTTGGCAGATAAGGAAATTGAGACAAACAGGGTTAAATAACTTGCCCAGGGTTAGACAGCAAGTATCTGAGGCCAGATTTGAACTCAGAAAAAATGAGTCTTCCTGACCCCAGGCCTTGCACTCTATCCACTGCACCACTTAGCTGCCCTTTCCATTAATAAAATTGTCCAAATTAGAAAGTAGAACCGATTTGGGACCAGTCAATCAAAAACATAATTAATGCAAAAAATAGACACATAAAGGAAAAATGGAGTAAGAAAAGTAGCAACTGCAATTACATTCACTATCAGTGAGAAAAGCAAACAGGCTTAAGAAATGTTCATGGAAGGAAACAAATACAGGAGACACAGTTAGGATACATGTATGAAGGGTCACAAAGTAGCCTTTGAAATCTTCTATAACTAGCCTACTCTTTGTTATTCCCATAGAACAGACGGGCATGCCAGAGAAGTTGAAGGCAGTTTTCTCACCTCAATTTCACTCAGCTTCTTTTCATTATGAAGTAGAGCCCTGGCAATACTTAGTCCAGTTGAGGGGTAAAAGAATTAAAGCTAAAAAAAGATTTCTGATGCTAAATCAGATTAGAGTTGAACTGAGAGAGTTAGAGGAAACATTAAAAGAAAAGACAGCAATAAAAGAACAAATGTGATCTTAGTCTAATCATCTGTTGGCTTATAGTGTAGTCTGGTTTAATGGTTCATAGCCATTATTCAAAGCACTGCCTGAAAAGTGTACTTATTCTCTACAGCCAAAGAAAGGATTATTAACCCATAAGTAAATAGTGGACAGAAGGTGGCTCTGAAAATAGCACCTTTGCCAAAAGATATAGTTGAGATATCGCAAATGATCAATGACCTGGGATCAGAGTGACATAGGAGATGGAGAAAGGGATGTAGTGCCTTTGAGAAATCATACAATACTCTTGCATTGTGGTACAGTTGTGGTGCAGTAGAAAGACTAATGGGTATAGAGTCAGAAGATCTAGGTTTATATATACCTCTGATGCTTGTTGGCTGTGTGACCTTGAGCAAGTCACTTAATTTCCCTGAAATTCAATTTTTTCATCTATAAAATAAAAGGGTTGGACGATATGATCTCTGAGATCTCTTACAGTTCTGGGACTGTGAGACTATGATAGCCCCAACTTCTCCCTGAAACAAAGGTCCATTTTTTTTAACATTAATATCTTTCTAATAATTTTGTATGGACACAAGTCATGGAATACAACAATGTCTGAAGAATTAAAGTTGTAGATCATCAAAAGGAAAATAGAAAGATCCAGGGAAGATGTATGTGCACTACAAAATATTATCAATGAAAAATTTGATAGGAGAAGTAGCATAAAAGATTTATCAGGCATACATGTGAACTGAAAAAGAAGAGGTCCACTAATGTAATTAGTATGATCTATAAACAATAGAAAACCTATTTGCTCCATTGGTATATGTTCTAGTTCAAGAGATCTATAGAAAGAACCAGCAGGTCATTAGATAGACTCATTGTGGCAGATTTATAGGGGAAAGTAGATGAGTTAAACAGAATAAAAAGGTATAGAAGGCTTTCAGTCTGTACTAGAACAGAGAGTAACCTCATCAATGAGATACTTTGAAGTATCAAAGTATAAAGACTGATAATTCATTTTATAAGTCAAATATATTTTGTTTTTGGAGGCCATTGGTATTAAGTGCCTTGCCCAGGGTCACACAGCTAGTGAGTGTCTGAGGTTGGATTTGAACTCAGGCCCTCCTGACTCAGTACTCTATCCACGAAGTCACCTAGCTGTCTCTGAAGCAAATATACTTTTAATTCTCAAATATAGCAAAGAGAAAGGCTGAAAAATAAAAATGTAGACCAAAATCAGTAATGAGTATTGATACAAATATAGTAAATATTGACAGTGTACAGTAGTATATTTTTAAATTATTTATTACAATCAAAAATATAGTTCCAAATTGGAAAAATAGTCACTATTACAAATCATATCAACAAGATAAAAACATAACATGATATCTATAACCATGTGGAAAAATGCTCCAAATCACTAGTAGAGAAATGCAAATTAAAGGAACTGAAGTTTCACCTTGAACTGACAAAATTGTCACACAAAAAAAGGAAATTACAAATGTTGGAGGGTCTGTAGGAAGATAAGTATATTGATGTGCTGTTGAATTGTGAATTCAACTGTGAATTGGTCCAGCCATTCTGGACAACAAGTATGAAAGATAATAAATAAATAAAAGATAATAAATAAATTGCATCACCAATGCAACGATCAACACGATTCCAGAGGAGTAGTGATGAAGAATGCTAAACACCTCCTGACAGAGTTAACAGGCTAATGAAATATGCATTTTTTGGACATGGCCCAATGTGGGAGTTTATTATATGTGACTATACTTGTTTGTTACAAAGGGGTTTTTTTTTTCAGCATGGGTTGGAAAAGGTTGAGAGGTGATAAGGAAACAAAATGGATGCTCGACATTTGAAACAATTTTAAAAGAAAATATAATAATTAGATGACTATAATTAGTCACAATAAGTCTTTAAGAAAATAAAACTTCCATTTATTTTGAAAAATCTGTCAAGTACAGAGATAAACTGTCTAAGCCTTTGATCTTACTAGTACGGCTAAATTAGGATGGTACTACGGTGGACCTAGCCTATGTCCACTCAAGAATATTCACTCAAGATGAAGTGGGTATTACAAGGAGACTATGAAGAGCATTCAGAGAGATGGTGTAAGTCCCTCATGGTTTTGTATAACCTTAAACCCATCAGCGTCTCTCCTAAATAGAATATAGTGTGTTTTTCAAGCTTAAGAGATTCTTCAACTTTTCCTTCTTTGGGTTTTAGCAACTCTCAACTTCAGCCCTTATTCCATCTAATCTGTTATTAGTGATGAAGCTATTTCTTTTGATTATTCTGCATTGTTCTGTGGTACATTGTTATGTGACTTGGAACCGAGGACACAATTGACTAAAAGCAGTATGAAGCTCTTGCTTATAACCATAAGATCTCTTTCTAATTTTATGATATGGTAACTGGCTCATAATGAAAGGAATTCATATCTTCGGTTTATTTCATATATATTCATGGTTTGCTTGCTATAGTGGTCAGTACTATCTGACCACTGACTAAAGCATTTCCAGTTACTGGGATATTGGTATTTCTCATTGGTTCTATTGTATCTTGTCTTCTTGTAGTAAAAGAATATGAAGGAGAGCCTCTGACTCCAGTGTCCTCCATGTCAGGCTAATCATCTTGACAGCTTTGAATAGGACCAGCTGGCAAATCCATTCTGCCCTATTGAATTTTTCGACTTTAGGAGAAGTTGCAACACACCGTCTAGAGTGCTAGTGTAATCAATGCTATCACTACAGTCAAGTTCACCATTTCAAGGTTCCTTTCAGGCCTTTCCAGCTTCACATGGGAAGTCTCTGCTGTATAACTTCTTGGCTAGAAATTCTCCTACTTTGCCTCTGCTTTTGTCACATGCCTCCTAACATTAACAGTAAGCTTTGAATGAATGAATGAATAAAAATCATTTTAAGGCTTTTTTATGTACTAGATGCTGTGTTAAGTACTGAGAATGAAAAACAAGCAAGACAATTCAAACACTCAAGGAGTTTAGATTCTAATAGGGGAAGGCAACACATATAAGAGAGTGGTGACTAGGAAGGAGAATTTTAGAGGGGAAAGTTAAAAGGAATGGTGATTAGAGTTATAAGACGATTATTGACATGATATTTCCAGAAATGATATTGTTGATTTTATTATAGTTCTCAGAGAAAGAGGTGGAAAGATAGGTGGTGTACACTCAGTGGCATGACGTGGAGATACCCAGAGTAGCATGGTGGACCTGGGACTGAGCAAAATAAGGTTAATGCTTGCCTATTAGAGCCCAGGGTTCCTGGGGTAGGAGCCCAAAAGGTGGCAACTAGAATGCAGGCCACATGGCAAGGAAATAGCTTTGAGTGGGTTATTACTATTCATAAAGTCCTACTCAACATATTCCATAGTGATATGAAAATGATCCTGAGTTCTCTTGAAAGCTATGCCAATGAAATGTAAGCTCCACAGTGACAGTGGCACAGTGGTGGGAAAGAGGACAAAAGTTGCTAAGAGTCACAGTCTTTAGGTCATTTATAAATTTTAATTTGACTCTTGGAATTCTAAATGTGAGATCATTGTCCAGTGACCAACAAATGGGCATTGCACCTGAATGGTGTAATGGATAGAGGAATAGACTTGGAGTTAGGAAGATCTGAGTTTGAATCCCGACTCAAACATCTGTTACCTATATGACTCTGGTCAAGTTTTATACCCTATCTTAGCCCTAGTTTCCTTATCTGTAAAATGGGGATAATAATAGCATCTACTTCACAAAGTTGTTGTGAGTATCATATAAAGCACCATATAAAGGTTAATTATTATTTTTATTATATCACTGGAGAAGTTGAATCATAGCAATCTTGGAATCCTTGCTATAAACAAAACCAGAAGAAAGAAGTAAGTTGCAGCTAAATGGAAGGATGATTCATACATACTCTTTGGAGAGATTGAGAAAAGAATTAGTAGAGTGGATTTTATTGTACAACTAAAAATAACAAGGGCCATTTTTTCATGGTATATTTGTTTATCACATATTTTGTTACTATTAGTATTTGTAAAAAGACAACTATAAAAATAATTAACAGCTTCTGTACCCATACTGGTTACTACAGATGAAGAGATAAATTGTATTAAAAACCTCATGAGACCCAGAGTCCATTAAACCAACATATGTTCTGATATTTGGTAGCTTCAGAGCAAAGGTGAGTGAACACTGAGAAGGAAAAGAATACATAGGAAAGCATGATTCAATAGCAAGAAATGAGTGCAAAGACTTATAGATTACACAGAACTCTCATGCTTTTATGACAGGAACACATGTTTTGAGGTAGAAAAAGTAATTGATAGGAGCTGGACAGAGAAGTGCCATATAATATTACATGAAATTAAATATATTTTAATAGGAAAAGGTTTGTTATTTATGTTGGAGATACCCCTAAATTAGCTCTCTGTGCATATTTATACCATCAACTTATCAGAGCTAAGAATAGAATGAGTAAAAAAAAAAAAAAGCAAGAAAAATAATTAGAAAAAGATTATTGTTTGCCCTTTATCGAAGAGGACCAATGACTTCACAGGATGACTTGTGTACAAATTGGATTTAAGTGAGGCTGAGTTGCACAAAGTCATTAGCCTCACTCTCTCTTCCAGAGTCACTGAAGTCCAGTGGCAAGATAACTGGGATCCAGTGGCAGGACTTGTAATTGGCCTGGAATGTAGACGATAACCTTGGTGTCTTTGATGTCTGACCAAACTCTAAGCATTCTACAGTGCCTACTTCATGTAGTAAATCTGTAAAATCATATAGTAATTAGTAAAATTAAAGATTATCTTGTAAACCATGTCTGAAAGTCAAATAACACTTGCAAGCCTAGCACATTGCTTGGACCATAGGAAATAGTCAATAAATATTTAATGAATTGAATGTTTTGGGAAGTATTAAATTAGCTAAAAAGTTGATAGTGCCTGGATGTCTATTTGAGTTTTTAAAAGCAGAGGGAACTCAAGATGTAGGCCAGTGAACTTAATTTCTATTCCTGGCAAAATTTTTGGAGACTTACTTTGTGAACATTTAGAAAGGGAAGTGGTGATCACTAAGAACCAGTATCAGAACTTCATGCCTGAATGACCTCATTTCCTTTTTTAAAAGCAGAGTTGTAAGCATATGTATTAGGGGAATGCCCCAGGCATAATATAACTAGATTTTAGCAAGGCATTTGACAAATTCTGTCTTGATATTCTTGTGGACTGATAAAGAAATGTGTATTGGATAATAGAATTATAGACTGTTAGAACTGAAAGGGGTCTTGGGAATTATCTATCTGGCTGGCACCAAAGTATAATCATTAACAAATTGGAGCAAGGTCTATAGTGAAGGACTCTAAGGATCTGTTCTGTTCTAGTCAACATTTCCATCAATGACTTGAATGAAAGCATAAATGGAATGCATCTTTAAAGATGACACAAGTTGGAAGGGACAAAAGACATTATATGATAGAATTAGGATCCAAAAGTATCTCAAATGATTAGCTTAATCATTAGCTTAATTAGCTTAATAGGGATAAATGTAAAGTCTCACATTTGAATTAAAAAATTAGCGGTACAGGTATCAGAAGTCATATGATTAGAAAGCAGTTTATGTGAAAAAGATCTGGGAATTTCAATGAACTTCAGGGAAAATAGCAGTCACAGTATGACATCTGCCACAAAAGCTCATACAATCTTGGGTTGCATTAACTAAACCTCATAGCTACAGAATCATAGATTTAAAACTTGAAAGGGCTTTAGTCAATGGTTATAGTGTTGAACTCCCTCATTTTATTGATGAGGAAATAAGGCCCAGAGAAGTAAAAGGACTGCCCAAGGTCACATAAGTAATTAGTGACAGAACTGTGATTTCTACCCTGGTCCCTTGACTCCAGATCCATTGCTTTTTTCCACTAGACTTCACTTTTGAGACCAGAATAAAGGAATAATCCTATTGTTCCCTTATATATTCTCTGTTCTGATCAGAATACATCTAGTTAATAAGTAAGTCAATTCTGGGTGTGCCATTTTAGTAGGGACATTTAAATTCTGGTGGATAATCAGGGTGATGGGGAAGTGGGAAATGAGAATTGAAATTGTACAATATGAAGATCATTTGAAGGACCTGTGAATGTGTAACACAGTGAAGAGAAGAGAGTGGGAGACATGGAAGCCATTTTTAAGTATTTGAAGGGCCATTATACAAAAGTGAGTGGAATTAAGCTTGTTTTGCATAACTCTGGTGGGAAGAACTAAAATCAATATGTAAGAATCACCAAAAGTCAGATTTGGGGAAAATTTGAAGAAATCTTTTCTTCAATAAGAGCTGTCCAAAATGATATGGAGACAGATTGCCTTTCAGGTACTGGTTGAACACAATGACCTCCGAGCTTACTTCCAACTGAGATTCTATGACTCAGTGATATGAGATACGTCCAAAATACTATATAGTTATAATATAGCGTCTGTAGTCACAGATCCTGAATAGAACAATTTAACACAACAAACATTTATTAAGCATCTACTGTGTCTCACACCTATAAGATTGGCAAACATGACAGAACAAGAAAATGATAAATGCTGGAGAGGATGTGGGAGAGTTGGAACACTAATTCATTGTTGGTGGAGCTGCGAGCGCATCCAACCATTCTGGAGAGCAATTTGGAACTATGCCCAAAGGGCTACAAAAATGTGCATACCCTTTGACCCAGCAATATCGCTACTAGGACTATATCCCCAAGAGATCATAAAAATGGGAAAGGGTCCCACATGTACAAAAATATTTATAGCAGCACTCTATGTAGTTGCCAAAAACTGGAAGTCAAGGGGATGTCCATCAATTGGGGAATGGCTGAATAAATTATGGTATATGAATGTAATGGAGTACTATTGTGCCATAAGAAATGATGAACAAGAAGACTTCAGAGAGGCCTGGAAGGACTTATATGACCTGATGCTGAGTGAAAGGAGCAGAACCAGGAGAACTTTATGCACAGCAACGACCAAAGTGTGTGAGAGTTTTTTCTGGTAGACTTAGATTTTTGTAATAACACAAGAACTTCTTACAAAAAAAAAAAAATCCCGATGGTGGATCTCAAGGCAAAATGCCTTCCACACTCAGAGAGAGAAATATGGAAGTCACTCACATAATGTAGCAGATCATGTTTGTGTATGTGTATGTGTTTGTGTATCATGTTCTGATTTGTTATACGATTTCTTTCATTTATCTTAGTCTGACTACATAGCATGACTATAGTGAAAATATACTCAATAGGAAAGTATATGTAGAATCTATACAGAATTGTATGCCGTAGTGCGGAGGGAGGGGGGTAGTAGGGGGTAGGTGGGGGGGGATAAAATCTCAATTGTATGGCAGTGATTGTTAAACATTAAAAAATAAAAATTAAAAAAAAAAGCATCTACTGTGTGAAAGGATTTGTGGTAAACACAAAAATAAAAAGAGATGAAATAAAACACAATCTGTTCCTGTCCTCAAGTTGTTTACAAACTAAGTAAGAAAATAATTACAAGACACATTAAAATACAAAAGAAAAAAACTGGAAGGTTCAGTTAAAAATAAAAAGAGGTAGTCATCATATACATAACTCTTTTCCCCCATAGTAACCTCCAGACCAATGTTGCAGAAATTGGATGACACTGCAAATGGACTTTATTTTCTTCTTATTTTATACAAAAATTTAGAATTTACATAGATCAGTCGAAGATAAATGTCCCCTTGGCTTACATTGGGGTAAAGAATGAAGGAGGTAGGAAGAAGTATGAAGTCAATCACCTGGCCTCCAAATCCCCTTCAATATAAACCCTATAAGTATTGTTAATGTATTTTTGCTTACTTTGTATTTTTGCTTAATTTGAAGATCTTTCCCACCCATTAATAGGTCCATGTGACCTACTTGAGTCACATGGAAGCCTAAGTCACATGTGGTGGGAAGAGTTTGCTGACCAGGTGTAACAGGAAGGGGTGGAGCAGCAGCAGAGTTGAGCAGAAGTTGGTCAGACTAATCAGAGCTGGGAAGATCAGAGGAAGCAGGCAGCGAGGATTGTGTTTGTTTATGGGAAGGCCTGATCATGTGCATAGACTTCTTGGTTACTATGATGAATTTCTTTGTTGCTGTGATGGTTTTGGTTTTCTGGTGTTGGGATTCAGCTTTCTGGTGTCTGAATAAATGTTTTGGTTCTGTCTTCCACGTGGAGAGTCTGTTGTATTTCGTGATTCAGAATTACACCAGCGGCATATTTAAAGCTGCCGCAGGCACTGTGAATATCTCATTGGTGCTACAGCAAGGGGAAAAAATAGTCTCCGTTCACTACCATATGTCATATCTCTTCACTTTATTCAAACAGCCACACTAGAATACACACACACACACACACACACACACACACACACACACACACACACACACACTGCTGGAAACAGAATCATGAGTGTTTTGGAGCTAACAGAAAACTGACTAGTGGCTGGGACATAGTAACTGACCCTATAAGATAGATACTACCCTCCAACTGCAAGCCCAGCTGAGGATTAACACAAAACAAATAATTGTGAGGGATCAGCCCAAGCACAGAAGTTGAAAAAGTTGTCATTCTATCCCATTCTATCTCTCTTCATGAGCCCATTTGGGGTTTTCTTGGAAAAGGTATTAGAATGGTTTGCCATTTCTTCTCCAACTGAGAGAACTGGAACAAACAAGGTTAACTGACTTGCTCAGGGTGACACACAGCTAGGGAGTGTTTGAGGCCATATTTGAATTCAGAAAGGTGACTCTTCCTAACTTCAGGCCCAGTACTCTATCTACCATGCCGTCTAGGTACCTACCTTCATTTAAAAGCATGCATGAAATCCTCTGTTTAGACCTTAATTACAGCATGAAAGGCCTTTGCCTTAAGCTTCTCCAGGGCTAAGTTACTCCCAGACTACATCACAGCAGAGCAACATCAAAGTGGCCCCTGATGTGCATTAAAGTCCTCCCACTCCCCAAATTCCAGTCTTCCTCTTTGACTTGGCTAGTGGGCTTGGTCCAGTGCACCTGTTTATGGATCCAACTGAAGTCTGAGGCCTACTTGTGCATTCTTCATCCTAACATGGCTACAGTAGCCAGGATGGCTGTCATGGTGGGTAGAGGATGTACCACCCCCTCTACCCATTCTTGACTGTCATCTCCCTAGCATAGGATTAAAAAAAACAGCTGACATTGCTATGGAAGGGGAAAACTGGCCAGAGTGAGAAAAGGACAAAGACCTAGAGGTAAATGAGGGGCTAGGGGCTCTGTCTCCTAAAAAAAGGCAGCAGTCTGTTACTTTAGTAGCCCCATTATCAGTTTCAAGACACTGATCCCTTTCTTTTTGTTTTACATCAGGTGCTTTGTGTGTTCTATAAAAGTAGAGGTACAACACATCAACAAAGGATTTTTAAAGTTTTTTTCTACTTGCTGTGAATTCCTCTACTTAATACTTTTAATGGAAGCAATACTTTCTGCTGTTATTTTTTGAGTGAAATATATCAATGTTTTAGAAATAAGAAAGTGATCAATTCACTAATGTGAGTTTGTTTATCCACCTAAGAACATTAGTTTTGATTCTATGTATTTGTTTTTCTCTTAGTAACACAAATATAGATACTTCACTTTAAAGATAATTTTTTTAAAAAAATTTTCACATCAGGCTCTATTATCATGTCTTGTTGAAATTAAAGATACTTTCCAAAATCTCTGTACCCAAAACTCATCTCACTGAGCTTTGACTTGCCCTTTGGGGTATTTGTGTTCATTATAGAAACATTCAAAATTCCATTGTTTAAAAGGTGATTAAGTTGTTGTTTTTAACAGAAAAAGAAAAGTTCTATGTAAACTTGTTGCCTCTCCCTAACAGAATGTAAGCTCTCCAGGGCCTGGAACATAATGCATACTTAATAAATGCTTGATTGATTAGGGAATAGGGTTGAAAAATTATTTCCTTTTCTGGTACAAATGGGTATGAGTTTTGATCACGTTTATTTTTAAAGGCTTGTAAAAATAACCTTCTGTGTTTGCTACTATTTTCTACTTCTTAAGGACTTCTCCAAGTATTCCCTTTATGGAGTCATAGCCCAAGATAATTTCAAAGTCCCACCTAAATCCTAAATCATAGTCCCTTCCGTAGCATCTCTTAGAGGATGTCCTCTGGATTGCTGAATCCAGTGATGGAGAATCTAGTATCCCTTCAGAGAGCCCATTTGATTTGTGGAAGGATCTAATTGCTGGACAGTTTTTCCTTATGTTGAACCAAAATCTATTTCCTTTTAGCTTCTACTTACTGGTCCTACTTCTGACCTCCTGGAGTAAGCATGGTACATCTTATCCCTCTTCTACATCATAGTCCTTAAAATATTTACAGACTGATATCATGTCTCCCAAATATTGTCTTGATGTAGGCTAAATATTTCTGTTTCTGATTCTTATATATCCCCTCCCCATTCTGATCCCCATCTCAATTTAACCCAATCGAAAAAAGCATTTATTAAAGCACACATTATGTTCACTCATTATGCTCAAGGCACTGTGCTATATGTTGGCAATACAAAAAGAAAGGAAAACCAAAAAAAGTGTTTCAGCCTTCAGGGAATTTACAATTTAAGAAGGATATTAATAATTTGGAGCACAACCCAAGAAAGGAAATCAGAATGGAGAAGCGCCTCAAATCCATGCTGTATAAGAATCAGCTGAGAGAACTGGAATTGTTTAAGATAGTGAAGGTAAGGTTCAGATAGTACATATTAGTAGTTTTCAAATACTTGAGAGGTAAGATACAGGCCCTCAATTGTTGTTGTGCATCCTGCAGCTGTTTGGAAGAGAAAGGCCTGTCTGAGGAACATATAGAATTGTCTCTCCAGCCCCTCCAGATTTCCTCAAACCTGGTGGAACAAACCTTTACTTCTGTGTTGATCACTGAGTGCATTTTTATAAACTATGGAAGGCCCAAGGGAGCAACTCTTGTTATGTTTCTTTGTGTCACTGCTTAAGTAAAACAACAGCTTGATTGTGTACTTAATATTTCTAATGCTTCATTCAATAAAACAGATCTTGAGTCTTGGCTCAAGACAGATTTGATAGAGCAGTCCTTGCTGCCAACAACCTCAGAATCCACCAGCTCAGATGTTTGGACCTGGAATTTCTAGGAGAAAAATGACAGAAGGAGTTGAGCCAAGTGTGGAATTCAGAATTTGAAATTCACTCCATCTTAGGTTCATTTTCCATTATAAAGTATATATTGTCTATTTAATTTTATGGTACTTGATGTAATCTAATCAGAACAAAATGGAGTGGAATATTCATCTTCACATTAAACACTATACTTCTATTAATGCTGCATCAACTTTTTTGGTTATTATGTCACACTGATAATTCATACTGAGTTTGAAATCCACTAACATTCTCTGATATGTTTAACATGAGCTGTTTCCTAGTCACATCTCCCCAATCCTATACATATTTAATTGATATTTTTAAAGCTAAGTATAAGGCTTTACATTTACACCTATTAAATTTTACTTCATTTCCTTTAACAATTAATTCCAATCTGTAAAGAATTTTGGAAGCTAGTTTTGACATCTAATGTATTAGTTTTCCTTCTAGCTTCATATCAACAAATTTGATGACCTTGTCATCTACATCTTCATCCAAATAATTGATGAATGTTTTGAACAACACAAGACCAAAGGTAGATCCCTGGGACTTTTTCCTAGAAATCTTTCATACTGATATTTGTCAATACCTTTTGGGTCCACTCAGTCAATATACCTAACTCTAGATGATCACCAAAATCTTTTCCAACTCATTCTTTAAATCTACTATCATCCAGTCCAAATTTTTCTGCCTTTCCATAAAGATAATTCAATATGTCCAAAATGGAACTTTTAATTTTCTCCCTAAATCTTCCCTACCTCCTACCTTCCCTATTACAGTAGAGGGTAACACTATCCTTCCAATCCTGCAGGTTCATAAACTAATGGTTATTCTGTATTCTTTACTATCTCTTACCCCCCATATCCAACCTGTTACCAAGACTTGTCAATTTCCAATACCTCTTGAATATGCTTCCTTCTCTTTTTTGACATTGCCACCACTCTAGTATAGGCTATCATCACCTCTTTTTTTAAAGTATAAACTGAGGAAAGGATCTCAACTCAGCAGATGAGGGAAGGTGTGGGAGACTTGGGGAGAGATAAAATAAATTGGAAGAGGTACTACACTTAAAAAAAAAAAAAAGAATCCATTCTCTAAGAGTTTCATCTTGTCTCATATCACTTAACTTCCACTCCATTACTCCTACCTCACATGAAATGGCTGTCTTTCTTACTGCCAAAGCTAAACCCTCTACATGAACAAGTGATCCTATGTGATCTCATGTTCTCCAATAGATTGCCCTCTATAATCCCTGCTTTCTCAGGAATCTTCAATCTCTCCTTGTCTACTGGTTGCTTTTCTAATTCCTATACATATGTTTCTCACATCCTCAAAAAAAAAAAGTTCAATTGATCCATCTCTCTCTGCTAGCTGTCATGCTATATCTCTCCTCCTTTATGTGACTAAACTGGAGAAGGCTGCCTGTAATCAGTGCCTCCTCTTCTCCCTTCATTCTTGTCTTCACTTACTGCAATCTGGCTTCTAACCTCATCATTTAACTGAAACTATACTTTCCAAGTTTAACAATAATCTCTTAATTGTAAAACCTGATGGGATTTTCTTCAGCCTCATCCTTCTTGACCTCTCTGCAGTCTTTGATTGTCAATAACTCTCCCTTGATACTCTCTTCTCTCTAGGTTTTCATTACATTACTTTTTCCTAGTTCTCCCCCTACCTGTCTACTATTTCTTACTTCCCAACTTCTTCTCAGTCTCCTTTGCTTGATTTTCATCTAGCTCATGGTCACTAAATGGGGTATCCCTCCAAGGCTCTGTCCTGGACCCTCTTCTCTTCTTCCTCCATATTATTTCACTTGGTGTTTATTTACATCAGCTCCCATAAATTCAGTTATTATCACTATACAGATGATTCCCAGATCTATTTGTCCTCTTTCCTCATGTCTAGTATTACATCTCCAATTGCCTATTGGACATCTCTAACTGAATGTCTAATAGAAAATTTTAATATGCTCAACATGTCCAAGGATGAATTCATTATTCTCCCGAAAACTTTTTTCTTGATTACTGTAAAATTTATTGATTACTGTAAAAAACATTACAGCCTTTCAACCAAGATGTCATCTGCGATTCCTTACTTTCTTTCATTTCATATACAATCTATTGCTAAGCCCTATCCAATTCTACCTTTGTAACACTCACATTTCAGTCTCTCTTCTGACATTACTACTACCCCATAAGGTCTTAATAACCTCACACATATTGTGAGGACTATTATAATAGCCTTCTGGTAGGTCTTCTTGTTTTAAGTCTCTCCTCATACCAATCTGTCCTCCACTCAGCTGTCAAAGTGACCTTCTTAAAGCATGAATTTGGCCATGTCACTTCCCTATTCGATAAATTCCAGTGGCTCTCTATCATCTCCTTGATCAGATGTGACATCCTTTATTTGTCATTCAAAGGACTCCATAACCTGGCCCTCTCTTTTTTTTTAAATTTATTTTTAGTTTCCAACATTCACTTCCACAAGATTTTGAGTTTCAAATTTTCTCCCCATCTCTCCCTTCTGCCCACCCCAAGACAGTGTGCATTCTGATTACCCTTTCCCCCTATCTGTCCTCCCTTCTAATACTTCCCTCCCTTCTCTTATCCCCATCCCCTCTATTTTCTTATAGGATGAGATAGATTTCTATACCCCATTTCCTGTATAGCTTATTTCCCAGTTGCATATAAAAACAATTTTTAACATTTGTTTTTAAAACTTTGAGTTCCAACTTCAGTCCCTTCCTCCCTCCCCACCCACCCCCACTGAGATGGCAAGCAATTCAATATAGCCTATACATGTGTAGTTATGCAAAAGACTTCCATAAAAGTCATGTTGTGAAAAATTAACTATATTTCCCTCCATCCTATCCTGCCCCTATTTATTCTGTTCTCTCTTTTGACCCTATCCCTCCTCAAAAGTATTTACTTCTAATTATGCTCTCCTCCCATTTGCCCTCCTTTCTGCCATCCCTCTACCCTCCACTTATCCCTTCTCCCCTATTTCTTTGTAGTGTAAGATAGATTTTCATAGCAAATTGAGTATGTATGTTATTCTCTCCTTAAGCCAAATGTGATGAGAGTAAGCTTCATTTTTTTCCCTCTTATCTCCCTTCTCTTCCCTTCCATTGAAAAAAACTTTTTCTTGTCTCTTTTATGTGAGAGATAATTTGCCCCATTCTGTTTTTCCCTTTCTCCTCCCAATGTATTCCTCTCTCACCCCTTAATTTTATTTTTTTTTAGATATCATCCTTTCCTATTCAACTCACCTTGTGCCCTCTGTCTATATGTATATAATCCCTCTAACTACTCTAGTACTGAGAAAAGTCTCAAGAGCTATAAATATTATCTTTCCATGTAGGAATGTAAACAGTTCAACTTTAGTAAATCCCCTATGATTTCTCTTTCCTGTTTACCTTTTCACACTTTTCTTGATTCTTGAGTCTGAAAGTCATATTTTCTATTCAGTTCTGGTCTTTTCATCAAGAATGCTTGAAAGTCCTCTATTTCATTGAATGATTATTTTTTCCCCTGAAATATTATACTCAGTTTTGTTGGGTAGGTGATTATTGATTTTAATTCTAGTTCCTTTGATTTCTGGAATATCATATTCTAAACCCTGCAATCACTTACTGTAGAAGCTGCTAGATCTTGTATTATCCTGATTTTGTTTCCACAGTACTCAAATTGTTTCTTTCTGGCTGCTTGCAATATTTTCTCTTTGACCTAGGAGCTCTGGAATTTGGCTACAATATTCCTAAGGAGTTTTACTTTTGAGATCTCTTTCAGTAGGCAATCAGTGAATTCTTTCAATATTTATTATACCATCTGGTTCTAGAATATCAGGACAGTTTTCCTTGATAATTTCTTGAAAGATGATGTCTAGGCTCTTTCTTTGATCATGGCTTTCAAATAGTCCCGTAATTTTTAAATTGTCTCTCCTGTATCTATTTTCCCTGTTAGTTGTTTTTCCAATGAGATATTTCACATTGTTTGCTATTTTTTCATTCCTTTGGTTTTGTTTTATAATTTCTTGGTTTTTTCATAAAGTCATTACCTTCCATCTGCTCCATTCTAATATTTAAGGAATTACTTTCTTCAGTGAGCTTTTGGATCTTCTTTTCCATCTGACCAATTCTACTTTTTAGGGCAGAATTGCCCAATTTCTTTTCATTGACTTTTTGGATCTCTTTTGTCATTTGGGTTAGTCTATTTTTTACAGTGCTTTTTTCAGCATTTTTTGGGGTCTCTGTTAGCAAGCAATTTATTCATTTTTCGTGGTTTTCTTGCATCACTCTCATTTCTCTTCCCAAATTTTGCTCTACTTCTCTTACTTGATTTTCAAAAGCATTTTTGAGCTCTTCGATAGCCTGAGATCAATTCATATTTTTCTTGGAGGCTTTGGGTGGAGGAACTTTGACTTTGTTTTCTTCTATTTGCATGTTTTGGTCTTCCTTGTTACCAAAGTAAGATTCTATAGTCTGATTCTTTTTTTGGCTTTTGCTTATTTCCCCAACCATTTACTTGACTTTTGAGCTTTGTCGTGGTAGATCTCTGCTTCCAGTGGGGGTAGGGCATGTACTGTCACCGGCAGGATTCCCCCACAATCTGTGGACCTAGAGCTCCAGAACCAGTCTGCTGCCTCTGCCCCTGCTGCTGCTGTGGTTGCTGTGGATTCCTTCTCCTCCTTTCCCCTTTGTTGCCTTGGGACTGGACCACTCCACTCTTCCACACCGGTCCCACAGGCTTTTTCCACTGACCTTCCAATTTGTTCTTGGCATTTTGGGGTCTTGAACTCTGGACACTGCCACAGGTGTGAGATTCAGTCTCCCCAAGGCCTGCTCAGGTCCTGGCTGTGCCAGCAGGGCCCATACTAGACTGCCCCCTGCCCCCAGTGTGGCACAATAGACTCTTCCTGGCAACCTTCCAGGCTGTCTTGGACTAGAGATTTGCTTCACTCCATCATTCTGTGGGTTCTGCAGCTCCAGAATTTGTTTGGAGTCATTTTTTACAGGTATTTCACTGGGCTTAGGGACAGCACTCTAGAAAGAATGTGCTATTACTGGGCCATCTCAGCTCTGTCCCACCCTGCCCCTCCTGTTTTTCTTATACCTTACTCACCCTCATATACTCTACAATCTTACTGTTTCTTGAATAAGGCCCTCTGTCTCCTGACTGACAATTTTTACTGGCTGCCACCCATGACCAAAATGGTCCCCTTCTTCATCTCCACCTCTTGCCCTCTCTGGCTTCCTCTTCAAATCCTAGTTAATATCCCACCCTAAAGGAAGCCTTTTCCAATCTCACTATAAAATCACATCTTCTAGAAGCAGAAAGCTGTGAAACAATTTTTACAACTAGTGTCCCTGATAAGGCCTCATTTCTAAAATCTATAGAGAACCAAAACAAATTTATAAGAATACAAGTCGTTCTCCAATTGACAAATGGTCAAAAGCTATGAACAGGCAGTTTTCAGATGAAGAAATTAAAGTTATCTATGATCATATGAAAAAATGCTCTACATCACTATTGATTAGGGAAATGCAAATCAAAAGAACTCTGGGGTACCACATCACACCTAGCAGATTGGCTAACATAACAAAACAGGAAAAAGATAGTTGGAGAAGCTGTTGGAAAATTGGAACACTAATGCATTGTTGGTGGAGCTGTGAACTGATCCAACCATTCTGGAGAGCAATTTGAACTGACTATATCCAAAGGGTTATAAAAATATGCATACCCTTTGACCCAACAATACCACTTCTAGGGCTGTATCTCAAAGAGATCATAAAAATGGGAAATGTGGGGAGAAAATTTGGAACTCAAAATCTTATGAAAGTGAATGTTGAAACATAAAAATAAACAATGTGCCTTCTCTCTAACGTTTTCTCCAGTTTCTTCTGTATTTTTCTTGTTTGTACATAGTGCTTTGCATATTTTCTCCTAGTGCTTAGCATATAATAGGTGCTCAATAAAGACTTGTTGACTGATTTGTTTATACCCTAGGATACCCTAAGGGAGACTTTTGTGGACTGCTAGAATGACTTATTGGATTTTGTGATCTTCAGAGTGGAGCTCTATGACAGAAGTTGACCTGGACAAAAACCTATGAATGAGTCATTTCCCTAATTACAGAAAGGGTTAGGTTTTAACTTCACCTGTGAGGTGAATTCCTCAGAAAGATAACAGGAGAAACTATTACACACACAATTTAGTTGAAGAGATACTACTTTTGAGAAAACAGCTGCCCTTAAGTGCCTGCAGTCAAAAAGACTAGAGGTCACATCTAGTCTCAGAGACTCAGCTGTGTGGCTCTGGACAAGTCATTCAACCTCTGTCTGCCTCAGTTACCTCAACTGTAAAATGCGAATGATAATAATAGTACCTACCTCCCAGAATTGTGAGATTCAATTGAGATAATATTTATAAAGTGCTTAGCCCAGAGCCTGGCACAGAGTAAATACTATTTAAATGCTAGCTGCTGATGCTACTACTACTACTACTACAACTAATAATAATATTTGAGAGAATTCCAACTCTGTCATTTAATTACCTTATGACATCACACAAATTGTTTCAGTTCAGTAGGCCTCAGTTTCAACTATAAAAATGAGGAGGTTGAACTATATGAGATTTAGAGTTTTTTCCAACTTTTTAACCATCTAAGATTTTAAGATGTTTGAGTGACCATGTAATTGCATGCTCCCCCAACAGCCCTATGTTAGTGGGTACCCAAGGAATAGAAATGAATATTAATAGTGGCTAATTAATACATATTTAGAAAAATAAGTCTGTTGCCCCTAAAGGCAATCATAAATATTTTTGAACTTTCCATTGTTTTGGTTTATCATGCCATTAGTTTCATCTCATAACTTATACTTTCTATTTCTCATAGTTAAGTGCTAGTTTGGATTGATAAGATATAGACTAGGTTTCAAATGGCCTAATGACTTTCTGGTAAATATTCACAGAAAGTGTTTTCCACTAAGAAAAGGTATTTGCAATTTAAATTAATTAGAAAAATGGCAGTGCCAATCTAAGATACACACACACACACAAAGCCAGAAGAACAAAGCACAATACAGGGAGAAAAACCCAGATATTCAAGAACTGCTATTGTTTGAATCTGCCTAATTGCATATCTGCCTTACTCATACAGAGGACGATTTTAAAAGAGGAAAAAAAAGTGTTTGGTACTAATTTTCTACCCTGATCTCATGCAGAGAGATGCTTTGGTATTTTTCTGTTATGCACTCTTCCTCAAAAGGACAGAATTTAAGACTGTTTGTCATGATGCAGTACGAGAGAAGGGTTAGGCTGCTCTATAAACTTGGAGAGATGATAAAAAAAGCTATCCATTTGACTCATGCAGGGCTCATAGCCATATAAATGCTTGCAAAATTGCTTCCTGTGCCGAAGTAGTGACCACAGAGAAGCAGAACTAAGCAAGAGACTCAGAGAATAGGAGAACTTAGCAAATTTTTAACTCCCCCTCGTTTTCTCTCTCCCCCTCTCTATCTCTCCTTCTTGTCCTCTTCTCCCCTTTCTCTGTCTCTCCATCTCTGTCTCTCTCTCTGAAACTGCTGGTTGAAAGGGGCATAGATAAGTACAAGTATATTTTGATAGATTCACTGTTTTTTAAGAAAGGATAGCTCTTGTCAATACTATGTATAATTTGCCTAAGAAATCATATTCCTTTGGTATTTCATTAGTCAGTTTTCCAGAAATAGACTGCCTTCCAGCACCAACTGCTAAACAGAAGATAACTTCTCAGAAGGTCTATGGTTATGTAGGTGATTGGAGATATATGTTTTCTGCTTCAAGCATAAAGAATCCTAACATATTAGAGCTCAAGTGCCTCTAATTCAACTTCTTATTTGACAGATGAAGTAAACTGAGGCCCGCAAGGGATGGTGACTTGAAATCAAAACAAATTAGCTGTTTGAGTTCATCTAAAGGCATTATGTATACACATACATGTTTAATTACTATACTATAAGTAAAAATAAAAAAGAACCCAAATATTAACCAAATGAGTGTAACTTCCCTAGTACTCTTTTCTTCACAAACCTAACCTGTTCTTCCTTAGGACCACAAATTTGGAACTGGAAAAGACCTTCGGCCCTCAATCCAGTTCAACTCCTTCAATTTACAGATGAAAAACTAAAGCCCAAAGATGTTAAATGACTTTCCCAAGGTCACACAGATAGTTCCAGAGCCATTATTTACAGCAAGGCCCTCTAACCCCAAACCCATCATTCTTTCCACTGAGCCAAGCTACCTCTGTGGAATTATTATGAACTGAGCACTTTGTAGACTTTAAAGTGAAACAGCAATGTGAGTTATTTGTCTTATTGTCGTTGTTTTATGTCTTCTACAGGACCCTTCACCACCACCCCCAAGCTTCATTTCACTACTCTTTTATGTTTTAGAGCTTTCCTCTGACAATGTTTTGAACTCATTTGCTTTTTCCTTATTATCCATGTTCTAGGAAAGTCTCCAGCAAACTTTCCCTCAGAAGATTTTTTTTCTTTAATACTACAAATTACATGAATTGAAAAGGAAAATAGATGCGAAGTTCAGGACCCAGATAATAAGCCTGGCACGGAGGCATGAATTTGAATGCAGGCAGACAGTGAGATTTTTCACTGGTCAAAATACTGCTCCAAAGCTAAGAGGTTTTGCTGCTGACAGATATGCCTAATAAAGGCAAGAATGTGGCTACGTAGGTGGAAAATCTTGTCCTGCATTTTGTTCTGGTTCAAGTTCATTTGCATGCTAAACTAGAGAACAAGAGAGAACCTTGGGAATAACCCACCCTAAGTGAGATAGTTATCTAGAACAGAAAGTTTTCATCTCTACCTAATGAAAAAGATCAAGAAAGGAAAGGCCTAATCTTAGTATAGGGCCTGGTTTATGTTACTTTAGTGTGGATCTCCACAGCAAAGATTGAATGAAGACCTATGAATAAGCCAGATGTAGAAAGGGTTAGGATTTAATTTCACTTTGGAGGTGAATTCTGCAGAAAGACAAGAAAAGATATCATTTAGTGGCTATAACTAAAGTGTTCTCCACCTGCCCATGTCAGAGAAAAGTTCAACCAACTGAACTTTTAGTAGACCTGAGAGCAGGAAGCGACGCCCAGTTCCAACTGTGAAACCTACTAGCTACCAGGAGACTATCAAACAATAGCAGAGCTGTGATTCATTGAGGCTACCTAGCTACAAGTCACTAGCAGCTACTACAACCCTATCAGGGACCCAAAGCAAGGTACCAAGTGGAGACATCACCCCCAGGGGAAAGCTGCAAAATGGTATCACCAGAAAACCTTACTGGCTCCATAGAATCAGAAGTATGAGTTGTCTCTTCATGTGTATGGTTTAGCCACTGATGGTCACTATGTCCTTAATGAATGATTCTTATGTTTGTTCACTCTCCCCACTGACAGTGTGTGCATTTGTGGGAGAGAGTGTACAGGTTTATTGGGGGGAAGGCCATGCTACTGAAATTCTTCTTACTCTCTATTTCATTAAATACCTGGGTTATTAATTAGTTGTCTTTCAGCTGACTGAAGAAAAAAGTGAACATAATCATAGAGGTTCATGATTATGATTTTGACCCAAAATTATGATGTGGAACCAGGGAATACCTTAAACTTGCAGGTAACTATTATGGATTCCCCACATGTGAGAAGAGGGAATCACATGAGCTACAGTAATGATAAACTTCAATTTCTAGGTTTTCCCCTATTCTGGTAGAGCTTTTTCTCTCTGTCAAAAGGAGAGGAACTAATAATTTCCTGGCTTATATTAATGAAAATTTTACCCTTTAAAAGGTAAAAGAAGCAATTAGGGGAACTGCTGACCTGTTTTACACTAAGGTATGACACAGCAGAAATAACAGGAATGCTAAAGTTAGAGGACTTGATTTCACATTCTACCTCTGCAACTTCCTACCTGTATGACCTTGGGCAGGTCATTTATCTTCTTTGGATCTCAGTTTTCTAAACTATATAATGAAGGGATTGAACTATATGGTCTTTGAGATTCCTTCCAGCTTTAGTTTTATGACCTTATAAACTGGTTGTCAAAGTAAAATTGATAGGAACTTTGTGAAGAATCTTAAAGTTCTCTTTTAAAATGTGTAATAGATACAGAAAGGAAAGATAAACATAGTCTAGAATGCATATTAGATTTGGGAAGAGTGTGTTTCAAAGGATCAGAGAAAACATAGGCCAAAAATTCTAAAAGGAAAGTCACCCTTGAAAGGATGAGAAGTTCCCAAAACCCAATTTTTTTCATGTTAAACATATTTCCACATTAGTTATGATGTGAAAGAAGAATCAGAATAATAGGGAAAAAAATCACGAGGAAGAAATAAAAAGAGAGAGACAATAACATGCTTCAATCTGTATTCAGACCCCATAGTTTTTTCTCTAGATGTGGATAGTATTTTTCATCATGAGTCTTTTGGAATTGTCTTGCATCATTGTATTGCTGAGAAGAGCTAAGTGTATCATAGTTGATCATTGCTGTTACTATGTACAATGTTCTCCTGGTTCTGCTCACTTCACTCAGCATCAGTTCATGTAAGTCTTTCCAGGTTTTTCTGAAATCTGCCTGCACATCATTTCTTATAGAACAGTAGTATTCCATTGCATTCATATACCACAACTTGTTCAACCATTCTCCAGTTGATGAGCATCCCCTCAACTTCCAGTTCTTGACCACCACAAAAAAAAGTTGCTATAAATATTTTAAAAAATAAATTCTTTCTTTAAAAAAATATTTATTTCTTTTTGGTTTTCAACATTCACTTTTATAAGATTTTGAGTTCTAAATTTTTCCCCTTCTTCTCCTTCCCCCTTCCCAGAATGGCATGCAATCTGATATTGGTATACATGTACAATCATATTAAACATATTTCCGCATTAGTCATGTTGTGAAAGAAGAATCAGAACAAAAGAAAAAAACATGAGAAAGAAAAAACAAAACACAAAAAAAGAGAAAACGGTATGCTTCAATCTTCATTCAGACTCCATAGTTCTTTCTCTGGATATGGATAGCATTTTCCATCATGAGTCTTTGAAAAACAATTCTTGAAGATACAAAGAGAAACAATTCCAATGAGAAAGAGAAGATATGGAAGTTCATTGACCAATTTAGATTTTAAACAGTCATGTACAGAAAGACACAGAAATATCATAATATATTTAGATCCAGAAATGTCTTTAGAGGCCATCTAGATGGTCTAACACTTTCATTTTATTGAGCATTTTTCTTTTCTTTTTTGGCATTTTATTTTTCCCAGTTACATGTAAAAACAATTTTTAACATTTGTTTTTTAAAAGTTTGAGTTCCAAATTCTTCCCCTTCCTCCCTCTCCACACCTTCCCCATTAAGAAAGCAAGCAATTCATATATAGGTGACATGTGTTGTCATGCAAAACATATCCATAATAGTCATGTTGTAAAAGAAAACAGACAAAAAATCTCAAGAAAAATATATAAAGTTTAAAAAAGTATGTTTCAATCTATATTCAGATGCCATCAGTTCTTTCTCTGAGGATGGATAGCATTTTTCATCATAAGTCCTCCAGAGATGTCTTGGATCTTTGTATTGCTGAGAACAGCTAAGTCCTTCACAGCTGATCATCTTCTATTATTGATGTTACTTTGTACATAATACATTTCACTTTGCATCAGCTCATGCAAGTCTTCCCAGGTTTTTCTGAGAACATTCTGCCCATCATTTCTTATAGTATAATAGTATTCCATCATAATCACATAACCACATTGAGGCATTGACTCAATTTCTAATTCTTTGCCCCCAGAAAAGAGCTGCTATAAATATTTTTATACATATAGGTCCTTTTCTTTTTAGCTTTTTATCTCTTTTGGAATACTGGCCTAGTAGTGGTACTGATAAGTCAAAGGATATGCAGGGTTTTATAACCCTTTGGGCATAGTTCCAAATTGCTCTAGAGACTAATTGAATCCTTCACAACTCCACAAACAGTAGCATTATCATTTTAAAGATAAGAAAAGTGAGAACAAGAAAACTTAAGTGACTTGGCATGGTTACACAGCTAATAGACTTCAAATATGGTATTTAACTTGGTCTTCCCAAGCCTAGGATTAGATGATTGAATGAAATAGTGTGTCTAAGTCTAGTTACCATTATCACCTCAGAATAGCAAGAAATGCTTCAAATATTACTAACGGATGTGAGAAAAAAGAAATACTTGTAGGAAAATCCCCACAGAAAAACCTGCAGAAAGATGGAATTAAGTGGAAAACAAAGAAATGCTCATAAAAATAGATTGAAAATATAATAGGGAGTAAAAGAATGCCAAAAATAAGAGAATATTTCTCTAATAATTACTAGAATGCTAATTAACTGGTTGTTGATAGGTTGGTGAGAATAGAGACAAGAATGGTCACAAAACCTTCTGTAATGAGATGAAAGATTAATATAAAATAATTTTACAATATAATATATATATAATATATATTATAATAATATAAAATAATTTTAAGAAAAGATGAGGAGTGAAATTAAAGCTCTCAAGGAAAAACTCAAAAAGATAATTGATGGCTTAGAACAGAAGTTATAAAAACTTAGAATTTGGGACATACTGCAGTAAATTGATGGAAAAAAGAATGATGAAATAGAAGTAAAAATGCAGTTGTGCAGCAAGAATCATTACAGCAAGGTTGAAAGATAGCAAAATTGTTAGAACAGACAAAGTTTCTACAATAAAAAGAAATTTACCTAAAAGACAGAGTTCATAGAGTCAGTTTATTAATCATCAACTTCATAGAACAAAAGGACAACAAAACAAAAGGCCACATTGCAGAAAATCATAAAAGAAAACTGGCCAAGTACTAGAAATAAAAGGTAAAGTAAAGATTGATTAAATCTGCCAGCAGAGAGAAACTTCAAATTTAACTCACCTAGAAATATTGTTGCCAAGTAATATAACTTCCAGGTCAAAGGGAAAATATTGAATGTGAGCAGGAAGACACAGAAAACACACCAAGGAACTCCATGTAAATTTATCTAGGACTACTTACCATCAGTGAGAAAGGAAAGGAAAAAATTAAAATATGATATCAAATTGTATTAGCAACTAGCAAAAGAAAATGGCTTATACTCAATGGTAATTTCTGCGAAACTGAACGTAATTCTACAGGGAAAAATGAATTTTTATCAGAGTTCATGACTTCCTAGCCTTTCTTTTAGGATAGCAGAGTTAGTCTTTGGACTGAAAAAGTAGAACATGAAAGAATTTCAAGAAAGGTAAACAAAAGTAAGATAATGATTCAGTGTTTACCCATTGAAACTAAGTCTGTTGTAGCTGCTCTTTTAGAACTTAGAGATTTCCACAAAAGAGGAAACTGACCAATTTATTATAAGCAAATTTTACCTTATACACAAGCAAAGCACCTAACTTGTGATATTTGTGAGGATGAGAATAAGAGAGTAGGGGAGAGAGACAGGGATAGAATCAAGTAGGCCAGAACACACCTTCAGTTTAACCAACAAACAAGTATCCAGCCCTGCTGAGATGATATTTAGACCACAGTCAGAGGAGGAAAAGGGTCAGTGAGCCAGAGAGGAGCTCCCTTTGGACTCAGCAACCTAGTTAGGCCAGATTCTTGCTATTCCTCTTCATTTCGTTTGAACAGTACTGAGTTCCATCACTCACAACAGGGTCATTCTTCCATGAAAAAGAGGTTCTGCTATTTTGTAGGGAGAGACATGGTCTAGATCATGTACAGCTAATTTGTTCCCCTTCCCCAGTTAAGGACACCAATTAGCTAAGAAGCTGTAAATTTCTACCTTGGAAAGCTCCAGGTATACAGTGCTACAAGAAAGGAAGAAACTGTAGGTACCAAGCAAGGGGAAGAAATATTAGCAGTCACATCTACCAGTTCTGGACCAGGTTACTTGAACTCTTTAAAAGATAGCCAGGAACTCACTCTCATATTCCATCCTTACATGTATTGTTATTGACTTTTTCCAAGCCATTTCTATTCTGTCCCTTCCATTCTGAAGACCATTCTACTTGACAGAGAAAACAGAATCAAAAAAAAATTGAGCAGTCCTGTATTCTTTCTGTCATCTGGATTCATTAGCTCATCCAAACGCTAGAAAGTTGGATCTCTTCTCAGATACTCTTTTTTTTCCCAATATGAAAACAAACTCTTTTTTTTAATTGTTGGCTTTCTTCAGCAACCTCAGTTTCTCCAAAGTTTTAGCAATCCTAATCCTAATTTTAACAAGTCATGTTTTGATAGTCATCCTTTGTTCCTGCCCTTACCTCTACCTTTTTAATTGTCTTTTAATAATCTAAGTTGGTTGGCAAATTCCCTGTGCATCTGCATCAGTACAATCTCTTTGTCAACTTTCTTTTTGTTTCTCCATAAGAATTATTTTTCTCTGCGTCTTCAGAATCTCATTCTTGAGGGCTTTTCATCATCTCTCCTGAGTTAGGTTTCCCAGGAGAATTTTGGTACAAGCAGTTCTATTCTAATGGACGTATGCATCCCCAAAAAAGCACTGAGTTGTGCAAAATCACACAATAAAATCTACATCAGTAACATGTAAAAATATTAAATATATTTTTCTTACATAATATATATGTGACATATACATAATAAAAATGATAGCAAATTTTATTCATGGTAAATGAAAATTTCAAATGTTACAACAACAGAGGCTATATCCAAATCCTTTGACTGCTGCTGCCTGGAGGGCTCTGGGCTACAGGAACACATTGGGCAGAAGGCAACTTAGGACCTCTAGACAGAGGCCATGGGGAGAAGGGGTGGGAGAGCTAACTAGCCTGTCTCCATTCACAGCTTCTACTGCTCCAGAAGATATTAAATAAATTTACCTTTACCTTGACAAAGACCTGAGGTTTGTTTTGTGGAAGTGGGCATTAGAAAGAATGCAGCTTGTGAGTTACTGTGAAGTGGCACAATTTTCTGAGCTCTCTCACTGTTTCTTGAGGAAGACATCAAGAATAAGCAAGTTTGAAACTTGCACTATTCTCAAAGTTGGAATACATTTAAATTTTTGAAATCCAGTTACAGCAGAACTAAAGATACATGTGACCATACCTATCTTTTATCTGAACCTTTTGAAATCTGTCTTAGAAGGTGCATTTAAACCTATGTGTGGCTTTTCTCTCCTCTATATAGATTTTGTTATAAGAACAGATACTATATTTGATCTTAGCCAAAAGACCAACAAATGATCTCTATATAGATTTTTAAATGGAATAATCATCTCCTCAAAGTTCCCCTCATTTCCACCCTAGCAAAATTTTTTTTTCCTGTTGGTGAGGATCAGATGCAAAGTGGAATTGCTTCTCATTCTCATGATTCCTCCATATTTTTAAAGATAAAATAATCATCAAGGCAAGTAAAAACATTTATTTTTATTTTTTTAAGTAAAAACATTATTAACTACTATACTCATGGCAAAGAAAAACTCAAGCAGATGACTGGGCAATTGACGTCATCCATTAATAATAAATCATGGCTCTGTGCCTAATTTGTTATGATTCATTTCATGAAACCTCATCCATTTTCTCTTTCTCTATGTGATCTGTATTCAAATATTTAAAATTCTAAAAATTGAATTGTTGTCTCATAGATTTGGATGTTCCCTTCAACAGTGCAGATCCCAAACAATCCATGCCTATACATCCTGTGTGGGTCTTATCCATGGACTCCCATTAATTCATGATGGAAGGTCCATCCAATGTGCTTGAGTCCTTTTTTGAATTCTCTTGATATTGTGGTAATAACAGGGGAGTACTTGGGCTGTTTGCTTGTCATCTCTCATCCTCCCAATGTGTCTAATCTATCTTTTCTTCACATCCTACCTTTCCCTGATAATATTTTTTACTGCTGTCCTTCAAAAGTTCCTCCTTGATTATATCATGTTTAGATTATATACTGCAGACTTCTCACACCTACTCTGTCCCTCTTTCTTGCTTTTTGTGTTACATTAATCATTAGTTCTTCAGAAGCTGTTATGTTCCATGTCTTATAGTCTTATAACAACACTAGTAAAATATTGTTATTAAAACAATGAACCTTTGTTCATAGGAGAAACTTTGGGTCTTTAAAGAAGCTTTACAATTCCCTAAAGGAAATCTAGGCTAATTTTTGTTTAATTCTGGGCCCAATTTATTGTATATGTATACATGTACATATGTATACATTCTTAATGTTTTCTCCATCATTTTCTTAAATCTAGGCAATCAATAAATTCAGGAATCTTTGATCTGTAATGTTTGTCAATTTCTGAGGCAGAAATTCTCACACTAAAAATTTAACAATCGGCTCTCACAAGCCAGTGTAAGCTGGTTCCCACATGATATAGAACTCTGTAGGTTGTCCATTCAACAGCATGTCATAATCTGCATATAGGCAAACTTCTCCCATTTGGACTTACCTAAAGGAACAGTCAAGTCAAACACTTATCTTTTTTGAATGGCTATGGATCTCTTCGAGGAGGCTCTACAGTATTCCAAGGTTTTATACAACTACCTCCAAGTTGTCCACAAATAGGAACACCTAGAGGATGGAGGATCTCACCATCTACAGAGATTCCTTCTTCGATTTGGTTCAAAATTTTCCTCATATGACTATATCTTCATAATATAGATTCTACCCTTTTAATCAATTCTGTTTCTTTTAAATAAGGCCTATTCATCTAGAACCTAGTCATGGTTCTCCTTCACATGGTTTCTGTTGATATAAGTTGATATAAGAAATAGTAAATTGCTCTTTAAAATTTTGCTATCTGTAAATGTATTTTTTCTTTAAGCATAAAAGTTCATAATATTTGATAAATATTATACACATTGATAATTTAAAATACATTAAGAAACATTAAAAAGAAAAAAGTATTCTGAAATTTTAAATTAAAGTTGAAGATTTGTTTAATCTCTGTAGTTTGAATCAGGGATATTTTGTTTTATCTATGCTGATGGACTACTTGAAAAAGAAATAATTTTAAAACTGCTTTCCAAATACCTACAGTAATTCTTCAAAAGCCATTTATACCCTTCTTAGAATTGTCTCCTTATGTTAATATTTGCAGTCCATATTATTTATTACCTATTCTTTTTACATTTGTGTATAGTCACTAGAGGTCAAAGATTTTGCTGCTGACTCCCTTTCTTATATTTTCTCTGGAGCTTCCACTCTGGAGCCCTCCTGATTGGTTACTGACTTATCTGGCTCATTATTCAGAAAGGATCATCCAAGCTTCATTTCACTCCCAACTGCTCAGTCACCTCACCAGCAATCTTGCTGCCTACTACCCCAGTGTGTAGCCTCTCTGCTGCACCACCTCCTTCCCTTCCAGTTCTGGAAACCATGATCCAATCAACTCTGCCATGATTCATGGAAATGATGTGTCAATCCACTTCTCAATAGTTATTGTTTATTCATGTTTACCTTTTATATTTCTCTTAACTTCTGTGTTTGGACTTCAAAATTTCTATGCAGCTCTGGCCTTTACATCAGGAATGCTTGGAAGTCTTCTATTTCATTAAAGATCCATATTTTCCTCCAGTACCGTTATACTTAATTTTTCCAGGTAAGTTATTAAGATTGTAAGCCCATATCATTTGCCTTCTGGAATATAGTATTCTAAATTCTCTGTTACTTTATAGTGATTTTTGCTAAATCTTATGTGATCCTGATTGTGGCTCCCCAGTACTTGAATTCTTTCTTTCTGGCTGCTTGCAGCACTTCTTCTTTGACCTGGAAACTCAGGGTTTTGGCTATAATGTCTTGGGAGTTTTCATTTTGGGGCTTATTTGAGAGATGATCAGTAGATTCTTTATATTTCCACTGTGTCCTCTGGTTCTGAGAGATCTGAATATTTCCTGAAATATGATGTATCACCAAGACAATATTCACAGCATCAATGGTTACTAAGAATATGCCAGCATAGGTCTGAATCACAAAGTATAACAGACTCTCCGTATAGTTCAGACACCAGAAAGTCAAATCATAGTAACCAAGAAGTCAATACACATTAGTACAGTAGAGGACAATGCCATTCCCCAGCCTCCCCCATTCCCACACCAGGGCCTTCCCCCAAGCAAACACTCACAACACTAACTATGTCTGCCTATGTTCTCTCTCTCCTCCACCCAATTTCTTCTCACCAACTTCCTCCCAGCTCTGCTCCACCTTTCCTGTTCCACCTGTTCAGCAAGCTCCTCCCACCACATGTGACTTAGGCTTCCATGTGATTTAAGCAGGTCCCATAGGCCTATGAATGGGTGGGAAAGATCTTCAAGTTAAGCAAAAATACAATAACAATACCGATGTCTAGGTTCTTTTTGTTGTTGTTGGTATAGTTGTCAGCTAGTTAAATGATACTTAAATTATCTTCCTTGATCTGTTTCCAGATCAGTTGTTTTTTGCTATAAGATACCTTACAACATTCGCTCCCTAAGCTTGAGTCTACTTTACCTTGCACTCTGTATGTATTGATGAGAGGGTTTGTTGCAGACTTTTAGGGGGATGTTTTATGCTATTAGGCCACCATAGTGAAAAACCCTTTATAAAAGCATATTAAGTCTGAATAATTAATTGCTATCAACTTGCCATCAATGTGGAAACACACTGGTGGGAGTTCGTAAGCAAAAGTATTAGAAAACATGTCCCCAGCCCTTCAGGTTCTATTAGAACCCTAATGGTAAAAGTAAGCAGCCATCATCTGGAAACCTAGTCTGCCGGCAGAGATTGGAAAAGTAGCTCCAGAGTATGTGCTGTCCAAATATTGAAGGGCTGTGATGTGGGAAAGAGATCAGACTATTTGTTTTGAGAGGGCAGAACATGGAGCACAGTGTTAAATTTAGATTTGATAACACAAAAGTCCTTAACAATGACAGCAGTCCGACAGTGGATATCTTGAAAGATGATGGATTCTCCCTTCCTAGAAGGTCTTCAAAGAAAGGTTAGGTATATTATGAGGAGTATTTCTTTTAAGTAAAGATTGGTCTAGATGATTGCTGAGTTCCCTTCCAACTTTAAAATACGGTGATTCTATTAGTTCTTGTCCTTCGGCTTCTCCATAAATCTTTACTAATTTCTTTTTCTCAAGTTTGTATCCTCTGTACTTCTTCACATTTACAAAATTCTACAATTCATTTTCCAAGTTTTTTCTCTTTATCCAGTCAAGTGCTCTTTCTTCTCCTATACTTTTTTCTATACAATCTTTATTAGGAAGACAGAAAAAGAATGCACAAATGAACAAAAGAGAGATAGAAAATACCAGTAAGGTGAGCTTATTGTATTAAAAACTACAGACTTCAGAAATTAACAATTCTGAAACAAATAGAAAAAATGGCTGCTTTGAAAATCAGAAGAGTTACGCAAACTGAAAAAAAGTATTAAGACAGTAAAAAAAGCTGGGTTTTCCCAAGAGGTCAATAAAATACATAAGTCATTGAGTAACAATTTGTAAAAGTAAAAGGAAAACCAAATACAAAGATCAAAAATAAAGTACAGAAATTCACAATGAAAGAAGAAATAAATGAAGTTCTCAGAAAATATTATACTCAATTATATGCTAGGAAAATAAGAACAAATGAGTAGATGAAGACATCAAAAATATGAAATACTCAAATTTTTTTAAAAAAGGAAGATCTAAACAAGCTAATCTCTGAAAGAGAAGTCAAGCAAATAATATATGAAGTACTAATGAAAAGCTCTGTAAATTTTATCAAGCATTCAAAGATCAAATTACAGCTACGCTACATAAAATGTTCTCCAGGGTAGAGAAAAAACAAAGCTTATGTTTACTTTGATATAAATATGTTCCTGGCTTCCAACCCAAGAAGAGATAGAAAATTATAGAGCAAAATCACCAATGAAGTGATGTTAAAAAAAAAAAGAAACTTAAACAGAAGGAAAACAATAAAATCTCATAGACCTACAACAGTAATAAATACAGAGGTAAAATTATAAACAAAGTGACTATAGCAACATTATTCACATTAACAAGGTTGTTTTTTCTACCAGGAATATAAGGTTGCTTCAACATTAGGAACACTAATAAAGATACATAATCACATAATCATATCAATACATAAAAATCTTTCATCAATAAATTCACAAAAAAATCTTCTTTTGCTTTAAAAACACTAAAAAGGATATGATATGAATAGAAAGGCATATTCTTAACATGATCAAAAATATCTATCTAAAACCCAGAGATGGCATTATTTATTAGTAAGAAATACTAGATGCTTTTGTAGTAAATCTGGAATAAAACAAATTTGCCCACTATTGTCATTATTAGTTGATATGTTGATAGAGAATATAAACTATTCAGAAAGGGACAATATTTTTCAACAAGAACTTCTGGGAAAGGTGAAAAACAAAATTTTCTCTCTCTCTCTCTATGTATATGTAAAGGTGTGTGTGTGTGTGTCTCTGTGTGTGTGTGTGTATACAAATATATACATATATGTAGGCAACCACTGTCGGACCGGGTCCTGACTGACACCCCGACCAGACCACAGGAAGGAGGGGGGTGTCGTTCAATGGGCAAGAACCTGGATTGCAGCCCCAAGGAATGGTGTGGTGGATAGAGAGAGCATCAGTGCAGGAGTCAGGAGGACCTGAGTTCAAATCATCTCAGACACTTAACACTCACTAGCTGTGTGACTTTGGGCAAGTCACTTAACCCCAACTGCCTCATCCTGGGTCATCTCCAGTCATCCTGATGAATATCTGGTCACTGGATTCAGGTGGCTCTGGAGGAGAAGTGAGGCTGGTGACCTGCACAGTCCTCCCTCACTCAAAAACAAAGTCAGTTGCAAGTCATGTCATCATTTCTCTGATGGTATGGTCTTCTTTGGCAATGAAGGACAAACACACACATATGTACATACATGTATAGATAGATAGATAAAGGTATAAAGGTTTAGGTCAGTACCTCATACCATTTACTGTAATAAATTCCAAGTGTATAAATCATTAACATATTTTTAAAAACCACATCACTTTTATAAAGAAGAAAATAGAAGATTATGTCTTCCAAAGTTATATCTGGAGAATGAGTTCAAATCCTGCCTCATACATTTACTACCTGTGTGACCTGGACAAGTTACTTAACATATCTTGCCCTCAGTTTCTTCGTTTATAAAATAGCATTTACCTCCCTGAGTATTTTTGAAAATCAAATGAGATAACCTATTGTTGTGCAGAAGAACATCGGAACCATACAAGGACAGCAATTAACAAAACTCTATTACTTTTCACAAAGGGAGGAGAGTAGATATTAATAGGCAACAGTCTTGAGAGTGGACCCTATCGCTGAGGGTAGACTTCAGATGTCATACTATGTAATAGCTCTCTCCTTCCCTTTGAAGGTCCTCTCTTAAGAATTCATACTTATATAGTGTTTTAGACAAAGAGCCAGCCCAGCAACAATAGGAGTATGTACTGTCATGAATAGGGGAAGAAAGCATGGTTGGGACCAGCATAATGATGGTATTTTCTAAATTGCCTAACAAGGAATGAGGAACAGAGATATATAGGAAACTTAGCTCCGTGCCATCCCGTAAGAAGTTGGGGGGTGCCAATACCCAGGTTCTGCAGCCTGGGAGACTGGGGTTACATCAGTCAAACCATTTTTCATCAGTTCACACACGTGTAAAGTGTTTTTCAAATCTTTAAGTGCTATGTAAACGATCACTATTAGTATTGTTCTAAAAAAGAGAAGAATTCGTAAGAGACGGAATAGACAATCTCAGTCACGTAACATGGAAAACCTTTTTTCATAAATAAAATACTAAGTGCAGCTAAAATCAGGGGAAAAGGTATTGATTAGGAAAACACATTTGCATTATCTATTTATGAAAAAAGTATGATTTCCAAAACTTATCAAGCATTGTCACTTATCTAGTCTTAATGAAAAAATAGCTAACAGATAGGAATAGATTTCAAAAGAAATACAAACTATTAATCAGAGAGTTATAAATTTATAAAGCACACCAAAGGCCGTCTAATCCATTCATCTTATTTTACAGGTGAGGAAATTGAGGCCCAAAGAAGTTTAGTCACTTGCCCAAGGTCACATATGCAGATAGTGATAGAGACAGAATTTGAATCCAGGTCTCTGGCTCCAAAATTATGTTGCCTCTCAAAAAATAATCCCCTGAAAAATATTTAATATCACTAATAGTCAGAGAAACTCAAATTTAAGTCACCTTGAGGTATTGCATCCCACCCTTTAGGATAACAAAGATGGGAAAAGTCATTTTTGGAAAGACTTATTATTATTGTTTGCCTTTCATTCTCAAAAAGAACCAATGGTATCACTAGGGTGATGTCTTGACTTGAGCATGAATTGGATTTAAATGAGGTAGAGTTTCATCGTGTCATCAGCCTCACTCTTCCAGAGTTATCAAAGTCCGGTGGCAAGGCATAAGTCAAGGCAATGGCCTGGGATGAAGTGGATGACCTTAGTGGTAATAATATCATCAGTCTTTGAAAGACTGTGAAGAATGAGAAGGATATCCCAAAATTGGAAAATGTTCTATTTTTTAGAAAAGGGAAAGAGAGTGGAGCCTTCCTTCAAACCAGTCAGTCCTCAAAATTCTAGCATGCATTTTTAAGGTATAGTTAGTTTATCAATTGAAGCAATGATCATAAAAAGCTTCATCAAGAACAGTACACACCAAACTAAATTTTCTTTCTTTCTTATCCTTTCTTTCTTCTTTCTTTCTTCTTCCTTTCTTTCTTTTTTCTTTTTTCCTCCTTCCTTCCTTTCTTTTTTTTAATATGGTTACTAGATCAATAGATAACAGGAATGCTTTGAATGTAGTTTTCTTAGGCTTTTTTTTTAACCAAAGTGTTTGACAATGTCTGTCATGCTATTCTTTTGAACAAGAAGGAAAAATATGGGCTAAAGAGTAGTATAATTAGATTGATTTAGAACTGGTTCTATGGGAGGAACTAAAAAATAGCCATTTATGGTTCCATCAACTTGGAAAGAGATTTCTCTCTGAGTTCCCCAGGGATCTGTGCTTGGCCCTGTAATACTTAAAGAGATATAGCTACATTTTTATTAAAAACTTGGGTAAAGGCCATAGATGGTATGATTATCATACTTGAAGGTGACACAAAGCTGGGGAAAAAGCCAACAAAATGTCTAACAGAGCCAGTATCCAAAAAGGCAGGTTAGACTTATTGAGCAAATCTAATAATAGGAAATTTAATAGGGATAAATATAAGATAATGTACATAAAAATGAACTTCACAAATACAAAATGGGGGACAGAGTCTCCCTATTTGGCAGACAACTAATTTTTCTGAAAAAGATCTGGGAGTTTTAGTATATGGCAAACCCATGGTGAGTTCATAGAATAATACAGAGCAGCTACAACAAAACTCTCATGTGATCTTAGAGTACATTAAGGCTTTCATAATATCTAGAAATAGAGAAGTAATTGCCCTGCTGTACTCTATCTTAATTCAAACACATCTGGAGTGTTGTATTCAACTCTTGGCATCACATTTTAAGAAGACATTGATCAACTGAAAAAGCATATAAGTGAGGTTGAAAGGATGGTGAAGTCCCTTGAGATTATGCCACGTGAGGATTGGTTAAAGGAACTTTGGGTGGTTATTTTGAGGAATAGATGACATCGTGGGGCTAGGATGGCTCTATTTAAGTGTTTGAATGGCTGTCATGTGGAAAAGATTAGATTTGTTCTGTTAGCTTCAGAGAACAGAAGTAGCAACAATGAGTGGAAGCAGCCCAGAGATAAAGGACATAAGGACAAACTTCCTAACAATTAGACCTATTGGAAAGTGAAAAGGGTTGCCTCAGGAAGTAGTGGATTTCCTCTTACTTGAGGTCTTTCAACACTAGATGACTAGATGACCTCTGAGTTTCCTTCCAATCCTGTGATTCTATAACATCCAAAAATTTCTTCTAAAATACAGTTTCATCAGTGTCGCTCTTAATCTCCATTTTCTATCAGCTGTCCTTGGCTTTTACTCTGGAACAACAAGCCCTCCTCCTTGCCCCCCATGTGCTAATCATCTGAAATCTTATCATCTTGAAGAATGACTCAGGCTTGGGTGTTCTACACTTTGTCAACTCACCCTATTACCTCTCCCCTCTGAGTTGAGGGCTGGAGGGTGAAGCATCAAACCCTTCCTTTATAGGGTGATCAAAATGTTCACCTTTCTTTTATGTGTTGAGATCCCCCAGTAGTTCCCCCTCCAGGGCAGGGACTGTCTCTTTTTCGTATTTATTTGTGTCCCCAGTGCCTGGCACATAGTAAAGGTTTAATAAATATTTACCAAATTGAATTTTGATTGGAAGGAACAAATAGTTTCCCTGAACCTCAGAGTTCTTTCTAAAAGCCTATGTTATCATAGCCATGATGATACATTTATATAACATAATAATTTGCTATAAAAGTCATCATCTTTGTTTATTAAGGAATTTTCCCAGACATTTGCTTGTTAATTAGTATGAACACTTGGTTAATTATACTCAATTCAATTCAACAAGCATTTATTGAGTACTTACTATGTATCAGGTACTGCACTGAGTTATGAAGATAGAAAGACATTCTTTCTCTAGAAATTCACTACAACTAGAATTGAATAAACAAGTCTTATGTTTGGCTCTGATTCTGATCTACTTGTAAAAGAAATTTTTCTCATTTTTCTGTGTGTCTGAGTGGATCATGAAGCATGAACTAAAAGTATGCCCTCCCCAGAAGTCCTACCCTGATGCTTTATTGTGCGTGGTATGAAGGTTGCTCTGGGTTTCTGAAGGTTATACTAGTGGAATTCAAATGAGGTAGTAAAGTTTGGAGGACTGGTCTACATAGAATTATGTGCTTACTGTTTGAGGACTTGCAAGAACTGATTGAATAATCAGACTAAAAAGTAATCATTAATGACTTGATGTCAATATGGAGGCGGGTTTCCTGTGGAATACAACAGGAATCTTTTTTTGTTCTGTGCTGCTCAAGAATTTTTTCAATGACTTTGATGAAAGCATGGATGGCTTATATACTTAACAATTTGTGGGTGATTAAATTTGGACATATGTATATATATGTACATACATACACACACATATACATACACATACATACACATATATGTCTATATATCTCTACATGTGCACATAAATGAATTTATATATGTGTGTGTGTATATATATGTATATATACATATACACTAACAGTATGCCACAATATCTAGATAAATTAATGTCACCATAGGCTGCATTAAGAGAGACCATAATGTTTAGAAAGGAACTGTTGGTCAGACTGTATTCTGTCCTTTTCTGTACATCTGGAGTTATTTGTGTTCAGATCTGCACTCTTCATTTTAGAAAGGACATTGATATGCAAGGTGAGATGATTTTATTTATTGATTATACCTTTAAAATTTCTCCTGAGTTCCAGGGAAAAAAAGTGGGGAGCAAGTCAAGGTTGATTTTTTTTTTTTTTACCAAAAATGGAAGTATCTTGAGGTAGAACTAACCTCTGTGAGTGAGAGGAGAGAATAGAAGGGACACAGACTGTGCTTTATAAACTCTAGCGTTGGAAAATCTTGGACTGAGAGACAAGCAGTGCTTAGTGAAGCAGTTAAGAAGAATGAATTAATGCATGAATAAAGGAGCATTTATATGCTTACTATGTACCAAGCCCTGGATATGCAAATAGAAAATTCAGACAATCCTTCCTCTCAAAGAAATCATATTCTAATTGAAGAGGGCAACTTATATAAGAAGGCCAGCTGCAGGGTGGATGGAAAGGCTCTATGGTCCTGAGCTGCAGTGGCAGGACAAGTGCAATGGCACCACTGGTTTGAAAGGCTTGTGGCAACACTATAAACTCATCCTTTTGTCCACCAGGAAGTACATGTTGTAAAACATCCCCCTGGTCAAGAAAAAACAAAGCACTTTTCATTGTCTGTTATGTTGCAGATGGGTCCCTTTACCATGTCTGACCCTGAGGTGCTGACACCCTGCGTGGGCAAAGGGAAATGACCCATCCATAGCTGTTGCAGTGGCCAAGCCTTCCCTACCACCAGCTGCAAAGAAGGACTTCAAACAGAAAGATGAAAGGGCAGGGAAGGAGTTGGGGTGACTGCTGTGTCCCTAAGCAAACATGGAACCATTGCTATAACTCAAGGCTGACCCAGGCCCACCCTGTAACGGGTACTGTAGTCATTCCCTATCTTCAATTGGCAGGATGCATCTTATTGGAAGGATTATAGCTCGTTACTTTCCTCATAGGATTAGTCCGCCATGATATGGACCCATTCCACTGGTTTGTGGCTGGTTATCCATGTCCACCAGCAGCTGGGGGAGGACAGGAGAGTTGAGGAGCTGGCACTCATTACCACTGGTAATGGTAAGACACCATGCTGCCATCATCTACGATCCAGAGTGTGCAGATAAGTAAAGGAACTAGGAGTCTTGCTATTGACTGAATTAGTCTGCCAGAGATACTTGTTTTACGTACATTCTTTTGTCCTTAAGTGAGGGGATAAATAACCTTCTCCCATGACTCTCTATGAACCTCAAGTGTGTACAGAAAGTCTACCTCCAACTGCTTAAATGATTAGAAAGGAAAAAAGGAAGACAAAGTAGATATAAGTATTGGTACCTTTTTCTGAAAAGGTATAAAAAAGTTTGTTTCCTTAATCCCCTTAATCTATGTATTTTAAAACTGCAATGCCCCATTTGCTTCATGTTTGATTTGATCAGTTCAAAGGGAAGAGAGAATGAATTAACCCAAAGGAGTGAAGACTAGAATCAATGTAATTTCCATATTTTAATATTTAACTAATATTTCATCTCCTAGACTAGAATTTGGAGTATGATATCCTTCCAAAAGGGGTGAATGTTTTATGCCATTTTGACAAAATAGAAAGAGCAAAAACATTGAGATGCCAGTGTGGAGGAAAGCAAAGAAATTTAACTTTTTCAGCCTTTGTGCTCCCTCTAATGGTGAGAAAGGCTATTGAAGCCTGATGAAAAGTTAGTCATCTCCCCAGCAGGATCTCAGTGCCAGTGACCACATCAGCAAACTAAAACCAAATACCAAATCTTCATTGGATGCCTGGACAAGTTGAAAGGGATCCAGAGAAAGGCAGCCAGGGTGCTAAGAGGACTCAGGGCCAAACAATAACAGAATTTGTTGAGATGATCTGGGGATATTAAGTTAAACAAGAGAAGACTTAGGAGACACATGATAGGTGTTTGCAAGTATTTGAAGGGTTGTCATATACGAGAGAAATGAGACTTGTTCTGTTTTGCTCCAGAATTCAGAATGAGGAACAATCTATGGAAATTGCATGGAGGTAGGTTTGGATTTTATATAAGGAAAATATTCCTAAAAATGAAAACTATCCAGAAGAAGGTGAGCTGATCTAGGAGGCTCCTAATGAGCAGAAGTTGTTAAGTAAACATTGTCCAGCCTTTTGTCGAGTATATTGGTGAGTGGATCCCTGCTTATTTATCGGTTGGACAAAATCACCTCTGAATACCTTCTGATTCTGAGATCGTGTGATTCTGTGGAACTAGAGGCAAAATATAACATCATTTCATGGTAGTCAAAGAATCAAAGACAATAATATGTTAGAAGAAGAATGAAAGAAAAGCATTCATTAAATGATTACTATGTCCCAATATATTATGAATACTTCCATCAAGAAGGGAGTTAGATTTCATTTTTCTCTATGAAGCGATGGGGAACTATAGTGTATACAATGTCAGATAAACTTGATGTGTTGGTTAGTTTTGCTTGTCTATTTTTCTTTATTACATGAGAGAATTATGTTGGAGTGCATAATGATACATAAATTATATATAAAAACAAAAGGTAGCAATAATTTCTTTTAAAGAAGAGAATTGGAAAGTACTAGATGTGATAAACACCACATAATATTAAAAAAATGAAGTTAGTCATAAGAGAAAAAGTGAAATTACTTCAGTGAAAAAGGAAATTACTGCTTCTCAACATGGGGATAATTTCAGAATCAGTCTGTGTAGTCAGATTGTTGATTAGTTACTGCAAAAGTCAAAATAAATAGCAGATTAGAAGTTAAATGAATGAAAAGCATTTGTTAGGTGCTATCTAGGAAAGTGGTGGCCAGGGAGGGATGTTTTGTACTCAGAAGTCATAGCAATAGTGAGTGGAGCCACAGGGCAATTGATTTACTAGTTCTTTCAAGGAATACTACTATTTTTAAGAAAATATTTTAATTTATTATTTATTTTAAACATTATTTTATTTTTAAATTTTGAGTTTCAAGTTCTCTCCCTTCTTCCTACCCCCTCCCACACCCACTGAGAAGGTAAGCAAAATGATATCCATTAGAAACTGAAATCATGCAAAACATATTTCCTTATTAGCCATATTTCAAAAAATGGAAGAAAAATAAAGAAAATGAGAAAATTATTCTTCAATTTTCACTCAGAGTTCATCAGTTTTCTCTCTCTCTCTCTGGAGGTGGATAGCAATTTTTCATCATGAGTCTTTTGGAATTGTCATGGATCATTTCGTTGATCAGAACAGCCAAGTCTTACAAAGTTGTTCATGACAACATTGCTATTGCTTATACAATGATCTCCTAGTTTTTCCCACTTAACTTTACACCACTTCACATATTTCTTGTCATTTTTTTTCTGAAACCACCCACCTCATCACTTTTTATAGCACAATAGAATATCACTACTATATTCCACAACTTTTCAGTCATTCCCCAAGTGATGATCATGTCCTTGAATTTCCCCTGCCCCTCCCCCCCTGTTTTTGCCACTACAAAAAAGACCTGCTATAAATATTGGTGTACACATAGGTCCTTTTTTCTTTTCCTTTAATTTTTTTGTAATATAGACCTAGTAGTGGTATTGCTGGGTCAAAGCTTTATAGTTCTTTGGGCATTGTTTGAAATTGTTCTCCAGAATGGTTTGACTAGTACACAACTCCACCAGCAGTTTGTTGGTGTACCTATTTTTCCCTCATCTTCTCCAGCATTTTTCATCTCTAATAGGTGTGAGATTTTAATTCTGACAGGTATGAGTTGTTTTAATTTGTATTTCTCTAATCAAGAAGAATTTAGAACATTTTTTGTATGACTATAGATAACTTTGATTTCTTTTTCTGAAAATTACCTCAGTATATCCTTTGACCATTTACCAATTGGGGAATGGCTCTTCTTTTTATAAATTTAGCTCAATTATATACTCAGTATGTATTTGAGAAATTAGTTATTTTTCAGGGCAACTTGCTGTAAAATTTTTTTTGATTTCATTGATTTGATATTATTTCACTCATTACCTTTTAGCATAATGTAATTTCCCTGATTATTTCTTTTAATTAAGTCTATTTTTATTTTTTCTTTGTTTAAGATCATGATTGCTGCCCTTGCCTTTTTTACTTTAGCTGAAGCATATTAGACTGTTCCAAACCTTTATTTTAGCTCTGTGTATGTGTCTTTCTGTTTCGAGTGTGTTTCTTGTTAACAACATATTGTTGGATTCTGGTTTCCAGTCCATTCTACTATTTGCTTTTGTTTTATGCTTGAACTCATCCCATTCACATTCACAGTTATGATGATTATTAACAGTATATGTCCCTCCATTCCATTTTCTTCTGTTTCTTTCTCACTTTTTTTAATCCTGTCCCTTCTCAAAAGTCTATTTTGCTCCTAACCAGTTCCTCCCTTAATCTGTCCTCTCTTTTATCATCACCCCTCCCTTTCTCTTTTTTGTTTCCTCTCCTATTTTCCTATTGGGTAAGTTACATTACCATACACAATTGAGTGTATATGTATATTCTTCCCTCTCTGAACCAATTACATTAAGACTGAGTTTCAAGTGTTGATGGTTGTGACTCTCCTTCATTTTCCCCTCCATTGTAAAAGCTCTTCCTTACACACCTCATTTATGTGATAAAAATTTCTCTAGTTTATCTTTCCCTTCCCCCTTTTCCCAGTGCAACTTTCTTTCTCACCCCTTCATTTTTTGGAGGACCATTCCAACATAATCGACTCACACCCATGCCCTCTGTCCATGTAAACTCCTTTTAACTGCCCTAATAATGATACATTTCTTAGGAGTTTCATATACCATAGGGCACAGTAGGTTGCACAGTAGATAGAGTCAAGAAGAGTCATCTTCCTGAGTTTAAATCTGGCCTCGATATTTACTAGTTGTGTGACTGGGCAAGTCCCTCAACCCTGTTTGCCCAAGTTTCCTCATCTGCAAAATGAGCTGGAGAAGGAAATGACAAACCTTTCCGGTACATTTGCCAATAAAATTCCAGATGGGATTATGAAGAGTCAGACACAACAGAACAACAACTGAAAAATGACTGAACAACAGCTAACATATGTATCATCTTCCCAAATAGGAATATAAACAGGTTAACCTTATAATTGCTCTTTCATGTTTACCTTTTAGTGCTTCTCTTGAGTCTTGTGTTTGAATGCCAATTTTTCCATTCAGCTCTGGTCTTCTCATCAAGAATGCTTGAAAGTTCCCTATTTCATTGAATGTCCATCTTTTCTCTGGAAGGATTATACTCAGTTTTGCTAAGTGGGTAATTTTTGGTTGTAATTCTAGCTCCTTTGCCCTCCAGAATATCACATCCTACGCCCTCCATTCCTTTAAGGTAGAAGCTGCTAAATCTCGTGTTATCCTGACTGTGATTCCATAGCATTTGAATTGTTTCTTTCTGACTGCTTGAAGCATTTCCTCTTTGATCTGGAAGCTCTGGAATTTGCTTCTAACATTCCTGGAAGTTTTTATTTTGGGATCTCTTTTTTACTTATTTTTATTTTTTTATTTTACACTCTGGTTCTAGAATAGCAGGGCAGTTTTCCCTGATAATTTCTTGAAATATGATGTCTAGGCTCTTGATTTGATCATGGCTTTCAGATAGTCCGATAATTTTAAAATTTTCTCTCCTTGATCTATTTTCCAGGTCAGTTGTTTTTCCAGTGAGGAATTTCATATTTTCTTCTATTTCATTCTTTTGACTTTATTTTATTATTTCTTGCTGTCTCAGAATCATTAGCTTCCACTCACCCAATTCTAATTTTTAAGGAATTATTTACTTCAGTGAACTTTTTTTGTCTCTTTTTCCATTTGGCCAATTCTGCTTTTAAAGCAGTTCTTTTCTTCAGTAGATTTTTGTGCTTCTTTCACTATTTGGTCAATTCTATTTTTTAAGGTATTATTTTCTTCAATTATTTTTGCACCTTTTTTTTTTTTTTTACTTAGCTGTTGGTTCTCTTTTCATAATTTTTCTTGCATCACTCTCATTTCATTTTCCAATTTTTCCTCTTCCATTCTTATCACTTTATTTAACTCTTCTAGGATTTCTTGTTGAAAATCACATTTAGCTCATTGGCAATTAACATTTTTCTTTGATATTTTTTTGGTAGTTATTTTCCCATTGTTTAATTGTTTTGTTTTGTTTCTTTGCCCATTTTCTCAGTCTTTTTCTTGACTTTGAACTTTATGTTAAAGTCGGGCTCTGCTCACCTGGGGTGGGTAGGCACTGTCTCAAGTTTCAGGGGTTTTTTGTGCTGCTATTTTCAGAACTAGTTCTGGGGTCTACAAGTTTTTGGTTCTTCCAAGGTGGTGTGATACTGGAAGAGGCATAGTAACCGATCTCTTGATCTGTGTTCCAATCTTTATCCAGAAAGGGCCCCTCCTCCTTTGGAGCTGCAAGCATTGTACTCCTCTTTGCTTTGGAACTATGACCAGGAACCTACTCTCTTGTAACTAAACAGTAGTCTGCCTTTCCACATTGGAACTACAATTCAGAACTACATATGGGCAATGAGTATCAGCTGTGACCAGTGCCAGCAAAGAGTTCCCTGTAATTTTTTTCATACTAGCTGTCCAAACCCCTTCACAGTCTCTAAGCTGAAAGTTCCCAGAGCTGCTGCTGTTGCTGTTACTGAACGTATGGCCTCTGAACAGGTTTCTAGCTTAGTGTCTCAGACTTCTCTTGACAACCTCTTAAGTTTTTTTAGGTTGGAAAAATGTCTCATCCTGACCTTTTGTTGACTCTGCCACTCCACAATTTGATTTGAGGTATTTTTTTTCCATCATTTGGAGGAGAATGGTAAGAGAGTTCAACAGGATGGTTGTCCCCAATCTACCATCTTGGTTCCACCAAGGAATATTAATATTGATTTTATTACTGCTCCCATTGTTAGAGTTCAAAAGGGGTGGGAGAGAGTACAAAGGTATAGCATGATGAAAATATGGCCAGAGAATAAATGAGGAGACATAGCAGGAAGGTCAGAAGAAGACACTGCAGGTGACTATAGCTGACTCGTTTAAGCAAGCTATCAAAAAGAAAAAAAAGAAGTGAACAAGAGACACTGATTCACTATTGCCTTTTCTTAAAATGTATAACCAATGAAAAGCAGTTGCCATAACAAATAAGAAAGACTCCATCAACCAGCAAATTTAACTATTCCAAATGAAATGACGTGATAGCCAAGGACAACACTAGTTTAGAATACAAGCTAATTTTGAAACTATGAGGAGGGTGACTAAAGATATGTGGGGACTGGGGAAGAAGGGGAGGAGATACGCCTACTATGTGCCAGACACTGTACTATTCATTTTTTTAAAAATAATTTTTATCTCATTTGGTCCTCACAATAAGCCTGCAAGGTAGGTGCTATTCTTATCCCCATCTTACAGTTGAAGAAACTGAGACAAATAGAGGTTGTGACTTTCTCATGGTCACACAGTTGGTAAATGTCTGAAGCTAGATTTGATTTCAAGCCTTTCTGACTCCAAGTCCAATGCTCTATCAACCACTGCCAACTATCTGCCTCTCAGCTGGTATGAATGGTGCTTTAAAATTTTGATATGAGTCTATAATCTCATAGTTAGAGATATTTCCTATGCCAGAACACATTGTAACTTACCCATGGCTTTTTGTTTTTCTTATTAAATTTGATTTAGTTCAGTTTGATTCAATTCCATTAAACCTAAATCAACTAAATAGTTATTAAAACTTTGCTGTGGTCATATCTGGCAACTAGTTGGTGCAATGTATAGAAGACTGGGTCTGGAGTCAGGAAGATCTGAGTTCAAATTCAGCCTCAGAAACTTACTAGCTGTGTGACCTTGGGCAAGTCACTTAACCCTTATTTGTTTCAGTTTCTTAACTGTTAGATGGGGACACACTGGGGAAGGAAATGGTAAACCACTCCAGTATCTTTGCCAAGAAAAACTCATAGAATCAGACAAGACTAGACTAGCCAACTAAACATCATCATCAACATCACGGACATGGCTACTCTGCTAGGTGCTAGGGACACAAAAACGAAAATAAAAACCATGCTAGTCTTCAAAGAGCTTCTGTTGTCACAAGGAGTTCATCATGTTCGTACACAAATAAGTTTATACAAAGTACATATGTAACCCAACTTCTACCCAGGCCTGGAGGGGCTAGGGGACGGTTTATATGCTGCTTTTTATGTAGAGGGAGGAATGACTCCCTGGAGTCTCTCCCTGGTGGAAAGAATGTTGAGTACAATGCTGTGGATCTACTTAGCAGACTCACTGAGGTGGTTCCAGAGATTCCTCAGAGATGGGTGAAGAGAGACTGAAGGTATGTGGGAGAACTCTGCTCTTCAATATATCCTTGACTTCCAGCTTGCCTTCCTTCTCAGTGGGTGAGATCAGATTATCTTGCTCCCAGTTGGAAAGTTCAATTGCTTTTGTGAATTTTTTTGTCTGTTCTAATCTTTGTAACTCCCCCAAGTTTATTGTTTTGTTTAGATAAGAGGATTTACTCACTACTATGTGTGATGACTTTTTGGGTAAAAAGTTTGGTGGGAAGGGGTTAACCTGGTAAGTTTCAGATAAGCTTTATCAGTCTGTCAGTCAGTAAGCACTTTTAAGGGCTCACAGTTTAAGACACTGTCCTAAGCACCAAGGATACAAAGAAAGGCAAATGACAGTTTTTTTCCCACCAGAAGCTCACAGTCTAATGCGAGAGACGATATGCAAAAAATTATATACTAACAAGCTATACGCAGGATAAATAAAAAAATAGTCAGCAGAGGAAAGGCACTACCTAGTTTCTGATAGTTTGAAAGTGCCAAGATTTCACTGGTATGGTTGCTCTTATAATTCACATTACAAACACCTTGCTTCATGAGTTGATTTAGTGGAAACATCATTTGGTTGCAACCAATGGCTCTATGCTTAGCTAGGCTGGTCCTCAGATGACACATAGTTTTCATTGAAGGAGGATGGGGAAGGAGGGGGCGTTACAAGTCCAAGCCTGGCAGCGTAAGACCTAACAGAGCTCATGTTTCATTGACATGACCTTGTAGAACCCCTAGACCTCAATAGAGACGTGTCATCAATGGGGAGATTTCATATAATCTGTACTATATATAAACATAACATCAATATAGTATATAATATAATGTACAATATCTAATAATATATAACATAGATCTATGAAGAGTCACACGCTACATACATGTGCACAGATATATAGATATAGATATGGGTGTTTACAGTACTTTATGGCAAAATTTGGATCGCTATTTTACTATACATATATTTTATGCATTCTGAGTTTCTAAACTTCTTCTGTGTCATCTGTTAGCCTTTGCATATCTTCTGCGGCTTCTGCAAAACTCTCTATTAAGTTGCTTATGCTGACCTGCAATATATTGAAACTGCAATGGGGAAAGTCGCAATGTGGAAGGGTCAGCTATACGTACAAACATACAACGCATATATACATATATTTATAATATCCTGGACTTTATCTACTAAACGCTGTACTAGATTAGGCGCTAGGGGTTATATACTGGAGATACAAAAGCAAAAGTCTCTGCCCACAAAGAACTTAGATTCTATTGCTTTACACACACACACACACACACACACACACACACACACACACACTCATGCATGCACACACACACGCAGTGTGCATGTGAGTATTAGTAGATCTACATTGTAGATTAAATAAAATCTCCCCATTGATACAATAATACATATTAAAGCACTTTGTGAATCTTAAAGCAACATATATACTTGTGTGTACATATATGTATATACACACATGTATACATACACATACAACACCTATTGGTCCCACAGTGTTTTAATATTATCTCATGTGTGTGACTATCACTAGATCTGTATCATAGATCAAAGCACTCAGAGAACCTCAAAGTGATACACATACATGTATGAATATATTTACATATGTGTATCTTTACATGTACACACAAGCACACCTATACACACCACTTTAAATAACATGCATTATCTCATCTGATCTTTACCACAAGGCAGAGAGTGAAATACTATTGATCTCCTGTTACTAATGAGGAAACTAAGACTGAGAGGTTGTTGACTTGCCCATGACATGCTACAGATATTAAGTATCTCACATAAGATTTGGACCCTGATCTTCCTGATGCCATGCCTGTACTCTGTGCTGCTTCTCTGTCTTTTTTTTTTTAAATCATGACTTGTGATTTCATTGTTTTAGGTGATTTCCACTGAGGAAACTCCCCCTATCAAAGCAGATTAGCAACTGTTCTATAATTTATGGTAATGGGACTGGACCTGCGCTTTAGAAGAATCACCTTAGTAGTTGATTGGAAGATGGATTGGAGTAAGGAGAGACAGCAGGTTATTGCAATACTCCAGATGTGAGGTGATAAGAGCCTGCACCAGAGTGGCGGCAGTGTCAAAGGGAGACAGGAGCATATTCAAGAGATATTGCAAAGGTATGAATCACTGAATGCCACAATCTCAAAAAAAAAAATTAACTCAAAACTGATTGCAATATGTTACTAACTAGGAAGCAGGATAAAACACATTAAGAATATGTAAGATCAAGCAATCAATCAATCAAAAAGCATTTATTCTTTAATAAATACTAAAATATAATAAATAATAAATAAAATTCTTTAATAAAAAGCATACTGCTTACTATGTATCAGGTACCATGATAAACGTTAGGAACATAAACAAAAAGCAAAAACAGTCCCTACTGTAAGTTCCTCAAGGAACTTACATTTTAATGATGAAACAGCATATATAGATCGGTAAACACAGAATAAATATAAAACAAATGGAAGCCTTAGAAAGATCAGAAAAAAGTTTTCACTAAATTGTTTACATAATATAAATTTGTTGTTGTTCAGTCTTATCCTACTCTTTGTGAAGAACTCATTTGAGGCTTTCTTGGTAGGGATAATGGAGTGGTTTGCCATTTCCTTCTCTAGCATATTTTACAGATGAGGACACTGAAGCCAACAGGGTTAAGTGACTTGCCCAGGATCACACAGCTAGTAGGTGTCTGAGGCCATATTGGACAATGAGTCTTCCTGACTCCAGGCTTGGCACTCTGTCTACTGTGCTGCCTAGCTGCCTCAACATAGTAAAAATAAGAGAGAACAAATATGTGGCCCATGTACTGCATAACCTTCTGAGGATACTCCAGGGGAATGTCTCCAGGGCGTTGAGTGGACCCTCTCTGGAAGATCTATGAAAAAATACAGGGGCAAAAATTACACCAGATAAGAAATGTTAGTAGAGAGAGTACTGATGAAACCATAATGAAATCCCAAATCATTAAAGCATCAAAAGAACTAGATAACTAAAACAATACATAAATATCACTAGAAAATGTTTGGAAGAAATGTTGTGCAGTGGGAGAGAGTACTGAGTTTGGAATCAAAGAGACTGAATTCAAACCTGCGTATCCCAGCCCACCATCTCTTATGTGTCACTCCCCTTGCTCAGTTTATATAATACAACTGACATTGACCTACCTGCCAAACTATAAGCACTCCATTTCTGTGACGTTGCACTGGCTGAATTCTATGCATGGAATGCTCTGCTTCCTCACCTTCTTTTCCTCCTCAGTTTTTCCCACTTTCTTCAAGACGCTGATCAAATCCCACTTTCTGCAGGAGGCCTTTCCCTTTCAGATTACTTTCATCTACTCTGTTTACATCTTGTATGTATCTAATGATTGACATGTCTCTTCCATTAGAATTTCTTTGCTAAGTGGGGTTTGGGGATGGGGAAATAAAGGAAGTTAAGACAGTTCCTGCCCTCAGGAAGTATATACATTCTAATGGGAGAGTCCATGTTCCAGAGCAGATTTAGGTTCCAGAGAGTTCTGGCTTTGCTCTGACTCTTGGGCAGAGGACTTCAGCCCCAAATGGAGTTACATCTTATCTTCAGGATGGTGACTTTCCAATAAGCTGGAAGCTATCTTTACTTCTGCTTCAGTCTAGCACTTCAAGTCATCATCTTTTCTGACTCAGCTAATGGAGAGACTCAAAACAGTAATATACAGTCAGAAGTAGTCAAAAGATATGTCTCACACTCTGAAGGGTGTGTGTGTGTGTGTGTGTGTGTGTGTGTGTGTGTGTGTGTGTGTGTGTGTGTTGGTGGGAGGATCCATGTACTTGTCTGGAATGCCCCAAGGGGGAATGCACTATATTTTGGAGGGGTACTTTTTCAGAGTTTGGGGGAGAGCAACAGTAACTAGTTACTCTCAGATTATCTTCTGCCTACCACAGAATCATAAAATTGGCCCTGCTTACTATGTAAGAGTCATTGAAGTGCACAGCTTACCTCAGATAGAGCTCCATAAGTGACAGGGGGTTCTTCAGACCCTCAATCAGATGCACAAATAATGTTAGTATGTCAGAATGTCAAAATGTCATGAAAGAGACAGAGACAGTCCTGTTGAGGTTCAGAGGAGAATTCACATCCTCTTGCGGAGGGGGTGGGGGGGAATCAGAGAAGGTTTCATGGTATTTTATTCCTGTACTGCTAAGTCACTCCAAGCTCTGGGACAGGGTCAGAGATCAGGATTGGGAAAACACTGAACTTTCTTTCCGGGATTGCTTAAAGGATCAAATGAGATAGTAATTGTAAAGTACCTCTGGGCATATAGTGAGCACTATACATGTTAGCTGTTGTTATTTTCTAAAGCCAGTATTGGTGGTACAATGTCGGGAGTGCCAGGCCTGAAGTCAGAAAGACTCAGTTTCGTGAATTTAAATCTGGCCTCAGACATGGACAAGTCACTTACCCCACTTGCTTCATTTTCCTTATCTATAAAATGAACTGGAGAAGGAAATGGCAAACGACTCCAGGATCTTTGCCAAGAAAACCCCAAATGGGCTCATGAAGAGTTGGACACGACTGAAAAATGACTGAACAACAACAAAATACAACATTCTATGTGTGGATTATATTAGACAGATGGTAAATTTTATGAAGGAACACAGGATTGCATAATCAAAGTTATACTCATTTCAAATAGATGCTTCAAATCATGTCTTCTTCCTCATTGGCAGTTAAATTCCCATGAAATCTATTGCCCCTCTAATTTCTGCCATTTCCTCATGATTCAGTGAGTTACTCCATTCCTGTTCCCCTTCTTTGGATGTGGGTCACTTGAATAGTACTGATGGTAGAGACCCACATTATCTCTCCTTCACAACTTAGAAAGATCTGCAGTTGTCCTCAGATAATCTGGGTGTTACAAAAAACAGACAAACACACAAACAAAAGATTCTAAGGTCTCCTCCTGAATTATCTAGTGTTAGCACTTGCAGGGAAAGAAAAAAAGATTTTTATTAAGTAAAAATAAAGTTAAAGTTAAAACAAAAAAATTATCAGTTACATTGTTAGCCTAAAAAAGTGGCATGCCCTTATCCTCTAGAACTCTCTCTTTTCTTGTAATTGGCTGAGAGTCACTGATTTAGAGGACCTATGAGTCATCCTAGATCTATTGTCTTTCAACTCTTGCTTGTAGTAAGGCAAAGAACCAATCTAAAGACCCAAACTGCTTCCATGTCATGTTGATGGAGTCTTACTTCAACCTCATTCAGTACTGGTATATATTTTACAAATTAAACACACAAATAAGAAACAACTTCTCTTTCTCACCTCCTCTACCATCCCCAATACCACCACGAGTGACAGAATGAATTTGCCCAAGACAGATATTCTGGGAATGAAAGGATTATAATCTCCAAGGCATGGTTCTTGGATCCCAGTGACAAGTCAGCTGGCAAGAAGATGATCAAAATGCAAAGTGTTACAAATGGAATCCGAGAGCCTGGGTTGGCTACTAGCCAAGTGTTTGAATTTGAGTAGGGTTCTTCCCATCTCTGGGACTCAGTTTCCTCATCTGAGGGAATGAAGAGGTTAAGTTAGATATTGCAAAAGTCCTTTTCAACTCTGAAATTCTGATCCCACTCTAAAGGAGCTTACACAGGTATCCCAAGTCTAGACAGGCAAGTGGGTAAAACTAAGGAAATAAGATACTACAGGAAGGAAACCACAGGTTTGGTCAGGCAAAAAGTCAAGTTCATACAAGTTAGTTAAAGCAGAAGCTATATCTACAAGGATAGGGTTCATAGTCCAGTAGGACTGTGAAGAGTTAGTAAGAATAGTAGTAGAGAGCAAAGTGGGTGACCTTTGAATTTAGGGCAGAGACTGTTTACTTTTTGCCATGCCTTACACAGCCTGCTTGGGTGTAGGTGGCCCTGAACCCACAGTCATAAATTGTAACAAGAAACCAGTAAGGAATACACAAGTAACTTCTTCCTATTTGTATCAGCAACAGAAATCCTGAGAGTCTTTCACAGTATAGAAATAAACCAGATGATAGAGTCTAAAGAGGAAAAAGCTGAATGCCCAAAGTGAAGAGGGTCTGAAGCCACTCTTAACTGTCCATGCAGACAAGGACCTCAATGTTGTAAAGGACAACTGTGAAAGACTAAAGAACCATGACCGAAGCAATAACCAAACATGTTTCCAAACTCCTGGAAGAGTGGTGATGGATGGACCACAGGTACAGAAAGAGACCAGCATTTTCAGACATGACTAATGTTTAACCCCAAAGAAATATCCTAGACACAAAGATGTATTGTAAACATTTATCACCCAGGGTGGGGGAAGGGAGAAAAGATCTTCAATTGTATAATTATATTGATTATGAGAGGGATTGGTTGGGGGTGGGGGGGTGGGGAAGCAGTAAGGGTTTTTAGGAGGAGTGGGGATAGTAGTGATAGTATAACAAATAAAAGCACTTAGAAGGAAGTTCAAAAAGGGACACAAAGAAATAGGACAATGATGAAACTAAAGTGATCAATTTACAATACACTTTTTTAAAAGCATGGGTCATATATAATCTTCTTTTTCTGTTCTTTGTATGGGTATCCTAAAAGTCTGAAGAAAGCTGAAAGAAAATGTTCATATCTTTAGAAGTTAAAAGGAAATGTTCACATATGTTGATGTTGGTTAAGTTCATATAATGATAACAATATAATAATAATTATTATTATTTCTTGGTCTTAGGCCTCAAGTTATTCTAGCCAAGGTTACTTCCCAGCTTAGGCTCTACACTCCAGGTTACCTCAGTATACCCTACATATCCTTAAGCTGTCTTGGAATGCCCTCCTTGCTCCATTCCCACCAATTTTTACTGATCCTTGAAGATCACTCTCAAAGCTCACCTCTATCCTTCCTGACTCTTCTAACCAAATTAATCTATTATCTGAACTCCAAATATGTTGTTACATAGTTTTGTACTTGATCATACACTGTTTTATGTTGTCTTCTGATTATTTCAAGGACACTCATCTTATTTTTCTTCAATTGAATGTGAGCTCCTTAAGGGTAAGGACAATCTTTTTTTTGTATCCTTTAGAGTGTCTAGACACTGTGCTGAAGACACACATGTTCAATTAGTGGTTACTGACTGAACTGGAATGAGTTGCCTTGAAAAGTAATGAGTTCATCTCACTGGGGCTCATCAATCAAAGAGACTGGATGATCACTTGTCAAGAATGTGGCAGGAAAGGGTCCTGCTTGGTCGTGGGTTGAACTACAGATCCCTTCCAACTCTGACATTCTGTGGTTTACTGATCTAATTCAAAGGGAGAAGATGCTTTATCATGTTTGAGGTATGCCTTATAGAACAATAACCTCAAGTAGATTAACACATTCTTGAAGTTATAATAATTATGCAATTGAACATCTTTTCTCCCTATCCCCACCCTGTGTGATAAGTGTCTACAATACATCTTTGTGTCTAAGATATAATTAAACCTCTCACAGCAAATATAATTCAGCAGTGCTAGTCCATTATATTCACACAAAAGGCTGTTGGAATGTGTGTGCCTGGTGTGTATTAGGCACAGACATTCTTGTTTTCATTTATCAGAGTGGGGGCCTGGGTGGAATGGTGCTCTATCAGCTCTATCAGCCCATCTTCTAGAAGCATCACAAAAACTTTCACATCAAACATTCCCTGTGATAGTCATCTAACCACAGAGCACTCGCATGATTCACATCTGAATGCTCAGAATGCAACCTCTAGACATGATGATACAAGATAAATCATCTAAATTTGGAATGCTTGTCAGTAGCAGAGGATATTGGAAGCCTTGGGGGAAAGGATAGGATGCTCTTTCACACTACAAATCTTCAGGATAATTCCCCTCGGACTTCATAAATTTATCTTTTTTTATCACAAGTTGGCAGTGTGTCTGTATGCATACTTACATATATCCTTACACACATGTATGTAGATGTACATATGCATATACACATAAATATAGTAATGCTACTCAAAATACTCAAAAAGATCTGTAATCTCTTCAATGTGGTTATTCCCTCCAGTAGTACAGATTGCAATCGATCCATGTCTGTTTGTCTTTTATCTATGACCTCCCATAACTTCACCACTCAACGTTCTTCATTTTCTCTTGACGTCACAAAGGTATCAGTGGAACATGTAGGCTATCCATTGATCATTCCTTAGTCTTACTGTTATCCATTTTCCTTTTTTCATGCATTTCTTTGACAGCTTGACTTTTCCTTGATAGTTCTTTGTTTGCCATAGGTGGTAGCTTGCTTGTACTCACCGTGTGCCTCTCCAATGACTCTTGGATAATGCTTGACTTCAGTTTTTCAGAGACTATCTTGTTTCATGCTTCATAGTTGCATAACATCAGAACTTTGTATAAAAAAAAGATGGGCCTTTGTTTAGGGACAGCTAGGTAGTATAGTGGATAGAGTAGTAGGCCTTGATTCAGGATAGACCTGAATTCAAACCTGGCCTCAGACACTTACTAGCAGAGTGACCTGGGAAAATCACTTAAATTCTGTCTACCTCAGTTTCCTCACCTGTAAAATGGACATAATAATAGCACCTATCCTACAGTGTTAGTGTAATGATCAAATAAAATAATATTTGTAAAAAGCATAGCACAAGACCTGGAAGATAGTAAATAATCAATAAATACTTGTTTCCTTTGCCTTTCCCTTTTCAGGGATAAATTTGGGGTCATTAAAAGAACTTGAACATTTCTTAAAGGTGATTCAGACTATTCTTTTCTTATTTACGTCTGGGCCCAGTTCATTGTGCATTTGTAATGTCCATCCAGAAGTTGCAAGAAGAATATGTATATATTCTCGTGGACAAGCTCTACATGTGTTTCATCTAACTGCATGTCATAGTCTAGACCATAGGTATTGTTCATCTACTTGATTTTTCCCCGTGTAAATAATTAAGCCAAACAAATTACCTTTTGCCAGGCCCTCTTAATTCTAGTGCCTCCTCTTTGTTAATTATGTCCTGCTTATCATGTTTATGGCTTGCTTGGTATATAATTTGTTGGCATGTCGTCCCTCTCATCAGATTATAAGCTTCTTGAAGACAAGTGCTGTCTTTCTTTTTCTTATTTGTCTCCCTACAACTTAGCATAGCACCTGACATGTAGTAGGTACTTCATGTTATTACTTATATTTATAATTATAATTATTATATTATATAAATGTTATTGATTTATTGATTGAGTATATCTCATATAAGAAGTTCTGTCATGTTCTGGAGCTTGATACAATCAACACAATGTCATCAGCAAAGAGGACCATTTGGAAGACTTCACGATATGTAAGAAATGCCTCTGTGACAGCACTGGTACTGATCCTCCTCGCTGACAATGGTGAGTACTTTAGGCCGGCACACTCTAGCAGGAAGCTGGATAGAGCACCAGAGCTGGAATTAGGAAGACCTGAGTGTTCTTTGATATTTTCTTGGTTCCCTCTCCCTGCTTTTTTCTTAAAAAATATTTTTAAGGTCTGCGATGTTTTCCAGACCTTTTGATGTTTTTTCTCCTTTAGTTACCTTGAGAAAATGTCCCTTCAAAATTGTGTCACTATTAATAGGGACTTGACCTGAATTCTTGGTCTAGTTTAGTTGTTTTCTCCTCTTTATTTTCTTCTGTGAGTGTATTTCCTCTATGACCACATCTGGAATTGTGATATTAGAGTCTAAATGCTGAGGTTCCACAGTCCATGACAGTGAAAAAAGTATGTTATAAAAATTCATTTTCATCTTTAAATGCCTTTGGGATGATTCTGCATTGTTTGGTCACTTGCCAAGCTTTTATTTTCTAGTGAGTTTTATCCTCCACTGCTTATTTACATTTAATGAGGCAATACTGAGCATAATCTTTTATCATCCTTCCCCATAAGATTTTATAAGTGAATTTAAATTCTAAACCACTGCAGTCTTTGGTTGTCATAGCTTTCTGCTTTATGAATCAAATGTTTGCTAAAGCAATTTTGAAAGATTGTTTTGGTCTCCTTGTTATGGTAGTTGATTTAACCTTGTTATAAAAGAATTATCATCAGTTTTTTGTTGTTTTTTTTTTACTGTCCACTTCGAATTGTTCCCATCAATAGCTCATTTATATAGGATAGGTTGTATTTTTAAAAATTGCATGACATATCTTTTTCTCATTTCTATTCTTTCCTTTAGATATGTATTAATTTTTGTCTTTGCTCTGACAAGTTGATGGTCTGACTATACAGGCAACTGAGTCAGTAATGATTCCTTTATTAATAGTGTGTCATTTCCTGTGTGTTAAAATATACTCAGTTCAAGACTTTGTGATGTTATTTGCTACTAGCCATGCCTGGCAGATCAGATTCTTTTCTCAAATAAAATCTCCATGATGTCTAGTATAAGGTTGTATTCTTTTACAATTTGGACAATTTTCATAGTAGAAAGGGGAAAAACAAAGGTAGTTATCAAAGAAACACTTAAAACCATCTCACAAAGAAAAGACATTTTTTACTCAGGGTAAAAATTACTGAATCATCCTACTTCCCAGAATCTAATTTGCATGTGAACAATATAAATAAATCTGAGGAGAGTCCTCAAAGCTGGAACAGGGGAAGATCTTGAGTGAGGTCTGAGAACAGGTCTTGGAGCCTGGGCTACTCACTGAGGCTGTATGCTAAGTAAGGTGACCAAAAGTCTCAGAGAAATGATGCTGAGCTCAGAAGTCAGTAGATCCACCTGGAGAGGCATGAGTAGGAACAGATTTCAGAGCTAATTCTGCCACCTGCTATCTGACAGAAGGAAACCTCTGAGACCAGCCAAAGGAGGAGACGTAGAAAATCTCTGCAGATCCCATTACCTCATATGATCCTTACAATATTCCTTCTAGTATTACTCTCATTTTGCAAATGAGGAAATGGATACTGACAAAAGTTAAGTGACTTTCCCAGGGTCACACAGCTAATAATTTGAACTCAGGTCCTCCTGATTCCAAGTCTAATAAACTATTCACTGCAATACGTAACTACTTCCTGTGAACTATAGCTCAAGTGGATAAAATAATTGCCTTTTGTAATTGTATAAAACACATGAGGATGTGAAGTCATCTTTTATAGGATCACTGAAAGCATCTTTGGGGCAACTCTAATAGAAAACAGGATGATGGGGATAATATATACTTCATTCTGTCCCCACCTGGTTTTGATTTCTTATATTAGTCTTCAACATTTTGAAAACTTTTCATCTCTGTGGTTTGAAGATTATAAACATTCAGCATGTTGACATAGATTTTAAATATTGTACTTAAGAATATCTATGGATCAATGTAATGCTTAGGTAATTCTGTCTGTGACAATGCACTCATTCCAATATAGTTTATTTGTTAAATTGTCAAAAATATTTTTGGGTGAATACCCATCAATTGAAGATTAACTACAAAATTTTTGTTAAGCAAATACAATAAATTATTATTGCACCAGAAGGGTTGCTGGCTATGATGAATTCAGAGAAGCCTGGGAAGATTTGTATGAACTGATGCAGAGAGAAATGATTAGGCTAATCACCACAACAATATAAAGAAAAATGACTTTTAAAGATATCAGAAATCAGATCTGTGTGGTGGTCAATCATGATTTCACAAGACTAATGGTGAAGCACACTTCCTACTTCTTGACAAGATAGGCGAGGGACTTAAGGTGTGGAATGTACGTTCAGGGACGTTGTAGTCTTTTTTTACAACTATATTTACTTGTTACAAGGGAAGACTTTTATGGGGGGAGGGAGTTGGTGAGTAGTCATAATGAGCAAAAAAGAAAAGAAAAAAAAGACACATGTCAACAGAACACCAAAAAAAAAAAAATTACGTAGAAGAACAAAAGAAATTTCAGAAAAGGACACATAAGCAAGGCAGTTTTTTAAAAATTTAATACACACTTAAAAAACAAACTACATAAAAATTCTACAGTTTCATGTACAATCTTTTTCATACATTAGGATGCTCATGTTTATTAAGTTCACAAAAAAATTAAACAATATTTTGGGGTTTGAATTTGTTGTATGGGAATTTGTCATCTGTTAATTTATGAGAGACAAGAAGCTTTCAGTGGATAATTCAGTCTACCTTATCATGGCTACTGGATAATTGAGTGCTTACTCTTGTAACAAATATTTGTTTATTACAGAAAGAAAAAAAGAAAAGCAAAACTCTTGTAACAATTATCAGTCTGTAACACATATTTGTTATGCGTTTGTTTTTCTTTTTTTCTTTTAAATTGGGGGACCTGAAAGGGAGAGAAAAATAAATATTTGTTAATTTAAAAATGAAATAAAATGAAAAAAAAAACACTACAAAACAGAACACATTTCCACACTGTTCATATCCAAAAAGGCATGTCTCATTCTGTGTCCATCATGTCTCTGTCAGGAGGTGGGTAGCATAGATTACCAGAATGATGGTTTTGAAAATTGACCAGACAGAACACACATCATCTATGACCACTCTAATGATGAATCTTAACTAGACTGGTTCTCAAACAAGAGAAACAGTCCATCACCAGGTCTAGACCTGCAAACTTTTCAGTTTGGGAATACATACCCAAGCTTGCGTTCTGCCAATATAGCAAACCAATCAAGAGTCTAGAGTCACCTCCACACCACACTTTGGTACCAGAGGAGGACTTAAATAGAAGCCTCTGGTTTTTACTGGACAAAAGATAGAGAGATGCCTTGGGAATACATGTAGGAGCATAGTCAAGTTAGAACTCCTGAAATGCAAATATCTCATATAATGCTTGGATATAATATAATGCCTCTACAATATCTCAGATCTGGTATCTTATGAAGAAAACTAAAGATACCCAAAAGGGAGTCAGGTATGACTAGAGAAGAAATCAGTGCCTTTTCCTCCTTCTTTCCTCTTCTCCCCCTTTCTCCGCCTTTCCCTCTCCATCATTAAACTTAAGCTCTTTAGTCATGTTTTTCTGAAGCATCATTTTCTAAAAACAGAACAAAACGAAAAAGTTGACTCTTCTTTCCCTGCAATACTGAACTTCTCAAAATGAGCCTTCATAACTGTCACCAATCAAAATAGAAACGGTTCTGATCTCTGTCAAGCACTGAGAGATATACAGTTTAGATGCAATCAGTTCCCTGCCCCCATGCATCTTATAGTCTAGTGGGGGGATAAAGCAAAAGCAAAAGTAAATCTAACAAGTGATAAATGCTTTGCATAACTTTAAAGCCAATGTTATATGAGAGTCAAAGAGGAAGATTGTTCCCAGTTGGGGAGGATCTGGGAAGGGAGTACGCATTTCTATAGAACCTGCTTAATGCCAGGCACTGTGCTAAGGGCTTTTTATGAATATTATCTCTTTTGATCCTCCCAACAACTCTGTGAAATAGGTGCTATTATTATCCCCATTTTACAATTGAGGAAACTGAGCAAACAAAGGTTAGATCACCGGCAAGGTCACACAGCTAGTAAGTGTCTGTGGTCACATTTGAACTCAGGTCTTCCTGACTCCAGGTCCAGGGCTCTATACATTGCACCTCTATGAAAGCTCCATGGAAGAGGTAGCATTTGAATTGGGTTTTAAAGGAATGGGTAGAAATTTAACAGGTGAGGCCGGGAGGGCATTCCAGGGATATGGAATAATATGAGTAAATACACAGGGTCTGGAGGACACAGGGACAAAGAATAGTCTTGTTTGGTTGGGGTGATTAGATGTGCTTTATTTGAGATAAGACTGAAAAGTGGTGCCAAATTATTCAGGTTTGTGCATGCCAGGTAGAAGAGTATGACTCTTACTAGGAAGCCCCAAAGATTTTTGAACAGAATAACATGACTAGTTCTCTGCATTAATATATCTATATATACATATTATTTATGTGTGTGTATATATATGTATATATATATGTGTGTGTGTGTGTGTGTGTATATATATATATATATACAAACATACATACATACATATTCAGTTTGCAGCATGAAAGACAGATCAGAACAGGAAGAGAGTGCAGGTGAGATCACTTGGGAAACTGGCTATAGTAGCCCACAATGCCTACCAAGCTGTAGTAGTAGTGTCAATAAAGGGAGAAGGATGGATTTGGGAAGACAGAGAATTGATTTGTATATGAGAGAAAAAGGAGATTAAGTAGCTAAAGATAACACCAGGATTTGATGTAGCAGCCAGGCAAGTATGATAGGATCGAGGTTAAGATAGTCTCATCATATTAGTCATAACGACCATTGACCTTAGAGTTAGAATGTGCTGGGTTCAAACACTACTTCTGACACTAACTGGGTAACCTTGAGTCAATTCTGAGTCTGAAGTTTCTTCATCTGTAAAATGGAGAATCAATGTACCTCAATGCCTGGCACATAGTAGAAGCTTAGTAAATGTTTGTTGAATTCAATCGAACCTACCTTTAGGGTTGTTGTGAGGAATTCATTTTGTAAGCATTAGAGCATGGCATAAATGGGAGCTATTATTATTAAATCATTTTGCTTATAAGTTGTTGATTAAATTGCTTTTTCCTTTGACCTATTCATGCCCCCTCTTCTTTATAAATCCTTTCTCACTCATTCACTCTGAATGTTGCTTTTTCTTCTAATGTCAAGGTGAAATGCCTAGCTAGCTCCCGATTGCCTTTCTTTCTCCATCATTCCAGAAAATGGAGGGTCATGTTTGGTCAACATGGCCAGATGGTCCATGCTAGTCAAGATGAATTAGTTTATCCCAGATTAGTTTAAGAGCTAATCTTAAGATTATATGAATATCCTTAAGAGCTTTAGAGTCCCAAATAGGAGTGGGGATCAGATGGCATTTCCCCCAACTTACCCACACACACACATTGGAGCATCCCATCCACTGCCCCAGGTAAATTCCCCTGTGGCCTTTTCAGGAGCAGTGATTCCCTCCTGTTCTCTCTTGTCTAGGAAGACAGGTACCATAATGCCTGGTACATAGCAGATGCTTAATAAATGTTTATTGGATGAAGGAAGGAAACTAAGTTGCTGCCTGGGCATCCTTCTGTAGAAGGGCCATGAGGATGTCTAAGGATGAAAGCTCCTCAAATTATCCAGGAGAGTGAGTGGTTGTCCCAGAGGTCCAGCTTCATTCAAACATGTCTGGAGCTGGCAATGCGTAGGGGAAAATGGAGTTTGACCTCTGGTTGACTCAAGAATTTATATATCATAAAACATCAAATGTGGCCCATAAAGTAAGCAAGCAGGAGTCACATCCCTCAGGAAAGACCCTTGGATTAAAATATTTCACAGTGATCCCAAAACATATTCAAAGCTTAGGGATCCATTTAAAAATCTCTAATATGCAGAGGATGCTCATGTGTTGGAAGGAGCTCTACATGGATTTGCTTTATTATTTTTTAAATGGTTCCTGACTTCATTTTAGGCCATGAAGTTTATTTCATTTGGGTCTGATTTAAGTGAAGGGCCCTCGATGAGCTCATTATTTTAAAAACCACAAGGAGAGAACTGATAAAAGACAAAGACAGTCAGACAGAACCTTTTCCAGATATTGTTTCTATTACTGTCACTAGTTAATTTTCAAATTATTTTTTAAATGTGAAAAAATGTTTTGTTTTTGCTTTTTTTAAATTAAAATTTAACTTTGTGGCCTGTTAAGTCAGCTTGGATTGAGTTGAAAGTGAGTCTCCCGTTGTACCAAGGTATGAGTATAACATAACTAGATACATTCTCCTTAGACTATTGAAATAGTTTTAATACCACATCTGTAGCCAGTCATCATTCCACAGTTTGGGGATGGGGATATTCTTTAGTGTTTTCCATCAACCATTTCAAACAAAACTAGTAAAAAGAATGCAGTCTGTATATACAAATAGCCATTCCCTGTAACCTCCAGCCTCCAACCCCCAACAAATCACCCATGACAAGGGCCAATTCATACCTGCATTTTCTTTTTTCATTGTTCTCCCTAGGGTTACTTCTGCTCTCTATCCATTTGTATGCACAGAAAACAAACATCAATCACTGTGATCTGCAAAAGAGGGAAAGCAAACAGCTCTGATCCCCATGCTTGGTAAAATCCAAGGGAAACCACAGAATGATGCATGGGGAAATGGAGGCTTTTACCTAATGCGAGTAGGCATGACATCAGATTCTGGGCAGAGAGAGTGTGTGGCCAAGGACTCCTTTTCAAGCATCTTACAGAGATACACATTTTTATTGAAATGTGGCCACTTAGTGACTAAGGACACATGGTCCTTATGGTGAATCAACAGCCCAAATCAGCGTCCAAAGATTTCATTATCAAGAAGACAGACTCAGTGGAATGTCCTAGGAACACGTTTCATAGACATAACATTGGCACTGAATGCGCATCAGTATTCAAGAGGGAAAAAAATAATCCTTACTTTTTCATCTGGTCTTGCTTTCTATTCTTAATTCTTGCAAGGAACTGAAGCTGAGAACAGTCAGTGCCTAATCCTCTATGCATCTTTGTGCCGAATAGATAAAGCCATCATAATACTTAGGCACACATGCCTTGCAGCACGAGGAGAAGCATCCAGACTAGATTCAGCTCCTGCTGTGACTGATATTCTGGTCTAGCCAGGCCAGCCCAGGATGGGGCTGGGGCAGATCTCTTAGAACACAGTGAACAGCAAGAGGTTCATGATTCTTGCAATTCAGTGACAGAGAATGAATGATTTGTATAGTTGACCATGCTGGGTTTTATATTTATACTTGCAGTGCCTAGCCTGGCACATAAGTAAGAACTTAATACTTTTTTCATTCCTCTCTCCTTTCCCTTCTCACTCCTTCTCCTTTTTCTTCCCTTCCTTTTTCCTTCCTTCTTCCCTGCCCCATCCCTCCCTTCCTTCTTTCATCTTTTCTTTCCTTCTTTCCTCTCTTTTCTTCCTTCCTCTTTTCCTTCTTTCTTCCTTTCTTCCTCCCTCCTCTCCTTTCCTTCCTTTTATTCCCTCCCTCCTTCCTTCCTTTTCTTCTTTCCTCTCTTCCTTTTTTCCTTCCAATAAGTTCTTGAATTTCCTTTTGAATGAGACCCTCACTTTCTATGAGATCTAATTCTCTGACAATCATACATGGACCAACATTAGCCATATCTATGATATAGCTCTCTCTTACTCTATCTATCTATCTATATAGATAGATAGATGGATAGATAGATAGATGGATAGAAAGATAGATAGATAGATAGATAGATAGATAGATAGATAGATAGATAGATAGATAGATAGATAGAGATAGATACATGTCTGAGTTTAAAATGAGACTCTAAAATTCATCTGGGAACCATAAACCTCATCTGGCATTGACTGCACACTAGCAGAGGAGTCTAGTAGCTTGGAAGTTTGTTTTTTTTTCTGTCTATCCTCCACTCTTACAAATTTCCTTCTTCCTCCCAGTATCCTAGATCCACTGCACAGGTGTCACTGTCACCTTCTTTTTCTCACTTCCCCCACCCCACATCCAATCTACTGCCAATCCTTGTCAATGCTCCCTTCGTAACATCTCTCATGCATACTCCTCTCTCTTCTCTGACACTGCCACCACCCTGGTGTAGGCCCTCATGCCTGGACTAGTACTTCAATTGTGCCTCTGCCTCAATTCTGTCTCCACTCTAGTGCACCCTGCACCCAGCTATCAAAATGAATTTCCTAAAGAACAGATCTACTGTATCACTCCTCTATTCAATAAACTGTCGTGACTCCATATTATCTCCAGGATCAAGTAGACAAATCTGTGTTTGGCTTTTAAAGTTTATAAAGCTTATACCTTATTCCCCCATACTCCAGTGATATTCTTCTTTGAGGTTCCTCAAACCTCCATTTCCTGACTGCATTTTCACTAACTGTTCCTCACGCCTGGAATTGTCTCCTTCCTCATTTCCACCTTCTGACTTTAGACTTAGTTAAAGTTGCACATTCGCAAGAGAAGACTTTCCCAAATGCCTTCCCTCTTATATTAGCTCCAATTTATCCTGAACATGTCTTGACTGCATATAGGAGTTTGCATGCTGCCTCTCTGAGTTAGACTAATGAGTTGCTTGAGGGCAAAGACTGACTGTCTTTTGCCTTTTTTTAATGCCTTGTGTTTAGCACAGTGCCTGGCACATAGTAGGGACTTAATACATGCTTGTTGACTTGACTATTTAGCTCAGTTCAACAAAGGTGGATTACATTGCCTCAGATGAGCTCCTAGAAAGATGAAGGTTGGTCCCAAATCTTGGGACTCTAATGAATAGGCAGTAGGTGGTATCCTCTAAAAATCAACTAATATTTATGTATTGAATATAGTGCACAGGTGTCATGCTAGGGACAGTAGGGAATATTGAACAGAGATAACTAAGACCAAGGGGAACTTAATTACAATTTAGTAGGGGGAGAGAAAAATGAAAGGAGGACAATAATATTTGTACCACCTATTTTATAAGTAAAGTGCTTTACAAAGCACTACACTCAAATAGATCTGTAATTTCATAGATCTTTTCATGCTTCCTTCCATAGCACACAGGGTCTGGCACATAGTAAAAGCTTCATAAAGACCTGTTGCCTCATTGTTGACTACAGATCACAACCTACCCAAGCCAGTTCATCCTATCTTAACTAGTTATACCCATACCCTTGCCCTTTTACTCTTTTAAGTCCACCCCAGGGCAACTACCTCAGCATGTCAGGGATCTTCCTAAATTTTTCTCATTGTTCAGGGGATAGATGCCAAGAAAGCACTCAGGATGTTAATTCCCTTGAAGTTCACCTTATTCCACTAATATATTTCTCTGATGCCAGTCTTTACACAGTTCTGCTCTGAAGTTTCTTATTTGTTTATATGTTGCAATCTGCTCTCACATCCATCATATCCTCTGTGTGAAATTCATTTATAATTCTTTTGAGACTCTAATATTCTGTGACTCACAGCCCTACAAAAACTTCTGGTAGAATAGTGGTATTTAAAACATGGGTTTATTTCTGAGAGAAGGTGGAGATCCCAAAAAGAACTTTACAATTTCATGAAGGCAATCCTGCCCACTCTTCATGCTGTTTATGTCTTGGCCCAGAATGTTCATGTGTTCTACCTATCTTACATATACACACATATATATATGGTCTATATGAAACTAGGTCTATAGAATGGGCATCTAATCGCATGTCATCATCTCGCCAATACATTCTTTTTTTGGTTTTGGTTTTTTTTCCTTTTGGAGGCAGTCAGGATTAAAGTGACTTGTCCGCAGTCACACAGCAAGTGTCTCAGACCTGAGCTGAGCTCAGGTCATCCTGACTCCAGAGTTGGTGCTCTATCCACTTCATGACCTAGCTACCCCAATATATTCTTTTAAAAAATTAAAATTTTTTTCAATTACATGTAAAAACAATTTTTAACATTTGGTTTTTTTTAATTTTGAGTTCCAAATTCTCTCCTTCCTTCCCTTCTCTCCCCTCTCTGTGAGAAGACAAGCAATTTGATATAAGTTAAAAATGTGCAGTAATGTAAAACATATTTCCTTATTAGTCATGTTGTGGAAGAAAACAGACAAAAAAATTGAATAAATGTATATTTTAACAAAATATACCTTGACCTGCATTCAGACTCCATCAGTTCTTTCTCTAGAGATGGATAGCATTTTTCATTACAAGTCCTTCATAATTGTCTTGGATCATTGTATTACTGAAAATGGCTAATTCATTCAGAGTTGTTCATCATAAAATGTTGTTGTTACTGTGTACCCTCTTCTCTTGGTTCTGCTTACTTCACTATGTATCAGCTTATGGAAGTCTTTCCAGGTTTTTCTAAAAACATCCTGCTCATCATTTCTTATAGCACAATAGTATTCCATCACAATCATGGACATTCCCTCAATTTTTAATTCTTTGTCATCACAAGGAGAGCTGCTATAAATATTTTTTGTACAATATAGGTCCATTCCTTTTTTTAAAAAAAAAAGTCTATTTGGGGTACAGACCTAGTAGTGGTATTGCTGTGTCAAAAGGTATGCACAGTTTGAAAGCTCTTTGAGCCTCATCCAAATTGTTCTCCAGAACAGTTGTATCAGTTTACAACTCCACTAACACTTTAGTGTCCCAATTTTCCCATATCCCCAATAACATTTGCCATTTTTCTGTCATATTAGCCAATATTATAGGTGTGAAGTAGTACCTCAAAGTTGTTTTAATTCATATTTCTTTAATCAATAGTCATTAAGAGCATTTTTTCACATGATGATAGATAACTTTGATTTCTTCATCTGAAAACTTCTGTTCATATACTTTGACCATTTATCAACTGGGGAATTATTTCATATTTTTATAAATTTGACTAAGTTCTCTATGTATTTGAGAAATTAGGCCTTTATCAGAGAAACTTTTTGTAAATTTTTTTCACAGTTGTCACTGTGCATCTTCCTCCATCCTATTTCCTCCCTGCTTATCCCTCTCTCTCTCTCTCTCTCTCTCTCTCTTTCTCTCTCTCTCTCTCTCTCTCTCTCTCTCTCTCTCTCTCTCTCTCTCTCTCTCTCTCTCTCTCTCTCTCTCTCTCCTTTTAGCTTGTCCTTGCTCAAAATTGTTTTGCTTCTGACCACCACTTCCCCAGTTCATCCTCCCTTCTATCAGCTTCTCTTCTCTTACCTCCCTCCCCTCCTACTTCCCTGTACGGTAAGATACATTTTTGTACTCAGTTGGGTGTGTATATTATTCCCTCTTTGAGTCAATTCCAGTGAGAATGAGTTTCAAGCATTACCCGCCATTCTCTCCCCCCCATTTCCCCCTCCATTGTAAAAGCTCTTCACGTCTCTTTCTATGTGAGGTAATTTACCCCCACGCTACCTCTTCCTTCCCCTTTCTCCCAGTGCATCCCTTTTTCTCATTCCTTAATTTTATTTTTAAAGATGTCATCTCATCATAGTCAACTCACACCTGTGCCCTCTATGTATACTCCTTCTAAGTGCCCTAATAATGATAAAGTTCTTAGGAGTTACAAGTATCATGTTCCCATGTAGGAATGCAAACAGTATAACCTTATTGAATCTCTTATGATTTCTTATTCTTGTTAACCTTTTTCATGCTTCTCTTGAGTCTTGTATATTTGAAAGTTAAATTTTCTTTTCAGCTCTGGTCTTTTCATCAGGAAATTTTGGAAGTCTTCAATTTCATTAAGTGTCACTTTTTTCCCTGAAGGATTATACTCAGTTTTTCTGGGTAGATAATTCTTAGTTGTAATCCTAACTCCTTTGCCTTCCAGAATATCAAATTCTAAGCTGTCCAATTCTTTAAGGTAAAAGCTGTAAATCTTGTATTATCCTGACTGTGGCTCTATGATTTTTGAATTATTACTTTCTTGCAGCTTACAATATTTTCTCCTTAACTTGGGAGCTTTGATATGTGACTCTAATATTCCTGGGAGTTTTCAGTTTAGGGTCTCTTTCAGGAGGAGATCAGTAGATTCTTTTAATTTCTATTTTACCTAGAATATCAGAGCAGTTTTCCTTGGTAATTTCTTGAAATATAATGGTTAGGCTCTTTTTTTTGATCATGGCTTTCAGGTAGTTCAATAATTCTTAAATTATCTCTCCTTGATCTACATTATAGGTAACTTTCTTTTCTAATAAGATATTTCATATTTTCTCCTATTTTTTTCAATCTTTTGATTTTGTTTTATTGTTTCTTGCTGTCTCATGGAGTCATTAGCTTCTACTTGCCCAATTCTAATTTTTAAGGAATTACTTTCTTCAGTGAGCTTTTGTACCTTCTTCTCCATTAGACCCATTCTACTTTTAAGGAGTTCTTCTCTTCAGCGTACTCTTGCGCTTCTTTTATCACAAAATATTCTGCTTGCCTCTTATTATGTATTTGACTTCCATTAAAGTATGCTTTAATTTTTATCTGAGTTTTCATTAATTTGAGTAATTGACTTGTTTTTCATAATCTCTATTGACTACAGTCACAGCTATGCCAGATAAGTGGAAATGCCATTATGTTTCTGGGGGACAAAAATGACAAAATACCACTTATTTTGCTTCTTCAATTAGATATATATATATTTTTTAATGCACATGTAGTTTTTGTTAAGTACAGGATTCTCTAACTTTTTTGAGTCATGGACCCCTGTAATGGTAAGGGAAGATCTTCACTGCCCCTTAATAGGCCCATGTGACCTGTTCTGAGCTTTGGCCCAGCCCACAGCCTGAGTCGTCTGGAGCCAATGGTGGGAGAAGCTTGTCAAACATGTGGAGCAGGAAGGGTGCAGCTGAGAGAATGAGGTTGAGCTGAGAGAGAGCAGGCAGAGTAGAGCAGAGCAGCTAGGGTAAGTGAGAGAGGGAGTGATTCTGCCTAAGAGAGCTTGTTTGTGGGGAGATCTATCAGAGGGAAGGCTTGGGGATGAATATGCTCCCTGCATTTATAATGTGTATAGAGTTCTTTGTTACTATGATGAATTTGGCTTTCTGGTGTGTGAATAAATGTCTCAGTTTCATCTTTGAGGAAGAGAGTTTATATTTTGTGAATTTACCCTGGAAATACACATGCATATCCATAGCAACTGCTGCGGGTATCCCACTGGCATTACAATCCCCATAGTCTGGTGAAAATTATAGATCCTTTCTTAAAATAATGCTTTTAAATGCATAAAACAAAATACATAGGATTGCAAAGGAAATCAATTATACTGAAATAAAGATGTAACTTTTCCCCCATTCCTTGTAGACCCTAGGTTAAAAATGCTAATCAACGTCTAATGACAAACAGAATGAAAGTTTACTTCTTAGGGTTTTAAAAGCATTTCTTAGCAATAACAGCATATGTGGAGATGTACTATTATGAAGCCATTTCTTTGTGTTATCTAATTTGCTCTACACAGTCAGGAAGTCTATTACCCAGTCAATAAGCATTTGTTAAGCACCTCCTTATGTATCAGGTATTATGCTAGCTGCTGGGAATATATAAAAAAAAAGGCAAAAGACAGTCCTTGTCCTTGTCCTTGTCCTTGCCCTCAAGTAGCTCACAATCTAAAGGTGGAGACAACAAGCAAACGCAACTATGCACAAATACTATATAAGCACTATAGCCTTGAGAAATAAGTAGTTCAAAAATTATTTTGCCCATTTTACAAATGAGGATGCTAAGGCTTATTGTGATTATATCACTGGCATAAGGTTACAACACAAGTAGTAAGTACTCCTACTAGTCAGGTCTAGAACTGTGTTCCTCTTATTCCAGGTCCATTGCTTTCTCTGTAACATCTTTTTTTAAAAGAATATTTTATTTTTTCCCAGTTGCATATACTAACAGTTTTTAGCATTCATTTTTAAAAAATGAATTTTACCCCACCGTCCCTCCCTGAGACAGTAAGCAATCTGATATAGCTTATACACGTGCAGTCATGCAAAATATACTCCCATATTAGTCATATTGTGAAAGAAAATACAGACCAAAAAAAGGACAAGAGAAAAATAAAATGAAAAATATTATGCTTTGCTCTGCATTCAGACTTCAGTTCTTTCTCTGGAGATAGATAGTATCATTAATCACGAGTTCTTTGTTCCCTAACATCTTAAAAGGCAGTGTCATAAATGGCAGTGGCTTTGAGTGAATCACATTGAATATGAAGGAAATACATTTTCTTCCTTCTTTCCCCATAGTATCTCCTAAATCAGTCCAGTCTTCAACTGAAGGCTGTTTGGATCGAGAAACCCATAAAAAATGATGAACACTAGGTGTCACTGTTAGATTTCATTTAAGCAAGGAAACATCACTTGTGTAGCAGTACTTAATTTAACTCCCGGTCATGTATAAGTTTGCATAGACGGTGTTCTTTTTATGTTTTAAAGCCACACACTGTTTTGTTCAATTTAAATTCAAACTATGGGATTCTAATATGGAATAAAAGAAACCTTGAAATTTTGGAAAGCTCCATATAGTTGTTGGGTTTTTTTTAAATCTGCATTTCCCTAGCATTTATGAATTGTGCTTCCTTCAATGGTCTGTCTATCCTCTACTTGACACCCACACTTTACAAAGGGCACCCTCTTTTTCTCTAAGTTTGCTAATGAAAATCATGCTCTTAAGTGTATTATTTGAAAAAAAAAGCAATAAAACTTGAAAAAAATCATGTTTGAATATTTGGTATTGATTTTGACCAATTCTGCTTTTTGTTTTAAACAATCTCTATGAAAGAGTTGCATTCATATCCCCTTGCAATGAACCACAGCTGCCTGAATTTATGCTCTTTCATAACCAACATAAGGCATCTACAAATATTAAGTTGTTTGAGAAACAATTGTCTTCATTAGATTGTAAATCAGGGACTGTTTTTTACCTTTCTTTCTATTCCCAGGACTTGGCACAGTGCTTGGCACAGAGTAGGAGCTTAAATTCTAGTTGACAGATTAATGTATGGATTATGACCAGCACTGAGATTTCATTTTCTAAACTGTTTTTAATTATAAAAATTGAAAGTTTTAAAATGTCTTAACCACAGGTATTTCTAATGCAATTTATTTTTCATTTTTATGGACAATTTAAAAATCATTTTTAAGATTAGTCTTAAAGAATATTTAGATCTTCAATCAATCATCAATCAATTATTGATATCAATCAGTGGATTGATGATCTAGCCAATGTTTATTGTAGCAAATGGTGAGAGGCATAACTCTAAGTCCATTTTTTCACTCATAAAAAAATTGACTCTATTTTGTATAAGGGCCTTTTTGATTTTGAGGATGGAAGAGTGACAGCAACATTATTTCCATCAAGAAACAATGTTGCATTCTGTGTGAGATTTTTGAGTGAGTAAATTTATCCAGAAACAAGAAAATTCCGTTGCTTTCTATTCTAAGGGAAAAATCCCAAATTCCCCACCAAGTTCAGTCCTGTGGAGATATTCATCAGCACACTTGTTCTAACTTGATGACTCCCAAACTACAATGGAAAGGGATTAACTTAATTCTAATCAATTCCCTACTGATCCTTAGAGAATTCCATTCCATACTTCGGGAACTAGGTCCTTCAACAGAAAACTCTTCTATACTTAGCTCAGAGAATGCTGGGAAAGATCAAACCCCCACTGAGTTCATAGTCCCTCAAGAAAATAGGTCATTCCTGCCCTTTTATTTCAGAAGGATGCCACTGACAATGTTTTTTGCTTAACTGGATTTCAATTTATCAGGCGTTCCAGATGTAGATTATTTATGTTGGGGGAAGAACACCGAATCTCCAAAGAATTTTCTTGTGGCAATAATACTCTGTTACACTAAACAGATCATCTGCAAATAATTGGAGTTAACATATATGCAAATTCTGAACGCCCTTTTGTTTTTTGTATTTTTTTTGTATGTTTGTTTGTTTGTTTTGTTTTGTTTTGTTTTACTACATTGCATTCTTTTCTATTTGTACTTCTGTTTAAGGAAGAACAATTTTTAACTAGACTAAACTTTCATAGCTGACTTATTTATACTGATTAAGCCAGAGACATCAATATTTTATTATTTCTCCTAAAATGGGTAATCTATCCCATCAATTATACAGGGCATGGGTCAAGCTAACCCATTTTATTTTCCTGGGCATTCTTTTTAATCTTCATCCAGTCAATTAATCTCTGGGTTGAGACTGAGGTAGGGTGTTTTTTTTCCTATTGTCATTGGAATTCAGAAAGCGAAAACCAAATGATAAGATTGGAATAAAGGGCTTGAATTTTTCTTGGTCCTTCAAATTTTTATTCTAGATATTGTCCTCCATATCTCTGAGCACTAAAGGCGACATTAGATCTGTGATAGTTCCAAGACAGACAGATAGATAGATAGATAGATAGATAGATAGATAGATAGATAGATAGATAGATACTGCTAAGTCTTTGCCAAAATGAAGATCATTCATATTTTACAAATTTTGCTTCAAAATTATGAACAAGGTCCTTTCAAATTCTTTTTAGGCTTAGTAGGTGAGGTAAGAGGACAAGACAAAAATAGCTGTATATCTTAGGTATTTATCTTTCTTTTAAAGATTCACTTATATAGCCCTTCATCCAAAATGATATTTACAAGTAAGTCCTGGACATATCTCCCAGATGGAAGGAATCTGTCCCTTTTCTGAGGTAGCGCTAGGTCTCTACTTATCTGATTGCACTTTCACATCCTACCTTGTATAATTGTAGCAGATCAACTCCTTTAAGAGACTGTAAACTCTAGGGATCATGCCATTCTGTGTGTGTTGCACAGCACCTAGCATAATGCCTTTCCATGAAGTAGGCCCTCAATAGACATTCGATGAATGAACGAGTTAATGAATGAATGAACGGAATAGGACAGCAGTTCTCATATGATTTTTTTGTCTCAGGACCCCTTTATACACTTAAAAATTATTGAGGACCCCAAGGAACTTTTGTTTATGTGAGTTATATCTATTGCCGTTTACCTTATTAGAAATTAAAACTAATAAATTTTTAAAACATTTACTAATTCATTAAAAGTAACCATAATAAACCTTATCACACATTAACACAACATTTTTTATGAAAAATAACTATATTTCCAAATCAAAAAAATTTAGCAAGAAGGGTGACTGAGTGTTTTTGCAAATCTTTTAATGTCTGACTTACTTGAAGAAAGCTGGATTCTTTTATTTGCTCTCAATCTGTTGTGATGTTTGGTGGAAGATTATGAAGAAAATCTACCTCATAACAATATGTAGTTGGAAAATGGAAGAGTCTCTTAATAGGCAAATAAATCTTCATGTTCGTTTAAAAATAGTGTTGACCTCACAGACCCCCAAAAGGGTCTCAGTGACCTTCAGGGATCTATAGATTACACTTTCAGAACCGTTGTTATTAGAGAATATTTCATGTTAAAATAACACTACAAAAGTCAAAGGGACTTAAATACGGGATAAAGAGATAGAACCTTTGGCATTTCCTGTTGATTTGGAAGAGCAAATGAAGAAACATGGTTAAACCAAAACACATGAGAGAACATTTTTTTCCAAGACAAATTTAGAAAGCATTGCTAATAAATCATCTTAATCCTTCCCCCCAAAATCCCTCAAAATTAAACGGAGAGGGTGATGAGAAATCTTTTCCAATGCCAAAAGAACCAGTAGCCATTGCCCATTATCTGTGCATTACTGAGAGGTTTCATTAAAATATTCTCTCATCCTTTTCTAGATGTGTACTGAGACAGAGAGGAGGTTAAGTAAACTCCTGAAGATCACGTACCCTGCCAAGGAACAGCACGAGCAAACTAGGGATCTGTCAGTCTTCAGCCCACACTACCAGAAAAAAATTGTAAAGTTTAGTCTAATGGATTGAGCTTTGGAAATAACATTCCATGACCCCTCCTGGCACAGTGTAAAGCTAAAGGATAGAATACCATATGTTAAGTGGGTCAGATGTTAAAGTCCAAAGAAATGCTACATTGGTAGGTGGTAAAGTGAATGTATGTTTGTACTGTTAGCAATAATGAATCCCATTACTCTATTCAGAAATCTTCCATCTCAACTTCCATTATTTTGTGAGCCTTTTGGCTTAATGTGCTCCAGCAAAGGTTTGTGAGGAAGATTAAAGGTTTATTAGAACTGGGGGAAAAATTTCCATTTAAGCTGAGGTCAAAACCACAAATACCCATAATTAAAATTCATCCTCAGTGATCTTTGGGGAGTGTCACAATTTAATGTTTCTCTCTCCAATTTTGTGGTTTTCAATCATAATTGGAAGAGTGTCTGAGGACTAAGTAGCATAGAATTTAGAGATGGAAGCATTTTGTGCTGACTGGGAACACAATGCACAGTTTAGAATTTCAGCCCTTGGATTCCAACCATAGCATCTAATTCAATAACTGCTAACTTTGACTAGATGATGTCTCTAATGACAATAATTCATGAATACATAAACAAGAAAAAGAATACTCAAAAACATAGGCCTGGAAAGGAATTTAGAGAGAATTTAGGAGAAATTATACAGGCTTAAAAATGATAGGACATTACTAAAAAGCAAAGGAAGGAGAATTTTTAAATTCTCTTCTGACCAACCACAACAGTGCTGGCTAAGGGAAGTAACACCTATTTAAAGGATACCAAGAAAGTAAAATTTTTTGTTGCTTCACACCACTAGCTTAACAATGCAGCATGAGGCTGGTCAGATGACACCTTTTGTAATTATAGTGGCAGATGCTGGCCTATATAGATTCCCAAGTCCTGGGATTAAAATCCTGCTTCCTCTTTGAAATGGAGGTCTGGTGAATCCTGCCCCTCCCCCATACTCTTCACTCTTATCTTTTCTCCTTTAAAAAAAGAAAATCAAGAAAAAGGAAAAAAAGTCAGGTTTTACCAAAATTCATGAAAGTTGTCTTATTCTTCTATCCTTTACTTTTTTCTTCTTTGCTCCTTCATTTTTTTTATCTCAAATTTTCTCTCTTTGAAGTAGCACCCTCCCCCAACCCATTTTCTCTTTATTTTTTTCCTGTTAAAAACTAGATATCTAATAGATTGGAGGAGGGAGTATACAAGATGCATTAGAAAGAAAACAGATAAGAACATATAAATCCTGTGAATGATTTAATTTATATTCATAGCCAAGTATATCATACACATCATACATATGTTAATATAATATATAATATAATATGAATTTTAATAGTTTAAGTTCATTAATCACCAACTAAGTATTCTGACAGTAGCTAGTTCTTTGCTCATTGCTATTTTCTTTTGATGATTTTCATGTCTTGGTATAATACTTCTTTAAAATGAGAATTCTTCTAAAGCAGGGGTTCTTAACCTTTCTTTTACATCATAGCCCCTTTTGGCACATTCATAAAGTCAATGAATCCTTAAAAGAATGCTTTTCAAATGCATAAAAAAAATAACATTACAAAAGATGTCCATGATTTTGAAGTACAGTTATCAAAACATATTATTTAAAAATACAAGTTTAGGGACCCCAGCTTAAGAACCTCTGCTTTAAAGCTGAAGGTGTTTTGAGATATAGAGAAGTAAGACTATATCATGATCATGAAAAAAAAATGACAGAATCCTCTGAACTGTATAAGAAAAGATAGTACAGATAGCAAGTATCCAATGTATCCACAAAGACTCCTATGAGTCTTTACTTTTAGGCAATCCAGAAGATTTTCTTAAATGAGAACACTTCCCCTATAGTTCATCTTATATTTTATAAAGTCACAAGTGATCTGAAGAACCTCATATCTTTATTTTTTTCATTGTGGTTGTTCAGTTATTTTCAGTTTGACTTTTCACAACCCCATTTAGGGTTTTTTCTTGGCAAAGGTACTAGAATACATACCCTATGATTTAAATGTCCTTGCTTTTAAAAAACGTTAATTTGGCTATGCCTTACATAAGAATCTTCTTTGAATTAGCATTTAATGAAGGAAGGAATCAATAAATAAATGTTGGTGGACTAAAAATAAAATAAGATGTAAGTGTTCATTTCTTAAAACTCATGATTTGATACTCTCTAATGTTTTACTTGAAAATCATCACAAGCCACATGTAAGTAATTTTGACCAAATGGAAGCCAGCAGGAGTTCGGACCATGCGGAGAAGACACACAGTAGTCTCACTACATTAACATTTAAAAAAAAAAAAGAAAGAAAACAGAACTTAAATATCTAAAGCTACCTGAAAAGGACTTTGGCATCAAAAGCTGTTCAGCTTTTGAAACAAATAATAACAATGATAAAAGACAATTCTATTTGTGAAAATTAAATGATAATACCTGACACGTAGTGATTTAAGATCTGCAAAGTCTTTTACTTACATTATCCTACAGTCCTCATTTAAGATAGGATTTGAATGTAGATTTTTCTTGATGCTGGGCCCAAAGCACTCTTGGCTTTACCTTTATCTCTCTGAAAAGGCAGGTAAACTAATGTAGGTTTGTAAACAAATCATACTTTGGATCTGACCTGACCCAGGCAGGTCTTCATACCACTGAGAAATATTATGGGGTTCTGGAAACATCACCCACAATAACAAAGGTTTGAGTTTTGCTTGGTTGTGTTCAAGATTCCCTAGCTAGAAAGCCCCAGTTAGGCACTTGGTTACTTGGAGATTTAGTCAGAGAGGTCGTAACCTCTACTCTGTTGGGAACTGAGAGGTTCCTCTAATAAAATTCAGCTCATTTCCTAGGATAATAGGATATGGATTCCTAACTAGGTGGGACAGTGAAGACAGCACTGGCCAGGAAGATCAGAGCTCCAACCTTGCCTCAGACACTTGCTACCTGCGTGACCACCTCTCAGCTCCAGTTTCTTCATCAGCAAAGTGGTAACCATAATAGCACCTCCATGCAGGGTTGTGAGAACAAATTATATAGTAATGCCTCTAAAAACATTTTATAAACATAAAAGCTCTATGTAAATATCGACTGGTAATATTATTTATACATTCTGGTAAGAAACTTTTTTTTGACTTTTCTCCTTATTTAACTTGAGATTCATCATCTTTTGGGACTTTTTCTACAGTGATTATAGATAAATTATTTGTCTTACATTAATGCCTGCAGACATGGTCCCTGGCCCTCTTGTGCCCATTCAGTTTGTTTCTGACAACTTCATTCACAAATCAAGATTATTTAAAGGCTAATCCTACTCTACCGATTTCTTTTTCATTTTCTCTTCTGCCCCTATTTGTCACTTTCTGTTAGCTGTAAATTGAGTTAAGGGCTCAAGAAGGGTGGCATAAAATAGGGGCAACTAAAGGCCTAAAAATAGAGGCAGGTAGATGGCACAGTGGAGAGAGTGCCATCATCAAGTCAGGAATACCTGAGTTCAGCCTCAGACGCACTCTGGCTATGTGACCCTGGGCAAATCACATAACTTCAGTCAGTCTCAGTTTCCCCATATGTAAAACGGAATGTAAATTTAAATGGAATAGAACTTACCTCCCAGGGTTGTTGTGAGGATTAAATGAGATAGTAATTGTAAAAGGTTTAGCATAGTGTTTGGTACATAGTAGATGCTATGTAAATGTTAGCAACTATTATTATGCCATCAAATAACTTATTCACAAAAATATTAAAAATAGTAATCATGACATTTCTGTGAAATACCCCGTATGCCCCTGTCCTGCAAGTCTACAATGGGCCACTGATCAGTTTTAAACTATGAAACTCAATCAATGTGTATCTGCTCAATGAAGAGGTGGTATAGTTTCGTAGTTTATGAATTCTATCTTGTGGAGGATGACCATTTGTCCTTTTCCATTTTCTTTCATTAGGAAAGTGGATGTTTCTGTTTTTTCTTATGAGATGACAAATGATCACATCCAAAATGGAACTTTAGATTATTGGCCTTTTTTATTTATATAGGTTTCCCCTAACTTCACAAAATCGTAGAATTTCAGAGATGTAAGAGTTCTCAGAAGCAATTTGAACCATTCTGCCTCTTGTCTCTCTATACTTTTCTATAAGCTATCACCCATGACTGGAATATACTTCCTCCTCTATACTGCCCCTTAGAATATGTACTTAGAGTCTTTCGAGATCCAGTGAAAATGCTCCCTGCAGTGTCTCTCTTGATCTCCCTGGTTCTTAGTTTCTTCTCCTTCAGTAAGCCAGTCACTTATCAATAATAATCCAGTTATTAAGTGCCTACTATGTGCTCGGCGCTGTGCCAAGCTCTGTGGATACAAAGATAAGCAAAAGACAGTCCAGGCTCTCAAGGAGCTCACAATCTAATTGGGGAGGCAACATGCAAATAATTATGTATGAACAAGACACATACAAGATAAATTGGAAATAATCAACAGAGGGAAGACACTAGAATGGAGATTGAGAAAGGCTTCTTAGATTTTAGCTGGGCCTGAGATTTTAGCTAGGACTTGAAGGAAGACAGAGAGGCCCAGAGGCAGAGATGAGGAAAGAGAAGGCATGGGAAACAACTAAAGAAAATTCATGGAGTAGGAATATGGAGTATCTTGTTTGTGGAACACCAACCAATGTTGCTGGAAGACAGAGTACTTGGGGGTGGAAAAGGAGGGAGATACAAAGTGTAAGAAGACTGGAAAGATAGAGAAGGGCAGGTGTTGAAGGGCTTTGCATGTCAAAGGATTTTGTATTTGATCTTGGAGGTAATAGAGAGCCACTGGAGTTTATCTAATAGGATGGGTAACTTGGTGAATCCTGAGCTTTTGGAAGATCTCTCTGACAGCTAAAAAAAGGATGAGCTGGAGTGGGGAGAGACTTGTAGCAGGCAGACCCACCAGTAGGCTATTGCCATAGTCCAGTTTTGAGATGACGAAGGCTTGCACTAGAGTGGTGGCAGTGTCAGAAGAGAGAAGGGCGTGTATTCAAGAGTCACTCCAAAAGGTAAAATTGCTACGCTTGTCTACTTATATATTTTATTGTAATTATTATTACACGTTTACCTTTTTTGTCCCCCAGTATAATGTTTGACTTTTTCCCCCCACTTTTTAATCAGATTGGCTAAATGTTTATAAATTTTATTTATTATTATTCACCCTGAGGTCAGGAGCTCTTGGTTTTTTTTTCCCTTTGTATTCCCAGTACCTAGCACAGGGCTATGAACATAGGAGGCACTTAATAAAAACATTTTGAATTAAATTGAGTCTGGTTCACCAGATACCTGAATGGAAATTCTCTTTGCAACATTGACCAAATGAAATCATTTATTTGCTCTTTCAAGACCTCTAGTGAAGGAAACCTACAACCTTCCAAGCACAGCATTCTATTTTTAGATAACTAATTATTAGGAAAATTTTCATTATTTACAGCCTAAATTTATCTCTTTGCAACTTCTTTCCACAACTGCTAGTTAGTTTTATCTTCTGAGGCCAATTAGAAAAAGTTTAATCTCTCTTCTGTATAAGAATAGCTCACCATACTGGTTATCCTCCTCCAGAAAGGCTTTAGTTTGTTAATGTGGCACCTAGAATTAAATACAACATGTTCAGATGTGGTCTGATCAAGGTAGAAAACACAATAGGAAGATTATTTCCCTATCTCTAAACACTATGACTCTCTTTATAAAGTTTTAGATTCCATTTACTTTTTTGCCTACCTTGACATACTATTGACCTATATTGAGTTTGCAGCCCACCCACCAGAATTCCCACACCCTTTTCCAAACAGTTACCTAGCCACATGCCCCCAAACTTGTCCTTGTGAAGTTCATTCTTTCGAGCTCAAGTGTAGGACTTATATTCCTTTCCAATTTTATCTTACCAGATTTGGTCCATTGTTCTTAATTGTCAAGATCTATTTGAATCCTGACTTTGTCATCCAGTAGTTAGCTATTCCTATCATCAAGCCTTCATTCAAACTAATGATTAAAAGTATGAATCAATCCCTGGTGCAATCAGTTAAAGACCACTGTCCAGGCTGACCCATTCATGACTGCTCTTGTAGTCTGACCATTCAATCAGTTCTGAAGCGATCTCACCGTCTAACTTATATCTCTTCATTTTGTCAATTAAATTACTTAAGACCTCCATTTTATATTCTGTTAATTTAGACAGTTTATGTTTTTGAAAGTAGTCCTTTTTCTCTTATGGCCTCAATTTTGTTGGCATATGACTATGTATAGTAGGTTCTAATAATTCCTAGTTCTTCCTTCTTTGTTAGTATTTCACCTATTCATTTGTTATTTTGTTGACTTGATTTCCTTTCTTTTCCTTTTAAATCAGATAAGGGTTTATTCATTATTTATTATTATAAATTTTATTAATCTTTTCAAATAAGTCTTTAGTTTTGTTTATATTGAGAGTGGGTTCCAATTTATTTATATATCCTCTAATTTACAATATTTTTTCTTTTGTGCTTATTTGGAATTTATTTGTTGAGTTTCAAATTTTTAAAATGTACTTTCAGTTTATTGGTCCTTTCTTTTTCTATTTTGTTAATTTATGTCTTAGGCATATGCTTTCTATTTTAAAGAGTACTTTAGTTGTATAGCAAAAATTAATTTTGGTATGTCATTTCATCACTATCAATGTTTTTCACATAATTATTAACTGTTCCTACAATTTGTTCTATAATCTACTCATTATTTGGGACTTCATTATTAAGTTTCCATTTCAATGTATATCTTTTTTTTTTTTTTGTGGGCTCCCTGAATTGATGAATGCATTGTGATCTCTAGAGGATGTATTTTGTATTTCTGTCTTTTTACATTTATTTGCACTATCTTTGTGCAGTGGATAATTCTTGTAATAGTTCCATAGAGTGCTGAATATTATTATGTATATTCTTTGGTGGTCCCATACAAGAGACTCCATAAGGAGATACCATTCTTTTAGTTCTAATTTCTCCAGCAATTTTTTAAATTCAAGTTTTCTCTTTTGCACATCTTTCTGTTAGATTTGCCTAAAACAAACATTAGTAACATTAAAGCCTCTTATTATTTTGTTATATATATGTCTTCTTGCAATTCATTTATTTTTTTCCTTTACGCATTTAGATGCTATAGCATTTGGAGCATATATAAGTTTAATATAGATTTTGGCATATTGTATAGGGTTTTTTCAATATAAGTTAATTTTCTTGTTTATCTTTTTCTTTTTACTTGCCTGGCAACATATTGCAATTCTTGGTTTGTTTTGTTTATTTGTTTCATTCACCTGGTGCACAGTAAATTTTATTCTAGTCTCTCATTTTTGTTATAGATACATCTTTGCTTTTTTAGATATACTTCTTATAAATAGTATATTGTGGGATTTTGTTTTCTTATCCAGTTTGCCACCTTATTTCATTTTATTGGATTATTTAATCCATTCACACTTAAAGTTATGATATAATTAGGTTTATGTGTTCCTCAATTTGTATTCTCAGTCATCTTGTAGAGTAAAACCTTGTTCAAATACTAGTCTCTGGGGTCTTTTCCAAATCTGAGATTCTACGACTTAGTCAATATTAAGTTATATAGGGATGATAGTCTGTATCAATAGAAACAGTATTGCCACATTGATAAAATCACAAGTCCTTAAAATATTGAAGAATTGGAGAAATTGAAATATTATGATGTTAGCCTGATATTTTCTTTTAAGAAATTATCTCTGAAATGCTATTTCATGCTTAGAAATAGAACTAGCTCTAATTTATTCTGAAGATTTATAGTGATTTCATCATTAGGAAAAAAGTTTATATGTAATAAGACAAAACCAAAGGCACTGCAAGAATATCCTATTGCAATAATGCATTTCAAAGAATCTAAATGACTTCAAAGGAAATGTTCTTAATTTTTCTTTTGACTGTTGATACTTCAAATAAGCCTGCAACAATGTCAGCATTAACATATGAAAAATTGCAAAACAAGGTAGGTCAACACTAGAAGCCAGGGTAGACTAGTAGACAAACCACACCTGAGAACCCACAGGACAGAAGTCACAGTTGACAGCCCATGCATATAGAAAGGGTCTATGCAGTTGCTTTTAGTTCATAGGGGAAAGTCAAGGTTAGAATGTAAGACATCAGGACAAACTGTAGAACATAGGTATCTTTAGCCCCTTCAGTGCATAAGACTGTGCCTTGCACACAGTAGAAACTCAGAGATGTCTGTTAAATGTTGTTCAGAGATTAAATAGATTAGGATGTCCAGAGGTTCAAGTTGAAGAGAATGCAGGCATAACCATGAGGTTCAAGCCATTGAGGAGGTGACAGAAGTGGAGTCAATGAACAGGCTTCGGTCAAGGTTTTGTGCTGGACTCAGTCATAAGAAGATAGTGTCTCAGGAGCAGGACTAAGTGGATGGATACACACAATAATGGAACTGGAATATGACTATTAATCCCAGGAAAAGAGTTGTCTGGCCACTGCCCTGATTTTAAGTAGTGATCTTGATATGGACAGAAAAAAAATTAAGAATTAGAAAGAGGATTATATTTAGAGTCAGAGCACTTTAGTCCAAACCCTGATTGCTTCAAATTTCCTGTGTGACCCTGGACAAGTCATTTAACTTCTCTTGGTCTGTTTTCTCATTGGTTAAAAAAAAAGGGAGAGTTGAATTATATAATATGTAAAGCCCCCTCCAATTGCCAATCCTATGATGATATAAGCACGAGCTGCTCCTACAAGAATGGCAGTGGAAAGAGATCATAAAAAAGGGCAAAGGACCCACATGTACAAAAATACTCTTTTTGTGGTGGCAAAGAATTAGAAATTGAGGGGATGCCCATTAATTGGGTAATGGCTGAACAAGTTTTGATATATGAATGTAATGGAATACTATTATTCCATAAGAAATGGTGAGCAAGTGGATTTCAGAAAAACCTGGAAAGACCTGTATGAACTAATGCTAAGTGAAGTGAGCAGAATTGGAATATTGCACACAGTAATAGCAACATTGTTCGATGACCGACTTTGTTAGACTTAGTTCTTCTCAGCAATACAACGATCTAAGACAATTCCAAAAGACTCATGATGGACAACGCTAATCACATCCAGAGAAACACGGAGTCCAAATGCAGATTGACACATATTATTTTCTCTCTTTTTTTTTCTTTCCTGGTTTTTCCCTTTTGCTCCGATTTTTCTTTCACAACATGTGGCAATATGTTTAATATGATAGTTCATGATAGCCTATATCCAATTGCATGCCATCTTGGGGAGGAGGAAGGGGGGAAATTTAGAACTCAAAATCTTCTAAAAATGAATGTTGAAAATTAAAAATAAATAAATTAGAACAAAAAGAATGGCAGTGGGAAGTTGTTGAATAAATCACTGAAGTCACCCAGCCCTGTTTAAAGTAAGTGATAACATGTTTTACCTTGATACCTTAACTAGGAGAGAACATATCTTATTCAATCAATTATTCTTAGCTTAGGCTAAATACAGAGAAAGAGACTTTGGTCAGCAAAGGAAGAGTGTTCAGATTGATTGAGAAAACTTGGTAATGTCCTATGGGGTCCTTAGAAAACCAAAGAGATCATTCATACACTGGGAAGTTTGAGAAAGATGAGGGGGAAAAATAATCCACCTAATCCCTAAGAAGAAATTGACTGGGAGTTAGGAGGGAGAAGCAAAGCCCCAGATCTCATTCTCTTTCCTCCTCTGTTCCCTCTCCTGAAGGAGGACCTTGTGAACTTGAATTCTGGAGGATTTCCCACCTACCTGAAGTGTGATAGCAGTGTCTCTGGAATTGTTGATGACTGTCTACATCAGATGACAAGTCAAGTCAAGTTGACATGCATTTATTAAGTGCCTATCATGTATCAGGCACCAGGGTAAGTTCTGGGGATACAAAGAAAGGTAGAAACAGTCCCTGCCTTCAAGGATTTCACAGTCTAATGGGAAAGACCACTTGCAAACAACTATGTACAAATAAGAAACATATGAGATAAACTAGAGATAACTTCAGAGGGAAGGCACCAGCACTGGGGGTGGGAGGAAGACCTTCTTGCAGAAGGAAAGATTTTAGCAGACTTATAGCCAGGAAAGCCAAGCAACAGAGATAAGAAGGGAGAGAATTCCAGGCATGGAGGAGAACCAATGAAAATGCACAAAGTTGGGTGATGAAATATCTTATGCAAGCAACTGCAAGGAGACCGGTGTCACTGGATTGTAGAGAATGGGGTAAGATATAAGATGACTGGAAAGGTAGGAGGAGCCTTGAACAACAAATATGGGATTTTATATTTGATCCTGGGAGTAATGGGGCACCACTGGAGCCTACTGAATGGGACAGGCAGTGATCTGGTCAGAACTATGCTTTAGGAAGATCACGTTGGCAGCTGAGGGGAGGGTGGACCAGAGTAGGGAGTGACTTGAGGCAGGGAGATCAGTCAGAAGGCTATTGTAGCAGTCTAGGTATGAAATAATGAGGGCTTGCACTCAAGTGGTAGCAATGTCAGAAGGTGAGGGAGAGTATGCAAGAAATATTACAAAGGTAAAATCAACAGGCCATGGCAATACATACAGGATATGATAGAGAGTAAAGAATCAAGGATGACACCTAGGCTGAAGTCTAAAATGACTAGATACTTATTCAAGACTCTGTAAAGAGCCAAGAAAGAAAAATAAATATACAAACTCTATGTCAAGCTTAAGGTGAACACCTTGAGGATTCCAGCAAAGGGACTTCCAGGATCTATGAGTTATCCTTTGCCACACTGCTGTAAGCTTGAATCTACTTTCCCTCGGACTCAGGATATACTCATGGGCAAATGTCTCATAGACTTAAAAAAATAATATTTTATTTTTTCCCTGGTTACATGCAAAGACAATTTTTAACATTACTTTAAAAAATTTTTGAGTTCCAAATTTTCTGTCTCCTTCCCTCACTTCTCCCTGCCCTGAGATGGTAAGCAATTCAATGTAAGTTATACATGTTCAATCGTGCAAAACAAATTACCATATTAACCATGTTGTGAAAAAAGACACAGACCCAATGGAACAGAAAACCCACAAAAAGAAATACAGAAAGTGAAAAACAGTATGCTTCAATCTGCATTTAGACTCCATCAGTTCTTTCTTTGGAGGTGAATAACATTTTTCATCGTAAGTCCTTTGGAATTGTCTTGGATCATCATATTGCTGAGAATAGCTAAGTCATTTGCAGTTGATCATTGTAAGTATTGCTGTTGCTGTGTGCAGTGTTCTCCTGGTCCTGCTCACTTTATTTTGTATCAGTTCATATAAGTCTTTGCAGATTTTTCTGAAATCAGCTTGCTCATCTTTTCTTATAACACAGTAACATGTCTCACAGACTTTTGGAGAGAATTTTTTTTTTACCATGGTGGGGAACCTATGGCCTCAAGGTCACATGTGGCCCTCTAGGTCCTCAAGTGTAGTCCTTTGACTGAATCCAAAGTTCACAGAACAAATCCCCTTAATAAAAGGATTTGTTCGGTAAAATTTGAACTCAGTCAAAAGGCCACACCCAAGGACCTAGAAGGCCACATGTGACCCTGCGGCTGCAGGTTCCCCACCCTTGAAAACCAACTGTTCCTTCTATAACACCTTAGTAAGATTCCTTTTCTAAAAGTTAAGTCTGACTGACATTTGTATCAATTGACAATCATGGCAGGAAGCAAACTGGTGTAAATTTGAGGGGATGGTATTAGAAAGATACCTCTAGAACCCTAAGAAGGAGATGTAGCAAGTCTGATCCACAGTCCTAAAAGGAAGGCAGGTGCTGGTGAATGAAGCATAAAGTCAAGGACATAGCATACTCATGTCTTTAGATATTTTAATTGAGAGAAGGGGTCCCAGGATGCAATCCTAGATTTCTACAATAGCAAACAGAAAATTGTAGGATGAGTCACAGAATGCCTATTATTCAAACCTGAAATTTTTACAGCCTTGAGTCAAACACATTTTTGACAGATTCAGGAGAAAACATGTGTAAATGATAGGAAAAGTAAAGGTTTTTACCAAAAACTGACAGGTATTCAAAAGGACAAAAACTGAAAGTCAGGCATGAGTTTGACTAACTTCTATTAAATTCATTCTAATATGTTTTTATTAAGCACCTGCCACATACAAACAATTACTCTAGATGTTGGGAAAATAAAGTAAAAAAGGGAATCTTTGGCCTCAAGGAACCTTACACATTAGGCTAATTTAAAAAAAAAAAACCTGGGGTTTTTTTTTATACTTTTAATGCCATTTCCCAATGAATATCCAGTAAAGAGAACCCTCCTAAGTAACAATGAAGTTATAATGGAAACAAATCAAGTCCTCCTCCGCGTCAGACATCGTATGTTTCATTTTGCAGCTACAGTCTACCACCTCTTTGCTGAAATGTGAGGTCTGTTTCACTGTCAGGCTTCTGAAATCAAGACTTGTTAACAGCTTCAATCAGAACCCTGATGTCTTTCATGCCTGCTTTTCTTTACTTTATTGTGATCTTTATGTAAGTTGCTCTCCTAGTTCTATGTCCTTTGATCTGCATCAGTTAATATAAGCCTTCCCACAACTATGGAGCTTCTCATTTGCATAACACAATAATACTGATGATAGCAGCCACTAACACTTATTTAGTTCCTACTATGTGCCAATATGTGATAATCTTCTTTGATCCTCACAACAACCCTGTGAGGTAGTTGCTATTATTAACCCCATTTTACAGTTGAGGAAACTGAAGCAAACAGAAGTTAAGTAACTTGCCCAGGATCATACAGTTACTAAGTGTCTGAGGCCAAATTTGAACTCAAGTCTTCCTGACTCCAGGCCTGACTCTTATCTACTACACCACCTACCTGCTCCCTAAGACAATTGGAAAAATCATGATGTTGAGAGTATGGTATAAATGAAACAGCCATGATTTCAAATTCTGACTCTAATAGATACAAGTTGCGTGACCCTGGGCAAGTCTATCAGTTTCTCTTTAACTCTGTTTCCTCATTTTCATATTAGGTATAATTATATTTACCCCATTTGTCTCATGGGATTGTTTTGCAGAAAATACTTTGCAAAACTTAAAACACTATAGAAATGAGACTTGTTATCATGATGTCAGTGAAAAAATACCATTCTTGACTTAGAAACTCACTTTAGCATTTGTACAGCCAGGATGTCACAGCAAAGGGAATATGGTGATTTTATTTAAGTAGAATAAGGTCTATTGCAAAATGTTGTGACAAAAGGATTTCCTCTGGTTCTATCTTTTGATTGAAATTCTAGGAACTTTGAAGTTACTCTCAGAGGTTAGGTAAAAATGAACGATCCCTTCAAACTAGGGAAGAAGTGATAAGGGAAATACCAGTGACATTGGCTGGACTGCAGTGAGGCTCAAACCAAAAAAAAAAAAAAAGCTTTCTTTTTTCTTACCCAAGCTCCAATATTATTAATGGTAATAATGACTACCTATATTGGATTGCACCTTGTCTTGGGGGAGGAGACAGGAGAGGAGGAGGAGAAAATTTGCAACTCAAAACCTTATGGAAATGAATGCTGAAAACTAAAAATAGATTAATTTTTTAAAATAGTAGAATAGTAAACATTTATATAAAACTTACTGTGTGCCAGACTATGTGCTCATCAATTTACAATTGTGACCTCATTTGATCCTCACAACAATTCTGAAAGGTAGATGCTATTATTATACCCTTTTCACAGATGAGGAAATTGAGGCAAGCAGAGGTTAAGTGACTTGCCCAGAGTCACACAGCTACTAAGTGTCTGAGGCCAGATTCAAACTCAGGTCTTCCTGACTCCAGGCCTGGAATCTATCTATTGTGCCATCTAGCTGCCTCCATTATTATTGGAGTGTACTGAAGATTTAGAGGATGACTCATTGAGCATCATTTTATTTTACGGTCTAGTGAGAAATGTCTAAGAGGCTTTAGAGGAGGATTTGGCAGGATAGTACAGTGGAAGGGAGTGATGACTATAGAATGAGAAGAATGTAAGCTACATCATAACTCAACACCTGATTATCTATGAAACCATGGGTAATGAGATCTCTGACTCTTTGGGAACCTCAGTTTCTTTATGAGTAAAATCAGAGGGTTAGATTACATGGTGGATGAGGTCTCCTTCCAGCTCTACATCTATGGTCCTGGGATTTGAGAAAACCTTTTAGGATTTATTAATCATAGACAAATAATTAGCAACTTGTGACACAGAAATTTGAGAGTGATTTTCTAAATTTTTATGAAGTATTTGGATGGCAGGTATTAATTCTTTGAAAATCAATGACGTAAAGGTGTTCAAATGAACCTTTGTGTGTACTTTGTCTCACCATTTACATTTGCATTAGTGCAGAGTTGTCTAGCTGAAACTCATTGAAGGGAAGCCCAGGTACCAGATGGTCTCACATGACATACTTAAAAACATTCAGACGCTTTCAAGACATCAAGCAAGGCAAGTCAGAATCTTTCTAAAACTAAGACCCTCTGCATAGTGCGAAGACTTGAAAAATTCTGCCTGATATTAGAGTAAATCACTTTACCTGCACCTTGACATATATTGCTCTTCTAGTATAAGTGTCAGCCTTTTCTATGTCATGGATCCCCACAGTCTAATGAAAACTGTGGACCCCTTCCCAGAATACTGTTTTTAAATGCATAAAATGCATCACATTGCAAAGGCAAACAATTATATAGAAATATAGTTGTCATAATATTTTTTAAACGAAGGTTCATGGACCCAAGTTGAGAATCTCAATGTCTTTTGCCAGCTGATTTTGTCAGCTGATACTTCTCATCTTAATCTCACCTTCTGCCTCTAGTCCTTCTGCTGGCTCCACCCCTTACTCTTCATAACTCACGTATATGCTTTTTTTCTTCTTCTTTTTTAAAATTTATTTATTTAACTTTTAACATTTATTTTCACAAAATTTTGGGTTCCAAATTTTCTCCCCATTTGCCCCCTCCCCCCACCCCAAAACACCAAGCATTCTAATTGCCCCTATCACCAATCTGCCCTCTCTTCTAACATCCCTCCCTTCCCTTATCCCCATCTTCTCTTTTGTCCTGTAGGGCCAGATAACTTTCTATACCCCATTACCTGTATTTCTTATTTCCTGGTAGCTAGAACAATACTTGACAGATGTTCCTAAAACTTTGACTTCCAACTTGTCTTCATCCCTCCCTCCCCACCCATTCCCTTTGGGAAGGCAAGCAATTCAATATAGGCCATATCTGTGTAGTTTTGCAAATGACTTCCATAATAGTTGTGTTGTGTAAGACTAACTATATTTCCCTCCATCCTATCCTGTCCCCCATTGTTTCTATTCTTTCTTTTGATCCTGTCCCTCCCCAAGAGTGTTAACTTCAAATTGCTCCCTTCTCCCATTGTCCTCCCTTCCATCACCCCCCCCCCCCACTCTGCTTGTCCCCTTCTCCCCCACTTTCCTGTATTGTAAGATAGGTTTTCATACCAAAATGAGTGTGCATTTTATTCCTTCCTTTAGTGGAATGTGATGAGAGTAAACTTCACGTTTTTCTCTCACCTCCCCTCTTTTTCCCTCCACTGAAAAGTTTTTTGCTTGCCTCTTTTATGAGAGATAATTTGCCCCATTCCATTTCTCCCTTTCTCCTCCCAATATATTTCTCTCTCACCACTTAATTTCTTTTTTTTAAGATATGATCCCATCCTATTCAATTCACTCTGTGCTCTTTGTCTCTGTGTGTGTGTGTGTGTGTGTGTGTGTGTGTGTGTGTGTGTGTGTAATCCCACCAACTACCCAGATACTGAAGAGTTTCAAGAGTTACAAATATTGCCTTTCCATGTAGGAATCTGAACAGTTCAACTTTAGTAAGTCCCTTATGACTTCTCTTTGCTGTTTACCTTTTCATGCTTCTCTTTATTCTTGTGTTTGAAGGTCAAATTTTCTTTTCAGCTCTGGTCTTTTCATCAAGTGCTTGAAAGTCCCCAATTTCATTGAAAGACCATTTTTCCCCCTGAAGTATTATATTCAGTTTTTCTGGGTAGGTGATTCTTGGTTTTAGTCCTAGTTCCTTTGACTTCTGGAATATCATATTCCACTCCCTTTGATCCCTTAATGTAGAAGCTGCTAGATCTTGTGTTATCCTGATTGTATTTCCACAATACTTGAATTGTTTCTTTCTAGATGCTTGCAATATTTTCTCCTTGACCAGGGAACTCTGGAATTTGGCCACAATGTTCCTAGGGGTTTCTCTTTTTGGATCTCCTTCAGGTGGTGATTGGTGGATTCTTTCAATATTTATTTTGCCCCCTGGTTCTAGAATATCAGGGCAGTTTTCTTTGATAATTTCATGAAAGATGATGTCTAGACTCTTTTTTTGATCATGGCTTTCAGGTAGTCCCATAATTTTTAAGTTGTCTCTCCTGGATCTATTTTCCAGGTCAGTTGTTTTTCCAATGAGATATTTCACATTATCTTCCATTTTGTCATTCTTTTGTTTTTGTTTTGTGATTTCTTGGTTTCTCATAAAGTCATTAGCCTCCATCCATTCCATTCTAATTTTGAAAGAACTATTTTCTTCAGTGAGCTTTTGAACCTCCTTTTCCATTTGGCTAATTCTGCCTTTTAAAGTATTCTTCTCTTCATTGGCTTTTTGAACCCCTTTTGCCAATTGAGTTAGCCTATTTTTCAAGGTGCTATTTTCTTCAGCATTTTTTTGGGTCTCCTTTAGCAAGGTGTTGACCTGCTTTTCATGCTTTTCTTGCATCTCTCTCATTTCTCTTCCCAGTTTTTCCTCCACCTCTCTAACTTGATTTTCAAAATCCTTTTTGAGCTCTTCCATGGCCTGAGCCCAGTGAATATTTATTCTGGATATTTCGGATATAGAAGCCTTGACTTCTGTGTCTTTCCCTGATGGTAAGCCTTGTTCTTCCTCATCTGAAAGGATGGGAGGAGATATCTGTTCACCAAGAAAGTAACCTTCTACAGTCTTATTTTTTTTCCCTTTTCTGGGCATTTTCCCAGCCAGTGACTTGACTTCTGAGTGTCCTCTCCACACCCACCTCACCTCCAGTTCCGCCCAGCCAGCACTTGGGGTTTGAGATTCAAATGCTGCTTTTCAGCCTCAGGGCTTTCAGCTGGGGCAGGGCTGCTATTCAGTGTGAGATTAAGTTCAGCTGCTCAGGTGGAGGTAGGGCAGCCACAGGAGACTCAGTTCCCTCAGGGGGGTTATGGGGAGACCTTCAACAATGGATCTGAGCTCCTGCCTGCTTTGGGGACCCTTGTCTGCTGTTGCCTCTGCTGCTGCCTCCCGAGGGGGCCTGAATTATGGAGACACTCTGCTCCCCTCTCGGCAAGCCAAAAAGACTCTCTCACTGACCTTTAGCGTCTGTGGATGGAGGTACCTGCGCAGCTGCTGGAGATTCTGTCCCTGAAGCCTGTTTGGATCTACTCCTCTCGGTGCTGTGTGGCCAAGGCAGGTCTGGGCTTTGCTCCAGGTCCGGTGCAAGACAGACCTTTGGTGTTGGTTTTTCAGGTCTCTCTGGAACAGAAATCTCCTCCACTCGTTGTTCTGTGGCTCCTGCTACTTCAGAATTTGTTGGGAGTTCTTCTTTATAGGTATTTTATGGACTGTGGGTTTGGAGCTAGCATATGTGTACCTTTCTACTCTGCCATCTTGGCTCCTCTCCCCCATAACATGCCATTTGTAAGAGAAGTGAGGTGGTACCTCAGAATTATTTTAATTTGCATTTCTCTAATCAAAATAGTAAGTTAGAGCATTTTTTTCATATGACTAGGACAGCTTTGATTTCTTCTTCTGAAAGCTGCCTGTTCATATGCTTTAACCATTTATCAGTTGGAGAGTGACTCTTATTTTTATAAATTTGACTTAGTTACCTATATAGCTGAGAAATGAGGTCTTTATCAGAGAAACTTACTTTAAAAATTTTTGTACTTCATTATCTATGGTACCTTTTAGCAAACATAGTTTTCCTGGTTATCTCTTTTCATTAGATCTGTTTTTGCTTGTTTTATCTGAGATCATGATTGTTTCCCCTGATTTTTTTTACTTCAGCTGAAGCATTGTTCCAGTTCTTTATTTTAGCTCTGTATATGTCCTTCGGTTTCCAGTATATCTCTTGTAACAGTATATTGTTGGATTCTGGTTTCTAATTCATTCAGCTGTCCTCTTCCATTTTATGAGTAAACTCATTCCATTCCCATTTACAATTCTTTTCTCAGTGGATTTTTGTGCCTCTCTTACCATTAGGCCAATTTTGCTTTTTAAGATGTTATTGTCTTCAGTAATTTTTGAGTCTCTCTTACAAAGCTGTCAATTTTCTTTTCATAACTTTTTTTGCATCACCTCATTTCTTTCCCCATTTGTTTTTCTATCACTCATCTCTTTCTTTAATGATTCCAGAAACTCTTTTTGGGGTTGATTCCAATAAGCATTTTCTTTACTAGTTTTGTTTGTAGCTGTTTTCACATTGTTGTCTTCTTCTGAGTTCATGTCTTGGTTTTTCCTGCCAACATAGTAGTTTTTTGTGGTCAAGTTATTTTTTGTTGTTTTTACTCATTTTCTCAGGCTAATTCTTTTTTTTTTTTTTATAAATTTTTTTATTTTTTTAATGTTTAACAATCACTGCCATACAATTGCGATTTTATCCCTCCCCACCCACCCCCCACTACCTCCCTCCCTCCCCACGACTGCATACAATTCTGTATAGATGCTACATATACTTTCCTATTGAGTTTATTTTCACTATAGTCATGCTATGTAGTCAGACTAAGATAAATGAAAGAATCCGTATAACAAATCAGAACATGATACACAAACAGATACACATACACAAACATGATCTGCTACATTATGTGAGTGACTTCCATATTTCTCTCTCTGAGTGTGGAAGGCATTTTGCCTTGAGGTCCACCATTGGGATTTTTTTTTTTTTCAGAAGTTCTTGTGTTATTACAAAAATCTAAGTCTACCAGAAAAAACTCTCACACACTGTGGTTGTTGCTGTGCATAAAGTTCTCCTGGTTCTGCTCCTTTCACTCAGCATCAGGTCATATAAGTCCTTCCAGGCCTCTCTGAAGTCTTCTTGTTCATCATTTCTTATGGCACAATAGTACTCCATTACATTCATATACCATAATTTATTCAGCCATTCCCCAATTGATGGACATCCCCTTGACTTCCAGTTTTTGGCAACTACATAGAGTGCTGCTATAAATATTTTTGTACATGTGGGACCCTTTCCCTTTTTTATGATCTCTTGGGGATATAGTCCTAGTAGCGATATTGCTGGGTCAAAGGGTATGCACATTTTTGTAGCCCTTTGGGCATAGTTCCAAATTGCTCTCCAGAATGGTTGGATGTGCTCACAGCTCCACCAACAATGAATTAGTGTTCCAACTCTCCCACATCCTCTCCAGCATTTATCATTTTCTTGTTCTGTCATGTTTGCCAATCTTATAGGTGTGATGTGGTACCTCAGAGTTGTTTTGATTTGCATCTCTCTAACCAATAGTGATTTAGAGCATTTTTTCATATGATTATAGATAGCTTTAATTTCTTCCTCTGAAAATTGCCTCTCAGGCTAATTCTTGACTTTGAACTTTATGTTAAAATTGGGCTCTGCTCACCTGGGAAGGCAATGTCCCAAGCTTTAGACTTTTTTGTGCTGCTGTTTTCAGAGCTAGTTCTAGGGGCCTGAAAGATTTCAGTGGTTCCAAGCTGTTATTATCTGGGAGGAGGTGTGGTCATTGCTTTCCTGGTCTTCCCATTGGTTTTTACCCAGGAAAGGCCTCTGTTCCCCTGCAGCCATAAGTGATAGTTCTCCTCTTGGCCCTGGAACTGTGATTAGGTCCTCTGCTCTTCTGCAACCATAAGTATTAGCATTCATTTCTGCCTGGGAACTACGACCAGGATCCCTGATCCCTTGTGATGAACCACAAGTGTTCCTCTCCACTCTGGAACTCCAGCTCAGAACATGGGCTATAGCCTTTCCATTCAGTGCCAACTCTACATAATGCCAGCAAAATGTCTCCTGTAATCGCTTTCTGACCAGTTAACTGCCCTCTTACCATCTCTGAACTGAGCGATCCCAAAGCTACTGTTGCTGCCACTATTATAGCCACCTCCAAAGTCTACTACTGCTGCTGCCACCACTGCAGCCATGGCCACATTCAGGGCCTACTGCTGGTGCTGCTACTACTTGGGTTTCAGGTTGGTACCCATCCCTGGTCACCCTAACGTCACAGACCTTTCCTACTGACCTAAGTTGTCTTAAGCTAGAGGAATGTCTCACTCTGACCTTTTACTGATTCCAAAATTTGATTTGAGGAGTTATTTTAAAGTTGTTTGGAGGAGAATGTTGGGGCACTTCAGCTGAGTTGCTGACTATAATCCACCTCCTGCACTTAGATTAATCACATTTTCTCTATTGGTTTCTTAAATCTAGAAATAAAAATATCATAATAATAAATCAATTCTTGATTTGTAGCATCTTTCAATTTCTGAGTTGTAAATGCTCACGTAGACAAAATTTGATGAATGACACTTGTGAGCCTAGAGCTGGTTCTAACATATCTCTTGATTTACTATAGAAAGGTCCTGGCATCATGGCAAATATGACATATTCTACTGAAATAAAAGGCTATCAGATGAGGAGAGGGAATTGAAACTTTTAAGCAAAGTCCAGATACACTTCTCAAAAATAATGAAAATTCTGTATGTTCTTAATACTATGACACAATGTTCATACAGGATTTTGTTTTTCAGTGATGACTGCCACCTGGTAAAATTAAAACAGATTGGAAACAGACAGAAAGCAAATAAGAATTAAACATTTAAATCATTGCTGTTATGTTATTATTAAGATACTACATAGGGAGCCAAGATGGCAAAGTAGCAGAAGTACAACCAAGTTCCCCAACACAACTCCTCCACAGAGATACTGAGTGTACACCAGTCTGAATCCTGCTGGCAAAATCTAAGGAAAAAAAATCTCAATAGATCAGTCATATTTCTAGCCTAGCTCAGAATAAGGAAAGAGACAGAGAGGTTTATGGATACTGGGGACAGAGTTTCAATAGGATAATGCCATACTAAGCATTCTAGTGTTCAGGAAATGAAAGTGTACAGAGGCTGTGCACTAAGACAAGATGAGGTTCCAGATCCATAAAAGTATCCTTGATCTTGTGTAGATTTTGGGAACATCTATCACATTGGCATCTCTGTCATTCATACCCAAAACTAGGTCACAAATCTAAGACAGACTAAAGTAGGGATCTGCATTGAGTGAAGGCATTGAGTGTCCTCAGGGGCTTTAAGTGACGTACTAAACAAAGAACAAGGTCAGAAGCAAATGTAGTTGGTTCATTCAGATCTCAGGAACTGAGTGGGATCTCAGTTCTAGCCTCTAGCCCAGTCTGAAGTCTGCAGTAAAATAATCAGGGCAGGGAATCCCAGACCAGAGGGAAACTTGTGGTTATGTCCTTTTGACTTGCAGAGCTTTCCAGATGGCTGATAGTGGATCAGTTCAGGAGCAGTTTACTGACATTTTGAACTAGGAGCAAGGCCACAGGAATGTTGTACAGACTTAAATAAAGCTAAGGAACTTGAAGAACTCATGCCATGACAACAGCGATTTTACCCTAGCACCAAAGACGTGCAGGACTCCAGTGTGAGCTGTTGAAATCTTGGAATAACACAACACTCAACACCCTAAGAAAGTAGGTGAAGGATACAAAAATAAAAGTTCATCCCAGATATTTCCCCCAGAATTGCACTGAGTACAGCTCTAACGTAATATCCAAAGTTAGGAAGTAGTCTGTAACAAAGAGCAAGATTTTTAAAAAAAGGCTCCAACTATAAAGAGTTATTATGGTGATAAGGTACTCAAGACATAGATCCAGAAAAAGAAAATGGATTCAAAATATCTACAAATAAAGATTCAAAGGAAAGTACAGCTTGGGCACCAATTCAGTTAGAATTCTGTGGAGAAATGAAGAAATAATTGTTTTAAGCATCTAAAAATGATTTCAAAAATCAAATGAGAGCACTAGCTGGAGGGGGGATGGGAAAAGAAATGAGAGCTGTGGAAAAAAGATTCAGAAAGAAAATTAACAGCTTGCATCAAGAGGTACAACACTGCAAGAAACAAACTCTTTGAAAATAAGAAAGTGTGAAGTAGAAGCTAATGACTCCATGAGACAAGAAATATTAAAACAAAGTTTAAAATAGAAGAAAATGTAAGATATCTCATAGCAAAAACAATTGACTTAGAAAATAGATTGAGGAGAGATAGTTGGGGTTGCCTGCAAACCATGGTCAAAAAAAGAGCTTAGATATCATATTTCAAGAAATCATGAAGGAATACTGCTTAGATTTCTTTGAACCAAAGGGCAAAGTGGAAAAAGAAAGAATCCACTTGTTTGCTGATTAAAAAAAAGCCTCTAAATGAAAATTCCAAGGAACATTCACATCAACATCCAAAGTTTCTGGATGAAAGGAAAAAAAAATGTCATAAGCTGTCACAGAGAAAGAATTCAAGTACTAAGGAGTCATACAGAGTCAGGGTCACATAACATTTAACAGCTACCCCTATAAAGAAGCACAGAACTTGACGTACAATATTTCAGGCAAAGGATATGGATTCACAGACAAGAAAAACTTACCCAATAAAATTGAATATAATTCTACAAGGCAAAAAAAAAAAAAAAAAGGATTTTAATGAAGTCGAGGACTTCTAAGCATTCCAGATAAAAAGATCAGAGCTGCAGAGAAACTCTGAAGTTCAAAAAAAGCCAGTAGCACAGTAGAAAGAGCACTGAGCCTGGAGTCAGGAAGATCTGAGTGCAATTTTGCCTTAGCTACTTATTTGCTGTGTGACCCTGGACAAGTCACTTAAGCTCAGTTTCCTTAACTATAAAAATGGGGATAAGGTTGTTATGAGGATGAGATGAGATAATATTTGTAAAGCACTTAGCACAGTGCCTGATATATAGTAGGCACTTAATAAATGCTTGTTTTCTTCCTTCCTTTAACCTATCACAATTACTTCAAACATATTTTTACTCTATTCACACAAATAAAGTTATAACTTATATGCTTAACATCATTCTGACTTCTACAGAGAGAGCCAAGAGAAATATATGACATGATCTGTTCTCAAACAGTTTATAATTCATTCGGGGAGACATGATTAGCACCATGAATAAACAATACTTCCTTCTTCATTTCAATTAATCTGTAATCTCATTGATGTGTGCTCCTTCCAGTGGTATAGATCACCATTCATTCATGCCTTTTCATTTGGGATTCTTGCCCTTGTCCTCCAATAAATCCTTCACAGAAGATCTGCCCAATGCTTTGAAGGTCTTCGTCTAAGATTTTTCCTATGTCATGGATCCCAGAGCAACACTCAGGCTGTTGTTGTCATTCAGTCATTTCAGTCATGTCCAACTCTCCATGACCCCATTTGGGGATTTCTTGACAAAGATCCTGGAGTGGTTTGCCATTTCCTTCTCCAACTCATTTTGTAGATGACAAAACTGAAGCAAACAGGGTTAAGTCATTTGCCTAGGGTCACACAGCTAGTTAGTGTCTAAGGCTGGATTTGAATTCAGGTCTTCCTGACTGCTGGCCTGGTGCTCTATACGCTACCAATAGACTAATTTAGTGGATTGTCAATTCACCTGAATATCACAGTATAAGCAACAGGCATTTTTCATCTATTTGGCTTTTTCCTCTATGAACGGCTAAGATGATCTCTTCTGAATTATTGTGGATTTTGTTGGGGAAGAGTACTATGGGATACGATGCTCCAGGAGTGAGTAATATAGGACAACATATGATAAAATCTTGAATTGGTTGGTATAGTGGTATAGAAACTCAGAGGTGAGAAAATTCAGAATACTTGAGTTCTTGGGGAAGGTCCTAAAGAGAAGGTGGGCCAAGAAGTAAGCCTTGAATGATGGGAAGGACTTGGATAGAAGAGGAACAGGTCAGGCAAATGGGAAAGGGTAAGTACAAAGGCAAGTAAGTGAAAATGGATGAGGCATTTAAAGGATAGGAAGGAAATAATCTTGCCTAGCGTGGAAGAATAGGATTGAAGAAACAGTAGGAGGCAAGATTTGTTAGGTAGAGTCTGGTCAAAATATGGAAAACCTTGAATGCCAAGTATAAAGAATATGACTTTGATGGGATAGGTAATGAGTGTTTATTGTATCTTTGACAGATAAATAATGCAATTTTGATATGAGTATAAGTGGTCTCTCCCATAGAAATTATAAACATCTTCACTATAGCTTTGAGAGGCTTTGGAATCTTGAAGAGTGAACATTTTACCATTATTCCTTGGAAATTCAATGGGAAAAAATGTGTTTTACCTTTGAGTCATGAAGAGTCAATGAGAATGATGAGTTTTTAATAATCTATAAAAGAGTATGAGTTTTAACTGTCATCTGTAAACAGATTTATTTTAATTGATATTTGGGAGAAGCTGCTAACAATGAGTGAACCATGAGAAGACAGAGAGGAGGACAATGGAAAAATTTTATTTCCTTATAGAACCTGTTATCTCTTGTAAATAAAAAAAAAAAAAAAAGGAGGTATCCTGAGAAACTTTGGTAACAATTTTGACACATGAATAGTGGGAATCAGTTTCAGAAGTGAAGAGAAGTTAAGAGTAACAGTAATGGTTAAATGTGACTGTGATCTTTTTCACTGCTAAAACATTGTAAATAATTATGTCTTTGTGTTATTATTTGCTACATTGCTAATGACATATAGCAAATAACTGGTGTTTATTTAAACCTAGGGGATCAGAAGTACATACACATGTATATAATATATATATACACACACATATATTTGTGTGTGCATGTATAGTGTATCAAATATATGTAATTATGTATGATATGTACAAATGATATATAAAGATAGAGACACAGGTGTTTGTATCTATATATGTCTACATTCAGAGAGAAAGATGTGAGCAAGTGGTCACGGGAAAAGAGGTTTTTCCAATTTATTAAATAAATTATATTTGATAAACTGGAGTAAAGACAGAGCCAATTGTTTGATTAATGAGAAAAATTTTGCTATTTTAATAATGAACAAGGAAATAGCTAAACATATCTCATATACTACCTTAGACCTCTGGATAATGGGAATGAGCATAGTGATGAGTCAAATAGTAGGTCAAAAGGTGATCACCCCATATAGGCCATACACGAGTGTGGTAGATCATAAAACCCTGCTAAATAATGAGAAAGGTATTCAATCTATCTGTCCAGTCATTCAATATTTATTAAGTGATTAATCTATATAGTACATTGTGCTAGATATTGGGAGAGATATACAGTTTAAATAAGATATGTTTGCTTTCCTTATAGAGGTTACAAATCTAGTAAGGAGATAAGACAGAAAATTTTAATACGAAATATTAAATAATAATCAATCAACAAGCATTTATTAAGTGCTTACCATGTGCCAGGCACTATACTGGCCACTTGGGACCCAAAGACAAAAACAAAACAGACCCTGCCCTCAAGAAGCCTATATTCTATGAGGGAAAACAACATGTACATAAATAAATGCAAAATACATGCACATAAACACAAAGCAATTACGAGGGGACGCTAGCAGCTGGTAGAGATCACGAGGGGTTTCACACAGGAAGTGGTACTTACTTAAGCTGAATTTTGAAGAAAGATATAAGTAGACAGGGAGTGCATTCTAGACACTGAGGTAAACCTGTGCAAAGGTAAGCAGATAGATTGTTATATGGTCAATTTTGCTGAAAGGTAGAGTGCATGAAGTGAACATATGAAGAAGAAAAATTTGTAATAAGCCTGGAAAGGTATATAGAGCAAGATTGTGAAGCACTTCACATGCCAAATAGAGAGTCTATATTTTATATGAGAGGCAATAAATACTTTCTTGTTGCTAGTTTTCTGAGAAGGGAAATGATGTGGTCTTGCCTGTGTGTTAGAAAAAGCATTTTGTCAGTTGTGTGGAGGATGAACTGCAGAGTGAAAAGACTGAAGGCAGAGAGACTAAATAAGAAGCTGTTGTAATAGCCCAGATAAAGGGTGTTTCGAGGGTCTGATTTAGGGTGGTGGTCACATAAGCAGAGAGAAGGTAGCATATAGGAAAGATATTGTGGAAATATAACTCAACAAAGTTCATGAGAGCTGCAAAATAAAGTGCTACTTGAAGTCTGAAGGAGAAAGTGATTACTGTCAGGCTTCAGGAAAGGTTTTATGAAGGAAGAAGGATTTGATTTGTGCTTTAAAATGAAATAGAAATTTAACAGGAGAAGGATGGCTGGGGGTGTGGGAACTGAAGGCAACAGGAACACTATGAGCAAAGGCAGGGAGGAACAAAGTGAATGTGGAACTGGTGTATTGGGAGGTTTTAAGACAACAGAGTCTTAGATCAGATACTACTTAGAAGCCTGTTGCAAAAACCTAACACAATAGTTTTTGGTCAGTTTCCTAATTTCTTTCAAAATAATTTTGCTAATGGTAATAATATGGCAATGGAAAATAACAACTTAAGGTATTTATTTGAATTATAATCACATATCAGAAAGCTGATTGAAATGAAATAAATATCATAAAATAATGAGGAAATATGAACACATCAACCACGTATGTATTCAAGATCAGAATGTTCCAATGCTAATGAACTGGTTGGGTCTTTTTTTCCCCCAAACTATAAATCAACCCGATTTACTTGGCTTCCTTCATTCCTACATCAGCCAATTAAAATTATAACTGGAAGAATTTTCAACAGAGAAAAAAGTAAAAAGAAAACCAATAATGGTCCTACTTCAAGTTTAAGCAGAACATTGCAGACAAAGCCTAGAACAGAAATACAATTAGCAAAATGGAGAAAACACAATGCTTGGCTAGGTTCCTAAATAGCCAAACTTCAAGGAAGTTTTTCAAGGACAAATGGGTCCATTAATTGGAAGTAATTCATGCTGGCCCAGAGATAAGGTTGAATTCCCAGGCTTCCTGATCTTGTGTTTCTGATTTAGGTAAAATTTGACCGTGCCACAGATGAATATAGCCACTAGAGTGACTACTTCCTATCAAAGCCGTTTCATATAGATACATATGTCATTGGTAGCACAAATCCAAAAGAAATGTATAATCATCTCCTTCAGCAGCTCCTCTCTAGCAATAATGTTTTGTAATTGGTACAGTTGGTGAAAAAAAGACCTAGTACTGCTGCTCCTAATTTGGGGAATACATCTGGCATTATCCCAAGGTTAAGGCAGTGCTGGGCAGGCAGTAAGGGTAGGGGGTTCAATTGTCTCTTTTACTACACTTGTAGATAGGTTATACTTGGGTTCTTTTTAGAAATCTGTTTGCTAGACACAGTGATGCATAGCATTATTATCATTCTCTCATGATTTTTCGGAGGATATAAACTGTGTGCTAGACACTGACCAATCAAAAAGTTCTTTTAGTAGGTACATTCATCTTCAGGCCTCTAACCTAATTCAATGCCCTCCTCACTCTGGCACCAAGCTCTGATTCTTCAGTCTTTATTTCATATTACTTTCTTCCACATGCTCTATGTTTCAGTTAAATTGGATTATTTGTCATTCTCCCTAAGAATGCTGTACTGTTCTACTTTCTTGACTTCATTCATTTTTAAAATTAAATTTCTATTTTATTTTCATGAAGATATGCCTTCTTTCTCTCTTATCTCCCCCTCTCATTCCCCTCCCTACTAAGAAATCAAGCAAATAAATTCCCATTCTGACCATGTCCAAAAATATATTTCTTGATCTATACTCTGAAGTCATCAATTTTCTACAGGGAGCTGGCAGCATGTTTGCTCATGAGTCCTTTAGAATTATGGTTGATCACTGTGTTCATTACAGTTCAAAATTCCACCAAAATTATTTGTCTTTTCAAAAAAATAATTTTTATTTTAATTTTCAATTCCAAATTCTCTCCCTCCTTCTACTTCCCCACCTATTGAGAAAGTTAGAAAAACAATACTCATTGTACATATGAAGTCATGCAAAACATTTCCACATTAGCCATGTTGCAAAAATTTTTTTAAAGCAAAAAATATAAAGAAGGTAAAAAAAAATTCCATGCTTTTGCTCATAGTGTTCCTTATGTTTGGAATGTTCTCTACCCATTTTTTCCTCTCTTGTTTAATTCTTACCTATCTTTTAAAATCAAACTTTAATGCCACAGCCTCCACAAAATCTTTACTAGTCCCTCCTGCCCTTAGCCTTCATTGACATGGTATAGCACTTTGCTCACACTTCTCTGACAGAACTTTGTAGTGTAATTATTTGGGTTTCTGTATCATATTCTGTTTCTAGGCTGTTGTTTCTTGTCCTTCGTTCTTGAAGAGGACCATGATATCAGGAAGACAATGTCATGACTTGTAAGTGAATTGGATTTAAGTGAGGCGTATTCCATAAACTCTATGAAGGCAGGGACCTCATATTATCTAAAATCTGTTTCAGCAACCACTTGGTGCTCTGCACACAAGAGGACCTTAATAAATGTGATTTAACGTGGAAAAGAAGGGAAGAGAATAAGTATACAGCATTTACTAAGTGCCAGGCACTCTGCTAAGTGCTTTTTACAAATATTATTACATTTGATCAATATACTACTATTCTCAAATATTCCATCTGATAATGAAATGGAATTGAATGGAATTAGAGACTTTTAGAACTAGGGAAAAAAAACCCTTAGAGATTACCTAGTATAGAGATCAATCTCTGTTAATTTTGCAGATAAGTAAAGTGAAGCCCAAAGTCTGAGACTCAGTTGATAACACACTTGCTGTTCAGTCTTTTCAATCATGTCCAACTCCTCATGGCAACATCTGGGGCTTTCTTGCAAAGATTCTGGAGTGGTTTGCCATTTCCTTCTCCAGTTCATTTTATAGATGAGAAAACTGAGACAAACAGATTTAAATGAATTACCCAGGGTCACACAGCTAGGAAGTGTCTGAGGCCTAATTTGAACTCAGGTCTTACCAACTCCAGGCCCAGTGCTCTGTCCCTTGCACCACCTAGATACCCATTCATAATATGTAATTAGTGCTATAAATAGAACTAGAAGTAAGTCTCCCCAGACACTGAAGAAGTAACCTGCTTAATGACATCATAGTGATCAGAAGAGTTAATATTATTTCTCTTGTCTAGAATTCAAGGGTGGAGCCAAGATGATGGAGTAGAAAGATGCACATACTATGGCTCTTCCCCCACAGCCCATAAAATACCTGTAAAAAATGACTCTCAACAAATTCTAGAGCAGCAGAAGCCACAGAACAATAGAGTGAAAGAGATTTCCAGTCAAAGGTAACCTGGAAGGCTGACAGGAAAGGTCTATCCCATGAGATGCTGAGCAGAGCAGAGTCCAGCCCTAGCCACACAGCACCAGGAGGAACAGGACTGGAACAGGCCTCTGGGGAAGGGAGGGTCTCAGATCCCTGAACCCACAAGCTCCAAAGAAAGCTTCAAAGGTCAGTGAGAGGGCTTTCTCAGTTGGGTGAGAGGGGAGCAGGGTCCCCACTAGCATGGACCCCAGGCAGCAGAATCAGTGAGACAGCAATGCTGAGTGGCAGTGACTGAGTCTGCGACAGCTTCCATTGTGGGAGCTGCTCAGCTTAAAGCCCCTGGGGGAACTGAGCAGCTGATCTAAATCTCAGCCCTGAGCATGGTCCTGGGGTGAGGAGGAGCACTAGGACCCTCTTCTTGACAAAGGATTCAGAAGTCAAGTAACTGAATAGAAAAATGCCCAAAAAAGGGGGAAAAAAATAAGAGCATAGAAAGATACTTTCTTGGTGAACAGGTATTTCCATCTATCCTTTCAGATGAGGAAGAACAATGCATACTGTCAGAGGAACTCAAGTTTGGAAGCTTCTGCATCCAAAATGAATATGTAGTGGGCTCAGGCCATGGAAGAGCTTGGAAAGCAAGTCAACAGCTTGCTAAAGGAGACCCAAAAAATGCTGAAGAAAATACACTTTTAAAAATAGGCTAACTCAATTGGAAAAAGAGGTCCAAAAAGCCAATGAGGAGAAGAAGGCTTTAAAAAGCAGAATTAGCCAAATGGAAAAGGAGGTTCAAAACCTCACTGAAGAAAACAGTTCTTTAAAAATGAGAGTGGAGCTGAGGGAAGCTAATGACTTTATGATAAACCAAGACATTATAAAACAAAACTAAAAGAATGAAAAAATAGAAGATAATGTGAACTATCTCACTGGAAAAACAACTGACTTGGAAAATAGGTCAAGGAGAGACAATTTAAAAATTATGGGACTACATGAAAGTCATGATCAAAAAAAGAGCCTAGACGTTATCTTTCATGGAATTATCAAAGAAAACTGCCCTGATATTCTAGAACCAGAGGGTAAAATAAATATTGAAAGAATCTACTGACCACCTCCTGAAAGAGACCCAAAAAGAGAAACTCTTAGAAATACTGTGGCCAAATTTCAGAGTTCCCAGGTCAAGGAGAAAATATTGCAAGAAGCTAGAAAGAAACAATTTGAGTATCATGGAAATACAATCAGGATAACACAGGATCTGGCAGCTTCTACATTAAGGGATTGAAGGGCTTGGAATAGGATATTCCAGAAGTCAAAGGAACTGGGATTAAAACCAAGAATCACCTACCCAGCAAAACTGAGTATAATACTTCAAGGGAAAAAATGGTCATTCAATGATATAGAGGACTTTCAATCATTCTTTTTTTTTTTTTTATTAAATTTATTTATTTAACTTTTAACATTCATTTTCACAAAATTTTGGGTTACAAATTTTCTCCCCTTTTATCCCCTCCCCCCCCAAACACCAAGCATTCTAATTGCCCCTATGACCAATCTGCTCTCTCTTCTATCATCCCTCTCTGCCCTTGTCTCCATCTTCTCTTTTGTCCTGTAGGGGCAGATAGCTTTCTATACCCCTTTACCTGTTTTTCTTATTTCCTAGTGGCAAGAACATTACTCGACAGTTGATCCTAACACTTTGGGTTCCAACTTCTCTTCCTCCCTCCCTCCCCACCCCTTCCCTTTGGAAGGCAAGCAATTCAATATAGGCCATATCTGTGTAGTTTTGCAAATGACTTCCATAATAGTTGTGTTGTATAGGACTAACTATATTTCCCTCCATCCTATCCTGTCCCCCATTACTTCTATTCTCTTTTGATCCTATCCCTCCCCATGAGTGTCGACCTCGAATTGCACTCTCCTCCTCATGCCCTCCCTTCTATCATCCCCCCCACCCTGCTTGTCCCCTTATCCCCCACTTTCCTGTATTGTGAGATAGGTTTTCCTACCAAAATGAGTGTGCACTTTATTCTTTTCTTTAGTGGAATGTGATGAGAGTAGACTTCATGTTTTTCTCTCACCTCCCCTCTTTATCCCTCCACTAATGAGTCTTTTGATTGCCTCTTTTATGAGAGATAATTTGCCCCATTCAATTTCTCCCTTTCTCTTCCCAATATATTTCTCTCTCACTGCTTGATTTCATTTTGTTTTAAAGATATGATCCCATCCTCTTCAATTCACTCTGTGCACTCTGTCTCTATGTATGTGAGCGTGTGTGCATGTGTAATCCCACCCAGTACCCAGATACTGAAATGTTTCAAGAGTTACAAATATTGTCTTTCCATGTAGGAATGTAAACAGTTCAGCTTTAGTAAGTCCCTTATGACTTCACTTTGCTGTTCACCTTTTCATGGTTCTCTTCATTCTTGTGTTTGAAAGTCAAATTTTCTTTTCAGCTCTGGTCTTTTCATCAAGAATACTTGAAAATCCTCTATTTCATTGAAAGACCATTTTTTCCCCTGAAGTATTATAGTCAGTTTTGCTGGGTAGGTGATTCTTGGTTTTAGTCCTAGTTCCTTTGACTTCTGGAATATACTGTTCCATGCCCTTCGATCCCTTAATGTAGAGGCTGCTAGATCTTGTGTTATCCTGATTGTATTTCCACAATATTTGAATTGTTTCTTTCTAGCTGCCTGCAGTATTTTCTCCTTGACCTGGGAACTCTGGAATTTGGCCACAATGTTCCTAGGAGTTTCTCTTTTTGGATCTCTTTCAGGCGGTGTTCTGTGGATTCCTTGAATATTTATTTTGCCCTCTGGTTCTAGAATCTCAGGGCAGTTTTCCTTGATAATTTCATGAAAGATGATGTCTAGGCTCTTCTTTTGATCATGGCTTTCAGGTAGTCCCATAATTTTTAAATTGTCTCTCCTGGATCTATTTTCCAGGTCTGTTGTTTTTCCAATGAGATATTTCACATTATCTTCCATTTTTCCATTCTTCTCTCTTTGTTCTGTGATTTCTTGGTTTTGCATAAAGTCATTAGCCTCCATCTGTGCCATTCTAATTTTGAAAGAACTATTTTCTTCAGTGAGCTTTTGAATCTCCTTTTCCATTTGGCTAATTCTGCTTTTGAAAGCATTCTTCTCCTCATTGGCTTTTTGAACCTCTTTTGCCAATTGAGTTAGGCTAGTTTTCAAGGTGTTAATTTCTTCAACATTTTTTTGGGTCTCCATTAGCAGGGAGCTGATCTGCTGTTCATGCTTTGACTTCATGTCTCTCATTTCTCTTCCCAGCTTTTCCTCCACCTCTCTAACTTGATTTTCAAAATTCTTTTTGAGCTCTTCCATGGCCTGAGCCCATTGGGTGGGCTGGGACACAGAAGCCTTGATTTCTGTGTCTTTGCCTGATGGTAAGCATTGTTCTTCCTCATCAGAAAGGAAGGGAGGAAATGCGTGTTCGCCAAGAAAGTAACCTTCTATAGTCTTATTTCTTTTCCCTTTTCTGGGCATTTTCCCAGCCAGTGACTTGACCTCTGAATATTTTCCTCACACCCACCTCACCTCCTGATCCTCCCAGCCCGTGTTTGTGGTCTGAGATTCAAATGCTGCTTCCAGCCTCAGGGCTTTTGGCGGGGGCAGGGCTGCTATTCAGTATGAGATTATGTTCTGGTGCTGAGGTCGGGGCAGGGCCACCTCTCAGGCTCAGTTCCCTCAGGGGGTTTATGCACAGACCTTCCTCAATGGATTCAGGCTCCTGCCCGCTTGGGGAGCCCCTGTCTGCAGCCGCCTCTCAGCTTCTACCTCCCGGGGGGGGCCTGAATTATGGGGGCACCCCACTCCCCTCTCGACCCGCCAAAGAGACTCTCTCACCCACCCCTGTCACCTGTGGGTGGAGGGACTTGTGCGGCCGCTGGAGATCCCGTCCCTGAAGCCTGCTCGGATCTGTTTCTCTCGGTGCCGCAGCCGTGGCCGCAGCAGGTCTGGGCTGGGCTTTGTGTCTGCAGCGCGACGGACCTTTTGCGAGAGGTTTGCAGATCCCTCTGTGGGTGGAGGGACCCGCGTGGCCGCTGGAGATCCTGTCTGTGAAGCCTGCTCGGATCTTTTCCTCTCCGTGCCGCGGCCGCGGCAGGGCTGCACTCAGCTCCCAGTCCCGGCGCCCAGTCCGCAGCGCGAAGGACCCCCCCCCCCCCGTGAGAGGTTTGCAGGTCTCTCTGGAACAGAAATCTCCCTCGCTCCAATGTTCCGTGGCCTCTGGGTGCAGAATTCGCCGTGAGTTACTTCCCTGTAGCCATTCTATGGGTTGTGGGTTCAGAGCTATGTGTATGTGCGTCTTTCTACTCCGCCATCTTGGCTCCGCCCCCCCTCAATCATTTTTAATGAAAAGACCAGAACTGAAGAGATAATTTGACTTTCAAACACAAGAAATCAAGAGAAGCATGAAAAGGTAAACAGGAAAGAGAAATCATAATGGACTTTCTAAAGCTGAACTGTTTATATTCCTACATGGAAATATAATATTTGTAACTCTTGAGACTTATCTCAGTATTTGGATAGGTGGAGGGATTATACACACACACACACACACACACACACACACACACACACACACACACACATAGACAAAGGGCACAGGTTGAGTTGAATCAGAAAGGATGATATCTATAAAAAAATAAAATCAAGGGATGAGAGAGGACTATATTGGGAGGAGAAAGGGAGGAATGGGATGGGGCAAATTATCACTCATAAAAGAGATAAGAAAAATCTTTTTCAATGGAAGAGACAAGGGAGAAGGGGAGAGGGGAAAAGTGAAGCTACTCTCTTCACATTTGGCTTAAGGAGGGAATAACATGCTCACTCAATGTGGTATGAAAATCTATCTTACACTACAGGAAAGTAGGGGAGGAGGAAGTGGGATTAGGGGGATGATAGAAGGGAGGGCAAATGGGGGAAGGAAGAGAATAGAAGTAAGCATTTTTGGGAAGGGACAAGGTCAAATGAGAGAATACAGTAAAGGGGGGACAGAGTAGGATGGAGGGAAATATAGTTTGTCTTACACAACATGACTATTATGGAAGTCTTTTGCAAAACAACACACATATAGCCTATATTGAATTGCTTACCTTCTCAGTGGGTATGGGTGGGGAGGGAGGAAGGGAGAGAAGTTGGAATTCAAAGTATTAGAAACAAATGTTGAGAATTGTTTTGCATATAACTGGGAAATAAGAAATACAGGTAATGAGATATAGAAATCTATCTTGCCCTACAAGAAAAGAGAGAAGATAGGGATAAGGGAAGGGGTGTGACAGAAGGGAGGGCCATTTGAGGGAAGGAGTAATCAGAATGCAAGGTGTTATGCAGTGGGGGAGGGGAGAGATGGGGAGAAAAATTAGAACTCAAAATTTTGTAGAAATGAATGTCATAACCTAAAAATAAATAAATAAATGAAAATAAAAAAGAATACCCTGTTTCTTTCCATCTACCTATCCAAATCCTAGCAGTCCTTTGAGACTGAAAACTCATTTCCTCCATGAAACTTTCTCTGTCTTAACAGTCCCACAATCTCACTCTTTTCTGAACTCCTCTTTTACATTGTCTGAAATGAATCATTTAGCATTGTCAAGTATTGTTGTTTTATGTTCGTCTCTCCAAATTCAATGTCTAAATCTTTGAGGGCAAGGATCATGCCTTTAATGCTTCTTCTGTATCTCTACCCTGCTTAGCACAGTGTTAAGCTAGGTGAATGTTCAATGAGTAAATGCTGAGGCAAGAAATGCAAAACAATGGAAAGGGTGAAGAGTTTCTTATATTTTCTCATAGTCCCACTTGGAGATTCATGGTAAGAAAAAAAATATTAGAACTTAAAGTATTCTAGAATCAGCTTTGCTTTAGGGAGTACTATTTTATTGACTGCCAATGGATCAGATGACAATTCACAGCTTTTCCAATAACTTTACTTAATTATTATTAATGTTAATAAGAATAGCTAACATTTATAACACTGTGTGCCAGGCACTGTACTACAATTATTACAGTGGTAATTATTATGTCATTTGAGGGAGAGAGGAAGGGAGGTGCTATTATTATCTCTATTTTACAGATGAGGAAACTGAGGCAACTGGTAGTCGAATGACTTGCCTAGGATCACATAGCTAATAAGTGTCTAGTAAGAGTCTAGATATGAACTCAGGTCTTCCTGACTCCAGTACCAGTCTGTATATAAGTATCAAAACTCAAGTGTGAAGCACTCAAGTTTCTAAGTTGCCACCAGACAAATCTGGTTAGAATATAGGGTTGCTTAGCTAGATCTCCAAATTCAGACTTAGGACATGCCATTTCCCTGAGTTTCCCATCTTCTCAATGTGAGGAGGTCCATTGTTAACTCTAAAGAATCTTTTCATGTGATTGTTGACCAAGGGCAGCCTAAAACAGCTGTGCAGCCCTAGATAAGACTTCAGAGGAAGATCCTAAACTGCAAAAGCTGGGACTGGGTGGAACCTACATTGGTATATTTAAGAACTGACTCCTTTCCTGATACTCTGACTTATCCCTTTCTGCTACTTCCTTTACACATTTATTGCTCATGCTTCATACAATGTTTATTTAAGGGAAGGACTCAAAAGAAATTAAAGTCTTGGTTCTTTCCTTATGAGTGCTTGGGAGATAAGGAGTATAGAGATGACACAATTAAATAAAAACCTAAAACAGAGAGAAGCCACAAATACTTTAGGTGGAGAAGAGAGGTTTATTCATGTACATTAGATATGTCAGGGAAGGATTTATTCAGGAAGTGGCACTTTATCTAAAACCATGAAGGATGGGTAGGGTTAGTAGAGAAAGAAGATAAAAAAGAAGGCATTTCAATCAGAGGGAAAAACATAACTGAGGTTTGGAACTGGTGACAGAGCAGGTTTGCTGGAGAGGAAATTGAAAAGCTGTAACTGGCCAGAACAGAAGGTTGGAATTGAGAAGTAGCAGAGCTGTAACTAGTGGGGTCGCTTGGTCTTTGCCTGGGTACTGCCACCGAGATGGTACTACCATTTTTTCCCAAGGTGTAATACTTCTTCTGCTTTGATCTAAAGAACACCATCCCTGTGCCTTATGCCTTAAGATCTTCCACTACACTATGCCCCCATAGAAACTGAGAAAAAGAAGGTAGCTCTGGGAAAGGGTGAGAGTGGGAAAACTGGTAGCAGAGGTCTTGGGGGGAGAATATAGATAGGTGGGCACTACAGGGTCCTGAGGACTCTGGGAAATAATACCTGGGCTTTTTGGCCTTCTGTCTTCCTGTGGCATTATAAATGCCAGTTCTTTTAATATAAACTACCAAAAACATATTTAGAGTATCAAGAAATAATAAGAAAAACATTAATCATACCTTATACCCCCAAAAATTGTCCCTCGAATTGGATGCAATGTGTGTATGCATATAGAAACACATATCTAAAAAGGTAACAGACATATTAACACTCCTTTCATCTGACTTTGAGGGAATTTTCCAGATAATTTAAAATTATCTCTTTAGAACTGTGTTCTCATTGAGAATAAGAGCTATGTTTTGGCTTCTTTTGGAATCCCCACCTTTAATAAATGCTTATTGACTGACAACTTTTTAAAAATTAGACACTATTGGATAGAAATCTTTCTATACTGTGTTATACATATGCACTGTGTCTTGCTTTATTTGTCTGCTTACCCTTTTTCCCTCTGCCATCCCCCCGCCAAAGAAACAAAACAAAATAGAAAACTATCCTTTTCTAGTTTGGATGTCTATTTTCATGTTGGGGTTTTTTTCCTGCTTCCTTCTTCACTCTCAGACTGCTTATCTTTTCTTACCACCTTGAGTACAGTAGTCTCAAAGTTTAGCAATGCGGTGAACAGGTGTGGCAAATGGAATTTGCCATTACAGTTAACAGTAGGAGTCTTCAGGGAGTACTGATAAGGACTGCAATCCTAATTCTTTCCATACCAGGAGGTATAAAAACTTAGGGAACTTTCCCAATGACTTGAGGGGTTGTGCTATCGTTATGTTCCCGCAAGAACAAGAATTGTCTTTTTTTTTTTTTTTTTGGTCTTTCTTTGTATCCTTAGTGCTTATCACAGTGCCTTCACATAGAAAGCAAATAAAAAATGTTTTTTGACTAACTATAGTAACTGCAAACAGGACTCCCTTTTTGAAAAGGTGACAGGGCTTAAAGAATTATGTTTTTATATTCTATCTCATTGGGAAGGAGGAAGAACTCCTTGGAAGAAATTATTCAAAAAGTAAAAGTTGAAAAGGCAGATGTGAATTGAAATGTCGTATCTTTCTATTAGTTCTTTCCATGGAAGGCAAATTTCTTCTCCACTATTTTTATTCAATGTTAAAGATACAGTGGGAGTGGGGGTGTCACACACAAGTTACTATGAACCCTTAGATGTCCCCACTCTCCCAGGAACACAAAATCAGGACTTATATGTAAAGACTCAGAATTAAAGTGTTGAAAGAGGCCTTAGAGATCTTCTAGAATCTGGAGTCCTCATTTTGTAGATGGAAAATTGTGGCCTAGTGAGAGGAAATGACATGACCATGGTAAAAATAAGTGGCAAAGTCAGGACTAGAATCATGGATTTTTGTTTGTTTTGTTTGCTTTCCTTCCCCCTACCTCTTACTTATTTCCATTACATTATTAGCCCGCTTGGACTCACATATGAATCTTTATTCCATCGTAAAGTATACAAACTCAAACAGGAAAACAGAAAAAAGCTGCACCCTGCCGAGGTGGAGTATCCTTTTCCTTGGAATATCTCATCCTTCAGAGCTTTAGAAAGTCACAGTTCCCCCTGTGAAATAGCCTCCTGGCAAACTGTGAAGGGCCTCAAACAGATCCCTAGTACTGGAGGAGACCCTGGCTCTGGCTGATTAAACTGTAAGATAACTGCTTCTAGAACTGTCGTCAAGTATTTGAAGGGCTATTTAGAAGAATAGGAATTCCCACCCATCCTGCTTCGATCCAGAGGACATAACTAGGAGCAATCAGTAGAAGTTACTGAGAAGCAGATTTGGGCTTTGGTATAAAGAAAAAAAATCCTCATAACTAGAGATCATAAATAGAACTTCTGGATAAGAAATAAAATGTGCTATCTCAGAACGTAGTGGATTCCCTGTCACTATAAGTCTTCAAACAAAGATTGGAGAACCTCTTGTCAGGTGTGTTCTTCCTTTCCTCCCTTTCTTCCATCTTTCCTTCCTTCCTCCCTTTCTCCCTTCCCCCTCCCTTCCTCCCTTTCTCCCTTCCCCCTCCCTTCCTTCCTTTCTCTCTTCTTCCTTCCTTCCTTTCCCCTTCCTTCTCCCTTCTCCTTTTCCTTCCTTCCTTTCTTCCCTCCTTCATCCCCTCCTTCCTTTTTTCCATAAGGATATAGGTGGACCCAACTAATCACAGAAGGCCTTGACATCTCAATTAAATCAACCAGTCAATCAAAAGTAAACTAAGAATAAGTCCTTAATCAATTTCAAAGGCTCAGAGGAGCTTCAGGTTATCGAATAAAAAGAGATGATGCCACACAAGACATATATTTTGATTAGTTAATGATTTAAATCAGTTTTTTTGTGCCACATATAAAAACAGTTAGCTAGTTTAGAGCCAGTCAGTCAAGTGGGAAAAGACTCCAGATTTGAAAGCGGGAGATTCTCTGAGAGAGAATTGCCCTTGGGGAGAGTAGATAATACCCCCCCCCCCTTTTCCCTCCCTCTACCTTACTGACCATGTTATATTGACTAATAGAAGACAGCGCATCCAGCTGGGAGCTGAGAAACATGCTGAGGACAAACATGCTGAGACTAGGCAACCATGCATCTGTAGACAAAATTGCCCAAGTTATGACTTTTCAAGCTTTGAAAGTTCTATTAGAATTTCTGAAGTTAATAACAGCATCTGTACTGGGAGCTGAAAGACACACTAAGTACCAACTAGACATACCAGTGAAAACTGAGCCTTAGTATTCTATGAGGCCACTGACCCTAGAGCTCAGCAGAGAGCTACACCTAAAGACAACTTCATAAGGACTCTCCGAAGGGAGAAAAGTACTTTAACTAGGGACTATGTGCTTCTCCTTTGCCACAAGGGCTCCCTGCACATGTGCCTCAGCATCATTTAACTCTAAGTTGGGGTCTAATCTCTCCAAGGAACAGGATCATAAGATCATATGTTTAGGGCAAAGATAGTTGTTATAGAAATCATCTCCCCCAAACCAAGAGCATATTCTCTCCTTGTACACACAATATCCCTAGAAAGAGTGTACCTTAACTATACTTAAATGGCACTAAGGCACATGTATAGGGATCCTGTGTAGCAAAGAGGAAACTCATAGTTGCTAGTTACTGGAAATATGTGTGTATAAATATGTGTATGCATGTGCATATGTGTGTGACTATATAGCTGCTGGTTACTAGACATATGTGTGTACGCGTACAAGCTGGTGTGCACATGTATGCATGTGCATGTGTGTACATTTATACATGTGTGTGCAAACATGTACGTTCTCACTTGACTGACTACTCTGAACTAGCTTACTGTTTTTATACATAGTACAAAAAGCTGTGACTTGAAATCATCAACTAATCACAATGTGTTTCCTATGTTGTATCATTTTTTCCCCAATAACTCTTTGAAATTGATTAAGAACTTAATCTTAGTTTATACACGGACATGTATAGTGACAGGTTTAGTAACCCCAGTTCCTGATAATTATTCCTTGAAGCCTAAGGAGATAAGTATTCAATTACCCTCTGGGGATCCAGCTCACCAGGATGGATAGAAGTTGGGGAGGTAGCCAATGTTGATGCTCTACCAGGCGAAGGCATCTGGACTTTATTCTGAAGATAGTGTGGGAAGGTAAAAGGCTAGGACTCAAATCTACTCTCTGGCACTCAGTTACAGCACCTCTTTATGTTTCAGGTTCCTCATCTGTTTGTTAAAAGGGGATAATAATGCCTATTGTATCTATCTCCATGGGCAATTGTAGGGAAGGTGTTTTTTAACCTGTAAAATCCTACAATAGGGTTGACAAATATTATTATTGTACATTTGTCATTTGACGAATCAAAAAGAACTTTTTCCTTTAAAAAAAGGAAGCTATGTTTCCCCTCAATTTCCCCTGTCTATCCAATAACAGATACTGTAATATACTCTGCTCTCTTTTTTTACCTAAACATTTTCTGCATCCTCATGTCTGCATCCTCAAACATAAGAGGCCAAAGGTTAGGTAGAGATAAATAAAAATTTAAAGTAGGACAGAGAGTCAAATCTCTGGCTGAATTTCTCTAACTGGGGGCTCTGAACTATTGTTATTATATTGATATAAACTATATAAAATAAAGAAAGGGTTAGTATATTGCCCCTAGGCCTAATAAGAGAGCTAATAACAATAACAATAGTGTAACTGATTATATCTTAAGAGAGACAGGGGGTAGGTAGGACAGAATAGTGATTGAAGAAAACCTTATACCCTAAACCATTCCCCAAAGAAGAGACTGCTTCAGCTCTGCCTGGTTTCAGTATGGGGATAAAACACAGAAAGAATAAAATACTAGCTATTTCCCTCAGCTCAGACAGATGACTAAGGAGTCAGTGGCAGGATGAGGCAACATTTTACCTCCCCTGCTGTTTACAGTTGGCTTGGGTGATGTGTTCTTTTGGAGTGGGGGACAAGTCTGGGGAAGGGACAAGGGCAGTGGTCTGGTGTGCACTCAGGGTGTGTACTATAGGCAGTGAAAAATATTTGCCAGTGTTAGCTCTTGAATTCCAGCTAGAGGATTGCCCGGGGCGACTCCCGGGCCTTCGCCTTCTACTTACCTATCCCCGGTCCTCGGACGTCTCCGGCCCTCCTCCTGGTTCGGGGGAGGGAATTCCCTCTCCCTGTTGGGGAAGGGGAATAAACAGGCAGAGCACCCGAAAGGAGTTGCAGCCAGCAAGCTTTATTCCGTTTTTTTCTCTCTCCAGCTCTCATGGTCATCCCCTTTTATTATCCCCTGTCTCCTCCCCCATACCTCCCATGGGCGGGCGAGCTCCTCCCAAGTGCCTCCTCGTGGGTGGAGCCAGCCTGTTACCAGGGCCATCCCAGTACCTCGTGGCTTGCTAGACCAGCTAGCCTGCCACGTAAGCAGGTTCAGACCCTCAGGCGTCTCACGGTCCTCATGGGGGACCCCGGTCCAGAGCTGTCCCCCAACAGAGGATCATAACTTCCTGGGAATACCTCTGTCTCCTTCATCCTAAGACTTTTATTTGTCTCTAAGCTTTGCCCTCCCAAGCTGCGTAAACTTTTCCAGATGTGAAGAATGGGGAATGGTGATCTTGGGGCCAGGGTGTACCTAGTAGAACTGAGAGAATCTCTTCCCTGCTTATACTGTCATGGCACCAAGGACCATTGCTATGAAGTGATCCCCATAACCTGCAGGAAATGTACATTTCAGCAACATAGCTGAAATAGTGCTGGAATGAGAGTCAAGTCAGTCAGGTCTTGGTCTGTGTTCTGATACTAATTCTAGGTCTTTGTTTCCTCCTCCGCAAAATTAGGGGATTGGACAATGTGGTCTCTAAGGTGCTTTCCAGTACTAATAGTCAGTCAACATGCATTTATTAAGCACCTACTAAGTATCAGGTACTGTGCAAAATGCTGGGAATACAAAGAAAGGCAAAAAATCCATGTATATATATATATATGATAAATTAGAAATAATTAACAGAAAGAAGGCACTAGTATTAAGGGGAATTGGAAAGGGCTTCCTGTAGATTTTTAACTGGGTCTTAAAGAAAGCTAGCAAAGCTAGAAGGTTAAGATGAGGAGGAAGAGAATTCCATGCCTGGGAGACAGCCAAGGAAAATGACCAGAGTCAAGAGGTGGAGTATCTTGTTTGAGGAACAACCAAGAGGTCAATGCCACTGATTTACATATATGTGACAGGGGTAAGGTATAAGAAGATTGGAAGGGGGCACAGATTATGAAAACTTTAAACACCAAACAGAACTTTTTATATTTACTATTGGAGGTAACACTCTATTAATCTGTGAGATATGGGTTCCCTTTGAATGAATGAAAGAATGAATGAATGAATAGTGATGATTAAATATATACTAACTACATGCTAAGAACTACATTTAGCTTTGGAGACACAAAAAGTAAAGGTAAAACAGTCCTTGCTTTCAAAGAGCTCACCGACAACACTTAGAAAATTCAGCTGCAGGGCAGATACAAGGCTTGGAAGTCCAACTCAGCTAATTCAGTTAAGAGTTTAATGAGTCTTCAAATGTGACCTTGGGCAAGTCATTTTTCTCTGGGGACTGAGTTTCCTCCTTTGCAAAACTGAAGAGTTGTACTAGATGATGATTAAGATCCCATCCAGCTCTAACACGATGCTTTAAGGGTGTGGTTTTTTTTTGCAGGGGGTTTGGAAGGTGCCATAATATTCAAGCCTTCTTTTAACTCTTCTCCCAAATAATACTATTTCCTGTAAGGGCTACCACTCTATCTTCACCATCCTCCTCCTCCCTCTTCTCTCCAAATAATCAAGTTCCTTGGAAGTCAAATGTGAAGAAACTGTTTATCATTCTTGATAACTCAGTGCTAAGTTTGGTTTAAATAGGAAGCTATCAAGTGGTCCTCTTCCTAGAGCTTGGGGAGGGGAGGATTGACTAGCATCTGTAATAGCATCATGGGGTCCCTGTTTCCCTCCATGGAGTTTTGCCTTTTCTCCCTCTAATTGATGGTGCCTTTCAAGCTATTTGCCCCAGTATGGATTGTGTGGTTGCACTAGTTAAAAAAATTCCTAGTGATGGCTGTGGTCATTATTCCCTATCTCCTGCTGACTAAGTTCAAAGAGAGCTTTGCAATTTCTTCTTGAACCTCCAAATTGTAATATTAAGTCGGTCCAAACATGATAAAAGAAATTATACTTTATGTTTGGCTCCTAACTGCTTGTAACATTAGATTCAGCAAATATTTATTAATGACATACTTCCTTGTAACACCACCCTGTCCCTGTTAACTATTGATGCCCCAGAATAACAGATTGATATAATATGGTTTTATTTCTAAATAGGCAGCTAGGTAACATAGTGAATAATGCACTGAACTTGGAGTCAGGAAGACCTATGTTCAAATACAGCCTCAGACACTCCTTAGCTATGTGACTCTAGGCAAGTTACTAAACCTCTATCTGCCTCAGTTTTCTTATCTGTAAAATGAGGATAATGACAGCACTTAGCCACCAAGGTTGTTCTGAGGATAAAATGAGACTATCTATATAAAGCAATTTGAAAACCTTAAAAATACCATGGAAATGCTAATTTTGGAAGATAACTGTGATTGTATACCAATAAATTCTTATAGCATCAAGGCTTTTATGTTTACCCAGTATCTTTCTGATTAGATAATATATTTCTATTTTCCACACTGGTACCCATACAAATATTTCATTTCCCTTTACTATCACTTAGGCTTCTTTTCTTTGGCATTAGTTTATTTTTTCCCCAAAAAGTTTATTTTTTCTAATTACACATAAAGATAGTTTTCAACTTTTATAAGATTTTGAGTTCCAGTTTTTTTCCTCCCTCTCTTCATTGCATTCCTCCTCCCCAAGATAGCAAGCAATCTGATATTGGCTATACATGTAAAATCTCATTAAACATATTTCCACATTAGTCATGTTGTGAAAGAAGAATCAGAACAAAAGGGGAAAATTACAAGAAAGAACTCCTCCCGCAAAAAAGTGAGAGAAAATAGTGTGCTTCGATCTGCATTCAGAATCCATAGTTCTTTCTCTGGATATGGATAACATTCTCCATCATGAGTCTTTTGGACTAAAGCTTTATTAAAAAGAATTTCTTCCCTATCTGGCATATATATAAAGCGTTTAACATAGTGCCTGGCACATAGATGCTAATAAATGGCAGGCAAGCTTAATAAATACTTATTCCCCTGTCCTTAATCTTTCTTCAGACTACTCTATGTGTCTATAATGAACCTCAGAGAACTTCTCGTCAGACCCCTTAATTTCACAGATGAGGAAAATAAAATCCATGGAGGTTGTTGACTAAGTTCTAACTAATTACCTTGGTTAGAAGTAGGATAAAATAGTGTCAAAAGCACTTTGGGGGTCAGGACACAGGATTTAAACCAAGTGCCCCTGACTCCCTCAAATTCTCCAACTCTGACCATTTCCACTATCTGTTTCCCAAATCTAGGACTTTCCCCCTCTTCATTTCTACCTCCTGGCTTCTTTTAGGTCTTAGCTAACCTAGCTAACTTCTACAAAAAGCATTTCCCCTGTCTTCAATCCTAATGCTTTCCCTCTGAGATTATACCTGTATAATATATCTTGTTTATACAGAGTTGTTTGCATATTGTTTCTCCCAGTAGACTGAGCTCTTTGAAAGAAGGGATTTTTTTTTTTTGCCTTTCTTCAAATCCCTACTGTTTAGCACCTTGCCTGCAGAATTACTAAATAGTAATTGTTTCTCTTTTACCCAGTAACTCTGAGGGTCTTCCCCTCCCAGTTTGATATTTTTTTTATTAAAGGAGCCATCCTTTGAGTAAGTACTTAAAGAAGCCTCTTCATTGTTGAATGAGTGTATCTCACTCAGAGTGAGAGTGTGATAAGACCTTAGCCTGAAAGGGTCAAGGTCTCACTCTGCATCCTGGACCACCTCCAGTCATCCTGATGAATATCAGGCCACTGGACCCAGATGGCCCAGGAGAAGAAAGAGAGGTTGGTGACCTTGCACAGCCCTGCCCCCCCCCCCCCCCTCAAATCAAGGTCAGCTTGCAAGTCATGTCATCATCTTGATGTCATGGTCCTCTTCAAGAATGAAGGACAAACACAACAATGTACAAATCACATTCTAATTGTCATTATCTTTTTGAGTATATATGTAACTCTTATGAGGCAGAGATCTTGTCTAATTTTTATTTGTGTCTCCTCTAGTGCATTGCATAGTGCACAGTATGTTGTAAATGCTTGCTAAATATTTATTGAATGAATGGATAGATTATAGAATAATAGAATCTCAGAGGTGGCAGAAATCTCAGAAGCAATCCAGATCAACTCCCACCCTGATCAAGAATCCCCTATACAATACACCTGAAAAGTGGTCTTCAAACTTTTGCTTAAGTTCTCTATTAAAGGGAGAACCCAATACCTCCCAGAGTAGCCATTTTACTTTTGAACAGCTCTAATTATTAGGAAGTTTTTCTTTTCATTGAGCCTAAATTTACCTATTTGCAGCTTCCACCTGTGGCTCCTAGTTATGTCTACTGGGACCAAGCAAAACAAATCTAATCCCCTTTCCATATGACAGCCCTTCAAATATTTGAAGACAGCTATTATCCCTTCACTGATTCCCCATCTCCTTCCCTCCCACAGTATTCAGGTTAAATAAACATCCCAAGTTCCTTCAAGGACACAAACTTGCGGCCCTTCACCGTCCTACTCATCTTATCAGTGTCCTCCCTACAATGTACTGCCCAACACTGAACATAATATTCCAAATGTGTTCTGACCAGAGGGAGAGTACAGTAAGATTTATTACCAAGTCCTGCACACTTTGTTTAACATCAGTCTAAGATTACTTTAGCTTTTTCTTAGTTGCCATTTCATATTTTCAACTCTCATTAACCTCATAGTACACTAAAACCTCCAATTTTTTTCCAGGAAACTCTAGGCACATCCCCATTCTTGTTAAGCATTTTCTATTTATTCTCTTGCTTTGCAATTCTTTTCCAAAAGCAACATGATTTCAGAGCCTCATAAAGATGTAGTCTTCTTCTGCATGTCTTTTTCATATTTCCCTTCAGATTATTTCCAAAGAATGACAAAAAGAAACAACATTGGTATGGTTTGAAGGCCTTCTTTTTACACTAAGACTTCAATTTGGCATCCTCACATACATAACAATTTCCTCCCTTAATATGCATATTTCGATTCCCTTTTTCTTAATGTTTTTCTTTATATCTGCATAATTTTTAAAAAATGAGAATAGTTCCAAAGTGAATAGAAACCCAGGATAATGGGTTCAAGTGAATGTAGGCTACAATTGGCAGCAGGATGGAAGAGTCAATCTTTTTTCTTCTTTCCTATTCTTCTCTCAATCAAACTGAAACAAATACTTGTACTCTAAAATGAACTTCATAACTAATGGGTTAGGACAGAAAGAAAAAAATAAAAGATGATACCAAGTTTCCTATCCTGGGTGCCTGGGAAAATGAAGGTGACTTTAATTCAGAAAGGAATCAATCAATCAATTACAAACATTTATTAAGCACCTACAATGTTCTGGGTACTGTGCTAAATACTACACATATAAAAAGAGGCAAAAGACAGTTTACAATCTACAGGGGGAGACAACATGCAAACCAAGTAAGCTATGTAAATAAGTAGGAAATAATTAAAAGAGGGAAAGCACCAGAATTGAGAGTAGTTGGGAAAGGCCTCCTGTAGAAGTTGGTATTGAAAGGAAGCCAGAGAGATCAGTAGTTTGAGCTGAGGATGTACAGTATTCCAGGATCGGGGTTAGCCAGGCATAACACGCAGAGCCAAGAGATAGTGTCTTGTTCATTACATAGCCCCAAGGCTGGTGTCATTGGATTGAAGATTACATGTTGAGGAGTAAAGGTACTAGAAGACTGAAAAAGGGCAGGGGTGGGGGCTAGGCTATGAAAGACTTTGAATGACAAACAGAACATTTTGTATTTGATCCTGGAGGCGATAGGAAGCCATTGGAGGTTACTGAGAAGGCAGTTGACATGATCAGACCTGTACTTTAGGAAAGTCATTTTAGTGGTTGAATAAAAGATGGACTGGAGTGGGGAGAGACGTGAGGCAGCAGACCTATCATTAGGTTATGGCAGTAATTAAGGCATGAGGTGATGAGGGGGGCCTGCATTAGAGCAATGGCTGTGTCAGATGAGAGAAGAGGGAGTATTCAGGAGATATTACAAAGGCAAAATCGGTAGACTTTGGCAATAGTTTGGATATGCAAGTGAGAGATAGTGAGGAATACAAGATGAATGGACTATTGTGAGGCTGAGGGACTGGAAGGTGGTGTTGTCCTCTACAGTAATTGGGGAGGTAGAAATGGGGGAGGGTTTAGGGGGAAAGATAATGAGTTCAGTTTTGGACATATTGAGTGTAAGATGTCTATTGGATATCTAATTCCAGATATCTGAAAGGCAGTTGGAGATGTGAGACTGGAGCAGGAAAGGTAGATTTGACAATTATCAACGTAGAGACTTTAATGAAATCTATGGGAGCCAATGAGATCACCAAGTGAAGTAGTACAGAGGGAGAAGAGATGAGGACCCAGGACCAAACCCTACAGTTAGAGACCTAGAGAAGGATCTAGCAAAGAAAGCATAGAAAGAACAGTCAGACAGGAGGAGAACCAGGGGGAAATGGTGTTTTGAAAGCTTAGAGAGAAGAAAGGATAAGGGAGGAGAGACTGATCAACAGGTGTCATAGGCTACAGAGAGATCAAGGAGAATGGGGACTGAGAAAACACCACTGCATCTGGCAATTAGGAGATCATTAGTAACTTTGGAGGAAGCAGATTCAATGGAATAATAAAGCAGGAAGCCAGATTTGAAGGGTTTAAGAAGAGAATGAGGGGAGAGAAAGTGGAGGCACTCATTGCAGTCAGTCTTTTTAAGTTTAATTAGCTACAAAGGGCAGAAGAGATAGAGGACAATAATCATTAACAGGAATGGAAAGATTAAGTAAGGGTTTTTTTTTTCAGGATAAGGAAGACATGCCATATTTGCAGGCAGTAGAAAATCAACCAGAAGAGAGGGAGAGATTGAAAATAAGTGAAAGAGTGAGGATAACAGAGGAAGCAATCTGTTGAAGGAGATGAGATGGAATGGGATCCCTCAAACAAGTAGAAGGATTAGTCTTGGTAAGGTCACTTCATCATATGAGACAGGAGGGAAAAGTAGCAGAATGTACTTGAGTGATAAGAGATAAGGAAGAGAGGAGAAAGAGTTCACAATGAATGCTTTCAATTTTTTTGTGTGTGAAATATGAGGCAGGGTTCTTACCTGAGAGAATAGGGAGAGAGGGAGGCTAAGGGGTTTGAGGAGGGATGAAAATGTTTGGGAGAGCCACTCTGCAGAGTGAAAAAGTGAGAAGGAGGTATGTATAGACTTTAAGATAAAGATATAAGTTCAATTTTACTCCATTCTTGAATTTGGGGTATCATGAACTTTCAACTGAAAATTCTAAGATCATAAATTTGAAGTTGGAAGAATCATAATATCATAGTTCTAGAATCAAAGGATAAGAGATTGGCAAGGAGAGACATATTCTCTGAGGCAAGAAGGTAGGAGCAGAAAGTGAGCAAAGGTAGACAATGTGACATGTGGAAGAAGGGATTTAAAAGAACCTTAAATTACGTCTTTAATATTTGTGAATTCTGTGAAATTTGTGAAATTCTGACTAGGAAGTGCTACAGGAGAATAATAAATGTTGGAATAGCTGCTGTAGTGGATAGAATACATGCAAAAAAAAGGTCCACATACTCCTACTCTCCTCTGTCCCCAATATGATAGACTGTACTGTAAGCTTCCTGAGGGTAATGACTGTTACATTCTTGTGTCTACATCCCCAATACAAAACCCAAAACGTGTTACATGGTAGGAACTTAATAAATGCTCATAGATTTATGATCTTTCATATTTCTTCCAGTTCTAAATCTATGTTCTTTTATATGTTTGATGACCGAACCTTCATGTGTCATATGAATGGCAGAATAAATTATTATAAATTAATGGAATGGAATTTTATGTCACCATAAAATGACAAATATGAAGATTCAAAAGAAAAATAGAAAGAGCTATGTGATGGAGTGCAAAATAAAATAAGCATAATCAAAAAAGCATAAACATTCACTACAATTAATATGAAAGAGAAAACAGTCAAAAGTAATGAAATTTCAGGTGGCATTGGAAGGTGACAGAGTAAGTACTTATTTTTTGTAAGTACTCTTGTTTTTCTAATTTGTTTGGTTCTACTTTGCTGAAATGTTAGAGATAACACATACAAAGTTTTGGATATGAGTTTGTCCCTTATTTTTATGTTAATTTCATTATTTATTTTTCTTGATGGCTTATTTTTTAGATGAAAAGTTATTTTAAAATAACAATTGTTGGTTATGTTATAGTGAGAATGCTTTTCATGTATGGATATATGGGCAATGGTCTCTTCCGGTTCTCAAATTCTGTTATTCTGTGATTCATAGAACCTCAGAGTTAGAAGAAACTTCAGACTCCATCCAGTACCACATGAATCAATCAACCAATCAACAAGCATTTATTAAATACCTAATATGTGTCAGGCACTGTAGTACATACTGAAGACATAAAAACAAAAATTAAGCAATGTTCATCATCAAGGAGTTTGCATTCTGTTGCAGAAAGAATATATACATATAACAAGGGTGATCAGAAAGGCTCTCTGATTTTCTGTTCTGAGAATCATGCCACATAGTATATGTGGGTATGGGCCTATAGAAGCTCTTCCATGGAGCATGTGTGGGAATAGGTTTGTGCCTTGACCCCTTTTGGTGCTCTGGCTCAGGGCTGAAGGACTTGCCCTCTAGAATGATGGAGGCTACCTCACCCCAGGAGATGGAGAGGAGCCCATGCTCTGACCCCTTCCTAATACACATATATGACCAGAGACTTCTGTTTTGCTCCCTGGTTTCTTTGAAGGACTGGGGAAGGAAGGGACTGTCAAAGAAGAAAAAGTTGAATAAGATAAGCCAAGAAGAGCACCTTTTTTTTTAATTGAAAAAAAGTAAAATGTCTTTACCTGTCTTTATTCCTGGCTTCCTATTTTCTTTTGTCTACAAGTCCCATTCACCTCCAATATGAATCTAAAGGGACAGGACCCCTGGGATTTGGGGAATCCTGAATAAAGAATCACCCGAGCCAGCCAGTGTCTCAAGTCTCTCAAGAAACTCTCTATAAAAATAGCCACAAACAAGCTACGTTGCTCCCCAGAGCATTTAGTTTTTACATCCCCTTCAAAATTAGCTGAGGGATACTTGACATCTGCAAATAAACGTAGTAAGTATCAAAATAAACACCAGCACTTAAGGAGCAAGGACGGTGTTCCCATCATCACTGGTAATTGTCTTATGGTATCACAGCAATATATCTCAATAATATATGTAATACATATAACACCATATAAAACATAACTTGGCAGTCCCCTTCAATGACGTTTAAATTACATGCAGGACATATTATGTGTACATATTACAGCAATGCATGCCACATCTCAAGCACAACACTAAAACAATATCAGTAGACCTTTAAAATAACAGAACAGGAGGTTTTTATTTTAGGAGTGGTGTATATGCAAATGAACAGCAAAACAATGCATAAGTGATAGACAAACGCAGCTGCAGGACTTGTGTGACACAATTTGTAATCTTAAATAATAAAGGGTAAAATAATGAAACAGCACTACAACTTCTTCAAACTAAGCATTCTGGGCTTCTTCATGAAGGTCACCAGCAGGGATGTCTACTTGTGAAGCGTGTGAAGACTTCCCCCAGCTTACAGACAACGCAGAAGCTCTTTGTTTAGACACCATTAATACTTTCTTCTTTTTTGAGAAAAGAGCTGGGGGATACTGGTCATGTGTGCACCAAATGATTTCACCAAAGTTGAATGAGGTGCTTGAGTTATGGAGACCTGCGTTCAAATTTTGCCTCTGACATTTATTATGTGCTACCCTGGGCAAGCCACCTAACTTCTCTCAGACTCAGTTTTCCCATCTATAAAATCACAATAATAATAGTGCCAGGGTTGTTTTGAGAATGAAATAACATGTAAAATACCTTGCAAATTCTAAAGCACAGTATGCTTCACTAGTTGTTTTAATGGGACTCTTCTTTGGTAGAATTTACATGCCTTGAAGGCTAAAATTATCTTACTTGCCTGGCCAGTTCCTGGTGCACGGGAGGGACTTAATACATGCTTGTTGATTGATATCCAAATTGAAATCAAAGCCTCAGGGGGCTAAAAGGGACCTTTCATAGTCAAAACTATAAACAGTTTACAACTGAGGAAAATTATACCAAGGAAAGTTAATTGAAGACCATTTAGCTAGTAGCATATCCAGGCCTCCTGGCAACCGTTTTCCTGACTTCTGGCCTAACGCTCTTTCCATCTACCACACTGCTTACCTCTTGACTCTCTAAGTCAAGATAAAAACATCCAGCTTGTGTCCAATCTGCATTTTTCTTTGACACTTTGCTTGTAGATGTTTTCAAGTCACTGTCTTGAGTTTCTGTCTTGAGTCTTGTGCCTTTCCCCGTCACCACTACTGTGACTACAGTTTTTTGGTCAGGTTCTTTTTTTGTTTGTTTGTTTTGTTATTTGCTTATTTTTCAAGCCTATTTCTTCACTTTGGACTTTATCTAACCTCTGGGAGCAGGTGGGGGAATATCTGGCCTGAGCTTCTGTCTTTTACGAGTTCCTGCTGCTTTTATAGCTCAGTGGGTGCCTATAAGTTTTTGGGTGCTTCTAAAGTGGTGTGATCTGGAGAGAGGTCTACTCACTGCCCTCCTGGTCTGTGCTCTTGTGCTTAGGGCTTCTGCCTCCTTGTGACCTCAGCAGCTCTTTTCCTCCTCTGAACTGTGAGCCAAAACTAGATAAGTGACAGAGCTGTCAAATGGCAACTGATCTTGTACCTGCTGACACTACAGGGGTCTCTGGGATTTCTTTCTGACCAGGTGTTAGTCCCTTACAGTTCTGCAATTCCACAGCTGCTCATTTTGCATTTATTTTTACCTCCCATCATAGTGTCTGCAGATCTCTAAGCTGCCCTGGGCTGAAAAAATGACTGACTATGACTTGTTGTTGGTTTTCCCCACTCAAAATTTGGTTCGGCATTTTCTGTGGTTGTTTTGTAGAAGGGGTTCTAGAGGAGGTTTGTCAATTGTGACCTTTCACTGCCATCTTGACTCTGCCCTCTCCCTAAACAAATGATCCTACTCCCATTCCATCATATCTTTCTAGCAGATTTCTCTTTAATCCCTACTCTCACCTATTTTCAGTCTCTCCTTGTCCATTAGCTAGCTATTTCCTTACCATCTATAAAAATTCCCAAGTCCCCCCCCCGCCTCCCACATCCTGAAAAAAACCTTAGATCTATACTCACTATTATCCCATATCTTTTCTGCCCCTGGTGCCCAAACTCCTTGAGAAGGCTGCCTGCCTTAGCTGCCTCTGCTTCCTCTCCTCTCTTCTTAACTCTCTACAATATTCCAACCTCATCATTTCACCAAAATTGCTCTCTCCAAAGATATCAATGATCTCTTAATCACCAAATACAATAAACATTTTTTTAATCCTTATCCTTTTTTACTTCTCTGTAGCCTTTGAAATTGTTGATCACCCTCTTATTCTCAATACTCTCTCTAGGCTTTTGGGACATTAATCTCTCCTGATTTTCCTTCTACCTATTAACCACTCTTCCTCAAACTCCTTTCCTAGATCTTTATCCAGATTACAACCATTAACCATGGGTATCCCAGAATGCTGTGTCCTGGGACGTCTTCTCTTTTTTCTCTCTAATACTTCACTTGCTGATATCTTCCCCATGGATTCAATTATATTTTCTATACTGATGATTCTCAAATCTACTTATCCAGCCCTAATATCCTTTCTGATCTCCAGTGTCTCCAGGTACCTATTAGATATCTGGAACTCTATGTCCTGTAGACATCTTAAACTCCACTTTAAACTTCAAAACAGAAGCCAGCTTTCCTCCCAAATCCTCCCCACTTAGAAACTTACCTATTACTGTAGAGGGCACTACCATCCTCTCAGTCCCCCAGGCTCACAACCCAGGTGCCATCATGAATTCCTTACTATCTCTTAGAATCCGTGACTTGCTTTAATATTCATCTTGAGCATCTTCTTTCGGGGTCTTTCCCACTCCCCCAGCTTCTAAAGCCTTCCCCTCAAAGGTTATCTTCCATATACTCTGTGCATATCTTGTGTCCTTATTTTTATATATGTCTCTCCCCATTAAAATACAAGCTCCTTAAGTACAGGGACTGCTTTTACCTCTCTGCATATTCCCATTGTTTTGGTCAGTGCCTAACACACAGCAATAATAAATGCTTGTTGATTTATTAATTGAGTGAGCATATATGGAAATCCAGAGACTATGTGGATACAGAGATATATAAGATGAAATCTCTGATATCAAGGAGCTTGCAATGTCATTGGGAGTTGGGATATGGCCCAATATTGGCCCTCAATAAATACTTAAAGATTAATGACTGATTTCAATAGGGGTTAGGGAATAGGATGACTTGGTGAGAACAGAAGTCTTGTTCCAGTGCAGTTGTTTTGAATGAATATTTTTAAAAAGACATTGTACTTTATATCCATTTTCCCTAGCTATTTAAGTGTAAAAAAATTGGGAAAATGTAAGATCTTTTTTCCATTTTTACCTGTATTAAAGATATGAAAAACTGATTTTATATTCAAAGGATGATAATTTTGTCCCTTGGTAGCCTACCTTATATTTACAAATTTGTAGAAATGCTTCTAAGTTTTGACCATTTGCCTTTTCACATACATTCACTTTTAAAAATAATTTCCCCCCCCCCAAAAAATATAACCTTGTATTCAACAGTTTTGGCTATTCTGCAGATAATTTGAATCATTTGGTTTATAAGACATATCTTTTAAGTTTTTTTAAAGGCCAGATAGTGACCTTACAATTTCAAATCTAGTTAAAAAATATTTCAGACCTCAGCTCCTAATCTCCACAACAAAATGAAAAAATACTTGTTTTTATGACCTATGAATATAGGTTTAAAGCTAGAGAAGAAGTTTCAGAGCATAAAAAAGTTTCAGTAGTATGACTTGTTGTGGCTATACGCACTTGCTATACTTGCCTTACCTTTCCTACCTTTATTTCCTATGTATTTCCTCTATGGGAGGGGTTCTTACCCTGGGGTCCACTGACCCATCCAAAAATGAAGGACAAACACAACCTGAGTAGACCAACCTGCCTGAAAGGGGACCCAGCTCCATTCTGTTCCCCCCCTTCTCCTTTCCAAAGCAAGGTAAATTTGGATGCCCAGAGGATGTCCAGTTAAGTTTGGGTTTACTGACTACATTTCTTTCTTTCTCTCTCTTTTTTCTTTCTTTCCCTTCCTTCCTCTTTCTTTCTTCCTTCCTTCCTTTGCCAGGACCTCAAACCCAGTTCACTCTGAAGTCCATACATTGCACAACAATAGGTCTCTGCTCAACTCCACTTAATGCCTGTTTTCTGGACCCTCCTGGCTTAAGAGTGATTATCAATAGTAACTGTTGCTCTTTCCCTCCCAGCTTCATTTACTCATATTTTTTCTTTTGCTCATTAAAGGGGTCCTTCTCTAATTATTCTGAAAGACACCTATTCACTGAATGGGCATCCCCTAACCCTAAGTGAGTACCTGAATAGGCCTTAGCTTAAAGAGCTGCCTCCAGACATCCTGATGAATATCTGGTCCCTGGATCCAGATGGCTCAGGAGGAGAAAATGAGGCTGGTGACCTTGCACAACGCTGCTCACTCAAAGGACAGTCCAGTGCAAGTCATGTCATCATTTCTCTGATGTCATGGTCTTCTTCGAAAAACGAAGGAGAAATACAAGAACAACAACAACAACTGACCCCTTCTATAATTTAGACTTCTGGGGGTCCAATGAACATGGATGGGGAAAAGTTACTTCTTACAGAAATTGTATTTAAAAGTCTTATTCTGATTAGAGTTCCACAGCTTTCACCCAACAAAAGAACTCCTTAACACATAAAGATTAAGTAAGAACCCTTCTTCTATGCTTAGGATAAAGAAGATGGGTATGGGGGAAGGAGCAGAGAGAGAAACAGAGACACAAGTATAGAAAAAGAGTGAGCTAGAGATATAAAGCTAGATCCATCAGGGGGAGAGAGAGAGAGAGAGAGAGAGAGAGAGAGAGAGAGAGAGAGAGAGAGAGAGAGAGAGAGAGAGAGAGAGAGAGAAGAGACAGAGAGGAGAGAGAGAGGAGAGAGAGAGAGAGAGGGAGGGAAGGAGGGAGGGAGAGAGGGAGAGAGAGAGAGAGAGAACAGACAGAGAGGAGAGAAAGAGGAGAGAGAGAGAGGGAGGGAAGGAGGGAGGGAGAGAGGGGGAGAGAGAGAGAGAGAGACGGAGAGGGAGAGACAGAGAGAGAGAGAGAGAGAGAGAGAGAGAGAGAGAGAGAGAGAGGGAAGGAGGGAGGGAGAGAGGGGGAGAGGGGGAGAGGGGGAGAGAGAGACAGAGAGAGAGAGAGAGAGAGAGAGAGAGAGAGAGAGAGAGAGGGAAGGAGGGAGGGAGAGAGGGGGAGAGGGAGAGAGAGGAGGCAAGGAAAAGGAAGGGGCAGCGGGGACGAATGCGTTCCTTCTTTTAAAACCCCCCAGCAGAATTTGGTATCTGAGAATGCTCTAATTCCCGCCGGGTTCTGCACTATAATTCACAGCGAATGGAGCTGTGCCCTAAGAGCGCACCGGGCGCCAGCGTTACCGCCGTTTCTTTGACCTGAACTCGGTGGCAGGGAGCACGAAACTGTACTTGCCCCCAGGGCATTAAAAACAGAACTTTTCTAGCGTCAGCCTCTATCACCATCCCGCTCTGCCAAGAGCTCCGGGAGCCCGGCCATTCATTTCCTCGAAGGCACGCAGCAGGAGGATGGGGATTCAGAAACGTCTGCGGACTTCCCTGCATAACTTTATAATTAAGGAAAGAACCCCAGTCAAGGGGGTCCGTGTTTCACCACCCCGCCCCCAAATCCAGCTGAACCCGAAGCACGTCTAGGCAGCATCGCACGAAAACTTTTCTGTGGGCAGCTGCGCTGTCCCTGCCCCCGCCGGACATGGCTGCTTTGCAGGCGGAGCTGCGCCTTCACTCTCCGCAGGGCGCAGCAGGCAGTGGCTGTGACCGGAGCCGGCAGAACCCTGGGGCCAGCAGGACAGGATGGCCGGAGGGTGGGCGTGCTGATAGGGGGAGGGACTGGGAGCAAGCCGCGGCCCCGGGTGGGATGCCCAAGCTCAGCTCTCCTGTTAGCGGGTGTGACTTTTTTCTTGGTCCCCTTCTCTCCACCGCCCCGCGCTCCCCCCACGGCCGGCCACCTTTGGCCACCCTTGGCCTCCCCGTGGCCCGGGCCGAGTTCATGCTCAGCGCGCTCCAGCAGCTCCCGGGGGAAGGAGGTGGCTAGGTGAGGGGGAGTGCATGTGTGTTCGGGGTAGGGCTGGACAGGCTATTCTGCAGCACGAGGTACTACTCCCGTGCTGGGGAAGCGGGCTGTGGATGTGCCTTCCCGGGCCCTTATTCTTGCCGTGGAAATTAAATTTATTTGGCGGTGCGAGCACAAGAGGGGACTCACTCGTTGGGCGTGGGGGTGGGGGCGGGGGAGGAGTGCTCCTGGACATTTACGGAGCGGGGTGCACAATGGCAGCCACTACGTCTTCAAGCGGGCAGAGCGGGGATGCGTAGGCCACCCACAGGGTGGCTGGAGCCGTAGTGCACTGGGGAGCCAGAGCAGCGTGAGTTCAGGGGGCGTGGGGCAGGCTGGGGTGCCGGGTCTGTCAAAGCGGGAGGGGCGGCACCTGCGGAATCCGCCCCCATGCCGCCTCGCTCCGCCCCAGGGGGACAGAGTGTGGGAGCCAGTCGGCCAGAGAGGAGCTAGCCGCGGGCGGCGCTAGCACAGGGAAAAAGTGGAGGAGAGGGAGGCAGCTGGAGCTAGAGGACAAGGACTTGGGGGCGGGGTGGGGTGGGGAGGCCAGCCCGGGTCGGGGAGAAGGGCCAGTCCCTCGTCCTCTCCGCCGCGCCAGCCTGCCGGGCAAGGTAAGAGGGTGCCGAGGCTGTGGGATGGAGGGAGGGGGGAGGGGATCGTGGAGAGGAGGACTAGAGCCGAAGAGGGAGGAGCGGGGCGAGCCCGGGACCTCCCTGATCCGAGCCAGCCCCTCGACTCGCTAGCTGTGACCACCCCCTGCCTGGGTCCCAGGCTGCGGTTCGGCCGGTGTCTTTCGGTCGTACAAAGGTAGCAGACGTGTGTGTGTGCGTGTGTGTACTGCGTGCGAGCCTCTGACTCCCCATCTTCCCAGACTTCCTAACCCTCCTCCGGGAAGGTGCCCCCTCAGTGGATGCACCCCCCTTTTACAAACACTTCCCCCCCGGGGCAGCCCGCCCCTGCCCGTCCCGGAGGCCGGGCCTGTCCGCGGGGGTCCGTGGAGCGCGCCCTGGGATCCTGGGATCGGCCGCCTTTGTGAGCTCGGCGCTGGCCCCCGGGGCCGGTGGGACGCCGCCCACCCCAGCGCGCGCCTGGCTGCGCCGAGCGGGCGGGGGGCAGACCCTGCGGGAGGAGCGGGGGGACTGGCGAGACTTGTCCTGCGGACCTCTGGAGCTCGAGTGGGAGGCAGAGAAGGCGGACTGACCCTGAGCCTGGGCGCAGCTTGGAGGTCAATCCCAGGTAGAGCCGAGGGAGCCGGGAGGCGGAGGACGAGGAGGAGGAGTTGGAGCCCGGGTGAGACATTCTGGTGGGGCTGGGGCCGGGGAGTCGGGGTCAGGGTTGGAGCGCGTCCGTGCGTAACCTACCGCTGGTTGGGCTTTCCTCCGCTCCGCATGGAATGTCTTGGGTTGCCCCAGAGCACGTACGCGCCCTGCCCCACCAGAGTTTCCATTTTGCGTGTGCAGACCCCCTGCTGTATGAATGAGACACAAAGGGGCTGCGTTGACAGCTGGCCGGGACACAGATTTTGAGAAGTGACACCGGCCGGAACCGACCCAAGATGGGGTTCAGGGGCTGGTTGGGTATACATGGGGAGGGGAGCAGTTGTAGGAATGAATCGAAGCCTCGCACCCTGGCTTATAATTTATACTCCGTTAAAAAAAAGAAAGATACGCCTATTTTTCCAGTGCGGGAGGTTCTGCCCCTAAACAGAATCCAGCGATGCGCCCAAAGGCCACCCGCTCATCCCAGGCCAAGGAGTCTTGAGGAACTACTGATTCCCCCCATTTCTTTGACGTAATTCCCTGCTTTGGGTTTATGGGGTTCAGAGGTGTTTTTTCTCCTCTAGAGGCTGAGATAAACTACGAAGATAAACTCCTGCTGCTTTTCTAAGTGGGAAGAGAAGCAAATTAAACACCCACCCTTTAACTTTTATTTTACATGAAAAACAGTTTGGCCTCAGAAAATCCTTTAGGTTCCACTGGTCTTTGTATGCTGTTGTGTGACAGACCTTGGCCCTCCTCTGGTTTCTCTTGTCAGTGATTTTTCTAACAATTTGTTTTGTAAATGTGTGCGTTTGAAAATTTAGACATTCACTTTTGAAGTTAAAACATTCCTCAGTGATGAAGTGCTACTCATATTTTCCCATTAGAGAAATGCATACATGCATATACATCATAGATTTAGAGCTGAAGTGGAAACCAATGAAGTAGCTTGTCCCAGATGACAGTCAAGTAGGTGGGAACTTACTGGGTTTTGAAGGTAGGGAGGTGCTCTGACTTCACAGGAGGGCCCTTGCCCACTGTACCACAGTGCACACAGGGTGAAGCACATAGGAGGTTTTTTGTTTGTTTGTAACTATTGCATCTGATATGAAAATGAGAGAGACTGTTACAATTCATAGTTATCAAATCTAAACTGTAATAGGGTCTTATGTAAGTGTTGAGAGTTGTCCTTTACAATGAATGAATGAAGGAATGAAAAAGTATTTATTAAGCACTTACTATGTTACAGATACAGAGCTAAGCCCTGGTGGTAAAAATACAAAATCTAGGAAGTGCCTGCCTTGGAAGAACTTATGTTCTAACAGACTGAGAAGACACATGAAGTGAAGTAGTGGCCAGGGGGAGTTGTGAGGAGAGTCGTAGGGAAATTGAATGTACCCAGAGCAAGAAATGAAAAGGTACAAAATGTTTCCACTTTGAATATTATTAGAACAGTTTTTCAGTAAAGGCAGAAATGTAATTAACCTTTCCTCATTCTTCCACATTGTTTTTCCTTTTCAGTAGGTTAGTATTTAGCCTAGAATCAGATTTAAGTGCCCAGCTCAGCATTATTTATATCTTATGAATATTTATTATTTGCCTATTATATGAACTTCATAGTAGCTTAAGTAAAAGCCTTAATTAAGGATATTGGTTAATTGTACACTTTAGAAAGAAAAAAACGTGAAGGATTTGTTTAATTTTGGTTTCCTTTTTTTTTTCTGAGGGGGCATACGAAGTCTCATGAGATAGAGTGTAAGAACTGTAATTTATATTGTCCAGCAGAATGTACATCTTAAGACACTGGAGAAGAAATATGTTGAATACTGTAAGCAATATATAATGTTTAAAATATGGCTCTGAAAATAAGAAGACAATTAATCTGTTTACTAGACTGGGAGTTAGGAGGACTGAGTTCTACACTGATTTTTCCTACCTACTTCCTGATCTCATGAGCTTGAGTAAGTATTCTTCTGGGCTCTAATTTTTTCACCTTTAAATTGAAGGTTAAATTGAAGGTAGACAATCTTTAGGGTCTCTTCTGGCTCTATGCTGATTCTGTGAATCAAATAGTTTCAGAAGAATTCCAAGAGTGAAAATAGGCAGCCATTTGTGGACAAAAGGGTAGCAAAAATATTTAAAGAATCATAAAATTTAGTATTGAAAGGGACGCTAGAGTTATCTACCCTACCCTCCTCATTTTACAAATGAAGGAACTGAGAGCTACAGAGGTTAAGTGACTTGTCCAAAGTCTCTTAGTCATAAGTATGTAAAGCACTGATTGCTAGGTGCTATTATTATCCACCCTAGATGAATTTCTGTTGATTAATTAATTTGTGGAAAAATTAGTAAGGCATGATTACCTTTTTCTCCATGAATAATTTATAGAATTCATAAAATGTTTACAATAATTATAGAAGTATCTAAGACCAGTGGAGAAATTATCTTTAGGGTAAATTTCTGTGATTGTATAAAACAGGAATATTTTAGTCATTTTGAGTAATATTCAGACAAATCCATGTGATAATTTCTTAATGAGATCATAAAGGCATGAGAAAGAAGAAAGATTGTCAATACCATGAATGATGTTAACTGTCTAGAATCTACTAAAATATATCAGTAGAGGTTGTTAGAAGACTATAGCTGTGTGTAATGGACTGACTAAACACATAAATTGAATATTGGCAGCACAATTTTTCAGTCAAGTATATTGAGAATGTTTACAAATAAGTACTGAACATTTCATTGCATAAGTGGTATAAAACTGGACTTTACAAAGGAATACAGATACTAAAGAGGGGAACTTAACCACAGTGGCAAAGGATGAACAAAATTTTCCAAAAAATCTTTTCAAATTAATTGTTTCTTTTTGTGTGTGTGTATGATAAATGTAAGCAACCACCTTTAATTAATTTTTTTTTAAATCTGGAGAAGTAGTTCATCTTTTATCTCCTTTAAAAAACATGTAAAATACTGAAGGTGGAAAATTAGGTGAAAAAAAGATATGAGGGAAGGGAACAAGCATTTATTAAGTGCCTACTATGTATGGTAACTAGGTTGCTCAGTGGATACAGCTTTGAGCCTACAGTCAGAAAAACCTCAAATTCTGGCTTAGACACTTAGTAGCTGTGTGACCCTGGGCAAGTCACTTACCCTCGGTTTGCCTCAGTTCATCGGAGAAGGAAAGGGCAAACCACTCCAGTGTCTTTGCCAACAAAACCCCATGGACAATATGGTCCATGGGATCATGAAGTGTTGGACATGACCAAAAAACAACAAATGTCAGACTTTACAAGTATCTCATTTGATACTCCAACAACAATTCTAGGAGACAGGGGCTGTTATTATCTCTATTTTGCAAATAAGGAAAGTGAGGCAAAGGTTAAGTGACTTAGTTAGTATTATAGTTAGTAAGAATCTAAGATTGTATTTGAATTCAGGTCTTCCTGACTCTAGGCCTTAGCCACTGTGCCACCTAGCTGCTTCCACGTACAACTGTTTTTTATTTTAGTAAAAACACTAAATAATATATTCATTTCATTGTGAAGAGTTGAGGGCTAAAAAATATTCATGTAAGATTAACAAACATACTAGAAATGGCCAAAACACAAACTCAGAGATTCTATGAGATTTGCAGCACTTTACCAATTACGACATATTCTCAAGAGAATCACAGGAGGAATCCCTCTACAATGTTCTTGACGTGGTGTTATCCTGCTTTTGTTTGAAAACCTGCCCTGCTAGACCACTTACTGTCTCCCTGGGTAGTCCATTTTTATTTCAGGTAGCTTGAATTGTTGTTGAGTTTTTTCATGAAAAGTATTTGTTTGTGATTTCTACCCGTTGTTCCAGTCGAATCCAAAAAGAATTTATTGAGTACCTACTTTGTATATTTATTGGGAAGGTGCAACATATGAACAGAGAAGTCTGTGCATGGTCATTTGAAGAGGAGCGAACAGACCCTAATGGATAAAAGGGATAGCATCAGCTTGGCCTTGAAAGAAGTTAAGAATTCTGAAATGGAAGTGAGTAGGGGGAGGGCACTCCAGGCATGCAAAGCTGCAGTGCTGGAAGGTGGCATGCTGAATTCAGGAAGCCGCAGGCAAGTTAGTTTGACTGGAATGAAAGAATATGTGAAAAGGACTAATGTTTAATAAACCTGGAGAAAGTTAGTCTGCTGCTGGATTGTGAAGAGTTTTAAACGCTAAACTGAGCAGTTGACATCTTAACCTAGAGAAAATAGGGAGCCATTGAGGATTTTTGAGCAGTTGAGTGAAGTGGTTAGGCTTATGCTTTAGAAAAATTATTTTGAAAGCTGTGTTGGAAGGTAGATTGAAGGAGGGTTTGGGGGGAGATTGGAAATTGTGAGTCCAATTGGGAAACTGTTACAGTAGACCAGATTGAAGGTGATGAAGGTCTGAATCACTGTAATGATCCTGTGAGAGGTTAGAGATGAGGACAAGTGGAAGAGACAGTGTGGAGGCAGAATTGACAAGACTTAGCAGCTGATTAGATATAAGAGATAAGGGAGTGAAAAGTTGAGGATGGCTCTGAGGTTGTGAACTTGGTTGACTAGAGTCAATGGAAACTGGGAAGTTGAAAGACAATGATTCTGTTTTGGACGTGTTGAATTTGAGGTGCTCATGAGTCATCTAGCTGGAAATACTAAATAGGCAGTTGTTTCCTATAGAACTAGAGCTCTGCAGAAAAAGTGGGGCTGCTTATTTAGACCTGGGAGTCATCTGCATTGAAATGATCATTGAATCCATGGGAGCTGAAGACATTACTAAGAGTGAGGGTATAGCTGAGAAAAGGAGAGGGCTAAGGATAGAACCTTGGGATGCACCCAAAGATAGAGGGCAGGGCATAGATGATAATCATTCATCAAAGGAGACCAAGAAGGAGTGGTTGGACAGAAGCAAGAAGAGCCATCACTCTGGACCCAAATAAAACAAGTCTAATTTATCTTCCACAAAACAACTTCCATGTCCTCCTATGTTTTTTTCAGCTCAGATGCTCGGTTCCTTGAACTATTCCTCATATGGCATTTCCCTCCCAATTATTTCACCATTTGAATCATCCTCCTTTGAATATATTCCAGCTTGTCAATGTCCTTCCTAAAATTTGGCACCAAGAATTGAACACAGATCTGTTCTGACTGAAGTTGAGTACAGTGGGAGTACAACCTCTTATTCTGGACGTTGTTTCTATCAATGCATCCCAAAATCTCATTGTTGGTAGTATTTTATTTGTTGGGGGTTTTTTTGGTTGGCTTTTTTTGGCTTCTGCTTTACATTATTGACTCATTAAACTTGCATTCAGTCTACTCAATCCCCTCCCCCAGTTTTTTTCTTTTTCTTCTTTGGGACTGTGTTTCCCCATCTCACCCAGGCTGGAAGTGCACTCATGGTGGCAATCCCATTGCTAATCAGCATAGAAGATTTGATCTACTCTGTTTTTCTAACCTGGGCTACTTTGCCCTTCCTTAAGCAGTCCAGTCCTTCCCTTACCCCTCCTCCTAAGGTGATACCATATTGTTTCCAAAAAGTGCAGATATCTGATTAGCATAACCCATTGCAGCTCAAAACCCCCTAGTTCAAGTTATCCACCAGTCTCAGTCTCCATAATAGCAAGGGATATGAATGTATACCATCATGTGCTACAAATCAAGTCTTAATTCACATAAGTGAATATTTAGATACCTCTCCTCCATCCTGTACTTGGGCAGTTGACTTTTTTAAACCTCTTATTAAATTTGACCAAGCATACTAGCCTATTGAGAGCTTTTGGGATTTTATTTCTGTTATCCGGTATATTAATTAATCCTTCCTAGCTTTGTGTCACCTGAAAACTTGATAAATATGTCTTGATAAGATACCTAATAAATATCTATGCCTCAGGTTATTGATGAAAATAGTGGGCAAAACAAAATCAATCTGAGTCTCTTTCAGAGATGCTTCTGGGAGTGGGTTCCTGTAACACCTCCTGCTAGGGAGGCTGAGGCAAATAGACTTTTGAGTTACAATGGGCGAGGCCAATCTGGTGTTCCTGCTAAGTTTGATATTAATATGGTGAGTCCTGGGTAGTGGCAGCAGTGAGGAGGGCAGGGTTTCAGATTGTCTAAGGAATGAGGAGATATCTAGGTCAGAAATAGAGCAGGTGAAAACTCCTGTGCCCATGAGAGTGGGCTAAGCTCTGTTCTCCCAGCCTAGATGAGATAGTGAGGCCCAATCAAGAGAAGAGAAGAGGAGAGAAAAGAAAGAAAATCTCTGTACAGGTTGTTATGGATCCATTAATTACCATTTTTGCAATTCTTCTATTTAATCACATCCAAATTCACTCAATTCTGCTGTCATTCAATCTACATTTTTTATGTCATCAATAAAGATATGAGAAACTCTACCAAACACCTTAGTAAAATCCAGGCATACAGTATCTATGACCTTTCCTGATCTGCCTATGTAGTACTCTAACCATATTAGAAAAGGAAATGAGCTTGGTCTGACATAGTTTATTTTTGCTCTAACCATGCTAAATCACAGTGATCATTGCAAACCATAATTTAAATCAGTAGTTAAAGGTCCAGGGACCCCCCTGAGATCTCTGAGATCTTTTCAGGGAGGACCTTAAGATCAAAACTATTTTTGTGATAAAACTAAGAATCTTTATCTTCTAATATTGTAAAAATTGACAAATATAATCCTCATAAATAAAAAAATCTTAGGAGACCAGTAATTTTTAAAACTACAAGGGGGCCTGAAACAAAGAAACAAACTGCTATTTTATGTAATATGTGGTAGAATTTTTCTAGGAATTGAAGTCAGATTTACTGTCTTATAGTTTGAAGAAGAATCTGCCTTTTTTTTTTTTTAGTCTTTCAAGTTCAGAACAAAACGTGTCTCTTTTCGGTCCTATGTCACTTTTCCATAATTGTGCAAAACCAGCAGCACTACTTCAGTAGTCACTGCAAGTTGTTTTGCCACAACAAGATAGAGTTCATCTAGGGTTGGTGACTTGAACTTGAGAGCATCCAGGTACCCTCAAAGTCTCCTCTCCTTGGGTTTTATTAATCACTTAAAAAAACAAACAAAAATAACACTTCCCAGTGTGAAAATCCTCCTCCTTTAGAGGGGAGACAGCAACAGAGTAATTGTACAATAGTTTTTCAGTCTCTGTCTTCCATTGTCATCATCTCTCCCCTACTCCACATTCACTATTCCCAGTGACTGGAAGCCTTTACTAGTTCAGACGCTGCAGCCTTCTACCTCCATCCAATTCTACACTTATCCTTACTCTCGACTCCTGCAACATATTTACCATTAGCCTACTTTTTATATAAATATTTGATATAAACTTATTATATATATTATATAAATTTGTATATAAATATTTGACTGCCTTTCCCATAAGCGTTTTACAATTTCTTTTCTCCCTATTGTATGTCATATATAGAGCTGCCTACATCAGTGTTGGTTTTAAATGGTAAAAAATATGAAAAGAAGACAAATGCCTTGTCATTGGCTTTGGATTACTTGTTGTTTATGGGCAAATACCCTGTTTTGTTTGTTTGTTTTTTTGCATTTGAACATTGGACTGACTTATGGTAGTCAAGAAGAAAAAATCTTGTGTTTAGATGCAGAAGATGGGAGTTCTAGTCCAAGTTGTAACTTTAACTAGTTGTGAGACGTTAGGCAAGTTCTCCAGCCACTGTACCTCAGTATTCTCAACTGTCAAGTGAGAATAATATCTTTCCTACCAGCTTCCCAGGATGATAAGAATAATATAAGTTAAAGCTACTACGTAAATGCAAGGTGGTATATGTAGTAACCACATAGTCTGTGCTACTGGGAGAAACCTATTTCAGTTCAGATGGGCGACTCTTGTTCCTCTGTCAAGGTTAGTGAGGTAGCACTTAAAGTGACCAAACCTCCAAAGATCCTATCTTAATTTCTTTAGCATCTATTCAGTTTGTAGGCCATTCATTTTTTCATCGTGCCAGATACCAGATATGTTCTTTGGATGAAAATTATCCTGATGATTTTCTTGTCACTTTTTCCTACTCAGTTGAAGTCTCAGTGAGAAGAAGTGTTTCATGTGTCTGAACCAGACACAGGACTAGATGCAGATGTTAGTCAGATCCCATTTGACTCAGGTTCTCTCGTCTGTAAGCTTATCTTTAATGGTTTTCAGGACGTTGTGTATTAAGTGCTTAGTTGATATGTAAAGGCACAATGCCTAGGACATAGACTTTGATTTAGTCTTTAAGCAATATATTTGCAAGATATTGTTGTCATTGATATTTTATATCAGGAATATTGGTGGTATTACTAGACACCCTCCTATTCATACAGTTAGTAAAGCAATTATTAAGAAAAATGAATCAAACACTGTGCTAAGTGCTGGGAATACAAAGAAGGGCAAAACCAAAACCAGTCCCTGCTCTCAAGAAGCTCACAGTACAATGGGGGAGACACTATGAAAACAACTGTGTACCAGCAAACTATTTACAGGATAAATTAGAGGTAATTAATAGAAGGAAGGCACTACATTAAGACTTTTTGTAGAAGGTAAAATTTTATCAGGGACTTGAAGGAAGCCACGAAAGCCAAACAGCAGAAATGAGAAGGGGGAACATTCCAGACATGAGGAAAAGCCAAAGTTGGGAAACTGAGGAACAGCAAGGAGGTCAGTGTCACTGGGTCAGACTAGTGATTTGGGAGTAAAGATTAGGTGATTAGGTGGAGGTGGGAGGCAAATTAGGAAGGGCTCTGAATGCCAAACAGAGGATATATACTTGATCTTGGAGGTGATAGGGGAGCCATAGGGATCCACTGGAGTTTATTAAATGGAGTGTGGTGTGGGTGGCGTGATCAGACCTGTGCTTTAGGAAAATAATTTTGATAGCTGAATGGGGATGAGGAACTGGAGTAGGGAGAGACTTGAGGTAATATTCATTCAACAAAGAGTTATAGAGCAGCTACGATATGCCAAATACAGATGTATTTGTAATTACTTAATCCTGACTCAGTATTACAGCTTGCTTTATTTTCTTTCCTGAACTTTCTGTAAAAAACTTGTGTAATAATATATAATACATAATAATATAATAATAATTAACAATATTAATAATTAATAATTATTAATAATATAATGGGGTCCTAATCTTCCCTTTGTTCTCCACTGTGTTTCAGTTTTGTAAACTCTGGTCCCATAGTTGTCTTTGTGAGAAGACCCTCAAATGTGCTTTAAAAGTGTGCATGTATATGTGTATGTATATGTATATGTATTCTAACTCCCCGTCCCCCACCTCCCTCCCAGAGAGAATATAATCAAATCTCCCAAATTACCGTCAGAATTTTTGTGGAGATGTTTTACCTGTACCTGTTGTGATTCTGCTCATGCTTCAGGTATGGGTTGGACTAGATGACCTTTGAGGTCCCTTCCTCAGAGGTATTTTTGGAACCTGTGATTCTATGTCAGGACATAATCCCTTTTCCCCATGTATGGTCTGAGGTGGTGAGAATGTGGCACTGAAATAGCATCTCTGCAAAACCTTTCTTTTCCCTATTGTCAGCTTCCTTAATTCTGCCCATAAACACGAACTAGTTAAAGTCAATCTGAAGAAATTGATGAAGTGCCTACTAAGCGTATGCGTCAGTCACCATGGCAGGGAGTACCTGCTCTGAAGGAGCTCCCATTCTTCTGGGGGAGTAGACATGAACATACAAATTATATATGCCAAATATATATATATAGAATAAGTGCAAAATAAATACAAGGTGGTTTGGGACCAAGGGCACTAGGAATTGGAGGAATCAAGAAGGGTTTTGTGTGGATGTTGCTTGAACAACATGATTTTAAAAGACATTTATTTTTATTATTTTAAGATTTTTTATTGATATCTTTTAAAAATATATCATAAAAAATTTTCCCCAGTCTCTCTTACCACCCCCTGTTCCAGAGTGCCATCCTATGTAAGAAATATTATTTTTAAAGAGAGAAAAGAAAATTGACAAAACAAATTGAAAATAAGTTTGAAAATGTTACTATTCTTGTAGACCTCCACTTCTGCAAAGGGGTGAGGTAGTGGTGTTTTCCTCATATTTCTTCTCTGAAGCCAATCCTGATTTTGGTAATGTTGCAGCATTCACTTTTGATTATTTTGTGGTCTTTCTGTTTATGTTGTTGTGATAATTTTGTATTTTATATATTGTTTTCTTGGCACTGCTTACTTCACTCTGTATCAATTCATGCAGATCTTTCCATGATTCTCTTTATTCATCATTTTGGATAACACAATAGTACTCTATACTACTGTACCACAGTTTGTTTTGCCATTCACCATTTGATGGGTTTGTCCCACCACCTCCAGTTTTCTATCACAAAAAGTGTCACTATAAATATTTTGGTATATATAGGGACTTTCTTCTTATCAATGGACTCCTTGGAGTATAAGCCTAGCAGTGGAATTTCACTTTATTTGTGTAGTTCCAGATGGCTTTCCAAAATGGTTGTACTGATTCATAGGTGCATCAGCAATGTATTAGTGCCTGTCTTCCCGCAACACCTCCAGTATTGACTATTTCCATCTTTTGTCATCTTTGTCATTTTGTAGGATGTGAGGTCAAACCTTACAGGGTTGTTTTTTATTTGCATTTCTCTTACGTTTAGTGATTTGGAGCATCCTTTCATATGCTTGTTAATATCGGCAGTTCTTTGTTTAAGAACAAACCCTTTGTTCATATCCCTTAGCCATTTATCTATTGGGGAATGAATTATACATGTACATATATATATACAGAGTTATTGTTAACATGCTTTACATAACAAACCTTTACCAGAGAGTTTTGTTGCAAAGAATTTTTCCCAGAAATCCAGTTTAAAGCTACAGTAGATATTATAAAATATCTGGGAGTTTACCTGTCAAAACAAACCCGAGGATTATAGGAGCACAATTACAAAACACTTTTTGGACAAATAAAATCAGATCTAATTAAGTAGAAAAACATCAGTTGCTTGTGGGTAGGCTGAGCTAATATAATAAAAATGACAGTTCTAACTAAATTAATTTAATTATTCAGTGCCATAACAATCAAACTACCAGATAATTATTTTCTAGATCTAGAAAAAATAATATCAGAATTCATCTGGAAGAACAAAAAGTCCAGAATATTAAGGGAACTAATGAAAAGAAATGCTAGGGAAGGTGGCCTAGCAGTACTAGATCTCGAATTGTATTATAAAGCAGCAGTTATCAAAACCACTTGGTACTGGTTAAGAAACAGAGGGGTAGATCAGTGGAATAGGTTAGGTACACAATACACAGTAGTTAATGAATATAGCAATCTACTGTTTGGTAAACCCAAGGACCCCAGCTTGTGGGATAAGGACTCACTGTTTGACAGAAATGGCTGGGAGAACTGGATAACAGTGTGGCAGAAAGTGGGCATAAACCAGTGCTTGACATCATACACAAGAATAAAGTTGAAATGGATACATGATCTAGGTATAAGATTGATACTATAAACAAATTAGGGGAGCAAGGAATAACATATTTGTCAGATTTATGGAGAATGGAGAAATTTATGACCCAATAAGAGGTAGAGAACATTATGAAGTACAAAATGGATAATTTTCATTACATTAAATTGAAAAGTTTTTGCACAAACAAACCCAATGAAACCAAGATTAAGAGGGAAGCAGAAAACTGGGAAAGAATTTTTGCAACTAGTGTCTATGATAAAGGCCCCATTTCTAAAATATTTAGAGAACTGAGTCAAATATACAAGAATACAAGTCATTCCTCAATTGATAAATGGTCAAAGAACATGAACAGGGAATTTTCAGATGAAGAAATTAAAGCTATCTATAATCATATGAAAAAATGCTCTAAGTCACTATTGATTGGAGAGATGCAAATTAAAACAATACAGATACCACATCTCACCTATCAGATTGGCTAGCATGACAAAACAGGAAGATGATAAATGTTGGAGAAGATGTGGAAGAGCTGGAACACTAATTCATTGTTAGTGGAGCTGTGAGCTGATCCATTGATTCTGGAGAGAAATTTGGAACTATGCCCAAAGGGCTACAAAAATGTGCATACCCTTTGACCCAGCAATATTACTTCTGGAGCTCTATCCCAAAGAGATCATAGAAATGGGAAAGGGTCCCACATATACCAAAATATTTATAGTAATTCCCTTTATGGTGACCAAAAACTGGAAGTCAAGGGGATGCACATCAATTGGGGAATGGCTGAACAAGTTGTGGCTTACGAATGTAATGGAATACTATTGTGCTATAAGAAATGAGGAACAGGAAGATTTCAGAGAGGCCTAGAAGGACTTATATGAGCTGACGCTGAGTTACAGGAACAGAACCAGGAGAACTTTGTACACAGCAACAACCACAGTATGCGAGAAATTTTTCTGGTAGACTTAGTACTTCATTGAAATGCATGGACTTAAGAATTTCCAATGGACTCGAAGCAAAATGCCTTCTACATCCAGAGAAAGAACTACGGAATTGAATCGCATATAGAAGCAGACCATTTTCATTTGTATTATGTTTTGTTTTATGATTTCTCTCATTCCTTTTAAATTCTTCTATGCAGCATGCATTTATTTAGTAGGAATGTACATGTAGAACCTATATAAGATTGTACGCCATCTCGGGGGGGGGGGAATGAAGGAGAGGGAGTGGAAAAAATCTAAGATATATGGAAGTGATTGTCAAACACTGAAAACAAATATAATAATTCAGTTTTTAAAAAAGAATTTTTCCCATTTGATCATTTCCCTTCTTATCCTAGGTACATTAATTTTGTACAGAAGCTTTTCAGTATCATGTAATCAAAGTTATCTCTTTTATCTTTTGTAATTGCCACTATCTCTTATTCAGTTAGGAATATATCTCCTACCCATAGTTGTGGCCACACATCCATTTGAAATGTATTGTGGAATAGGGTAGAAGATGTTAACCTAAGCCTAATTTCTGCTAACCTACTTTCCAGTTTTCTTACCAGTTAGCTGCATTTTTGAATTGATATTCATTAATAATATTCATCTGTAGTTTTCCTCCTGTGCTTTATTTTTCCCAGGTTAGGAGTTGGGATTTTATGTTTTGGAGGTATTCCTGTTTTCTTTTTGTAATTTCAGTTCTAGTACCCCATATCTGTGTATAGTAGGGTTTGATAAATTTTTTAAAAATTGCTTTTGGTATATTGTGATTTCATCTTGTTCATTTGAAGGAGAGTGAGGATATAAGGATAATGCTGAAGTTGTAAGACTAGAATCATGGTGGTGCCTTTGACAGAAATAGGAAAGTTTGGAAAATAAGGATGTTCATGAGGAAAGGTAATGAGTTCTGTTTTAGATGCCTTTAGGATATCTGATGCATATATATTTTTGTCTGTATCTATATCATATCTGTATCTGTATCAATATCCATATCCCTATCCATATCTAATCTATATCTGTAATCTGTATCTATACTCATGCTCATATCTATATCCAATCTGTACTTATACGTGTACCTACCAGTATCCACACATATAAACCTATACACATACACAAACTGAAACTTGGGAGAAACTGCAGCTAAAGATACACATTTGTGAGTCATCTGCATAGAGCTGATGATAAAATGCGTGGGAGCTAATGATATCACCAAGTGAGAGTATAGAGAGAAGAGGGCCTGGTACAGAGTATTGACAGTATTTTCAGAGTCAGGGGATGTGATGCAGATTATGAGCCAGCAAAAAAACAAAAGCAATGGTCAGACAGGTGGGAAGAAAATTAGAAGAGACTAGTGTTCCGCCTCTGCCTCGATTGACCACTCAGAGCTTGGTGGTTCAGATAAATAATTCTGTTAATGAAAACATATCCAACAACCCCTAGATCAGAATGATCCACGGGGCAGCTAAAAGCAGGCCAGGAAGGTAAAGGCAGGTAAAAGTGGCTTGTACAAATTAAAAGCAATGAAAGAAGTTTCCTGGGTTCTCAAGGGTTTCTCCATGGAAATCCTAAAATTATTTTTATATCTTTCTTGTCCAAAGGACCCACAGCTGGGTCTCAGATTAATCCCCATGGAGTGAACTTGAGCTTTCTCAGGTCTGTTCAGTTACCATTTATCACCACAGCCCCAGCTGTTTATGGAAGCACAGGGGTTAACTCAAAGCTTCACCATTTTCATTAGTGTCTTGACTTGCAATAAAAAGACTCTGAGAAAATATATCTTCATTAGTGCTTCCCTAGGCCATCTTGCTGCTTCTTGTTTACAGGCAAATTGGTCTTAAGTTTGTTATTCACCCACTGCTAAAATATAGATATCCCTGGAAGAAAGGTGATCAACACTGCTGTAAAGCAGATGTGGATCAGGAAATAAGCTTCCAAGGTAGTAATGTAATATAGAACGTATGTAAACTTTGTTACAGACATTAGTTACTATACGTAGGTGGCAACATCATAATTTTTCTGAACATGCAGAATGTCTTTAGGACATCTTGTCAAAGACTTTCGATCTGTGTGGTGTGAAAACTCATTTTACTGAGGCAGATGACAACCTTATTTATAATTTCTAGTCCTAGATAATTGCTTGGCGCTGAGAACTTTAAAAATTTTACCACAGTCATGCTGCTGGTAAGTGCTAGAGATGAGGTATGAACCTATGTTTTCTTGATTTCAGGTCCAAGGTTCTAGCCACCCTGTTACATTGCTGTCCAGGAAGGATGTAACTTAACCAAATTGTAGTTTCTACAGTATCTTTTCATATCCCCTCCCAAAGGTCATTAGGGTCTTTGATTCCTGCAATAGTTAGAAACTTCAACAACTCCTCAAAACTTCCCACAGAATAATGCTAGTTTCCAACTTATCCAGAGAGAAATTATTAGCTACCTGATTTACGAGACTATTTTTTTGTACATTATCTTCATTGAATACCTTCTTTTTAGGGTATCATTAAACTTTAGAGTCTCATCAATTTGTGATCTCCAAGAAATTAGTTTTGGGATTTCATAGTTCTGCAATGAATTTGTTGATTTTTGATTATAGCTCTGTATGAAAAAAGAATGTAGAAAAAAAACTGAACAGAAAGTTTAACATTTGTATATTCTCTTGTGGTGAGACATTATCTGAGATAATTACGATGAAATTTGTCTGTATAATTCATAACGGGATGTTGTCTTCAAGAGAGTTATCTTTAGTGGTGGCCTGCTAAAAGTCATATGCAAATTGAGCTTTATAAAAATTGAATTGCATTTTATATACATTTAGAGTGGCTTGTTACTTAAAGAAATCCAATAGTGAATCAATTCATGAAGTGAGAGATTTTGAAAATGAGAATTAGTACTTTCAAATAGGTCTTTGTGTAAGCTCATTTTTTTCATAATAATAGATTTCTCTGAAGTGGGAACATATCTTTACAATAGTTACGTATAGCAAGAAAACAATGTAAATAGGAAGTCTTTTTTTTCCCTTTAACCATTTAAATAAAAACCCTACAATTTTAGTAGCATTTTAGTGATTCAGTATCTCTGGAATTAGAGGCGAACTATGAATGTGAAACTTTTAAGATAATTATCCTTCTCCATAAAAAGATCCCTTCTTTAGAACCTTTTGCATTGGTGTTTATGGAGCAGGTATTTCCTTATTGAGCCACTCCTTTTCCAACTTGACTGTGTCCTGTACCCATTCACTCACTCCTTTGTTTCTAGACCAAAATAGAGCCAGGATGTAGCATTCCCTGCCCTCACTGTTCTTCCCTCCCCCTCAATTTTAAAAATTCCTGGAACTGGTTTATTTATTCATTGAAAATCAGTACACAAAAGAAACTTTATCAGTCACCTGACAGAAAACAGCATGGTTGGCAGCAGTAATCAAATTATTTCCCAGGGCTGCATCAGTATCCTATTATAGGGTGATGAAGCCCAGACTCATGGATCAGATCTTAAGGTGGAGAATATACCTCATGAAATCATCTCTTAAAATTAGCTACATTTATGTTTTACACCTTAAAAGGATTTCTCTCCCTGCATTGCTTTAAATTTTTTAAAGAGTTTTAGAGCCGAAAAAGAATCTTAGAGGTAATTTACTCCAATGACAGATGGGGAGGCCCGGAAAGATTTAATGACTCAGACCAAAGTCTGACCACCATCATTAGTTTGTAGCAGAGCCAAAAAATGGAATCCAGAAGCTCAGCGGGGTTGTTATTCATCCAGATCATACAACTAGTAAGTGTCAGAACTAGAGCTTGAACCTAGAACTTTTGACTCGAAGACCAGTGTTTCTGCTTTGTGCCCCTCACCTGGAATGCTTTCCTGGATTTCAACTGGCCTTCTGAATTCTTAGAACTTCAGTTCCAAGTTTAGCTCAAGTTATAGCTCTCTCATTAAATCTTCCCTGAATACTTTGGCCTTCATAAATCATTTTCTTCACTAACCTCTGAGGATATGGTCTTCACAGAAGTTAGCACTTACTGTATATACTGTCTGATGCTCTTGAGAAGTGATGGAGTATAATGAATAAAGAGCTTGACCTTGGACTCAGGATATTTGGCATCAGAGGAGAGTCACTTAAATTTTGGTCATTTCTATCAATTCCCATCAAGTCACACCACATATCCCTTCACTCTGATGAAATTGAAGGATGACCAAAAAAAATTTCTTATCTTTACTAGTTATTTCATGTTTTTTAGCCACTTTCCCTGTTTGACCATGTCTTGCACAGTGTTAAACACATAGTAGACACTCATTCAGGACTATCTGATTAATTAAATGCTGTGTGCCCATTTCACTTATTCAGCATTCATTCAGCAAACACTTATGGCTTACCTGATGTGAGAAAGGCACTAAGAGAGATACAGGGAAGAAGGATATGATATAATCCCTTGGAAACAATTTACAGTCTAGCTAGGGATTTGATGCTCACATAAATATAATACATTGTATTATTTGAAAGTGCAAGGAGAGCTACAAAGTGCTGTGGGAGTCCTGAGGAAGAAAAGCTTACTTTTTACAGAAGAAGCTTGGATAAACGGTCCTGAGAGATGAGTAGGAAGTGGATGTGTGGAGCTGGGAGCCAAGAGCATTTTAGGTGAGGAAACATTGTGAGCCAAAATATGGCAGCAGGAAAAGATGCAGCATATTTAAGGAACTATGAGTTGCCCCAGGTTGGCAGCTGCAAAAAGTGTGCAAAAGGGAGTGGAGGGAAATAAAGCAGGGAGTGAGTGTAGTTTGGGAATAAATTGTGAAGGGCTTTGAATGCCAGGTTTAGGAGAGGGAGTGAACTTTATCTGGCAAGCAGCATATTTCATTTTCTAATAAATGGGATGGCAATTCTTTACTGTGGACCATTTTAAAACCATGTAATTATGATGAGATATTTTTGAATATTTTGTGCCAAGTCCTTTATACTGTAAATTTGTTGACTGTGGTTAGAATTCTTTCTTAGCTAATTCCCCATAACTTTGTTTGCTTAAGAAATGTCTGAAAATGAAGTTTTGCCACCAAAGTTATTTGACCTACCAGGAGTAAGCTTCTTTTAAAAGGAAGCTTTTACGGGTCTTTTTAATATGGAATGGACAAATTGGGATTCTCTAAGGTTTTACTCGAGTGAGTTTCACAACTTTAAGAAAGCAGGTTATCTTAGGTGGTGAACTTGGCAACCTTTTCACTCCCAAAGTAGCGAATGTACGAGTGCTGCAATTCTTTCTTGGCTCTGGATCATGCAATATCCTGCCCTCTGAAGCCATAGCCAAGAAAGAGGTCTCCTCCACACGTGGAGTTCTCACTTGAGTACTTCAGGGCTCTTGAAATAAAAAATTAATTAATGGCTTGCAGCCAGTGGCCTTTCTGGCTACTGGTGTTGATGCTTTCCTAAATAGCTTTAAATATTATCCATATAAGTTTTTTAAAAAGTGAGAGTTAATAAACTGACCCTGTGCCACTAAGGAAAGATGGGGTAATGAAGTATAATCATACCCATCCTCCTTCACAGGGGGAACCTCCAGTTTTGAGAATTGGGTACCTCTGGATAACAACACTCCACTTGAGTCCATTGGGAAGAAAATTTCTTTCCCCGTGTTCCTATTGTTGATGTAAAGGTAACCTGAATCAGAGATTCAAGCTCACTGTTCTATCTCATTTTCTTTACAATGTCTCACTGTTGAACATTAATTATCAATGCAATCAAATAAATTTTCATTGCTGGGAATTTACATTTAAATAAATGAATTTCTGTTTATCAAAGGTCACAGTTTTTCAACCTTTTTACATCTCCATCAGGATTCTTTGTCCATTCATTCCCATTCACTTTTTTTCTTGTACAGTTGTGATTAATGGGTTTTCTGTTCTCCTGGCATGGCTTTTTTCATTTTGTTATTCCGTAAAGGTTCTTTTAGATGGCTTCATATTTCTCATACTTCTCCATCGCAATTGGATTGTAGGAAAGAAATAAGCATTTATTAAATGTCTAACATGTGCCAGGCGCTTGTACTAAGTGCTTTGCAAATACTACATCATCGGTAGTGTTCTGTTATGAGTTACCATATTTTATGTAATCATTCCCTTAATTTTGGACATTTAATTTTCTTGCTGTTACAAATAATGGAATGGAGATATGTAATTTCATTGATATAAAGAGCTGTCAATTCAGCAAACTCCTATCAGTGCCTTCTTGGCAATTTAGTCTTATAGAATTTCCTAGAGCATTAAGAGGTTAAGCACCAGCCAGTATGCGTGGGAGGTAAGACATATTCAAGTCTTCCTTGCTGCAAGGCCACTTCTTTGTCCACAGTGTGTCCTTCAACAAGTAGTGCTGTTTTGTGAATCTTTGAACACTTCCTTGGTTGTTTGGGATAAAATTCTTTGGGCTTATTGTCAGATATACAATTATTTACATAACTTTTATTGGATATTGCCAGATTGCTTTCCAAAGAGATTCCATTAGATTCTAACTCTAGTTGTGATGAATGAATGAATCTCTTTAACTACAGTATTGGATTTCATTGCTTTTAATTATTTTTGCCAGTTTGATGGATATGAGGTGATGCCTTAAAGTTATTTTAATTTGAATCTTTTAAAATGAGGTTGAACATTTTTTCAAACTATGGTTAACCATTAGTGTTCAATCTTTTGAAAATTGTCTATTCATATCCTTTTATCATTTTCCTGTTGTGACTTGGGAATTACCTTTATAAATCTTAACAGTTGTTTCTATATTGTAAATGTTGTTTTCTTTTGGATTATAAAAACAGCTTATCTTTCACATTTTTTGCCAGTTATTTTTTATTGTATAGATACAGTAATGTAACAAGCTAATGATATCTCCTTAATAAAAAATAATCTGTCCTCCACAATTGAGATAAATATCTTATTTTACTTCTTGATGATAACCACATTGTAATATGTTTTAAAAGTTAAGAGTGAAAGACCATTTTTCTCAGTTTTTTTCTTTTTGTCAGTTTGCCTCTTGATGTTGCTTGATGTTTGTCCGTATAATTTTTTTATGATTTTATTCAATGCTATGATGAGGTATATTGACTGCTATTATGATAAGGATGTAAATTAGTTTTGGAAATACTGGTCATTTTTACAATATTAAATAAACCACTCATGGACCGTGAATGTTGCTCTAATTTGTTTGGCTTTCTTTACTGTAGTCATTATAGTTTTATATAGGTCCATATATATGCATATATATATGTATGTATGTATACACAGGTTGTGTGTATTTCTGGGGTTTTTTAGGTGACTTAATTCTTAAATATTTGATCATTTTTTCTTATTGTAAGTAAGATTCCTTTTTTTTTATCTGATACTAGTAAGAATGTGAATGATTTGTATGGGTTAATCCTGCAACTTTATAAACCTCATTTATTGTATTCATTAATTTTTTGGTTGAAACAGTTGGATTTTTTAAGATACGATGTGCCATCTGAAAATAATATTTTGATCACTTCATTTTCAGTGTTAATCTTGCTAATATTTTTTCTTGTCCTTTGCAAGTTTTAGAATTACCAAAAAAAAATCCATGATGAAAACAGATTTTTTTTTTTTGTAGCTATTTCTAGTGGGAATATGTATAATGGTTCTTTGTTCAATATTATATTATATATATGCATATATATATAGTTTTTGTGTTGAAGAAAAACATTTTTATTTTCTTATTGTTTTCACTTTGAATGTGGATAGGGAGTCAAATTGTGAATAATGTTAAATTTTGTCAAAGAATTTTTTTAATCTGATATTTTTTCATTTAAAAATTAGATATTGCTATTATGTGGACAGTTTTTCTGACATTGAACCATCCTGATTTGGTTTGCTATTTTTTGATTAAAGAATGATAGAATGTATTTCCTAAAAATAAATTACCTAAAAAACAATTAAGTGATTTTTTTCTCCTGGACGTGGCATAGATTTGACCTCTTCTTGAGTTGTTGGATGGATGATCACATAGATAGTTATAGCGGCATGGGAACTATTAAAAAGAATTATGTAACATTAAATGTCAATTCTTCTAATGAAAATTAGTTTTAGTAAGCTCTTTTTCACAAAACTAGAAGAAATCAGATTGATTTATCTATTTATTTCATAGAAAGGGAACAATTCAGTTCCGGGTATGATATTTCCACAACACTTTGGCATCATGTTAAAAGGAAAAGTGTTGGATTTGAAGTCAGCAAACCTGCTGGAATACTGTTTCTGCTGTTTACTATCTGGTATTGTTCAAATCATTTAGCCTTTCTTGGCCTGAGTTTTATCATCCATAAAATTTAGAGGTCTAGAATGGATAACCTTTGAGATCTTTTCTGTATCTAAATCTGTAATTCTGAATGAAATATGGAAAATGATGACATCTAGTAAGTTTTGTTATTGACATGGATAGGTAAAAAAAATACTTTGTTCTTATGCTATGTAGCTCATTATAGAATTTTTAAAACATAGTGACTCCTTAACCTGCCATAGATGTTCTGTTGTTTTCTGCTTGCATCATTCTGAGACATGTAATCACATCACATTACTATACCTGAAAAGTGTGTGTAAATGGACTGCTCTGTAGTTTGCCTTACCATCTTTATGACTTCTCAGACCACAGCTCCATTTCTTGGCTACCACTCACCTAAAGGTGTGGTCTTATAAGGTAGAACAAAAGCTAGAACAAAAACTCCCTGAGGCCAGGTAGTGGCTGATTTTTTATTTGTATCTCCAGACTTTACTATGATGCTTGACAATAAATGTTTAAAAATATTTTTCATTCTTCATTATCTCTAATTTTCATTATTATCCCTATTTCCTCAGTTGAGGAAACTGAGGTAGATAGAATTTAAGTGACTTTCCCAGGACCTCACAGTTAATGGATATATGGAGGGTGGATTTGAACTAAGATCTTCCTTCCACTGTGCCACCTAACTGTTTTTTTGGAGAGTTACTTCAGGGCAAGATTGTGATGTATCCATGGATCATATCGTTAGTATGCGTCAGAGGGAAAACTTAAACCTAATTCTTCCTGACCAGGCCCACCCTCTATGCAATAACCACTTGGCTTCTAGCTCTGTGCTTATGGAACGTTTAATAGAAGTTTAAAACAGTAACATTTGGGTATCTGTGAGTAACATCAAAATTTGGACAATATGCAAGAAGTATATATTTTTCAAGCAATTATAAATGTTATTATGGATCCACAAAAAATACACATATTTTCTTTTTAGAGAAGAAAGTAGTTTTGGAAACTGTGTTCCCTTTAACATTTCTTATGTATTAGAATTAAGACTGGTAAAATTTTCAATCTGACAGTAAAGACCTCTATTACCTTTCAGGTTACATTTAAAGCATAGTTTTTTTTCATTTAAATGGTTGTAGATGTTGTTCTTTTGCTAATGCATGTGCTGAGTATTTTGAGAAACAGCAAACATTTCATGATTAAAACTTAAGGGATCTATTTATAAATGTTACTTTTTTCAAGTAACATCTAGATAGCATTGAGATAAGTTCCTAGGAAATGGATCTCTTCTGTATACAAAAATTATGGTGCTGGAACTTGGAATTTTATTCTATATCTTCATGTTTTTCAATATATTATATTTTTGTAGATTAGAACCAGCTTGTATTTTGTAGTACCCAGTCAGAAGAGCCACCATTTTTTTGGACCCTACCATCACAGTCCCTGATATGTTACAGAAGGGAGTAGAATTGGTCCTGAAGAAAATAAAGATGGGGGGGAAAACTTGGACTAGACCAGTTTTACACAGTAGAACTCATCTGGAAGCAACACAATCAATTTTCAAGATGTCTGAAAGAGACAGGAAGAATGCATTAGAGATGTGGCCTCAAAGTCAAGAATGTCTAGATTCAAGTTCTGCCTACTGTCCGTGTGACCCTGGGCAAATTCACTTAACTTTTCAGGCCCCTGACACAAAGAATCTAATTATACAAATAATTCATTGCTAGAGAAAGCTCCTTATTGGGAGCTCTTTACACGGATGGAAGCATTGGGTTGATTAAAAAAATAATTTTTAAAAGATACTGAAAGAGAAGAGGGGAACAAATGCTTGTAAAAAAAAATTGTCTACTTTAACATTAACCAGAAAAAGGACAGTTACGAAAATATCAACTACCCATTCATATTTCTATTTTCCAGTCTGTGTAGGATCTTTATGGAAATAATCTCTGCATACATTAAGGCTGCCTTCAGTGGAAGTTTGAGAAGAGAAACAGCATGAATGACAGAAGAACAAATTATCTACAGTAGCCTTGGAAGATATAAAAAAACACAAGATCCTATTGGTTTTTTTTTTTTTTGGTTACCCCCCCAAAAAACCCTCTTTTTCCAGCAGAACCCCTTAAAGGGTCCCCTATATTAAGATTTCTCTCAAATATATATCAGAATTGTACAAGCTTCCTTGAAGGATGTAACAACGGAGGTAACTTTATTCAGTGAACCTCATGATTATTTATATCAAGGGAGGCATCGAGCAGGGAGAAGTATGTTTGGTGAAGGGGTTTGCCATTGTCTCAACTCAAAATCCAGATGTAAGAAGAATTTCTTATAGATGTCAAGGTCTAAACAGAACTCTTCTTTGTGGACAATATTGTGCTGAAGGCACTGAGAAAGTCCTTGAACATTACATACCTTCCTACATAAGTGTATTATATTATCTCTTAGAAAAATTTGACTTATTCACACTGAAAAAAAAAAGTAGATGAAGAATGCCTATTATCCAAACATACTATGCAGCTAGATGGCCACTTGTAGAACGGATTCATCAGTACATCTTTCTTGAACAAATAGTGTGGATGGACAATTTCTTGGGCCAAGAGTTGAATAAGAAGAGAGAGCTGGTGGGATTACATTTAGGAAATTGTGCAGTGCTTTTAATGACCCTAGTCTTGTCCCTGAAACAAAGACTTGATTTTGTTAACAAGCCAGAATCACAGAATATCCAAATTGAAAAAAAGTTCATAGAACCAATCTATGTCTAAACAAAAATGAATGGTTGAATAAATAAAGCATTTTTAAGCATTTATTTTGTGCAAAGCACTGTGCTGAACTCCAGAGATACAATTAGAAAAGTAAGACAGTCTTGACTCTCAAAGGACCTCATATTCTAATGGGGACAGTGGGGACAGTACATAGGGAAGGCTTCAGCACGAAGTCAGATGGTAAATTTCCATGGTCTTTAGAATTCAGTGGGAAAGCAGATGGTAATACCTCTTCTTTAATGTCTTTATTTTATATCACTATTCCCAGGGCTTTTGAGTTACGGGTCCTTGGCTGTCCCTATCAGGGTCTGAGAGGGAAGAGTGGTCAAGATGATGGTGGGAGTTTGACTTACCTAGCAATTGCTGTCTCTTGTCTGTTGCTCAGGACTCCTTGCTGCGTCAGCTAGAATTCCTTCCATATCATATACAATAAGTATTCTTTCGGTTTTTACCAGGCAACTTTTCTGTTTTTGGATTGATATGATTGTTAAAGTATTTTTTGCCTTAAAACAAGCCTAAATTTGCCTCTTTGAAACTTTCTGTTGTACTCTGGACCAAGAAGAAAAAAATCTGTTCTCTCTTTATCATGAGGAGTGCCTATTAAGACAGTTATAATATTCCTACTAAGTTTTCTCTTTACAGATTGGGTTCCTGGAGCAGAGCTGGCAACATCTCCTCCTCAAGGTTTTAGGGGGTAGGTGCCCTTGATCTTTTTAGTACTGTCACTCATTAGCCCCTATCTGGTATAAATCTCTAAATATTATCAATGGTTAATACTTCCTCAATATCATATAACTGATTATTTTCCAATATTATTTTGGCCAGTTAATAATATCCTGCATATCATTGAATACCAATTGACATCAGTTAACTTTTAAAAACGAATATTTATTGAGAGGGTGTACCAAGGTCAGAAGTATACTCTCCACTGCTCATCTGTTTGATCCCTGGAAGAGTGGGTACAAACCTTAATTGTTGACTGCCAACCTCATAAAGTCCATTCTTAGATGTCTCATAGCCAACAGACAAGTTTCTCCCTCGCTTGCAGGACATGTCTCAACTGCCAGGTTGACTTACTGATAAATCTAGCAGATTGATTCCCAGGGCTGGCTTCTCATGGCGTTCAGCTTCTGCTGCTACTAGAAGACTCAGCTGTGGTCTCCTATTGCTGGACCTCTGATTATTCTGACCTTTCAAAGTTCACATAGGGGTAAGCTGGTGCCTACCATTTTCAATACTCATTCCCCTGACATCAGGAAATAATACATACAACAAAGAACATAGATGCCATGCATTTATAGTCACATGGAAACTTAGATGGAATTAGGCTTATATTTTTTTCTCTTCTCCACCAGAGAGAGAAAGATTTTATCTGTTTGTCTTCCATACGCACACTCAGTTCTGACTCAGCAGTTAGTTAAGAGGTTTTCTTGTCACCCCATAGTAAAACTGGTAGGAAACAATCAGAGAATAGCTGTAAATGCACAGAATTAGAGAGGTAAAGGACCACCCTCTTCACACATCTTCAGAAGCAAGGTCACCATGGTTTCATGTCGGTTGACACCAGGCAGAACATATTGTGCATGCTCAAAAAACTAAGCCTTTATCAGTCAGTCCCTAATACACTAGTTTATTCAACTAATCCTCCTGTGGCCATGAGCTCGAGGGCCTTCACCTTCCTGGTTGTCTTCCTATAGATGCTCTCCAGCTTATCAATGTTCTCCCTGAAATGTAGTTCCCAGGAGTGGACATAATACTTAAGATGTGGTCTGACCAGGACAGAGTTCAGCATTGTAGTCCTAGACCCCATTCTTAATCGCAGGTTTAAATTGTTTTAACTTTCTTGGTTGCCATGTCACAATATTGACTCATTGAGCTAGTTGTCCACTAGAACCTATGAATGTTTCTCAGATGAATTGCTATCTAGTAATGCCTCTTAAATGCTCTTACTTCTCATATTTATGAAGTTAATTTTTAGACTCCAGGTATGTTCCTGGTAAATTTATTCCATTTTCTAACCTTATCAAGTTTTTTTTTTAGTTTTCATTGATATGTTTTGTTTCTTACATCATCATAGAATTCCATGGATTCCTCATCCTTCCTAAGAGCCTATATGACAAGTAGTATTTTCTGAGAGGAAAAAAAAATCAGAACAATTGATCAACACATCGAGAAAGTCTGAAAACATGTACAACGTGTAGTATTTATGGACCTCCCAAATACAAGGAGTAGGTTGGGAGTGTTTTCTCGTATCTCTTCATTTGAGTCTCACTTGATCTTCCTGATTCTGTTACATTTTCCTTTGATTTTTTTTTTTGTTTTGGTGTGTCATTGTCCTTTGCAGTCACATTTGCAGTCATACTGTGTATATTGTTTTCTTGGCTTTGCATATTTCATTGTACATCAGTTCATATAGATCTTCCCATGCTTCTCTGTGTTCATCACACACATCATTTTTTCTAGCACAGTAATATTCCCTTATATTTATCAAGTTGTTTTTTAATATTGGTTCTGTCATCAAAAATTTTTTAGTGATGCTATATTGCTTTAAGTCATAAAGGGTGTTTGGGGAACTTTAATATGTATGTTGAGTTCCCGTAGTACAAAAGCAAGGGCTAGGATAGAGAGGAAGATTGTGAAACCAGGTACTTGATTCTGAGAAACGAGGCAGAATGACCTGGGGACCTTTCAGATAAAAGTCAATAGGATGAATGTTTTTGGTCCACTGGACTACAGAGAAGGAGAGGTTGCTGAGAGACAGTGATGGAGACAGGGGATAGGAGTAGCAATGGGAGGAACAAAGAATATGCCAATTCCCTGTCCTGGATCAGTGTGTTGGTTGCCCATGAGAAAAGGTACTTTCCAGTACTGCTGGAAAACATGGCAAGATTCTTCATTTTACAGCCAAGGAAACTAAGATATAGGGAGTTTAAGGGACTTGCCCAAGGTCACCCAGCTAGTTAGTATATATGTATATAAGAAGCATATAAGAATTTGAATCCAAGTCTTCATGACTCCAAGTTCAATGCACATCATACGTATTTATTATTGTTGCATTCTTTCTGTCTAATTTGTTTTATTTTTCATTGTTAAAATACTCATTAAAAAATAAACTTCATGCGTGGGAAAACAGCTCTAGGTTGGTGTTTATGAAGATAATTAGTATTTTGACCCTGACTGTTTATAATGATTTTCCCATGAAGCTTTTATAGAGATTTAAAGCATCAAAATGTAGATCTGGATCCCAATTAAAGGATGTTTAAGGAAAATTAAGCCTTATTAAAACCCTAGAAAATTGACAGTTTTCTCTCAGCTTAAACTAGGGGAGTCAAATCTCTTAAAAAAAAATTGTGTGGTTTATGACAGTCCAGCTGCTTTTGTGTGTGTTTCATTTAAATGTAAATTGAGCTAAAGACTCTTAAGATGATCTCAGAAGGTAGAGGATTTTCATTTGAATGGAGTAATTTTCTTTTTGTTTCATACATATTGAAGTGTAGTAAAGCAAAAAAAAAAATCCAATTAGACAACACTACTATGTTATCTAAGAGCTTCTTTAGAGGTCTATCAATTTTCTGAACAGGGAACATGAACAGTGCTTTCTAAGAAAGTATCATTTAAAAAACAAAAAAAAACCCTTATTTTGCATATTCCAAGATACAGCACATATGTGGTTCCCCAAATCATTCTCTTATTGTACCTTGTCTTGGTTCCATCGTATTGTTCCAAGGGAAACAATAGTACTGCTAAATGAAATCAAGTTAATGATGCAACTTTCCAAATACTGAAAATTTTTATTAAGGAAAACACTTTTGAAGTTAAGAGAAATGCAAATTAAATTGAAGAGGGGAGGTAATATTTTTGAAAGTCACTGATGAAGATTCATTTGATATTTCATTTATAATTCATTTCCCAAAAGAAACAAATTTGAATCTTCAGGTTAAGGGAGGCAGAGTTAAATTCAACAGTGGTTGAGTGTCCTGTTAACAATTTACACATAGAGCTCAATTTGTTAGCTTTGAGCCAGAAGACAGAGATTTGAAGCTTATTCAGTTTCATTTGTATAGCCACTTCTGGTAGAGGAGGAGGAGGAGAATACCGCAAGTGAGTGGTGAGGCTTGTTCAGGAGATACACTCTGCTGTCCTGAGCTGTATTTTCTTCCTCCCTGCAATAAAATAGGCCATATTGTGTGAGCCACTGCTAATTGCAGGCAGCAAGGACTGCGAAATATGCAGTCCTTGCACTACCAGCCTGTGATTATATTGTAAAACACTTTGATCTGCTCTGAGCATTCTTTATGTAAATGGTACTGTAAGTGGTACTGTAATATAAAATGCATACTGAAAAAACCATTCTCTTCTGTTGGCATTTCTAAAATAATCTGCAAAGGGAAGATACATGTATATGTATATGTGTGTTTTTATGTATGCAGCTGTTTACTAAAGGGTTTTAGCTTGCTTGTTTACTTTATTACAGAGTCAGAAATATTGCTCAGTGTTTGTGTAGCAGAGATGACCTCACAAGGAAAGAACCCTTCCCCCTAGTCTTTTTTGTGTTTCTAAGAGAGGTCAAGAGCTTTTTCTGAAAATTTTAGTTGGGTGCCCTAATGCTTAGGCAGTTATTGTGTCATTTGAAGGCAAGGTGCAATTGGAAATACTTTCTATTTTTAAAAATGTTATTTCTCTCCTAATTCTTATTATCCTATATTTAAGAATTAATAATATTTTAAAATGTTTTTTTCAGTCTGATCAGCAGGACAGTAAACTTCATCTTTGGAAATGGCCTCCAATATACAGATTCCATGAAGTAGGGTCAGCAAACTGGTTTATTCTGTTGATCCTAATCTTAATTTCAGTCTGTGATTTTCCCCTCCCTTTTTCTCCTATCTCCCTCTTGCCAGCGTTCTTGTTAGAGTTTTTTTTTTTTTTTTTTTTTAACAAGCAACAGGGAAATCTTAAGACTAATCATTACTCCTTCTCCTCTCTGGTCCCAACCCTTCCCTTCCAAATCCTCAAAACCATCCTCTATTTTTGATCACAGACTTGTTGGAGCCACTTGGACTACTTATTTCTCTCAACCAGCCTAGGCTATGAGAAGGATCAGTAATTTACTGGGGGTTGGGGTGGGGGTGGGGTGGGATGAATGTGTTCTCTCAAGCTTCTGTTTCTGTTTTGTTAGATTAGGAGAAAAAAAAATACTCCAACAACCCACACTGTACTACTTGAACTGTGGGAATCAAAACACAATCTGTGATGTCTATTTCTTAGTTGAAATTAAAGTGTTTCCTTATGAACAGTTACTGTTATTGGACAGATTATAATTGACAACTTCATTGAGTTTTCCGTAGTGACACATGTTGCAGACTGAATAGTGGGTTCACAAATAATGGAACAGATTAACTTATAAATTTACAGCAATATATAATTTCATCCTAGTTAATTTCTGTCTTAAGGCAGGGCTTTAGAAGAACAACACTTAGCAAATTCATATAAATGGGCTCTACTCAGAAGCAGAATTTTTAAAGGTTTATTGGTTAGCAGACTCCTTCCTGATAAGCTCCAAGAAAATTGTAGCCAGGAATCAGGCTAGGGTGTTGACGTTCTCATTTTATTAACTGCTATTCTACCAGCACCCTTTTAATGTAGCTTTTTAAAAAGCACCCTATTTTAGCAGATTATGTTTTTTTGGGGGTGGAGTGTGTTTGCAATGGGATGTATTGTGGAGGTTTATACCTTAAGCTTAGTTGTTACCTGGTAACTGAAATGCCTTATAAACCTGTTTTTGCAGTGTTCCCCGGGTGAAACTTGAATCGGTGACCATCTGTCCCCTACTGGTTGATTTCCTGTGAGCTGCCCTTTGTTTCAGTCAAACAATTGATTACCCCTCTTTACAGATAAGACTTCTGTTGACTGCCCTGAATCAGCAGGTTGAGTTTGGGACCTCTCCTTTAGTGCTTTTCTGTAATTCTGAGGGTCACTATCATTGTCTACTCAAAACGATTTTTTAAAAGTCTCCTTAGGGAGGGATGCTTTCAAGAATTTATCAGAGAGTTAGGACCAGCACAGAAATTGTATGCAATATTTTTAGATGTAACTCAGTGTTTTCTGCATTTGTCACTACTCCTAGTTATCAAAACTTTATTTCATTGCTTACATTTTTAAAAAATAAAAGCACATTTCTTTATCAGAACTTAAATTTTTGGACATAATAGGATTTAGAAGTGCAATGTGTATGTAGCCAGTCATATTTGGCTGTAAACAAGATCGATAGGTACTCTAGTTCCTTACCTCAAATGGTAAAAAAATTATTGTGACCTTGTTAAGAATATTAGTACAGATCAGATTTTGGAGAAGGATGGGTTAGATTCTTGGCAGATTACCTTCATTCTCTGAGGTAGCAGAGATCAGTGTGTGGGGTAAAAGTGTCACTTTGTCAGGAGACAAGAACAAACCTCAGTGTCAGCATCTTGATGGGTGGTCAAGGGAGCAAAGAAAAAGTTTCCAAAGTAAAAATGATCATTGGGAGGCATGGGGAAAATTTTAGGTTAACCTCTCAGTTTCATCTCTGGCTTTTTTACATTTGGATTGTCAGCCAAGACCCGTAAGGGCAAATGTTTACCTATGTTGCTTTTCCTAAAACCAGTTCTAACTAATAATCCAGATTTCTAATAAATGCTACAGACGTTAATTTCTTAGATATAAATTGACCTTTTTCTGTGTGAATGTAGGTATCTTCTTTAGGTGAAAGCTCAGCAGCCTGAACGTAAGGGGCGGGGGAGAGACCTATTTGTGGCTTAGTTCCTTAGGGACCTAAGTAAGTAGCAGATGTGACCACACAGTTCAATGTGATTTGATGTAATTAATTTTTCCTGAGCATGCTACAAAACTTAATAGCCTCAAATTGCACACAGTCTTGGTTTCCGATCCATATGGAGAGCTATCCCATTATACACTGTTCTCTAATGTTTGAGGGGGTGGTGGTGGAGGTGAACATCTCTTTATTGTATTCACTTCCTGCCTCATTTGATGCTGATGGAATCCCAGAAATTATTTTTTTGGCCAAGTACTTGGGTAATCCATGTTTGTTTGGTATACAGTATACATTGATAGGGGCAAGATTTCTGGTTTGGTTAAATACTAGAATAAAACTGAATTGAAAGCTATGACAAAGAAAACAAGTCCTGCATTCCTCTCTCTTCTCCCTATCCTCTCCCTCCACTCCTCCTCTCTCTCTCTACCCCCTCCCATCCCCATCCCCCACACATACTGCCTCTTTAATCTGAAACACTGTAGTTCAGGGAACTAGTTCTAGGTGGATGAGAGAAAGGTCTTATCCTTTCCTTCTTCAAATCTCACCAAGGAATTACGTTCTCTGCAGAGGCTTGGTTGCAGATGCCTGGATGCCTGGAAAGTTTACATTGCCTAGAGTTGTTTTGTTTGGCATAGCTAATCAGGAGCTAGACTGGAATTGCTCATAGCTGTCATTCAGGTTTTGTTTCAAAGTCCAAGGACCTGCTGGGAAAAACAAAGAACTAATGAAAGCTGACTGTATTTAAGGCCTCAAATCTGTGGAGTCTGAAATGATGTCCTGACAGTGGATTCTTATTCTTCTGCGTTCTTGCCGTTTCTAAGGTAACAGGTTTTTAGAGGCTTTCCATCTTCATTGTCAAGTATTTGCTACACTTATTGTTGTTTTTCAGATTAGAGCAATTCAAATGATCTCCTTTGAAATGAAGGGGAAAGGGAAAATAATGGAAATAAAATGTAATGAATCAATTACTTTGGGGGGGAATAAAAGTATGGCAGCTTGAGCAGCATGGTCAGAATTTTTTTTTTTTTTTTTTGCCTTAAATGCTACCAAATTGATAACATTTTAAAAAATCAAGATAAAATAACACTTCTCCCCCTTTTTTAGTGACACTCCAATTCACGTAAGTTATCCTGAGTATGCACATAGAATCACTACCAAATTCATTGAAGGTAAATAATAACCCCATTTCCCTCCATTATTTTGTAATGAAATACTCTATCTTTAGCATTTTCTTTCATGAGATTTCCAGAAAACTAAATTTAATGAAAAAAAATTGAAGTTCTACCTCTTATTTGTGAACATGGAACCTACAGGATGAGATGATGCAGTCTGATGAACTCAATAACAAAAATTGTTTGTTTGACTGCTAATATTAATATTTTCTTCAAATTTTTCCTTTAGTGGAATGGAATATATTATTAACATATTGTTATGGTTACTCTTTTTCAACCTATAATTTAATTAGTGAGAAATAAAAGGTGACTGTTATGATTAGATCTCCTTGGAGATGGTTTTAGGAACTGAGAAATCTAAGTTATCCTAATATTATATCATATTTATTTGTCTTCTTATTTGGTGTGATGACATAGTGACATATTCTGACCAAATATCAACAAGTATCCTTTCCCCAATGGTAGTAGTTATAATATTTTTCTAATACACATAAATCAGGAGTGGAAGGATCATGTGAATTAAAGTGAATCCAATAGTATAAAAGTTTTCATTTATGAAGTCAAGAGCTTGAATTGTCTTCTGTTAGAGAATAAATAAATATAGGAGAAATCTGGAGATGAGTGAAAAAGAGGGGAGAGGAATCAGAGCAGTATTTAATAGGTGGGGATTTAGTCATTTTAATCTCTGTGCCTTTGTTCACCTATTCTTTTTGCTTACAGTGCCCTCATCTTTCCCTCTTATCTGAGTTTTGGTTGTCTACTGATGCCCAGGTTAAGTTCTGTTTCTTTTAGGAATCTCCTGCTCCTACCTGGGATTAAATAAAGGAAAGTAATGGTCCTTACTACTCTGAACTGGTCAGACCACATCTGCAGAATTTTGTCTAATTCTGGGTGCCAGATTTTAGAAGAGATATGGACAAGCTGGAACATATCAGATAAGAAAACCCAGGATGAGAGGAACATAATCTATGAGAACTGACATAATGTGATGGGAAGAACACTGTTAGAAGGAGTGACTTTTAATCTTGGTTCCATCATATACCAGCTGGGCAAGTTCCTTAACTTCTCTAAATTTGTTTCCGCATCTGTAGAATAAAAATAATGCTTGCACTACCTCTCTCAAAGGATTGTGTAAAGATCAAATATCATTTTTAACATAACAAGGGATTTTAGCCATTAGATACTTGAAAATGTAAGTTAATGTATTTTGACGGTAGAAGAGACAGTGTAGAGAATGCACTACCAAGGCAATATTCCCAGCACCAATGGTGACTGTGAATATGCCAGCATAGTTCTGAATCACAAAGTATAACAGACTCTTCATATAGAAGGCAGAAGAAAAACATTTATTCAGATACCAGAAAAACAAATCTTAACCCCAGAAAGCCAAATCTGTCATAGTATCCAAGAAGTCAATACATACTAGCAGTGCAGGGGTCACTGCCCTTCCCAAACCTTCCCATTCCTCCCCCCCAGCCAGGGCCTTCCCACAAACAAACACTCCTAGTGGTGCCTCACTGTGTCCTCTCTCCTCCTCCCTAACTGCTCTCATCAACTTCCTGTCTGATCTGATCCACCATTCCTTCTCTACCTGTTCAGCAAGCTCCTCCCACCACATGTGACTTAGACTTCCATGTGATTTAAACAGGTTATATGGGTCTATGAATGGGTGGGAAAGATCTTCAAGTTAAGCAAAAATACATTAACAATACAGAGAATGATAGCTATTCTCAAATATTTCAAAATATTTAATGTGTAAGAGGAAGTAGTTATTCTACGTAGTTCCAGAGGGAAGAACCAAAATCAATGTGTAAGTAACAAAATATATAGCTTATTTTGGCTCCACATAAAGAAGAATTTTAGAAGAATTATAGTTACATAAAAATAGAATATGCTGCTTCATTAGGTAAGGGGTTCCCCATTTCTGAATTTTCAAACAGAGATTGCATAACTATCAGAGGTGCTATACAGAGGATTCCTGCACCATATGGGAGGTGAAACGGTGTTACAAATCTTAAGATTTCATGATTCTGTCTTCTGGACCACATTCACTGACTTTTCCCTTCTTGAGACACATGTAGAACTTGCAGTTAGTATCACACACTTAGTATTGACTTGGTCTCAAATTTCTCCCAATTTGATCTTATTTTCCCTAACTTCATAAGTCTTCTTTTGTATAGATCAATAATAATTATTAATTGATTTGAGAAAGAGGTGCTGATGACTGCTGGAAGAAAAGTTTGCCTAATTGTTTTGTACAGCATAAAACCTATGACAGGTGAAGGATTTTTAGGGATCTCTTCTGCCATTCTTTTTTATCCTGGAAGTATGGAAATAGTGGAAATAATCATAAAGTCCTTTGGGGAAAGTAGGCTTGTTGTAAGAAGTCATATCATTAATTTGAAAGAAAGAATTTATCAGAAATGATGACACTGAAGAATTCAGAGAAACTGTAGAAAACTTATATGAATTGATGCAGAATCAGGAAAACAATTTATTCAGTGACCATAATTTACATTATTATGGCAAGGAAAACAATATTGATAGACTTTAAAATTCTCATCAATGCCATGACCAGACAATTTCAGAAGGCTGATGGTGGAATATATTTCCTATTTTTCAAGGAAAGATGTGGACTAGAGGGGCTGAGTAGAGAATATATTTTTAGACATAACTAGTGTGTTGATTTGATGATACTTTTTTGTTACACAATTGTTACATAGGAAGATTTTGTGGAATGAAGGATGGAAAGGAGAAACAAGCATTTATTTAGAACCCACTCTGAGCCAGGCACTGTGCTTAGTGCTTTGCAGATATCTCATTTTATCCTCACAATGGGAAGTAGGTGGTATTATCCTTATTTTACCGTTGATGAATTTGAGACAAACAGAGGTTAGGTGACTTACTCAGGGTCACTTAGCTAATAAGTGTCTGAGGCTAGATTTGAACTCAGGTTTTTCTGACTCTTGGGCCCAGTCCTCTATCCTCTGACCTCTTTGAAGGTAAGAGAGTATCATCGGGAAATGATGGTGATTTTTTAGAAAAGAGCATCAACAAACATAATTTTTTTTTAAAGAATGAATATTCCTTTCTAAGTGCCTGAGTAATAAGAAGAAATTGAGTTTGGAATCCTAACTCTATATACAAACTCAGAATGGAGAGGAATTTGAGGGGGCAGGAGCTGGGGGAAGGGAAACACAGAGAGATATTTATAAGCCATTAAGTGCAATATAAATGTCGAACAATTACTCTTCGGTTGTAATTATAATTAGTAGTAATATTAACAATAAAAAGGAAACCTTAGATTTGCAAAGCACAGTATTTCACCAGTGTTATTTCTTTTGACCTTCACAACAGCCTTATTGAAGTATCTTGAGCCAGATATCTCCAAGATGGCAGAGTGTTCAGTGAGTTAATACAATCAAATTAAATGGGAATAGAAAGGAATATACCTTTTTCTCAGCGGTACATGGAACATTTACAAAAATTGACCATGTACTAGGACATAAAAATCTCACAATCCAGTGCAGAAAGGTAGAGATAATCAGTGCATCCTTTTCAGATCATAATGCATTAAAAATTACATGTAATAAAAGGCCATGGAAAGAGAAACCAAAAATCAATTGGAAACTAAATAATCTAATTCTAAAGAAGGGTTGGGTTAAAGAAGAAATCATAGAAACAATCAACAATTTCATTCAAGAGAATGACAATAGTGAGACAACATACCAAAACTTATGGGATACTGCAAAAGCAGTTATTAGGGGAAGTTTTCTATCTTTGAATGCTTACATAAATAAAATAGAGAAAGAGGAGATCAATGACTTAGGCTTGCAGTTGAAAAAGCTAGAAAAAGAACAAATTGAGTTAATACAATCATGGCCCACCTGGTTTATGAGAACTGTTTTGCAACGGTGGACTGTGGATCTCATTTGGTGTTGCCTTTTTGTGGAGTATTTCACTAGATTTTGAACTTCTTATCGACTAGGAATCAGTTACAAGACCTGGATTCTACACCCAGCTTTACTTCTCCTTAGCTAAGTAACCTTGGGCAGATTACTTACCCATGCTGAGCTTCAGTTTCCTATCTTTAAATTGGAGATGATAACAACCTGTACTGTCTGTCTCACCCAAAATCAAAGGAAATAATGTAAAAACACTATTCTATGCAAATATTTTTAATTGTCTGTCAGTAAGTATTTATTAGGCTCTTACTATATGCTAGAACTGTGTTAAGCAGTGGGGATACAAACTAAAGTATTCTCTGCCCTCAGGGAACTCATAGTCTCTTGGGGGAAATGGAAATAAACAGATACATTCAAGAGAGATGACGAGTGGATGAATGGTAGTCAGAATAGAAGACGTGTCCCTGCAACTGCTATTACTACTCTTTCTTACTACTAATAATAATTACATTAATATTTCATTTTATGATTTACAGAATTTCCTTTGGTTTTTTTTGACTTTGCCTTAGGGGGATAGTTTCCATCTTTACTGCCTTCGCTGTTGTACGTATCTCTTATGTCAGAGGTGATGGACACACAGTGTGCAATAGTCCCAATCAGCCAGAATTAAATTAAAATGTAATTGAGAAATATTTAATAAAATAAAGAAAAATACAGTAAAACATAGACAATATCAATATGTGATTTTCTAGGTTTGATATGTGCCCACAAGGATCCTTAACCTCTCCCCCTTTCTAGTGGAGTCTGTTCTAAGTGATGGCAGACGCGAATCCAGTACACCTGTTTACTACAGCTTGTTGTCTTGGTCAACAGCAGAAAAGTGAAAGTTATTCCTCAGTATGACTATAAGAAGTCACATAAGAAGTAGTAAAATAAATAGATAAAATACGTGACTATCAGGATGTTCAATTTAAATTCAGGCAGAACTTACATATTGGTGAAAAAACCTGTTGTATTTCTTGTCAAAGAGCGAGCTGACCAAAAAAGAAAGTATTGTCATTGATAACATTTTCTTTGGTGGTATCTGTGAACCGATTGGTGTCATCATTTTGAATGCCTGATGGCCTCTTCTTACTGCTGGTAAAGAGTGAATGGTCATTATCATTACAGTCAATATGGTTGCTCATATCCTGCTAGAATGGGGGGGGGGGGGGGAGTGATGGATTTGCCACACAAATGAGATGCCAGATACCTTCCCTTAAGCTTATCACAAGTTGAAGAGGGAGGGAAAGAGAACACACAAGTGCTGGCTGGACTTGGAGACAAGAAGACTACCTTGAAATTTGAATCCCACCTTAGACATCCTAGTTGTGTGGTCCTGACCTAGGCAGTCTCTCCAGCTATCAGCATCATCTTTTTCATCTGTAAAATGGAAATAATAAAATGCATCTACACCATAGTGTTGTGAGGATCAAGTGAGGTAACATGTGAAGTGCTTTGTAAACTTTAAGCACTTTATAAATGCTGACTAATGTTATAAACACACATGTTCTATCTAAAGTTGGATTCTGTCATTGTACCCAGAGGTATAACTAGAGGAGGGTGACTGAGTCTTTGCATCAGGATGCTAATATTAAGGGGGTGCTAAGATTTAGAGGGAAAAAAGCACTCATCTTCCTTCAGGTGTTAGAAACAACTGAGCTTAACATCTAGTGTAAGAATAATTAGGCTAAGAATTTACCAAGAAGGTACATATGTAATCTTCCACTTAGGGAACCTGAGAGGTTAAGTGTCATGTCTGTGGCCATAGTACTAATGTGTATCAAGTACAAGACTCAAACCCAAGTGTTCCAGCCTCAAACCAGCCTTGCACCCGCTAAAGGCAGTCCTATATCTTCTCTGATAGAGGTTGTGTGGAATGGTACATAGAAAACTTAATAAGATCTGGGTTTCAGCCCTACCCCTGCTACCTGTTGTCTTTGTGATTCTGGGAAGGTTATTTAATCTTTCACTGCCCTCAAGCAATTCTGTGTTAGAGAATTTTCTACACTAGTGCCATTTCAGGTCCAGTCCAAAAAAAAAAAGAAAGAAAAATGAAAGGGTCACACAGCTAAGAAATGTCTGAGGCTAGATTTGAACTCTGGAAGATGAGTCTTCCTGACTTCAGGCACAATACTCCATCCACTGCACCATCTCATGGCCCCGATAATGGTTAGTACTAGCTAACATTTCTGTGGCACTTTAAAAAGCTTGACAGAGCACTTTACAGACATTATTTCATCTTATTCTGACAATAACCATGGGCAGTAGGTGCTATTATTATCCTCACTTTACAGAAGGAAGAAACTGAGGCAGAGAGAAATTAAGTGACTTGCCCAGGAACACATAGCTAATAAGTATTTGAGGCAGGATTTTAACTCAGATCTTCCTGACTTCAAGTCCAGCGCTCTATTCACTGTACCACCTAGCTGCCCCTATCGAAATTATTGCTAGACCCAGGAGTAGGAGAAAGGGAGATTTTGAATAAAGAGGGCAAGATGTAATCCTTGACTTTATAATTTAGTGAAAGAGGCAAAACATATCCACCAAGAAACTAAAATACTCAGTAGATGCTTTCATACCTGTCTCTCCAGAGTGTTCTGAGGCTAAAATACGATAACAGATATTTAAGTACTTTGGGAATCCAAACTACTTTGTAAATGTTGTGTTAAAAGGCAACGTATTACAATGGGAAGACTAAGTAGGCTTGGAGTCTGTAGACCTCAGTTTGAGTTACTGCTTTGTGCAGGAGCTGGTTCTTTGACCTTAGTCAAGTCACTTAACTTTTTGGACCTCACATTTCCTCTTCTATAAACTGAGGATAACATTTGTATCATCTTTCTTACAAAGTGGTTGTGAGGAACACTCCAATGGATCTGGGATCTCATTAATTTGGATGGTTCCTCCAACAATATGCTACAGCAAAGTTGGCATTGATAAAGGAAGATGTAAGTCAAAATTCATAAATACAAGCTTTCCCCATGTCTTAGGGTCTTTGGCTGCATGGCATATAGTTCAAGCATCATGAACCTCATGACTTGACTCGATTACTTGCATTAATGGATGGTAATATGGTTGCTAAGAGTAGGATGCAAACAACAACAACCAGGGCTTTAGGGGATTTCCCAAATTTGAAAATAGCCTTGGGATTGTAGCCCCATAAGTAGGCAATTGTTTTTGTGCCAATGGTTGACCAACATGCTGCTGATTCCTCTGTGACATAAACTTTTGCTTGAGTTTCCCTGGTGAAGATTCCAGGATTTCCCTTCTTGGCAATAAAATCCTGGTTCTCTCTTTCTCCTTGTGTATGCATCTCCATGGTAATGACCTGCTTCTGAACTTGACCCAGCCCCAGTGGGATGGTCAACCCTGACTCGGGCAGGGCCCAGCTGGCACACAGCAGTGGGGCAATGATGCAGATAATCCAAAATTCTTTTCTGTGTGACTTTAGAATGAATTGTTAGGGTTTTTTTGGAAGGGTTTTTGTTTTTGTTTTGTTTTGTTTGCTTCTGTTTCAAGTAACAAATTTATCTTCCTGCTTTAAGTAGGTTGATATAAAAGCAAATATTAGTCAATATTTGGTCAAATAATAATGCACAGAAGTAATATATTCTCTAAATTTAACTATGTGTTACTAATACTTCAGGTCATCAGGATTAATATGGAGCTTTATTTAGAGCTTGATTTTTAATCTAGCATCCATAGCTCCCCAAAGGGATCTCCAGATAGATTTCAAGAGGTCCCATGAAGTTGGATGAAAAAATCGCATATTTACTTCAGTCGAATTGGTTTGCTTTATAACCCCATGTATTTTATTTTATGCATTTTAAAAACACTGTTCTGAGAAGGACCAGATGGGTCCATGACCAAAAAGGTCAAAACCCTCTGATTTAGAGGAATGACAAGGAGTTGGGACTAGGAAGACATGAGAAAGGTCACTACTTATCAGGTTCATTAAGAATAAGCCTATTCTGCAGCCTGCAGCAGTCCAGAGTCCTAACCCAGAAGGAAAAGTTATTGAACAGGTAGGTTCTGAGAGTTCTGTGGTTGGACCCTACTGGAGTTGTTCTGGTGAAGAAGGTGAACTCATCATTCTGACTCCAAAGGAATGTGGGAGTCAGCTAGATTTCTCTTACGGTTCCCATAGGGTAGCATCTTTTTGAAATAAGATGGCTAAGTTTTGTTCACTGGAATTTCTGGCTAAGCAAAACCTTCCCTGCTCTCCAACATGCTGGATTACATAGATAATAGGGCTTTTTTTGTAGTCTCCTTTCTCTGTGATTATATCCACTGTACTATGAAGGAAGTCTCGTTTAAGATTTAAAGTACTCTGGATGAAATAAAGGATTATTTGTATTCATTTGTATTAATCATTGATTAAGTACTCATAGTAGTCTAGGATCTATAAAAAGATTATTACCAAGATAATTCTTGCCTTCTAGGAGCAGGGTAGAAGATAGAGAATTCTGATCAGCTAACATAAAAAATAGGATCATAGTTTGAAGTGATGTTTTGAAATCATCCAATCCCATCCCCTAATAATAGGTCACATTTATGTTGGATTTTAGGGTTTATAAAGCACTTTACATATATTATTTCAATTAATCTTCACAATAACTGTTGGGTAGGTGCCATTATTGTACCTATTTTACAGATAAGGAAACTGAGGTCCAGAGAGAAAGTTCCACTGTAGTGAGTATAAGAACTGGGATTTGAACCTATATTGTCTGACTCCAAAGTGGGTATTCTTACAGGCATTAAGAAGACACACAGGTAATATTAAGTATAATAAAACCCAGATTGCGTAGTTTTGGGCATTGAAAGAGAGAAGGTCCTAGGAAGTTTCATGTTTAAAAAGAGTGGGTTTGAGAAGAATTATCCAGTTTTTTTCTCTCACCTCAGCCTTTTATCTAGTTAATTTCACTAGTGTACTTAGCTTAATTATAACTTCAGAAATGTTTGTAAGGAGAAAATTGGGATCTATTTGTTGTTCAGCTGTGTCAGATTCTTTGTGACCCTGTATGGGGTTTTCTTGTCAAAGATACTGGAGTGGTTTGCCATTTTCTTCTCAAGTAGATTAAGCAAACAGAAGTTAAGTGACTTGCCCAGGGTCACACAGCTAGTGAGTATCTGAGATAATTTTTGAACTCAGATCTTCCTGATTCTAGGCCCAGTGCTTCATCCACTGAGCCACCTAGCTACCTCTCTGTAAGTTATTGCTAGTCTTGAGATTCAGAATAGAGAAGACAAGATAAAATCCTTGACTTTTAGTTCAGGAGACAAAACCTACCCACCAAGAAACTTAAACACTTGATGGGATTCAGGATCTCATAAAAAGGTTAAATTTAAAGAATATAACAAAAGCATTTTTAAATAAGAGAAAGGCAATGCATTGGGATTAAAATCTTAACATCTCAAAAGTGTGACTATAATACTACTTTCAAATAGGCGTTTGGCTACACTGTATAATCTATATCAAATTGCTTGCCTTCTCAGGGGGAAGGAGGAGGGAGGAAAGATGGAAAAGAATTTAGAACTCAAAATTTAGAAAAAATGAATGTTAAAAATTGTTTTTTACATCTAATTGAAAAAAATAAAATATACAAATTAGATTTTAAAAATAGGTTCTGTAGATTTGCTGGTGAGCTGATGAGAAGTAGGTTTCATCTTATTACAAGGTACTTGAGGCCTTTTTCTGTATCTGTTTCCCTTCCCATTTCCTTCTCTCTCTGCTATTGCATGAAAAAAATAGTTGCTTCCACTACCTTTTGAAAAACTCTCTCTTTTACTTACTGACCTCTTTTTGGAAGGCTTTTAGTACAGGTGGTGAAGTTGAAAGTGCTAAGCAATTACTTTCCATTGCAACCATAGTATGTGTGAAATGTTTCTTTAAGAGTTGTGTTGCCTTTCTGTAGGCCTAGCTTTGGCCCCCAAATTAGGACTGGTTCTTATGCCTCCAGCTTTGTTTACACTCAGCAGGGAGCACAGTAAAGAGATAAAAAGCAAAATAGGAGTAGGAAAGGAAGATTAGAAGGAAAACCCAGGAAATAAAGTTTATTTTAGTAACTTCTTGGACTTGGAAGGCCTGTTACAAATACCCATAATGAATTACTTGCTTGCACAACTATATTGAACAAATATAATTGCACAAGTGTAGTTAATTTTGTACACTAATTTGTGCATATTAAATATATTCAATGAAGTTGGCCTACTGAACTCTATAAGAAATTTCTCTTGCTAACTCCCAAACACTTTCAGAGTCAACTGTATCACATTTTTAAGGACTTGGCTTTCAAGTACTTGAAAATTCAGTGAAATACCATGTTGGAGACAACTTAATAACTATCCACTTTAAAAGGTTCATTCTTCCCTTTTCTTATTCTTTTTTTTTTATTTTGCCTCTAAATCTAGATTTAGTTATAGGGAGTCACTGGCAAGTACTTATCTCTGTTTAGTTTAATTGTAATTGTAACTTCATTGGAGAAGTTTGTCCACAGGAGAAACGTCAGATCCAATACACTGTAAGAGGTTACATTTAAAAACTCAAATAATAAGCTCCCAATTAAAGCTTAACATCTAAAAAGCCTACAAAATTAAGCCTTATTTCAAAGGATCCCAAGGAATCACCCCCATTATTTTTTACTGAAATTTTGTTGTTTTATTTATTGCTCTAATTGTAGATTTGGAGAATGAATTCCAAATTCTTTTGTTATGTAGAGGGTTTTTTTTTTTTAATGCTATGTATTATACTACAAAGCTGGTCATTTTATTGATGTCACCTTTTGTGTTTAATTCATTTCTTTGTTAAAATCTCAGAATAGGATCCTCCTTTCCTCCTCAAATGGTTTACAACATATGCTTAATTTGATCTTGGCCTCAGTAATGATAATGAATCGCTTGTGTTTGAATCCCAAGTGCCCTAGGACTGGGCCAGATTATAGGGATAAAAAGTAAATCTGTGATTTCATTGGTATAGGGCAACAGTTCTCAAAGTGTGGTCCAGGAACTCCCAAGGGTCCGTGAGATGTTTTGAGGGGATCCATGGGGTTGAAACTTTTCATAGTAATACATAGACTTTAATTTCTAATGTGGTAAATATTGACAAATGCAAAGCAAATAAATGAAAACTCTTGGCGGGGAGGAGGATTGTTAGTTCTTAGTAATTTTTAAGAGTATAAAGTGGACTTGAGACCAAAAAGTTAGAGAACTGCTGGCATAAGGAACTCCCAGATAGGTAGACTTACTCTGAAAATTAAACACCTTCTCTGATCAACCTAGTTATAAGTGGTGGCCTAGAGGAATGAAAGGGTCAGTTGCCTGTCCTGTGTTGCACTATTGTTGTATGTCTTCGGTCTTCTTGGCTCCAAGGCTGGTTCCGTCTATTATGTCACTATTTTCTTCCTGGCACATTGTAGAGTGCTTAATAAATACTTACTGACTGAATGATAGATGCAGTAAGGATTAGGGAGTCATTGAATCAAGGATAAGGTGAAGAACTTGAATATCTACTACTTCCCTCTACTTCTGGCTCAATTTACATAAATTATTTTATTTGAAGTGCTGTGAATTACTCATTTATTTTAATACTTGAAGGAGCTGTGCTGTGATTCCATCTATGTGGGTCCTCCTTCCACTAATGCTAGTCAGTACTCTTTGATAATTATTTATGGTGGCTGGCTCTGCAGTTCAGTCAGCCTGGTCAGTGAATCTTCTGGTAGGTCCTCTGGTGACAGACATCTGGTTGCTTCTCCATTCTGTATTTGAAACCTTCCCGGTTCTATAGAGCCTGTCAGGGCTTGTGTATCACCTTCAGTGTCCCCTCTGCACTTAGACACAAGACTTTGTGTATGTACCCATATTCCAGTTTTGTTGTTTAGTCATTTTTAGTGTACCGACTCTTTATGACCCCATTTGGGGTTTTCTTAGCAAAGATACTAGAACGGTTTACCATTTCCTTCTCTAGCTCATTTTACAGAAGAGAAAACTGCTGCAAACAGGAGTAAGTGACTTGCTCAGGGTTACACAGCTAATAAGTGTCTGGGGTCATATTTGAACTCAGGTCTTCCTGACTCCAGGGCCAGCACTCTCTCTACTGCACCATCTAGCTGCCTCCATATTCCAGTAAATATATTACAAAATGAAATGTGAGAAAACCTCACTTATTCAGACTTAATTGGAAAAATAACCAACCAGAATTGGTGAAAATTTGTTATAGCATTTTTATAAAGAAAAGCACTTTTACTACTTTAACTTATTTATAAAGTAGTTTGAACTATCTGCTACCATTGTATACAAGTGGAATGCTACCAGGTTTGCCTTAAGCACATTTTTTGGGAAGGAAGTGGATCGGTGATTTCTATAGAGGATGAAGAAACTCCTTTTATTACTGCATATCAACATCTGTTTTACAATTTATTGTCTTAGAGACTTGCCTGGAATACTGAGTATTAAGTGACTTGCCTAGGGGTAAGACTGCTAGCAAATTTTAGAAGTAGCACTTCAAATCAGGCCTTTCTAACTCCTAGGTCTACACTGTGACATACTTCTTGCCTTTCAAATGCTTTAATAACCCTTATATAAAATTATTTTGTAAACAATAACATGCAATTGCATGTAAGAATTTCTAAAACTCCTAAAATACCCATTTTCTTAACTATTCCACAAATATTTCCTTTGGAATCTGTTTGAACTCCTTGAGAATAGGGATTTTTTTCTTCCTTTTTTCTTTTTGTGCTTGGTAGGTGCTTATAATTGTCAATTGAAATATTTGTTCTTATCAATAATGTAAAGGTAAAATGATACCGGTCCAACCAGCTGAGTTGCTCCAGTTTCCAACTTTATAGAGACTGAACTACTGAGATTCTATTGTGGAACTGACTTTTGGTTACCAGCATTTGTTCTCCATTTACGCATATACTCAAGAATTCACTTCTGTTTATTACCAAATGGCATTGCATAAAGATCTGCCCATTGTAACTAGGAAAAGACTTAATTTTAAAAGGTGAAATGTGAAGTGAAAATGGAAATTAACATAAACAAGGAGAAGAAAAAGCTACATTTGAGAAAGAGCTTTTAAAATTAATTATTAAATAAATTGTATCTTTAAATCCTCTAGACAACTTTACATTCTAGTTTACTTAGGTCAGAGTCACTATTATTATCATTACCCATTTTAAAAAACATAGTATTCCATTTATTTGGAATTTATGTCCCCAGTGCTATGCCAGGCACTCTCTCTTTCCTTTCAAAGCAAATCTAACCTCTCTCCTATTCCATAAAGCTTTCCCCAAATGAACGGAAATAGAAATCTGATTCTCTTCAACAAATCAATCCACTTCAACAAGCATTTATTAAATGCTTTTCTGGGCTGGGCCTGACCCAAGGTAGTCCCCTGGTAGTTTGTTTGATATTGGAATAAAATGAGATACTTGTGAGTCATTCACCAGTTAACAAAAGGAGATTTCCCTAGTTATTGCAAGAGAACAAGGATTTAACAAGGATATACATTGAGGACACTCCAGGTTGATGTAGCCAAGGGAAGCCGAGGTTCCTGAGTTGCCCATTCTAGTCCATCAGTCAAGCTCAGAGAGCAATCCAAGTTGCCTTCCTTGTATTTAGATAACCAAGAAAGGACATCTGCAGCCTGATCCTCTAGTTCCCCGAGTCAGTCAAGTCTTGGGGAGGGCGTTCTAGTACCTTTTAAGGAAAAGCTAGCCTAACTCACATAGAAAAAGGGTTTGGAGTATTGCTCCTACCATACTCCTCAAGACCTTCTGTAGGTTCTTCCATCACTCTTGGATTGATACTGATCAACTCTGACCTTTGCAGTTTCAGAAGCCTGATATAGGCAGTACTAAAGGAAAAACTAGAACTGAAACACTGCAAAAACAAAACAAAACAGAAAATATATTGGCTCCTTGAAGGAATGACTAAATATGATAGAACAAAGATCAGAAATCCCAGGCTTCTTTCTTCCCTTCCCCAACCCTTTGGAAGGATTAAATCCTGGATCTAAATGTATGAGTCCGTTATGGGTGATGCCAAATTTATGGTTGATAGTGGGTGACCATAATCAGGAATGGGACCAGCAACATCCAGGGTTCAGCAAAGATAATGACACCTTCTGAATAGTCACTGATTCTCATCCCCTATTAACATGGTTCACTTTGTGTTCCCAGGCCCACCAGCCAAGACCTCCCCCTTTTTGGGAGCTACATGTGGGGGAGAATATCAAATCCTTGCCCTGTGAGAGGCCTCTGAGAGACTGTCACCCTTCTTTTATGGAGGCTAGATAGAAAGTGTCACCTCCCCTTTGTTAGAAAGTAAGCCACCTCCCAACAATGTCACCCCTCTTAGGAGGGAGATGTACAGTGACCATGGGGTGTTGGATAACAATGAGAGAGCAACATGGAGGGGCCACACAGCTCTAGATTACAGTAGGTGCTGGGCTACAGTGGACCTGCATTTTGCTGCTACTGAGCTGCCACTGTTTCTCTGAATTGCATTTCTATCCCCTGCTTTCTGTTCTGCTATTCTGCTGCTCAGGTCAAATGCTACTCCTTATGCCTCACTATGGTCTTGAATGCTGCTGTCCCCTTCCCTTTCCTCATACTAGGGCAGGACAATTGTCACTATTGAGTTCTGAGCTCTGCTGAGCGCTGCCATTGGGCTCTGACTCCAGACCTGATTCTGCCTTCCTATGTTCTGGCATGTGTCTCTCCTATGACTAGGCTTGACTCTGCCTGAGTGTTATTTCTGGTCTATGTCACCATTGCCCTCTTGTGCCCAACAGAAGCACAGTGGATGATGTTATTGCTATGGTCCAGTCCTATTCTCCTAGGCTGCATCTACGTGCTACAGGTCAGAGTGTTTCTGCCTGCCTCTGTTGGTCCTTCATAGTGGGAGAGGTCAGAAGTGACAACCACATGGCAACTCCAAAGGAACCAATTATACCAAGGCTTATGTTCATCTTTCCTGTCAGTTGGGTCATCTTCTCCAGTGCAGGGAATTCCTCCTGTTGTTAATTGGCTTCCTCTGAGGGACAAAAGAGTTTCTGACATCCTAAATTCACAAGGCTGCCATCACGACTAGAAGTGTCTAGCTCAAGATCATCTACTTATTTTCAAGGAAAGAAACAAAGTAGATAAAAGACAAAGACAGAAAGACAGTAAACAGTAGTCAATAAGCATTTATAAATCACTTATTATATGCCAGGCACTGTAATAAGCATGGAGAATAAACATACAATCAAAAAGTCTCTGCCCTCAAGAATTTTATATTCTAATGGGGGAAGACCACACATAAAAGAGAGCTGAAAATCCTGCACTGGCACACAATAGAGAAAAAGTCTAGAGAGTCCGAAGCAGAACTCTGAGGAATGAAAGGTAAATATAGCTGGCCTGGGCACTTTCTTGAAAATGGAGGTTCTGGGAGCAACTGACCAATCTGAGAAGAGGCCTCTAGGGTGAGGAGATCAAGGCCAATTACCTGTTTTGTGTCAGCCAGGTGCAAACAGTGACCATTTTTGGTGGAGGAGGGTCTAAGCCTGGGGTGGGGAACCTGCAGCTTTGAGGCCACATGTGGCCTTCTAGGTCTTTGGGTGCAGCCTTTTGACTGAGTCCAAGTTTTACAGAGCAAATTCTTTTTTTACGGGGATTTGTTCTGTGAAGTTTGGATTCAGTCAAAGGACCACACTTGAGGACCTAGAGGGCGACATATGGTCTCGAGGCTGCAGGTCCCCCACCCCTAGTAAGCTGTGCAGGGATTCCTCATTGTAAATTTCAGAGAGTGACCGAAACGAATACCAATTCAGTTTACAGTAAAAGAGAGTGGGAAATTTTAAAATTGATACAGAGCCCCTGCCTGTTTTTAGAATATCACCTTGGTTGCAATTGGATCTTTGGGCTCCCTGGGAGAATTAAGCTTTATCTTTACAAGCGTCTCCCCTAGGGACTTTGAACCAAAGAATCACAATAAAAATCCATGTAGTACCATTTCTGTAAGCCAGTAGGATCCACCACAAAATACAGTCTTAACTCTGCTGGCCTCATATTGACTTAGAAAACCACAAGTTAACATTATCTATCTTGTATTGTATTTTTACTTATTTTGTTGAAAATTTCCCAATTACATTTTAATCTGGCTCAGCCTGAGCTCTGGAGTTTTGCTGTCTGTATAGTGGGTTGAGAGTTTGACACCTCTTGTAAGACTTTCAAGTGCCATACATATTAACAGTTTTGAGATAAAGTAAAATTCCAGGGGCCAGCATTGGATTGCATTTTTTCTCACAGTAGGGATTTCTCATGCTGCTCCTTAGATGGCTGGCTATATGTCTAGTAGAATTATAGAATTGAGGACTTTTAGTGTCACACACACACATACACACACACACACAACAACAGCAGCAGCAGCAGCAACAACACCCCAAAACTAACTATTCAGAACCAAACAATTTCACACAAATAAGACTGACTCCCTAGAGGCTGAGAAGAACATTCTTTCATTAGGCTCTCCTTCAGCCCCTGGGCAATAGATGGTGACTGTTAGCATTACAAAGTTATCTAGTCCCACCAGGGTGGAGCACATCTCATTCTTAGGTCTTTGACCTTCCCAGCAAATGAAAAAATCACTTTCAATCCCTAGAATTCAATTTCTCTTGGCTGTTTCGAAGGAAAAGTTAGCCTTAGTTGAACTTGAACTAAATTGCCAGACTCAGGTACAACACTGTTGCTTTGCCTAAAGCACATTTTTTACCAGAAGGACACAGAGCATATTTACCTTGCTGAATGATCACTGCGAGTTTACTTTCCAGTCTTTAAATGTTGGGAGGTATGTAACAGTAAGCAACCACTATCTTTAAAGGAGGGGCTGCTAGTGGATAGAGTGCCAGTCCTGGAGTCAGGAGGACCAGAGTTCAAATGTGACCTCCAACAATATCTGCGTGATCCTGGGCAAGTCACTTCATCCCAATTGCCTCCAAAAAAAAAAAATCATTGAAAACTAATCCACAGAACAAGAATTATATCTTCTATTTTGTTTATTCAGTTTTATATGTTTATATATTACACATTTATATATTTTATTTATAATTTATTACTGTGTACTTGCTCAGCAGTTTTATAATAATAATAGTAGCATACTTTATGTATTACTTTGTTTGACAAAGGTTTTCCTCTGTTATCTAATTTGAACCTTAAAGCAGTCATATAACGGAGGTAGTAGAGTAGATAGAATGTGTACCCTTGAGCTAGGAAGATCTGAGTACGAACTTTGCCTTATATAGTTCCATACTGTGATCCTGTGCAGTCATTTGACTTATTAGTTTCCTTATCAGTAAAATGGAGCAGGTAGGTGACGCAGTGGGTAGAGTACTAGGCCTGAAGTCAGGAAGATCTGAGTCCTCAAGACACTTACTAGCTCTGTGACCTTGAGCAAGTCACTTAATCCTGTTTACCTCTTTTTCCTCAACTGTAAAATGAACTGGAGGAAAAATGGCAAACCACTCCAACATCTCTGCCAAGAAAACCTCAGAAGGGGTCAACGAAGAATCAGACATGGTTAACAACAATGGTAAAAAATGGGAATAAAAAAAGTACTCAGTTCACAGGGTTGTTGTGAGGCTCAAATGAGAGAACTGATGTAAAAATACTTTGCCAAATATAAAACAAGACATCATATAATTATTATTTTTCTGATTATTTGTATTAAGGAATTGAGGTTCACAGACATAAAGAATATATCATGGTACAATGAAAAAACTGAATTTAGGGTCTAGAACATCTTGGTTAAAATATGGGTACTGCCATTTACTCCTTATATTTACATGGGCATGTCATTTATCTTCCTTGTGCCTTATTTTCCTCAAATATAAAATAAGGTGATTGAAAGAGAGGACCTCTGGGGCTTTTTCCAGCTTTCCAGCTGTAATCCCATTTGTTCATTTAAGGGACAGAGCTGACATTTGGTGTCAGAGATCAAGATTTTGATTTTATATGTTTTTTTCAGTATAGTGCTTGTATATTTGGAAAAGACAAAAGAAAATGAAAAAAATTCAAATAGTTTCTGCAGCATAGTAAAAGAGGAAAAGAATGGCTTCACAGAAAGCTTCAATAGCTGTTGGTTGACTTTTCAGAGGTCACATCTTAAGACTTTGAAATCACCTTGTATCATTTGAAGCCTGGTTGAATCTTACACTACATTATACAAAAAGGATTTGTTAAGCAGATTAATAGTATAAACCATATATTAGGTGGCACGTTTATAGATTCTTTACCAGCTGAAAAGAAAACCCAAAATGCTCTCAGACATTTTAGACCTATTCATGCTACTTACAAGTGACTTGACAACACTTAATAGCCTGGTTCCTGTTAGTTACATATACTTATAGTTACTTTTTCAGAATATATCAATAAATATATTTATATGTATATAATATAACTTAATAAAAATATAAATATAAAATATATCCTATATAACAAATATCATTTATATATATTTGTTATATATATTTCAGTATATATTAGTAAATAGTAAGATTTTGTAAGGAACAAATCCTATCAGACCAAATTAATTTCTCACTGGTGGAATTGAACTAATTATTTATTCAAAGGGATGTCTTCTGTGAAACTTCTCCTCAGCTCAGACTAAAAAACATGGGTGCATTTTTTTCCCCTTCTTCCTATTCTCCACTTCCCCTACCTCATCTGGGATATTTTGTTCAATTCTAGGCCCTCTTCCAAGAAAAATCTCAAAAAAAGAATTAAAAGATTTATCAAGATTCTTTAGATTTCTATCTCACTGCTTTTGTGGTTGGCCCCAGAGGGCAGAACCAGGAAGCAGTGGGTGGGAGTAGGTTGCAGTGGGTGCAAGTTTAGGTTAGAAGTCCAGAAAAGCTTCCTAACCATGCTGTATACTGCTTTAGTCATGATGGTTATTGTTGTCTGCCCTTTGTTCTGGAAGAGGACCATGACATCAGGGAAGTGATGCCATGACATGCAAGTGAATTGGATTTAAGTGAGGCAGGGCTGTGCAAAGGCACCAGCCTCACTTTCTCCTCCGGAGCCATCTGAGTCCAGTAACAAGATACAGATCAGGACAATTGGAGATGGCCCAGGATGTAGTGGAAGACCTTGGCCTTTTTAAGCTAAGGTCCTTTAACAGATCTCAGTTTGACTGAGGCAGTGCCCTTCAGTGATTAAGTCTAGGTAAGAAATGAGGCAGAGAACGGCCTCTTTTGCTAGTCAAAAAAAAAAAAAAATTAACCTAGGAGGGGAAGACCCTTAAGATTTCTGGTAAAAACAGAAACAATTGCTGTTTACACATTCACTCTGAACCAATCAGGGTCCAAATAATGATCAAGTGGGGCTAGAATAATTAAAGCCAGAATAATTTGAGTTTAGAACTTGGTCCTTAAGAAAAAAATCTAGCCCATAAACCCCAAGATATTTTGTGAGGTTTCGTTGATCAGAATGTACATTGCTTTGAGCAGAGCTCCCACACAACAACTGCTTTGGAAGGTGTAGCTAGAAGGCTACTTGTTGAATATGTTGTAGTAGGGGGAATCCTTTTCATATGGATGAGTTGAGCTAAATTTCCTGTAGAGTCCCTTTCAGACTCTCAGATTCTGTTATTAACTTTCTTGATCTTTTAGCACTCATTAGCCTGAGTAGTAGAGGTGACAAAAATACATCAACAGAACTGTAATCTTACTATATGAGTACTTTCCCTACCAAAGAAGATCGCAACCTAGTTATACTTTCTTATCCTTCAATACTGGCTCATGATTTTGCATAAATCCTTCATAGAGGATCCATCTAATCTTCCAAAGACATTATAGGCTCATGGGAGCATAGATTTAGAGCTTGAGTGTACAAGTCTACCCTTCCTCTTTAAAATGCCTGCCACACAGTAAACACTCTATGAATGTTAGGTATTATTATTATTTTACAGATGAGGAAAATGAGGCAAAGAGATAGTGAGACTTGTCTAGATTCACCCGGCTACTAAGGGTTCGAAAAGGCATTCTAATCCAGGCTTTTCTGACTCTGGGCCTAGCACTTTATCCACTTTGCCAAGCCTTTTCTAGGTCTTTTAATATTTTATGGATAATAATGAAGAATGAGGATGATAATATTCACATACCTTACCTCCTGAGGGTTTGTGAAGAAAAAGCCTTAGTGTGCTTAAATGTAAAATTGGGATAATAATATCTGTACTTACGTCTCAAGGATGTTGTGTGATTTAAGCAGGGGTGTGCTGCTGTGTCTTACCAGAATTGATGGTTAAATTTATTTTTACACCATGGAAATAGGAAAAATACCACAGGGCTTGACTTATTGTTTGGTTTCTTATCTAATCCAATAAATCCAAGAAACTCTTATTAAATCCCTACCATGCCAGGGTGCTAGGTGGTTCAGTGGATAGAGTGCTGAGTTTGGAGTCAGAAAGATATGAATTCAAATCCAGCCTCAGAAAATTCCTGTCTGTATGACCCTGGGTAAGTCACTTACCCTCTGTTTGCCTATGGATCAGTGACACACTGGAGAAGGAAATGACAAACCATTCCAGTGTCTTTGCCAAGAAAACCCTAGGACAGAGGTGCACTGGGTCATGAAGAGTCAGACTGAACAGTAACAAGGCCAGGCACTGTGCTACGTGCTGAGGATACATACCTGAGAAAATGAAAGACAGGCCCTGCCCTCAAGGAACTTAGAATCTAAAGGGAGAGCCAACACATGAAAGGAGACAGGAAAGGGGCAAGGAGTGGGATACCATGGGGTACTCACTGGGAAGACCTTGTTCCTTGGAATTGAAAGCAGACAGAGCAGCAGCTAGAAACTAAAGTGAGCTGAGTCCAGCTTCTGCTCTGTATAAAGAAAGGCATTGGGCAGAGATGGGAGAGCACACTGAGGGAGGTGGTGTCAATCAAAGCTTGAATTAGCAGCATGGCAAGGTTAGAAGTGATGAGTTTATCCTGCCAGGGGCATCCTGTTCACAAACTAGGCAGGGTAGAAGATGCAAAATAGAGAGACTTTATGACTGAAATGACTGAGAAAATGTTAATAATATAGAATAAGTTTAAAAATATGTTGTGTACATTTTGAGAACCAATTTTAAAAGCATTCATCAGTACTCTATTGGGTTCAAGTGCAATAATGTACATAAAGGCCTTGCAAACCCTTGAGGCACTATATACATGTTAATGATAATTAGTGTATTATAGAATTAATTATATATAATTGCATGTAATATCTATAATAATAGTTAATAATGATTAATAAGTAAGAATTAATAAACAATATAAAGGTGAATAGTTACTGTTACTGGGTCATCTGACAAAATTAGCATGAGGGTGAGAGGAGTGTCTAAATTTCATAATGGCATTTGACAAATCCTCTCATCATTGTCTAAGGAGAAAGTAAAAAGAAGTGTTGTCTGGATGGTAGTGTGGTTAGGTGGATGTTCCCTAGAAGAAGGATCATAGTAAATGAGAATTGATTAAGGGATCTGCCATCATCCCTGGTCTGTTCAACATTTTTGTTTAGCCTAGAGATGAAGAGACTGATGACGTTTATATCCAATCTGCGCAGGATACTGGGAATAAAACTAATATGTGGGATGATTCCTGTCACATATGAATTAGACTAGAGGGGTCTGCTGAGGTCATGTCTTAGTTTGGACTTCTGTTATTCAGTAATCAAGTTCCCAAGAGACAATAGAGACTGGAACAGAAGTGAGAAAGGTGGCATTTAATGGGGATAAATGTAAAATCTTACTCAGGTTCAGAAAACCAAATGTATGAGTAAAAGATAGGGAGACATAGCTTAATAAAAGTTTGTACTAATCAGTTAAGCATTTTTAAAGTGTCTCCTACGATCTGGGGATACAAAGACAATAGCCAAACAACCCCTGCCTTTTGGGGCATTCTTATACTCTGATGGGTAAGACAATATGAGGAGATAGGGGAATATGTAAAACACACATGTAATTTATACGTACACACATATTACATATAAAGGTCCGTGTTTGTTCTTTGTTTTTGAAGAAAACCATGACGTCAGAGAAATGATGACATGACCTGGGCTTGACTTTGCTTTGAGTGAGGGAGGGCTGTGCAAGGTTACCAGCCTCACTTTCCCCTCCTGAGCCATCTGGATCCAGTGACCAGAGAAAATTGGAGGGGAAGGCATTAGCAGTTGGAGAAGTACAGAAAGACCTCATGAAGGAAGAGTGACTTGAGCTGAGACTTAAAGGACCCCAGGGATTTCAAGGGGGAGAAGTGAGGAGGAACATTCCAGGCATGGAACACAGCCACTGTAAAGATAGAGATATAGTACATGGAGTTTGTTGCATGAAGAACAGTAAATAGGCTAGTATGGCTAGACTGCAGAGTTTGTGAACAGAAAATATGTGTAAGTAGAATGGGAAGGCAGGATAGGATCAGGTTGTAAGGAGTATTTAATGCTCAATGGAAGAGTTTATATTTGATCTTACAGGAAATAGGGAGCTATTGGGGTTTATTGAGTAAGGGGGTGACATGGTCAGCTCTAGAAATACTCTAGGAAAACCAATTTGGTGGTAGTGTGGAAGTTGAGTTGAAATGGGAAGAGACATTACTAAGGCAGGGCAATTAAGACACCATTACAAAGATGCAAGCAAAAGGTGATGAACTGAACTGGGGTGGTAGCTCTGGGAATAAAGAAAAGGGGAGGATGTGGGAAATGGTGTAAAGATAGAAATTGCATTATAACCAAACAAGAGATAGAGAGGATGATGGGACGTAAAATGGATAATTTTGATTATATGAAATTAAAAAGTTTTTGCACAAACAAAACCAGTGCAGCCCAAACTAGAAGAAGGAAACTGGAAAAGAATTTTTACAGCAAGTTTTTCTGATAAAGGTCTCATTTCTCAAATATATAGAGAACTGGTGAGACAAATTTATAAAAATAAGAACCATTCTCCCATTGATAAAAGGTCAAAGGATACAATTAGGCCTTTTTTAGAAAGAAGAACTCAAGCTATTTATAGTTATATGAAAAAGTACTCTAAATCATTATTGATTAGAGAAATACAAATTAAAGCAACTCTGAGGTTGTATCTCATACCTATTAGATTGGCTAATAGGACAGAAAAGGAAAATGACAAATGCTGAAGAGAGCATGGGAAAATAGGGACACTAATGCGCAGTTGGCTGGGTTGTGAATTGGTCCAACCATTCCAGAGAACCATTTGGAACTATGTCCAAAGGGCTATAAAACTGAATACCCTTTGGCCTAGCAATGCTATAATTAGGTCTTTAGAAAAAGGTCTTACATGTACAAAAAATTTATAGCAGCTCTTTTTGTGGTGGCAAAGAATTGGAAATTAGGGGAATGTCCATCAGTTGGGGAATGGCTGAACAAGTTGTGTTCCATGATTGTAATGTTATAAGAAATCACAAAGGTGATAGTTTCAGAAAAATCTGGGAATAATTATGTGAATTGATGGAGAGTGAAGTGAACAGAACCAGATCATCATCAGTAATATTGTTATGATAACCAACTGTGAAAGACTTACATACTTTGATCAATACAATGATTCCAAAGGACTCATGATAAAAAAAAACCAAAATGTTCTCTACCTCCAGAGAGAGAACTGATGAACTTTGAGTGAAATATAAAGTATAATTTTTTTCTCTTTCTTTATTTTTCTATTTTTTTTGCAACATGGCTAATATGAAATACATATTTTACATGATTTCACATGTATGACTGATATTTTATTGCTTGCCTTCTCAGTAAGGTAGAGAATTTATAACTCAAAATTTAGAAAAAGAATGTTAAAAATAATAAATAGATGAAAATGTGTGTATATATAAAAGAAGATAGAAACTGCAACATTTATTTATTTATTTGTTTATTTGTATGTTTGTTTAGAAACTGACTATGTGAGGTGAGTTAGAGTGAGGCGTTGAGAATGATACCAGGGCTGTTAAGCTGGATGTTTGGAAGGATGGTGGTGCTCTTGACAGTTTGGAAGCATAAAGGAGTTTGGAGGAAAAGATAAGTTTTATTTTGGAAATGTTGAGTTTCAGATGTCTGTAAACATACAATTTAAAACAAATGCTTATTGATTGATTAATTTGAAGAATTCAGTAGGCAGTTGATGATTGATATGGACTTCTATAGCTCAGGAGATGGATTGGGGCTGGATAAAGAGATTGAGGAATCTTGTGAAGAAAATAGGCTTCTCGTGGGCTATAAGCTCAATATAAATGGGAAATGACTGCCTCCTCAAATGTTAATTTGATTTCAGATTGTGTTTATAGAAGTACAGTATCCAAGACAAGAGTACCATGTTATACCCTATACTGATAATACTTCATTTGGAGGATCATCGTTCAGCATTAGAATATGTCCAATGGAATGTGACAGGAATGGTAAGGAGATTTGAAACCCTGTCGTCTGATGGATGGCTGAGGGGATTGGGGATTTTCAGCTTGAAGAAGAGAAGCCTTAAGTATTTTGAAGGGTTATCAAGTAAAGAGAGACTAAATATATTTCATATTGCTACTGAGGGTAGAATTAGGGAAATAAATATAAGATATTGGAGGCCATGTTTCAGTTCAATACAAGGAAAATTTTCCTAACAAATGAACATGCTTTGTGTGGTAGTGAGTTCCATGTGTCTAAGAAATGGCTTGATGTTGATTTGTAAGGAATGTGGACATCACAACATGCATAAAATAAAGGGTGGGCTAGAAGACATCTGAGATCCTTTTCCACTCTTGGATTCAATGATTTTTTTTTAAGACTGGGAGACAACATGGTATAGTGTATCGAGTTTTGGACTTGGATACTATAAGACATGAGTTCAAATCCCACCTCTTGACACTTATTACCTTGGATGACCCCCCAGGTAAGCCGCTTAAGCTCTCTGAACCTCAGTTTCCTCATCTACAAATGAGAGGTCAGACTAGATGGTCTCTATGATCCTGGGACTCTTTAAATCCTTTGGGGCTATATAGTTTCATTTCTGCTCCCATTTGGAACTTGAGGAAGGGCAAAAAATGAGGCTGCTGCCAAAAATATGATCTTTTATTCCTAAAGCCTATTAGTACAGGGTAATTGAAAATGTCCATAAGCTACAACTAGGACATAGGACTTTTAATTGAGTTCTGTAGACATGTGCACATATCTGGATATAGTTACAGCTATAGAATGTGTTGTATATTCTATTATAGCACTTTTACTTCAGCATGAATTAAAGATTTGAAACCTTACATTTCATCACTTAGTAAAAAAAAAAGTTCACTTTGTACCTTGCGTTCTTAGTACTTGATAGTACTAAGTACACTTAGTGTAAAATGTTCTCACATCAAGTGTTCTTAGAACATCTAAATCAAGTTTCCCCATATAGCTCATAACAAACTGTGACAACACATTCCATTTCCTCCCGCCTACATATGCACACCACTAGAAGTAGGGGAAAATAACATAAATATGTAACTCATCGTCTGGCACAGCAAACAAATTGTGACCTTCAGAGGACAGATTGAAGTTAAAACGTCATGCTGAGAAGAGAAACTCACAGGCAAAACAAGCATACGTTGTATTTAGTACCAAAATTTGAACAAGTTAACAATTTTTAAATGTGCTTTCATTCATCAATAATAAAACCTTTTGCAAATAAGGCAAAAATAAACTTTATGGGTTACAAAATTCAGCAGCCAATAAAATTGGCATCATCTGTCATGTTTGCCAGTGCCCTTTTCTCTGCCTTTCATCTGCAGATACCTATTATTTGAATGCATTATTTATTATTATTTTATATATTATTTATATATTAAATTAAATGTGCTATTTATTATCATTATTAAGAGAAATAATACTTTAGTAAACAGAGAAAGAGTACTCTCACAAACATTAGTTTCAGTTAAAAAAACTTTTAAAAAGTAATAATGAAGAGAAGCATAGTTTAAAAAAATCATTAAGCTTACCTAATTTTCGTTAGTTCCAGTCATGTGATCACTTTCATGGCTTCTGTTATGAAGAGACAAAGCACTTCTCATCCTTACCTTGTTTAAAGCATCGTTTCACAGCCAAAAAGGACTCAGAAGTCATCTAGTCCAGTCTCATTTTATAGATGAGAAATTTGCCCCAAGTGACATACTTAGTAGCAGGACTCTCGTCTGGTTCTTCCAACCCTAGTGTCATCACTACACCATATGGATTCCATCTTGATGGTAATGGGGGAAGAAGAAGGGATGGGAAAGCAGAATATAGAAGATGAAAAATCAATGGTGGGAAGGAAATAAGCATTTGTATGGTACCTACTATGTACCAGGCACTGCTAAGTACCTTTTTTTTTTAACAAATATTATTTCGTTTGTTCTTCACAAAATCCCTGTGAGGTAGGTACTAGTATCCCCATTTTACAGTTGAGTGAATTGAGGCACAGAAATCAAGTGACTTGCCTAGAGTCACATAGTAAATATCTCGGTTCAGATCTGAACTCAGTTCTTGATTTATGGCCTACTGTCCTATCTACTATACCATCTGTTTCCTCTTAATAAGCACTTGCTTCCAAGTGCTTTAATCACAATTTTCTAATATTAATTATGTGAATGACTTATGAATATGTTTCAACTTGTTAATTAAGAGGTAGATAAGTACATTGAAATTTTCATGGACATCTATCAATAAACCCTGCTTTTAATGCCCCATTACTTGATTTTGACAGTCTTGTGGGATTAGATTGTTCCCAATCTTTGAGGTTTAGAGAGATGGATCTTCAGAGCCCTCTATGGTCACTCAGGACAAAGTTCTACATATTTTGAGGCTCCTGGGCACCTGGGGTCTGAGTGCCACCATGTTGTACTTACTCCTAGTGGCTTCAAGGTCCTTGCTCTGCTTCCTGACCCTCTGGGGCATTCTGTCCAGCTTAGGGCTTTCCCAGGGGAGCCCTCTCCTTTTGCTGCCTCTGGACACAAGAGTCTTAGTGGCAACACCAGCCTCTGGTTGTTCTGAGAGGCTCTTGTCTTGTTTGTCTGCTCTGATGCTGATTTGTTGGCTCCCTCCCTTCTAAGTGCCATGAGCTTCTGTCTGACCTTTTGTGCAGTCCCACAGTGGAGAAAGCCATTGTTTTTCCCTGGATGTCTTGATTATTTACTTGGTCTGATGTGAATTCCAAGTTTTTGCTAGAGTACAAATGGGGGCTTTCATTGATCTGCATCTGGCCTTCAGGCATACATTCATATGTCTGTCCTTCTCCATGATCATTTTCTGAGCTATTTAAATGTTCTTTCACCCTTCCCTGTTAAACTCTCTCTTTTTCATTATTCTGTCTCTGGAAATCCCACTTTTAATCCTTCCCTAAGCTCTGTAAGTATGGTGGTCATTTTCTATGGATTTTGGAAAATGATCTTCCCCCTAAATGGCCAGATTACCAACACGTTTTCATGTTGATGAAAATTTTTATAGAATGTTACTACACTACTCTTACTTCCTAAATACTAATCATCAATCATAATTTTTTTCCGTGTAATGGACTTCACAAAACTAAAGTTGTAAATTCTGGCCTCAGTTGTGCCATTCATTTGCTGCATGTCCCTGGACATATCTCTTCTGTAAACGAGAGGGTTTGATATGACTGTTGGGTTCATTGTGACTCTTCACATTGTCAGATAACTTAGCCTTTTCCTGATGACTCAAGGTCATCATTATGAACAGCAGAGGAGAGTTAGGATGTGGGTGTTTGAAGCTTGGTCACTTACCAACTGTGTGGTCATGGACAATTACTTAATTTCTTTGAGCCTGTTTTCTCATCTTTAAAATGATTATAATATATGTCCTAATTCAGAGGGTGGTTGTGAGTTTCAAATGAGATGTTTATAAATGTATATAGTCTGTGAAACATGATAAAACCTCCTATTAGAATTACTTTTGGATCTAGACCTGTGCTTTTATTTGTGTAGGCAACTTGCACTCTGGTATCTTGCCCTCTACCAATGCAGATGGGTATCTCGTCTACAATATCTCTGAGGCATTGACTGAGAAGATAACGACTTGTCCAGGATCACACAGGCAATACGTGTCAGAGATGGACCTTGAACTCACCATATTGACGAATTCCAGCCTTACACTCACTCCGTCTGTCTGTCTGTCTGTCCTCCACACACCCTCCTCCCCACGCCCCTGGTCTCCTTTCTGTCTCTCTCTTCTCTCCCCTCCTTCATCTCTGGTCTCACTCTCTCTCTGGCCCTCTCTTCCTCTCCCCTCCCAGTTACTATTACAATACACCTTTCCTGATCCTTTACTATGTAATACAATATTGTATAGGACTATGTATTGCCAAAGAAAATGTCTCTTGATTGCTGCATTTTTTAGTTTCTGTGCCTATTTTTTATAGTTTCTCTTTTTTTAATATCAGGATGTCAGTTTCTTGAAAGCTGACTTTTCTCTGCTATCTGGGCGGCTGCCTCTAGCAGCTGATCCTGTTTAAGGACGCTTCTTTTCCTTTTTCATGGAAATCTTTCTAAAATACTGTATACATTTCCTTACTTCATTAAAGACGGAGGCACATGTTATTGTGGAAAAGAATGTTAGAACTGGAGTCTGTGGATCGAGGTTCAAATCTCAGTTTTGCCATTTGCTGTCTCTGAGGCCTATAGAAAGTCTCTTAACTTAAACTGATGCTTCTTTTTCTTAGCTGTAAAATGAGGTGTTTGGAATAAATGACCCGAAAGGCCTCGTCCAGCTTCAAACTAAGATTCTTTTAATTTGCTGTTTCTAATAGAAACATGATTATAGTTTTGCATCTAAAGCAAGAATGAAAAAGGCTCTGAGTAATTACCTGAGAGATATATTTTTAGTGAATGGGTTTTGTGACATCTCTTTTAGTTGATTCAGAGCCTCAGCCTTTTTTTTCTTCTTATTTCCTGGTTCTTGGCTACCTTCCAGGTGGTTGAGATGGCTGGATAACTGACCTCCATCTCAGATTGTTGCAATATTACCCTGATAACATCCTTAGAACCACTGGATAAGGAAAGTTTTCTTTTCCACTTAATTGATTCCACACCCTCTCTTAGAAACATTTTTAAAGCAGTCATTTTTCTAAACTGTAGAATTATTAGGTTGGAGGAACCTAAGAGACAATTTAATTAATTCATCTAGGCTTCACAGAAGGATCACACCTCAGCTAACTACCCCAAACAGATGAAAATCTCACCTATTTTTAAAGTCAATTAGCAAACATTGTAAAACTTCACAATGTTCACTGCCTGTCAACTACTGTATTTTCTAAATAAAATGATTGTTGAGCTCTCTGAACCCATAAATAAAAATAATTGGGAAGTAAAAATGTGTAAAGAAACAGTAAGCAATAATATTGAACTTAGACTGTAAATAGCATAGCTATGATAAGGTTCCCAGTGATCACGTTTTGAGATATTATGGCAGCCTAGAAAATAGCCACTCTTTTAAGGTCATTAACAACATATGTAAAATAGTTAGAAAGTTGTTTTTGGTTCATTTTATCAAATGTTTGTAGATCAAAAATATTTTTGTTGTTCGGTTGGTCAGCCACTGACCAACTCTTTGTTGATCCTGTAGGGAATTTTCTTGGCAAAAATACCAAAGTAATTTGCCATTTTCTTTTCCATAAAATTAAAAAAAAAATTGATGGTTAACATTTGGTAGTTCTTTACAGGATTGAGAGGTAGCATGGAGTAGTTGATAAGAGAGTCAGAGTCTAAAGGACCTGAATTCAAGTGCTGCTTCCTGCACATACTAATAGAGTGACCCTGGGCAAGTCTCTTAACTCCCAGTGCCTAAGAGACTTGAAGACTCTAAGTTACAGAGCGAAATCAGTCAGCTAATAGTATTATTAAGTGCCTGTGTTCCAGGTGCTGTGCCTTAAACCCTGGGGCCAAGGAATATTTATAGTTTAATCCATTCCTTACAACAGTGGTTCTCAACCTGGTGTCGTTGAACTTGTTTTTTTAAAAATATTTTTTGATAGCTATAATTCAATATAATTGGTTTCCTTTGTAATCCTATATATTTATTTTATGCATTTGAAGACATTTTTTTTCTGAGAAGGAATCTGTAGGTTTCACTAGATAGCCAAAAGAAATTTTAAGAATTTAAGAGTCCTGGCTTAAAGGATTGTCATAATTTGTCTACTGGATATAAGAATTATAAAGGATCTCTTTTTTGGTAAATCTTAAAAAATTTTTTTTCAACAATCAAGCATTTCTCTTCCCCACTGTGGGGAACAAAATATTCATAGTCTAGCAAAACAAATTCCCATATTAGCTGGGTGCAAAACGTGTTTCTCATTTTGTATGTTAGTTTATTACCTCCCTGTAAGAAGATTGGTAGCGTTCATCATCATCGGTTCTCTGGAATTATGATTGATCATTGAGTGATCAGAGTTCTTGTCTTTCAAAATTATTCATTATTAAAATGTTGATGTTACAGTTCAAATTCTGCTGTTGATTCTGCCTCTTTTACTTTGTAACAATCCATACATCTCTTCCCAGATTTCTCTGAGACCATTTGTTACTTCATTTTTTGTAACACAACAATATTCCATGATATTCATCAACCATTTCCCCAACTCGTGAGCCTCTCCCCACTCCCCCTTAGTCTGCAGTTCCTTGCCACCACAAAAAACAGATTTTTATACATATGGGTAATTTTCCTTGTTATTTGTTCTCGTTGGGGTATAGACATTCCCTCCTTCACAATAGTGATGGTCAGACCTCTCAAGGCCACCTCTCCCCTGCTAGGCATACATGGCTTCTCACATCGATTTAATGAGCAGTCACCAACTCTAATCTGCAGTTAGATCAAGTACCAGTGGATCTTGGCATTCTCACTGCTGCTGCACTTGCCAGAACCCCATGCATTGACATCTAATCTGCCAGTACACCTTAAGGATTCTGGCTTTTTTGTCATCTGCCCTGTATCTCCATCCTTAGGACCACTGAGCTTTTCAGGTGAACCCTCCTCTTTGTAGCTAATCTGTTAATCCCCAGTTAAAATGTGAGCTACTTTAGGATAAGAATTGCCTTATTTTTCTATTTGAAATAAAGGCTTAATATCAATTTTTTTTTATTCATTCATTCGCCATGAAATCAATGCTATGGAGGCAGAAATGGCAGAATTAAAGAATTTTGAGTTGAGACTTCGTAGGTCATTTAGTTCAACTCCGGAGATGAAGCATGTTTTTTTAATTAGGATTTTTTTTATTAATCTAGGTGGGGAGAAGATAGTATTTGTAAGGCATAAGAAGAGAGAAAAATCTATATAAAATTGGCTTAATTTATATTTTCTATTGAAGTGTATTGCCAAGCTTTGAAAATATAAATTTAATTAAAGCATACTTTTTTCAGTTTATTTTTCTAGCCCTTTTTTTTTGCAACATGGCTAATATGGAAATATGTTTTGCATGACTTCACATGTTTAATTTATATCCTATTTCTTGCCTTCTCTAGGGATGTGGGAGGATCAGGAAGGAGGGAAAGAATTTGTAACTCAAAATATTTTGTAAAAGAATGTTAAAAATAAATGAAATATATGGCATTTATCATTAAGAATATTTCTAATAAAATGATAGTCATTATGGAAAATTATACTTACATGAATGAAGATGTTGGGAGAAGGGAGTAAGAGGAAATCTGAAGGAATTGTGGAGTATGTCTTGGGTAAATGAGCAGTGCTTTTATTTTTAATGTTCTCTTTTCAGAAGTTAAGCATCATTTTGTCTTATGCTTTCTTTTTGAAGTGTTCCAAATTATGTGCTATTTTTGTTTAACTCTTTTTGCAATGAAGCTTCAGTTTTAGGAAATTTAGAAAATTGGCATTTGCAGCTCGATATCAAGAGGGGAAGGTCAAGTGGAAGAGACTGGTTCATTTTGAACTCAAGTCTAAGAAATATGTCTTAGAGATATACTTCTGACTGTAGAAGAGTTTTATATTAGTCTATATGGCTAGATCCAGTGTAACCATAGTGAGAGTTGCATCTTTCAGGAGGTGTTGATTGCCAAAATGACTCTTCAAAGTTCCCTGAATGTGCTGGACAAGAAATATTTCTGAATTTTACCACATTTTAAGAAGCTAGAGAAGTAGCCTTAGTCTTGGGAGAGTCTATGGCTCCCTTCTGTTTAATAACCTCATTTTTCTTTGGCTGTACAAAGACTTTAGGGAATTTGAAACTTACTAATGGACACAGAAGTAGTTTCCAGGCAACCAAAATTCAGTGAATTGACGCAGCCAGGTTATTCTTAACTCTGTGTTAGCTTGATTTTCCCGATAAATGTATTACTGTAAAAATTGAGCACATAAGATTTAGTTCCTGTGCATAATGAGAACATTTATTTTCTGTTAGTCTAATTATTAGTTTTAATTTCAGTAATTATAGTTCCCTATAATTTTTGAACTTTTAAAAACTAGCAAAACTACTGATCTATAGGAGTTGCAATTTGCAATGTCCTTTTGATGTTCGTTGAAGTGTTAATGTGAAAACTTTACTTTCTAAAGCTTTCTTATACTACATACTCTGGGTTTTCTACTTTGAACCTTTTATAATGTAATTACTCTGCACTGTGTGGTTTTTTTAATACTTAAATATATCTTCTTTGTTAAATTACATTTTATTTTCAGATTTGCATTCTCTGCTTCCTATGTCCTTCCTCCCCCCATTGAGAAAGCAAGAAAAAGAAAATCCCTTTTAAAAACATGTATAGTCAAGGAAAACAAATTTCTGGATTGATCATGACCAAAAAAATAAGTCTCAATCTGTACTGAGTCCATCACCTTTCCATCAGTAGGTGGGTAGCATATTTCATTTTGAGTCATCCGTAACTATTGTTAGTCATTATGTTGATCAGAGTTTCTTAGTCTTTTCGACTTTATTTGTCTTTATGGTATTGCTGTTACTGTATAAATTATTCTAGTTCTGCTTCCTTCACTCTGTATCACTTCATGCAAGTCTTTTTAGCATAGTAATATTCCATCACATGCATATAACTACTTTTTTTTTAACAGCAATTCCCCAACAGATGGGCGCTACCTCCATTTTTAATTCTTGAATACTACCAAAAAGAGCGATTGTAAATATTTTTGTACCTGTGAGACATTTTCCTCTTTCTTTGTTTCTTTGCGGTCTAGATTGGTAGTCAAAGTTTATGCATAGCCCAGTAAATTTTGGGGCATGGTTGCAGAATGGCTGGATCAGTTCATAATTCCATCAATAATGCATTAATGTACCTGTTGTTATTTTTCTTTTTTGTCGATTTTGCCAGTGAAAGGAGTGAGAAGTAGAATCTCAAAGCTGTTTCAATGTACATTTTTCTAATTATTAGTGATTTAGACTCACAGCCTGCAGGCAGCAATTGGGAAATGTTTAACAAAATAAATAATCCAATAGAACTTAGATAATTCTAATTTGTGGTTTTCTAAGTTTCTGTCTGAGTTTGACATAATTGATTTAGAGCATTTTTCAGATAGTTATTGATAGCTTGAATTTCTTCCCCTGAAAACTGCTCATTCATATCCTGGGACTATATATTAATTAGATGTTCTTATTCTTTTAAATCATATTAGCATAAATGTGAAATATAGTTCCATATGTGTCTTAGAAATGAGATTTTTTATCAGAAAAACTTACTGCAAATATTTTTTCTCCATTTATCTGTTTCTCTTCTAATTTCCAGTTGCATTGCTTTTGTTTGTGCAAAATCTTTTTAATTATATGTAATCAGAATTGTCCATCTTACCTTCTGTGATCATCTCTATTTTTTTGGTCATGAACTTCTCCCCTATCCTTGGATATGGCACCTAATTTCTTCTAATTTGTTAATGACGTCACCTTTTACGGCTGTCGTGTTTCAATTTGGAACTTAGCTTAGTGTATGGTGTGTGGGATGTTGGTTTGTATTTAGTGTAAGTGAAAACTTTTCAGTTTTCCCTAACAAGCTATTGTTGAATAGTGAGTTGTTGTCCCACTAGTTGGGATCTTTGGGTTTATCAAACACTAGGGTACTGTGCTTGTTTGCATCTGTATATTGTGTATCTAATTTCTTCCACGGATCAACCTCTGTATTTTTTCCTCTTTGAATATGCTTCTTTCTCACACAGTAGGAAATTGATTTGATGATTACTGCTTTCTAGGAAAGTTTCAGAACTAGTACTGGTAAGGCTCCCTTTGTTTTCACTTTTTTTTCATTATTTCACTTGATATACTTGATCTTTTGTTCCTCCAGATGAATTTTATTATTTTTTCTAGCTGTTTAAAGTAACCTTTTGGTAGTTTGATTAGGATGACACTAAATAAGTAAATTAAATCAGGTAGTGTTGTTATTTTTATTATATTGGTTTGGCATATCCATAAGCAATTAATATTTTTGCAATTAATATTTCTTCAGTTATTTCGAGGTCTTTATTTGTGGAAAAAATGTTTTGTAATTGAGTTCATATGATTCATGTGTACGTCTTGGCAGGTAGACGTCTAAGTATTTTATACTTTCTGGTATAATTTTTAATGGAATTGCTCTGTTTCTTCTTCATGATTTGTTGGTAATGTACACAAATGACAGTGCATAGAGTGCTAGGCCTGGAGTCAAGAAGACTCATATTCCTGAGTTGAAATCTGGCTATAGACACTTACTAGTTGTGTGACCCTGGGTAAGTCACTTAACCCTGTTTGCCTCAATTTCCTCATTTATAAAATGAGCAGGAGAAGTAAATGACAAACCACTCCACGATCTGCGCTAAGAAAACCTCAAATAGGCTCGTGAAAAGTTAGACACAACTGAAATGACAATAGTAAGAGCACATAGAAATGCTGTGAGTACTACGGATTTATTTTATATCCTCTAATTTTACTGAAGCTAATTGTTTAATTTTGCTTTTTTGGCTCGCTCTCTAGGGTTCTAAAAGCATTGTTTCCTCTTTGCTTATGCTTATTCCATCAATTTTTTTTGTCACATTACTGCAACCAGCAGTTCTAGCACTATGTTAAATAATGTAATAATGGAGATCTTTGCTTTACCTTTGATCTTATGTACCCTTTTCATTGCCTTTTGGATGACCAGCAACCGTACTTATTTAGAGACTGGTATATAGTGACTCATAACCATGCAGCATTAGCTGAAGATCACTGATGTTAAAAAAGATGGTTCTCTGTTTCAGGGGAAAGATTGTGGTCAGATTTTAAGTGGAACTTCTCCAATGAAACTCAGCTCCATTTCTTTCTATTCAATTTGGGGCTTAGCTCATTGTGGTCATTTAAAATAAATCCTCATCACTCCACTGCCTTGGTGTTTACAAATTCTCTCAACATATACTCATCCACCCTTCTGTAAAACACCTACTGGAGGCTGTCCTAACATTTCTGCATTTAAAATACAAGCCTGATGCTTTCATTATGATTTGACTCAATACCTCCCCACTGCCACCTGACCCCTAAAGTTTCCTTCGCTACCGTCTTTCCCAAGAAAATACCAGTCTTTCAGAATGTTTTCTGAAACAACCATACGATGATATTACTACTTTTTGCTTTGGAAAGGGAAGAGGCTTGGTTTTGTTTTGAAGCAGCTTATGGACTTTAAAATGTCCTTCAGTCCATTTCTACGTGTTGTTGCTGTTTGTTGAGTCATTTCAGCCATGTCTGACTCTTTGTGAACCCATTTGGGGTTTTCTTGGCAAAGATACTGGAGTGGTTTGCCATTTCCTTCTCCAGCTCATTTTGCAGATGGAGAAACTAAGGTAGACAGGGTCAAGTGACTTCCCCAGGGTCGCACAGCTAGATTTGAACTCAAGGAGAGATGACTCTTCCTGACTCCAGGCCCAGCACTCTATCCACTGCACCCACCCTAGCTGCCCCTTCTATATGTTAAACACATTCAATTTAATGCTGTAGTTCCTTTCTTTTCGGGAGGGAGGCAGAGGAAACTTTGTACTATGTTAATTGAAAAGAGTCTGGAGCATTTTCTTGAATAAGCCAGAGGGTTGCCCAGGTAACCTCTCCTCTCCTCTTGGGAAGAAAATTGGGTGTGGGTACCCACCTGTCTGTATTCATGGCTGTAAAAGGTCCATTTTCTTCCTACTGTCTATCGTTTTCCACCCCACAGTATAGTACCCAGATCCTTACTCTTTTGGCTAAGGGTTACTTCCATATCTTATTGGTCCTGCCTCTTAACTGACTAGGGGAAAAAAATAATTACATTTAATTTGAGTAGCCCAGCATGTGTGCTTCCCTTCAAAGTCAGGTCAGACCCAATGGTTGTAGACAGTGTTTAATGTAAAATCACTATCATCTCTACATCTTGTTTCTGTGTGGCACAAGAGTCTTCTGGGCAGACAGTCCTCACATGAGAGATTTTTGAGCAAGAAATTGAAAAGCTTCCTCTCATGGAAGCCCACCAATGCTTGGAAGATAGCTTGGAACAGGGTGAGACAAGAAATAGGTTCTCCTGGTTCTTTTGGAGGCACCCTCTTCCTACTCTCTCCCCCCTTCCCCTCTTCCTCTTTCTTCTTGTACACGATCTTTTCTTGCCTTGGAAGTTTTACCATGTAATGCTGAGGTGACAACAGCCAAAATCAGTGAAACTACTTTTGTTGGCCCAACTTACAGATGTTAGTTTTAAAAACCTATGGTTTTTTTTTAATTAAATTTTTATTTTTTAATATATTTAAGACTATATATGTAGCTGGATTGGAAGACTCATAGGATTGTAGATTTAGATATGAAAGAGTGGGGGGTGCATAACATTTTTACAGCAAGTTATTTAAATGGAGTATACTATACTATACTATACAGTATATACTATAGTTTAAGGCATAAATCCACAATATTTTAATATCAAAATTCTTAGTATTAAAGTAGAACTATATGTGTTGTTAAAGTGATGATGGGGAAGTAAAACAAGCCTTTCAGGGCACTTAAAGTTTTGCCATTTTGTGATCTGGTACTTAATAATAAACTATTACTAGCAACTGCTTTCCCTATTTACCTTTATTTAGAAAATAGTACTAATAATTTTTATGGGCTATGGGGAAGAACTTTTACAGGTCTGCCCTTCTACTCCGCCATTTTGGCTCTGCCCTAGTAATAATAATTTTTAAAAATGTTTAAAAAGCCCACAAGCCACATGACAGAAAGAAACATTTCCCATTCAGTAGCACCACAAACACCTCATTTTAAATTGGAGCCTAGTTTTCCCCCAACATATCCTTTGGGAGTTTGGCAGGCAGAATGATTCTTATTTCACATCCTTCTGTAGACTAAATGAAAGACCTATGCAGATTGATCAGTGGCATCATCCAGCTGAACAACAAAACCGTCAGACTAGAAATACAAAATTCACTTGCAGTTACCAGAACAATCAGCAAAATTAAAAGATAGTTGGCAAAAACACACAAGTCAGGAAATGTTTGGGGCTCACAAAGCCATTTGGGAAGAGGGTACAAGTAATTAGGTGGACACTGGCAAATTTCAGAAGTAGCATATCCTTTCAGTATTCTTGTATTGAGGTATAATATTTTAGTATGATGGTGTGTCAAAGTGGCATTATTGATAGAGTTGACCTTAGAGCCAGGAAGACTTTTCCTTTGACACCTACTGAAAAGTATGTAATATGATATAGGTACTAGATATGATATGATATAATATAAATATCATATATGATATTAGACAGGTCCATTAACCTCTCTGTAAACTAGGCAACCCCCTGAACTTTTAAATAACAGAGAATAGAGGGAATGCTTTACCAGGAATACTCTAGATCATTGACAGTGCAGATTCAGTGTCTGTCCTCTATCCTCTATGAAGATGAGGTCTGAGTTTTTATTGATGCACAAGGACTTAATTTAATTAGCAAGGCTATCAACACATTTAAAACCCTATATTTGTAGTTGGATTTGAAGACTTAAAGTATGATAGATTTAGAGGTGGGAGAGTAGGAGCATACAATATATTCTGAACTGCCAAATCTGAGGCAAAGAAGGCTTTTTTCAGCCCTCATCTTTCTTGACCTCTCTGCAGCCTTTGACACTGTCAGTCACTTTCTTCAAGATACTATCTCATGTACAGGTTATTTCTCTGTCCTGACTTTTCTGTCTTTCCATCAGTTTCTTCTCTGTGTCCTTTGCTTATTTCTAAAATCCATTTCATATCCACTAACCAGGAGTGTTCCCCCAAGGCTCTGTCCTGGGTTGTCCTCTTCTCCTACCTCATACTATCTCACTTGGTGATCTCATCAGATCCCATGAGCTCAGTTATCTTTTCTGTGGAGATGATTCACAGATCCATATATCTATCTAGCCCAAGGTTCTTTCCTGAGCAGGTCACATAATACCAATTGCCTCTTGGACATCTTGAACTAGATGCTCCAAAGGCATCTCAAACAACATGAGCAAGATAGAACTCACTGTCTTTCCCCCAAAAAGCTCCCCTCTTCCCAACCTAGCTGTTCCTTTGAGGGCACTACCATTCTCCCAATCACCTGGGCTGTCATCCTCAGTGTCTTAAAGCAAAGACTGGATGACCACTTGTTGAGTATGTTGTAGAGTGCATTCTTTTTCAGGAATATGGAAAATTAGATGACCTTGGAGGACCCTTCTAACTTTGAGATACTATGATTCTGGGTGAATGGTCTGCTCGGGTAGCCAAAAAAGCTGCCATAAGAAAGTCATAGTGCCCTGGATTAGGGAGAGGATAGACCTACTGTTCTCAGTCTTCATTAGACCTCATCTGAAGTGTTGTGGTTTTCTTAGGGGGGTCCACATTTTAAGCAGGACACTGATAAGCTGAATAATGTCCTGAGGAGACCAACCAGGATAATAAAGGGCTTCAAACTCATATCACATGAGTTGAAGGAACTGAGAATATGTAGCCTGGAGAAGAAAAGATTTAGGACAGACATGATGGCAATCTAGATTAGAATTCTAAGCATACTCTTTGGTCCAGAAATATCATTACAAGACTCCAAAGAGATTAAAGAGAGATGAAGAGGTCCTATATGGACAAATCTATTTAGATATCACTTCTTGTTGTAGCAAAGAACTGAAAACAAAGGGGATGCCCATTAATTAAGGAGTGATTGAATAAGTTATGATACATGAATAATATAATGTAACAGTATTGGAGTGTAAGAAATGACAAAAGGGACAGTTTTGGGGAAACATGGGATGACTCAGACGAACAAATGCAGAGTAAAATGATAAGAACAACTTGCAAAATTACAGCATTGTAAAGAAAAACAATTTTGAAAGCCATTGCATCCTAAGAGCACCAGCGTTAAAGCAAGCTTCCCATCTTCTTATAGAAAAGTGCAGAATTATACATCATTTTTTTTAACATGGCCAATAAATGGATTTGTTTGGTTTGAATATGTTTACTCATTGTAAGTTTTTTTTCCTCTTTTCTTCAGGGGTGATGAGTTAGAAAGAAATGAGGGCTCATTAAAGCATTTTAAAGAAAATTTGCAGAAAAGAAAAGAAACCCAGAAACAATTCAAGACAAGGACAGCTTTGAAAGTAACAGGTTGGATTTATAATAGACCTTAAAAAAGAAAAGGAGCTGTATGAATTAGAGATTTATGGTTTCACATGCAGTCATCCATTTCTGTCTGCTTTGTATATGGAAATGCTCATTTTTTATATTTGTTTCTATTCAAAAATAAAATTAATTTTAAAAAAGAATTAAACTTCTTCAACTTAATGCTAGCAGGAAGAGCTAGAGTTGTGGGTGGAAGTTGAAAAGAAGATAGATTTAGCTAAATGTAGCAAAAAAAAAAAAAAAAAAAAAAAAGCACTTTTTTGGGAGGTGGAGGCCAGAGTAGGAAGCCAAGTGATGCAGGCAGGACCAGTCACCCCACCCAAAAGCACAGTGAGCAGTGTAGCCTGGCACTGACACATACACAAAAAAATTCCTGTTTGTCTCAGTTTCCTCATCTCTCAAAATGAACTGAAGAAGGAAATGGTAAACCACTCCATTATCTCTGACAAGAAAACCCCAAAAGGAGTCATGAAGAGTCAGACATGACTGAAATGGCTGGACTATAATCGAATGGGAATATGCACTTTTGGGGGGGGGCCCTTCAAGTTCAGAATTTATGAAAAGAAATATAGGGGAAAACTGGGCAGCTAGGTGATGCAGTGGATAGAATGCTGGGTCTGAAATCAGTCAGGAACACTTCTCTTCCTGAGTTCAAATATGGGCACTTAGCTATGCATTAATCACTTAACCCTGTTGACCTCAGTTTCCTCATCTGTAAAATGAGCCTAGAAAAGGAAATGGCAGACCACTCCATCATCTTTGCCAAGAAAACCCCAAATGGGGTCATTGAGAATTGGACATGACTGAAATAACTGAACAGCAAGAGAAGAAAAACTAGAAGAAAAATGTGAAACGTACATTATGGTTTTTTTCTCACTAGACATCCTGCATCTTTCAGATATGCCACAGATGTTGGGATTTTGAGTGTGTGTGTGTGTGTGAGTGTGTGTGTGTGCGTGTGTCTGTCTGTCTGTCTGTCTTTCTGTTGTCTGATGGAGAACCTGTGTTTCTATGTGTTCTGCAGGGTGGTAGTAAACACAAGAAGAGTGAAAAGAAACATTTTGATGTTATCACTTAAAGACAACTTGAAATGATATGGCAGTGTCTTAGATTTTTGGAGAATAATAACCAACCTAACCTTTATGCATATGTTGCATGGAAAGGACACATTAGAATGTTTAGCCACAAAATGTAGCACAGAATTCTAATCAGTGCCAATACTGTTATCAGCAAACACCAGATATACTTGTAGTGTTGAGGTTAAGGTATGGGAAAGCAACATGTCATGTCTATCTACATTGTACTGCCCCACAGTTCAAGCAATAAAATATTTTATTTAAGCCCAAACAGTTGGAACAGTTGAATTTACAGAAATGGCAAAATTATTATTTCAGTTTTTAAAAAATTATTTGATTGACACTGTCCAAAATATCTTAGTAGAGCAACTGTAATGGTGAGGACGACCTGGGTAGGGGAAATAGGAATGGGGTCGGTGTAAGAGAGCACAGGAATAAGCATTTATATTGTGCCTACTATGTGCTTGATATACCTCATTTATATAGGGCTTACTGTATGCTTGATTTGCCTCTTTGCAGCTTATCTCTATTGCTTCTGACTCTTCTAGAGTCAAACAGAACGTATCTAATCCTACTCTTCCACATGCCAGTCCCAGTGTTTTGTAATTTAAAACTCCATTCTCAGGAAATTTGGCCTTTTTAAGTAAGCATCCTTTTGACAGCAGTATCCTGGTGTAGTGAAAAGAGAAGTGGAATTGTAATCCGAAGACCTTGCTGGGTTTAAGGCCTGTGTGTGTAACCATGGACGTGCCATTAATGTTCAGTTTCCCTCTAAAATTCAATTTCTTCATCTATTAAATGGGTACCATAAGATTATAGATTTAGGGCTGGTAGGGACCTTAGAGTTCTAAGCTCTTCATTTTTCGCATTGAAGTAACTGAAGCCTATGAATGGATACATAGGCACTCAGTTACCAAGTGATGAATGCTTACTATTTGCCAGACACTGTGCTAAAAACGAGGAATACAAATGGGAAAAGGCAGGAATAGGATTCTGGCCCTCAAGGAACTCACATTCTGATGAGGGAGACAACATGCAAACACTTTTGTATATATAAAATATATGGTGTAACTGAAGACAAGACAGGATGAGAATCCTAGCTATTAGTACTTAAAAGTGTCTTAATTATGGATTTTTCACTAAGTAATATAGTAGTAAAAATAGTGAAGAAGCAGGTTGGTGTGACAGAAACAGCATTGGACCTACAGTCAGGAGAGACCTCTGATACTGAATGTGAGTCTGAGTTAATCACTTAATGTCTCTGACACTGTTTTCCTCATCTGTAAAATGAGGGTAGTAATAGTACCTAAATCTGAGGGTTACAACGCAGATAAAATGATGCAATGTGTGTAAAATGCTTTGCAAATCTTAATGTGCTGTATAAATGACAACTATTATTCTTCCAATAGCTGCCTCAGAGGGTTGTTGTGAAAAAAGTAATGACAAACCAGAGAGTGCTCTATATTATGTGACCCATTGAAAGGACTTCAATAGATTAACAAATCTCAAGGCCTCTCAGGTCTACCCTTTCCAAAATAAGCTTTCAGTTTTTGGTAGCTAATCATTAAATATGAATTGTTATTACTCTTTATAATTGAACTTGATGGTTCAGATTTGGAGCTAATTGACAGGAGTGGTCTATCCTAATTGGAACGTGCTTGGGCTTGCTGTCTTTGCAGAGTTGCATTTTCAATGGAGCCTATGGAAATTTACCTTAAAGAGTATCCCCACTGGAGCTGTCCACAGCCACCATCCAGCTAGTTAAAGGTTAACAACCCAGATCTTCCCCTTAAAATTATTATAAATGAAAAAAGGGAAAGTAGAGTATTTCTCCTATTTGAAACAAATCCCTAAAGTAGATTAGATCAGTAACATAAAGTTAAATTTTGAACCTTTTGATTCTTCCAGAAAAAGTTCACCCCAAAGCCTTCTATCCTTCTTAGTTAGAAGATAAACAACTATTGCCTTGAAAGGAAAGACTGCTTGGGTCTAGTGCTTTAGCTGTGGAGGTATTGTATGTAAATGTGATGTTTGTTGAGACTTAGAGGTCTCTATTAACTTTTCCTAAAGTTAATATGTTTATTTGGGGGTTACTTAAGCTTAGTACAATTAATGGCCACTTGGCATTCCCTTTCTTAGGATTCCAGGAAAGAGAACAAAGACACAGTCCCTGACTTATCTTTTTTGTCTTTCTTCATTGATGCAAATAAGATTCTATACTGTTGTAATGGGCAAGTCAAGTTCATCTCTACTAAAAATACTATGAAAATGGTGATTCCATTAATAAAATGCTGAAATTATGGGTTTGGATCAGTTCTAGGAAGACTGGGAAGGAATCAGCTTTGGTTTTTCCTTTAAATATCTCTTCCTCCCTCTTTCCTCCTAGGTACACCAAGGTGTAAGTGATTGGCACTTAGATAACTACAAAAGTTATGACTCCAGTGCCTCAAGGTGGAGGTGAAAAGGATAGAAGAGAGGGTGATTGAAGACCAGTATGTCTGGTCCAATACATAGGCTTGTCATAAGCAGATAGACTACCACATGAATTCTTAGGCCATAGTGACCCACTAATAAGGGCTCTAAGTGTTATTTTTCTCATGGGGTATTTACATAAATGGGGGCCAAAACATGAAGCTGATGGAATGAAGATCTAATGGAATGTCAATTATTAGTCTGGAAAGAAAGGGACTTTGGGGGAGGAAGAAAAGATAGACATTGAGGCCTTATAGAAAACCCTCAAACGATTGTCTGAATGCAACATTAGCATCATTTTAGACAGCGTGTGACCTGGTAGTGCAGCGGATAGAGTGCCAAGCCTGGAGTGAGGAATACTCCTGTTTTCCTGAGTTCAAATCTGGCCTCAGACACTTACTAGCTGTGTGACCCTAGGAAAGTCACTTAACCCTGCTTGCCTCAGTTTCCTCATCTGCAAAAGGAACTGGAGAGGGAAATGGTAAACCACTCCAGGATCTTTGACAAGAAAACCCAAAATGGGATCATAGAGTCATACATGACTGAAAAACAACGTGATATTACAGCAAGAAGAGACATTTAAAAGTGTCATTGAGGATCATGTTCATGTCAAAAAGCCATTGAGATGTTGATGGCTTCTTTTGCTACCTTTAGGGACTTCTTGCTGTTCTCAATCCATGGCTGGTTGTTGACTGAACCTCAAATTTATAGAGGGCTTGGACACTTTCTTCAATGCCTTGATCTCCTGACTTCTTTCTAATATTACTCCAATTATCTCTGTTTATTTGACAGTTGATTTTCCAATTTTGTGTACTTTATGGTAACTTGCTAACTAAAATAGCTATCAGTGATTGCTTGTTTCATATTGAATTTTTTTAGAGTAGATAAAATTTTGTTTTTAAATTTTTTCCTGATAGACCTGCGTTTATTTAACTCAGCTGACCTGGAACAGATCTGTTGAAATATAATCTCTGCAAGTACAGATTATTTGTAAAGTGATCCTTTGTGTTAATCCTTTTCTTTCACTGTTTTTATTTTCATAAAGTAACCATACTTAAAACTTGTCCATTTTAAAGTCATTGAGTCACTGGGAAAGGCATCCTCATGTCTTCCCATTCTTCTATATAAGATAAAGAATAATTTATATCCTGTTTCAGAATATAGTTTTCTGTATTGTAGCAAGGCATAAAACCATAACCAATGCCCTTTAATGTTCTGGAGGTGCTATTATGTTTAAAATTTCTTGATAATTAAGAAGGAAAAGACATTTTTAGTGACATATTTTCAGAAATCTTTAAACCAGCCATTTTTAAAAATTAAACATTTCAATGGAAAATGTGAAACAGCTGAATTCTTTAAAGATTTTTTTTTCATAATTTTAGATCATGGTACTACATATATTTCAACGACTCAACAACTATCCTGATTATCTTTGAATTTTTAAAAATTTGCACACCAAAAAAAGCCACTTCCATCCACAGAGTAGAACATATTTCACATTGCTTGCTTTTTAAAAAGGTATATAAGTCTTATATGTTACTTTAAAAACTGTCCTGCTAATCTGTGTTTCCTTCTGAAATTCCTTTTTTACTATTCTGTGCATCTACAAATATTACTGTAGTTCTTATTTTTTTGGCACCGTTATTGCTAATCTCTGTCTCTTGACTGCTCCCCCACCTTTAAAAACTGAAAGAAGAAAAAACAACTTTATAACAAATAAGAATAAAGAACTCTGATCAGAGTTCTTAAGTCTTTTAATTCTTCTTTGTTACAGTGTTGCTGTCCTTGTGTAAATTGTTCTACTGCTTTTTCTTACTTCACTGTGCATCAGTTCATATTACCCAGAATTCTCTGAAATATTTTTTCTCATCATTTCATATAGTAGTCTTCAAAGAGTCCAGTGATTTCTAAATTATCTTTCCTTGACTTGTTTTCTGCGCCATCTGTTTTTTATATTGACCGTCTTATATTTTATTCTATTTTTTCAATCTTTTGACTTTATTCTAAAGTTTCTTGCTGTCTCAGAGTCATTGATTTCTTTTTGGTCTATTTAAACTTTTAAAGGAGTTCATTTTTTTGAGTTGGGATTACTATGTTCTCTTCTAAACTCTTTCCAGTTCTTTCCTCAGAAGCTTTTATTCTTCGTGACTTATTTCTTTTAAATATTTATATAGTCCTTCCAGGAAATCTGTTTTTTCCCCTTTAAGTCTCTATGTAGAGTTGTTATAGAGTTACTCTTACCTTATTTGAGAAGATCTTTTGATTTCCAATAGTTTGTCATACTAACCATAGCTAGTATTTATCAGTAACTTGCTTAAAATTGGCATGTCTTTAGAGCCAGCTAGGCAGTGCGGTGGATAGAACTTCTGGTCCTGGAGTCAAGAAAGACCTGAATTTAAATTCTGCCTCAGAGACTTGTTAGTTGTGTGACCCTGGACAAGTTGTTTAGCCTTTGTCTGCCCTAGTTTTCTCAGCTGTGAAGTAGACCGCATAATAGTACTTCCCTGGGTTGTTGTGAAGTAATATTTGTGAAGTGCCTGGCACACAGTCTGAACTTAATAAATGCTTGTTGCCATCTATTATCAAATTTGCAGGTGACATAAGGGATTATGAGGAATAGCTAACTCATTGAATGACAGAACCATGCTCCACAAAGATCGTGAGAGGCAAGAATGTTAAACTGTATCTAGTAAGATGAAATTTAATGGGAATGAGTATAAAGTTTTACTAGGCAGGGGAAAATTTAATGAGGGCAAGTTTAAAGTTTTTGGACTCAAAGAATCAGTCTCACTAGAACAAAATGGGGGAGATGAGCTAGAAAAAGTATATCTGAAAACAATCTGCTGGTTTTCGTGGTCTGCAGGTTTAGTTCAATTTAACAGTAAAAAAAAAAAATCCCAAACACTTAATACAGGTGTTGGGTCATATTAAGAGAAGTGCTGCATTTAGGATGATCCCACTGTACTCTCTCATGGCCAGAATGCATTTGGAGAATTGTATTTAGTTTTAGACATAATATTTTAGAAAGGACATTTATAAGCTGGGGAGTGTTCAAAATATGTGACTTAAATAGAAAAGGTCACAAAAACAAATAAAGGAGGAAGGCAGGAAGAATCTTGTATAACTGTGGCTAGAGGAGGGATTCTTAACGAAAATGTAACCAAGTATGTAGGGGTTATCATAGAAGATAAATTGGACAGTTTTAATGACACAAAATTGAAAAGGTTCTGCACAAACAAACTCAATTCAACTAGAATTAGAAGAAAAGCTGTCAATTGGTGGGAAATGTTTGCAATAAATATCTTTTCTGAAAGATATGATTTTCACATTTTTTATGGAATGGATACAGACACCTAAGAACAATAGACGTTTCACCGTAGTGAAGTAAGTGGTTAAATGATATAAACAGACAGTTTTCAAAATAAGAAATACAAGTGGTCAGGCATTAGTGGTCAGGCATTGTGGTACACACCTGTAAACCCAATACAGGGGAGATTGGAATCTCTTGAGCTCAGTTCTAAATTGCGCTGAGGTGCAGTGTGCTTTGCTGATTGACTATCCGCACTAAGTTTAAGCCCTGGGGGAGAAAGAATCTACCAGGTTGCATAAGGAGAGGACTGATCCAGGTCAGAAATGAATCAGATCAAAGCTCCCAGCCTGGTCAGTAGTGGGATCATGTTCTTATACTTCCAGTCTGGGCAAGATAAGGAGATCCATTCTAAGAAAAAGGAAGAGGAGGAAGTGCACGCTATTACTAGTCATATGAAAGAATGATCCAGATCACTAATAACAGAAATGCAAATTAAATCAACCCTGAGGTTGCATTTCTCACCCATTAGATTGTCAAGGATGACAAAAAGTGAAAATGAAAAGTGTTGGAATGAGCTATGAGAAGACGGGCATTTCCAATGTATTGTTGATGGAATTGTGTCCAACCATTCTAGGAAAAAAATGAAATTATGCTAAAAAAAAAAAAAGTCACTAAATTCACGTTCATATAGGAAATCTGCTTGTGGGTATATACCCCAAGGAGGTCAAAAACAGAAGGAAGGGTTCTATGTCTGTGTATGTATAAGTAGTAGTTCTTATTTTTAGTATGAGCCAGCCTCATCCTTTTACAGTTGAGGAAACTGAAGCACGGGAAGGTTAAATGACACAAGCAAGATTTGGATCTAGATCCTTTGAATCTAGAACCAATGTCATTTTCACTATAACATACAAATGTAATGGAATTTTATTGTGCTGTAAGAAGTTGAGAGTTTAAGAGATAGAAAGCATTGTGAAGTGCAAGATGGATAATTTTGATTACATTAAACTGAAAAGTTTTGCACAACCAAACCCAATGCTACGAAAATTCGGAGGGATGTAGTACATTGGGAAAAAAATTTTATAGCCAGTCTCGGGGAATAAAGGCCTCATTTCTAGAATATATGGAGAACTGAGTCAAATATACAACAATACAAGTCATTCCCCAATTGATAAATGGTCAAAGGATGTGAACAGGCAATTTTCAGAGGAAGAAATTAAAGATGTCTATAATCATATGAAAAAATGCTCTAAATCACTTTTGATTAGAGAGATGCAAATCAAAACAACTCTGAGGTACCACATCACACCTATAAGATTGGCAAACGTGACAGAACAAGAAAATGATAAATGCTGGAGAGGATGTGGGAGAGTTGGAACACTAATTCATTGTTGGTGGAGCTGTGAGCTCATCCAACCATTCTGGAGAGCAGTTTGGAACTATGCCCAAAGGGCTACCAAAATGTGCATACCCTTTGACCCAGCAATATCGCTACTAGGACTGTATCCCCAAGAGATCATAAAAATGGGAAAGGGTCCCACATGTACAAAAATATTTATAGCAGCACTCTTTGTAGTGGCCAAAAACTGGAAATCAAGGGGATGCCCATCAATAAATTATGGTATATGAATGTAATGGAATACTACTGCGCTATAAGAAATGATGAACAAGAAGACTTCAGAGAGGCCTGAAGGACTTATATGATCCGATGCTGAGTGAAAGGAGCAGAACCAGGAGAACTTTGTGCACAGCAACGACCACAGTGTGTGAGAGTTTTTTCTGATAGACTTGGATCTTCATAGCAATGCAAGGACATTAAAAAAAAAAAAAATTCCCAATGGTCTTCTAAGCCAAAATGCCTTCCACATTCAGAGAAAGAGCTATGGAATTTAATCGCAAAATGTAGCAGATCATTTGTGTGTGTGTGTGTGTGTGTGTGTGTGTGTGTGTGTGTGTGTGCACGCATTATGTTTTGGTTTGTTATATGATTTCTCCCATTTATTTTAGTTCTTGTACACAGCATGACTATAATGAAAATGTATTCAATAGGAACGGATGTGTAGGTCCTATATAGAATTGTATGCCATCTTGGGGAGAGAGGAGGGTGGTCGGGGGGTAGATGGGGGAAAAAATCTAAGTTTTTTGATAGTGATTGTAGAGCATTAAAAATAAATAAAATGAATATAAAAAAAGAAATTAAGAGTTTAGCAAAACTTAGGAAGACTTGTATAAACTGATGAATAAGGTAAAAAGAACTAGGAAAACAATTTACATAATGATTATATTAACATAAAGTTTGGACACTTTAATTGTTTAAATTGTACAATTTAACGTAAATATTGGACACTGATCAAGGCAGTGTCCAGTCATGACTCTAAAGGATTGATGGTCCCATGATACAATACAACATTCAGTTTTCTGCAAAGACATGGCAAACTGTAGCCGTGGAATCAGGCATACATTTTCAAATATAGCCAAGATGTATATATTTTTTTTCCGCTTTGACTGTTTGTTATGAAGAAGTACTCTTTTGGTGAAGGATAATGAGGCACTGGGTCATGACAATGATATATAGAAAGAAAAGAGCATCAATTTTTTTTTTAATTTTAAAAAGAATATCTAGAGGAGGGCAGCTAGGATATTGAAGATCCTTGAGAGTCATGCCATATCGCACGTTGTTGGAATTGGGGATATTTTACCAGGAGAAGAGAAGAGGAGCATGATGGCTGTGGAAGACAGCTTGTTTGAGCCTTGTTCATTTTGACCCTAATAAGCAGAAGTAGGAGAAATAAGTAAGAATCAGTAGGAACAAATTTAGATTTGATTTAAGGAAAAATTTTCTAACAATTAGAGCTGTCCAGAAATGGAATAGATTGCTGCAAAAGGCAGTGGAAGTTCCTTCAGCTGGACATTTTCAAGCAGGTTGGATGACCACTTTTGAAGTAGGTTCTAAAGAGAAATATTGTTCAGGAATAGGTTGAACTGGATTTTTTTTTGGTGGGGGGGAAGGGAGGAAGAGAAGGGCTGTCTTGAAATTTTGAGACTCTAAGATTTATGAGCCAGGGGTTATAGTGAAACTGGGTAAATGGGACATACTATTTACTGTTAAGTAGGATGATTTATTCAATTTTTTATTTCTCAATAAAAATAAAGTGTTTCTAACTTTTTGGTAGGTAGAATAATTGCCTTATTGTGCAATTTAACTACATGAAAAAAACAGCTGAAAGAAGGACATCTTGTAAGTTTAGAAGTGAGTGGGGCGTCTTTATTAATCCAAAAAGAAAGTGTATACACATATATCTCTATATTTCCATCTGCATTAAAGCAGCATTCTTGTAACTTAGTTTTTCTGCTACTTAGTATGATGAAGTGGATTAAGAATAAACATATTATCTAGAGGCTGAGTTAAAGGTCCTGTTTGACATATTTTGTTCCTAGTTTGTATTCCCATATTATTTTGTATTTGCCTATTAAGTTTTATAACATGGTCTTTTTAAAGTATATTGTAAATGTAATATGATAATTACAAAATTGCCCTTCCTGTCTGTGGCCTTTCTGAACTTCCTTCTGATCTCATTTTTTTCCTCATTAAAGCCAAGATGTTGCTCTCTGTCTTCAGTTAACCTAAGAATTCTTATGGTAGAAATGCCAGAGTTGTGGAAGCCTCACTGTACCCTTCTTACTATGTAGTAATAATTAAAGCCCCAAGAATGCATTCACTACCACCAATCAAACCAACATTTGTTAAGCAACTAGCATTTATTAAACACCTACTGTGTATCATTAAGCTTAGTTTGATGTGCCTTGAAATGCTTATGAAAAATAATAATGTCAATTTTTTTGGTTTTAAAATCATAAACTATAGATAGATAGATAGATAGATAGGTAGGTAGGTAGGTAGGTAGGTAGATAGATAGATAGATAGATAGATAGATAGATAGATAGATAGATAGATAGATAGATCGATCTAGACCTGGAACTAGAAGCCATACAGTCCAGGGGTGGGGAACCTGCAGCTTAAGGCCATATGTGGGCTTCTAAATCCTTAAGTATTGCCTTTTGACTAAATCCAAATTTATAATCTTATGTAAAATTTGGATTCAGTCAAGAGACCGCACTTAAGGATTTAGAAGGTCACATGTGGCCTTAAGGCCCTAGGTTCTCCACCCCTGATCTGGTCCAATTGCTTACATTTTATAGACAAGGAAATGTTGGGAGTTTATGTGATTTGCCCAGGGTCACCCAAGTAGTAAACATTCGAAGCCGGATTTGACTCTAGGTACTCTGTTGGAAAGGTCGTTAGAGTTCCTTTAGTGCTCTCATTTTGGGGATCAGAAAACTGAAGCCAGAAAAGGAGGGTTCAGTGTTTGGTCTAAGGCAGTACAGCTATTGCACTGCAGTGCTGGGATTTGATATTTCTCTCCAAATTCACCATGCAAGCCACTGCACCATCCTTTTTATTTTTGTTGTTATTAATTTATTTGTTTCTACTCCACCTAAAATAAGTATTGGTTATTTCTCTGTAAATGGTTCTGTGCTGGATATTATATAGTGCTATACCTTGCCTTCTGGCATCCTAAGATGGCAGAGAGTGTCATTATGGGTATATCCTTAAACAGATACATTAAGTATTTACATTTCAATAAATGACATTCGTGTGGTTGTGAGCCGTGGTAGTTCTATGTGAGGGGTTGGGGTGGAGGGGGAAACTTGTGACCTCAAGATCTATTTGGCCCTCTAGGTCCTTGGACATGGTCCTTTAACTGAATCAAAAATTCACAGAACAAATCCCTTAATAAAAGACTTTGTTCTGTAAAACTTGGACTCAGTCACAAGGCTGCACCCAGGGACCTAGAAGGCCACACATGGCCTCACTGCCACCGATTCCCCATGCCTGTTCTATGTAACGAGCAATCTAACATTAAATCTTTTTTTACAAGTAAGGAAAATTTTTCTTCAGTTAAGATTTTAGAAGTTATTTGGGTCAGAGGGTCACTTAATTTTTTTTTTCAATATGTGGTACATTTTAGAATTATTTCAACAAATTTGCAAAGGCATCTATTTAATTACAGGTGTTAGATTTTTCCCCAACCCTGAACTGTCTCCTATTATTTTTATTTCCTGATGAGAATGGATTTTGGAAAAAGAGGCCAAATTATTATGAGAAAGCCATTTTAGCTTACTGAGCATTTAATTAGCCTAGGCTTTACAAATAGTAGCATTGGTCACATCCTTTCCTTCTCTGCATAATTGTGACTCCAGAATCCTTTTAAATTCTGGTATGGGTTTGTTTAGGGGTCAACCAACAAGATCATAAGCATTCATACCTTTAATAACCAAAGGACTGGTTTCTGGTGGCCTTCATTACCAAGAGAATTATTTTTTTTTCCCCCAACATGGTAATGAAGATTTTGTTATTTAAAACCTCTCCATTTGAACTTAAATGAGTCTTTTTTGGAAGTAAAAGGTTATGCCCTTTGACTCTAACTTCTTTTTCCATTCATCCTATCCTAACCTCAGTAACTGGGTGGGGTCCCCAGTTTCCTTAATTTATATATCTCCACCTGTTTGGAAGCAATAGACCTATTCTAAAAATCATCAATTCCTTGTTGGGGGCAGGACATCTAAGGATGTTGTTTGAAAAATTCCTTCTGGAATGATCACATATGTTAATAGTTAATAGCTTCTACAGCTTCTTTCTTATAGCTACAGCAATATAATTCCTTAAATGCCTCCTAATATGTACTCTTTGAAGTCAGAGACCAATTCCATTCTGTTCAACAAGCATTTATTAAGGATCTATTATGTTCAAGGCATTTTCTACTCTCAGGTGGTACAAAGAAAAAACAGGAAAAAAAGATTCCAGTCCTGTCTTCTAGTATTTTATAGTTTATTAGGAGAGGGAGAAGATAATGACATTTACACAAATAAAAAAAAACATAATTTGAGACAGGAAACACATTAATAAATAATTTTTATATGAGCCTTGAAGAAAGCGAGGGATTCTGAGAGGCAGAGTTGAAAAGAGTCTTTTCTAGCCATGCAAGAAGGTCTATACAGGCGCATTGACACAGGAGATGAAATGCTGAATTTTGAGGAATACCAAGTAGGTTACTTAGTCTGTAACAAAGAGTATATGAAGGAACGTCATATGAAATCAGGCCAGAAAGATAGGCTGGAGTCAGACTATGAAAGGCTATAAATACCACAACAAAGGCTTTGTATTTCTTCCTAATGAGCAAGTGTTGTGTCAGTCATTCAGTTGTGTCCAACTCTGTGTGACCCCATAATGATTTTTTTTGGCAAAGATGCTGGGGTGGTCTGCCATTTCCTTCTGTGGTGGATTAAGGCAAACAGAGGTTAAGTGACTTGTCCAGGGTCACATATCTAGTAAGTGTCTGAGGCTGGATTTGAACTCAGATATTCCTAACTCCAGGCCTAGCACTCTAGATGCCTACTAAAAACCAAAGGGGGCTAAGTTTTGACTGGTGTTTTAGGAAGATTATTTTGGCAACTTGAAGGATGGATTGGAGAGGGGAGACACTGGAAATACGAAGATCAATTAGGATCTAGACTAGCATTCTGGCACTATGTGAGTGGAGAGTAGGTGACGTGAGTGATGTCCTGGAGGAAAAACTAACAAAACTTGGCAACTAATTGGGTATGAAAGAGGGATAATGACTCAGGTTTCAAACCTGGGTTTGGAATGATGTTGGTAACTCCACAAAAATGGGGAAAGGTGGGAAGGGTAAAATTAGTAGGTGAAGAGAATAAGTCCTGTTTGGGATTTTTTTTTTTTTTTGATTTGAGATGCCAAGGGGCCATCCAGCTAGAGATGTCTAGCAGGAAGTTGGTGATTTGGGAGTGGAATTCAGGAAGAAGATGAAGGCTAGATATATAGACATTGGTGTCAGCTACATAGAAATGATAATTGAACCTGTTAGAGCTTATAAAATCTTCAAAAGAGTGAGTGTGGAGTGAAAATAGAAAAGATTAAAGATATGATCTTGAGAGACCCTCAGAGTTAGGAGAGATGGGCAGTGATATAGCAGAGGAGACTGAGAAGGAGTGGTCAGACAGGGAAGAGGAAATCCAGGAAAGAGTAAGGTCAGGAAAGCTGAAGGAGGAAAGCTTATTTAGGGAGAGGGAGGGGGCAGCTATATAAAATGCTTCTGAAAGGTCAAGAAAGATTAGAACTGAGGAAAAGCCATCCTATTTATCAACTAAAGCACTGTTGGTAACCCCTAAAAGAGTATTTTCATTAGAGTGGCGAAGTCAAAAGTCAGATTTCAAGGAGTTGAGAAGTAAGTGGGAAGTGAGGAGGAGGTAGCAACACCAACAGATGATTTTTTCTGGTAGTTCAGCTATAAAAGGAAGGAGAGATGTGGAAGGATCTCTTGCGAGAATGAGGATCAAGGGAAGGTGTCTTAAGAATGGGAGAGATTGAAAATGAGAAAGAAGAGGTTGGAGGAGATGGGATCAAAGAATAGTTAGCCTTATCTCAAGAGATGTTCATTCTTGCCTGGCTTTTTGTGACCCCTTTGGGGTTTTCTTGGCAGAAGATACTACAGTAGTTTGCCATTTCCTTCTCCATCTCAATAAATGACCAAGGCTTAAGTACCTTCCTATCTCCCCCAGCACCTAGCCCAATGCTTTGCAAGTAACAAATGCTTACAATATAGTTGTTGGATGAATGAAGTTCATTCAACTGTTCTTTTAAACGTTGGAGAAAATAGGAGAGATATCACAATATCACTGTCTGCAAATACTCATCAAAGACTTAACTGTGCTTGGCCATGAGGATAAAGGAAAAATTAATACAGGTCTTTGAAAAGCGTACAGTGTATCTGGATATACAAAGAGAAGTAGTGTAGAGTTAGTGCAAAATAAATGGCATGGACAGTAATCACTTCAGCAGATTGGCAGAGGGGAGTAATCACCCAGGAAGTGCCACAGTTGAGAAAAACCTTTGTAAAGAGCAGAAATTGAACTGAGCCTTAAAAATTAGGCAGAGATTTAGCCAAGGTTAGAGTGGAAACTGTGTAAGCAAAAGCCTGGGAGCAGGAGGCGACAGTGAAGTAGTTAGGCTGAAATGGGATAGTGGGAGATAAAGTTGGAGACATAAATAGATAAGGACCAGATTGTGGAGGACATTTAATAAATATTGTGTGTTTTGAACTACAGTGGGGAACCACTGACAGTTTTTCTTTGAGTGCTAGGGTGGCATGCTTAAGGTCAGATTTTTAGAAAGATTAATCTGGTATATAAGAATATAAAAAAACTGGAGTCAGAGACCATTTAGGAAATTTTTGTAGTAGTCCAGCCATGAGCTGATGAGGGTTTTGACTAAGATGTTGCTTTAGCATTTTCATAGTTATAATAACTACATTTTCCATTTTTGTAATAATAATGGATATATCTAATGGTCAAAATTAACTTGACTTAGAAAAGGGATAGAAATATTTTTCTCCTCCCAAAAGGGATCCATTGTCCCTTCTTTTCTGTTTAGTAGAATAATCTATCTTAAAAAACTTTAGTGATTTCAGAAGAGAAAGGCCAGCCAGCATGGTCATCATCTGTTAGATAAGAAGAGGAAATTTAACAACATAGAATGGTTGAAAGATGAGAATGGGAGACTGGCTGTCGTAGAGCCATGGTAATCTTGGTATGTTATATTGGCATCGATACTGAAAGGAGAATTCATGGATAGGTTTTAATCATGTCACTTCATTTTATTACTGAGATCACATGAATGACATGACCTCTCTGGTCATTGAAGCCCTGCCTGCCCTTTAAAGCTAAGCCCAGGTCCCTCCCAAAGAAATTTTCCCAGTTTAACCTAGCCCACAATGAGATTACTCCTTCATTTGACTTCTAGAACATGCATTATTTGTTAAACTTTTGACACACGTATTATTGATCTTTTTATATCTTCTCATCGTTCAGGCATTGGAGAGACTGCTAGTCCTGGAATCAGGAAGATCTGAGTTTATATCTGGCCTCAGACACTTCCTAGCTCTGTGACCCTAGTCCAGTCACTTAACCTCTGTTTGCTTCAGTTTCCTTAAGTGTAAAATGGAGGTTAATAATAGCCCTTGACCTTGGGATGATGTCAGAATAAAATGAAGTGATGTTTGTGAAGCACTTTGGAAACCTTAAAATACTGGGTAAATACTAGCTACTATTATTTCCAATTAAAGGAAAAAATTTGCTCAGTGTGGGCTTGTACATTAGTCTTTGTACTTCTCAGCACTCTCCGCAGAACCTTATGCTTAGTGCAGGCACCCAATGAGCATTTGCTGTTGTGGATGACAGGGGACTTCTAGGTTGGATGTTATTTCCTTGGATATTTGTGTCTTCAAAAAGGAGTTGTTTCCAGGAGGGCTCTCAGGTGAATGCAATTTCAAAGAATCACAGAACTTCAGAGTTAGAAGGGACCGTAGAAGCCCTCTAGTCCACAATATGTTTGAATGAAATTCTTTTTCTACAGTGTTTTCTAACTATTGGTGTTCTAGCCTCTGATGGAAAACTTCCATCTAAAGGAACCTACTACCATCTTATGAAGCGACTGCCAAAATTCCATTTTGGGGCAACTCTATTTTTTGGGAAGTTTCTCCTTATATTAATCCAAACTGCCTCTCTACAACATCTGCCCACTCTTACTATATCTATATGCCAAATAAAACTTGTCTTAGCGTTCTTTTATATGACAGTCCTTTTAATTCTTGGAAAATGTTTTCATGTCCTCCTTCGTTTCTCTTCTCCCAGCTAAATATCTCCAGTTCCTAAGACACATCATAGTTTACTGGAAAGTACTACATGTCTCATCAGGGCAGTTGTTGTTACTGAGTCATTTTAGTCATGTCCATATGTTATAGTCAACCAATCTGTGGCCAAGGACCTTTAAAATTTCCCATTGAAGGACAACATTTATTTAGTCTTGAAAATAGTAAGCTTGTCTGGCTAAAACAATAGACTGAACAAAGTCAAACTGAATTTATAGAGACAAATATAAAGTTCTACGTTGGGTTCCAAAAAATCAACTTCAGAAGTACAAGATTTTTGGATTGTGGTTTTTTCTTGGCAAAGGATACTGGAGTAGTTTGCCATTTCCTTCTCCTGCTCATTTTACAGATGAGAAAACTGAGGCAATCAGGGTGAACTGATTTGCCCACAGTCACACAGCTAGGAGGTGTCTGAGGCCAGATTTGAACTCATAAAGAGGAGTCTTCCTGATTCTAAACCCAATGCCCTATCCACTGTACCACCTAGCTGCCCACAGCCAGGGCTGATGAGTTGAAATTCTGGCTCTGACACTTCCTAGTTGTAGGGGTCCTATGCAAATCAGGTAACCTATCTGAATTTCAGTTTCCTCATCTGCAAATGGGGATAACAATCTTTATAATGACTCCTTTTAAGGATTATGAAGAAAATACTTGTTTCTATATACAAATATAGTATAGTTTCTAGTTCTCTCATCATCCTTCTCATTCTCCTCTTCCTTGTCACGATTCAGTGTACTTCTAAAATTTGGTGCCCAAAGTTGTGCCGATGTTCTCTTACCAGGGCATAATATAGAAGAACAGTTACTTTCCTCACTGTGAACAACATTCACCTATTAATGTCACCTAGGATTGCATCAGTACCTTTGACTATTACATACTACTCTCATATTATATCAAATTTTCAGTCTACTAAAAACCCTAAGCTTTTTTGTCTCTGGCCATGTGTGCTCCATCTTGTACTTCTGAAGTTGATTTTTTGGAACCCAACGTAGGACTTTATATTTGTCTCTATAAATTCAGTTTGATTTTGTTCAGTTTATTGTTCTAGCCAGACAGGCTTACAGTTTTCAAGATTCAAATAAGTTTTGTCCTTCAATGTGAAATTTTAAAGGTCCTTGGTCACAGATAGGTTGACTATAACATATGAGAACCAGTTGAAGGAACCAGAGTTTTCTAGCCTGGAAAAGAGAAACTTAGCAAGCAGAGGATAGCAGTGTTCAAGGATTTGATGGGTTGTCATATGATAGAGGGATTAGAAGGAGAAAACATGACTAAACGGTCATTCATCTGACTGTAAGCTCCATATGGATAAACAGTGCTTATGTAGTACTTGTAATTGTAGACTGCATTAAGAGAATGTACTGGGCGTGACTAGGGAAGATGCTGGTTTTGATATACTTTGTCCTGTTCAGACCACATCTGAACAGTGTTCAGTCATGGGCTCCATATTTTAGGAAGCACAATGATAAGTGAAGAGCCTCCAGGATGATGAAGGGTCTAAACATTATGCCATGTATAAGTTGAGGACACGAGAACTATCTTTAGGTTTTTTAAGAACATCATTGGAAGAGGATTTAGGTTTCTTTCACTTGACCCCAGAACTAGGATCAATAAATGAAAGGTACAAAGCAGCAAACTTGGGTTTGATATAAGGAAAAGCTTCTTAACAATTAGTGCTATCCAAAAGTGTAATGGGCTGCCTAGGGAGGAAGCTGACTTTTCCTTCATTGGAGGTCTTCAAGAAAGACACTGGATGGCTATTTGTTGGGGATATTGTTATGGCGATTCTTGTTTAGGTACATGTTGGACTCCGTGGCCTCTCTGTTCCTTTCTAATGTCTAGATTCTCTGGACTCTCTGAAGCCTTGCAGTAACCAATTAGGCCAATTTTTTTTTTCCCAGTACTGTAGGGTCATGATTTCCCAACTGCAATATATTTAATTTTTTAGCTTCTAATTAATAAATGAAACTGTTAGGTATTTATTTTGGCCTACAGGGGTTATGAAAAATTTACTGAGACACTAAAAGCCCCACGAATTGAGAAAGTCTGGGAACCTCTGCTCTAGGAAGGGAGTTCACAGAGGTTGGTGATTTGAATTCAGCCTATGGAAGACAACGAGTTGCTTTCTCATTTAATTTGGAATGGTTTGTGATTATTTTATATTGGATTTTATTCTATATTACTTTTTTCCCCAGGAAAATTTTCCTCCTATTTCTACGTTCCTCATTTCCAACTGCTTTGTTCCCTCTCAGAAACAGCACATTAAAATACTTGATATGATGTGGCCATTTCTTTATGGTTTTTGAAAATAAAATCAAACTAAAATCATCGATAAAGCATTAGCATAGATTGTTGTTGTCATGGGCTCGCTCAGATGGGAGACCTGTTTTTAAAAATGTCTTAAGTACTTAGTTGTATGTAAATTTATCTGTAGATTTCTTACATGCTTCCATCTAAATCTTAGTAAAAATTCTTCCTTTCTTAATTGCAGCCTTTGTGTTCAGGATCTGCTACTTCATTGCTGCATGAGCTTGGGTAAGTGACCTTTTGTGAGCCTTCAATTTTGCATTTATAAAATGGGAATGATAATACTTTCACTGAGTTGTCCTGAGGATTGAATGAAATAATATATTAAAGTTAGCACCGTATGAATGCCAGGGTTATTATCGTGATAAAGAATGTTCATTTTCCTTAATTGTTTGGTTGGGTCTTGCCATTCACTTAGACTTCTCTTTACTTGAAGTGTAGTATAGGTAGTAGAAAGGATTTGGGCTTTGGTAGTAGAAGTTTTGTTGTTCAGTCATTTTTCAGTCATGTGTGACTCTGTGAGTTTTTGGAGTTTTCTTGGGAAAGATATCAGAGTGGTTTGTCATTTCCTTCTCCATGGTAGTAGAGAAACTGGGTTCGAATCCTGCTTACTTTATGTATGACCTGGTAAAGTCAATTTACTCTTCTGTGTCCTGGGTTTTTATTGGAGTAGATGATGAAATCTTAAGTCCATTTCTAGCTCTGAATCCTATGAATCTTCTCTGGATTTATAATGGATGTCTTTTTTATTTTTTTTATGGTAGGTCCTTCTGGCCACATCTGATTAATGCAATCACCATTTACGTTTTTATAACTAGGATAGACTGTATTTTATGAGAATTTCTTTAATATCTATTTTTGACATATTTACTTACAACAAAACAGATAAGCCATTTTCTTTCTATATTTTTGTCCCTTTGGAATGAGGAAACCTACTATTTGCCCCAAAAATTTCAAAACACTTACCCTTATTTTGAAACTTAGGACACAGAGGACTTTTTAATATATAATAAATTTTGGGAAAAAATTTCTATTGTGTATTCAAGGATCATACTGGGAAGTACTTAAAAGAAAAGCCTGGAATAGGCATGATGAAAATCTTTGTAAAAGTTAAAGAAGCATTGAAAAATTACAAATAGGAGAATATTTTCCATTTTCCTCTTTTCTTTGGAGAGTTCTTACCACTTTAGTGAATCAATCAGTAGCTTAGATTCTTAAAGAATTTTTTATGGCCTAATAAATTGTTATAAAATGTTATAAATTAACATTTATAACACAAAAAATAAGCCATTTCCTAACCTTGTCCTCTTTACTTACAGAGGTCATAAAAATTGTTAATGCAAATGAAGTTGCCTTCTGTTGTGTGATGCTAATAGGAAACGGATCATTGCAGTTTATGGGGTACTTACCCATTTTGGTTCATGATTAATGGCTCACTTCAAATGACATTCCCTCACCGGTTTCCTACTATTTATCACCTAGAAGAATAGAGCCCAAACATGAAGTTGATTTTGAAGTTGTCAGACTTTCACTGTGGTGTAAATTCATCACAAGCCAATGCTTTAATCAATTGAGGAAGGAACAGTATATAAACAAGAGGATTCACAAACTATTTGTGCTGTTTTCCCTGGAAAAAAATTCAGCTTTGTGTCTCTACTTTGTTCTGGCCTTTGTTTCGCTCCTCCCTGTCTCCATGGATAACCATTCCCAGGTTCCGGGAACTCTTCGGACTGTATTTTGGCACTTAGCCATGTTGCTTGTCTTAAATTTTCAAGCAAAAATGAAAAATTGATATAGTGTTTTAAATTTGCTTTAAAAGTTTTCAAGCATGTAAGCAGTCTTACAGAACTGTCATGGAACATTTCTTTTGTTGTCACCGAGTTCTTCCTGTTATTCTGACAACTCTCGGTCTGTCCTTCCATCCACCCTCTTCCACCGCTTCCCAACCCCCATTTCCCTAGAGGTTAAAAAAAACCGGCTTCCCTAGGGCTTAGAACAAGCTTTCATTGTCCTATAATTAAGCTTCTGGCTCTCTTCAAATCATTCTTTAGCTTATTTTCAGGCAGGCTTTTCTGGACCTCTGTAGGCTTGGTAGAGAAGCCCAGTCATGCCTAAGTGTATGCCTAAAGGCGATTCCAAGACTCTATATCCTGTTGCCCAATTACATACCTTGGCTCATGCCTGGTTGGCATTACAATTTCATGTCCATAAATTGTTTAGTTCAGTTCATATACTGTCCATCATATTGCTACCACTATCACAATGTTTGGAGCTAGCTAACTTGGCATTTTGAAATGATCATTTAAATTTTTCTTTACTAGTCAGTCTCTGTCCTTGAAATCATATGGTGTATAGTTTTAGTGTATATTCATTTATTTTATTCTGTAGTGATGCAGTTTAGGGAAAACTTACTTGTGTCTAGTTGCAGGGAGGTGGTGACAACATGTTCCTTTCTTTGTTTTCTTTGTAGAATTGAGAATTTGGAATCCCATGCTTGAGTGTAAGTACAGTTAGCCTCAGGGGAAAAGTGATAGAAACAAGTTTTCTGACTAGAAAATACAACATAAAACAAATTCTCTTCTATAGTTTTGGGGTTTGGGGTTTTTTTTGACTCTGAGCCCTAACAGAGTCGGCATATTTGTTGGAAATGTTTTGAACCAACTTATTCGTACGTGATGTAGTTGAGATGACAAATGAAAGTATTTGGACCAGTCTCAGACTAGAGATTTCAAACTTCTTGAGGTTATAAAGTTTCTGGAACCCCAGGCTCTAGAGTTATGATTCAGCAAGACCTTGATGTGGTGAAACAGAAACATACTTAAAAAAAACCAAAAACATGCCCAAGATAAGCATGTTTTGTTTTGTTTTGTTTTTAAATGACTGCTAGGAATACCATCTAGAACATAGTTCAATTACATGACCTCAGTCAAATCTTCATTAGTCCTATAAGCTTGACTGTGGAATCTGACTGTTCTGACTGTGATAAGGAGTCGCCTATCTTGGCTCATTTCAAAGTAGTCAGTGTTCTGTTTAAAGATTGATTACTGAGCTCTGTTATATTACAGAGTTGGTTAAAATCTATCCAGGTTTCAGTTTTTAGTCTTGTCCTCAGAGTGCAGTGTTGGGGGTTAGAGAGGGGACTGAAGGGATGGAGGAAGATGGAAAGGAGGTAGGAGAGAAATAAAGGGAGGAAGCAAGTGGCAGAGGAGACTTGAAAGCATGAACGTCTGGATAGATGATATCAACTTTGGACAACATTTGCCCTTCCTTCACTCTGTGGTCTATAAGTGTGCATCCTTTCAAGTTAACCTTTCACTTTTTCCCTTCCTTTTCCTTTGTTTTCTCCCTTCCGCCATGTGTGAGTACAGATAGGTGGGAACTTAGAGAAGGAGAGAGAGAGGAAGACAAAGATGCAAATACCCAGATAATTGTTACTAGGGTAACAGAAGAAAAAGTACTGTACTATTGTAATTAAATATATCAAATTATTTAAATAATTAACATTTAAAATTTATGCAAATACATTCTAAGGGGTACCATGATGGGGGGGGGAGCATTTTTTTCTTTTTTACCTCATCCCCCTCTCTTTCCACCATCTTCCAGGGCTGTAGTTTTAGAAACATGTCATTTGTCATTTTAGAGAGCTTAAGTCATTATCTTAATTCTGCTACAAGAGATGCACTCTCTTAGACCTAATGCGTTCCTGGAGACCTGGTCTTAAGCCATTTCTGTAAGACAAAATTTAGACAATTCACGTATGTCATGGTTTTTGTCAAAGGTTTAGAAGGAAAACATGTAGGTCTTAATCAGGTAAAAAGTGAGGGCTAACTATCCAAGAACTGATTATTCTTTGGCAGGAATCTGGGAGAGCAGTAACAGCATCTAGTTTAAAAAAAAAAACAACACAAAACTTGAACAATATACAATAGCAGGGAAATAACTTGAAGCAAATTCTTGGAAAGTGAAGTATTATGTGCAAATGTGTTTTGTTTCTGGCTCTTGTAATTGGTTTTGAAATTCTGGCTGTAGAGTTGCATGAAGCTAATGATTTTCCCTCATCGCTGACTGATTCTGAGGTGTGATGTCAGCTTTACTCAGTAGGCTGTTACTTTACTTCTTTTGCACTTCAAAAAGATCTAAGGTTACTGATTATGACTTTGCTACTTCCTGCCCTATTGTACTTAAAAAGGGGTTTGTAGATTTTAAGCCTTACTGTAAAGATCTTAACCCGATGTATATTCTTAAGATTTATACTCCCTTAAGTCTCAAAAATTTCACTTTTTTTTTTTTTTACACATACAAGAATAACATACAAGGCACTATTTATTGGAATCACAAAAGTTCTCTTGAGCACTTAAATGCTTCATCCTCTACACCCCTCCCCTTTCATGAAGAATTAGTATGGTGGGGTGAGACAACCCACCATCTGAGCCTAGGTTAGGGACCTACCACATGAGAAACTGTTTATATTTTAGAGGCAAGTCTCTCCACCTCAACTGAAAAGGATTCCCCAAATGCACACCCACTTTTAGCCAGCTGTCCTTGTTTCTTTTGAAGTAACAGTATAGTACTGCTTTCCTTCCCTTCCCTCCCTTCCCCCATGCTATCATGCCTCCTTTTTTTCTCATTGTTATCTTTGAATGAATTTATTGTTCAGGTTTGAACTTGCAGACCAGTGAATCTGGTGCATAATCAGTAAAGTAAACATTGTTGAATTAGTCTGTTTTTTAGTTTTTTGTAACAGACCTCACATTATTTCCCCCATGATGGTCATGTAATGCTCTGCTATGAATTATTGTTAATTACATTAATTTTGATTGGGGAAAGGGATGGAGAGAATTAAGTGAACTCATCACAGGGGGAAAGAGGTATTTGAATATTCTATTTTATGATTAATGGGCTGCTGTGCATCATAAAGCTATCCAGTGACTTGGTATGTGTGTGTGTGATCATGTCCTACTTAAGTAAAAGACCCAGTGTCCCTTGAACTTTTTACAGTTTGCAGAGCCAACATTTCTACAAGTGCTTTGTAGTTGGAAACAAAAATGACTGTCTGCTGGAATAATATTTAGGTACATGAAGAAAATAAAGTACCCGATCAGTTGAATGTGAATTAAGATTCTAACTCGGTGATTAAGTTAAGAACATTCCCTTCAATACTCCAAAGTAATTAAATGGTCCAAAGGCAGGGGAATGGAGTAACCTCTTCTGGTTGTTCTATTAAATTGCTACATGAAAGAGAAAATTGATAGTAATAATACAGTTGGCCTTTCCTCTTGAGTATATCTGCATGTAAAATAGCCATCATCCTTCATCTCAGAATATTGACTTTTACTTGTAACTTGGTATGAGAAGTATATGCTTGAATAATGTAGTACAAAATGTACTTCTTCCAGATAAGGGGCTGAAATTGTGGTAAGTACTCATTATGATGAGAACAACTTGCACTGAACAAATTGCAAAATTCCTATTAAGGAGGAAAAAGCCAGCTAACTGCAGCCTGTGTCCAGTGAATCAGTCATATTTTAAATTGAATATGTATAGGTTTTAATACTTATGTGATTTCCAAGGGATAATAAGTAGATAATAAATATTTGTTGGTTAATTAACTTAAGTTATAAACAAATCCCCTTTTCAGATCATATACAGTAAATTGAACTTATATAAAAGAGGCTAACAACTTATAAAAGCTCTTAAAGATTCACTATTGTTACAATAGTTTTCTACATAATCTTTTACCTTAGGGGACAGTTCTTAGTTGTACAGGCTCTTGTGGTCTAGTTGAAGTCTTAAGATCAGGATTTTAGTTTTGGCTCAGCCACCTATTAGTTCTGGGACCTGGAGTCCCTCACTTTCCTTATCTGTAAAATGGGATAGCAATACTTATACTACTATGCTTATTACCTGGGGTTGCTATCAGAGGAAAACTTTTGGATGCTATTAAGGTCGTTTTTTAGTAGTTTTAAGATATCTTCTGAGTGATTCTAATGGAGAACTATGTAGTCAAAACCTCTTCATCACAATTGGTTACAACAGGAAAATTTTTTCTTAATTTCATGCTTTCAGAAATGGAGGAAAAAGCAAGGAAAGAAGAACTCTGTGGAGTGAATATATTATTTCTTTTCCTGGCAAAGGAAGGAGTGAGTCCTAGAACCAGGTTTCTGACCACGGAAATCAAAAGTGTTAAAAAAAAAAAAAGTTATTTTTTCCCCTTCCAGTTCCATTTCAAGACTCTTCTTAGCTTTAGCTTTATTCTCTTTGTTCTTCCTAGTGCTGTATCATATTGTCTTCAATAGCTTAATAAATGTAAATGTTCTTACTTTTCTGCTTTATTAGGAAACATCTAACTGACTTCAAAGTTAGAATCTCCTCCTCCATTTCACACCTCTCTACCCCAATAGACTGCATACATTTCTTTAAGTTTCAGCATTCCTCAGTGTCCCACTCTTTTCTGCTGTAGTTGTAGGTGCTTTGGTATTCTCCTTCCTGTTGTACATATGGACCTCTAGACAAACCTCCGAGTCCCCCAAAATGCTGTTTTTTCTTACTGGTATGTGGCATATATATACAGATACTTTGGCTGTAGGTAATCCATTCTTTTTCTCTTGATTAAAATAATAAGAAAAATTTATAAATATTTTCCTCCAGTAAGAGACTGATTACAGACCCTTAGGAGCAGCTAGGTGGTGCAGTGGATAGAGCACCAGTGCAGTAGTCAGGAGGACCTGAGTTAAAATCTTACCTCAGACACTTGACACTCACTAGCTGTGTGACCTTGGGCAAGTCACTTAACCCCAATTGCCTCATCTTGGGTCATCTCTGGTCACCCTGATGAATATCTGGCCACTGGATTCAGATGGCTGTGGAGGAAAAGTGAGGCTGGTGACCTGCACAGCCCTCCCTCACTCAAAACAAAGTCAAATGCAAGTCATGTCATTATTTCTCTGATGGCGTAGTCTTCTTTGGCAATGAAGGACAAGCTCACACACGCATAGACCTATGTAATTGGAAATACTTTAGGCCTCATCCAGTTGACATCCATGTTTTGCAAATTTGGAAACTGAGGACCAGAGCAGTTAAAAAGTTGATGGCAGAACTATGGGGACTGGAACACCCACCATGCATCAGTGCAGCTTTTATCAAGCACTTTAGATAGCAATTAATACGTAATACAGGTGTTGACAAAACACTGTACATGTATTATTTCATTTGTTTTTCATAACAACTTTGTGAGGGAAGTAGTGGAAGTTTTATTACCTCCGTTTTATAGGTAAGGAAACTGAGGCTCATATAGGGTAAGAGACTTGACCAAAGCCCCACAATCACTAAATGGCAGAGAATGGGATTTGTATTCAGCTCTTTTAGCTCTGAATCCAGAATATTTTTATACTATAGTCTGCTATGCTATGCTATACTACCCTATACTATGCTACACTACGCTGTACTATACTATTTCCATTTGTACTCAAAACTGTGACTAATTTGCTGTGAGTTGGTTAGAGAACAAATACAAATGCTCAACTTTGAGTTCTGTTTTATAAGACAGCAGAATTTCTCCATTATCCTTTAAAAAAATTAAATATTACTTTACAGGAAGTGTAAATCAAGGTCAAGGTATCTAAAATCCTGGGGAAATCATAACTGATAGGCCTTACCTAGCTTCTGTGCCAGGTATTTCCTTTTACCTAGACATGCCATGGATCATTTCAGTGAACTTATCATCATTCCCCAAAACGATCACTATGCCCTGTCTGGCTCATTCCAGCCCACAGTGGTCTCCTGATTTTATCTTACTCATCAGATTTGATTTAAGTTTGATAAGGGGTCAAAGGGTCCAGAGTGGTCACACCATGAATCACAGGGATGTATTTGTTGTCTCTTTCCTGGCCATGATCAGTTCCTTGCTAACTCACTTCTCATGAATGAGAATTTGTGGGCTGTTGGGTAGTTGAAATGTAATGTATTCTAGAGCCGGATATTAGCACTTTTCTTCCTGGCTCTTGGTTTTTACTTAGATCAGATGCAGATAAAATATTTTCACTGATCCCCATGCCCCTTTTTGTGGATCAGTGGCAGTTGTTCCAGAACAGAGCTTGTTTTTTTTAAATTAATTTTTTCAAAATTACAAACTTTAAGTGCCAAATGAAATGACTGTGTCCATATATTATGCAGAACAGATGAGGATTGTACATAAAACAATTCATTTCTATTATGGAAAAAGCTCAACATGTTCTTTTCAAAGTTGTCCCATTCATCTGTGTTTCCCTCTGCATTTCCTTCTTGTTTCTGCACATTTTTAAATGCTTCGAAATTCCTTTTTCCTTTCTTTTCTTTTTCTATTTCTTTCTTTCTCTTTTTTTGACCATGTTATTGCTAGCTCTAATACCCCCACCTGTTGTCTCCCCTCATCCTTAAAGTGAAAAAACAGAACCTTTTTGACAAGTACGCATAATCAGACAAAATAAATTCACATGGTATTAGCTGTATCCAAAAAAAGTAAGTATCATTCTGAAATTTGCTCTTTCAAGAGTATCATCAATGCTGCAGATGATCAAGTTTCTGAAGACTTTCAAAGTTGCTTATCTTCACGTTGTTTTTATTGTATAAATTGTTTTCCTGGTTCTGCCCACATTACTCTGCATCAATTCAAACAGATTTTCCCGGGTTTCTCAGAAACTGTCCCTTTCTTCATTTCTTATGCGTAATTAATAAACCACCAAATTCATGGGGTGCAATGGATAGAGCACTGGACTGGGAATCAAGATCACTCATTTTCCTGAGTTCAAATCTGGCCTCAGACACTTGCTAGCTGTGTGACTGTAGGCAAGTTACCAAACACTGTTTGCCTCAGTTTCTTCATCTGGAAAATGAACTGGAGGAGGAAATGGCAAACCATTCCAGTATCTTTGCCAAGAAAATCCCAAATGGGGTCACTAAGAGCCAGGCATGACTTTTACCTTTTATATTCCTAGGTCTCTCCTATCCTTTACCGTAGTAGGTGCTAATTTTTGTATGCTTGTGACTGTGATTCCTTGGTACTTGAACTCTTTCTTTCTGGCTGCTCACAGGGTCTGGTTTTTTTTCCTCCATGAAGCTGAACTCTCTGGCTTTATGTCTGTAAAGTTTCTGGGAGTTTATGTGTGAGTTTCTTTCAGGAGACGATCAAAAGATTATTTCTATTTTCATTTTGTCCTTTGGGTCTAATTTTCAAAGATTCTTTTATTTGGGGAAATTTTTGTAACTCATATACTAAGTTGTTTGTTCTCCTTTCCTCTTCCTCTGAAACTCATTTATTTTATAACATCCCTTTTTAAATGTTTTAATTCTTCCAAGAACTATTTTAAACAAAGACATACTGTTATCTGAGGTTTTGTCCATCATTACTATGGAATTATCTTTTTCCTCTGGGAAAACATCCTGGATGTTCTTGGATCCATAAAATTTCTCTATCACTGCGTCTTTAATTTATTTAAGTTTCCATCGTAAGGAATTAGAACTTTTTGTCAGGGCCAGACTTTTCTCTTCCGTGCTTGGAAGGCCCCGCTTTTGTCCTGATGTGTTTTCTTGGGGTTTTCTGCCACTGGCCCTCTTTTCCACTGGTGTGTGCTGTACATAAGGACTGCTAAGTCCTAAACTCACCTATACCTTCTAGATATACAGTGCTAAGCTCTTCAAGGTTATCTGAAATGTCTCATGATTGATTGCTACAGACATTTGAGAGCCTTTAGGTTGTGCAGACTGGTTCCTGACCTCTCAGTAGGAACTTCTGCTTTGATAGCTGTCAACTCCTGTCTGAATGTCTCATCAGGGCCCAGAGATCCACAGCTGTTAACCACCCTGGGGTCTCCTTCTTAGTGTACTTCATCTTCTGTTCCCTGCTGGGGTATACTTGACCACCCTGGGGTTTCCTGGCTGGAACGCTCTGAGATTGTTGGACTTGGAAGGCCTCTGAAAATGCATTTGTTTTATCTAGGCTCCCCCTGGCTGGGCCCCTCTCCTTACCTACCAGCAAACTGATCTAGGCTAGATGAAGGTACTTATTTTAGTTTCTCTATTTTCTAATCCATATTTGCACTGGTTCTCTTTTATTTTAACTTTTCTGGAGGACATGTGTAGGAATTAGATTGATCTGCTTTTATTTCCTTGATCATCTTAACTGGAAATTCCAAGCCCACAGTATTCTACTACCCTAACCTCACTCCTAACATCTGATGATTGACTTGTGTGAGTTTGATGAGGAGACAGAGAGGCTTTATCACCAATTTGGATGGCCCTATTGCCTTTACTTCACTCTTAATTTATGTCTCATTTCTAGTATGATCAGCCTTGTGATTCCTGGTACTTAACTATGTTCTAAATACATAATACACCTTGTTTCACCTCCTTGGTTTCCCTGGAAGTGCATCTTTTTGATAATCAGTAATACTCCAGGGCAGGATATTGTAATATAGAAAGTGTTTTGTTATTATATATATTATATGTTATAATATATTGTATATAAACATTATAATATAAATATTTATTTATTTATTTTATTAGGCACATGCTTTGCTAAATTAAAAGATGAACAAATAAATCTCATACTGTAATTTCAACTATATTTCAATAATTTGTAAAAGTTCTTGCATTATTTTTTAAAGTAGGCACATCATGGATTACACATGTTTTGGGGGTAGCGAATACCAGCAGCACATTTCTCCCTTCCTCTCTCTGTCTCTGTCTCTCTGTCTCTCTCTGCTTTCTGTCTCTTTCCCACTTGGATACTTGATTTGTTGAAAAAATGTCGAGCTTTTTGAAGTCTTTCTTTGCAAGTCTATCTGTCCCATTATCAGCCTATCCCTATCACTCAACCAACATGCCTTAAGTGTCTGCCATTTGACAGGCCCCATTTAGGCTCAGAGTTCACAAGACAACAATGAAATAGCCCTTGACCTCAAAGAACTTACATTTTTATCTTCTCTGTTTTCTATTCCCAGTATCTCCTACGCTTAGCTTCCTCTCTTGCTTCTCCCTTCATCTGGTCATTTCCTGTCTCTTCTTCTCTCCTGGCTTCTCATGTCTCCAACCAGGGCCTCCTTCTAAGCAGTGACTCACATCTACTCTATGATAAGACACTCTAATAATTACCTTTATGTAAAAGGTAACCCCACAAGTCCTTATTTAATCTCCCCATAATTTCCAAACAATTCCTTGACTTAAAGCATATCAGTTATACCTTTTAAAACCATGAAAACTGTCAGGGGTTGATCTGATGGAACACAGTGCACTGGAGCCATTTTTAAGTAACCCAATGCTTTGCCATAAAACTGGTCCTTTTGGTAAACTTATCTGAGGTGTCGTTTTCTCTCAGGTCTTCAGAACACTCTGTGTCTCTCCTCAACATTTTATCTGAGAGGCCATGTTTCATCTCAGGCTGATTTTATCAGTGTTCCTTACACAAATATCCTTTTTCTTCCCCTTTCAGCAACCACAATGTCCACATATGTATGAAAGAAGCAGTACCTTACACCAGGTATTTTAGGGAAGGTGGCCACAGGAAGTTGGGAAGAAGATAAAGGTGATGTTTGTGTTGAATCTTGAAGGAAGTAAGGGACTTTCTAAGACATAGATGAGAGAGAACATTCCAGACATGGAGGACAATCAGTGAGAAGGCACAGAGATAGGAAGGACATCAAGTATTTTATATGAGGAGCAACAAATAGATCCATATGACTGGACTTTAGAATGTATGGAGGGGAATAATTTTTTTTTTAATTTGGTTTAATTTTTTTTTAATTTAATTTTTGAGATTTCAATTCTTTCCCTCTACCACTCTGAGAAGGCAAGAAATACAGTACACATTATATATGGTTGTGTGTGTATGTGTGTAGAAAGAGAGAGATTCATGCAGAGCATATTTCCACATTAGCCATGTTGAGAAGAGGAAGGGGGGAGCAAGAAAAATAAAGAAAGTGAAAGAAAATATGCTTTGATCTACACTCAGAATTTATCAATGCTTTCTCTGGAAGTAGATCGCATTTTTCATCATGAATCCTTTGGAACTGTTGTGGATCATTGATTGTATCGATCACAGTTCATCATCCTTACAACGTTGCTGTTAACGTGTACAATATTCTCCTGATCTTGCTTACTCCATTTTACATCAGCTCATATAAGACGTCCTAGGTTTTTGGGAAACCACCCCCTTTGTCATTATTTACAGCACAAGAGCATTCCATCAAAGTCATATGCTACTATTGGTTAAGCCATTCTCCAATTGATAGGCATCCTCTCAATTTCCAGTTCTTTGCTATCACCAAAAGAACTGCCATAAATATTTTTGTACATATAGATCCTTTTCCTTTTTCTTTGATCTCAGGAGTGCAGCCTCAGTATTGATATTCTTGGGTCAGGGTATACACAGTTTTAGAGCCCTTTCTGTATAGTTTCAAATTATTCCCAAAGTGATTAGACTGCTTCATAATTCCACCAACATTGCATTAGTGTAGTTATTTTTCTACATCCAGCATTTGTCATTTTCATCTTCTGGAATGTTAGTTAATCTGATAGGTGTGAGGTGATATCTCAGAGTTATTTTAATTTTCATTTCTTTTTTGAGATTGAGAAGGTTTTTTTCATATGACTATCAACAGCTTTGATTTCTTCTGAATACTTCCTATTCATATCCTTTGACTATTTGTCAGTTAAGGAATGGCTCTTATTTTTATAAATTTGACTCAGTTCCCTGTATATTGTATATATGAGACCTTTATCAGAGAAATTTGCTGTAATTTTTTTTTTTATGTTTTCTACTCTCCTAATTTTGGCTGCATTACTTTTCTTTATGCAGACCCATTTAAATATCATGTAATCAGAATTATGCATTTTACCTCCCATGATCCTCCCTTTCTCTTGTTTAGTCACGAACACTTCTTTTATCTATAGATCTGATAAGTAGTTCTTTCTGTGCTTCCTTAATTTGCTTATGATAACATCCTTTATGTCTAAAACATGAACTCATTTTGAGCTTATCTTAGTCTATGGTTGGAGATATTGGTCTATACCTAATTTCTGTCAGACAGCTTTCCAGTTTTCCCAGCAGGTTTTGTCAAACCATGAGTACTTGAACAAATAGCTTGGATCTTTGGGTTTATCAAGCACTAGATTACTGTGGTTACGTCTGTATATTTTATACCTAATCTCTTCTGTTGATTAGCCACTCTATTTCTTATTCAGTGCCAGATTGTTTTGATCATTACTATTTTATAATATAGTTTGAGGTTTGGTGCTACTAAGCCACCTTCCTTTACTTTTTTTTTCATTGATTCCATTGATAATCTTGACTCTTTAATCTCTGGATAAATTTTGTTATTATTTTTTTTGACTGTAAAATAATTGTTTGGTAGTTTGGTATAACAATGAATAAATAAATTAATTTAGGTAGAAATTTTTGTCATATTGGCTTGGCCTACTCATTAGCAATTAATATTTCTCCAATTGTTTAGGTCTGTCTTTATTTTTGGGAAAAGTGTTTTGTAATTGTTTTCATATAGTTCTGTGTGTGTCTTGGCAGGTAAGCTCCCCAAGTATTTTATACTGTCTGCAGTTGTTTTAAATGGAATTTCTCTTTCCCTTAGTGCTGGATTTTGTCATTAATATATAGAAATACTGATGATTTGTGTGTGTTTATTTTATATCTTATTTTTAGTTGACTCTGTAGGGTTCTCTCAAGTATATGATCATATCATCTGCAAAAAAGTGATAGGTTTGTTTCCTCACTGGCTATGCTTATTCTTTCAATTTCTTTTTCTTATTTCAATAACTAACATTTCTAGTACAATGCTGAATACTAATGATGATAATGGACACCATTCTTCAACCTTACCTTATTAAGACTGTCTAGTTTCTCCTCATTCCAGATAATGTTTGCTTTGGGTTTTTAGACACTTTCTCATTTTAAAAAAAGATCCATTTATTCCTATACTTTCTGGTGGATAGGAATAGATGTATTTTATCAAAAGTTTTTTCTGCATTTAGAATGTCAATTTCCAAAATGTCTTGGAGACAAATAGTTAGAAGATCATGAGCAGTATTACGTCATATAATGTCAAAAAGCAGTAGAAGGGAAAACAAATTTAAAGAAAGATTGGTAGGGAATCCAGCTAAGCAAAGTAATCCTGAAGGCATTTCGAAGTGAATTGGAAGAATGGCAACTAATAAGAAAAAGGTGGAATAGATCTGCAAATATTTAAAAACACAGCAAACTCTTTTTACCAAGAATAGCAGAGCCACCATATTTAGACTCTAACATCACTGTCCCAGATGTGCTCATGAAGAAAATGCAAATGGCATAGATGGAAACCAAAATGGAGAAAAAAAACTTCAGTGGACCAAGTCAATATATGCAGAGAACATCCATGCTCCTAGTGGTGATTGACATTGTGCTGAATGCATCAAACCTTGGAACACTAAAAAGCCTCCTAAATGAGCTTCCTAATCACCCTAGAGAATTTCATCTGTCTATTCAGGAAAAACTAAGAAATGAAGAATGCCTACTGTTTGGATTGTAATATATAGTTGAATGGGCAACCTATATAGCTCTTCCATAACAGATATATCTTGACTCTATACTGAATAAAGATAATTGGTTGGCCCAAAAATTGAATAAGGAGAGGAGAGTTGAGTGAACTGCTTTTGGGAAATTGCAAAATTCTTTTAATAGCCCCAGCTTCTCCCTGACCTTTTTAAATATCCGTGTTCTCACATTGTGTTATGTGACTGTGAGTCATGAAAGAGTACAAGCTTCGAAGATTTGAAATTGAAGATGGAGAGGGTCATGGTAGAGGTGAATAGGCTGTATGTAGTACAGTAAAAATGAAGAATTACAAAATAGAAGTAGCACAAAGAAGGTCATCAAAGAAATATATTAGTGAAAAAGAAGATGGTCTGATCATAGAGCAAAAGTGTAACTGACCGAATGCTGATGGACAGCCCAGTGATCCACTGGTATTATTACAATGTTCAGAAAAATAGGGAGCGTCATCAAACCCTTTTGGCAAAGTGATGGAAGACAATGGACAAGAGTTACACATGATGGAGGAGGCATGGTTTTTTTGGTAATTGGCAGCACTGGTGACATAATTTCTTTGAAGTATTTGAGTATTAAAATTGAAGGTCACAAATTCATGGGAATTGGAGTTTTTTTTTTTAGTGTTGAATTCATTATGTTGTATTTAAATATTTTAGACTTTAGACATTTTAGACATTTAGACTTTAGAAAAAGACATTCGGCCTTTGACTCATGTAGCTACAGAATTTTGAATAGTCAAAATCACTTGAATGCTACATGATCTGAATATCATTAATAGTTTGTAGGCTTCTTTATTTGGAATGACCTGTGCTCTGTACTTCAAATTCTTGACTCTGTAAAGTATAGCATTAATGTAAAGCTTCCGGTAGAAGATAGGATTTTAGTTGGTCCTTACAGGAAGTCAGGAAAGGCAATAGGCAGAGATGAGGAGGGGGAGTATTCCAGGTATGGGGCATAGACAGAGAAAATGTCCAGAGCAGAGAGGTGGAATGTCTTTTGAGATTGTTAGCTCCTCTAGGACAAGTACTATGTTTTATGTTTATCTGTATGTCTAACACAGTGCCTGTATGCACTTACTAGATATCAGAGTGTGGTTTTTAGAAATAACTTACATTTATATTGCACATTTGAATTTACAAGACATTTCAACATTTTGTGCTCCTTTAAGATTTATAAATTTATAGCCTGCTATCTTGTTCTTTCTTACACAGTAAAGACAATTTATAGCTTCCCTCCAGGGTTTGAGGATATTGTACCACTGCTTTCTTCCTAGTGAAGATCATTGAGAGTTTGTGATATATAGAAATAGATAGGATTGTGAGGGAGAGGGACAGCCCCTTCCCATCATCTGTACAGACCCATTTCTTCTGACCAGAGTCCTTTTCAATGTATTAAGTGTGTAGTTCACATTAAGTTAGAGAATGTCCTGAGGGAAACCAGCCTATCTTAGAGTAAGAGGCTGGATTCATGATGTATGAGGATTTCTGGAGGTAAAAAAGGCTCAGGTGATCAATATGATAACTGTCTTTAAGTGATTGAAAGGGTGGCATAAGGAAAAGCAATCAGACACGTTTTCTTGGGTTCAAGAGGCAGAACTAGTAGTAATGGCTAGGGATTGAAACGAGTCAACTGTAGACTCGACGTCAGGAAAACCTTCCTAACGATTAGAGTTCAACAGATGTGAAATTGGGAGGTAGGGGATTCTTCTTCTTTCCAGCAAAGACTGAATTACCAATTTTGAGGTATGCTGGGAATCTTTTTTCTATAGATGTTGGGTTGTGTGACCACCCAGGTCCCTTTCCTCTCAGAGATTCTGTGCTTTAATGACTATAATTTGGTGATACCCTTGCCCCAACATTGATGCAGAACAGTGGGAAGGCAGAGGAAGAGACCATTTTCTGGAATTCTGCGTTCCAGGAAGGGGCATCACAAGTGTCTGGAACAGTTTGTACTTCATGCTCAAAGATGACAGAGAGGAGGTGAATGCTCCTGTGACTATATCACCTGAAGCCAGTTCACTTAATCACATCCCATGAAGTAGGCAGTACACATAATCTCATCCCATTTTTACAAAAGAAGAAGCTTAGATTCCCTGAGGTTAAATGATTTTCTGAGAGAAGCAGTTAGTAAATGACTTAGCTCAGGCCCATAGCTGACTCTTGTCACCAAGTCCAATGTTTTATTTCACTGTATTGCTTACGAAGTGGAATGAGCACTGGCCCTGGAGTCAGGAGGACCTGAGTTCAAATCTGACCTCAGACACTTACTAGCTGCGTGACCCTGGACAAGTCATTTAACCTTGTTTGCTTCAGTTTCCTCATCTGTAAAATGAGAAGGAAATGGCAAACTGCTTCAGTATCTTTGCCAAGAAAACCCCAAAATGAGGTCACAGAGAATAGGACACAATTGAAATGACTCGACAACAAAAAAGAGATTGGTAATACAGTACATAGAGGGCTAGGTCTGGAGTCAAGAAGACCTGAGTACACTTCGAGCCTCAGATATTAGCTGGTTGACCTTGGGCAGAATCTCTATCCCAGTTTCCTCAACTAAAACGGAAATAGTAATAGCACCTAGCTCCCAGGGTTGTTCTAAAGATCAGGTGAGATAATATTTGTCAAGTACCTGGCACATTGTAAGCAACATGAATGCTCAGTCTCCTCCCTGTCTTATTAAGTGCCTTCTACAGATGATGTCCACCTGACTTGAAGTCCAAAATCTTTTTGGGTAACTAGGGATGGAGCCATTCCATGGATGCAGAAAAGCTGTAATTCAATCTCTCTCACCATTTTTCTGGTGCTAATAATATTTACCTACTGTATACATGATGCCTGATGTGTAGAAGGTGCTATATATAATTCTAGGAACTTATTATTATTACTTAGAGCCAATTTGCCTGCAGTATCTAATTAGTCTTTGGGAATATTAGTTTATGAGAACTGACCTAGACATCAAGGGAAGCCACAGGGATCCTTTCTGAAAGAGATGGGAAGTTTAGAAGTTCAAGTTAAAAAAGAATCATGATGTGAAACAAAATCTGATTTGGATTTTGGTTTTTTTAACTTCTATATCTGCAGTGACTAGCACAGTGCCTGGCACATAGTAAGTGTTTGATAAATATTTGTTGAATGAATGAATAAGAAAGATACATGGCTGAGTATTACAACAACATGTAGTCTAGATCTGAAAAAGATCGTTATCATCCTTATTTTACAGATGAGAAAACTGAGACGTAACAGAGTAGTTGCAACGGATAGAGTGCCAGGCCTGAGGTCCAGAAGACTCACCTTTCTGAGTTCAGATCTGGCCTCAGACACTTACTAGCTGTGTGACCCTGGATGAGTCACTGAACCCTGTTTACCTCAGTTTCCTCATTCGTAATGAACTGGGGAAGGAAATGGCAAACTATTCCAGTGTCTTTGCCAAGAAAACCCCAAATGGGGTCTGAACAACACAGAGGAAAGGGATCCATCTAAGATCACTCTCTCCAGGTAATAAACAAGTAGAAATGGTGATACCTTTTAATTGTTCTTTCTCTCCTCCCCATATCCAATTTAATTTTCCACTTTTCTCAACCTTGTTCACTCTTTTGCCTTTTAACCCATTTCTCCTCACTTTTCCCTCACCAGTGAACCCCTATTTAATTTTTGCCACTGTTCTTTACTAGTGACCCCTTATGTATAATTTTCTTCTACTCCATGTCTAGGCAGCTTTCTCTGGTCACTCTTATCTCTAGTCTTGACAACTATTTAAAATCAGGAGATATTTCCAAAATTTATACTTTGTGAATGTGATTATTTCCCATCTGCGCAGGGTGCTTTTCCTCAGCACCTAGTGCCCCCTGCTCTGTAGCCTAGCCTTTGAAAGCTCTCATGCTAATCTGTCCTGTCTCAGAAGCATTACAGAGATAAGGCTAAGGAGGCTTTTCTAGTACAGGTTTTGGAACCACTGGGGGCTGTGAACCTCCTTGAGTCTTCCACTGGATTGCCACGTGGTAGCAATAATAATAACAATAGTATTATATATACATGTATATATATGTATACATACATATAATTTACATATATGAGGGAGAGACAGAGCTCTTTAAGAGCAAAGCATTGCTATCTCATCTTCCCAGTAACTGTGGGAGATAATTGCTATTATGGTCCCCATTTTGCAGAGGAGGAAATTGAGTCAGGTAAAGGTTAAGTGACTTACCCAAGGTTATAGTTATTAGTGTTTGAAGCTAGATTTGAACTCAGATCATTCTTTCTCCAGGTCTAGCACTGTATCCATAGTGCCACCTGGTAGCCTGTTTTGTAGTCATTCCAGTGTTCAGCAGTATAAACTGGAGTTGTATCATGACCAAGCTGCTGCCCATGTAGGTAACATGAGACTATCTGATACGAAACAGATTGGTTTTATGCTAGAGTGAGGATTATGGTTACCAAAAAAAAGTGGATGGGAATGGCAGAAGAATACATCTCAGATAAAGCTAGTTGATTCCATGAGAGAAGAAGGGATAAAAAGAGAAACTTTGCCATTACTCACCATTTGTACACAGTGTTTGGCTATTTTATGCTTGTCACATAGTAGGCACTTCATAAGAACTTTTGATTGATTGTTGAAATGCAGGGTAATTACTTATAACATCAGTGAATAGGAAAGCATTTATTAAATGTTTACAATATGCCAAATCAAACTTAGGAGCTTGCATTCTATTGAGGGGTGGGGAATGGTAGCCAAGGAACGACATTATGGCCTAGGAAGTTACAAAAACGGTGAGTGAAACCGTAGGGCTTATGTGTATGGGGGGGAGTGAGGTTATTCAATTGATTTGCCTTTTTTAGAGTCAATGTTAATTTGATTATAGTTCTCAGAGCAAGAAGCGGGAAGTTGGGGAGAAGAGTACAGTCACTATGGTGGGGCAGAAAGTGCATGAGGTGACGATGAGGCTTCATGGTTCCAGGAAGTGGAGAGAGCTCAGGGGTTTAGATGTTCCCAGGGATGGCTCTGTTCATTTGGGTCCAGGAGTGAATAGTTGGGTATGCTATTTGTATACTAAACTCCACAAATCCTCATAGCTCACTTGTCTCAAAATAGTTACCAAGTCCTGTGATTCTTTTTTTTAATAAACCATTTCATCATCTATCCGTTCTTTTTCATTCCTTCTTCCTGCCTGCCTCTACTCTAAATGTCTCTCCCTATAATGCATCTTACATACATGGTGATCACCAATTCATTTTCATAAAACAATGTCTTATGTCATTTCATTGAGTAAGAATTTCTAATTAATCTCCTTTTTCTTTCAGAATAAATTTCAGTTCTTCTAAAACCTTCCACAAAAATCTGATCCATGAAGTAAAAATCTCCAAGTGATTTTCCCATTACTTGCCACTTGAATTGATTTCAGATTCAGCCACACTGCCCTGCTCTCTGTCCCCTGAATGGATCTTACATGCTTTGTCTGCATAACTTTGCACTAGGTGCTTCCCTTATCTGGAATATTCTCTCCATCCATCTAAATGTTGTGTGTCTTCTAAGGTATAGCTCAAGTTCCACATTCTCCAAGAAGTCTTATCGAGGCATCATCACACAAAAGCATAAAATTCAGAATTTAAAAGTTGGAGGGAACTCTGGTGGTGATCTAGTCCTACCTATACATGAAATGAATTCTTACTAAAATGGATCCAAGTGGTCATCCAGCCTCTGCTTGAAGACTCCAAGATGGGGGATCCCATCTTTCTGGATAGTCCTTTTCATTTTCAGGAATCTGTCATGTTTAGGAAGTGTTGGGTTTTTGTTTGTTTCTCTGACCTCAGGCCTAAATTTACCTTTTTAAAGTTTCTACTCCCTGTTCCTGGTCTTGGCTCACAGGGATGAGTCTAATGCCTCATCACAAGACAATGCTTCAGATATTTGAAGAAACTTATCAGGTTCACCCTGAGTCTTTCCTTTCTCAGACTAAACAGTGCCTAGTTCTTTCAACTGAGCCTTATGTGACACAAACCAAAGCTCTTCACCATCCCCAGCTCACCCCCTCTCTGCCTCTCCCACATTCTCCATTTAGCAATATCTTCCTTGATCTGAACACAAGTGGAATTATCACCTCCCTGTTCCTAGAAACTGTGCCTCTCCTAATAGAGTCCAAGATTGTCTTCACCCTCTTTTTTTGACTGCCGTGTGACACTATTAATACAGATTGAACTTGCAGTCCACTGGAACCCCCAGATCATTTTCACAAGATCATGTTTCATCCATCTTGTACTTGGGAAGTTGATTTTTTGGGCCCAATTCTAAGACTCTACATTTATCCCTATTTAATTTCATCTTATTAAATTCAATCTAATGTTCAAGCCTGTGAGATTTTTTTGTGTCCAGATTCTATTGTCCAGTGTGTTATCCATCCTTCTCAACTTCTTGTCATTTGCAAATCTAATGAGCATAGATTACTTTATTCAAATTATTGAGAATGTTGAGCAGTACAGATCTGTGATATACTATACTGAAGACCTCCTGACACATAACCAGTCATTTACAGCTACTCTGATTCCAGCCAATTATGAATCCATCCAATTTTATTATTGTATAGTTTACCTTTCTCCATTTTTTTCTATAAGAATAGTATGATCTAAATTATCAACAGCTTTGCTAAAATCTAGGTAAGCTCCTATATCCACATTCCCCTTATCTGCTAGTTTAGTAATCTTGTCAGAAAATGAAATGAAGTTATGCTTTCTGCAATCCCTACTTCCCTTTCTAGAGGTCTGCCAACCATTTCCTTAATGATTCATTCTAGAATTTTCCTAGGAATCCAAGTTGAACTTACTGACCTATAGTTTGCACACTGTTCTCTTCCACCCCTTTTTTGGAAAATCAGGACAGGCTTTGTATTTCTTCAGTCTTGTGGTACTTCTCTTGTTTTCCACGATCTTTCAAATATCTCTCACAGTTGCTCAGTAGTCACTTCTGTCCAGAAGGAAATATGATCTTCTTTGCAGAAAGAACGGCCAGTTCTTTTAGTACCCAAGGATAGGATTCATTTGGACCAAGTGACTTGAATCCATCAAAGGCGACTAGGTGATCTCTTATTATTCCATTACTTATAATGAATACCAACTCCCTGTAAGCTATTTTTTCTCGTCATTTCTAATGCAAAGGTCAAAATGGGAATTGGGAAGCTCTTTCTTCTCTGTTGCCAATTGCTGTTTCCTATGTCCCTCTACCCCCAAGAAAAATTATTTTATCCTTCTTGTTCTCTAATATAGATAAAAAATACATGCAACTTTTTTTTCTGTCTTCAGTTTTCCTCTTTTGCATTAGCTCATTCTGAGTTTTAGTGCTCCTGACACTTATTTTTACAGGATCATGCTCTATGCCCTTTCCTATATTTATCTTGCCTTATCCAATTTTGCTTTCATCTTTCATATGTTTCATTTAAAAACCCAAACTGGTTGGTGAATTTCCTATGCATCCATATTGAGCTCTTTAGACCAATCCCATCCATTTCTTTTCCCCGTTGGCATTGTTTTCCTTTGTGTCTTTACAATTATATTTTTGTGCACTTCTCCTCCCCTCTGGGCTGACTTTTCCTACCTATCTTTCCTTCAAATCTTTTGAATTTTTTTCTCCCAGAATCTTAGGTTAATGGCCAACTATACCCAGATTTCCTTTTCCTCTATCTCACACTTTAGAAGGGAGTAGTTACTTCCCCTCTGGGATCCCATCATTTCTACCACATTATCCATCTCTTCCTTGTTAATGAGAATCAGATACATAATAGAATTTCCCCTTATTGTTTCCCCCTCCTTTTGTAGAATGAAGTTATTACTATCATTACTAAAATTATTGGCTGCTCTGTTCTTTACAGAGAGAGCTCCAGCAGATGTCTGAGTAACTGGAGTCCCCCACTATTATTATACATGCTTCTTTCTTTTAAGGTGGTCTAAAGAATACACTATACTTTAAAAGCAATCATCTTTTTCTTCCACCCTTAACAATGCTCTTCTTCATAGTTCTCCACTCTGGATTGTAGATTTCCTCTGATGAGAGTATCTTTTTAATATTCATTGAGATCTTTTATATTCTTTTACCCACCCTATTATTTAAGATACATCCATTTAGAGCCATCGTCTAATCATAGATTTCATCCTACAAAGTCTCAATTATAAACTCTAAGGTCAAATTTGACGCCTTTCATTAAGACATTTAACTCCTCTTTTTTTAAAATTCTGGCTGCCTTAACTGATATTCTTCCTTCTTTTTTAGCTACTCCATATGGTAATTAACTTGAAGAATATACACTGTAATTTATTCCACCTCCCATCCTTATTTTAAGGCTGTTTTGATTAGATTTGCATGATGCATAGCAATCTTTTTAAATTAAATTTTATTTTTTGAAATGATCAATCACTCATTGTTTCTTCTTCTTACCTTCTACCTCTGTTGGAGAAAAAATAAAGAAAAACAGCAACCCTTATAATAAACAAGAGTCAAGCAAAACATATTCCGACATTGTCCATGACCAAAAATATGTCTCATTCTGCATTTACTCTATTATTTTTCTCTTGGGAGGTAACATTATTCGACATTGGTCACTTAGAATAATTGATCATTGCATTGATCAGAATTATCAAGTCATTATTCATTTTTGTAATGTTGATGGTATAATATAAATTGCTCTCCTGATTTCACTCATTTCACTCTGCCTTGGTTCGTATGGTTTTTCCCAGAATTCTCTGAAACCATCACTTTCTTAATTTCTCACAACATAGTAGTATTCCATTACATTCGCATGACATAATTTGTTCAACCATTCCTAGATCAATGAGTTTTGCCACTATAAAAAGAATTGCTATACATATTTCTTTAAGCTTTGCCTTTTTCTTTGATCTCTGAGGTATAAGCTTACTAGTGATCACTGGGTCAGAAGATCTGAATAGTTAAGAAATTCTTTTGGCATACTTCCAAGTTGATTTACAGAATAGCTGGTCCAATTCACAATTCCACCAACAGGGTATCAATGTACCTGCTTTCTGGCAGTCCCTTCAAAATTTGTCATTTTCTCTTCTTTGTCAACTTTTGTGCATACAGTTTTACTAGCTTTTGTTAGATTTATTTGATCTCTGGCCAGAATCTGTAATGCTCATATTTTGAATCATACTGTATAAGTCTAAATTCCATTTTCAAATAGCACCTTTCTGTCTAGCTGTTCACTTCCTAAATTCCCTAAATGATCTCTTGCTTTGAATGGGCGATAGTGAGGAAAACAACCTGTAACCTTGTACTTTTCAGTTTCTTGCCCAAGACTGATTATCATTAGCAGCACTTTTTAGTCCATTCTGGTGGAATCATTTAATCTCTGAGTCAGCTGGTGGTACCTGGAGTCAGGAAAACTTGAATTCTTATCGAACTCAGATGCTTATTAACTTGGTGATCCTGAGCAATTCCCCTGAACACTTTGCCTCATTAATTGTACCTTCCTCACAGGACTATCGTGAAACTCAAATGAAATAGTGTCTGTTGTGGTTTTTTAAGTTCTTAGCACAGTCCTGAGACATAACATGCACTATATAAAAATGCTTATTCCCTTCCCCCGAGGGAATCATTAGAAAGGATGTAGTAGTTATCTGTTAGGGTAAGTTTTGAGAGGTTCTGTGTTATGTCATGTACATATGGCCGAAGAAAACAAACAGAGCCCTTCCTTGTTGTCACCACACTGACAAATACTATACTCCAGAGCAGGGAAGCACCACTGCTCCTTTCTTCTTCCTTTGACTCTTACTGAATAATCTATTACCTGAAGGCTTCTCTGACTCTCCTATGTCATTCTCTGGAGGATAAGTAGCTTCTTCCTCAGAGCATCCAGTTCCCACCTCTGCCAGAAGAGTCTTCTTTTTTTAAATCTCTAGTTCTCCATTTGTCCTTTTCCTTCGTTTTTTCTTCTGTGCAACACTTTTCAATTTTCTGTTTTTTTGATCCAGGTTGAGCCTCCTCTCTCCACTTGTGATCCCTTTTCCCATCTGATTTGTTTTCTTTAGAAACACTTAATTCTCCCTAACAACCTGGGATGTACTTTAAATCCTTTCCACCTTCTCCTCTAGAAGATCAGCTTACATTTCAGAGCAAATAACAGGGAACTAACCCTATTAAGAATGCAGATGTTGCATACTCTTTGCAAATCGTGGCACAATTTATTCTCCATACTGGGTGATATTTTCAGTCTTGATTTTTCAGCTAGATGTCAACTAATCAGAATAAAGTGTTAACTGATAAGGTCTTCAGATGTTCTTCCCAAGGGCATGCGAATGTTATTGAGAGCTTTTGGAAATATAAGAAGGAACAAGTCTTTGATGATGGAATTTCAGTTACTAGGGAAAGATGGCAGAGAGATATTTTGTATGGGTGGGTGGGCAGGTGGGAAGGTGACTGCTTATTTCAGTTACTTGTAAGGCCAGTACTGAAGGTTGTAATACAATATTAACAAGCTGGAGAGCTTTCAGAGAAGGGCAGCTAGGGTGGTAAGAAACAGAAGACTATGCCAAAAACAGTAATTTTTCACTTAGCTGTACTAATGAAGACAAGCAGTTGTCAGCAGTAATACAAAACAAAATATAATTCAAAGATTGTTTTTTATTTCATAGTGCCTTATTGTAAAATTTCAACATGTTTATTTCAGCAGAAAGTGAGAGCATTTGTGTGGAAATAGCAGCTCCACTGTGGATTTCAGTTCTCTTCTAAGCTTCACTAGACTTTCCCCTAGACCTGGATCTTAACCATAGTTCTGCCCAAATACTCAGTTGGATCTGTGATCATGAGATTTGTGCAGACATTCTTTCCTGTGATACAGATCTCAACCTATCCCATTCTACTCAATCTTTGAGATCCTTGTTCATGTCCTCTCAAGGTTCAGCAGAGGAAGGCCTACCCAGCATAGTAGGGGCCTTCGTCATTTTATAAGCACCTCAAGATTTAGACACTTTGCAGAACATTTATAACTTTATTATTGTTCCATCTGTCCAGCGAGGAAAGGCAGCTGCTAGAGTTTTTGGTATCTTATTTTTCTCCCACACCATTATCAACTTTCTTTTGTTCAATGAGAATTTTTGCCTCTGGTAGCTATAATTCTTTTTGTTTAGCCTAGAGCCTGAAGATGTGTAAAGGATTCCTTTCCCTAACTTTTAAGCAGTTTTTAAAGCCCAAAGAAAATAAATTGGGTTCACACAAAAGAGATTATTTAGTACATAAATAGACCCTTTGCCTATCTTCCCACTTTTATCTGCACTGACTTTTCTAAACTGAACTGAATGAAGCATCAATTTCCCCATAAGAAGGTCCTCTGGTCTGCTCCATTTTCTTTGTAAGTCTTGCTTCTTACTTGTGCAATTCCTGGAAATTTAGAGAACGCTGAAACTGTTTTAGGAAGATACTTGTAATGTGAGAGTTAGCCTTTGAGTTCATGTAGATTCTAAAGAAAACCAGCTTGGGAGAACAAGACAGTGGCTTGACTTAATTTTTATCAGGGTCATTAAGAAAAAAAGATGTGGTGTGGTCAGACAATAGGTAATATAAAAAAGATGCAGGGATTTAAATGTACTGCAAGTGTAATATGAGACTGTGTAACTTGGCAGTTGCAAAAGCTAATTTGATCTTAAGTGGAGTTGAGAAGCATAATTGTTCAGAACAAGAGATGTAAGAGGCCCACTTGAATGCTACCTTGGTAGCTTCCATAGCTGGAGGGGGTCATGCTCAGTTCTCAGTGCTATATTTTAAGGAGGACAGTAACAAGCTGGAATGTTTCCAGAGAAGGGTGACCTACATAGTGAGAAGAGTAGAGACCTTACCATTCAATGGCTACGGTGAAGGAACTAGGGATCTTTAGCCAAGAGAAAAGAAGACTTAGCTATATATATTTAAATACTTGAAGGGTTATCTTGTGGAAGAGGGACTAGGCTTGTTATGTTTGGCCCCAGAAGGCATCTGTAGCCCAGTAAAACAAATTTCCACATTGGCCAAGTCCAGAAAAGAAATATCTCTCATTTTTCATTTTGTGTCTTTCTATCAGGAGGTGAGTGGCATGTTTCATCATTAATTCTCTGGCATCTGATTAGTCATAATGCTGATCAGATTTCCCAAGTCTTACAAAGTTGTTTGACATTATATAGTTTTTTTAAAAAAAAATAAGTTATTCACCCAATTTGGCTCATTTCACTCTGCCTCAGTTATTAGAGATCTTCCCAGGTAAAATCATTCCCTTCATTATTTCTTACAGCATAATAGTATTTCATTACATTTATATACTATAACTTATTTATCTATTCCTCAATTGATGGGCATTCCCTTCATTTTCAATTCCTTGCCATTGCAGAAAATAGCTACTATAAATATTATTGCACGCCCTTAGAGTTTGTTTTGCTTAGAACTAATCCCTCCTTTAACATATTACCTTCCCTCTAGTTCCTCCTTCTCTCTTCCCCCCTATTTCTCTGCTGAATGAAGTGTATTTCTGTACCCATCTCTGTATGTATGTGTGCTTTCTTCCGTCTTTTAACCAGTTTAGATGAGAGCTTAGTTTAGATGTCAACCATTCCCCTCTCCCTTCCTGCTTTGTACAGACTTACACATCTTGACTTTGAGATAACCTTCTCCTTTCCCTCTCCAGGTGTATTCTGCTTCCTTTCCTTTTCTAGTCTTCTTTTAAGATTATCGAGACATACAAGACCCATTCCCAGGCCTTCTGTCTAATTAGGCTCCTGTTATGGGCCTTGGATGAAGGGACACATATATTATTTTTCCTTTGTTAGAATATCCTTGTTTAGTCATTTATGATTGTTCACTCCTGTTTTTTTTTTTTAATGTTTTTCTTAACTTCTGTATTTTCCTCTTAGAGTTTCTGTATAACTCTGGTCTTTTTATCAGGAAGAAATGCTGGCAAGTTCTAGTTTCTTAAGTCCATTTTCCCCCTTATAGGACTATACTTTGTTTTGCTGGACAAAGTATTTTTGGCTGTAGCTATATGCTTTGCCTTCTAGAATATTGTATTCCATGCTCACCACTTCTTTAAAGTGGTAGCTGCTAAATCTTGTATGATACTATGATTCCTCAGTACCTGAATTCTGTCTGTTTGTAATCATTTTTTTTCTTTGACCTGGAAGCTCTGTATTTAGGTTAAAATGCTCCTGGAAACTTTTATTTTAGGGTTTCTTTTACTGATTGAGCAGTGGATTCTTTATCTTTCCAGTTTGCATTCTGATTTTAAGAGAACTGGGCAGTTGTCTTTTGTGATTTCTTGAAATATGATGTCTAGGCTCCCTTTTTTGGTATCCCATTGATCTTAAATTTCCTTCCATTTGTTTTCCAAGTTGGTTCTTTTTCTGTCTTAAATTTTCTAATATTTTTCAGCCTCTTGATTTTATTTTAATATTTCTCATTATCCCATGAAATTTCAATAAACACTTTACTAAGCCTTTACTGTGTGTCAGGCACCATGTTAGTTGCTGGTAATACAAAGGCGAAATTGAAATGGTCCCTGTCATAAGGAGCTCACGTTTTACTTTAGGGAGCAACACATACACAGATAAGTAAGTGTAAAATATATGCCACCTCAACCTAAAAAAACAAGGAGGTAATTTAGCAGAGGAGATAGGTGGAATTGGTAAAGTCCTTCTTTAGCAGGTTCCACTTGAGCTAGGAATTCCAAGAGGTGAAGATGAATAAGGAGAGTATTGCAGGTGTGAAGGGACTAGCTATGCAAAGATACAGGGGCAGGATACCGAATATCATATAGAGGGAGTATCATGACAGGCCAGCTGGTGTAAATACAGAATGTGTGAAGTTATTCCAAGAAGCTGTTGGACCTAGATTGAAAAGGTACATTAAGTAACAAGCACATGAGTTGGTATTTTATTCTAGGGGCACTAGGGAACCATTGAAACTTCTTGAAGAAGGGAGTTACCTGGGTAGTTCTGTGTTTTAGGAATATCAGTCTGGCAGCTGTGGAGAGCTGGGTCTAGAAGGAGGAGGAACCAGAATCAGGAAGGCCATTAAGGAGGGTGTTACAGTAGTCTAGGTAGGAGAGATGAAAAGAACCTAAACTAGGGTGAGTGGAAATAAGGAAAGTACAGCAGCAGATACTGAGGAGGTAGAATCAACAAAACTTAGCCACTGACTGGATGGGGTGGGGAGGTGTGAGAAAGAATGACTGACTGCTAGGTTGAGAAGCTGAGTGACTGGAAGGATGATGGTTCTCTAAATCAAAAGCAGACTAAAAGGAGGGGTGGTTTGGGGTGAAAGATAATGAGTTAGGTTTGGACATGTTGAATTTATGATGTTTCTAGATTATCTAGGTAGAGATAGCTAGCTGAGAGTTATTGATGTGGGACTGGAATTCAGGACAAACATCAGAACCAGATCTGGTAAGGAGCGTCATCTCTGTGAGGGGGTAGAGCGTGCGTATCGGTGCAGCAAAGGTAGACTAAATGGTATCAGGCAGGTAGGAGGAGAATGAGGAGAAAATAATGTCATGAAAATGTAGGGAGGAGGGTGTCAACAGTGACAAAGGCTGTAGAAAGGTCAGGAAAGTTAAGAACTTTTTAAAAAGTCCATTAGATTAAGCCATAAATTGTTAATAACCTGCAAGAAAGAAGTTTTGGTTGAGTAGTGGAATAAGAAAACCAGATTGCAAGGGGTTGGTTAGAAGTCAGTAGGAAGAGAGGTACAGAATTATAGACTGAGAAGGTGGTAGAACCAAGTGAAAGTTTTATTAGGGAGAACTGGACATGTTTATAGGAACATGGAAAGAACCAGTAGATAAGGAAAAACAAAATTAGGAAGAGAGAATGACTAATAGGAGGGATGAACCTTTCAAGTGGATGGAATAGGAACTCATCCTAAGTCTGAAGTCGCCATGCCTGTTGTGGCTAGTCTCTGAGCCAGTCTGAAAAATATAGGAGATTTTGTATGTTAAAATGACTTAAGGCAGAGGACATTTTGACAGTTCCCAAAGTCTCTGATTAAGCCTCTGTGACCCAAGAAATTATCTTTCTTTGCACGCATATCTTGAATAAGTTTGTTTATGGGCTAGAACAGCACATTCTGCTCACAATACGCTTTCAGAGACAAAACAAGATTAAACATCTGTGTTAGAAACCAGGGTAAAAGCTGGAAATCAAGGTGGGAGGTGGGGATTGACTTCACCCTACTTTTCCATGAGAGTGTGCTTACTCAGAGCAGCCTAAAATCAGTAGGAAGTCATTGGAGCTTATTGAATAGGGGAGTGATATGGTCACATTCAAAATTTAATAAAATCATTTCTGTAGCTATGTGGAGGTTATATTAGCACAGGGAAAAAATTTAATCAGGAAAACAGGATTAAGTTTTAGGAATAAAAGAGGAAGCTGCTGAAGTAGTTCAGACAAGAAGTGATGAGGGCCTGAACTAGGGGGTTGTGAGGTGAAAAAGAGAAGGATATAAAGAGGTAATTGTGTAGAGGTAGAAAGAGCAAGATAGGGCAACTGATACGTGGGGTAAAGAAATGTAAAGAATCAAGGATAATTCAGAGTCTATGAATCTTGGTGACTGGGAGTGCTTTGGGACATTCAGCAGAAATATGGAGGCAGGTTTTGGGGGAAAGATAATAATCTAGCTTTGGATATGTTGAATTTGAAATGACTCCAGGACATCGAGTTTGAAATATCCTGCTACTGCACAATGAGAGCTCAGGAGAGAGACGAGAGCTAGACAGGTAGATTTGGGAGTCATATGTATACATAGAAGGCCTTGAGGGACTTCAGCAGTTTCAGGTTAAGTAGTCAGCAGAATGAGGGCCAGCCCAGTCATTAGGTGCAATATTTGAAAGTGACCTTGATAAAATAATGGAGATACAAAAAGTCACAAGAGTGTGTTGGTTTTCTAATAAGATGATTCAGCCTCAACTTTGTCTCGGTATCTTTCTGCAATATATGTACGAGAGTTTGAGACAGGAAGTAATTAAACAAATATAAAAGAGTATCATTAGCATTGCTTGTATGGTTCAATCTTCACTTCTTCACTCTATTTAGTCATTTTTGGTTGTATCTGGCTCTTCGAATTTCTTGGCAGAGATATTGGAGTGGTTTTAGAAGTTACTGTGTCAAAGCATTATGCCAAGTATGGTGGTATATTTTAAAACAAACCATAAGCAGCCTAAGACATGTTGTGACTTCAGTAGACCTGCTTTCAAGTCCATCTTTGACCATACTGGCTCTGTGATATTGGGCAATTCTAAGACTATATATGTTGCCAAGAAGATGCTACAAAAGATAGCATCCCTTCAAAGAACTTAGTGTCTTGTTTGGAAAATAAGAAGACTTACACATGAGGCATATTGGTGAAATAGAATCAGCACAGAATTGGGAGTCAGGAGACCAAGATTCTAATTTTTAAAAATTAATTTATTTTTAGTTTTCAGCATTCATTTCCAGAAGATTTTGAGTCCCAAATATCCTCCCGATCTCTTCCCTCTCCCACCCCAAGATGGCATGTATACTGATTACCCTTTCCCTCAGTCTGCCTTCCCTTTTATCATCACCCCCTTATCCCCTTGCCCCCTACTTTCCAGTAGGGTAAGATACCCAATTGAGTGTGTATGTTATTCCCTCCTTAAGTCAAATTCGATGAAAGTAAAGTTCACTCACTCCTTCTTACCTTCCCTCTCTTCCCCTCCATTGTGAAACTTTTTTCTTGCCTCTTTTATGTGAGATAATTTACCTCATTCTATCTCTCCCTTTCTCCTTCTCCCAATATATTCCTCTCTCACTCCTTAATTTTACTTTTTAGATATCACAGGATTCTAATTCTTACTCTGACATTAACACATCATGTATGTGACCTTGGATAAATCATTTAACACCTTGAGGCCTCAGTTTCTTCACATGTAAAATAAATGTTTCAGGTAGGTGATCTATCTTTTAGGTCATTTCTGGTTCTGATGAAATTAATTCTTCAAATTCTTTTAAAAAGACTCTATCCATGTATTCTATCTACTAATGCAGGTCAGTAAGCCTTTGTAAATGGAACTTGATGAGTAGTGATGGTAAAAAAAAAAAAAATTATCTAGTTGCCAGCCTTCTATCTTGCTGTGCTCTAGCTGGACTGATTCTTAGAAAATGTACTATCAATGGACATTGACTCAAGGTTTTCCCAGCTTGTTAGGCACTGCTAAGACTTGTTTTCTCTTGGCATAGTTTTTGAGAGCCCTGGGTCATCGCATCCAAGTAGGACTTTATTGATGGTCTAAGAACACTAAAACCCAATAATGTTAAGTGGTGTGGTACAGACTATAGGAACACTGTGAGTTCAGAGATGGATTAACCTTGCCCTTCTAGTTTCACTCCTTTATCCTTTACTATCCTTCACCCATTTCTTTAGCCTGTGTTTTATCATTTTCTTCTTGCTGATAAACTGCTGTTATCCTCAAGCCATTTCTGTTGTATATTTTGCATTTCCTAACTAACTAGTTTATAAATCATTCAAGGGCAGAAATTCTTTCTTAAAAATTGTTTTTTCCCTCTTTCCCCCAACCATAGTTTTTAATACAGAGCTTTGCACACAGTAAAAAATAAATTAATTCTTATCAATCGTAGAATAATCTTGTTGGAAAGTAAATACTACCTACCTCAGGGAATGTTTTCTCTTTGTTTGTTTCTCAGCTGCTTAATAGGTGAATAAAAGATATAACCATGTAGAGCCTGCATTGACCTAATCCCAGCAAGAGAAGGAGGGCATTCCAGGGATGGGGGCAGCTTATAGCAAAGAGATGTAGAAACAAGAAATAGAATGTTGTATGTGACCAAAAAAGAAAGTAAACAAAAGGGGAAGAGTGCATTCTATACCTGGAAAATTAAGTTGGAGCTAGGCTGTGAAAGGTCTGAAATGCTAAACTGTAGAGTTCTATTTGGTCTTAGAAGGAATAGGCAGCAACTGCAGTTTCTTGATCAGGAGAGTGACATGAGTCTGTGCTTTAAGGATGTCACTTTGGCAAACCCTTGCAAGAAGGACTGGAAAAGGACATGACTTATGGAAGTGCTTTGCATGATTACACATGTATAAGTTATATTGAATTGCTTGCCTTCTCAATGAAGATGGGTAGGGAGGGAGGAAGGGAATGAATGTGGAACTCAAAAGTTTTAAAAACAAATGTTAAAAATTGTTTTTACATGCAGCTGGGAAATAAGATATACAAGCAATGGTGTACAGGTACAGTACTTGCCCAACAGGAAAATAGAAGGAAGGGGGTTAAGAGATAGAGTGGGGGTGATAGAAAGGAAGACAAATTGGAGGAAAGAGTAATCAGAATGCATTGGAGGAGGGGAAAGATGGGGAGAAAATTTGGACCTCAAAATCTTGTGGAAGTGAATGTTGAAAATTAAAATAAATTAATAAAGTAAAAAAAGGATTGGAAAAGGAAGAGAGGAGATCAGTTTTGAAGCTATTGAAATAATCTGGGTGATCACTGATGAGAGCCTAAACCAAGAGCATAGCCATGTGAATGGAAAAGAGACAGGTATTCTAGAGGTTGGAGTGCCAAGATTTGGCAGAATAAGCATACTGGATTGTGGGATGATGGAGGAGAATGAGGAGTACAGGATGACTTCAAGTTTTCCAGGGATGGTAGAATCCTTGTTCAGAAGAGAGGTTGATAATGAGTTCTAGCTTGAATTTATTGAGTTTGAGACACCTAAAAGATAGCCATCCACTAAGAATTATTTTGAAAATCCCTGTTGTATCAATTCATTTTGGAAAAGTTTCTACAGTGCCTTTTCTTCCCTTCTGCTTTTCTAAGTAGAGCACACTCAATATGAGTTAATCTTTAATTGTTAAAAATCTTGCATGGTTTTCAGGTCATCCTTCTGGGTATGAATTCTGTGGGGTTTTTTGTTGGTTTTGTTTTTTTTTTTTGGCAATCAGGGTTAAATGACTTGCCCACGGTGATACAACTAATAATCATCTTGAGATCACATTTGAACTCCAGGCCTCTTGACTTCAGGGCTGTTGCTCTATCCATTGCACCACCTAGCTGCCCCTTATGAATTATATTGTACACTTGTGTGAATGTAGATTCAGGGGGTGTCAGAGATTGGTATGAAAAGATGCTTGACCCTAAGATATCCTGTAGAAATTGCTGAGATTTATTTGGGACAGAATCTTACCTTGGATCTTGTTTTTTTGTGATTTGTCTTTCACATGCCAGACTTGGAAATAGCTGAAAAGTTTTGAATTATCTATCCAAATGCCTGGACTCTTAAATTTCTAGAGGTACAAGAAACATTTCTTCTTGTTCTCTGACTCTCCCAGTAACAGCTCAGCACACTAAAAGTAGCAAGCAGGTGCCTAATTAATTATATTAATGAAATAAATAAATAAATGAAATGCCACCAAAGTTACCTGTCCTTCTAAGGTTTAATTATCTGATCATTTAGAGTGGGGAAATTATCTTAAGACCCAAGATCATTGAGTAGAGTTTCTGGAAGACAGTTTTTGTTCAGTGAGGCTTCATTATTATTATCTCATGGGAGAATGTTAGGAGTGGAACAGATGTGGAGATTGGCAGACAAAGGTCTGTTCTTCTCCTCCTTCTTTCCCCTCTCCACAAGGGACAGGCTAATCAATGACTAACATACAAATGTCCCAGTGTCTTCTCGTTTGACCTTCTGTCTTTCTCGCACAACTCCCGCTTTACCTTTCTTTCATAGAAGTTAGATGGGTGAATCAATGACCAAACCTCACACCGTCATGAAAAATAGATTGATTTAATGGACCTATCCTATATCAATTGATTAATCTGAAAGCCTTTATGGAGTGCTCACTATGTGGCAGTTACTATGCTAAGATGTGAGGATGCAAAGAACGGTCAAAACCGTCCCTGCCCTTAAGGAGCTCACTTTCTAAAATGCAAATAACTAGGTTATGTAAGATATATACAGAGGAGAAAGGAAGTAATCTCGGAGGATAAGGCATGCACCTGGGGGAACTGGGAAGAGCCACCCTCAGAAGGTAGAATTCAGAACGTACAAATTCTATACCAAGTCTTGTAGGAAGCCAGGGAAACTAAGAGGTGGTGGGGAATTGGGAGAGCATTGCAGGCAGGAAAGACACACAATACAAAGTCGTGGAAGGAAGGAAATGGAGTGTTTACATGTGAGGAACAGTAGCGAGGCCAATGTGACTGGATCATAGAGAATGTGTGGGAGGGGAATAAGGGTTAAAAGACTGGAAAGGTAGAAAGGAACCAGGTCATGAACAGCTGTAAATGTCAAGGTTCTTCATATTTGACCCTAGAGGTAATAGGGAAATGCAGTCATTTATTGAATAGGGAATAAGCATGACATAGATCTACACTATAGGAAACTCACTTTGGCATCAGAGTGAAAAATGCATTGGAATGGGGAGAGACTTGTGATGGAGAGATGAATTAGGAAGCTATTATTGACATTTCAGGAGAGAGGTGATGAGGGCGTGAACTAGGGTGATGGCTATATAAGTCGAGAAAAGGGATATATATTGTCGTTGAGTCGTTTCAGTGATGTTTGACTCTTTGTGACCCCATTTTGGGGTTGTCTAGGGAGAGATGCTGGAGTGGTTTGCCATTTTCCTCTCCAGATCATTTTACAGATGAAGAGCTAAGGCAAACAGGGTTAAGACACTTGTCCAGGGTCACACAGATAATAAGTATCTGAGGTCAGATTTTAACTCAAGAAGACACATATGTGTATGTATATGCATATATACACACGTATACATATATACATCTACACATATATATATGTATATACATAGGTATACATATATTACTCACTAGTATAATCACTGTATTACTAGCACACTTTATGGACATAGATAGCCTCTGACTCGGTCCATCTATCTCTCTGGGAGTGCTGGTAAATGTTTAGCAACTGCCTCTCCAAAAAGCCACGACATACTTTCATTATTAACACTTTCTCCATCACTTTCTTAAATCTAGACAGTAAAACAATAAATCAAGCCTTGATTTGTAGCATTTGCCAATTTCTAAGGTGTAAGTGCTCACGCTGAAGAATTTAACAGGCTCTCAAACTAACTGACTCCAACATATGGGGAAAATGTTGAAAAATAAATGAGAAGACTTGGCAATGGATTTGGTACTACCAGAGTCGTTGGTTTTGGTCTTAAGAAACATTTCCCACCTTCCCCAGTTGCAACCAAATAAATCTAGTGTGAAGAGGCACTCTCAATGTAGTGCAAAATGGGTTTATCATATCCTTCTGAAGGTCACTGTCAACTGAGGGCAGAATTAGATGGGAAATGACAGAGGCAAGGCTGAAAGATAGGGCACTGCTTGGGAAAGGCAGACGTGAGTGATGAGTTTGGGGTATCTGAAGGGCAACTGGAGGGTACTAAGGACCTTGAAATAAGGGATGGTGCTGAAAGCGTCCCAAGAGAAGAGAGAAGGGTGCTGAAGCAGAGGGAAAAGGACACCAAATGCAAACTATATACTTCACAGCTTGGTCTCTGTCTGGCCCTGAACATTAGAGTGCCCTGATGATCTGTTTAATGTTAGGGCCCCTGTTTTGAATTTTCCACCTATTTGTTTATTGCAACAAGGTGTCTTTTGGGGACTGGCCAGTTTGTTTTGTTTTACATGCCTACTTTTTAATGCCCAGTGAGATGTCACATCAAGTGATGACATTTATTTCCTTGTTTGTAGTTGCCTGTGAAACAGCATATTCCCAACGTGCTATTCATATATATAGGTGATACATGATGATTGTTTGCAGTATTTTACAAATTACATGGGGAGCTGTAATTTGGTAGTTATTTCCGTGGAATATGTTTTCAAGGAGCATAAATGATTTGAATATTTTTTATAAAAATGTCATGATTTCTCTAATAGTTATAAAACTCAAATTTGTTAATGATAATACCTTTCAGTCTAATCAAGGTCAAGCAGTAAGATGAAAATGACAGTAAAAAATGCTAAAAACAATAATTGTTATTCTCTGATAATTGGACCTACATATATATAGAAACTAGGTTTTACAATTTTATTTCTCTTTCCACTTTTGGAGCTGTTGGTGTTTTCTTCTGTAGTAAAACTGGGTGGTATATAACCAGACTGTTGTTCTTTCCCCTCCCCCCCCCTTTTTCTTAACCCGTACCCATTTGGCATTTTTTGCCTTTTGGCAGGCATTTGTTTTGTTTTCTTAGAAGTTTCTTGCTTAATAAAGCTGGTCTGGCTACTCAGACTACAGAAATTCTCCGTTCATGATGCAGCAGGTCAAGTCTGAATTCCTTGGCAGAATTAGAATTATAAAGGCATTTAATAATCGATGCTCCAGGATCTCCAGTAATCCAGTGTTCCTTTACAAAATAACAAACACATGCTTGGCGTTATTTCCTTAAGGGTTATCTGCCCTTGAGTAGCTTTCTAGGGAGGTCAGGAGTGAGTGGAATTCAGGGTTCTAAGGGAGATCATGCAAATTCTCACAGATACACATGTGCGCTAAAAGTGGGGCCAAAAATGAAAGAAAAAAAAGGGACAGAATGTTCTTTGTTACAAAGTGTTCATTTCAGGAAGGACCTAAAGGTGAGGAGATTAGGCTGAGGGGGACTGGGAAGTGGAGGAGGAGGAGGAGGCTAAACTGGGTAGGGCAGGACTGGGGTTAGAACAGTAGGCTAAAACACAATCCTGGGAGAGCTGTCTGACCCCAGCCTGGGTGTCACCCTGCCCTGCCCAGCTCTGCTTCATTCTTTCCACCTCCCAGCTCTTGGCTCGCTCACCTCAACCAGAACTAACCAGCCACCCATTTCTCCAGCTCAGCTTCCCATCTGAGTGGCTGTGGCTGGGACCTTAGGGATTCCTAGGGTTGATATATTTCACACATGTGTGCACCAGGATACAAAGACAAATTGAAGGACGGAGGACAGACTAAGGTATGTCCACTTGCACAGAAGTGTTCTCAAAAGGAGAGGCAAGAGAAGGCAGAAGAGCCAGATTGTGTTATACCTGTAAATAAGCCTCCTTACTTTGTGACGTGAAGGGTGAGAGAACCAAATAGATTTCCTCTCCAGGTCTTTTTTAAATGTTGGTGACTTCTTCCCCTCCATTCTCTGAACTTTGAAGATCTATGTATGCTCCTGAGAAGGGGAAAAGTATTTTACTACTGCCTTATATTTTACCTTCTTTGCTCCCAAATTCTCCCACCTGCTCATGGAATTAAAGTTTGGGCTAATTCAAGAATATCTGAATTATTGCTTAACTATAAATATAATGTTTGTATGATTTTTGAAGCCATTTAGTTTGGGTTAATTTTTTTAAAAAAATAATTTGATAAGATGAGAGAAAAGGAATTCTTATTGTATGTCATTTATAAAAAGGTCTCTTATATGTGGGGGGATGGAGTATTGGGCAGTGACACTGAATTTCTTTTTAAATGTTAATAAACCATGTTTTAAAAACTAGGGATTGTGGTTGCCCCAATGCTTCTTGTGTGCCTTTTCAGCCCAACCGTGAGAGTATTCTATCCTAGCCTTGGCTCTTTTGGTCAGGAATCTTTTTCTAGTTCTAGTACCATCCTCTCCTCTTACATCTTGCACCGCAGAATCTAGCTACTTCACATCCCAAATCTAGTGGCTAGGTTTCTGAAGATAGTATTTGTTTTTTGAGATTACTATAGGTAACCAGGATGGTAACATGTCTTGTACATTATTTATCTAACACAGTGTTTACATTAGAGAGGTGATGTTGGAGGGATGGGGAATGCAAGGTAAGCAAGACAGAAGGTAAAAGAACCTGGGTGGGTAGAATTTTTAAAATATATATATTATGTTTTTAAAATAAGATGTTTAAGATAAGATCATATGTTGCTACTCAGGCTTTACTCCTCCAAAATTATTTCTTAAATGGTATGATCAGAAAGTTGTACCAGCTTATTTAAAGTATCAGATCATCAGACCCTCTGTACACTGAGACAAGTACAGCTCTGTTTTCAAATGCGAAGCAAGATCATTTTGGACCTCCTGGAAGGAAATACTGCCTTTTTCACAAGAGAAGGAAGAAGAGCTCCTCTTGACTAGTCTCAGAGGACTAAGAGTAGAGTTCTGAAATTGTTTTATCTTTAGTGGTTTCTTTTTTTCTCAAGTTTTGAGTTGGGGGTTATTGCTTTGTTTTGCTTTGTTTTGGGGTGGGGTGACCTGTTTCTTCTAATTTCGGGATTATTAACGCTAAAAAATGCTGAATTCCTTCAAGTTCAGCAGCCTGCAGCCCTATTTGTAACCATTTAAGACATTTAAAAGAAAATCCAATGAGTAATTTTGTCATTACTGTCTGAATAAATTATATTTTAAATTTCATATACTAGCTAGGAGAGACAGTGGATAGAGAGATAGAGTGGATAGGAGAGGTTGTGGATAGAGAACTAACCAGTGTTATCAAGAGAAGCTAGGTTTAAGGCAGCTAGGTGGCCCAGTGGATAGAGCACCCTCCTCTCTCAGGGGAATCTGAGTTCCAGCCCAGTCTCAGATACTTACTATCTCTGTGACCCTGGGCAAGTCACTTAACCCTGGATTGCCTCTCAAAAGCAAACAAAAAAAGATCTAGGGTCAAGTCCCTTCTTTCATACATTTGGGTGTATGATGCTGGCCAGGTTAACCTCTTCAGAGCTCCCAAGGATTCTCTAAAACTATATATTGCAGAAGAGCTAGTAATCTGTTTTGGGAAAAGGAGTTACTTCAATGGAAATTTCCTAAAGCACTGAAAAATCATAGGTCTGGTCCAAAATAAGTAAGTAAATAAATAAATACTAGGTAAAATAGTCTTGTGAGTAAGCCAGGGCATATAAAACATATTTGACATTCCCAGACAAAAATATTTTCAAATCCGTAAAAGGTACTGAAAAAAGTTTTGAATGATTTCACTTTTTCCCAAAATTTCCTGAAGGAAAGGATAGGTTTTTTTTGTTTTTTGTTTTTGCCTTGTAGCTTCAAAATTCTCAGAAAAATTACGTCTTCAGTTTGAAGTAATGCAAATGGAATTGAAGCCTTCTTAGTATCATCACCTCTTAATTGTCAGTACTATTATGACGTCCATTATTTAGAATTTCATTATATTAGTTCTTCCTGTTTTATGGAGTGTCCCCCAATAGTCATAGATTCGGTATGTTCTTTTAGTTAGACATCATTTTTCCCAGATTGAGCAATAATTTGATACGTCTCATAACACACTGAAATCATGAATGAATGAATGCATGAATGAACTGGGGAAAAATATAGTAGGTGCCAAGCGCTGTGCTATGTACTGAAGATTCAAATAGGAAAGCAAGGTATTCTCTGCTCTTGAGGAGTTCCCATTCCAATGGGGCAGAGACGACAGTGGTGGCACAAAGTAGGTTTTTATTCAAACTTGCTGCCGACTCTTTCATTACTGCCTGGATGCTCTATAGCTCAATATGTGAGGCTTCCTTAGAACGACCCATGATTTCCTTAGTGTGGGTTTTCTTTCCTGGTGCTCATCTGATCACTCATGCCTTCTTAAGCCTGTGCCAGTCTCGTCCAGGTTTTACAATGAATTCTTCACATGTAACCCACAAAATGCATTGGAAGGTGCAACTTCCTCTTGTTATTGTGTTTCACATATACTATTGTGCCTGAACTTAGGTTTTCATCACTATGTGACCAGCGTACAACTCATGAAAGTCATTTTTGTCCACAATTGTAAGTTATGTATTCCACTGTTCACACACTGAGAACATGCTGCAGGCTACTCATATCCACCATTCATCTTTCCATTGCATTTGGGGTTGTTAATAAGTTTCTGTTATCTTTCTGTTACTCCATCTCCAACACTGACCATGTAGATAGACTCTGTGAGCTTCATTTTCCTCATCTGTAGAATGAGCGAATTGGTCTCTTTGGCCTCTAAGGTGGCCCCTTCCAAGCTCTTAATTTGTGATTCTGTGTTAGTGTGTTCCACAGTCTCTTAGCTATCTGGTGTTACTGGGAGGATAAAGGTGTTAAAGACATGGACTTTTGTAGTGTCAAGCAGTTTGAGATAATTAAAAACATTGAACAATTTCTCAAATGAGATCCAATTTGGTTGAGCATACCAGAGCTTTTTGTTTTGTTGAGACAGCCTTTGCAAGTCAAGGATTACCATCATATCACAAAGAGGCATCATAGTAGGGATTTTAGAAGAGGCATAATTTGGGCTTTCTTCAGGATACATAAGTTTGAATCACCTTGTTTCCTGGTGCCAACCTGGGAGCATCTGTGGTGGGTACAGTGCTATCCTCTATGCTATAAGACAATACAAAAGCATCCTAACATAGTATTGATTAGTCCCACCTCAGATACTAACTGTCTGACAATGGGAAAGAAACTACTTTTCAGAGCCTCACTTTCCTCATTTGTAAAAAGAGGTAGATAATAATACTTGTACTGCCAGCCATACCGGAGTGCTGTGAGGAAAGTGTTTTACAAACCTTTAAGCACTATAGAAATGGAAATTATTATCGATATTATTACTATTATTATACCTGGTTTGGGCCCTTGAGGAGCTTAAAGAAGCAGTCCATCAATACAAATTATGGAGATCCTACTATACATTCTGCATTGTGCGAAGGGCTGGAGATATACAAAGACAAAAATGGAAACAGACTCGGTCCCCAAGCAACTCATATTCCATTAGGGCAACAGTATACACATATACAGATATATTCAAAATAAATGTAAAATAGGTACAAAGTGATTAGAAAAGAACTTACTAACAGCTGAGGGGATCAGGAAAGGCTTTATGTAGAAGGTAGGTTTGAGCTGATCCTGGAAGGAAACTTGAGATTCTAAAGAAGACCACCATAAACTGAGGATGACACAATAGAATAATTGAGTCATAAAATAGTAGAAGCAGGAGACAAGTGATCATGTAATTCAGGTTTTTTATTTCATGAATCAGGACTTGTCAGGGTGAGATAGCTCATGAATGGCAGAATTGAAGAAATGGAATGGATCCAAAACTGTCCCAATAACATTGGGGCACCCAGGACACCCACACACTTTGCACCTGTGTTTTTACCCCACTGCTAAGTACACAACGCAAAGACTCATCTGATGGCTGTGGTGAATTAGTAAACCAAGAACACTGTGTTCCATTTCTTGGCAAATTTCCTACTTGCAGATCCTTCATTTCAGAAGGCTAAGCTCAAATGGTCTTTAAATAATTTCAAATGTTGAGTTTATCATACTTCTGAATACCTTCCTGTACATTTGTTTTCCAAAGAAATAGAAAAAATATTATTTTCTTTATTTAAGTTTATCTCAGCATTTTTTCATGAAAGAGTTAAAATGACCATGTCCGTTTCAGTATTATTTCTTCCTTGTTCAGATGACTAATTTCAGATGTATTTTGAGGCACATAGGCCTCATCCTTGTTAATTTAATACCAAATGGTCATGCCATAAATATTAATACTTATCTATACACTTGACCTTTTTGTGTATTAAGTTGGTTCTTCTGGCTCCTTTGTAAAACACTAAAGCCAATGTGTGCTTGGAAAAGGAAAAAAAAAGTCCAAGAGAATGCTTAGGATTTTTTAATTCCTTGAAAAAGAAAAATTGAGGCCTTTGTATATAGTCAAATGCCTGCTTTTCCTTGTAAGAGGGAAAGCATCCTCTGACTTCATCTCAGTCATGAGCTCTTCCACCCAGGTCTTTACACTCTCCAGGCCCAGTTGGGTGTGGGCTACAGGAACAGCTTGCTACACAGATTCCTTTGCAATAAATCCACTAGTGTTTATTAAGCACATAGGATATGTGAGGCACTGACCTCACCATGGTCACTTTGACATATATTATCTCATTCAGTCCATACAACATCTTGATAATAGCCAGCATTTATTTATAGAGAGTTTTAAGGTTTGCAAAGTACTTTATAAATGTTATCTCATTTAATCCTCACAACAGTCCTGTGAGGTAGGGGCTATTATTATACCGTGTTTTGGTTTTTTTTTTACAAATGAGGAAACTGAGGCTGAGTGATTTGTCCAGGATCACACATTTCATAAGTGTCTGAGATGGGATGAGGAGACGGACTGTCACAGGGTGGCTAATTAACTTGCCCCAGGTCAAATGACTAGTAAATTTTACTGCTGGTCTTTGAGCCCAAGTCTCTTATCTCTTTCCATTACATCATGCCTCCTTAGTTCTTTTTCCCTATGATGTACACATATGAAGGGTTAGCAGTATGTGATGATATATGGCAAATACATCCCCTGAATGAGCTCCTGCAACATAGACCATAGTGTTATGGGAATTCAGAAGAGGGATAAGCCGCTGTGGGCTGGGGTGGCTAAGAAGGCTCAAAATTCTTGTTTCTTGCACATGTCTACTTATTTCTGCCTTCACTTTCCCGATCCTCCAATTAGAGTTCATGCTCACCTCCTGCCCCTGTTCAGGATCTTATTACACTGTCCCTCCTCCTACTCTAGCCACAGGGTTGGCCACTGCTGCTTTGGGGATATTTTCAAGTTCCCTGATGGAACTAATCCAATCGTGGATACAGCCTCACTTCTTAAAAAGAAAAAACAAAAACAAAACACCAGAGTATTGACACCCTGGCCAGCCGCCCAGCAGCCAATTTCTGCACTTAAGGAAAGGAGAGCTATCAACATGACAGGTAGTCCACTGCAGCTGGCACTCCAGAATGTGCCAGAGGAAGCCCCACTTAGCTTAGTCAGTGGCCTATGAAGTCAGCCTCAAGCAGTGTCCAGCAGTAGAAAGGATGAACAAATATTTTCACGGGGTGCGTCCAGAACTGAATAGTCAAGGTCACTCTGGTGTAAATAGAACATACGGTGTCAGTGAGTTCTGGTGTCTCGGATCAAGTAGCCCTTCTTGGCAGTGTTAACAAAGAACAAAAAGACTGTCATAACCTTTACTGTTGTTATTGGGTGTGCTTTTACCATAGCTTAGTGAAGTTTCTAAACTGATTTCCATTCAGAGGAGATTGCTTTGAGTCCTGAGCCAAACTGACATTTTTCTGTACATTGGGAGCTATGCCCAGTGTACTTCCCTGCCCCTCTGAAAACTGACCCACATTGCTGCACTCAATTAGTTCCACCCAAGGAAGGAGCTGGTACTCACAAGGAGCCTTCTATGGCCTTTGGTTTTCTTTCCCAGATAAGAGTAAAATAGTGCAAGTAAGCCTAAATCTTTGGCATTGGGGTCCTTTGTCAGCGGTGAAGAAATCTTCTGTTGGTCTTGTAGCAGGTATGTCGTAGGTTTCAAACACCATGCTAGCCCTCCAACCCATCTCAAGCACTTTGAATTTTTACCCTAATATCTTTCCAGCTAGTGGACTAGCCAGCATTTTCGTTCAGATAATTGCTTTGCAGAGGGAAAAACAATCGTCACTGGAAGGATGTGAGGAAAGTCACACTATAAACCAGCCAGACAGTATTAGCTGCTCATTATTTTCTGCATGAGTGTCTGAATACATATGGTTTAGGAGATAGTGGGGCATACACTGGGGCATCCCTGCAATGGTGCTGTTTTTCTGAGTTCTATTTTATAGATGGAAATTCAGTCTTAAATTTATCAGTAAAGTTATCTGGCTTTAAAATCAGTGCATTGTCATTTGCTAACTTCACTTACTAGTTTTTAGCCAAGTCTAGCTGAACAATGGTTGAATTAGTGACTATTATATTTGTTTAACTGCTGTAAAGTAAGGTTGCAACAATAGATGCTTATACTTAAATGGGCCTGCAGAGCATTGGTGCCCTATCAATCATTCAGAGATTTACCTCCTGCTGTCCAGTCTGATGGACAATTCTGCTGATGTACATATTCAGTAAGAGGGGATCAGGAAGGACAGATGATGGATAAAGACAGTCTTCTGTCTAGAGAGGAAATCGGAGAAATCCCTATAAAGAATTTCATTGTCATGGTGTCACAAGATTAATTATACTCGTGTGAGAACAACTTTTTTTCATTTGATTAAAAAAAAATAAAAGGACATCATCCCTCTGACTTGTGACAGAGGTTTTCCAAAGAAAGAAGTGTGAAAGATTTCAGGAACATTACTCTCGTGTCTTTTAAGCATCCTTCAAGACCCTTGGATTACACCCATGACATTAACTACTAATTAATAAATCAGGCATTTTTATTTGAAGGCTCTCTGAAGGAAAAAAAAAATTAATGTCTTCAGTCCTTCTTCCCCTTTCCCATCAACCAGTATTTCCCAAGCATTTTCCCCTAAGTTTATACAAGTTAGTTAAAAAATGTTATTGTACAGTACATTATAATTTAACAAAAGTCTTTTTAAATGGTGTCGTGTCAAGAATGAAGATGTTATAGATTCCTGAAAAAAAAAAGTCACAAAATTTTATGAAACAAATGTATGAAGAAACTGTTGGGTCAGATATACATATTATAAAATATCAGATAATTTCAATTTCTGAAAGATTATTCTGGAAAATTTCTACTTGAGAATTTATTTCGTTCATTTGGAGAATTGAAATTATATTTGTTACTTCCTTTAAAAAGATGTTAAGTATTAAACACATCAATTTTGGTAAATATCTCTGAAGTCCATAACTGAAAGACTTTGGTATCAAAAGCAATATTGTTCTATGTAAGTAATTTTTCTAGATAGGAATCTTACTCTTTATATTTCCAAAATTAAAAATGTTTTCATTTCTAAAATTTAAAAAGTTAGAAATCATCTAGTGCCAACTCATTTTACCAATGAAGAAACTGAGGCAGAGGAAGATAAATGACTCATCAAAGGTCAAATAATTTGTTGAGTCCAATAAAATTTAAAGTCTTATGGTTCCAAAAGCAATTTTCTTTCTACAAAGCCTCACTGCTTCCAGTATGTTAAACAATTCCTTGACTTTGAACACACGATATACTGACCCTACTTTAATTTTTTTTTTTTTTTGGTGATCTGACATCATCATTATGTATAGTGTGGAATGGTGGAAATAACAATGGATTTTTTAATCAGAGGACCTGGACTCAAATCCTACTTATTACTTGTATGATCTTGTATAAATTCTTTTACTTTTCTGTACCTCTGTTTCAAAGTAACAACATTGGACTTGATCATCTCTCAGGGTCTGCTCTAGCTCTAAATCTGTTTTCCCCTATTACCGAAACTCATTGAGATACAGTCATTTGCTTTTTACTGTGCTTTGGGGGAAGTTATGTGGTGCAGTAGATAGAGCTCTGGGCTTGGACTCAGAAAGACTTACCTTCCAGAATTCAAAATCCGGCCCCAGAGCCTTCCTAGCTGTGTGACTCTGGACAAGTCACGTAACCCTTTTTGTCTCAGTTTTCTCATCAGTAAAATGAGCTGGAGAAGGAAATGGCAAACCACTCCAGTGTTTTTGCCAAGACAACCCCAAATGAGGTCACGAAGAGTGGGACATTACTTAATAACACTGTGCTTTTATTTAGCAACTTTGTATATATTTGTAGTTATTAAATTGATATTTATGCTGTAAATATATTGACAGGTTAGTAAGCACTTAATAGTAAACACCTAATAAATTTCTGTTGACTGATCACATTTCTCATAATTTTTATAGTTTCCTTCTTCAGGATGATTTTTCTTAGTTGCTATCATTATTATACCCTGCTCTTTCTAACTGGTTAGCTTGTTTTTGCATATAATTCTAATCCTTGAACCTGAGGAGTGGCTGTACTTCTCAGTAACAAAAAAATTAACACTTAAGTGGCTACTGTGAGCAACAGTCTTTGTTGTTAAGAAGCTTACACACTAGTGATGAAATATGCATTCAAATAATAATTTATACGAGTCTCAGATGATTGAGAAATCCTGGAAGAAAAGGATTTCTAGTTGGAGCATTCTGAGAGGATTTCACGAAGGAGATAGCACCTAAAATGATCTTTGAAGGAAGAAAATAATTATGATAGAGACATGGAATGAGCCAGTTCTAGACATGGAGGACACGTTCAGGTATACATGTGAGGAAAGACATGATGAAATGTAGGAATGGATAGTAGTTATTTTGGTTTAAACAGAAGGCTGGAAGGGGTTGTAGCATGTTAACACATGATATAAGCCTGGAAAGGTAGGATGGAACTACTCATGGAATGAAATTCATGGGCTTTGTGACAGCTACTGTATTTTCTTTATTGTTAACTAGGCTTTTCATGTACTTAAGGGCCTAAGGTTTTGGAATGGATTTTTTTTTATCTCATGTAAGTCTGGTATTTGGATATATGTGTATATATAAAAATTTATTTAGTTGCATTTTATATAAAATGTGAATGCTTTATAGTGTACTGTTTTAATACATAATAAATATGTAATAGATAAAATAGTGTCTTTTAAATTCTGAAAAATTTTACAAATAGGTCCCCTTCCACAGTGTTTTTTCTACTCTACTAGTAATTTTAATGGCTCCAAAAACTAGCTTCTATGGTAGCAGCACTGATGCATATAGTCAAGCAATATATATTAAAGTAATATGAGTGTAAGTGAATAATTCTGGATAGTCTTAAAAATCATAGAATCTCAAAGTTGAAAGAGATGTCAAAATCCATCTGATCCAAACTGAATCCGAATACTGAATTCCTTCCTCAAATCACTGAGAAGATAAGCTGTTTTTAATAATTGTAGATATTCATAACACAAAGATACTTCACATACAAGAAAAGAAAGCTAAATTGATAGCTATTGTTGTCATCAAGTTGTTTCAGTTGTATCCAACTCTTTGTGACCCCATTCAGGGTTTTCTTGGCAAAGATACTTCAGTGATTTGCCATGTCCTTCTCCAGCTCATTGTACAAATGAGGAAACTGAGGCAAACAGGCCGGTAAGTGTCTGAGTCCAGATTTGAACTTCAGAATATGAACTGCCTGACTCCAGGCCTGACACTCTATCCACTGTGTCACCTTTTGATTTACAGTAGGAAGTCATAATTTGATAAAAAAAAAGGTTCAAGTTCAAAACTTAACATTCTTTATTTTTTTAACAAGTTCTGTACCCAAATAATTAAACACAGTGTACTTTCAGCTTGCTAAAGGGAAGTGTTCATTCTATGAATAAAACTAAGTTTTTCTGCCTTCTAAAAGTAAAGAAATTACTTAGGAAAAATTGAGGAAAAGAAAATTCATATTGGGTTGTAATACAAACTGATATCTTATCATGACAGTCCACTTAAGTGAATCTCTAGGATGAGGTTACTTCCTAATTAGTTTCACTATCTCATGGTCTTGTCCTTTTATAAATTCCATTATTTTGTTGCCCTTTGATTCTGCCATCTTCTCTTTCAAAAATTAACTCAGGTTGAGGATCAGAGAGAGGAGCTCTTTAAATTTTTTCAAATCTTTTATGTATAATGACACCGAAATAGACATAATTTATGAATGTGTTTATAAAATATATTTTTTCTGAGATCAATGAAAAGTTAAAACTTCTGATTATTCTATTTCATCTGATGACAGTTTTTATCCTATTATATTGGAGGAATAAATCCATTGGGAATGAAAGGAACTTGAGAAGACCAATTATTTTGCATTTTTTTATTTTTAGAAAACTCACTATGCTTCATGATTGCATTATTTTCATTCTAAATCTCAACAATGTTATTTCACAGCCCCAATTAACCTCAGGTTTTGAAAAGCTAACAGGATGATTCTTTGAAGTCATTATGTAGTATTTTAAAAGTGCTCAGAGAATCCCCAGTTCTTTAAAACAGCATTCTAGGAAGTAAACGCAATCCATTCTTTCCTCCCTTTTAAAGCGAGAGAGCCAACAATTCTGTCCCACGTTGTCTTGTTAGAAGAATAAGCATCCCACTTTACCACCATCGACTCCTTGAACAAAGAGTTAACCTTTGAAAATAAGTGAGGATTGAAACTGGAAGTAATTCATCTAGGTGACAAGGAACATTTGAAGAAGAAACAGTTTACTAATTAATAGAAAATATAGCCAGTTATAATAAAATGTTTCTTTCTTTGTCTTTCTGACCCTGCCATAAAAGAAGAGCAATCAATTTCTCACCCACCAGCTGCATGAATTCAATAGAAAATGACCACAGGTTTTCTCCTCACTAAACCCTTGCTGAGTAGTTCTGGCAGTACATAAAAGTGGGTCATTTGTACCTAAAATACTTTACCCATGCTCAATTAGTCTTAGTGATGGTGTTTTCCTCTCTCACAAACACACCCCTCTTCCTAATAAGAAACAGAATAAAGAGACTTATGGAGAAGGGGAAAATGCCAGGGCTGGAGGGACGAAAGCATTTTTAAAAAATGGATATCACAGAATCTTAGAATTAGAACGGACCTTGAAAGCTAACCCATACTTGAACAAAAATTCCCTCTTCAAACATTTAAATAAGGAATGGTTATTTAATGTTCCCAAAGTCTTCTGATAATGAAAATACTGTACAGTTGTTACTTTGCAGCGTAGTTTGAACAAATGTGATCATACCTTCAAAATGAAGACTATTCAAACATTTTATAGAAATAACACACTGAAATTAAATTGCAGAGAAGGTGCTGAGAGTTTCCTCACCTTGGGATTTTCTATATCAGTGAAATTGTAGACCTAATCCCTATGAGCCCATTTTATCTTAAACGTATAAAAAATGAGAAAAACAACCATAATTATCTTTTCTATATGCAAATGTGAGGTGAATTTTTCTCATAATTAAATATAATAACTCATGCATTCCATCTTATAGAATCCATCTTATGTGGCTCATAATTGTGATCTCTGTAGTATTTTTTGCATTACTGGGGTTTGCATTCCCTGAGTCCACAGTTGTTTTCTATCCAAACAGTGAGAGAACCCTAGGCTTGGTAAGGTTACATTGACCTTACCTAGTGGTCTTTTTCTCTTGATTGGCATGTTTCAAAGGTTAAACTAACTGTGGATGAAATGTAATCAGTAGTGATTTGGTTCCTTTCCAGATCATTCCAGACAACTGCGATAGCCAACTTTGTTAGTTTATAGGGAAAGAAAGAGAGGTCATTCCCTGAGCAGTTTGGAATGGGAAGCAGCAGCTGTCTCCTTCCCCTTACTTAAATAAACAAACTAAATGGAAAAAATAAACTTTTCTCCTTCACATCTGGTATAAAGCTTCCTAGTTTGTCAGAAGTTCACATGTTCTCTACTCTAGTTTGGTCTGTGAATCAGGTGTCTGTCCTCCTGCCGTAAAGTGATCAAAATGGCTGTGATAAAGATCTTGATTTTTTTTAACATTAATTCATTCATTTTACAGTCATTAAGAGTCAACTACGTATCACACATCGGCCTCTGTATTATCATTAGCCTATAGTTCACATTTCTCTACAGAAGAATAGTAGAACAACTGGCTCTAGCTCATGATTTTTATAGTGAGCATCCTGGTGGGATCATAGATTTTGAGCTTAAGAGGGCACTTAGAGGTCATGTAGATGAGAGGTAAAATGACCTGCCCATCCTCTGAGTAAGTGGTAGAGCCAGACTTTGAACTAGGTCCTTGGCTCTTTTCCACTGAACCGTTCATTGATTCACAAATACCAGTGTATACTTAGAAAAAAGCAGAACTTATACGTTGTGGCTAATGTGTTGATACATGGTATCTTGCTTCATTTATACCAGCCATAAGTGGCACTCTGATAACGAAAAACTTTGAAATATTGTAAATTACCAGAATGTGACACAAAGACGCAACGTGAGCCCATACTGTTGGGAAAATGGCCTCAATAGACTTACCCAATGCAGGATTGCCACAAACTTTCTATTTCTTTAAAAAAAAAATTGTGAAGTACAATAAAGTGAAGCACAGTAAAATGAAGTATTCCTGTATTACTATTATTTTTTACATTAAACTTAATCTGCTTTGGCCAGTTCCTTATTTAAATGTTTAAAGAGGGGATTTTTGTTCGTGTGGGTTGGCTCTCTTAAGCTCCAGGGCTCCTTCTTGAATTAGTGGATAATTATTTTAATAAAGTTGTTCATTCTATTAAGATATTTAAATTTCATCTAAAATGAAAAAAAGTAATCAGATCTTAACTGCTATCTCCTATCCACCTAATTTTCCATGGACTTAATGTTTGCAGTTACAGAGTTTCAAGATACACTGTGCTTTTTAGGAATATGTCCTCTGTGTTGATTAGGGGTTGGATTATAAATATTTGGAGGTTTGCATCAGAATGAAGTTTTGATAGTTGGAACACAAACTTGGGTAAAGTCTTTTGATGTCACTACTTTACAGTTTTTATGGCATGGAAACATCTCTTTTTGAGGTGCCCAAAGTACGCTGTTATGAGAAGATTAGTCAAGTCACTTGTCCAAAGGTCAGAAAATGAATATCTTTAGGATTTTTCCTCTCCTGTCATCCTGATTGTTCTTCATTTGTTGAATTTGTCCAATGAAAAAAGTTGGACCTTTGAATCTTTTCTTTTGTGGTTGAGTGCTTCTGGTCTTTAGGGCTGTCACAAATCCGTTGCTCAGATCAGAGGAAGCATTTGGTGGTTTCATCCACTTCTCCATAGGTCCAGCTCTATAGCAGATGCTGAGACAGATGGCCATTTCCCTTTTTGTCTTCTTCCCCTTTCCTTTTGGCTTCCAGTACCACCTCTGCTTCCCCTCAATCCCCCTTCCTTCACCCAAAGCATTCTAGTTGCTCTTACTACCCCCAGGACTTTCATCTCATTAGCCCTCCGTAATAGTACTTCTTTTGTCTCTTCATGTATAGTATCGTAAAATTTGGAGCCACAAAGAACTTTTGATATCATCTGATCCAGGGGTTGGGGAAATTTTGGCCTTTGAGGCCATATGTGGCCTTCTAGGCCCTTAAGTGTGGCCCTTTGATTGAATCTAGATTTCACAGAACAAATTCCCTTAATGAAAAGACTTGTTCTGTAAAACGTGGACTCAAGTCAAAAGGCCACACCCAAGGACCTACAAGGCCTCATGTGGTCTTGATTCCACAGGTCCCCCACCCCGGTCTAACCCAAACTTCATTTTACAGATGAAGAAACAGATGAAGCCCAGAGAGAATAAAGTCATTTCTTCAGGTTAGCAAGGTAGTAGGTGACAGAATCTTCTAACTCTAAATGTCAGTCAGCAGTGTTCTTTCCATTATATTATGCTGACTCTATCACTTTCTCCCTTTAATCCTAAACTATAGACATTGAATCACCTTTCTCTGCCTTTCCTTAGGAATATTTGTAAGTTTTCTCTTTGCCTCTAAAGTGAGGATCATTCTTATTCGAATTTTTTCTCAGGTAGCCCTTCCCATTCCTTAACTTCAGGTTCTCTATAGAGACATCCTAGGTGGGAGTATAAGTGATAGAATAAGAGGTTTTTAAGGGATAAAAAGGAGGGAAAATTAGGTTTTCTAAAGAGAAGCTACCCTTACCAGAAAAGTTTCCACATATTCTTATTAGAATTTTATAAGCTTAAGAATACAGAAAGGGACTGGCTCTGTTATTTCCTTTGTAAAGGGAACACCCAGTTGAGAAACTTCCTCTATCTAGTGAAGGTTGGCACCTTTTTGTAATTTATAGTTTTAGAAGGTTGACTAGAATTATGAGAGGTTTAGTGACTTGCCCTAACAGCACCATTGTTTGTCAGAGGTGAGGCTTTAAGAAATACAAATAAAAAGTTTGAATTTTAAAATAACCTACAGAAATAGATTTTTTAAGTTAGTAAAAAAAAAAAAAAAAAAAAGACCATGCCCTTCTGAGGTCTTGTTCAATTCAGGAATCAATGATTATTTTCAAAATCAAAGCCAATTCTTTGAGGATACTGCCTTTATATCAGAAACCTCTAATTAGAAAGATTCCATATCACCTGCTTCACCTATTGGATTGATCTGGGTGTTCATTTTTCTTTTCATTTCCTTACTATAGTTTGAATATACTACTGGATGTAATTTCTTCAGTGGCCATGGTGGCATCTCTCTGAGAATAAACTAATAAGTATAATGCCTTGTGGATCCCAGTCATTCGTAACATCATAGGAGTTAAAAGGTATGTTGAGAAGCCTCAGGAAGAAACTGACCCCAGAGAGGAGGGAGTAACTTGCCTAAGGTCATGTAGCTAGTAAATAAATGACAGAGCTTCTTTCTGTAGCCTCTTCAAAACAATGACCTTCTTCTTGAGTTTTGAGACCTAATATTTTACCAAAAACTCTAGATGAAAATTTTCCATTTTATGTAGGACACATCTATTTACGTATCCCAGAACGTACCGTTGGAATTTGCTTTTCTTACTGTCCACAAGAGTGGACAGTGTTCAGAGGGAATGGTTATAGGGTTTTCTGCTGCCTTCTCTCCTCTTTTGTGGCCCATCCCCAGTTATGGCATACCCCACTCCATAACCTTGCAATGGGTTGAGGGATTAGAAGCCATGGGGGAGGAGGGGACCATTTCTTTGAACATAGCGGGAAAGGTAGAAAAGAGTTTCTCTTCTTTGTCCTGTTAGTGACACAGAAGATAGCTGACAAGGGATGGATACTGATTAAAATAGGTCACATTTATATTCTGTAAGTGGTTTGCAAAGTAATCTACGTATGTTCTCTCCTTTGAGCCCTGTAATAACCCTCTGAGGCAGATGTTGTTTTTGTTTCCATTTTATAGATAAAGATTAAACAGTAAATACTAATTTCATGCAATATACTCCACTCGTCTGAATGCTGAAAATGGAAAGGAGACAGAGTAGATCAAGACAACTAAATGGTGCAGTGGCTAGATTCTAGCTGAACTAAGAATGCGGGAGGTCTGATTTCAAATTCTGCTTTCGATATTTAGCAGCTGTGCATAGTGTTAAGTAATTTCAATCATGTCTGACTCTTTGTGACCCCATTTGGAGTTTTCTTGGCAAAGACACTGGAGTCTTTGTTTTGGCATTTCCTTTTCTAGTTAATTTTACAGATGAGGAAACTGAGACAAACGAGGTTAAGTGACTTACCAAGGGTCACGTAGCTAGTAAGTGTCTGAGCTTGAATTTGAACTCAGGAAGATAAGTCTTTCTGACTCCAAGCCCAGCACTCTATCCACTATACCATCTTGCTGCGTAACCCTAGGCAGATTCCTTCACCTCTTTCAGCCTCAGTTCCCTCATCTATAAAATGGGGATTATAATAGCACCCATTTCACCAGATTGTTGTGAGGATCAAATACTATAAATGTAAAATGCTTTGTAGATTTTTAAGTGTTCTATAGATGCAAATTATTGTGATAATCAAAGAATCCAGGAAGCAACTACTCTGATTCAGGTTGTGTCAGGTTGAAAATTTAAGGTCTGTAAATTCGTATGTAATTTGATCACAACTTGAACTATTTTTTTTTTTTAGCAAGTCATCTCATCTGTCTGAGCCTCAGCCTTCTTAACTGTAAAATGGGTTAATGATATTTGTACTACCGTCCTTCTAGGGTTGCAGTGAGGAAAATATTTTGCAATCCTTAAAACTCTATAATTATAGCTGATATCATCTAGTACTTTAAAGCTTGCAAAGCATCTTAGCCAGGGGGCAAGGGCTGGGGTGAAGGGGTGGGAGTGGGCAATGGACTACAACCTGAACTTTTTGTCCAGTTTTTTTTAACCTATAAGATAGGGGTAGGAATTCCACAATCTTTGAGGCTAGACCTGTAAAACATCTACATTACATGAAGTTCATGACAGTTTTAGACTAGATTATCAGCATTTTAGTACAATTTTAGAGTTTTCCTTGTGTTGGGAAGCTCTTAGAGAGACACCAGCCTTCTGGGGCTTTATCACTATCTTCAAACCCAGGTCAGCTCTGCTTCAGAACGCAGTTGGGTTAAAAAGAGTTGAACTCTATTTATTCATGGGGGACAGAGCTGTTAGTTAATAGGTTTGTGTAATAGGTTTGTCAGAAGTTGGAGGAGTTACAAGTCAAGAGGCTTAATGACATATCTCAGTTTGAGCTGTAGATTTCAAGTACTGTTCCATAGCATATGAGTGTTAATGCATCCCTTAACCGACAAGTCATATGAACAACATACATAGAATCCTCATCTCCTCATAGCCATCCAGAGTTATTGTGTAGATCTGATCTACATGAAGCTTTTGTGGAGATCATAATGCCTGTACAGTTTCCAAATGACTCGTTCTTTCAAGTTCGAATCAGAAGTTTACAGATTTCTTAGTAAAGACAATTTATACCCAGATTTAAGATCCTAACTTTTCTCTTAGTGGGATAAAGGTGACTATTTCGTTAACTCGAGTATCTATTTTTAAAAAAATCTAAGTGTGCAATAAAAAACAACAGGGATCATGAATTCAGTTATTCAAACTGAATAATAAACAGGGAAAATTTACTATCAGCAAAATTTTGAAGGAAATTGACATCATAGGATCATTATTTTTTTAATTTTTTAATTAATTTTATTTATTTTCAGTGTTCTACAGTCACTACCATATAACTTAGATTTTTCTTCCTCCCTCCTCTTTATCTCCCCCCTCCTTCCCCGAGACAGCATACAATTTTATATAGGTTCTACACATACATTCCTATTAACTATATTTTCACTATAGTCATGCCATGTATAAGAATTAAAATGAATGGGAGAAATCATATAACAAGCCAAAACATAATACAAAAGAAAATGATCTGTTACGTTCTGTGATTTAAAGTTGTTTAAAGTTGAAGAGCTTTGAGGGTTTTTGGTTTGGTTTTCCTTGTCTTCCCATGGTAGGTATATGAAAAGGAGACATCTGGGTGGGAGTAGCAAACTGAAAAATTTATGTAAAACCTCAGAATCATTCTAGGCCCTTAAAATTCACCCCAAAAAATGAAAAAGATAATAAAAGGCCATCTTGCCTTTGAAGAGAATACTGTCCTATGTGTTTAGCAACTTCTTTTTAAGTCATTGTGCTGTGATAGCTTCATTGCCTTAATTATCACATAAAGCAGGACTGGCTTTAATAATTACATGGTAAATACAATGGCTTAATGAAGATAGTTCCACGATGTGTCCCAATGAGCTCTTTGTTTCTCATTTGAATCTTTGTTGCCTGATGCTAATCTGCTTTGGGATTATCAAATCTAAGCATTTCACAATGCTGACTCCAGCGATGGCATTCATGTGGAATGCTGCCTTTTGTTGACTTGCTTCACCGGTCCCCCCAATGCTTTCTTTGGTCATCTGGTGTCTTCACTAATGTGATTTGTACTCCCATGCTCTGCAGGTAGTCATGAGCTTTTATAAGGGGAATTTAAACGGGGGCCTTGCCACCCTGGTTGCTAATGAATCCACAGGGATTTTGTTTTGTTTCTCATTCCTCTTTCAGAATAGGGAAGCAAGATTATTCTGAATATTTCTTAATCCTCCTTATTTGCTTTTGACTTAATTTTCAGAGTCAGCTGAGATGTAGAAAAATCAAAGTCTACCATAAAAATAAATCTAGGATACTAATATATTTTTATTTGACCTGAATAATAAATATGAAAACATGGCACTGTCATAATTATTGATAACTGAAAGAAGAAATTGAGGTCTTTATTTCAACTCCACTGATATTTCTTTTTTTTTCCTGATGGTCCTTGATAGCTAACCTAGAGTCTTTTCCCAAATTCTTCACACCATTTTACTCAAAGGTCTTCAGCCATACTGGGATCATCACTTATATTTAGTTTAAAACAGAGAGATCTTATCTACCCCAACCCTTCATTTTCCACATGTGAGAACTGAGGCCCAGAGAGTATTTGTCCTGCCCAAGGTCATACAAATAAGAGACCTAGGGTTTGAACCTAGGTGATCTGATTCCTGATCCTCAGCAGATTTCTTTCTTTCTTTTTTTTTTTTCTTCAAATTTCTTTACATTTACAGGGCACCACAAGTTACAAAGGTTGGGCAGCCCAAAGTAGAGTGAGTTAAAGGATGTTGCTTCTGAGTTTGGGGGATACTAAGATTAAAGCTCAGTCCCATCCGTTTCCCATCAAACACAATTATCTTTGCAATCTCTCTTTGCCACTTTTTTCTTTCCTTTTTGGGCTAGGTTAGGTAACCAATGGGATCCTTTGATCCACCAAAATGATCAGTTCATGAACTGAAAAAGCTTTGAGAACTACTTTTCTAGAGACTGCTTTTCTTTTGGGTTCACAAAGAAACAGGACAGCTTTTTAAGGTTATAATTATTCAGTTGGTGAATTTTTTTCGCCTTTCAATGTGATTCTGCTCTACCAATGTGAGAGATAATTTAGAAATACATAAATATACAATCAAGTCAAATCTTTGCTTCAGTTTGATAGCTCTACATTCTGCATTTTTCTGAATGTTCCATAATAGATAACTTTTGAAGGAATGGGTTTTTGTATATGGTTTTGTGTATGTGTGATTTTTGATTTTTTGTGATTTCATTAGTTTAGGGATCTCCCAAGTTTAAAAAGCAACAAAAAAAAGAAAAACTTTCCATCAATGCAAACTTCAATGACTTTTGCAATTTATAATGTGAAAGTGTTGCTTGGGACACAGAAAAGCTTAAGTGATTCACACAAGGTGATATAGTCTGTATGTATCATAGGCAGTTCTTGAAATTAGGTTTTCTTGACAGAGGGCTAGCAGCCTTCCATCCACTGTTTCATTAGTTTAAATTTGAGTGTCAAGATACAGCTTGATTTTGTGATTAGATTTTTACTAGGCACAAGATAGCATTCAGTAAAAGTTTTCAATTAGGCACATCTTTTTGAAATTTTTAACATTTCAACCAAATTTGACATATAACGGCACTGAAGTCTTCAGATCACAGAACTACTAGTTTAAAATGAAATTTTTTGCTGTTTCATATAGATGCAAATACATGTTTTAGGAATATAGTTTACTGAATGTGGAATAAGAATATCTTTATTAGATGTCATTGTCCTCATTTTTCATGACAATTTTTAAAAGATCAAGATTTGCCTCATTAACTATGCAGAATGTGATGATAATTATTTTTATAATAGCATTAGCTAAAGCTGACATTTTGAAGGATTTGTTAATTTTTCATATTTAAATACCAGCAATGAGGAATTGCTTGCTAAAGTAGACAGGAAGAGGATTTTGGGGATAACTGACCACTCCATCTTAGAATTCATGATGAAGGAGAAGAAAGCCAGGAAATAGTCTGGTGAGAATCTGAGAATTTGGGAGAGGGAATTTCAGAACACCAGAGCAAGCAAGAGTTTTTCATCTTTTATGTGTCATGGTCCCCTTTGAGAGTCCCCCTTTCATTGAGAGAGGAAATAAGAATTGTCAGACTGTAAAAGAGAAGACTTAGTGAGTAGTAGGTGGGTAGCATGAGACCTGTCTTCAAATACTTGACATCTGTAATGTGGAAGGGGTAGTATTTTGTGGTCCTAGAGCGCTGAACAATGAGCAGTTTCCCAGAGAGGAAAATTTAAGTTCAGTATTAGGAAAAAAAACCCCAAACTTTGTAATAATTAGAACTGTCCAGAAGTCAGATAGACTGTCTTTTAGATGTCAGAATTTTCCCTCTAGCTGGAAGCTTTTAAGTTAGGTCAGGATGACCACTTGGGAGGCTTAATGGAATGATTTTTTTTTTTATCAGATAGGCTCTGAACCACATTCTGAAATTCTATAGTAATTCATTAATTAAACTGCTTCAGAATCAGTGAATATCCATATGCATACAGGAAGGGGGATGGATGAGAGGCTCTTTTGGGCCCTTCTGGTCCTTCTTTTGTGTTCTGTATCAGCAAGTGTCTATTTTAGCACTGTCCACATTTGATACACCAATAGCGGAATTGACCACAGGCTATTTAACCGAAATATTTGAAAATGTGTTTATAAAGCAGGTATGACTTTTTCTTCTGGCCATTGGAGGAATGAACGAACACTGATCTGGTCAGTGCCATTTGAGGAACCAGAATGATTTCCTCCATTGTGAGCTACTGGAGTTACCATATATTTAGAATGGAGTCACTGAAGGTTAATGATTGTATCAGGGAGATATGAATAGTGTTTAGTAACCTAGCATTTTAAAAAGCAATGATACCCTGAGACCCAAATTAATAGTACATTTCATGTAATAGAAATTAATTCATAATTGTGATTTCACAATAGGAGATATTAGGAATATTTCTAGGAATAGCCTATCTAATTAACATTTTAGATCTGACACATTTTCCCTCCATATTTCTCGTTTCCCTCCTGTGGATTTCTCTTCTGCTGTGTTTCCATCTCATTTTTTCATCCATTTTCTTTCTTTAACTTCTAACAAGACCATAATGTGAAGTTGAAGAAATTTTTTTTTTAAATTTGGAAGAAAGAAAAGTTTTATTTTTATTCCCTGTTCTTGAAAATAATCTTTTACTTCTCTCTGAAACAAAAACTTAGATTGCTTTTTAAAATTCTGTATGGTTCTTTACTCAGTTTTTTCACCTGAGTCAGTGAGTCTTGACAGAAATAATTCACTGTCCATGACCTAAAGATGTATAGAAGGCGCTTACTTGTTTAGCTGTTAACGTGAGGAAGTTGGTCTCTACTTTTCATACAGTTCCACTATATGTAGTCATACAGTTCTTGCTCATGTATCCCTAGTTTTAACATGAGGGTTATGTGTCATCCTCATGACTAGAAGACTGGCCACTCAGTAAGTTGGAATCAGCCTGCAAAGGGCTTTCATTGCCAAGCTGAACATGCACATTAAGATGATAAATTCACTGAGAATTCTTGAATAGGTGAGTGACAGAGTCAGATTTCTGCTTTAGGAAAGGGGGAAGGAAAGGGAATAAGCATTTAAATAGCATCTACTATGTGCCAGGTAGTGTGCTAAGTGCTTTACAAATACCTCATTTGATACCTCTATTTTAAGGAAGATTATTTTGGAAAAATGCATTTTAAAAAAATGCTACAGAAGAAAACCACCTAGGGGAGAAGTAAGGAGGCCCAAAAGGATATTTCATAGCGTGAATAGAGAGGGCATTGATGGCATGCATATATATATATATATATATATATATATATATATATGATGCAAAAATCATAGGAATCAATAATTGATTGGATATGGAGATTGAAAGAGAGAGAAGAATCATTAATGGATGTGAGGCTTTGAGCCTGTATACTGTAAGTAAGAATAATTTTGGCCTTCTTTTCATTGAGGGATAACCTCTTTTTGCCATACAACCTGGAAAATTTCAGTCAGCTTTTGTATGAGCAGTGGTCTCCCTACCTTGTAAATTTCAGCTGGAAGAGAATCAGCACCAGGTGCTTTGTCACATGAAAGGAGCCTAATGGCCCTCAAAACCTCTTCTTCAGTTGGAAGTTGAGCTAAGGAGGGATTGACTTCAACCTGAGGTCAATGGCCTCAGCATTGAATCGCTTCCATTGGAACTGTCTTAGGAAGATTCTAAGGATCACCTAGCAGGATAAGGTACCAGATATTGAGGTCCTTACTTGAACTAAACTACCAAGCATTCAGACTGTGCTTCAGAGAGTGCAACTCTGATGAACTAGCCATGTTGTTCGAATGCAAAATATATGCTTGCCAAAAAGACTATTTTATCGAGAACTCACATGGGGCAGGGAATTACATGGTGGTCAGAAGAGGAGATACAAGGACACTCTCAAGGTCTCTTTCAAGAACTTTGGAATTGATTGTGTGACATGGGAGACACTGGCACAGGACTGCTCAGAGTAGCGTGTCCATATCAGAGAAGGTGCTGTGCTCTATGAGCAAAGCAGAATTGAGACAGCTCAATAGGATATGCAAATTTAGAGTTTCCACCCAAAATGTTTACACAGACTGTGCCCAATCTGTGGTAGAGCATTCTGAGCTCATATTGGTCTGAGCGGCCACAGTTGGGCACACTGAAACTTGACTTTATCATAATGATGTCATTTTGGGCCTCTTCAAGTATGAAGGACCACAACCAACCTTATGGTCTTAGAAATTGGGGTGCCATATGTCTAAAATAGTCTTTCCTAAAATGGAGCACAGGTTATAAATGGTTATAGATATTCAAGGTCCTCATCACCTCTGGCTTGTGTTATTACAGTAACCTATTAATTGGTCTCCATGTCTCCAGCCTCTCCCTTCAGTAATCCATACTCCACATCAAAGTGATATTCATGTCGACCTACTAACCAACAAATGTCAGTGACTCCATATTACTTCTGGGATCAAATGAAAATTCTTCTGTTTGGCATTTAAAGTCACTTATAGCATGGTTCTAACCTTTATTATACTTATGCCCTGCCATGGACACTACAAACTGGAATTCTTACTGTCTTCACACATAACATTCTAACTCTTTGTATTTCTACCCTAGGATCAATACAAGCTCCTGTCTTTTGTACTTAAAACCCTCCACAATATGGCTCCATTGTTTATCCCACATTAGTACCTATCACCAATGTTATGTTCTGTCTAAGGTGGTTTATTTGCTTGTCTTCATGCACAACATTCCACATCTCCCATCTCCACGCCCTTACATAGGCTGCCCCCATGCCTGCTCTCTTCTGGCTTCTACTTTTTAGCCTTCATGCCTTCCTTCAGTCCAGATGCTGCTTCCAACAAGATCTCCTCAACTACTGGTGTCACCACCTTGAGAAATTATCTTGTACTTATTTTGCATACAGTTATTGCTCTGTAGCCTTTGCATGGGCTAATTCCCATGCCTGGAGTCGTCTTCCTCTTGGGCTCCGATTCTTAGAATGCCTGGCTTCCTTAAAGACTCCGCTCAGGTATAGTGTTGTCCAGCCTGTCTCAATCCCTGCAGCTGCTAGTGCCAACGCTTTGAAGGTTCCCTTCCATTCACTCTGTCTTGTATATCCTGATTTACCTTTTCTAACCTTGTATAATCTTTATTGTTTCTCTGACCCATTATTTATGTTGATTATTATTATTTTGTGTATATGTGTTGTTATTTTATTATTATATTTCTTTATATTATTATATTGATATTATGTTTATTATTATGTTTATATATGGTTATTATTTGTTATTATTTATATGGTTCCTCTGCCCTTGCCTTGAGGATAGGAAGTTTTTGTTTTTTCTTTATTTCACCCACTACTTAGCATAGCTGTTAGTCTACTAATTGATCATTCATTCTGTTGTTCCTTTCCATACCCTCTCAGAATGTTTCTTTTTTTAAAAAAAATTCAGTTTTTCCCCAATCACATGTAAAGACAATTTTAACCATTGATTTTTTAAAAAATTTGAGTTCCAGTTTTTCTCCCTTCCTCTCTCACCTCATCCCTCTCTGAGATGGTAACCAATTTGATACAGGTTATAAATGTGCAGTCATGTAAACTATTCTCATGTTAGTCATGTTGTAAAAGAAGACAGACCCAAAGAAAAAAATATGAAAAAAAGTGAAAAATAGTATTTTTCGATCTGCATTCAGACTTCATCAGTTCTTTCTCTGAAAGTGGATAGCATTTTTCATCCTGAATCCTTTGGAATTGTCTTGGATCATTGTGCTGCTATGAATAGCTAAGTCATTCACAGTCGATCATCCATTATTGCTGTTACTGTGTACAGTGTTCTCCCAGTTCTTCTCCAGAATCTAAGTTTCTTGAGGGCAAAGAAAATTACATTTTTTTTCCTTCAAATCTGCAGAGCCTAGCACAGTGTATGACACATAGTAGTCACTTACTAAATGCTTATTGATTGATTGGTTGAAAATCATATATTGCCAAGGAGAGGGACCAGAGGTTAGATATAATAGAAACACTGAAATAAAGATTATTGCATGAGGGGAAAAAATGAATTTAATGGCTGTTAGACAGTGAAAGATAAGGGCATCAAAATATTGCGTAGTTCAAGGAATAGTAGATAATGAGAGAGAAAAAAAAATGTAATCAGCTATCAGAAAATGCTAATAAGAAAGCTAAAACGTCTGTTTTTTAAAAAGCCCAGCATTTTATCAGCTACTGGGATAAAGCCAGTATTACTGCTTGGAAACTGATTAGAGGTTTTTTTGTTTTATTTAAGAAACAGTAAGATAATTATCTGTTTTTGATGGGAATAGGTAAGATTTCTACATTAGCTTTGTTTTATTTCTATATGGTAAAAATATTTAATTCAAGTCATTGATTATGTAGCACTTCAAGGTTTGTAAACTTTACATCCATTATCTCATCTGAATCTCACAACAACTCTATGGAGTTGGTGCTGTTGTTATCCCTACTTTACAGATGAGGAAACTGAGGCAGATAGAAGTTAAGTGACTTGCCCAAGGTCACACTGGTAAGTATCTGAGGTGGGATTCAAACTCAGGTCCTCCTGACTCCAAATCCAAGATAAACACTTATGTTAGGTGAGTATTCTTATGCTCAGGAATGTTATCACTGAAGTGTAGGAAGTGAGATGTGAAACCACAGATATTCTCTGTACTTTGAAGTGTATAAATATAATAATTGCTCACATTTACCTAGTATTTACAGTTTTTGAAGCACTTTCTTCACAAGTCAAGTTAGGTGGCTGTACAATATTTTTATACTCATTTTGCATATGAGGAAACTGATGTAGAAGAGTTAATAATAATAATAGCTAGCATTTATAAGGTGCTTACTATGTGCCACCTTCTAAGTGTTTTACTTAGTAGGTGCTATTATCATCCCTATTTTACAGATAAGAAAAACGAGGCTTATAGAGTATTGACCATGATCATATACATATACATATAAATAACTGTGTAACCATATGTGACTATAATTAGTACATCTGAATATAAATTTTATAAGTACATTTTTGTCTCCTCTGAGAGTATTTAAATTTCTTAATGACATAGATTATTTATTATTTTTTTTCTTTGTATCTCTAGAGCATAAAGTTGTCATTGTCATTTCAAGTTGCATTCGAATCTTCTTGACCCCGTTGGGGGTTTTCTGGGTAAAGATATTGGAGTATTTTGCCTTTTCCTTCTTCAACTCACTTTACAGATGAGGGAACTGAGGCAGACAGGGTTCAGTGACTTGCCCAGGGTCACACAACTAGTAAGCGTCCGAGGTGGAATTTAAACCGAGGTCTTCCTAACTTCAGACCCTGAAGTAGGCACTTAATAAATGCTTGTAGAGTGACTGATTGGTTGGTCAGTGGGTTGATAGCAGTTATTAGTGCACTTAACTGAAGCTCCTATCTTCTCATTCTGATGCCAGCCCTCTTTCCACAGCATACCAGGGACTGAGGCTGGTAGCAGTGAGAATGGACAGAGAACAGAATCCAAGATGTCAGGGTCCCATGACCTCATATGCAAGGGTCTCACAACCTTTGCCCAAGAGAATAGGAACAGCCCAGAAAGTATTATCAAAGAAATAGATGTCCCTGAACTTAAGGCGTTAATAACCACCAAACCGTTTGATATACTGTGTGACCAAATCCTAAACAGCTTGCATCTTTTTTTTACAAGACTATCCCAAGGGGCATGCACAGTACCCTGAACCCAAACACATAGGAAGAGACACTTCAGCAGCCACAATGCTCAGTCACACTTCTCTGCCATGAGGAAGTTTTCCTGATTCTCTCTTTAGTACTCCCACCTCCTCCTCTTCCCCCACTACGAATGCAGTCACCTCCATAGACACTGAATGAGGGCCTGTTTAGGAGTACTGGCCTGGGGCATGGACTCTCCCTGATTTTTATCGAAGCCACAGAATAGGACAGAAGCTGTTGTCCTCCAAAAGACCCAAGCTGTTCTGCTTTCCTGCACACATAGTTCACCCCACCTAATTACAGTAATTTTAAAAGATAATTTAAAGAAACTGTATTCCCTGAAAGTATAATTCCTGATTCATATAATTTGCAAGAATAAATTCTGCCTAGTGTGATGGCCACACACTTTTAATTCTTGATTATGGGGAAGGTAAAGCTGTTGGATCGTTACCAACTGCAGTGGGCTAAACATTTCAGGTGTTGGCACTCAACCCAACAAAGTGGTTAGTCTCTAGGGACAGTGCTACCAAACCTCTTAAGGAGGGATTGATCAACCAGGTTGGACACCAAACAGGTCAAGACTCCAGGGCCTGTCAGTAGTAGAATCAGGCTGTGAAGGACTTCTGCATTCCAGCCTGGACTAAAAAGAGAGACCTTATTCACAATCCCCAAAATGAAATTTTAACAACTTTAGGAAATCACACCTCTACTATATACCATAACTTTGACGAAATGAGAACTTTAGCAAAAGTTACTCTCATAGCACATTTTGGCAATTTCCCCCTTATTAAAAAAAAATAAACGTCTCTTCAATTAATTGGATAAATTGGGGAATTCACAATTAAGGAAACATTTATTAGACTCTTGCCATGGCCTTGAAAGGCTATGTGGCATAAAGGATTGGGGCAGGGCAGCCTTGGAGGCAGAAAGATGTGGGTTCACAACCTGCCTCTGACTCACCGACAACACAATTCTAGACATGTCATGTAACCTCTCAATGCCCCAGGCAACTGTAAAACTTTGAGTTATCAATCTGCATCAATAGTGGGGAGTTTCCAAACCAGGAATTCCCTACACTGATAAAATCATAGGGCTTTCCCTCCACACCAAAATGTATAGGGTGTGGTGCTAGAAATGAGGGATATAATTATGTAACACAGGTGGATGGGAGAGTAAAGGAAGGCATGTATATAAATACTTTGATACAAGGGATGGGGAGATAGCTACAAGGTCTTGGCAAAGCATTAAGAATTTCAAGAGTAGGGAAAGGTCATTTTCTCCATGGAAGGGTTAGATAATTGGGTTATAGGTCAGGAAGGCATCATGGAAATAGTGGCTCCTGAATTTGACTCCTATGAAAAGTCAAGTGGTTCAGGGGATGGAAGGGGAGGATGTCAATTCCAAGACATGAGGCAGTTACAAAGGTACAAAGCTGAGGAGCACAAGAGCCCTTCTTGAGTTTCATAGTAACATTGACCCCCTCATATGGGGACCTTTAGATGTGTGGCTTAAATACTGCCTTTATTAAGCCCCCCAAAAGTCAGTGTGTCACTGTGATAATTTTTAATTAAGAGAGTTTAATTAGCTGAGTGCAGTATCTGAATTGCCCAACAGAAGGTATTCTTGAATCAGTATTGTAGGCCTTGTCTCTGGTGCATGCTTGAGGGACAGCCCTTTCCTAAGGATTATCCTATAGATCAGGAAGTTAATTTCTTCCTTGCTCCTCTAATTTGTTTATGATCTTTTTTTGTCTATGTCATGTATCCATTTGGAATTTTTCCTGGCATACAGTATATTAATGTATACCTAATTTCTGCCAGTATCTTTGCCAAATAAACCCCAAAAGGGAGTCATGAAGAATTGGACACAATTGAAACAACTCAACAACAACAACAAAATTGCTGCCAGTCTAATTTTCAATTTTTCCTGCTGGGCATCAGAATCCAAAGTCTGCAAATGGTTAAGCTGTTTCCCTTATCCTTCTTTCCCCAAGCCTAGCAGCAGAAGTGCTAAAGTAGCTTTGATTAACCCCCTAGCTGGGAGTTAATCTGGGGGATGGGATGGCATATTACCTAAAATATTAAAACTTCTGTTTGCCTGTCTGTCATGGATTCTATCCTCTCAGGTCACTTCCCAATACATATATAGATTCACAGACTTCTGATGCTTTTTAAAATTAATTTCTTGTCTTTATTTTTTTTCTTCTGATTAACAAGCATCTATTTTCTGTTCCTCCAACTCTCCCACCTACCCAAAAAAAACCCAAACCTCATAAGAAATATGCATGTTCACAACAAATTGACACATTAGCAGTGTCCCAAAATATGTCTTATTCTACATTTAAAATCCATCACATTTCTGTCAAGAAGATGGGTACTGTGCTTTTGGGTCCTTTAGAATCATTACTTGTCATTATATTGGTTAGTGTTGTGTAGTCTTTCAAAATTGTTTTTCTTTATAATGTGATTTTCTTTGTATAAACTGTTCACCTGGTTCTTCTCATTTGACTGTTGGTTAATAGAAGTCTTCCCAATTTCTTGTGAAACTATCATTTAAACATTTCAGCACAATAGTATTTCACTATGCTAATATACAATGTCACAAACTCCTACCCAATCCATGGATCAGAAAGTTAATTTCTTCCTCGCTCCTCTGATTTGCTTTTTTTGGTTTATATTATGTATCCATTTGGAGTTTATCCTGGTATACAATATGAGATATTAGTGTTTACCTAATTTCTGCCATACTGCTTTTCAGTTTTCCCAAATGATAAGTCCTTATGCTAGTAACGAGGATCTTTGCATTTGTTGAATATTATACTACTGTGTTATGCATACCTAATCTGTTCCATTAACTGGCATCTTTATTTTTTAACCAGTACCAAATTGTTTTTGATGATTACAACTGTGAATCCCCTTTTATCCCCTTCATCGTCACTGAGATTCTTTATTTTTTGTTTTTCCATATGTATAATCCTTTGGTAGCTAGATAGGTCCACAATTGAATAAGTAAGTTAATTTATGTAGTATTGGCATTTTATTACAAGATCCAGTCTACCTCTGAGAAAAATTAATATTTCTCCAAACACTTAGCTTTTTATTACCATAGACTGTTTTGTACTTAGAATCCTATAGTTCCTGGGTATGACTTCTTGGTAGATAGCCTTCCAAATATTTTGTACATTCTATGGTTATTTTGAATGAAGTTTCTTTTTCCATCTCTTCCTGCTAGGTTTTGTTAGTCTAACATACAGAAATGCTGATGATTTATATGGATTTATCCTTTGTCCTGAAACTTTGTTGAGCTTATTGTTTCACATAATTTTTAGTTGATGCTAGGATTTTCTAAGTAAATCATCATATCATCTTGAAAAAGTGATAATTTACTTCTTTCTTGTGCTTGATTTTTCAGTTTCTCTTTTCTGTCTTATTGCTATAACTAGCATTTCTAATGCTCTTTTCAATCCCACCCATCCTTCACTAAGCTCAGATTAATCTTCCTACGGCACAAGTATGGACTATATCACCTCCTATCCCATTCAATAAAATTCCACTGACTTTCTATATCTCCAGGATCAAATATAAAGTTATCTGTTTGGCTTATAAAGCCCTGTAAAACCTGACCCTGTACTAACATTCCAGTATTTTTTCCATTATGATCTTATTATTTTTCTTTGTAATCCAGTGTATTTTATTTTATGTATTTAAAAATATTATTCTGGGAAGGGATCCATATGCTTCACTGGTCTGCCAAAAGTGGCCATGACACACAAAAAAGTAGAGAAACCCTATCTTGGTCAAAGATTTTAATGTATTTTGAAGCATTTTCTATTTTGACATGGGTCAAACTTTAATTGCCTCTGAATCATCTTTTTCCAATTTTAAGATTGTGTATTTATGTTACACAACCTCAACTGGCCCCTCACTACTGCTGGGTAATCCTAGTACATCTCCCTTAACTCACAATCCCCCTCTACTTAGTGGCTCTTCCAAACCTTTTCATCCCTCCTCAAGCTTCACGATTCCCCCTTCCTCTTGCTCTCTCAGTAGAGAACCTTGCCTCATATTTTATAGGAAAACAACTGAAGCTATTTACTGTGAACTCCCACTTCTCTCTTCCTCATCTTCTATCACTCAGATGCCTTTTGCCTCAGTCTCCTCTTTTACCTTTGTCTCACATGATGAAGTACCCTTACTCCTTACCAAGGCTAACCCCTTCCTGTTCAAGTGGTCCCTTTCTATCCCATCTCCTCCAAAAGATTGTTCCATCTGGCATCCTCACTCTTTCACTTATTTTCAACTTCTCTCTACTGGCTCATTCCCCGCTGACAAGCCTTCCCATGTCTCTTATATTTGGAAAAACCCTCACTTGACCCATTTGTTCCTACTTTCAGCCTATATCTCATCTATCCCCTTTTAGCTAAACTCAAAAAGGTCATCTACAAAAGGTGCCTCCACTTTCTGTCCTCTCACTCTTGTCATAACCCCTTACAATCTGTCTTCCAACCTTGTCATTCCATCAAAACTGCTCTCTCTAATTGAGTCACATTTACAAGAATACAAATCATTTCCCAGTTGATAAATGGTGAAAGGATATGAACAGGCAGTTTTCAGAGGAAGAAATTAAAGCTATCTATCTAAAGCTATTTATTAAAGCTAATATAAAAAAATGCTCTAAATCACTACTGATTAGAGAAATGCAAATCAAAACAACTCTGTGGTACCATATCACACCTATCAGGTTGGCTAACATGACAAAACAAGAAGATGATAATTGTTGGAGAAGATGTGGGAGAGTTGGAACACTAATTCATTGTTGGTGGAACTGTGAGGTGATCCAACCATTCTGGAGAGCAATTTGGAACTATGCCCTAAGAGCTATAAAATTGTGCATACCCTTTGACCCAAAAATATCACTTCTAGGGCTATATCCCAAAGAGATCATAAAAATAGGAAGAGGTCCCACATGCACAAAAATATAGCAGCTCTTTTTGTGGTGGCCAAGAAATGGAAATCAAGGGAATGCTCATTAGTTGGGGAATGGTTTACGAATATAATGGAATACTATCCTACTATAAGAAATGATGAGCAGGCAGACTTCAGAAAAACTGGGAAAGACATACGAAGTGATGCTGAGTGAAATGAGCAGAACCAGGAAAACACTATACATAGTAACAGCCACACTGTGCAAGGACTGTTTCTGATAGACGTAGCCCTTCACAGCAACGCAAGGACCTAAACCATTCCCAAAGGACTCTCTTGATGCAAAATGCCATTCACATCCAGAGAAAGAACTGTGGAATCAGAACGCAGAATGAAGCAGGCTGTTTTCTCTTGTTTTATGTTATGTTTTATTTTTTTTCATGGTTTGTCCCATTCATTTTAATTTTTCTGTGCAACATGACTAATGTGAAAATGTGTTTAATAAGCATGTATGTACAGAACCTATGTAAGATTGCATGTTGTCTCAGGAAGGGAGGGGGAGAAAATTTAAAACTTATGGAAGTGATTGTTGAAAACTGAAAACAAATAAATTAATTAAATTTCAAAGAAAAAACTGCTCTCTTCAGAATTACTAATGATTTCTTAGTTACCAGATCCAATGAGTTTTTCTCAGTTCTCATTTTCCTTGAGCTCTCTTCTGTCTTTGACATTGTTGATCATTCCTCTTTGATACTCTCTTCTCTCTAGGTTTTCAGGCTACTCCTCTCCCCTGGTTTTCTTCCTACCTGATCATCCCTTCTGTGTCTCCTTTGATGGATCCTCTTGCAGATCATGCCATCTAACTGTGGGTATCTCTCATGGTTCTGTCCTGGGGACTTTTTTCTTCTCTTTCTTCTACTTCTTGGTGATCTCATCAGCCCTCTTGGATTTAATTGCCATCTCTCTGCTGATGATTCTCAGATCTACCCTTCCTACCTCAAACTCTACTGATGTCCAATCTTGCACCTTCAACTGCTTTTCTAACGTCTTGAACTAGAAGTCCAAAACTGAACTTCAGTCTAGTTTCTACCCTGTATTATTTCCTGTTTGTCTCATCTTATAGTTCATTATATGTGTGTGTATGTATATATATATATATATATATATATATATATATATAATATATATATTTGTTTGCTAATTGTCTCCTCTATTAAATTATAAAGTTCCTGAGAGCTGAAACTGTCTTTTGTCTCCCCAGTACTTTAGCACAGTGCCTGGCATATTGTAGGTGCTTAATAAATGTTTATTGATTGGTGTTTATTGATTGATGGAAGATGATTCTCTTTGATGAAGCAGACAAGCAAAATAGTTGTAGTGTGCTCAGATTTCTGTCATCTCGTAACATTATTGTATCTGTCCCAAGCAAAGAACTTAGGAATTTTCTGTTGTTTTTCTAAACATATCTAAAGAGGTTCTTTTTAATTGCCCTTATTTCTTCTTACAATTGTGGTTTATTATGGGTTATTTCCTTTTTTAAAAAATTTGAGTTCAATTTTATTTTCAGTTCCAAATTATCTGTCTCCCTCCCTATCCATTGAGAAGGCGGGGGGGAGGGGATGATAAATAGAGATAGTTACAAAACAGATTTCCACACTAGCCATTTTTTTCTCAAGTGAATAAGAAAAGAAAATATACTTCGATCTGCCCTCTTAGTCTATCTTTCTCTTTCTCCAGGTGGACATCATTTTATATCAGGAGTCCTTTGTGTTGATCCGAGTTATTAAGTCATAATTGATTATCCTTACAATATTGCTGTTACTATATAAGTTGTTCTCCAGGTACTGCTCACTTCACTTTACATCAGTGACATACAAGTATCCCCAGGTTTTTCTGAAACCATTTCCCTCATCATTTCTTACAGCACCAACAGTTTCCATCACATTTATATATCATAACTTGTTCAGCCATTCTCCAATTGATGGGCTTCCCTTCATTTTCCGGTTCTTTGCCATCAGAAAAGGAGCTGCTATAAAAATATTTTTGTGCATTTGAGTCATTTTCCTTTTCTTTTATCTCTTTGGGGTATAGACCTATTAACTATATCTCTGGATCAAATGATATTTATAGTTTAATAGCTTTTGGGGCATAGTTCAAAATTGCATTCCAGAATATTTGGACTAGTTCACAGTTCTGCTCACTGTATATTATATTTTCCTACATACCCTCTAGCATCCGTCATTTTCTTTCTTTCTTTTTGCCATTTTAGCTAATCTGATGGGTGTGAGGTGGTACTTCAGAGTTGTTTTAATTTGCATTTCTCAAATTATTATTTAAGGTATTTTTAATATGGCTATGGATAGCTTTGATTTCTTCCTCTGTAAACTGCCTATTCATATCTTTTGACTACCAGTTGGAGAATGTTCTTATTCTTTTAAATTTGACCTCATTCCATATATATATATATATATATATATATATATATATATATATATATATTGGCAATGAGACTGAGAAACCGGATGTAAAGATTTTTTCCTGGTTTCCTTTTCTTCTAATTTTAATTATGTTGGTTTTACTTGTGTAAACACTTTTATTTTATGTAATCAAAATTATACATTTTCCTATGAATATCTCTTTTTTTTATTTCATTCTGAACTCTTTTATCATGAGCCTATCCTTAGATCTTACAGGTGATTTTTTTCCATGCTTTACTAGTTTGCTTAAGATATAACCCTTTATGTCTAAATCATGTACCCATTTTAAGTTTATCTTGGTAGATGGTGTGAGATGTTGGTCTGTGCCTGTAGTATCTGATAGCCTACTTTCCAGTTTTCTCAACAGTTTTTATCAAATAGTGAATTTTTGTTACTATAGTTGAGATCTTGGGTTTTACCAAACAGTGGGTTATTGTGTTCATTTGCCTCTGTATATTGTGTACCTGAAAACATGCTAAAAACCATGATGTTTTTGACAGTCATGACAGCCATGTTGTCAAATGTTTTCAATAAGGATGAACACGGCATCAAGGTCAACTGCTGTACTGATGGCATATACCTCAGTTTGAAATGGCTACAAGCCAAGACCAAAGTGGAGGGAGTGATGGTGTGTGATTTTCTGTTTGCAGATGATTGTGAACTCAGTGCAGCCTCTGAAGCTGAGATGCAACAAAGTATGGATCAATTCTCTGCTGCCTGTGCTAATTTTGGCCTAATAATTAGCACCAAGAAAACACAAGTGGCTCCATCAGCCACTATCACACCATCCATATATGAAACCATCTAATGCTGTGAATAAGTTCACTTACCTTGGCAGTGTACTTTCCAAGGATGTACACATTGACAATGAGCTTGATGCATGCATTGCCAGAGCTAGCTCAGTGTTTGGGAAGCACTGAAGAAAAGTATGGAAGGAAGAGGTATTAGACTGACTACCATACTGAAGGTCTATAGACTCATTATGTTGACCTCATTGTTGTATGCCTGTGAAACATGGACAGTCTACCAGCACCATGCCAGGAAACTGAATCACTTCCATTTGATTTGTCTTAGGAAGATTCTGAAGATCATCTGGCAGGATAAGATACCAGATATTGAGGTCCTTACTTGAACTAAACTGCCAAGCATTCAATCTGTGCTTCAGAGAGCACAACTCCAATGAGCTATGTTGTTCAAATGCAAAACATAGGCTTGCCAAAAAGACTATTTTATGGAGAACTCACACAGGGCAGGTGATCACATGGTGGTCAGAAGAAGTGATACAAGGACACCCTCAAGGTCTTTCTCAAGAACTTTGGAATTGATTGTGTGATATGGGAGATCTGGCATAGGACTACTCAGTATGGCATGCCCACATCTGAGAAGGTGCTGTGCTCTATGGGGAAAGCAAAATTGAAATGGCTCAAAGGAAATGCAGGATATGCAAATTTAGAGTATCCACCCCAAATGTTCACATGGGATATTTCTGTCCAATCTGTTGGACATTCTGAGCTTGTATTGATCTGATCAGCCACAGTTGGACACATTGAAAATTCACTTTATCATAGTGATATAATTTTGGTCCTCTTCGAGAACAAAGGACAAAAACCAACCAATGTGTACCTAATCTGTTCCACTTATCAGTCTCTCTATTTCTTACCCAGAACCAAATTGTTTTGATGATTACAGCTTTGTACTATACTTTAAGGTCTCTAAGTGCTAGTTCCCCTTCCTTCCTGGCTTGTCTGTTTTTATCATTGATTCCCTTAGTTTTCTTGACCTTTTGTTCCTCCAGATGAATTCTGTTGTAATTTTTTCTTTGATCGATATGGCACTGAATATTAGTAAATTAATTTAGGTAGTACTATCATTTTTAACATATTGATTTGACTTTTCCAGAAGCAATTAATATTTTTCTAATTATTTAGATCTATCTTTGTGTGAAGAGTGTTTCGTAATTATGTTCATATAGTTCCTATATGGGTCTTGGCAGGTAGACTCTCAAGTATTTTATACTATCTCTAGTTATTTTAAATGGAATTCCTCTTTCTATTTCTTTCTACGGGATTTTGTTAGTAATATGCAAAAATGCTGATACATTGTGTGGGTCTGTTTTACATCCTGCAATTTGACTTAATTTGTTAATTGTTTCAATTAGTTTTTCAGTTGCCTTTCTAGTGTTCTCTAAATAAATCCATCATATCATCTGCAAAAAGTGATAGTTTCTGACAGACTACTTTTCATTTTTTCACTGAGCTGTTCAGTTTCCTACCCCACAGTGAACTTGGAGCAAGGCAATTTCTGCTTTGTATGTGGTTACCAGTTGCCCTTCTTCTGGAAGTCTGACACAAAAGGTCAGAGCAAGGAAGATAGAAAAAGGTGACCCACAATGAAGATTACATCTGGTCTCAACCCAAGAAGAAAGAGGGGGGTAAATGACATTTTTTGTGCTAGAATCATCACAAATTACACTTCCACTCTCTTTCAATCATATCCCCCAGCTAGAGAAAAGCAATTTCAGAAGAATAATGAGGCAAGAAGCCACCATACTACTATTATTTAAAAGAATTTTTGGAAGCCACATTATATGGACTTCAAGAGGAATGTTTCTTTCAGAAAATCTATATTCACTGGATTAGGATAGTATGGATACCCTGCATGCTATGAAGCTAGTTCATGAAGCATTCATGAAAAAATAGAAGTTGGTAGAAAAGTATAGGCAGTACATCATGTTTTATCATATAGAAAATTGTAGGCTGAACTTGAAGTTTTTAATGTGGTACATATGCTGTGTGTATATATATGTATATGTATGTATATATAGAGAGAGACAGAGACAGTGACGGAGAGCACAAGGTGAGCTGAATATGAAGGGATGATATCTAAAAAAGAAAATTAAGTGTTGAGAGGAAGGTACTAGGAGAAAGAGAAAGGGGAAGGTAAAATGTAGTAAATCATCTCACATAAAAGAGATAAGAAAGAGCTTTTATGATGGAGAGGAAGAAGGGGGAAGGTAAGAGGGAATAAGTGAGCCTTCCATTCATCGAATTTGGCTTCAGGAAGGAATAATATATACACTCAGTTGGGTATGGAAGTTTATCTTACCCTATAGGAAAGTGGGGGGAAGGGGATAAGAGAAGGGGATAGAAAGGACAGCAGATTAGGGAAAGGGGTAATTGGCAGCAAATGTTTTGATAGAAGGACAAATCAAAGGAGAGAATAGAATAGAGGGTGGGACAGGATAGAGGGAAATATAGTTAGTCTTTCACAACATGACTGTTATGGAAGTGTTTTGCATGACTACACATGTACAACCTATATTAAATTGCTTACCTTCTCATTGAGGGTGGGTGGGGAGGGGGGAAGAGAGAGAATGTGGAACTCAAAGCTTTAAAAATGAATGTAAAAATTATTTTTACATGCAACTAGAAAATAAGATATATAGGCAGTTGGATATAGAAATCGATCTTGCCCTCCAGGAAAATAAAAGGGAAGGGGATATGGGGGAGGGAGGGAATAAAAGGGAGGGCAGATTGGAGGAAAGAGTAATCAGAATACATGCTGTCTGGGGGTGGAGGGAGGGGGAAGATGGGGAGAAAATTTGAAATTCAAAATTATGTTGAAAACTGAAAATAATTTTTTTTTGAAAATGTGGTATATGTGCCATGATGAGCAACTAAATTTGGAGATAATTAAATTGTACTAAAGTCATTCCACTATCTAGTTGCCTCAAGCATAACATTCAGAGTAGTTCTTTCAATGCTTTGATAGATTAATGACCTCATCAGTATGTCTGCTTCCTCTACTAAATCTGGCTTGTGCGCATATCCCAGCAGACTCTTGCCATATGTCCTTTTTCAGCTTCACATGTTCCTGAAGTTGCCTTTTTCATCACTTCTCACATACAACGTTAAAGGACCGAGCAGTTGATGTATTCACAGAATGATGTGGTGTTAATGTGTTAACAAGGCATGACACGGGTTATGCCTTTACAAAGTTGGAATGCCTGACCCATTGCTTCTCTGACTTGACCTAAAGGGGAGCTTTGTGAATATTCCATGAAGAGATAAAAGACATTGTCAGTTGAATCTAATAAGATGACCCTCAGTAGGGACAAAGATAAAGTACAACTTCACAAATATAAAATAAGGAACTGTGGATTGGCAAGTTATTCTGAAACATGTCATGGTTTTTATGGATTGCAAGCTAAAGGTGAGATGTGACAGATAAAAAAGCTAATTCAATATTAGGCTACATTAAGAGAGGTCTAGCTTCTAGTAATAGGCATGATAGTTCCATTGTCTTCTGCCCTCAGACTGGAATACCGTGTTCAGTTCTAGGTACCATAATTTAGGAAAGATAATGATACTGAGGTGTAATATAATATATGATATGACAGTATAATAATGTGATATAATTTATAACTATATAAAATATTGTTATATTATGTTTATTATATCATTGTGTTATATCATGATATGTTATGTTTTTTTTATATAAAGATATTGAGAGTGCCTAGAACCAGAACACTAGGATGGTACAAGACATCATATGAGCCTTAAGTCCACGTAGTTGAAAGAATAGAATAGTGTTTAACCTGAAGAAGAAAAAAATGAGGAATACATGATAGCTGTCTTCAAGTATTTGAAGGGCTGTAATATGGAGGAGGGATTAGCCTTGTTCAGTTTGGCATCAGAGGACAGACCCAAGAGGAACAGGTGGAAGTTGGAAGGCATCAGATTGAGGCTTGATGTCAGGAAATTTAATTTCTTCAAAATTATAGCTGCTGTGCTGTGGTTCCCCTTTTTGGAGGTCTTACACAGAGGCTGGAAAACATTCACTGAGGATGTTCTAGCAGGGATGGATTCTTTTCATAAATGGATTGGACAAGATGGCCAATGATGTTCTGAGTTGCCTTGGTCATGTATTCCCTATATGTGTACATCACTGCCATTATACCATGAGTTTTAGCCCATTCATTCCATTGACCACTGTTTATTTGTGGAAGAATATTCACGGTGGGGTGACAAGAGGGATGTTTGGTCATGTCAACTCAAAAAGCATTGATTAAATACTTAACTTTGTTCTAGGAATCATATTAAGTGCTGGGAATACAAATATGAACAAAAAGAAAGACAGTTCCTTCCTTTAAGGACCTTATATTCTAATGGGGGAAGACAGCACATAGAAGGAAACTGAGAAGTAGGGAATGGGGGAATCCTGGTGGTGAACAGGAACAAAGGTAGGAGAGGAAAGAAACATGACTGGCCTGAGTGCTTCCTTAGAATGAAAGTTCCAGATGGAAATCATCGGTGGGTGGAGAGGGAGAGGCATAGGAGTAGAGGGATCTTCTAACTTGGAAAAGCTTCATGGTGAAGTCCAGGGAGTAAGCTGCAAAGCCATGAGAGAAGTGGCTACTGTTTTTACTATATTATTTTGATAAAAACCTTTGTCTACAAGACAGATGACTTAAAGTGGAGCATACTAATGGGGGCTTATGAGCTATAGTTGTAGGAGTTCAAACTCCCAGAGTACTTCTAGAACCCAGGAGTAACAGCTGTTTTCTGCAGATGCAATTCATAAGGGCAAAGTGGGTGAGTAAACTTAAATTCTATATCATTCATCAGTGGTGCATGCTACAGCATGGTTACATTCATCATGTTCTTTCCACGATTCCTTGGGTCACTTATGATTTTGACTCTTCCAACATCATGACTGATCATAATTCATGGTTATGGAGCATTGCTGAAGAATTTTGGTGTTAAAAATGTCAGCTTTTGCAAAACATAGCAGACAATGTGCCTTTTCCCAAATGCAATATTATGCTCCCTCTCATGTTCAATTCTGGGTCCAGTTCATTGTTTATCTTCAGGGCTTGTTCAAGATAACAAACTACATCTTCCAACTGAAAGGAACTTGTTGAGCATCCCACAGGGGAGACAAAAGAACTTCCAACAACTAAGTACCTGTTTGCCATAGGTGCTCTCTATGGTTGAGCCCACTTTCCCCAGAACTACCATATATGGGTGGGAGGATGTCAATCTTTTGTAGATGTTTTACTGCAACTAAGGATGCCAGGTTAGTAAATGCTGCTTTCTAAAAGTAACTGTCTGACACATGATAACCAACTGGTGAGAAGCACACCTTTGGGAGCTTAATCCTATAGCATAAAAAAAAGGCAATCTGCAACTCCACAGAGTTACAGAGATGTAGCCTGTCTTTATGCTGGACTCAGCTTGTTAGCGAGTTGGAATTGGGATAGTCGCATCTTAGCATGGAGTGCATGTTTATCATTTCCCCTCCCAAAGAAGAATGTATAGTTATCCTATCCACATCAAGACTTTGCCCACTGTGGTTTTGATAGATTGCAGTTCAGCATAAGAAATTAAATGGGAATCTGGGGGAAGTTTTGTAGAAGCTTCAGATGACACATGAAAGCCAGAAGATGGCACAGAGACCATGACCAAATACTTAACCCAAATTTTACACTAAGGTACTGTAAACACTCCATAAAAGAAAAAGAAAAAATTCAGATGTCTTCGTTGGTATAAAAGGGAGGGCCAAAAAATTTTACATGGATTTGCAGATGGGGTGGGGACCAAGATACATACAATTAGGCTTAAAACTCAAATGCATCCATGAAGCCTTGAGTAAACTCACTCTTCTTTAACTCAATCCAACCCCAGATCTTTATAATTTGAAACTCAGATCTTGTGTCCCCCAGACTCAATTCTGAATTTTGAGATTTGTCCTTACTAATGCTTATGAAAATCCTTTAGCCTCTGTCAAATCAAGTCAACAAATATTTATTAAGTACCTGTTATTTGTCAGGCACTGTACTAAGTGCTAGGGGTACAAGGAAAGGCAAAAGTTAGTCCCCTACTCTCAAGGAGCTCACAGGGGGAAGAGGAGAGAATGGGAGCGGGGGAAGCAAAGAGGGGGAGACATCATTTCATACTGACTATTTTATATCAACCATTGGTTGATTTGTCAGGTTTCCGACAGTGGCTTGTTGTACCATGTTCCTGACTTTGACTTGTGAAGAGGCTCTTCCACTATTCTTTTCTTGTTTTTCTGTAACCTTTCTCCACCCCCTCCCTAACTTCACAAGCAGAGGAGATTTCAAACAGTTTCAGTAAAGCTGCAACAATCCGATGATCAGAATGGGAAGAGACTCAAGGCAAGGAGGGTATTTGTTGCTGTTGAGTTGTTTCAGTCATGTCGATCTCTTCATGACCCCATTTGAGGTTTTTTTGGCAAAGATAATGGAATGGTTTGCTATTTCCTTCTCTAGCTCATTTTCTAGATGAGGAACCTGAGGCAAACAGGCATAAGTGACTTGCCCAGGGTCACACGATTAGTGTCTAAGGCCAAATTTGAATTCAGGTTTTCCTGACTCCAGGCCTGGTACTCCATCCACTGTGCCACCTAGCTGCCCTAAGGATTCTATTCTGATAGGGCAGAGCAGTAATAATGAGGACCTGGGCTACAATGGTAGGAAATAGTGAAAGGGATTCACTATCAGAAAACTCAAATTAATTTTAATTTTGTCCACTGTCTTCATTGTATTTAATTTTCTACTATATAACCATTTACGACTGCAGTTGTATTTGCGTAAAATGCATCTGCTAATTCAGTGGGAATATCTGGTGTGGCAGAATAAAAACTGGCTCTGCCATCTGTCTACAGGACCTAGATTCATATCTCAGCTCTGATACTTACTACTTTTATGACCTTGGGCAAATTAGTTAATCTTCATAGGAGACCTTAGTTTCCACAGCTTTATTAAATGAAGGAATTGGACTCGGCCTTTGAGGTCCTTTCCAGTTGCAGATGTATGGTCCTATGATCTTATTTTGGCCAGCAAATTAGCAATTTGTAATGTTTGAAGGAAAATAGAGAAATGACAAGAAAATTCTCAGTTAATATGAGTGAAACTTGAATCTTTTTCATGGTGAGTTAATTTGGCATTCAGATGGATTTTCTTTCTAAATCAATATGCTTTGAAAAAGATAAAATTACTTCATTTCAGTGAAAAAGAGTATGGGATAGTAAAGTAAACAGTTTTTATACTTTCTCTCTGAGTTGATAAGTTAAGGTTAAAGTTTCAGCCTTAAGAAAGTTAAGGCTGAAATAGGCTTTGTTCATTTAGGAAAGAAAATATTGGTGGGTTTAGTGATATGAAGAAATTTAAGTTTTCAAAGTGGCTGCTTTGTTTTGCATGAAGTAAATGACTTTAGATTAAATAATAGCAGTGATAATCTTAGTGTTTGGTTTTAGCAGAGGGAATTGTTATTATTCCAGGATGGCAGCTACAGTGTATACTTGATAACAAGAATAAATCAGTTGAGTCATAGTGTTATGATAGATGCTTATAAGGTCCTTGTGACCCAGGCGTTTGTGACCTGTGAAACCCCTACTCTTCTTGGATTGGCTAAAAGTAGCTTAAAATGAATGGCATTTAAATTTGCACAAACCTCAAAAGGTTTGATTTGTTGTGATCTCATAGGGTGAAAAAGTATGATATAAATTGGTGCCCTGCAGTAGTTACTCGTAGCAGTTAACATTGGTGGAAGGAACAAAGGCCATTGGAATTAAAGGTCCTTTTCTCCCCCGCTCTCCTTCCAGTTGAAAACAAAAAAAGGATGTAAAATTTAACCTGGCATTTTCAGTGTCCTGATTACTCAAAGTAATTCCATTTTTTTTTTTTTTTTGAAATCCATGCCAAAAATACTGAATCCAAATCTTTAGTTACAAACTGTTCTTGCATCTGACTTTGAGAGGCACACTCTGCATTTAAACATGGTCAGAAAGTTGTTTATAAAGCTTTAGAGATACAAGGCTGAAGAAAAGTGGGCTGGGGGCGAAGGGGAGGGAGGGTCATTGGCAGGAATGCTTGGCAGACATTACAACTCTGTCCAGAGGCCAAAAGGCAGATAAATCACTGCTGGTCCCCTCTGTTATTATTGAAATGGTTCAGCCCTGGGGTTTAGCTGTAGGACTTACAACGTTTTGAAGTGCAAATAGGATGGTGAAGGGTAAACCTTTTTAGAGTCTTATTTTGATGGATTTTTTTTTCCTCTGTGGATTTCTGGCACTGACTGGGATCTGGAATGGGGGCTTAAAAAAAAGTTTGTTTTGTTTTTGATCAATCAGGCAATAAGAACTTTCCGCTGGGGTGTACATTTTCTACATGCATATTGATCCTATTGCGTTTAAAAGTAGTTCATTTAATTAGGTCTTTTTTAAAGCTTTTACCAATAAGATTTGCATTAATGAAGCTGCCATTTCAAGGTCATGCCTCTCTGTCGGTAATTAGTGTTAATGTCAAAAGTTACTGATTGTTGAACTATATGGTTGGGATATTACACTTATTAATTACATTGAGTTGCTTAAGTCCAAATGCCAAATGAAGGTAGCCAAAAAAAAAAAAAAATCTTTACATTAAAACAGTACTTTGTATAGTTAAAGGATCAAGTCTATATTTGGAAACAACGAAGACAACTTTTTCTGAGTTGTTGGTTGCTGAGAGCTGCCAAGTTTTCAACCTTTTTTTTAACTCATGTTACAGTTCAGGTGTTGTATACAATTTGGGAACACTTCCCTTTCCAATTTCCCTTCTCCTTCTCTTCTCCTCCAATTGATTTTCTTGTATCCATTCATTTTTTTCTTTGTATTTGTGGTGTTTTAAAATAGGAGTTTTTAGGTGTGAAATAACTGCCTTTCATCAGTTATACAATTGTACTCAAGAGATTTAAAGACAAGTCATGATGAAGTTATAAAGGATTTTTATAAGAATATGGGATATTCATTTCTCAAACTGGTACAGTTTTATTTTCTGTCAGATTAATATAAACACATGATATAAAACTAGTAATCAGGAAAATCATATCTTTTCAGTAATATAAGGAGGAGCTGGTGATATTTATCAAAACATCACCCCTAACAACAATACTGTAAACTTGGATTCAGAGGCCCTAATACTTTTTTTTAATCTAAAATACTGTTGTGTTGGAAGAAAACAATAATTGTATAGAGCCGTCTTAATTAATCTTTATTTGAACAAACATTTTAGAATTAGCATAAAAAGATATCTAGATGAACCTACTACTTTCCTTGAAAATAAACTATTTATATGAAGCAGTGCTTTGGCTCTTTGCTGAGGAAATAGCTCTTTTAAATAACTATTGCTGAAATGAGTATTTCCCTAATTGTCATTGATTATAAGATGTTCTTAATTGAACTCTGGGCTCATCTGTGCTCTGTGTTTCTCAATAGTTTTCCTTCACATTATGTGAAATTAGCAACTTACAATTTATAGCTAAAGTATTTGCCATTGCTGTCAAATAAATGTTTAAAAAACAAAAAAAACAAGTAAAACAATCTTGATTACAGCAAGGACAGATTCCCTGAATCTTCTTGTTTTTCATTAGTTTGTTGCTGGAAGATGTTAATATGACCTTTCCTTTGTTAGAGGAGAGATCTATAGCACTTCCCAGAATCCTCTCTTAGCTGTCTTTTATAACCCAAGTTGTAGGTTGTGTAATGAATGGAGTTCTTATACTTTGAGCTGACCATGTATGTTGGGGACAGCATATCCTCTCACATTACCCCACACTCTTATTTTTTACTTTCTAAATATTTGATTTTGATAAGTGTATATAAATTCTGGAAAAACAAAATTCAGATATTAAGTATTATTCAATCATAATGCTGCTTTTTGCAGACTAGAAAAATCAAGAAGGCACTGTTGAAACATATCTTGAGATTTATTGAAACACATGTGAGTTTTATTTTGAATTTGCCAAGCAAAAAGAATACTTAAAAATACTTGAAAAATCTCTTTTTTTCACCCTTAGTTCCTTCTCTAGTGAATTGCCCCAATATAGCAGCTTGGGGGTGGAGGAATAGTGAAATGCAGAGTAGAAAGGCAATCTACAAATGATCACTCTTTTCTGCCTTTGATTGTGTCAGATTTTTTTTTCTTTTTTTTTTTGGCAATTGTTTTCTTTTTCACTTAGAAGAGGTTTATGGTCCAATGTCTGTCAGGACAGTCTGTCAGGACGGTTGTAGTTGTATTTCCCTCTTGAGTTCCTAGAGGTGGTGTTATCTTTTGTTCACTCAGCAGTATGGTTGTTCCTGAGAGCATCTGTCACTGTAGGCATTACAAGATGGATGAGTCTCCAGTGAACTGCTGCTGGTTGAAGCAAATGGTGAAAATAAGAAAAGACAAGGGGGTTGAGGGTCTGCAGAGTGAACAGACGACAAGGAAACACTGTTAGAAATCAAGAGTAAGCTGGGCAATAGAAGAAGAAAGAACAAAGATGGATCATATGTCATTTTCTAAACCACCTAGAAATCTTCATCTTTGGGTAACTACAGCGATCTAAGTGGTCATCTGCATCATGGTAAACAACTGTTTTTATTTTTGTTGTTGTTCTGTGATCGGCAATGGGAAAAAAATAGGAAAGATGTGGGGAAAGTTACAACAGTGTATTAGGATTTTTTTTGGTGCTTGGTGCTTTTAATTGAGAATATCTAAGAAGAGCCTTTTTCAGATACTATTTTAAAGTAAATACATATAATTATTAAAAAAGTATTAAATTTGTAATGAGACCTTTCCCCATCTACATCCCCTCCCCTTTCACTCCTTACCTCTTTCTGAATACTAATTACATTTTTGCATGGGAATGATGACTCTTAACTGGAAAATATCCAAGGCTCAGCCCTTGGGAACAATTGAGTTGGCTCTTTTAGCATATTTTAAACAACAAGTAACTTACTTTTAATAGGTTCTTCAATGACAACAGGGAAATATATTATTGTTCATTGGCTTTGCAATTGGGAGATTTTATACTATGTAAAAAAGAATCCCTTTTGGTGTCTCTGGAAAGTTAAAACTCGTTCATTCAGGAGGGTGAAACCAAAACCCCATCTAAAGGAGGCTTTCTAAGACAATGACTGGCCAGAATGAAATAAAAGTAGAGATAGAAATGTAATTGAAAAATGATTTTGTCAAACGATTTGTCATTGTTCTATGAATAAGAGCACAGATTGAAAGGCAGAAATTAAGATGATTAGAAGGCTTAAACCACACAAATGGTGGAGGATCTTCCTTCTCTATGGGTGTAAATAATAGATGAAAGGGGAAGAGTGACAACAAAGGATCAGGGCGTTTAACAGAATGTGTGCAGCCTGAATGGAGGTCTGTGGCCCTGGGCCAAAGGTCTTAGCTTGGAGTGTAATTAGAAGAAAATACAAAAATGTCATTACTAGCAGGTGAAGTGTGCAGCACGTGGCCAAAAAATAGCAATAATTTTAGACCCAGGAGCTATTGGAATTGGATTACAGACTTTTTTTAATCACTTGGAGCTTCAGAGAGTCTTGGAGTTTCAGGGGAAGTAATGGAGTTTGACCTTGTTGACCATCTGTGATAATCTTAGTACTGATGGTTTGGTATGGTGAGGATGCATAACTCAGAGTAAGATGCCTATTTGGCGTTGAAAATACAGGAGCAAGGAAGCCTTGATCTTGTTCCTTTAGTTTGGTGTGGCTTTTTTTCCCTGATGACCTTCCTCCTCATCAGTAAGAGAGGTAGAGTAAACTATTTTGATTTCAAAACCTGAAATTGCCTTGCTTTTTCTGTTTTTTCTTCTTGCTTCCTCTCTCCAAATTTGAGGTGAAGAGATTATACAACTGGATATCACTTTACTGAAAAATACATAATATTTAGTTTTTAAATTGTTTGCTTAGTGTCATTTACTTTGTTAAGTCACTATTCTCTAAGAAAATGTATTATTCTATTTTAAAAAAAAGAAATGAAAACCTTATATATTATGTACACATAAGTAGTTTACAAATTTTTTTTTTATTTTACATATTCTTCTACTGTTTGCCCTGTTCTTAAAAGTAGGGTTAACTGATGGCACTTAATATGAAGGGACATTAACTTTCACTTGTGCTTCTGGCAACACCGAACTTCTAAGAGAAAAGATGCTTTTTAGCCTCATAAGAGCACCCATCAAAAATGCAGACTTAGAATTTAAATGTTTTTCCTTTTGTCTTATATTCAACATGAACTAACCCAAGGGCAATAATTACCTTTGGGTAATGAAATGTGGTCCCCTTTAGAGATTAGGGAAGGAGGCTGTCTCTGAGCTGAACCAGGGGTGATGGGTGTGGATGTAGATGAGGCTTTGGGGAGTTCATTTATAAATAGAGAATATCAAACTTTTGAAACTGCCCTTACGCCTCTGGTGTTGTTTTTTTTGGCAGGTGTGAAAGAGCCTTGGGTGAGCTCAGGCACTCAGAGGCAGCTCCCAGGGCTAGCGGCAGCTGCAGCGGAACGAACCGCGGCGGCGGCAGCACCGGCGGCGGCACCGGCGGCGGCAGGCTCCCTGAAGTCTTTGCTCCTGCCTCAACCATGAACGTGTCCCAGAAAGGTTAACACGAAGAAGCCAAGGTACTACCACAACGCGATTTATTTTCTAGCCGATGACTTTTCCTCCAAATGAAGATGTTTTACGTGAATTGGGTTTTTTGTTTGTTTGTTTCATTGTGAATGAAGCTACTAAATTGATCCTTGAACTGATTTGACCCATTGCAACATCCTGTTACTTCCCTAAGCCCAAAACAGACCTGGGGAAGGAGGAAACATGTTTTAAGAAGGATCCACTTCCACCCCCAAAAGTTCTTGATAAGCTGGCATCAGTAAATAGGGAAAGTGAAGTATTTGCTGGCAAGTTTTTCCCTACTATCTCAGTTGGCCTCAGGTTCCTCATCTGTAAAATGGAGATAAAATGCCTGTGAGCTTCTACCTCCCAGGGTTGTTGGGTCAAATGATAATCACTGTAAAACACCTATAGTACAGTGCCTGGCACATAGTGAACCCTGTATAAATGCTAGTTAAGGTTATATAAAAATCCACGTTTTAAATTTCACATGACTCTTGGGCTATATCTAGAAATTTTCCCAGGCTGCTGCTGGTTCAACAAATAGCCCATGATAGACTATCTTGAATACTCTATGCAAAATACCAATCTGAGGACAATGTTTCTTAAAGAGGTTACTTTTTTGCCCCGACTTCTAAACTGCTTGCCACCAGGGTAGGCCACTTTGAACTCAGAATTAGGGAAGGTGGCACACTCTGACACAGAAGACTCAGAACTTTCTTGGGACTTAAGAATTTCAAGACACTGGTTTGGAATAGTCTTGCCTCTCAGCAACAGCACAATGAATTAAGACCCTGAGACACTGTCTTTCTCTCCTTTTGGGAGGTTACAACGTGCTTTAAATGACCCAGCATTTCCAAGAGAGGCCAAAGATCTTTTTCACTTTTATGACCCGTTGTATCCCTTTGAGGCCAAAAAGAACAAGAGGGTCATTACCACGAGGGTCCGGGTTCTGTTTGTTACTTAGGGTTACCAGGAAGATTACAGAAACCCAGTAGCTGACTTAACATTTGAGCCTGGAACATCTGGAGAATAGTCAGAGGAGGGAACTTGGAGGCATGAGAGAGAATTGGGTGGGGGGTGGGGGGGGTGGAGTAGGAAGGGAGAGAGAGAGAGAGAGAAAGACAGAGAGAGAGACAGAGAGAGATAGAGAGCAGAGGAAGGAGAGGGACAGAGAGACAGAGAGAGAGACAGAGAGAAAGAGCAGAGAGAGGAGAGAGAGAAACAGAGAGAGAGAGCAGAGGGAGGAGACAGAGAGAGAGAATACGAGAACACACGAACTGTTGAATTTTGTTTCACCAGGTGCTAGGAGGAAGCAACAGTAGCCTTTTTGATATGGGAGGCAAAATCTGTGGCCCCTGAAGTTAGGCCACAACAATGGAAGAGGTCAAAGGACAGCTGAGTGGGGTCAGTGAGACACCATGGGGTGTATTTTGTTACTTAGTAAAAGGAGCAGCCTCCTAAACCTTAAAGGATTCTCTTGAAAAATCTGTGTTGTGAAAAGGTTTTATGAGTCTCATGGCAAAAAGTCCTGATTTATCTAAGGAATGCTTGCTTTTTGTCTGAATGAAAGGATAATCCTTACCAAATGTTGGCAACTTATATAAGCAGTCAGTATAGGTCTGAAAAGATAGTTAAAGTTGCAGTGTACTTTGGTTTCCAAAATGCTCATCAATTTAATGTTAAAGCAGAAATTCTCTGGTAGTGAAATGCCATTTGTTCTCCAGACATAAACCCAAAAAAATTCTCAAGAAAAAAGAAAGAAGAGGAAAGATAAAATGAAAGAATGATATAATAATTTTTTGGCAAATGTTTCCCTTCACAGTAAAGTATACTTTCTAAAAGCAAAATATACATACTTTTCTTAAAGTAAAATTTATTTTGAAAGCTAACTTTTAAGCTATATTTCTCCAAAACATTTTATTTCATCATTAAAGAAAAACTTTAAAACTCAAGAACTTAGTACAATATAAGAAGCATCTTTTAATTTATTTTAAATTTTATGAACTGAACAAATTAATATAATGACTCTGGGCTTGATTTTTGGTTTATTTTTTGTGTTTAATTTTTTCAAAAAAAGAGTGAATTGATGACTAAATGTTGTTTGGTATTCAACAAACTTGAATTAAGTACAAGATACAGTATGCTTAGGGGTTTTAGGGATACAGAGATGATAAAGGACACAGTCTCTGTTAGTAACTTACAGTCTTGAAGGGGGATGTATGTATAAATAACTCATGAAAGTTTGAAAATTATTAAATGCATAGGGAAGCGGAAATAGAGTGGGGGAGAGAAAGACAGAGAGAGACAGAGACAGAGAGACAGACAGATTGAAAGATTCACAGAGACAATTGGAGAGGGAGTGAGCAGTCATAGGAGATGTTATGAATGCTTACACGTTTTTGAATTAGTAAGTAGGGAACCAGTGTCAGAGTCAAGACCTTAGAGAGGATTAAAAAAAAAACAATAAAAATTTTACTCTTTATAGAAGAGGAAAAAAAACCTCTACTGTTTGGAAGGACTTTTTAGAACCACTAAAACCTTCCATGGCTCCAAGACTTTATTCCAAAAATTCTGGATACTTTAGGAAAGAAAAAGGTGCTGATTTATATGGAAGTGGAATTGTAGGAATGATGGAAGTTTTGTTATAAGCTTTATATCTCATACAGTAGGGAAAGTAAAGATTTAATGAGTAGTAGGAAGCAGTTTCTTGATGCACAAATTAATTGTGGAGGTGATTTTCTACATTGTATAATAGGAAGGACATTTTCTAAAAGCAATAAATACACATATGGAATGATCATGTACTCAATTTCAATTTTCTCAAGGTAAATAAATAATGCCTTTCAAAAAATAATTTAAAGTCATAAGTCTCTTGGCTGACAGACAATTGCTTGTCGAACACAGGGATTTTTAAATAACGTTAAAGCTGGGGCAGAATGGACAAATAGTAACCTTAAATAAATCATTAAGGGCTAGAAGATGGAAATGCTGTGTGAGAAGATGGAAGGGAAAGTTGGCAGGAATGACAAATCTAGACACAAATGGGAGTGTCAGATGTCACTTAAAATTTCGAGTTGATTTAGGGTATATTCTCTTTTTGTAACTAGATTCTCTGCAGGATGTCATTTTTAAAAAAGAAAACCCATATTTAGATATATTTAGGTGTGTTCCTCTGTGGAAGACAGAAGATACTTTAATAGGAAAATAGAAAATTATGCTGATCTTCTGGGAAAAAAATATAATTCTGATTTGCTACACTTTAAAAATGTAATTATAAAAAATTGGTTTCTCTTCTAAAGATAGTACAGTAGGGATCTGTTTTTCCTTTAACTTGAGGCTTACAAGTTTTATTAATGAATCATCTAAGGAATAAGGAAGGTATAAGGAGAAATGAAGCCCAGTTCTAGATTGAAGGACCAATGAAGCAAAATATAACCTCCTCATTTAATTGTAGTCATTCATCCACTTTTAAAACTTAAGAAGTAATATGGGAAAGGAAGAAAAGAAAATGTATGGATATGAATATTTCAAATAACTCCTTGTGCTCTTCCCAGAACAACTCAAAAGTTGCAAGTTTGAAAAATTGGAGAGAAGTAGCTTTTGAAATTCGTTTCCAGTTGGAGGGGAAGTTTCTTGCCTCAGGCATCCCATGCAAATTTTTAATGATTGTGATGATAAACACCTAAAGTTTTGGTTCTTTGTTGAAGTTGTATGAACAGCTCTATGTGTGGCAAGCGTGATGAATGCTGTAAGCCACACTTTGGAAGCATTTCCTTGTATTTAATGTTTTCTGTTCTGGCTGATTAGCTTTGCTCTATGTTGAAAAATTGGTCTCTGGTGGCATGGTAGTGGTCACACATTGCCCATTACTGTTTTGTATCTTTGATGTTGCCCAGGGCTAGCCTCTGGTCATTACACTAGCTCCAGAGATTCTTGACAGAGACTTGTTTATTTTACACAAGAATTCATGGTATTCAAGGAAGAAAGTTAAGACTTCCAGAAGTAACAAATACCTCTTCATTACATGGAAGAATAGGAGGATGGGGGGAGGGAGGGATAGAAATATAGAAAATATGTAAATAATTTCTACTTTTTTATTATGACAGTTTTCATTGAGACATAATTAGAATGGCAATAGCTTCTTAGCAATTATTTCTAGTCAGTTAAGAAAGAAAAAAGTACCTGTAGAGTATATATAATATATATACATATATACACGCACATACATACATACACACGTGTATGTTTGTCTATCTTAGTGCTAAGTCACTACATATATTTACACAATTTAAACTTAGTTTTGGCTAAAAAGTTGTCAGAAGAGAAATAGGACAACTTTTCCATTCTCCAAACGATTGAAAATGGTTAGAGACCTTAATATAAGTTATGTCTTTGTAGGTGGCACAGTGAATAGAGTGCTTGACCTGGAGTTCAAATACAGTGTGACCCTGGGCAAGTCACTGAACCCTTTTTGCCTGTTTCCTTATCTGTAAAATGAGCTGGAGAAGGAAATGGCAAACTATTCCAATACTTTTGCCAAGAATACTCCAGATAGAGTCACAAAGAGTCAGATATGACTGAAACAACTCAATAATGACATATTTAGAACATTTTGAGGAAAATAGAGCATAACAACAGAATAAATCACTTATTTTTAATGAATTTGGTGAAATGAATGGCCATGTGCTTTTTAAATATGCTTGAATGGACAGTACTGCCTGTGATTAGTTTCTCATATAAACAATTTTAATTTATTATTTTAATCAAATTTATTATAGAGAATAAAATGAGAAAACATTACTCTGTAATAACAATAAAAATAATACATTTTATGTAGTGCTTTAAAATTTGCAAAGCACTTTATATAACAGTCCTATGAGATGGGTATTGTAAATGTTATTATTACAGATGAGGGAGCTGAGGCTCACAGAGATTAGATGGTTGTATCTCCAAATCCTAGCAGAATGTTAACTCATCTATCTATCTCTCTCTCTCTCTCTCTCTCTCTCTCTCTCTCTCTCTCTCTCTCTCTCTCTCTCTCTCTCTCCCTCTCTCTCCCTCTCTCTCCCTCTCCCTCCCTTTCTCTCCCTTTTTCTTTTTTTGTGTCTCTGGTCCCTAGCTCTGAGTCTGGAACATAGCAGATACTTCATAAATGCTGAATGAATGAGTGAATTCATGTCTTACCTAAGTGTCAGAGCGAGGATGAAGGCCAGATCCTCTTAATAGCTAATACTTACTGAGACCTTACAGGTTTACAAAGCACTTTGCATACCTGATCTTATTGTATCCTCACAACATGCTGCTACTTTACAAATGAAAAAAAGGAGACGCAAAGATAAAAGTGACTTGTTTAAAGTCACGCAGCCAGTATGTAAGTGACTGAGCCGGAACTGAAACCTAGAACGTCAAAGTTAAAATTTTTTGTTCTTTTCATTATGTTACAACTGTGTCTTTTATGAGAATCATTTTGTCGTTATTTAGATGTTTCAGTCGTGTCTGACTCTTCGTGACCCCATTTGGAGTTTTCTTGGCAAAGATCCTGGAGTGGTTTGCCATTTCCTTCTCCAGCTCATTTTACAGATGAGAAAACTGAGCAAACAGGGTTCAGTGACTTGCCCAGGGTCATACGGCTAGTAAGTGTCTAAAGCCTCATTTGCCTCATTTGAACTCTGAGGACCAGAACTCTGTGCGCTATGGTGCCACCTAGCTGCCCCATAGATTGTTACAACTGGGAAAGGAAGGGGAGCTGATTTTGGAGTTAGAGGATCTGAATTCAAGTTTTGTCCCTGGTTCTTAATATCTGTGTAACTTTGGACAAGTCACAACCTCAATTTCCTCATTTTTTAAAACAGAGGGCTTGTATTACTTTGCCTCTGAGCTCCCCTCTCCCTCCAGATCTGTAATCTTAGGAACTGGAGTCATTGTTTTTATACATGCATTTTTGCATGTGATTTGCATTAATTATCTATTTTGGAATAGGCTCCTTTGAGGCAAGAGACTGTGTTTTTCCTTTTTTAAATACAGCTCCCGGTACATAAAATCATAGATTCGTGGAATGTTACTGCTGAAAAGAATATGCTGATTAATAAACAATTAAAAGACTGAATCTTACATGTTCTGTAACTGTTATGGTGGTGGTGTGTTTGACTCCAAGGCAGAGACAAAGATAAATAGACATAGGCATATGCCTTCAAGGAGTTAATAATCTAATAAGAAAGATAAGATATATAAAAATAGAGTAGAAAATATTGTGTGCATAGAAAAATTACAGAGAATTTTGTGACTATTCAAGAGATGGGAGATGACTTGAGACTTGGGATGGTAGGGGATACAGCAAAAACTATTTTTAAGAGATAGACTGAAAGAATTGATATTTCAGTAGGCAGAACAGGAGAGGAAATAGATTCTAATGGCAGGTTCATGCCCTTTGCATGAGCAAAGACAATGAAGTAGGATATTACAAGATGAGTTTATGGGGCAGTTTAGTTTTTGTAAGAAGCATATAAAGAACAGAATGAGAAAAAGTAGGTCAGAGACAGATTGTGAAGGTCTGAGAAGCCAGGAATGATGATGAGCAGGAGCAGCACCAGTCAGAGCTTTTATTTCGCTTCTCTGATGCGATATGTTGCAGCCTAGTTTGTATCCATGACGTGTCTTTCAGTTCTTTGAGTCACTTGCCATTTTTCTTCTTAGGTTTTTAGTGTTTCCTGATTGCATCCCTACAGCATTGCTGGGGAAATATTATAGTCTTTTAAGAATTCATTTGTATTGGTATTTTAAAATTTTTATATATCTACACTTCTCAATATTTCACTCTTCCAGAGAGCACCCATTCTTTCAAAAAAATAAAAGAAGGAGAAAAAACTGGAAAAACTGACCTACATATTGAAAAAGTATCAGTATTCTGCACCTAACAGTCCTCTCCCTTCACTTCTGTAAAGAATCAGGAGGAGGTTGCTTCTCATTTTTTCTTTGCAAACAAGCTTGGCCATTTAGAATTTAAAAGAATTTTGTTTCCGTTTCTTGGTTATTGTTGTTCTATCCATTTTTACATTGTGTGTTGTTTTCCTGCTACTCCTTTTTTTGTTTTTTTTTTTCATATATTTTCTCATGTTTCTCTGTATGGATCATATTATTTCCTATATAACAGTAATATTGCATTGCATTGGTATACCATAGCTGTTTAGCCACTCTGCAGAATTATCTACTTTGTTTCCGATTCTTTGATACTACTAAGACACTACTATAAATATTTTGCTATAATGGCGCCTTTGGTTTTGGCACTGGCCTTCTTGTGGGGTATATTCTAGCAGTGGAATCTTTAGGTCAATGGATATGGATGTTTTTAGTCACTTTCTTTGCATAACTCCAAATTGCTTTCCAGAACGGCTGGAATAATTTAGTTTTATCCTCTGCATTAGTTTGAGGCCTGGAAAGGTTAAGTGATTCGCCCCATATCGTAGGTAGCTAAGTAGTGGAGCTCGACGTTTATCTCAGGTCTGCTGACCCCAAATTTAGCACTCCTTATGCTGTCACTTACTGCTCTCAGATGTCAAATACAAAGACCAGTTTGGAGCTTCAGAGGGAGGTTGGGGTAGAGAGAGATTTCAGAGTCATCTGTATAGGGGTGATTTTTAAAATTGAATCTCAGGATTTAGGTGTCAAAAGGGACCAAACAGGATACACCTCATCTAATTCATACCTGAAAGAGAATTTTCACTATAACATACCCAGCCAATGATCACTGGAAGACTTCCAGTGAAGTACCATTACCTCCAGAGGCAGCTCATTCCTCTTTGGAGTGACTGTAGTTTTATGAAGTTTTTCCTATATCCAGGGTACATTTTTGTCTTTATATTTTCTGTCTTCTGCTCCTTTTTCTGCCCACTGGGTCCAGATAGAAAAGGTACTCTCAAGAAGTTGGGCAATGAAATAATGCAGGAGGGAAGTAGAAAGGCAGCTACAAGGTATATGACAGGGATCTAGGGAATCGCTTTGTTTCTTATGTAGGGGAGATCTGAGCATATTTGTAGACAATGGGGAGGAAGCAATGGAGATTGAGAAATCAAAGATACATGACAGTGAGGGGATAATTTATGGAGTCAGGTCCTAGAGGAGGATGGAGACATGGGGGAGGGAAGGAGGCGTACAAATGGAGAGGTTAGCCTTGGCAACAAGGAGGGATTGGGAAGAAATATCTTAGACAGGAAGGAAGACAGTATTCAAAGGGAAATGCCAGGCTATTTATTCTCTAAGTTCAAACAGCAGAATTCTTGATGCGATAGCCTCTTTTGCCATGCCTCTATCCACTGTACCAGTAGTCCTTGCCTAGTGTCTGAAAGTGTGACTTTAAAGGCTCTTTTCAAACAATGCAGCTTCCAGGCATTTGTTAATCATATAAAAAAACTCCATTGTAGATACAACTAGAAATATGCCATTGTACATTCTTAAAGGTATCAGCATAGTGAAGCATAACATTTACCTCTTTCACGAGTTATTTTAAAACAAAATATGTGTGTGTACATACATATAAATATCTGTTATCTTGGTTTTTTTCACTTTAGATAGATAGATGGATAGATAACTTTATATAGGTCTTGTGTGTGTATGTTTAAAGGTTAATTCTTAATTATTTGATGCATTTTGTTGCTGTAAATGATATTTTGCTTTCTGTCAATTTTCCTGATCTTTATAAGGGAATATATAAAACTGCAGTTACTCCTTTGTAGGTTAATTTTATCTCTCTCTGTTTTATTAAATCTTTGTATTAGCTCAGTTAAAATTTTTTATTCAGTCACTTGATTTTTCTAAGTATTTGAGTCCAGTGATCAACAAATTTTAACCTTTTAATTGTGATTTATTATTTGTTCCATATTGAGCTGGTTAGAACTTTGAAATTATGTAAGATTATGAATCAGTGAGCATTTATTAATACCTGCTGTATGCTATAGTAAGTGCTAAAGGTACAGACCCTGCATTTCATAAATTTGCATTCTGTAAGCCCAGGTTGTCTATTTATATCCCTCTACTACTCAGTAAACTTTAGTGGCTTCAAAATTGAACTCATTCACTTTACCCCCAAACCTTTTTCGTAACTTCCCTTTTACTGCTGAGGATACCACTACCCTCACAGTTACCCAGGATTGTAACCTAAGTATCATCCTCAACTTCTCACTCTCTCTTACCCCAAGATGCAATTTGTTGCCAAAACCTGCTGATTTCACCTTTTCTAACATCTCTTGAATATGCCCCTTTCCTACCTCTGACACTGTTTCTACCCTAGTACAGGCTGTCATGACCCCACACCTGGACTATACAGTCTGTTGGTTTGGTCTCTTTGGGACATGTCTCTCCCTTTACAGTCTGTCCTCCATTCAGCTATTAAATTAATTCTCCTAAAATGCAAGTCTGATCATGTCATCTACTTATCTACCCCGCATTCATTAAACTCCAGTGACTCCCTGTCATCTTCAAGATCAAATATAAAATCCTCTGTTTAATTTTCAAAGTCCTTTGTAACCTGGCCCTCTCCTACCTTTCTTGGCTTTCTACTTATACCCTAAACATCCTCATATGATCTATTAAACAGTGACAGTGGCTTCCCTGCTGGCCCTCAAACAATATCTCCCATCTTGATTCCAATAATTTTCATTGGCTATCTCTCATGTCTGGAATGCTCGATAGCCACTCATCTTCATCTCTGCCTCCTGACTTCTCTGGCTTCCTTCAAATCCCATATAAAATCCCACTTTCTACAGAAAACTTTTACGATCCTTCTTAATTCTAGTGCCTTTACTTTGTTAATTATTTACCATTTCTCTTGTATATCCCTTCCACATTACTAGTGTTAGGAGCATAGAGCCCCCATGATTTGGAAAATCAGCATTAAATTTTTTGGCCCTCTTTCATACAAGAGAAGTCTGATTTTTTTTCTTTTTCTTTTATGGGGTGTTTACAGTATCTTATTGTAAAATTTGGGTTAAATATTTGATCATAGTCTCTGTGTCATCTACTACCCTTTGTGTGTCATCTACAGCTTCCCTAAAACTCTTCCCAAAATTTCCATTTAATTTTTTATGTTGACCTGCAATATATTGAAGCCACAATGGGGAAAGTCATGATGTGGAAGGGATAACTGTATATAGATTATTTGTACACAGTATGCATTTTGTCTCCCCGATTAGTTGTCTGGGGGTAGAGAATATCTTTTACTTTTCCTTTTTATCTTCAAGGTTTAGCACAGTGCCTCACATATAGTAGGTACTTAATAAATATTTATTTATTATCAGTATAATTAAAAGTGATGACCGTGGAAAATCCTTCATTACAACCTTTTTTTTTTAAAGTAGGAATGATGATTTTTTTTCCCATTGATTTAATACTTTCCCAAAGTTTCCAGTAGACACTTTTTGTCACATTGAGGAAAAAAACCTTTAATTTCTGTACATCTGAATGTAATAGCTTTTTTTTAATTGAGGCAAATACAAGATTGATATTAAAACTGGTAGGGATAAATCTGAAAAAGAAAATATTAATTCAGTATAATTAATGAATATTGATGTAACATTATGTTAAGTTCTGGCAACTAGGACATAGCCCTCTATCTAAATTACTCATCATAAACAAGGAAGATTCCTCACAGGAATATAAGAATAATTCCCTATTAGGAAAAAATTTATGTAAATCATATTCGTAAAAATACTACTCCATTGTTTCAGTCTTTTAAGAAAGTGACCTTGAGTTCTAGAAGACTATACTAGTAAGATACAATCTCTGGGAGGATTTTATCTACTTGAACAAGCTTTAAAAGTAGGTCTCAAAAATAGATTTTGTCTAGTCTCTTGAGGCCTGACCAGTCAAGTACCGAGATGCTTAACTGGAAGTTGGCAGCTAGGGAAAAGAAATGTTGGCTATAGCACCTCATCAGTAAGAAAAATTCCATTAAATTCTTACGGTTATAGTACCAGGCACAGAAAAGACTGGACTAAAAAAGCATCTCTTAGTACATTGACTTTCTTCATATTTTCCATTGCAATTATATCATTCAATAATTTAACTAGTATAGTATTATAATTTTAAGAAAATAAAGCCTGTACATGCCTAACACATAGTAGGCATTTATTAAATTCTGGTTGAATGAATGATTATCCAACAATCCAATTCAATAAACATTTATTGAAACACCTTGTATGGCCAAGGCTCTGTGCTAATCTCTGGGAATACAAATATAAAAATGAAATAGTCCCTTTCTGCAAAGAGCTTACATTATTGACATTTTCATTGATAGTTGACATTTTTAATTTTGTAATTTTTTATGATTCTGTTAAGGTTCATCCCTCAAATTTTTTGAAATTTATATTTAGTTTCCTCCCTAATTCTTCCTGCAATTTTTAAGCTGTTTGTTTTTTCTCTTAAATCTTCTTGTGATTTTTTTCCCTCTGATTTTAGTTCTTCTCTTATTTAGTATGTCTGTAATTTTCAGTAGCTTTTATGTGATTTTTTTTGTATTGTTTTAAAGCTACTTCTAATATTGTTTCAATGTGCCTTTTTCTTTAGCTTGTTATAAGATCATCAATTTGGACTTGGAAAGGCAAAGTAGTCAAACTTAATTTTAGAGATAATTTCTGTTTTTTCATAATTTGCTCATTGTATTTTTTCATAATCTTTTTTTGCTTCTATTGTGTTGATCTCTTCAGCTTATTGTTTTCTTGGAGTTTTTTTCTTGTGGGAATTTTTGGCAGTTTTTTCTATTATTATTTTTAGGGGAATCTTAAGAAGCCAGACCTGTGATATTTCTATTATCCTCTCAGAAATATATAGTCCACATCTATATGGCATTTTTTCCCCAACATTATCTAACGTAAACGTCATATAAACTTCGTGAACCAAGCAATATAAATATTATTATCCCTTTTTAATAGAGAGGAAACTGAGGCTCAGGAAGGCTCAGTTAATTGTCTAGTGTCATCTGGCTAGTAAATGGCAAAGCTAGGACTTATATCTAGTCTCATAACTTTGAGTCCAGTCCACTCTTTTTATTAAGCCTTTCCTTGACTTGTTCCCAGGCTGGTTTGCTAAGGTCCTTCCAGTTCCCAGAATCCCAGTCTTGGGATCAAGGAAACAAAATCCATTTGATCATTGTCTTTGAATGGTAAGCCAGCCAGTGAGCCATCAAGTGTTACTGAGTTCTAATTACTTCTCAACACCATCTGTATGGTTCCATTTACATTAAATTTGTTTTTTAAAATCCCCAAGTTTTTAAAAAGAGTATTCTTGAATAAGCAGCTCTGGTATAGTGGTTAGAGAACTGGCCTTAGAAGGAAGATCTGGAAAAGAGAGGAGAGGAGAAAGAGAAGGAAAAGGCAGTTTCAGTTTACTTAAGGAAGACAGATCCATTTGTTATTTTATCATTAAAGCTTTCAATTAAAAAAAAAAAGCTGTCAGAAAAGAAAAAAAAAACCCTTTATTTTACAATGAGAAAAGGAAGCAACCAAAGTAATTGTATATTTAAGGAGAATTACATGGCTAACATGTAGTGAAGATGATTTAAAAGGATCTTTTTTTTTTAAACTTGACGCCTAATGGGTTACGTCCACATGAAATGGAAGAGAATCACATTTTCAGCCAGCTGTGATACAGATGGGTCTAATGCCCTTAGAGACACAAGGCTTGTGCTGGTGTTGCCACTGTCACTCCCTCTGCTACCCTAGTGTGCATTCAAGTTTTTTTCTTTTAAGCGAGTCATCCTTGGTTCATTGTTTCCATTTATTTCAGTTTTTGGAGGGCAATTTTATTTTTTTTATAGTCTAGCTTCATGCCTATTAGCCACCTGTCCTAAGCGAGAGCTTTCTGTTTTTCTCCTTGTCCTACAGCTGCAGTATATTGACAAGGACAAAGCAATTACAAAAACTCTGCCACCAAGAGTCTATGTTGAAATAATTCAGCAGCATTCTTAAATGTACTTGTTTGACTTGATGGGTCCATTGTATTTTGTTTTTGTAGACATTATTTGTACTCTGTGTTGGAAAGAACAATTTTAAGTGCCTGGTTAGGATGAGAGGCTGATAATAGTAAGTGTGTAAAGAAAGTGTCTCCTCGTCTCTGTCCCTTTGTCCTCTTCCTTAATTAAGTGGTTGTAGCTGCTGAAATGGAAAGGACAAACATCATAGTCAAGTACAACTTGATGTGAGTCCAAAATACTTACCTAACATGAAATATGGATGTGTTACATCATCTGATATTTTTGGTGGGAAAAATCTTGGTTTTTAGACTAGGAGAAAATGATTGAGAATACCTTGCATGTAGGAGATACACAATAAATATGTTCTGAGTGAAGTTTCCATGTCTACATATGTATAGAGAGAGAAATAATGATTCACAGTATATAGCTTCATGTCTGGCTATAAATATTACCAGTCAGAATGTTATTGTCATTTCTACTGCTGTGTAGATGAAAACATTATAGGTCTACACATTTACAACCTTAGGTACAGGTGCAAAGACTACAGGGCAACTGGATGGTGCAGTGGATAAAGTTCTAGGCTAGGACTCAAAGACCTGAGTTCAAATCTAGCCTCACATGATTTTTTTGTGTGACCTTAGGCAAGTCACTGAACCCTGTTTGCCTCACTTCCTCATCTCTAAAATGAGCTGGGGAAGTAAATGGCAAACCACTGTAGTATCTTTGCCAAGGAAACCTGGAATGGGGTCATGAAGAGTCAGACTCTACTGAAATGACTGAACAAGCTCTACCAACTGGAATATAACCTGTTCCTATTTCCTATTTCTCGTAAACACACTGAAAGAAAAGCTGATATTGAGAAAAGTTGATAGAAGCTTTGACAAGTGGTAGAAGTCTGCTTTAATTTTCTCTACTGAACTTTCTTTCCAAAAAGGATAAAGGATTAGCTGAGTGTGTAATGGTTGTTTGGATTTCATTTGGCTTACTGAGGTGACAGGTACTTCTTATAAGAACTATGTTTGGATCCACTAATTATGTGGGTGCACAGAACATTCCATGGTGATGAAGTGTGTGCCCCTCTGTTTTAGTAGCATCATTATTAGCTGAAAATATTTATTGGGAATCTTTAAGTATCTGACTAAGTACAAAGGAAATAAAAATAGGCATGCCCTCTGCCCTTCATAATTGCCTATGTAAAACAAACTGCAAAGGAAACTCAGTGATGGAGACTTATAAACTGCCCCTAACGTTAGACAGGCCTGTTTATACAATGGACTTTACAGATATTTTTGCCTTATTATATTTTGGTTTTGCTGCCTAAAATATTTTTCTCATCTGTTAGCATCCCTTTAGAATTTTGTTTGAGTTGATTTTCAGTCAGATACCAATTCCAGCTCATACAAATATAATGCTGAGAGGCACTTAGAGCTTGACTTGTTTTGAGAATCAGGGCAAAAGAGGTTCATTGTTATAGGCTTCCCTACGTTACCAGTCTCATAGAATGATATTGGATGGGATTTTTAAGAGCTCTCTCATGAAAGCGTACTGCATTAAATGAACATCTATTTGATGAAGTTCATCTTTATTACTTGAGACCAGTTTTACAACTGTTCACTTTGTCTGAGAAGGTAGTAGACAAGGTCTTTACAATGCTTCATATCTTCATGATAGCTACAATTTATATAATGCTCTAAAGTTTTCAAGGCACTTTGCATATGTTCTTCATTTGAGCCTCAGGATAACCTAGGAAGGTAGGTGCTAGTATTATTTTCATTTTACAGATGAGAAAACTGAAGCACTGGGAGGTTAACTGACTTGCTCAGGGTCCTTCCCACAGCTCGTAACTGAGGCAAGATTTGAAATCTGGTTTTCTTGAATATCTTTATTGATCCTTAGTCTTCTTGATTAGTGAGCTGTTAGCTCTTTCTTTACTTGAATTAATGGACTCACAGTAGTGGGGAGAGCAGGACAATTCAAAGAATACTGTCAACTGCCTTTCGGACTCTTCAACATTTCTGTGGCCTGGCTGGCTCTCCTGGTATTTCCTATAGAAATTTCCTGGAAAGAATTCTGTCAAAAGAAAGTTTATTAACTGACTGACTGACCATTGTTCTTATTATGAGAATGATTATTTCCAGAGCTATGATTTTATAGTGATAGGTAACACCCACCGAGGGATACGTAGGTCAGCCATGAGCTCAGCAATTTTGGACAGAGATTTGTCAAGGGTACTGGCTATGAAGTAACTTTCTTGGGGTCACATAACTATTATGTGTCAGCACTTGGAACTAGGTCTCTCCATCCGTAATGCCAAGTCTATTATTGTTATTACTGTTGTTACAACTGGAAGTTTTTTTTTAGGATTCATACACAATCTTTCCAGCACCATGTGGATGCTTGCAACATTGTCACTTCTTGGTATTAAGTAAGTGCCTGCTGCATTCTTTGCTAGCAAGACAGGACCTTTGATAGATGGGGCCAAGAAGATTTGGGAAAGAAATTAGTCCTTTGAAAGGTATAGGTGGGTCCTCTATATTTCCAATTTACCTAGTCCCTTCTCCACACTGTCTTTCCTAATGCTTAGTTCACCTGCTACTCTCCTGCCCCAGGCGTCAGTGTTAGTGTTACTACTCAGTTTTCTGTTTCAAAGTATTGTAATTCATTCCATAATTTATGTGGAAGGGGAAGGGGGAGGAAGTAATACTTTACCATCAGTATCTGTAGGATGTAACACTGAACTGTAACATATTTGAAAAATGATAAAATAATTGTTTTCAGAGGCAGCTATTATTATATACAATTATATTACGAGTTATATAAGTGCTGTCTATGTAGAGAGATAATATGGCTGGCTTTAGAGTCAGAAATACCCGAGTTCAAATTCTACCTTTGCCATGTAACTCAGTGACCATGGTTGAGTCACTTAACCTTTGCCCCTAAGCAACTCTGTAAGGTTGTAAGCTCCAGAGAAGTTGTTTACTTATATCTGTGGGAGGGATTTCGCACACTGGGATTACTTTCCCTCATGTACTCCTAAGTCCAGATCAAAAAACTCAAATTATTACATAGAGCTAGAATGAGAAGGGACCTTAAAGATAATACAAGCCAATCAGTATATTAATTAATCAATGAGCAAGCATTTGTTACGATACTACTGTACGCCATGGAAAAGGAAATGGCAAACTACACAGTATCTCTGCCAAGAAAATCCAAAATGGGATCATTTGAGTAGGACATGGCTCAAATATGACTGAACTGAACCATATTCCCGCCAGTGTGCAAAGGGGCTAGAGTTAGCAAGACAAAAATAAAAGTTTCTGCCCTCAAGGAGTTTATAGTCTACCTAAGCAGGACTTCTGGAGAATTCCTGATGGCGAGGAGGAATTGGCTGTCTCCTGAAGAAATTAAATCCATTTTGAACAGTCCTAATTGTCAAAAAGTTTTTCTTAAGATCAAGCCAGAATTACTTGGAAACAAATGTGGTAAATAATGTTAGTGCTTTGTTGTTGTTGTTGTTACTGTTGTTTTAAGGGGAAAGAGGATGACATTATAAGGTGAGACTGACTTCTTAGTGTTTGTGATTGGATGTGACTTGTAAATTTGAAGGCAATTCCATGAACTTTAATTTTTTCTCTCTTTTTCTCCCTCCTCTTCCTCCTCCTCTTCCTCCTCTCCTCCCTGCATCTTTCTCTGTCTTCTCTCTCTCTCTGTATTCACGGGGTAGCTAGGTAGTGCAGTAGATAGAGCACCAGTGCAGGAGTCAGGAGGGCCTGAGTTCAGATTTCACCTCAGACACTTGACACTCGACACTCACTAGCTGTGTGACCTTGGGCAGGTCACTTAACCCCAATTGCCTCATCCAGTATCATCTCCAGTCATCCTGATGAATTTTCTGCTCACTGGATTCAGATGGCTGTGGAGGAGAAGTGAGGCTGGTGACCTGCACAGCCCTCCCTCACTCAAAACAAAGTCAAGTGCAAGTCATGTCATCATTTTTCCAATGGCATGGTCTTCTCTGGCAACGAAGGATGAACACACGCATCCGTATACACACATATTTGTGTATATGTGTGTGTATAAGTGTATATATATATGTGTGTGTGTGTGTGTGTGTGTGTGTGCATTTGTGTGCATATTCATTACTTTGCAACCATATGGAAATAAGTTCAGTCAACTCCAAGGGATTGTAGAACCTCCAGGTACTCTCAGGAATAGATTTTCTTGCTGTCTGTCTTTTATATCACAGAAAGGGTGAAAACTCTTCCTGACGTCCAGTTGTCAAAATACTGTAGACTACATAGGAATACGTAAGACTCAAAGATTGACTCTTGTCTGTATTGTGAATGTTAAAAGTCTCTTGGTCACTTTCTTAATAGAGCCAAGGTGTCTCAGTTTATTTTTCTTGCCTTTTGTACTTTGAAGACTCATAATTCTACATCCTGAGAGACTCATAAAATTGTCTTTAGAAGTAAAGTTGTTTCAGGACAGGTAACGAATGACAGAATCTGGCTTTATAGAGATAATAACAGACCCTGGTTGAAAGGAAGTGAATTACTTACTTATCTATGTGCATGTTGTATCCCTCTTCCTCTTTCCCTTCCCCATGCTCCCCTCAAAATTCTCTGAGAGAATAAGCTTTCATTTGTGTCTTTGTATGTTTTGTGCCTAGGTTAGTGCTTGATAAATGTTTCTCAAATTCAGTTGTATGGATGGGCTGCAGAAATAAAAGGGGCTTTTCTCAATCCTCATTCTTAACTTATCTGCAGTTTTTGATACCACTTGCAACCTCCAATATTCCCTTTCCTCATGGTTCCCCTAAAACTTAGCCCTCTCCTGCTCTTCGTTCTACCTATCTGACCCTACCTTCTAGGTCTCCATTAATGGGTTGTCATCAGTGCTCTATCTCTTAATCACCTATGTCTCTCAAAGCTCTGGCTGGGCTCTTCTCTCTCTCTCTCTCTCTCTCTCTCTCTCTCTCTCTCTCTCTCTCTCTCTCTCTCTCTGTGATGTCATGAACTTCTAGTAGTTCAAAATCATGGCTTTGGAAATTCCTCCCAAATCCAGATCTTACCTCCCCGCTGAGCACCAGCTCTATGCACCAAATGCTGGTTGAATCAATGCCCTGTAGACATCTCAACCTCCACTGGATGTACCTAGATCAATCAACAAACATTTACTAAGGCCTTCTATGCAAGGTGTTGACAATACAAGTACAAAAAGTAAGGCAGTCCCTGTCCTTGAGTCGCTTACATTCCACTGGGGATATATAACGTTCAGAAATTACTATTAGAATACATGCAAAATAAATAAATGATTGGGGAGTAGGGAGGACCACTGCAACTGTGGGGATCAAGAGAGGCTTGCAGGTCACTAGGAGGCAAAGTGGATAGAGAGCAGGTCTGGGAGTCAGGAGCACCTGAGTTCAAATGCAGTCTCAGACACTACCTGTGTGACCGTAGGCAGGTCACTTAACCCTTTTTGCCTCCGTTTCCTCATCTGTACAATGAGTTGGAGAAGGAAATGGCAAAACTGCTCTAGTATCTTTGCCCCAAATGAGGTGATGAAGTCAGACACAACTAATCAACAACAAAATCAACCAGGAGCTGAGTCTTGATATCAGCCAAGCGATTTAATGGAATCCTGGCTTTCAAGTGCAGAATTCTGTGATAAGGAAATATCCAGAGGTAGGAAATAAGCATTCATATAGTATTATAGTGCCTACTCTGTGCCAGGTACCATACTAAGTGTAACCCTACAAGGCAGGTGCTGTTATTATCCCCATTTTACAGTTGAGAAAACTGAGGCAACTTGATGTTAAGTGACCTGCCCAAAGTCACATAACTAATAGGTGTCAGAGGTTGGTTCTTCCTGACTCCAGGCCCAGGGTTCTATCCACCTAATTTCTTCATGGCAAAAAGGTGAGGGGAAGCCTTGAGGAAGGAAGAAGAAATGTAGAACTTGTGGGGAGTGGCATCGAGAATCAATTAGGAAGTTATAAAAAGATTGCCTGGTGGTGGTGAGGAAGAAATATTCTGATACTTGAAAGCCAAGTGTCAGAAAAATCATCGATATATGTGTACCGCGTAATTTGTGTCAATTTGTCCTCTAAGCTCTTATTGGTTTTGTCATATGTAGTTTTAATGCAAAAAATCCATATTTCAGTGTTTCCCTTTGAGGTTCGGAAAGATGAAATATTCTTGATTGATGAGTTATATCTAGAAAGAACTCTTCCTCATTTGGGAGCAAGACCAGTATAGTCTACCATTTTAACCACACCATGCTACAAATTCCAAATTTGAAAGGGTTAAGGAGTTAGGGTACCATACAATGTAATATTCTTACATATATTACATACACTATAAACTTCTGTGGATGTACCCTAAACAGGGAAATAAACATTGATAGATGGAGGGATATACAGTAATTTCTGTCAAGCTAAGACTTCAGGGTTTATGGTTTTTTCCGTCTAATTTTTAGATCCTAAGAAATTATGGAAATCACTTTATTTCCCTTCCATTTAGGAAGTCAGTAGAGCAGAGTTGTCAAACACCAACAGCATCAGAATAAAATGTAATTGCAAAACATTTTTAAAAATAAATAAAAATACAATTGAATATTGATAATGTTAACAAGTTTTCTAAGTTAGTATGAAACTGGCAGGGATCCTTATGTCTGGTCTAGAGGCCCCAGTTTTTACTTGAGTTTGATATCACTGCTGTACAGGATCTCTGTGCTATAGAGGCAGTAGCAAGAATTAAGAAAGGCAGCACAGGGGTAATAGAGACTTAGTTGGGGATCCTGCAAGTCTAAGAAACTCTGTAGGGTGGAAGTAGAGCTGAAATTGACCCCGTACCTTGCCTTGAAATGGTTTCTGCACCTTATCAGCAACTCACAACCTTTTGAGAATGAGAAAGTGGTCCCAGAATGAACTTGAGGACTTCAGATTGATTGATTGGGGAATCCTAATATAAGGCATTTATCCTAGCTTGATTCTCAAGACACAGAAAACTTTAAAAGATCACTTTGAATTAGGATTTGATTATAAAGTTACAAAGGCAAAACCATTTAGTACTCTGCAGCCTTGTCATACATAAATTCAGTAGTGTGAAATAACATTCTGGATGGACCTGTGAGACCAGTGATAGCTGTAAATTAAGGATTATTTCCACCTTGTTTATTCCTTCTGCTCCTATTCATGTATTTCTGAATGGTGCTGGAAAACCTACTGGGCCAACTACAAATTTATGTTCATCTAATATCAATGGAGTCCTCCCTTCAGTAAGGCAATATTTTTATTATTTCGAATTGATTTTCTATCTCATTCCCCTCAGAGTCTACTCCATTCTGTACCTTCTCTTCTTTCCTCAAACCTCTCACACCACATCCATCCCTCTCACCCTCTCAGCTGAAAACCTCATTTTATACTTTACTGAGAAGATATGGTTTCATTTGCTGTGTGCTCTCTCTTTTCACCTTCTCCACATTTCAGAACTCCTCTTCTATTAAAACCCCTTTACTGCATTCTGTGATGCAGATGTTCCTTGTCTTTACTAAGGTCTGCTTAGTCTGTGTGAATCTCTGTCCCCATTTGCTGCCAGTCTTGTCTAGCAGACTGTCTCCAGGGTCATCCCTTTTCTCTAGTTATTCTTCATTCACTACTTCTGCCTACAGACGTACTCTAGCCTTTAAAATAAAATTTAAAATCCCCAAACCCACTCATTAAATCTTACCAATCCCTCCAGCTTTTCTTAGTTCTCAGATTTCTTGGCCTCTCTGCAGTCTCTGACAGAGTGCACCACCCGCTTTACTTGGATATGTTCTCTCTTTTCTGGGTTTTATTGACACTGCTGTCTGTTGATTCTCATCATACCTTGATTCTAACCGTCCATTCCCGGGTGCCAGGACTATATTAAGTGACTATAGATACCAATAACTGGCAAAGACATCTATGGGCCATGGACCTAGACAAAGACTGTTTCCCAGCAACAGACAGTCATATGTTTGTGTAGCATTCAATAATTGTGAAGTAATTGAAATTGTAATTACTGTAATTCAGTAATTGTAAATTATCTGTCATTGGTCATCTCATATTGCAATGCCCACAATGAGCATTTGCCCACTCTCCTAGTATAACTGCATCTGACTTCAGGGATATATGTCTTTCATGTCACCGCCTTCCTCAGGGAAATTAGCTTTGAGTGCAGAAAATCTTAATTATGGCTCTGTAGGCAGGCATGAGTATGCTATGGTGAATTTGCTAATGAACAATCACAAAGGAAAAGCAGTGTGAAGGATGTCATCAGAGAGGTTTATAACCAGAAATTGATGTGACTTTCATGTAATGAAACTGAGGACCAATAGATGGCTCCTATTAAGGCATCTTGGGATTGGGAGGAAGACCTCCACCACCACCATGCTGGGTCATTCTCTCCCTGCAGAGAATTTACAGGGAAATAGCAACAAAAGTTGCACAGCTTGAGAAGGTATGGCAGGATGCATGTATTGGGTTTTGCACTATTGGAGAGATCATCTGCATTGATGAGATTATGATTCCATGATACTGTTGTATATTCCAAGCTAACACAACTCAGAATACAGTGCTAATTGTAAAATGCATCTTTGTATCGGGGACCTGCTTTACAACAAATGACAGACGGATGTTTTTGTAGCATTTGGTACTTGCAAAGATTTAAGTTCATTTGATATAGTCTTTGTAAACCATAAAGATAATCAGTGCACAAATAAAACTCACTGGTGCTATGTGTCTGAAAAGTTTGTCATGATTTATTGTGTTCTCCTTCTGGTAAGGCTGTGACAGTGACATGGCGACCAGCCAGCACTTGTGGAAGCTGCCACAATACCAAGGACTTCCCTCATTATATAACATTTTCATGAAGCTTGGTAGGGGAGTGGAATAAGTAAGCTGTGATTTGTCCTTCATTAAATGAGAACCTCTGAAGGATTCATATGTCCTCTAGCAGCATAAAGCTTGCCAAAGGCCAACAACCTGAAAGATTTGCCACAAATTATAAAAAAAAAAAAAAAAAAAAGTAGCCCTGAATACAAGATTTAGTCATATAACCATCTAAGTGTTTTGTCGATAAGGAATTGTAAGAGAGAATTTATAGTGTATATAAAAGAAGTTACGTATATGCATTCATTTTTATATACCCTTCCTTTATCTATCTATCTGTTTATTTATTTATTTTAGATCATGGGGAATTCATATGCAGGGCAACTAAAATCTGCCCGATTTGAGGAAGCGCTCCACAATTCAATAGAAGCATCCCTGAGATGTAGTAGTGTTGTACCCAGGCCAATTTTTTCTCAACTCTATTTGGACCCTGACCAGCACCCCTTCTCTCCTGCAGGTAAGTTCCCCAAACTCAATACCAACGTGGTGGTCTTCCTTGCTCTTAAAAGACGTAGGGGTTCCATCCAGTGTTGGAGGTTTCTGAAGCAATCAGTTGAATTTGTCTCACTTCCCTGAGACATATATTCCAGAGAATTTTATTTTTCTGCTGGGATTTTTTTTCCTCAAGGCATTTGTTTTCAGTGCATACCAACGTGATATTATTTTCAGTGTATTTGCTTACTCAGATGTCAAACCCAAAGTGGAAGATCTAGATAAAGAATTGGTACACCGCTATACTCAAAATGGGAGTCTGGACTTTTCCAACAACCCAACTGTTAATGAAATGGAAGATGAAGATGAAGAAGAAGAAATGTCAGATTCAAATAGCCCACCCATTCCCTATTCACAAAAGCCTGCCCCAGAAGGGTCTTGCACTACAGATGGTGAGTTTTATCTTCTTTCTCTTTTATTGGATTCTTTTATTAGACTATTAGTTTCTGATTATAATGGATATATGTTGGGAATTTATGGGAAAAAAGTGAGTGGCTTGCATATAGATTTTTAAAAGTATGCTGCCCAAAGAAATTGTAACAACAGTAACGATAATAGATTGTATTTACAGAGCATTTTATTAGGCACCTAGATGGCACAGTGGATCGAGTACTGGCCCTAGAGTCAGAAAGACTACTCTTTGTGAGTTCAAATCTTCCCTCTGACTCTTACTAGTGGTGTGACCCTGGGCACGTCATTTAACTGTGTTTCTCTCAGTTCTTCAGTCTGTAAAATGAGCCAGAAAAGGAAATGACGAACCACTCTAGTATCTCTAAGAAAAACCCAAATGGGATCACAAAGAGGCATACATGACTGAAGAACAACTTATATCTTTTTAGAGTTTATAAAACATTTGCTTTAGAATAACCCTGAGAAAGTTGGTAATGCATATGATATTATCTCCATTTTACAGGTGGGAAACTGAGACTCAAGGAGAATATGGATAGATAGTAGTAGAACCACTAATCCAGATCCTAAGAATCTATACCCAAAACTCTTGCACCAGAATTTCAGTACCTACCCTCCCCCCAGCCACATGAGGCCACAACACTTCTGAGTGTTGCTGGAACCAGATTAAAATGTAATTGGAAAATATTTTTAACAAAATAAGTGAAATTACAATAAGACAGAGATAACTTTATATTTTAAAACTAAGTATGGATTGGTGGATTCTGCTTCTATTTGAGTTTGTCACCATAACTTTACATTATATATAGGAATTCTGTTTTATTAGGAACAGAATGTCTTTTGGTAGGTTGTCAACCCTCAGAAAGGATACTAATGTAGCACCTTCCAGGGTTACTCAGGATCCCCAGAGAAGTAACTACTACTTCTAGTCCTCAATTTTTACTGGGATAATATTCCTAGAAAATGGCACAAAACTAAAAAAAGTAAATTTTGATACATGAACATATAGGAAATAGGGGGTTAGGTTCCCAGGACCTAAGTAACTAGTGTACTCTAAAATAAACCTGCAATCTTTGTTTCTACTTTTCCTACTAATATATGTTCTTATATGGTAGGGCAACCAAAATTTTTGAAGGAAATGTTTTACAGCTACAGTGTTTACTATGGTTAAGTCATTTTAAATGCCTAAAATTCTGGACCTTCCTGACTTTCTCAGGACTTGGAAGGCTGAGCTTTTTAAAGACCTTCAGGGCTCTGGTCAAATTGCTCTTAACCAATGGCCACCTGCCCTTAAAATTTAAGCAGAAAATTCCTCCATACTTCTTAAATGCTTAACAGACTGGCTTTGTATTTCATTATCATATTAATACCTGAACTTTAATAAGTAAGGCCAGAAAAATTAAATCTGTATTATAATTGGAATTTTTTCTGTTTATCCTTTCCCTTCCTGTACACTTTGTCATGAAGAAGTAAAATAATCAAAAGACAGGTGGAAGGTGAGACCTAGATAATCCTCAAAGTTGATAACGAAGTTATTAGATTTTATGTATAATTAAAATCTGGTACTATTAAATGCAAACCAGTAACCCACAGTATATGGAGGTACTATACTCTTAAATAGTCCTCCCTTAGAAATGACTTTTTTCTTTTGGTCCTACTTCTAAGTATTATTGATTAGGTTTAGGATTATTATTGATTAGTCAGGATTTCTTTAGGAGGGAAGTATGTTCCTAACTAGTCAACAAGATCAGTAGTTAATTAATTATCATCTGTGGAGAACAGGCTGCAAATCTTGATACATAGCCTTACCTTGAAGTTACCCAGGGAAACTAGAGGTAAGGGTAACCACACTTACTTAACTGATAAGGAAAGTGAGAAAGTGGGAGGCAAAATGTTTTCCTGAGAAAAAAGTCAAGCACAGAATTCAAATTGAGAGCTACCTTAAACCCTGGTCTTCAACTTAGATTCCTGCAGGCGCACCCTGGGAACCATCAAACTCATTTGCTTAAAACTCTTTTCCTCTAGATTTCCTGGTTTAAAATGTTTCACAAAGTAAATTTTGTACCTTTTAAATGAGACACTTGTTTGAGGCTTGCCCAAGCTAGAATATCCTCATTCCAAGACTGCTAATTTCATATAATTATTTCAGAAGAGAAGTGCTACTCATACAGCAGTACTGCCATTTTGATAGTTAAAAGTAGCAATGAATAAAAGGTTATTGTAATGACTAGTCATGATTTAGAAGAGCCTTAGCTTTAAGAGAAACTGTCAATTTACCTGGGGCATAAAGACCATTTTTGGAGGCAATTAAATAAACAGGTACTTAACACCTGATGAGTTGCTGAGAAACTACTATTCAGGTGTAAATTTATGCTGCTAGCATCTTATGTAAATTTCCAGGTCCACCTCAGGTTTGTACCCCGCTGTGAGGCCATTGATTATATATCTTCTGTGGGGAGGGAAGGAAAATCTTTGACTTTGGAATACTGACTTTGATTACTTTTGTTTGTGTTTAGAGCTGTTTTAGTAAACTTTCCCCTCCCTGCTTTTAGTTCACTCAGTAAGCCTCCAGTTGGAGATAATTGGAGGATGCAAATCCATCCCTGTGAAGTGAAATCCTTGATTGTTTTCCCAAAGAAATGCAGATTAAGGTCTTAACAGCTATTTATTATCTCCCTCTCCCTTTTACTTTTGACACAGAACTTTTTTTTTTTGTGAGAAATTTCGATTTCTCCTAGTCTTTTTTTTTTTTCTGTGCTGCTTTCTGATTTTCGATGTTGTTTGCACAAAAGTGTTTGTTGGTAAGGCTAACCAAAGAAACTGTTATCTGTGTGTGCAGGTGGTGGTCTTCTTACATCATGTGTATACAGCAAATATTCTAAGCTGAGATTGTTTCCTTAGGGCCCTCTCACCAGGAGAGTGAATCTTTTGTGAACCTCCTTACACAGGGTCCCATTCGGGGACCGTTTCAGATGTACATCTGAGTTGCTGCAGCTTTTGTAGTGTAAGCCAGTAAATCAAGTTTTTAAATATTGAGATTTGGGTTTTTAATTGAGCACTTGATGTTTGCTCTTTGTACGCATAGCACAGAAAAACACATATGGGACATACATCTAAGAAGCTCTCATGTTTGTGCCGCTGAGATTTTGACTGATGACTAACAGTTTCAGGTTCCCTACTCTACCATACACAACCCCCTTTCATTTAAACAATGACCATAACATACTATTCTTGGAGTTTTTATGCCATGATTTTTCTCTTGAGTGAGTTTTGTCACGTACTAAGTACACGTGATAAGTGGAAGCAAATTCCCAAAGTGAGAAGTTGAATTCAAAGTTGAATAAAGCAGCATCCTATTATAAAATCTTCTAAATATCATTGACCTCCAAAAACCTTACTCTGTGCCACAGCTCCAAGCCTGGTTAGGCACTTCTGTTGACTCTATAGCTATCCTTGACCCTGAAGCTTATTCCACATTTTCTCTGATGTAAGGCTTACTTGGACCCTTTCCTCCTGCTTTTTTCTTGAGCCAAGTTGTCTTCTGTGAGTTTGATACACAGAGAAATTTATCAGTATGGTGACCACATTTTCCTAACCCAAAATTGGAACACATGGTTTAACAAAGAATATTCCTTGTGCAAAGTCTCCCTAAGAGTATTTTCTGCTTTTTTCTTCCCCTCTTCAAATTGGAATTCAGAAAAATCAAGGCTACATGGATGCAATGGTTATGGGGAAGCAGGAAAGGCAAGAAAGCCAGAAAAAGGGAAATGAGAACTAAGAATCCAAAGACCTAAATTCTGGACTTATTTTTGTTGCTGGAGTAGATCACCTTATGATCTTTGACAGATTTTTAGATTTTAGCATGTGTTGTTGAGTCATTGAGGTCACATCCAACTCTCCATCACCCAATTTGGAATTTTCTTAGCAAAGATATTAGAGTGTTTTGTCATTTCCTTCTACAACTAATTTTACAGATGAGAAAACTGAGGCAAGCATGGTTAAGTGACTCACCCAGGCTCACACAGCCAGGAAGTGTCTGAGATTTGAACTCAGTTCTTTCTGACTCCAGGGCTGGTGTTGTATCCACTGTGCCATCTAGCTTTTCATCTCTAAGATGAGGTTAGATTAGATGATTTCTAAGAGGCTCTTTTAATTCTAACATGACAAGAATCAGAGTTTCAGAGTTGCGAGGGTTTTTAGAGGCCATTTAGTGATACTTGAATACCTTTCTTGAGGGGAACTCACCACCAGCTGGGGCATCCCATTCCACTTTAGCCCACGTGTGGTTTCAAGGCCCCAGGTTCCCCACCCCTGGACTCTAACTCTTAAGTTTTAGGATGGTACCTATTTCAGACCTAAATTTGCCTCTTTGAAACATCTCTACCTACCATTTCTGGTCTGCCTTCCACGGCAAAGGAAAACAAATGCGTCACAGTGAAAAGATTGGGAGTTATGAAATTAGAGGACCTGAGTTCAGGTCCCACCTAAGATGCAAGTCATTCAACCTTCCTAGGTCTTCGTGTCTTCATCTGTAAAATAAGGAGATTGGCCTTGGTGGCTACATCCCATGCAGTCTTCTTTCTTACATGACTTTCTGATGTTGGATGACAGCTCTCTGCTTAATTTTACCCAGTTCTGTCACCTGATCTTCCTCTAGCTTGGAGTAAAGGCCTTTTTGTCCTGAGTTACCGCAGGAACCTGGGTGACCCCATTGGGCTGCAAAGGTACAAGGGAACAGCTGATAACAGTTTGCTGATCGTTACGCTAACATTTCTGCTGCATTGTAAAGTTAATAGTAGTAAGAACCAATATTTACAAGCCCTTCACAGTTATTACTTCTTTTGACCTTCAACAACCCTGGGAGGCAGGTTGCTATTATCATCCCCATTTTACAGATGAAGAAACTGAGGCAAACGGGTTTAGTGACCTGCCTGTCCTGGGTCACACAGCTAGTAAGCGTCTGAGGCCAGATTTGAACTAAAGTCTTCCTGACTCCAGGACCAGAATTCTTATCTGCTGCACCACCTGGTTGCCCAGATAACCTTTCATTTGACTGATGTGTTTTGAGACTAGCCCTTTGCTTTGCAGTGGTGCTGGGAGTGAGGGAGAGATGGAGATAACTCTGTGAGGTGGAGAAGCATGACTTGGTTGCCTTGGTAACATGAACAGGGAGAGCCATGCTTTCCAGGGACTGTAGATTTCTATCAAAAGTACCCACCCATCTCCTAAAGACTAGGATTTTGTATTGGAGGGGGAATGAACAAAGCTTTTCTAATTCAGAAGTAAGCATTTGAAGTGCCCTTGCTCAATACCCAGATCCCAATTACTCTTTGTGTGTGTGTGCATAAAAACACATTCCCCCGGGGGTTACCACTGAGCCAGTGCTGTAGAACCTCAGTACAATAGGTGTCTAGTAATTTACTATATTGACTTAAAGTTTCTGGACTTTTTCTAGTACATATCACTTGATTTTCTCAGAAGCCTGCCATTTTTTAGGGAAAATTGTTCCCCTTGACTTCCTTCTCCACCCCACTGCCCAATTATGTATTACAGCTAAAAATCTCGTATCGTTTCCCAAAACAATTAGGGTATGCACTTTTATTTGTGGTGTCCTACCTCTGCTTTTGTGACTTTGGACAAAAATTTGGCCCCTCCTGGCCTCAGTTTCCTCATCTGTAAAATGAGGCATGGGAGTTTGAACAGGATGACCTCTGACTTCCTTCTGGCTCTAAATCTGTGATTTTCAGATCAGCAAATAACTTGGAATGTGCTAACCAAAAGATGAAGCCGTTCCTATACAGTATATTTATAGCAAGGTTGGGTCCAGTCCCTTTTTGTGACAAAAATTACTTGAAAACATTGATGCACATTCTGTCCTCCAAGACTTACTCCTTCAGGTAGTTTGTTGCTCGTTTCCATGTCTGCCTGGGGGATGGACTGGAAAAGCAGCAAATACCCACCTTGAGAAATTAGGAACGGGACCTACAAATGGAAAGCCAAGCCATTCACTGAGTGTTGATGCAGGTATAGGAACTAGGAACACAACAGAGGGGTGGACAAATAGCAGAAAGCCTCTATATTAGAGCCAAGATACTAGGTCTGTAGCACGGAGCGTGTCAGGATGTAGGCCCTCTCGGACTTTGATTGATCGATATTCGTTCTCTTTATTATTTCAGACTTTAGAACAGTACCTGGCACATAGTAGATGCTTAATAAATGTTTATGGATTAATTGATTTCACAGCATTTTGATCCAGTCACTGATGTTGTGAACCTATGATCTGGGAATGCCACAGATTAGGATAATTTTTCCAGTTTTTTTATGTGTGTATATGTATCTGTTTCTGTGTCTGGGATGTAACTGTATATTATATGTAGCATTTCCTGTGTATATGCATATATGTGTATATGTATGTATATACTCATAAACAAGTCTGTGGTGATGATATGCTTGTTTGTACATACACATATGTGTGGCAGTTAGGGTAGCATAGTTGATAGAGTACTGGGCTTGGAATCTGAAAGTCTGAGTTTACATCCTTCTCCAGACACTTACTAGCTAACCTTTCTTAGCCTATTTCCTCATCTGTAAAATGGGGATAATAATGGTACCTGCCTTACAGGGCTGCTGTGAAGATCACATGAGATGATGTTCGTAAAGCACTTTAGAAACTTGAAAGTGCTATATAAATGTTAGTAATTATGTGTGTATATGTATATAAGTACAGGTATGTAACTATATATGTTTTTTACATTTAGCTATATAAAGAAAGGAAGGGAAGATTAGGAAAAGGAAAAACTATATTATATATAGCTATATGTGTGTATGTGTGAATATAAATTGCATACATACACGCATGCATGCATGCATACATACATACACTCACTCATTCTGATGTTCCTCTGTTTCTCTGCCCCCTGGCGAAAATGATCAGAGCCTCGCCAGCTCTGTCTGGAGAAATCTCTTGACAGATATATGAAGTGTAGACATTGTCAGTCAGATCTTTGGATGTTATCCCTTGTACTCCTCACCATATCAAGTGTTCACATCACCCTCACTCCTCTTTATAATCCATTCCTGTAACACCCATTCCTCATAGGTACTGACTAGAACAGGTATTGAGTATGCACATATATATATATAAACTTCTAACCAATGTTTATTGAATTTCCCATAGCAGGTACAGCAACATTCAATACCTGTTCAGGTCAGTTCCTGAGAAGAAATAGGTGGAAGAGGATATCTTCAATTTGATTGACAGGGGAATACAGTGCAATTCATATCTTGATGAATTGACAGCATGTCTCTACCCTTCATATTTGCTAGGAGACTTCTGCAGAGATAGGCAGAGAAGCCTTGATGTCTTTCCCTAGGGGAAGGAGAGGTAAAGGAGTGTTACTGGGGTGATAACTGTTAGCATGCAAACTGGAGAGTCACACAGGCAGAAGGAAACAGTTGGAATGGCTGGAGGTGGTGACACCAGGATATTCAACGCACAGAGGTGTTATGAACAAAATCACTTTTAAGGATGGTAAGATGAACTTACCTTTGCTGGTGTATTTTGAGATAAGCCACAGAACCCCATTCTTGGACATTTGCATACTAGGAGTGAGTGAACTCCAGAATATAGTGGAAGTGTGGCTGTGGCTGTCTTGGTGACTTGGATACTACTGGTGGACTGGCTTTCTGGGCAAGCAACCACAGGAGTAATTATTGTGTTTTTTATTCCCTTTTGACTTCATTACTGGAGCTGTATTTGGTCCATTGAGTAGAAGCCGCAGGCAGTTACATTTCAGGAGTGTGCCTGCAATTTAGATGAAGAACAAGCCGTATGTTTAGTTAACCACTTTTCGTTGTTCTTGTTCAGTCATTTTCAGTCATGTCTAGCACTTCTTGATCCCATTTGGGGTTTTCTTGGCAAAGATACTGGACTGGTTTGCAATTTCCTTCTCCAGCTGATTTTACTGATGAGGAAACTGAGGCAGACAGGGTCCAGTGACTTGTCCAGCTAGGAAGTGTCTGAGGCTAGATTTGAACTCAGGAACATGAGTCTTCCTGACTCCAGGCCCAGCATTCTAGCCACTGTGAGACCTAGTATTCCCTTCTAGAGGTCATGATTTATAAGAACTTGGATGAGAAACCCTTCTTCCTGCCCCAACAGTATCCATGGAAACTTAATAGGGAAAGATATTAGAATTCATTCGTCATGTCACCTAACCAGGATTTATTATGTGATCTAACAATAATATAATCACCATAGTACTTTCAAGTGTCTCCATAACACACAGGGACAAACCCCAATCTAAAAATTATAAAAGAGTTAGGACTTCACTTGAAGAGAAAATCCTTTTCCTACACTTCCAAGTGTTCTTCATCTGTTGATAATCTTGAATTCCCAGGTATGACTGTGATTTCTCTGTTATCTCCATCTAACTCAGATCCCCTCTCATTTTTTCCTTGCTACCACTTGACTCCTTTTTTGGAAAGGGCAGGAATAAGTAGGCTATTGGTTTTGAGGATTTCATTAAAGTACATGAGTTTTGGTTCATCTTTTTGGCATTCAAAGCCCTTTGCCTCCTCCTACCTTTCCTCCAACTTCCTCCTAAGTCCATATCCTCTGCCATCCAATGACACTGACCTCCTTGCTGCTGTTCCCCACAGAAGACACTCCAATTTCCCATAATTGGAAGGCTCTCCCTCTTCATCTCCACCTCCTGATTTTCCTGGCTTCCTTCAAGCCCCAACTAAAATCCCATCTTCCCCAGAAGCCTCTTCTGATCCTTCTTAACATTGGTGCCTTCCTTCTGTTGATTATCTCCAGTTCATCATAGTTTGAACAGTTATTTGCATGTTTTCTCCTCCATTATACTGTAGGATCCCTGAGGGTGCCTGGCACATCATGGGCACTGAGTAAATGCTTATTGACTGACTGACATAGCATTGTCATTCAGTGGCAGGGGCTCCTAATTTGGAGTCTGTGAACTGTTATCATACATACACATGTATATACACACGATATATACATATATAATTGTATTTGATATGATTGGTTTCTTTTGTAATCCTGCCATTTATTTTATACATTTAGAGATACGATTCTCTGAAGGGTTCTACAGGTTTTGCTAGACTGCCAAGGGATGATTAAGAGCTGCTGGTAGGTCAGTCATCGCAGATGCCAGCCTGGAGTAAAAACAGGAAGGATGATAGGTAGAACTCCTTTCTGTAGGCTGAAGAAAGTCATGTAAGTCATAAACTTTGCCTTGGAGCTGACCTACAATTATGGGGGTCTGTATTTTAGTGCTGAATAGTGGCATACCCTATTTGATTGTCTTTAGGCATTAGTTTTCGAACTTCAATGTAAGTGGAAGGGTTATTAAAAAAAAAAACCTCAATGTCTTATTCTTCCTGAAATTTTCATCCTGTTTTTCTTTTTTTTCCTTTCTTGGGCTTTTTTTAGGTTTTTGTCAAGCAGGAAAAGATTTACGTTTAGTGTCCTTGTGTATGGAACAAATTGAGATCCCAGCAGGTTTCCTGCTCGTGGGTGCCAAGTCTCCAAATCTTCCCGAACATATTTTAGTTTGTGCTGTAGACAAGAGATTTCTGCCAGATGATCATGGAAAAAATGCACTTTTAGGTGAGTATCTAGAATCTTTGTGAGCACGTAATGAGTTTTTCAAATCCATGTTTGTTTAAAATTATGGTGACATAAAGAATAGTAGGTTTGCTCATTGTACTGGTGCAACTGAGAAAGAGGAAGCCAGTGAAGTTATCACAGGAAGGTGAACAGAGTATAATTAATTAAACAAAGCAAAAAGAAACAAGATAGAGAAGTATTCAGGATCAGCCACATGGTCACACTGAATTTACCTTTCCTGAAATATGCAGCAGGACACCCTAGCAACCAGGAGGGGGTCAGAATAGAAGTCAGAGCTGAATGAGTGACCTAACCTTTCTTGGTGCATAAGAGTCTTTTAGAAAAAGTACAGTCAACAACACAAACACATCAGTCTAGCAGTTAATATTTATTTAACACCTACTGTGTGCCAGCAACTGGCTGGGGATACAAAAAGAGGCAAAAGACAACACTTGCCTTCAGGGAGTTTACAGTCTAATGAGGGAGATAACATGCAAACAAATAGATTCAAAGCAAACTATATACAATTCAAATAGGAAATAATTAAGAAGGAAGGCACTGGAGCATGAACCACAGAGGTAAAATCGTTCCAGATGTGATCCACAGTAACATTTGTCCCTCCCCTCAGCAGATGCAGGTCATTAGAAACGAGATATTCTCTGTTGCACCTGGTTCCTGGAAACTTTCACTCTCTACCCTTCATAACAGGTTGTAAATAATGATAGAAATATACATTTGCCTGAGTGAGGCGATTGCCTATAACCAGAATCCTGTATACGTGCATGGAGCCTTCCGAATCAGTTGGCCAGGCTGTATCCCACACTCTTGTCTCTCATATGTACATACATAGTCCCTCCATTTGAAAAGGAATTCACTTCAGGAAAAAAAGTTATACAAGAATGGTGAAGCATTTAATATTTTTAGCTTTCCTCTGTTCTCAGAAAAATATATCTGAAGTAAGGGATTTGTTTAATCAGACTTTTATAAGTTTCAAACTTAGAAAAAATAAGTTCAGAAATGTACTTTTATAGTTTCTCAGTATGGTGGAACTTCTCTGGAGGACTTTAAAAATAACATAGTCCCATATAATTGTGACAGTTAAAAGAATAGTCTTCCCCACAGACTGGGGAATGAACTAGAAGACTCTTTAAAGTTTCTTCCACCATATTGATTCTGTGTATCTGCAAGTGTTCTACTTGGAATCTATCATAGAAGGGTCAAAGAAGGTATCACCAGAAGCAATTATTATTAGTTGTCACCTTTGTTGGTGTCTTTCACATATATGTAGCCTTCTTTCCACTCACAAAATCAAGACCTTGTCTTATGTCCTTCTCAGTCTTACCTGGACTTCTGTAATAACCTCCTCACTGTCTCCAATCTTTCTCCCTTCTGTAGTCCATGCTCTTTGTAGATGCCAAAATAATCTTCCTAAGGATCAGAGCTCTGCCCACACTGAATGTAAACTCCTGGAAGGCAGAGACTGTTCTGTCTTTGTCTTTGTGTTGTATCTATAATACCTGGCATGCATACATACCCATGCACACACACACACACACAACATACATTACACCACAACTCTTAATAAATGACATAACAGCTGTTGGTGTGTAGTTATCATCAGAGCAAATGATAACAAGAAGAGAGATAATAATGGCTGCTTTTTATGTACACACAAATATGTATGCAGCGCATTAAGGTTTTCAAAGAGATTTGTGTTCATGATCTCATTTAAAATTCTTCCTTTGTTAAGCCTACTGTGTACTACATGCAAGGCACTGGAGACCCAAAGAGAGAAACGAAAAAGTCCCCTTCCCTCAAGAAGTTTGCGTTCCATTGGCATTCACATATAAGTAAATATGAAATGTATATGAAGTAAATACAGAGTGATGTGGAAGGGTGTTAACAACTGGGAGGATCAGGAGAGAACTCATGTAGGAAGCCTGCGTACAGGAGTGTGCTGGTAAATACAACCAGCTTTGGGTGGCGTATAGCAGGACACACTTTTGAGTTATATCTGCTTTACTCACATTTTCTCCATCACTTTCTTAAGTCTAGACAATCAAAAGTACTGTAAATCAAGTCCTGATTTGTAGCATTGCTGATTCCAGTGATATTAGTGTAAATTTAATTAACAGTTGTCTCTGCGCTGGGCTCCTCTACAACACTGTCTGGATTTTTGTTGTTGCTCTTAGTGCCAACTCTTCCTGACCATATTGGGTTTTCTTGACAAAGATACTAGAGTGTTAGAGATACCATTTCCTTCTCCAGCTCATTTTACAGATGAGGAAAGTGAGTCAAACAGGGTTAAGTAACTTGCCCACGATCACACAGCTAGTTAGTATCTGAGGCTAGATTTTAACTTGGGTAATCCCAGTGCTCAATCCACTACTCTACCTAGATGCCCTGCCTACATAAAATATCCCATTATACAGATGACAAAGCTGACTCTCTGAGATGTTAAGTGAATTGCCCAAGGCTGCACACAGGCAATAAGTATCTAAGTCAGGAGTCAGAGTCCAGCTCTCTCTCTGTCCATTATACCAGTCTCTAAACAATTTTAGCTCCAACCTAACCTATTTAATAATCCATTTCCTATGAAAAATGTGAAGTGGATAAAATTGTTCTCTATTATTTGATTTCTTCAGGAAATTTAAGAGTTAAAGGAGGAGATGAGATTGAATCTCATTTAGCAGATTTCTTAGTTCCTTTAATGATCCTAAGCCATTCCCTCACTACAACACCAGTTGTATTTTTAAAGTGTTTGTAAAAGTTAAATTAAAGTTAAAAGTACTTTTAACATTTTTTAACATATTTTTAACATCAGTATTTTTCTGATGATGCTACATAGCTACAAACCATGGAACACCATGATCTCAGAGGGATCAAGATTGTGGGTTATCCAGAGGGCAATGGAAAAATGCATGGTGGGTGTAAATAAGCTACCACATGATACTGGTCATGATAGTGCATGAAAAGTAGCATAAGAGACATTCTCAGGGATGTGTATGCTTGGAAAGCACCATGGTGGGTTGGTTGTGTAGCAATAGTAAAAGAAAACAGGAAATTTATCAAAAAAAAAAAAAAGGAAGCCTACTGTTTTTCTAATTTTTTATTTCTGTTTTAAATAGAGAGACTTAACTACCAAACCAAACACTGGTTTAAGAAAACAAACTTATATAATAAGTTACATCATAGAGAAAGATGACGGATCATGATCAATGTCATTTCACAAAACAATGGAGAGGGGAAATACCCCTGAAGAAAAATTATTTAAGACCCACCTAAGCCAGATCACTCTGAGAGTATTTAGAGATGAATGTGCTAGGAGAATATCAAGTGGTCATGAAATGGAAAGTATTAGCCAATGTTTGTGTAGTGATCTCTTCTTATCATCCATGACAGTGGAAATATATTTGTACTCTTAACATCTTAGTATCTACTGTCCTAAACAAGGATATGGAAATAAGATGAAATTGGGAAGACGAGCTGAATGAGACAATACAAAAGAAATCCATGCTGGAGAGGACATAATTTTAGACTCCCAGGAAACAGTTTTCAACATCTCAGAGGGAAAATTTTTTTTTAAAAAATGGAAGAGATTCGGGGATAAAGACCTCATTTCTAGAATATATAGAGAACTGAGTCAAATGTACAACAATACAAGCCATTCCCCAATTGATAAATGGTCAAAGGATATGAACAGGCAATTTTCAGAGGAAGAAATTAAAGATATCTATAACCATATGAAAAAATGCTCTAAATCACTTTTTATTAGAGAGATGCAAATCAAAACAACTCTGAGGTACCACATCACACTGATTAGATTGGCAAACATGACAGAACAGGAAAATGATGTATGTTGGAGAGGATGTGGGAGAGTTGGAACACTAATTCATTGTTGGTGGAGCTGTGAGCTCATCCAACCATTCTGGAGAGCGGTTTGGAACTATGCCCAAAGGGCTACAAAAATGTGCATACCCTTTGACCCAGCAATATCGCTTCTAGGACTGTATCCCCAAGAGATCATAAAAATGGGAAAGGGTCCCACATGTAAAAAAAAATATTTATTGCAGCACTCTTTGTGGTGGCCAAAAACCGGAAATCAAGGGGATGCCCATCAATTGGGGAATGACTGAATAAATTATGGTATATGAATGCAATGGAGTACTATTACGCCATAAGAAATGATGAAGAGGAAGGCTTCAGAGAGGCCTGGAAAGACTTATATGATCTGATGCTGAGCAAAAGGAGCAGAACCAAGAGAACTTTGTGCACAGCAATGACCACAGTGTGTGACAGTTTTTTCTGGTAGACCTGGAACTCCATTGCAATGTAAGGACATTAAAAAAAATTTTTTTCCAATAGTCTTCTAAGGCAAAATGCCTTCCACATTCAGAAAAAGAGCTATGGAATTCAATCGAAGAATGTGGCAGATCATTTGTGTGTGTGTGTGTATGTGTGTGTGTGTATTATGTTTTGGTTTGTTATATGATTTCTCCCATTTATGTTAGTTCTTCTATACAGCATGACTATAATGAAAATATATTCAATAGGAACATATGTGTAGATACTATATAGAATTGTATTCTGTCTTGGGGAGGGAGGGGGGTGGTGAGGGGGTAAGTAGGGGGAAAAAAATCTAAGTTTTGTGATAGTGATTGTAGAGCATTAAAAATAAATAAACTGATTGTATTAAAAAAAAGTGGAAGAAGTTACAGATCGCATTGTCAAAGACAGTGACCAAGTAGGCATAGAATACCACCAGCCCATCTATCTCATCTACATATAATCTTTTATGAGAACGGCCTCTATATCTATGGAAGATAGACATGGTGAAAATATGAGAAAAAGGAATCTAAGTTGATTTTCCTAGACAATTTTCTACAGCATATCAACCTTCAGTCACACAGTTGAGGAGAAAATGTAGAAAAATCCAGATTCCATTATGGTTATTATTTGTTGGTTATCTTTTTTAAAAAAAATTATTTATTAAAAACCATTACAAAAAAGTTTTGTTCCATAGAACACATTGCAGATTGAAAAGGTCTCTTCCAACAGGGTAACTCCCATGTATATTTAAAAAAAATAAAATGTTCTTTAAGAGATAAAACAACAGACTTAGAGCTATTCAAGAACCCTCCAAGTTTAAGTATCACTCATAAGTATCACTGCATAAAACAGGAAAACATGCTTACCAAAGGTATTGTCTCATGTTATGCAAAATGTCTTGAGTGATATCCAGTGGGGAAAAAAGATTCCATAGAGAACATGTTTCTCCAGATGGTCCTGAGTCTGCCATTTTGCTGTGTAGGCTTTCTCAATGGTATTCACAACCATTCACAAAACATTGGTTTAACAATCCTCATAAGAAGAAAAACAGTGAATAGACAATGCATATTTCCTAGATTATGTGTCTTGGATAATTACCTGCCCACCTGAAATCTCATTATCATGAAAATTGATCTTTGATACTCAGGGCTTTCTTAAGCACCCTTAGTTGCTTTTCCCCTCTGACTGGAGGAAGGAGCAATAACTCATCCCAAAGCCATCTTTTAGAGAGGACCCAGGACTTTCTAGCTAATTCTTCATTATCTAGTAGCATCTGTACTTGGTTTCAAATCTACAACAACATATTCTCCCCTCCCCTAGGCCAAGTAGCCTGGGGCGGGGGAGGAGGGTCTCCTTTTCTGCTTCGTTTACTCCCCATTAAACTATAAACTTCTCCAAGGCAGGGACTTATCCCTCTTATTCCTATTTGAATCCCTAGTGCTTAGCACAGTGTCTGGCACATAGAATATGCTTAATAAAAGCTTGTTGACTATTATGAACTCGTCACTTCAGATGAATAATGAACTAGGCCTAGAATGGAGTTAGAGGAGATGAGATTGAATCTCATTTAGGAAATTTCTCAGTGCCTTTAATGATCCCAAGCCATTCCCTCACTGCAATACCAGTTGTATTTTTAAAGTATTTGTAAAAGTTAAATTAAAGTTAAAAGTATTTTTAACATTTTTAACATACTTTTAACATCGGTATTTTTCTGATGATGCTACATGGCTGCAAATCATGACAAATATCATGATCTCAGAGGGATCAAGATTGTGGGTCATCCAGAGGGCAATGGAAAAATGCATGGTGGGTGGAAATAAGCTATCACATGATGCTGGTCATGATTGTGCATGAAAAGTAGCATAATGTGTATGCTTGGAAAGCACCACGGTGGGTTGGTTGTGTAGCGATAGTAAAAGAAAACACATATGGCACTAATATCTCTGAAATGGTAATGAACCTAGAGGGTTTTAACTTATCCCTGAGCTTTGTTTTAATTGATAATTATTCCAATATAATTGGATTCCCTTGTAATCCTGTGTACTTTATTTTATGCATTTAAAAATATTATTCTGAGAAGCCTTCCATAGGCTTCACCAGGCTACCAAAGAAGGGCGTGACACAAAGGTTAAGAGCACCTGACCTAGAGTAAGACCTTCTTCACATTGGATAGATCTTCCATTGAGGCTGATGGAAGGACAAGGATGGCACAACCTAGGAAGGCATGGATTGGGTATGTCCTACACCAGTCAGGGTTGGGAATACCTATGCCCATCAGCTTTTAAACTCTAGAAGTATATCATTCTAATGGATGATTTTGACAAGCATTAAAGACCCCAAAACAGTACTCTAAAAGCTTTTCAGATGATCTGGAATTATGGACCATTTCCTGATAACCTAGAGATTGTACTTAGAGCATACTGATCTGTGGTTACCAAAAACAAAAACAAAAAACAAAAAACCTATCATGTAAATGAAGAATATGGCATCCCCCAATTAGTAGAAAAATCGGATAGATAAAATGGAAATAGGAAGTAGTTAAAATTTTACAAGCATATATTATTATTGAACCAAATTTCCATTATACTGAAGACCTAAAGTTCTTATGATGTTCCTTAAATCAGGTTAATAGCAAATTATCTCATTCACTCCCACAGTGGCTTCCACCACCCCTCATATGACTCTCAGGTCTGTCTCCAGCCCTGACCTCCTTCCCAAAGTCCACAGCTGCATATTCAAAATTCTCGAGGACTTTTCCACCTTTATCTCCACTCAGATATTTCCCTGTCCTTCAAAGTCATTAAGTCCAAATCCAATCCTATTATCTTTCTCCCCAGCCCCTGTTCTTAAAAGGTCATCACCATCATAGCATTTATATAGCACTAGAGGCTTTGGCGAGTGCTGCCTGTAGTCTCATTTGATCTTCCCAGCAAACCTGAGTGGTAGGTACTATTCTTATCCTCATTTTATAGATGGGAAAACTGAGATTGAGAGAGGTAAGTGACAGCTGTTAAGGATCTGAGATGGAATTTGTACTCAGGTCTCCCTAATTCCTAGTTCAGCGTTCTTCACCTGCTGTGCCACCTCTGTGCTAGGGCCACCACCATTTCCATCAGCCTTTTAAAACCTTGAAAATACCCATTTGACTTTGCTGATTCCACCTCTTCATCTGGTTTACAAAGCATATTCAGTCTGCTTCTCCCTTGCCAAGCACCCCTGGTATATCTCAGTAGAATGACTGTTTTGTGTTTGGTCACTTTTTTCCATCCTTTTTTTTTTTCACTTTTAGGGTTTTCTGGAAACTGCATAGGCTGTGGAGAAAGAGGATTTCGGTATTTCACAGAGTTTTCCAACCATATCAACTTGAAGCTCACCACGCAGCCCAAAAAGCAGAAGCACTTAAAGTACTACCTAGTCAGAAGTTCCCAAGGTGTCCTGTCAAAGGGGCCTCTTATCTGTTGGAAAGGTGAGGTGTCTAGATTCAGCTCCGTGTGTAGCTTGTCTGGCTAGCAGGGCAAAGTGGAGGGAGGGGAGAAAAGCAGGGACTTCATGTGACAAGTGGACCTACCAATGTCCACATTTCAGGTTTGATTATTGGTCTAGTGGTGAGAGATACATATAGCTGTGTGTTTGAGGGTAACTTTCAGCCCTGCTAACCCCCCCTAAAACCCTCCAAAAAGCAGTATTTTCTTTAAATTGAAGGATGCTATTGAAATAACTTATCTTTTCAGTAATCTTTTGATATCCCAGAAACACTTGCATTTTTTAATTTCAACTTGATAGCCTATTTCTAGTAAACTTTACACACTATTTTTTCTGAAGAAAAATAGTAACATTTGTAGTCACTAAATATGAATAATTTGCCTTATCTTTAATTTTAGAAACTTGTACCAAGGACCAGGGATTTGTGAGGGGTGTGTGTGTATATGTGTGTGTAATGAGATAAGCATTTCTGTGGGACCTACTATGTGCCAGGCACTGTGCTAAGCATATTCACAATTATCTCCTTTTATCAGAAGTATAGCTTCATTCAAATGTCATGCTTTTATTTAGTTGATAAGAACTGCCACAGTTTCAGTCAGTAGTTCTAATTGCAGTGAAGGTATAGCAATCTTAATTCACTGCATATTTCAAAAGAAAGACTTCTTTTCCTTCCAAAAATACCTCTCCTGAATGCTTTCATTTGTTGTGGCTAAATGTATGTGTAATTATTTGTTAAGCAGACAACAAATACTATGGCATCGTAAATTTATAAATGGCTCCTTTCCAGTAGTCACAGAGCTGCACTGGAAATCAGGTCATTTGCCTCCTCGGTAAAGAGCTGTAACTGTTGTTTCCAGTATTTTCAGATCTGAAAATTTCTGTTTTGGCTATGGGAACACCTTAATGAAATGATGATGTAGAATGCTGTTTTTGAAACCATGCTTGGCTAAAATCAAGCTGAGGAATTTTGCTTTAAAAAAAAGTCATATTGAATAACTCCTGAAATCCAAGTAAAAATAAAATTAACACTCTTTCTATTCCGCTAAATTTCCCTCTGAAGCTGTCTTGTTCTGACTTAAGATCATTTCACCTCTATGTTTTTTTTTGTTGTATCTACCTTAAGATTTTTTAAAGCTTTTCTGACCAGTAGGACCTTTCTTTTTCTAGGTGGTTTCTCAAATCTGAATAGAATATATGGAATATATAACGTATATATACGGGGGGCGGGGGGGAGGGAGGAAGGGACAGTTAATAATAATAATGATAGCTGACATTTATACAATACTTTTATGTGCCATACATTGTGCTAAGCACTTTCCAATGATTATTTCATCTGATTCTCTTAACAACCCTGGAAAGTTGGTACTGTTATTATCCCCATTTTACAGATGAAGAAACTGAAACAGAGGTGAAGTGATGTGCCCAGGGTCATACAGCTAGCAAGTTTCTGAGGGTGGATTTAAACTCAGGTCTTCCTGACTTTGGGCCCAGTACTGTTGCACCGCCCAGCTGCCCTATGGTCAGATCTGCACTTTAGTGAAAGGACTTTGGTAGCTGAGTAGAGGACAGACTGAAGTAGGAAAAAGACTTGAAGCAGGAAAAGCAGCTAGAAGCCTATTGTGTGTTCGCCCTTCGTTGCTGAAGAAGACCACGCCATCAGAGAAATGATGACATGACTTGCACTTGACTTTGTTTTGAGTGAGGGAGGGCTGTGCAGGTCACCAGTCTCACTTCTCCAGAGCCATCTAAATCCAGTGACCAGATATTCATCAGGATGACTAGAGATGACCCAGGATGAGGCAGTTGGGGTTAAGTGACTTGCCCAAGGTCACACAGCTAGTGAGTGTCAAGTGTCTGAGGTGAGATTTGAACTCAGGTTCTCCTGGTTTCTGCACTGGTGCTCTATCCACTGCACCACCTAGCTGCCCTATGGTCATATCTGCACTTTAGTAAAAGGACTTTGGTAGCTGAGTGGAGGACAGATTGAAGTAGGAAAAAGACTTGAAGCAGGAAAAGCAGCTAGAAACCTATTGTAATTATCCAAGCAAGAGGTGATAAAGGTCTGAACTGCAGTGTTAGCTATGTGTATAGAGAGAAAGATGTACAGATGAGAGATATTCTGATGGTAGGCACAGTTTTGGCAGTTGATTACATATATGGGGTCAGTAAAAGAGAGGGAATCAAGTATGACATTGAAGTTACTGGGAGGATAGTGATTCTCTTGATAGCAATAGGAAATATGGGAAGAGAGGGTGCAAATAGAAGCTTTAGCTTCTTGGCCTTAGCAAGGAAAAAGACCATCTTTATCTGAGACAGGAGTGAAGAAAAGGTAGTTGGACAGTCTGTCTGAGTGGGGTGAACTGAAAAGGAGAGAAGGAGCGCTTAGTGAATGGCCTCAGTTTTTTCACTGAAATATGAAGTGAACTCCTCACCTGAGAGGGTGGGGGCGTGGTGAGACTAGGGGAAGTTTGAGGAAAGATACAAAGATATAGAATAGATGCCGAGATAATAAAAAATATTTTTAATTGAATTCAACATGTATTTTTAATTTTTTTAGTCATTTTGAACTTAAATACATAAAGAAAAAAAGAACATTTCCATGTATGCAGTACAACATAAAAGATGATTTACTATTAAACCATGAATTTGTTTCATAATGTTTATTTTTTAAAAAATTATGTAAGTACTACACATGATTTTCAAAGCTACTCTGCTTTCTATGCTTCGTTCCCAATATTGTTTTATTCTTTTCTGTGTCCTTTTAAATTTTTTCCCCTTCCTCCCCACCCTGCCCTGGAGATGGCTACTATTAGATACCAATATATATATATATGAGATAGTAAATTGAGGACAGGCATAAAACGATTAGTTTGCTATAGCAAGGGCTAAGTTGGGATATGGAACAAATTTGTAATGTACAGAGTCAGTTTGATTTCCTCATTTTTCCATATCTGTTTAACAGCAGGTGAATAGAAAAAGGACGTAGGTACTGGATATAATCAAGGGTTCGAGTTTGGCAAGGCTTGGAGAATTGTCTAAAGTAGTAAAAAGTTAAGTGACTTGTCCAGGGTCCCAAAGCCAGTCTTTGTCAGAGGCAAAGGTCAGATTTTCCTAGCTCCTAGGTCAGCTTTTTTTCCTGATCTGGTCTTGGAATCAGAAAGATCTGGGTTCTGGTCTGGACTATACTAATGAAGTCACAGATTTGAATATACATACATGCACACATGTACACTGGGTACCATTTTGAATTTGAGATCAGAAATTTGTTGTCCTTCAGAATCTGATGGTTATTTTGTTTTGTTTCCAGAGAAAGGTACTGTAGCACATCATAGTAGAAGGAGACTGAAGGGATGTATTCAAACATGCTTCTGTATCTGGTTTACTTAGGAACTCTCTGGGAAATAAATGTTCAGTCAGCTAAACCACTGTACTTGCCTTTGTTATATATGACCACTCGTGTAGTATATAACATGACCTATGACTGGAAACATTTATGTAACAATTCAAACCCTTGGAACTGACCTGCCATTGTGTATTTGATCTTGTTTCCTTACACAGAGTTTCTAGAAGGGTTTCGCTCATTAATATCAACTCACTTAATATAAAGCTTGATGTGATGTGATCAATCAGACTGAATAGTTATCTGCCAATTTGATATGTATTCAGCATGCCTAGAGTTCTAGGGCTTTGCAGTTTCTGTTTTCTTCCTGTGAAATTTTGCATCTACTGGAGGTCAGCTGATATGGAATGAGGAGGCTTAAAGCACCTCCTAGATCATCTGACTGAGTTTATTGGCCTGTGTTTGAATCATCCCCAGACATAAGGTTAACTAGGGTTTGACAGCTTACTGAGATTTTCTGAATTATTGATCTGTTAACCTTTTACCACAGAAAAGGCTCAACTTGATTTACAAAAATGATCATGACAGTGTTTGTAGAAATAAGGTTCAGATTGTCTAAGCTGCCTTTAGTGCCCCTGCTATCCAAAGCTTCCACCACATACATACATACCTTTTGACTGTGATAGTGGACTACAGGAATGTGTAATTTGTGTTTTTTCCTTATATTTCCTCCTTCCTATGGGAGGGTCAGACGATGGAGGATTTTTGAAGATGAAATGATTTACCTCTTGAAGGCCAGCTCTTTATTTTATCAATTAGGTGTTAATCTTCACAGCTGTAACCACCAGATCCCTGTCACTTACATCACCAAAAGCTGGGCCTTTGCCTCCTCATGCATTGTGGCTCTTACTCATTTCTAGAATGTAGAAGCCGACAATCCTCTGCTGCTTGCCACTCTGCTAAACCAAATTCTTCAGTGTCATCTACGGTAACCCCAGAAAATGGAACAACAAATGGATACAAATCAGGATTCGCACAAACAGGTACGGCTATTGTTTTCTTTTACATCTTCAGGTGTACCGATGTGCATTCTGTCAGATGTATCAACAAGCTATATAGATGGACTTAGGTGTGCTGGAGCTAGCTTGAACTGGAGTAGAGCCAATGATTCCATTTTCAAAGTTGGCGAGCATTATAAATAAGGGCTTGATTTATTATTTTTTGATTGTCTAGACTTAAGAAAATAACAGTAGTATAGCATAAAAGTATATTATACATACATTTCACTGTCTAGGGAGCAGCCTCAGAGCCAGTAAAACCTGAATTATAGGATCAGGTCCCTTTCTCTGACAAATATTGTGTGACCCTGGGCAAGTTGTGGAATAGGTGTCTACTTGCATTGGTAGAGGGAATTTCCTCACTGGGAGTTCCCTAAGGCAATCAAATCACATTTATGTATACACACACAGGTATATATCATGTATATGATCTCTCAGTGTATGAGCAAATGAAATAATATTCATAAAGTTATTAGCACTCATGTCTTACACATAGTAGGCTCTTAATAAATACTTATTTCCTTCTTCCCTCTATATGTATGCATACATATATGTTCACATGTGTATTCATATAGAAATATGTGCTTATGTATACATATATGTATATGTGATTTATGTGTGTATAATCCTAGGCAAGTCACTTAACTTCAGTTATATATACATATGCATACATGCACACATCTATACATACACATGCATACGTAGAACCATCTGTATACCCAAAACTTTAGAGATTCTTATTAATGGTCATCCACCAAAACAGTGATGATGATTAAATAACTAGACTGACAATGGCATTGTGGTCCATTAGTGGCCTTCACAGCTGGCCTTCAGTGTCAGGAAGGCCTGGATCAATGTCCTGTCTCTGACATATAGGCTGTAGGAACCCAGGCTCTCAGCAGCTCTCTAAGAGTTTAAATTGCAGACTAGGTGTCAATCTGTATTAGTAGAATTTGTTTAAACTGGAATTCCCTACACCAAAAGATACATGTGTGTATACATATATTGAATCATACATACATATAGATATGCCTTCTTACATTTATGCATATGCATTATGTGTTGTTATGTGTGTGTATTTGTAGTTTTGAGCGGATGGTCACTATCAAGAAAGTCTATGAAGTTTATACATATATACACACATACGTGCATATATACATACATATATATACAAATATAGCCACTGACAAATTCTATAAAAAGTATGTGTGTGCATATATGTATATGACTATATACATGTATATGGCTATATATGCCCAAATGAAAACAAAATACATAGGTTTTTTTAACCCTATATACTTCTCATAAACCAATTTTTAAATGATGATGGGATCTATCTATTTTCTATCATTATCTTCAAGAGTAATGAGAATCAATTACTTAATGTAGAGATGGTTGGTAACACTGGTTATTTAAGTTACTATATAGACCCTTCCTTGTTAAATGAATCACCGAATCCTGAGAAGTTATTCTTTGCCTCACACTTTGAGAATGTGAGAAGAAAATATAAGGAATCTGGATTTCCCAGCTCTCAACCCTCATAGTAGGCAGATTTTCTAGCAGCATGTAAATGATCTAGTCAAATGACAAAATCAAGTTTGCCAGAATAAATTATGACCGTTCTCATATTAATATATGGAAAGGGTAAAAACTGACCGTGGTCCTGGCCCTTGAAGCCCACCTGCTGCTAACAAAGGAAAAAAATTGGCAAGAAATAAGGAATGGATAAAGAGAAAAGTCCAAGCAGTCCTTCAGTGTGCCATCCCTTTTGATTTTTTTCAGAACTACCTAATGGTCAGTCTGGTCTTAGTGGCCACTCAGTAAATATTGTTGATTGACCAACCTAAAGACTGTATAAAATTCTGGCCTTCCTAAGAATAATAGAAGAGACCCCTCAGAAGATTGCAATAAAATAATGAAAGGGGTGGGGAAAGCAAAAGGACCTGAGATCATTTAAGTTGGAGAAGGGTAAAAGCCCTTATGTAAAGAAGAGTGGTCATTCTTTCCATTGAGAGCAAAAAAGAGAGCGAGAGAAAGTCTACCTAGAGGACTTAAGTTTTATATAAGAAAATTTTCTTATGGTAGAGAAGTTTTAAAAAAAACAACCTGGTGTCAGTTAGATAGGAAAGTTCTACTCCTGGGATCTTTTTGAGAAAAGAATAGATTATGTTTTATCAGTGTGATCTTACTCAGAGATCAAGGAATGAGGCTTTTCAGAGTCAGAGCTCTTTACAGATATAAGATTACTTAATTAAATGTATTACTGGCAAACATAACTGTATTTGAAGCAGCTACAGTGAGATGATTAGAAGAGGATTTTGCTTATGCTATTTTTTCCCCAGTGATTCTATCTCTGTGGTCTTCTCTTTAACATTTGAGAAGTGGATTTTTGTTTTAACTTTTAAAACCATGTTGGTTAAGAAAGACTAATTTTGAAATTCAAAGATGTAGTCCTTAGTGAGTCCAATGAAGGAAGAGAGAGTCTCTAGAGCAGGTCCTTGAACTGAAGAGGAAAGAACATTGGGTGAGTCAGTAACTAGAGGGATGAGAAGTGAAAAATGCTACATTCTTGCACTTGCAACAATTGTTGACACAGATGGCTGCGCTGGAACTTTAACTTCAGTGATAGATTTGAATCCTTATTCTACCCTGTGCTGTCAATATGGCGCCCAAGAAATTGTGTTTATAGACTACAGTTCTGATAACTAAGAAATAAGCAAAAAGCAACATTGTGGTCCATGAGATGAAGAGCTGACCTTAAGAATCAGGAAGATCTGGATTCAAGTTCTGTCCCTGATATATAGGCTGTAGGAACTTGACTTTTAGCAGGTCTAAGACTGTAAATTGCAGATTAGGTGTCAATCTCTATTAGAAGAGGGAATTTTTTTTTAAACTATGAATTCTGTACACCAAACAAGTCACACAAAGAGAAAAAAGGTAGAATGGAAAGGACACCAACTCTGGTATTAGAGGGTTTGGGTTCGAATTTTACCTCCTGTTGCTTACTGCCTATTTGACCTTGGGCAAGTCACTTAATCTCCTTCTCATCTCTAAAATGAAGGGGTTGACTAGATGGCCTATGAATTCCCTTTGAACTCTAGATCTATGAAATATGATCATACTAAAAATAAAAATGGCACAAGAACATGGTTTTAATTATGCTTAGCACAATTGTCTCGGAAAGGTGAATGTTTTGCTCTGAGTAAAGAGAGTCAAGATTAGGACTTTAGGAAATTAGCAGAAAGGCCCACCTACCCCAAAGGTCATGAAGGGTCAGAGGGAAGAAAGTCACCTGAAAGGTAACAAGGACCAATAGACGAATTGTAAGTGCAAGAAGTTATTCCCAGTACAACTATTCATCTACTTTTTAATAATAGCAGCATCTATATAACACTTCAGGACTTGCAAGGCATTCTCTATATATTCTGTCATTGATCGTCAGAACAATCCTGTGAGATTGGTGCTATTTTTATCTCCATTTTACAGATAAGGAAACAGAGGCAGAGAGAGATTAAAATGATCCAGTTAATAAGTGTCTGAGGCTGACTTTGAACTGAAGTGTTTCTGACCAAGTCAGTATTGTTCATTGCTTGCCCCAGCTGCAATCTAGCATCCTAACAATGTAAAGATGTGGTCAATTCATTTTAGGTAAAATTAGGTATTAAAAATAATTGCAGGATCAGCTCAGAAAAAAGAGCCCCATGAAGCTAGAAATTTCAGTTCCATAAACTTTTATACAGGGTGCTTGAAGCTTAAAAAGTAATTCCTTGGTTCCTACAGATGCTTGGAAGTAGGAGATTGTCAGAATTGAATATTTGCATTCCAGTTCCCCTACAAACATTACTCAGTGTTTACAGAGGCACCTCTCCTAAAATAGCAAGCTTCATCCTTTCTTAGGAGATTATATTCCTAATCAGCTAGGGGAACACAATGTTTAAACAAATTTGCATTTAGCCATGGCTTGTGGTCAAGGTTCCTTAGAGGGAGTGGTTTGGATCAAACACTGCATTCTGTCTAGGAGAGGGAAGAAACTATTTGCACAGTTTTTTCTTGACCCTGCTTTCCAGGGGTTTATAATAATTGTGTGTGTGTGTGTGTGTGTGTGTGTGTGAGTGTATGTGTGTGCATGCAATGTATTGTGTACTGCTTTCCTTTTATCCTTTGCATATGGCTTTCTTTTCGCTGACTTTTAATCAGTCAGCTTGATAATTCATATTGTAATAAGTTTTAAAAATATTCTTACCATCCCCACTTTAAGAAATAGCATATGTCTGCATAGAAATTCAACCTGATCAGGAAAACAATACTATAATTTGCAAGAAAAATTTTCCAGTATTGTTGAGGATTGAAGTATGGGTTCAGTAAGTAACCAATGTATTTTATTTTTCAAATAAAAGTCTAATAAAAATTAATAGGATTAGCATATTTTGCATAACTTATATTTATGATATTCAATTATATACATGATTAGAAATTTCCTGTAGAATTTATAAATTATTAGGACATCTGCTACCAGGTTGAGTAAACTTGCCTAAGTATAGGATAATGTTCTTGTTTGGGGCTCCATCTAATTCAGCAGTGTGCAATGAGTGCCTTGTATGTGTCTGGTTCTTTTTCAGTCCATCAAGCGATTACCTTGTGTTTGGGGTGATTATTAACTTATTGATAAGTGCTATCTTTTGAATATAAAGATGATACCAGTCATTCAACATCATCTGTAGGACATTCAATTCAAGAATCATTTACTATAAGCAACTATATAGAAGGCTCTGAACTAAGTACCAGGGACTACAAACACGCATAAGCCAAAGTTCTAACCCTGATGAAGCTTGTAGTCCTGTCGTAGATCACGAGAGGTATACAGATGACTACAAAAATGACTAAAAACCATGTAAGCAGGAAAGTTCTGAGAAAGAGGTTTATTTCCATTTGGAGAGTTGCAGAGAATACATTGTGTTCAGGGAGTAGGTTCAGGGGTGACTTTTGAGATGGGTCTAAAAGGATGGGTAAGATTTCTACAGTGGAGTACATGAGAATAGGATTTTAGATATAGAGAGTGGCATAAACAAAGTCATGGACACAGCAAAGCAGGGGATGTATTTGTAAATCAGGGAGTGTGTAGTTTGTTTTAGCTGGTGAATAGAGCAGGAAGAGGACATAAGATTGGGAAACAATGTTAGGTGAGATGATAATAATAATAGCTAAGATTTTATATGGTACTCTTAGGATTTGATAATGGATTGTGGAGTGGATTGGAAGAGGAGAGAGACTAGTGGGATCACTTAAAAGGTTATTTCAGCAGTTCATGACAGAGAGAGGAAATGAAAAATATTACTAGTATGGTGGCAGTGGTAATAGAAAACAGGGGACAGCTATAGGAAAAAATTCTGAATATGGAATTTACAATACTTAATGATTGATTGTATTTGGGAGATAAAAGATAGGAAGGAATTAGTGCATTGTATGCAAAAAGCCTTTATTAAATTGAATTAAAGATAAGAGTAACTTTTCAAGTATGGGCATTTCAAATGGTGGTTCCAGTGGCAAAAATTAGAAAGTGAAAAGGAGGATATTTAAGGAGAAGTACAAGTATAGCATGGACATGATAAGTGTGAGGTGCCAGAAGAACATCTATATGGAAATGCCCAGTATTTGAAAATGTGAGTTTGGAACTCAGAGAACTCAGGGTTGGAGATAAAGATTTGATAATCATTTGAATAGAGGTAGTTGAAGCTACAGAAATGAAGAGATTGCTGACAAATTATTGTATATGAATATCATTTTGTTGTAAGAAATGACAGATATTAAGAATGCAGAGAAATATGGGAAGACTTGTATGAAGTAATGCAAAGTTAAGAGCCAGATCTCCTCTTCTTTCCCTTCTCTCTCTCTCTCTCTTTCTCTCTCTCTCTCTCCCTCTCTCTCCCTCTCTCCCTCTCCCTCTCTTTCTCATTCTTTCTCTCCTCCCTCTCCTTATATACTTATGTGTGTATATATATGCACACCCCTAAATATTTATTTATTACACATATACATATAAAGAATAATGTTAAAACAGTACTAAAAGGCAACTGTATTTAGATTAATTGCAAGAACAATTTTGGATCTGCAAAACACTCTTTCTCACCTTAGATGTTATATCTACTTGTAGACTTACTTGCTTTGTTGGTCAGTTTTGCTTAACTGTTTTTCCTTGTTACAAGTTAGAGTTAAAAAGCTAGTGGAGTAAGTGGGATGGTGGTGGGAAAATATATTGGGAGATAACTGTGATGTTAAAAAAAGAAAAAAAACTAAGTCACCTGTTTTTTAAATGGTGGTGAGAAATATATACCTTGTTTGCAACAGAACAAACACAAAAACCGTTAGTGGTGAATGTTGAGAATTATCCACATCAAGGTTAGCCTCCAGGAAGAGATAAAAGAAGACATTTCTCTAGCCCCTCTGGAGAGCTGAGGGTCTACCAATGGTGAATATTGCATGTCACATAGGATTTTTTTTAATGGTTTGGTTGGTTTTGCTGGATTGTTTTCTCTTTTAAAAATAGCTATTATAAAGGCTGGCTCTGGAGGAGGGGGAAGAGAAGGGAAGTGGAAAAAATGTCAGTGATATTGAAATGAGAAATATCTTTAAGAATAATTTTAAATGGGAGGGGTAAAAAGGAAGTGATGATTGATGGAACCAAAATCCTAGAGAAGGCAGAACAGGATGGAAACAAAGTCATAGTGGAAGAGTTAGCCTAGACAAGGAGAAAAAATACTAGTCCCTCTGAGACAGGAGAGTAGAGATTCTACATTATTTTTCTTTCTAGTTGATGACAGGGATGTCATTGAGCCTTACTTTGACTCTTACTGATTTCCTTTGTGACCAATGTTATGAATTTTTTGAATGACTATCAGGGGTCCGAGGTGTAGAGTGCTAACTCTGAGTTTGAAATGTAATCTGTATGTGAAATTGGCTGTTTTCCTTCAAGGCCCAAGCCTCTGTAAACGCTTCCTTAGAAGTTTCCTGGGGTCCTAGGTCTGGCTTGGTTTGAGGTTGGGCAAGCACCCTCTGCTAAAGTCAGACATGGGAGGAGGAAAGAGAGTAGTAGCAGATTTCTTGTAGAATCCTAAGATTTAGAGCCAGAAGGGACCCTAGAGGACATTTGCAGGGGGAGCAAGGTAATCACTGTTAAATAACTTGCCCAAGGTCACACAGCTAATAAGTGTCAGGTGTGTGAGGCAGGATTTTAACTCGAAGTCTTCCTGACTCCAGGACTGGATGCTCTAGCCACTGAACCACCTACCTGCCTCTCCTAGATAACATTTTACAGAAAAAGAAACAAGTTTAGAAAGGGTTCGGTATCCTGATGAAATCACAGATCTGGGGGGAGGTAGTATCAGGTGCTAGTAACACAACCTAGAAGAAGTAGTCCCCACCCTCAAGGAGCTTACTTACTATAGGAGGAGGATAGGGATGGAACAGAACATGTACACATTTAAGTGAACATAATAACATAGAAACCTCCCAGAGGAAAGAGACTAAAATTACTTCAAGGTCACAAACTTTGATAACTGGAAAGATGGTGGTGCTTTCAGCAGAAGAAAAAAATCACATCTACTGCTGTTTCTGCTATGTTGCACTGTTTTTCCAAGAAGCTGAGAGAAGGAAAAACTCTCTTCCATCCACTCCCCACCTACCTCTGAGACCACCCATTTTCACAACTTACCCCCATAATGCTTCATTTGACTCTAAAAATATGTGTTCTTATTTGTATTAATTTATATAAATGGCTTATCACTTAGCAGGATGGTCATACAGAGCATTCAGTGTCATACTGAGTTTTATTAGATTTCCACACTAAAACTCTTTTCATATATGCTTGGTCTTCAAGAGGTTAGTGGATCACAGAACATGATTTTTGCCTCGTAATTGAGCCAAGGTGTCACGCAGTGAAGAGACTTTTCTTTTTAGAGTCAGAAGACTTCTATGGGAATCCTGTCTCTGGCAGTTGCCACATATCTGACCTTGGCCCAATCTCTTGATCAACATGAACCTGTTTCCTTATCTTTAAAGTGAGAGGGTGGGGTGGAGTGGAACACTGAACTAGATGACCTCTTAGATATTTTCCAGTACAAGATCTGTGATTCTAGAAATTTCCCAAATTAGAAAAACATAATTCACATAGCAAGATATCTAAACACAACAATAATCAATCAACCAGCAGGTAATTTATTAAGTGCCTACTATGTGTTTGGTCCTGTGCCTAAGTGCTGGTGATTCAAGAGAAGAAAAGTACTGACATATCACCTACTTATGTGCCAGGTATGGGGCTGAGCTAATACTTACAAATATCTTATTTGATCTTCACAGCAACCCTGGGAGGTAGGTGCTGTTGTTATCCCCACTTTCACTTGAGGAAACTGAGACACACAGTTGCAGTGATTTACCCAGGCTTGTACAACTAGTGTCTGTGGCTAGTTTTGAATTCATATTTTCCTTACTCCAGACCCAGTACTCTCTCTGTTCTTTACAAGTACAAAGGATGAAATAATTCCTGCTTGTATTGAGCTTAACTATGTTAGTAGGGTAAACAAGTATTTATAAAAATACATACAGAATGAAGTATAAAGTGAACAAATACAAATACACGTATGTATATATTGTATATGTATATACCTATACATAAGTATAAGGCAGTTTAGTACATATAAACCAGTGTATATAAAAATACAGAATGAAGTATAGAGTGAATAAATACAAATACACATGCATATATACATATATATGTATAGATATATACCTATACATAAGTATAAGGCAGTTTAGTACATATAAACCAGTGTATATAAAAATACAGAATGAAGTATAGAGTGAATAAATACAAATACACATGCATATATACATATATATGTATAGATATATACCTATACATAAGTATAAGGCAGTTTAGGAAAGTTGTCAGGAGGAAAAACTCCATGCAGAAGATGATGCCTGTGCTTTATCTTCACGGAAGAGAAGGATTCTGTGAGGGGAAGGTAAGGAGGGAATGCATTCAAGGAATGGAGGACAGCCAGTAGAAAGTTACAGAGATGGCCTTCTCTATATGAGCAGTGGAAAAAAGGACAATTTTTCTGGGCCACAGCATGCTAGAAGGAGAGTAGTGTCCAGTAAGGCTGGAAAGATGGGTTGGGGTCAAGCTGTACAGGACTTCAAATGTTAACAAGAGAGTTTTTATTTTATTCTAGTCGTTAGGGACACAGTGAAATTTTTTTTTTTTTAAGTAGAGGAGTCACATGGTCAGATCAACACTTAAGAAAAATTACTTCGGCAGCAGTATATAGGATGGACTGGAGTAGGGAAAGAAAGGAATCAGAGATTAATTAGGTAGCTATTCCAATAATCTGGGCAAGAAGGGACAAGGACCTGAACTAAGGTAGTAACTGTGTAAGTAGAGAGAAGGGGTCAGATGCAGGAAGGGAGAAATGTCAGTATTTGGCAGCTGATTAGACATTTGGAGTGAAGAAGTAAGGAATCCAGAATAATGCTGAGATTACCAGTCTGGTAGACTAAAAGTCTAGGAATGTAAGGAAGAGGGAAAGGCTTAAGGGGAGGACAGAGAATTCGTTTATGTTAAGTTTAAGATTTCTCTGAAACATTCAGTCTGAAATGTCCAGTAGGACATTGGTGATAGGGGACTGAAGCTCAGGGGAGGAACTGGAACTCAATATATAGATCCAAGAGCCACCTACACAGAAATGATAGTTAAACCCTTGGGAACTCATAAGGTTATTGAGAAAGAATATTGAAGGAAAAAAGAAGTGTTAGTAGAGAACTTTGTGAAACGCTGTCAGGGGATGTGTTATGGATGATGAACCAGTAAAGGAGACTGAGAAATGGTCACCCAGGTAGGCGATAGACTAGGAGAGAGAACTATCATGAAAACCCAGAGAGAACAATGTCCTGGCAATGAGGGTGGTCAGCAGTGTTAAATGCAACAGATAAATCTTAATCTGGAATTATGCCCAAAAAGTTAGTAAACTGCTTATGGTCTATACCCTTTGACCCAACAGTACCACTAGTAGGTCTGTTTCCAAAGATGATTAGGGAAAAAGGAAAACAATCTGTATGTTCCAAAATATTTATAACAGCTTTCTTTGTGGTAGCAAAGAACTAGTAATTGTGGAGATGTCCTTCAGTTGGGAAATGACTAAACAAGCTATGGTATATGATCATGATGGAATACTACTGTGCTATAAGAAAAGATGAACTGAGTGATCTTAGAAAAGCACAGATTTGCACAAAATAATGAAGAGTGAAACCAAAAGATGTTGTAGACAAAAACAGCAATACTGTTGTAAAAACAACTTTGAGTGACTAATTTTGACTATTATGAATACCCAAATTAACTAAAAAGGGCATATGAAGGAAGACACTATATCCAGAGAAAGAACTGATAAATAGAAGTATGTATAAAATGATTTTACAAATATACATTTGTAAAACACTATATACATAGTGTTTAATGGTAGCCATCTCTAGAATGGAGGAGGGGGAAGAGAAAAAGAAAACTGCATGATAACTTTATTATATCTTTAAAAGGAAAAGCATGTTTTGAATAATAGATTTGCAGTTTCATGCGCAATCATCTTTTTTATTCTATGTCATGAAAATATGTTATTTCACAAACTAAAAATAAAAGAAAAAATAGATAAATCTTGAAGGATTAAGGTTGAGATATTTGGCAATTAAAAGATCACTGATTACTCTATAGAGAGTAAAACTGTGATGAAATTGAAAGTCAAATTAGAAAGGGTTGAGGAGTGAGTGAACAAAAGATGAAATGAAAGCAGCTGTGTATAAACAACCTTTTCAAGGACATTGGCTCAGACAGGGAGGAGAGATATAACATGGTAGCTTGAGGGGGTGATAGGATAGTTAATTTTTTTTAAGGATGAAGGGAAGTTGGGAATGTTTGAAAGCAGTAGGAAAGGAGACAGTTGATAGGGAAAGGTCAAAGGTTCAAGAAGAGAAGGGGGATAATTGAGGGTTCAGTCTGCTAGAGAATACAGGAGGTGATAAGATCAAGGTCAGATAGTTTGACCTTGGCAAGGAGAAAGGCTACCTTATTGTGAGAGACTAGGGGGAAGGAAGAGAAATTGAGTGAGGATGTCCGTGGGTATTGAGATGAAAATAATAGGAGAAGACACATCAGATGGCTTCATTTTTTTCCAGTAAAGAGACGAGGTCATTAGTTAATACAGAGTTAGAGGTAGAGAAGATGAGGGTAGGGAGCTTGAGGAGGGAAGAAAATTTGGAATCTATTCTCTAAGGAGTGAAAAGAATCAGGTAAGAATTTTGGTTTTTGGTTTCAGATTGGTTATAATATGTAAAATGAAGTTACTTTTAACCATGTAAGCTAGTCAGTCAATAGGAGTTTATTAAGTGCCTACTATGTGCCAGGTACTCTGCTAAGTTTTAGGGATACAAAAAAGGGCGAAAGACAGCCCTTACTCTTTAGGAGCTCACAGTCTAATTAATGGGAGAGACAACGTGAAAAAATACAAGATAAATTGGAAATAATCAAAAGAAGAAAGGTACTGGCATTAAAAGAGGATCAGACAAGGGATTTTGTAGAAATTTGTAGAAGGTGAGAAATTTTGTGGAGGTGAGACTTTAACCGGAACTTGAAGGAAGCCAAGAGGTGGAGGTGAGGAGGGAGGGCATTCCAGGCATGTGGGATAGCCAGTAAAAATGCCTTGAGTTGGGAGATAAAATGTTTTATGTGAGAAACAGCAAGGAGGCCAGTTGTCAGTGTATAAAGTATATGGGGGGTTAATAAAGTATAAAAAGCCTAGAAAATTAGGAAGGGGCCAGGCTGTGAATGTTTATGAGTGCCAATCAGAAGATTTTATGTTTGATCCTAGAAGTGACAGGGGGCCACAGGAGTTTATTCAGTAAAGGGATAAATGATTGGACTTGTACTGTAGACAGATTAATTCGAGAACTGTGTGGCAGATGAACTGAAGAGGGGAGAGACTTGAGGTGGGGAGACCAACCAGCCTCCAGATGTGAAGTAAAGATATCAATCCAACAGCTATCTTTCAAGTTCTTTATGTGTGCCCCTTCTATTTTGAAGAGGAATGATCTTCAAACTGGCAAGTATAGTGTAAACACAGTGAAGGAAGACTTGGAGCCTGAGATACTTCAAAAGCTATTAAGAGAATATCGTGCTACATGTATCTCCAGTCCCAGACTAATTACTGAAGGAATTTATATAGGTAGTATTGCAGAACTACTGTTGACAATCTTTGAAAACTCAAGAAAGCAGGAATAAATATTAAGTCCCTTTTCTTTAGTAGTTTACAATACTTCAAGAATCTATTCTTTCCTCCCTGGGGATGCTCTCTCCACTGATACAGATTGTGAACCCTCTATTCCTTATGTGATTGAGAGATGCTGTGGCCAGAGCTATGTGATCACTATATAAACAACCTAGTGATATTCTGAATTTAGGCTTGTCCTTCAGTGGTTAACATTGGTTGCACTGCTGAGACTATCCTTGAAACCTTACCCTACTCTTATGTTATATAAGGCTTGTTCTCTGCTGGCAGAGACCCTCGGTCCACAACTACAAGACAATGAGGAGGTTAAATCCTATACCAAGATTTAAATAATCAGCTATAGAAGCACAGAATGGGAAGATGATTTTAAAGTAATTTGTGTTACCATAAAACAGCAACACAGAGAAATGTTTCCAAGACTGTGTTCTGTGTACCCACTGTGTGCCATATTCCATGAGAAATTTTCCATGTTAGTAATATAATCTCTTCCAAAATATTTAGTAAGAAATTATACACCAAAATTCTCTGAAAAAATTTAGTGCAAAAAATAGATTTAATTTGTTCAATTCTGCTCCAAAATACCCCAATTCCATTTGTCTCAGGGGTAGTGTATACTCTGAGATGACCTATATAAGATCCTACAATGTCTTTCAGACCCCGGAGTGTTCTCTGACCCAATAGCTGGGGAAACGGGCATAGGAATTTTAGCTGACCAAAAGATTAGTAGTCACTATGTGCTAGTGGGGATGGGGTAGAAATTTCTGCTACTTCCTAGCTTTATGACCATGGATGGACAAGTGTCTTACCTGGTTTCTTCCTCTGTAAAATGGGGATAATTATTGTTATATTACCTTACAGTGTTTTGTAATGCTTAAAGTGCTGGAGAAATGTGAGTTATCATCATCCCAAGGAGAGGGAACTTGGGTGTGTGTGTGTGTGTGTGTGTGTGTGTGTGTGTGTGTGTGTGTGTGTGTGTGTGTGTGGTTTGCATGTTCACCTAGTGGGAAGCATAAATGACCTGAATATGTAGACATATAGTAATTGGCATACAGGATTAGATCCTTAGTTACCTGAAAAACTTCTTTATGCGGAAGAATTCATTCCTTGATGATCCTAGCTAACAAGGACTAAACATAGTATGATATGATGCAAAATCTTCTGATATGGGCCAGATGACCTCTTGATGAGAATATTGTTGAGGATATTTCTATTTTGAAGCACTGTTGCATAATGAATAGACAGCTGAGAATAAGAAAGAACTGAGTTCAAGTTCCACATCTTTCACAGGCTGACTTTGTAACCCTCCCTGGGCAAGTCGCTTAAATTCTCAATAGCCCAGGAAACTTTCTAAGACTATAAATTGCAGAATAGTTTTCAGTTTTCATTGTCAGAGGGTTTCCTCTACAACAATTAAATCACAACTGTAGACAAAATAAATTCCAATTTAAGCATGATTTAATTTTAGATGACCTTTGAGATCCCTTTAAAAACTCGTGAGATTTCAAAATTCTCTGAACCTGGAGCATTATTTTGACTGTTTCATTTATAAATAACTGCAGGAAAGAGAATCTAGAAAAGAGTAAGATGCTGTAATGTTCAAATGAGAGATAAAAGTAAGCTGGACTGTAGATTCCGAATTGAGAACAGAAAGGGAAAAGGTACATTGAGAGAAACTGAAAAGGACTTCAGCATTCTCTGCTTGGGGTCCGGGACTGTTGGCCATACAGCTAACAGAAACTGGGTAATACGGGTGGGGCTGAAAGGATAAGAAATTTTGATTTTGTCCCCTGTAGTTTGAAGTGATAGTAAAATATTTATATTGAAGTACTTCAGATTGAGTTAATTGAAAAGTGAAAGCAAATGAAATAAAGATTATAATCATCATTCACATTCAAAAGTCAACATTTTCTGGCTTCCTTTCTAAAGTCTCATCAAGACCACTGACATTATTATATTTCACTGCTAATAATTCATATTTAATTAATTTGTCTATTCTATAATAGTTTATATTATCATCCATAAATTTGCTTAAATTCATAAATATAATGCAAAATAATGATGTTCATAATAAGCCCTGTAGAAAACAATAACTAATTTAAAGTGAGAATCATGTCTACACTTTCCTGTAATGGATTTTAAACCTTTTGATAGTGTAATCACTTAATTTTTAATTTATTTGTATATGTTTTATCAACTGCATAAAAATACTGCTTATGAGTTTGGCATGTTCTGGCTACAGGAAAAGTTTATGTTTTTTTCTTTGCTAATACAGATGTGGATATCCACTCACCCAGTCCCACCCAAGGGGAGAGAGTAGGTATCATGAGACCAGCTAATACTTCTCTAGCTGAGAAGCAAGGAGATTTTGCTACCCAGAAGACTTCAGCATGGAGAGTGGCTAAACTGCTGGGTTATTAATGTAGAGTGAGGCAGATGTTATCAGAAATAAAGAGGGCTAAATAGACAGCTCAGAGTCAAGAGGCAAGGCTCAGATCAGAGGTGTGCAGATCATATAGCTGGAAGTACAGAGGAAGAGAGGTTATCTAAGATGAGATTAGAAAGATCAGGAAATTCAGGCTCTGCAAAGTCCCAAACAGTTGGTAAAACACAGAATTGCGGGAGACATCTGGCATGCTTTATACTTAGGAAGGAGACATCAGTCTTCCGTTTCTTTGTTGTTCAGTCATTTCAGTTCTTGTGTGACTCCGTGATCCTATTGGAGATTTTCTATCAAAGATTGTAGAGTGGCTTGCCATTTCCTTCTCCAGCTCATTTTACAAATGATGAAACTGAGGCAAAACAGGGTTAAGTGACTTGTCCAGATCACACAGCTAGTAAGTGTGTAAAGCCACATTTGAGTTCAGGGAGATGAATGTTCATGACACCAGGTCAGGCACTTTATCCACTGTGCCACCTACCTGCCCTCTTCTCACTTCCCTTAGATTAACTTCTGCTGGACAGCTCCCTGCTCCCACAGTTTGAGAGCCTGCCTCCCTCTAAGGAAAGGACTTTCTCTGAATGATAGCAGATACCCACTTGGTACATATGCATAAATATTTATAAGATTTTGTTGCTCAAACCCATAGCCCATTTTTTCATCCTTTTTTTTACAATGTTCTATGTTCATTTAAATTAATGAGTTTTACATTAAATATGAACCTATTCCATAACTCTTACAATTTGTATTTTTATCAGATTTTAATTCATAATACAGAAGCTCAATTAATTAAATACACTAGCAAAACAGTGTATCAGATTGTTTCATAGTAGCCTGATAAAACCAATTGACTTCCCAGAACCAACTTTCTCTGATGAACTATTGTACCAAACTCATTGGCAAGCTTTGGAAAGAGAGAGCACATGGTGTAGTTACGGTGCTATCAAACTCAAATAGAAAAGGGGCCACTAAACTATACAACAGGATCCCTATGTGTCACATTGACTTAGAAAACAACATTTTAACATTATTCTGTGTTCCATTATTTTAAAATTTATTTTGTTTAATATTTCTCAATTATATTTTAGTCTAGTTCTGGCTATACTCAGGAATGTTGTATAGGAGATGCTAGATATGTAGAGAGGAAAACCGAGGTTCAAACCCTTTCCGCTTCACCAGTTGTGACCAAAGGCAAGTGACTTAACTTTTGCCTGAATTTCTGGCAACTCTTTATGACTAGGAGGTATGGAAGGGTTGCCATCTTCATGTTGGTTTTCCATGAGTAAAATCACAAATCCTTCATGTAAGTCCTAGAAAAAAGAGACTATCCTGCTGTTTTGAAAATCTGTTTGTGTTTATAAATTTTCAACTCTGAAGATGAGCTTAAAATTAGTTCCTGGTGGTGTAGACAGACACATGAACTCTTTCAAATTTATCTACCAGGTACCATTGACAGCCTGATTCCAATGTAACCCTGAAGATCTGGTTTGTAGTGAGCCCCCACCCTCACCTTTGCCCATATTTCACTGTGCAGAAGTGATGAGTGAGTGCTGTGTTCACTATGGTTCTCTGAGTGTCGCAGGTTTCTGCTCCATCTCTCTCTCTCTCTCTCTCTCTCTCTCTCTCTCTCTCTCTCTCTCTCTCTCTCTCTCTCTCTCTCTCTCTCTCTCTTCTCTGTCTCTCCCTCTCTCCCTATAGGACATCTGACTTGTTATCGAAGGCTATGTGGATTGTGAATTTACCAAACCAGATCTCAGGGCCCCAGCTACCTGTAAAACTTCATCTTTCTGAACAAGTTATATGATAGTGAATTCTGGTCATGTGACCTTGGCATAATGTAACCATCCACCATTAAAATAGACACACATACTTGGCTACTACCTAGAGTTGTTTTTACTCTTAGCATATAATGGATAAACAAAGGATACATAATAATTAGAACTCAATCATCATCATCATCATCATCATCATCATCATCATCCTCCTCCTCTACCAAGCAGCTCCAAGCCTGCCATTCACCTACACTCTGGAAGTTACTTACCAAAAGATTAATCCAATCCAGGAATTCTAGAAAATACTCAGTGTGAGTGTTTCATTCTCCCTGATTACACTCACTTTGAGTGAGCAAAGGAGGGTCAACAACACAGGTTCTTCAGGAAGTTCAGTTCGTTCATCCAGCAGGACCAGTCATTGAATGAAGAAACAGAAGCTCTAGACTAATTATCTCCGTTCAACCTATAGTGTGGAATTTTAGGATCTGGTGAGAACTGAATCTCAAGAGGACTAGCACTCTCTCCAGTCTCAAATCTTTAATTGTTGGCTGGTTCCCCTGAACACTTTCGGCCTCAGCCTGCCCAGTGTGGTACAGGATGGGCGAACTTGACAGCCAGTCCCAGGAAAGAGTCATGTTGGCATCAATATCATTCCCCTCTTCTGAGCTTGAGCTTAAACATCATGCCACTTCATGGGACCACCTCCTCATTTGTTCTCTCATCCAAAATTCCCACTATTACGTGTGGAGGGGGCAGGAAGCAGTTGTAAAGTGAAGCGTGTTACACAAACCATCAGAGGAGTATTTATGCCTTACTATCCACAGTGCAACAATTATGACAGTATCAAAGCCCCTCAGACTTCCTGAGAAGAAGATGAATATCTCTTTCCTGGAAAGAAGTATCTAATGAGTTTGTGTATAAAAATAATTTTTAAAATTATTTCTAATATAGTACCAACAACAAAACTCCTCTTTTAGTGAGCTTTTCTCAGTAAGCCTCAAAGAACTTTAATATACTTAACTTAATGGACTAGTAGTTCTCTTTGGAGTCTCTGACCTTCAACCCCCTTTGGCTTGTTTCCTCTGCAATCTGAACAAGTTGTCCTGCTGCATCAAAGTCAGAGACTTGTGCTCAGCCTCGTAAATTCCATCCGGCAAAATAGTCTTTATCTCCCCTTGGCTTATCTCAGACAAGGAGTGAGAATTAGAAGTGAACTATCTTGAGTTGAGCATTCATCTAAAAAAAGCCTTAGAAACCCAGCAAATTTAAAAGCCCCAGTTAAACACCAAAACAAAACTCCTGACAATCAAGGAAGAGGTGAACAAAATAGAAAAAAAACATGATTGAAAAATAAAACTATAATTTTATTTTTAAAAAGATAAATAATTAGTTAACTTGATGAAAAAGCCAAAAGGAAAACCAAGTTCCCAAAAAAAAATAGAAAAAGGAAATTTCACAACAAATGAAGAAATAAAGGATATTATTAAACTCTTATTTTGCACAGCTTCATGAAAGTAAAGCTGATAACTTAAATAAAATTGGTGAATAATTTCAAAAATATAAACTACTTTGTGTCCCAAAACAGAAATTGAACAAGACATAAATGAATTCCCAAAAAAGAAATCGTAGAATTAGATGGATTAATGTGTAAATTCTACCAAATAAAAAACAGTTAATTCCAATATTACAAAGTCTGCAAAAATAGCGAAAGAAGGGATCCTACCAAGTTCCTTCCATGACACAAATATGATCTTGATACTGAAACCAGGGAGAATCAAAACGGAGAAAGAAAAGTGTAGATCAATACTCCCAGTGCACACGGATGCAAAAATTTAATAGAAAAAACTTTCAAAGAAACTTAAATAACATGTCACAAAAATAATACTGGATGACTGGATTGGATTTGTACCAGCAATAGTTTAATATTAAGAAAGCTATAAGCTTAATTGACCATATAAATAATAAGAACAGAAATCATATGACTTTATCAATAGTTGTAGAAAAAGCATTTGACAAAATATAACTACCATTTCTGTTAGAAATCCTAGAAAACATTGAACTAAATCTATTTTTCCTTAACATGATAGTATCTAAAACGAAGAGCCAGCTTTATACATAATGGAGATAATTGAGTTCTTTCCAAAGGACTCTAGACATCAAAGATGTCCATTGTCATTTACGACATTATTATTACTTCTTTTTGACACAGTGCTAGAATTACTAGCTATAGCAATAAAAAAAGAAAAAAGAAATTGAGGAAATAAACATAAGTAAAGAAGAAAACAATTGTTGCTTTTTGGAAATGATATGGTGGTTTATTTAGAAAACTCTAGAGAGTCAACTAAAAGTCAGTTGAAGCAATAACTTCAGCAAAGCTGTAGAATATAAAATAAGTTCATACAAACAGATCTATCAATATCAACATTTTTATATAATACCAGTAAAACCCAGTAGAAAGAGATAGAGAAATTCTCTTTAAAATAATCATAAAATGTACAAAATATGTGGGAATCCACCTAGTAAGTTATGTAAAACAACTAAACACTGAAATTTACAGAAATTAAGACAGACCTAAATAATTCAAGATTATGGATTCAACAAAGTCAAGCAGCAGAGAGGAGCAAGCCCTGAGACCAGCTGAGCAGACCACCTAACAGAGACATTGCAGCCAGGGAGAAGTTGCATGAGCATTCTGTGAGGAAAAAAAGGACCTCAAGATCCTACAGTACAGGAGGCTAGTCTCCTTGAGGATATGTGTTTGCTGCATATTTGCTTCACATTGTACTTTTTAAGTTTGTGCTTCCTATTCCCATATATGCTGTGCATATTTGCAGGAGAATGTTCCCCAGTTTTGTGGAGGGGAATGTTTTCTAGTTCCTGCTCAATGTTTTGTCAATGTAGCTAATACTTTTGTTCTGATTGTGTCTGCTGACTGACTGCTAATAAGAAATGTGACCAGTGGGGGCTCATGAACTGTAGTAGGAAGAGCCTGGGCCCACAGACTGACTCTGGAACCTGGGAGTAGTAGTTGCCTCTGGGAACACAATCTATGAGTATGCTCATTATAGGAGTAGCTATGAAAAGGATGTTACATATATCATCTAAAACTTTATTTACTTACTTTTACAATTTTTTTTTATATAACTCTCTTTAGTATGTATACTGTATCCCTAATTTCTTCATTTACTTTGCACTGTTTCATGTGGATCATTTGCTAGTGACAGCTGGTGGCCCAGTGGATGGAGCACTAGGCTTGTAGTTAGGGAGACCTGAGTTCAAATCTGGCCTCAAACGCTTACTAGCCATGTGACCCGGGCAGCTCACTTAGGCTTTGTTTGCCTTAGTTTCCTTAACTGTAAAAAAAAAAAAATTAGCACCTATCATGCAGGATTATTGTAAGGATCAGTTGAGATATTATTTGAAAAAGTACTTAGAACAGTGCCTGACATATAGTAAGTCCTATACGAATATTTATTCCCTTCTCCTTCCATTACTTAAGATTTTTCATAGTTATTATTTTTACGGCAGTAACTATGTAGATGTATTTTCTATTCCTCAACCCTTGGAACTTTAGATTTCTTCCATTTCTTTTGCTATATATGCATTTATATTAATATACATACATATGTGTGTATGTGTATATGCTTATGTAATAGCACAACTCTAAGCAATCTGCAAGTCTTTTTTTCTTTTAAATTGTTTCTTTAGGCTGTATTCCCAATAGTGGTCTCAAAAGGTAAGACTAGTTTTACTGTTCATTTTGTATATGCCAGATTATTTTCCCAAAAGATTGTGCTAATTTTCATTGCCAGCAGCAAATACATATATGTGTTTCTCTCCCTTCCTCCAGCTTAGCCATCATTAGATTTTATTAATTTGATTTATTTTGGCTAGTCAGCTATTGCTTTCAATAATATTATTAGTGAGAAAACTTCTTTCTTTTTAAAGACTCACCAGTCCTCAGTCCAGCTAACTCTGCTGTTAATTTAAGTGGAACTCAGGACCTGCCCAGGAACAAGAACCTTGTGAAACCACTGGCTTTATCTTTGCAGATTGTAGGGAATACGTTCACTTCAGGTAATGTTTTCCTTACTATTTCAAGTCTCCTGTAAAACTGTAGTCCAGAAAGAACTCCTTGTGAAACTTTTTGTGACTAATTCAAGTGTAAAAAGCTACCCTGTCTGCCAAATGAAAAAGAGAGAAAGTGAGGTATAGAGGCCTGAAGTCTTGTGTCCTCTGCATTATGCCCAGAGAAATGACCCCTGCAGCTTCTAACCAGCAGAGAGATATTTCTTCACCTGTCAGTGAATTCTCAGGGAGCCTTCTGGTGCTCCATGTAACAGAAGAACCTCCAAGACCCTCCATCTTTTCTACTGCTCTCAGTGATTTTTAGAGGTTACTAAAGGGTGAGTGTAAAGCTAAGATCTTCTCTATGAACCTCTTAGCTTTGTTGGGACCAGAGGTACCCCGAACGCTTTAGAGGAGGCTAGTCAGCTCGCATAAGAACACCATCTGGATGAAATCTGGGGTCAGAGAGCTCTCAGGTTCCCAGCATGTCCGACTACTTAACAGTCCCCTAAGTCATATTATGTAGCCCTTTGTATCTTTGTTCAGAAGAATGTATAATCAGACTGACAAGTTTTAGTTTATATGAATTTGGGGGCAGTTTGGGACAAATCACGTTACCTCTGTTTACAAAGTTATATATAAAGCTTCCTCTTTGTAAAATGAAGGGACTTGGATTACACTTGTACAGCTAGGTGGGACAGTGCATAAAGTGTTGGACTTAGGTATTTTAGTGGCTATGTAACCCAAGGGAAGTCACTTATTCTCTCTCCCCTTCAGTTTCGTCATCTGTAAAATGGGAACATCTTTGTCCCTGGGTTGTTGTGAGGATTAAATGAGATAATATGTGTTAATCTCTTTGCAAATCTTAAAGCACTCTCTATAAATGCTAGCTATTATTATGTTGGAATTATGTCTCTTCCAACTCTAACTACTGTGAAAGGAAAGATATCCTTTCATTCTCCTATGTATTCTGTTTCCTTGACTTGGAAGGAAACTACCTTCTTGTGATCTAGAACAATGTTTATCTTTAGGACTGAAGTGGAGACAAGTCTTTTGGACCTAATCATGCAAAATCTTTGATGTAGAAGGGATCTCACAGTCCATCGCGATCAGTATATTCCTGAAAAAAGAATACCATATGCAGCACATGAAGTGATGATTATCCCTCTTTAACTCCAAGAGCTAGTGTCCCAAGATTTAGCACAGTTTTAATTGTTAGGAATTTCTTTTTGTTACATCAGGCCCAAATCTTCACCTTTGCTTGTAGTTCTACCCTCTGGTCCCAACCAAAATAAGTCTGATCCCACTTCCACTTGACCACATTTCAAACACTTGAAGATAATTATGATGACCAACCTAAGTAATCTCTTCAGGCTAAACATCACCATCCTCTTGAAGCATGACCTCAAGGCCCTTCACCATTCTGGTTGCCCTACTCTGCCTTCTACCAAATTTGTCACTGTCCTTCCTAAAAAGTGGCATCAAGAACTCAACAGGATATTCCAGATATGGTCTGATCATGACAAAGTACAGAGACAGTCACTTCCTTGTCTTGGACACAATGCTTGTCTTCATGTAATCTTAACTTTCTTGGCTAACATGTTACACTCTTCATTCTTATTGAGTTTGGAATCCAATAAAACCCCCATTTGCCGTCCCAAAACACCTCCCCCAGTTTGTACCTGTGAAGCCTTGTAAGACTTGCATTTATCCGTGTCAGATTTTATCTCATAAGATAGTTCAGTGTTCTAGTCTGCCAAGATCTTTTTGGATACCGTCTCTTCCAGTCAGATTCTTGGCTATTGCTCCAGGGTATGTTTCATTTGCATATTTTGTACGCATCCCATCTATATTATGGTTAAATTATGGTTAAAAATGTTAAATGATATAATGTTATAACATTAAATGATATAATGAAAAATGTTTAATGATATAAAACCAAGTAGAGATGCCTGGTGAGCTCCACTAGAAAACTAATTCCAAGTTGACATTGAATCATTAATGACTACTCTTTGCATCAGGCCTTTAAGGTAATATCTAATTCTGATAATTTTATGTTCATGTAATTCACATCTTTCTTTTCCTGACTAATAATATGAATGACTTTTCTGGATGCTTTTTTTAAATGCTGATAAGCCATATCCACAATATTCCCTTGATTGACCAGTTTGGTAATCCTGTCAAAAAAGGAAATGAGATTAGTTTGCCATAAACTACTCTTGATAAAACCATAATGGCTCTTTGTCACCGCTAATTTTTTTGTCTAATGTTGATTAACCATCTTTATAATAACCATAAATTCTAGAATTTGGACAGGTACTAAATGCAAACTCCTTGACCTGTATTTTGCCACCTCCATTTTTAAAAAATAAGAACAAAGTCTGTTCTTCAGATCTGCAGCACATATTCTTTTCATCTTCATCTCCTGTTTATCTTTACAAATAGTGAGTGAGCGCGTCACACCCATCTTTTTATTTTCATTACTCTGGGATGTAGCTCATCTGAGCTTAATGGCTTTTGCTCATCAAAAACAGATCCACACTCTCTTCCTATACTCTTAGTTATCTTAGATATCAATGAAGTAATCATTTAGCATCATTGCCTTCTCATTGTTAGTTTTCATCATCCCATCCACCCACACATAATAGCACTTTTCTCTTTTTAGAAAAATAGAAACCTATTTTTTTGCAGTCCTTAGCATCCCATGAAGGTTTAATTCATTTTGAGATTTAATGCTCCTGACCTGATTCTTAGAAAATTGTGCCATGCTTTTGAAGAGCTGGACACGACTGAAATGACTGAGCAACAAAAAAATGTCGCTATTTCCCACTCCCCTTCACCTTCTACTTGTCATCTTCTTTTTGAATAAAGCACATCCTTTCAGATCTGTATTCTAAAGTCATGAGTTCCATTTTACCAAATCTCTACGATAGCCATGAAGTCAGTTTTGCCTTCTTGTGTTCAGATTTTCTAGTTCACCATTTAAAACAAGCTCATACTTTGTGCATTTGTATGTATTCATTTTAAGACAAAGACTTTACACCAGTCTTCATTTTTACTTTGGGGTCCTGCAGACTTCTGGCTATCTCTATTGTTGTTCTTCCTGTTGCTTGCTTCCATGGTATTGAACTTCATTCAATCAACAAGCATTTATATTAGGCTGAATAGACATTGCCTCACTCTAAGTGAGTACCTGAAAAGGCCTTAGCCTAAAAGACCAAGGTCTTCCAGTGCATCCTGGGCTGTCTCCAGTCATCCTGGGGAATATCTGGTCACTGGATCCGGATGGCTCAGGAGGAGAAGTGAGGCTGGTGACCTGCACAGCCCTCCCTCACTTAAAACAAAGCCAAGTACAAGTCATGTCATCATTTCTCTGATGCCATGTTCCTCTTCAATAACGAAGAAGGAACATAACAATTTATATTAGGCACATACTATGTGCCAGATACTTTGCTAAGTGCAAGGAATTGAAAGACAAGATGAAACATCCTCCACCATTGAGGGGCCTATAATTTAAAGGGGTACAACATGCACACATACAGTCATATGCAAAATTCCTAAAAGAAAATTGGGGAGGGAGGGATAGCAGTCGCCATTGAAGGGCTCAGGAAAAGTTTAATATAGAAGTGGTGTCTTGGCTGAGCCTTGAAGAAGGCTAGGAATGATAAGAGGCAGAAGTTCGTTTTAGGTGTGAAGATGGAGATGGGAGATGGAGTACCATTTGTTCAGTTATTTGTCACTTGTGTCCAACTCTCTGTGTCCCCATTGGGGGTTTTCTTGGCAATGGTACTAGAGTGATTTGCCATTTTCTTCTTCAGCTCTCTTTACAGATGAGGAAATTGAGATAAACAGGACTAAGTGACTTGCCCAGGGTCACACAGCTAGGTTAACTGTCTGAGGCTGGATTTGAACTCAGGTCTTCTTGGTGCTCTAGCTGATGCTCCACTTAGCTGCCCTGTGGAGTACCATAGATAGGTCATAGTGAAAATGCCAGGTTGACTGAACTGTAGTATGTGTTAAAGGAATGTATAATCATGTATAATAAGGAAATGTATAATAATATATAATAAGGAGATGTATAATAATGTATAATAAAGCAAGAAAATTCAAATTAGGAGGGTCAGTTTTTGAAGTGCTCTAAATATAACAGTAATTTATATTTGATCCTAGAGATAGTAGGAAGCCACTGGGGCTTATTTACTAGGGGAGTGATATCATTCGTAGACTCACGGATTCATAACTAGAAGGGAGATCAGAAACCATCCATTCCCAGTTTACAGTTAAAGAAATCGAGGCCTAGTGAGTTTAAGTGGTTTGTCCAAGACAACACAATGTCAGAGAAAGGATCCCAGATTCATTGACTCCAGAGCCAGTGTCTTTTCTACTGCCCATTCCACACTGCCTTCCCACAGTCAGATTTGTGCTTTCAGTGACCCATTTTGTCATTCATATGGAAGATGGATTAGAGTAGGGAGATACTTGAGGCAGAGTGAACAATTGGGTGGCTATTGCAGTAATCCAAGAGGTGATGAGGCCACGAACTAGGGTTGTTGCTATGTCCCTGAAGAGAAGGGGACAGCTGAGAGACATGCTGAGGAGGTAGGAATGATAAGATCTGGTACCTTCTTGGATTTGTGGTTGTCTGGGGTGAAGGGAGAGTAAAGAGTCAGGTATGATATTAAGGTCACTAATCTGAATGGCTAGAAGAATGGTGATACCTTTGTCAGAAATAGGAAGGTTTGGAAGAGGGTTTGGTTTGGGGGAAAGCTAATGATTTCTGTTTTGGGCACCTTAATTTTGAGATACCTAGAAAATAGAGTTTGAAATGTATAATAGGACAGCATTGACTGGGGCTATGTACATAGGTCTAAGAGTCAGCAGCAGATATGCATACATATATACACACACACACACATATATATACATGCATACGCATGTACACACACACATATATACATGCATACGCATGTACATACACACATACATACATGCATATACATGTAATACATACACACACTATACACAGACACACATGCATGCATACATATATACACATCTATGCAGAGAGAGTGAGAATAAGGCCCCAGAAAGATCCCTGGGGGAGGGTCCATCCACAGTTAAGGGTTAGAATGTGGATACAAAGAAGATTTAAGGAGTATTAGAAAAACCTAGAGGGAACAAAGCATACAAAGAAAGTGTGGTAAACAGTGTCAGATGCTGCAAAAGACTCAAGAGGATAAGGATTAAGAAAAAGACCATCGGATTTGGCAATGAAAAGATGGCCAGTAATTTTAAAAAGAGCACTTGGAATTGAATAAGTAAGCCAGAGTGGTAAAGAGTTGAGAGAGTCATCGCAAAAGTAGTAGAGGAATGAATGTCAACAGTTTGGTTTGTTTTGTTTTTTTTTAAGCTTTAGACCAGGGGAGAGGAGCAACATAGGATGGTACCTTTTAAAATTTGGTAATATCTAGAGAGAATTTTTTGTTTTTTGCTTTTTTATGGATAGGTCATGTTTGTAGGCATCAGGGAATGAACTAGAAAATGGGGAAAGATTGCTGGTAAAGGGTTGGGAAGGGATGCTTGTGAGAGGAATTTGCTGGATAAGAAGGAAAGGGGGCATACATAGAGGGGTTAGTCCTAACAAGGCAAAAGTCCATATCTCTTCATCAGAGATGGGAGCAAAAGAGGAAAAAAGAGGAGGTGACTTGAAAAGTTAAAGAAGAAGCTCCTCTCAGGGCAAGATCCTCATTTGAGACTGTGCAAGGAAGGAGTATCATGGCAGACTTGAGGAGAGAAGAAAAGGTTCCTGGTCAATATTCCAAGGCAATTTTTTTTCTTCTTTTTTTTCTTTCTAGTTTAAGACTTTAAAAAAAATTAGAGGTTCAAAATTCAAGGCAAATATATTCTTGCCAGATCTCTTCGGTGTATTCTGTTATTTGTTAAGAGCCCATCATTCCTATTTGTGGAACCAAATTCTATCAATAGACACCATCTTCTACTGTAAGGGGTCTCCTAATACTCTTGCCACAATCTGTTGTAGCCCATACTACAGTGAACATGGGGATTGGTTACAGTCAGATGGGACAGTGCCTCAAGGCAGTTGGGCACTTGTTATGTGAAATTTAGCACTTTTCCTGGAGAAATTTAAGGGGCAGAAAATGATGAGCAACACCCATCAGCCCTGTCGATTCTGACCAGCCTGTGGGTGGAACATTATGGCAATTGACACAGATCTATTTGTAGTTTTATACCCTGGTTAGGCACCTTCTGAGGGATATCTCATGGGGTTAGATTATAAGTGGAAAGGCACTGAAATTTTAAGTAATAGTTGTAGTAGTGATAGGTGATTGTGGTGGTAGTAATAGCAGCAACAACAACAAACATTTATATAGCACAAGATTTGCAAAACCCATGTGATTGGCCGACGGTCACAAAACTATCAGGATTTGAATTCAAGTCTTCCTGATTCCAAGTTCAGCACTCTGTCCATTCCCCTACTTACCTGTCAAGAACAGCTTTTTTTTTTTTTTTGCCAGAAAGATTTTATTTTATAGCATCCCCAAGGGCCCTCCAACCCCATCCTAATCACTCTCAGAGTTCTTGCTATATGATTTTTCTAAGTCTGTAGAATAAAAGTGGACAACTAATTATATCATTTCTAATGTAATTGATACACCATGGTAGTTGATTTAAATTATCTAGGCTGCCTCTTGTCATGTCAACCTTTACTCCTTCAGTGTGATGTTTGCCACATGATTCCAGTCTCTCTGGACCACTCATTGCTGTGTACCTTATGCTGACCAGCTTCTCTCCTCCTTCCTGGTGTGCTGTAGATGCTGCTAATGGGAACAGTAGTAATGGAGGGAGAGCAAATATGTCCAGTTCCACCCCTGCTCGTCCAGTTCCTCATTCTGTGTCACCCAGACCTGGCTATGCTGCAGGAGACCAAGGTACGTGAAAACTTAACTGGAGGTTGGAGATGATGGGCTTAGTTCCAGTAGAGTTTTCTGGTCATCCTAGGATGCCAATAATAATGATACATCACATCTATATAGCATTTCTTATCTATCATAACATTTAAATCAAAGCCATATTCCAAGTTGCATGTTAATTCACCCTGCCATAACTGCTCATCCTTTGGCATTTTGTACATTTTTGAATGATGGGTGACCAGTGTCAATTCCTAAAACCATTGAGATTTCTGTTCTAGAATATTGACTTTCTTTTCTTACATGCACAGCATCCATGTCCAGTTCAGGGCCACCAAAGAAAAGACACCGGGGATGGTATCCTGGGTCACCTGTCCCTCCACCCGCTTTAGTTGTTCCTGTTCCTACAGTCCGACCTCTTGCAAGAACTGGTGAGACTTTTTAATAGTATGCTGATTTTAAGGATCTTACCAGGTAGTATTGCTTTTTCTTTTCTCTGTGTCAGTAGATTTAGGGTTTGTTCTCTAATAAGATTCAGAACCCACATAAATGTGATGCCATTCATTTTTTTATGTTTCATTGTTGAAAATAAGGCATTTGGATTAAAATAATGCCCAGTTATGTCTTTAGCAACCCGTATTGAGTGGGCAAGTCTCACACACAAATACATGCAAGTTTTACATGTTTTCTCTCTGTATCTCTCTCTCTCTGTATATGTCTCTCTGTTTCTGTCTCTGTCACTGTCCTTCTCTGTCTCTGCCTGCCCCTGTTTCTCTGTCTCTCAGTCTCTCTCTGTGTCTCTTTGTGTCTTTGTACATGTGTCTCTCTCCATAGTAGTATAGAAGATGTTACTGACTTTGAATTTAGCAGTTATTTTTTTAGATCTTCAAAAAAAATTTTTATTTTATTAAATATCTTCCAATTATATGTAAAAAATTAACATTTATTTTTAAAATTTTGAGTTCCAAATTCTTTCTCTCCTTCCCCTCACCCTTGAGAAGATAGGCAATATGATGTCAATTTTACGTGTGAAGTAATGCAAAACATATCAACAATTATTTTTTTAAATACTACAAAAAATATAATGCTTTTAATTTAATACTTTTGGTTGTTGGAAAAGATAGATTTGTGTTCCTTTCTTAGTCTAACACAATTTTCCTCTTTTCTTTTCTTTTTGCAGAGCCCCTTTTGTCTGTCCCTGTTCCTCAGGCCATGTTAACTGGAATTTTACAACCTCGGCCCATTCCTGCAGGGGAAACTGTAATTGTTCCTGAAAACTTGCTGAGTAACTCAGGAGTCAGACCAGTGATTCTGATAGGTAAGACCAAAGAACTCAAGACTTGTTTAAGCCTACTTAATCAATCAGTGTTCCCAAAAGGCAGTGTGTCATAATGGGAGAGAGAGCCAACTTTGAGGCCAAGAAAACTGGGTTCAAGTCATACCTCTGACACTTACTGTCTTTGTGATCTTGGCCAAGTCATGTAACCTCTAGGTTTTCTAGGTAGCTCTATAAGCTACAGAAAAGTCATCAATCTTATTGGTGGAGGGAATTCCCTGTATCAGTGAAATTAGAGGTCCAGTCTCAGTCTATGGAGTTAGAAAGCACTTAAATAGTTTTCTTTTAGACTAAGTTCTTCTAGAGTAGAGATAGAAGACCAGTGGTGTCTAATTATTGCAAAGGATGTTGCTTGTGAACTCTAAGCCGGGTAGCCTGAGAGTACCATGTTTGCTATATAAGTGTTCACTCCCTTTAAGAAAGCCTAGTTCAGAATTGCTGTCACCATCACAGAAAACTCAGTAAAGAATGGAAGAGGCCATTCTGGAATGTATGCATCCTGGGTACAATTCAGAGATACCCTCCCCAAACAGTAAAGAAGAAACAAGCTGATCTAGCCAACAACTGGCTACATTTTTATAGTGCATTAAGGTTTGCCAGACTCAGTACGTAGGTTATCTCAGTAGATCCCAACAACCCTGTGACATAGATGCTATTATTATTTCCATGTTACAGATGAGAAAACTAGAGACTGAGGAAGGTTAAGTGGTTTGCACAGGGCTCCATACATATTAAGTGCCTCAGGCCTTCCTGACTCCAAACTCTAATATTTTATCCATCTGTGCACACGCCACACAGCTTAATAAAGATGACCTTAGACTGAATTCAATAGAACTTTAATATTTGGAACAAAGCAGTAACAGTCCTATTTGCATTCTCTGTCTGTCAGAACATGTCTAAAGTACTATTCAGTTTGGGGCTTCATATTTTATATGAGTTTATTTATTTGTTTTTAATTTTCAGCATTCACTTGCATAATTTTTAAGTTTTCTCCCCTTCCCCCCGGCCTCCCTCCCCAAGATGGCTTGCAGTCTGATATAGGCTCTACATGTGCCTTCCTGTTAAACATATTTTCACATTATTTATGTCATATAGAAGAATTATAATGAATGGGAGAAAACATGAGAAAGAAAAAAAAACAGAACAAAAAAATAGTCTGCCTTGCTCTGCATTCAGACTCCATAGTTCTTTTTCTGAATGGGGATGGCATTTTCCAGCCTGAGTCCTTTGGAATTGTTTTAGGTCCTTGCATTGCTGAGAAGAGCTAAGTCTATCAAAATCAGTCATTGCACACTGGCTGTTTCTGGTTCTGTTCATTTCGCTCAGCGTCAGTTCGTCCACCTGTTTGTCATTTCTTACAGCACAATAGTATTCCATTACATTCATATGCTACAACTTGTTCAGCCATTCCCCAATTGATAGGCATCCCCTTGATTTCCAGTTTTTGGCCACCACGAAGAGAGCTGCTATAAATGTTTTTGTACATGAAGGTCCTTTTCCCATTTTTATGATCTCTTTGGGATACATCGGGCTTCACATTTTAAGAAAGACAATTGACAAATTGGAACTCGTCGAGAAGAGATCATCCAGCCTCATATGAGGGTCATTTAAATGACCTGTAGATGTTTACCCTGGAAAAGAAGAGCCTTAGAGAAATTGTGATTGCTATCTTCAAATATTTAAAGGGCTATCATGTGGAAGAAAGATTATATCTATAATAGGTGGCCCCAGAGGGCAGACTAGGGTACATGAGTTAAAGGGAGATTGTGGCTTAGTATTTTCATGATGTTCCCAGGAATAAAAGCTGTCCTAGAATGGAACTGATTGTACTGTGAGCTAACCCTTTTAGGACAGCTTTAGGAGTCTCTTTCCTTATTGATCCAAGGGGATAACCAGATTCAGTATTCCCTTCAAGAGCCTTGCAAGGAATTCTGGTCTCTTCTGGGGGAGCCTAATTTTATCTAGATCCCTAAGGACCCTCCTAAAACAAACGTATTACTTCCCTTTCCCATCACATTTAACACCAATCCTCCAGGGTCACTCTAGAACAGAATCTGACCCTCCACCATACCCTTTGGTCCAGAGCAAGAATTCTAACTTTGCCCTAGTCCTAGAGCATTTCTTAAGTAGTTGGGGAATATCTAGAAAAATGTGGGGTGAAGTTGGGGCTTTGTCTGATCTCTAGTAGTTGACATGAATGATTGAACTTGGACCCCATGCATTTGCAGTTATTCTTACATAGAGGTTGCATTGTGGGGGGGTGCGGGTGGGCGGGGGCACTGTCCAATTATTCTGTTATTGTACTTAGTACTTGTGTAGTGGGTCTGTTAAAAGTGTTATGTTAAAAAAAACTACTAACACTATAGAATTAAAGTATTGCTAAATAACAGGGTTTTCTGGACTATTGGAAAAGCCTAGTTTTTGCCTTTGAAGAGGTTTAGAATCTAAAGAGAGAAACAAGGCTTCTGTTGTGTTCCTGTCTTCATGACCGCATTTGGAGTTTTCTTGGCAAAGATATTGGAGTGGTTTGCCATTTCCTTCTCCAGTTCATTTTACAGATGACAAAACCAAGACATAGGATTAAGTGACTTGGCCAGGGTCACACAGATTTGAACTCAGTCACATGAGTCTTGCTGACGCCAGGCCCAGGGCTCCATCCACTGTACCACTTTAGCAGACTCCTAGGGCTTCTAATAATGCCTTTAGTTTCTGCAGGAAACTCTTCCACTCTGAAATGACATTGAGGCCGCAGGGGTTTTGTTGTTGCTGGCTCCTGTAGTTTCTTTTATTGGTAAGAAAAAAGAAGCAGTTCACTTAAACTGAAAGTATGCTAGTACAGGATTATAGAACCTCAGAATGTTGATTAGGCGGAGGGAGACTTTACAGCTCAACTGATCCTGTTCCTCTGTTTTAAAAGGTTTTGTTTTGAAGATTTATATCTTCCCCACTTCCAAAGGACTTGAGATGACTTACAGGTTAAAAAACTGTGAAATAAGACATTTAAGGATAAGACAAAACAGAGGACTCTCTGCCACACCCCCAATGAATAGATTACTTGAGTTAGGTAATGGATTTAGCTCTGGGCTTTCTGGTATCTAAAGAGAAAGGAAAAAAAGGAAAACGTGATTTTTGCTTTGTCATCTTACAAGAAGAAATGCAGAAATCCTTCTGCAAGGACATTTATCCCCTCTGGAACTAAACTCAAGCAGTGATTTTTATTCCATAGGTCTTTGTGAATTTAATGGAGTAACACAAGGGATAATATCTTCAATTAGAACTTTATAAAAAGATACAGAAAGTGGTTGAAATGAAAAAAATTCACATAGTACTTCATGGTTTTCCTCACTATGAGAGATAGTTTGAGTAGCATCATTTCCATTTTACAGATGTGTAAACTGAGGTTCTGAAAGTGACTTGGAAGAAAAGGAAGAAAGAAAGGAGTGAGAAAGAGAAGGAAAGAGAAGGGAATGAGAGGAGGAAAGTAGTGAAAGGGGGAGGAAGAAAGAGAGAGAGACAGAGAGAGAGAAGGTGTCTATGGCCAGGATTGTTAGAGCCAGGATTCACGCCTATTTCTCTTGCTGCTCAGTCTAGCATGTACTCCAGGACACCTGACTATCTTATTCATTTAAAACTCATTTCCCCTGTGGGTAAGACAATCACTTAAACCTAGTATCTGTAAAGGTAGAGTATGAAAACAAATTGTAACTTGGTGTAAACATTTCTGAGAGGTACTGAGGTGATGGAATCTAAGTTCTTTTTGCCCTGGTGGGGTCTAGATTGGTGGACAATCTAGATGGATCCTCTCGTGTTAATGTACTCTGGGGATTTCCTTTTTATTACAGGTTATGGCACTTTACCCTATTTCTACGGAAATGTTGGTGACATTGTAGTCAGCCCCTTGCTTGTGAATTGCTACAAGATTCCACATCTGGAAAATAGAGACTTGGAGCAGTTGGGATTGAATGGAAGCCAGTTATTAAGCGTGGAAAACATGATTCTTCTAACTATACAGTATCTTGTGCGGCTGGGTAAGCTCCTTCTTTTGTTGCGTATGTTTGGTAATTACTGTCTGTATGCCTTTTCTTCCTTTTCCTTCTCTCTCTCCCTCCTCACCTCTTCACCTATGTCCTCCTAGTGTGTTTTCTGCATTGTTTCCCCTTTGGTTTTTTTCTCCATTTCTGTTCCTTCTCTCCCCTCCTCTGCGTCTTTTTCTTTTCAGGCCTTTCCCCTACTTCCTTTCTCCCCTCCCTACTCCCCACCCCCTTCATAGCCTTCCCAGCCAGAGAAGAACTTCTCCATCTGGTGTTTTGGCCAGTCTAATTGAAAGCAAGGATGGTGCATTAGCTTCCCAGGTTTTCCCTAGGAAATTTAGCTTTGCCACTTCCGTGAGAATGTGGTCATTCTTAAATGCAAATAGACCTACTTGTATGGTGTATCTTGTCTGAAGAACACTGCTCTCACACTAGGATCCTGCTTGGCTTTTCTCCTTAGCCACACCCTAATTCCAAACTCCCTCTGGAATAATGACGGGTTTTAGCACAATTGAAACTTTGGATACCAAGGAGGTCCTTGGGGACCTTTAGGGTGGTTTAAAAAGGCAGGAATCTTCATTCCCCGTATTTATTGTTACCTGCTCTCTAGCTACAATCCCAGGCCACACACCCTGGATAATCCAGAATTCCACAGCAGGTGTTTGCAGGTGTGCAGTTACCACTAGCTCGGCTATGCAACATTTACATGGAAATGAACCTTATTGTGCAAACTGAAAGTGATTCATCCCAAATGCAAGCTACTTATAGGCTCCCCACAGGACTACAAGCCTTCAAGGCATTGGGCAGCTTAGAGAGATTTGTAAAAATACAGTATGATTGAGTGCTCTAAGGGAGATCCCAGAAGCACAAGAGTAAAGATGTTTTAGGAAGGTCCTTTGGAGTCTTTGAGTGCTCCAGGTCTCCTCCTATGCTCTCCTGTCTTTCATTGTAAGCCTGGGATCCGCAGTTATTCTCATTTGCATAATAAGAAAGAAGGCAAGCTGGGAGGAACGTGGTAGGTTTTAAAGCTGGATTTAAAAGTCAGGGAAATAGGAGTTAGAATCCTGCCACCAGCACACAGTCAGCCAATAAATGTTAATTAAGTGCCTGCGGTGTGCCAGGCACAGAGATAAGAATTAAGGATACAAAGAAAGGAAAATACAGCCCCTGTTCTCAAGGACCTCACAGTCTAACAGTAGAGACAGCGT